>NC_060139.1:49370967-51870967 GCF_021461385.2 Schistocerca piceifrons
GAAACTTGTTAAGGCAACCAAAACGACACAATATAACTATTTATTAGGAAATATCTTGACACACTATAAATCTTCGTTCTCTGTGGAACTACAATAAGGAAAATACCCATGTAATGTATCGCATGTTCCCAAATTCATTGTTTCACCTAACTTCATTTTTACCAACTTATCTTTTATTATTTATTTTCATTGGTATACTGAAACAGTAAATTCTTAGCCTTTTGTTTTAGATTTAGTGCCATCATTAAGCATGTCGTTTGCTATATTATAAATTAATTATTTGTGCTTATGTCTCTGGTGAATGGAGTTCTGGAAACATCAAAGAGCTTTCTGGATTAATAACTCACAGAAAACATTAAAGTTTTGTTTAAATTACCTTTGGCCCCTTATGGAATGCGCCAGTCAGGTTTGGAGTGATGGGGACAATGGCCCGAGCTCTCGGCGGCAGATAAGATACGCCGGACGTGGGGTTTTGTCTTCTCCGGCGCCAGCCGAACTCATGCATGCAAACTTCTTCAGAACTGCAGCCCCTGCAGTGTGCGGTTGGGGACTTACTCTAAAAACCTCGGTCTGAGGGACGATGACATTTATCGGGGCCAATGCAAAGTATTTTACGAGTCGGAATCTCTCCTCTAAGGACATCCTGGCACTGCAGTCTCACCGACCGTCCTTCCGAGAAAACTGACAAGGGAACCTCCCCATCGCACCCCCCTCAGATTTAGTTATAAGTTGGCACAGTGGATAGGCCTTGAAAAACTGAACACAGATCAATCGAGAAAACGGGAAGAAGTTATGTGGAACTATGAAAAAATAAGCAGAAAATACAAACTGAGTAGTCCACGTGTCAGATAGGCAACATCAAGGACGGTGTGAGCTCAGGAGCGCCGTGGTCCCGTGGTTAGCGTGAACAGCTGCGGAACGAGAGGTCCTTGGTTCAAGTCTTCCCTCGAGTGAAAAGATTAATTTTTTATTTTCAGTTTATGTGACAAACTCTTATGTTTTCATCACTTTTTTTGGGAGTGATAATCACATCCACAAGAAAACCTAAATCGGTCAAGGTAGAAGAATCTTTTTACCCATTCGCCAAGTGTACAAGTCAGATGGGTCGACAACATATTCCTGTCATGTGACGCGCATGCCATCACCAGTGTCGTATAGAATATATCAGACGTGTTTTCCTGTGGAGGAATCGATTGACCTATGACCCTGCGATCAAATGTTTTCGGTTCCCACTGGAGAGGCACGTCCTTTCGTCTACTAATCGCACGGTTTTGCGGTGCGGTCGCAAAATACAGCCACTAAACTCATCACAGTGAACACAGACGTCAATAAACGAACGGACAGATCATAACTTTGCGAAAATAAAGAAAGAAAACTTTTCACTCTAGGAAACACTTGAACCGAGGATCTCTCGTTTCGCAGCTGCTCACGCTAATCACGGGACCACTGCGCTCCTGAGCTCACATTGTCCTTGATGTTGCTTATCTTGCACATGGACTACTCAGTTTGTATATTTTGCTTATTATTTCATAGTTCCACACAACTTCTTCCTGTTTTCTCGATTGATCTGTGTTCAGTTTTTCAAGGCCTATCCACTGTGCCAACTTATAACTAAATCTGAGGGGGGTGCGATGGGGAGGTTCCCTTGTGAGTGAAGCCTCTCTGGTGGGCCGATAACCATAGCGCTGCCTTCATGTCGGAGCCTAGGTGCTAGTTAGTGCTGATTTTTTTTTCTTCCGTTACTACTGGAGGAGTTTTGGCGACATGAAAATGCTACTACACGTAGACTGCAAATTTCACTCACAATAGAAGAATGTGGCTCATTGGATAACTTCAAAAAAATATCAGTTACTTGGGTGTTTGAAGCTCCAGCTTCATGAACGGAAAACAGCACATTGGGCGACAAAGAAGATATCTCCTACGTGGGGTGATGGAGCACAGCTGATAAAAAATTCATTCGTTAGTCATTGCTCATTTGCGTTGATTTTGTGTAGAGCTGAAAATAATTGTAGAATTATGAATACACTCTGGAAAAGAACTTGGAAGAAGACAGCCTTGGCTGAGAACTGTAGCCTGCTGTCTCCAGACTCAGCTGATCACACCGTCACGGACTAACTACTGTTGCCGGTAGATGCAGAAGATGCGCATCTGACCTGCATCAGTCATGATTGACTCTGGTGAGAACAGTTTTGCGGTGTAGGTTACTACAAAAGGTTCATGGCTAGTTATCTCCAATGCATTTCGTACTAAACGTGGTGAGGCAATGTTGTTCAATGCCTGTTCTCATTGTCGAGGGCTTATGCATGGATGAGCGGGTTTAACATTTGCGTGTGGAGTCCACAGCTTGTTTCCTGGGACGATCGGAGCAATTATTGCATCCCATATCGTGATTATACACTTTAAAGGCCGATTTGTTGAGATGCCGATGGCACAGAATGTCGCAGGGAGTCCATTATGTGTTTTCGGACGGCAGGCGCAGATGTGAAGCGGTCACATGTGCCTGGTAGACGATACAGCAGTCCTCTGTGGTGGTCGGACGCAGACGTTGGTGACAGTTATGCCTGCACCCATGCTCCTAAGCAGTCCAACATGTGGTGATTGTCATGTACTAATGCTCCACAAATCTAGATACTGACGATTCGACCAACTGGCCAAATGGAGACTAACAATGGGGGTACTTTGAAACACTATCAGCTACTGATAACACTGTCTCATACGAGTACATGGCATCTCTGTGTCCTTCACAGTTGTCACTCAGTGTTTGATGTTGTTTACACTTTATGTATCCGTTAACAGCCCTGGAAACAACTCTAAACATGAGTTACACTAATGCGCTCTGGTTACTGTTCTACCTGTCACAGAGAACTGCAACTGTAATCGTCTTTGTACCTGGATGTGGTGTGCATTTGTACAAAGTTACGTTGACATCCGACCTTGTCCTCTGGTTGCTTCACTTCTGTCGTCGGACATTGTATGCCAATGAATGCATCACATAGTCAAATATTCACAAGAGTTATTATACCGGTAATGTGAATGTTGTAATTTTAACAAATTAGAAGGCAATAAACAATCATTTAAACAGTTAGAAGGTACTATACTTTGGTTTGGCAGCATGTCAACTACCTTAAAAGGTGCAGGAGCTCGCAAAGGGCAATTTCATCATGTGGAAATGCTCTCCCAGCGGTCTTCGAGAAAGTAGCCTCTCGTTGCGTTGCACTCTTCAAGGGACACTTACAAGCCACGTTGTAGTTAGGAGCCATCATCTGGTGATTTTGAACGCAGGTTGCGACTGCGAGGCAGGTCACCAACGTTTTTTAGTCTTACGATAGCGGATGTATCTCTTAATGTCATCACGGTGATATACAATAATTTGGCGAGCAAATCCCGTATTGAGAACGACAATTATAGTGACAATGAGGACGTAGCCATCAATTCACTGTTCGAGGCGTAATGACCGATTGAGCATTGTACACGAGTCGCTTTGTCCCGTTCACTATTGGCAACAGAATACGTTCAGCAAAATTACACTGAGATTGCATGTTCACGCAATCTTTCGTTGCAAAGGTGGCTGCACGTATAAAAGTTCTCTAGCACTGAGCTTTCTAATCAAAAAGTACGCATCCTATGCAAGTCAAGAGGGCAGTGAGAAACTTTTACAGCGATTTATGGTACCACACTATATCAACAAGTACGAGTTTAACGGTATTATAGAGAAGAAAAGTAGCCCAGTATCAAAATTACTAAACGACTTACCCCGGGCAAAGTCTTCGTTTTTGAGTTGCAGGTTGCCTATCTAATTGCTTGCAGGGACGGCAAAAATTTATTTTCAGTATTTCATATCATTATTGACCAACTGTAAACATTTAAAATGCAGTCATAATATACTCTTGAGAGGTATAACCTCACGTTAAGGTTTTAACAAAGTAAGAAATTATCACAGCTAGAAACTGTGTACATGTTTTATTGCTATACAGCCCCCGACTCGTAAGTTGTTCCGACTACAGTCATACAGTATCTGAGAATGAGAGCACTTGGTGATATCTAATAAACTTGACGCTTAATTTCAAATCGTCACGAACTTTTTTTGTCGCTCAAAACCACACAACATAACAAAAGGAAAAGGTTTCTCGCTTATTAGATTTTCGCAACAGACATAACATTTTTATTTAATGCTCCTTTACTACTAACACTCTTTGCAACACATTTTGCAGACAGTATCAACATACTCCACTGAATGAAATGCAAAATTATATCATTGAAAGATAGATTGTTCAGAAGATATGATGTCATAAACATTGAGATACGTGAAAAACTAGCTTTCGCTTAAAATGGAACGAAAACTTCTCAAAGTATTCACATACAGTGTATCATAACCAGAGGACACGAGGACGTAGGCTAGAAAGGGAGGAGGGGGGGGGGGGAGAGAGTGGACACACTTCCTCCCCCTCTCCCTATCACCTAAATGAAGTTACAGATGACTTAATCGTCCTGTAGTGAAACTGAAACATAAAAGGGAGCGATAAAAATGTTTCCGTCTGAGGGGCGTTGCTGCAGCATATGAGCAACGTAGCGTGACTCCCATGCGGGTATGTAAGCACCGGCATGGGGGCAATGGATTAGTGGGCCATTCATGTCTTTCCAAAGTTCATGTGGTAAATGAAGTATCATAGACTATGGCTACACTCTTACCAAATGCCTCCATACGAGACCAGCGTGTAGCTGGGACACACTTCCTTCCCCTCTCCCCATCACCTAAATGAAGTTACAGATGACTTAATCGTCCTGTAGTGAAACTGAAACATAAAAGGGAGCGGTAAAAATGTTTCCGTCTGAGGGGTGTTGCTGCAGCATATGAGCAACGTAGCGTGACTCCCATGCGGGTATGTAAGCACCGGCATGGGGGCAATGGATTAGTGGGCCATTCATGTCTTTCCAAAGTTCATGTGGTAAATGAAGTATCATAGACTATGGCTACACTCTTACCAAATGCGTCCATACGAGACCAGCGTGTAGCTACTTTTTTTCTGGGCTACCGAAGAAGAAACACTGACAGATGCCATTCAGACAATGAAGGAAGTGTATGGCGCAGCATCTCTGTTGAAAAGCACCAGTGTAGAATGGTCCGTCAAGGTGTGGTGCTGTTTCATGATAACGCACGTCACCTTACCGAAAATCACGCAACGCAGAAGTTACGCCAACTCTGGTGCGAGACGCTCAAGCACCCGCATTATTGTCGTGATCTCTCCCCATGTAATTATCACGCCTTCGGTCCCTTAAAGGAAGGTCTCGAAGGGTCGACGATTCCTGTGGGATGAGGATAGGCAGCAGGCAGTTACACACCTCTCATTGCAGCAGGATAGTTTTACCAGACATGTATTTTCAACCTGATACGTCGGTGGGCTTTTCTTGCTTAATTTTGTAGACCAAACACAATTTGTATGATGACCTCCCGAAATCAACTTATGTACATGAAATTAATAAAGAAATATACCTGTTTTCCGCACAAAATGAAATAAATTAGAATTTTAAGGCTGTCTTTAACAAATTGGGCCCCTCTTTGACGAAAGCCTGGCTACGTCATTGGAGGACATAGTAACTTACAACAAACTTTAAACATTGCATATTTCAAAACTTTTGTATCCTTTTTTCGTTCACGTGCTTCACGTCATACATTTAACACAGTAACTCATTTGGAATCTGAGGTCTGAAACTGTTTAATGCATGAGACTTCGATTTTTGATAGAATTGGGGGTTTACTGGTTTATACCAACAGATACACAAAGAAAGTAATAAATGATGAAATCATGAATGTTTAATGTCCAAGTATTCTCGTAGCTACAGGGCTATTTTTTACCTATCGATGTTATTTATAACGAACAGAAAATGGACAGTAATTCAAAAGTGAAAAAACATTGTATCGTAGTACATGTTATTTCATAGAGTATCAAACAGCACTAGGACTGTGTAGACAGGAAATTTCTTTTTTACTAGAGCACGTCCATAGCAGACCGTTTCAGTTGAATGTTCAGCGAATAAATTAAACATAATAGCAGAGAAACCAACAAATATGCTGCATCAGGTGTATCTAGAATACGACTCTAATATGTGGAAAATGTGTACTTACTATTCACGTACTTGTGAACTTAGTAGAAAACTTAATATTTGAATTGCTTTGTTAATTCTTCTGGAAATGTACACTCCTGGAAATTGAAATAAGAACACCGTGAATTCATTGTCCCAGGAAGGGGAAATTTTATTGACACATTCCTGGGGTCAGATACATCACATGATCACACTGACAGAACCACAGGCACATAGACACAGGCAACAGAGCATGCACAATGTCGGCACTAGTACAGTGTATATCCACCTTTCGCCGCAATGCAGGCTGCTATTCTCCCATGGAGACGATCGTAGAGATGCTGGATGTAGTCCTGTGGAACGGCTTGCCATGCCATTTCCACCTGGCGCCCCAGTTGGACCAGCGTTCGTGCTGGACGTGCAGACCGCGTGAGACGACGCTTCATCCAGTCCCAAACATGCTCAATGGGGGACAGATCCGGAGATCTTGCTGGCCAGGGTAGTTGACTTACACCTTCTAGAGGACGTTGGGTGGCACGGGATACATGCGGACGTGCATTGTCCTGTTGGAACAGCAAGTTCCCTTGCCGGTCTAGGAATGGTAGAACGATGGGTTCGATGACGGTTTGGATGTACCGTGCACTATTCAGTGTCCCCTCGACGATCACCAGTGGTGTACGGCCAGTGTAGGAGATCGCTCCCCACACCATGATGCCGGGTGTTGGCCCTGTGTGCCTCGGTCGTATGCAGTCCTGATTGTGGCGCTCACCTGCACGGCGCCAAACACGCATACGACCATCATTGGCACCAAGGCAGAAGCGACTCTCGTCGCTGAAGACGACACGTCTCCATTCGTCCCTCCATTCACGCCTGTCGCGACACCACTGGAGGCGGGCTGCACGATGTTGGGGCGTGAGCAGAAGACGGCCTAACGGTGTGCGGGACCGTAGCCCAGCTTCATGGAGACGGTTGCGAATGGTCCTCGCCGATACCCCAGGAGCAACAGTGTCCCTAATTTGCTGGGAAGTGGCGGTGCGGTCCCCTACGGCACTGCGTAGGATCCTACGGTCTTGGCGTGCATCCGTGCTTCGCTGCGGTCCGGTCCCAGGTCGATGGGTACGTGCACCTTGCGCCGACCACTGGCGACAACATCGATGTACTGTGGAGACCTCACGCCCCACGTGTTGAGCAATTCGGCGGTACGTCCACCCAGCCTCCCGCATGCCCACTATACGCCCTCGCTCAAAGTCCGTCAACTGCACATACGGTTCACGTCCACGCTGTCGCGGCATGCTACCAGTGTTAAAGACTGCGATGGAGCTCCGTATGCCACGGCAAACTGGCTGACACTTACGGCGGCGGTGCACAAATGCTGCGCAGCTAGCGCCATTCGACGGCAGAAGAACTTTATCCGAAATACAAGCACTCCTGCTTCCTTTCAAATAAAAAAGACAAATACAAAAGGAAGTGTTCCTTCTTTCCTTCACCAAGAGGAGATGTATTGCGAATACATAGAAAGAAGGATCCTTTATTGTATGATTATATGATAGCGGAACAAACACTGGTAGCAGTTACTTCTGTAAAATATCTGGGAGTATGCGTACGGAACGATTTGAAGTGGAATGATCATATAAAATTAATTGTTGGTAAGGCGGGTACCAGGTTGAAATTCATTGGGAAAGTGCTTAGAAAATGTAGTCCATCAACATAGGAGGTGGCTTACAAAACACTCGTTCGACCTATACTTGAGTATTGGTCATCAGTGTGGGATCCGTACCAGGTCGGGATGACGGAGGAGATAGAGAAGATCCAAAGAAGAGCGGCGCGTTTCGTCACTGTTTTATTTGGTAACCGTGATAGCGTTACGGAGATGTTTAATAAACTCAAGTGGCAGACTCTGCAAGAGAGGCGCTCTGCATCGCGGTGTAGCTTGCTCGCCAGGTTTCGAGAGGGTGCGTTTCTGGATGAGGTATCGAATATATTGCTTCCCCCTACTTATACTTCCCGAGGAGATCACGAATGTAAAATTAGAGAGATTAGAGCGCGCACGGAGGCTTTCAGACAGTCGTTCTTCCCGCGAACCATACGCGACTGGAACAGGAAAGGGAGGTAATGACAGTGGCACGTAAAGTGCCCTCCGCCACACACCGTTGGGTGGCTTGCGGAGTATCAATTCAGATGTAGATGTAGAGATTTCCCTATATTTACCGCCACACACATGCGCGAATGATGTTTTGCTTTTATACACTCAAGACATGGATAACGAACTCAAAATTTGCCATGAGCTGGACTCCATTCGGTACTGAGTACAATCTATTGTATGATACGATTTTAATAACAAAAGAAGTACCTCACTGTTATTTCACAAGGGCACTGGATAATTTGATTTTATTATCCCCCTAAAAATGTAAACTCAAGATTTAACATCCCATCGACGTGTAGGTCATGAGTGACGGACATGTTTCTCTACTTGTGCCTGACTTGTCCATTTAGAAACCGATAATAACATGCAAGTGTGTACGACTCAAGAATATATCAGTTATGAAGGAGCTACAACCAATGCTAAATATCTATTTTAAACATATATTTTATTCATTACTAAGTAAATGTAGTGGAAGGGAAAGAATCAATACCCAACACATATCTTATACTGAATCCACGACGCAGTAGTATATTTATTCCAGGCGAGGAAGGATAATCCCACTTAGCTGTACTAACCATTCCTCCTCAGATACAACACAGATCATACAAAACACAGTACGCAAACGTAGGTTTAGTATGAGCCCTAAATAAGAGAAAAACATATATATTCATACTAGGTATAAGGTATAGTTTTCAAACAATAGTTGTTGAAAATGTAGAAAATTATTCAATAAAATGTACATGTTTGCAGGTGCTTTTCGTATGTTGTATATCAGATTTTCATAGGTACTAAATGTATTTGCTGAAACCTCGAAGTCTGCAGAGAACCGACAAAGTTAATTTCCTTTGTTACTTGATGACTAGTGTTGAGCCTAAGCTCTCTATCAAATCATCCGAAAAAGCAGAAACGAAGTAGTGAGTACTTTTGACATTCCAAAACGGTGCCACTGTACAAAGATAACTGATAACAATTGGTACATACCACGAAGCTATGTAACAACATCCGTTATGACAGCCACATACTTGTTCATTCCAGTGAAACACATCTTGTAAATTAGCCCAGGGCGAATATCATTCAATTAACTGAGACACTGCAGTGCGCAAGGTATTAGAACGACTAGGGTAGGGGGGCTTATCATAACTGCACCGTCTATCAGGAAGTTTATTTTACATTTTTACATTTTTCTCTCTTTTTTTTCAGTTATTTATAAAGTGACTAATCGTATATACCTTAACAAGCATTACTCAATATAAATTTCGAGCACGACAAAAACATAAGAAAATGTTTATGTTATAATTTGAAACGGAAACAGTAAGTCAATACGTCATCATGCCAGCGCCATACTCGGCACGCCTAGGAAACAGATTTTGAACATATGGACGACGCAAGTAGTACGAAATCAGGTTTTTAAAACGGCAACAAATAGATCCATCGACAAATTTTTACAGACATTTTATTTCAAATAGCAGGACAAGAAACTCCTACAGTACTGAAACCACACAGTCAGATAGACAATGATTACATAAAGCCAGACATAAAACGGTGGTAAAACCACATCGACCTGTATAAGGTTACATACAGTCAGAAATAAAAGATAACATGGCAAGACAAGGAAGTTCAACCCGAATGAAATCACACAGTTTGCTATAAAGCAATTACATGAAAACCATACAAATTGGAGGTAAAATCACACAGTTAGGTGAAGAACAGTTACGCAGAATCAGACATAAATGGATCGAATAAGCATTAGAGATACATCTGCCTGTAAACTTTTGGAAATTTAGCCCTATACTCATAACAAGAGCATATATTTACACACGTTGTAAATTAACTGACGCAACCTACATTTTATATCCCACTTTTTCCATTCCTTACGTATCAGCATATGAATGTGCAGCGCATATCATTAACATAACATCAGGGTATTAATGTAACATCTTATTTCTGAAAGAATTCTAAAATAGTGCTTCACCCTTAAAAATAGCTTATGCAAAAAAATGAGACGTCAAATGTTATAAAACAAAGTTCTTGTAGGGTATTGACCATAAACCCAAAATACATCACTCTCTTATTAGTTACCAAGCTTTAGAAAGAAACTGAATTTTCTCCAGTATCGAGCATAATATAAACAGGTAAATTAGGAAAGACAGCCAAATTATAGGACTAGAGGAATGTATACGCCATGTATTAAGGCACCAACTGAAAACGGTAATCTAATTCTTCATAATATACGCGATACCGAAATGTACGCAAGGTGGAGGAGGGGGGGGGGGGGGGAAGGAGGGATAGGGAATGAGTGGTAGGAGAGGGAAGGGAAATTGGTGTGAGGGAAATGAGATTCGATCCGACGTACGTACAAGAGCGTGTTAAAATGCGGCAGTAAAGGGTACCGTCGTTGTTCAAATGAAATTTCACTCACGGAAATTCTCGGAGTTTACTGCACAGCTACACTAAATTGCTGAAACAGCAACTATGTGCCCGGCGGTATACTGGAACTATGTTTGCAATTACAAAAGTCAATTAAACCACGTAATTAGCTTACATCCACTTAGGAATGGACTCCAAGCGGGGCGTAAATAGTTCTTGTTACTTCAATTAAACAAAATTTATTTGAATCGTGGTTTCAGAAGATCGTTCTTATCAAATAGCACTGTTGTCACATGTCAAACCATCTGTTTTATTAAAGTTAAAAGAACCAATAAAGCAGTACGTCGATAGGGTAATATAAGACTGTCGCTGAAAATTTTAAAGTCAGTATCTGTATGGATGGATTCTTTTCTTAAATATTGAGCAGATGCAGTAGAGAGGGATAAACCATTTACTTTCCGTATTTTATACCAATCTCAATTACATCTTTGCTATCTTAAACGGCCCGTCAGTTGATCACCAAACGTATTTCTCCACTGTTATCAACAGGAGGGAGCGTACAAAGCAGATACGAATAACGAATTACCACACCATCAACTGAGTTGCTGATCGGGTTTTTGAGTACACTGTTCCGACATCTCAGATTTTTAGACTGGATTAGATTTACTTTCATTCCAATTTATCGGTAATGAGGAGGTCCTCCAGAATGTAGAACATGTCAAAAAAACAATAATACATGACAAATATTTACAACTAAAACAAATAAGCTAATGTACCTTCAACAGGTCCCAAGTGGAATGATTGTCATTTTTTTCATGAACACTTTATGAAAGGATCATTTTACAACACTCGTTTACTAATATCGCATTAATGCACTGAATAAAAATTTTTTTTTTTTAATTTGTAAGGTAAGAAACATATTATAGAATTACTGCAATGGTTATTTACAGTGAATACATTACTGCACTGAAATGGTGCAGAAAAACTGTCCGCTCTCCTGAAAAATTCGTCAGTGGAGTAGGAGTAGTTTGCCACCAATGAATCCTTTAGGCTCTTCTTAAACTGAATTTCATTGGTTGTTAAGCTTTTTATGGCTGCTGGCAAGTTATTGAAAATGTTTGTTCCTGAATAATGCACACCCTTTTGTACAAGAGTAAGTGACTTGAAATCCCTGTGAAGATTGTACTTATTTCTAGTGTTATTTCCATGAGCTGAGCTGTTGATTTGAAAAAGTGATATATTTTTAACAACAGACTTCATTAAGGAATAAATATATTGGGAAGCAGTAGTTGGTATCCTCAGTTCCGTAAACAGGCCTCTGCTGGATGTTCTTGAGTTCTCACAACATATAACTCTTATTGGACGTTTTTCTACCCAGAAAACTAGCTTGGGTTGATGAATTACCCCAAAAAATAATCCCATATGACATTATGGAGTGAAAGTAAGCGTAGTATGCCAGTTATTGCATTATTAAATCCCATACATCTGACCGAATTCGCATAACAAATAGAAATTTGTTTAGACGCTTCAGCAGTTCTGTGATGTGCTCCTCACAGTTGAATTAATTATCGGGCTTTAATCCTAAGACTTTAACACTGTCCACTTCTTCTGTCTGCTTGTCATCATATGTTGGGCTTATACTCGTGGGACACCCCTTACAAGTTCTGAACTGCATGTAGTGTGTGGTTTTTTTTTTTTTTTTTTCAAAGTTTAGTTACGAAGAATCCTGTACTGGTTTGACGCGGTCCATCACGAATTCCTCCTCTCTACCAACCTTTTCACCGCACAGTACCACTTCTAACATGCGTATTCAGTTCCTTCTGGGTATAGATTAGAGTAGATTAGATTAGATTACAGCAGGCATCGTCGTCATAGGCTACTGGCATTGCTCGTCGAGCTGACTCGGCATAATTACTTGTAGAATACCTGTGGACAGTTTGCCTTACTCAGCGAATGTGACCGCTACTTTAGATTCAGTCGACTGCTCACACTTACCATGTACCACTCTTCGATCTTTATTTTCGAAACTGCAGGTGCCATAAATTAACCGCTGCCTCTGTAGTACTCCTTGAAGGAATTCGAGAATATATTACATTATTTTGAGTTTATTTCTATACGATAATATGTTTCACTCGATTTGTCACACCATTGACACTACGGGGTGTTTCAAAATGAATGTACGAGTTTTAAGACTTTGTTGCATTTGTTACATTCACCTTATAATTACAAATAGTATATCAAATTAAAGAGCAACTCAGCTTTTCCTTAGAGTGTTCAATGTGAGCACCATTTGCGACACACCGTCAGGTGGCTTGCGGAGTATGGATGTAGATGTAGGTGTAGACATCGAATCGATAGGCAAGCTCTTCCCATACTTTGATCAGTGTGTCTGGAGTGTTTGTTGTGACAACACTGCTTCTAAAGCCGGGCAATTCAATTGGTAGCGGAGGCACACGTGATTTCTTATAAACACCCAAAGGTAAAACTCGCATTGCGTCAGAGAGTGTGTGAACGTGGAGGTCATGAAAAACAAGCTCTTGACATCCGGCCCCTTGCGCCAGTCCGGCGGTCGGATACAGAGTCGTTCAACCAATCGCTTACTGAGTTACGTCAGTGAAGCGTAGCACCGTCTCACTGACAAATGAAGTTCATTGGTTCAACTTCTTCGAGCTGAGAAAGACGCATACTTCTAGCGCATCAAGCTAAGAAACACCACTTACAGTTGCTTCACCGAAAAAGAAACGCCGGTAAACTTTTCCCCGGGATATGACACAAAAAACATTCAATTTAGGGCTCTCTCTTCCGAATTTATCATCTAGTTGGGATTTGCTGACCCGCAGATGCGCACGTTATGTATGTTCACATTTCCACTTAGGTGAAATGTCAATTGATTACTGAAGACGACGCTATCCAGAAAATCGTCCTTATATAGCAACATTTCGTTTGCAAAATTGGCATGTAAACTGGAGTTTGTAGGTTTCAGAACTTGTAACAACTGTAAACAATAAGGATATAGTTATAAGCGTCTCCTTAAAAGTCTCCACACATAAGTTACTGGAACTGCTAATTCACGACTAGTCTTCGAACTGCTTTCTTGGCGCCACGCCCGAAAGACTCACCTATTCAACATATTTTTGTCACTCTCGGTCGTTCCATATTCTTCCCTTTGCGCACAGGTATAAAAACAAAACTGTTTGGGTTGCTCTTTCATTTGATATAATGCTTATAATTGTAAGTTGAAACTAATAAATGGCCACGCTGGGTGGCCGCGCTGTCTTAGGCGCCTTGCCACGGTTCGAGCGGCTCCCCCCCGTCGAAGGTTCGTTCCTTCCTTGGACATGGGTGTATGTGCTGTACTTAGTGTAAGTTAGTTTAAGTTAGATTAAGTAGTGTGTAAGCTTAGGGATCAATGGCCTCAGCAGTTTGGTCCCACAGAACTTACCACAAGTTACCAAATTGTAATAAGTGCTATAGAGCCTTAAAACACTCATATTCATTTTTAAATACCCTGTATTATGAACCCAGCACATTTTCTGCAGTTGAAACGTTATTACCGAAGTCAATCCCGCAGTTCCATTTGTGACGAGTTTCACTGCAAAATACAATAACTGCAGTGGTATGTTACGAGCAATTGCTACACTTTGTATTGTTGCCAGACATGTGTATCACTACTTGCTATGTTTTGACTTCTGCTGCAGCTTCAGAAAAATTTGAGGTTATAGTATTTGCTATGGCCAAACATGTATATGTCTCTCATGTGGGAGGATAAGCACATTGTAGCAAAGATTAGCCATCCTCAGAGATAACGGACTTATTTAGGGGGGGAAAAAGAGTTCACTTGTTTTTCAGGTATACTTTACCTAGCTGAAGAAACTCAATAATGATTTGATCCCGAAGTATTATGTCCGAGGGGCTGGAAGGTAATGCCGGGGGATTAAAGCACATGTTCACACAAGCATGAGTGTAACAAGAAGCGGGAGAAAATTCAAAAAATCACTGCATGAAGGGAATAGAAAGAAGACTTGATTTAGCCGTCCATTGCAACCACAAACCTACTGCAGTGTCGTCGCTCACGGATACCTACCCATTAGAGAAGGCTAACGTTACATACTTAACACTGCCTGCTCACAACTGACTGGTCGAATGCACATTTGTTGTTTACTACAGTTAGTTCTATTTGTTACCGTAAATACTGCCCTGGTGTCCCCTATCCGCCGGGTATGTAATCACTAGCAGACCATCAGACCTGTTAGTCATGGGTTTTAATAAGTCTTAATGAGTCTTTAATGGTACAGAGGGACCTGTCCCGAGTGCCTGGCTAGTGGCTTTTCATGCGACGACCCGTAGTAAGTTTCATATGTACCTTATAACGATAGTAGTGTAACTTTTTTTTAATGTCATCGTACAGAATATCATTAAACAATATATATCATGCAAAAGTATTCAAAACTGGTAGTTAATAAGTCATTAACTAACACTATCTTCAAATATTTATTCCGTTTGTTATCCATAAATCGAATTCCAAAAATCTGGGCGGTTCCAAAGAGTTCGCAACGATATACGAAGTATTACCAGCTGCGGAAGTATTTCGGTTACAGGTGAAAGTACGCACCCCTAATTTTGGCCAAGATTATGTAATTAATACCGATGTAACCGGATATCAGTAGCAATCTACGTACAACAGATCGCTTGCAGATCCTGGAGCGTAAAACATCTCTATGCAGAAAAAAAGGATTTCGACCCGACAGGTTATTCATTTCCATCACCAGGAAAGATAAATCCTTAAGTTTTCTTATGTATGAAAGAATGACCTTGGAGATGTGGCCGGACTGTTAAAAAAAAGAGTTGACGAATTGGCTCATAAATTAATAAAAGTTATGACCTGCGCGAAATCGGGGAAGTTAACGAAAGTGTTGTACAA
Source organism: Schistocerca piceifrons (assembly GCF_021461385.2). NCBI lineage: Eukaryota > Metazoa > Arthropoda > Insecta > Orthoptera > Acrididae > Schistocerca > Schistocerca piceifrons. The sequence continues at coordinate 49,386,480 of NC_060139.1, forward strand.
AGAGTTTTTAAAATCTGTGATTCTTCCCTGCATGGGACTAGAAAAATTTATTTACAGTATTTATTCGTGTTAGCAGCAGACTGGACAATTTGTGATTAAATCTTTGCAGATGAGATAAAAGTGTGCACCTGCGTGGTAAAAATTATCCCATGCAAATGTACTCCACATTGATAATCTTGTGATGTTCGGTCGTACAGAGTGTTTAAAATTTTCACTAAAAAATTTAAAATGCTCCCGACTTGCTAAAGGCTGAGAGAAATCTCTTCGAGGACGAATCTATAAAAACACATTCTGTAAGTGTGCATCAATTTAGTGCACTTGTCACATTGAAGCTCATCATAGAAAGAACGATCTTTTCGAATTCAACCATGCTGTATGTCCTTTCACTGCAGTATTTCTCAATAAAAGCTCGTGGTGTTCTACGAATTTGTGTTTCGGTTGCTTCTACGACAAACACCACCTGGACTTCTCTTCTAGCGCAGCAAGCGATGAAGACAATGGCGATTCTGTAATCTACTCTTGAAAAAACAGGTCTCACATTTAAAAAAAGTTTCATGTTACAATTGATTTATTAATGAAACTGTTGCTGTTTTTGGATAATTTTGCATGACATATGCTATTTGACATTCTGTGCGATGAAATTGACAAAAAAAGCAGCACACCGGCTGTGGTTGAACCCGAATCACCAACGTGGTATCCGTGAATCTTTGCCGCTACACTACGCTCGCTTGTTCGAAATCTGGATAACCTCATGAATACAGGAGACAAGCACAAAACATCTTGAAAATGAGCTGCTGTCGTATGAAAAACCGCTAGTCAGATACTCAGGATATTTCCTTCTGCAACATGCAAACGATTCACCAAATTAGTGATTGACAGGTATGATGGCCCAATTGTAATTCTCGGAAACTTTTGGTCGGGCGGCGTACACCTTTGAAATATATATATATATATATATATATATATATATATATATATATACTCCTGGAAATGGAAAAAAGAACACATTGACACCGGTGTGTCAGACCCACCATACTTGCTCCGGACACTGCGAGAGGGCTGTACAAGCAATGATCACACGCACGGCACAGCGGACACACCAGGAACCGCGCTGTTGGCCGTCGAATGGCGCTAGCTGCGCAGCATTTGTGCACCGCCGCCGTCAGTGTCAGCCAGTTTGCCGTGGCATACGGAGCTCCATCGCAGTCTTTAACACTGGTAGCATGCTGCGACAGCGTGGACGTGAACCGTATGTGCAGTTGACGGACTTTGAGCGAGGGCGTATAGTGGGCATGCGGGAGGCCGGGTGGACGTACCGCCGAATTGCTCAACACGTGGGGCGTGAGGTCTCCACAGTACATCGATGTTGTCGCCAGTGGTCGGCGGAAGGTGCACGTGCCCGTCGACCTGGGACCGGACCGCAGCGACGCACGGATGCACGCCAAGACCGTAGGATCCTACGCAGTGCCGTAGGGGACCGTACCGCCACTTCCCAGCAAATTAGGGACACTGTTGCTCCTGGGGTATCGGCGAGGACCATTCGCAACCGTCTCCATGAAGCTGGGCTACGGTCCCGCACACCGTTAGGCCGTCTTCCGCTCACGCCCCAACATCGTGCAGCCCGCCTCCAGTGGTGTCGCGACAGGCGTGAATGGAGGGACGAATGGAGACGTGTCGTCTTCAGCGATGAGAGTCGCTTCTGCCTTTGTGCCAATGATGGTCGTATGCGTGTTTGGCGCCGTGCAGGTGAGCGCCACAATCAGGACTGCATACGACCGAGGCACACAGGGCCAACACCCGGCATCATGGTGTGGGGAGCGATCTCCTACACTGGCCGTACACCACTGGTGATCGTCGAGGGGACACTGAATAGTGCACGGTACATCCAAACCGTCATCGAACCCATCGTTCTACCATTCCTAGACCGGCAAGGGAACTTGCTGTTCCAACAGGACAATGCACGTCCGCATGTATCCCGTGCCACCCAACGTGCTCTAGAAGGTGTAAGTCAACTACCCTGGCCAGCAAGATCTCCGGATCTGTCCCCCATTGAGCATGTTTGGGACTGGATGAAGCGTCGTCTCACGCGGTCTGCACGTCCAGCACGAACGCTGGTCCAACTGAGCCGCCAGGTGGAAATGGCATGGCAAGCCGTTCCACAGGACTACATCCAGCATCTCTACGATCGTCTCCATGGGAGAATAGCAGCCTGCATTGCTGCGAAAGGTGGATATACACTGTACTAGTGCCGACATTGTGCATGCTCTGTTGCCTGTGTCTATGTGCCTGTGGTTCTGTCAGTGTGATCATGTGATGTATCTGACCCCAGGAATGTGTCAATAAAGTTTCCCCTTCCTGGGACAATGAATTCACGGTGTTCTTATTTCAATTTCCAGGGGTATATATATATATATATATATATATATATATATATATATATATATATATATATAATTGGTGTTTTGCCCTTAAAGAGCGCAGTTGGACTAAACTACATGGCCAGTTCCTTTTGCTGCCTTCCTTGCTGCCCAAACTTCCCTCATTCGCTCGCTGCGTTTCTGCTTCCTGTCTTCTGTCCATGCTTCTTGTCGGCTTTGTTTCTTTAGCTTCATCCTGATTGCCGTTTTGGTTGCCCGTATTTCTTTCATCTTCCGGCTGTGATCTTGCTTGTGTTCTTCGGTCCACTTTACGCCTGTTCGTTTGTGACAGTGTATCTCATGTAGTTTACTTTTCTTAATGATGTTTCTGAATTTTATTCTGTCGTTTATTGTGTCTGCTGTTATGTTGAGTTGGTTCTGGTCGTTTTTTACCTCTGCCACCCATTTGTTGTTTCTAGTGGTTACTCAGTCAAAGATCTGTTTGGTCAGTCTGTGTGATGGGATTCTGTACAGGTGTCCATAGAATTGTAGTCTGCGTTTTCTAATCTTTTCTGTGGTTGTCTCTGTATTTTTGTATAATTCCTAGTAGGTTTCGTGATCCATATATATATATATATATATGACTAAGTGGTAGCATATTTTTCCTAGCATACGATTAGCTTTTTTGTCAAATTATACCACTTCTATGGCTGTAGTGAGCGTGTTGCGTATAGCATTTGCACGCTATTTTTTCCTTCATGCTTCTATTGTCTTTACATTTTAGCCTTCAAACACCAAATGTAGACAAATGTAGAGTTTTATTGACAAATGGTGTGGAAGCGTGGGAGAACAGGTACAACTCTGTATTTTAAAATAATATTTATTCGTGTTTAGCTGTTAATGTCTCTTCCAGCAGCCATTTCGCACATTATTCACCACGAAATGAGCGGAAGTGCGAGGAGCTTTTATCTAACGAGGACACAACTTTCGCAAGCGGAAATGTGTCTGGACTTGCGTTTGATGTGGAACATCACGATTAGTTTCACGCGTCTGTGCCGGTGGCAGTATGCTCTCCATTTCTGCTTGTACTTCGACTGGAAAACGCTCCCTATCTTTACAATTTTAAACTTCACCAAGCTCTCCTTAGTATGACTTTACTTAATGCCAACGCAGACTACGATTTTGCAATCTATTTAGCATTTGCAAACATACCTTCACGAGAAAACGCATCTAAACAACTGAGTCCAAAGCGCACTGCGTGTTGGTGTGAATGAAGCTGACCGGAAACCCACTTGCTATTAGATGCGTTTGCTGCGTATTTGTAGGGCACTGAAAAAATAGAGATACTGGGACTCTGAAGCTCAAATTCTGGAAGATCTTTTTACTATTTGATAATGACTGAGTCCATAGCTTTCGTGAAAGTTTAAATGAAATCATTCCGTCTTAGACTGTTAAAACGTTATTTATTACGATTACAATTTCGACAAGTAATCATTTTGAAGCATTCTGAAACCAGCCAGTTGTCAAAGGTAATAAACGTAATTATGAAACTGACAAACATTGAAGTTCAAAATTTCGAAGCTACTTACGTGCCATGTTGTAATCTATTCAACAATATAAAATTGTGATATGCTGTGTAAGATCAGTTTCATGTGGTGGTGTGAATTTTTATGCTGTTACATATACCATACATGATAGAAAGTTGGTGAAGTAATTGTACAAAAACTTAATTTTATGTCTCGTATAGAAGGCGTAGTAAATGGATCACAGCCGCGCGGGATTAGCCGAGCTGTCTTGGGCGCTGCAGTCATGGACTGTGCGGCTGGTCCCGGCGGAGGTTCGAGTCCTCCCTCGGGCATGGGTGTGTGTGTTTGTCCTTTGGATAATTTAGCTTAAGTTGTGTGTAAGCCTAGGGACTGATGACCTTAGCAGTTAAGTCCGATAAGATTTCACACACATTTGAACAAACGGATCACAAAAGCAGCAAAGTTGTAAACATGCTGTGGAAGTCTTCGCTGTCAGAGCAAAAAAGCACACAGTTGTTCACGAATCGTTGTGCTTTGACGAGAACAGAGTTTATAGTTCGGTTGTTCTTTGGTTTACATAAATTGCCTTGCTTTTGTAGTAGCGATGTTTCTGGAGTGTCTTTGTTGAAGGCTAATAAAACAAGGTTAATGAGGCATAACTGGTGCGTGTCATCTGATTAAATATTAAGGAACTAGGATTTTCATAGCGCGAGTAACAACAGTAGAATAGACAATCAAAACGAAACGATATCGTCGTTTCAAGACACGGTTTGAGGACGGACGAGAAAGCAGTAGGCAACTATTCGGGACTTTCTGCAGAGAGAAGCAGCAGACCTACAATTATTGATGACAGAACAAGGAAGACCAATAACCAGTCTGCGATCACGTGGTGGGGATAGATGTGCTGTTACCGATAAGCAGAGACGAACGTACGGACACCGAAGTTCCTGCCAGACAAGTCGGCACTTCCGTTTGCAATGCTGGAGCTGGCGTTGGAACAGAATGAAGTACGAGATGAACGCACGAAATTCGCAGTAGCTGTGAACGCATTAGACATCACGGCAGCAGCTGTAGCCGCAAACTTTATACTCAAGCCACAGGAAAAGCAACAAGCATGTTTGAAGAACTTATTAAAAATGTTCAAATGTGTGTGAAATTTTATGGGGCTTAACTGCTAAGGTCATCAGTCCGTAAGCTTACACACTACGTAACCTAAATTATCCTAAGGACAAACAAACACACCCATGCCCGAGGGAGGACTCGAACCTCCGCCGGGACCAGCCGCTCAGTGCAGGACTGCAGCGCCCAAGACCGCTCGGCTAATGCCGCGCGGCGAAGAACTTATTAACTGACCGTATGCGTAAAGCGTTGGATCAGCGCAGTCAACAAATTTTTCGTTACAAGCAAGTGGGGGCAGGACTCCCTCCGAGTATTGGAGGTGCTTGCGTGGCATCGTTAGAGAATCAGAATTACCGGACTGCATGCTACGGCACATATGGTTAGCGCAGTTACCGGAACCTGTCAGAGGACAACAGTCGGATGTAAAGCAACAGCTGTTCGAGATGCAGTAGGAGACTGACACCTACAGAGGCAGGTGTACACTTTGTCAGAGGGTGCGAATAGCTCTCCCAGACTGGACACAAGGAACAAATGGCAGAGAAACCAAAGTAGTTTCCAGCAGGAGGTCCTTTGGTATCACCGGCAGTAGGCCGATAGGACTATGAGATAAACGGCACCATGCATCATTTATCCAAACGGCGTCAGAGGCAAGTAGTAAAGCGGCTGTCGCAACACTCAACAGAAGCATCTGCAGCAGGGAGGTGCGCACGGGAAGGAGCCCTACATGGTGAGTAACTGGTCTGTCTCACTTACTTACCCCATGCCAAAGGCGTACATCGGAGACGTGACGTCTGACCGCTATTGTCTCAGAAACCTCACGTCAAACGTCAGTGTGCTGCCGGTTGGAAGCTGCACAGTAAGGGACTGGTCCTCTCATGTAGGCCTCGCAGCAACAGCATTTAACAATAGCAACGCACGGGAAGGGTACGGTAAGTTTGGATTTCTTGCAGAGCTGTGACTGGACCTTTGTTATAGCAGAAGTGTCGGACGCCATACTGGATTTTCTTTACCACACAGCAATGGAGATCAACAGTATTGCCAACTAGGTTTGCAAAGGCAGTGAGGTGGTCAGTGACGGATTAGGACGAAACTCCTTGTAGCTCGCAAACTGTACAAGGAGGGTACAGTAGCTTCGAAGTGTCACCTATACAAAATGTAGTACACATCAAGGTGCACCACATTTGAACACTATCAGGTGAATCAGTTTCGCAGCGACCACGGAGGTCCGCTCAGACGTTTTGTGGCGGTGAAGACAGAGTTCGAATACATTCTGCAAATGGACATGTTACAGAGGTCCGACAGTCCGTGGACCTCGCCGTTGCATTTGATGAAGATCTCTATTTGGAGCTGTTGTGGCAATTACCAGGCGCTTAACGGCCATAGAGTCCCAGATCTCTATCCGACACCCAAAATGAGGGATTTTACCAGCGTGCTGATACGACATGTAGTGTGATCGACTGCAGGAAGGTATACCATCAGATTACGGTCGCAGATAATTACATGCCAAAGACTGTGGTGATAGCACCCTTCGCTTGTCTGCTAACATGCGGATGCCTATCGACCTGAAGGAGCAAACATGGAAGCAGTTTATCGATGAGGTACTACGAGGATTACAATGTTGTTTTGCGCACCTGCTTGATTTGTTAAAGTTTTCAAAGTCAGAAAGTTCATATGAAGAACATCTCAAGCCAGTATTCAAGTGCACAAATAAATCCAGTGTCGTAGTAGACGAGGTAAAATGAACACTCTAGCAGCATCAAGTGACATTTCTGGGTTTCCTTATATCGGTGGCCTGAATACACCCGCTGCCAGCAGCACTAGTAGGCAAAGACGTGACAGGCAGACAGCCTCTGAATTTGGCCCCCGAAATGCAGAAGGCATTTGAGCAAGTCAGATCTAGCTTCAGGGAGGCAATCATGTTGGCACACCCTGTTCCACAGGCACAGTCAGCTACTTTGGACGATGGCAGCCAACACACGATTTGAGCGGCCCTCCAGCAGCAGGCACGCGAACATGCTCTAACAGCCCCCCACGTTCTTTCGCGCAAGCTTACTGTAGTGCAGGTCAAATGCAGTGATTACTCGCTGTGTATGAGGCTGTCTGGTACTTTCTTCCATAAATGGAAGCTAGTTTATACCGATTATAAACCGACCATATTCGCATTCAGCAAGAAGAAAGATACCTGCTCCCCACGGCAGTTAAGGCTCTTGGAGGTTATCGCCAATTAGCCATGGATTGGCGACACAGTAGTAGTGCGATGAACATCGTTGCTGATTTCTTCTCGACAGTGGAAGATATCTCTCAGAAAATTGACTTCGAACAACTATCAATGCCACAGACGCTTGACCTACAGGAAATAAATGAGAGCATTAGCGTATTACTTCTGATACTCTCTTATAACTATTTCAAGTTTAACAATAAAAATTTTCTGTAACTGGAGGGCAGTACCATGGGTAGTTCTGTAGCAAATAAACTTGCTGATATTTTTGTTAACTATCTCTAAAGCCTATTCTTTAAGAAATTCCCGGATGCAACCAATAAAACTAAATGACACTGACATCCAAATGGTTCAAATGGCTCTAAGCACTATGGGACTTAACATCTGAAGTCATCAGTCCCCTAGACTTAGAACTACTTGAACCCAAATAACCTAAGGACATCACACACATCCATGCCCGAGGCAGGATTCGAAGCTGCGACTGTAGCAGCAGCGCGGTTCCGGACTGAAGCGCCTAGAACAGCTCGGCCACAGCGGCCGGCGACACTGCCATTATGGTATCACAACTCACCATAGTATTCTCACTATGGACTTAGAAAATCTATAACCCATTAACTTTTTAAATCTGACTATAGAGAATGTGTTCGTAGATTTGGCATCTGTCGTAAGCCCACTTGCACTGAAAATGTCATACACAATAATTCCTGCAACCCAAAAACGCACAAGAAGGCATTTTTCTACTCTATCATTCACAGACTAACCAGTGTTCTCCTAGAACAAAACAAAATTAACAAAGAAGTACCGATATTTAGGCATGCAGCACTGAGCAATCGTTTCCCTGAACAAACGACTGCTAAAATATTTTCTGAAAAATTACTGAACCACAATACTACTGATTAGATCACATTTCAGAAAGAGGAGGAAACTAAAACTAAATATTTATCCCTACTATATAACGGATCTGTTTCTAAAAGAATAGCTGAAGAATTTGGTAAGCCCAAAGTCAAGATAGGTTTCTCTACTGACAAAGCGTCGGGTCTGACCATATGACACAGTATCCAACACAATAAACCTTACACACAATCGGGAGTTTCAAAAATAAACTGTGTAGAATGCTATAACTTTTATGTAGGATAAATTCCCAGAAGTTTTAGCATTCTTCTTTCAGAACACAGTAGATGCAGTGATTATTGTAAATCATCCTTTGCTATCATTATTCGGGAGAATAAACGTAAGTCTGGTAATATCGTAAACTGATTAGAAATTGTCCATAGAATAGGAAGAGGAAGACAGCTTGATTACTTAGAAGAGATCGAAATTTACAGAGCATTTAGAGAGCAGCCGGAATACATTTTGAATGAACAAACTGACCATCAAAATACGAAATTACTGGGTTGCTTCAGGAACGCATTATAATGCAATAAATTTTGATGTAACTGACTTTAGCAGTGTTAATCCTAGCAAGTGTTCCAAACCTTGCCACGTTCCTGTTCTACATGTCTGTAGTAATTGCGTTTGTTTTATATACACTCCTGGAAATGGAGAAAAGAACACATTGACACCGGTGTGTCAGACCCACCATACTTGCTCCGGACACTGCGAGAGGGCTGTACAAGCAATGATCACACGCACGGCACAGCGGACACACCAGGAACCGCGGTGTTGGCCGTCGAATGGCGCTAGCTGCGCAGCATTTGTGCACCGCCGCCGTCAGTGTCAGCCAGTTTGCCGTGGCATACGGAGCTCCATCGCAGTCTTTAACACTGGTAGCATGCCGCGACAGCGTGGACGTGAACCGTATGTGCAGTTGACGGACTTTGAGCGAGGGCGTATAGTGGGCATGCGATAGGCCGGGTGGACGTACCGCCGAATTGCTCAACACGTGGGGCGTGAGGTCTCCACAGTACATCGATGTTGTCGCCAGTGGTCGGCGGAAGGTGCACGTGCCCGTCGACCTGGGACCGGACCGCAGCGACGCACGGATGCACGCCAAGACCGTAGGATCCTACGCAGTGCCGTAGGGGACCGCACCGCCACTTCCCAGCAAATTAGGGACACTGTTGCTCCTGGGGTATCGGCGAGGACCATTCGCAACCGTCTCCATGGAGCTGGGCTACGGTCCCGCACACCGTTAGGCCGTCTTCCACTCACGCCCCAACATCGTGCAGCCCGCCTCCAGTGGTGTCGCGACAGGCGTGAATGGAGGGACGAATGGAGACGTGTCGTCTTCAGCGATGAGAGTCGCTTCTGCCTTTGTGCCAATGATGGTCGTATGCGTGTTTGGCGCCGTGCAGGTGAGCGCCACAATCAGGACTGCATACGACCGAGGCACACAGGGCCAACACCCGGCATCATGGTGTGGGGAGCGATCTCCTACACTGGCCGTACACCACTGGTGATCGTCGAGGGGACACTGAATAGTGCACGGTACATCCAAACCGTCATCGAACCCATCGTTCTACCATTCCTAGACCGGCAAGGGAACTTGCTGTTCCAACAGGACAATGCACGTCCGCATGTATCCCGTGCCACCCAACGTGCTCTAGAAGGTGTAAGTCAACTACCCTGGCCAGCAAGATCTCCGGATCTGTCCCCCATTGAGCATGTTTGGGACTGGATGAAGCGTCGTCTCACGCGGTCTGCACGTCCAGCACGAACGCTGGTCCAACTGAGGCGCCAGGTGGAAATGGCATGGCAAGCCGTTCCACAGGACTACATCCAGCATCTCTACGATCGTCTCCATGGGAGAATAGCAGCCTGCATTGCTGCGAAAGGTGGATATACACTGTACTAGTGCCGACATTGTGCATGCTCTGTTGCCTGTGTCTATGTGCCTGTGGTTCTGTCAGTGTGATCATGTGATGTATCTGACCCCAGGAATGTGTCAATAAGGTTTCCCCTTCCTGGGACAATGAATTCACGGTGTTCTTATTTCAATTTCCAGGAGTGTATGTGGACCGCTACTTTCATCTGCATCTGAGGCTTTAGACCCTCTTCTGTACTTGTGTCTTGTTGATATCGTTTTTTTGTGAAATGGTTGTTACTTCATCTTGTTACTTGCATTTAATCTGTATTCTCAGTATCATTTGTGAACTTCGTTTTTATTTATCACTTATTTCTGTCACTTTTCGCTTTTGTGCCCAGAGATTTCACAAACCACATTATGTTATCTCCATATATCAGGATTTTTGCACGCCACATCTTTGCCGCTTTTGTGATCCATTTACCACTCCTCCTACACGAGATCGAAACTAAGGTGTTTGTATCACTATTTAATCAGCTTTTTAACGTGAATGATAAATGTAACAGCAGATAAATTCCCAGAGCCACATGAAATTGCTATTACACAGCATGTCACAGCTTTATCATGTTGAGTGGGTGCAACATCCCATGTAGATAGATTCTAAAATTTCACTTTCAACGTTTGTCAGTTTCATGATTACATACATTTGACGACTGACTGCTTTCAGAATGCTTGAAAATGACAACGTGCTGAACGTAGAATCGCAATAAATAATATTTCAACAGTGTAAACTGGAACTATCTCATTAAAAAATATATTTACCTGCATCAGACAACTGATGTCGCTTAAGGGGAAACTCGTTGAAAATGTCAAGAATATGTTTAAAGCTTGTACATTAAGAAGTTTTTAACACACACTCTCGAAGCAGTAATCACTGACCACAGGACGCAATCTCTATTCTTAATCTAAATATTGTCTTTAGCACACGTGTTCCCCATGTTACTCGGCAAAGGAATGTAACTTGAGCCACAGCCTATTGTGTAATAAATGTGAAGACTGGTTTGAAATCTAAACTGTTCCGGATTTCTTCTCCTGGTATATGTTTGAATTTCGTTTGAGCTATGGCTAATAAGCCATTCACGCAAATACGTTAATCCCTGCTAACAAGGAGGACACAGAAACTGCAATAACCCAACATCCCAACCTCGCTAAGTGGATGAGCGGTCAAAAGAGGCTAAATTGTGTCTCGGGTTCACCGTAGATATCCGACCGTTTTTGATAAAGAAACGGTCCGAGTTTTCAAGTTACTTTATGTGCTTCTTGGTGTGCAGAAAGTTCCACCGATGTGGTAGCACAGTGGCTAGAGTTGTGGCTATGCACTTACGTCTCCGAGTTGGAAACCTGATTAGTTCTTTTGATTAATTTACCATTGTACGTAGTAGATTACTACACGAATGTGTAAAACAATAAGAGAATGAGATAATTATTTGAAACTGTTTTCGTTGAAACTCATGGCGATATTTCGTAATTATTCGCGAGAAGTGGAGTTCGGTCGCCCAGCAAGTATACCCGTATATTCTTGCAGTCTGCAAGGAGGATCTTATATGCGACTGATTCTCACCTGCCCAGCTGGTTTTTACCCCTTCAGGGAATCAGTAAGTGGGATACATCATTCCCGAGTTAGTTCTCAAAGCGAACGAACAGCAGTTCTGCATGCGGCGAAATTAAACCGAAAAAATAACTAAACCGAGACCTTAGCAGGGGCCTCGCAAATTCACTCTTTCGGACGAGTGTGTCACGAAAGAATCGGCGCATATTGTAAACAGGTATGATGTTTATGGCGTTCAGACATTCTATGTGCCGAGTATTTCTCCGGAAATGTGTTTGTAAATAAAAACAATAATCGGGTCTCGAATGCGGGGCTCAAAAGTGTAAGACTACGACGCTACCACGCTAAAAGGCATCTAAATTACGTCGAAGACTTTGAGCGTCGTTTTCTCAGAAGCGGTTGAGTCTCTACTGATAAGCCGAGACACGTGTTCAATTATGTTGACCCCTTTTCCACGGAGCGAAGATTTTGGGAAATCGGTTTATGGCACTCGTCGCCTTCTCCTCGCAATCGTTGTGCCTAATTACCCGTCGCTCACCCTCTGTAAAGAAATTGTTATATTTATTTCCTTTCATGACTGAAAATTGGAAGACTGGTGTTGAATAACATTTTACTCAAGTTAAATATATCGAATAATTTATCTGGAATAATGACGCAGTGTCCTAAATGCCTTTATTGGTTGGTTGGTTTTGGGGAAAGAGACCAAACAGCGAGGTCATCGGTCTCATCGGATTAGGAAAGGACAGGGAAGGGAGTCGGCCGTGCCCTTTCAGAGGAACCATCCCGGCATTTGTCTGGAGCGATTTAGGGGAATCACGGAAAACCTAAATCAGGATGGCCGGACGCGGGATTGAACCGTCGTCCTCCCGAATGCGAGTCCAGTGCGCTAACCACTGCGCCACCTCGCTCGGTATGCCTTTATTCAGAACCGTAATAGAAAGAACTGATCCCTTAGGTGTTATATGAATTACTATTAATTTCGCTTCACGTCACTCGTTCCATCTTAATGAGGACCGATTTGGGGGGGGGGGGGGGGGACTTACGACAGTTCTGTCTCTACCGTTGCTAGTAGTATTGATGGTGGCGATGTTGGTGGTGCTTCTGGTGGTTGTCGTCGTGTTATCGGTGCAGGTTGTTGTCATATGATTGAGACGTTGGGAGTGCCTGCTCTCATCGTAGCGATGGTGTAGTTGAAGATTCCCTCTCACTTGTGACCTTATCTGAAAAGATGAAAGCTGGTCTTTATATAAGCTCAAAGGTGCTTTGTAGTTTGAAAATACTCTATGAGAGGAAAACAAGACACACCATGAATCAATTAACCGAATGCGAAGGAAATTAGTAGATGTGAAGCGCCGCGCGGTTAGAGGCGCCAAGTCACTGATTGTGCGGCCTCTCCCGCCGGTGGTTCGAGTCCTCCTTCGAGCATGGGTGTGTGTGTGTTGTCCTTAGCATAAGTTAGTTAAAGTATTGAGTAAATCTAGGAACCGATGACCTCAGGAATTTGGTCCCTTAAGAATTCACACAAAAAATGGATAAGAAGTGCATGTAAAAACAAACAAATAATAAACAGTTAAAAAGATCGATAGTTTAATGTAGAAAAACAAATTCACAGATTGAGCAAGCCAATAACGCTTTGATTCATCTCTGGCCCTTGTGAAGCAGTTATTCGGGGGGCATTGACTGACAGAAATGTTGGGTGTCTTCTTGAAGGATATCGTGCCAAATTCTCTCAAATCGGCGCCGTAGATGATCATAATCTCGATCTGATCGGATGGACCTGCTCATAATGTTCCAAACGTTCTCGGCTGTGGAGAGATCAGACGACACTGCTGGATAACGTACGGTTTTCCAAGCATGAAAACAAGAAGTAAGAACTGTCCCATTGCGGAGGCATTCCTTGCTGAATTGTAAGCACTTGGTGGTTGGCCATGAAGGGAAACAAAACGGGGCACAAATATATCGTCGACAAACTGCTGTGTTGCAAGGGTAACGCTGATGACAACCAAAGAGGTCCTGCTCTAACATAAAATGGCACACTAGACCAACACTCCAGGTTGTCGGGCCGCATATAGAGCGACAGTGACTTTGGTATCCCGACGGTGTCCAGGTCGGGTCCAGATAGGTCTTCGGACTGGAATCTCATTGACTGGAGTAGAATTTTCAGTGATGAGTGTCGCTACGAACTGAGACCGGATGACCAGTGAAGATGTGTCTAGAGACGCTCCAGACAGCTGTCGGAAGCAATCTGATGCAGTCCACCATACGGCCTGACACCCAGGAGTGCTGGTCTGAGGAGCTGCTTCACTTTATGGTAAGAGCCCTTCGGTTGTCGATCGCGGTACCCTCACAGCTCAGCGGTACGTCGAAGATTTTTGATGCTCTCCTTTGTTGGCCTCCCTAGCAAGCCAGCTTGGGCATATTTCAGCAAGAACTTTAATTATTACTCCAAAATTATCTTTGATCTCCTTTACTGCTACTTCAGTCTATATACTGAATAACGTCGTGGATCGGCTACAGCGCTGTCGGACTCCCGTCTCACCCACTGCTTCACTTTCGTGCACTTCGACTCCTGGAACTGCCGTCTGGTTGCTGTACGAGTTGTAAATAGTCTTTCACTTCCTGTATTTTACCCCTGTTCCCCTAAGAATTTCGAACAATATATTCCAGTCAACAATGTCGAAAGCTTTCCATAAGTACAGAATTGCTATAAAATAAGTTTGCCTTCCTTGACCTACGTTATAAGAGAAATCCTAGGGTCAGTATTGCCTCCTAAATTACTACATTTCTCCTAAATCGAAACTGTTGTTGTTGTTGTGGTCTTCAGTCCTGAGACTGGTTTGATGCAGCTCTCCATGCTACTCTATCCTGTGCAAGCTTCTTCATCTCCCAGTACCTACTGCAACCTACATCCTTCTGAATCTGCTTAGTGTATTGATCTCTTGGTCTCGCTCTACGATTTTTACCCTCCACGCTGCCCTCCAATACTAAATTGGTGATCCCTTGATGCCTCAAAACATGTCCTACCAAGCGATCCCTTCTTCTGGTCAAGTTGTGCCACAAACTTCTCTTCTCCCCAATCCTATTCAATACTTCCTCATTAGTTATGTGATCTACCCATCTAATCTTCAGCATTCTTCTGTAGCACCACATTTCAAAAGCTTCTATTCTCTTCTTGTCCAAACTATTTATCGTCCATGTTTCACTTCCATACATGGCTACACTCCATACGAATACTTTCAGAAATGACTTCCTGACACTTAAATCAATACTGGATGTTAACAAATTTCTCTTCTTCAGAAACGCTTTCCTTGCCATTGCCAGCCTACATTTTATATCCTCTCTACTTCGACCATCATCAGTTATTTTGCTCCCCAAATAACAAAACTCCTTTACTACTTTAAGTGCCTCATATCCTAATCTAATTCCCTCAGCATCACCCGACTTAATTAGACTACATTCCATTATCCTTGTTTTGCTTTTGTTGATGTTCATCTTATATCCTCCTTTCAAGACACTGTCCATTCCATTCAACTGCTCTTCCAAGTCCTTTGCTGTCTCTGACAGAATTACAATGTCATCGGCGAACCTCAAAGTTTTTATTTCTTCTCCATGAATTTTAATACCTACTCCGAATTTTTCTTTTGTTTCCGTTACTGCTTGCTCAATATACAGATTGAACAACATCGGGGAGAGGTTCAAATGGCTCTGAGCGCTATGGGACTTAACTGCTGTGGTCATCAATCCCCTAGAACTTAGAATTACTTAAACCTAACTAACCTAAGGACATCACACACATCCATGCCCGAGGCAGGATTCGAACCTGCGACCGTAGCGGTTGCGTGGTTCCAGACGGTAGCGCCCAGAACCGCTCAGCCACTTTCCCGGCAAAAACTAGTTATCCTCGAGGTCGGCTTCCACCAGTTTTTCCACTCTTCCGTGAAGAATTTGGGTTAGTATTTTGCAAACATGACTTATCAAAGTGATAGTTCGGTAATATTCACACGTCTCAACACCTACTTTCTTTGGAACTGGAATTGTTGTCTTCTTGTTGACGTCTTCCGGTATTTCGCCTGTCTCACACATCTTGCATACCAGGTGGAAGTCTTCTGTCACGGCTGGCTCTCCCAAGGCTGTCATTAGACCTGACGGAGTTTCGCCTGCTCCCCGGCTCTGTTTCTACTTAAGTTTTTCGCTACCATATCAAATTTCCATTTCTGTAATATTGTCATTTCTCTAATAAAGATCCTCTGTATACTCCTTCCACCTTTCAGCTTTCACTTCAAGTACTGGTTTTCCATCTTAGATCTTAATATTCATACATGTGCATCCCTTTTCTCAAAAGGCCTCTTTAATTTTCCTGTAGACGATACCTGTCATTCCCCCACTGAAATATGATTCTAAATCGTTACATTTTTCTTCTAAAAAATCTTCCTTAGCCGTTTTGAACCTCCTGTCAATCTCAATTTTTAGTAGTTTGTACTTCCTTTCCCCTGTTTCATTTGCTATATTGGCGCATTTGTGTATTTTCTCAATTCTTCTTCCTTTTTCAGTTGCCTAATGCTCGCTCTGAAAGTCCCAAACGCCTCTGATGCCTTCAAATTATTCACGTCCCAGCTCCTTAATTTCCTACCTTTTTGCAAATTATTCAGTTTCGATAGGAAGTTCATAACCAATGAATTGTGGCCAGACTCCACAACTTCGCCTGGATATGTCTTACGATATAAATCCTGGTTCTGATATCCATTCTTATTATTATATAATCAATCTGAAACCCGGTGTCTCCAATTCACCTCCACTTGTACAACCTTCTTTCATGTTTGTGTATCTAAATTATTATGCTCTGCGGAAATTCAGGTGGCTCCGTCTTTGATTTCATTCCACAATTCCATATCCCCCTGTCATTTTTCCTTCTCTCCTTTTTCCTACTATCGAATTCCCGTCCCCTATCACAATCAAATTTTCGTCTTCCTTACCTACCTGAATAATTTATTTTACCTCATCATACATGTCTTCCTTCTCTTCATCATCTGTGGAACTAGTTGGCATATAAACTTGTACTACTGTGGTGAGTGTTGGCTTCGTGTGTATCTCGGCGTTCACTACGCTGTTCATAGTAGCTTACCCGCATTCCTATTTTCTTATTATTAAATCTGCTCTGGCATCAACCCTATTTGGTTTTTTATTGATAACCCTATACTCACCTGACCAGAAGTCCTGTTGCTCCTGCCATCGAACTTCTCAAACTCCCTATACATCTAACTTCGATATATCCATTTCTTTTTTAAATTTTCTGACCTACCTCGCCGATTAAGGGATCTAACATTCGACGTTCCGTAGAAAGGCAGTTTGGGTTCTCCCAATGATGACATCTTTCTGCCTAGTCCCCTAGTCCCCGCCCAGAGATCCGAATGGGGTACTATCTTACCTCCGGAACATTTTGACCAAGAGGAATCCATCATCTTTTAACAATACAGCAGAGATACATGCTCTCTGGAAAAATTATGGTTATAGTTCCCCCTTGCTTTCAGCCGTTCGATGTAGCAGCACAGCAAGGCCGTTTTCGTTGATGTTACAAAGCCAGATCAATCAATCATCCAGACTGTTGCCCCTCTTGAAGAATGACACATCTGTCTGGCTTCTGAACAGATATCCCCCGTTGTGGTTGCGCCTACGGTACAGCTATTAGCCCCACCAACGGCAAGATCCATGGCTCATTGGGTAACTGATCCCTCCGCACTGCAAAAGTCGTCTGTGAAGAGCATTGGATTAGGGGTGTTGGCTATCGTTTCTCTTTAGTCAGTGTAGTCATGGAATACTGTGTTAACATCACACACAAACGTTTCTTCCTCTGCATATGTTGGACTACTCTTCTCCACTCTGCAGCAATCATCTTCAAGTAGCTGTTTGATCCGTATTCCCTTTTTTTACAGTCTCAGTCGTTTGTTTGTTATAGAGTGAATCAACAGTGATACCAAAGTAAGACATCAGATGACTATGGTTGAAAGAGAACTTATTGATCTCTCCTTCAACTACCCCTTTTCAGTGGGTTATTACTCCCCTCTCTCCTGTCACGTCTGCAACCAAAGAAATACACAACAGCTTTGTGTGATGAAATATCTTAGACGTTAATGGTAAATTGACGACAAAACTAATTTCACACCACCATCTGTGGCCACAACAGATAAAGAACGATTCGTCAGACTCGTTATAGCGAAAGAAGACAGGCGTCACACTGAATCGACGTTGCTAAATCACTGCATACTTGGTCAGCGTCTCTGCGTAGATCACGGGGAACTCCTGAAGCAACGGAAGCTGATGTGTAAGTACTCTTCTTTTTCGATCTGTGTCGTAGTGCAGCACTGACTTCAGGCTAGTTACACAACGTAGCAGCAGTATTTTCAATTTACCTTTCTCTGTACTGATTCAATTCTGTTTGCCAGTAGTCGAAGCATCGAGTGGTTGCTGCTATGTGTGCTGCAATGGGAGTGCACATTTGTTGCTAGATTGGGATAGGTTTGGTTACGTGAAAAATTAAAGCATTTATTATAATCAAACAGCCACTACTTTTCGAATATAGTTGACACATAAACGTAAATGCTGCTGTAATTGTCGGCGCCGCAATCATCAAGTAAAAACGTACACTATGTGATCAAACGTTTCGTGACACCCCCAAAAGCATACTTTTTCATATTAGGTGCATCATGCTGCCACCTACAGCCAGTTACTCCATATCAGCGACCTCAGTAATCATTAGACATCGCAAGAGAGCAGAATGGGGCGCTCTGCAGAACTAACGGACATCGAACGGGGTCGGATGATTGGGTGTCACTTGTGTCATACGTCTGTACACGAGATTTCCACACTCCTAAACATCCCTAGGTACACTGTTTCCGACGTGATAGTGAAGTGGAAACGTGAGGGGCACAAGACCGTATAGGTCGACCTCGTCTGTTGACTGACAGAGATCGCCGACAGTTGAAGATGGTCGTAATGTGTAATAGGCAGACATCTATCCAGACCATCACACAGGAATTCCAAACTGATCAGGATCCACTGCAAGTACTATGACAGTTAGGAGATAGATGAGTAAACTTGGATTTCATGGTCAAGCGGCTGTTCATAAGCTACATATCACAGTAGTAAATGCCAAACATTGCCTCGCTTGGTGTAAGGAGCGTAAACGTTGGACGTCTGAACAGTGGAAAAACGTTGTGTGGAGTAACGAATCACGGTACATAATGTGTGTGGCGTTGCCACTAGTGCGCGATCGCCCATTTGCCTATTAATAGCTTTACTTCAGAATGTATATGGGCTGCAATGTAAGCCGGTAGAGTATTATTATACGGTCAGTAACGGACGAGTTCTCTCCAGCAGACTGACGTCACGACCATCTGTTGGAGCTGCGCTTGTGAAAGCAGTGGAGTAACGCTGGCAGGCCACTTACGCTATACGAAACTACAAATATTAATAACTAATAAAGGAATAACCTGAGGAACATCATATTTGATGTACAACCTTCTGTTGTGAAAACAAACAATATGTCAAAGTCTGAGATCAAAAATAGTTGTATTTTGGAAGTTAGTAAAATTCCATAAAGAAACGTAATTTTCCGACAGTCAAGATTTTAAATAAATACAGTGATATAATAGTTCACCTTCAGTGACTATGTACGATGATCTGATAACACTTTCAGTGTTCATATATAAATTTGGAGAGTTTTTAGTTTCAGAAAACCTCTGTGACTTTTCTATAAAAATAATTTCAAGAATTCTAGGTAAATGTGTGTATTGTGTGTTAGGGTGTGTGTGAATGAGAATGCGTGCCTGAGAGTATGTGGGACGTTCGGCATTATTAAAAATCATTCATGTAATTCTTTACGGGAACTGGCAAGTGTTCCAACTCTGTAACGTGGGAACGAATCCACTAGTGGTTCCCTACTAGTGAATGTCGGATGTCGGATGTCCAAGTATGTATGCTTATGTATAAGACAGCCAGAACATTCGCGACTAAATAATAAATTTCCAGATGTGGAGTAAAGCTTATAGTTCATTTTGTTTATTTCATTAGAGAGTTTTGTGTTACTTAATTTGATGACGCCAATGAGCCTAGAGAGGTGGTTCGTGCTTGCTAGATTTTGGCGCGAGCCGCGTCCTAGAAGTGAGTTCTCTTTGGTCGTAAGTGCTGACAGCCAATGAGAAGCGAGACGGTTGGCCGCCTAGCGAGGGGATATAGTTTTGTGTGTGGGAGAGTGAGAGAAGAGAGTCGCGAGCTAGCTTTGATTGGAGGCGGTTATGCTGGATGGGACTTTTCGCAATATGTGTAAGATGAAGTCTTGGGATGACTTCCGCGTTATGGTCCAGTGTTAATGGTATCTGGTAGTGACCAGAAACTGTTAATGAAAACTTCAGAGTGTTGTGGTAATTCGTTCCGACGAAAATCGCGAGTGAACTTTTAATTATATAGCTTGGCGGTACTGAGTATATTCTTACTGAGTATTTTATGGCGAGCATAAACTTTTACTAAAGACAACCACTGAATATCGTGTGCAGAAGTAATTGGCCGATCATTGACTGTGTTACAAGTAATTGGTTTCGGAATTTGGGATGGTTAAAGTTCTGGCTGTTTTAGTTATGGTGATAACTGTGAGCAGAAACTTCAGTAATTTTCGTAAATGTGGGCTGATGATCTTGCTTAACGGCAATAAAGATCTATTGAAGGTTTAAATTTGAACTTCATGTTTTAAGTACAAGTGACATTCCCTTTCCGAATCATTTTCAGCAAATTTTACTTATAGCGGCCTCCGTTACAGTTTCCTCAACACTGCTTTTCTGTGATCTCATAAGTAGCTGCAGTCAGGAGTTTACGTGCGAAGATCTACTGCTGTAAAGTGGTAGGTGAACAAAAATTATAAAAGAAATTGCATTGCAGCAGCAACGTATAATCCGTCGCAATTGGTGCATCGCAAGCACGCACGTAAAAATCCGTCGCATGTGGCGATCCGATGGTAGGCTGTGGATATGGTGAATTCCCTACGAACGTCATTTGGCAGTGTGTGTAGTGCCAACAGTAAAATTCGGGGGCGGTGGTGTACGATGTGGTCGTGTTTCTCATGGAGGGGGCTAGAACTCCTTGTTAGCAGTGTCACAGTACATGCCTACAATGATGTTTTAAGCACCTTCTTGCGTCCCACTGTTGAAGAGGAATTCGGGCATGGCGACTCCGTCTTTCAAAACGATCGAGCACCTGTTCATAATGCACGGTCTGTGGCAGACAGATTACATGACAATAACATCCCTGTAATGGACTGGACTGGACAGAGTCCTGACCTGAATCCTATAGAACACCTTTGGGATGTTTTGGAACGCGAACATTGTGCCAGGCCTCACCGACGAACATCTATACCTCTCCTCAGTGCAGCACTCCGTGAAGAATGGGCTGCCATTCCCCAAGAAATGTTCCAGCACCTGATTGAACGTACGCCTGCGAGAGTGGAAGCTGTCATCAAGGCTAAGGGTGGGCCCACACCATATTGAAATCCAGCAGCCGGAAGGTGTGGCCGAGCGGTTCTAGGCGCTTCAGTCTGAAAACGCGCGACCGCTACGGTCGCATGTTCGAATGCTGCCTCGGGCATGGATGTGTGTGATATCCTTAGGATAGTCAGGTTTAAGTAGTTCTACGTTCTAGGGGACTGGTGACCTCATCAGTTAAATCCCATAGTGCTCAGAGCCAATTCCAGCATTATCGATGGAGGGCGTCACGAACTTTTAAGTCATTTTCAGCCAGGTGTCCGGATACTTTTGATCACATAGTGTGTAATATGTGCCAGACTAAGAATTCATCTGGTAACTTTCGCTGCATCAACGTGGTTGGTTCCAAGGTGATGCGTTATTCAAAACTTGCTAACAGCATCGTTTCATGTACTCAGGTTTCCAGAACACGTATCTTAATGGTCCAAAGTGGCTTATCTTAATTTGTGTTTCTGCCCTTTACCTATGCGGACATCTGTGTGGTGCAAATTTGTATGCTGCGTACATGTGTCCCTTTGTTGGACCTGTGTTGCCCACAATAACAGGCCTATTTAGCCAGCGACAACAGCTCCGTTGTATCTGTCAACTGTTGGTATGGGTAACCAGCACATCCATTATACGACTTTGCTCAACTACAGCTTATTAAATTAATGTTGTTAGTCGATGTTATCCTATTCCGTGCAACCCGATTACTTATCTAGTATGGAACTCGAAACGAGGCACCACCATTTTAGCAAGTCGCATATACTTTCATGGGCTCACTGAATTATTGTCTGCTGCTTTATATCAGCTACCCATGCATACATAGCGTTTATAGCAAAGGCGTGAGGCTAGTGTGAATAAGTGACTATCTCTAAAGAATCTTACTCAGACAATGCTTCTTCTGATTTACAACGAAAATTGTCGTAGGTGGAGCATGGAGATGCTGAAATATACTGTGTACATAAATGTTTACAAGGTGAAGTCTGTACATCTACATCTACATTAATCCTCCGCTAGCTACCGGACGGTGTGTGGCGGAGCGTATTTCTAGTACCACTAACTCATCTCCCCTTCCCTGTTCTACTCGCGAATGGCGCTTAGAAAATGGCGCGTATTCTCGAACATTTTCACAGATGTCGTTTCGTGAGGTATATATGGGACGATGTTGTCCGACTCTTTCCAGAAAGTACTCTCTATAAATTTCAACAGTCAACCTCCCCGAGATCCACAAATCCTCTCTTGTAACGTCTGCCATTGGAGTTTGTTGAGCACCTCTGTAACATTTTCACACCGACTAAACGATCATGTTACGAAATGCGCCTCTCGTCGTTGGATCTTCTCTATCTCTTCGATGAGTCCTACCTAGTAACAGTCCCATACTGATGAACAATACTTAAGAATCTTATGAGCAAGCACTTTATAAGCCACTTTCTTCGTGGATGAGTAGCACTTCCTTAAGATGCTTCTTGTCTAATTCATCTGGCATCTGCTCCACTACTGTTTGTTTTATTTGGCCATTAGGGTTTAAGGTCTCTTTGGATACCTACTCCTTGATATTTTGTGGTAGATACTGTTTCCAGCAATTGCTCATCAATAGTGTAGCTGCACAGTAGTGAATTTCTTTTCCTATGCTACATTTATTTAGGTTTGTTGCCAACTGCCAGAGCCTGTACCATTCATCAGTCATCAGTAGGTCATTTTGTAAATCAATACTATCTTCTCACTTTGCTACTTTCTTAAAGATAACCGCATAATACTTGAACAGTCTTAAAGAGCTTCCGGTGCGTTTTAGTAGATCATTTAAATACGTTATAAACATTTAGATTCCTGTCACACTTCCTTATACATGTTGAGTTCTATCTGAAAGGAAGTCTTTAATCCAGTCTCAAATATAGTACGATACTCGGTAACCTCGTATTTTGTTCCGTAGATGGCAGAGCGTGGTGTCAAACGCCTTGCTGAAGTCAAGAAACACGGCATCAGTCTGACAAATTCGACAAAAATAATTTGTAACCACTGTAGATATTTACACTTACGTACATATGTATTCATTTATGAAACCAAAGGTTTGAACGACAGTTTACCACTTGCTCCAAAGTGGAGTTTTTGCTTTGCTGTATGTTCTTTGCCCTTTGAAATAGTATTTTTGTTTTTGCTACATGTTCTTTGTACTTTAATTTTCAGATACCAATATTGTACCCCCACTGTTTACTTTCACATTTACATTTTCGTGCAATATTTAGTCAAAGACCTCCAAAAATCTAGGAGCCTTGTTCTGAAACAGAATTTTGATTTGCTCTACTATACTGTGCCTCAGGTTACCTCAAAGTCGTAACGCAACATGTACATGCCCCATTAACCCATGAAATTTTACCTGATGATGGTGATTTAAACCTTCGCAATGCCTTGCGGAAATAAATAAACAATGACTGGCGGGAATAAAGCAGTCGTCTGATTCCACTAATAATGTTGCAGCTGTAGGTGGAAAGACGCGCAAAAGTCTTCAGCTGTGAGAATGGTCTAGCTTGACTGATTTGTTGCTTTTGTCAGGAGGCAGAAGCCTCTAGCCTCTGCTCCGTCCGTCAGTGTCAGTATATTGAGGTTCGTCTGGTGGGACACTTCGTCTCGGCCTTGCAATTACGCGACAGCCAACTGGTGGGAAGGCGTACTTTACGGTGACGCAAGGGCTGCCTGGTCAATACCCACAGTCACTTCGTTAAACCGAGACCTTGTCTTCGTCAAGAAAAGCATCCGTCATTGTGACAGCGGCTGATGGCTGTAAGGATGTGATATACGTTAAAAACTATAGCATATTTATCATAGTATGGCGTCACCGCCTAACAGTAATACGTACTTGGAACCACGTGAACATTAATGACTTTCCATGGTACAATGAAAAAACAGAAATAGTATTCTTTCCTGGAAGTGTAATCATCAAAATGAAGCCCAAAAGAGCTACAAGAATAGGACGAACAACAAATGAAATATTCAGAAATATTACTGATTTGCTTATTGGTAAATAGTCCGTCACATAAAGCAGAACACGGGTGTGGTGGTCTAGTGGGAAAACGTGAAGCTAGAAACCGAATTATGTAGAATAATTTTATACTGCTGCAGTCACTTTTTACTAATATTTTATTAGCACAATGCATTTCGGCAGCATGCTGCCATCATCAGGTGCATTATACAGCTGATAGGTTATGTACATTAGTTGTGTGTGCCAGTGGGGTTAAGAAATGAAAATTAAACCTGTGTGGAAGGATAAATCTGTTACAATGTGCACAATATGTGAATAGCATGATTAGGTAATATATTAATACGTTTACTTACATTTTTGTTGGTGATTTCATTTTCTGTCATAGAGAGCACAGTAACAGGTCAAACTCAACTTAGCATTTTCACAAACTTTCCAAAGAGTTCCAAAATCTAAGATAAACTACTTACAATTTCAAGGACTGCTTACAACTTTCATGAGAGTTATAAAATCCAAGCTAAACTAATTACAATTTCAAAAACAGTAATATATAACTGTAGTCAAGATGAAGACTTTTATGTAGATGTATACACCTAGATAAAAGTTATATATTAATCTCTTTGAAATTGTAAGTAGTTTAGGTTTCATGAAATAAACATTCAGACACTTGGTTAAAAAAACTCGCCCAACAAAATTTCACGTTTTTCGAACTTAGTTTTTAATCCTTAAGTCTTTTAAGCCCTATAGCTTGCTCATTTAACATTTTAAGATTCCAGATACAGTTTTTTTAAGTATTTAAGAGAAACCGTTTTAAAATTTTGGAGATTGTTTTGGTCATGTTCGCCATCTTGGATCGAGCTTCATGAAAGAGAAGTTTAAAGTTTATTTCGTCGTGGGCTCATATTTTTTGGTTTCAGGTAATAATTTTTGCAATCACTTCTGCATAACATTGTAACTAACAGAATAAAAGGTTTTAAAAACAAACTTAAATCATTACTACTTGACAACTCCTTCTACTCCCTAGAAGCACTTTTGAGCACATATGTAGTTAGGTTACATTCGTGATAATTGGTTTCGGATTGAAAATAAACACAAAGAACTTGATGTGTTTTAATAACCAGTACATAAGTACATTTTCACAGTGAAGTTTCTCCTTTTCAAACCCAGTAAGACGTTCAATATCAAGTCAAATTGTAGCTAATATGATCCTCATAACATGCAAAAATTAATTTAAACTAATAAAAAAGTAGCTGAGAAAATAATGGTGAATACTGGGAGTTTCATCATAATATTATGACTTCTACTCTGTAGTAATTAATGCCGTCAATTCAGAATAGATATTAAAACACATCGCGATTTCAATTAATTTTTGGGATACCACATCTGATGACTGTCAAAAATATTGCTCGGCATTTTAAGGGTCACTGCTACTAACCTTCTTGAAGTCACCTGTGTTTTTTTTTGTGTACATTCTAATGAAAATAGCTCTATTTATCATTTAATTTGTAACCGATACGTGCGAACTAGTTCTGTCTTGTTATAGATGATTTTTGAATACGATTCTTTCGAAACGATGTTCAAGTTGTGTCTACGATGCCTCACAAAATTAAAATTAGAGCATCTATTTATAGTGGCATATTAGTTTGGGACTATTTTTAGACGTTGAAACCTGTCCTTATTTCAGAATCTGTAAACATAAGTGAAATAGACGACTAGTATAGTATAACAGTGTTTTGCACGTAACTCAATCTCAATTCCTTAGTAAACGACGTACGGGTACGTTGTGAGCAGAGGAGAGAACGAATACAAACATGTGTGGCAGGTTTTACTTTAAACATGACCACCACTGACTTCACGTATTTGGTAAGTACACTAATATACAGCGTCAGTCTAGACTTGCTTCTGTCAGTCTACATACATGAGGGAGAGCCAGAATGTGTTTATGTTAAACTGCTTGCCCACCGCCGCTGTGCTAACCGCTTCTGATGAAACTTCTCACAGTTCTTAGCACATCGTTCAAACTCGGTAAGGAACCACACTTTAATGCTGCTGTTGTCTTTAGTCCGAAGACTAGTTTTATGCAGATCTCCAGGCTTCTCTATCCTGTGCAGGTCTTTTCATTTCTGCAAAATTACGGATGCTACCATGCATTTGTTGTAAATTTTAATAGTCTTGATCGCAATTTCACGTAATAGTATGACGTCCGGTTTCTGTTAACTAGCAACGACCCTCTGAACCACGAAGAAGAAAGACAAAAAAATTACCTTGCAATTAATGTGGAGTGCTCCTAACAACATTTAGAGCACCTGCTTAGATTGATTCAGCCTTGGTCTCCCTCTACAAGTCTTAAGCCCCCGCCCCCATACACCATTTCGCAACGAATGTCACGATTTCTTGATACGTTAGAATGCACTCTGTCAACTTACCCCTTCTTTTAGTCAATGTGTGCCATTATTTTTCGTTTTTCCCCAGTTTGGTTCAGTACCTCCTCACTTGTTAATCGCTCCACCTATCTGCTCTGCAGTATTTGTAGCACATCAATTCAATAACTTTTACTTTCCCCTTGGCTGAACTGTTTGATGTCCACATTTTACTTGCGTACAGGACTAGACTTCAAAAATATGGCTTCTGAAAAGACCACATGTGAATATATACTGGTGTGACAAATGTCGGGAACACTTCCAGATATCATGTCGGAGATTAACAACCCGACGTGGCATGGACTCAACAAGTGCCTCGTAGAAATGTTGATCACTGTTGCCGCTATAACGGTCAATAATTGCGAACGTGTTGCCGGTGCAGAATTTTGTACACGAGCTGACCTCTTGATTATGTACCACAGTTATTCGCTGGGGCCACATTATTCCCTCGAATTGTCCAGAATGATATGCAACCCACTCCGAACAGCTGTGGCACGGTGGCATGGCGCTCAGTCATCCATAAAAATTCCATCGTTTGTTGGGAACACGAAGTACATGAATACGCAGCCGTACATAATCATTTGCAGTCAATTATCGGTGTTATTGGACTAGAGGATCCATTCCTTTCCATGTCAACACAGCCCACACCGTTCTGGAGCAACTACCAGCTAGCACAGTGACTTGTCGATAACTTGTGTCCGTGGCTTCATGGGGCCTGCATCACACTGGAACACTTCTGTCAGATCCTACTTACTGAAATCGGGATTCGTCTGATCAAGGCAATATTTTCCAATAGTCTAGGGTGCAACGGGTATGTCATGAACCGAAGAGAGGAGATGCAGGCAACGTCGCGATGATTAAAAAGGCATTCGCTTTGGCTGTCTGCTGCCATAGTCTATTAATTCCAACTTTTGCCGCACTCTTCTACATCTACATCTACATCCATACTCCGTAAGCCACCTGACGGTGTGTGGCGGAGGGTATCTTGAGTACCTCTATCGGTTCTCCCTTCTATTCCAGTCCCGTATTGTTCGTGGAAAGAAGGATTGTCGGTATGCTTCTGTGTGGGCTCTAATCTCTCTGATTTTATCCTCATGGACTCTTCGCGAGATATACGTAGGAGGGAGCAATATACTGCTTGACTCTTCGGTGAAGGTATGCTCTCGAAACTTTTGCAAAAGCCCGTACCGAGCTACTAAACGTCTCTCCTGCAAAGTCTTCCACTGGAGTTTATCTATCATCTCCGTAACGCTTTCGCGATTACTAAATGATCCTGTAACGAAGCACGCTGCTCTCCGTTGGATATTCTCTCTCTCTTCTATCAACCCTATCTGGTACTAATCCCACACTGCTCAGCAGTACTGAAGCAGTGGGCGAACAACCGTAGTGTAAACTACTTCCTTTGTTTTCGGAATTCATTTCCTTCGGATTCTTCCATCTGCTTTACCAACAATCAACTTTACGTGATCATTCCATTTTAAAACACTCCTAATGCGTACTCCCAGATAATTTATGGAATTAACAGCTTCCAGTTGCTGACCTGCTATTTTGTAGCTAAATGATAAGGGATCTATCTTTCTATTATTCGCAGCACATTACACTTGTCTACATTGAGATTCAATTGCCATTCCCTGCACCATGCGTCTATTCGCTGCAGATCCTCCTGCATTTCAGTACAATTTTCCATTGTTACAACCTCTCGATACACCACAGCATCATCTGCAAAAAGCCTCAGAGTTCGATACAGTTCCCCACAGTCGTTTAATGAACAAAGTAAGAGTATATGGACTATCAGGCCAATTGTGTGATTGAAGAGTTCGTAGATAACAGAACGCAGCATGTCAATCTCAATGGAGAGAAGTCTTCCGAAGTAAGAGTGATTTCTAAAGGATACGTCCGTCTCTTGTCCCACATAGATTTCCGTGCTTATTTCAATTAGTGATGGTTATCTGTTAACACTGACAATTCTGCGCAAACGCCGCTGCCCTCGGTCATAAGTGAAGGCCGTCGGCCACTCGTTGTCCGTGGTGAGAGATAATGCCTGAAATTCGGTATTCACGACAGACACTTTAGCCTGTTGCGGGCTTTCAAAAACAAAATGAACTGATGGTGGCCCTAAACTACGTACCCTCAGACTCAGAGTTGAAATATTAAAAGGTCTGGCTGTTTTCATTGTCTAGGGGGTGGGATACGTGGTTGCCACATTACAAAATACTGCTGAGTCTACAGTATACGATATGAATATACACATAATCGAATGGCCGAAGGTTCGTATCACTCGGCAATTGCGAATTTAGAATGTAACGTAGAAATTTATAAATGAAATATTGCAATTAAATAAAATCTGCAGGTACTATTTTTAACGACTTTAAATGATGAGTACGGTAGCAGAAGTACCTTTTTAAGAATTCCGTATATTACTGCAAAGACTTATTGGTGTCGATGGTCCAGCAATAAAATAAAATCTAAGTTGGATAACAGGGAAACAATAGATTCCTACTTCACGTAATTAGTTATGAACAACAAAATAGCTCGCGAGATACCCACTTGTAAAAGCATACTATGTCTTCACTGCAGAAGCCACGGAAGTCTCACAAGTGCACAAGTTGGAACTACGAAATAGCCGGCCGGTGTGGCCGTGCGGTTCTAGGCGTTTCAGTCGGAAACGCGTGACCGCTACGGTCGCAGGTTCCAATCCTGCTTCGGGCATGGATGTGTGTGATGTCCTTGGGTTAGTTAGGTTTAAGTAGTTCTAAGTTCTAGGGGACTGATGACCACAGATGTTAAGTCACATAGTGCTCAGAGCCATTTGAACCATTTGAACTACGAAATATTTGTATCTCCGGTGACCACGGGCCAACTGCTCCACTCTCCAGGTATTTCCTGCGACTGCCTCTCGCTGCTTTCTGTCTAGCACTTCCCTGCCCGGCACTTCCATCCAGTCACCCCATTAACGAGCGCTGTGATTGGCTAGAGCGCTCCCGCCATGTCTTCAAGCTAATGCACACTTACAGATATATTCAAAGACATACAAAATACTGGATTTACATTTAAATAATTGGACCATAAACACGCTCTAACACACATTATTGAATACATAAACAAATCAAATAAACATATATCAAAGGAGTAGAAACAAAAGGTAGGCCAGTGGCCTAACGTCTCTATGCTTTCGAAAACACAGTAAATATTTAACCAATTTTAATATGAATATTATATTTCGGATATAAACAAACACATAGACGAATAATTATATTTATAAGAATGCTGCTACTGTTTTTTCGCGTAACTACGGTATACTTATGGCCTGACATGATCAATAGTAATTGGCCACTTTGACCTCCAATAACTCATGTACAATTCAAGTTACATGCCTGTAATTCATACCAATTTAGCTTTACACTAATAGCTTTCTAAAGACACGTCGATCGACGAAATCAGATGAACCGTTTATATTTAGGAACTTCGTTGCTGGGTGTTACTTGTATAATTTACAGTCAGATACTAAACTTTAAACTAATAAATATATTGAAAATGTGATTACACCGCTGGTGGCCGAGCCGTTCTAGGCGCTTCAGTCCGGAACCGCGCGACTGCTACGGTCGCAGGTTCGAATCCTGCCTCGGGCATGGATGTGTGTCATGTCCTTCGGTTAGTTAGGTTTAAGTAGTTCTAAGTTCTAGGGGACTGATGACCTGAGGTGTTACGTCCCATAGTGCTAAGAGCCATTTGAACCATTTACTTAGGGCAGGCCCGTACGCTGCTCACCTCACTCCTTCTTTTCTAAGCAACTAGTGGGTACACGCTCCAAGGCACAAACATACAATGACAGCCAGACGAAAAGAGATGTAATACGAAGTAAATCGAGTGAAAACCTAAGTCATAGACAGAAGAGTTGTGAAAAGTCGCTCAAAGGTAATAACGTAACAGGCAAAGGCAACCACCCGCAGTTGCACTCGGTAGTAAAGAAATTCAGCGGCGAACTGAGATTCTGCTGCAAATCACGCCACGAGGGGGAAACGGTGAAAACCGTCAGGCGGGACGGAAAATAGGCGGAAAGAAGACGCGAACTGTTGGCTGACGAACCTCACCAGCGTAAACACAAGCTTGGCTTAGAAGTAGAGCCCACAAATATAGGTGCAACAAGATCTGCCCCGGTAAGGCTTATAAGTGTGCGGACTGCAAATAACTAATGAAAGGGACA
Source organism: Schistocerca piceifrons (assembly GCF_021461385.2). Lineage (NCBI taxonomy): Eukaryota > Metazoa > Arthropoda > Insecta > Orthoptera > Acrididae > Schistocerca > Schistocerca piceifrons. The sequence goes on from NC_060139.1 coordinate 49,417,159, forward strand.
TGGCAAGTTAGTGCATAACGTACCAGGCAAAAAAAGAACTACTGTAGACGCCATGAAATATGACGTTGCACATAAAAGAAAGTCACAAACCCCATTAACTTAAAACACACAATGAAATCACAGCTCTGCGACAATTACTAAGTGGAGATTATTACGTTGTGATACGAGCGACACTCCCCTGAAATCGTCTGGCCAGGCACAGGAACGGGGAACAACAACAGGAGGCTGAACGGAGACCAATATAGAAGCAGCAGGAAACAAACACGCGCAGTAACCGAATCTGTCACAATTATCACGCTAACTCTAGGGAGGAAGATATGAAAAGGAACAAGGATATGAAAATCTCAATCAATTAATTCTGCATACTGAGCGTTCTGTTTATGTTTTCGGATAATACCAAAGTATAAACTATTACTTTCGTTACTGAATTTAGTTCCGTAATTGTGGGTTTTTTACTTTTTTTTAGCAATTTCTTCTATCTCTGAAACTATCATAGTTATAAAGCTGAAATTTGGATACAATCTTTTCCTGGATGTCAAAAGGTACTATACCGATTTTGAGAATGATTGAATAATATTTAATATAATTTATTTAGGTTCTTATAGGTGGTGAATGTATGGTCGCTAAGAAGTGACACACGAGCCGTTCTCACGCTGCCGTAGTAGCACTGCCTAAGACACAAGTGGCGGTTTCTTTCACAGCCTTCGGCTCCAATACTGCGGGCTGTATAGCAACGAATGTTATGCGCATTAACTTGCGACGTTACAAATGGCTGCCTGTCCTGGAGAAAATGGCCTCCACAGCACTCACGGCAAACGTGCCACACTCCCCTCACGCCAAAGATTGTGTTCCAGGAAGCGTGCCGCGAGCTATTAATCGCGCATCGGTTCAGATGGTATTACAAAAATTATTGTATAGTGTTATAATTAAAAGTGTGTGTAACACTTATATCGATTAGAAGTAGGATTATATTATGTAACTGTAATTATGAAGTGTCTACTCTTTGTGGATTAACGTCATTAATTTTTGACAGGAAATTAAAAGTATTGTATTGTATATATGTGCAAAAAGGTAAATTATGTTTAAGAAAAAGAAAAGAAATTTTATAATATGTGTATATTTAAAAGAGAAACAATGCTACTGGAAACTGGTTCATGCTTAGGGCACTTGTACTGTAAAATTTAAAAGACGTAGGGAAGTCCTTCTGCAACGTAAGTGGCTCGGCTCGATGTCAAATGTGGTTTGGGCGGTCGAACTGGGCGGCTCCTTGGTGTGAACGATACGCAGTCAGTGGCTGGTCATTGCACGGTACACATCACCAGTGCCGAGGGAGGCATTTGGAAGCCGCTTTGCAAATAATTTTGCCTCGGATGTGGATTTGGTTGTTGCATGGTACTCTCGGGATTAAGGAATGGCTTTAACACGTAAAAATTCAATCGCCAAGAAGAAATTTTATAGAGCATTCAAACGTCAAGAGCCGTGAGTACTGTTAACCGCCATGTCGCTTGCCACCACAACTTCGCCAGTGCTCCACCAACCTCATGCATACAGATACGTATCAGATCATGGACCAGTTAATTTGTGTGAGTGATTTCAATAATAATACAAGTGCTATAAACCTGTGTTTAAAACCATCCTGTTTATGAACCTAAACAGGGTCCCCTCCTAAGTGTTTATAAAACCGAGTATCATGTTTCAAATGAACTAGTGATTTTCTCATGTTCGTGAAATGTGCAAGGATTAGCAAAAGTTGAAGTTAGTTAGAATTTTGCTAAGGTACTATCAGTTTATTCGAAAGTAACGTTTTGCAAAAATTCAGTGCCAGACTGTGTAAATGTTTCTAACATACCTGCTTCACAGGTGACGAAAAAGGCACATAAGTTAAACTTATTTGAAACATAATTTAGCCTTGATTACTATCATGAATGATTTATTTGTAGTTAATTGAGCTCAGGGTTGAACAATTTGCCTTGAAAATTAAAAACATAAACCATTCCAACTGAAGCTAAGAATTAACTTTAGTTGAATTAAATTTTGCTACTGAAATAATCATAGAGCTTGAATAGTGATACTATACCAGATTATGGGTCCCCACTATAATCTTCTCATATTAGAAAGGTAATTGGAATATTATTGCTTCTGAGGATATCTGATACACTTCTTTCAATGGGAGTATAAACAGTGTAATTGTGATAGTATTTTTTTTATTACTGGTTGTTACATGTGAGTTGATTTAGAACCCTCTCCATGTCAAACATTGGTTCAATACTTTCTGCAGTGACACCTTAGTACTGAGTCACGTAATAATCTTTATTGTAGCTGTTATTATTATGATTTGGGTACAATTTTGCTTTCTCGATTACTGCTTTGTGCATTGTTGGTAACTACTGCTATCCACGGTTAGATCACCCTGTGTCCGTTTGTAGGCCGGCCGGAGTGGCCGAGCGGTTCTAGGCGCTTCAGTCCGGAACCGCGCTGCTGCTACGGTCGCAGATTCGAATCCTGCCTCGGACATAGATGAGTGTGATGTTCTAGGGGACTGTTGACCTCAGATGTTAAGTCCCATAGTGCTCAGAGCCATTTGAAACATTTGTGTCCGTTTGTATCCTGTGTGCTATTCAAAGGGAATCTTAATGAAAGTCACTCCAGCAACTAATATTCATTTTTCTTAAACATATATTTTCAATTTAAAGTACCTAATGAGGCTGCGACCGTTCGAATTTTCATTAGTGTATGAAGTTTAGTGCTTTGATTAACCCCAAAGTTAAAGCCTGTTTATTTTTTCTGTTATTTGCACTATGTTCAAAATTACAGTCCGATTCCTTCATTCATTAGACAAACACGCAGTCAAAATTTCCCAAATTCTCTCAGGGGGTAACATTAGCTTGTGTGACGGAGGGTTAGTGTGATACATGTAATAAGTAAAAAACTTCCTTGTTACCTACAATTTCTCCAAACGCTGCACTAAAACGAATATAGACTTGCAAAGCTTATTATAAAACTTAAAACAGTTCGATTATTAAATTCAAATATTGTGTAAGCAAGCTTCTTCTCGCGGAAGACCCAGTTACTTCCATCCCAAAGCAGTGTTAGCTCCGCTGGTTCATAGACATGAATTGACGTGTGGCCCAGTCAACAGTGGGAGGCCACGGCGGAGTCAACAATCACTCAGGTGGCGAGAGTCATGTGATGGCGATATGCACATAGACAGATGGCGATAGTATCGCGTACAAAAGGCGCGAAACGGCAGTGCTTTGGTGGAGCTGTCGTTTGCTCTCAAGTGAGTCACACGGAAAGGTTTCCTACTTGATCATGGTCGCACGACGGGAGTTAAAGAATTTGAACGCGGGATCGTAGGTGGAGTTAGAAGCATGGGACATCGTATTTCGAAAAATGTTAGTGAATTCTTGATTTCGAGATCCACAGTGTCAAGAATTTACCGAGAGTACCAAGTTTCAGGCATTACCTCTCATTACGGACAACACAGAAGCCGGTGGTCTTCACTAAACGACCGAAAAAGCGGTGTTTGCGTACAGTTGTCAGTGCTAGTAGACAATTAACACTGCGTGAAACGACCTCAGAAATCAATGTGGGACGTACGACGTACGTATTTGTTAGTATAGTGCTTTAATGAGCTATAGCAGCAAGTGACCGATGCGAGTGCCTTTGCTAGCATGGCATCGCCAGCAACGCCTCTACTGCACTCGTGACCATATTGGCTGAACCCTAGACGACTGAAAAATCGTGGGTCAGATGAGTTCCGATTTCAGTAGGTAAGAGCAGACGGTAGGGTAAGAGTACAGCGCAGACCCCATGAAGCCATGAACCCAGATCAACAGGGCACTATAAGGCGAAGGTGGCTCCATAATGGTGTGAGCTTTGTTTACACGGATTGGACTGGGTCCTTTGGTCCATCTAAACCGATGATTCACTGGACACCGTTAATTTCGGCTACTTGGAAATCATTTTCTGCTATTCGTGGACTTCATGTTCCCAAACAACGATGTCTTCGTATCACTGCACGAATATTGTTCGCGATTGGTTTGAAGAACACACTGGAGAGTTAGATGATGATGATGATGATGATGATGATGATGTTTGGTTTGTGGGGCGCTCAACTGCGCGGTTATCAGCGCCCTTACGAATTCCTAATCTTTGCTCAGCGCAAGCTCGCCACATTCATGAATAATGTTGAAGTGATGAGGACAACACAAACATGCAGCCATCTCGAAGCAGGTATAAATCCCTTACCCCACCGGGAATCGAAACCGGGACCCCGTGCTCGGGAAGCGAGAACGCGGCCGCGAGAACACGAGCTGCGGGCTTGGACAATTAGAGTGAATGATTCGGTCACACAGATCGCCCTACATGAATCGCATCGAACATTTATGAGACGTAATCGAGAGGTTAGTTCGCGCAGAACATCCAGCACCGGCTACACTTCCGCAGTTATGGACGGATGTTGAGGCTGCATGGCATTATATTGCTGCAGGGAACTTCTAGTGGCTTTTTCAGTCCAGCTCTATCAAGTTGCTACACTACACAGGGAAACAGCAGATCAAACACCATGTTAATAGGTATCCTATGCCCTTTTTCACCTCGTGTACGTCACAGTGGAAATCCCTGAAAAATGACAAGGAAACATTTAGTGCTAAATTCTCTCTGTTCTTTTAAGATTGTTTGTGGAGCTCTGTTTGCGATGAAAAATTTCTAGGTTCTCCAGCATCCTTAAATCATGTCCCTTTGAGTTTCTATGCAACACTTCCTTGGTTTCACTTATTTGACCTGCCCGCATCTCGTGGTCGTGCGGTAGCGTTCTCGCTTCCCACACCCGGGTTCCCGGGTTCGATTCCCGGCGGGGTCAGGGATTTTCTCTGCCTCGTGATGGCTGGGTGTTGTGTGCCGTCCTTAGGTTAGTTAGGTTTAAGTAGTTCTAAGTTCTAGGGGACTTATGACCACAGCAGTTGAGTCCCATAGTGCTCAGAGCCATTTGACCCATTTTTTGAACTTATTTGACCTAACGTTTCTTTCTCCGATTTTAAGCGCATCGTCAATGCGCTATGGCTCCCATCCTATAGGTGCACTGAAAACATTGTCGGGAATTTTCCTCGTTGTTTGTCTTACATAAAACTCATCATAAGAGTTGTAGCTGGATTTATATGCTCCTGAATCTCGGTATTTGTCGCGTCTATTTCCAGTTTTGTTGCGTAACCTATTTCCCAGGCCACCTCTGCTTTGAAAGCCTGCGTTTACATTAGTTGGTAGATTGCGCACCATTGAATATTAACTAGATATATATACCCTTTAATGTAGGCAATACAACTATAGTAATAAATAATACAATAATAAAACATAAGGACCAGTACATAAGTTCCTTAAAGAATACTGCGGCAGATTGTACCCGCAGAAGGCATAGGCTGAAGGAGCGTTACACTAAACTACTGGCCATCGGACCTCCGTTTAGAACACACATGTCTTACAAGAACCAAGAGGCCACAGACGGTGCTCCAGGAATCGACCTCTGAGAATGTCCGGCAACAAACACTTTGCGAGCTATGAGATAGGCAGCCAAGCGTTGCATTCACTTCATAAGACTCAGACTACTGGCAGTCTAACGAATGACTAATGATAATTTTGCTGAAGCTACCTGACGTCCGATAAACCAAATGCTACGATGGAACAATACGCCAAAGCCGGAACTGGAGGTCTGCACTACGGTCCCAGAATACTGTGTTTATAACGCCCGGAACGAGAAAGGAATCACTACCACCAGAGTAGAAGAATCACCAAGCGGCCTACAATCAAAAAAGCTGTCAAAATTACACACCTTACCGGACATCAGCGGCAAGGCGAGGAAACGTACACTGCCGTTATGTACACTAACCCCCAGGGCAGGTAACTGGGGTGTTAGTCGGTACCAGGCAAGAAAAATTACCACTGGTTGCACTTAACAAATTGTAACAAGTTGAACTCAGTAAATAGTAATAAGAAGTCGAGGATAGCTAATCAGATCCACCTTCCCCAAGCACTCCACTCGCTTCTCTTCACCTCGGCGACACTACGAGCAGCAACACGAACCCAAGTGACTGGAGAATCGTGAGATATCACAATAGTGGAGGTTTCTCTACTTGGATTAAAATGCACTCATCTTGAAGCTTGCTGGATCCGGTTTACGACGAGGTCGTGTAACCTCGTGACCACAGCCCTTCCATGCGGCAGTCCATGCGTGCCGCCAGCGGTCCCGGCGTGTTCTGGAACTGCGCGGACCTAGCTCCTCCTGAGTCCCCAACAGCACTGACGCACTGACACGACCTGGAAAATCAACGACGTCGCCCCAAAGATAGCGCAACAGTTACTACATATCGATAACCCCGCTGCTGCCACTAGCGGACAGACAACGCTTGCGAAACCGAGTGGCGCCAGTCAACACGAGAAGAAGACAAACAACCGCAATCATGCCAACCAAACGATACCGTCTGGTCTCCAACAGAGGGCGGCAACCTACAAACAGCACCAACGCGAGCCGCAGCACAGCTCAGTACTTCTCCTGTGTTTAATTTGTTTAATTTTTTCGTACACCTTGACGATATCACTATTCCTCAGCCAATTTGCACGATCTGTTTGAAGCTTTGCCTCAATTTCGTCCTCATTCGAAGGTAACTTCAAGATTCTGTGAATTATAAACATGTACTTATACGTCCGAGGATGTCATGATTATTTTCGTGTTCACATCAGTGTTGTTTATTTTCCCGCGATTACCCATTTCGTGCTTATTGTACACGCATAATTTAACAGTTAACACTAATTCTCGTAATGTAAACTTCCTTTTAATATGAACTGTTTTGAATACTTAAGTTTCATGCAATTGCTCTAACGATATTATTGAAAGGTTCAGTGGATAATTGTTGCCTAGTCTAGATGAAATTCACATGGACTAATTGTTCCCATGTGGAAAGTTAACATCCTGGGTTGTAAATATACCCATTTTTATCCTGTTTTGTAATCTGACTGACTAAATTTGTAATTTGAATTACGCCTGTCTTTTTGTAAATGCAAGTGAAAGGAAAAAAATAATTAAAAAAATGAAAGCAAAATTTTAAGACGGCGTCCCCCAAACTGGCGCTACTTAGCGTGGTTAGAGCTTGAATTTGTGTACAATTTTACAGCCAGTTGTTAGTTGATGTCCAGTTTGTAATGAATGTTATTTTCTAAGTTGTACGTTTTTTGGGAGCTTGATGTTGTATAACAAACACTTTCTTCTCAAATGCATCTTAAATACAGATGTGTGACGATGTAAATACCGAAACGTCGTAAAATATAAAGACATTTTAATAAGCGATCTAGACGTTTTTTCGTAAGAAATTAATTTTTTCCTCCGGACACATAACCAAAATTTGTTTCTTCGCCAATACAAAAGCCCGTATGCTTGAAAAGAAAGCTAGTGAATGAAAAAAAATGGTTCAAATGGCTCTGAGCACTACGGGACTTAACATCTGTGGTCATCAGTCCCCTAGAACTTCGAACTACTTAAACCTAACTAACCTAAGGACATCACACACATCCATGCCCGAGGCAGGATTCGAACCTGCGACCGTAGCAGTCGCGCGGTTCCCGACTGAGCGCCTAGAACCGCGAGACCACCGCGGCCGGCAGTGAATGAAAAGTCCAGCCGGAGAGTAGGAAGAGTATGTAGTACACACGTTATAAAAAACCACTTATCCGACCTGGATGTACTTGGAATAAAACAATTATGACACGCATGCTAACGTCCCGAATGCACCTGTATAGAGAACGCTTTCACCTGGCAACTTTGAAACGATGAAATTCTGCTAATTGGTCTTTTCGGTGGTGGAATCAAATGATATACACTCCTGGAAATTGAAATAAGAACACCGTGGATTCATTGTCCCAGGAAGGGGAAACTTTATTGACACATTCCTGGGGTCAGATACATCACATGATCACACTGACAGAACCACAGGCACATAGACACAGGCAACAGAGCATGCACAATGTCGGCACTAGTACAGTGTATATCCACCTTCCGCAGCAATGCAGGCTGCTATTCTACCATGGAGACGATCGTAGAGATGCTGGATGTAGTCCTGTGGAACGGCTTGCCATGCCATTTCCACCTGGCGCCTCAGTTGGACCAGCGTTCGTGCTGGACGTGCAGACCGCGTGAGACGACGCTTCATCCAGTCCCAAACATGCTCAACGGAGGACAGATCCGCAGATCTTGCTGGCCAGGGTAGTTGACTTACTCCTTCTAGAGCACGTTGGGTGGCACGGGATACATGCGGACGTGCATTGTCCTGTTGGAACAGCAAGTTCCCTTGCCGGTCTAGGAATGGTAGAACGATGGGTTCGATGACGGTTTCGATGTACCGTGCACTATTCAGTGTCCCCTCGACGATCACCAGTGGTGTACGGCCAGTGAAGGAGATCGCTCCCCACACCATGATGCCGGGTGTTGGCCCTGTGTGCCTCGGTCGTAGGCAGTCCTGATTGTGGCGCTCACCTGCACGGCGCCAAACACGCATACGACCATCATTGGCACCAAGGCAGAAGCGACTCTCATCGCTGAAGACGACACGTCTCCATTCGTCCCTCCATTCACGCCTGTCGCGACACCACTGGAGGCGGGCTGCACGATGTTGGGGCGTGAGCGGAAGACGGCCTAACGGTGTGCGGGACCGTAGCCCAGCTTCATGGAGACGGTTGCGAATGGTCCTCGCCGATACCCCAGGAGCAACAGTGTCCCTAATTTGCTGGGAAGTGGCGGTGCGGTCCCCTACGGCACTGCGTAGGATCCTACGGTCTTGGCGTGCATCCGTGCGTCGCTGCGGTCCGGTCCCAGGTCGACGGGCACGTGCACCTTCCGCCGACCACTGGCGACAACATCGATGTACTGTGGAGACCTCACGCCCCACGTGTTGAGCAATTCGGCGGTACGTCCACCCGGCCTCCCGCATGCCCACTATACGCCCTCGCTCAAAGTCCGTCAACTGCACATACGGTTCACGTCCACGCTGTCGCGGCATGCTACCAGTGTTAAAGACTGCGATGGAGCTCCGTATGCCACGGCAAACTGGCTGACACTGACGGCGGCGGTGCACAAATGCTGCGCAGCTAGCGCCATTCGACGGCCAACACTGCGGTTCCTGGTGTGTCCGCTGTGCCGTGCGTGTGATCATTGCTTGTACAGCCCTCTCGCAGTGTCCGGAGCAAGTATGGTGGGTCTGACACACCGGTGTCAATGTGTTCTTTTTTCCATTTCCAGGAGTGTATATCTTGTGTGCCTTAGGATAGAAAATTTGGAAGAGAATAACGTTTTAGCATTTCGCTGTTTTTATGAACACTTCTCTTCAAGCACTTTAGTGCAGCAGCAGAAAACGTCGATACAATTCACCAAAATCCCCTCTCACCTGTCGTTTATTATCACGAGTAGCAGTGGGAGACGGAAGAGCCCCGTCGCAGGTCTCCACGCACCATCTCAGTAATGGACAACAGCAGCTGGTGACCACCCACACAGTAAGCGAAATACCCACCCACTGTGCTGTACGGAAGCCAGGGCTCCCACGTTTCTGCCCACTGAACGCCAAAGGGGACAGTGGTTGGCACAGGTGCGGGATAATTGCCACTCGATGCTGCAAACATGCAACAAAGTTCGACAAAAGAAAGAAGCTGTTGTGCACGTGAGGTACTGAATACGAGGTGAAACACTGTGTTTGCTTTCAGGACACTACGCTTTATACGATGGAATGTAATCCCCTGATACGTCTCTCGCCGACAAACATTTCAGGAATCTACTGCGCGATCGCGCGGGATTAGCCGAGCGGTCTGAGGCGCTGCAGTCATGGACTGTGCGGCTGGTCCCGGCAGAGGTTCGAGTCCTCCCTCGGTCATGGGTGTGTGTGTTTGTCCTTACGATATTTTAGATTAAGTAGTGTGTAAGCTTAGGGACTGATGACCTTAGCAGTTAAGTCCCATAAGATTTCACACACATTTGAACATTTACTGCGCGATCGTCTGCATCCATTTGTTGCTCTCCAATACACCGTACGGGGGCAGTATATTCAGCAAAGCTACGCCCTATCCCATCACTCTGGAGTAGTGAGAGTGCGCTTTCATGGAAAAAATATCGACGTGGTCGATACGTTCTTTGTGGGGCACGCCAGATCATGTGTCTCCGTTCTGTTGCGAACCTCTGGCACATCACCGAAAAGGAAGATGCGCACGTTATCCACAGCTTCATCCGATCTGCGCTGTTTAGTACGGCGTTCGTGAATCGGTAAGGGTCTCCAAGGCTTGTAGCTCATTGGAGTTCTTCCTATGATACGTCGTCTCTGTGATATGGACGAAATACAGGCGCAGAATTTTCCCGCGGTAGACATCATTGGAGACGAATAGAACACCCATTACGGGAGAGCGTGGTCCGGTACTAGAAATGAGCGAGCATACGGACTCCCTGAGTTTTGTAAACGGTTTCAGCTAGTACGAATATTAATATTTTCCCGACGAAATAAATATTTGTAAAACTTTCAGGTTTGCAGCCTGTCATGGTCAACTAGACTCTATGATGTTTAGACTGAGCACTTAGCAGTTTTAGATGGCTCACCGTGAGGATGACTGGTAGGTGCCAAGTCGATATCTCGTGGACTGTAACTAACGACGACGGCTGCAAGTCCGAAACTTCTCCGAAAATTTTATCTATTAATAAAAAATACACGATTCAAGAACAGTAAGAGAAGGAAGTATACTTGAAAAAGGCTTCGGGGTGCAGGAAGATTCCAGCTAGATTAAATTACCGTGAGACAGAGATGGCACCATCTGGTTTTGCATTGTAAAGAAGCAGAATAGACTCAGAACGCAATTTATTAACGATGGAGAGTGGGATAAAGTTTAAAAGAATCTTACGTCTGACTGATAAAGTCATTCATTTGTAAGGGGTATGTGACCATCCTGACTTGGCATGTAGTGATTCCTTGGAGACGTTTTGATCTTTAAGTACTTTATGTAATACGCGCTTCGAGTAATCGTCATCAGATAACTGTGGCAAAATCTACACATGCATTTGCTGATGCAGCTAGCAACCGATTTAAATCAAAGTTTCTAAGATTCTGAATTTGTTTGCTTTTAAGTAGAAGCTTCTGCCATTTGTGAAAGCCAGATGTTTATTTTTTTATGAGGACGAAGATCCGAATTAAAATTTTAGATTCTGTAGTAATGAAATTTGGTCTTTAGTTGAAATTGAAATTATGTACCAACCACAAGTTTGTCCATCAGCAAAGATCCCTAGCTTCCTAGGAGCTTTGAGTAGCTGTGGTTAGCAGTACAACAGCTCAGTATCCTCAGATAAATCCAAATATCAAGTTATATTTAACATCTCTTGTTCATTCAACATACGTTGGGTTTTACAAAACCAATGCTTTCCCCCAAAATATCCAAAAATCGATCACCTGGAGCTAACTGCAATACCTTAAACCTTCATCCATTTTACGCAATTTCTGTCTTCCTCTCTGCATATACTGCTTAATGCATTAGCATTGCTAGCATAGCAGTGCTCCCTGTACTGTGTACAGAAGTCTTTCCCCATCTTGCCAATATAATATTTAACATATTCTCCAGACGGTGTCTTATAAACGCCAGATTTTTTATATCTTATAAACACCAGCTTTTTTTAACCAACTCCCTCCCTTTATATCCGACATCGTTCCTCAATTTGTCCTATTTATTTACTTACGTCTTGAAAGTCACCTTAACCTTCATATTATTTAAAATATTAGCTATTCATTCACAGTGCGGTTCATTGTACGTGAGGATGATATATTTACTGTTGACTTCGTTAGCTTTAGCTTGCGTCTTACTTTTTTAAATTTAAATATCTTGCGGATACTGCGCCCTAGTTATCCATTAGCAAATAATACTTCAATAATATTTGACGTTCCCCTTCCCTATCTTCATTACTCATTTCTATTTTCAAAAGCCTGTGACTCATTGATCGAAAATAAAGCCATTTGTAAGTCCATGGATGATATGACTCGTTATACATAATGACATTGGTACGAGCTGATTTGTGCTAACCACATCCTCTCAAGAACAACCAATGGTACGTTCTCCTACAATTCAGGCAGAGAGCTCTTTGCACGAACCTCAAGTACAGGAAGTCATTCAGGAGGCCAGCTATATGGCCCATTGAGATTGTCGCCCACAGTGCCAGCCCAGATATTCACAGCGAAACATTCCTGATGGTGTGACTCTTCTAAGGCGTGAGTGTTTCCCTCATCCCACACAAGGCTGTTCCTGCTATTCAAAGTACCATCACGATCAAATGAGGCCTCGTCAGTAAACAGCTCGGTTTGAAAGGAATCTGGTTGATCAATCCATATGGAGTAATCACTGATCCTTGTCGAAAAGTCAGTCACAAGCATTGCATGGACTCGTTGTGGGTGATTGGGTGTAATTGTTCGTCGTGGAGTACTCAACACACGCTAGTAGTGCAGAGCCCATTACACGTACAGTACGACGAGTACTTCAAGTGGGGTCCACTGCAAGACGTTCCAGTACCTCTTCCTCACAATAGGTTATACGAGTGGTCCTAATGTTCGCTGGTCCCTCGTTTCTTCCTTCCAATAAACCAGACTCCCGCCTTCGTCGATCGAAAAAAATAAACACTCGTCGTGATGTTGGATGTTAGGAAATTGTTCCCTGTAAAGCCCTTCAGCAGCGAGAGCACTGCAACGTGCTCCGCCATACACAAGGTGCATGTCAGTGAGTTCTGCAAAACTGTACCGGTATTGCTCCATCGCATTGTACTGTACGTCTCCGATGGTACTTAGTAATGAATGGGTCCGTCGTTGATCAATCGCACGTACTGTCGTGGAACGATGTAAATACGATTCAACAGAGCCATCTTCTGGACAAATAAAGTAAACAAAACCTGCATCATGATATTCCAGTAATCAGGCTCGTCCTCCTTGTTTCCTTGATAGAAATAATGTATACACATGTAAACAAACAGCACAGTACGTATGAACTTGTTCGCATGTCAGCTGTAAATAAGCTGGAAAACAGTGATGCTAGACAAAGCGCAAGACAAGTTTACTTCCACATCTCCTTAAGCTGGTTTCTCCGACCCCAGGATCCCTAAGAGAGAAATACGATGGCGGGCTTAAAAGCAATGCCTTCGAAGCTTTTATGTCATAACTTTTCAAGAATTTTATGTGAATGAAACATTATTAACATTCTGAAACTTTTTTCTTTGTGTCTACATATTTGCAGTTGTCTACCACTAGAGGGCTTCGAATTCTAGCGTGTAACAAGGCGGTGTGTAGCGCTGCTATGTCTGTGGGTGAGAAACAGCTTGCTGTTATCGAGATTGAAAATAGATGAGCACCGCCACATATGGAGCACCCTCACTTTCAGCATGACATTGCGATACCAAACACGAGCGTTGCACACCTGCAACAATCCGACACCTTGGGTTCACTGTCGTTGATCATCCTCCATACACTCCCGACTAGGCCTCATTAGATTTTCACTCGTTTTCAAATCTTGAAGAAAACACTCGAGGATTTCACTTTGATAGTGACAAGCGATGCTACCAGTGGACAAAGTTCAAAACCATCGTACAATATGCGTTAGATGAGTATGTGCCAAGCAAGATCGTAAGAGATGGAAAAGAGCCACCGTGGTACAACAACCGAGTTAGAAAACTGCTGCGGAAGCAAGGGAACTTCACAGCAAACATAAACATAGCCAAAGCCTTGCAGACAAACAAAAATTATGCGAAGCGAAAAGTAGTGTGAGGAGGGCTATGCGAGAGGCGTTCAATGAATTCGAAAGTAAAGTTCCATGTGCTGACTTGGCAGAAAAACCTAAGAAATTTTGGTCTTATGTCAAAGCGGTAGGTGGATCAAAACAAAATGTCCAGACACTCTGTGACCAAAATGGTACTGAAACAGAGGATGACAGACTAAAAGCCGAAATACTAAATGTATTTTTCCAAAGCTGTTTCACAGAGGAAGACTGCACTGTAGTTCCTTCTCTAGATTGTCGCACAGATGACAAAATGGTAGATGTCGATATAGACGACAGAGGGATATAGAAACATTTAAAATCGCTCAAAAGAGGAAAGGCCGCTGGACCTGATGGGATACCAGTTCGATTTTACACAGAGTAGGCGAAGGAACTTGACCCCTTCTTGCAACGGTGTACCGTATGTCTCTAGAAGAGCGTAGCGTTCCAAAGGACTGGAAAAGGGCACGGGTCATCCCCGTTTTCAAGAAGGGACGTCGAACAGATGTGCAGAACTATAGAACTATCTCTCTAACGTCGATCAGTTGTAGAATTTTGGATCACGTATTATGTTAGCGTATAATGACTTTTCTGGAGACTAGAAATCTACTCTGTAGGAATCAACATGGGTTTTGAAAAAGACGATCGTGTGAAACCCAGCTCGCGTTATTCGTCCACGAGACTCAGAGGGCCATAGACACGGGTTCCCAGGTAGATGCCGTATTTCTTAACTTCCACAAGGCGTTCGATACAGTTCCCCACAGTCGTTTAATGAACAGAGTAAGAGCATATGGACTATCAGACAAATTGTGTGATTGGATTGAAGAGTTCCTAGATAACAGAACGCAGCATGTCATTCTCAATAGTCTTCCGAAGTAAGACTTATCTCAGGTGTTCCGCAGGGGAGTGTCGTAGGACCGTTTCTATTCACAATACACATAAATGACCTTGTGGATGACTTCGGAAGTTCACTGAGGCTTTTTGCGGATGATGCTGTGGTATATCGAGAGGTTGTAACAATGAGAAATTGTACTGAAATGCAGGAGTATCTGCAGCGAATTGACGCATGGTGCAGGGAATGGCAATTGAATCTCAATGTAGACAAGTGTAATGTGCTGCGAATACATAGAAAGAAAGATCCCTTATCATTTAGCCACAATATAGCAGGTCATCAACTGGAAGCAGGTAATTCCATAAATTATCTGGGAATATGCATTAGGAGTGATTTAAAATGGAATGATCATATAAAGTTGATCGTCGCTAAAGCACATGACTGACTGAGATTCATTGGAAGAATCCTAAGGAAATGCAATCCGAAAACATAGGAAGTAGGTTACAGTACGCTTGTTTGCCCACTGCTTGAATGCTGCTCAGCAGTGTGGGATCCGTACCAGATAGGGTTGATAGAAGAGATAGAGAAGATCCAACAGAGAGCAGCGCGCTTCGTTACATGATCATTAATTAATCGCGAAAGCGTTACAGAGATGATAGATAAACTCCAGTGGAAAACTCTGCAGGAGAGACGCTCAGTAGCTCGGTACGGGCTTTTGTTGAAGTTTCGAGAACATTCCTTCACCGAGGAGTCAAGTAGTATATTGCTCCCTCCTACGTATATCTCGCGAAGAGACCATGAGGATAAAATCAGAGAGATTAGAGCCCACACAGAGGCATACCGACAATCCTTCTTTCCACCAACAACACGAGACTGGAATAGAAGGGAGAACCGATAGAGGTACTCAAGGAACCCCCCGCCACACACCGTCAGGTGGCTTGCGGAGTATGGATGTAGATGTAGTTGCAGATGTACCAGAGATGCGTTGTGGTTCTGTCAATAAAGTCCTCATACATACTACATTGATGGTATCAAGAAACTGGTCTCTGTTTGTCCCCAGGGTGACTATAGACGTGAAGAATAACTATGTTGAATTTTAATAACGTCTGTTTTATTTAAAAGGTTTTAATAGTTTTTACATAAAAATTCGGAGACATTGTCAGCACAATCTTTGTGAACAGAACTGATTCTAGAATACTGAACAAAACGCCAGATTCATGACGAATATAAATATCCACCGAAGCATACGCTAACAACAACAGCAAAAAATAAGAAGGGTTAAATATCTTGAAGAAATCATCCTGGTAAGTGGATCTGAAAGAACTACAATAAAAAAGAGATTTAGAAGAGTGAAGATATGTGGTTGCACAATGATGTTTGTACATACATGCGTACATATGGAAGGTAGCGGGGCAACGGACAAATAATGGAAAAAAATGACTTTCAGATGTGAAAGTATCCACTGCTATCAGCTTGCGAGAAACACGAGCCTACGCTACAGAAATAGTGCACGATAAAAGCGTAGATATATTGTAACGTACTTCTTCTTCTGCTATTGACTCGGAACATATTTAAACTGAAATTCAAATGGTAGCTTGTATAAAACCATGGAACTCTGACTAAATGCGATCATTTCAAGGAATAAGATCACAGTCCGATGCTCCCGCTGCTCCTTTTTTCAGTGAAACAAGCCACACTCCACATTTATACTCTGCAAAATAATGAAAGTTCACGGAATGGCAGAAGGTACGTCCCACCGCCCCAGTTATTATTATTATTGGGGCTTTTTTTCGTTCAATTCATGTATGGGACGTTGCAAGAATGATAGTTTAAGTGCCTCCGTGAGGTTTGTAATTATTTTGATCTCGTCCTAACGATGTCCACGGAAGCATAGCAGGGGTAGTAGCATATTCCTATAGTAACTGTCTAAAGTCGGTTCTTGAACATTTGTAATTGGGCTATCTCTGGAGTATTTGAGTTTGTCTGCAAATGTTAAGCAGTTTAGTTTCTTCAGAATCTCCGTGACACTCTCCACGGGTAAGAAAGACCTGTGACCATTCGTGCTGACCTTCTCTGTATAAGTTCAACACCCATTGTTTCTTTGAGGTCCCACAAAATTGACAATATTCCAGCGGAGGTCTCACGAGTGATTCGTAAGCAATCTACTTTGTATATTGGCTACATTTCCCCAACATTCTGCCAGTAATCCATAGTTGGCTACCACTTAACCTACGACTGAGTCTACATGTTCGTTCCATTTACATAGTGTTACACCCGGGTCTTTGTATAATTAGGGCGATCCCAGCTGTGACTCGTTGATACTGTAGTCAGAGAATACAACGTCATTTCTTTTTGTGAAGTTTACGATTTCACATGCTTTGCAACACTTCGAAATCTTACGAAGTATATCTTCTGCTTCTTTGAGATAGTATTTTATTATAGACAACTGCATCATCTGCGAAAAGTATGAAATTGCTATTAATATTGTCTGCGGTACCATTAATAAACAGGATGACCACCTAGGATCTCAACATACTTTCCTGGGAACCATCGAGGTTGCATCTGCATCTACCGATGACTCTCCATTCCAGATATCACGCTGCGTCCTCTCTAGCAAAAAATCGTCAGTCTAGTCAGAAACCTCGCTTGATACCAGTTATAAGATAGAGTCAATTTTCAGAAATCGAGAAATACTGCTTTCACCTAAATGAGTGAAGTACTAACGAACATAGGTAAATGATACGTAACGAGAAACGTTATCGACTTTTCTAGGAATATTGGAGGTAATGACAGGCTAAAAGCTGATAATCGTTGGACATTTCAAGGCAATGAAGGCGGACATGATAACAGAACTAATATTACCGTAGTTTAAGACAAATAAACAGTAACCTTGGTAATGGATTCCGAAAAAAGTCAGCATAGAAACATTAATAAAGAATCTGAAAATCTAGTAAAGTTACTAAATTTACACTTACGAAAAAAAATGTAAAGCAGTATAGAGAAACAGAGAAATAAAATGGATGATGATGAAATATTGTGTCATTCCTGCATTTCTCGAAATGCAGGAATGACCTAAAAAAAATGAAACTGAAGATCGGGCGTCGACTGTATCGGTTAAAACGGAAGTAAAAATTGCGTTAACTCTGAATCTTTTGAAAACACATCTTGTATTTATCATATATTTTCAGAACTGCTTAAAGTGTTGCATTGGCCAATTGATCACATTTACTGTCTTGTGAGTCAGTAAAGCTACTTTAGAATATAAGACTGTATCTTCAATAGTTAAGAGAATGTTTTAATCTCGTGTGTGGTTGTGTACTAACTTGACCGGTGGGCCGTGATAGAAATTATTCTGTCCAAAAGCCGGTTAACTGAAAGAGAGTCACCTTTGAATGAGTTGTTAGAAGAATAATTTGGTCCGTTGCTATTTACAGTCAGACCAAAACTGCTGCTTTTATTCAATGAAAATTTGTAATTGTGTAGTAATTTCAATTATAAGAATAATGTTTTGAGGCTTCTTTTCTTTCTATTGCTTGTTCTTTTCTCCAATGTTAAGGCTGTTCTGGTAGATTCTTTCTGCATTTACTGTCTTCATGAAAGTCTTCAATACTGTTTGTTATGCCCACAGGGACTTCAAATGAAATACGAAGGGTCTTGCTTATTAATAAATTTTCTTGCCTGTCTGCCGTCAGTAGACATTTGTAGCATTTTGACATGAGACTCTTTTGAAGAATACAGATAACAGAAAGTTAAATTCAATCTGGCACCAGCCTCATGCGAACAGGTATTACAGTTAGTCATTGTAATCTTAAATAAATATGTTTAATTGTGAGTACAGCTTATATACGTCAAGGTCTTAATAATTGTTGTGGTGGTGGGTGCTCGAGGTACCGTAGTACGAAACACACCAACATGTGGGAGCACTCAGTTCTGTCATTCCAGAAGGAACTCTAGAATCCAAGCCAACGACGCAGTACGAAAGCTCAATCCAATAAGCGCACCTGCTAGAGGCATTTCTGGCGCTTATTTGTTACATTTATCGTTCTTTTATGTCCCATATCAGCTTCCAACCAATAACAGGCAACGAAAATAATATGTTTCAGTTCCGCAAATAAGCGTAGAAATGTCATCTGGCAAATGTTATTGCCCTGGAAGTTTGATTTCCACAAGAATTTCACTACAGGCAGTTCATCGCGTTCTTCTTCTTCTGAGATCTGGTTAGTCATCGCCACGTGTTATTAACTGTGCAGACATTCATGTCTTATTGCTGGGAAGTGGCGTGATATTTACAGCAATACCGTTGATTTCCCAATTTATTTAAGTGAAGATAAAAACACTCAAACGTGACTTCATAACGTTGCGTACCATTTTGGGATATGAAACTGCATAGCTAGGGTCTCTGTATGTAACTAAGAGTATCGTTGGCATGGCAGTAGTTTGGAATAAAAATTATTTTTTACTCCAGTCTCGAAGTGCCGTTTGACGTTACTAAAGTAATGTTCATGAAATAATGGTTGAAATAAGAGACTGTTGGAAAATAGAAACTAATCTCGAGGAAATGATGTTAATGACATGGTAGCAGAATGCACAAATGATTTATACGCTGGGCTAACATATATTCAACTAAATCAGAAGATCAGCTCCAGAGAAACAAAACATGTAGATACTTTGTAAATAATAAATACGGGTGCAGAACGCCTTATTCTGCAAGTATAAAAATGGAACGATACATGCTGTACATAAATGTGAATATATTTCATGCAGCTGAATACACATGTTAATTAGTTAAGGTGGAATGCGTATGGCGAATTCTAAACTGTATTTGTCTGGTTACGGATAGATGTTATCTCAAAATCCTTAAAACTGTTATATGACTGGCAAGGTATGCCTCAAGGAGGTAGACACATTATGTACCCCACATGGATATATGGAAAGAGTCTGAATTGCTATTATTAAAACCAATTAGAAGTTTCTGACAAAAAATTTGTAAGCTGTTTCATAAAGAACAGAGCAATTTGTTGACGTGCTATAGACTGAGAGAAACATTTGACAGTTTTTATTTACTTTTTTAACATTTGTTCATATTAATCAGATAGTTACCTGTGCGTTACAGGATTAATAACAAATATACTTCAACGTTTCGTTGCCGTACTTATACCACAGTATTGTTCAGATTACGTTCACATAAAAATCAAAAACTTAGCTTATATTTTATAGACCTTTAAAATCGCTGGTTGTTAGTAAATAATCTATAACAGTCGGTAACCGTTAGCCAGATTTTTCTAAAAGTGTCAGTATGTTCTTTTGGTGACTGTAGTACCACTTGCAAGATAAAGATCACACACCAATTCCCAAATTCCATCACACTCACAGCATAGGGAATCAATACCTTCTGTCGATGTAGAACACAAGGAAATGAGCCATGGTTCACTCTCATTCTCATTAATTACATCATTTGTCTTCTAGCTTCTTTAAACGAAGTACTCCAATTATTTCGGGGAATCTCTACCTGTATACTTGTGTACCTCTTGCCACTCATACTTTTAGATTGATTGCAAGTGTCTTCCGTCTTCAAAGGCTCTTTTCTAGGGTTGTGTACCACCTTACAGGACTATTCTGTTGTCATTCTTTCTATCTCCGACACTTAAAAAGTCGAAAGTTGTCTCACATGCTAAGGTAAGTAGTCTCTTGGCGGTGTAACAGATGCAGGTTTATTGGTCAATGCTATCAAAAGATACGGTCAATTATGTCACATATTTCGATACTGAGAAACACACTCACCGGAACTTATGTGGTACTTATCGCTGATCTAGAATCGTGAAACTTGTTAAGAAGCAAGTAAAGGAAAAATTCCAGAAAGTGTCATTTTGTAATTACATAAAACGATTAAATCAGTTACCCGACTTCAAACTTAAAATTAAAATGTTCTCGAATGTCTTGGAATTACCGGGAGTGATATCTTGCTTCTATCACTATCGATAAGTCGTAGAGATTCTTGATTCGACGGTGGATGAATAGTCTGTGGACATAATTAGTTTAGTACACAACCTCAGCGCGATTCCTAATTGCACCTTGCCAATATTTTATCAGTAATAGTGATTTCCATACATTAGAGTCTCAAATGATGGGATTTTCACGTATTCATTGCCTGTTTTGTCTATTTTGTCTGTCTATCCACATGATTGATGACTATTACTCAAATATTGGTATGCACAATGGTCCTATGACGCGCCTACACCATATTGAACGGCTGGAAAGACTGAAGTACAGTATACAATCTGGCACGCTTAGAAGGTACTTAGGTTAGACTGTTTCTCGTATGGCTTAAGGTTCCACACACGAGACAGCAGTCCCGTTAAGAAGAATAAATTACTGGTCGTCCCCCGTGTTTCGACAGAAAATAACACCGCCTTATTTTTCTCTTTGAAATTTGCTTCATCAGAATACATTTAGTAGAAATTTAGGAACTTATTGTAAGAGACATTTTGCTTTTGTAGTTCCCTATGGGACAGATTCTGTCTACGAAGTTGGTAGATACTTTTCAGCTGTGTCTGAACACTGAGTACAGATACTGGTGCATTATGTGGTGGTGAGTTATATCACTGGAAAACAACAAGAAACAACTCATGATTCTACGCCCTACCCAAGATCCATAAGAATAGGGTGCCTCTCCGTCCCATTGTAAGTAACATAGGAGCACCAACATATTTTGTTACCAAATACCTGAGATCGCTATTGGGATCTTTCTAGGCAAGTGCGACCATCACATTCGAAACTCTGAAGATTTCATAGATCGCCTGAAAACCCTTAGATTGCAATCATCAGTTCTGTTGGTAAGTTTTCAATGTTGTGTCTTTATTTACAAAGGTGACCTTCGCAGGACTCTTTGGAGCTCATTAGCAGCAAGTTTGAGGAGAATATAGTAGCATTATTCAAACACGTCCTTACTCAACATACTTCCTATTTCAAGACCAATATTTTGAACAAGTGGACGGTGTCGCCATGGGAAGCCCTCTGTCTCCTGTGGAGGCCAATTATTTTATGGAGGACTTTGAAGAAAAAAGCACTAAGTCAGACACTCTCAAACCCTCTTCTTTTCTGCGGTACGTGGATGATACATTTGTGGTGATGCCACATGGACTCTACCTACGTTCCTTCAGCGTCTGAATTCGCTCCATCCGAACTGAGACTTGAAAATGGAAGTGGAAAAAAATGATACGTTACCTTTTCTTGATGTCTTGGTACGAAGGAAAACAGACGGAACCTTGGGACACAGCATCTACCGCAAGCCAACGCATACAGATCTATATTTCCGGGCCACAAGCTGCCATCATCCTGCACAATGCGGTAGTGCATTACGTACGATAGTTCACAGAGCAAATCTGATCGTTAGAGCCTGTCGAGTGAAATACAACATTTGAAGACAGTGTTCCGACAAAACGGTTATTCTGAGAGGCAGATACGTAATGCATTCAGGCCCAGGCGAGTTCAATATATGGACCACAATGAAGATACGAAGACACCCACCACTTTGGGCTTTTGCCGTCTTTTGGTGCCATGTCGTCAAGAATCGGAAGAGTCCTCTAAACATACGGAATGAAGTGTGTTTTTCAACCATCTGCGAAACTGAGGAACCTATTGGTTTCGGTTAAGGATACCTTGTCAGTGTGGGGCAGCGTATATAAGCCAGACATGCCGCACAGTACAAGAACGCTGCGATGAACATCAGCGTCATACACGCCTTCGTCAATCGGAAAAGTCGGAAGTTGCGGAACACTGTGTAACAACGACTCTGTACTATTCTACATATATGTAATTCTTTTCATCTGATTTTACGATAAACTTGTATAATTGATGTTCAGATTTCGTTTCTTTTTGTTTCATGCCATTATGATAAGAAACCTGTAAATAAGTTTCAATGTGAATATTAATGTTTATGTCAAATGTCAAGTAATATTGTAATAGAACTGGAAGGTAACAAATGTTGAAACTGTTCTAAGCTGTTTAAAATTGTAACTGCGTGTCTGGTCCATACGTAGGCAATGCGTTAGGATATGTAGAATGCAAAACCTCGGGTGAATACCTGGTCTGTAAGGGAGCGGTAAAAGGTGGATGGCAGGCGAGCGCGGGAAAATGCGCGCGGGCACTGCACGGCACAAGGGGCACAGTAGCAGTTGGAGTTTGGCACTGGTTTGAGCAACACCTTCTGGAACAAGGAGGCTCTCCTGGAAGACATAGCTTCACTGAGCCTCGGGTATGCCGTTCCAACGCCCACACAGCATGGCAAAATTGCATAGTCACTAAATGGAAAAGTATTGCGACGCTAAGAAGAATTAAAGTGCCGATACGTTAAGAGCCATAGCTGTGGTTGTATGTGTGCTCTGTGCCTCGCCATCTCGCCGCCCGCTCGCATCGATACTAGCAGGTTAAAACTTTTAATACTGTATTCGTATGGATCAGAGAGTGTACTGTGTTTGTTTGGTGCAATAATAACATAAATTTTACCAGAACTTTTCCATCATTTAATAATCCTCACAACTAACCTAGGCAGGGTCCTTTCCAAACCTTGTGTTATCCGAGTGTCCCGAAATGAAAATTAAAAATTGTGTTAATAATAATTATTTGCAGAACTAGCTATATTAGACTGGTGTTTAAAGAGATGTTTTCTTAATGAACCAGTAAATGAATAGCGAAGGTCTAACGAAGTTGAAAGATAACTTTAGTATTGATATAGTAATGAAGTTTCGACACAGTTTTAAAGGCATTTAAATGAGCAGCAAATAAGATGAATAGAGTAGTAACTTATATACTGGAAATCTTGAGTGAATAACAAATTCAGTGATCATTTTTTTTTTAAATACAGCGATGATGCAGTAAGTGAAACAGGCAAAAAGGAATACAAACGTCTCAAAAATGAGATCGACAGGAAGTGCAAAATGGCTAAGCAGGGATGGCTAGAGGACAAATGTAAGGATGTAGAGGCCTATCTCACTAGGGGTAAGATAGATACTGCCTACAGGAAAATTAAAGAGACCTTTGGAGATAAGAGAACGACTTGTATGAATATCAAGAGCTCAGATGGAAACCCAGTTTTAAGCAAAGAAGGGAAAGCAGATACTGCGTGAAGAGTTTGACAGAGCACTGAAAGACCTAAGTCGAAACAAGGCCCCCGGAGTAGACAATATTCCATTGGAACTACTGACGGCGGTGGGAGAGCCAGTCCTGACAAAACTCTACCATCTGGTGAGCAAGATGTATGAAACAGGCGAAATACCCTCAGACTTCAAGAAGAATATAATAATTCCAATCCCAAAGAAAGCAGGTGTTGACAGATGTGAAAATTACCGAACTATCAGCTTAATAAGTCACAGCTGCAAAATACTAACACGAATTCTTTACAGACGAATGGAAAAACTAGTAGAAGCCAACCTCGGGGAAGATCAGTTTGGATTCCGTAGAAACACTGGAACACGTGAGGCAATACTGACCTTACGACTTATCTTAGAAGAAAGATTAAGGAAAGGCAAACCTACGTTTCTAGCATTTGTAGACTTAGAGAAAGTTTTTGACAATGTTGACTGGAATACTCTCTTTCAAATTCTAAAGGTGGCAGGGGTAAAATACAGGGAGCGAAAGGCTATTTACAATTTCTACAGAAACCAGATGGCAGTTATTAGAGTCGAGGGACATGAAAGGGAAGCAGTGGTTGGGAAGGGAGTAAGACAGGGTTGTAGCCTCTCCCCGATGTTGTTCAATCTGTATACTGAGCAAGCAGTAAAGGAAACAAAAGAAAAATTCGGAGTAGGTATTAAAATTCATGGAGAAGAAATAAAAACTTTGAGGTTCGCCGATGACATTGTAATTCTGTCAGAGGCAGCAAAGGACTTGGCAGAGCAGTTGAATGGAATGGACAGTGTCTTGAAAGGAGGATATAAGATGAACGTCAACAAAAGCAAAACAAGGATAATGGAATGTAGTCTAATTAAGTCGGGTGATGCTGAGGGAATTAGATTAGGAAATGAGGCACTTAAAGTAGTAAAGGAGTTTTGCTATTTAGGGAGTAAAATAACTGATGATGGTCGAAGTAGAGAGGATATAAAATGTAGGCTGGCAATGGCAAGGAAAGCGTTTCTGAAGAAGAGAAATTTGTTAACATCGAGTATAGATTTAAGTGTCAGGAAGTCATTTCTGAAAGTATTCGTATGGAGTGTAGCCATGTATGGAAGTGAAACATGGACGATAAATAGTTTGGACAAGAAGAGAATAGAAGCTTTCGAAATGTGGTGCTACAGAAGAATGCTGAAGATTAGATGGGTAGATCACATAACTAATGAGGAAGTATTGAATAGGATTGGGGAGAAGAGAAGTTTGTGGCACAACTTGACCAGAAGAAGGGATCGGTTGGTAGGACATGTTCTGAGGCATCAAGGGATCACCAATTTAGTATTGGAGGGCAGCGTGGAGGGTAAAAATCGTAGGGGGAGACCAAGAGATGAATACACTAAGCAGATTCAGAAGGATGTAGGTTGCAGTAGGTACTGGGATATGAAAAAGCTTGCACAGGATAGAGTAGCATGGAGAGCTGCATAAAACCAGTCTCAGGACTGAAGACCACAACAACAACAACAACAACAACAGCGATGATAACAGTTTCAGGTTCCCCCTTTCATTCATTTGAATTCTGAAGTGTGCTAAATTGGTTTGACCAGCAAAAGTTAAAATTAATATAAAAGTCATAATTTATCAGTGTTTTATCTTTATCAAAATTGATAGTTTGTGTGTGGCATGAAAGTACGATTTCTAGGGTAACCTATGCCCGATTTTAATCAGATCAATAGACAGTATAATGTTTTGTAGTGAACATTATAATGTAGTGTTATGTATTCGTGATTTTCCATATCAGTACAGAACGTAAAACTCAGTTCAATAGATTTTCTGCTTCTAAAATTCTACTATATTATGCAGTGTTACAACTTGTTGTTTTGCATGAATATATACCGACTTGTACAGGGAAGAAACTCAGCTAATGCCTAATTAGGCTGGCGACCGTATTTTTGTCACATTGGTAGCATCTTCTGGTTTACTGTTGATCCATCCAGACGTGTAATTGCATTTCGAACTTATTTGACGGATCATTGTTGTTACGGAGTAGATGAAGTGTGATTTGCCACCATTCAGGTACACGCGGTCGATATTTATGCGAAAATCCTTCCTCATAAGGTGAATCCCTCTTACTTACCATAGCACAGGCTTTAACGAGTACTGTGTCAGGGATAACAACTGCCTGAATACAGGACATCGTATGATTCGTGAAAAGACGTAAGTTTTATCCCCGGAATCATCTCTCTGGGACTGCGTCATTAAGCAAGCAATACATATCCGTACAGCCGATAATCTCATCAACAAGGATACGGGATCTCAACTGAGCACAGCCTGTAACTCTGCATTGGCTGCTACTAAATCACGACGCTAAAATCAAGATTCTTGGATAACAGGTCCGTCAAAACACTGGCCTAGTACGGCCGTTGGCGAGTAACGTCTGGCCGCACTGTCGACAAACGCAGCGTACAGCATACGTGCGAGAGAGCCGCTCTGCGATTTTCGGCAGAGGGAGTTAGAATAGGGCAAATCACTGCGCATGCGCCATTTCCGCGGCTGCGCGTTCTTCGCGCGCGTGTTCTAAAAACGGGGGCGTCGGTGTGCGGATACCGTCAGTCCTACCTAGCCACGAGCAAGGTTGAACCACCTGGAGATGTCGGAAAGCTGCTCCGAGGAAATATTGTGGAATTTACACAACGTGATCCGGCGGCAAACCCGTGAAGACTGTTTACTACAAGGATCAAATCTGCTACAAGGGTATAATATAAAATGGGTACATTTGTGATATGTTAGGGCTGACTTTCAGCTTAGCAGCTGCATTTGGAAACTACATTTTTAATGTGCCATTTTGTTGCTCAGTGACAACGGAACTAGGAAGGCACTTGTCACGAGATAGCTTTTCTGAGGAAGAAACAGATAGCTACACCGGGGATAATAGCACTCGCGGGTATTGGGTCCAATAAGCGAACCCCTCGTCAACCTCCGGACCTGTCCGTATAGCTGGCCCTGCTGCGCCTTGGCTGCAGTTCTATTGTGGGCGGCCTTTTGTTATGCAGGCCACCTGCGAGCGACGGCTCTTCACATTGAGAGTCCGGCAGCGCGCCAGCCGCACTCTGGCTAATAAAATGATCGCGCTCACTGACCTACAGCGGCCGCAGCGCAAGTCTTAAAAGATTCAACTGCCGTGATTCACGTCGGGGACAGCGGAGTGCGTCACTGAGAAGCTGGCCGTTACGGTCTCTTTCGTGGATGTACTACACATTCTTCCGCTAAGTCTCGGTTTGGCATCAGCCTTACCAGCGGTTAGTTTTAATTGCTCGTTACAATTAAAATATCTCCGTATTCATATTATTAGGTATTTAATGCACATCACTGCTTCCAGTGTACTCATAAAATAATGAGTTTTTGTGTCTACTTATGAGCGGATGTTAACATATGTTTATGTTGATCATGTGCCAATCGCTGCTCTAAGCGGCGATTTTCTGCTAGTCTTTCAGAATATCCCGAAAATTTTCCACCTCTGCGGCTTCTCTGTATATTACAGTACCCTCTTCGAATTGCCTCACGTAACTTTCGATCTTATCTACTAGGACTAGGTCATTTTTGCACTAACGGGAGGAAAATATCGCAAAACAAAAAACAAAAAAATTAAGTAATGGAGTTTTGGGAGTGCATTTGTCTAGGTAACATATTTTTAAGTAAATATATGAAGACAGTAACTGTTCTCGAAAGAACAGAATACTGTTGATGACCGTGCAGCTTTTCCCTGAAATAAGTGATGACTAACTGAAACCCTCATACATTACATATGTAGAATTGTGGACAGTTGGGAATGTGAGTCTCACGGGAAGCGTGCAAGGGATAAGTCCCTGCAGTCGCGTTATTTATCTGTGTCTTCGGTGGCTCAGATGGATAGAGCGTCTGCTATGTAAGCAGAAGATCCCTGGTTCGAGTCCCGGTCGGGGCACACGTTTTCGGCTGTCCACATCGAGGTATATCAACAACACCGGTAGGCAGGTGAGGGTTTCAGTTAGTCATCATACAGGGTGTTACAAAAAGGTACGGCCAAACTTTCAGGAAACATTCCTCACACACAAAGAATGAAAAGATGTTATGTGGACATGTGTCCGGAAACGCTTACTTTCCATGTTAGAGCTCGTTTTAGTTTCGTCAGTATGTACTGTACTTCCTCGATTCACCGCCAGTTGGCCCAATTGAAGGAAGGTAATGTTGACTTCGGTGCTTGTGTTGACATGCGACTCATTGCTCTACAGTACTAGCGTCAAGCACATCAGTTCGTAGCATCAACAGGTTAGTGTTCATCACGAACGTGGTTTTGCAGTCAGTGCAATGTTTACGAATGCAGAGTTGGCAGATGCCCATTTGATGTATGGATTAGCACGGGGCAATAGCCGTGGCGCGGTACGTTTGTATCGAGACAGGTTCCCAGAACGGAGGTGTCCCGACAGGAAGACGTTCGAAGCAATTGATCGGCGTCTTAGGGAGCACGGAACATTCCATCCTATGACTCGCGACTGGGGAAGACCTAGAACGACGAGGACACGTGCAATGTATGAGGCAATTCTTCGTGCAGTTGACGATAACCCTAATGTCAGCGTCAGAGAAGTTGCTGCAGCACAAGGTAACGTTGACCACGTCACTGTATGGAGAGTGCTACGGGAGGACCAGCTGTTTCCGTACCATGTACAGCGTGTGCAGGCGCTATCAGCAGCTGATTGGCCTCCACGGGTACACTTCTGCGAATGGTTCATCCAACAATGTGTCAATCCTCATTTCAGTGCAAATGTTCTCTTTATGGATGCGGCTTCATTCCAACGTGATCAAATTGTAAATTTTCACAATCAACATGTGTGGGCTGACGAGAATCCGCACGCAGTTGTGCAATCACGTCATCAACACAGATTTTCTGTGAACGTTTGGGCAGGCATTGTTGGTGATGTTTCTTCCACCTACGCTCAATGGAGCACGTTATCATGATTTCATACGGGATACTCTACCTGTGCTGCTAGAACATGTGCCTTTACAAGTACGACACAACATGTGGTTCATGCACTATGGAGCTCCTGCACATTTCAGTCGAAGTATTCGTACGCTTCTCAACAACAGATTCGGTGACCGATGGATTGGTGGAGGCGGACCAATTCCATGGCCTCCACGCTCTCCTGACCTCAACCCTCTTAACTTTCATTTATGGGGGCATTTGGAAGCTCTTGTCTACGCAACCCCGGTACCAAATGTAGAGACTCCTCGTGCTCATATTGTGGACGGCTTTTGAAACGTAACGAGAAAGTGAACTTAATCAGTTCAGGAAAGAGTATTACTTGGAAAAGAGAGTACTAATGTTTAATGATTTAAAATTGTTTTCAAAAGTTGTTTAACAAGTGGTATTATAAACATTTTGTCTAGAGCTTGTTTGAAGTAAAATTTTCCCAAATTGAAAGAGTAATCCAATCCTACCTTAATGATACATAAATTTGAAAGTGTATGCAATTTAGTTGTTACAATGAAATTTGTGGGATCACATTTTTTCCATCATAACAAAAAGAAAAAATAACACTGAAAAACAAAGATAGAAGGTATGTATACTGTGTGCCCTTATCGCTTCTGTATAGTGAATGTGTGTATTAAATGTACTTGACTATTATTATGTGCTATCTGGTCTTGTGTGGTTAGTGAAGGGCAGGTTTAAGCAGTTTTAGTTGAAGACAAAGTAATGATGAAAGTAAACAACAGAAGGGCTCATTTGCAAATCTAGTGAGTACTTAACTACTAAAGTGACAAATACTGCTACCCACTGTGTAATTTGTCCATTTGGGCGTGTTCATTGCACTTCATAGAACATTATTTAATAAAAGTTCGCTTTGAAGAAGTAAAAACAGGTTCTTGATGAATAATGCTTTTACATTATTATGCCTAATTAGGCTGGCGGCCATATAACTATTTCATTTAACAGTAATCAGTTACTGTTACTCCTTGCAAAATTATTTCTTTCTGTCATCTACCTACAACTATTACGAAATTAAGGTTCAATTCCAATTTTCTGTAAGGTAAACTCGGTCAGATTTCTAAATTCCTCCCAGAGGGTAACATTTACTGAAAGTTTAGGCCATATTCGGCAAATGTACTTCCGCTGTAGTTTTATACGGGACTGCCTTGTGACTAAAATAAACCTTGTCGGCACTAGGTACATTGCATTTCAGTATAACGAACGAAGCAGTAGTGTTATAAATTGTTTGTAAGTTAGCCTATAAAGTTTTTTATAGTCCGACGTACCTATGGGTCTGTATAGAAACAGGTGCAGCCAGGTAAGTTTTTTATATCTGTGATGAGGCTTAGTGCTTGCGTTTCGAATCCTTTCACTTATAACAGCTTTTGAGCAAGCAGACATATGTGCTTCCCTTGGCCAGATTGGCATTAAAGATGTTCTGATGCAGTATTCATGTCTCTGTATCTCTTGAAGAACGCGATATTGTTCAGTAGCGTTCCTTTATTCACCACTGGTAACTCTAGTTACCCGATGATGTTCTCCTGTTACTGGACGTAGTTACTGACCACGCCGTATTTTAAAACGACGTACCGAAGACTCGACTATACTCGGCAATCAAGACATTCAATCATACAAAAAATTTTATATACCCTCCCTCCAGATTTATAGGCACACGGCGGTAGGTACCTTTTTGCGGTTGTATAATTCCTGCAGAGCATCATGTTACGAGGAGGACCATTTCTAACAATAGCAGAAAGGTTTGTTCAGGATTTAGAAAAAGCAAAATGTCGTGAGAGGGTACATAATTGTGGGAGACATATAGTTTATTTGAAATTTGCGAAAAGAGGAAGATTTTATAGTTTGCAAACTTCGAACCAGTTACGGTACGTTTTTTAAAGTACAAAGTAATGCCGAGCTGGCAGAGCGTTTCATTATCGCTTTTCTTCAATGGTTCATCGGCCCTATGGTCTCAGTAAACACGTAGTTAGGCATGACATTTCGTGAGCTAGAAATGGACAACGTTTAGTAGTACTCATAACATCAATGACTGCTTGTTCCAAAAATAATTTGTTGTGTCGGACAGTAGTCTAACATCTATTTAGTGCGGTGTTAAGCAATTTCTCTTCATTTCTGTCATCACTGTGAACAAGTTTAGGCGGCAGCACTAATTTAATTTCTTGTCGCATATGAGCCCGTTGAGAACCTACACTGAATTTAGATGCGCCAAAGTTAAATTTTCCAGTGAACTCCCTTATTGGCCTGGAACCACCTGCTCCGCGGTTTTGAGGGAGCCGCCTCCACTGTAAAACTTTACTCGACTGCATTCATTCATTTCTCCAAATTGTCGCCAATGAAGGCATTAAAAGCGTGCCCCAAAGTTTTTCTTGCGTTTAACCATCTGAATAGATATTTCAAACTTTTAAGCAACCGTAAAGACTGATAAATGATTATTCGCATTGGTTTCTAAAGTCTGGGTGAGTAAGTAAGGAGAACGAGCTCGCTAAGGAACAAGTGAACGCATGTTTCGGTAAGGTCGTTCTGTTCCGGTTATACACGGAAAACACACGTTTCCATATTAGGGAAACACTATAATACTGAAGACGCGTACTTATAGAATGTTACTTTGAACAATGTGTTGATTCTTCCCTATGTCGGTGCGTATCAACGTGATTACCAGCACACTGAAAACATGTTACAGCCATTACACACTATTGCTCGTTTCAACGCTTAAGAACAAAGCTAGGATCTGAATTAGAGAGGAAATACTGATATTAGCTTCGCAGTAAATGTCAAAATAGTGTTCTGCTGTCACGACGTACAGATCTCGATACATTTGCCTCTAGTCAGTATGACTTATGTTCCATTTTTCTTCAGACTGATATCCAAATGATACATCTCTTACGTGGAAGTGCAGTATGTAAGATATGTTGAGGGACTTTGATCTCAACGAACATTCCGTCGGAAACGTTGACACATTAAGTTACTAAAGCATGTGCGTCTTTCTTCTTGAATTAGCTTTATTTTCTGACTGGTACGATGCCGCCAGGCAGGAATTCCTCTCCTGTGCCAACCTCTTCATCTCAGAGTAGCACTTGCAATCTACATCCTCAATTATTTGCTGGAGGTACTCCAATCTCTGTCCTGCTTTACAGTTTTCGCCCTCTACAGCTACCTTTAGTGCCATGAACGCCATTCGTGATCTCTTAACAGGTGTTCTATCATCTTGTTTCTTCTCCTCATCAGTGTTTTCCACATATTCCTTTCCCCTCCGATTCTACGCAGAACCTCTTCTTTCCTTACCTTAGCAGAACCCCTAATTTTTAACATTCGTCTATAGCACCACATCTCAAGTGCTTCGATTCTCTTCTTTTCTGGTTTTCCCACAGTCCACGTTTCACTACCATACAAAAATGTGTTCCAAACGTACATTCTCAAAAATTTCTTCCTCAAGGCTTATATTTGATAGTAGTAAACTTCTCTTGATCAGGAATGCTTATTTATCCCATTCAGCAAATCATGTAGTTCTTCTTTACTTTCACTCAGGACAGCAATGTCATCAGTGCATCGTATCATTGATATCGTTTCTCCCTGAATTTTGATCTCACTTCTGAATCTTTCATTTATTTCGATCATTGCTTCTTTGTTGTACAGACTGAAGAGTAGGGGCGAAAGAATACATCCTTCTTAATCCTTGTACTTCGTTCTTAGTCGTCCACTCTTATATTATTAGGCTGGTCCCGGCGGAGGTTCGAGTCCTCCCTCGGGCATGGGTATGTTTGTCCTTAGGATAATTTAGGTTAAGTAGTATGTAATCTTAGGGACTGATGATCTTAGCAGTTAAGTCCTATAAGATTTCACACACATTTGAACATTTTTTGTATATTACCCCTCTCTCCCTATAGCTTACCCCTATTTTTCTCAGAATTGCGAAAACCTTACAGCATTTTACGTTTTCGAATACTTTTTGCAGGTCGACAAATCCCATGAACGCGTCTTGATTTTTGTTTAATCTCGATTCCTATCTCAACCGCAACGTCAGAATTGCCCGTCTGGTGCCTTTACGTTTCCTAAAGCCATATTTGTCGTCATCTAACACATCTTCAATTTTCTTTTCCATTCTTCTGTATAACATTTTTCTCAGAAACTTTGATGCATGAGCTGTTAAGCTGATTGTGTGAAATTGTAGCACATGTCATCTCTTGCAGTCTTTGGAATTATGTGGATATTTTTCCGAAAGTCAAATGGTATGTCGCCAGACTCATACAATCTACACACAAACGTGAATACTCCTTTTGTTGTCATTTCGCCGAATGTTTTTGAAGTTCTGATGCAATTTTATCCATCCCTTTTGCCTTATTTGATGTTATGTCCATCAAAGCTCTTTTAAATTCTGATTCTAGTACTGGATCCCCAACATCTTCTAATTCGACTCCCGTTTCTTCTTCTATCACATCAGACAAGTCTTCCCCCTCACAGAGGCCTTCAATCTACTCTTTGCACCAAGACGCTATCTCCTCTGCATTTGACAGTGGAACTCTCGTTGCACTCTTGTCACAACCCTTGCTTTTAATTTCGCCGAAGGTTGTTTTGACTTTTCTGTATGATGAGTACGCCCTTCCGACAGTCATTTCTCTTTCGATTACTTCACACTTTTTATGCAGCAGTTTCAGCTTAGCTTCCCTGCACTTATCATTTATTTCATTGTGCAGCTACTTTGTGTTTCTGTATTCGTGAATTCCCTGAACTCTTTTTTGTACTTCTTTCGTCGATCAACTGAAGTATTTCATCCGTTAGCCATGGTCTCTTCGCATTTACATTTTTTGTGCTTATCTTCCCTTTCCAACTTCTGTGATTGATCTTTTTAGAGATGTCCACACCTTTTCAACTGTATTTCCTACTGAACTATTCCTTTTTTATATCTATAGTCTCAGATAACATCAAGCGTATCTTGCCATCCCATAATACTTCCGATTCTTACTTATTTGCGTATTGATCCTTCATGACTAATTTCTGAAACTTCTGCCTACATTGTTATCTGAGTCTATATCTGGTCCTGGTTACGCCTTAAAATCCAATCTGATTCGGAACCTCTGCCTGACCATGATGCAATGTAATTGAGATCTTCCCGTATCTCCAGGACTTTTCCAGGTATACGTCTTCCTCTTGTGATTCTTCAACAGTTTATTCCATATTACAAGCTGAAATTTATTGCAGGACACAATTAATCTTTCTCTCATATTTTACCGTAACACTCTTCTACTACTTCCCTTACTACCGCATTCCAATACCGCTTAAGTATTAGATTCTCATCTCCCTTGACGTAATTAAGTATCCGCACAATTTTCTCTCTCTCTTTATCTTCGGATTGCGCGGTCGGCATGTATGAATGAACTATAGTTGTTGTTAGTTTGCTGTAGATTCTGATTTGAACAACCCTGTCACTGAACTGTTCACATTATTCACTTTCTGCCCTATCCTCACATTCATAACGAATCCTTCTCCAGTTTTACCATTTTCTGGTTCTGAGCACAATGGGACTTAACGTATGAGGTCATCAGTCCCCTAAAACTTAGAACTACTTAAACCTAACTAACCTAAGGACATCACACATATCCATGCCCGAGGCAGGAAGCGAACCTGCGATCGTACGATCGCGCGGTTCCAGACTGTAGCGCTTAGAACCGCTCGGCCTTTACCATCTTCTGCTGCTGTTGATATTACCCTATACTCATCTGGTCAGAAAGCCTTGTCTTCTTTCCATTTCACTTCATTGACCCCCTGCCCCCCCCCACACCCCCACCCCCCCACCCCCACCCTTCCCCTCACAAATCTAGTTTGAGCCGTAATATTTTCCTTTTCTGATTTTCTAATTTCCCTACCACATTCGAACTTCTGACATTCCACGCCGGGAATTTTAGAACGCTATCCTTTCGTTGGTTTTTCAATCTTTTTCTCATTGTTGCCTCTCCCTTGCAGTTGACAGCTCAGGATACCCACTGAGCACATCGAAGAATCACGTTACTGCTTACAACCTATTGAAAGACATTAACTGAAGCTGGTACCTGGTCAAAAGAAACCATTAGATTAAAGTGGATTCTTAGACGTACGTGTGGACAGAGCGAGGTGGCGCAGTGGTTAGCAGAATGGATTCGCATTCGGGAGGACGACGGTTCAAATCCGCGACCAGCCATCCTGATTCAGATTTCCTGTGATTTCCCTAAATCGCTTCAGGCAAATGCCGGAATGATTCCTTTGAAAGAACACGACCGACTTCCTTCCCTATACCTCCCTAAACTGATGGGGCCGATGACTTCGCTATCTGCTCCCCTCTCCCAGATCAACCAACCAACAGTGCGTACGATCAAAGGTCATTTAAGAAACACAGCGTACGTGATTAACAAATTTCTTAAAACGTGACCAGCGAATAAATAAAAGTTCATAAACACGGTCAGAAAAACTCGTGGTCGTTCAGATACGGCCTTTGTGAACCACATGTCATCGGACAATACAGACAGGTACACACCCGATAGAATAATAGTTCAAGCTTGGGTGGTGCAGCCAGTCCTCATCGCGACAATACAATCAGTTATAATTTCTTGAGATGCTACACAGTATACAGACGTGATTTACTGGTCGTTCCCTCCAGAATGACGTGCAGAATTCATTTCCCAATCAATAAACTCACTAAGCGGATCGTGTAATCAGGGATACGGTGAACCATTACAGATTTCATTGAGATTCCATAAAGTCGAAATATGAATAGATAACTGATCGTGCAAAGCACCACATAGATGAACTGTTCGTAACTGATCCTCCGAGGCGTTCGCACAGAAAACATAGCTGTTGCAAATCACCAACCACATAACAGTGCGGGAAACTCGAAAAGCACGCCGGAACCAGTTTCCCAAAATGTTATACCTTAATCAACAACGAGCACATACGCTCACAGAACTCACCGCAAAACCACTCAGAGATCACCCCTTCGGTGCCTGCAGCAGGAAGCAAACACCGAACCGCAGCTGGTAGAATAGCACGGATACTAGCCGATAATTTCACAATTCGCATATGGGTGAACAAACCATCTGAGAGCTGAGAGAAACTACACAAAAACTTCCCTCTTCCAGGAGAATTTTTATAGCAGATGACTCCACTCTCCTGCACACGACGGCTTGGTGGGAACGTGTCTCATCAACTTCAACACACTTTAGTTCTCGCCTCAGCAATTCAGGGAGGAAAACAGCTATCACGAGAACCACTAAAGGTGGCCAATACTGCTGGCGAGATCCATTCTGCTGAACGCCACGACGGGAAAGACCCTTTATCAGGTCACTGCAAGCCGCACTTTGCAAGAATAGCCGTCAGGTGAAGACACCCCAAGAGAGAGCGCCGCGCGCAGTATGCGGCAGGATTTTAAAATCCGGACCACTGGGCTCAAGCGCTCTCAAATTTTTTTTTTTTTAGAGCTTTAGCTTTTAGGGAACGCTTCACTGTCCCATGCTTAGTTCGAACACCGCATCGGTGAACTCCAATGAGAAGTTTATACTGAAAGCGATTAAAGAAGATCCCAGCAACGAACTACGTGGGGCAAAACAGAGATTCGATATACAGTAGGATAAAGTTGTTACATTTCGTATAAAAGGACGCAACACCAGGCTTTCAAAGCTCTCAAAAAATTTTTGTGGACGGCTTCAGGTGGGAGACAAAATTTTAATCACTTCAAAACCTCACAGATCTAGTTAAAAATTATTTACTTCTGTTGGTGCACTCGTGAGAGTCACTCTTGGTTTGACGTTAGCAAAGATATGATGCACTGGTGTATTAGTTTTCATGCTAGAATTGTCTTTTACTGTTTATAGAAATCTTCGCTTCAAAATAGAACTATGGGTTTTTAACTTACAGCACTCCTGAGATTTCGTGGCTCGTTTCCTATCAGAATAGCTCCACTTCGCATAGCAT
Organism: Schistocerca piceifrons; assembly: GCF_021461385.2. Classification (NCBI taxonomy): domain Eukaryota; kingdom Metazoa; phylum Arthropoda; class Insecta; order Orthoptera; family Acrididae; genus Schistocerca; species Schistocerca piceifrons. Next base: position 49,453,854 of record NC_060139.1, read on the forward strand.
AAGCGGTATAATTTATTACGAGACTCCTCGGTGAAATATAGTCACACTTATTAAGGCACAGGTCCCGAGTTCGAGTTACGGTCCGGCACACAGTTTTAATCTGCCAGGAAGTTTCATATCAGCGCACACTCCGCTGTAGAGTGAAAATTTCATTCTAGAAACAACCCCCAGGCTGTGGGTAAGCCACGTCTCCGCAACATCCTTTCTTCCAAGAGTCCTAGTTCTGCAAGGTTCGCAGGAGAGCTTCTGTGGATGGTAGGAGACGAGGTAGTGGCGGAATTAAAGCTGTGAGGACGGGGCGTGAGTCGTGCTTGGGTAGATCAGTTGGTAGAGCACTTGCCCGCGGAAGGCAAAGGTCCCGAGTTCGAGACTCGGTCCGGCACACAGTTTTAATCTGCCAGGAAGTTTCTTGTTAAGGGCAGTTTGGACATATTAACTTTTTTTCTTTTGTTAAATCTTCAGTCTTCTGGCTAGTTTGATCGGGCCCGCAAGGATTTACTTTCCTGTGCAAACCTTTCCATCTCAGCGTAGCACTTCCGACCTAAGTCCTCAATTATTTGTTGCATGCATTCCAATCTCTGTCTTTCTCTACAGTTTTTACCCTCTACAGCTCTTTCTAGTACCATGACAGTTATTCCCTGATGTCTTTACATGTGTCCTATGATCCTGTTTCCTCCTCTCATCAGAGTTTTCCACATACTCGTTTCTCTTCTTCTGTAGCACCATATCTCAAGTGCTCCGATTCTTTTCTGTTTCGGTTTTCCTACAGACCATGTTTCATTACTGTACAATTCTGCGACTCAAACGCACATTGGCAGACATTTCGTCCTAAGTCAAATCCTATGTTAAGCAGACCTTTCTTGGCCAGTAATGTTCTTTCCTATGTTAAGCAGACCTTTCTTGGCCAGTAATGTCCTTTATGCCAATTCTAGACTGATTTTATGTTCTCCTTGCTCCGTCCTTCACGAGTTATTTTCCTGTCAAGCTATCAGAATTCCTTAACTTCGTCTACTTCGTCACCCCCAGTTCTCACGTTAACTTTCTTACTGTTATCATTACTGCTACTTCTCACGTATTCCGTCTTTTTCGGTCAATCCATATCCCATGGGTCGTAGCAGACGGGGCGAGGGGGTGTCTGGGAGGTTCAAGTCCCTCTCGAAATGTTCGCGGAGCTAAAAAGAAGAAATCTCGTGTGATCTTTAAATTAGCTTCAGTGTAATCTACATGTTAAATTCACCGCGTTTCCAGACGGCCTCTGTTGTCAGCGTAGCGTAGTAGGTAAGAGGAATACGACAGTGATGAGCCAGAGTTGGCAACAATATTGACACCACTGCGTGGACTGAGACCCAAAGGTACGCATGTGGTCTGCCTGGAGTTCAGGGGAGTCCAGGTAGCGCTGTCCCTGCTGAGGCTGGCGCAGTAAGAGAACATTCGTTTGCACGGCAGCAGCTTAGAAGTATCTTGCCGTCGCGCTTCTTGCTAATTTCAGAAATTGTTGTTGCTGTCGTGATGAGTAATTCTTAAAAGTTTATTTTAAGTAATTTTATGTAAAAGAGAGGAACAGATAGCGTGTGCCACATAATAATCTGGCTGGCTCTGAGCACTATGGGACTTAACTTCTGAGGTCATCAGTCCCCTAGAACTTAGAACCGCTGAAACCTAACTAACCTAAGGACATCACACACATCCATGCCCGAGGCAGGATTCGAACCTGCGACCGTAGCGGTCGCGCGGTTCCAGACTGTAGCACCTAGAACCGCTCGGCCACCCTGGCCGGCCCACATAATAATCTATCTGTTTTCTTCATGTTTACTTGTTTACATTTACATGATAGTGTAACATTTGAGAATTGATCGGTTTGACGCAAAACTACGTAAGAGAAAAGCTGTAGAACGTCAAAGTCAGTTTTTCACCCATCAAAGAGAGTTACAGAAGACATACTCATAGTTTGTAAGTAAATATAGCCAATTGTCGATCTATAATACAAATAGCACGCAGAAAAAAAATAGAGTGGTCTCCACACTCAGCTTTTGCACCATCTGAATTTTTGTATGGGTGGTACTGCAGTTACTTGTGCAATATTCGCCTTACACTGTGATCCAGTATGTCAAATGGCAGCGCACGCTTACGTGCAAAACACCTGGGATTTCCGGTAAAGGCGTCTTCCACTCTTACAATATTCTCCGGCGCTTTGCCCTTCCACACCTCTTTCGCAAAATATGAGCCATCTCTTCAATTTCCGTACCTTTACTTTGACAGCATGTGCCCATGGGACTGGGGACGGGCGCGACCGATATGAGTACGAAATACACGCTACGCGGCCACGTAAAAAAAAAGCTTTCAGTCCTGCAGCGCGTTGTTCATCGGTCAGCGACGCCATCTCAACTGAACACCAATATCAGGCTCAACAGCAAAGGTTCGTTGTCCTGAGGGCACCACTCTCGTTTCCTGATTCCTAACGTAACGTGTTATTTCCAGTATTGCCAAGTCGACCGCTTCACTGCCGCTTCAACAGCAAGTAGACCTCCATTGTGCTCTACTCTCAATTTTACTTCGGAAACCCATTCATTATTCCGTATTCTCACTGTTTCCACTATTGACTTTCAAAGTGTCTTATGAACGTCACTTCCAACATTTTTGTTTATTTTTAATCGATTTATGTATTCGATTGTTATGTAATCCTGTGAAGCAACTTCCCCACAAAACATAACCATTTCTTTTAAGATACGATTTCTGAGCTGACAATCGATAAAAGTGGGACTCATTTGGCACTTTACACGTTCTAGCTTAATATGTTGTTGTTGTTGTGGTCTTCAGTCCTGAGACTGGTTTGATGCAGCTCCCCATGCTACTCTATCCTGTGCAAGCTTCTTCATCTCCCAGTACCTAGTGCAACCTACATCCTTCTGAATCTGCTTAGTGTACTGATCTCTTGGTCTCCCTCTACGATTTTTACCCTCCACGCTGCCCTCCAATGCTAAATTTGTGATCCCTTAATGCCTCAAAACATGTCCTACCAACCGATACCTTCTTCTAGTCAACTTGTGCCACAAACTTCTCTTCTCCCCAATCCTATTCAATACCTCCTCATTAGTTACGTGATCTACCCACCTTATCTTCAGCATTCTTCTGTAGCACCACATTTCGAAAGCTTCTATTCTCTTCTTGTCCAAACTGGTTATCGTCCATGTTTCACTTCCATACATGGCTACACTCCATACAAATACTTTCAGAAACGACTTCCTGACCCTTAAATCTATACTCGATGTTAACAAATTTCTCTTCTTCAGAAACGATTTCCTTGCCATTGCCAGTCTACATTTTATATCCTCTCTACTTCGACCATCATCAGTTATTTTACTCCCTAAATAGCAAAACTCCTTTACTACTTTAAGTGTCTCATTTCCTAATCTAATCCTCTCAGCATCACCCGATTTAATTTGACTACATTCCATTATCCCCGTTTTGCTTTTGTTGATGTTCATCTTATATCCTCCTTTCAAGACACTGTCCATTCCGTTCAACGGCTCTTCCAAGTCCTTTGCTGTCTCTGACAGAATTACAATGTCATCGGCGAACGTCAAAGTTTTTATTTCTTCTCCATGGATTTTAATACCTACTCCGAATTTTTCTTTTGTTTCCTTTACTGCTTGCTCAATATACAGATTGAATAACATCGGGGAGAGGCTACAACCCTGTCTCACTCCTTTCCCAACCACTGTTTCCCTTTCATGCCCCTCGACTCTTATAACTGCCATCTGGTTTCTGTACAAATTGTAAATAGCCTTTCGCTCCCTGTATTTTACCCCTGCCACCTTCAGAATTTGAAAGAGAGTATTCCAGTTAACGTTGTCAAAAGCTTTCTCTAAGTCTACAAATGCTAGAAACGTAGGTTTGCCTTTTCTTAATCTTTCTTCTAAGATAAGTCGTAAGGTTAGTATTGCCTCACGTGTTCCAACATTTCTACGGAAACCAAACTGATCTTCCCCGAGCTCCGCTTCTACCAGTTTTTCCATTCGTCTGTAAAGAATTCGCGTTAGTATTTTGCAGCTGTGACTTATTAAACTGATAGTTCGGTAATTTTCACATCTATCAACACCTACTTTCTTTGGGATTGGAATTATTATATTCTTCTTGAGGTCTGTGGGTATTTCGCCTGTCTCATACATCTTGCTCACCAGATGGTAGAGTTTTGTCAGGACTGGCTCTCCCAAGGCCATCAGTAGTTCTAATGGAATGTTGTCTACACCAGGGGCCTTGTTTCGACTCAGGTCTTTCAGTGCTCTGTCAAACTCTTCACGCAGTATCTTATCTCCCATTTCATCTTCATATACATCCTCTTCCATTTCCATAATATTGTCCTCAAGTACATCGCCCTTGTATAAACCCTCTATATACTCCTTCCACCTTTCTGCCTTCCCTTCTTTGCTTAGAACTGGGTTGCCATCTGAGCTCTTGATATTAATACAAGTGGTTCTCTTCTCTCCAAAGGTCTCTTTAATTTTCCTGTAGGCAGTATCTATCTTACCCCTAGTGAGACCAGCCTCTACATCCTTACATTTGTCCTCTAGCCATCCCTGCTTAGCCATTTTGCACTTCCTGTCGATCTCATTTTTGAGACGTTTGTATTCCTTTTTGCCGGCTTCATTTACTATATTTTTATATTTTCCCCTTTCATCAATTAAATTCAATATTTCTTCTGTTACCCAATGATTTCTAATAGCCCTCGTCGTTTTACCTACTTGATCCTCTGCTGCCTTCACTACTTCATCCCTCAGAGCTACCCATTCTTCTTCTACTGTATTTCTTTCCCCCATTCCTGTCAATTGTTCCCTTATGCTCTCCCTGAAACTCTGTACCACCTCTGGTTCTTTCAGTTTATCCAGGTCCCATCTCCTTAAATTCCCGCCTTTTTGCAGTTTCTTCAGTTTCAATCTGCAGTTCATAACCAATAGATTGTGGTCAGAATCCACATCTGCCCCTGGAAATGTCTTACAATTTAAAACCTAGTTCCTAAATCTCTGTCTTACCATTATGTAATCTATCTGATACCTTTTAGTATCTCCAGGATGCTTCCAGGTATACAAACTTCTTTCATGATTCTTGAAACAAGTGTTAGCTATGATTAAGTTATGCTCTGTGCAAAATTCTACAAGGCGGCTTCCTCTTTGATTTCGTCCCCCCAATCCATATTCACCTACTATGTTTCCTTCTCTCCCTTTTCCTACTGACGAATTCCAGTCACCCATGACTATTAAATTTTCGTCTCCCTTCACTACCTGAATAATTTCTTTTATCTCGTCATACATTTCATCTATTTCTTCATCATCTGCAGAGCTAGTTGGCATATAAACTTGTACTATTGTAGTAGGCATGGGCTTTGTGTCTATCTTGGCCACAATAATGCGTTCACTATGCTGTTTGTAGTAGCTAACTCGCACTCCTATTTTTTTATTCATTATTAAACCTACTCCTGCATTACTCCTATTTGATTTTGTATTTATAACCCTGTAATCACCTGACCAAAAGTCTTGCTCTTCCTGCCACCGAACTTCACTAATTCCCACTATATCTAACTTTAACCTATCCATTTCCCTTTTTAAATTTTCTAACCTACCTGCTCGATTAAGGGATCTGACATTCCACGCTCCGATCCATAGAATGCCAGTTTTCTTTCTCCTGATAACGACATCCTCTTGAGTAGTCCCCGCCCGGAGATCCGAATGGGGGACTATTTTACCTCCGGAATATTTTACCCAAGAGGACGCCATCATCATTTAATCATACAGTAAAGCTAGCTTAATAATGCTTCAATAATATTTCCTGCACTTATCATGAACAACAACATCGGTACATGCTTACCATACTTTCTCGTCAAACTCCCCTTGATAAATGTTTGTATAACTTCTTCTTTCACTGTGTCAGACCAACATGGTCTATCATAGTGTCACCATTAATCCGGATGTAGCCGTGGTCAGTAAAAGAAGCGGCAGAGAACACACGTCTGCTACAGCGGAGCCAAAAAATACAAGTCACGAAACATGGGCATACCAGTATGACGTCGAAACCAAGGCCCATAAAAAAAAGTCGACAAGTTCGATCGTATGTGGAGGCTTTTCTCACCATTTTATTCCATTACAGTGGGATAGTATATCACGTTTTCCTTCCTTATGGTCGCACGGTTAACAAAGAATACAACCTGAAAGTTACGCGCCGTTTGCGTGAAGCAATCCGAACAAAATGACTACAATTTCGGCAAACACACTCGCAGAAATTTCATCGCAATAACTTTCCTACTCAGACCTCAATGTTTGTTCATCTACATCTACGTCTACATGATTACTCTGCAATTCACAATTAAGGGCCTGGCAGAGGGTTTATCGACCCCCTTCAAGCTATTTCTCCACCGTCCCACGGTCGAACAGCGCGATGAAAAAACGAACACTTAAAGCCTTTCTGTGCGTGCTCCGATTTCCTCATTTTATTATGAAGATCATTTCACTCTCTGAAGGTGGGTGCTAGGAAAATATTTTGACAGTCCGAGGAGAAAGTTGGTGGCTGAAATTTCGCGAGATGGACCTGCCGCAGCGATAAACGCCTTTGTTTTAATGACTGCCACCCCAATACGTGTATCATATCCACAGCACTCTCTCCTCAATGCCGTGATAATGCAAAACTATCTGCTCTTCTTTGAACTTTCCAGATGTTCTGTGTCAGTCCCATCTAAAGCGGATCCCACAACGCACAGCATTATTCCAGAGGAGGGAGGACAAGCGTTGTGTAAACAGTCTCTTCAGGAGACCTGTTACATTTTCTAAGCGTTCTGCCAATAAATCTCTGTCTTTGGTTTTCTTTCCCCATAGCATTACTGTATGATGGCTCCAATTTAAGTTATTTTTAAGTTGTTCGTAAGTGAAATCCCTAGGTATATAGTTGAGTTTACAACCTTTAGATTTGTGAGACATATCGTGTAATGCGAAATTTAGCCTATTCCTTTCAGTGCGCATCTGGATGGCTTCACATTTTTAATGATGGCAAATGACAAAAATTAGAGATGCTCACATTGTCTCCTAAACCATTTACGTAGGTCAGGAACAACAGGGGGCCTATAACACTTCCTTGGGGGACTTCTGTTTTGCTATACGACTTCCTGTCAGTTAACACGAACTGAGACCATTTTGACTGGAAATCACGAATCCAGCCAAACAACTGAGACGATACTCCATAGGTAGGCCATTTAATTAGAAGTCGCTTGTGAGGAACGGTGTCAAAAGCCTTCTGGAATTCTAAAATTATGAACTCAGTTTGACGTCCCCTGTCGACAGCACTCATCTTCGAGAGAATGAAGAGGTAGTTGTGATTCACAAGAACGATAGTTTCTCAATCCGTGTCTGCTACTTGTCAATTAATTGTTTTCCTCGAGGCGCTTCATATTATTCGTGCACAGTATATGTTCCGCAATGCTGCTGAAAAGCGATGTTAGTGATGTGGGGCTGTAATTCAGCGGATTACTCCCTTTTCCTTTCGTGAGTATCGATGTGACTTGCTTTCCGGTCTTTGAGTACGGATCTTTCAAAATGGTTCAAATGGCTCTGAGCACTATAGGACTTAACATCTGAGGTCATCAGTCCACTAGAACTTAGGACTACTTAAACCTAACTAGCCTAAGGACATCACACACATCAATGCCCGAGGCAGGATTCGAAACTGCGACCGTAGCGGTTGCACGGTTCCAGACTGAAGCGCCTAGAACCGCCCGGCCACACCGGCCGGCAGTACGGATCTTTCTATGAGCGAGTGGTTCTATATGATTGTTAAGTAGAGAGCTATTGTATCAGCAGACTCTGAAAGGAACCTGACAATTATACAGTCTGGACCGGAAGCCTTGTCTTTTTAGTTTTACGCTGGTTTGCTACAACAAGGATATCTAATTCTAAGTTACCATGTTGGCATTTATTCTTTATTTGAATTCTGGAGGATTTCTGAAAACCATATTAAGTAACTCACTTTAGGGGCTCTGTCATTAATAACATCACCATTTTTATCGCGCAATGAAGGTATTGACTGCGTTTTGCCACTAGTGTACATTACTTACGTACGACCAGAATTTCGAGACAGAGTTTCATTGTGAAGTCTATTAAAAGCGTTTCACATTGAAGTCCACGCTATATTTCGAGCTACAGAAATACTTGCCCAATCTTTTAGATTTTCTGTTCTTACAAATTTGGTAAGCTTTTTTCGTTGCATCTGCGATAAGGTTCTGCCCTCGTCAGTGTACCATGGGAGATCATTACTATGTGTTATCAGTTTAGTTCGTATATATCCCTGAACTGCCATCGATACTATTTCTTCGAATTTAAACCACATCTGGTCAACGCTTACATAGTCACATTGGAAGGAGTGGAGACTGTCTCTGGGGAAGGTGTCAAGCGAATTTTTGTCTGCTTTTATTTAAAAAGGTGTATTTTGCGCTTATTTTTGGTGTGTTTGGATGTTAAGGTATTCAGTCTAGCTACAACAGCCATGGGGTGGTCGCTAATCCCTATATGTGTCATGATGTTCCGTATTTGGTCAGAATTATTTGTGGCCGAGAGGACAAGTATGTTTCCGCAACAATTTGCGCTTCGAGTGGGCTCCTGAATTAGTTGCTCAAAACAATATTCTGAGGAGATATTCAGTATGATTTCGGAAGACGTTTTATGCCTACCACCGATTTTAAATATGTATCTTCGCCAACATACAGAAGGTAGAATGAAGTCACAACCATCTATAACTGTTTGAGTGGCGTACCTATTACATTCAAGTCCTCTTTGAACTGTTTCTCTTTGAACTGCACCATCTGACTTGGGGGGTCGTTAAAGGAACCAAGTATTAATTTACTGCGGTTGTCATGTGTAATCGGTACTCATACTAACTTATAGGAACTATCTCCTTCAATTTCAGCACAAGATAAACTACTTCTGACAGCAAAAAACATTCCACCGCCAACTGTATTCTATCTATCCATTCTGAACACGTTTAGGTCCCTTGTAAAAATTACGGCCGAAATTATTTCCGGCTCTAGCCACATTTATGTACCTGTAACAATTTGAGATTTAGTGCTTCCTATAAGCGCTTGGAGCTCTGGTTCTTATCCAACACAGCTACGAAATTTGATAGCTACAATATTGATTGCTCCTATGTCTACCCTCGTCCAACACACTTCGAAACTGAAGCACTTTCCGCAATTTACCGAGACCCCCTAAATTAAACGCCACCCAGTCCCCACCACATCGCCCCTGCTCCCCGTGTAGCCACTTCCTGCTTGTAGCGCACTCCGCCCTATTTAGCAGATATCATTGTTCGTGACTTTTTTGCAAAAAGCAAAATCTTTACGTTAACTCAGCCACCGTATTCGTCGGACATGGCCTCACTGCGACTTCTCTCTGTTGCCAAGGCTGAAGAGAACCATGAAAGGAAGTCGTTCTGCCACCACTGGTGATATGAAGAAAGGATCGCTGAAGGAGCTGAACAAGATAACGAAACGTTAATGCACGAAGTACTTCCAAAATTGAAAAAAGCATTGGCACATATGTATTATATCTGAGAAGGATTAATTTGAAGGGGATAAACTTGACCTTGACGGAGAATAAATAAATATTCCTTAAACTTAATTTTATGTTCTGCCTTACGGCAGGTCTTGTCTTGGGGGAAGCCCCGTCAGAGAGGTCCGCCGCATGAGCGTTTAGGGAAGGGATTCCAGTGGTGGTTTCGCGTTGCCTTCCTCTGATGATGATGAAATGATAATGAGGACAACACAACAATCAGTCTGAGTGGAGAAAACGTCCGACCCAGCCGGGAATCGAATCCGGGCCCCTTGGAGTGACAGACCGCCGCGCTGACCACTTAGCTATCAGGGCGGACATATTCTTTAAGAAAAACCTAAACTCCCGTAACTTTTTGATCACACTTTGTAGATACTGCGATGATGAGATGCTTAGTAGGCAGTTAAGATGAGGAGGAATGGGTATCTCCCTAAAAAGGGCACTCATGTAAAACTGGAAAGAAAAACACAGGAACAAGGAAGGTAGCTGTGAAGAATCCATCGATAAGAGAAGTTGATCGGAAAAATGAAGTACAAAAACGTTGAAGGAAATTCAGTAGTACAGAAATACCGGTCTTAGGAACGGAATAAATACGAACTGCAGGGAGACAATTGTGAAATGGCAGCCTGAAAAATGTGAAGAAATCTAAAAGTAAATTATTGTGATAGGGGAGATTCAGCATACAGAAAAGTCAAAACAGCTTTCAGTGAAGAGGTTACATTAAGAGTGCAATGGAAATTCCACTATTAAGTGCAGAGGAGAGAGTGGAAAAGTGAAACAGTGAATTGAAGGCCCTTATGAGGAGAGGACTTATCTGATGACGTGATTGAAGAAGAAACATCAGTTGACAGAGAAGACGTAGAGCATCCAGTATTAGAATCATAATGTAAAAGATGTTTGTAAGACTTAAGATCAAATAGGGCAGAAATAATGGATTACATTTGATCGAAATTACTGAACTGTTTGGGGGAACTGACAACAAAACGCCTATTCACGTTGATGTATAGAATGTATGAGTCTGGCAATACACCATCAGACAGACGGAGAAATATCATCCACACAATTCGGAAAATGGCAAAAGCCGACAAGTGCAAGAATTATTGTACAATCAACTCATGCATCCAGGTAGCTGACAAGTTTAATATACAGAGAAATGGGAAAGAAAACTGCGGATTTATTAGACTATGATCAGATTGCCTTTAGGAGAGATAAAGGCACCAGAGATGCAGTTCAGAAGTTGCTGTTGATAATGCGAACAAGACTGAAAAGAAAAAAAAAGAAACAAGACACGTCTATAGGATCTGCCGACCTGGAAAAAGCGTTCGACAGCGTAATATGGTACAAGATGTTCGAGATTCTGAGAAAAATAGGAAGAAGCTATCGAGAAAAGCGGAACAGTAAGAGTGGATGACCAAGAAAAGTGCCCGGGCTAAAAAGGGTGGAAGACTGGGATGCAGTCTTTCGCTCCTATTGTTTAATTTGTAGATCGAAGAAGCAATGATGGTATAAAAAGGGTTCAAGAGGGGGATTAAAATTCAAAGTGGAACGATATTCGATGATAAGATTCGCTGACGACATTACTACCGTCAGTGAAAGTGAAGAAGAATTACATGATCTGCTGAATGAAATGAACATTTTAATGAGGGTAGAATAAATTTTTAATGAGTACAGAATAAATCGAACAAAGCATAATGCAATGAATAGTAGCAGGAATAAGAAAAGCGAGAATCTGGAGATCAAAACTGATGACAAAAGTCGTCGTTATATGAAATTTGAAATTCTGCTACCTGAGCTCCCAAATAATCAATGATTGACGGAGCAAAGAGGGCATTGAAAGCAGACTAGCACTGGCAAAAATGCCAATCCTGATCGGGAGAAGCCTGCTAGTAACACACACATAGGCTGTAATTTGAGAAAGAAATTTCTGAGAATTTACGATTGGGGCACAGCATGGTATGACAGTGAGAAATGGATTGTGGAGAAACCCGAACAGAAGGGAATCGAGGCAATTGAGATATGCTGTCACTGGAGAAACATTGACAGAAAGAAGGGACAGGATGATAGGACATCTCTTACATCATCAGAGAATAACTTATATGGTACTAGAGAGGACTGTAGAAGGTAAAAATATAGAAGACTGAGGTTGTACAACACCGCGCAAATATTTGAGTATGTACTTTAGAAGTGGTACTCTGAGGTGAAAAGGTTGGCACAGGGGAGGAATTCGACACGGACCGCGTGCATTACCATCATTTTCTAAAAGCTATTATTTCTTCTAATAATATTGTAACAGAGCTAGGCCAGAGTTAATTCTTTATAACAGCGGTGTATATTGCAAACGCTGTGGGAACAAGGCTGGTTCCGCTGTATATTTCTGGAACGCTTCTGTTGAGTTCTTTTGAATGTGTAAAACATTTCAGCCGTATTACACTCGTCGGATACTTTACACGCAGCCCAATGTAGCGTAACTTAAGAATTTAATAGATATGTTCGTCTTACTCCAAGTAAAGTTTACTTGCGCTTAGTGGTAACTCTCTCAATATCAGAAATTTCAGACGATGTCCGTGCTCACAAAATAAGCCAAAGAGCACACATTTTGTATGGGAACACCTGTTTTATGCGCAGCTATAATTAACTCCAGCTTATGAGCGAAAACATTTGCAAATCCGATATGTGCGTTTCAGGCAACGCTAACTGGATGTAATTGTCTATCCTCGTTCATCACGTCGGCTGACGTCAACAAACATGAGAAGCACCAAAATAAGCTGAACAAACATTTCGCAGTTCATTATATCGATTACAGAGCGTAAATTATTACGAACTCATTTGTTTGGTTTACTGCTACGTATATCCCTTTCCAGGAAGGCATAATGTGCAATTCCACAGAAAGTTACTCTGTTTATCAAGGGCAAACTATGTGAGATGTATCTCCGTGACGAGTTTGGTGATCCTGTGATGAGTCATTCCATAATGATAACTATGGTGGTAACTAAATGCCTAATTTGTATTCTGTAACGTCACGGTTTTAATAATATGATGGGGATCGTGAGAGAAGTATTTAACTTTGCCTAATTCAAAGGGCTGTTAGAAACAATTACATGTGTTATTTGTTCAAACACATGTTTTAAAACGAGAGTTTTCGAACAGAAAACAGCCAAAACAATATTTAAGTGGTCATTATTTTTCTTATATTCCTGTAATTTGCGTACGCGCTGTAACTGATAGCTCTAGAGACAGTCGCAACGTTTATTTGATAAATTTAAATGTTCTTGATTTTTGTCTAAACGAATTCTAGTCATCGCCTTACAAATACCAGACACGAAAATTTCAGCATATTATCTATAGAGCAAACACATATGACGACGAAACGGAATCTAAATATGTGTAAGGATACAGTTAAGCAAGTTTGGGAACAAAAAACAAAAGATATAATTTTTCTAAAGGGTGCCGCTCTAAAGACAATTTATAATGAATTCAAATATGCAGGACTGTCGAAACAGTTATAAGTGAAAGTAGATTTGAGTTTAACGTCGTTTTATCTCTAAACCCAATTAATAAATAAGCCACACCCTCTTCAGCTTCGATCTGCATAAACCTTATGTCTAAACTTCTAAAAGGTCTTGTACGAATCATATAATTAATAACATAAATGGAAATTGTTGTTGTTGTTGTGGTCTTCAGTCCTGAGACTGGTTTGATGGAGATCTCCATGCTACTCTATCCTGTGCAACCTTCTTCATCTCCCAGTACCTATTGCAACGTACATCCTTCTGAATCTGCTTAGTGTATTCATGTCCTGGTCTCCCTCTACGATTTTTACCCTCCACGCTGCAGTCCAATGCTAAATTTGTGATCCCTTGATGCCTCAGAACATGTCCTACCAACCGGTCTCTTCTTCTAGTCAAGTTGTGCCACAAGCTCGTCTTCTCCCCAATTCTATTCAATACCTCCTCATTAGTTATGTGATCTACCCATCTAATCTTCAGCATTCTTCTGTAGCACCACATTTCGAAAGCTTCTATTCTATTCTTGTCCAAACTATTTATTGTCTATGTCTGACTTCAATACATGGCTACACTCCATACAAATACGAATAGAAACGACTTCCTGACCCTTAAATCTATACTCGATGCTAACAAATTTCTCTTCTTCAGAAACGCTTTCCTTGCCATTGCCAGTCTACACTTTTTATCCTCTCTACTTGGATCATCATCAGTTATTTTGCTCCCCAAATAGCAAAAAACTCCTTTACTACTTTATGTGTCTCATTTCCTAATCTAATTCCCTCAGCGATGGAAATATGTGTTTATAATTATATAAAACAAAATATTTCACAAAGTGAGTCACCCTTCAAGCAGCACGTGTGATTCATAGATGTATTTGTTATTACGGAATTCAGCGGAAAGACTAATCCGTCTCTGTTAATTATGAAGGGCAAATAAATACTGTAAACTCTGATCGGTGACTTTCCAAAGCCAAATTCTGTGTCTGTGACGATGTTATGGCGCACAGTGAATCATTAGTTTTAATCTGCTGCAGGAAGATATCATGGATGACAATCACGTGGAAGCCTGTTATATCCTTAACCGATGGAACTATTTAGTTTGGAAATTTGTGATAACGTCATATCGGAACAAACTGTTGAGGTCATCGGTCCCTAAGCTTACGCACTACTTAATCTACCTAAAACATAGTTCAGTTCACACCCCTGCCCGAGGGAGGACTCGAACTTCCGACGTAGGGAGCCGCGCAACTATTTAATAGTATCAACATTATGCCAAATGAAATACACTACTAGACGTTAAAATTACAACACCGGGAAGCCTAATGACCAACGTAATTTTACTTATTGCACGAATACAGCCAGACAGGAGAAGACATGATTAAATTCGTGATTTACTACATAGAGCTTCCACATCTCACAGCAACAATAACTGCAAGTATGATGGCAAATTGTGGCGAACTGAGCCTGGATGATAGATATGGGTATGTCATTTTGTGCTGCTTCGACTCCGTACTTGGCGTCATTAGTCATAGTCACTCACAACTGACGGTGTACCTGTCTGTCGGCAGCCCATGACCAGATGTTTTCAGTGGGTCAGAGACCAGGAGAAAAGTCCTGGCCAGGACCAAAGAGGATCGCCCTCCGTATCGAGGTAGCTCTTGACACCAGGGACCACATGCATTCTTCTATTACCTTGCTGAAAGATAACGCTCAGGGGACTTCGAACACTGGACTCAAGCAGCATGCTTTAAATTTCAAATGCTGTCCAGATTCGCGGCAATGAAGCCAGAGTTGGTTTTGTTGTGTCTCCGACAGTACCCCATCATGCCAAGGCTTGGGCCCATACGCCGAAAACAGATGTAATCTTGGAGCTTTTGTTTTCCTCGGAGAACTCAGATACGGATGGAATATACGAGGGTTGGAACTTAAATAATGGCCACTATTTATTCAGAATCGATACAAAAGAGTTACGTGATTGCACCTGTTACTGTCCCTAAAATTAGTCACCAGCGTTGTGTAGAACTTCCTTAAAAAATATGGCTACTTAGGGTGAGATCACTATAGATCTCTATCATAGGTAGCCGGTTTTGGTAAAACTAAGTTACCACCTCCAGTTCTGTACTACAAACTGTTGTACAAACAGTGTAATATTAACCCATAAAATAATCTAATGTCAACATACCTTCATGAAGGTTATTACAAACTTCTTGTGCAAGCTACACACAAAATCTTCCTTTGAATTTCCAGGTATGTAAAGCATGAGATGAGCGATGCGTTGCCACGTCAAAATTAAAATTACTATGCACATCATAATTCGCCAAAGCATCGAACATACAAAATTTTCTTTTCCTTTTGTAACTACACTCCTGGAAATTGAAATAAGAACACCGTGAATTCATTGTCCCAGGAAGGGGAAACTTTATTGACACATTCCTGGGGTCAGATACATCACATGATCACACTGACAGAACCACAGGCACATAGACACAGGCAACAGAGCATGCACAATGTCGGCTCTAGTACAGTGTATATCCACCTTTCGCAACAATGCAGGCTGCTATTCACCCATGGAGACGATCGTAGAGATGCTGGATGTAGTCCTGTGGAACGGCTTGCCATGCCATTTCCACCTGGCGCCTCAGTTGGACCAGCGTTCGTGCTGGACGTGCAGACCGCGTGAGACGACGCTTCATCCAGTCTCAAACATGCTCAATGGGGGACAGATCCGGAGATCTAGCTGGCCAGGGTAGTTGACTTACACCTTCTAGAGCACGTTGGGTGGCACGGGATACATGCGGACGTGCATTGTCCTGTTGGAACAGCAAGTTCCCTTGCCGGTCTAGGAATGGTAGAACGATGGGTTCGATGACGGTTTGGATGTACCGTGCACTATTCAGTGTCCCCTCGACGATCACCAGTGGTGTACAGCCAGTGTAGGAGATCGCTCCCCACACCATGATGCCGGGTGTTGGCCCTGTGTGCCTCGGTCGTATGCAGTCCTGATTGTGGCGCTCACCTGCACGGCGCCAAACACGCATACAACCATCATTGGCACCAAGGCAGAAGCGACTCTCATCGCTGAAGACGACACGTCTCCATTCGTCCCTCCATTCACGCCTGTCGCGACACCACTGGAGGCGGGCTGCACGATGTTGGGGCGTGAGCGGAAGACGGCCTAACGGTGTGCGGGACCGTAGCCCAGCTTCATGGAGACGGTTGCGAATGGTCCTCGCCGATACCCCAGGAGCAACAGTGTCCCTAATTTGCTGGGAAGTGGCGGTGCGGTCCCCTACGGCACTGCGTAGGATCCTACGGTCTTGGCGTGCATCCGTGCGTCGCTGCGGTCCGGTCCCAGGTCGACGGGCACGTGCACCTTCCGCCGACCACTGGCGACAACATCGATGTACTGTGGAGACCTCACGCCCCACGTGTTGAGCAATTCGGCGGTACGTCCACCCGGCCTCCCGCATGCCCACTATACGCCCTCGCTCAAAGTCCGTCAACTGCACATACGGTTCACGTCCACGCTGTCGCGGCATGCTACCAGTGTTAAAGACTGTGATGGAGCTCCGTATGCCACGGCAAACTGGCTGACACTGACGGTGGCGGTGCACAAATGCTGCGCAGCTAGCGCCATTCGACGGCCAACACCGCGGTTCCTGGTGTGTCCGCTGTGCCGTGCGTGTGATCATTGCTTGTACAGCCCTCTCGCAGTGTCCGGAGCAAGTATGGTGGGTCTGACACACCGGTGTCAATGTGTTCTTTTTTCCATTTCCAGGAGTGTATATTTGTTGCTGTCTTAGCGGTAGTGTCAAAAAGGTAATGGTCGTTTTGTAATGATATAACGCAAGTATCGTAAGTATGGTGTAAAGGGTCTCTAAGCAGTTTTCTGTCATGAAGAAATGATAAAAAAATGTTTTATGAACATTTCAGAATTTTTTATATATGTATATTAGGATTCGTGCTTGTTTCAAATAGCGTATTTGAGTTTTAGTGATAGAATCTATGTACTGCAGAGACACCCGTTGTGCTTGCGGGCGGTTCGTTTAAGACATTGGGTATTGACAGTTTGTCTTACGGCGCCCTGGTAGGCATGACGTGTAGGCTAATATTATGGCAACGATGTTCTGGAGAATTGTGAGGTACATAGTAATTTTCATTTTGACGTGGTAACGCATCGCTCATCTCAGGTTTCATGTACCTGGAAATTCAGTGGAAGGATTTTGTGTTATTTGGTACAAGATGTTTGTAATCATCTTTATGAAGTTATGTTCTGACTTGGTTTTTCTAAAGGTTAATGTTGCGGTATTTGTATAACAGTTTGTACCACTTCTTATAATTTTATTGCAGATATGGAGATGGTAACTTAGTATCACCGAAACCGGTTATCTACAATAAAGTTTTCTATAACGATGTCGGCTAAGTCCCCCTTCTCCTAAGTAATTTCTACAGACAGCCCCTTCGATACTAACATGAGTAAACTAATGAAATATATGGGACTTCCCTGAGACAAAAGCTACTTGTTTTTCACACTTCTTACATTACGATTCTTCGTTAGTTATGTACATATGTACACATTTTTGTGTTATTTAGTGACTTTTCTTGTGTCAATTGAATCAGAGTTTATTTACACAACAAAATATCCAAGCTTCTAAGCACATGGCCAAAACCAATTTCTCTCTCATTTTATCAAGCTGCTGTTAGTTTAGCTATACCGCTACTTTTTTATCTTATCATTTATTACCCTTCGGGTTTTATGTAATGGTGCACACATTTTCCTGTGATTTTGTGACTCTTTTTGTGCCATTCCAATCGAAGATAATTTGCGCAACGAAATATGGAATCTCCTATTGCACTTGATTAAAGCCTATTACTATGTAATTTTACCTGGCTGTTGCTACTTCAGCTATATAGTTTTTTTCCCCTTAGCAGCACTTATCCCGGGACATCACTGATATTAATAGTTTATAGACAATTCGTAACAAAGCTTAATTTTTCGCATCGCATTACATCCCTGCTGCGGTACCCTTCTTTTACTGAAAAAAGGTACCCTATGCTAACTAGGGCGATTAAAATGCCCGTAAATTTTGATTCAGACGTAGCTTTCGGAATGTGCATGGAAGTGAGCCAGGCCGTAAAATCCGGCTACGCTTGGAGTCACCGCGAGGCTGGCTATAAAACACCCGCCACGGTTGCACACTCTGTGTATCGCGTCTGCCTCGGCAGCGCACGTTTAGGGCTTCCTGTGTTCTGCTGATTGCCCTGCTTGAAATTCAACACGACGGCGTAATACCAGCAGCTACCGTCGTCGAGTCGACGCATGATGGCAGTAATGAGGAGGATCGTTGTGATAAGGACGAAACTTTGGGAGGGTCACATCTGTCTATTCAGCGCCTATACTAAGTTACATGATTCACGTAGTGCCTAGATTGGTACTGTCACCCTACATATCCATAGGTGCGCTTCCTAACTCTAGAGTTAAACCACAATTAGTGTGACGACTATTATGCTACTTAGCAACTGCACGAGTAACACTTGTGATTTTTTGGTGGTATCATGATCCGATGGATCGTCATGTGGATTGTTCATTTGCTACACAAATGCGGATGAATACAGCCACGACTCATACCATTTTTTTTCCTAATTGCTTCACAACAAATGATCTTTGTGACATTTGACATCGTGAGGTGAGTTTAATTAAATACACTACTTGTCATCACAATTCCTACACCACGAAGATGGCGTGCTACAGATGCGAAATTTAACCGACAGGAAGAAGATGCTGTGATATACAAATGATTAGCTATTCAGAGCATTCACACAAGGTTGGCGCCGGTGGCGACACCTACAACGTGCTCACATGAGAAATATTTCCAACCGATTTCTCATACACAAACAGCAGTTGACCGGCGTTGCCTGGTGAAAAGTTGTTGTGATGCCTCGTGTAAGGGGGAGAAATGCGTACCATCACGTTTCCGACTTTGATAAAGGTCGGATTGTAGCCTATCGCGATTGCGGTTTATCGTATCGCGACATTGCTGCTGGCGTTGGTCGAGATCCAATGACTGTTAGCAGAATATGAAATCGGTGGGTTCAGGAGGGTAATACGGAACGCCGTGCTGGACCCCAACGGCCTCGTATCACTAGCAGTCGAGATGACAGGGATCTTATCCGCATGGCTGTAACGGATCGTGCAGCCACGTCTCGATCCCAGAGTCAACAGATGAGGACGTTTGCAAGACAACAACCATCTGCACGAGCAGTTTGACGACGTTTGCAGCAGCGCGGACTATCAGCTCGGAGACCGTGTCTGTGGTTACTCTTGACGCTGCATCACAGACAGGAGCGCCTGCGATGGTGTACTCAACGACGAACGTGGGTGCACGAATGGCAGATCGTCATTTTTTCGGATGAATCCAGGTTCTGTTTACAGCATCGTGATTGTCGCATCCGTATTTGGCTACATCGCGGTGAACGCACATTGGAAGCGTGTATTCGTCATCGCCATACTGGCGTATCACCCGGCGTGATGGTATGGGGTGCCATTGGTGACACGTCTCGGTCACCTCTTGTTCGCATTGACGGCACTTTGAACAGTGGACGTTACATTTCAGATGTGTTACGACCCGTGGCTGCACTCTTCATTCGATCGCTGCGAAACCCTACATTTCAGCAAGATAATGCACGAGCGCACGTTGCAGGTCCTGTGCGGGCCTTTCTGGATGCAGAAAATGTTCGACTGCTGCCCTGGCCAGCACATTCTCGAGATCTCTCACCAACTGAAAACGTCTGGTCAATGGTGGCAGAGCAACTGGCTCGTCATTATACGTCAGTCACTACTCTTGATTAACTGTGGTATCGCGTTCAAGCTGCATGGGCACCTGTACCTGTACACGCCATCCAAGCTCTGTTTGACTCAATGCCCATACGTATCAAGGCCGTTATTGCGGCCAGAGGTGGTTGTTCTGGGTACTGATTTCTCAGGATCTATGGAGCCGAATTGCGTGAAAATGTAATCGCATGTCAGTTCTAGTATAATATATTTGTCCAATGAATATCCATTTATCATCTGCATTTCTTCTTGGTGTAGCAATTTTAATGGCCAGTAGTGTAGTTGAGTGACGTGGTGCCTAGGTTGGTACTATCACCCTATATACCCATAGGCGCGCTTCATAAGTCTAGAGTTTAGCCTCAATTAGTGTGACGGCTACTACGCTACTTAGGAACTGCACGACTACCACTTGTTATTTTTTGGAGCTGTCATATTTCGATGGATCGTGATGTGGACTGTTCATATGCCATCCAAATAAGCTACGTCTCAGATCATTTTGCTTCACAGCAAACGATCTTTGTGACCAACTTGTACATAATTTCTTACAGTAGTGAGTAATTAAAAACTAAAAGTGGAAGTTTCTTTCAAAACACGGTGTGTGCCACTGCTTTAAAGTGAAGCTATCATGTAGTAACCGCAGCCGTTACTTCTCAGTCAAGTAGCTCCCCACTTGGCCTCACAAGTGCTGAGTACACCCCGCATACCAACAGCGGTCGGCGGCCCCAGATGGTCTAGCCAAACCCGCCAGCGCTTAACTTCGGTGATCTGACAGGGACAGGTGTTACGACTGCGGCAAGGCCGTTGGCCAGTAGCTTGTACAGTACATTTTTATGTCGCATTCTCCAATGTGCATGACAGGCACCACCTGATGTGTTGGCAGAAGAGCCAACACCGTGTTGCTAGAGGAGGCCGAAATGCACGCGTTTACGCTCACGCAGACTGGCGTGAGGTCTGGCAGAGTTAAAGGAGTTGAGTCTAATAAATAAAGTACGAAGCTCTTTGGATGCTCAACTTTAATCCACAATTGGAGAACATCGCTCTGGATGATACATGAATTATAATCTCAATATAAACTGGTAATGGCGCCTTGCTAGGTCGTAGCAAATGACGTAGCTGAAGGCTATGCTAACTATCGTCTCGGCAAATGAGAGCGTATTTGTCAGTGTACCATCGCTAGCAAAGTCGGCTGTACAACTGGGGCGAATGCTAGGAAGTCTCTCTAGACCTGCCGTGTGGCGGCGCTCGGTCTGCAATCACTGACATTGGCGACATGCGGGTCCGACGTATACTAATGGACCGCGGCCGATTTAAAGGCTACCACCTAGCAAGTGTGGTGTCTGACGGTGACACCACACCACCAACACATGGTAGCCAGTAAACATTCAACAATGATAAACGTGGAGTCAGGTCAGTTACAATTAATTACGTGTGTTTTGTGAGGAAACGGAGGTACAGCATGGGCAGAAAGTATCAACAACTGTGAAGTATTTTTTGCTGCTTCCACTAGTGGTATTTGTACATGCCATTCTGCCTCGTGACTCGAGAGAACAAGCATATCAATTTTTTATTCCGTGATCAAATTGCTTAACCGCTATGTGAAATTTCTCAGTCTTCTCGATCGCAACATAGGCCGCCCTCTCTTTTTTTTACATGAGATAAGAATTATGTAAAGCCACATTCAGTTTGCTTGTGAGGCCTAATGAAATCAGAGCAGACAGCTCTATCGAGCTTGAACTGCTCCAGTATGCACATAATGGTATATAGTTGTGCACCGTGGATGACGAATGTACGTGGCAGGTGAAACGAGGCAACTAACTGTGAACGTTATAGCAGTTAAAGATATTAAGGAAAGGACAAGAAATAAAACGTTGTCAGGAATCGCCCTTTCCTCACGTATGAAACGAATTTTCAGTAAATATGATGAGCAATGGTAAACGAAGACTTCCGTCGCTAGGAGCCACTCCTGTCTTGCCAACAGTCTTGTCAATGAGGGTTCAGCCGCGGTACAGGTACGGGACGGCCTCTCACCCTTGGGGTAGGAAATTGCCCAAAAAGGCGGAAGAATCAGTAATGAACGAAGATACGGGAATGAAGACGGTAATGGAAAGCAGTGCGTTACAGATACGTATTACTTATTCAAGGACATGTGGCCTGTAACTGAAAAATGTCATAAAGATCGCTTCATTGACCAAAAATTCCTGATTAGGCCCTCACTCGGATCTTCGGCAGAGGACTGGCAAGGCGGAGGAAATCATGAGTGAAAGACTGAATAACTAACGAAAGGATAACATTGTACAACTCAGAGCGTCGATTGTAAGTATGTAGCATTGTTGGGAAACTGGAAAAACTGAAACGGGGAGTGGCAAGGCTTCATCTGGATATAGTGGAGGACAGTGAAGTGAAAAAGAAAGACGAAGGAGATGTAAGTTCAGAGGAATCGGGTAATGTCAACAGCAGCAGAAAATGGTATACCTGGAGTAGGATTCTTTATTAAGCACAGAGAGCGCGTTACTGCGAACACCTCAGTGACTGTATTGTTCTCATCACAATCGACAGCAAACCAACGCCTTCGTCAGCACATCAGATACACATGCAGACGATGAAGACAGATGAAAAGTACATGAGGATACAGAATCCGTAATCCAGCACGTATAGAACGAGGTGATAACTTAATAATCCCCGGAAAAGGAACGCGATAATAGGGGAAGGAGTAGAATAATAAGTTACAATGGGAATGTGGGCTGGATAGTAGGAGGGAGGGAGATGAGAAAGAATAAGTGAGCTCAGCTATAAATTTCAGCAAGTAATAGCGAATGCACTGTCACAGATCAGAATGGGATAAGGTACACCTGAAAAATATCTGAAGCCACGGGAAGACTAGGTGAGTTACATCGTGGTCACGCAGAATTTTAAAAATCAAATACTAGATTCTAAGGCGCACCCAGGACCAAATACTGACTCGGATCACAATTTAATAATAATGATGTACGAGTCACAAGAGATAGGTAAAAGACTTGCAAGTTGGTGTGCAGAATCTACGAGTCTGGAGAGCATAAAAACTGCTTTCGGAAAAATATCATCCAAACAATCTCGAAAATTACAGCCGTTCATAAGAGCGAGAACTATCGCATAGCCTGATTAAAGGCTTCCGCATACAAGCTGCTAACAATAATACTAAACAGAAGAATGGAAAATAAGGGAGACAAAGCCGAACAGGGAAGCTGTGCGGTCTCAGGCGTCTTGTTACGGTCCGCGCGGCTCGCCCCGTCGGAAGATCGAGTCCACCCTCGGGCATGGGTGCGTGTTTCGTCCTTAGCGTAAAATAGTTTAACTTGGATTAAACAGAGTGCAAGCTTAGGAACCGATGACCTTAGCATTTTGGTCCCATGAGACCTTACCACAAATTTCCCAATTTCTAAGGGTGACAAACCTTTGGGTCACAATCAGTTTGGATTTAGAAAGGAAGAGAGAGATAGCAATGGCGTTGTTCCCAGGAGAAGACAACATTCCATTAGATCTACTGACAGCCTTGGGAAAGCAAGTCCTGACAAAACTCTACAATCTGGTGAGCAGGATATATGAGACAGGCAAAATACCCTCAGACCTCAAGAAGAATATAATAATTCCAATCCCAATGAAAGCAGGTGTTGCCAGATGCGAAAATTACCGAACTATCAGTTTAATAAGTCACGGCTGCAAAATACGAACGCGAATGCTTTACAGCCGAATGGAAAAACTAGTAGAAGCCGACCTCGGGGAAGATCAGTTTGGATTCCGTAGAAATGTTGGAACATGTGAGGCAATACTTACCTTACGACTTACCTTAGAAGAAAGATTAAGGAAAGGCAAACCTAGACTTAGAGAAAGCTTTTGACAATGTTGACTGGAATACTCTCTTTCAAATTCTGAAGATGGCACGGGTAAAATATAGGGAGCGAAATGCTATTTACAATTTGTAAAGAAACCAGCTGGCAGTTATAAGAGTCGAGGGACACGAAAGGGAAGCAGTGGTTGGGAAGGGAGTGAGACAGGGTTGTAGCCTCTCCGCGATGTTATTCAATCCGTATATTGAGCAAGCAGTGAAGGAAACAAAAGAAAAATTTGGAATAGGTATTAAAATCCATGGAGAAGAAATAAAAACTTTGAGGTTCGCCGATGACACTGTAATTCTGTCAGAGACAGCAAAGGACTTGGAAGAGCAGTTGAACGGAATGGATAGTGTCTTGAAAGGAGGATGTAAGATGAACATCAACAAAAGCAAATCGAGGATAATGGAATGTAGTCGAATTAAATCGGGTGATGCTGAGGGAATTAGATTAGGAAATGAGACACTTGAAGTTGTAAAGGAATTTTGCTATTTGGGGAGCAAAATAACTGATGATGGTCGAAGTAGAGAGGATAAAAAATGTAGACTGGCAATGGCAAGGAAAGCGTTTCTGAAGAAAAGAAATTTGTTAACATCGAGTGTAGATTTAAGTGTCAGGAAGTCGTTTCTGAAAGTATTTGTATGGAGTGTAGCCTTGTATGGAAGTGAAACATGGACGATAAATAGTTTGGACAAGAAGAGAATAGAAGCTTATGAAATGTGGTGCTACAGAAGAATGCTTAAGATTAGATGGGTAGATCACATAACTAATGAGGGGTTTTGGAATGGGACTGGGGAGAAAAAAAGTTTGTGGCACAATTTGACTAGCAGAAGGGATCGGTTGGTAGGACATGTTCTGAGGCACCAAGGGATCGCCAATTTTGTACTGGAGGCCAACGTGGAGGGTAAAAATCGTAGAGGGAGACCAAGAGATGAATACACTAAGCAGATTCAGAAGGATGTAGGTTGCAGTAGTTACTGGGTGATGAAGAAGCTTGCACAGGATAGAGTAGCATGGAGAGCTGCATCAAACCAGTCTCAGGACTGAAGACCACAACAACAACAACATACAAGACATGTTAATAAAATCTGGCTTCATAGAAAATGTTCTCGACAGTCTAAAGTATTTTAAGATGTTCGAAATTCTGAGAAAAATATGTGCAGACTTAAGGGAAAAACGAGATCGAGAAAGGTCTGATGATGAGGCCCCATACTCCGAGGAGCGTAGGGGACGAAGCGGGAGACCGCACCACGTACTAGGCAAGGTCCTGGTGGAGGTGATTTGCCATTGCCTTCCTCCGACCGTAATGGGGACGAATGATGATGATGACGACACAACACCACCCAGTCATCTCGAGGCAGAAAAAATCCCGGATCCTCCGGGAATCGAACCAAGGACCCCATTCCCCTGAAACGAGAACGCTACCACAAGACCACGAGCTGCGGACGCAAAAGATGTAAGTCGATTTTGCAGTCTTTTACCGCTACTCTCCAAAAAGCAATGGCGGAAATAAAAGAAAGTTTACAGGGTCGGATGAAAATGAGGGTGAATGAATATCAATGATAAGAATCAGCGATGACATTGCTGTCCTCAGTGAAGGTGAGGAAGGATCACAGGATGTGCTGAAACGAATGATCAGTCTAATGAGTACGTAATATGAACAGAGGGTAAAGCAGAGGAAGATGAAATGGCTAACAGAAATGAAACTAGCGATAAACTTAACATCAGAATTGATGTCCACGAATTAGAACATGTGAAGGGTCTCTGCTACCTCGGAGACAACACAGGATGGACGAAGCAAGGGGAAAATAGAAAGTCGATTATAACAAGCAAAAGGGAGTATTCTCGGCAGAAAGAAACTTACTAACATCAAGCGAAGGTTTTAATTTGGCGAAGAAATTTTTGAGAATGTAGGTTGGGAGCAAGGAATTGCATAGAAGCTAGTCGTGGACTGCGAGGAAATCGGAAAAGAACAGAAATATATGAGATGTGGTGCTACAGAAGGAGGTTGAAAATTAGGTGGATTGGTCGAATAACGAACGGAGAGTTCCAAAAGAAAATTGATAAGGACAGAAACGTGTGGAAAATACTGACAAGAAGAGACGGCATCATAGACAAATTTTACTACATCAGGGAATAAGTTCCATGGTATTAGAGGGAACTGTAGGGAGTAAAAATTGTAGGGCAAGTCAAGGAGTAGAATGTACCAAAAATAAATTGAGGACGTAAGCTGTAAGTGCCACTCTGCGATGAAGAGGGTGAGTCAAGAGAGGAATTAGAGCAGACCAACTACTCGAAAATATATATAGTCAACGACTCTCTACAACAACGAGGAAGAATGAGAAAGTACAAAAGAATACTTAAGGATAATCGGGTCGTTGGTCGACTGGCTGGTTTCATGCAGCGCGCCCGAATTCCCCTCTTGACCTACCCCCTTCATCTCATTGTCAGAGCTGCACTTGCAACCTACGTCGTCAATTATTATTTTTTTTTTAGTGTATTCTAATCCTTGTCTTACCGTACAATTAAGAATACTGTTCCTGGAAGTCGCCGCCGAACAGACAAATTATCAACATTAAGGAGACATCCCCTGAGCTTTCAATACAAACACTAAGGCGCTGTTTACATTATGTGATCGAAACTTCTGTTGTGAACTGCATCTCTCATCACACCATTAATAGATCCAATCGCTTCCCTGGAACTTTTCTGATGGCGCCACGTGCTATTTATGAGTTACTGCAGTGGCAGAATAGGTACGACCAGAAATGTGTTCTGGAATCTTAATATCTGCTTTTTATATGCCCCATTTATGACCTCGCACCCGTGGCGGCTGTGAGGTTCTCACAAGTTTCATACCTACCATCTGACACTAGAAGAGCATCATAACTCCAACTAGGAAAAGGCAGCCTCATAAGCTGTCCACAGGGGTTTACTGTCGTTGTATCATCACTCTGGTGGTTCGCACCAGTGATGTGTTATCGGGAAATAGTCACTGGAGTATAAATTCTTTGCCCCTATTCAATGAGCAATGTCTACGAGGGCAAAAGAGCAATATTAAAGGTCTGTGGTGGAGAGTGACTCCAGACTGGTCCTGCCTTTGGTGTTGTATTCCACATTCACAAGCAAGTGACCCTCTTCAAATGGAAGACTTTAAACGGCTCTACGTAGAGGCGTTTGAGTTCCCACAGAAGGCGCCTGGTGAGGCGTAAAATTCGAAAGTAAAATTCTACGTACCGACTTGACAGAAAATCCTAGGAAGTTCTGGTCTTACGTTAAATCAGTAAGTGGATCGAAACAGCACATACGGACCCTCTGGGATGATGATGGCATTGAAACAGAGTATGACACGTGTAAACAAGAAATACTAAACACCTTTTTCCAAAGCTGTTTCACAGAGGAAGACCGCACTGCAGTTCCGTCTCTAAACACTCGTACGAA
Source organism: Schistocerca piceifrons (assembly GCF_021461385.2). Taxonomy (NCBI): domain Eukaryota; kingdom Metazoa; phylum Arthropoda; class Insecta; order Orthoptera; family Acrididae; genus Schistocerca; species Schistocerca piceifrons. The sequence continues at coordinate 49,481,079 of NC_060139.1, forward strand.
CGAAAAAGTGGCTGACATCGAAATAAGTGTCCAAGGAATAGAAAAGCAACTGAAATCACTCAACAGAGCAAAGTCCACTGGACCTGACGGAATACCAGTTCAATTCGGCACAGAGTACGAGAATGAATTTGCCCCCCCCCCCCCCCCCCCCTTCTAACAGCCGTATACCGCAAGTCTCTAGAGGAACGGAAGGTTCCAAATGATTGGAAAAGAGCACAGGTAGTCCCAGTTTTCAAGAAGGGTCGTCGAGCAGATGGCTAAAACTATAGGCTTATATCTCTGACATCGATCTGTTGTAGAATTTTAGAACATGTTTTTTGCTCGCGTATCGTGTCATTTCTGGAAGCCCAGAATCTACTCTGTAGGAATCAACACGGATTCCGCGAACAGCGATCGTGTGACAGCCAACTCGCTTTCTTTGTTCATGAGACCCAGAACATATTAGATACAGGCTCCCAGGTAGATGCCATTTTCCTTGACTTCCGGTAGGCATTCGATACGGTTCCGCACTGTCACCTGTTAAAAAAAGTAAGAGCCTACGGAATATCAGACCAGCTGTGTGGCTGGATTGAAGAGTTTTTAGCAAAGAGAACAGAGCATGTTGTTGTCAATGGAGAGACGTCTACAGACGTTAATGTAAACTCTGGCGTGCCACAGGGGAGTGTTATGGGACCATTGCTTTTCACAATATATATAAATGAACTAGTAGATAGTGTCGGAAGTTCCATGTGGCTTTTCGCGGATGATGCTGTAGTATACAAACAAGTTACAGCATTAGAAAATTGCAGCGAAACGCAAGAAGCTCTGCAGCGGATAGGCACTTGGTGCAGGGAGTGGCAACAGACCTTTAACATAGACAAATGTAATGTATTGCGAGTACATAGAAAGAAGGATCATTTATTGTATGATTATACGATAGCGGAACAAACACTGGTAGCAGTTACTTCTGTAAAATATCTGGGAGTATGCGTGCGGGACGATTGGAAGTGGAATGATCATATAAAATTAATTGTTGGTAAGGCGGGTGCCAGGTTGAGATTCATTGGGAGAGTCCTTAGAAAATGTAGTCCATCAACAAAGGAGGTGGTTTACAAAACACTCGTCCGACCTATACTTTAGTATTGCTCATCAGTGTGGGATCCGTACCAGGTCGGGTTGACAGAGGAGATAGAGAAGATCCAAAGAAGAGCGTAGCTTGCGTGGCTTGCGGAGTATATATGTAGATGCAGATGTAGAGTGCGATCAGGCTTGTGAGAGCCTTTTGGTCAGTTTATCTTGAACGGCAGACAGGAAACTTCTGATGCGCTTTAATTCAGTTACTGCTTTTAAGTGGTCGTTAAGGATGGAGACGGCGTATGATACAATTTCATTTGATACATTGTTGGTTCGCTGCAACCACTGTAGGAATTACGCACGTTGTTTAGTGTTATCAGTTTCCGAAACATGTGCTCCCATCTTCAGCTTCTCACGCACATGAATCGGATTTTATATTCCCTCAGATGCAGAATATAAGAAAAAAATTATGAATTTTTTGTGTCCCAAGGCTGTTTCTACTTTTCACTGCCCATAGCTTTTCTAGAATAGTATAACGAACGATCTGAAAACCAAAGAGTTCCACGTATGTATCGATTTTCTTTGTTGCTCAAAGTAGAATTGCAATCGAAAACTGTTATTTTCCAACTAAGGTAAGCTTTATAGATAACAGTATGTGTACGATTTGCTACTGTCTAATGGACATGGTAGATAGTAGACAATGTATCATACAATACGGTCAACGTAAAACAAAAGGTAAAGTGGTCGTCAACGCAAGGGTGGTTTCAACACCACTGTATTTCACTAGGGATGGTCGTATTGGAGGTGTTATGCCGTTGTCTTTCTCTGATCTTTGATCTGAATTACCCAGCCAGTCATAGGGAACACAGAATTTAACTTTGATTCCGATCACAGCGCAAGTTGGTATTCTCCACAATAATAAACATTACAAGCGGTAAATGAAGTCCTTGTAAAACAACATAACTCTACGAATATTTTTCGTTCAATTGAAACCTTTAGTCTGAAGTTTTGCATGTGCCGGTTTTCTTCAAGTGAAATGTATGATGGAAAGTTCCTTTGTTCACCTACCGTCACTTAAAAGAAGATTTATTTCTACTTATGTGTTGTAACTGACCAAGACTCAAACTTTTACCAACGTTTCAATGATTAAATACGCTAATGCAGTGTGTCACAAACATATTTGAAATGTATGCAGCAAAGAATATTCCTTTGTAGTAATCCATCAATCAGTCTCAAAATATTTCTGTGTCTTGTGGGATAGCGATGCTGTCTGGTCTTTTATAAAATCTCTTAATGATCCGAGAGTTTACCTTTACAAATTTTCTATGAAACAAAATCAATAGGAAATATCTTACACAGGTAATTTATCTTTATTTTTAGAATGTCTTTAAGATTTTCTTGACAAATATATTTTTAAATTTTTATTTAATCTCACTCCTTCAAATATTTATCCAGTAGGTTGGAACTCACAATTCCCTGTATTCTCTTACATACAAGACGTTGACTACACACCATTTTCATGATTCAGCACTTCAGTTCCCACTGCGGTTTATTAAAAATGGGGTGTTTCGTCTATGCTATACAGGAGATTCTTTTGACAGACTTCGGAAGGCACTTCTTAAAGGCCACGTTAGTCTTTAATTTTAGAACCGACGAAGCATTAAAATTGAACTCTTCCATAAAATGATAACGACTCATAAAACCATAAGAATTTAATCACGGTCTGTGATTACCCGCATTTTAATATCTTTCACATAATTTTCAGGAAGCAGTGATGTGCAACAGACGAGTATTACGATGGCGTCCGTGTTACAGCTGTGGGCACGAAAATTCAGGCAGTAAGGGAAACCGCTCAACATAAAGGGCCGACTACAGGCCGAAATTCAATGCTGAGAAGTCAGGATCAGGGCACTGGTCTGCCGTTGCAGTACAGAAATCAACTTCATAACAGTGGACGCGCAGTGTGTTAACAAAACGGTGTCCCTACCATAATTTTACAAAGCAAGAAAATTTTCATATGGGCAGATATACCCGGTGGCAGTCAGGAAAACATTTCGATTTTTGTTGCATGCAGTTATCAACAATGGGTACTGACATGCGCATCAAGAACCCAGTGTAAAAGTCAATCGCGAAAGGTAAGGAACTGACTGTGGTGTTATTGTGGCAAGAAGAAATCCTTTGTGGGTGATTTAGAGCCGTCAGAAGGTACAGTTCGATACCTGACTGCTTACAGAAGAATCGCTTGTGTTCATCAACTCAACAACGCATGTCGTTATGAAAACACTGGAAAGAGATGTAGAATTCATGCAATAATGATTCGTTTGAGGAGTATGGATAAAATCAACAGACTCACAATCTATTTCTTTTTCCTCTACGAGGCGAATGCCCGCCCGAGACCGGTAGTTTGAATCGTGACGTAGTTGATAATGTGTATATGAGTGTTGAATGGCTTATTTATAATATCTGACTTAATAAGTTTAGGTTCTCATAATGTTTCCCATAAATTATTGTGCGGTCTGGAAACAATGCGTGACTATCTTTTCTGGCTTTGCTGTGAGCCAGTATCTAACAGAACGTAACAGGGTTTGGAGTTGAGAGCCGGATATGTAAAATGTTTGGCTTGTCGATCGCTATCCGAGAACTTTGTGGGACGCCGCATGAAATAACTGTTAACTGTTTTTATATTAAAACTCTAGATGTAAATTTTATGATTGACATGAGAGCAACAAAACTACGCGAGGAGCTCATGAGCGGTCCATTCTAGCGTACGAAAAGCTGTCGCAGATATATAGTTATAGTCGAGGTTCAGGAAAGGTGGCTTCCTTCGAAAGTTTATTGCTTTATAACCTACTTTGCTTGTTTTAATGTAAGATACATTCATGCAAGTAAAATAAATATTACAATGAAATGAATACCCCTATCTGCATACAGGCGTTGATACAAGTCAACGGCGACAGCTGAAAATGTGTGCCTCGACCGGGACTCGAACTCGGGATCTCCTGCTTACATGGAAGACGCTCTATCCATCTTTTTTTTAAATCTAGTACGATCACCACTACGCAACTTTTTTAAATTTTTTTTAATACAAATGGATAGAGGAAAGCCGTTCCTCATCGGCTACATAACCAGAATAACAAAAAGTCGTCCCGTTACGACATAAGCATGCTCCATACTACAGCCCGCTGTGAATTGTTCGATGACTGTCGTCTCGTTGCTGTGATGTTTCCGTTGTTTGTTCAGTCTCATAAAGAAAAGGAACTGGAAAGAGGTTCGATGGTTATCTTCTCATGTCATCGATAATCCAGCTGCGAGGCGGATTATGGAATGCACTCCAAAGAAAATTGGAAAAATATTCCCTGTATTTAGGGTTCTGGACGATCGCACAATGTCGTTCGTTGAGGTAATACCAAAAATCGGGTACTGTCTTTTTGCCATTACCGAACAGGTAATAAACAGCGTGGCCGCTAATCCACGTCACAGAGTTCGCTTTTGCTCTTGGGAAATACATCTCATCTTGGAAAAGAAGTGATCGGGTGGTTATCCAGTCGGGAGTCTTGCGTGTGAGAAAAGCCAATATCTGACGCACGAAATGCAAAACGTCCTTTGCCGACCTGCATTCGAAACGATGTTCATCCGTGTCGGTCACTTGGTATCTTACACAGGTAATTTTTCTTTATTTTTAGAATGTCTTTAAGCTTTTCTTGACAAATATATTTTTAAATTTTTATTTAATCTCACTCCTTCAAATATTTATCCAGTACGTTGGAACTCACAATTCCCTGTATTCTCTTACATACAAGACGATGACTACACACCATTTTCATGATTCAGCACTTCAGTTCCCACTGCGGTTTATTAAAAATGGGGTGTTTCGTCTATGCTATACAGGAGATTCTTTTGACAGACTTCGGAGGGCACTTCTTAAAGGCCACGTTAGTCTTTAATTTTAGAACCGACGAAGCATTAAAATTGAACTCTTCCATAAAATGATAACGACTCATAAAACCATAAGAATTTAATCACGGTCTGTGATTACCCGCATTTTAATATCTTTCACATAATTTTCAGGAAGCAGTGATGTGCAACAGACGAGTATTACGATGGCGTCCGTGTTACAGCTGTGGGCACGAAAATTCAGGCAGTAAGGGAAACCGCTCAACATAAAGGGCCGACTACAGGCCGAAATTCAAAGCTGAGAAGTCAGGATCAGGGCACTGGTCTGCCGATGCAGTACAGAAATCAACTTCATAACAGTGGACGCGCAGTGTGTTAACAAAACGGTGTCCCTACCATAATTTTACAAAGCAAGAAAATTTTCATATGGGCAGATATTCCCGGTGGCAGTCAGGAAAACATTTCGATTTTTGTTGCATGCAGTTATCAACAATGGGTACTGACATGCGCATCAAGAACCCAGTGTAAAAGTCAATCGCGAAAGGTAAGGAACTGACTGTGGTGTTATTATGGCAAGAAGAAATCCTTTGTGGGTGATTTACAGCCGTCAGTGGACTGCGAGGAAATCGGTAAAGAACAGAAATGTTTGAGATGTGCTGCTACAGAAGGAGGTTGAAAATTAGGTGGATTGGTCGAATAACGAACGGAGAGTTCCAAAAGAAAATTGATGAGGACAGAAATGTGTGGAAAATACTGACAAGAAGAGACGGGATCATAGACAAATTTTACTACATCTGGGAATAAGTTCCATGGTATTAGAGGGAACTGTAGAGACTAAAAATTGTAGGGCAAGTCAAGGAGTAGAATGTACCAAAAATAAATTGAGGACGTAGGCTGTAAGTGCCACTCTGCGATGAAGAGGGTGGGTCAAGAGAGGAATTAGACTAGGCTGCATAAAACCAGTCAGTAGACCAACTACTCGAATATATATATATATATATATATATATATATATATATATATATATATATATATATATGTGTGTGTGTGTGTGTGGAGTCAACGACTCTGGAAGAATGAGAAAGTACAAAAGAATACTTAACGATAATCGAGTCGTTGGTCGACTGACTGTTTTCATGCAGCCCACTCGAATTCCCCTCTTTACCTACCCCCTTCATCTCATTGTCAGAGCAACACTTACAGCCTACGTCCTCAATTTATTTTTTAGTGTATTCTAATCCTTGTCTTACCGTACAATTAAGAATACAGTTCCTGGAAGTCGCGGCCGAACAGACAAATTATCAACATTAGAGAGACATCTTCTGAGCTTTCAATGAAAACACTAAGGCGCTGTTTACATTATGTGATCGAAAGTTCTCTTATGAACCGCAACTCTCATCACACCATGAATAGATCCTACCGCTTCTCTGGAACTTTTCTGATGGCGCCACGTGCTGTTTATGAGTTACTGCAGTGGCAGAATAGGTACGACCAGAAATGCGTTCTGGAATCTTAATATCTGCTTTATATATGCCCCTTTTATGACCTCGCATCCGTGGCGGCTGTGAGGTTCTCACAAGTTTCATACCTACCACCTGACACTAGAAGGGCACCATAACTCCAACTAGGAAAAAGCAGCCTCGTAAGCTGTCCACAGGAGTATACTGTCGTTGTATCATCACGGTAGTGGTTCGCACCAGTGATGTGTTATCGGGAAATAGTCACTGGAGTATAAATTCTTTGCCCCTATTCAACGAGCAATGTATACGAGGGCAAAAGAGCAATACGAAAGGTCTGTGGTGGAGAGTAACTCCAGACTGGTCCTGCCTTTGGTGTTGTTTTCCATATTCAGAAGCAAATGACCCTCTTGAAATGGAAGACTTTAAACAGCTCTACCTAGAGGCTTTTGAGCTCCCATACAAGGCGACTGGTAAGGAGTAAAATTCGAAAATAAAATTCATTGTACCGACTTGACAGATAATCCTAGGAAGGTCTGGTCTTACGTTAAATCAGTAAGTGGATCGAAACAGCACATACACAGACCCTGTGGGATGATGATGGCATTGAAACAGAGGATGACACGAGTAAAGCTGAAATACTGAACACCTTTTTCCAAAGCTGTTTCACAGAGGAAGACCGCACTGCAGTTCCTTCTCTAAATCCTCGCACGAACGAAAATTGGCTGACATCGAAATAAGAATCCAAGGAATGGAAAAGCAACTGGAATCACTTAACAGAGGAAAGTCCACTGCACCTGACGGGATACCAATTCAATTCTACACGGAGAACGCGAATGAACTTTCACCCCTTCTAACAGCCGTGTACCGCAGGTCTCTACAGGAACGGAAGGTTCCAAATGATTGGAAAAGAGCACAGGTAGTCCCAGGTTTCAAGAAGTGTCGTCGAGGAGATGCGCAAAACTATAGGCCTATATCTCTGACATCCATCTGTCGTAGAATTTTAGAACACGTTTTTTGCTCGCGTATCATGTCGTTTCTGGAAACCCAGAATCTACTCTGTAGGAATCAACATGGATTCCGGAAACAGCGATCGTGTGAGAGCCAATTCGCCTTATTTGTTCATGAGACCCAGAAAATATTAGATACAGGCTCCCAGGTAGATGCCATTTTCCTTGACTTCCGGAAGGCGTTCGATACAGTTCCGCACTGTCGCCTGATAAACAAAGAAATAGCCTACGGAATATCAGACCAGCTGTGTGGCTGGATTGAAGAATTTTTAGCAAACAAAACATAGCGTGTTGTTCTCAATGGTGAGACGTCTACAGACATTAAAGTGACCTCTCGTGACCTCTCGAGTGCCACAGGGAAGTGTCTTGGGACCATTGCTTTTCAATATACCTAGTAGATAGTGTCGGAAGGTCCATGCTGCTTTTCGCGGATGATGCTGTAGTATACAGAGAAGTTGCAGCATTAGAAAATTGCAGCGAAATGCAGGAAGATCTGCAGCGGATAGGCACTTGGTGGAGGGAGTAGCGGCTGACGCTTAACGTAGACAAATGTAATGTATTGCGAATACTTAGAAAGACGGATCCTTTATTGTATGATTATATGATAGCGGAACAAACACTGGTAGCAGTTACTTCCGTAAAATATCTGGGAATATGGGTACGGAACGATTTGAAATGGAATGATCATATAAAATTAATTGTTGGTAAGGCTGGTGCCAGGTTGAAATTCACTGGGAGAGTCCTTAGAAAATGTAGTCCATCAGTGAAGGAGGTGGCTTACAAAACACTCGTTCGACCTGTATTTGAGTATTGCTCATCAGTGGGATCCGTACCAGGTCGGGTTGACAGAGGAGATAAAGAAGATCCAAAGGCGAGCGGCGCGTTTCGTCACAGGGTTATTAGGTAAGCGTGATAGTGTTACGGAGATGTTTAGCAAACTCAAGTGGCAGACTCTGCAAGAGAGGCGCTCTGCATCCCGGTGTAGCTTGCTGCCCAGGTTTCGAGAGGGTGCGTTTCAGGATGAGGTATCGAATATATTGCTTCCCCCTATTTATACCTCCCGAGGAGATCACGAATGTAAAATTAGAGAGATTAGAGCGCGCACGGAGGCTTTCCGGCAGTCGTTCTTCCCGCGAACCATACGCGACTGGAACAGGAAAGGGAGGTAATGACAGTGGCACGTAAAGTGCCCTCCGCCACACACCGTTGGGTGGCTTGCAGAGTATAAATGTAGATGTAGATGTAGAGTGCGATCAGGCTTGTGAGAGCCTTTCGGTCAGTTTATCTTGAACGGCAGACAGAAAACTTCTGATGCGCTTGAAATCAGTTACTGCTTTTAAGTGGTCATTAAGGATGGAGGCGGCGTATGATACAATTTCATTTGACACATTGTTCGTTCCCTGTAACCACTGTAGGAATTACGCACGTTGTTCACAGTGTTATCAGTTTCCGAAACATATGCTCCTATCTTTAGCTTCTCACGCACATGAATCGGATTTTATATGCCCTCAGATGCAGAATATAATATAACGAAAAAAACAATGAATTTATCGTGTGCCAAGGCTGTTTCCACTCTTCTGGAATAGTATAACGAACGATCTGAAAACCGAAGAGTTTCACGTATGTATCGATTTTCTTTGTTACTCAAAGTAGAACTGCAATCGAAAACTGTTATTTTCCAACTAAGGTAAGCTTTATAGGTAATAGTATGTGTACATTTCACTACTGTCTAATGGGCATGGTAGATAGTAGACAGCGTACCATACAATATGGTCACCGTAAAACAGAAGGTAAAGTGGTCGTCAACGCAAGGGTGGTTTCAACACCAATGTATTTCTCTAGAGATGGTCGTAATGGAGATGATATGCCGTTGTCTTTCTCTGATCTTTGATCTGAATTACCCATCCAGTTATAGGAGGACATAGAATTTAATTTTGATTCCGATCACAGTGCAAGTTGGTATTCTTCACAATAATAAACATTACAAGCGGTAAATGAAGTCATGCAGATCCTGTATTTTTCCGTGTAAAACAGCATAAGTGTACGTATATTTTTCGTTCAATTGAAACCTTTAGTCTGAAATTTTACATATGCCGGTTTTCAATTCTTCTTAAGTGAAAAGTATGATGGAAAGTTTCTTTGTTCACATACTGACAGTTAAAAGAAGATTTATTGTTACTTTTGTGTTGTAATTGACCACGACTCAAACTTTTACCAACGTTTCAATGATTAAATACACCAATGCAGTGTCTTACAAACATATTTGAAATGTATGCAGCAAATAATATTCCTTTGTAGCAATCCATCAATCAGTCTGAAAATATTTCCCTGTCTTGTGAGATAGCGATGCTGTCTGGTGTTTCATAAAATCTCTTAATGATCCGAGAGTTTACCTTTACAATTTTTCTGTGAAACAAAATCTTTAGTAAATATCCTTCACAGGTAATTTATCTCTATTTTTGGAATGTCTTTAAGCTTTTCATGACAAATATATTTTTAAATTTTTATTTAATCTCACTCTTTCGAATATTTATCCAGTAGGTTGGAACTCACAATTCCCTGTATTTTCTTACATACAAGACGATGACTACACAACATTTTCATGATTCAGCACTTCAGTCCCCACTGCGGCTTATTAAAAATGGGGTATTTGACCTATGCTATATAGGAGATTCTTTTGACAGACTTCGGGAGGCACTTCTTAAAGGACACGTTACTCTTTAATTTTAGAACCGACGAAGCATTAAAATTGAACTCTTCCATAAAGTGATAACGACTCATAAAACCATAAGAATTTAATCACGGTCTGTGATTACCCGCATTTTAATATCTTTCACATAATTTTCAGGAAGCAGTGATGTGCAACAGACGAGCCCTACGATGACGTCCGTGTTACGGCTATGGGCACGAAAATTCAGGCAATAAGGGGAACCGCTCAACATAAAGAGCCGACTACAGGCCGAAATTCAATACTGAGAAGTCAAGATATGCGCACTAAGCTGCCGTCGCAATACAGAAATCAACTTCATAACGGTGGATGCGCAATGTGTTAACAAAAAGGTGTCCCAATCAGAATTTTACAAAACAAGAAACTTTTAATGGGCAGATACTCCAAATGGCAGTATGGAAAACATTTAGATTTTTGTTGCATGCAGTTATCAACAATGGGTACTGACATGCGCATCTAGAACCCAGTGTAGAAGTTCGACCGTGGAAGGTAAGGAACTGACTATGGTGTTATTGTGACAAGACAAATTCCTTTGTGGATGATTTAGAGCTGTCACAAGATACAGTTCGATATCGGACTGCTTAAGTAGGAACACGTGTGTTCATCCACTCAACAACGAAGGTCGTTATGAAAAGACTGGAAAGAGATGTAGAATGCATTTAATAATGATTCGTTTGAAGAATGTGGATAAATTCAACAGAATCACAATCTATTTTTTTTTTCTTCTACGAGACAAATACACGCCCGAGACCGGTAGTTTGAATCGTGACGTAGTTGATAATGTGTATATGAGTGTTGAATGGCTTATTTATAATATCGGACTTAATAAGTTTAGGTTCTCTTAATGTTTCCCATAGATTATAGTGTGGTCTGGAAACAACAGGGTTTGGAGTTGAGAGCCGGATATGTAAAATGTTTGGCTTGTCGATCGCTATCCAAGAACTTTGTGGGACGCCGCATGAAATAACTGTTAACAGTGTTTATATTAAAACTCTAGATGTAAATTTTATGATTGACATGAGAGCAACAAAACTACGAGAGGAGGTCATGAGCGGTCTATTCTAGCGTACGAAAAGCTGTCGCAGATATATAGTTATAGTCGAGGTTCAGGAAAGGTGGCTTCCTTCGAAAGTTTATTGAGTTATAGTCTATTTTGCTTGTAAGATACATTCATGCAAGTAAAATAAATATTACAATGAAATGAATGCCCCTATCTGCATACAGGCGTTGATACAAGTCAACGGGGGCAGCTGAAAATGTGTGTCCCGACTGGGACTCGAACTCGGGATCTCCTGCTTACATGGCAGACGCTCTATCCATCTTTTTTTTTTAATCTAGTACGATCATCACTACGCTACTTTTTTAAATTTTTTAAATACAAATGGATAGAGGAAAGCCGTTCCTCATCGGCTACATAACCAGAATAACAAAAAGTCGTCCCGTTACGACATAAGGATGCTCCATACTACAGCCCGCTGCGAGTTGTTCGATGACTGTCGTCTCGTAGCTGTGTTGTTTCCGTTGTTTGTTCAGTCTCATAAAAAAAGGAACTGGAAAGAGGTTCGATGGTTATCTTCTCATGTCATCGATAATCCAGCTGCGAGGCGGATTATGGAATGCACTCCAAAGAAAATTGGAAAAATATTGCCTGTATTTAGGGTTCTGGACGATCGCACAATGTCGTTCGTTGAGGTAATCCCAAAAATCGGGTACTGTCTTTTTGCCATTACCGAACAGGTAATAAACAGCGTGGCCGCTAATCCACGTCACAGAGTTCGCTTTTGCTCTTGGGAAATACATCTCATCTTGGAAAAGAAGTGATCGGGTGGTTATCCAGTCGGGAGTCTTGCGTGTGAGAAAAGCCAATATCTGACGCACGAAATGCCAAACGTCCTTTGCCGACCTGCATTCGAAACGATGTTCATCCGTGTCAGTCACTTGGTATGTGGCACACAAGGGTGAGTCGGCGAGGTGGATGTGATGTAGGCGGGACTGGCACAGCTGTTTCCCATTAACAGCTACGTACCATGCAGGTTGCACGTCAGTATCAAGTGTGGTGATCCATCTGAGCCAGCGAGGACACAGAGGATAGTGCGACGGCAGGGACTTATCTCTGGCACGCCTCCGGAGAGACCCACATTTCCAACTTATTGTCCCGCACTATATTCATAGTGCCCCTGCCCATTACACTCATTACTCGCGGGTTTTTGCCGATTCTCGTAAGATTTCGGGCACTGTTTGTGTATCCGCACAGAAGAAGATGGTCAAACATCCGTTGCGCAATAACTATATATATATAAAGACCATATCTGCTCTTTCGGACATGTCCATATAAAATAAATATTGCTACTTTCAGTTTTTTAATCACACACGTGAAGAAAACACAGCCAACAGAATTCGTTTGCTATAGGTGAAAGACCTAAAGACGCTTCGCAAATGGTCTGGAGGCGTGGGAAAGCTATATCAGCAAATATCACGAAGAAATGACTTGAAGGGGTGGATATCTTCCAACTCTATTTGCGATTAACGACAATATCAAAACCTAAAATTCACAGAATCACGTGAGAAATACTGCATTCCTTCAACTCTACTGAAAAAATATCTGTAATGAGGATAAACGCTTTATATAAGAAGTAACAGTGTTAAAAATCAAAGAACTAATTATAATATCGAAACAAGGAATAACAGCTGACTTACACCATGCCACAGAGAATGGAAAAAGAACTGTGATTCGTATCAAACTCTCTTGAAACGTTGAAAGGAAATACCTCAAATATCTTGGGTATGTAATGAGAGATGTTATTTCGCACACATGTTGATTCATGGATCGTTCGCTAAGTCTGGAGTAGGATCACTGCATATCACTGGAATTACTGCAAGAAACAATACTATAGAAGCGAGTTCCACAGACGGTCAAACCTTAAAGTTGGAATAAAAGTACTGCTCTTCACGTGATATTCACTTGGTCATTCCTCTGAAGCTATACCTTGTGACTGTATTCACTAATTATCAGGCACCACAATGTGTGGGAATAGTCGTTACTAATAATCTGTTGGCTAAGTTGTGCGACAGCGTCCCGTGTATATTCTACGGAACAAATAACAGGGCACACGACGAACAGAGCGCTGATAATTATCAGTTAACAACTTACTATCGAATGAAAACCGAAGGCAATAAGACATTTTTTTAAAAACATATTTACATTTACCACAAGAAAATCCGGTTGTAATTGAATATACCGTTATTAGTGCCGCAGCGGGAGTGTCGTGAATAGGCACACAGCTGTCTACGAGATGCAAATCTTCACAAATAGCGGAATGCTTTTGTATCGGCGCTTCAGTTACGTGCAAGGATTCTGCTTCGGTGTCATCCTTTATGCTGACACAAAGGTCAGGCTGATCAGTTTCACAGTTCGTTTGCTACTGCGCACCCCGTCAGTAGTGAAGTGGTCATCTCTCCACTAATTGGGAACACTACTGGACGCAGAGGATACTGTCCAGTGCCTTTTATCACTTCATGTCAGATAAGTCTTTGCAGTATAACAATGACGGCTTTTGTCATTAATCAACGGAGGACTATAAATACTAATAAGGCTGTTTGGTAAGAGACGACGTGGAGAAGGTGACCTTCGCTTTATATTGAGATACTTTGTTGTGAATTAGGAACCCGTCCCAGAACTGGCAAAATATTTTAATCATTCCACATCTCTGTTTCCTTAGCGATAAGAAAGTTGATTACATTGGATGTAGAAGAAAGCATCACTGAGAGTTATTTTATGTTTCAGAGTCACGATACAATACAGTGAGAGTTTTAAATGAAAAGGGGAGTGAAAGATTTCACTGCTGTCGCAAGCAAGCTTGATAGTAAATGTATTACAGACTCCACCTACAGTGTCAATATAGTGACAACCATAGATGGAGGAAATTATGCCCACTAAAAGAAATTAACTTAATGTACACTGTACACTCCAACACAATACGTCTACAGTGATGCATTATCTTAGCAGCTTACTGCATGAAATATTGCTAAATCCGTAATAGTGCGTGACATGCACAAGGAGCGGTGTTGTACCAGTGAACTATATTATGTATAGTTCCCAAAATTTATTTGTAACAGATGTGTTCCTGTGAGGAACTATGTACCTCGATAGCTGGTGAAATCAGTCTTTTCATAACATGTATTACAAGTGATTTTAATTATGAAAACATTAATTAGTACAATACGACGAAACCAATTGTGTGAGATTTATATTAAAATATAGTAGGTGGTGTAAATGAATATTACATAGGACAAGATGTTTTTCTATTAAGAGTAGCAATCTTGTCTGAGTAATTAAAATAGGTTTAAGTAGATTTACATATAAGTACCTTCTGTTATTAAAGTATGTTACCAACAGTAGTTGGTACATCACAGGGTGCGTGTCACCAATCTCTTTAAAAGACATGTTGACATTGTTTTATCTTATTTGGTGAAAGAACTAATTTTATAAGATTTGTCTGTTATACTAAACATTTAATTACTTAACTGCACACTGAATTTACTTTTTACAGACACATGCGTGGTATAAAATATTTCACCAGGCTTTGATCTTTAAAATAGGGTGAATCTTGTTTTTCTGCAGCTTCTGTAGTTATTGTGGCATGAACGTGTCCCTGAATACTTAGGTAGCTTATTTGTTCATGTGCAGTAACTCTTGGTGAAATTCTAAAGTTTAAACAGAAAAACAAGCATGCTTCTGTATGCATGTACTACAGATCATGAATTTATACAGGGTGATTCAAAAAGAATACCACAACTTTAAAAATGTGTATTTAATGAAAGAAACATAATATAACCTTCTGTTGTACATCATTACAAAGAGTATTTAAAAAGGTTTTTTTTCACTCAAAAACAAGTTCAGAGATGTTCCATATGGTCCCCTCCAGACACTCGAGCAATATCAACCCGATACTCCAACTCGTTCCACACTCTCTGTAGCATATCAGGCGTAACAGTTTGGATAGCTGCTGTTATTTCTCGTTTCAAATCATCAATGGTGGCTGGGAGAGGTGGCCGAAACACCATATCCTTAACATACCCCCATAAGAAAAAATCGCAGGGGGTAAGATCAGGGCTTCTTGGAGGCCAGTGATGAAGTGCTCTGTCACGGGCTGCCTGGCGGCCGATCCATCGCCTCGGGTAGTTGACGTTCAGGTAGTTACGGACAGATAAGTGCCAATGTGGTGGCGCTCCATCCTGCTGAAATATGAATTATTGTGCTTCTTGTTCGAGCTGAGGGAACAGCCAATTCTCTAACATCTCCAGATACTGTAGTCCAGTTACAGTAGCACCTTCGAAGAAAAAGGGACCAAGAACTTTATTGGCTGAAATGGCACAGAAAACTTTCACCTTAGGCGAGTCACGCTCTTACTGAGTTGTTTCCCGCGGATTCTCAGTGCCCCATATACAGACATTGTGACGGTTGACTTTCCCGTTAGTGTGGAAAGTTGCTTCATCACTAAACACAATCTTTGAAACGAAAGATTCATCTGTTTCCATTTGAGCAAGGATAAAATCACAGAAATCGATTCTTTTAATCTTATCAGCTGCAGACAGTGCTTGAACCAATTTCAGACGATAAGGTTTCATAACTAACCTTTTTCGTAGGACTCTCCATACAGTAGATTGTGGAATTTGCAGCTCTCTGCTAGCTCTGCGAGTCGATTTTCCTGGGCTGCGAACAAATGCTTGCTGGATGCGTGCTACATTTTCATCACTCGTTCTCGGCCGTCCAGAACTTTTCCCTTTGCACAAACACCCATTCTCTGTAAACTGTTTATACCAACGTTTAATACACCACCTATCAGGAGGTTTAACACCATACTTCGTTCGAAATGCACGCTGAACAACTGTCGTCGATTCACTTCCGCCGTACTCAATAACACAAAAAGCTTTCTGTTGAGCGGTCGCCATCTTAGCATCTACTGACGATGACGCCTAGTCAACAGCGCCTCAAGCGAACAAATGTACAACTAAATGAAACTTTATAGCTCCCTTAATTCGCCGACAGATAGTGCTTAGTTCTGCCTTTTGTCGTTGCAGAGTTTTAAATTCCTAAAGTTGTATTCTTTTTGAATCACCCTGTATAATGAAGACAACTACTGGTTTTGTTCAAATGGTTCAAATGGCTCTAAGCACTATGGGACTTAACATCTGAGGTCATCAGTCCCCTAGACTTAGAACTACTGAAAACTAACTAACCTAACCACATCACACATATCCATGCCCCAGGCAGGATTCGAACCTCCGACCGTAGCAGTCACGAGGTTCCGGATTGAAGCGCCTAGAACCGCTCGGCTACCGCGGCCGGAACTGGTTTTGTGGATATTGTCTAACAGATTTTTAACAAAAATATTATTTTCTTTTTAAATGATCTGGCAACTTGTTGAATTACTTTACTTAACTTGTTATTTAATTTTCTGAAAAAATATCTTCTAATATGGAATTACGTCTATGTTTCCTTTCAATCTTGTATTCACATTGAGTGTCACAATCTTTCTCACACTGCTAACACCTTGAATTACATTTTTTAAATATACGTCATCTTATTCATATTAAATGTGGATGATAATGGTAGCATTTGCAGTGCTTTAAATATTGCTTTACACGTCAGTCTTGCTATGTTCGCTGTAATAAACATAATGGCTGTCTTGTGCATACGAAAGTCCAAAGAGATGTCAGATTTCCGATGTTCAACAAAATATGGATTGTTAACACACATAAACGCAATCTCATTCTTGCATCACTTTAGGATGAAGAGATAACAGATTGCGCTCAACGTGGAATTCATGGATTCAATATCTTTTCCATTTTAGGACAATTAATATTAAAAATAAAATAAACTCCGACGTGAATCCATTTAAAACGGTTCATTTGTTGATGATGGTGGCATCAGGGTAACGCGAGATGTGATTTTGACAGCTAGACAAATTTATTGATCCTGTTGTTATGAGGTGTTTTAGTGTAGATTATTTACTGAACTCTCTTGTAACAGCATTTACTGGGCGATCGTAGCCAGTTTTTGCTGTTTCTCGCGAGGTCAGCGATTTCCCGCTCTTAGACCTTAGCTTCTGAGAGCCGATAGATGCGGCAGAAGTTGTGTAGCTGCCAGGGACGTCAGCCTTAGAGGCCTCCGTCTGTGTCTGCCACCCACTACTGTTAGCACACTCACTGTATCACACTTATCTTCCGGCACACACCCGACTGTGATGATTAGTGATACACCTTTATCCGTCTTCAGATCATCCAGACGTTTTTACATTTTGGTTCTTTCCTTATAGCTTTCCACATTCCTTCTCAACTGTTTTTAGATTCACCTGTTCTCGATTCTCTTCACCTGCAGGCATAATTCGACTGAGTCTTACACCTCTACAGTGCTGAACTATGATTAATAGCCTTCTAGGCTGACCCATCATAACACCTTCTGTAGTGTCGTAAAGTCTTCGAAAACTTCATGACAACTTTTTAACAGTTTGATTGATTATGTTAAATATAATAATTTTTAGTATTACTGGGTGTGATCAGAGATCGTAGTGACTCATGACACTACAACTTTGATTTACCATAAACGACAGAAACGTATATGAAGTTCCTCTAAAGGTGCTGTTATTGTTACGTAAGTACGCTACAGATCGTTTCTATATGCTGCAAGAAATGGCGTCTTGGGGAATCTTATTAGGAGGGCTTGCTGGAAAGTAATGCTTCCGAAATTTTTATGTGAAAACTCATAAGGCTTTCTAAATAAAACAAAGGTTATTATCATCCTTCTGCTTTACTCCTCATGTCTACATATTTGCAGATTTCTGCCGCCAGAGGGCTCTGAACTACAGCATATAATAAGGCGTAACTACACTCCTGGAAATTGAAATAAGAACACCGTGAATTCATTGTCCCAGGAAGGGGAAACTTTATTGACACATTCCTGGGGTCAGATACATCACATGATCACACTGACAGAACCACAGGCACATAGACACAGGCAACAGAGCATGCACAATGTCGGCACTAGTACAGTGTATATCCACCTTTCGCAGCAATGCAGGCTGCTATTCTCCCATGGAGACGATCGTAGAGATGCTGGATGTAGTCCTGTGGAACGGCTTGCCATGCCATTTCCACCTGGCGCCTCAGTTGGACCAGCGTTCGTGCTGGACGTGCAGACCGCGTGAGACGACGCTTCATCCAGTCCCAAACATGCTCAATGGGGGACAGATCCGGAGATCTTGCTGGCCAGGGTAGTTGACTTACACCTTCTAGAGCACATAGGGTGGCACAGGATACATCCGGACGTGCATTGTCCTGTTGGAACAGCAAGTTCCCTTGCCGGTCTAGGAATGGTAGAACGATGGGTTCGATGACAGTTTGGATGTACCGTGCACTATTCAGTGTCCCCTCGACGATCACCAGTGGTGTACGGCCAGTGTAGGAGATCGCTCCCCACACCATGATGCCGGGTGTTGGCCCTGTGTGCCTCGGTCGTATGCAGTCCTGATAGTGGCGCTCACCTGCACGGCGCCAAACACGCAGACGACCATCATTGGCACCAAGGCAGAAGCGACTCTCATCGCTGAAGACGACACGTCTCCATTCGTCCCTCCATTCACGCCTGTCGCGACACCACTGGAGGCGGGCTGCACGATGTTGGGGCGTGAGCGGAAGACGGCCTAACGGTGTGCGGGACCGTAGCCCAGCTTCATGGAGACGGTTGCGAATGGTCCTCGCCGATACCCCAGGAGCAACAGTGTCCCTAATTTGCTGGGAAGTGGCGGTGCGGTCCCCTACGGCACTGCGTAGGATCCTACGGTCTTGGCGTGCATCCGTGCGTCGCTGCGGTCCGGTCCCAGGTCGACGGGCACGTGCACCTTCCGCCGACCACTGGCGACAACATCGATGTACTGTGGAGACCTCACGCCCCACGTGTTGAGCAATTCGGCGGTACGTCCACCCGGCCTCCCGCATGCCCACTATACGCCCTCGCTCAAAGTCCGTCAACTGCACATACGGTTCACGTCCAGGCTGTCGCGGCATGCTACCAGTGTTAAAGACTGCGATGGAGCTCCGTATGCCACGGCAAACTGGCTGACACTGACGGCGGCGGTGCACAAATGCTGCGCAGCTAGCGCCATTCGACGGCCAACACCGCGGTTCCTGGTGTGTCCGCTGTGCCGTGCGTGTAATCATTGCTTGTACAGCCCTCTCGCAGTGTCCGGAGCAAGTATGGTGGGTCTGACACACCGGTGTCAATGTGTTCTTTTTTCCATTTCCTGGAATGTATTTTGGTGCGTGGGAAACAGAGTGCTGTAATCGAGTTTCGAATCCGTGTAGTTCATCTACACACAGAGCACCCTGTCCTACAGCGAGACAACGCCAGACCTACACGAGTGCGGTGGCATCTGCAACAATCGATCGCCTTGGACTCACTGTCACAGATCATCCTCCATAAAATCCCGAAGTGGCCCCTTCCAATTTTCATCTGTTTCCAAGACTTAAAGAATCCTTCGATGATATTACTTTGATTCTGACGAAGCGGTGCAATCAGAGGTGAAGATGTGGCTCGGTCAACGAAATCGCACATTCCCCAGTGGCGGTATCAACAAAATTGTCTGTCGTTGCGAGAAATGAGTTCTGCTGCAGAGTGACTATGTTAAGAAATGAATATGTATACATCATGAATAAAGACGTGCAACGTTGGAAACTTGCCCTTATTGTAAAATTTTTTAAGGTTTGACGTAAAAAATTCTGAGAAATTATTATTCAGCATGCACTAGTACAGTATCTTCATTTACACGAGTGCATTAAACAGCTTCCGCCAACTGATCATAAGTAGTATTTTAACAGCTCGGCGCCCGCTGCGTCGCTCGCATCGACTGTATGGCCTACAGAGATTTTTGTTTTTGTTTAATTGAAGTTTTATGTTGTTCACGAATTGCAGCACCTTCTAACCTATTCACGTTAATTAAGGCCACATAAACATGTTTTTTTTCTGAATGTACTTCTGACCAAAAAGCGATTGTGGTAGCTAGAGCCCAAAGTATTTATAAACATGCGTTTTACGTTCTTGTGGAGATATTTCCATAGGGACCCTCATCCCCTAACAGACATTTCTTTATATCTAACCGAGAAGTGAAATACCAATTATCATAAATTTAGCTTTAATTTTTTTTAATGTAACGAAATATTTTCTAAGAAATTTTCATCCCTTAGGGTTTAAATTTCCAGAAGCATTGAAACAAGTATTTTTTTTTTAATTTCTGACCGAGAAGTAAAATATCAATTGTTATAGATGTAGCTTTAAAAATACTTTGGTAGCTCTATAGTAACGATACACTTGCAATAAAAGCTTTCACTCACTATGCAATTCCAAAAGGGTTAAAGTATCAAAAATGCTGAAACTCGTATTTCTTTACTTCTGAACGAGCAACCAAATACGAATCTTCATAGGTGTAGCTTCAAATTAAGATAAATAGTGACATCTTTTAAAGAACCCTTCATCTCCTTTTTAACAAAGTCGCAGTTTCGAAAAGAGATTCTTAAACGCCGCCTATAGTATAAGAATAACGCTTTTTCCAAATTTCTAGTTCTATCCTTAGCGGTCTAGGCTGGGATAGGGTGAGTCAGTCAGTCAAGGCATTGCCTTTTATATATAGAGATTGCGAGGAACTTGTTTCACTACAGAACATTGGAAGGCTCCGCTAGGGTGTATGAACTTTATGTTCCACAAATATATAGTTGATGCATTAATGCTCTTACAATTTTATATTTATCCTCTCTGCTCATTACTTGTCACACGATATATACAGAGTGGTCCATTTATCGTAACCGGGCCAAATATCTCACGAAATAAGCGTGAAACGAAAAAACTACAAAGAACGAAACTTGTCTAGTTTGGAGGGGGAAACCAGATGCCACTACGGTTGGCCGCTAGACGGCTCTGCCATAGGTCAAACGAATATCATCTGCGTTTTTTTTTAAAATAGGAACCCCCATTTTTTATTACATATTCGTGTAGTACGTAAAGAAATATGAATGTTATAGTTGGACCACTATTTTCGCTTTGTGACAGATGGCGCTATAATAGTCAGAAACATATGGCTCACAATTTTAGACAAACAGTTGGTAACAGGCAGGTTTATTAAAATTAAAATACAGAACGTAGGTACGTTTGAACATTTTATTTCGGTTATTCCAATGTGATACATTTACCTTTGTGAACTTATCATTTCTGAGAACGCATGCTGTTACAGCGTGATTACCTGTAAATGCCACATTAATGCAATAAATGCTCAAAATGACATCCGTCAACCTCAATGCATTTGGCAATACGTGTAACGACATTCCTCCCAACAGCGAGTAGTTCGCCTTCCGTAATGTTCGCACATGCATTGACAATGCGCTGACGCATGTTGCCGGGCGTTGTCGATGGATCGCGATAGCAAATATCCTTCAACTTTTGCCACAGAAAGAAATCCGCGAACGTCAGATCCGGTGAACGTGCGGGCCATGGTATGATGCTTTGATGACCAATCCTCCTGTCATGAAATATGCTGTTCAATACCGCTTGAACCGCACGCGAGCTATGTGCCGGACAACCGTCATGGTGGAAGTACATCGCCATTCTGTTATCCAGTGAAACGTCTTGCAGTAACATCGGTAGAACATTACGTAGGAAATCAGCATACATTGCACCATTTAAACTGCCTTCGATAAAATGGGGGCCAATTATCCTTCCTCCAATAATGCTGCACCATGCATTAACTTGCCAAGGTCGCTGATGTTCCACTTGTCGCAGACATCGTGGATTTTCCGTTGCCCACTAGTGCATGTTATGCCGGTTTACGTTACCGCTGTTGGTGAACGACGCTTCGTCGCTAAATAGAACGCGTGCAAAAATCTGTCATCGTCCCGTTATTTCTCTTGTACCCAGTGGCAGAACTGTACACGACGTTCAAAGTCCTCGCCATGCAATTCCTGTTGCATAGAAATATGGTACGGGTGCAATCGATATTGATGTAGCATTCTCAACACCGACATTTTTGTGATTTCTGGTTCTCGCGCAATTTTTCTGCTACTGATGTGCGGATTAGCCGCGACAGCAGCTAAAACACATACTTGGGCATCATCATTTGTTGCAGGTCGTGGTTGAGGTTTCACATGTGGCTGAACACTTCCCGTTTCCTTAAATAACTCAACCATCCGGCGAGCGGTCCGGGAACTTGAATAATGTCGTCCAGGACACCGAGCAGCATACATAGCACACGCCCGTTGGCCATTTTGATCACAATAGCCATACATCAACACGATATCGACCATTACCGCAATTGTTAAACGGTCCATTTTAACATGGGTTATATACCACGAAGCAAATACCGTCCGCACTGGCGGAATGATACGTGATACCACGTGCTTATACGTTTGTGACTATTACAGCGCCATCTATCACAAAGCGAAAAAAGTGATCCAACTAAAACATTGATATATCTTTACGTACTACACGAATATGTAATAAAAATGGGGGTTCCTATTTTTAAAAAACGCAGTTGATATCGGTTTGACCTATGGCGGCGCCTTCTAGCGGGCAAACCATAGGACGATCTGGTTTCCCCCTTCAAGCTAGACGGGTTTCGTTGTTTGTAGTTTTTTCATTTGATCCTTACTTTGTGAGATATTTGGCCCGGTCACTATCAATGGACCATCCTGTATACTTTCGAAATGTAGGGCATGTCGACATATTAAAGATTTACTAGCCATTTGTGATTTTTTTATTTTTCTTGACATCACATGCATGCCTCCAGGCATAGGGAAAATTGTTTTCTTGATGGACATTGCTTACCTTAGACTTCATATCGCGTTTATGTTTGTTAGTATGTGTAAGAGTTAAAAGATACATTGTACTGATTCACACTTGTAAATTGTAATACAGTGATCCAGCATAATTCTTCTCTTATAATTTATTCTTCTTGTTCTGCAGTCCACTGAAATTATTCAATGGCCACAATATGTAAACAGATTTGATTCACCAAAAAGGGTTTGTAGTAAAGATATGACATTTGTGTTATGTAAGTATTGTGATCTTCCACAGTTACAGTTTTAATAGGAAACTTATACATTGTTTTTTTTTAAAAAAAAAAAAAAGCTTATGTGCGTATAAGTGTTCAGAGCATCGTGTAAGAATATAAATCACGAATTTTTCGAGATTATTGCTAGCAACGCTTTTCATATATATATATATATTGAAACGTCCCCTTTGAACAATTATTCATGACTGTGCTTAAACTGACATACAATATTTTTAGCGCAACGCAATCTGACTCTCAAACATCCCTACAAAAGAATAGCCCTGGCTAACATTAACCTATACGTTTCACAAATCACTTACCTCACAAAAATCTTGGTTACTCGAACTACTGCAATACAGCGAGCACTACTACTGCCAGCTAAATAAAAGATTCAAACTACGGAAGGCACTAACTGCTGATAGGGATAGTTAGCAAATGAAAGATATTAATAGAGAACAAACAATGTATTTACCTTAATATCATCAAAAGTCATAATATATATAGGAGTTCATAACATCCATTCTTACAAGTATCAAAACTCCGCCATTTCTCTCTCCACATCCACCACTGCTGGCGGCTCACCTCCAACTGCGCAACGCTACGCGCTGTTCACATCCAGCTGCCGCTGCCCAACACTGCAATGGCAGACAACAATGCAAACTAGCCACAGACTTCACACAGCACAGCCAGTGATGTTTATACAGAGGTGTTGCTACCAATAAAAAAAACCTAAACAGCCTACTTACATAGCCCCCATGCTCCCCACAAAAAATTTTACAAATTGTTTTGGGCAGTGGCCAATAATGATTTGATAAAATTTTTCATAATTACAGTAACAAAGATATCAAATGCACACACTTATTGATACAATCTTGGTCAAAAGCTAAACTTTCTCACAGTCCATAAAGACAGTCCTAATCGTTCATCACAGTAAAATAGCAGTGTTTTTCTCAAAGTCTGAGCAGTAAAAGAAAATGCACACGGTAGTAGTGGATTTCCATGCAGTCTTGAAGAAGTAGTGTTGTCCTTCCAACGGAAAGACAGTGCTGACTCTCGACATGCAGACAAGTAATGGGGCACAACAGAGCAAACCCACAGCAGAGTCATTCAAAGTTTTGAAGAATATTGGTAGGTAGGTCATCACAGAGCAGACCCACTGTAGTCCTAGTATTGGTGGGCCACCAGAGGTGCAGACCCACAGCAGTCCTTGTAGAAATAATGGTATTGGTGGGTCATGAAAGGTGCAGACCCACTGCAGACCTTGTAGAAATAATGGTACTGGTAGGCCATCAAAGATGCAGACCCACTGTAGTCCTTGTAGAGACGGCCAGCAGCCATCAGTTGCGACTGTGCCGGTGCACAATCACCATCGAAGAGTCTTGCAGATAATATAGCAAGTCCATAACCACCACTTGTGCACTCACAAAGTTTTTGGAATTGTCCTTAGAACCAGCAATGCTGTTATCCAGTCCCTTGCTGAATTATTAACACACGTGCAAACACTAGCAGTCCCTACTTCTCACATATTGTCCATATACTATGACCAACAGAAACGTGTGCAGTGAAATGATACTTAATTTGAAGAACTGGTAACAATTGATGTAAGTAGGCCGGTTAGGTTTTTTTATTGGTAACGCCACCTCTGTATAAAATTCACTGGCTGTGCTGTGTGAAGTCTGTGGCCAGTTTGCATTGTTGTCTGCCATTGTAGTGTTGGGCAGCGGCAGCTGGATGTGAACAGCGCGTAGCGTTGCGCAGTTGGAGGTGAGCCGCCAGCAGTGGTGGATGTGGAGAGAGAAATGGCAGAGTTTTGATACTTGTAAGAATGGATGTTATGAACTCCTATATATATTATGACTTTTGATGATATTAAGGTAAATACATTGATTGTTCTCTATTAACATCTTTCATTTGCTAACTACCCCTATCAGTAGTTAGTGCCTTCCGTAGTTTGAATCTTTTATTTAGCTGGCAGTAGTGGTGCTCGCTGTATTGCAGTAGTTCGAGTACCCAAGATTTTTGTGAGGTAAGTGATTTGTGAAACGTATAGGTTAATGTTAGTCAGGGCCATTCTTTTGTAGGGATTTTTGAAAGTGAGATTGCGTTGCGCTAAAAATATTGTATGTAAGTTTAAGCACAGTCATGTATAATAGTTCAAAGGGGACGTTTCATATGTCGACCCTTAGCCGAGGATACCTCACTGGAATCTTCTGATTTTTTTCTTGTAGTTTGTGTAATTAGTTTAGCTATTGTTTATTGCTAGTACGTAATTGTAGAGAGAATCTCCTTTATAGTTGCAGCCTTTCATAGTACAGTTAAGCAGTTGTGGCATGCATGTAGATTTGCACCAAGTATTTCGCAGCTGCAATTAACTAGATATTATTTTCAGTGCTATGTTAATGTGTTCTCTTATTTTTGCTCTTCAAATTGTGTTTTTCTGTGTTATCGTGTGAAATATTGTGACAATAATGGCATGTGAAAAACGTAATACTAAGCTCCAAAGTAAACTGAGAAATGACAGTGAAAACGAAAGCAGTGTGTTAGCGCCACCGAGTAATGAATTAACTGATGTTCAAAGTAGTAATTTGGTAATTGTGCACAGGGAAATGGAGCGGGCTGCAAACAATGGCGTAGACAGTGAAACAATTAGTGAACAGGGAAGCATTATCGATCGATCGGTCAGCAACAGCTCGCCTCAGGAATCCGAAATGACAGGGCACAATTTCGCAAATACTGTAGATTCAGGTTTTGCGTCCACACCGTTTTCTCAAATAAGTCAAGACACACTTTCTGCTTTTCAAACTGCGAATATTGCCCGTTCAAATGCATTGCCGAATAGCACCGAGGAACATGTTTCAGACACCTGTGCATAGTTATTACAAATAATGCAACAAATGGGATAAAAGTTTCAAAAGTTAGACATAATGGAACAAAATCTTCAAAAGTTAAGACACAGTGGAACAAAATCTTCAAAAGTTAGACACAGTGGTTAGTTTATGTGACAGCTACACGATTTTATCACGACGCTACTAATGAGTGACAATTTACAATGCTGCTTTTGCGGTGTTTCTGTTTTATATCTGCACATTTTTTCTGAATTATTCTGGAAAGTAAAAGATGTTTTAGTAGTAACTTTTGTGGTATAGATACAAAGAGACAGCCTTTTCTGTAGCACAACAATACGTTACATTATAGTACTTTCTTGATCACGGTCAGGTACGTAATAACTACGATATCTATACGCAAAGATTCTCACTTTCGTTTATGATGAGGTAAGTACATTGACTTCTGCAGAACTTAGCTTTCGGAGGACGATAACTACGACACTTCCACAGAGATTATCTTACAACAAGACGCACAGTTTAGCGCTACAGTACATGTATTTGGATGATTAATTTTATACTTAAAATATTTAATTTTAAAGGTTTTTGAATTACAAAGAAAGTTTTCCGTGCTACATTCCATTCCATTGCTGTAATATGTAACACCTGAGGGTATAATTACATTAATCCTCAGGGGGGTACACGCTTACTTTGTGTACCATGTGTGTGGCAAGCATAAGGAGCCCTAGCTAATATGGTATTTGCTTATACAACTTTACACATCGGTACCATACTTCTCTAACACAGAATTACACAGCTATCTGATCATTTAACTGAGAGATAAACATTTTTTTTTACTACATCAGTGATACATGTTTACGCAGTTACACAGTTGGGTAACTTCACACTTACGAAATTGTATTTTGTCAGTACTTTGTGAACTGTTCATATTTTTTCGGACCCATTGTGATATTATGAGAGTTTTGAATGATGTATTTGGTATGGGATCATGATTTTTAAAGTATGTTTGAGGCAGATGACACATTTGACATGAGCAGAGAATTTTTTTTAGGTTTTGAAATTATTAGAGGAAGCTACGACGATTTTGAGACTTGACTGAGGTGTTATGATGTTATTATTACGATGACTATGTGTATTATGCTGTTGCGGTATGTTTATGATCAATAAGCTGATGCTATATGAGTTATTTGATTATGCTACGTATGTTATGATGAAATATTGAAGAAATGAGTAGTGGTTAGGGACTCTGGTTTGTGAAAAAGGTTGTTGGAAACCAAGAATAGTACTTTAAGAGTTATGAAATGTATGTAAATGCGTGAATGTATTACAATGCCGAAGAAAATTTTTTGGACACTGTTATATCAATAGAATTTTGTTTCTACAGATTTGTAACCCAAATTCTTGACCTGTGAAATATTTTTATATGAGACTCACTGTAGCGGAAACTGCCATCGTAAATATTTCAGTTAGAGAGGTAAATGACCTTGACGTAATGCGTTTTGGGCGCCCATCTGAGAGGCACTCATCTGACAAAAGAAAGCCATTAGGTGGAGAGAGAAAAAAAAGGCAATTTCCTCACTATTGACATTCCTTTGTAGAAAGCACCGCAAATACGGCATGCTCATTACTTGGAAAGATACTTACATGTGCACACCTGATTATGACAAGCGTCTTTCCCGAGAATTGAGAGAATTTTTACTGCCTTATGAAATGCCATATGGCTAATGAATGATGTTTCATGCCGTCCTTTGTACATATTTGCTGATTTTCTTTCATATCTAGTTTCTAGCTGCACTGCAGCATTGGTTAAAATAAAATTTAATATATGTACAAATATATTTATTTTATGCCTACAGATCCAGTCAATAAGAAATTTATGGTCTACTTCCAAGAAAACGAGGGCACATAAATAGACATTTCCCTTCACAGGAATTGCATAAATAATTTCTTTACGATTTGGTAACTTATCTGCTGGTGTAAGTTCTCGTGATGCATCACTCTAGTGTTAAGATGTGACATAGGTATTAGACATGGCCATTTTTAGTGTAATATTTTTTCTGCTTGAGCTATGTCATGTTTAGATATAAGTTATAGCATTTACTGCTGCTGTTTGCCAGGCATAGTCCCTCTGAATTTCACATTGTATAAAGCTGGTTTTACTACTGATTCATTTTTCTTGTTTGCTGCGCATCGCCTTATATTAGTTGTAATGTTGCATTGCTTGGTAATTTAGATTTACTGCAGCTTGCTTTGACAATTTCCATTTTTTTCATTGCTGTTGTATTAATTGCTTTATGTGCTGCTGCATTGCCTCGTCCCTTGGTATATATATCTGAGCTCAGTAGATTTAAGTTAGCTTAAGAGGGGATAGTCTATATAAGAAACTAACTATGATGAATTGGAAGAAATGCATTGAGAAGCTATAAGAAACAGATTTGGCAAAAATGAGTATTGTGCACTGAGAAATAATTATTTTGAAAGAAATATGACTGTGCTTAAACTGACATACAATATTTTTAGCGCAACGCAACTACCGATTTATTTTTCTTGTTGCTGCACATTGGCTCATATTAGTTGTAATGTTGCAATTGCTTTGCTAATTTCTATATTGGTGCTTGCTTTGCGAATTTGAATATTTTGTCATTGCTGTTTGTGTTAACTGTTTTGTGCTGCTGCATTGCCTCGCCCCTTAGTTTAGCATCTGAGCTCAGTAGATTTAAGTTAGCTTAAGAGGGGGTAGACTATATAAGAGAATGAGTTGCGATGAATTGGAAGAAACGCATTGAGAAGTTATACGAAAAAGGTACAGAAAGCAGGTATAGATAGGACCTTTTGGGAATAATGAAGAACGAAGGGAGATCTCCGAGAAGTAAAGAAAGTGTTTGTGGACCCTTGTGTATTTATGTTCTTCCTGTCTTAACATGATTATCTGATAACATGTTTATCTCATTTGATCCATACTTCATGAGATATTTGGCCCGGTCGCTATCAATGGACCACCCTGTATACTTTCGAAATGTAGGGCATGTCGACATATTAAAGATTTAATAGCCATTTGTGATTTTTTTATTTTTCTTGACATCACATGCATGCCTCCAGGCATAGGGAAAATTGTTTTCTTGATGGACATTGCTTACCTTAGACTTCATATCGCGTTTATGTTTGTTAGTATGTGTAAGAGTTAAAAGATACATTGTACTGATTCACACTTGTAAATTGTAATACAGTTATCCAGCATAATTCTTCTCTTATAATTTATTCTTCTTGTTCTGCAGTCCACTGAAATTATTCAATGGCCACAATATGTAAACAGATTTCATTCACCAAAAAGGGTTTGTAGTAAAGATATGACATTTGTGTTATGTAAGTATTGTGATCCTTCACAGTTCCAGTTTTAATAGGAAACTTATACATTGTTGTTAAAAAAAAAAAAGCTTATGTGCGTATAAGTGTTCAGAGCATCGTGTAAGAATATAAATCACGAACATTTCGAGTTTATTGCTAGCAACGCTTTTCATATATATATATATATATATATATATACTGGTATTCTGAAGTGCCACCCTGTTATAGATTATGGACAGCTACGATGTCAATGGTCAGTAGTACCACAGCTTTTTGCTGTACCATCTCGGCGATGTATACTTCGGCGGAGACGTCCGTTCAATCTCACTGCCTGATAACGCTACAGCCCACACCGCAGATACCATCAATAACTCTGTACAGCGGTTCGAGTGGGATATCCTCCCCCACCCACGCTAGTCACCACATCTCAGTCCATTTGATTTCGACCTCATTACACAACTGAATAAATCATTGTGTGAAAGGCTCTCTGCTAACAGTTAGGATACCCTCCCGGTATTTCGGGTAAAAGTGGTATACAGTGATGCCAATGCCAACGGCATTCAGCGCCTAACCCATATTTGGCAACTCTTTGTGGCCCTACTGTCACACTTTTATGAGGGACAGTACATGTATTTGATTGATTCTGTTACATTTGTACTCGTGCACAATAAACTTGCAGACAGTTCCAATGTGTTTCTTTTGAACCTCTACCGTGACCTCCAGTACCGTTATGTTGGTATTCAGATAGACGCTGCCTTATCGATTCAGTGCCCATCATGGAATAGCATGTCATCGCATTATCGCAAGATACGCCATAGTTGTCATAAATTGAGGAATTAAAAGTACATAGCGTGTGTTCGGCCAAACGGTTATTAAGGTAGCATGTAAGAATTTCAAGTAACTCGGTCATGCGATTTTCCAGATTTTTGCTACCAACGTTTCCTTTTTATGTATTACATAAATATTTGCATATAATTGTGCCGTGGGACTGATGACCTCGTATTTTGGTCCCTTTCCCCCTCTCTTTTAATCGAACCAACCATAATTGTGCCGTGATCTCCTGCTATCCTCTTGCTTTCGCGTGGTTTTCTCTGTCTAGAAGGTATGCGTTGCGGCGCGCTGGTTGGCGAGCGCCCCCTTGATATGTGGGGGCCAGTGCTCTGCACGAGGAAGCCGCAAGGACCGAGTCTGCACAGGGCTTCGCTGGTGATCAGGTTGTGAGTTAACAAACATTGCACTCTGATTTAAATAGATGGCTGGAAGAGTCCACCTACAGGAATTGTGAAACAAACCCTGTCGTCCAGGACCGCATGCCACAAAGGGCGCAGATTCACCACGAGATGGGGAAACTCACAGGCGTCTATTGTCTATTGAGGCCTAAGCGCTGCAGTGTGCGAGTGAGACAGACAGGAACCTACGTCATAGGGAAACCCAGTAGCAGTGTTATATATGGCTGACGTAAGAGCGGCTACAAAGGGAAACATTTATGGAAACTACTTAATTCTGTAGTAATGCAGGGAATGAAGCCACAGTAATTTTAATCTGCCAGCCACCATAAATTTTAGTGGTGATCCCAAAAGAACTTGAATATTGATCATATCTATAATAGATTAGGATTTACTGTTAAAGTGAAATTAACAAGTTTTGTAACAAAGATGTGAATGCTGAAGTCTGGACGCTCTGATCGATCTTAACGATAAATATTTCATGTAGAAGAACATCATTAAAACGACAAACGTGGCAAATGTCAACTCTGTGACTTTATTTGTTTAAAATATATGGTAAATTTAAATTATAAATATTTTCAGTTAAGCATCAGATCATCATTTCCTCCACACAAAAAACATTGAACGGTGACTGCATGACACCTAATTGAATCATTATGTAATAGAATATTTGTTGTAAAGTTTAGTGCATAATACTTGCTTTTGTTCTTTATTTATTTATCAGAAAACACATTGGTGCAAGGCCACTGGCCGTGACATTCAAAGTCAAGAAGGAAATTGTATTGGTTTTATGTAAAAGAATTTAACAATGGATATTATTGTTACTTTATTTAGAAGGTGAAAGTGGTCAAGCTTTGATTATTTAAATATGTTAAAATGTAAAATAATGTAGAATAAGGTGTAGCCAATCAGATGGGCGGCTTCTGGAAATGGAACTGCGCTAGTCAGTTGAGCGAGGATATTCGTGGCGCGGGAAACGCGGCCGGCGACGGGCAGAGGGGAGAGGGGGGAGTGCTGGTGGAGGCACCAAAGGGTACAGTTCGGATTGAGACACGAAAGCGGACAGTCGGTCTTTATGTAGCTAGGAAGTGAAACGACTTAGAAAATTTCGCGTTGTGTGGTATCGCGTCGCTTAGTCTCTGAGCGGTGAGCAGCCGCGCGTCTGGTGTGAACTCTTGAGTTTTAGCATAGTTAACGAGGTGGCGTAGAGGACTCGTAATTAGCGATGAGATTGTGAATGATTGAATTCTGTCGAATGGATACGCGCTCGAGTGTAACAGTAACTCTAAATACAACCACTTTCGCGAACAGTTTGCTTGCTGAATAAAAATTATTCTAACCAAATGGCAACTTTGTGGCCTACATCATTTATCGGTCGTTACTTTAGTTCCCGATATTATTATTACTGTTATTATATGTTACGTTAACTTTGTATTTCGCGAACTTGGCATCAGACAGACAATTTAACCAAAGCGCCACAAGTGTCTAATTTAGTGCGTGTAATGCGACACGTGCGGTTCAACCCCTAGACACTTCGACGAAGAGGAACATCTGTCGGAATATTAGCTCGCAAGTTGGCGCGTGTTGTACTCTCTGTGCCGTTCTGCCGTCTTCATTGCGGCGCCTTTGGCTATTGGCGAGATGCAGTGGAGTGTGGCTGCAGTGACCAGTAAACGCAGGCTCAGGCAAGAGTCGTTTCACCTTTGCGCTGTGGCGGGACTCCCCGCAGTTTGTCCTGGCTTGTACATCTACGGCAGCGCCCTGCATTAATTTTCAAATGGTGAGCCACTTGTCTGGTGTGTCGATTTCAGACCGTGATTGCTCCGTGTGACCACTCTCTTTGTTTGAGGGGCGTTCTTCTAGATCGCTTGAGTGCTTCGTTTGCATCACTGCTAAACGCGAGTGGTTCAAAAATGGCTCTGAGCACTACGGGACTTAACATCTGAGGTCATCAGTCCCCTAGAACTTAGAACTACTTAAACCTAACTAACCTAAGGACACCACATACATCCATGCCCGAGGCAGGATTCGAACCTGCGACCGTAGCAGTCGCGTGGTTCCGGACTGAAGCGCCCAGAACCGCTCGGCCACCGTGGCCGGCAAACGCGAGTGGAATTAACTGACTTGTGCCCTCGTTGATTTTGCCATTAGTCCTTCGGTGCAAACATAGGCTTGTAGTTCACAAAGATTTATTACGCATATCCCCAAAAACAGCTGTACAAAACTTTTTACAAATCGGCCTTCCCATAGCCACCAATAACAAATATAACTAAAAACCTAATATAGTCTTTGTAAGATTATACGGAATGAAACAAGTTAAATGAATGTCCTACCTTTTAAATAAATAACAAACATACCTAGTTGAATATAAATGACAACCATAATTGCCCTCAAATTTAACAGGAATTTATCGGTACTAAATCCCCATTGATAAAACAAGCAACACTATACAATATTACTAGAATGAGATTTGCACTCTGCAGCGGAGTGTGCGCTGATATGAAACTTCCTGGCAGATTAAAACTGTGTGCCCGACCGAGACTCGATCTCGGGACCTTTGCCTTTCGCGGGCAAGTGCTCTACCAACTGAGCTACCGTAGCACGACTCACGGCCGGTACTCACAGCTTTACTTCTGCCAGTACCTCGTCTCCTACCTTCCAAACTTTACAGAAGCTCTCCTGCGAACCTTGCAGAACTAGCACTCCTGAAAGAAAGGATCTTGCGGAGAGCTTCTGTAAAGTTTGGAAGGTAGGAGACGAGGTAGTGGCAGAAGAAAAGCTGTGAGTACCGGGCCTGAGTCGTGCTTCGGTAGCTCAGTTGGTAGAGCACTTGCACGCGAAAGGCAAAGGTCCCGAGTTCGAGTCTCGGTCGGGTACACAGTTTTAATCTGCCAGGAAGTTTCAGTATACAATATTAAACAAAAAGTTTTAAGTAAAAGAGCAAAATCCCGAAGGTAATCGTAAACCAATAAACAGATCATAGAACAACGGAATCCACCAATTATATAGCAACTTATTCCACTAAACTCCTTCGTGAAATAACCTTTCAAGTATAACATTATTTAGGCAGAAAAGACACTTATCTTAATAGTCAGCTTAAGTTCCACGCAACAGCATGCACAGCCCAACGGATGACCCACCCTGAAACAAGAGTGACTAAACTACTAGGAACAGGAGACGCTCCTTGGCGCAGCCCGAACACATTAAAGCGAGGATTCTCCAATAATTAGGAGAGAGAATGCTCAACTTCTGCCAACTACAGGGGAGAGCAACGACTCTCACAGGATACAGCCAAGTAGCGCCGAGAGTCACCAAGGCATAGTTGGACGAGCTAATTCCGTCCGAGCATATTTCAATCAAGGCGCCGGCCTCTGTATTGGACAATCCAGAACTGATTGTGCCCGCCGCTGGTAGGACACTGTAACATAAAAAGAGGGGGGGGGGGGGGGGGGGGTACAGACAACCAAACCAAAGGACACAACACAAACCTCTTATTTCAGAGTTATGTCCACTCTTTAAATTTAAAATCCCTTAATGAATGCGCCGGTCGGGGTGGCCGATCGGTTCTAGGTGCTACAGTCTGGAACCCCGCGACCACTACGGTCGCGGGTTCGAAGCCTGCCTCGGGCATGGATGTATGTGATGTCCTTAGGTTAGTTAGGTTTAAGTAGTTCTAAGTTCTAGGGGACTCAGAAGTTAAGTCCCATAGTGCTCAGAGCCATTTGAATCATTTTCGGAAGTGCTACTGAGGTGGAACCATTTTTGAACAAATGCAAGACCTCAAACAAAAAGCGTGGAAAACAATTCACATCTTACAGCTCATAATTCTTTACACTTACAGGCAGACTTCAACAACAAGCAATAATAAGCTAAAGTCTGGATAAGTTAATGGTACGGGCTTTTGAATAAATATGTCACCCTCAACTATGTACCCTCAGACTCAAAGTTAAAATATTAAAAGTTTTGGCTGGTTTCGATGTCTAGGTGCTAGGACACGTAGCTGCCGCATAACAAGCCAAATACTGCTAGGTCTATGGTATACAATTCTGAATATACACATGAATCGAATGGTAGAAGGTTTCTATCACTCGGCAGTTGGAATTTTGAATGTAAAGTAGAAATTTATAAATGAAAGATTCCAATTAAATAAAAGCTGCAGGTACTATTTTCAACTATTTTAAATAAGGAGTACGACAGCAGAAGTACCTTTAAGCATGCCGTTTATTACTGCAAAACAATTATTGGTGTCTATGGTTAAAAAAAAAAAAAAGTTGAATAACAGGGAAAGAATAGTTTCCCACTTCATGTAGTTAGCTACGAGCAACAACATAGCTTGCGAGATATTCACTTCTAAACGTATACTACGTCTTCACTGCAGAAGCCGCGGAAATCTCACAAGTGCAGAAGTCGGAAACATTTCTATCTCCCGCTACCGTCCTTCGCACCTTCCCGTCTAGCAGTCTCCGCGTGTCCCTTGCCACCTGATGCTCCTCCCCCCCTTCCATACAGTCTCTCCGCTGACTTCGGTAGTCGCCTACCGTAGTAACGAGCGCTGTGATTGGCTAGAGCACTTCCGCCATGTCTCCAAGCCAATGCACACTCATTTTTTGGTCATCAGTCTACTGAGTGGTTTGATGCGGCCCGCCACGAATTCCTTTCCTGTGCTAACCTCTTCATCTCAGAGTAGCACTTGCAACCTACGTCCTCAATTATTTGCTTCACGTATTCCAATCTCTGTCTTCCTCTACAGTTTTTGCCGTCTACAGCTCCCTCTAGTACCATGGAAGTCATTCCCTCATGTCTTAGCAGATGTCCTATCATCTTGTCCCTTCTCCTTATCAGTGTTTTCCACATATCCCTTTCCTCTCCGATTCTGCGTAGAACCTCTTCATTCCTTACCTTACCAGTCCACCTAATTTTCAACATTCGTCTATAACACCACATCTCAAATGCTTCGATTCTCTTCTGTTCCGGTTTTCCCACAGTCCATGTTTCACTACCATACAGTGCTGTACTCCAGATGTACATCCTCAGAAATTTCTTCCTCAAATTAAGGCCGGTATTTGACATTAGTAGACTTCTCTTGGCCAGAAATGCCTTTTTTGCCATAGCGAGTCTGCTTTTGATGTCCTCCTTGCTCCGTCCGTCATTGGTTATTTTACTGCCTAGGTAGCAGAATTCCTTAACTTCATTGACTTCGTGACCATCAATCCTGATGTTAAGTTTCCCGCTGTTCTCATTTCTACTACTTATCATTACCTTCGTCTTTCTCCGATTTACTCTCAAACGATACTGTGTACTCATTAGACTGTTCATTCCGTTCAGCAGATCATTTAATTCTTCTTCACTTTCACTCATGACAGCAATGTCATCAGTGAATCGTATCATTGATATCCTTTCACCTCGTATTTTTATTCCACTCCTGAACCTTTCTTTTATTTCCATCATTGCTTCCTCGATGTACAGATTGAAGAGTAGGGGCGAAAGGCTACAGCCTTGTCTTACACCCTTCTTAATACGAGCACTTCGTTCTTCATCGTCCACTCTTATTATTCCCTCTTGGTTGTTGTACATATTGTGTATGACCCGTCTCTCCCTATAGCTTACCCCTACATTTTTCGCAATCTCGAACAGCTTGCACCATTTTATATTGTCGAGCTCTTTTTCCAGGTCGACAAATCCTATGAAAGTGTCTTGATTTTTCTTTAGCCTTGCTTCCATTATTAGCCGTAACGTCAGCATTGCCTCTCTCGTCCCTTTACTTTTCCTAATGCCAAACTGATCGTCACCTAGCGCATTCTCAATTTTCTTTTCCATTCTCCTGTATATTATTCTTTTAAGCAGCTTCGATGCATGAGCTGTTAACCTGATTGTGTGATAATTCTCGCACATGTCAGCTCTTGCCGTCTTCGGAATTGTGTGGATGATGCTTTTCCGAAAGTCAGATGTTATGTCGCCAGACTCATATATTCTACTCACCAACGTGAATAGTCGTTTTGTTGCCACTTTCCCCAATGATTTTAGAAATTCTGATGGAATTTTATCTATCCCTTCTGCCTTATTTGACCGTAAGTCCTCCAAAGCTCTTTTAAATTCCGATTCTAATACTGGATCCTCTATCTCTTCTAAATCGACTCCTGTTTCTTCTTCTATCACATCCGACAAATCTTCACCCTCATAGAGGCTTTCAATGTATTCTTTCCACCTATCTGCTGTCTCCTCTGCATTTAACAGTGGAATTCCCGTTGCACTCTTAATGTTACCACCGTTGCTTTTAATGTCACCAAAGGTTGTTTTGACTTTCCTATATGCTGAGTCTGTCCTTCCGACAGTCACATCTTTTTCGATGTCTTCATATTTTTCCTGCAGTCATTTCGTCTTAGCTTCCCTGCACTTATTATTTATTTCATTCCTCATCGACTGGTATTTCTGTATTCCTGATTTTCCCGGAACATGTTTGTACTTCCTCCTTTCATCAATCAACTGAAGTATTTCTTCTGTTACCCATGGTTTCTTCGCAGCTACCTTCTTCGTACCTATGTTTTCCTTCCCAACTTCTGTGATGGCCC
This sequence comes from Schistocerca piceifrons, assembly GCF_021461385.2. Lineage (NCBI taxonomy): Eukaryota > Metazoa > Arthropoda > Insecta > Orthoptera > Acrididae > Schistocerca > Schistocerca piceifrons. The sequence continues at coordinate 49,518,298 of NC_060139.1, forward strand.
TTTTTAGAGATGTCCATTCCTTTTCAACTGTACTGCCCACTGCGCTATTCCTTATTGCTGTATCTATAGCGTTAGAGAACTTCAAACGTATCTCGTCATTCCTTAGTACTTCCGTATCCCACTTCTTTGAGTACTGATTCTTCTTTACTAATGTCTTGAACTTCAGCCTACTCTTCATCACTACTATATTGTGATCTGAGTCTATATCTGCTTCTGGGTACGCCTTACAATCCAGTATTTGATTTCGGGATCTCTGTCTGACCATGATGTAATCTAATTGAAATCTTCCCGTATCTCCCGGCCTTTTCCAAGTATACCTCCTCCTCTTGTGATTCTTGAACAGGGTATTCGCTATTACTAGCTGAAACTTGTCACAGAACTCAATTAGTCTTTCTCCTCTTTCAGTCCTTGCCCCAAGCCCATATTTTCCTGTTACCTTTTCTTCTACTCCTTCCCCTACAACTGCATTTCAGTCGCCCATGACTATTAGATTTTCGTCCCCCTTTACATACTGCATTACCCTTTCAATATCCTCATACACTTTCTGTTCATCTTCAGCTTGCGACGTCGGCATGTATACCTGAACTATCGTTATCGGTGTTGGTCTGCTGTCGATTCTGATTAGAACAACCCGTTCATTGAACTGTTCACAGTAACACACTCTCTGCCCTACCTTCCTATTCATAACGAATCCTACACCTGTTATACCATTTTCAGCTGCTGTTGATATTACCCGATACTCATCTGACCAGAAATCCTTGTCTTCCTTCCACTTCACTTCACTGACCCCTACTATATCCAGATTGAGCCTTTGCATTTCCCTTTTCAGATTTTCTAGTTTCCCTACTGACATTCCACACCCCGACTCGTAGAACGTTATCCTTTCGTTGATTATTCAGTCTTTTTCTCATGGTAACCTCCCCCTTGGCAGTCCCCTCCCGCAGATCCGAATGGGGGACTATTTCGGAATCTTTTGCCAATGGAGAGATCATCATGACACTTCTTCAATTACAGGCCACATGCCCTGTGGATACACGTTACGTGCCTTTAATGCAGTGGTTTGAATTGCCTTCTGCATCCTCATGTCGTTGATCATTGCTGATTCTTCCGCCTTTATGAGCAATTTCCCATCCCTAGGACAAGAGAGTGCCGTGAAACTCTATCCGCTCCTCCGCCCTCTTTCACAAGGCCGTTGGCAGAATAAGGCTGACTTCTTATGCCGAAAGTCTTCGGCCGCCAATGCTGATTATTTATCAAAATTTAGGCAGTAGCGGGGATCGAACCCGGGACCGAAAATGTTTTGGTTATGAATCAAAGACGCTACCCCTTTTTTTTTTTTTTTTTTTAATCTCATTTTGTTCGTTTTCGTTCGTTGTATCTCCTCTGGGCGGACGTGGAAAGACACCCGTTGCAGTTCGTTTTTGATCCATTAACTCAGTTTTTTTTATTACAGAGAGCAGCTAGCCCTCTGACCGAACACGCTGAGCTACCGTGACGGCTCTAACCCCTAGACCACGGGTACCCCTACACATACTGAAACAGATACGAAATACTGGACTTACATTTAAATAACTTTAAATTAAATAAATATTCCTATGGCTGGACCATAAACACGCTTTACCACACATTATTAAATACATAAACAATTTAAATAAATATATATCAAAGGAGTAGACGCAAAAGTAGGCCAGTAGACTAATGTCTCTGTGCTTTCTAAAACACAGTAAATATTTGACCAATTTCTTATTGAATAGTGTATATCGGATATAAAAATCGTTCAAATGGCTGTGAGCACTATGGGACTTAACTTCTTAGGTCATCAGTCCCTTAGAAGTTGTAACTACTTAAACCTGACAAAGCTAAGGATATCACACACATCCATGCCCGAGGCAGGATTGGAACCTGCGACTGTAGCTGTCGCGCGGTTCCAGACTGTAGCGCCTAGAATCGCTCGGCCACTTCGGCCGGCCATATCGGATATAAACAAAGACATAGACGAATAAATGTATTTATATGCATGCTGCTACCGGTTTTTCGTGTAACTTTGGAGTACTTATGGCCTGACACGATCAATAGTAATCAGCCACTTTGACCTCCAATAGCTCATGTACTATTCAAGTTACATGCCTGTAGTTAATAACAATTTAGGTTTACACTAATAGCTTTGTAAAGACACATCAACCGACAAAATCTGATGAAAGGTTTAGATTTTGGAAATTAGTTGCTGGGTTTTACTTGCATAATTTACATTCAGATACTAAACTTTAAACTAATAAAGATATTGAAAATCTGTTTGCCGGCCGGAGTGGCCGAGCGGCTCTAGGCGCTACAGTCTGGAACCGCGCGACCGCTACGGTCTCAGGTTCGAATCCTGCCTCGGGCATGGATGTATGTGTTGTCCTTAGGTTAATTAGGTTTAAGTAGTTCTAAGTTCTAGGGGACTGATGACCTTAGAAGTTAAGTCCCATAGTGCTCAGAGCTATTTGAACCATTTTTGAAAATCTGATTATACCATGAGATTCGTCGTGCGAATAATGGTAATGTTCATCTTTCTTCTTAAGGTATAATGATCCCCCATGGCTATTGTTAATTTCTACATGAACTGTGAAATGTCTGCCATTATGGTTTCACATAGTCCGCCATTCTTGGCACTCACGGCGTACAAATCTCCTTCATCGACACAAAGCCCATTCCCCGACACAGCGTCAACATGGAATTCCCAGCCACGCGGTCAGCCAGGACCACGCGCTGGGGCTACCCCTCTTGCTCCGGTTAATGTTGGGCACCACGCGGTTGCTGACGAGCCCCGGTTTGCCGAGCGGCCTGTGCAGCCACGCCAACTGTGAACTTAGAATATTTTCAGGGCGCCACAACTCGCCAATTACCTCACAACGGCCTGCCCAACCATGACCATAAAAGTCCATAATACAAGCACCAAAGTCATGGCCCATTCACACGGAGACCACAGAATAAATCATAAGATATTCAAGTAACATTTCAAGCACACTGTCTTAAACATGGTCTGCACACTATATCCTAGAATGACTCATGCACCCTTCACGCTACCCACACTTAGTGCTCCTGTCACTGAGCAATGTTTTACAGTCTTAACAGCACTACTTAACATACACCGGAACCAAGAGCAAATTACTTATTCCCGCCATGGCGGGGATCATCCCGTTCAAATTACTGTTTCAAGCTGTGAACACAAATTACAATCAGACTGAATACAAACACAACTTCAAAGAAAAAGCTAATGCCCACCCTTAATACAATACTGGCCATTAAAATTGCTACACCAAAGAGAAATGCAGATGATAAACGGGTATTCATTGGACAAATATATTATACTAGAACTGACATTTGATTACATTTAAACGCAATTTGGGTTCATAGATCCTCAGAAATCAAATACCCAGAACAACCACCTCTAGCCGTAATAATGACCCTGATACGCCTGGGCATTGAGTCAAACAGAGCTTGGATGGCGTGTACAGGTACAGCTGCCCATGCACCTTCAACACGATACCACAGTTCATCAAGAGTAGTGACCGGTGTATTGTGACAAGCCAGTTGCTCGGCCATCATTGACTGGGCGTTTTAAATTGGTGAGTGATCTGGAGAATGTGCTGGTCAGGGCAGCAGTCGAACATTTACTGTTTACAGAAAAGCCCGTACAGGATCTGCAACATTCGGTCGTGCATTATCCTGCTGAAATGTACTGTTTCGCAGGGATTGAATGAAGGGTAGAGCCACGGGTCGTAACACATCTGAAATGTAACGTCCACTGTTCAAAGTGCCGTCAATGCGAGCAGGAGGTGACCGAGACGTGTATCCAATGGCACCCCATACCATCACGGCGGGTGATACGCCAGTATGGCGATGACGAATACACACTTGCAGTGTGGGTTCACTGCGATGTCGCCAAACACGGATGCGACCATCATTATGCTGTAAACAGAACCTGGATTCATTCGAAAAAATGACGTTTTTCCATTGGTGCACCCAGGTTCGTCGTTGAGTACACCATCGCAGGCGTTCCTGTCTGTGATGCAGCGTCATGGGTAACCGCACCCATGGCCTCCGAGCTGATAGTCCATGCTGCTGCAAACGTCGTCCAACTGTTCGTGCAGATGGTTGCTGTCTGGCATACGTCCCCATCTGATGACTCAGGGATCGAGACGTGGCTGCACGATCCCTGACAACTATGCGGATAAGATGCCTGTCATGTCGACTGCTAGTGATACGAGGCCGTTGGGTTCCAGCACGGCGTTCCGTATTACTCTCCTGAACCCACCTATTACATATTCTGCTAACAGTCATTACATCTCGACCAACGCCAGCAGCAGTGCCGCGATACGATTAACCGCATTCGCGATAGGCTACAATCCGACCTTTATCAAAGTCGGAAACGTGATGGTACGCATTCCTCCTCCTTACACGAGGCATCACAACAACGTTTCACCAGGCAACGCCGGTCACCTGCTGTTTGTGTATGAGAAATCGGTTGGCAACTATCCTCATGTCAGCAAGTTGTAGGTGTCGCCACCGGTGCCAATCTTGTGTGAATGCTCTGCGAAGCTGATCATTTGCATATCACAGCATCTTCTTCCTGTCGGTTAAATTTCGCGTCTGTAGCACTTCATCTTTGTGGTGTAGCAGTTTTAATGGCTTGTAGTGTAGCAGCAAACTACGAGAATCCACATAACCTACATAGGCACCCAGCATAAAGTAGTACAACGTAGACACTTGATAGTGCATTGGAGGCCATCACCACCAGCCCGCACCCGACACACTCCTCACATTATCACATAGCGCCGTGAGCAACCAACACTCCTCCGTATCGGTCACTCCAAGACTCGCCGACATAACACAGGCCCAAACAACGGACATGCATAGCCACTAAGGCCCCGTGGCACAAAACCAATAGAGCTATAGCCGGAAAGGCAGCGCTTCAATAGTGGTCAGAAGAGGAAAACCAAGGAGAAAACGCGCATGCCAGCTCGAATGGGATTACTGCCCCTTCTAGATAATAGAATGACTGGCGCCAGTGACTCCCCGACGGCTTACCAGTTTGGCCGATATTGGGCAAATTTGTCTATTGCCTGAGTGAATTACTACTTTCACGAATTGTCAATTAATTCGTCGCCTGCGTGCCACAACTTAACTTTCATCTCGAGCTGGATTTTGCTGTACCACTTTCAGCCTATGCGTGATTGTAGCTTGTTGAAAACCTTATGCCTTCAAAGGGCGTTACTCTTAGTAGTTAAAACTGTGAGCAGGTTTTCGTCCTTTACAAGGTCAAAGACCTGAGTATATCTGCAGAGTACCATTTATGAATGATAATTTTGATTCAAGCTCTATTAACAGTGCAGTTAATATCAACTTTAGCTGTAGTTTATTTCACACAGCACCGGATTTTAAAAAACTTTGAGCCAAATCTTATCTCAGTTTATTTTCTACCTGGAGGAGCCTGTATTTTTCTGTTGTGGTGATTTGTCTAAGTGAATTGTAGGTTAGTGGTGGTTTTTTGTGTGCTACAGAAGTTGTTGTCAGTGTACAGCCAGTGGTGGTTGTTGTTCACGGTCGAGTCTCGGGCAGGAAATTCACACACACCGCCAATATTGAACGACAATGGTCTATAGTGTATTAATTTGTGTTTTCTTCAGGCTGCTGCACTATGTAATGATCAGCCGATACTTGGTCTTAAGGTTTTCTCTGTAAGCTGCAGATTCTTTGGTTGTTAACGAAGTTGCTCAAATGTGACAGAGACCTTTGCTGCTAAGACAATATACATTTAAATAGTGAGTAACCTAGGCTGTTATTAACTGTGTTACCGTATTGACATTCGTAAGGACTATTGTTTGCCTGAGTCAAAATTCGTTCATTCAACTTGCATCAGTAGATAAATTTTTTATATAAATCGTGAAGTTAATTCTGTGTAACAGTAATACTCTCATAATTAAATGTTTTGTACCATTACGCTGTGTACCTTGTACACCTTTAAGAATTGTTTGTTTAAACGGCTGGAGTTTTTTTAAAATTTTGTTTTAATTAATGCTGTAGTCATGAGTATACCACCGGCTGTTTATAATAGCCTTATTCCGTAACTGGATTGTTTCCAGTGTATGCAGCCCGGTTTAGTCAAAATAATCTCTTTTACTGAATCCTCAAATAGTGACTAAGCATTCCAGTCCAGCAGCCTTCTGGCCAGGAATTGGGTGTTTGTGCTGTCCTCGTCATTTGATCATCCTCATCATCATTCGTGACAGTCCCTATATTGGATTGTGTAAAAAGACTGGACTGTGTAAATTTTGGGGCTTTGTGCGGGTGCTGATGACCGCGCAGTTGAGCGCTCCACAAACTAAACATCACCATCCTCCAGCAGCCTAGTGCCCCGCTCCCTACCTGACCAATTATGCAGCCTACGTCCTTCCGAATGTTCACCGGAGTACCACGTAAAAATCTGAAAAAAGAATTGAAGTAAATCGGTCCGGAACGTTCGAGATTTTTTCTAACAAGGTTAAACAACGATTTCTCTTGATATTGTATTATAGATATTTGCAGCGGGATACAATCATCCGCTAGAAATATGAGTGTTATTGACGCCATAATAGCTGGTAAGTCATCAGGCAACATGATTTCTAACTTTGTCTCCCAAAAGCCTTTCGTAAAATTCTCATTTCTTTCAGTAGGTTCTGCCCTTGTTGTATATTGCTGCCTTGCTGTCCGTATCTCACTACCGTAAAACAGACCAAGATGAGAGAGGAGGTTATTCATATGTTTGAAATATCTCATGTACTCGGGTAATATTTATCTACAGAAGTTCATCGTATGCTGGGAGTGAACGCCTTAAAAAAATAAATAAAATAAAGAAATAAAAAGAAAAAATAACTAGCCTCTACTATAAGGCTGGTTTTAACAGAAGAGGAGTTAATAAACGTCCAGTTGGAGTTAATAAACCATTGCGGCCCCCCACCGTCCAATTTGTACAAATGTAATATCTGCGCTGTAAATATAACAGCCTTTTCTTGCTGCAACTGTAATTTATTTCTCCCAGACGCGTTTCGCCTTTTTTTTTTTTTTATTACTATAAGGCATTTTCAGTGGGATCTAGAACGATACAGTTTTGTTTTGATATGTGTTATTAGTAAAAAAAAAAAAGAGGCGAAATGCGTCTCGGAGAAATAAATTGCTGTTGCAGCCAGAAAAGGCGGTTTTATTTACAAAACAAATATTTCTGTGCTTGCTGCGGGAGATGGCCACGCGAACAAACTTGTAAGATCAGTGTTTGGGATGAATGTTTTAGTCTTTCTTTGCTGTCTGATTTTCAGCTACTTTTCTCTATTGCTGTGTCTGCCAAGCTCTGATTTGTCTGGCTTCCTATTGGCGCAGTGAATTAAATTTATCATAGCGCTTGGGAAGCCGGTACAGTTACTGAAATCGAATGGCTTTGGCAAAGTTCCGCTATGCTCCTCGCCTTATTCCTTGATGTAGAACATTCTCGTCATTGTATTCATTGATACTAGATTTTCATATTTTTTCTTTGGTGAATGGTAGTCTTCTCAATTTTAGTTGGTATTCACAAAGTAAACGTTACCTGCTTGGACCCAACAAATAGTTATGACACTTATTAGTGTATTTGAGGTTCGTTTACTAAACGTTCATCCCTGCCTTCACCATGATTTTTTTAGGCTTAGGGTTCCCTTCAGTCAATTATTATTCTGACAAAAAAATCGGTGATCGTTGTTGTGGAAATTGCTTTACCTATCGTATACTGACAACCAACTGAGCGTAAAACTGTAAGAACTCATTCTAATGGGGAGAATGTACATTATTGTTACTATTATTATTTCTATTGTGAGTAATAGTGCTAAAAGAAGAAAGGGTTTAGAGATAGACATATACGAGCGCAATTCATCAATTAATAACAAACTATAAGTACTAAATGCAATTAACAAGCCTGGCATTTAAAACTCCCGGGAACTGAAGATGCATGCTTTAAGAAATTTGCGGTGTATGCTGACAGATGGCATGACAAGATTAATGGGAAAGGCAGATGAAACAAAATGGCCGCGTCCCTAGCGTTGTTCTCGGTAGAACAGCGAGCAGTAATATGATTTCTTTGGTCGGAGGGTTTAAAACCTCGACAGATACATGGAAGGATATTGAAAAGGTATGGAAATAGCTGCATTAGTGAGAGCAGTGTGTACAATTTGGTAGACGGCTTCAAAAGTGGGTACACTTCAGTGAAAGATTAATAGCGCTGTGGTCGTCCAGGAACAGCCATTACTGACAAACATGTGACGCTCGCTGATGTCATGATTCGTGTGAACCGTCGTATTTCTGCACAAGCTTTAGCTAGGGAGCTGAGTATGAATCGAATCTGCTCATACCACTGTCTGTGAGGTTCTCAAGTATCGTTTTTTTGTTGGCACGATGGATGCCTAGGATGCTCACTGATCACTGATGAACACGACATGTTCAGGCTGCCACATCATTTGTGGCGCGATATAACGCTGAAGTACAGGACTATGACACGTGTCGTCCCGGGCGTCAAAACCTGGGTACATCACTATGAACCAGAGGGCAAAAGACAATCTTCAGAATGGCGACACACATCTTCTCCAATCAAGAAGTACACTACTGGTCATTAAAATTGCTACACAACGAAGATGACGTGCTACAGACGCGAAATTTAACCGACAGGAAGAAGGAGCTGTGATATGCAAATGATTAGCTTTTCAGAGCATTCACACAAGGTTGGCGCCGGTGGCGACACCTAAAACGTGCTGACATGAGGAAAGTTTCCAACCGATTTCTCATACACAAACAGCAGTTGACCGGCGTTGACTGGTAAGGAAGAGAAACGCGTACCATCACGTTTCCGACTTTGATAAAGGTCGGATTGTAGCCTATCGCGAATGCGGTTTATCGTATCGCGACACTGCTGCTGGCGTTGGTCGAGATGTAATGACTGTTAGCAGAATATGGAATCGGTGGGTTCACGAGGGTAATAAGGAATGCCGTTCTGGATCCCAACGGCCTCGTATCACTAGCAGTCGAGATGACAGGCATCTTATGCGCATGGCTGTAACGGATCGGGCAGCCACGTCTCGATCCTTGAGTCAACAGATGGGGACGTTGGCAAGACAACAACCATCTGCGCGAACAGTTCGACGACGTTTGCAGCAGCATGGACTATCAGCTCGGAGACCATGGATGCGGCTACCCTTGACGCTGCAACACAGACAGGAGCGCCTGCGATGGTGTACTCAACGACGAACCTACGTCCACCAATGGAAAAACGTAATTTTTTCGGATGAATCCTGGTTCTGTTTACAGCATCATGATGGTCGCATCCGTGTTTGGCGACATCGCGGTGAACGCATTGTGGAAGCGTGTATCCGTCATCGCCATACAGGCGTATCACCCGGCGTGATGGTATGGGGTGCCATTGGTTACACGTCTCGGTCACCTCTTGTTCGCAATGACGGCACTTTGAACAGTGGACGTTACATTACAGATGTGTTACGACCCGTGGCTCTACCCTTCATTCGATCCCTGCGAAACCCTACATTTCAGCGGGATAATGCACGACCGCATGTTGCAGGTCCTGTACGGGCCTTTCTGGATACAGAAAATGTTCGACTGCTGCCCTAGCCAGCACATTCTGCAGATCTCTCAGCACCTGAAAACGTCTGGTCAATGGTGGCCGAGCAACTGGCTCGTCACAATACGCCAGTTACTACTCTTGATGAACTGTGGTATCGTGTTGAAGCTTCATGGGCAGCTGTACCTGTACACGCCATCCAAGCTCTGTTTGACTCAATGCCCAGGCGTATCAAGGCCGTTATTACGGCCAGAGGTGGTTGTTCTTGGTGCTGATTTCTCAAGATCTATGCACTCAAATTGCGTGAAAATGTAATCACATGTCAGTTCTAGTATAATATATTTGTCCAATGAATACCCGTTTATCATCTGCATTTCCTCTTGGTGTAGCTATTTTAATGGCCAGTAGTGTAATTACTCAGCCATCTTCCGGAAAGATCTTTTTCACCCTCTTCTTGGATACGAATGGGCCGATTTTTGAACCTGTCAGCAGAGTGGTGAAACAGTGAAGTGCCCGTACAGCGACATGTTGGAGTATGAGGTAAATCCAACAATACGGAGCCGTCACGGAGAACTTCTGTCTAGGGGCGTTCTTCTCCTTCACGACAACGCAGCGCCCCCACACGCCCACGCCCCCGCTGCAGCACTTACCGTCATTCGGAGATTGAGATTTCAGGTCGTACCGCATCCCTTATACTGTCCTTTGGATAGCCGTGTGTCTGAACCTCTGAAGGACGCTCTCAGACGAAGAAGATTTGAAAGTTATAATGATGTTAAAGAAGCGGAGCACTCTTAGTTGCGGGCACAACCAAAAACATTTTATTCGAATGGAATATAAAAGTTGGTGCAACGGTATGAAAAGCGCATCGAAAAGGACGGGTGCTATGCAGAAAAATTAGATCTTGTTTGATGCTGTAAGTGAAATATATGCTTCGCAAAAATTGTTTCTTGTTACTTTCTGAATCACGCTCGTAAAAAAGGCATGGATATTTTAAACATTTTAGAGTGAATATTTTGTATCACACTGATGCTTAATTTGCGCAAAAATATTCTTTTGTTGTGTGTGGATATTAAAAGTTTCTATGAATCGGTAGACGATCGGAAATGCGCAGCATCAAAGCTGGCATTAAAGCTGCCATTAAAGCTGTTTTTGTTTTGGTATCTGTACGAGGATAAATGAGGAAGTACCTACCCAAATTTTTCTCTAATTTACTGCAGCAATAACGTTAGTATATGCGAGTGCAGGCTTTCTCGGCGAATTTCGTATATGAAGTCTTCACGGGTTGTCAGCCGAGCAACGTTTCGATGGAATGCGTCTCCATCATCTTCAGGCGAAGTGTCGGGATAACGTCGGTCGCGGGCTTATATCTCTGCTGGACCGCTCTCCGCTTCCCGCGGCCGGCCAATCGCATTCGCATTCCATCGAAACGTTGCTACGAGACGACGATGATACTCGGCTGACAACCAGTGAAGACATCATATATAAAATTCGCCGAGAAAGCCTGCACTCGCATATAACATACCTCTACAGGGAGGATATACATCGCAGTTAGAAGACGCTGCAGAAGCTTCGGAGCAAGAAGGGGAAGCTGCTCAGCAGGTTGGCCTTCTTACTCCGATGTCGGGACAAAGAAGTGATGCCTAAGTTAGCCAGCTTGCGGCATCCTGTCAACACCAACAGGACGAGACATCTTGCGACGGGCGAGCGCGGCCCTAGTACGAGAACACATCAGGGTCACAAGACTGGAACTCGACAAGAACTCTAGAAGCTTGCTTTCTCTACGCCTCCGATTGGCTTTCTGTCTCCCAGAACACACCTGGGACTGGATAGAAGGCAATACCTTGGCCAATGGCGAATGGTCCAAGAAGAAAGCCACCGAATGGCGGTGCAAGAAATTCCTTCGTCTTCCGGAAGTGCGACGACAGAAAGAAAAACCATATCCCAACAAGGTGGTCATTAATGTAACAAATAAGGAACTGAATGCGCCAACACAAGAGGTGCTGTCCAAGAGCCTAAACTTCGCCCCGGTTCCGAGCACCCTGCCGAAACGGGACATCATATGTGGGATAGAGAAAGCCATAAGGAGACTACCTCAAGAAGCTGCAGAAGAAGTAAGAAGAGACGTCTGCAGAGTACTACACAAAGCAAGGATGCCGAAGAATAACATTTCGGCGGCAGAACGAAAGGCGCTACAGGCACTCAGGGAGGACCAGGACACAGTGGTCTTGGCAGCGGACAAAGGCAACGCCACGGTGCTGCTTAAATGAGAAGACTATTGGCAGAAAATCGACGCCCTCCTGCAAGATCCTGCCTATAAAAGACTAAGGAAGAACCCCACCACAACAGTGACCCGCAAGACCGTTGAGATGCTCAACAACTCGGCACTAGAGAAGGATATCATCAGGAAGCTGTACCCGAGGGCACCGGCACCACCACGTCCCTATGGCCTCCCAAACGTCCACAAAGAAGGCGTCCCATTACGACCTATTTTAAACAATATTAACTAGCCGACATATGGTATTGCTAAGCATTTATCACAGATGCTAAATCCCTTCGTGGGTTACGTTCCACACCATGTGAAAAACTCGGCTGAGTTTGTGAAAGTTCTACAGGGAATGTGGCTGGAAAATGAAGACCTACTAGTCAGCTTCGATGTGACATCCTTATTCACCCGAGTACCAATAGAAGACTCCCTGGCTTTACTCGAAGCCCTTTCCATGTTCTAACCACCACCTATTTCAAGTGTGGTGGGAAGTTCTACGAACAGATAAATGGTGTAGCTATGGGCTCCCTCCTAGCACCAGGCATGTCGACCTATACATGGAGCACTACGAAAAGCTAGCACTGGACACTGCTAAACACAAGCCAAAAGCCTTCCACAGGTACGTTGACGATACGTTGGTAGTTTGGCCACATGGCAGGGACAAACTGCTAGAGTTCCATCAACACCTCTGTGGTGTCACCGCCAGACACCACACTTGCTCGGTGTTAGCCTTTAATCGGCCGCGGTCCGTTAGTATACGTCGGACCCGCATGTCGCCACTATCAGTGATTGCAGACCGAGCGCCGCCACACAGTAGGTCTAGAGAGACTTCCTAGCACTCGCCCCAGTTGTACAGCCGACTTTGCTAGCGATGGTTCACTGACAAATTACGCTCTCATTTGCCGAGACGATAGTTAGCTTAGCCTTCAGCTACGTCATTTGCTACGACCTAGGAAGGCGCCATTACCAGTTACTATTGATGCTGTAAAACATGTACCGTCAAGAGCGATGTTCACCAATTATGGATTAAAGTTAAGTATTCCAGAAGCTACGTACGTTTTTTACTAGTCTCATTTTCGTGTCCTGTTCCAGACCTCACGCCAGCCTGCGTGAGCTTAAACGCGTGCCTTTCGGCTTCCTCCTAGTGGATTGGCTGTCTTGCCAGTCCACAACAACCTCAACACCATACATGGAAATATGAAATTTACCATGGAGATAGAAGAGAACGGAAGCTTATCCTTTCTGGATATCCTGATCACAAGAAACATGGACGGTACGCTGGGACACGCAGTGTATAGAAAGAAAACACACACGGCCTCTATCTTAACGCCAATAGCTGCCACCACCCTGCTCAACGCCGTGCTGTACTCAACACCTCAGTGCATAGGGCCAGGTCCATCTGCGATAAGGAAAATTTGCCAGGAGAATTGCAACACCTAAAGGACACCTTCAAGAAAAATGGATACAGTGAGACACAAATAAGGAGAGCTCTGAAGACCGACCACAAGAAGAGAGACCGGAAGAAGACCAAGCAATGGGCTGTGCGTTCTTGCCATACGAGGGTCCTCCGACGTCCCATATCGCGAGAATTCTCGTTGTTGTTGTTGTGGTCTTCAGTCCTCAACTGGTTTGATGCAGCTCTCCATGCTACTCTATCCTGTGCAAGCTTCTTCATCTCCGAGTACCTACTGCAGCCTACATCCTTCTGAATCTGCTTAGAGCATTCATCTCTTGGACTCCCTATACGATTTTTACCCTCCACGCTGCCCTCCATTACTAAATTGGTGATAAAAAAAAAATGGTTCAAATGGCTCTGAGAACTATGGGACTTAGCTCAAAAATGGTTCAAATGGCTCTGAGCACTATGGGACTCAACTGCTGAGGTCATAAGTCCCCTAGAACTTAGAACTACTTAAACCTAACTAACCTAAGGACAACACTCACATCCATGAACGAGGCAGGATTCGAACCTGCGACCGTAGCGGTCGCGCGGTTCCAGACTGTAGCGCCAGAACCGCTCGGCCACCAGCGGCCGACAAATTGGTGATCCCTTGACGCCTCAGAACATGTTCTACCAATCGATCCCTTCTTCTAGTCAAGTTTTGCCACAAACTTCTCTTCTCCCCAATTCTATTCAATACCTCCTCATTAGTTATGTGATCTACCCAGCTAATCTTCAGCATTCTTCTGTAGCACCACATTTCTAAAGCTTCTTTTCTCTTCTTGTCTAAACTATTTATCGTCCATGTTTCACTTCCATACATGGCCACACTCCATACAAATACTTTCAGAAACGACTTCCTGACACTTAAATCAATGCTCGACGTTAACAAATCTCTCTTCTTCAGAAACGCTTTTCCTGCCATTGCCAGTCTACATTTTATATTGCCTCTACTTTGACCATCATCAGTTATTTTGCTCCACAAACAGCAAAACTCCTTTACTACTTTAGGTGTCTCATTTCCTAATCTAATTCCCTCAGGATCACCCTTCCTAATTCGACTACATCCCATTGTCCTCGTTTTGCTTTTGTTGATGTTCATCTTATACCCTCCTTTCAAGACACTGTGGATACCGTTAAACTGCTCGTCCAAGTCCTTTGCTGTCTCTGACATAATTACAATGTCATCAGCGAACCTCAAAGTTTTTATTTCTTCTCCATGGATTTTAATGCCTACTTCGAACTTTTCTTTTGTTTCCTTTACTGCTTGCTCAATATACAGATTGAATATCATCGGGGATTGGCTACAACCCTATCCCTGTCCCTTCCCAACCAATGCTTCCCTTTCATACCCCTCGACTCATATAACTGCCATCTGCTTTCTGTACAAATTGTAAATAGCCTTTCGCTCCCTGTATTTTACCCCTGCCACCTTCAGAATTTGAAAGAGAGTATTCCAGTCAACATTGTCAAAAGCTTTCTCTAAGTCTATAAATGCTAGAAAGTTAGGTTTGCCTTTCCTTAATCATTCTTCTAAGGTAAGTCGTAGGGTCAGTATTGCGTCACGTGTTCCAACATTTCTACAGAATCCAAACCGTTCCTCCCTGAGGTCGCCTTCTACCAGTTTTTCGATTCGTCTGTAAACAATTAGCGTTAGTATTTTGCAGCTTTGATTTATTAAACTGATAGTTCGGTAAGTTTCACATCTCTCAGCACCTGCTATTCTTTGGGATTGGAATTATTACATTCTTCTTGCAGTCTGAGGGTATTTCGCTTGTCGCGTACATATTGCTCACCAGATGGTAGTGTTTTGTCAGGACTGGCTCTTCCAAGGCCATCAGTAGTTCTAATGGAATGCTGTCTACTCCCGGGGCCATGTTTCAACTTAGGTCTTTCGGTGCTCTGTCAAACTCTTCACGCAGATCCTCATCCAGTTCGATAATATTTTCCTCAAGAACATCGCCCCTGTATAGATCCTGTATATACTACTTCCACCTTTCTGCTTTCCCTTCTTTGCTTAGAACTGGGTTTCCATCTGAGCTGTTGATATTCATGCAATTGGATCTCTTTTCTCCAAAGGTCTCTTTAATTTTCCTGTAGGCAGTATCTATCTTACCCCTCGTGAGATAAGCCTCTATATCCTTACATTTGTCCTCTAGCCATCCCCGCTTAGCCATTTTGCACTTCCTGTCGATCTCACTTTTGGGACGTTGGTATTCCTTTTTGCCTGCTTCATTTACTGCATTTTTGTATTTTCTCCTTTCATCAATTAAATACAGTATCTCTTTTGTTACCCAAGGATTTCTACTAGCCCTCGTCTTTTTACCTACTTGATCCTCTGCTGTCTTCACTATTTGATCCCTCAAAGCTACCCATTCCTCTACTACTGTATTTCTTTCCCCCATTCCTGTCAAGTCCTTCTGCTCTCCCTGAAACTCTGTACAACCTCTGGTTCTTTCAGTTTATCCAGCTCCTTAAATTCCCACTTTTTTGCAGTTTCTTCAGTTTTAATCTACAGTTCATAACAAATAGATTGTGGTCAGAGTCCACATCTGCCCCTGGAAATGTTTTACAATGCAAAATCTGGTTCCTGAATCTCTGTCTTACCATTATATAATCTATCTGAAACCTTCTAGTATCTCCAGGCTTCTTCCATGTATACAACCTTCTTTCATGATTCTTGAACCAAGTGTTAGCTATGATTGAGTTATACTCTGCGCAGAATTTTACCAGGCGGCTTCCTCTTTCATTTCTTAGCCCTAATCCATATTCACTTACTACGTTTCCTTCTCTTCCTTTTCCTACAGTTGAATTACAGTCACCCATGATTATTAAATTTTCGTCTCCTTTCACTTCCTGAATAATTTCTTTTATCTCTTCATACATTTCATCAATTTCTGTATCATCTGCAGAGCTAGTTGGCATATATACTTGTACTACTGTAGTAGGCGTGGGCTTCGTATCTATCTTGGCCACAATAATGCGTTCACTATGCTGTTTGTAGTAGCTTACCCGCACTCCTATTTTTTTGTTCCTTATTAAAGCTACTCCTGCATTACCCCTTCCTTAATTCTCAAGAAACAAAGTGAAGACCGTTTTCTGCGCAGCTGAAAAATCAAAGACCTTCTCGGTTCAACCAAGGATCCACTAGGTCTGACGGCACCAGGTGTGTACAAGATCTGATGCGAATGTTGGATGCAGTATATAGGACAGACGCAGCGCTGCATCTCACAGCGCCGCAGTGAACACATTAGGCATGTACGCTTGGGTCAGACCAACAAACCGGCAGTGGCGGAACATAGTATTGACGACAAGCACACCTTCGATTTTGAGGACACAAACAAAATATGCAGTAGAAACTGATTTTGGGACTCAGTAATCAAAGAGCCCATAGAATCACTGTTACACGACAACCTAATCAACTGCGACAGTGGCTACCATCTCAGCAAAGCCTGGGAGCGTGCAATCAGGAAAGTCAGAGAAGAACGTTCCGTTCCACCAAGGGCTGCGGACGTAGCAGACAGAGACGGACGCCGGGCCTCGAACCCCGTAGCACGCGTCCCCCCCCCCCCTTACCACCGGCCGACCCAGGCGCATCGGGCGATTCCGCGGGCGCGTGATTGGCCGGCCGCGGGAAGCGGAGAGCGGTCCAGCAGAGATATAAGCCCTCGACCGACGTTATCCCGACACTTCGCCTGAAGATGATGGAGACGCATTCCATCGAAACGTTGCTACGAGACGACGATGCTACTCGGCTGACAACCCGTGAAGACTTCATATATCAATAACGTTATTATCCATTAGATCACTATTTTTTCGGTGTCCTTGGTACATCGTTACGCTAGCTTTCCAGTACCAGCAGAAAAACTTTTATTCTGATGAGCAGTGATATGATTTCTAATTTTATCCCTCGAAGATGGAGGTATGGACCAAAACAAGAAAAAAATATCCAGTAAACATGGTCTCCTCAGTGCGTACCTTAAAAGCCATTAGCTCTTTATGTTCGTCGCTGTAAAACAAATCTCCTCTTCTGAACCCACTTCTACTTCGTAATAACACAAACCTAACTCATGTGAAGAGGAAAAAATCTGCAGAATGTGAAGAGAACTTTGCTATCTAGCAGCTAGTGAGCACACTAAGCAACACTGCCAAAATAAATATTATTAGAAGGGAATTTTGGTGCAATATGTTCACGAAATGGAGCCACAATGCATACAAGGACTTCGCCCTTATCAGGCCAGTCAGCCTCATGTGTATTCACACGAAAGGTAGCCTCAGAGTACACATGATTCCACCCCAAAACGTGAGTGAAACGCCTTGGTAAGGTGGTCGGCTACAGTATAGCTAGGGTGTAAATGTTGTCCTCGTTACTTCAACGCAAGATTATCAGTATTTTCGTGGTAGAGAAAAATCGAGCGAACCGTCTGTTGTCTGGCCTACAAAGAGTGGTTTCGATCCCATGTGACGAGAGACCCTCTCTGAACCCAATTTCGAGTAGGAGCCGTTAGAGGCTTCTGCTCATGAGACTACCATTTGTGTCGACACCTGCATTTTTGGTTCAAATCTCCTCCTCGCCATTTTGGTTTTTGTTTTTGATTCATGAGTAATCTAACTGGTTCGATGCAGCCTGCCAGTATTATCTCTCCTGTGATAACCTCATCATCCCAGAGTAATGCTTGCATTCTAAGCCCTCAGCTACTCGCTGGATGTATTCCAATCACTGTTTTCCTCACCAGTTTTTTACCCTCTACAGCATCCCCGATGTATTGACATATGTCCTACGACCCTATCCCCTCTTCTTGTCAGAGTTTTCCATGTATTCCTTGCCTCGCCGATTTTCGAGAACCTCCTTATTCCTTACTTTATCAGTCCACCAAATTTTTAAAATTATTGTGTAGCACCTCATCAAATGCTTCTCTTCTTCTCTGGTATTTTCACAGCCCACGTTTCACTGCTATACAATCATATGCTCCGAACGCACATTCTCTGAAATTTATTTCTCAGATTAAGGCCTATTACACTTTTATGGGCCAGGAATGCCGTTTTTGCCAGTGCTGGTCGCTTTTCGATGTTCTTCTTGCTCCGTCCGTAAAGAGTTACTTTGCTGCCTAGGTAGCAGAATTCCTTAACTTCATCTACTTCGTGACCATCAGTCCTGATGTTAAGTTTCTCGCTGTTCTCACTCAGCTACTTCTCATTACTTTCCTCTTTTTTTTGTTTTTTTTTTGTTTACTCTCAGTTCTTACTTTGTGCTCATTAGACTCTTCATTCCATTCAGCAAGTTCTTTCACTGAAGATAGCAATGTCATCAGCGAATCATATCACTGATATCTTTTGACTTTGAATTTTAATTCCACTCCAGACCCTTGCCTTTTTTTCCGTCATTGCTTCTTCGATGGATATATTGAACAGTACGAGCTAAATACGACACCCATGTTTTACACCCCATTACGAGCACTTCACACTTGCTCTTCCACTCTTTCGATTCCCTTTTGGCTCTTGCTCATATTGTACATTACCCGCCTTCCCCTACAGACTACCCCTATTTTCCTCAGATTTTCGAACAACTAGCACCATTTTACACCGTCGAACACATCTACCAAGTCCACAAAACGTATTAACTTGTTTTCATTTTTCTTTAGTCTTGCTTCCATTATAAACCGCAACGTCGGCATTGTCTCTTTGATGCTTGCATCTTCCCTAAAGCCAAATTTATCATCAAACACATAAGAAATTCTCTTTACCAATCTTCTGTATATTATTCTGCCAGTAACTAGAGTTTAGGAGCTGTTCAGCTAATTGTGCGAAAAGTCTCATACTTGTCGGCTCTTGCAGTCTTTGGAACTGTGTCACATGGTATTTCACTAGACTCATTCATTCTACACACCAATTTGAATAGTCGTTTTGTAGCCACTTCCCCGAATAATTTAAGGAATTCTAATAGAATGCTATTTATCCTTTTCTGCCTTACTTGATTTTTAGTCTTTCAAAATTCCTTTAAATTCTGATTCTAATACTGTGTACTCTGTTTCTTCAATGTCGACTCCTACTTCATCTTCTATCACGTCACCAGACAAGTCGTCGCCCCCATAGAATCCTTCACTGTATTCTTTCCACTTCTCCCCTCTCTTCATTGCATTTAACAGTGGTATTCGCACTGTACTCTTGATTTATCACTCTTGCTTTTAGTTTAAGCGAAAGTTGTTTTCACTTTCCTGTTTTCCGAGTAGGTCCTTCCGACAATTAGTTTATGTGCGATTTCTTCATAATTTTCGAGCAGCCATTTCGCCTTAGCTTCCCTGCGCTTCCTACTTATTTCATTCCTAAGTATTTCTGTACTTCTATATTTCCTTCAACATTATTGTACTATCTTCTTTCATCGATCAAGTGAAGTATTTCTTCTGTTACCCATAGTTTCCTCGCAGTTACATTCTTTGTTTTACCTTCTTTATTTTATGTCCAGCTTCCGTGCTTGACCTTTTTAGAAATGCCCATTCCTCCTCAACTGTACTGTCTACTGAGATATTCATCATCCTAGTATCTTTAGCCTCAGAGGACTTCACGCATCCCTCTTCATTCCTTAGTACTTCCGTACCCACTTCTTTGCGCATTGCTTCTTTCTAACTAGTCTCTTACAATGCAGCCCACTTCTCATCACTACTAAAGTGTGACCTGAGTCTGTATCTGCTCCTGTGTACGCCTTTCTGTTCAGTATCTGAATTCGGAATCTCTGTCTTACTACGGCGTAATATAACTGAAATCTTCCCGCGTCCCCCAGCCTTTTCCGACTATAAGTCCTCCTCTTGTGATTCTTGAGCAAAGTATTCGCTATTACTAGCTGTAATTTACTGCAGGATTCATTTAATTTTTCTCCTCTCTTATTCCTAGTCCCAAGCCCATATTCTCCCGTAACCCTTTCCTACGCCACTTCGCCCACAATCTCATTCTATTACCCCCAGACAATTAAATTTTCATCTCAGTTTAAGTACTAAATTACCCTTTCAGTATCCTCATATACTTCCTCCTCCTCCTCCTCATCTTCAGCTTGCGACGTCGGCGTATATATCGAGAGCACCGCAGTCGGTGTTGGTTTGCTGTCGATCCTGATGAGAACAACCCTGTCACTGAACTGTTCACTGCAACACGCTCTGTGCCCCACCTTCCTATTAACAACGAATCCTACTCCCGTTTTACCATTTTCTGCCACTATTGATATTACCCTGTACTCACCTGACCAGAAATCCTTGTCTTCTTTCAGTTTCACTCCACTGGCCCTCACCACATCTAGACTTGGCCTTATCATTTCCGTTTTCAGATTTCCTATCTTCAAACCTCCGTCATTCCACGCCCCGACTCGTAGATCGCCGTCATTTCGTTGGTTATTCAATCTTTTTCTCATGGTCACCTCCACCATGGCAGTCCCCTCCCGGGATCCGAATGGGGGACTAGTTCGACATCTTTTGCCGATGGAGAGATCATCATGACACTTTTCTATACAGACCACGCGTCCTGTGGGTATATCTTATATGTCTTTAATGTGTCCGTCTGTTATCATTTCGCAAACAACGTCTGTGTGAAATCCACCTCTCCCACTGTTCGTTAACGAGACTCAGAAGGCGGCTGGTATCTTTCTCTTGGACCCACGGAAGGCTTTCGATACAGTTTTGCAGTGTCGTTTAACAAGCGCACGGAATGTCGGATTAGGTGGGTTGAGTCTTTAATGTGTCCGTCTGTTATCATTTCGCCAACAACGATGGTGTGAAATCCACCTCTCTCGCTGTTCGTTAACGAGACTCAGAAGGAGGCTGGTATCTTTTTCCTGGACCCACGGAAGGCTTACGATGCAGTTTCGCAGTGTCGTTTAACAATCAAAATACGAGCGAACGGAATATCAGATTAGGTGGGTTGAAAATATCACAAAAAATGAAATACTCTCCTAACGGAGAGAAATGTACGGATGTATGAGTAGCTTCGTCCAAGCCCAAAGACAGTGTAAGACACTGTGTGACACAGTTTTTAAGGACCACGTTTTCGGAACTCTGTAATTGTCTTCCACTTCCACGCAGCTCTTTCTATATTATCCCGAAACTGCAGAGAGAGTGTCATTGCTGCGATAAGCAAGTTTTAGGATGGCAATCATTACAACATAGACTTTTTTGCGGCGAGATCTTGGTACAAAATTTCAATCGCCAGCTCTCTCATCTAAACGTGAACATATTTTATTGTTCGCATTGCATATAGACAGAAACAATCATTGCAAAGAAATATGAGAAATAAAGTCAGAGCTCTCACCAAGGCACTTGAGCGTGAATAGCAGAGTATTCATATAGTTGTAGATCTACTGACATTGCAGTATACAAGTATTAGCTATTCAAGCCCGTGTCTTTTCCGTTGCGCTCAACTGAGTGTGTGTGTGTATGTGTGTGTGTGTGTGTGCGTGTGTGTGTCTGAGAGAGAGAGAGAGAGAGAGAGACAGAATATTTATGCTCAATTTTACGAATCAGATAGCTTTTTCAAACTGTACTCTGGGGCATAAGAATGACATATTTGCATTGATTGAAGGTGTAGGTATTGATTGTCATTACATGTAAAAGTAGTCATTAGTTTTTGTATCTTGTACACGTCTGTGAAGGTACTGCATATAATGTCTTCCCATTCATTACTTACTCATTCATGTCATTCATCGGGTTCTCTGTTATCGAAGACGATAGAGAACGTCCATGGACGTTGAGCAAAGGTGCATGTAGTAGTAGATGGAACACCGTCTTCGCCCGGACGAAACGGATTTATCGCTAAACTTTGAGGAAACGCTGAAGGCCCGATTTCCCCTCCAAGTTGTCGAAGTTGACACGTGCTACACGAGCAAATATTGACAAGGCGCAGAGTGGAAAAAGGTGGGAGGGTAAGGCGTGCACCGGAGAAAGTTGCTGACCAAGGGACAGCGCTGTTAAGCCCAGAATATCCGTCGCACGTGGCAGGATCCCACGCAGGAGCTTACGCGACCTTCTGTATTTGTCCCAAGGTGCTGCCGAGACCAACAGGCGCATTAAACTGTGCCAAAAAAAAAAAAAAAAAAAAGAAAAACGTATTTGACTACACTACAGTACGCAGTAGAATAATGCGGTATCTGGTTCGCTTGCAAAATTGGTGGTAGAATCCTATATTAAAGAAAACACAAAATAAGAGAAAACAAAGAAAGACTGCGGTAACAATGTTGAAATACACAGAAAGACTATCGAATAAAATACAAGACAATGGGAAAACTAGAATTTTCTTTGTAGTGGCTAGCCCCATGAATAAATTCGAAAGAAAAAAAAGTCGCTCTAATTTGAAAATGGTAACTGTAATTCCGAAAGCTACTGAACCAGTGAAATTGTTCGTAACAGATAAATAACATTAAATAGAGATTAATTCAATGTACACTACGGTGGCAAAAGACATGGGATACCTCCTAATATTGTGTCGTACCTTCTCTTTCCCGGAGTCTGCACGAACGCGACGTGGCATGGACTTAACAACTCGCTGCAAGGCCCCTGCAGAAATCTTCAGTCAAGCTGCCTTTATAGCCATCAGCAATAGTGTAAGTGCTGTGGGTGTAAGACTTCTGTACGAACTGACTTTCCTATTACGTCACATATATGTTCAATGCATTTAATACCGGGCTATTTGGGTAGCCAAATTGATCGCTCAAATTGTCGATAATGTTCTTCAAATCAGTCGCGAGTAATTGAGGTCCGATGACATGACGTTCTTTGGAAACATGAAGTCCATAAGTGGCTGCAGATGGTCTCTAAATAGCCCAACATAACTATATCTAGTCCATAATCGGTTCAGTTGAACCACAGGTCCCAGTCCATTCCATGAAAACATAGCCCACACTATTATGGAGTCACCATCAGCTTGCATAGCGCTTTGTTGACAACTTGGGTCCATGACTTGGTTGGATCTGCACCATACTCGAACCTTACCATCAGCTCTTACAAACTCAAACTGGGACTTATCTGACCAAGCCACGGTTTTCCAGTCGTCTATGGTCCAATCAATATGGCGACGAGCTGCAGCAAAGGTACTAGCGTCGACCATGTGCTGTCATATCCCATTAACGCTAAATGCTGCCACAGTGTCCTAACGGATAAGTTCGTCGAACATCCCACTTTGATTTCTGCGGTTATGTTACGCGGTGTTGCCTGTCTGTTAGCACTGACAACTCTACGCAAACGCTGGTGCTCTCGGCCGTTGGCCACTATGTTGCCCGTACTGAGAGGATAAGTCCTGAAAGTCGGTATTCTCGGCAAGCTCTTGACACTGTCGATCCCGGAATAACGAATTCCCTAACGATTTTCGAAATGCAACGTCCCACGCGTCTAGCTATAACTAGCATTCCGCGTTTAAAAGTCTATCAGTTCCCGTTGTGCAGCCATAATCACGATGGACATCATTCCACATGAATCACCTTGTGTACGCAATACTATCGCCATCTTTGTGTTTGTTTATCAGTTAAGAAAAGGCAAACCTACGTTTCTAGCATTTGTAGACTTAGAGAAAGCTTTTCACAATGTTAACTGGAATACTCTCTTTCATTTTCTGAAGGTGGCAGGGGTAAAATACAGGGAGCGAAAGGCTATTTACAATTTGTACAAAAACCAGATGGCAGTTGTAAGAGTCGAGGGGCATGAAAGGGAAGCAGTGGTTGGGAAGAGAGTGAGACAGGGTTGTAGTCTCTCCACGATATTACTCAATCTGTATATTGAGCAAGCAGTGAAGGAAACAAAGGAAAAATTCGGAGTAGGTATTAAAATTCGTGCAGAAGAAGTAAAAACTTTGAGGTTCGCCGATGACATTGTAATTGTGTCAGAGACAGCAAAGGACTTGGAAGAGCAGTTGAACGAAATGGACAGTGTCTTGAAAGGAGGATATAAGATGAACATGAACAAAATCAAAACGAGGATAATGGAATGTAGTCAAATTAAATCAGGTGATGCTGAGGGAATTAGATTAGGAAATGAGACACTTAAAGTAGTAAAGGAGTTTTGCTATTTAGGGAGTAAAATAACTGATGATGGTCGAAGTAGAGAGGATATAAAATGTAGACTGGCAATGGCAAGGAAATCGTTTCTGAAGAAGAGAAATTTGTTAACATCGAGTATAGATTTAAGAGTCAGGAAGTCGTTTCTGAAAGTATTTGTATGGAGTGTAGCCATGTATGGAAGTGAAACATGGACGATAACTAGTTTGGACAAGAAGAGAATAGAAGCTTTCGAAATGTGGTGCTACAGAAGGATGCTGAAGATAAGGTGGGTAGATCACGTAAGTAATGAGGAGATATTGAATAGGATTGGGGAGAAGAGAAGTTTGTGGCACAACTAGACTAGAAGAAGGGATCGGTTGGTAGGACACGTTTTGAGGCATCAAGGGATCACCAATTTAGTATTGGT
This sequence comes from Schistocerca piceifrons, assembly GCF_021461385.2. NCBI lineage: Eukaryota > Metazoa > Arthropoda > Insecta > Orthoptera > Acrididae > Schistocerca > Schistocerca piceifrons. Next base: position 49,543,050 of record NC_060139.1, read on the forward strand.
GGGCACCGTGGAGGGTAAAAATCGTAGAGGGAGACCAATAGATGAATACACTAAGCAGATTCAGAAGGATGTAGGTGGCAGTAGGTAATGGGAGATGAAGAAGCTTGCATAGGATAGAGTAGCATGGAGAGCTGCATCAAACCAGTCTCAGGACTGAAGACCACAACAACAACATCAGTATCCCATCACTTTTGTCTCCGTAGAGTACACAAACAGTCAAAAGTTTTCGATGGCCCGTGTTAAAAACTATGTAATTCATTTTAAACTAAACAGATCAAGCAAATAAGTATTTTCTCTCTATGCCTGTAAGTAGAATGCATTATAAATGTGGTGTCACCGCCAGACACCACACTTGCTAGGTGGTAGCCTTAAATCGGCCGCGGTCCGCTAGTATACGTCGGACCCGCGTGTCGCCACTGTCAGTGGTTGCAGACCGAGCGCCACCACGCGGCAGGTCTAGAGAGACTTCCTAGCACTCTCCTCAGTTGTACAGCCGACTTTGCTAGCGATGCTACACTGACAAATACGCTCTCATTTGCCGAGACGATAGTTAGCATAGCCTTCAGCTACGTCATTTGCTACGACCTAGCAAGGCGCCATTACCAGTTTATATTCAGATTGTTATTAATGTATCAACAAGAGCGATGTACACCAATTATGGATTAAAGTTAAGTATTACATCAACTACGTACTTTATTTGCTACTATAAACTCCTTTAATGGTTCCAGACCTCACGCCAGTCTGCGTGATCTTAAACGCGTGCCTTTCGGCTACCCGTCACTGTGGATTGGCTGTCTTGCCAGTCCACAACAATAAACACATCAAAAAAAGTTTTGCATCACCCCTGTTCCCTGAACTCCTGAAGATAGACGTTGACTGTTCATATTGTATCACAGTCCCTTTGACTGTTCAGAGATGTCACTAAACCCGCCCAAAGATGTAAACAACCATGCATGATCAACACCTATTAGACGGAGGGAGTCTGACAGGCGATCAGTTACAGACATTCCATCAGGAAGGAGGTACAGGGCTCCTGTTGTCTGTAGTTCAACTATGCCTAGACGGTCCATACCGCGGTTCGATTGTGTTCGCATTGTTACTTTGTGCCAGGAAGGGCTCTCAACAAGGGAAGTAACCAGGCGCCTCGGACTGAACCAAGGTGGTGATGTTCTGAGATGGAGGAAATACAGAGAGACAGAACTGTCGATGACATACCTCGTTCAGGCCGCCCAAGGTCTACTACTGCAGTGGTTGACCGCTACCTGCGGATTATGCCTAGGAGGAACCCTCACAGCAACGCCACCGCGTTGAACAATGCTTTTCGTGCAGCCACTGGACGTCATGTTACGACTCGAACTGTGCGCAGTAGGCTGCTTGATGCGCAACTTCACTCCCAACGTCCATGGCGAGGTGTATCCTTGCAACCGCGACACCATGCAGCGTGGTACTACAAATGGGCCAAAAATGATGCCGAATGGACCGCTCTGGATTGGCATCACGTTCTCTTCACTGATGAGTGTCGCACATGCCTTCAACCAGACAATCATCGGAGACGTGTATGGAGGCAACCCGTTCAGGCTGAAGGCCTTAGACACACTGTCCAGCGAGTGCAGCAAGGTGGAGGTTCCCTGCTGTTTTGGGGTGGCGTAATATGGGGCCGACGTACGCCGCTGGTAGTTATGGAAGGCGTCGTACGGCTGTACGATGTTTGAATGCCATCCTCGGACCGACAGTGTAACCATATCGGCAGCATATTGGTGAGGCATTCGTCTTCATGGACGACAATTTGGCCCACATCGTGCACGTCTTGGGAATGATTCCTTCAGGATCACGACCTCGCTCGGCTAGAGTGGCTAGAATGTACTCTAGACATTAACCCTACTAAAAATGCCTGGGATAGATTGAAAAGGGCTGTTTATGGACGACGTGGCCCACCACCCGCTCTGCGGGATCTACACCAAATCGCCGTTGAGGTGTAGGACAATCTGGACCAACAGTGCCTTGATAAACTTGTGGATAGTATGCCTCCACGAATACAGACATGCATCGATGCAAGAGGACGTGGTACTGGGTATTAGAGGTAGCGGTGTGTACAGAAATCTGGACCACCACCTCTGAAGGTCTCGCTGTATTGTGGTACAACATGCAATGCGTCGTTTTCATAAGCAATAAAAAGGGCGGAAATGATGTTTATGTTGATCTCTGTTCCAATCTTCTGTACAGGTCCCGGAAGTCTCGGAACCGAGGGGATGCAAAACGGTTTTTGATGTGTATAGTTTAGATTTTAGCCTCTTCGAAGAAGAGTTGCACAAAATCTTGGCATTATACAGATAACACTTTTTAGCGTTTTAGAACTGCAGTTCAACACGTGTATAAATTATTGCACAGATATTCATTATTGGATGACCTCACTTTTCTCATCACCACGCAGTCAAGTTCATGCCATAAGAGGTTATCCGGATTTAAGTCAGGTGACTGACTTATACAAATCAAATTCTCCCGTTTCCTACATTTTTCAATTCTGTAAACATGCCCTTTCCACAAATTAGAAACATGTTCGGGATTATTTTTCTGCTGCAGAAGAAAGTCACGGTCAGTAAGTCTGTTACCAGATATAACTGCATTGTCGATCACTGTCCTGTGTTATCTATCCTTCGATAATGTTTCAATGATTCTCACTAGATCCACGACTTTAACAGCCGCAAAACTTCACCACACCATGTCCGACGCCCAACCATGCTTAACCGTTGACATCACACACTGACTCTTCATACGTTCTCCACGAAATCGACGAACTAAAATTCGACAAACAAACATTCGACGATTGTTTCCAAATTCTCCAAATCTTAGTTCATTTCGCGAATAACACCTTGGACCACTACTACAAGCTCGTGTTTTTATCTCACTGCATCAACTGTAATCTCTTCATTTAACTTTGTTTGCGTAATACAGGTTACTTGACAGCTATGCATTCCCTTAAACCTTGCTCAGAAGATTTTGCGCTGTTGAGATAGAGATTGGAGTGCTCGCATACTACACTACTGGCCGTTAAAATTGCTACGCCAAGAAGAAATGCAGATGACAAACGGGTATTCATTGGACAAATACACTCCTGGAAATGGAAAAAAGAACACATTGACACCGGTGTGTCAGACCCACCATACTTGCTCCGGACACTGCGAGAGGGCTGTACAAGCAATGATCACACGCACGGCACAGCGGACACACCAGGAACCGCGGTGTTGGCCGTCGAATGGCGCTAGCTGCGCAGCATTTGTGCACCGCCGCCGTCAGTGTCAGCCAGTTTGCCGTGGCATACGGAGCTCCATCGCAGTCTTTAACACTGGTAGCATGCCGCGACAGCGTGGACCTGAACCGTATGTGTAGTTGACGGACTTTGAGCGAGGGCGTATTGTGGGCATGCGGGAGGCCGGGTGGACGTACCGCCGAATTGCTCAACACGTGGGGCGTGAGGCCTCCACAGTACATCGATGTTGTCGCCAGTGGTCGGCGGAAGGTGCACGTGCCCGTCGACCTGGGACCGGACCGCAGCGACGCACGGATGCACGCCAAGACCGTAGGATCCTACGCAGTGCCGTAGGGGACCGCACCGCCACTTCCCAGCAAATTAGGGACACTGTTGCTCCTGGGGTATCGGCGAGGACCATTCGCAACCGTCTCCATGAAGCTGGGCTACGGTCCCGCACACCGTTAGGCCGTCTTCCGCTCACGCCCCAACATCGTGCAGCCCGCCTCCAGTGGTGTCGCGACAGGCGTGAATGGAGGGACGAATGGAGACGTGTCGTCTTCAGCGATGAGAGTCGCTTCTGCCTTGGTGCCAATGATGGTCGTATGCGTGTTTGGCGCCGTGCAGGTGAGCGCCACAATCAGGACTGCATACGACCGAGGCACACAGGGCCAACACCCGGCATCATGGTGTGGAGAGCGATCTCCTACACTGGCCGTACACCACTGGTGATCGTCGAGGGGACACTGAATAGTGCATGGTACATCCAAACCGTCATCGAACCCATCGTTCCACCATTCCTAGACCGGCAAGGGAACTTGCTGTTCCAACAGGACAATGCACGTCCGCATGTATCCCGTGCCACCCAACGTACTCTAGAAGGTGTAAGTCAACTACCCTGGCCAGCAAGATCTCCGGATCTGTCCCCCATTGAGCATGTTTGGGACTGGATGAAGCGTCGTCTCACGCGGTCTGCACGTCCAGCACGAACGCTGGTCCAACTGAGGCGCCAGGTGGAAATGGCATGGCAAGCCGTTCCACAGGACTACATCCAGCATCTCTACGATCGTCTCCATGGGAGAATAGCAGCCTGCATTGCTGCGAAAGGTGGATATACACTGTACTAGTGCCGACATTGTGCATGCTCTGTTGCCTGTGTCTATGTGCCTGTGGTTCTGTCAGTGTGATCATGTGATGTATCTGACCGCAGGAATGTGTCAATAAAGTTTCCCCTTCCTGGGACAATGAATTCACAGTGTTCTTATTTCAATTTCCAGGAGTGTATATTATACTAGAACTGACATGTGGTTACGTTTTCACGCAATTTGGGTGCATAGATCCTGAGAAATCAGTACCCAGAACAACGACCTCTGGCCGTAATAACGGTCTTGATACGCCTGGGCATTGAGTCAAACAGGGCTCGGATGGCGTGTACAGGTACTGCCCATGCAGCTTCAACACGACACCACAGTTCATCAAGAGAAGTGACTGGCGTATTGTGACGAGTCAGTTGCTCGGCTACCATTGACCAGATGTTTTCAGTTGGTGAGAGATCTGCAGAATGTGATGGCCAGGGCAGCAATCGAACATTTTCTATATCCACAAACGCCCGTACAGGACCTGCAATATGCTGTCGTGCATTAGCCTGCTGAAATGTAGGGTTTCACAGGGATCGAATGAAGGGTAGAGCCACGGGTCGTAACACATCTGAAATGTAACGTCCACTGTTCAAAGTGCCGTCAGTGCGTACAAGAGGTGACCGAGACGTGTTACCAATGGCACCACCCCACACCATCACGCCGGGTGATGCGCCAGTATGGCAATGACGAATACATGCTTCCAATGTTCGTTCACCAGGATGTCGCCAAACACGGATGCGACCATCATTATGCTGTAAACAGAACCAGGATTCATCGGAAAAAATAACGTTTTTTGCCATTCGTGCAACCAGGTTCGCCTTTGAGTACACCACAGCAGGCGCTCCTGTCTGTAATGCAGCGTCGAGGGTAACAGCAGCCATGATCTTAAAGGTGATAGTCCACGCCGCTGCAAACGTCGTCGAACTATTCGTGCAGATGGTTGTTGTCTCGCAAACGTCCCCAGCTGTTGATTCAGGGATAGAGACGTGGCTGCACGATCCGTTACAGCCATGCGGGTAAGATGTCTGTCATCTCGACTGCTAGTGATACGAGGCCGTTGGGATCCAGCACGGCGTTCCGTATTACTCCCTGAACCCACCGATTCCATATTCTGTTAATTGGATCTCGAACAACGCGAGTAGCAATGTTGCGATACGATAAACCGCATTCGCGATAGGCGGAAACGTGATGGTACGCATGTATCCTCCTTACACGAGGCATCACAACAACGTTTCACCAGGCAACGCCGGTCAACTGCTGTTTGTGTATGAGAAATCGGTTGGAAACTTTTCTCATGTCAGTACGTTGTAGGTGTCGCCACCGGCGCCAACCTTGTGTGAATGCTCTGAGAAGCTAATCATTAGCATATCACAGCATCTTCTTCCTGTCGGTTAAATTTCGCGTCTGTAGCACGTCATCTTCGTGGTACAACAATTTTAATGGCCAGTACTGTACTTAAATCGTCACGAATTTCAGGCTCAGTGCGAGTCGTCTGACGTTTACTCGGTACACATATGAGCTGATATTACCTGTATGATATCATTTTGAACCTCAAAGGTTGTGAAATGCTTGCATTGGCACCGGTTAACTTGATACGCTGGAATGTGTACACTACTTTAGATTGGGCTACGCCAACTTACGTTGCTATTGCACTACTATAGTAGTCTTCCTGATGAAGAACCACTGTAAAATTCCAGCACGTTTTCCTGTTCCTATCACCTGCTTCTGTCCCATTACGAGGAAATACAGGGTGGCCCAAAAGTCCGGAAACACCCTCATAAAATTCAAATGTAGTAGCAAACAAGGAAACAGAGTCCCTACACACGAGGAACGGGAAGGGGGAAACTTTATAGGCTATGCCACCAACATGGCGGCCATCTTGAAAGCCGCCATCTTGGATTCAACTCCAAAATTTCAAATGGGAATATGGTCATGTGTCATATCAGACAGATAGAGAATTTCACCAGAAAAACGATGCCGTTGTTATTTTAGACGTAGCGTTATTTATACTCCGGTTATAGACAGTTACATGTGGCAGTGGTGGGACGCGCGGCAGCAGGCGTGTTAGGTGCCGAAGAGGCATTACGCCGATGTTACAGTCCCAAGAGATCACCAACAGTAATAGGAATGGCTCGATATGTTGTCCATTGTGTTGGATTGTTAATTCTATACTCCGAACCCAGTCCTGATGAACTTTGACCAACACATCTGGCTGAATTTGACCACACGCATCAACAATGCGCTGCTTTAGATGATGTAAGTCCCGTATTTTCACAGGATAAGCCATTGCTTTGACATGACCCCAAAGATAAAAATCCAAAGGAATCACATCTGGTGAACGTGGAGGCCACTCCCTACGAACAATTCACTTTTGAGGGAACTGCACATCCAGGTATGCTCGCACATTGTGCCCATAATGTGGTGGGGCTCCATGATGTTGGAAGAATTCCGGAAATGTCCCATCCTCCCTTAACAACGAGGGAAACACTTCTTCATTCAATAACCTCAGATAACCATTGATTAAAACGTTCGCATGAGTAAATGATACCTAATAGTTAAACATATCAGGCATGGGATAGTCACTTTGCACAGTTTCAGACTCCATTTTATGACTTCTCAGTACGTAATACTCACGCTGCCGATCGTCCCACTGCTGCCGCAAGTAATTGGCTATAACCCGAGAATGAATAAAGCCATGTTTAAAATAACAACGGCATTGTTTTTCTGGTGAAATTCTCTATCTGTCTGATATGTCATATGAGCACATTCCCATTTGAAATTCTGGAGTTGAATCCAAGATGGCGGCTTTCTAGATGGCCGCCATGTTGGTGGCATAGCCTGTAAAGTTTCCCCCTTCCCGTTCCTCGTGTGTAGGGACTCTGCTTCCTTGTTTCCTACCCCATTTGCATTTTATGAGGGTGTTTCCGGACTTTTGGACCACCCTGTATGGTATCAACACCAGGCGTAGAAACATAGTGTTAGATGCGCACAACGTACTGCAAACTAAGGCGAACTGATTGCTACGCAGACATCAGAGGTAATGAAGCGTATTCCAATGAAACTTTCTGAGGCAAGCCGCGTCAGTGTTGTTGTGGATACTCGTCAGAGCTCCTTTATGCGACCAACAAGTAAAATACACAACCGAGGCGCTTAGTATTCGCATGTTAAACTCATTTTGTTAAAAGAACAGGGATATGAGAGAATATTCAAAACTAAATCCCTGTTTTAACGACAAATCCGTAGTTATGACGGGTGATGGAAAACTTATGACCGGTAGTGTAGATTAAATTTGAAATCACGTTCTGCTGGCCTCAATTGTCAATAGGTCATGCCCCAAGTGAACGTAAATACCGCAGATGCTCTTTGACCTCATCGATATTGCAGGGAGTCAGGTTTTGCCGAGAGAAAAAAGCGCGTGTTATTCGCAGAATAAACTAAAACACGGAGAATCGCGTAACCGCTATGTAACACAATATATGATAAACGCGCGGTGTACAGAAATCTTTACAGGTATTCTCTAACATTCCTACGTTATTATCCAGTACGGTCAGGAAGGGGAATTTTCTAATACAAGTAAATTGGCCCGTGTAGATAAAATTACATCAACGAGTAAGCTCTGCACACCATCTTGTAGTGCATAGCGGAGGTTTCTTCCTACGGCGTGACGTAATATTCTTCCTGTTCAGTACACGTGTGGAGCGCTTGTGTGTGCGCTGAAGTCAAATTTGTCTTCGCCGTCTTTACATGAACAATATCTACGAGGCTGTGGTGTGTTCCTAGGTTCATCAGTTGACATTTTGTGAGTAGGTTTTCTCGATATTGTTTGCATGTATCTTCAAGCGCCTGCACCTTCAGTCCTTTGAGCATTTCCGACATTCTCTCCCATGGGTCAAAAACTTTGTCAGCATTTGTTCTGACCTTTGTATGCCTTCAGTATTTTTTGTTAGTCCTATTCTTTATGGGTCTTACAGACTTGAACAATATTCTGCAATGGGCCATAGGAACGCTTTTTAAGCAATCTACTTTGGAGACTTATTTCATTTTTCCTGTATCCAATCGTTGAACAAATTTTGTCACTGAGAGACTGAGCCCATTTCATCCTTTCATTTCGTGTTCCCGCAAGTTACTGACCCCGTATTTCTTTAACTTGACTGATTGTCATTGCGATTAATTGATGGTGCAGTCGTAGCGTACTCAATTTTTACGTTTTGTGAAGTACACTATTTTAAATTTCCGTAAATTGACAACAGGTTATCTGTCTTTGAACCACTTTGAATTTTTTTAACAATCTACAGCATGTCTGTGCATTTTATTAACTTTACCTCAAGACAGGTAAGTCTATTACTATTAGTATGGACTGTCCATTCATTAATGCGTACCTTGAATAGTAAAGACCCACGACACACTTACCTGAGAAAAGCATGATATCATTTTTACATACGCCAATGACTCCATTCAATTATAATATGCTGCCTCCTCTCTACTACGAAGTCGTAAATCAAACAAACAAACATCATTTGATTTCTAAAAAAATTGCTCCAAGCACTATGGGACTTAACATCTGAGGTCATCAGTCCCCTAGACTTAGAACTACTTAAACCTAACCAACCTAAGGACATCACACATATCCATGCCCGACGCAGGATTCGAACCTGCGACCGTAGTAGCCGCGTGGTTCCGGACTGAAGCGCCTAGAACCGCACGGCCACCGCCGCCAGCATTTACTTTCTCATACGATTGTATTTGCTCCAGTAAGACTTGTTGAGATCCTCACTCAAATACTTTATGAAAGTAAATCAAAGTTATTGCTTTCTCTCGTGGCTTTCAGAAGGAAATGTGACAAAAGGTTGAGTTGAGTTTGGCGTGACCGATGTTTTGGAACCCATTATGCCCAGCATGACGGAGGTCATCCTTTCCGAGCTCAGAAAATCTAATATTCTATAATAGATGAAAGTCAGTCCTATAGGACGGATACTGAATCTACTAGAGGCGGACGTGACACTGACCCCGTTCAAAAAGTTCCGAGAAAGGTTTTAGTTTTCTCGTTTAACTGACGTCAGTGCAGTAAGTGCGGTGGTAGCTTGAACTAACAATTCCAAGCAACAGATGTGCATTTCAGTTGCCAACTGTTAGCAGGGAGTGTAAAGCAGTGGACGTATGGCCGTAGACACACTACGTTTTGTGGTACAGATCACAATGGAACAAGGAGCAGAGCATCTCTATATCCAGTGTTGAAGACATTTTCGGGAATGTTTTGAAGAAGATAGAGCTATGTGCAAAGTTTGTGCTGCATAACGTGAAATCTGAACAAAGACAACGAGGCGTGGACGCCTGCCACTTGACTGAAATGAAAAAAATGGTCACCGGTGACGAGACTTGGTATTATCGATACGAACACACCACAAAAAGTGCAGAATAGGTGTCTTGTGGCTCGACAGATCGAAGAACAGGTAAATGTGATGCGCGAGTCAGATACTGTAGGAATTCTCTGACAGTTTCAACGTTCTGTGTGTTGTACTGATGTGGGGAATGATTGTGTAGAATACTTAAAGAGTAAAGTCACCCTTTTATACTTTCTATAGTTCTTATTAATCTATTCTTGAACGTTTTTTGGATGACGGGACACTTTACTTGTTCCATGTGCTGTTATGACACACTTGTTACAATGGAGCAAAAATTGCACTTCAGTGGACATATTGTATGGAGACGAATGCACCACATAGTGTTCAACTGTGGACGGCCAATATCACACACAATGGCCTCCCATGAATTTTGACTATTGATTGTCTCCTACGCACCTCTATTGATCTTGGAATAATCCTTGCATTTGTGAAATGTCATTTTCACAAATACCTTGAACTGCGTTTAAAATGCTTAGTAGCCTAACTGGTATTTGGGTTGTGACGTGGCAGTGGTAGGTCATTCCAATACGTACGCCCATTGCACTCCTAATTAATAGGTTAGAAAAGTGCAAGACATGAATATTCACGTGGGGTGTAGATTAACGTAGAATTTTATTTCAGTTCTAATCATACACTGAAAACAGAATTCATGGCGAAGGCAGGAAGCTACCATTGCCCAGTAGGAGTGACGGCAGTACGTCCAAGCACATCACTTCACGCATTAGGGTGCGGAAAGACCCAAGTTAAGAGTAAAATTTAATTTCCGAGGGCAGACAACCCTTGGCAATCATGAAAAGGACGAGGCTAAGGATGGGAATGTCAAGGAAAGAAAAGTAGCCCATGTGAATATGCATTCAATTCCAATAAAGCGAGAACTGTTACAGAGAGTGTTTCTAAAGAGTTTGGACTGAAGGACCCGACATAGGACACGACAATTTTGATAGAAAAATAATAGATAAGGTGGCTTGTCTGACATCTCAGCGGACTCAAAAGTTACAAGTAGGTCAGACGGATCGCTTTGTGGGGAGAATGCATCGGGACCTGACTAACGTTGACCTGTGTTGGATGGCAGTCCACCTTGGTTACAACATAAGCTTCCTATTTGTCCATTTCGTGTTAAAGTATTCTGAATACATACAGTCGCATGGGCAGTGATTTTAGTTGGTGATTTAGAGTAAAAGGGGCGATCAAAAAATCTTTGTTCGAAGACCGTATAGTACAGAATCGGTCTGTCAACCAGGAAAAATCGCCGTGAGCATCCCACAGACGCACAAGGTTGAAAATACCCGTCTGGTAAAACAATGTGTCTTGTGGCGTGAAGAACTTCGTAACTGCCTGTCGCACATTCCAATCTGACAGGAATCGTCAACCCTTCAAATGTTTCCCACTTAAGTTGGCGTAACTTCTGCTTTACGACAGTTGCTGTATGGGGACGTACTTCATGATGAGAAAGCAGCACACCTAGTCGTAATTTTCCACAATGGTGGTTATCGACAAACATGCAGCTCCATACACATTCTTCATGTTCCTATAGATGGCTTCAGGTGTTTGTCCTTCGGCAGCCAAGAAGAGAACAACAGTACATTGGTCCTCCTAGGACTCATTTGGTAATAACATCCCCATAGTTCACGTATCCGTATTTACCGCACGTACGTCAAAAAGAAACGAGTGCTACACTAATCCCTTGCGTACATGCCGGTGTTTACATACCCGCATCGGAGTCGCCATACGTTGCAGATACACTTCTGCAATGCCCCCGAATGGAAAGATTAGGATCGCCCCTTATTATTCTTGCTGGTGAGAATAACTGCAGACTTAGAGACAGTTCAACTGAACAAAGCTTATGGGTCATCCTACTTCATTCCATAACCAACTGCCGTTAAGTGGGATGAAGCTAATTATTCAGTGGTGTACTGATAAGTATACCTACAGAGTGGTCGATGAAGGCCATGTAGACGTGACTGGCAGTGGGGATGGGAAAAAGGTTAGGGGAGTTTGTGCAGGTCCCTCGTCGCAGGCCAGAGCAGAGCTGTGATGGATATGTTACGTACGAATAGCTAAATTCAGTGTGGCAGACCTGTGGTGCCTTTCGTAAACAGTCTCAGTCGCTCAATCTCCCAGAGTTCTGATGAGTCTTGTCGTCAACTTCGATGGTGGTGATGATGATGACGATGTTTGGTTTGTCGGGCGGCCAACTGCCCAGTCATCGGCACCTGTACAAAGTCCCTACTTCTACACAATCCATTTTTTTTCACACAGTCCAATTTAACCACTATCACGAATGATAACGAAATGATGACGACAACACAAACACCCAGTCCCTGGACAGAGAAAATCCCCAACCCGGCCGGGAATCAAACCCGGGACCCCGTGATCCAGTGGCAGCAACGCTAGCCACTAGACCACGAGCTGCTGACAGTCAACTTCGAGTAAGTGCAGTAAATTCTGTACTTGGAGGACAAAGGGTCTCGATAATATAGTTGATAATACCCGACTAGTGTGTTATTCCTTTAACGGTGTACTGACACCTTACCAAGCGTTGTTATGCTAGGTTCACTTAGGTGCACAGGTAGGATGGTAGTTTATCTGCAGCTGCATCATGGATAAGGATAGCTGGGTTTAACAGCTCGAGATTGCGCGGCTGGAATTGAAAAAAGCTGCATCGGAAGGTAGGTCTGTGTCGAAATGAAGTCCCGCGCACCTGTTACCGTCAGATGCAGGTTAATCGATATCGTGTTGCAGAGCTTGTAATGGTAATACCGGTCGCCTTAAACAACAGTCAATGCGAACATTATACCTCAGCGACGAATTTTTGAAAGTTGTGAACGTAAGAGAACCTACTGGGAACGGAACAAACAAACTGGGATTCGTTTCCAAAACACTCCAGCAGAGTATAACTAACAGTAAACAAGTGGGTCAGTAACAAACGTTCGCCCAGCACAGATGCAAGTTATATCTTTACAAATTACTATCGGTCGCCAGCCTAATTAGGCATTCTTGTGTCAAGCAACGTAATACAGCAGAAGGCAGTGCCAAGGCTAACCTAACCTTCCTTGACAATCTTTCTTTACACCTGTTCACACTACAACACAGTAATTTAACCTTGCAGATAAATAAATGTACTGCTAACTTCGAAGTCTGACAACCAAATGGCCAATTAGGTAACTGACAGTAACGTATACCTCTCAACAAAACGTACCTTAAAAGAACTAGATGCAGCAGTTTCTAGAACTAATCACCAACACACATTAACTAGTAGCAATACTAAACAGGGGAAAGCTAAAATGATTCAGATTTAAATCTAGATGTCTCTTAATGATAATGCTCTATAACTTCATTGCTTAGTACAGGGTCTCCATGTATACGGTGATTATAATTAAACTTGCAATAGTTGCCGGCCGCGGTGGTCTAGCGGTTCTAGGCGCTCAGTCCGGAACCGCGGGACTGCTACGGTCGCAGGTTCGAATCCTGCCTCGGGCATGGATGTGTGTGATGTCCTTAGGTTAGTTAGGTTTAAGCAGTTCTAAGTTCTAGGGGACTGACTGATGACCACAGATGTTAAGTCCCATAGCGCTCAGAGATATTTGAACCACTTTTTGGCGATAGTTGAACCATTGTAGACGAAAAGCTATGTATCGTATAGGTACTCAACTTTACAGGAATGATATTCAGACTGAGAGATTCAGGATTTGCGTTGTTATTGGTGTTAGCACCATGACTGTCGCCACCTCCTCGATCGACGACTTCAAACCTTCAGTCAACCAACAAGGAAGACTGAAAGCACGTAAAGTTTTAGAACTGTATGGCAGACCATAGCTTTTCAAACTATTCCATTAGCAAAATACATCAACTTAGCGTGAACCTTTGTTGCTCATTGTCCCAATTGCATTACCAAGCAGGGTCCCTTCCTTTTCCGGAATGAACCCGAGTGTCGTTGAAATTCAGATGCCAGCATTAAAGTAATATCATTCGATTTCACTGCTTTAATTTCAAAGTTCAGTTAAGGTATTCATAGCTGGCTACAATATTTAGATTACACAAGCACAAATTAATGGTGCGAGTTTTGTTACCATATTTTAGCTTACCTGTGACTGCAGCTCAGCTTGGTACGTACTAAATTTTACTATTGTTAATTGTTCAGAATAATTTAATTCAGGTTCAAAGTTAAATCTCGTATTTCTAAATTGCGTAGATTCAAGTAGTTTTTGAAATGATTGTTGAGATACCCAAAGACTAACCTTATTTTACTGAATTTCGTAGTGCTTTAGAAACAAAGCTCACTATTAATTTCAGTCACTAAATTAACTTTCAATTTTTGGGTTTTATTAATTCTTTTCCTAAATTAAGTCAGAGTGTAGCGAAATTTATTACTTCTGACAAACATTCAGTTTTCACACAACACGTGTCAACCTTCAGCTGCCACGCTTTTGGTGCTAAATATACATTCATTAATCTTTCATTTTCAGTTATTATAGTAGTCGTCCATGGGACTGGCGACCGTAATTTTCCCCAAATCTCAAATATCTAATTAACGCCAATTAATTGTTACCGTAACGACCGCACATTTACTTCCTTTATTAACTTTACCCCTTTTCAAAATTAATTTCCACCAATTTAATTTGCATTTTTCCTTTCATTTAGATGTAACACTTTCCTCCGTCTTTACCGACAAATTAACTTCGGTGACAATTGCTTTTCCCAAATTTCCATTAGGTGCACGCGGTTTAATTTTTCACTGTCATTAAAGTCGATAAGTGAGGGGGAGGTTACAAGCGGTCGTGCGGTTCCAGACTGTAGCGCCTAGAACCGCTTGGCCACCACGGCTGACGCAGTATCTTCCAAGTCGTTCAATTATTTTTATTTTTTTTTTTTTTTTTTTTTAGCTTATGGTTGAATTTAACACACGTGATCTTCATAGAAAATTTATGTCGGATAGTTTCTTTTAAAACACGAATGTGTTGCTGCGACACTGTCTAAAAATCTATCTGTAAGATCGATATGTAGAATCGCAAGAGATTCTGCTTTCTTAAATATTGCCTTCAACGTCACAAGAAAGATAGACTGAACAAAGGCAAAGCTATGTTCTTAATTTTTGTAGGTTAACATAACGCTTCTGAAACCTCTTGTCATACACTCTTTGAAATTCTGAAGGTATCAGACATAAAACACAGGGAACAAAAGTTGTTTACAGTTCGCATGGAAACCAGACGCAAGTCTCAAAGGACATGAAAGGGAAACAGTGGTTGAAGAGGGAATAAGACAGCGTTGTCGCCTCTACTCGGTATCATTCAGTTTGTACAGTGATCACTATGTAAGAAACCAAGATCAAATCTGGACAGTTTTGCCTTTGTAATTCTGTCTGAGTCGGCAAATGGCGTGAAATAACAATTGAAAACAATGCTCACCATCTTGAAAAGACGTTATAGAGTGAATGTCAACAAAAGTAAAGAAAGGCGATGCAGAAGGAATTAGATTACAAAATGATGCCCAGCCAGTACTAATGATCGCAAAACACTTTCGGATAACAGGAATTTGATAACGTGGAACATAAAGGTAAGTGTTATAAGCCTTTACTGGAAACATTTTTTCTGGAGTGTGGCCTAATTCGGATGTGAAAGGTGATAAGTAGTTCAGACAAGAACAGAACAGTGCATTTTTAAATGTGGTACTACTGAACATGGCTGAAGATTACATGAATAGATCGAGTAAGTTATGAGAAGGTAATTTGTCTAATTGGGGAAAAAGACATTTATGGCATAACTTGATTATAAGTAGAGATCGGTTAATAGGACAACTAAAATTCTGCGAAACCAGTCGCGTTTATAAATAAAGGACTTCAGCTAAAACGGTCTTATTTCTTCCATATGGTATATCCGGGCTGTGACTGAAATGACTTCAAAGTCTGTTGCGTACGTCATGAGGAATGAAGCAATAGTGCATTCGGAAGTGGGTAATTTAAGGTGTAAAAGTTTTAGAGAGATACTATGGGATGGATACCATAAGCAGATTGAAATGGATGTAGGGTGCTATACTTATATAGCCATGAAAAGGCTCGATCAAGTTAGAGCAGTATGGAGAGCCGCATCAAACCAGTCTTCGGACTGAAGACCACAACAGTATTAGTGAAGACATCAATTTTGTTACAGACCAAATGTTACATATCACACATAATGTCTCCTATGAACTTAACGTTTTTCTTCACTACATCCAATAGGAAAAAGCATATGCTAAACACGTAGTAATTACATCAACTCACGTGGTGTAGTGTAATGAATTTATACACTCGTCCTTAACACATTGTGTTCCGTCACGAATGGAATTCAGTGTAACCTCCCCTTATCTCTCAATCGTCTATAATAACAGTTTCCACAATCACAACTTCCAATGTATTCCCGTGTCGGTTTCTTCTGAAAGAAATAAGAGAATTTATTTCCGAAATAATATCGCGAGTATGTCACGTGATCTCATCTACAATTTAGTATTCTAAGTGATAAATGAGCCCAATTTTTAGTCAGAAACTTTTTATTCATATTAAATGATTCTACCGTCATAGCTCACTAGATCCTCTTCATATTTATAAATTAAACACATGAATTCAGTGTATTTTGTGGTATACGGTTATCTAATTATCGTTAGTTGGTTATTATCTATACGATTTTAAAAATCAATAATAAAGTAGGTAAAAGGTATGTAAGACTATGAATTTCTATCTGAACACGACAGAGCTTTATTGCGTTTTGTATTATTGAAAATGGTATAGCCTGTCGTTTTACAATTTAACTTAGAAACTGAATGAAAGTGGAAGCCAGTACTTTCACGAAGAGGAAGAACTGCGAGAAATGAAAGCCTCTAGCTGCCAGCAAATATTGTAGGGCCAGTCAAGTATCGAAATCCGGCCTTTGTCCTACCGCACACATGCTTCCTCCATTATAAATCTATTATCATAAGAATAAGTAAATAAAAGTATTTAAAAGCAATAGACAACGTAAGCAAATAAAGGCAAGCAGCTGTAATCTCTTCAAACGTGTTTGTAAACAGTCACGCTTTGTAGCGGCTGAAACACAATGGAACACGCATCGACATCACGATCTTACAATTGCATAGATACGACGAGTACAAAACCAAAGGCCATGCTATCATGAAGACATACATTGTTAGATACAAGGTATGCTAATAATCGCAACCACGTTCTTCGAAGAGAAAAAATGAAAACCTACTTCAGTTCTACCTAAAGTACGGCAAACAGTGGAAATGTGATTTGCAATACAGATTTAAGGTGTTAAGAAATAAAATCTATGTGAGTGGATTCCTTCAAAATGCTAATGAGTCATTCCGTTTAAAAAATTTGAATATATGTAAAAAAACAGCATGTTTGCCAAGAAAAACAGTGCAAATAAAAATTTCCGATGCTATGATCACTTTCAGTGATGGAATGGATGGCAGGTTAAATTTCATGAGGGACTTAAAGAATCTGTAAGCTTAATATGTTATAATGTTATTGATGAATACAAAATTTCCCCCCAAAAAACACACAGGAACAATAACAAATAGTACGCTATTCACCTGGGTAGTCTTAGTTCACAGAAGTCATCTCTTAAGGTACAACTTCGAAGCGGATTTCCGCAGATGGTACATTTCCAAACCGATTTCCCTTGCACCTTTTTGTCTAATGCATGGATATCTTATAATATTCACGGGCTACACTACTTATGATGATCTACAACATACACCAGAACTTCTGTTGTAGACAGGAAACCTTACAGACTATGAATTTTCAGTGCATGTAAATATGGTACAAAAGTGGTTAATGAATTCAATTTACTACAAACATATTCCAAGAAGGACTGACTTGATGATCCTAGTGGCTCAAATGGTTCAAATGGCTCTGAGCACTATGGGACTCAACTGCTGAGGTCATTAGTCCCCTAGAACTTAGAACTAGTTAAACCTAACTAACCTAAGGACATCACACACATCCATGCCCGAGGCAGGATTCGAACCTGCGACCGCAGCGGTCTCGCGGTTCCAGACTGCAGCGCCAGAACCGCGCGGCCACTTCGGCCGGCTGATCCTAGTGAATATTCTACCTATGTATTATTGATATAAAATCCAATGACAATAAATATGAAATGTTTATTACATCTTGCGTTACCAAGGAAATTTCTAAAATCAAGATTGTTTCAAGGTAAAAGTTAATTAAGACATTTACAAACTAATTATCTTTCTCGTTGCCTGTATGCATATTTCCTCACACAATAAATTAATGGAACTACGTTTTATATAGTTTGAGGAAAGCCGGCCGCTGTGGCCGAGCGGTTCTAGGTACTTTAGTCTGGAACCGCGAAACCGCTACAGTCTAGGGTCCGAATCCTGCCTCGGGCATGGAGTGTGTGATGTCCTTATGTTAGTTAGGTTTAAGTAGTTCTAAGTTCAAGGGAACTGATGACCTAAGTCCCATAGTGCACAACCATTTTGAGGAAAAAAATTAGAATCTACCCTAAATTTATTGTGCGATAATTACATCCACACGGCGATTGAAGAGTGATCGGTTCATAGAAACAACAGTGTCTGATTCTGCAAGCGCTGTTACCAAAAGCTGAAGTTAATTATAGCAGGTACAGGGATTACAGACTGAATTCAGTAATGCTGCGTTTCACTTAATAAGGATAATTTGGCTTATCTAGGAAAAGCATGCGTGTTGTGCCTTATTTAGGTGGTTACATGTACTGTAATTTAATCCCACCCCACTGATTTAACTGAAATTTAATGAAACCTGATTCGCGCACCAGATAGGCAGGTACAAGAGAGCTAAACGGAATACGAATTAACGCAGAGTTGTGCTCAAGTTAAATTCGGGATAGCCCGACGATAAACTGGAATAAGATCCTCTCGCGGCGCTGCAATAGTTCCCTGTATTATTTATTTAATGGGAGCATTATGGCAAGAAGTCTGCTTCCAGGAACTTGTATCAGTAACAAGCAACTTCCTATTAAGAAATTAGACATTACTAGCTCCCAGCCCCAGGTTCGCAAGGGTGGAATTATGTACGGCCAGACGGATTGACTGGCGTAGCGTATTTTGTTTGTGAGTTACGAATAAAATTATTCAGAGAACATTAAGTAAGTGAATATCACTTTCATACAGCTAACGTGATGAAAGCAGTGCATGGCGGGAAAGTTGTCTGGAGACATGACTGTTGTGTATTCCATATAGAATTGGCGTTTGGAGTAATGTCCCACGGCAATCGTGACATAAGTAAGTTTACAATAAAATGTGAATGCTGTATGCGAATCATGTGTGTATGCGTGCATGTGAACGATTCAGTATATTCCGAAGGCTTGCTGAGGTGGCAAAAATGAAAAACACTCAAGATGTCCTGCGTAGATCGTGTTACAGTACAGTTCTTCTGAAGCTTCGTACGCTCTGTGATACACTTTTGATACTCACTGTCGCAATTCTTTGTCGTGGACTCATATGGCAGCCCTCTTCGCCGTGCCACGTTTAGAATCGAGTCCACATTTACGTCCGATTCAAGGTAAGCAGGAAGTTGAAAGTTATCTACCGCGCTGCTGAAAGAACGTACTGCGTGTAAACGAAGAGAAGATGGTGAAGTAGTTTTTCGGAAACCATTTGACGTGAAGCATAAAAAATGAAACAAGCTGTACTTTGGATTTATAATTTTTTCCGCTACGCAGTTGTTCTCAGACGATTATAGGGATACTACTGGTTAAAAATATTTAATTGTTTCAAATTGTAAGTCTCACACCACATGAGGTGGGGTTATCTTTCTTTCAATGATCATACTTATTCCAACACTTCAAAGCTGAATAATTCACTGCCCTTATTCGAAGAATTCGCAATCAAATGAGAGTGAGAATTGTGACTGTTATATGAGGAAAGCTGAAATTACTAGTGTGGAACTGTCTTCATATGAGGATCTCCAAATCATTGAGAGGTGTATGCTGGGTTAAAAGGCAGAGTGAAAAAAGTTAACCAGCCAGGATTCGATCCAACAATCTTTCCGTTTCTAGCCAGTGATTTTTTCTTTGAAAGAAAATCTCTCCACTCATAGGCACCCGCTTTGCCACTTTTTTCCGAAGACTGAAAAATCCGTGGTTTCAAGACGCCAAGATTGGAGCCCGTGATTTCTCGATTTATAGGCACCTGCTATGGTGTTTTTCTTCCATTTTCAGTCTGACAGTTTAAAGATGAGGAAAAACGCACATGGAATATACTAGTTTCCCATCCAGCTTGTACTCCACCGCTACCACGGCCATCGCTTTAAAAAAAAAAAAAAAAAAAAAAAAGAGGGAGAAAGGAAAATAAAGGCTGGAACTGTAACAACGAACAGCTTAACGACAAGATGCGTGCCTAGACATGGTTTTCTTCTACTTGTATATAATAGAGAGCAAAAGCGGTTCAAATGCTTGGCAAAGGTAGAAATGAGAAATGATAGCTCTCACAGGCTCCGATAGGGCGCTTCGACTATCAGATAAGGGCCACACCTGCCGACCACCTTAACCAATACCCTGTATGGTAAACGCGAGATTTAGGATGTTAGCAGAACTGTCCCTATCATGGGGCACCTGCGAGGTGTCCCAGTATGCAGTAAGCATGTACTGCTGAAATGTCAAAGTCACCACCAACGCCCCCCCCCCTCCCCCACTCACACACACACACACACACACACACACACACACACACACACATACACAAACGTACACCAGTAACAGCAAACACACAGAAAGAGTAATTAACGACATTACGAATTAGTCTCCGAATTCGGGAAGAACGAGGAATGCGATGCGGTATAATGTCGGTGGTGTAAGCGGTGACAGAAGATCTGGTGAGGAAAGCAAGTTGATTACGGAGCCAGAGACAGTTCTCCGGGCGAGGACTGCAGGTAAATCTATGCGAAAGCTCATCCAAAGAATCATATCGACAACTAGAAGCTGTGTCTCTAAGTCTAAGTCGGTGAAGACGTTCATTAGTAGGCAATAAGTCATTAGTGACTCTGTACCAAGAGAAAGTCACTTCCATCGTATGAATCGGGAGACTAGTATTGGTCCATACAAACTTCTAGCGAACAGGCGATGATAACAGATCGATAGAATTGGGGCAGACCTCCCCATCCCTGCGAGCAAGCAGTATTGTATCGTGAACACTTGCCACCTCAATATTTCGTCCACCAAATAGCCTACCACAATATAAAATTCCCGAAGAAGACAGATTTTGAAATGAATGGACCTACGACGTACGAGAGAGATGGAACTGTATCACGCCCGGGGTTACAAAAGGCGGGGGATCCCTTAAACTGGTTGTCGTTTCGTCCGTGCGCGCTGTCCACATTACGTACCTGATAATCCCGCGGGGGTCTTATTATTCTGCTCCACACTGCTGCTGGCTTGCCTGAAATTATCTATCGAAATACGCAAGCGGGTTTAGGGGAGCCACTCAACGTTAAAACGCTACACTGTTCTACGTCTGGTATGAACAACTATATTCTGCGACGATAAAAGAAAATCGCAGGTTGCACTGTTTACATTCTAATTCATAAGTGTTTATCCCAATTAATGGATGATTACCAGTCCACAATCTCACTCAGACGAGCGTACGCGTAACCGTCACGACGCGGGTGATTGTTGATGATCCGGAAGCCGAATGGTCGCACAAAAGTTCTTACGCTCGTCACGCATACACAGATATTTGGTACCAGACCTCCTTGACACAAGTAATAAATTTTTTCACTGTTCACAAGGTTAAATTTACAGTTCACAGTTCTCAATTGTACGAGCGTGCGCGTAGCCGTCGCGGCGCAGTTGATTGTTGATGATGCGGAACGCTCGCTACAGGACACTGGCACTTAAATGCTCCCTTTTTGTGGTGAATAGTATTACTTATTCACATTAGTTCATTCTGGGAGACCGAACACGGCGCGGATGATTGATGAACGGTGCGACACGCAACGAGAGGATACACGAATACGTTATTGGCGGCACTGCTCACTTTTAATTACATCATTACGCACTTTCCTCTGAATCACTTCTATATTCCACCACTTTACTGTAATAGCACTTTCAGCAACACTTGAACTTCCATAGTAACAGTGCTTCTTACATGCCGAGCTACCCATAACACAACATAACAGTTCCGTGTCCCATGCTCGACTCAGCAGACGCGGCTGCCTGCAAAGATACTCCGCAACCAATCCAGCGATATGACAGTACGCTTACAAGGCGTGACGTGATAGTACGCTATTCAGGGGTAATACTATCGTCTGTCGGACATATACTGCAGACGCTTTGCACGTGATACTTTAGAGGGACAAGCGTTCTTCCGGGAGCGGCTTCGTAAGAATTTCTTAAAACGGTTGAAATATACGGCCTTTTCCATACATATCGGCAGAACAGTTGCCGCGATTTCTTCGCTGCCATTTTTGGGATGGGCAGATCTTCGCGATATGACTTACACACAACATAGGTATTCATCATTCATACCTTAGGCAAAATGGTAAGTGAACGTCGTTCACGTTGCAGTGCAGCACCCTGAATTTCACCTTCAGTGGGCAACGATCGACGACAACCCACAAGGATGTGCGCAGATCCACGAAATGTGCCCATGAGGGACACCGTCTTCGATGCCGCGTAGATTGAGGGATTTGTCTTCATATAAGCGGACATCTGAAGTACGACAGAAACCATATATTATCCCTTTTAAAAAGGGGACTTCCTCAGTTCGACGAAGGAGGACTACCGCATAATCGGCTTGAGGGCTAAGTGTGAAGTTCATCAGTGAGAGCTATAAACCTGACCGCCGATCAATATCGATACAAGAGACAGGGGAAACAAAGCCGTGTGGAGTCGACTGCCTTGATGGACTCCTCGGCAGAGAACGGCCGTCAGCGTCAGCTATTCATTGGCCACCTCTGACGCTGCCATGTTCTTGTACAGTTTAGGGAGAACGACACGCCGATCGGTTCTAGGCGCTACAGTCTGGAACCGCAGGGCTGCTACGGTCGCAGGTTCCAATCCTGCCTCGGGTATGGATGTGTGTGATGTCCTTCGGTTATTTAGGTTTAAGTAGTTCTAAGTTCTAGGGGACTGATGACCTCAGAAGTTAAGTCCCATAGTGCTCACAGCCATTTGAACCATTTGATTTGAGATCGACACGTGCGGGAGCGGTATAGCTGACAGTCGCCAACAGTTCATCGAGACACACATGACTAACGCGATCAAACGACTTAGAAACATCTAGGAGGCAAAACACACTCAAAAGACGCTACAGCCACCATCTACATGACATCCTTATATTCTTCCGAAAGTGTGGGGCCAGTGAGGCAGCACTGATGTTTATCAATCACACAACCAAGCAATAAGCACAATCTGCTGTTCACGGCCCGTGCAACCGATTTGTAGTAAAAATCGAGTAGCGTGAGGGGACGAAAATCGGCTGCTATTAAACGGCTATCATGTTCTGGAGTGTTCCGGCCGGTGTGGCCGAGCGGTTCTAGGCCCTTCAGTCTGGAACCGATAGACACTACGGTCGCAGGTTCGAGTCCTGCCTCGGGCATGGATGTGTGTGATGTCCTTAGGTTAGTTAGGTTTAAGTAGTTCTAAGCTCCAGGGGACTGATGACCTCAGATGTTAAGTCCCATAGCGCTCAGAGCCATTTGTTCTGGAGTGAGGACAATTTTCTCCACCTTTACGCACTGTGAAACAGCTCTCCCTGCTAAATATCGATTAAAATGGAAGTAAAAGTAGAACCCAACAAATTCCAAAAGTGTAAATTCTTTTGGATGGCAATCCGGGCACGACGATCTACGTTAGGAAGTATTAACAACAATTTCAAGCAATTCATCCTACTTAAAATCTGCTAAAATCTTAACGATCTGGTCAGGCGTAATCATCTCACCGATGGTCACAGAACTAGCATCGAAAGGGTTGCCCAAGCTGTCAGCCATTGCATACAGCTGTGTGTAGTGTTTGTGTAAAGTCTGACTCCCCTCACTTTGGTAGTCTATTCATCGTATCATGTGCGGTGAAGGAAATAAGCCAATAGTGAATCTAGAGGGGACTTGGCTGTACGTTATGCTTGGATTTGTGAAATGCAAAAGTAACATTACCTTTGCGTGCGACAAGCGTGGATGACCTGGTGACAACGAATCAGTTGGAGCGCTACGAAAGGCACACGTAAATTAACCCAAAGACGAATCGACGACGAATAACCTCACACAAAAGTTACAACGCACCTTGTAAACAACGAAGTGCTATCACTCGAAACACTACGGTGGAGCGGAGGAAAGACGTCCTACCCTACGATGGCGCAAGCTGAACTGCCTCCAAATGTTCAAATGTGTGTGAATTCCTAAGGGACCAAGCTACTGAAGTCATCGGTCCCTCGACTTACACACTATTTAAACTATCTTATGGTAAGAACAACACACGCACCGAAACTGACAGGATACAATAAACTTAAAATAACTGCTTACCTACTTCACGTAACTTAAACAGATAATTAATAAAACAATTATAAACTAATGTCTGAGGAAATATTAGTTAGATGTGAACAGGAAGCGCCTTTAGTTTCTGGCAAAATTTGAGGCTGACAATTTTAACTAATACGGCTAATATGTACAGAGCTCTTACGATCACTTTTTCTTTCCTGTGATTACATAATTGTCTTGCCTTCCTTCCTTGACTCTTATACCTCATTAAGGTAATAAACTTCCGCATAGAAAACACTCTACCTTTACTTAAAATCAATCCTGGGGACGAAGGTGGGGACAGCTATCGAGAGCTCAAATGTTTTACTGGAAGTGACGCGATTTGTTGTAAGACCGATTTTGACGAAGCGCCCTACCCTGAGAGACTCAGAGGGAATATGCAAGGTATTATTCAGAATAGGGCTCTGAGCAGTATGGAACTCAACTTCTGAAGGCATCAGTCCCATAGAAATTAGAACTACCTAAACCTAACTAACCTAAGGACATCACACACACCCTTGCCCGAGGCAGGATTCGAACCTACGACCGGAGCGATCGCGCTGTTCCAGACCGACCGGCATTCGGAATAGTCCAGCCAGCCTAAGACATCACTGTAATTTTAAGTGGTAATCGATATCACAGAGAAACGACAAGTACATCGTTTTACGAACTATCGTGGATATATCCAAAACTCTTAACACCGCGTAAGTTAAATAGGCTGAAATGGAAAAAGAAATGCTTTAGGTTACAAATTTCAAAGCTTTCTTTGCACCAACGATGTCCTCTTCCTTGCTCATTATCATTCTTTGTCTGATCTTATAGGTCGCATGCTCCTGAGTATTGTGTGACGTACATTTAATATGAAAGCTTTTTAACGCGGCATCAAAACACGCAAATGGATAATTACAAGCATTGACTGATGTTCCGTCGGTTTTTTGGTAGAATATTTTATACATATGAAAGAAACACGCTCAGTACTGGTGTAATATTTTATAATATTTATTGTTTGTTACACGAACCGGTTTTCCGCTGTTAACGGCGTCACCAGGTACAAAGACGAGTATGCAGTGCAGTGAAATTTTATTGGATCAAATATTTTAAACCAGTGCGTGTACAGGGTATATCCGTTTCCAAAGATGAAAAATGTAAGGTCAGAATTACAAATAAAACAAGAGGGATTACTTCAGTGTAAATACAATGTAAAATTATTTATCTGAACTGTTTCACTCGCTTGTTTAATATCACTGTTATTTCTTATCCCGTTTATAATCTAGGAACTATTAAAGACAAGATTATTTCGTTAAGCCAACTCTTTGGAATATGTCACAAAAGCTTATTGTTCATTAATTTTCTTCTATGTGCAGTTGTTGTAATTTGCTAATAGTTCACATATTTTGTTTGAGTTAAATAATCTTACATCGCATTTATACTGGAATAATCGCTCTTGTTTTTTTTTTTCCTTATTCTAACATTGATGCTTTTCATCTCTGGAAATGGAGATTTTCCGTTTATGCACTAGTTTAAAAACATTGATCCAACAAAATTGCACTGCGCCACATACTTATCTTTGAACCTGGTTATGGCGTAACAGCGGAAAACCGGTTCGTGCGATAAATAATAAATACTGTCGAACATTAAACCAGTATTGCGTTTGTTTAATTCGTAATGCATAATTATATCCTCTTCCACTCTTTATCACTGATTCTACATGAAATATCATATCTATGAATTTCTATATGTTCAGTGTCCTCGCAGAGTTCCTGATCATAAATTAGGTCACTGCCCACGATCCTCTCGCATTAAAAGTTACGAATTTCTTTTAATACAGTATATCCAATCGATTTAAAGCCTCACGGCCTGATTTACTTACACTGCCACGCTGACGCCACTTCTCGGAGTCCGCAGATGCTGACGTTCACGCTGGTGGGCTTATGACGGCCAGCGCATGAGTAGTGTCTCACGATGACACAACAGAAACGATGACACCACAGAAACAGTCCTGATCCTAAGCAGGAGCCATGCAGAGAAATAAGGTGTCATCTGCTCGTCCTCCACCTCATGGTTTCTGACGATACTTCTCCACAGCTAGTGTGGACTGACCAGACATAAGAAGTACTGGCAAGGCATGAATTGAACGCGTAATCATAGTGCAACGTGACAGACAGCGCTTCTTACTCGCTTTCGTTCAACCTGGGGAATAATAAAGGAGAAACACATGGCCATTCCTTAATGCCACGACACCTGATTGCAGTGGCTGCACTATTTACGTTTTCCTTAGTCATCGGAGTGTTCTCAGCTGGCATCTCCATTCTTTAGAGCCAGACACACACGGTTGTCACTGACAGTGGGCCCACTGTTGGACACCACAAAGCCTTCCTAACTTTTGTACTGTAATCATATAGCTGAATGAGTTGTGCATATCTCTAAGACATTCTTGCTTCTGTATGATGAGGATCCACATTTGAGGCTTACCAATCGTTTCTCTCGAGTGTCTACAGTCCACGTTTAAGCGTGACGGAAGCCAAACTCAAATTCTCTACAGACAGCGAAGTCACACCAGCTGCATCTGAAGCCATAGGAACCCAGACAGCTGTACCAGGGGCTGTACGTCAGCCTTGGCTCGCACATACTCGTTCTGGTGCTCACCTGGTTAGACGATAACTGTCTGCATGTTCGTAATTCCCAGCAGAGGCATCTGCCCCGTCAACTCAATTGTCATTGCGGGGCAATTACCATAGCAAATAACATGGACATCAGCACGTGTCAGTCTTCCAATATACTAATCCAATTCTCCACTATACTGTGTAGGTCTACTATTTGTGTCTTTCGGTCTTCTTTGTTCTTCCGATGTCAGTATATCCAGTTGCTGACTATGTATAGTTTCCGCCACAGACTTCGTTTTTCTTCCTCTAACTAAACATTAGAAATACACTGCTGGCCACCGTAAATGCAACACCAAGAAAGACAAGAGGTAGCACAACAAAATTTATTTTGTAGATAACATGTTGACCAAGTATCAAATGATTACGTTTACAGACGTCTGTGACATGTGGTTCCTGCCAGAATCAGTAGCCAGAGTAGCCGCCATTGTTGGAGATCACCGCTGCCACACGTCTCGGCATTGAGTCAAAGAGACGTTGGATGTGTTCCTGGGGTACAGCAGCCCAAGCAGCTTCCACACGTTGCCAAAGATCATCTGGTGTGGCATCTGGGGATGTAATATGGGTCACTCGTTGAGCAACCATGGACCACATGTTTTCTATCGGCGAAAGATCCGGAGAGCGAGCCGGCCAGGGAAGCAATTCTATCTGGTTATTGACGAAGACCTTTGGACAATGCGTGCCACGCGTGGTCGCGCATTATCCTGTTGAAATATGGCTGTGGCCGAGCCCTGAAGGTAAGGAAGGACAACTGGCTCCAGCGCCTCGGATATGTAGCGCCGGCTATTTAAAGTACCGGCAATGCGTACTAGAGGCGTGCGAGAGTAATATCCAATACCACCCCAAACCATAGTACCCGGTGCAAGACCAGTGTGGCGGTGCATAATGCAGCTGTCCAGCATCCTCTCTCCACAGTGTGTCCACACTCGAATCCGACCATCGTGGTGCTGCAGACAGAAGCGTGCCTCGTCAGTAAAGACAAAGTCATTCCATTCTGCCGTCCACATCCGTCTGTCATCACATCATTGGCGACGGAGACGTCTGTGGTTCTGCGTCAATGGTAGACGAAGCAATGGACGTCTTGCGGACAGACCACTTTGCTGTAAACGGCGTCGAATGGTACGCGCAGACACTGGATGATGCGTTACAGACGCAATGTGCTGTGCTATGGTTCGGGATGTCACTGAGCGATCCGTCACTGCCATACGCACAATTTGCCTATCAGCACGTGCAGTGGTGCACCGAGGTGAAAGCGGACGACCACGTCGGTCCGTCGTACCCTCCTGCATCCAACGGTCGCATATCCGCATTACAGTTGTTTGGTTTCGTCCAACACGACTAGCGATTTCTCTGTATGATCATCCACAATCTCGGTAAGCCACTATCCTTCCTCTGTCGAACTCGGATACTTGATCAAAAGATGTTCGCTGTTGTCTACGAGGCATAACTGATCGTCTTGTGAAACAACCACAAGGTAAACACACGTGCCGAACGTACACTCGTCGAAATCGCCAAGCGTTAAATGGCGCTATGAGGTGGCGCCACAGGCGCGCATGATGTGCGTCTGCGCTGAAATTCTAATCAGTTGCATATCTCATCGCTGCAAACCCATGGCGTAAATTTCACTTGATTCGGATGCTTCCTTCAGGGTGTTGCATTTACGGTGGCCAGCAGTGTACGTCACTACTTTGTATGTATCACTGCCTCACACGAACTACTAAAGTGTATTTGTACTTTATGAGTTACGACTGCTCTTCGGTAGATACGTTCCAATATGTTGCCATTAAATGAGCTATATTGGCGCCATGTCTGATCCACCTCACAAACCGCTTGGTGAAACGTCTGATGTGCACTGTCGTACCAATTTCTCCTCCGATCTAATCTTGTTATGAAATCTTTGGTGCCAAAGTCTATATGCCGATCCCTCTATTTACCTGCCAAAGGAAATATACAATAATTTGTCATATTCCCTTTCAGTTAAACTTCTTAGGCGCTTGAGAATAAGTAACATATCACTCCCTAGTGTAGTTCAGGTCACAAATGTCCAAAAAGTTTCTTTTACAGTGATCCGATCGAAAAACCAGTTAACAACAGTATGTTTTAAATAGTGTCAGAAAAGACCATGCTGCCGCTATCCTTCCTGCCAAACCCTGTCCTAACTGTAGAAGTACTGACATCATATACACTGTCTAGCACCCCAATCTCTCCACGACCTTCTGTGTGGCACTCTGACCCAAAAACCGGTTACGGAGAGAGACTATAGAGAGCATCACTTCTGTCCTCGTAAATCAATTCGTCCAATCGACGATTCATGGTCAATGGCTGTAACTGATATTCACCCACGGCAGTTAACCTTTTACGGTTTTTCATCTTTCAGCAGGTGCTTCATTCAACTGAATCAATTTTCCTTGTCAATGGTGTTGCTTCCGCATATATTCTGTAACCTTTCGCACACGTCTGACTCTTTCTCCATCAAGCACTCTATGTCGGCGCTCCACTTGTACTTGAAAAGGATTATTCAACTCCAGGGGAAAAGAAGTAGGAAAAGAATCAGGGACTAGCTTATATAGGAAGATTTATTGCTACTAAAATTTCCTTTTTGGACGAACTACAAAACAGTTCTTCGTTATTTCGGTAGAGCATATCGTCATTCAGAGGCGGAGTGCCTGAGGATTCACACGTAAACTTCGAGCCGTGGTGATGCTGCTACACCATGAACAGTTTTCTCAGACTGTAAACCTTCCAGCGCCTCCACTCTCACCGCATGCATTAAACATCCAGTCACCTCGGCTGTGGTGCTAGAATTTCACACACACACACACACACACACACACACACACACACACACACACACACAAGGCGCTGGGCAGTTGGAGACACGCTGCCAAACTGCCTGAGTGCAATTCTCCCCTCCTCCCTACAAGCACTCTGAACGCAGCAGAAGACCCTCGCCCTAGCCCTGTGCAGTATCGTTTGCTGTTGAGATAAACACGAAGAAAGCTAGTGAGCGCAACGTTTCACTCAGCTACCAATGTTCCCTACAGTAATACACGCATTCCTCTCCCTTTCTATTGTGGATGACTTTTAGCACTACGACTTTCGTGTGGACATTTCTTGCTGGTTGAATGTACTTTGAAGTCGATAATTTCTATGCGTTTGAAAACTTTGCTTAGCTCGTGTAGACATTTCTTACCTGTCTGCAATTCTGTTCAGCATTTACTATTTCATTTGCTTAACTGTAAATAAATGTTAACTCATTTGAGAGATTAATTTATGGATGTGGTTTAACTTGAGAATATTTTGCCGAACATGAACGAGTATTGTTCACATGTAAGATTTGAAACAGGTGAAATCTTAAAGAGCCGGGCAGGAAATATTGTTGAGTG
Source organism: Schistocerca piceifrons (assembly GCF_021461385.2). Classification (NCBI taxonomy): domain Eukaryota; kingdom Metazoa; phylum Arthropoda; class Insecta; order Orthoptera; family Acrididae; genus Schistocerca; species Schistocerca piceifrons. Next base: position 49,573,366 of record NC_060139.1, read on the forward strand.
ATACTTTTTTTTTATTTTTTTGCTGTTATTAGCGCTAATGGCGCACAGCTACAGGGACATCACAAACCAGTTTTTTCTGTCGAAACGTGACTATGCTATGGCCTTCGTTACACTACCACGGACAGATGAAGGATGCCCTTATAATTTAAATTACAGTGTGATTGCCCATTTGTGGAACTGGAAGCAAAATGAGAATCCAAATCACGTATGCAAATAGGAACACATTAGCAATGTCCCGCTGCTTTGGCGACGTATTATGACAAATGCTTTAATTTAACGATTCATTAAAGTCGTATACTCAGTGTACCTGATGCACACCTATTTCTATGCCATCATTGTTTGCTTAAGTTATTGAAAGGGCTATATATGTAAATATAATTGATATTTCATTCCACACAATTTGCTGTCAAATATACAGCTTGGTTTTAGACACGTTTTAGCAGCTGAAATTCCTATATTCTCATCTCTCCATGACTGTGTTGATTACAAAATATTGCTCCAGGAGTTGGATCATTACATGATATGGGGAGCTGCACGCAATTGCTTCACATCCTACTTCAAGAAGACACAGAAAAATGTCATTCTCTACATTACTGAGAATAGATATTATTTGGGGACCGAGTGCAGCACAGTTAAATGGTGGATACCTCAGGGTTCAGTGCTGGTGCCATGCCTGTTCCTTATTTATATAAACGGTATGCCTCCGAGTATTAGAGGTGATCGTAAACTATTTCCGCTTGTAAGGGATGTTGTGTGCAACGTTAGTACTGTTTCAAATAGTGCATAAGACGTAAGTGCGGGGCTTCTACAAAATAAACAAACGCTAAACCACAATAACGCTCAGTTCTTACAGTTTCAACACACAATTCAACTTAACTTGACGTTTTCGTAACACAGAATGTGATTATGTTTAGTGAGAATGAACAGATCAGATATCTATGTGTCCAGACAGGTAGTAAACTGGTCAAATGGTTCAAATGGCTCTGAGCACTATGGGACTCAACTTCTGAGGTCATTAGTCCCCTAGAGCTTAGAACTAATTAAACTTAACTAACCTAAGGTCATCACACACATCCATGCCTGAGGCAGGATTCGAACCTGCGACCGTTGCGGTCCCGCGGTTCCAGACTGCAGCGCCTAGAACCGCACGGCCACTTCGGCCGCCTAGTAAACTGTCGTGGAAAGCCCATGTCCAGGGTCTTATTAAGGACTTAATGCTGCCATTTTCACTATCAGAACATTATCTGAGATATGTGATAGTCCGACACGAAAAGTTATCTGCTTTGCCTATTTTTATTCGCTTGTGACGTATGGTATTGTATTTTGGGGTAACTCTTCCATTTTCAAAGGGTATTTTTGGCTTAGAAACGAGTGGTCCGTGCAATAAGTGGTGTAAGTTCGCTAACCTCTTGTCGACCCCTGCTCATTAGCCTGGGTATTCTGATATTGGCCTCTAAATATTGTATTGGATTAAAGCTCTGAAAATATCCCACTATTGCTTGCGATTTCTTAAAGCAGATTACCAAAAAAATTAGAACAAAGTTGAAACAGCTACACTGCGTCGCCGATCTGCCATTCTTTAGTAACAGTAATTGCTTTCATTATACAAGATGTCTCAACGATTTGGCTCAAATTGAAACAGGTGATAGTGGATCCACAACTGATTATATTTAGATAGGGAACCAATGGTTGGAATTACTTGTTTATTGTGTTATGTCGTTTCTTGTTAACAGAATCAGCTGATTTCCAAGAATTAAAAGCTTTCACTCAGTTCATACTAGCACTTCCTCGACTCTTCCATATTCATCTGCATCCATTTTCAGTAAGCTACGACAAGAATTCAAAAATCTTACCAGCCATCTAAGCGCTTTCAAATACCAACTGAAGAGTTTCCTCATGGGTCACTCCTATTCCGTCGAAGAGCTCACTGAAAAATTTAGCTGATTTCTGTATTATATTGTTGATTGTGTTTATATCTTGACGTCTTTATGGGATCCACAAATATTTTATTTTATCTTTTATTACTTTTCTGTTGCAGTTTCATGTACTGAGACGTTCCTTGACCATGGAGATTAGTTCTTCATTTCTGTCCCACAGATCTAGACATGTAAAATAAATTAAAAAAATAGAAATCCGAAGTCAATTCTTGTGATCGTGTATATCATTTTGCTCCTGTGTGTTGAATAATTGTGATGATTACTAACAATAGTAATAATGCGGGTCACAGAAACGCTATTTTTGGAATGTTTATGAGCACTGTGCCTCGATTAAAGCTCTGGAAATGTCTTACTATTGTTTGCTATCTCTTAAAGCAGCTTACCAAAAAAATTACAACAAACTTGAGACAGCTCTGTTGTGTGGCCAATCTACCATTGTTTAGTAACAAAAAGGGTTCAAATGGCTCTGAGCACTATGGGACTCAACTTCTGAGGTCATTAGTCCCCTAGAACTTAGAACTACTTAAACCTAACTAACCTAAGGACATCACACACATCCATGGCCGAGGCAGGATTCCAACCTGCGACCGTAGCGGTCGCGTGGTTCCGGGCTGAAGGGCCTAGAACCTCTCGGCCACTGCGGCCGGCGTTTAGTAACAGTAATTGCTTTCTCTATACAAGGCGTCTCAAGCGATTTGGCTGGATCCACAACTGATTATATTCAGATAGGGAACTAATGGTTGGAAACACATATTTACTGTGTTACGGACTTACACAACGTAAATCACGTAACAACAACGTAGTTCATAGTAACTGTTCGAAACAACAGCCGCCAGTCCCAGTCGATGCATCGCAACGGTGCATGCAGTTTTGCCGCACTCTCGCAAAGATCCCGGGTGTCTGTTGTAAACAGTAACAGGCAGAAGTTGATTAATACTGCACACCCCTCATCACCAAATACGACCTCATTCGCTGCTTCCCCGTTCCCTGGTGTTCGTGCGTGATGTGCTGCCATAGAACCTGGAGACTACCCACTGTTGTCCACGAAGGGATGTGGTTTCAACACGATTGTGCACCATCCCACTTCGGTCTTAAAGTCCGAGTGCGCGTAAACAACGAGCACCCTCATCGTTGGGTTGGAAGGGGAAGTCCTGTCCCATGGGCAGCACAATCGCCGGATATCACACCTCCGGAATCTTTCCTCTGGGACGTTGGCGTACAAAACCCCCGTATAAATGGATTAAGAGCCGTTCAATAGGGTTCCAGCTGTCTGTCTCGAGGTACAACAGATACCAGCTATCTTCGAGAGAGTTCGGCAGAACTTCGAGCGCCGTTGCCATGCATGCATTGAGACTGGGAGAAGTCATTTTGAACAATTACTATGAGCAGCGCGGGGTAGCCGCGTGGTCTAGGGGGTCTTGTTACGGTCCCCGAGACTACCCCCGTCGGAGGTTCGAGTCCTCCTTCGGGCATGGGTGCATCTGTCAAAAATGGTTCAAATGGCTCTGAGCACTATGGGACTTAACATCTTAGGTCATCAGTCCCCGAGAACTTAGAACTACATAAACCTAACCAACCTAACGACATCACACAACACCCAGCCATCACGAGGCAGAGAAAATCCCTGACCCCGCCGGGAATCGAACCCGGGAACCCGGGCGTGGGAAGCGAGAACGCTACCCCATGACCACGAGATGCGGGCGGTGCATGTGTCGTCCTTAGTGTAAGTTAGTTTAAGTTGGATTAAATGGTGTGTAAGCTTAGAGACCGATGACCTCAGCAGTTTGGTCCCATTCGACCTTACAACAATTTTCCGAAATTACTATGAGCTACGTTGTTGTTATGCAGCGTACGCTGTGTATGTGCACTGCACCATAAATACCATTCGTTCCAACCACTGGTTTCCTACCTCAATATAATCTGTTGTGAACCCACTATCACCTGTTTCAGTTTGCCCCAGAAAGTTCTCTCGTTTGCAAGTATCTTACGTATGAATGCTGTGTTAATGCTCTGACGCGATCTGTTAAGTCAACATGTTTCTTTTCTCCACATAGACGTAAATGTACGTTACTGCTTTCGAAATGAATGATGCAGCCGCCTTGCGTATTCTTGTAATATACACTCCTGGAAATTGAAATAAGAACACCGTGAATTCATTGTCCCAGGAAGGGGAAACTTTATTGACACATTCCTGGGGTCAGATACATCACATGATCACACTGACAGAACCACAGGCACATAGACACAGGCAACAGAGCATGCACAATGTCGGCACTAGTACAGTGTATATCCTCCTTACGCAGCAATGCAGGCTGCTATTCTCCCATGGAGACGATCGTAGAGATGCTGGATGTAGTCCTGTGGAACGGCTTGCCATGCCATTTCCACCTGGCACCTCAGTTGGACCAGCGTTCGTGCTGGATGTGCAGACCGCGTGAGACGACGCTTCATCCAGTCCCAAACATGCTCAATGGGGGACAGATCCGGAGATCTTGCTGGCCAGGGTAGTTGACTTACACCTTCTAGAGCACGTTGGGTGGCACGGGATACATGCGGATGTGCATTGTCCTGTTGGAACAGCAAGTTCCCTTGCCGGTCTAGGAATGGTAGAACGATGGGTTCGATGACGGTTTGGATGTACCGTGCACTATTCAGTGTCCCCTCGACGATCACCAGTGGTGCACGGCCAGTGTAGGAGATCGCTCCCCACACCATGATGCCGGGTGTTGGCCCTGTGTGCCTCGGTCGTATGCAGTCCTGATTGTGGCTCTCACCTGCACGGCGCCAAACACGCATACGACCATCATTGGCACCAAGGCAGAAGCGACTCTCATCGCTGAAGACGACACGTCTCCATTCGTCCCTCCATTCACGCCTGTCGCGACACCACTGGAGGCGGGCTGCACGATGTTGGGGCGTGAGCGGAAGACGGCCTAACGGTGTGCGGGACCGTAGCCCAGCTTCATGGAGACGGTTGCGAATGGTCCTCGCCGATACCCCAGGAGCAACAGTGTCCCTAATTTGCTGGGAAGTGGCGGTGCGGTCCCCTACGGCACTGCGTAGGATCCTACGGTCTTGGCGTGCATCCGTGCGTCGCTGCGGTCCGGTCCCAGGTCGACGGGCACGTGCACCTTCCGCCGACCACTGGCGACAACATCGATGTACTGTGGAGACCTCACGCTCCACGTGTTGAGCAATTCGGCGGTACGTCCACCCGGCCTGCCGCATGCCCACTATACGCCCTCGCTCAAAGTCCGTCAACTGCACATACGGTTCACGTCCACGCTGTCGCGGCATGCTACCAGTGTTAAAGACTGCGATGGAGCTCCGTATGCCACGGCAAACTGGCTGACACTGACGGCGGCGGTGCCCAAATGCTGCGCAGCTAGCGCCATTCGACGGCCAACACCGCGGTTCCTGCTGTGTCCGCTGTGCCGTGCGTGTGATCATTGCTTGTACAGCCCTCTCGCAGTGTCCGGAGCAAGTATGGTGGGTCTGACACACCGGTGTCAATGTGTTCTTTTTTCCATTTCCAGGAGTGTAGTAATCAGGGTTTAATTACAAATGCTGGCAGGTAATGTGAGCTATTGTAATACGAAATAAGTTTTGTGGTGACGCATCATGGTGCCTTTGGCGAATGAAATGTCCTGTACAAATATCAACAGAAATCTTGAGAAACTCAGCTGGCTCCGTTCGCCCATAAATGCCAGATCGCTATAGACAAGGCGCCCAGGTGATTGCCGTATTGCTTGACTGATTACGTTCCACACTCGTTTAGTCAACAAAACTGCAACCAGTTTCAGGGTTTCCTGGCAGTACATTGTTCTCAGGTGTATGAAATCGTTAGAGATTAACTTCGTGTTATTTTAGGAAAATTACTGTTTTCAATACACGTAAATGATGTGTCAGTCAGAAAGGGAATCTGTCCATTGCGTGTCCTCTTCGTTGCTAGACTTGTTGGTGATTATTTGCCAGAGTGTTGATGAAATGTTTCGTCGTTAGTAGTGCTTGGTAACTGGTTGTCTGGAGTTCGTTGAGCACAACGAATAGAGGAGTCACTATAAACCTATTCTAGTATTTCTCGAAAGTTGTTACTGAATTATAATAAAATAATCATAACTCGAGACTCGAATAAAACATCAAATTTCATTAATGCTTCAATCTTAGACGACATCTGTTCAGTAGTAACAACTACTGCGCTGGCCCGCGGTCTAGTAAAAGAACCTTATTTTTGAGCCAAGGGACGCTAACACGCCCAAAGTCGTACTTGATAGACGTTGTCTTTATTCTCTTATCCATCGAGATGCAGCAACAGTGACGTGGAATAAAAAGATTGCCACAAAGGCAAAGACAAATGGAGACCTGTAGATGATCACGCAGCGACTAGCACCTGATGCTGAAAATATATAAATGTGACGGTTAGCTAGTATTACTAATGTTGCAACGGTCTAAAACTGCGAAGGAAATGACTATCGTGTATTTGCTTAAAGAAACTGCATAATAATTGGAAACAATATACGCCTGCTGTAATTAAGAACTCTGTTTGGATCGCAAGTGAAAATATAATCTGTTCAGTCAATAATTCTCTGGAAAATTTAGCTCCATTCGATATTCTACTCTGAGATTAGCCGGCCGGGGTGACCGTGCGGTTCTGGCGCTGCAGTCCGGAACCGCGGGGCTGCTAAGGTCGCAGGTTCGAATCCTGCCTCGGGCATGGGTGTGTGTGATGTCCTTAGGTTAGTTAGGTTTAAGTAGTTCTAAGTTCTAGGGGACTTATTGTGGTGTCACTGCCAGACACCACACTTGCTAGGTGGTAGCCTTTAAATCGGCCGCGGTCCGGTAGTATACGTCGGACCCGCGTGTCGCCACTGTCAGTGATTGCAGACCGAGCGCCGCCACACGGCAGGTCTAGAGAGACTTCCTAGCACTCGCCCCAGTTGTACATCCGACTTTGCTAGCGATGGTTCACTGACAAATTACGCTCTCATTCGCCGAAACGATAGTTAGCATAGGCTTCAGCTACGTCATTTGCTGCGACCTAGCAAGGCGCCATTATCAATTGCTATTTATCTTGTGATGCATGTACCGTCAGACCGATGTTCACCTATTAAGGATTAAAGTATTCCAACACATACGTACTATTTTTGCTAGTCTCATATCCCTGACCTGTTCCAGACCTTACGCCATCCTGCGTGAGCTTAAACGCGTGCCTTTCGGCTACCCGTCATTGTGGATTGGCTGTCTTGCCAGTCCACAACACTTATGACCTAAGATGCTGAGTCCCATAGTGCTCAGAGCCATTTGAACCATTTGCTCTGAGATTAGTATAGGGTTATTTTTCTCCAAACTATAAAATGTTCACTTTTGTGTCTTAAGACCTGATTACAGTGCTGTGTTATGTTTCTCGTCAACAGTAATCATGATGTCGCCAGATCATATGGGAAATTTACAGTGTCATGGGATAAGCAACAACATTATGTGAACAGTGGTACTAACGGAATGGTTGTATTTGGCGGTCAACTAGGCGGGTAAGGCACCTGTTGCGCTGGACTGTGCGTGTTCAGTACGGACTAGGCATCAGTGCAGGTTGTTTACAATTAGTGCACGCTTCGTATTTGCATTTAGAGGCCGAGGTCGGCGCGCAATGAAAGACCTAACAGACTTCCAGAGACAGCAGATTGTGGGGGTCCGATTAGCTGGAGCATCAACAACTAAGGCAGCCAACTTATTGAATGTTTCAAGAGCAACTGTTTCAACGATCATGACAGCCTACACAAAACATGGAAAGACATCATCGTGTAAACACAATAGTAGGCGTAAATCGACACTAAATGACAGAGATCTTCGTATGCTAACACGAATTGTGTCAAAACAACACAAAACTACTGTGGCTAAAGTGACTGCAGAGCTCAATAGCCATCTTCGATAATGTCCACCGAGAACTCCATAAAGCATATATTTCGGGACGAGCTGCTACACCGAAACCATTAGTGAAGACAACCAACGCAAAGAAGCATAAATCATGGTGTCAGGGGCATAAATCCTGGACGGCTCATTGGTGGAAACACGTCATATGGTCCGACGAGTCAACGTTTTCGATATTACCAACATGGGGCCGGATTTACATCTGGAGAACGCTAAATTAAGCCTACAAACATGATTGCTTGATTCCAGCGGTTAAGCATGGTGAGATGGTGGGCAGCCATATCATGGTATTCTGCTGGTCCCGTCGTTACTCTCAGTGGCCGTGTTACAACTAACGATTAGGTGAACGTTTTATGTGATCAGGTGCACCCCATGATTCAAATGTTGCTTTCCAAAAACGATGTCATATTTCATGACGATAATGCACCCATTCACACAGCCAGGACAGTACAATCGTGGTATGAGGAATATGAAACTGAGCTGCAGTGTCTTCGCTGGCCAGCACAGTACCCGGACTTGAACACTTGAGGGCATTATTGGAGTGTAGACTCCGGAGCAGATTTCCGCCTCCCAGAAGAGGTTCTGGCGGAAGAGCGGCATAACATTCCACTGAGACTATACAATCACTATATGCCAGTAGTCCAAGAAGAATCGTAGCTGTAATGGAGATCCCTTCCCTTGTTAATAGATTCTCAAGTAAGTACAGGTTGCAACGGTTCTTTCGCCTTCTCGTCAATACGGTACCAGAACGTTTAAGTCCTACCACTGTAAAGCCGGAAGATCCGCGATTCGGAATGTCAGAACTGTGTAGTAAGTAGCGGCAGGAACACAAGCACAAAAGTACGCAGCACTAACACTCCAAACCATCGACTCTCGGGGAGAGATTTTAACCGTGTTCAACCTAATGGTAAAGTATCGCATTTACTATGGTCACTTGACGGTAAGTACTATTAATCCCACTTTCTCTTACTTATGGAATTTATCACTATATTTCAGTAATTAATTAAAGAAGACACACACATGTTTCAACAAGGATACAAAAAAATTATTAAACTTATAGCTATCATTCATATGACCAAAACTATTATTTAACGTACTAAATTTCATTTCTTTAGGACTGTTATTTGTTAACGTTTTACTAACACCAATATTTGTCTGGCTTTCTTTGACATGGAGAAGCAACAACAACAGTTACTGTTAAGACTGTTGCAGTTAAACAATTATGACACTATACTTTCAGAAATACTATTGAAAACTTATCCTCATGGTCACGCAAAGCGGAGGCCCCTGAAACTGATACGTGCTAACTTATGTACTTAATAATGATTTTCAGAATTTACTACCAAAACGATACTGTTGTTGTTGTTGTTGTTGTTGTGGTCTTCAGTCCTGAGACTGGTTTGATGCAGCTCTCCATGCTACTCTATCCTGTGCAAGCTTCTTCATCTCCCAGTACCTACTGCAACCTACATACTTCTGAATCTGCTTAGTGTATTCATCTCTTGGTCTCCCTCTACGATTTTTACCCTCCACGGTGCCCTCCAATGCTAAATTGGTGATCCCTTGATGCCTCAAAACATGTCCTACCAACCGATCCCTTCTTCTAGTCAAGTTGTGCCACAAACTTCTCTTCTCCCCAATCCTATTCAACACCTCCTCATTAGTTACGTGATCTACCCACCTTATCTTCAGCATTCTTCTGTAGCACCACATTTCGAAAGCTTCTATTCTCTTCTTGTCCAAACTAGTTATCGTCCATGTTTCACTTCCATACATGGCTACACTGCATACAAATACTTTCAGAAACGACTTCCTGACACTTAAATCTATACTCGATGTTAACAAATTTCTCATCTTGAGAAACGCTTTCCTTGCCATTGCCAGTCTACATTTTATATCCTCTCTACTTCGACCATCATCAGTTATTTTACTCCCTAAATAGCAAAACTCCTTTACTACTTTAAGTGTCTCATTTCCTAATCTAATTCCCTCAGCATCACCCGACTTAATTTGACTACATTCCATTATCCTCGTTTTGCTTTTGTTGATGTTCATCTTATATCCTCCTTTCAAGACACTGTCCATTCCATTCAACTGCTCTTCCAAGTCCTTTGCTGTCTCTGACAGAATTACAATGTCATCGGCGAATCTCAAAGTTTTTAATTCTTGTCCATGAATTTTAATACCTACTCCGAATTTTTCTTTTGTTTCCTTTACTGCTTGCTCAATATACAGATTGAATAACATCGGGGAGAGGCTACAACCCTGTCTCACTCCTTTCCCAACCACTGCTTCCCTTTCATGCCCCTCGACTCTTATAACTGCCATCTGGTTTCTGTACAAATTGTAAATAGCCTTTCGCTCCCTGTATTTTACCCCTGCCACCTTCAGAATTTGAGAGAGAGTATTCCAGTTAACATTGTCAAAAGCTTTCTCTAAGTCTACAAATGCTAGAAACGTAGGTTTGCCTTTTCTTAATCTTTCTTCTAAGATAAGTCGTAAGGTCAGTATTGCCTCACGTGTTCCAACATTTCTACGGAATCCAAACTGATCTTCCCCGAGGTCGGCTTCTACCAGTTTTTCCATTCGTCTGTAAAGAATTCGCGTTAGTATTTTGCAGCTGTGATTTATTAAACTGATAGTTCGGTAATTTTCACATCTGTCAGCACCTGCTTTCTTTGTGATTGGAATTATTATATTCTTCTTGAAGTCTGAGGGTATTTCGCCTGTCTCATACATCGTGCTCACCAGATGGTAGAGTTTTGTCATGACTGGCTCTCCCGAGGCCATCAGTAGTTCTAATGGAATGTTGTCTACTCCCGGGGCCTTGTTTCGACTCAGGTCTTTCAGTGCTCTGTCAAACTCTTCACGCAGTATCTTATCTCCGATTCCGTCTTCATCTACATCCTCTTCCATTTCCATAATATTGTCCTCAAGTACATCGCCCTTGTATAAACCCTCTATCTACTCCTTCCACCTTTCTGCCTTCCCTTTTTTGCTTAGAACTGGGTTGCCATCTGAGCTCTTGATATTCATACAAGTGGTTCTCTTCTCTCCAAAGGTCTCTTTAATTTTCCTGCAGGCAGTATCTATCTTACCCCTAGTGAGACAAGCATCTACATCGTTACATTTGTCCTCTAGCCATCCCTGCTTAGCCATTTTGCACTTCCTGTCGATGTCATTTTTGAGACGTTTGTATTCCTTTTTGCCTGCTTCATTTACTGCATGTTTATATTTTCTCCTTTCATCAATTAAATTCAATATTTCTTCTGTTACCCAAGGATTTCTATTAGCCCTCGTCTTTTTACCTACTTGATCGTCTGCTGCCTTCACTACTTCATCCCTCAGAGCTACCCATTCTTCTTCTACTGTATTTCTTTCCCCCATTCCTGTCAATTGTTGCCTTATGCTCTCCCTGAAACTCTGTACAACCTCTGGTTCTTTCAGTTTATCCAGATCCCATCTCCTTAAATTCCCACCTTTTTGCAGTTTCTTCAGTTTCAATCTGCAGTTCATAATCAATAGGTTGTGGTCAGAATCCACATCTGCCCCAGGAAATGTCTTACAATTTAAAACCTGGTTCCTAAATCTCTGTCTTACCATTATATAATCTATCTGATACCTTTTAGTATCTCCAGGATTCTTCCAGGTATACAACCTTCTTTTATGATTCTTGAACCAAGTGTTAGCTATGATTAAGTTATGCTCTGTGCAAAATTCTAGAAGGCGGCTTCCTCTTTCATTGCTTCCCCCCAATCCATATTCACCTACTATGTTTCCTTCTCTCCCTTTTCCTACTGACGTATTCCAGTCACTCATGACTATTAAATTTTCGTCTCTCTTCACTACCTGAATAATTTCTTTTATCTCGTCAAACATTTCATCTATTTCTTCATCATCTGCAGAGCTAGTTGGCATATAAACTTGTACTACTGTAGTAGGCGTGGGCTTTGTGTCTATCTTGGCCACAATAATGCGTTCACTATGCTGTTTGTAGCAGCTAACCCGCACTCCTATTTTTTTATTCATTATTAAACCTACTCCTGCATTACCCCTATTAGATTTTGTATTTATAACCCTGTAATCACCTGACCAAAAGTCTTGTTCCTCCTGCCACCGAACTTCACTAATTCCCACTATATCTAACTTTAACCTATCCATTTCCCTTTTTAAATTTTCTAACCTACCTGCCCGATTAAGGGATCTGACATTCCACGCTCCGATCCGTAGAACGCCAGTAATTTACTATTATTGAAGCTTCAATAAACATCAGGATACTCGGAATAAATTCGTTTAGGTAAGGACCCTACAGATGTAAATGAATTAGGAAAATTACGGTTAAACACAAAGGTACATTTAACACTTATATTCCACTGATTGAAGATGGATGGTTCATACGGTGATACACTTCTAAATAAAGTACTTTGCCTGTTACTGATGACGGAGGTGGCGTGAGCCGGTGCTGTGTAGTAACATTGCTCACGTACGGCTCTTGATGTACATGCCTCTGTCTTCCTCTTGGTGGCGACAATAAAATTGCCAATTTCTGAGCTATTAATGTATTGCCGTACTGCGCCAATCAAGCAGAACATGTCCGAGGCCAAAACCCAGTCTTGCAGGTAAATTCGGGGCCTCTAGTGCTTGACCAACGTAATGCGTGTTCACCACTTGCAGTGCAGCCACCGACTGTGTGAGCCACTTGCGCGCCAATTCTCACTCGCGCGCCCCACCACCTTTTCCATTCCACCACAGAACGGAGTTCTGTTCTACCTATGATCCCTACACCTTTTCAATTTACACTTCTGCTTGCAAGAATCCTGAGTATGAACCATCTACAATTGCATGACAGCATATACATACAAAATTGAGATAATTACTTACAGTTGTACTTGAAATATTACATAATTATTTACAAAATATGTTTTAATACATTAATTCCACCTACGTCAAAGAAGTTATTTTTAAACAGATAAACTACACTTACCAAAAGCTTACTCTCGTTATTTTAATTGCTTAATTTTTCAAAATTATTTCGGAACAAATATATTTTAAAATATACAGATTAATGGCAGTATTATATTTACAATAGCATTACAAGGTGTTCACATAATTTTGAATATCCCCTGTATGTGTGTGTCCCTGTGATGCTGAATGAAACTCGTTTGGGTGTTGAGAGGGAAACGTGTAAACCACCACTGACGGCTGTAGCACAATGCTATCGAAGAATCTCTCACAAAATCTATGGAAACTTTGGTCATAAATAAAGCCTGTTAGTGGTACCATCAGCAGTGTGCAGACACTCAAGGACACAAGGCGGGAGCTAGTAGTCAGATCTGTTCGGTGAATTTAAAGAGCTTAGGAGGTTAGGGCGTGTTTACCAAGCCTGAGGTTCTTCCTCATTATACCTCTGTAACTGTTCTTTTAAAGCTGGCAGTCTTATTACTATTTCTAAGCGCGTTACGTTTAAGACCTGCCACTTATGAATACGGCCGGCCGAAGTGGCCGTGCGGTTCTAGGCGCTGCAGTCTGGAACCGCGAGACCGCTACGGTCGCAGGTTCGAATCCTGCCTCGGGCATGGATGTGTGTGATGTCCTTAGGTTAGTTAGGTTTAACTAGTTCTAAGTTCCAGGGGACTAATGACCTCAGAAGTTAAGTCCCATAGTGCTCTAAGCCATTTGAATTTTTGAACTTATGAATACAAATTGCCCAACCTTACACTGACCCACAGTCATTAGCTACTAGACTTGCTGTGAAATTTGGCTGCTCGTTCCTTGTTGATTGTTACAGCCGTCTGCTGTAGCGCACGGCTTACTTTGAATTTTGGGCATTGCTATAGTTGTCAGAGGTTGTGTCAAAGTTTCTGCTGGTGTGTATCAGATAAAGGACATTTCATTTGCATGTAATTCAACTTATCGTGCATTGTCGACCGTTGCAAATTTAGTAAGGGATGTTATTATTCTTTGCTGGCAATATACAGATCTGCATTTGGGTTCAAATTTTATACCCTCCCAGATGGTCTGCTTGAGGAACTATGTATTTTATTGCTTACGGAATATTCTCATTAAGGATTATGCACTGCTAAGCAGCCTTCCAACACCTACAATCAGTGGCGTGTCTTGTAATCATTTCGGAATTCGGATTAACGTTGTCCGACTGCGTAATGGTTATCTAAGCTTTATATTTGTTAGTATATTCGACGGCTGTTATTGTAATTCATTTGGTTGATGAATTTGTTTATTGAACCTGCTGACAGCCACGTTTAGTTGATGTGACGTTTCTTGTTTTGGGAACTCTGTACTTTCGATTTTCACGTTCTGCTCTTAATTTTTTTTTCTTTTTTTTTTAAGATTTGAGCCAATTAAAGCTTTGGTGATAATTCTGATTCTTTTAATAAGTTTTAATTTGTAATGATAATATTGTTGAAAGGTAATAAAGTGTATTTAAGTGAAACAACAAATGAAAAATATGTGGATCCATCTAAAGCCATCCCGAAAGTAGTTGTGTGGTATCAGCAGGAAATACAGGAAATCTGAAAAGTGAAATACTTAGGCTCAATCTTGATGTAGTGGGGGTCAGTAAGGTGAAATGAACAGAAGACATCGATATCTGGTCAGATGAATAAAGAGTAATATCATAGAAGCGGAATATGGTATAATGGGATTCGTTACGCCTGTGGAGGTGGGTCAGAGAGTGAATTACTGTGAACAGTTCAGTGACAGGGTTGTTCGCATCAGAATCGACAGCAAACCAACACCTACAACAATACTTAAGGTATACTTGCCAACGTCGCAAGCCGAAGATGAAGAGACAGAGAGAAAGTATAGAGGATCTTGAACGGGTAATCCCGTACGTAAAAGGAGATGAAAATCTACTTTTCATTGGGGACCGGAATGCGGTTATAGGGGAAGGAGTAGAAGAAAGGGTTACGGAAATAAATAGGCTTGGTAGCAGGAATGAGAGGGCAGAAAGACTAACAGAGTTCTGCAATAAATTTTGGATGAAAAAATGGAAATGAACGTTTGGCGTCATTGGCCGGGAGGCCCCTTGGAGGGCGGGTCCGGCCGCCTTGGCGCAGGTCTTATTACATTCGACGCCACATTGGGCGACCTGCGTGCCGTACGGGGATGAAATGATGATGAAGACAGCGCATCACCCAGTCCCTGAACGGAGAAAATCCCCGACTCAGCCGGGAATCGAAACTGGGCCCGTAGGACGGCAATCCGTCACGCTGACCACTTCTTTTTCGGTATAGTTTGTTGCGTTTGGTCTGCGCGGACGTCACAACACATCCGTTCAAGTTGATCGTTGATTCCTTGACTCAGTTTTTTTATTACAGAGATAGCGCTGCCCTCTGGCCGAACACGCTGAGCTACCGTGCCGACTACATTTTTGGTCGATATTGATCGTTGTGTTTGGTCGCTGCGGACGTCACATGACATCCTTTCAAGTTCTTTGTTGATCCTTTTACTCAGTTTTTTTATTACAGAAGCCAACCAGCTCTCTGACCGAAGACGCTGAGCTACCGCGCCGGCGTACCTAGGAGCAAAGACTCGGATCACAAATTGCTATTGATGAAGAGTAGTCTGAAGTTTAAGAGACTAGTCGGGAAGAATCAATTGGCAAGGAAGTGGGGTGAAGAGATACATTTGAAATTCTGTGAGCCTATAGATACTGGGATAAAGAACAGCTCAGTTCAGTTGAAGAGGAATAGACATCGCTAGAACGGTCAATGACAGAAGCTGGAAAGAAAAAAGTAGGTACAAATAAGGTAACTGCGATGAAATCATAGGTAACAGAAGAGATACTTCAGACGATCGATGAAAGAAGGACGTACAAAAATGTTCAGGGCAATTCAGGAATAGAGAAATACTGGTTACATGGGAATAAAACCAATAGGAAGTGCAGGGAAGCTAAGGCGAAATGGCTGCATGAAAAATGTGAAGAAATTGAAAAAGAAATGACTGTCGGAAGCACTGACTCAGCCTACAGAAAAGTCAAAACAACATTTGATGACACAAAGTTGGTAACATTAAGAGAGCAATGGGAATTCTACTGTCAAGTGCAGAGGAATGGTTCAAATGGTTCAAATGGCTCTGAGCACTATGGGACTTAACATCTATGGTCATCAGTCCCCTAGAACTTAGAACTACTGAAACCTAACTAACCTAAGGACACCACACAACACCCAGCCATCACGAGGCAGAGAAAATCCCGGACCCCGCCGGGAATCGAACCCGGGAACCCGGGCGTGGGAAGCGAGAACGCTACCGCACGACCACGAGATGCGGGCAGTGCAGAGGAGAGGGCAGGTGGAAATAGTACACTGAAGGCCGCTATGAGGGGGAGGAGTTATGTGATGACGCGTTAGAAGAAGAAACAGCAATCTATTGGGAAGAGACAGGGAATCCAGTGTAAGAATCAGATATTAGAAGAGCTCTGGAAGACTTGAAATATAATATGGCAGAAGGGACAGACATGATTCCATCGGAATTCTTATAATCATTTGGGGAGGTGTCAACAAAACGATTATTCATGTTGGGTTCTGTAGAGTGTATGAGACATAAAATCTGTCTATGAGAAGAAAAACGTAATCGACACTGCTCCGAAGATTGCGAGTGCCGACAAGTGCGAGACCTATCGCACAATTAGCTTAACAGCTCATGCATCCAATTTGCTTTCACAGAAGAATGGAAAAATGAATGTTTTAGGTGATCAGTTTCGCTTTAAGAAAGGTAAATGCACCTGAGAGGCAATTCTGACGTTCCGGTACATAATAGAAGCAAGAGTAAGGAAAAATCAAGAAACGATCGTGGTATTTGTAGACCTGGAAAAACCGTTTGACAGCGTAAAATGGTGGGAAATGTTCGAAATTCTGAGAAAAGAAGGGGTAAACCATAGGGAGAGATGGATAATATACAACACATACAAGAGCCAAGGACCAAGAACAAAATGCTCTTATTAAAAAGGGTGTAAAATAGCGACGTGGTCTTCCATCCCTACTGTTCAGTATATACACTCCTGGAAATGGAAAAAAGAACACATTGACACTGGTGTGTCAGACCCACCATACTTGCTCCGGACACTGTGAGAGGGCTGTACAAGCAATGATCACACGCACGGCACAGCGGACACACCAGGAACCGCGGTGTTGGCCGTCGAATGGCGCTAGCTGCGCAGCATTTGTGCACCGCCGCCGTCAGTGTCAGCCAGTTTGCCGTGGCATACGGAGCACCATCGCAGTCTTTAACACTGGTAGCATGCCGCGACAGCGTGGACGTGAACCGTATGTGCAGTTGACGGACTTTGAGCGAGGGCGTATAGTGGGCATGCGGGAGGCCGGGTGGACGCACCGCCGAATTGCTCAACACGTGGGGCGTGAGGTCTCCACAGTACATCGATGTTGTCGCCAGTGGTCGGAGGAAGGTGCACGTGCCCGTCGACCTGGGACCGGACCGCAGCGACGCACGGATGCACGCCAAGACCGTAGGATCCTACGCAGTGCCGTAGGGGACCGCACCGCCACTTCCCAGCAAATTAGGGACACCGTTGCTCCTGGGGTATTGGCGAGGACCATTCGCAACCGTCTCCATGAAGCTGGGCTACGGTCCCGCACACCGTTAGGCAGTCTTCCGCTCACGCCCCAACATCGTGCAGCCCGCCTCCAGTGGTGTCGCGACAGGCGTGAATGGAGGGACGAATGGAGACGTGTCGTCTTCAGCGATGAGAGTCGCTTCTGCCTTGGTGCCAATGATGGTCGTATGCGTGTTTGGCGCCGTGCAGGTGAGCGCCACAATCAGGACTGCATACGACCGAGGCACACAGGGCCAACACCCGGCATCATGGTGTGGGGAGCGATCTCCTACACTGGCTGTACACCACTGGTGATCGTCGAGGGGACACTGAATAGTGCACGGTACATCCAAACCGTCATCGAACCCATCGTTCTACCATTCCTGGACCGGCAAGGGAACTTGCTGTTCCAACAGGACAATGCACGTCCGCATGTATCCCGTGCCACCCAACGTGCTCTAGAAGGTGTAAGTCAACTACCCTGGCCAGCAAGATCTCCGGATCTGTCCCCCATTGAGCATGTCTGGGACTGGATGAAGCGTCGTCTCACGCGGTCTGTACGTCCAGCACGAACGCTGGTCCAACTGAGGCGCCAGGTGGAAATGGCATGGCAAGCCGTTCCACAGGACTACATCCAGCATCTCTACGATCGTCTCCATGGGAGAATAGCAGCCTGCATTGCTGCGAAAGGTGGATATACACTGTACTAGTGCCGACATTGTGCATGCTCTGTTGCCTGTGTCTATGTGCCTGTGGTTCTATCAGTGTGATCATGTGATGTATCTGACCCCAGGAATGTGTCAATAAAGTTTCCCCTTCCTGGGACAATGAATTCACGGTGTTCTTATTTCAATTTCCAGGAGTGTATGTCGAAGAACCAATGCCGACAATAAAATAAAGGATCTGTAGTGGATTTAATATTCAAAGTGAATGGATATCAATAATAAGATTCGCCGATGACACTTTTATCCTCAGTGAAAGTGAAGCGAGGTTACAAGATGTGTTGAATGGATTCAGCAGTCTGATGGATGAAGAATACAAATTGAGAGTAAACTGAAGGAAGACGAAAGTAATGAGAAGTAGAGGAAATGAGAAAAGGGACAAACTGAACATCAGAATTGGTGATCACGAAGTAGATCAAATTAGCGAATTGTGCTACTTAAACAACAAAACAACCCATGAAGGATGTCGCAAATACATAAAAAGTAGAGTAGCACAGGCGAAATCGACCTTTCTAGCCAAGACAGGTCTACTAGTAACAGACATAGCCCTTACTCTGTGGAAGAAATTTCTGGGAATATATGTTTGGGGTACAGCATTGGTTGGGAGTGAAACATGCGCTGTGGGAAAACAAGAAAAGAAGAGAATCGAAATATTTCAGATGTGGTGCTACAGAAGAATGTTGAAAACTAGGTGGACTCATAAGGTAATAAAAGAGGCGGTCCTGCGCAGAATAGGAGAGGAAAAGAATAGGAAAACACTGACATTGAGAAAGGACAGGATGATAGGACATCTGTTAAGAAACCTCGAAATGACTCCCGTTGTACTAGAGGGAGCTGTAGAGGGCAAAAACTGTAGAGGAACACAAAGACTGGAATACATCCAGCAAATAATTGAGGACGTAGGTTGTAAATGCCACTCTGAGATGAAGAGTTTAGCACAGGAGAGGAATCAATGGCGGGCCGCATCAAACCAGTTAGAAAACTAATGACTCACAAAAAGAAAAGAAAAATTAGGTAACTCCGCCTAGGACGCGGCCATCGCTAATTTTACTACTGGTACTGTGCAGTGAAGGTATTAATTGCCTTAGCGCTGGTGTTCTTTTTGTGCTATTATGTGGAAACTGCTAAAAGCAACTGACAGTGAAATCCGCCCTAAGTTTCGAGCTTCAATAAAACTTCGCCGATCTTGGAGATTTGGCGTTCTTTCAAGTTTGACATGCACTTCTTCGTTGTTTATGCAACAGTTTTCTGACCTGTTTTCGGTACTATGGGGATCAGTCTCAAATTTTATCAATTTATTCGGTAAAAATCTTTCATTTTCCATGTATACAAATTCCTTAAATTAAAGCCACACCTCATGTACAATTACATAGAGAGTTTGGAATGGGTGGAAACTGCCTCTTAGGGTGGACTCAAGCAATTTTTTTTGCTTTTTTATATAGACATATTTTGTGTTCACTTTTGCGAAATTGGATATTGCGGTGGTCGGTCTCGCTACAAGGACCTTGTGACTACTAAACCCTGTATCCGCCTGGATGCTCCTTATTTGCTCAGGACTATTTGTTCCCCCCCCCCCCCCCCCCCCCCCCATGAACCATGGACCTTGCCGTTGGTCGGGAGGCTTGCGTGCCTCAACGATACAGATAGCCGTGCCGTAGGTGCAACCACAATGGAGGGGGTATCTGTTGAGAGGCCAGGCAAACGTGTGGCTCCTGAAGAGGGGCAGCAGCCTTTTCAGTGGTTTGCAGGTGCAACAGTCTGGATGACTGACTGATCTGGCTTTGTAACACTAACCAAAATGGTCTTGCTGTTTTGGTACTGCGAACGGCTGAAAGCAAGGGGAAACTACAGCCGTAATTTTTCCCGAAGGCATCCAGCTTTGCTGTATGATTGAATGATGATGGCGTCGTCGTGGGTAAAATTAATAGTCCCCCATTCGGATCTCCGGGCGGGGGCTACTCAAGAGGACATCACTATCAGGAGAAAGAGAACTGGTGTTCTACGGATCGGAGCTTGGAATGTCAGTTCCCTTAATCGGGCAGGTAGGTTAGAAAATTTAAAAAGAGAAATGGATAGGTTAAAGTTAGATATAGTGGGAATTAGTGAAGTTCGGTGGCAGGAGGAACAAGACTTTTGGTCAGGTGATTACAGGGTTATAAATACAAAATCAAATAGGGGTAATGTAGGAGTAGGTTTAATAATGAATAAAAAAATAGGAGTGCGGGTAAGCTACTACAAACAGCATAATGAATGCATTATTGTGGCCAAGATAGACACGAAGCCCATGCCTACTACAGTAGCACATTTTTTATGCCAACTATCTCTGCAGATGTTGAAGAAATTGATGAAATGTATCATGAGATAAAAGAAATTATTCAGGTAGTGAAGGGAGATGAAAATTTAATACTCATGGGCGACTGGAATTCGACAGTAGGAAAAGGAAGAAAAGGAAACATAGTAGGTGAATAAGGATTGGGGCTAAGAAATGAAAGAGGAAACCGCCTGGTAGAATTTTGTACAGACCATAACTTAATCATAGCTAACACTTGGTTCAAGAATTATGAAAGAAGGTTGTATACATGGAAGAACCCTGGAGATACTAAAAGGTTTCAGATAGAATATGTAATGGTTGTTGTTGTTGTGGTCTTCAGTCCTGAGACTGGTTTGATGCAGCTCTCCATGCTACTCTATCCTGTGCAAGCTTTTTCATCTCCCAGTACCTACTGCAACTTACATCCTTCTGAATCTGCTTAGTGTATTCATCTCTTGGTCTCCCTCTACGATTTTTACCCTCCATGCTGCCCTCCAATACTAAATTGGTGATCCCTTGATGGCTCAGAACATGTCCTACCAACCGATCCCTTCACCTGGTCAAGTTGTGCCACAAACTTCTCTTCTCCCCAATCCTATTCAACACTTCCTGATTAGTTATGTGATCTACCCATCTAATCTTCAGCATTCTTCTGTAGCACCACATTTCGAAAGCTTCTATTCTCTTCTTGTCCAAACTATTTATCGTCCATGTTTCACTTCCATACATGGCTACACTCCATACAAATACTTTCAGAAATGACTTCCTGACACTTAAATCAATACTGGATGTTAACAAATTTCTCTTCTTCAGAAACGCTTCCCTTGCCATTGCCAGCCTACATTTTATATCCTCTCTACTTCGACCATCATCAGTTATTTTGCTCCCCAAATAGCAAAACTCCTTTACACTTTAAGTGTCTCATTTCCAAATCTAATTCCCTCAGCATCACCCGACTTAATTAGACTACATTCCATTATCCTTGTTTTGCTTTTGTTGATGTTCATCTTATATCCTCCTTTCAAGACACTGTCCATTCCATTCAACTGCTCTTCCAAGTCCTTTGCAGTCTCTGACAGAATTACAATGTCATCGGCGAACCTCAAAGTTTTTATTTCTTCTCCATGAATTTTAATACCTACTCCGAATTTTTCTTTTCTTTCCTTTACTGCTTGCTCAATATACAGATTGAATAACATCGGGGAGAGGCTACAACCCTGTCTTACTCCCTTCCCAACCACTGCTTCCCTTTCATGTCCCTCGACTCTTATAACTGCCATCTGGTTTCTGTACAAATTGTAAATAGCCTTTCGCTCCCTGTATTTTACCCCTGCCACCTTTAGAATTTGAAAGAGAGTATTCTAGTCAACATTGTCAAAAGCTTTCTCTAAGTCTACAAATCCTAGAAACGTGGGTTTGCCTTTCCTTAATCTTTCTTCTAAGATAAGTCGTAAGGTCAGTATTGCTTCACGTGTTCCAGTGTTTCTACGGAATCCAAACTGATCTTCCCCGAGGTTGGCTTCTACTAGTTTTTCCATTCGTCTGTAAAGAATTCGTGTTAGTATTTTGCAGCTGTGACTTATTAAACTGATAGTTCGGTAATTTTCACATCTGTCAACACCTGCTTTCTTTGGGATTGGAATTATTATATTCTTCTTGAAGTCTGAGGCTATTTCGCCTGTTTCATACATCTTGCTCACCAGATGGTAGAGTTTTGTGAGGACTGGCTCTCCCAAGGCCGTCAGTAGTTCCAATGAAATATTGTCTACTCTGGGGGCCTTGTTTCGACTCAGGTCTTTCAGTGCTCTTTCAAACTCTTCACGCAGTAATGTAATGGTAAGACAGAGATTTAGGAACCAGATTTTAAATTGTAAGACATTTCCAGGGGCAGATGTGGACTCTGACCACAATATATTGGTTATGAACTGTAGATTAAAACTGAAGAGACTGCAAAAAGGTGGGAATTTAAGGAGATGGGTCCTGGCTAACTGAAAGAACCAGAGGTTGTACTGAGCATAACGGAACAATTGACAGGAATGGGGGAAAGAAATACAATACAAGAACAATGTGTAGCTTTGAGGAATGAAATAGTGAAGGCAGCAGAGGATCAAGTAGGTAAAAAGACTAGGGCTAGTAGAATGGCAATGGCAAGGAAAGCGTTTCTGAAGAAGAGAGATTTGTTAACATGGAGTAAAAATTTAAGTGTCAGGAAGTCGTTGCTGAAAGTATTTGTATGGAATGTAGCCATGTATGGAAGTGAAAGATGGACGATAAATAGTATGGACAAGAAGAGAATTGAAGCTTTCGAAATGTGGTGCTACAGAAGAATACTGAATATTAGATGGGTAGATCACATAACTAATGAGGAGGTATTGAATAGGATTGGGGAGAAGAGGAGTTTGTTGCACAACTTGACTAGAAGAAGGGATCGGTTGGTAGGACATGTTCTGAGGCATCAAGGGATCACCAATTTAGTATTGGAGGGCAGCGTGGAGGGTAAAATTCGTAGAGGGAGACCAAGAGATGAATACACTAAGCAGATTCAGAAGGATGTAGGTTGCAGTAGGTACTGGGAGATGAAGAAGCTTGCACAGGATAGAGTAGCATGGAGAGCTGCATCAAACCAGTCTCAGGACTGAAGACCATAACAACAACGACAACAACGATTATTTGTTACTGTGATTTAAAGCATGTTTTCGGAAGCATTTATACTTCGAGTAACTTAATGCTCAAAATCATTTTCGAAGGAAGAAATTAGTAGAATTTGTGACTATGTTTTATGTCTACCACTGACGTTGAACGTGTATCTTCGCCAACATGTCGAAAGTATATTGAAGTCACCACCAGCTATAAATCCATGAGTCGGTTGCCTATATGAGATGGTACTCAGGTTTTCTTTGAACTGTTCATCAGCTGAACCGGTTAGTGAAATGTACCAGTTATATATGTGTTCCATCTTTCAAGTATATCCTCTACCCATACTAGTTAACGGAAGCTATCTACTTCGTTACCTACGACGATTTGAGCCTCAGTGCTTAGAACTCGGAGCTCTGGTTCTTCACCAACACAGCTACGACAGTTTACAACTACAATACGGTCCGCACCTCGTGGTCGTGCGGTAGCGTTCTCGCTTCCCCCGCCCGGGTTCCCGGGTTCGATTCCCGGCGGGGTTAGGGATTTTCTCAGCTTCGTGATGACTGGGTGTTGTGTGATGCCCTTAGGTTAGTTAGGTTTAAGTAGTTCTAAGTTCTAGGGTACTGATGACCATAGATGTTAAGTCCCATAGTGCTCAGAGCCATTTGAACCATTTGAACTACAATACTGTTCGATGCTATTTTTATCCTCTTCCTGTATTCTTTCTGCACTCTTTTGTGAATGAAGTCCTTTCTATACTTTCCCGAGACCCTCCAACCTAAAGAAACCACCCAGTTCATTCCACAGAGCCCCATTTACCCGTGTAGCTGCCTCTGGTATATGGCTTCACTTTGACCTGTTAAGCGGAACCGGAACCCCACCACCCTTTGGCGTAAGTCAAGAGAACTGACTCGCGACTGAAATGCACTGAAGGACATTAAACAAATCGAACATGCTTTAACTTCCTGCTTATAGCGTCTACCTGTCCAGTGAGAATGTCTTCTCAATTTTCTAACCATCGATTTGATGTGTAAAGGTAATTAGTGATCTGGGCACCTAAATGGTGACTATCATTCTTACATAACATCACAATTGTAGCAGCTTTACGTCGCACAGTGCTTGACAAACTGTAATCAGCAAAAACGCATCTGTCGACCTACTTGCATCAGCACCTGGAAATTAATAACATGCAAAGAAGAGTCACTTAATATTTTTGTTTGAGGGGTCGGAACTCAGCGACTAATCTCCGATAGGTCTAGAATGGCTACCGATCATAAGGCGATGACACAGATTTCAACAAGATGGCGCCCATGCAACGTGACACACTCTAATGACTTATACAAGTAATGATAGAATACATTTCGAAGCAAATCCAAAAGAAGTAGATAGATAAGCAATTTTAGTGTAAATGAATGCAAGAAAATTAATTAGAGTCCCGCAGGGATACTGAAACATACACATTTACATCTACATCTACATCGATACTCTGCAAATCACATTTAGGTGCCTGGCAGAGGGTTCATCGAAACATCTTCACAATTCTCTATTACTCCAATCTCGTATAACGCGCTAAAAGAATGAAGACTTGTATCTTTCCGTACGAGCTCCGATTTCCCTTATTTTATCCTGGTGATCGTTCCTCCCTAAGTATGTCGGTGTCAACAAAATATTTTCGCATTCGGAGGAGAAAGTTGGTGATTGGAATTTCGTGAGAAGATCCCGTCGCCACGAAAAATGGCTTCCTTTTAATGATGTCCAGCCCAAATCCTGTATCATTTCTGTGACACTCTCTCCCATATTTCGCGATAATACAAAACGTGCTGCCCTTCTTTGAACTTTCTCGGTGTACTCCGTTAGTCCTACCTGGTAAGGATCCCACAACGCGCATAATTATTCTAAAAGAGGACGAACAAGCGAAGTGTAGGCAGTCTCCTTAGTAGATGTGTTACATTTTCTAAGTATCCTGCCAATAAAACGCAGTCTTTGGTTAGCCTTCCCCACAAAATTTCCTATGTGTTCCATCCAATTGAAGTTGGTCGTTATTGTAATACCTAGGTATTTAGTTCAATTTACGGCTTTTAGATTAGACTGATTTATCGTGTAACCGAAGTTTAACGAGTTCCTTTTAACACTCATGTGGATGACCTCAAACATTTGGTTATTTAGGGTCAACTGCCACTTTTCGCAACATTCAAGATATCTTTTCTAAATCGTTTTGCAGTTTGTTTTGATCTTCTGATGACTATGTTAGTCGATAAACGACAGCGTCATCTGCAGACAGTCGAAGACGGCTGCTCAGATTGTCTCCCAAATCGTTTATATAGATAACGAACAGCAAAGGGCCTATAACACTACCTTAGGGAACACCAGAAATTACTTCTGTTTTACTCGATGTCTTCCCTTCAGTTACTACGAACTGTGATCTCTCTGACAGGAAATCACAAAGCCAGTCACATAACTGAGACGATATTCCTAAAGCACGCAGTTTCACTACGAGCCGCTTGCGTGGTGCACTGTCAAAAGTCTTCCGGGAATCCAGAAATAAGGAATCGATCTGAAATAGCTTGTCAATAGCACTTAACACTTCATGTGAATAAAGAGAGAATTGTTTTTCACAGGGACGATGTTTCCTAAACCGGTGTTGACTGTGTGTTAATAGACCGTTTACATCGAGGTAATTCATAATGTTCGAACACAATATATGTTCTAAAATCCAGCTGCATATCGTCGTTAACTACATGGGCCTGTAAATTAGTTGATTACTCCAACTACCTTTCTTGAATATTGGCGTGACCTGTGCAACTTCCCAGTCTTTGGGTACGGATCTTTCGTCTAGAGAACGGTTGTATGTGATTGTTAAGTATGGAGCTAATGCATGAGCATACTCCGAAAGGAACCTGATTGGTATACAGTCTGGACCAGAAGACTTGCTTTTATTAAGTGATTTAAGTTGCTTCACTACTCCGAAGATATTCACTTCTACGGTACTCATGTTGGCAACTGTTCTCGATTCGAATTCTGGAATACTTACTTCGTCTTCTTTTGTGAATGCATTTCGGGAGGCTGTGTTTGGTAACTCTGCTTTGGCAGCACTGTCTTCGATTGTATCTCCACTGCTATCGTGCAGAGAAGGCATTGATTGTTTCTTACTGCTAACATACTTCAGATACGAGCAGAATCTCTTTGGATTTTCTACCAGGTTTCGAGACAATGTTTCGTTGTGGAAACTTTTATAGGCATCTCGCATTGAAGTCCGTGCTAAATTTCGAACTTCTGTAAAGATCGTCAATCTTGGAGATTTTGCGTCTCTTCAAATTTGGCATGTTTGTTTCGTTGTTTCTGCAACAGTGTTCTAACCCCTTTTGTGTACCAAGGAGGATCAGCTCCGTCGTTTGTTAATTTACTTGGTATAAATCTCTTAATAGCTGTCGATACTATTTCTTTGAATTTAAACCACATCTGGTCTACACTTATATTATTAATTTGGAATGAGTGGCGATTGTCTTTCAGGAAGGCGTCAAGTGAATTTTTATCTACTTTTTTGAATAGTTATAATTTTATCTTATTTTTCAAGGATTTGGAGGTTACAGTATTCAATATCACTACGACAACACTGTGTTCACTAATCCCTGAATCGGTTTTGATGCTCGTTATTAACTCAGAACTATTTATTGCTGAGAGGTCAAGTGCGTTTTCACAACCGTTTACTATTCGCGTGAGCTCATTAACTAACTGCTCGAAATAATTTTCAGAGAATGCGGTTAGCACAATTTAGAATTATATTTCGTGCGTACCCCGGGAAATAAGCATGTATTTTCGCCAACATATCCAGGGTAAATTAGTCGAGTACGTGCTTGAAATCAGACTCAAGTTTCCTTTGAACCTTTCAGCAACTGTATCATCTGAATTGGGAGATCGGTAAAAGGATCCATTTATTATTTTATTCCAGTTGCCGACAATGACCTCTGCCCATACTAACTTACAGGAAGTATCTACTTCAATTGCACGAAAAATTAAACGACTTCTGACAGCAACAAATACGGCACCGCAAACCGTGTTTAGCCTATCCTTTCGGGACACTGTTAGGTTCTTCGCAAAAATTTTGGCTGAGTTTATATCCGGCTTTAGCCAGGTTTCAGTGCCTATAACGATTTGAGCATCAGTGCTTTCTATTAGCGCTTCGAGCTCTGGTACTTTCCCAACACAGCTACAACTGTAGTAGCAATGGTTTCTGTATCTACGTTTTTCCTGTGTTCAGCCTGCACTCTTTGTAACTGAAGCCCTTCTTGTGTTTTCCCGAGACCCTCTAACCTAAAAAAACCGCCCACAGCCCATGTTACCCGTGTAGTCGCCTCCTGCGTATAGTGGACACTTGACCTATTCAGCAGAACCCGAAACCTACACGTTCGCAGAACCGTCTGAGCCTCTGATTCATACTCTCCACTCGGCTCTGTACCAGAGGTCCGCAGTCGGTGCTGTCGACTATGCTGCAAATGGTCAGCTCTGCTTTCATCTTGCAAGCAAGACTGGCAGCTTTTACCACTTCTGTTAACCGCTCGAAACCAGAGATAATCTCTTCTGATCTAAAGTGACACACCGACGTTAGCAAACACCTGCAGTTGGCTGCACCCTGTGCTCTTCATGGTATCCGGGAGGACCCTTTCCACGTCTGGAATGACTCCACCCGGTATTCACACGGAGTGCACATTGATTTTCTTTCCCTTCTTGTCTGCCAAGTCCCTCAGGGGCCCCATAACTCGCCTATCGTTGGAGCTCCCAATTACCAATAATCCCACCCTCTGCGATTGCCCGGATCTTGCAGGCTGAGTGGTTTCCTCTGAAACAGGACAGGCGAAAGCATCTGGCTCAGCGACAGTGTCAGCCACAGACAGCTCCTGGAACCTGTTTGTCAGACAAACTGGGGAGGCCTTACGTGCGGCCGCCTGGGAAGTCTTTCACCGCCTGCTTCACCCCGGGGCGACCTCCCACTCGACCACAGGTGAGGTGTCAGCCTCAGTGCCAGCAGTAACTGGGCTGGCCACCGGTGAGGACCGATTGAAGGACTCTGACGTGCTGGACGTTGTTGGTTAACCACGGCCGGTCCAGAACAGTTGTGCCCATCCAATGCAAAAAAATGGTTCAAATGGCTCTGAGCACTATGGGACTTAACATCTGAGGTCATCAGTCCCCTAGAACTGAGAACTACTTAAACCTAACCAACCTAAGGACATCACACACATCCATGCCCGAGGCAGGATTCGAACCTGCGACCGTAGCGGTCGCACGGTTCCAGACTGAAGCGCCTAGAACCGCTCGGCCACACGGCCGGCGATCCAATGCAGCCTCAAGCTGTGTAACCGAAGCCATCACAGCCTGAAGCTGAGAGCGAAGTGTCGCCAACTTGGCTCACATCCGCACACAATAATCACAGTCCTTGTCCATATTAAAGGCGATGGAAAACTAATCTATGCAGATAAACGGACTATCGGCATGTGCTAAGTAACTCTTCTGTAGACCCTAAGGAAAACGCAGGTATTCCAAAACCTATCTACCGAAGCTCTCAGGTGAAACTAAATAATTTGCCCCTGATTAGGAACTTTTAATATGAAACTTCCTGGCAGAATAAAACTGTGTGCCCGACCGAGACTCGAACTCGGGACCTTTGCCTTTCGCGGGCAAGTGCTCTACCAACTGAGCTACCGAAGCACGACTCAGGACCGGTACTCACAGCTTTACTTCTGCCAGTATCCGTCTCCTACCTTCCAAACTTTACAGAAGCTCTCCTGCGAACCTTGCAGAACTAGCACTCCTGAAAGAAAGGATACTGCGGAGAAATGGCTTAGCCACAGCCTGGGGGATGTTTCCAGAATGAGATTTTCACTCTGCAGCGGAGTGTGCGCTGATATGAAACTTCCTGGCAGATTAAAACTGTGTGCCCGACCGAGACTCGAACTCGGGACCTGGCAGAAGTAAAGCTGTGAGTACCGGTCCTGAGTCGTGCTTCGGTAGCTCAGTTGGTAGAGCACTTGCCCGCGAAAGGCAAAGGTCCCGAGTTCGAGTCTCGGTCGGGCACACAGTTTTAATCTGCCAGGAAGTTTCATATCAGCGCACACTCCGCTGCAGAGTGAAAATCTCATTCTGGAAACATCCCCCAGGCTGTGGCTAAGCCATGTCTCCGCAGTATCCTTTCTTTCAGGAGTGCTAGTTCTGCAAGGTTCGCAGGAGAGCTTCTGTAAAGTTTGGAAGGTAGGAGACGGATACTGGCAGAAGTAAAGCTGTGAGTACCGGTCCTGAGTCGTGCTTCGGTAGCTCAGTTGGTAGAGCACTTGCCCGCGAAAGGCAAAGGTCCCGAGTTCGAGTCTCGGTCGGGCACACAGTTTTAATCTGCCAGGAAGTTTCATATCAGCGCACACTCCGCTGCAGAGTGAAAATCTCATTCTGGAAACATCCCCCAGGCTGTGGCTAAGCCATGTCTCCGCAGTATCCTTTCTTTCAGGAGTGCTAGTTCTGCAAGGTTCGCAGGAGAGCTTCTGTAAAGTTTGGAAGGTAGGAGACGGATACTGGCAGAAGTACAGCTGTGAGTACCGGTCCTGAGTCGTGCTTCGGTAGCTTAGTTGGTAGAGCACTTGCCCGCGAAAGGCAAAGGTCCCGAGTTCGAGTCTCGGTCGGGCACACAGTTTTAATCTGCCAGGAAGTTTCATATCAGCGCACACTCCGCTGCAGAGTGAAAATCTCATTCTGGAAACTTTTAATATGTAACAAAATCGGTTTACGTTTCGACGCAAACGAAAACGCTACTACTGTGGCTATTAAATATTAAATTTACACGCAGAAATACAAGAAACTGAACTATTAAAGCACACAGATGGTATAATAAAATTCGCTCCAGGTTAGGAACTCGTAAATGACAAATGCAGTTACTTCCTTGTCTCGGTCGGGTACAAATGCCTGAAAAGACTGATTTTCATAACATGCAAAAGAAACATCACTTGCCAGTTCTTGAATAACTGAATTCTTGGTAGAGTACTTGCCTGCGAAATGCAAAAAGGTCCCGAGTTCGAGTCTCCGTCCGGCACACAGTTTTAATTTGTCAGGAAGTTTCATACAGTGCACACCTCACTGCAGAGGGAAAATCTCATGCCGCGCGGAGTGGCCGCGTGGTTTGAGGCGTCATGTCACGGATTGTGCGGCCCCTCCCGCCGGAAGTTCGAGTCCTCCCTCGGGCATGGGTGTGTGTGTTGCTCTTAGCATAAGTTAGTTTAAGCTAGTTGAAGTAGTGTATAAGTCTAGATACCGATGACCTAAGCAGTTTGGTCCCTTAGGATGTCACAAACATCTGAACATCTTGAAAATTTCATTCTCGAAACATCTCCCAGGCTGTGGATAAGCCATTTCTCCGCAATATCCTTTCTTCCAGGAGTACTAGCTCTGCAAGTTTCGCAGGAGAGCTTCTGTAATGTTTGGAAGGTAGGAGACGAGGTATCGGCGGAAGGAAAGCTGTGAGGAGGGGTTGTGAGTCGCGCTTGGGTAGCTCAGTTGGTAGAGCACTTGTCAGCGAAAGGCAAATAGTTCCGAGTTCGAGTCTCGGTCCGGCACACAGTTTTGATCTGCCAGGAAGTTTCATATCAGCGCACACACCGCTGCAGAGTGAAAATTTCGTTGTGTCAAGTGAATATTACTTCATAATTCAGGAGACGCAGCACGGCGAAGTGAAATAACTGTACGATTCTATAGCCAGCTTGCAGTAAACTATGTATTAGTTACCTGTGAGTTTCCATTATGCTTCGCGTAAGTACAAGGTCCGAATTCTACTCACGGTGGGAACGCAACCTAGTTATGCCAATCTAACCTCGCCTAAATAAGTAACCGTAGCTGGTCACGACAGTAAGTAAACTGAACAAAGATCTGTTATCGCGACTCAAATTGTGCAAATACAGACCTTGTCATTCAAAGTATCGGTTATTGTAATATCCTGCCTTTAGCCAAAGTGAGACCATTTAAGAATAACTTCGATATCTAACACACTATTTCGATTTTCCGAAGCTCTTATTCTTCTGTTTTACTCTAGTTAAGATGTCCCATCATGCTCTATTCAGTGTATTGTTTTTTATGCAGCTACTCACTTGCAAGGAGGCCCTAGTGGCGTTAGTTAGAAGAGTGAAAAATAGAAAGTCTCAAAACAGCATAAACTGATAAGTACTCCAGAAAAGTAGACGGCGGTTTATATAAACCTGATGTTCCAATACTTTCCAAATAGTCTGGAATGCAGAACTTTAAATTCAGTTGTACGAAATCATCTGGAAAAAGGGATTTTCTTTCTTACTACCTTTGTCAAAAAAAAATTTAAAAAAATTAATCCATTGTGCGCCACAAACTCTGAGAACGAAGTAGTAGTAAGCTATAAACTCTCTGCGAATTTAAAGCATTCAATTCTATGAATGCATTCGAGACGACTCAATTAACCACCAACTTTGTACACTGGCAATTAATGATAGTGGTAATTTAGTATATATGGAAGTTTAATCATTATCGCAGACCACATGGAAGACAGAGAAATTGCGTTACATACAAAATTTACTTTCAAAAATTGTTATGCATACAGTTCAGCAAACCATGAGAACCTGTATGTAACATCTTTACTTTCACATTAGTACTAAATGCACCTTTTGTCTTCACTTAATGGACTGCAGTGTTCTACATTTTGAAGGTTATAAACATTTATTTGGGACATTTCATTACCCATCGGTGAATTATTCATGTATCTCCACATTTACATTTGGTTTTAATAGTGGAAGCGTGCTGCAAAATGGAAAACGTGAACTTCACAGAGTGTCTGCTATTGGTTCCTTCGCAACTCACTATACATCAGAATATGCATGTATACACGGTGAAATTACACTTCTGACATTGTTTTCGGTGAGATAAAGTGTGACACACAGTATGGAATGATTTCCAAATTACTTGGCAGACTGGAATCAAGGTTCCAAAAAACGTGCAAATGAAATTAAATGCAGTTTCGAAGAAAAAGCAAGTACACCATCTTTAGTCTGCAGCACATACTAACAAATGAGTTACAGAAAAACTACCGAATTTATGTACTAGCAATACGTTTATTACCAAAAGTGAAATTTTAATTGACAATAAACGAATGTAATGGTTAGAGTGTTGATGCCGAATCTACTCTTCCTGTAGCAGATACAGATCCACACGAACACTAACAACAGTCAGCGATATTATCGATGGTACATAAAAGTTTAGTGAATTTGTCATAAAGGGATACATTTAGCGACAAATGAAACAACGTCTGTTGCGATCGCTGGCAGATTTTTTATGCAAAGGGCTATAGTAATTTATCATACCGCAGTGCTGAATGTTTCACCACCTAACATTTCCGCAGTGTATGAATATTTATCCGTACTGTCCTCTCTGTAGTTTATTTATGTTTATGTACCAACTTTCCATGGTGAAGCCTTAATACAGCCGTAAATTAACATGTAAGTATATTCTTTACATCTCTCTGACGACCCCACGGATATCTACGTCTTCGTAAATAAAGGAAGCACAGTTAGGCTGGAGATATTCTCTTATGAATGTATACAACAGAACTTCATTCTGATAGGCTATATATGTATATAATTTCTCCTCATTGGAATTGGAATTTCCGATATACATTGTTACCATTGCCGTCTTACTTTCTGTACACTTACTGACAACGCTGCAGCTTTAGTCTCAGAGTTCATTGTTTTGAAAAGTAGCAAACTACTGTTTGCGTTAATTACGCTGTTCACATTGATTTAATTTCATATTGCATTACCTGTGTACAGTTTATACAAGTTACATGAGCAACCCAATAGCTCTCTCAATATGCCATGTTTCTGAAATATCATAACAATTAGATATGTATAGTAATCCCGATAATATTCATAGGAAACCAACAGGTGTTCTGGTTGCTATGATTGTGCCGACACCCTAGTCGATAACAACACAATGTCTCGTTCACTTGCTAATCTGTTGTGGTTCGCGTCCTGTTCAAGTACAGAGTTTTAATCTCTCTGAAGTGCCACTAAAGAACATACTTCACTGTGATATGAAAAATTCGTCCCTGTTTGATTTTAGCATTTCCACAGTGTACTACTGTCTCTCCTATTACGTAAACACTAAACAGACGTAGAATATATTAGAGCTGACTAGAAATATAGAATCCAAGGCACAGACCCATGAATTCTTCAACGCCTGGCCTTATTAATTATAAAGTTGTATTTCATAGTACATACCGAGATACTTTAGGGATTGAAAAGTTGCGACATTATCCGCTTATTGTCAGAAACTAGATGATCTGTTTCTGGGAGAGCGAGTACAAAACTAACTAGCATGCAATGGTCGAAAGAAAGTTAAATACTGATTAATGGCTATCTTCTACACTCTGAATAACTTTCCATTAACAGAAGCAGACATATGTATAACACTGCTTGTAAACAGAATATCTCAGTCGCACTCACTGTCCCGTTACACGAGGATTATTACACATATAAATTGAACTACGTTATGGTTTTAATTAATAATGACTTTTGCAACAATGCTGAGACCTTTGGCCCGTAACAGCCACGTTTAAGAAGACATATATCATCAAACCATTAATATTTTTATACCTAACCAGGCATAAATTTTCTCCAGAAAATGGCAGTGAATCCCTGCTTCCTGTAAAAATAGGTCTGCTACTGCCTTTTTAACATTTAAGGCTACTTCAAACAACAGTTAATATTTAGTAATAAATAAAGCAATGGAAATGCCGTGTGGCTAAGGTCTCCCGTCGGCTAGATGTTTCCCCGGTGCAAGTCTTTCGAGTTGACGCCACTTCGGCGACTTGCGTGTCGAATTACCTCATGAACTTAAGGTTTCACAATAAACTGAAACAGTATGAACTATTTAATGCTCATTTACTACTACCAAACAGCATAAATTCAGTGAGTACTAGCCCACGACTGATATTCCAGTATATTATTCAGTGTAAAGTTCCTGTACGAAAATACATACTGCAGTCAAGCATTACACTGATTTTTCAAATTTTACGTTCATTACGTTAGTTCCAGTGCGTAATTGATGATCGGTTTAAGGAAGTCCATGAAGAAGTTGTGGAAACTGCGTCGTTAACACGTGACTGAACACTGAATGTCAAAGACCACATTACTTGATTCGACTGATATAAACCAGAGGAACTAAAATTCTGAGTTAAGCTCGTAGCTCCTTCAGGCGTTACACCAACCGAAATTCTGAGCTAAATATGTAGGTTCCATACAGAGTCTACATTAACGGTGATTTAATTTGGGTACTGAAAGACTGGGCTAGCAGGACAGAGCGGATTACGTTGTGGAAAGGGGCCAAAATGAGTTCCTGTCAATGCACTCAACCTACAAACTTTGTGTATGAACACGCGATATTAGAACAAGGATGCAAAATACTCAAAATTTTAATCGACCTCCATTGATTAACCTTAGATCGGCTGAAGGCCACATTCAAAATCCAAGACACAAGGCTCAAGCAAAATTGAAATACAAGGTTCTTCTGGGAGGTTTCAACAAAGAATATTTTCTAAATCTTCAATCTAATCGGCTGAAGGCCTTAGCAGTTTAATTTTAATGGAACTAGGCGGGAGGCTGAAGGCCACTCACGAACAAATAATTTAACAGCTTAAGCCCTTGAAGAGGAATTTCAATTTTAAAGGGCAGAAAGCCGTATCTTAAAATATTTAATATAAAATAAATAATAACAATCTCATGCTTTAAGGGCAAAACAAGAACATTAATTCAAGCAGTATTGGTACTCGGGTGAAAGCCACGCATCACCAAAATAACTAAAGTCGAAATAGGGAAATTACTATGTAACACAAAAGGAACGGCGCTCAGAGTTTTCCAAGGGTTGGCCTGCGATTGTAACAGTAACGCCCGTTTAGGTGAGACAGGCAGCCTGTCCAGCGACTTCTTAATCTGGAGGCAACCCAACCGACAGACAGCCGACCGATCAATCAATCAAATCAGTTCCGCTCCTCGCAACCAGCAAAACGACCACAAGATGTCAATACACGACACACAGAATATTAGCGCCCACAATGAACAACAACACCTTAGCTGTCGAACTACACGCTGCACTGGACAGCAACAACACAACTAGGAAAATAAACTGCCTAAAATTACGTCAACGACCAGGGCAGCTAACCGGAACGTCAACGGCTACAAGGCAGAAGGTACCGCTGGTGAACTTTCATAAAGCTGAATAAATTAAGTTAAATTTCACGGGAAGAAGGCTGGAATGTTGTTGTTGTTGTTGTGGTATTCAGTCCTGAGACTGGTTTGATGCAGCTCTCCATGCTACTCTATCCTGTACAAGTTTTTTTATCTCCCACTACTTACTGCAACCTACATCCTTCTGAATCTGCTTAGTGTATTCATCTCTTGGTCTCCCTCTACGGTTTTTACCATCCACGCTGCCCTCCAATGCTAAATTTGTGATCCCCTGATGTCTCAGAACATGTCCTACCAACCGGTCCCTTCTTCTTGTCACGTTGTGCCACAAACTCCTCTTCTCCCCAATTCTGTTCAATAACTCCTCATTAGTTGTGTGATCTATCCATCTAATCTTCAGCATTCTTCTGTAGCACCACATTTCTAAAGCTTCTATTCTCTTCTTGTCTAAACTATTTATCGTCCATGTTTCACTTCCATACATGGTGGCTACACTCCATACAAATACTTTCAGAAATGACTTCCTGACAGTTACATCTATGCTCGATGTTAACAAATTTCTATTCTTGAGAAACCCCTTCCTTGCTATTACTGGAATGTTAGCCGACTTAAATACACACACGTTGTTGCTCCCAGGAATGTCCCAAACGCGACAACCAGGATCAAACGAAGAAATGTAAACAGTTGAGGCTCGATAATAAGTTAAGTGAGGACTCAACTTTCATGTCCAAGATCGGTGGGCGACGAACTTGGTAGCACTCGCAAGCAGCACCTCACACTCCAACCGCGCGTGCACGCCGCCAGCGGCTCCAGCCCGACTTCGCACGATGGGGGCTTGCTTGCTGGTCCACGCCAAGCGACCGACTGGACTGCTGGTCCGTCCGCGACTGCTGCTCCGTCGCGACTGCACTGCTGGTGCGTCTCCCACTCACCTCCTACCCAACACACGACGACCCGGAAATACTATCGGTCGCTCCAGAGATCGTACGACAGTGTGCTCATTGATACCCGCTGCTGCTACCACTCACGGGCAAGTAAGGGAGGAAGTTAGTGGCGGCAGTAAATGGAAAATTAAAGGAGGTAGCACTAATGTAGTAGATGATGACAAACAATTAATGGGATTAACACGAGCCGTGCACAGCTCAGGTACGTTTAATATCAGTGACAGAAGTTCAATGCTACATTCCACCATTGTTTAGTGCCAGTTATTACATTTTTGAAAGTTGTTACAAAATAATCTGCAATATTTGGTCACCGTATTTGTTGGCATAGTTATTTTTCGCACAAAGGCACCCACATACACGTCTTCATTTGGGGTCTGGTTACTTAGCATTTCGCAAATGGCAAATCATGGATAATGAAAGATTTCCGTTACATAGTTTATCCGTTTATTAGCTGATCATGATCTGAGGAAATATTATGTTATGTATCTGAGATACAACGTTTATTGGGTACCATACAAAGAACGGGACATGGAGAGTGCTGTTACAAGAGATCTGCGATGACGAAACCGTGCTGGCATAGTTCCCCACCTTTCAACTGAGCCTCATTAAGACGATAATAGAAACTCATTCGCTGTTATATCCGATTCCCGTGCCTAAAATCGCTTGTGAAGCTTATAACCCATGAAGTCACCTGTGATCGGTTGCCATTGACACTGCTTTGAGCCAGGATTTAGGCTGGTAGGGGGATGAGTTGGCATCCAGCACCGATTGTGGGGTTTCGGATATGTTTACGACTGGGCATACATTGTATCTTTGCACACAGATGCGTTTAGAGGCCAAATAAAAAGAGTAAAGACAGAGTTTTCCATTTCCTGGCATTTTTTTTCATATTGCGGGTTCACTGGCTCTTTGCTATTTATATCTGGTGGGGGACGGCGCGTGAAACAGACTCCTTTGACAGGGCACGTATTGTGGATTATCGAAGCATGATGCGCTGAATCTGCGAGATCTGGAAGACAAATGTGTTTTTCACACTTCAACGTGCATTGTTATGGCGTATGAACCTTGAACCACAGAAACCGAATTGGTGTGAGAGGTATCTGTCTTAGCAATGTATTCGTGACATAGGGCACTACCAACTTTGGTCTTCTATTAATCTATTGTACCACTGGATAGATGGGCCACAGCTCAATAAATCACGTGTCAATTTAACACTGGACCACAGGAAAATTTTAGCTGCCATATCACTAAGAAAGAATTTGATTATGGACTATTTAAGCCCCTGCCCACACGTGCTACCGCACACTCGGAAGGTACAGATATTACCATGGGGCCAGAACACTAGCACTGCATGTTCGAAGGATTGGGAAAAGGCGGATGGACTGTGTGTCTGTACGTTTTGTTACACGTCATTCCCGTGGTGCGAGTACACAGACCGCAAGAGGTGGAGAATACAGAGTTCCAAAAGCACAGCATCCACGTGGGTGGTGCACGTATGTTCATGATAGGGATACATACTTGGGCTAAAACAGAGCCTCTGACGAGTCTACCGTAATACTTGTACTCTAAATGACAAAAGAACTTAGACCATATGCATCTGAAACTTCCTGGCAGATTAAAATTGTGTGCCGGATCGAGACTCGAACTCGATACTGGTGGAAGTAAAGCTGTCAGGACGGGTTGTGAGTCTTGCATGGGTAGGTCAGTTGGTAGAGCACTTGCTCGCGAAAGCCAAAGGTACCGAGTTCGAGTCTCGGTCCGGAACACAGTTTTAATCTGTCAAGAAGTTTCATATCAGTGCACTCTCCGCAGCAGAGTGAAAATCCCATTCTGGCATATGCACCTTCAGCACCGTGAAAGCAACCAGAACTATCCACCGGGACACGAAATGCTGTATGAGGATGTGTTGTCCTCTGTTTTAAATATAATCTCGTTCGCTGTAAAAAATAAGTTTCGGATACAGTTAATGATCTGGAAAGTGTTGGTAGTCCGCGGGAGATATCACCATAATCTACCTCTTCACAAGCTTAACAACGACTGTTAGTGCAAGTGATGATCAGGAGAGTGGAAAAATTAAAATGATCGGATGGCCGCGGTAGTTTTAATCGTTCCCACTACCATTAAATCGTACTCGTATTGCAAATGAGTAATTTCATTTTGAACTTTAAAAATTCATGGGCCTGACATTCATTAAGTGGTTCTCTTTGTAGCTGCACTAGAACAACTTCAGTGTCTAGGGCCTAAAATCCTGTTGATTCCCATCAGTTATAAATCATAGTTGTAAACTGAAACCATCTACAGTTTCAGAATCATATTCGTGTCCCAGCTCAGATGAACTGTTGCTTTGGATAACCACTGACGTTACTCATCAAAATGGAATTAACATTTCAGATCAGTCCAGTTCTCGGACTGCTTGCACGATGCCATGTCTGTAAATGTATCGCTGACAGATGATTGCTTAGTTTCAAAAGTCACAGTATTCATTAATGTACATCAATCAATGGAACGTACGAGTATCAAGCTAACGAAAACAGATGTGCTAAAGTGCATTATACTGTACGGTGTGATTTTTTAAAACTCAGCAATAACCTGCAAGCGTTACATACACGGACATGGCCTTGTGTCCATTGTGGTTAGCACACTGGACTCTCAATCGGGAGGAAGGTGGTTCAAACCCGCGTCCGGCCATCCTGATTTAGGTTTTCCGTGATTTCCCTAAATCCCTCCAGGCAAATGCTGGAATGGTTCCTTTGAAAGGGCACGGCCGACTTCCTTCCCCGTCCTTCCCTAATCCAATGAGACCGATGACCTCGCTGACTGGTCTCCTCCCGCAAGACAATCCAACCTCTTGTGTGCAAGGTGCTTTTTGATTGCAAATGATTTGCTTCTGACAAATCTTTGATAATATGCTAAATGTTATCCACTAATATGACATACTGGCGTGATGTTTCTCCTCACAATGAACACGTTTCCAACAAAAAATTTTAAAGACCGTCAGATGACATCAAAATTTTGCTCAATCAAATGTCAAAAGTAAAGAAGTGCTTATGCGATCTTGACTATAGAAATTTTCTTACAAAGTCAAACTGACCTCTCCTTCTCATTTTTCAACATGAGAAAATTTAATGATAATGCTATAAGCTGACTTTACGTTAAAAAAATGCATCGTTTCAAAACTATAAGTATAC
Organism: Schistocerca piceifrons; assembly: GCF_021461385.2. Classification (NCBI taxonomy): domain Eukaryota; kingdom Metazoa; phylum Arthropoda; class Insecta; order Orthoptera; family Acrididae; genus Schistocerca; species Schistocerca piceifrons. The sequence continues at coordinate 49,612,837 of NC_060139.1, forward strand.
GTAAATTAAGATAAAGTGTCCCGTCTTATATATTGACTTAGGGTATTTATTTTAAGCGACACAGATTGCCAAGTTTTCTGAGAGTAGGACATAACAGATGAAGGTAGACTTGGGAAAAGCTTTCTATAACATCTACTGTGAAACTGTTTCTTCATTTTGTGCTCCCGGACGTTCATATGGACGAGGACGGTACAACTTCATGCTGAGTATTTACAAACACTCCTAACTGGAAGACTTCTTGGAACGGTGAATAAATATCATACTTCCCTACAGTAAGCAACTGCACGCAGCTGTATTAACACAAATGGCATTGTGTTCCTTTCGACGTGAACTCACATTGAAAACAATACATTTGTACACATTACGAAAGATCGGAGTAAATGAAAATAATTTGATTGATAATATGCCATTTAAAAAGTCCTTCTCTTCCATTGCTGGTAAATGAGACGATTACAGATACGATATGAAAAGCTCTTAATTCCTAATCGTCCTGTGTTACTTTTATGCGGGTATGATACTTTGGGTAAAGCCAAAGAAAACAGAATAGCAGTCATCGAGAAACACGGAATGAATGTTAGTAATGGAATCTGTATATGCAAACTGGCTGGCTGAGCGTTTTGTTGCTATGCACATGTTCATTCAGAATATGTTATTAAAAATATCCTTCTCTTCCACTGCTGCCAAATGAGATGATAACAGGTACGATATGAAAAGCTCTTAATTCCTAATCGTTCAGTGCAAACATCCAGACGATGCTACAAATTATTTAGGAAATTTTCTCTGTCTGAAAAGGTAATTCACTTCTGAGGCCTAACGTAGTGAGTAATGAAGACCAGCAATAACAATTACAGATTTATATCGGACGTTGATCGAAAGCTACTAAATTTATTTTGCATGCTGTATGACTTCCCTTTATTACATTCTTGACTCATCAGACATGAGATTCTTCTGAAATTTTGTAACTAACGGCCACTAAATTTCTGAAGACGTTCGCGTCTGGCGAGCAAAGCATGTAATAAAAGAAAGCTGTATGCGACTTGTAGCCACACAACCATTTCATTTCTAACGATCGCTTTTACCACTTCAGGCGATGCATGCGATCGCTGCATTGTGTCCTTTTAACTACTGTGACTCATAATGGCTTCCCATAATTTAATTTTTGCTGTTGATGGCAGGCCGGCCGGTGTGGCCGTGTGGTTAAAGGCGCTTCAGTCTCGAACCGTGTGACCGCTACGGTCGCAGGTTCGAATCCTGCCTCGGGCATGGATGTGTGTGATGTCCTTAGGTTAGTTAGGTTTAAGTAGTTCTAAGTTCTAGTTGACTGACGACCACAGATGTTAAGTCCCATAGTGCTCAGAGCCATTTGAACAATTTTTTTTGTTGATGGCAAAATAGTAACTTTACTACATAGGCAACAATAAAAGTTCTTATGTTGCCTTCAGGCGTAGTGACAGACTGCCAGAAGCTAATGGTGTCATATAAAAAGGACTCTTTATATTTTTACGAGTTGTAGGCCATGGACTGCACAGAAAAAAAGTCCGAATGGTTTATAAAAGCGATGGAGTACTGTATTTTCTTGCTTTATATGTGGGTCACCTGCGGGTCGCAGTAGGTGAGCAAATGAAAGAACGTTGTTATGTTAAAAAAATGGTTCAAGTGGCTCTAAGCACTATGGGACTTAACATCTGAGGTAATCAGTCCCCTAGACTTGGAACTACCTAAACCTAACTAACGTAAGGACATCACACACATTCATGCCTGAGGCAGATTTCGGACCTGCGACCGTAGCAGCAGCGCGGTTCGGGACTGAAGCGCCTAGAGCCGCTCGGCCACAGCGGCCGGCTATTATTCTACAAATAGAAAGATGTACGCCAGGCGGTTTAACGACTCCAGGCAGGATATCTCGGCGAATGGTGTCATACAGTCACTTCATTCACAGTAGGGAAAAGCCCACCACGAAAATAACAGCAACATATGGGCGAAAGCGAAGCAGTTACGGTAGCCATTTGCTTTTTGCTAAGTAGCCCATTCGGTAAAAGCATCGCCCACATAAGGCAGGGTTCCGGGTTCGAGTCGTGGTCTAGCACACTGTTTTAATTTGCCACGTTTCTGAAAATTTGGCTTGGTGTCGCTGTATTTGTTTATATTGTGTATCGTCTGCCGTTGTCATGCAACAGTGACCTCAGTCGAGAGTGAAAGATTCTGTCTGCAAACTGCGGTATCGAACGCAGGCTGGTCGAACACACTTTAAAATTAACGCGCCGCCAGTTACGCAAACGGATTTGCTGCAGCCACCTACGCAGATTAAGGGTGCTGCCACAAACGATTACACCGCTGTCAATGTGATGCAAGCATCCCCTCTCCGGAGCTCCAGCGGCTGGTGTACGTAAGTTCGAACATTCATTCACTGCCCCCATTTTTGTTGTTTTTCCAGCTAAATAAAATTTACGGACTTTCTTAGAGTTAAGGGCTAAATAGTCATAGTATTGAAGACTGTCTGAACCGTAAATCATTTATATATATATTTCATCATTCATGTAAACTGTTAGCAACTGATGCTGCACTACAGCAACAACGTTAAGTAATAATTTTAGTGTTCGTTATTAGATCTAGAATATATTAACATCTGAATACTCTGTTCCACGCTTCTGTATCCACTGAAGAACCCCAGGCCGTCATGGCTGTGTCGAAGCCATTTCTCCGCAGTATCGTTCGTTCCAGGAGTCCCGCTAGGAAGTCAGGAGAAAATTCATGATGTTTACAAGGACGTACCGGCTGGTTGTCAGTAGTGTCTAGATACTTCATTCGGCAACAAAATTTCCCGCTAAAAGAAAGGTCCCGGGTTCGATTCCCCTTCCGACACACATATTTTTTTCTTTTTTTTCGGACTTCCATCTGTGCTTGCAAAATCTACTTTATTCGAACCCTGTAATGCGAATGGGATGTATGTCTTCGTTTGATTTCCGCCGTACTCTTTTAAATGACTGGGCTAGCAGGCCAGACCGGGTTAGGTTGCGGAAAGGGGCCAAAATAGGTTGCTGTCAGTTGCACTCAACATACAAACTTTATTTGTCAACACACCGTATTATACAAGAATGCAAAATACTCAAAACCTTAATCGACCTCCTTTAACTAACTTTAGATCGGCTGACGGCGACACTCAAAATGCAAGAGGCAAGGCCTAAGCCAAAAATTAGAAATTCAAGGTTCAGCTGGAGGTTTGACGCAAAATATTTTCTAAATCTTTAATCTAAATAGGCTGAAAGCCTTAGCACTTTAATTTAAGCGGAACTCGGCTGGATGTCGCATGTTAAGCAATAAGAAGCGTTTCAATCAAACGGCAGAAGGCCTTATCTTAAAACATTTCAAGCAAATTCGGCTGAAGGCCCCGTAATAAAGCATCACAATCTTAGGAACATCAGTTGAAGAGATATTAAACTCGGCTGAAGACCACACATCAACACAATAATTTAACGGCTTAAAGCCTTAAAAGATTTCATATGAAATTCGGAGAAAGCCCGATATAAAAAATTACAAACTTATGCCTTAACGGCAAGAGAAGAACATTAATTCAGGATATTTTAAAACTCGGCTGAAGGCCACACATTAACCTAATTACTAAAACTCAATCAGGGAAGTTACTATGTAACAGACACGGAACTGCGCTTAGAAGTTTCCAAGAGTCGGCCAGGAATTGAAACACTAACGCCCGTTTAGGCGAGACAGGCAGCCTGACCAACAATCTCTTAATCAGAAGGCAACCCAACCGACAGACAGCTGACGAACCAACCAACTACCTCATTTCGGTCACCAGACCAACGGCACTACAACCAAAATGCCAGCGAGGCGAAGAGACCAGTAACTCTCGTCTTCAAATATTGGTTCGTTAATAAGCCAAGGCACAACAACTACTGACATACATGAACATCACAACGGCTGTGGAACTACACGCCGTGGCGGACAGCACCAACACAGTATGAAAACACTCACTCGCTGCTCTGTCACAGCCGACCAACTGTCTACTGCAGTACGCAGACTGCATTGCAGCAATTAAAGCACGACACAGGGTACACAGTGTTGCTCGAAACACTGCCACAAGAAACTCGAACACTCGTAAAACGAATCACTGATGAACAACTAGAACAAATTACCAGCGGACACACATACAATCCCGAAAGACGGTCGGTGACGAAACACACGTCGTCTAACCAGACGACCGACCAACAACCAATCAAGGTCGTTGCCACTCAAACGATGTGTGTCAGCAACGGTCGGGCGAGTCTATCCAGAGCTCACCTCAGCTCCAACCCGAGTCAACCCAATGTCCGTCCGGAATTGGGAGACACGGCGATCTGGGCACATTGGTTCAGAACCAGTCATGCAGTGGTAACTCTTCCCCATTGGTCACGACACAAGAAGGAACCGAGCCACGTCCAGCAAGATGACCCAGTGACAAGGCCAAGAAACGGTCAAAAGGCCATGACCAAACACAAGTCGCCCAAAGAGGCGGCCAACTGAACGACAGACCCACGGCTGTTTCCACTGCCGTCTCCTTCGTCAGACAGTTCATCCTGCGTCCCGAGCGGTCGGCGAGTACTAGCTGTCCGCGCCTCCCCGATTGCTGCTTCGTCCTGACTGCAGTTCTGCCGCGTTCCATCTCCAACCGCTCCAGGTCCGATCTCCCACTGAACTGACTCCCTTCGGACGGACGACGTCCTGGAGACACTGACTCAGATCCAACCATGCAGACGGAACACAACCCACATCTCTGCACAGGAAGGAACCGACCCAAATACACTTCGTCGATGAGACGACCGACCGAACGACAAACCAACGGTCGTCCCCGCTGATACTGACTGTGCGGACCTCACTGGGGCTCCGTCCCCGACTGCACTGCTGCTGCGTCCCGACCGCCCTCCTGATTCGTCATCAAACGGACTTCTTCTGCCGCGTTCCAACTCCAACTACTGCAGGTCCGAACTCCCCCACGACACACCACGACAGGGAAGTAATAGCCGTCCAGCAAAGATAATACGGCAGGGATAATATCGATACGCGCTGCTGCTACCACTCACGGGCAGGCAAGACAGCAATTCAGTGACACCAGTAATTGAAATTAAAATGACGAGGCGGCCGTACGGTAAAAACAAGATGTTACATAATAGATGGCAGGAACATGAGCCACGCACGGCTCACTCTTACTTTGCTACCGACATTCATCACTGTGTTTCGTGAAATCAGTACGAGCAGTCTTCAACCACGAATCGAACATTCAGTGACACTAGGACACTGGAATTGTATCCGGTGATGTGCAGTGCGCAGAGGTGCACATGAGAGGTCGCAGCTTCTGTCCTCCATAGGCGTTCGGATGGTATAGCACCTCATCAGTTGGTGTTATTGAACACAGATGTGGCTGAAACGCAAGAGGGACAGCTACTGGGGGTTTAAGATCAGAAGCACTGGCCACTCATTGTCAGATGTGACAATGTGACAAAACCCTGAATAACCATCTTTCGCAGCGCGAGGCGTGCAGGAAGAGAGACAATGTGGTTCAGGGAGGTACCGGCAGGGTTGTGGAGCCATGTTGACGCCAGTGTCGTTGCCAGCTCCGCTAAGTGGGTCGGTTGCGAACGAATGCCGCGATTGAGGTGGTTCCACTGATTCTGGATTGGATTTAAATCAGATGAGATTGGTGGCCAGTGGATTACGATAACCTCATCGTGCTGCTCTTAGAACCAGGCACGTAATCTGGGAACTGTGTGACACGTTGCATTGTCCTGCTGGTAGTAGCCATCGGGGCGAGGAGAAGCAAACATTTTGTAGGAGTGGCCTTGGTGCCCAAGAATAGATGCATACATGTGTTGACCTAATGTGCTATCCAGAGTGACGAAGCCACTCATGGAACACCATGAAGACATTCCTCAGCTCTTAACGCTCCCTCCTGCTTGAAGGCTCTTTTACGTTCAGACGTTTCACGCCGTAAACGACAACAGCCTTCTGTCTGATTGAGCATAACACGTAATTCGTCTGGAAAGGCCACCTCTCACTACTCAGTGAACATTCAGTTGCGGTGTCGTCGGCATGAGTACATGAATCAGGCACCTGGAGCGGAAGCTCATAGGCAGCAACGTTCGCTGAACAATCGTTGAGGAGACAATGTTGATAACCCCTTGGTTCATCTGGGCAACTAGTTGCTCAACAGTTACACGTCTATTCATCCGCACACATCTCAAAATGGTTCAGACTGCTCTGAGCACTATGGGACTTAACCTCTGAGGTCTTGAGCCCCTAGAACTCTGAACTACTTAAACCTAACTAACCTAAGGACATGACACACACCCATGCCCGAGGCATGATTCAAACCTGCGACCGTAGCAGTCCCGCGGTTCCAGACTGAAGCGCCTAGAACCGCTCGGCCACACCGGCCGGCGCACACATCTCCGCAGCCGCCATTCAACCTGTCATCTATGTTGCGTCGTGGAACACGGTGCCTCTAGCGCCGGTTTTGGATAGCACCATTTTTCCATACATCTTATACTTTCAGCACGACGGCACGCAAACGATTTACAGACTTAAGCGTTTCGGAAATGCTTCCACCCTTGGCCCGAAAGCAGTGGTCATGCCCTTTTAGACGTCAGTTAGATTGGTACGTTTAAGCATTACGACAAGGTTGGTTGGTTGGTTTGGGGGATTAAAGGGACCAGACTGCAACGGTCATCGGTCCCTTTTTCCAAAGACAAAGAACACCCACAGAGAATAAAAACAAGGAACAGAAGAGATTACAGACGATACAGAACAAGAGATACTGAGACAAAGACCAGACAAAACAAACTAAAACCACACAGAGTGTGACGGTGGGTGGCCGACCATAGACATAAAAAAGGAAAGGCCAACCACTTAGAAACACATTAAAAAATCAGTGTAAAACCATAGGCCAAAGGCCAGAATCAACACAAAACAATAAAATAAAACAGAAACACTCAGAGTAAATGATAAAATCCCTCTGCCCGAATAAAACGTAAAACTAAGTCAGCCATAGTGCAGTCGTCTGTTAAAAGGGCAGGGAGCGTAGCAGGCAGCGCAAATGTCTGCCTGACCACAGCTAAAAGGGGGCAGGCCAGCAAAATGTGGGCCACTGTCAAAGCTGCCCCACAGCGACATAGAGGAGGGTCCTCCCGGCGCAGTAAATAACTGTGTGTCAGCCGGGAGTGGCCAATGCGGAGCCGGCAAAGAACTACTGAGTCCCTGCGAGTGGCTCGCAGGGATGACCGCCACACAGCCGTCGTCTCCTTGACAGCACGGAGTTTATTGCGCAGTGGCAGTTCGCGCCATTCATCGTCCCATAGCGCCAAGATTTTGCGGCGGAAGACTGCCCGCAAATCAGCGACAAGGTCTGCACTACCTGGCGCGTGACCACGCATTACGTTCTCTCTACTGGAAGTACTAACACGTCCCGTTTGTGAGCGGTCACATTAATAATAGTGGACGCTGTACTTTACTGGAGGTCGCTGCTGCTCTCAACGATATTATCTGCACATAATATACAAATACATCACACGCTCCAACGACACCAAACTAAAGCTACGAACACGAGGATTAATGCGCCTAGTCTACAATTAGCAGCTGATCTCGGTGGCTAACTCTTTGAGCGCTTTAAACTATCGCTGAAAGGTTACCGCTACACTCGTTTAACTCTTTTGCAGCATGTAAGCAGGTAGGCCAAACAGTACAAAAGGGAAACAGGAAACAGATAACAAGAGGCTTTCAGGGTTATGAATTAAAAAGCAATTTAGGACTAGCCAACTGCTGCAGATTCTGTACAATGGGCAAGAGATACATGTCAAGCTTGATGGTCTTCTCTTTCTTCAGAGCCTCGTGGCCTCCCGGAGCCGCTCTTCTTGCGAACGTACGTCCTCGTCATCGCCGCTACCACCTAACGGCCCGGGTTCGATTCCCGGCTCGGTCGAAGATTTTCTCCGCTCAGGAACTGGTTGTTGTGTTGTCCCTATCATCGTCATTTCATCCCCATCGACACGCAAGTCGCCAAAGTGGCGTCAACTCGAAAGCCTTCACCAGGCGAACGGTCTACCACCGGCCGCTGTGACCGAGCGGTTCCAGGCGCTTCAGTCCGGATCTGCGCTGCTGCTTCGGTCGCAGATTCGAATCCTGCTTCGGGCATGGACGTGTGTGATGTCCTTAGGTTAGTTAGGTTTAAGTAGTTCTAAGTCTAGTGGATTGATGATCTCCGATGTAAGGTCACATAGTGCTCAGAGCCATTTGAACCATTTTTTTGAACAGTCTACCCCACGGGAGGCCCTAGCCACACACGGCATCGTGCAGTGGCTACATTCTGCCAAGTACTCTCGTACCCTATTACACCACCTCTTTCAGTATCAGTGAAATGTTGATAATGGCGTATTTGCTGCCTGAAAGGCTTTCTCACAAATTTCAACTCACTACGGCCAGTAGCAAAAGGACTAAGGATCACGACAGTTACAGCATCTATTAAAAGCAAACATGATTTACATTCTCATAGCTTCACTCTAATGCAATTGACTCGAAATTTGAATAGATACGATTCACACGTGCAGATACGCCTACCAGTTTTCGTTTATGACGCGCAGCTCGTTCTTGATGTTGAGCTTTTTTTACGTCAGTCTATTAATTCACTAAATGTCAGACTACTTGCGGCAGAATGTCCTTTATCGCGACCCATCGGTGATCAGTGATTTAAGTCTCGTCGTGAAGAAGACGAAAATACGAAGGACTAACTCATCTAAGTCTTACTTACGGGACGAGACAAGTTGCGGAGCTGTGTAGCCGTCCCAAACAACAAAGGATGGCGACACATCAGCTGCTGGAATTCTTTGCCGACACTGGATCCGCCCTCAGTGTAACACATCATGATAGAATACTAGAATAGTATCGTAGCTTCCCTGGAGCTCCTGTAAGGATTAGCTCTAAAATATCTACATCAGCCACCCAGTATCTGATGAGTCCACAGACGTCAAACAGTAATCTTCCTGCCTTACTTTCTAAATCAGGCACGTTGTTTTCTGTCGAGAACGCCGACACAGATTCCCGTCGAAGGTCCCGCAGCAAAGCTTTTTCTCGAAAATCCAGAAAGCGCCTCTGTTAATACCCTCCGTCACATAAAGAGCAGTTACTATTTTGAACAGATAATTTTCTGCATGTACTTAGAGAGCTTAATAAAGTTTATTTAAAGAGCTTGCCACATTTCCTTCTCTTCAACTCTTTGAAGAGTGGCTGTAAACAATGTTAGTGTGCTAAACGACAGGGTCATAAGCGCACTCCAGCCAGAAATACAGTCAAGTCAGCTATATCGGCTCCCAATTCGTATACAATCCTCTGATGCATATTCAGAGCTCACAGTACATCATGAAATCAATTACATAAACAGAATTATTCAATAAATATTCGTACGCAGTTGGTATGGGGGTTGTTTGGGGGAGGAGACCAGACAGCGAGGTCATCGGTCTCATCGGATTAGGGAAGAACGGGGAAGGAAGTCGGCCGTGCCCTTTCAGAGGAACCATCCCTGTATTTGCCTGGAGCGATTTGGGGAAATAACGGAAAACCTAAATCAGGATGGCCGGACGCGGGATTGAACCGTCGTCCTCCCGAATGCGAGTCCAGTGTGATAACCACTGCGCCACCTCGCTCGGTCGTACGCAGTATTATCGTCATTATGGAAACAGGGGAAATTGAGCGTTAACTTCAACTCGCAAGGGAAATTTCCAAGTGTAAATAAGGGAGCTTTATGAACTTATCGCACGTGTAGAGGGGTGAAATAAGGCTATAAATATTTATTTGTTTTCGCCCAGTTTTATTTTTAGGGGGTAAAACAAACCCTGAAAGGTAATTTAGTACATCAGAGTCAAAGGAAACATCATCGGATCGATGATAGGTAAAATATGTTTTTAATAACATTTTATTTTGAAAAGTACCACACAATCATTAATCAATTTTGGAAAATGAAAATCTTTTCGCAACATAAATTAGAGACGCTTTCAAGCCACTTACAACCATGTCTAATGAAGGTGATTCCACAATTCTAGTCTTTCCAGAATAAGCTGTACACAATGTGCTGTTGGAGTATATACATCATATCTAGCTTAAATAGCCAAACAAAATGGTTCAAATGGCTCTGAGCACTATGGGACTTAACATCTATGGTCATCAGTCCCCTAGACTTAGAACTACTTAAACCTAACTAACCTAAGGACATCACACACATCCATGCCCGTGACAGGATTCGAACCTGCGACCGTAGCAGCAGCGCAGTTCCGGACTGAAGCGCCTAGAATCGCTCGGCCACAACGACCGGCCGTTTTTGGACAGAATAATAACCTACGGAAGTCGAATTATTCTGATATCATGGTAAAATACGAGATCGGTATAAATGATTTCGGCATGTGAAATAATATAGAAATGGAACTCACGCATTTAGTTGGTTGTGGTTCATCTGAGAGTATTAATTATGAAACAAGTAGAAATAGCGAACGTGAAACAGAGCTGCTTCCTTCATCTTTAGTTTATTTATTTAGTGCGGGAGCTTAAATCCTGTATCTTGCACAAAGAAGTCGCTGTAATAAGGCGAAAACATGTAATCCCCAACTTCTGAGGACTCACTTCCCAAAAACAACTAGAATACAGTTAATCCTACTTGTAATTTACCAAACGATAACGGAGCAAAATGAGAAACTTTCCAGCGTATTCGGAAAGTTTCTGACGTACATGTTGTTCTGGTCTTCGAACAGTAGACTGATTTGGTAGCAGCTCTCCACGCTATCCGGTGTAAGCCTCCGTATGGCTAATGCAACATACATCCATTTGAACCATGCTTTCTGTACTCAAGACTTAGTCTCCCTCTACACTTTTGACCCCTCAAACTTTCTTCCATTACCAAACTGACGATTCCTTGGTGCTTCAAGATATGTGCTGTCATCCGATCCCTTCTCTTAGTCAGGATGTGCCATCAGTTTCTTTTTTCCTCATTAAGATTCAGTAACTCCATATTAATTATTCGATTTACCCATCTAATTTCCAGTATTATTCTGTGTCAGCGCGTTAAGAAATCTTCTGTTCTTTGATTATCGTCCACATTTCACTTATGCAAAGTCTGCGCACCATATATCAACCTTCAGAAGAGTCATCCATATTCGATACAAAAAATTACTTTTTTATTTCAAGAAATGATGGTCTGCTATTGCCGTTCTCCATTTTTTCCCGCCTCTCTTCCAGCCATCATTGTGTAATTCGCTTCTGAAATCGGAAAACTCATCGACTACTTTTGTGTCTCATTTTCTATTCTAATAATGTCACCATCGCCTCATTTCGTTCGACTAATTCCATTACCATTATTGTACTCTCGTTCATATTTAGGTTATAACCTCTTTTCAGATGCTTCTCGAATCAGTTCACCTGCTCTTGCAAATCCTTTGCAATGATTTGAGAAAATTACAGTCCAATCGTCAAACCCGTTAAGTTTTTATACATTCTCTCTGGTCTGATTTCTCCTAAATTTCCTTCACTGCTTACTCAAAGTACATCTTGAATAACATTAAGGGGGGGGGGGGGGAGAGGGGTCGGAAGGAGAGACAGCTACTTTGTCTCACTTTCATTCATCTGCTGCTTTATATTTACACCCTTCGATTCTCATGACTGCAGACAGCTTTCAGTGCGAATTGTAAGCAACTTTTCGCTCATTGTATTTTACCTCTGACACCTTAAGAATTTTCGATGACAGTATTTCAGTCAACATTGGACGTACGAACGAATCATTTACGTGTCTCACTTTTGTTTAGAAACGTGAACTGAGCCACTTGGGCAGAATGTTGTGAAAATCTGTTTTTGTAGTTTAGAAGTCAATTATAAAATACAGAAATATCGCGAATTTTAAGCTACCAACAGAAGATAATCACCACTAATAAAATAAATCTGAGGAAGCAGCAACTTCTCTTCAAAGTACAGCTTTCCTGCTAGTGTACGAACGGTATAATTACAGTTTACAAACAATGCACAACAGGGTTATGTTAAGAATATTTCTCATTTGATAATGTACCTTTAATAGTTCCACATCCCTGAACTTCCGTGTTATACTGGGTATTAGTGGTACGGTATAAGAACAGATATTTTTATTGGTGACTGAACAACATTATGTTAGTACTACTTCATTTGCTGACTTTTAATTATAGCTATTAGGATAAATATGTTTCTTGAGTAGTTAGTACTACTAAGTATATATGGCAAGAACGAGCCATTAATGGTTAATTCCCCCTGCGCAGTAGCTTAGGTGTTTAAGTGTGGACGTGTCGACACAAAACGATTAATCTATTCTGATAGGCGTAGTCCACTTAAGTGCAGTTTCAACCGAGCAGAAAATGACAGGTAGTAAGTTATGTAATGTGTTTGCAGGAAGACCGTTAGTTGCAGAGAAAAAATGACTAATAGACAAGTGGATACACATTAAGGTACCAATGATGAGGAATTTGAAGTTATCCGGCTAACACCCTGTATAATGGATAACTGACGAAACAACAGAGTAATGTCTCATTCCTGTGTTCCCTTGTCTTGGTACTAATCAATAATACAAATACTGTCTTAAAATTCAACGGGATATTCTGCCTAGTTGATGCTGTATCGTCTCTGTTAATGTAATTCGTATCCGAACATAAATGAGACTGTGAGAGAATCACATTACTTCCAAACCGCATAGAATGCGCGGGATAACAGGTTATGGGCGGCTCGTGTTTCATTGTTGTGATCTACCTTTACTGCAGCATCGATCGTACGTGTCCACTGTTAAAAGTCACATAAAAAACTCAGATGCTTTTCATTCAGTTTATGACACGGTGAAGGAACTTCATTTGATAGCCTCTCATCAGTTTACAATGGCAGAGTCAGCAATCGCTCCCTTGATTGCGGCTTCTAAATGGATTTGGATCATCCCGCTATGTAGCCTCTGACGCAAACCTCTGAAATTGACACAAAAAAGAAAATACGGTCGCTCGCTGCTTTCATTTAGGTGCGCACTCACGAATTCCACCTCCACTTCCAATTCAACACTATGCAGTTCCAGGAATTCAGTGTTCTTCATTACTGAAGAACATTACACTGTATCTGAGTGTCTGCTGAAGTGGACCTTTTTGACATAATGAAACAGTCTGTTGGTTGGGGACTCCAGACTCTCTTCAGCTGTGCAAACTTCAGTTAGCCATATATGCCTTGGTGAAACAGCACCACTGGGTGAATAGACATGATGAATTTATTCCGGAATAAATTTTTATGTTCGCATTGTACACTCACATGTGCAAAATCTTGCGTGGTATCCGGTATCGTATCTAACAACATCAGTTTTCTGTATTGTTAAAAACTTATGTACAGAACGCAGAATGTTAGAGTTGTTGTGAAGCGAGGTTATTGAAATGTTGTAATAAAACCAAATCGTATCATGAAACACTATTTTGCTCTTACTCTCCTGTGTCTAAATGAGTATTCTGCAATTTACAGTTAAGTGTCTGGCAAACAGTTCATCGAACCACCTTCAAGCTGTTTATCTACCGTTCTACTCCCGAACAGGGCGTGGGTTAAAACTTACACCTAAATTATCTCCTATGTGGGTGGGCTCCAATAAAGTATCTTCTCTCACACAGGAGAAGTTGATGGCTGAAATTTAATGAGAAGGACCTGCTGCAACGGAAAACGTCTTTGTTTTAATGATTGATACCCTAATTCGCGTATCATATCCGTGTCACTGTGTCACCTGCTATGCGATAATACAAAACAAGCTGCCCTTCTATGACTTTTTTCCACGTCCTCCGTCAATCCCTTCTGATGCCGATTACACACGCACAACAGAACTCCAGAGAAAGGCGAACAAGCTTAATGTAAGCAATCTCTTCAGCACACCTGTTGCGTTTCCTAAATCTTCTACCGAGCGAGGTGGCGCAGTGGTTAGCACACTGGACTCGCATTCGGGAGGACGACGGTTCAATCCCGTCCCCAACCATCCTGATTTAGGTTTTCCGTGATTTCCCTAAATCGTTTCAGGCAAATGCCGGGATGGTTCCTTTGAAAGGGCACGGCCGATTTCCTTCCCAATCCTTCCCTAACCTGAGCTTGCGCTCCGTCTCTAATGACCTCGTTGTCGACGGGACGTTAAACACTAACCACCTACCTACCTAAATCTTCTGCCAGTAAATCGGAATCTTTGGTTAGCTTTCTCCTCAGCATTATCTATGTGATCGTTCCAGTTTATGTTGTTCGTAACTGTAATCCCTAAGTATTTAGTTGAGTTTATAGTTTTCAGATATTTTGTGAATTATTATTCAAAAGAAAATTTGCGGATTCATTTTCGTGCTCATCTGGGCGACTTCACACTTTTCATTATTTAGAGTCAACTGCCGCTTTTCGCACCATACAGATAACTTGTCTACATCAGTTTTTCAATTTTTTTTTGGTGACTTTATGAGACGGTAAATCTCAGCGTCATCTGCAAACAATCTGAGAGGGCTGTTCAGAACGTCTCCTGAATCATTTACGGAAATCATAAACAACAGAGGCACTGTATCACTTCCTTGGTGAACGCCAGATGCTACGTCTGTTTTACTCGATGACTTTCCATCAGTTACTAGGAACTGTGATATTTCAGACCTATATGACTATTACGTGTCCGTTGCGAACGCCCGCATATACGTTATTCAGTTCGTACTGTAATTATCAGGAGGCTATGAATTTCAGAGGCTTCATGGTTCACTAAAGAAGCACACTAAGAAACGATTCTCTGACTGTTTATCTGCTTCTTTTGATTTTTCGAGCCTACTTTCATAATGTAAGCGTCTGATATCTTTAGAAAGTAAGCACACAGGTCCAAAAATCAGTCATATTCTAGAAGAGATTTCACGCTAATGCCGTGTCACTTCGTTTTCAGCCTTAGTGATTGCTTTAGTTTAGTGATGTAAAGCGTCTAAGAGATCAGTACGGTATGCCATTTTCAGCTGAGGCTACTCACTCAAATGGTTCAAATGTCTCTGAGCACTATGAGACTTAACATCAGAGGTCATCAGTCCCCTAGAACTTAGAACTACTTAAACCTAACTAACCTAAGGACATCACACACATCCATGCCCGAGGCAGGATTCGAACCGGCAACCGTAGCGGTCGCGCGGTTCCAGACTCAAGTACCTAGAAATGCTCAGCCTCAACGGCCGGCGGCCTATTCACTGATGGATCCCGTAGAGGTACGTTAAACCTACTTTTCAAATAGAGACATTATCTGTGGGTGCGAGAAACACCCGCAAAATGTCGTACCACCATTTCCGGCCTGAACTCAACCCATCAGACTACATGTTAAAATCCTGCTCAGGCCATCGGTGCACTCGACATGAGGCATCATTTGAAAAGAAGCGAAATCGCGACTATTCTGGTCAATTGAAGACGTTGTGCTGCACAGCGTGTGCCTCAATGAACAATAAGCTTTCGCTGGGTACATGACTCCAAATTTCTAATGCACGCGGTTCGCCCCGAAGGGTGATTCAAAAAGAATACCACAACTTTAAAAATGTATATTTAATGAAAGAAACATAATATGACCTTCTGTTATACATCATTACAAGCAGTATTTAACAAGGTTTTTTTTCACTCAAAAACAAGTTCAGAGATGTTCAATATGGCCCCCTCCAGACACACGAGCAATATCAACCCGATACTCCAACTCGTTCCACACTCTCTGTAGCATATCAGGCGTAACAGTTAGGATAGCTGCTGTTATTTCTCGTTTCAAATCATCAATGGTGGCTGGGAGAGGTGGCCGAAACACCATATCCTTATCATACCCCCATAAGAAAAAATCGCAGGGGGTAAGATCAGGGCTTCTTGGAGGCCAGTGATGAAGTGCTCTGTCACGGGCTGCCTGGCTGACGATCCATCGTCTCGGGTAGTTGACGTTCAGGTAGTTATGGACAGATCAGTTCCAATGTGGTGGCGCTCCTTCCTGCTGAAATATGAATTGTTGTGCTTCTTGTTCGAGCTGAGGGAACAGCCAATTCTCTAACATCTCCAGATACAGTAGTCCAGTTACAGTAGCACCTTCGAAGAAAAAGGGACCAAAAACTTTATTCTCTGTAAACTGTTTATACCAACGTTTAATACACCACCTACCAGGAGGTTTAACACCATACTTCGTTCGAAATGCACGCTGAACAACTGTCGTCGATTCACTTCTGCCGTACTCAATAACAGAAAAAGCTTTCTGTTGAGCGGTCGCCATCTTAGCATCAACTGACGCTGACGCCTAGTCAACAGCGCCTCAAGCGAACAAATGTACAACTAAATGAAAATTTATAGCTCCCTTAATTCGCCGACAGATAGTGCTTAGCTCTGTCTTTTGTCGTTGCAGAGTTTTAAATTCCTAAAGTTGTGATATTCTTTTTGAATCATCCTGTATATTTAGGTGACAAAAATCATGAGATATCCATACCCTCATATACATATGACCGTAGTGTCGCGTACACAAGGTATAAAAGGGCACTGCATTGGCGGAGCTGTCATCGGTACTCACGTCAATCATGTGTAAGTGTTTCCGACGTGGTTATGGCCACGCGAGGGGAATTAACACACTCTTCATGCGGAATGGCAGTTGCAGCTAAGCACTTGGGACACTCCGTTTCGAAAATCGTTAGGAAATTCAATATTCCGTGATTCTCAGCGTCAAGAGTGTGCCGAGAATACCAAATTTCAGGCATTATCTCTCACTAGGAACATGGCAGAGGCCAACAGCATTCAAATAACAACCACAAGCAGCGGAGTTTAAGTGGAGATGTCGGTGCTAACAGACACGCAACACAGCGTTAAATCACCGCAGAAATCAATGTGGGACATCGGGCGAACGTATCCGTTAGGAGAGTGCGGTGAAATTTGGCGTTAATGGGCTATGGCAACAGATGCCCGACTCGGCCGTCTTTGCTAACAGCACAACATCGCCTGCACCGCCTCTCCTGGGTTCGTGACGATATCGACATTTGGGAAACCGTGTTCTGCTGAGACGAATCCCGATGTCAGTTGTTAAGAGCTGATGGTAGCGTACGTGTCTGGCGCAGACACGACGAAGCCATGGACCCAAGTCGTCAATAAGGCACTGTTCTACTTGTTGGTGGCACAATAATGGTGTGTTCACGTGGGATGCACTGGGGTTCTCTGGTCATTAACTGGAAATGGTTATATTCCGCTGCTTGGAAATTATTTGCAGCTATTCATGGACTTCATGTTCCCAAAGGACGATGGAATGTTCGTGGATGACAATGCGCCATATCACCTGGTCACAACTGTTCGCGACTGATTTGAAGATCATTCTGGACAGTTCGAGCGAATGAATTGGCCACCAGAAGCACCCGACCTGAATCCAATAGAAAATTTATGGAATTTAATCGAGATGTCAGTTTGTGAACAAAATCCTACAGCGGCAACACTTTCGCAATTGTGGACGGCTATAGTGACAGCATGGTTAAATATTTATCCAGGGGGACCTCCAACGACATCTAGAGTCCATTACATTTCGAGTTGCTGCACTGCGGCGGGAAAAAGGAGGTCCGACGTGGTATTAGGAGCTATACCATTAGTTTGTCACCTCAGTGTATACTGCGAGAATAGCTGAGATGGACCTTCATTCATTGACAGCAGCCACCAGTGTCGTGTTTGACACCTACTGTCGCTGACAACGCGTGACACTATCCTCTGGCTCCTAAGGGTTGTGATCTTCTTAAGTACTGTTCTTACAGGATGGTACATGGCTGCGACTGGTACACCGTTCCTTGACACATTAGGTAATCCTCGTCGACCGGCCAACAAATCGGGCAACCCCATTAATGGAGTGGTCACGGGCACGTCCAAACACAATAGTCCCATTCTGCCATTATATTTCGTCACTATGCAGGACCACCTTGTTGCGCTGATTCCATTCAATCTATGGGCTCATATATTTTCACTGCCATAACTTATTGGACCTTAGAGGCTACCGTGACAACGTGGTACAAGTATTACAGGACCAGCGGAAAAATCCTCCTATCGGAGCACAAAGGATGCGAATTTCTTTCTATTTATTTAAAAAGACTCTGAAAAGTGGGGTAGCCGCTTTCTCATTCTGCCATCCAAACTGCGTTTGAAAATTTGCCTAAAAATTTTGGCATGAGACCGTAATCGCACTTTATTTTTTTAAAATTTGGAACTCAACTCAAACTCCTACATGTTCTCACACCCACTATTCCATCGCTGTAAGTCGCTCTTACACATCCATTCGCAGTTGCCTTTTCTCACTCTCTTATTTAGGCCAACTCATTGTCATTATGTCATTATGTCTCTCTATCACTGTCTCCTGTGTCCCTGCTCCAGTCTCCTTCGTTCTGCCCTACTACTACTACTACTACTACTGTCTAGCTTCACTGTCACTGTCTTGCACTTGCTCTCTCTTACTGCTAATACATCAATCTTCCATTCCCACGGCTGCTGTATCTTCTCACTATCACTCATTTCCTCGTTGTCACTGTAATAGACTCTTTCTTTCATTACCACTGGCTTTCACCCACTTCCATTTTTCATTCTCTTTATTCCTCCCCCAATGGCTCTGTAACATTCAATATTTTCCTAGCATTGTTCTTCACTGTCAACTATACTCACTGCCAGTGTGTCCCTTTTTTTTGTCTCACACTGCCATTGTCTCGCTCGCTCATTCTACAACACAATCACTGTCTACTATCTTCTATCATTTATTTCTTTTCCGTTTCCATGTTACTGCCACTGTCGTCTTCTCTCACAGCAAACAGAGACGAATATAATCGCTTGCCAAAATCTCTGGGAAAGCTTTAAAGGTGCTGAGGAAGGCAACATGAGGCAGCTGGTAGCCCACATTTCAGTCAGAGCCTTTTAAGTAAACGGGGACATATTCGCATTTTTATGCTATTTTAGGAGCATTTTTCCGCTGGTTCCCTTCTTTTCGCTGCTGCAGCACGGCATTTAACCCATTTAAATAGAAATGTATTGGTAAGTGAAAGTTAGATAGTTAACTTATGTGAAACTAAAGTAACGTAAAACTAATTTTACACCTCAGACCGGAATTTACAAGCAAAAAAAATTTACGTACCCAAGAAGGGGATATTTGAACCTCTGTATCCCGGAATGGATGAAGATGGATAAAAAATATTTTCAAGGTTGTTCCATATCGAGATCTTAGGGATACATAGCAAGTATTTAAGTCATTTTCTGTACATAGCTGTCTTGGAATCCTCGTTTGGGTTTAGGTTCACTGGCAACAGCGAAAACGTAATAAGAAGATCACGTTTTGTGGTAACTTCCGAGGAACAGCCATATGATGCATGCATACGGCTCATCAAGTCCATCACAGCCCACATCAGATGCAAAATGGACCAACCGATATGCTTCATTTGCATAAGGAGGAGTAAGCATGTAATAGTTGGATGTGAGGTTCGCCAGTTATGAAAAACACTGTTTTTCTCAGTACCCAAACATGTTTCGGCATCACTGTGCCATCATCAGCGGGTTTTCGCTTTCATTTATTCTGCAATGTGAACATTTTTGTTAAATGACTATAAATTATGTGCATTTTTAGTTCCAACAACAGATCGCTTCTTTTTGTAAATACCTTTACATTTGGTGTGCATGAATTTTCTAGATAAATTGTGTGTTAATTACTACAGGTAGCTTGTCATCTGCAACCAAACGATGCGATGTTGATGAGAATCTTTTTTTTTTTTTTTTTTTTTTTTCTTTTTGCTGAGAGTTAACGTATCTTCTAGAACGTAATTCAGTTTTTCGCGATGTTTTCGTTCCTATATTCGGTTTTACTTACGTTTCCGTGTGACAAGTACTTCCATTCTCCGCATAATGCTGAGGTGCTGTGATGCACACGTAACAGCATTATGCGGAAATGAAATTAATTGTTTAGACGTAACGCCTTCTCTATGGCGTATGAGGACACTAAAAAACGATTTCGAGTTTATGGTAATTGTACTGTCTCAACAAACCCGAAGAAATTTCCTGTCATGTGAAGTACCAATCAAACTACTTTCACTCATTCATGAAAATAACTATACAAACACAAAGTAATAAATCAACAGCAAAAAGTACGAAAAAACGTAATAAATGAAAGTTAATGGAAGTACTCATTTGTATAAGATTGTCTGTCTTACACCATTAACAGAGACATTAAATATAAGCTTCATCACTACCCAGTGGATACCCAGAGTAATGGAGTACAGGACTGGGCTAGCCACTGTTGCCCACTGAGTAACTTTGTAAAGAATGCCACTCCCTAAGTCCTCCCAAGGATTTTTAAAGTTAACACTTATTCGAGGAGTTCTATACTGTTTTCCTACCCTGCGCCACTCCTTTCATCCATACTTAACT
The DNA here is from genome assembly GCF_021461385.2 of Schistocerca piceifrons. NCBI lineage: Eukaryota > Metazoa > Arthropoda > Insecta > Orthoptera > Acrididae > Schistocerca > Schistocerca piceifrons. The sequence goes on from NC_060139.1 coordinate 49,633,276, forward strand.
ACTATACTTAACATCTTCTGTTGACATATTATAGCATTTGTTGTTCGCGTTGTCTCCTCCTACGTTACTTTTCCAGCATCATGTTAACTATCCTGGACGCTTTAGGCCGATATTACACTATCAAATTTCTTTGTCAAAGATTTGATCAAAGATACGATCAAATATTCGTCAAATTTATTTGACAAAGATCTCTCATGTGGCGTTAAAAAGGGGTATTACACTGTCATCATACTTTTCGTAAAAGTTCAAGATGGCTGACAACAACTTGTTATTAACCGCAGCAGTTGCATGTACCACAATTGCATTGTGTGCACGTGTGGAAGAGAAGCGGGGGAAAGAAAGGAAAGCGGTTCTAGGCGCTACAGTCTGGAACCGCGTGACCGCTACGGTCGCAGGTTCGAATCCTGCCTCGGGTATCGATGTGTGTGATGTCCTTAGGTTAGTTAGGTTTAAGTAGTTCTAAGTTCTAGGGGATGATGACCTCAGAAGTTAAGTCCCATAGTGCTCAGTGCCATTTGAACAAAAGAAAGGAAACGTACCTGGGTGAAGCCATAGGTTTTATGACGAGACGACAAAAATATTCAACAAAACTTGTTGCCGGAGCTTGTAGTGGAGGACGTCAAGTCGTACATAAATTACTTAAGAATGGATGAGCATACATTTAGTATCTGCTCAGTGAATTGTATCCTCATATCACAAAGCACAGTACTCACTTAAGAACTGCTATATCTGCAAAAGACCGGCTCACTGTAACACTCCGATTCCTTGGTACAGGAGGGGGTTACTCTAGCTTAGAGTACAGCACTGAAACGTGTGCAGCAATTTATAAACCACTAAAGGACCAATGTCTGAAGGTAAATAAATGTTCAATACACATTACGTGCTTTAAGAACTGTTTTTATTTTATAAACAAATGAATTACATTTTGCGTCCGAAAACCGTATCTCGCGGCTAATGAATGACCTCCTCGATATTTTCATCGCTCTCCAATCTTCTTAATCTATTTTTGTATTCACGGTGCCTCATTTGTAAAGCACCTCATCAGCTTCAAACATCTCTATTAATTTTGTAGTTGACAGTACACACCAACTATATTTACTGGCCATGTTTATAAACGCTCTACAGATGACAGAACGCTGCAGCGATGCTAGCGCTCCACGTGGCAACATGTCACGTTGAAGTGAACAGAAGACAAGCGACTTCTATGATCAAATCTACAGCGAGGCCCTAGATTTTATCAAATTTATTTGACAACAGTCGACATTTCACAAAGTGCCCTGTTACATCATCAAACTTATTTGACATATCAACTTTGACAAAGAAATTTGATAGTGTATTACCAGCCTTAGCAACTGTCCCATTAGTATGGCTCTGAGCACTATGGGACTCAACTGCTGAGGGTATTAGTCCCCTAGAACTTAGAACTAGTTAAACCTAACTAACCTAAGGACATAACAAACATCCATGCCCGAGGCAGGATTCGAACCTGCGACCGTAGCGGTCTTGCGGTTCCAGACTGCAGCGCCTTTAACCGCACGGCCACTTCGGCCGGCTGTCCCATTAGTATATTGCTGTCTCAGTGTGGGGCGGCGGATGAGTTTGTAGAAAAATAATTAAATGAATTATGTTTGCTGTATAAACGCTTGCATGTAGAATCAGTTTCTGGCTTTTAGAATGTTGTTAATGCTGTCTTTCGCCGTTCTCAACACCGGCTCTCTATTTACTTCTTGGCACCCAGAAAGTGATTTAATAAAACATGGAGCCAGTAACTAGAGATCCTAGTGCCCACTTCAATTGAGATACCCTTATAGCTGCAGCTTATAGCTCTGAGGAATTAGGAGATTGTCCGAGATTTCTAATCAAAAACGGTTTTCAAAAATAGTTGAGTATATTCTGAAATTCACTGATAAAAAAACCACAAGTATCCCTACAACCTAACTAACAGAGCAGTTCAGAGTCTAATGCGCTGATGCAACTATAAAGTCCGAATTAAATGTCACAAAGAATGCTCGCCATAATTTGATGAAAATACTTCATCAAACGCCACGCTAAATATTTGGTAGAATGTCTGTCCCGCGACGGCACGTGAAAATACGACAATACGCAAACTGAAGCTAGATAATGAAAATCGTCCCAGAATTAACACTTCACTTGGAATGTTTTCATGGTTCCGCGTATCTCTAGTAACTTAATACGGCACCCGAGGCTGTTTGTAGCAGTGACACTGATGCGATGCGGCTCCCGACACAGATGGCGTGTCATTCAGCGTCTGGAGAGAACTGGGGCCTTTCTTCCTCGCGCAGCGTCCTTATATATAAACCCGCGGTGCGGACGGCGAAGGGAACGCCTGATCTTTTCGGCTCTCTCGACTAGCCACTGGGCTAGTAACGCACCACTTCAAGTTACATAATAATTTATAGCTTCTTTTGCTGATGGCCGAAGAAGCTCTTAAATTAAACGTGCATTCAGCACGCAGGTAAGTATTGATAATAAAATTTTGACGTGGCTAAGTTAAATATTCTGGGCGAGAGAATTAATTAAATTACACTGTACGCAGTAGATGAGCTCTGAACTGGCCCTTTTGAGATCCGTTATCGCTATAATTTTATAGGTATTCAAAAGAAACTTTTCACATCTTCATAGTCATAGCGGACCTCCAACCTATTTAAATCTAAACATCCTAGCCTTATTTATTAACCTACTTAATCTATCTTGCTTCCTTCAGTTTTGAGACGAAAACCAGAAAATCATGAATTTCCACTAAAGTCTTAATTTGTGAAATCCAAAGTACTGTTTTTATTAGATCATTATGAAAGATGAATCTAAATATAAATTTTGAAGTCTCTAGCTCTTTTCTGTTGCGCCAATGATTTTTTCAGGAAAAGTGCAAATTTCGAAAATAACTTAAGTTATCGTACTGATATTCAACACACATTAATTTAGTATTATTCCTGACATGCTAGAAAAGTTTTAGGTCATTTGCTTGATTTTTAAAGTATTGCGCAACATTTATGACGTCAGAGCCAGTTACAGCAGACTGGCTGGCACACAATGGTAACTGATGTGAATTTACTACAGCGTGAGTAGGCTGCTTCCCTACATCACCCTCTACTTAAATTTTTTTTGTTTATGAATGTTAATGAATGAAAAAAAAATTTAATTACAAAAAGGGAAGCAAGAGTACAGTTTAACTCCCTATGAAAAATCAAAATTGAAATATAAACCTGTAGAAACATTAAAGAAAACTGGTTACCTACATTAATTATTTAAATTGTAGGGATGTTCACTGCCTTTTAAACAATGTCATTACTCAAAATTTTAAGCAAAGTCAATGAAATATTTTGGCATACATTTTGCCTTAGACAAACAAACACATATAAATTGAAAAATTATGAAAATCTTAGATCCATTAAATACATTAAATACATTTTTACATACACAAATTCAAAGAAAATAACATGACACATAAACAGATGATTATCTCTTAGCAGTCTTTTCTAAACCTGAAAGAAAAGTTCACCAATAATTTTTACACACGTGGTTGTAGCCGCTTTGGCTGGCGTCCTACACTTCCATTCACAAGGGTAGAGGAGGGGAAGTTGCTATGGTGTGCGTCCTTCACGTTGTCTCTAAATTACATGGGGGAAAAGGGAGGGGTCACTGTGAGTTGTGTCCAAGTCACTCCACGCTTTCACGCAGCTACCAGGCTGCCATTATCTGGTTTGTCCTGTAGAACAAACAAAAAGAGTGCCTCAGACTCTGTTCACTTAATATCTAAGGGTGGGTCACAATGAAATGAGGATATATACATTTTATCCTTCAATATGTTGCTGGAACAAAGTTAACAGAACCTTTCTCAATTTTACTCTTACGGTTACGTAACTGTCATAAAATTGGTAAACAAATGGCTCAAAACGCCGTTAGTCACTTAAAAGCGAAAATTTTATGCTCAAGGCATATAATCATAAATCATATTTAATCTGAATTTATTATTTCTGGGCCGGAACACTGAACCAATGCTCGGTACCTTCCAGATACATTTGTATTTTAAGCACTTAACTGACTCATCTTTGATTACCTTATTCTTAGAGATAGTATGAGTATGATTAGTGGTTGTTTCCTCAGCTTCTTTGTACATGTAACTTTTGGTAATAGTACAGTTGTGAGTGTTCAAAACACACTATGTTTAGTTGACTACTAAATCCATTTATTGGTCCTCTGCTGTTGTCAGTTCCACATCTGCAATTACTTACTTTGAAGTGTATTTATGCTGAACTAAAATAATGTTTCACGTCTGACAGTATGTTACTTATTTACTTTGCTAGTGTATGTACTTATTTACCACTCACTCTATTAATATTTAAAGCATAGGATAGCATATTTATTTCATATCCATAGTGTACTGCAGCTGATTAGTTTGCTCACGTGGCAATCCATTTCCACTCGATCGGACGCTGAAACCCCAGGTAGTCTCTCTCAGACCTACCACTAAAGTGCATCAAGTAATTATGGACGAGCGTAATGCTAAATTCCTTAAACCTATAGGACACCATGAGCTGCTCTGTCTCATCTAACATAAGGGTACCTATGGTCGCATTCACGCCTCCAACTCATAACCTCAATACGTGTAGGTGTATCCTGTCACACACTACACTAAAATAATGGCCAGCTCCAACCATATAAATACTTCAGGGACGTGTCCTTCACGTCTCAACCACAAACACTGCTCAATTCTATTACACTGCCTTTCCTTGCTACACCAGGTGAGTTTATCCTTACCACTTATCTGCATATTTTTCATAACACTAAGCAATCTCTTTTATTATTAATTAGTTAGCTCTATAGCATACACTAGGTTTCACTACCACTTCAGATCCTGCTTGTACATGAATTCATATATCTCTTTAAATTACTGTTGGTGGACCATTTCCAATAAAACAACACTTTGTAGTTACTACATTACCAGGGTACTATACATAATTGTTACTCAAATACATTTTATATCTTAATTACGTCATACTTCTCTATTGTTTGTCACTATTAGGTTTGTCACATTAGGTATTTTTTTTTCACTAATCGGTGGATAGAATGGTTACATAACTCATGGCTTGTTAGCCATGACGGAAAATTTTATGTGTTAGAAGAAGATGTCGAAATTTTTGTAGATAGGAAATATAAAGAATGAGTGAGATCTGAAATGGGAAAGAAGATCTCACACAGCTGGGAATGCACAGCTGCCACACTGTGTAGAGGTTACAGAACAACCTCCTCCCTACAGCATTCATTCACTACCTATGAATCTGCCAGGTCGATCTGAAAATACTTTATGATGCCTTTTTAGAACCTGTCTCAGTTCTTCCTTCTGATTGGCTGAAATCTTCTCGATTTCCTGCAATTTAGCTTCTATTTTGTCTAAAATAATTGCTTTTTCTTCTTTTTCTGTGTTTAGCTTACTGTTACTAAGATTAACACCTTCGTCCCAATACCTCCTATTTTTCAGAACTCGTATAGGCAGCTCCCAAGTTTCATGATCAGTTACTACATGTTTATCACTAAAAGGTACTATAATTACTCCGGTTATTGGCAAGACCATTTTCAACTGGCTTCTTTCAAAGTCAACAACACTCTGATATTTTGACAAGAAATCTATGCCAATTAAAACCTCAATACTGAGATTGTTTACAATTAAACATTGATGATCAATTAAATTACCATTAATGGTAAAGGGCAGCAAAGCTTCTTCCTTTACCGTTTTTGAAACCTTGCCAGTAGCACCAATTATTCTTAGTCCTGATACCCTCATTACTGTAAGCTTGTCTTTACCAGGTAATGCATCAAAGAAAGACTGAGATATTGCACTCACCTCACTTCCACTGTCTAAGAGACAACGTACATTGATACCCAATATTTTCACTATTATTATAGGGTGGCTTATTCTAGGTTGTACAGGTGGTTCCTCACATTCATCTAATAGTTCCTTTTGGATTTGTCTCCAACTAAAGTGATCGACATCTGTCTTCATTACATTTATGTCACAGTGTGTAGGGGTTTCCTGAATTACATTTTCAGCTGCCTTTTCCAGTCGGTCTATTAATTTTAAATCGAAACACCGCACGACTTCATTACATTTAGTTTGCTGAACATGACCCAAATTACTGTAGTCTGAGCGATTCTGCGCCTCCAGACCGGGCATAACATTAGTTACAGCTAAACCACTTTCACCATTATCGTCGGTTTCCTTCTCAAGTGACAACTGGTCACAGCTACTGGGTTCATCGACCCCAAACAGCTTACCCTCTACATTCCCACTTATCTCCTGTCCTAAATCTATTAGTACATTATCAACATCCTGCACAGGCACTTTAGATAAGAGCACATCATATTCATCGTAAATATAAGCATGAATTTCTTCTGCTTCTTCACCTGACAATTCAATATTTTGTAGCTCCTCCCTACTGTTACACTGCTGCGCCTTCTCTTTCTCTTCCCACTTAGAAAGCGTCTCTAACTCGGTATCTCTCAAATACTGTGAGTGATCTAATATTTCTGCTGTATTCTTAGGTGCTACCGACACTTCATCCACATGTTCAGTTTGAGTATTCTGATCTGTCTTACCAATTCCCGTAACTACTGGCTTAGGAAAAGTAACCGCCTGGTGAGCGCCAGTGTCCTCATAGACGGGAACTAGTTTTCCTGCCTCGGCCTACTACTGTTTCCCTTATTTTCATTATAGTTGACTGGCACAGCATTACTTTCCGTACTGTTGTTTACATGCATATTTCTGTTTGGAACAAAATTATTATCCCTTGGACGCCATTGTTGGTTCTGATAATTATTTCCCCAATTCCTACCTCTCTTAGGATGGTGAACACCTACTGTTCTGATGTTTACATTGCCATTTTGCTCGTTCCTAAAATTACTATTATGGTTATTGGCATTTCTGTTATTACGTGCTTGCTCCTCATTGGCAGCAACACGTTCTACACGTTCCAAATACTCAATGAAACGATCCAGATTGTCTCTAGGGGCTGATATAATTCTAGTTTGCCAATACCATGGCAGTTTGGCTTCAAGACCTAGTATAATCATTTCTGGTTTTAGCTTTTCCGCCAAATGTGACAAACGTGAAATCCATGACGTAGCAAACTCTTTAATAGATTCCTTGCCTGCATTGAAGCGTTTTCCACTCCAAAATTCTCTCAACACTTCATTTTGCTTATTGCTAGACCAATACTCATTAATAAAAGCTGTTTTAAATTCCGCTAATGTTTTACATTTCAACATAACATCAGCTGACCAACGCATGGCGTCACCTGCTAAATGGCTTCTAATAAATGAGATTTTCTCTCGCTCAGACCAAGTTGGTGGAATCACATCTTCAAAATCGTTCCAGAAATCTAGCGGGTGGATATTTTTATCTGGATCGAACCGCAAGAACTGCCGACACCCGATAAAAGCGGCGTTTGCAGCTACAACTTGTTGTATATTACCATTACCAGAAGTTACTGAAGCTACTTTACTCTCAATGTTTGCAATGTTAGTACTGATATTTTCTACTTTCATTTCAACATTATCTACTCTTTGTACAATATGAGTAGTGTCAGTTTTGATTGCTTCTACTTCTGCTAGACATATGTTTACTTTAATATTAACATCTTTAAATCTATCAGAGCACAGTTCACATTCCGCCTCGATCTTTTCTGTTAACTTGTGCTCCAGCTTCGCATCTTCCATTTGGAAGTCTTTGCGAACCTCAGCGACTTCAGATTTTATTGTCTTATACATTTCAGAAAATTGTTGAGCAACCTTTTTCTTAATATCCTCATGATTGTAATCAATTTTACAATTCAAACTGTCTAGATCCTCTTTCAACTTATTGCAACCAGCCTTGAAGGTATCGTCCATTACCTCCAATCGTTTATTAAAATTAGTTTGACTGGCCACAATCCTGTTATTTACCTCAATTATATTAGATTTTAATTCAGCATTCATTCTAGCATTACTGGCTGACATTTCAGCATTATTGGATTCTAATTTATTGTTCATTGCCTCAAACCGCATATTAAAATTTGTTTGACTGGCAGCTATTGCTTGTAATATAACATTTAGATCAACAGCCCCAGCATCTTTGGATTGCTCACTAGCTGGCTCTTTATCACACTCAGGTGACGAAAAACTAGCTCCAACACCAGAATCATCAAAACTAAATGAAACTTCTGACTGATTAGTCATATCTAACTTCTCCTTCTTAAACTCTACCATCTCTGATGACGGTTTCATTTTTAATTCATCAGAGAAACTATCATCCAATAAATTTACAATTTCTACTTTCCGCTTTACTACAGGGGTCTCTATTATTGAATCATTGCCCCTTCGCACACTACTGTCAGGAGACAATACTTCATATTTCACTTTAACATTACTACTTTCATGCATATTTACACTTGAAACGTTGTCTGAATTTACAGTTCCCCCAACCGACATAGGTTCTAATTTAAGTTTAAACTCAGTTTCTTTTGGCGGTTCCATCGCCGACAGTCTTTTAGTGCAGGTTAGTAAAATTTTTAACAGCTTTTCACTTAACTTAGTTCCTTCTGCACGACGTATGGCGTTGCCGGCGCGGCGTACCAGGATTCCTGATGCGACGTGGCACGTTGAACTGCAGACGGCTCTCCGACGGCTGTTGTGTGTTTGCGTGGCCCGCAATTGCAGGCTCTGCGCCGGCTGCTCCAGCGGACGACTGCGGTGCGGCGAGACTGGCTTCTCTCAGTGCCGGCAGCACCGCTAGACTCAGTGCCAGCTCCGTCAATCCAGAGGCGTTGTTAATCCAATTGCGTCGTCCACATACACACGTAACACATTCACTGTTTTATACACAGTTGCGTGTCGCATTTCACTCGCGAATCCGAATAGTTAAAATCACTTTCACTTAGTTGATTGCCCGGCCGATGCACCATATGTGGGGCGGCGGATGAGTTGGAAGAAAATCTACTGTTGTTGTACCCTTGTTTGAATGTTGTAACATTCCCGGCCGATGCACCAATTGTGGGGCGGCGGATGAGTTTGTAGAAAAATAATTAAATGAATTATGTTTGCTGTATAAACGCTTGCATGTAGAATCAGTTTCAGGCTTTTAGAATGTTGTTAATGCTGTCTTTCGCCGTTCTCAACACTGGCTCTCTATTTACTTCTTGGCACCCAGAAAGTGATTTAATAAAACATGGAGCCAGTAACTAGAGATCCTAGTGCCCACTTCAATTGAGATACCCTTATAGCTGCAGCTTATAGCTCTGAGGAATTAGGAGATTGTCCGGGATTTCTAATCAAAAACGGTTTTCCAAAATAGTTGAGTATATTCTGAAATTCACTGATAAAAAAAACACAAGTATCCCTACAACCTAACTAACAGAGCAGTGCAGAGTCGAATGCGCTGATGCAACTATAAAGTCCGAATTAAATGTCACAAAGAATGCTCGCCATAATTTGATGAAAATACTTCATCAAACGCCACGCTAAATATTTGGTAGAATGTCTGTCCCGCGACGGCACGTGAAAATACGACAATACGCAAACTGAAGCTAGATAATGAAAATCGTCCCAGAATTAACACTTCACTTGGAATGTTTTCATGGTTCCGCGTATCTCTAGTAACTTAATACGGCACCCGAGGCTGTTTGTAGCAGTGACACTGATGCGATGCGGCTCCCGACACAGATGGCGTGTCATTCAGCGTCTGGAGAGAACTGGGGCCTTTCTTCCTAGCGCAGCGTCCTTATATATAAACCCGCGGTGCGGACGGCGAAGGGAACGCCTGATCTTTTCGGCTCTCTCGACTAGCCGCTGGGCTAGTAACGCACCACTTCAAGTTACATAATAATTTATAGCTTCTTTTGCTGATGGCCGAAGAAGCTCTTAAATTAAACGTGCATTCAGCACGCAGGTAAGTATTGATAATAAAATTTTGACGTGGCTAAGTTAAATATTCTGGGCGAGAGAATTAATTAAATTACACTGTACGCAGTAGATGAGCTCTGAACTGGCCCTTTTGAGATCCGCTATCGCTATAATTTTATAGGTATTCAAAAGAAACTTTTCACATCTTCATAGTCATAGCGGACCTCCAACCTATTTAAATCTAAACATCCTAGCCTTATTTATTAACCTACTTAATCTATCTTGCTTCCTTCAGTTTTGAGACGAAAACCAGAAAATCATGAATTTCCACTAAAGTCTTAATTTGTGAAATCCAAAGTACTGTTTTTATTAAATCATTATGAAAGATGAATCTACATATAAATTTTGAAGTCTCTAGCTCTTTTCTGTTGCGCCAATGATTTTTTCAGAAAAAGTCCAAATTTCGAAAATAACTTAAGTTATCGTACTGATATTCAACACACATTAATTTAGTATTATTCCTGACATGCTAGAAAAGTTTTAGGTCATTTGCTTGATTTTTAAAGTATTGTGCAACATTTATGACGTCAGAGCTAGTTGCAGCAGACTGGCTGGCACACAATGGAAACTGATGTGAATTTACTACAGCGTAAGTAGGCTGCTTCCCTACATCAGGTAAGAGAGTTGTGAAATATTTTCTCACCTATCATGTACATTATCCCTTCATTTGGTACTCTATCTGTCCAATTCATTTTTAACATTCTTGGTTCATACCGCATTTTATGTTCTTGCGTTGTCCTTTTCTCTGGAATTCCTATGGTCCACATTTATCTTCGATAATGTACAGTCTTCCTGAAGGACATGTTCTTGAACCACTTCGTGAGTTCCACACAATGATATCCTCGCCTCTGTCAATCTACTTCACTTTTAAGACTTCTTCCTTGCTTCGGCCAGACTTCATTACGTCTTCTGAGTAATCCTTGCGTCTGGCCATACGATCTATGACCTCTACTAACGTTAGCACTGTAATCCTTTCCCTTACCACTTTTATTCTTCTACAGGTATTACATTCATCAGCACATAATGACACTGAAATAGTAATGTTTTTTTCTGAGAATCTATTACTGAGCCACCAGTGTCATATACTTTTGGCACCAACTTTAATAGCTTTCTAGTTCCTAACCCGGCCCACATTTCAATAATTCCCGCCGTGTGCTTTCAGATCATATCATCTCTTGGTGCGTCATCTATAGAACCTGAGGATCTTGTTTCATTGTCAGGAAAATTACAGAAATAAATAATTCGTTGTAGCATATTTTGTTTTGACTACATGTATCCTAATTTGAGATCGTAAGGCAGATTTAAAATACAAACGACGTAATGAAGAAAGGTATTAATCTTAATCACGAAGAAAAGGGGAGTATTCCTCAATCTCTACACTGGTATTAACATCCTAGATGCAGGGATATCATGCTCTTGCACAGTTTGCAAAGCTGTTTTGTTCATTTCGTTTCTTCTGCAGATCATGGTGTAATGTCTTCGGGTTAAAATTGAACTCTGCTAAACTCGGTGTTTCTGATGATTCACATAGTGTACGAATCGAGCCGATAGCAAGATTATCATAGTTTTTTTCTGATCGAGGTATCTCTTTTGGTCTGGTGCCACTACTTCTCGTAACTTGTCATATCGCGGTGCCGTCCGAATAAGTGGCGTAAGTTTCTGTTGAGTCAATCCCCAGATTTCGCCTGCGTGGTGACATTTGAACTGGTGAAAAACTGTATCATCTTCATTACACCTGTCATAATTCGGTGAATCCATAAGATGGATAGAGTATAGTTTTGTGCGCAATGGAATCGTTTCTTTGATGACTTTGTACCATTCTGTCCTAACAACTGACCTAAACTGTTTGTTGTGAATGTTCTTCCACACCCCGGGGCAGCTGTCGTGAAGGTATTTAGTCCCCATTCTGTTATTAACTGAACGTTTCTTAATATGATGATACCAATTCTTTGCATTGCACGTTTTTCCTTCCTGGGTTGCGTAGCTGTTCTCTACTATGGCGTTTCTGGGAAATCTCAGCTAGGAATGTATTTTTCCAATACTGACGGGTGTTACTTGGGTTTCTGGCTGAACTGCTTTCAGAAGTGTGCTTGCCAGGCTGGTAGGACTGAAATTCGATCTATTAAGTACACTGTGTACTAGTAATTCTTTGTCAGCATCTATTAACCGGAAAAAAATTGTGGTGAGTCTCTATGGGACCAAACTGCTAAGTCATCGGTCCTTACGCTTACACACTACTTAATCTAACATAAACTAAATTACGCTAAGGACAACACAATACACATACCCATGCCCGAGGGAGGACTCCTACCTCCGACGGGGGAAACCGCGCGTACCGTATTAACCGGAGATCACCTTCTTCAAACGATAGTCTCAGTGCCCTCTATGGCACGGGAGACTCCTGGACCTCATGCTTATGATTCTTATACACATAGGCTCGACTGTTTCCTGAGTCCTCTATGATTTCTTCTCCTATGTTTTGCTATACCTATGGTGCAGCCCTAATTGTTTACTCCTTTATTATATTCCTCTCTTCTTATAATGAACGACGTTCGACAGGTTTGCTCATGCCGTTGGTTACTGCGTCAGAAAACTTCCATTTAGTCTGATTAAATCCTAAAGGTTTCGTTTGACATTTCAATAATGTAGTACCATTGATATGTCTGATTGTCTCTTGGTCTTTTCCAAGTGCATCTTGTTCTTTGGTGAATTTGGAAGACAGTTGCGCTACAAGTCTGTACTCTTTCCGTGACATTTTCCTGTCTGCTGATATATCTTGGCTCACATTCTTTGAATCTAAGTGTATAAATATCACATAAAGGTTCAGGTGGAGACCTGTCATTACTGCCGTACGGTGTAGTAAACGTTTGGTAATCGGTGTTCGGCGCGGGTATATAACTGTCAAGGAAACTAAAGTGGAGTCCTCGCACGGCGGGAGACTTTTGCTCAAGAGGTTCCTTATTGGCTCACAACGGATGATTGGCGATATGAATGGACGTGAAATATAAGCGCTCTCTTATTTATGAAAATGTAAATCGCAAACAATTTAATGAATATGCGACGTGCGAAGCTGCCAAACTTCAGTTCAAGACAACAGCTTAGTTTCTGCTCATCGACAATGTGTCAGTGGACTGTCGTTATAGATTACGCTTATGTTCTGTTCTGGATTCGCTTTTCGCTCAGGCTATATCGTTGACACTGATGTCCCATTAGCGTTATAAAGCCAAGTAACAACATAAAAAGGATGGTTGTCTTTTCGGATGAAAATATACAGGCACACGTCAGTTAAGAGATTTTATGCAACCCATCACCTAAAACGAGTTGTAGATGGCTCAGTGCGTCTTGTAAACATATACGCAACAAAAGCCTGACGAATAAATGTAGCCTCCTATTTTGTACTGGTAAGCTCAATAAACATTTGGAACAAAAGCATTACCGTGTGAGTAGCAATGAAATAGAAACAAAAAGCATATTTTGCAAGGCATAACATTCTGTCAGTTCTATACTGATAAGAAAATATTGTACTGATCTACGCTTTCTGAAATTATATTGATGATTAGCTTTACCATATAAGTGGATGAGCCTAAGAACGTGTTTACGTTACGTTATGGAAAACTTTCTTCAATGCACCTATTTCAAAACCAAAGGAAAAGATCAATCTATAGATGATGAAAAAGTGACAGTCAGAACTGACCTTGAGACATTGGACAATTTTACAGCAAATCAAAATATTCAAGGTTACTATTGGTACGCAAATCTTCTAACTCCGAAATGTTTTTACTTACAATGATAAATAAAATTGGGGAGACATTTACTGCGCTACTAACTCTCCGTTACATAACTTTACTTGTCCTAAAGAAGACACTAGTTTACGTAAGTTACATCTGCTTCTTAAACGCCTCAGTATTCACAGATGGCTCATTTCCCTCGCAGCGTCAAGAGAACTGATTACGTTAACCGCCCAGATGGCAGCCATGCTGTGAAGGATATGATTTAGGCCTACTCGTTTCCATGCGTATTAAATGTTGAGTGTTCATTATTTTCGACTACTCCCCCTCCCCACCTACTAGCATTTTAAGACGTCTTCACGTCAGAGGAACTGTTTTTTCGTCCTAGTGATGAACTGTATAACGACTTTATTTTGTGTGACTCACAAGAATGCTGAAGACTTCATTACACGTAGAACTGGATTTATTTATTCCTGTAATACTCATTGGACACAATGGCTCTCTTGTTTGCTTGAGAAAGAGTGATTATGTTTCACTCGTCTTTCATAATATTAGTATTGGAAATCGATGAACTTTCTCAACCAAAGATGTGCGTAGAATAGATTCCTCCCGACTTTTTGTTTATATTGATTGTGGATAATTCATGCTTTATAAGGTACTATTTATCTCGCTCTGGCCGGCCGGTGTGGCCGTGCGGTTCTAAGCGCTTCAGTTTGGAACCGCGTGACCGCTACGGTTGCAGGTTCAAATCCTGCCTCGGGCATGGATGTGTGTGATGTCCTTAGGTTAGTTAGGTTTAAGTAGTTCTAAGTTCTAGGGGACTGATGACCTCAGAAGTTAAGTCCCATAGTGCTCAGAGCCATTTGAACCATCTCGCTCTGAGAACTATATGAACACCAAGTAATCAAGCATTAAAGTACAAAATTTAATACGCGTGTACAGACGATGTCCAAGCTGAATTCCTAATTTGTTTGTTTCAAAAATTCTAAATTCACTTGCTTGGTAGCTGAAAATTTTGATCCCTAACGGTGCTTAAAAACCTGAAAAGTGTGCACTGCGGTGTGAGATAAGCGTAGTGTAGCATTATTTCGCTACAACTTCACCGGGTCGGCTTTTGGATGATGATTTCGAGAGGGCGCACAATGTGAATTTTTAAAAGTTATTTTTACGTTTGTCTGCAATTTTTCATGAAGCAGTACACGGCAGCTATTGACTCTATTTCACTCTGCTGAGAAACACTATTTATGCTTGACAGCATTCAGTAGCTGAAAGGAAATGCGGTCTTCTGTGATTCGCAATACAGAGAACCGATCTCACTTTGTCAAGTGCGTCTGAGTGATTGCGTCGAACTTGCGCTGCACAAGACGTAACTTTCGAGGAGAAGGGATACCAGCTTCCTTCAACACAAGAACGTAAATTACCGGGCAGGAAAGTTACTGACACGAGGGAAACTTGGGAACCCACAAGAAACTTTCTGATGAAATACTCTACGTTTGGTTGAAACTCGGTATCTGCTTTAGCGAGAGGTTTCTGATTCCATTAATTGAACGATGCTCTGTGAACTACCAACGTCACCGCAAAAGTGAGACTGACGTTTGCACTTATTTTCTTTTAATTTCGTATTTTGTCGTTCTCATTTTGTTGAGATCCTACTTTACCCTAATCTCTTTACAAGGACCAGTACGTATAAACAGTATGATGATAGGACCCTTAATCAAAGTAGTTTAGTATCCACTAATGTAACCTGAACTTAATATATAAGTAGCAGTGATTTTGATATACTGTGAGTAGACGGATATGCCGCAGATTCCAAACTTTTCTGAAGAATCACGAATTATTAAAACATGAAAAACGCTTATTATCACGCTGTTTGGGGTATGATTTATCACCGTGCACCTTCCACTATTTCTTCTACCTTGAATTCCACAGCCCAGTTGAATCGCTTTTACTTTCTCGTCTCCACTTTCTAGGTACGGACATTAAATCATGACTACATCTTTGAACAACAATCAGTCCTCGGCAGATAGACAGCATCATCCCCGTTTTCAAGAAGGGACGTCGAACAGATGTGCAGAACTATATCTCTAACGTCGATGAGTTGTAGAATTTTGGAACACGTATTATGTTCGAGAGTAGTGACTTTTCTGGAGACTAGAAATCTACTCTTTACGAGTCAGCATGGGTTTCGAAAACGACGATCGTGTGAAACCAGCTCGTGCTATTCGTCCACGAGACTCAGAGGACCATAGACACGGCTTCCCAGGTAGATGCCGTGTTTCTTGACTTCTGCAAGGCGTTTGATACAGTTCCCCACAGTCGCTTAATGAACAAAGTGAGAGCATATGGACTATCAGACCAATTGTGTGATTGGCTTGAAGAGTTCCTAGATAACAGAACGCAGCATGTCATTTACAATGGAGAGAAGTCTTCCGAAGTAAGAGTGATTTCCGGTGTGCCGCAGGAGCGTGTCGTAGGACCGTTGCTAATCACAGTACATATAAATGACATTGTGGATACAATCGGAACTACACTGAGGCTTTTTGCGGATGATGCTGTAGTATATCGAGAGGTTGTAACTATGGAAAATTGTACTGAAATGCAGGAGGATCTGAAACGAATTGACGCATAGTGCAGGGAATGGCAACTGAATCTCAATGTAGACAAGTGTAAGTGCTTCGAATACATAGAAAGAAAGATCCTTTATCATTTAGCTACAATATAGCAGGTCAGCAACTGGTAGCAGATAATTCCATAAATTATCTGGTAATACGCATTAGCAGTGATTTAAAATGGAATGACCATATAAAATTAATCGTCGGTAAAGCAGATGCCAGACTGAGATTCATTAGAAGAATCCTGAGGAAATGCAATCCGAAAACCCAGGAAGTAGGTTACAGTACACTTGTTCGCCCACTGCTTGAATACTGCTCACCGGTGTGGGATCCGTACCAGATGGGGTTGATGGAAGAGATAGAGAAGATACAACGGAAAGTAGCGTGCTTCGTTACAGGATCATTTAGTAATAGCGAAAACGTTACGGAGATGATAGATGAACTCCAGTGGAAGACTCTGCAAGAGAGACGCTCAGTAGCTCGGTACGGGCTTTTGTTGAAGTTTCGAAAATATACCTTCACCTAGGAGTCAAGGTGTATATTGTTCCCTCCTACGTATATCTCGCGAAGAGACCATGAGGACAAAATCAGAGAGATTGGAGCCTACACTGAGCATACCGACAATCTTTCTTTCCACGAACAATATGGGACTGGAATAGAAGCGAGAACCGATAGTACCCTCCGCCACACACCGTCAGGTGGCCTGCAGAGTATGGATGTAATTGTAGATGTAGATGCAGATCATGACGAATGCAGAAATTAGTGACTACACGATCGCTTCAGCCTGATAGAACACCGTCACATTCAAATCCTCCAAATGTGAACGCAGGATCTATCTGTTCAAAAAATCAGACAAAAATTTCCTTGCTCCCCTTCTAAGAGACAGTCTTCATTCGTTCCAATCTATTTGTGCGATCAAGAAGTTGCTCTTCGAAGAACGTGCAGTCCAGAATCAGCATGCCGAGCGGGCAGAATCGCCGTGAGCACTGAGGCAATCATCATTGCGTTGCACTAGGTCGAACATGCCCTTTTGTAAAAACAGCCTGTCCTGCTGCGTGAAGTAGTCCGTAAATTTCTGCTGCACATTCTCGTCCGACGGCAAACGTCGACTCTTCAGGGCCTCTTTTAACGGACAGAAGGCTTGATAATCACATGGGTAGAGATAAGGACTATAATATGGTGCGTGGTCGAGTGCCTCCCACTTGAGTTCGCATAACGTCTGCGTAACGACATTTGCGGTGTGGGGATGTGTGTTTTCATGAAACAGCAACACCCCTTCTCTCGGCTCTCAAGGATATTTTGCCTTAATTACATATTCTTCATTCTCCCTACCGCATCGGAGGTTCGAGTCCTTCCTCGGGTATGGCTGTTGTCCTTAGCCGCAGTTTGTTTAAGTTCTATTAAGTAGTGTGTAAGCGTAGGGACCGAAGACCTTTGCAGTTTGGTCCCTTACCACCAAATTTCAAATTTTCTTCATTCTCCTATGGATGTCAACCGGGGTTTCAGCCTCCAAGGAAAGGATATCAGAATGTTGGCCCTGTTTGGGCGCATTTGTTAATAAGTGGTCATAGTTCACGTATCCACATTTGCCGGACGCATGCCGCGAAGACACAGATGACACAGTAATCCCATACTCGCGCCCTGATGTGTATATACCCGCATCGGAGTCGTCCAACGTTGCATATACTCTGCAGTCACGTGCTCAAACGAAAACATATTGATCGCTCCTTATACGTAACCATCGACTAGATGTGGCTTAAATTTAAAGAGAAAATGATGCCAACTGAGAATTTTATACAACGTAAATTAATAGGAGGCGTAACTGATTCCCTATGGAATACAAAAAAGGCAATGAAGTTATTGCAGAACCAACGATAAAACATGTCGGGTTTAAAAGAACGTAAATTCTCTGGGATTGGCGCTGTTCTATAGAAGCTCGAAACATAGCACTCCATTCTCAGGCCACAAGTGGCCCATCGGTTCCATCCGACCGCCGTGTCATCCTCAGCTGAGGATGCGGATAGAAGGGGCGTGTGGTCAGCACACCGCTCTCCCGGTCGTTATGATGGTTTTCTTTGACCGGAGCCGCTACTAGTCGGTCGAGTAGCTCCTCAATTGCTATCACGAGGCTGAGTGCACCGCGAAAAATGGCAACAGCGAATGGCGGCCCAGATGGTCACCCATCCAAGTGCCTGCCACGCCCGACAACGCTTACCTTCGGTGATCGGACGGGAACCGGTGTACCCACTGCGGCAAGGCCGTTGCCTCGGAACCTAGCAGGAACTTTAATATGAGGTGCAATTAACGCTTTCCACAACGAAATTCCGTCTCGAAATCTACAAGTAAATCCAAAGAGATTATGGTCGTGAATAAGTTATACCAGCGACAAGATAGAACACATGCCTTCGCTACGCCATAGCAGTGCTAATATGACCGATGACAGTGCCAGTAAAGTACAGTTACTGAAAACCGTTTTCCAATATTCATTCAACAAAGAAGGCGCAGTAAATATTCTGCAATTCTAATCTAGAGGAATTGTCAGTACCCTCGACGTAGCGAAGTAGCTTCAGTTACTTAATAGAAGGAAGTCTTCAAGTCCATATTGTTATCCAGTTACATTACTTTTGGACTATGCTGATGAAACATCTCCATTTTTAGCAGTCACACAAAACCGTACGCTCGACGAGAGATGCATACCTAATAACTGTTAAGTTGCGCAGATCACACCTGTACACAAAAAAGGAGGTTGAAGTACTCCGACGAATTAGGCCCCAAATATTTGACACCGTTGTGTAGTAGGAATTTGGAACCTTTATGCTATGTTTCAACTGCCTGAAATATCTCGAAGAAAACGATCCTCTGACACTCAGCCAACACACTGTCAGAACACATAATTCCCGTGAAACACTACTGTGTCTTTTTCCACACGATGTAATGTACGCTATCGACAAGGGATCTCAAGCTGATTCCATATTTCTAGAATTCCAGAATTTTGACATTGTTCTTCACAAGCGCCTTCTAATCAAACTGCGGACATATGAAGTATCGTCTCAGTTGCGTGACTGAATTCGTAGCGTCCTAGCAGAAACGTCACACTTCGTATTGACTGACTTGAGCTCTGCTGAAACAAAAGTAATATGAGGGAAGTGTTATCAGCCGTGCGCCGCCATTAACGTAAATAAACGACTTGGGGAGAATTTCGGGAGCCGTCCTAGTCTGCAGATGATAATGTTGTTTGCCGTGCAGTAAAGTCATGAGAAGATCAAAATCAAATTTCGATCTGACTGAGACAAGATACCTCCATGGTGTGAAACGTGGTAACTGAACCTAAACAATACAACGTTGGAAGTCCGCTACAAAAGTACTAAGAACTTTCGTTAAATTTCAGTTACACAATAAATCATAAAATTTAAAGAGTGTCGATTCAACTAAATACCTAGAGATTACTATTACTAAGAACTTACATTGGAATGATCATGCAGAATGTATTGTGGGCAAAGTGATTCGAAGGTTGCATTTTATTGGCAGAACAATTACAAGATGCAACACGTCTACTTAAGAAAATGCCTACACTAAGCTTGTCTATCCTGTTCTGGATTATTGCTGCGCAGAACGGGTTCCTTAAAGGATCGAATTCAAGGATGACATCTAGACAATCCCAAGAAGGGCAGCTCGTTTTGTATTGCCTAGAAATTCGGGGAGCGCGTCACGGATATAGTAAAGGAGAAGTGCGGTTGGGAATCATAAAAAAAGATGGTTCCTGCTGTCGCGAGAACTGTTTATAAAACTAAAATAACCAACTTTCTCTTCCGAAAGGCAAAATATTTAGTTGACTCCCACCTACGTAGGAAGAAAGTGTCATCGTAATAAAATGAGACAAAAGAGAGCTCATACAAAAAGATTTAGGTCTACCTTATCGGATGTGCTTGGGGAAAGGACTGAAAGCTACTCTACGAATCCTCTGCGGAACGCGATAGAACGTGTTCGCAGAATAGTCATGAAAATGTACTGTATATCTATATGTGGGAAAATATCAATCGCATTTTTCGTTTAATTGCAGTGGGTACAATATACACAGCAGGAAATGCCAAACGATCACATTTCCAGATATCACAGCTATGTCTCTCGATTTGTGTCGACAGGTATTCCACGCTGCAGAGGGCTATGAATATGCAAAAATACGGAACACAGTTTTGCTAGTATACATGTGTTAACTACTTGTATGATAGTGTTATGCAAAGGTTACTTGCAAATCAGTGGAACGTAATGAACGGACGCCAGGTAAGCGGCTCGTACCCAGAACGTAAGCAAAACAAAAAGCAAACGGTGAAGTTAATAAAACCATTTAAGTATGGATACATTTTTCACATGACCTGCCAAACGTAATATTAACCCATTCAGCAGAATGCGTACCTTAATACGTCTTGCTTTCTTATAGTATGTGACGATAAAGTCTAATATATTTTTATTTCATTAATTTAATCGCAATCAAATACGTACGTTGACTTTTTATACCTATCAAAAGCACTAAACATTAAAATTTGTTTACTGTTGACTTACTAGCTCCATACATGTAGCAAGGAACAAACCACTGTTGGCGAATAATACTTCCCTCGTGTTAGAAAAATACGAGGGGTTGTTGAATAACAGATCTTTCGAATGTTTTAAGTGACAACTCTTACAGATTTTTAAATACAACGGGCTTTATTAACGTTCAACATCTTTCTTCTTTGTGTCTGTCCGTTTATTTCTCAATTTAACCACCCTCGTGACGAACACTTTTCTGCCAACGAGAGATCAGTTTGTTGAGAACGCCACAGAAGCAGGTTTGACTTTGTTGACGGAGTCATAAGTGCACCTGTGTTTGCAAGGCTTCGTCTCTATCAACGTGAAGTGCTCGAATGTGTTCTGGAAACAGATGAAATTGGGACGGTGCCAGGTCGGGAGTGTATGGTGGTAGATCGATGACAGTGAATCCAAAACGTAGGATTGTTGCTGATGTCGCAGAGCACGTGTGTGATCTGGCATTGTGATGCTGAAGGAGAAAGTGCTCCATGTGTGGACGAACTCTTCATAATTTCGGTTTCTCACTCACCGACGTAGCAACAATAAACACCGCCATGTTCCATTCTACAGTTCGTAGCGCAAATTACGACAGGGGGTTGCAACTTGCATCAGCGAAACAGGAAAGCCGAACTAGTAATATGCATGACATGCAATACCTCAACCGTTATTGAAAACAGAATAAAAAATTCGGAGGCATTACTTTTCTGGGTGCCCTCTTACAAAGTTTAGCATTTTGGATAGCACAAGATCCAAACCATAGACCATTTCTCTACCCACCAGTTGAGAAAGCCTAATCTGTTGCTTAGTCTGATATCGCAACATTCGCCACTAAGGGATCGAGAACATCGGGGTATCTGAATGGGTTTAGCATTACAGCACCCGTGATAACTTTCCACAATTTCGTTGAAACACACCGCAAAGAAACACTGATTGTAAGCGAATTTTGTACTTTATCAGAGTACGGTACTGACTTTCAGTACGATAGTTGATAGCGTCGGCTGTTCATGTACATGGCGAATTACGAGTCAAAACGTGCTTGGTGCGTTTGTGTATTTCCTGATCTCCAATCTGAGCTAAACAAATTATATATTAGTCACTCACCTTTCGACAGTACACAGGCTACCACCGTTCACTGTCCATACTGTGGCGTCACCGCCAGACACCACACTTGCTAGGTGGTAGCATTTAAATCGGCCGCGGTCCATTAGAATACGTCGGACCCGCGTGTCGCCACTATCAGTGATTGCAGACCGAGCGCCGCCACACGGCAGGTCTAGAGAGACTTCCTAGCACTCGCCCCAGTTGTACAACCGACTTTGCTAGCGACGGTTCACTGACAAATTACGCTCTCATTTGCCGAGACGATAGTTAGCATAGCCTTCAGCTACGTCATTTGCTACGACCTAGCAAGGCGCCATTATCATTTGCTATTTTTCTTGTGATGCGCGTACCGTCAGACCGATGTTCACCAATTATGGATTAAAGTTAAGTATTCCAGAAGCTACGTACCTTTTTTGCTAGACTCAGTTCCTTGTCATTTCCCAGACCTCACGCCAGCCTGCGTGAGCTTAAACGCGTGCCTTTCGGCTTCCTCTCATAGTGGATTGGCGCTCTTGCCAGTCCACAACACATACTACAACATACACTATGTGATCAAGAGTATCCTGACACACCGATAAACATACGTTTTTCATATTAGGTGCATTGTGCTGCCATCTACTGCCAGGTACTCTATATCAGCGACCTCAGTAGTCATTAGACATCGTGAGGGAGTAGATCGGGGAGCTCCGCGAAACTCACGGACTTCGAAAGTGGTCAGGTGATTGAGTGTCACTCGTGTCATATGTCTGTATGCGAGATTTCCACACTCCTAAACATCCCTAATTCCACTGCTTCCGAGGTAATAGTGAAGTAGAAACGTGAAGGGAGACCCACAGCACAAAAGCGTTCAGGCCGACCTCGTCTGTTGACTGACAGAGACCGCCAACAGTTGACGAGGGTCGTAATGTCTAATAGACAGACATCTATCCAGACCATCACACAGGAATTCCAAACTGCACCAGGATCCACTGCAAATACTATGACAGTTGGGTGGGAGGTGAGAATACTTGGATTTCATAGTCGAGCGGCTGCTCGTATGCCACACATCACGCCGGTAAATGCCAAACAGCGCCTCGCTTTGTGTAAGGATAATAAACATTGAATGAGTGAACATTGGAAAAACGTTGTGTGGAGTGACAAATCACGATATAGACTGTGGCGATCCGATAGCAGTGTGTGGGCATGGCGAATGCCCGGTGAACGTCATCTGACAGCGTGTGGAGTGGCAACAGTAAAATTCGGAGGCGGTGGTGTCATGGTGCCGTCTGTGTTTTCATGGAGCGGATTCTTATCCCTTGTTGTTTTGTGTGGAACCATCACAGCACAGGTCTACATCGATGTTTCATGCACCTTCTTGCTTCCCACTGTTGAAGAGCAATTCAGGGATGGCGACTGCATCTTTCAACTCGATCGATCAACTGTTCATAATGCAAAGCCTGCGGCGGAGTGGGTACACGACAATAACATCCCTGTAATGGACTTTCCTGCATAGAGTCCTGACCTGAACACTAAAGAACACCTTTGCGATGATTTGGAACACTGACTTCGTGCCAGGCTTCACCGACAGACATCGATACCTCTCCTCAGCGCAACACTCCATGAAGAATGGGCAACCACTTCCCAAGAAACCTAAAAGCACTTTATTGAACACGTGCCTACGAGATTGGAAGCTGTCATCACGGCTAAGGGTGGGCAAACACCATATCGAATTCCAGCATTACCGACGGAGGGTGCAACGAATTTATAAGTCATTTTCAGCCAGGAGTCCGGATACATTTGATCACATAGTGTACCGCTTCCCCCAATCTCCTAGGCCGTATCGCCGTGGACGTCCTCGATCCTGTTGGTAGTGACCACCTCCCCATCCTTCTCACCGTCTCTTCTGCCCGTGGCCCCCTTGCAGCCCCCCCCCCCCCCGCCCTCTTGCCCCTCCAAAACGACAACCGCCGGCCCGACTGGGATGCCTAAGGGGAATCCATTGCTTCACAGGTCGAAAGCCACCCCCTCACCTTTCACCGTCCGTCTGACATCATCCACCCCTCTTAATCCATTCAGAAGATCATCACTGACGCTGTGGAGGCCCATATCCCTACCAAACTCATCCACTCTACACTTCCTCCACAGTCCTTCCTTCTTCCTCGTGAATCCCGCAGGCTCTACAGCTCCTTTCTCCACACCCGTGAGTGGGATACACTCATCCACTACCGGCAATTACAGCGACAAATCCAGAACCTCCTTAAAACAAAGAAACGTCGGGACCGGCGCCAGAGATGCACACACCTCCACTCACCATCGTGTCAACTCCAAGTACTGGTCAGCCTTCCACCACCTGACTGGTAGCCATCCCAACCCACATTACCATATCCTCCATGACGCTCGCCCCTAGCCTGAAAACCTCAGTAAGGCTAACCGTTTTGCTTCCCACGTCTCTAAGGTCTTCTCCATTCCTGCCGACCCCCATTTTGATTACTTCCTCCCCCCCTCCATCCTTGACCGCACTGATACTTCTGTCCCACCCCTCGCCCCTACCTGCCGATAATTGGATGAGTTAACCCCATGAGACATCAACACTCCCATCACCACTCATGACATCACACTCATTCTCCAAACACAACACCACCCTTGGTCACGACGGCGTCACCTACTGCCACCTCAAGGAATCCCCCGAGCACTCCCGTCCTTCCCTGGCTGTCCTTGCTACCCTGTACAATGTTCTCCTCTCCTTTGGCTTTTACCTCGACCTGTGAAGGACTTCCCGTGTCCTGTTCTGATACCAACTCCTATCGTCACATCTGCCTCACCTCCATGTTCAGTAAGATCTTCCAGATCTTCTCTCCCACCGTATTCATCACCACCTCCTTCCCCTTACCCAGTGTGACTTCCGGCCTTCCTTCTCAGCTGACGACCAGCTCCTTAACCTTACCAATCTTCTTTCCCTTCCAACTTAACTGCCGTCGCTCCGCTATTTTTGTTTCCTTTGATCTCCTGATTTAATTGATTTCATGTCTAGGTGGGAAGATCACCAAATGATTTCGTTTCTTATCGTACCTTAGAGTAGCGATATCCAAGCAGATGAGCGCCAGCATGAGTTTGCACTCATGGTGGCATCTTGCTACACGAGTTTCTGTCCTTGGTTGCCATGGGAAGACGAAGAAAATCCTAAACGTTGTATTTACAGCTGAGTTATCAAAACTACTGTGAAATCGGGCATATGGTGTTTCATAACAAAGCTATCATATCCACTGAAGAGTCAATGAAACTGGTACATCTGCCTAATATCGTGCACGGTCTCCGCGAGCACGCAGAAGTGCCGCAACACGACGTGGGATGGACTCGACTAATGTCTGAGGTAATGCTGGAAGGAACTGACACCTTGAATTCTGCAGGGCTGTCCATAAATTTGTAAGAGTACGCGTGGGTGGAGATCTCTTCTGAGCAGATCATCCCAGATATGCTCAATAATGTTAATGTCTGGAGACTTGGGTGGCCAGAGGAAGTATTTAAACCCTGAAGAATGTTCCTGGAGCCCCTCTGTAGCAATTCTGGACGTGTGGGGTGTGGCATTGTCGTGCTGGAATTGACCAAGTCCCTCAGGATGCGTAATGCTCATGAATGGATGCAGGCTTACGTAATTATCACCTGTCAGATTTGTATCTAGACGCATCAGAGGTCCCATCTCACTCCATCAGCACACGCTCCACACCATTAGAGACCCTCCACCAGCTTGAATAGTCCCCTGCTGACATGCATGGTCTATGGATGCATGAGGTTTTCAGCATACCCATACTCGTCCATTTGCTTGGTACAATTTGAAATGAGACTCGTTCGACTAGGCCACACGTTTCCAGCCATCAACAGTCCAATGTCGGTGTTGACGAGCCCAGGTGAGGCGTATAGCTTTATGTCGTGCCGTCATCAAGGGTACACGAGTGGGCTCTGAAAGCCCATATCGATGATGTTTCGTTTCTCTTCAGTTTCGTTTCTCTTCAGTAGTCTTTGATCCCGTTCTTGCAGGTTCTTTTTCCGGCTGCAGCGACGTCGGAGATTTGATGTTTTACCCGACTCCTGATATTCATGGTGCACTCGTAAAATGGTCGTACGGGAAAATCCCCACTTCATCGCTACCTCGGAGATGCTGAGTCCCATCGCTCATGCGCCGACTATAACACCACGTTCAAACTCACTTAAATCCTGATAACCTGCCATTGTACCAGCAGTGAGCAGTATAGGCGTTGCCGACCGCAGCGCCGGATTCTGCCTGTATATGAATACGCATGACGATACCATTCTTTGGCGCTTCAGTGAATATGTGGTGTGTATTCTTTCGGACATGTTTAAAAGTACAGTCACTACTTTGGTCCAGCAGCCACTAGGAACTAAGAAGCAAAGGACTTACAGACACTGGTAGCGAGTGAGCATAGATTTAAATCAACGGCGAACGTTGAAAATTTGTGCTAGATCGGGATTCAAACCTGGGTCTCGTGCTTGCTAGGGAGATGCGCTGACCACAGAACCATCTCGATCCACTGGTCATTGCAACTGCACGGTCTGCCATAGCAAAACTCTGTGCAGTTGGGATCACCACCGTGTCCAGATGGCGCAGTGGTGAGCGCATCTGCTAGTAAGTAGGAAACCCAGGTTTGAATCCCGGGTCTAGCACAAATTTTCCACCACCCCACTGATTTAAATCAACGCCCACACACAGCCAATGTCTGCTACTCCTTTGTCTCTTAACACAACTATTCATGGACAACAGTTGTCTGACAAGATGCCCTAATATGCGAATGCTTCTGGTTCGATCGTGTTTCTTATTTGTAAATAAGAAATCCATTTGAAACAGTGGTGGTTATTATGACTTAGCAAGCGGTCACAAAACCATTAAAAATCATAGCAAGTCTTGGACCAATTTGTTCTCAACAATCGACAAAAATGTTTGAGAAAGAGAACTGAATGTAAGTTGGATGAGCAGAATACACCACATAACTCACAATTTGATCCTCTAGTACGAAAGAAGAACGTTAAAATAAACCTGATAAGGTTATTCGTATGTGCAGGAATTGTCGTTGTGAGAACGTAATGAACTATGTGCGTACCTGAATAAAGCAGGTATCGTGAACTGGCACATCGTCAGTGAACATGACGAAAAGCTGAAGCATGATTTAGAACATTCCTCCGTGTTTACGGGAAAGTCACATTAAATACTCAATGACTTCATTACTTCTGCCCCAAACAACTTCATGTATAAAATAAAATCTATCATAAATCAATCTACTTTTATTTCAATGATTCTGGATGAATCGACTGATGTAATATCATACGTAATATCTGACGTAATATCTTACGTCTAAGGTGATGGTCAAATCCATGAAACGGTTTTTAAGTTCATGAATACCTCTGAAGGCAGAACAGTTGTTATGGTACAAATGATTCACGACTATGGGTGGAATGAAAAACTTATCTTAGAGTTACGATGCTGCTGCATTGTTTGCTTAGGCTTTGACTGGATTACGGTTTTGAGTTGTACACATATTTCATTGCAACGCTCGTTCATTGTTTCGCTCACTGACCGAGGTTTGTGCATTACTAAGCCATGCTAAGGATCAACGTAAGCTGACATACACTCCTGGAAATTGAAATAAGAACACCGTGAATTCATTGTCCCAGGAAGGGGAAACTTTATTGACACATTCCTGGGGTCAGATACATCACATGATCACACTGACAGAACCACAGGCACATAGACGCAGGCAACAGAGCATGCACAATGTCGGCACTAGTACAGTGTATATCCACCTTTCGCAGCAATGCAGGCTGCTATTCTCCCATGGAGACGATCGTAGAGATGCTGGATGTAGTCCTGTGGAACGGCTTGCCATGCCATTTCCCCCTGGCGCCTCAGTTGGACCAGCGTTCGTGCTGGACGTGCAGACCGCGTGAGACGACGCTTCATCCAGTCCCAAACATGCTCAATGGGGGACAGATCCGGAGATCTTGCTGGCCAGGGTAGTTGACTTACACCTTCTAGAGCACGTTGGGTGGCACGGGATACATGCGGATGTGCATTGTCCTGTTGGAACAGCAAGTTCCCTTGCCGGTCTAGGAATGGTAGATCGACGGGTTCGATGACGGTTTGGATGTACCGTGCACTATTCAGTGTCCCCTCGACGATCACCAGTGGTGTACGGCCAGTGTAGGAGATCGCTCCCCACACCATGATGCCGGGTGTTGGCCCTGTGTGCCTCGGTCGTATGCAGTCCTGATTGTGGCGCTCACCTGTACGGCGCCAAACACGCATACGACCATCATTGGCACCAAGGCAGAAGCGACTCTCATCGCTGAAGACGACACGTCTCCATTCTTCCCTCCATTCACGCCTGTCGCGACACCACTGGAGGCGGGCTGCACGATGTTGGGGCGTGAGCGGAAGACGGCCTAACGGTGTGCGGGATCGTAGCCCAGCTTCATGGAGACGGTTGCGAATGGTCCTCGCCGATACCCCAGGAGCAACAGTGTCCCTAATTTGCTGGGAAGTGGCGGTGCGGTCCCCTACGGCACTGCGTAGGATCCTACGGTCTTGGCGTGCATCCGTGCGTCGCTGCGGTCCGGTCCCAGGTCGACGGGCACGTGCACCTTCCGCCGACCACTGGCGACAACATCGATGTACTGTGGAGACCTCACGCCCCACGTGTTGAGCAATTCGGCGGTACGTCCACCCGGCCTCCCGCATGCCCACTATACGCCCTCGCTCAAAGTCCGTCAACTGCACATACGGTTCACGTACACGCTGTCGCGGCATGCTACCAGTGTTAAAGACTGCGATGGAGCTCCGTATGCCACGGCAAACTGACTGACACTGACGGCGGCGGTGCACAAATGCTGCGCAGCTAGCGCCATTCGACGGCCAACACCGCGGTTCCTGGTGTGTCCGCTGTGCCGTGCGTGTGATCATTGCTTGTACAGCCCTCTCGCAGTGTCCGGAGCAAGTATGGTGGGTCTGACACACCGGTGTCAATGTGTTCTTTTTTCCATTTCCAGGAGTGTATTATTTCTCAGTTTGAATGTTCTTCTTACATTTTACTCAAATCAACCAAAAGGAAGCAGGTTGTTAGACTAGAAAGTAAAGAAACGACGGTCTAATATGACTGCAAAGCCGTGGAGTCGGGAGCCAGCCGGGACAAATCATGTTCCCCAAGCATACGATTTAGAAATTGTGAGGACACTGTTATCTGCTCGTCATTTTTCCTATTAGTTACTATTGTGCACGTTTATTACCTAATCTGTGTTATAATCAAGCTAACAGTATAATAATAGTAAAACATGTCTTTACATTTCCAGGTTTTACGTTTTCTGGCATTCACCTTATTTTCTGTCGGTTACTTGGCAGTACCTGTTGTCTTCGTTAATTGTTCTGATGCGATTACAGCTATTTTATGGATAACATTTCCTACACTTTGAGCACTGGAACCACTACCACAAACGTCGATATTCTAATCTATAAATGAAGGGTTTATTTCAATAGTGGTACAAGTCCATTACCTCCACTTTTCTGCCTATAATGCTTCTGCAATTAATGATCGAAACAAACAGAAAGAAAGGTACATCTCTAGCAAGAAGCCATATGCTTGGATATTTCTGGTATCTGAACTGCAGATTTTTCAGCGCTCATTTAACTTTAGGACTCTGTATCTCACAATGATCAAAAAAGGACCTGTACCGCTATTGAAATAAGCCCTTCAAATGTGGAAAGTACGTCGCGTTCCTGCTCGTGCACAACCAATAGGATAACGCATAAGATGAAGCACAACGAATAAGACAATTGTGGTGTGAACAGCAATCAAATCGGACTATGGCAGAGGCCGCTTTTTTTTTCTTATACAACACAAAAGACTTCATCAAAGCTAATTCAGGTAGCAGGAAAGTTCTCTGAAGTTTTGGTAAAGTTTTTCTTCAAAATTAGAAGACACTTCCAGCGCTTCGAAGTTGCTAAAAATTGTTCACAAAATTTCCAAAAGGATGTATGCTCCCAGACCAGCGTTTCTCGCACAATTTTTCAACGTTCCCAGTTACAACTTGCATTTGCATCTTCGACAGGAAGAATGAAATTGCATCTTCGATGGTACTAATGGCATATCTACCATCCACTATGGTGTTCTAAGCTTTCAAAACTAAATAAAACTTATCGTTGCACTATGAGAGAAGTGTCTCATGAGATATATCTCAACAAGTACCTACTCTACTCCGCCAGTTCTGTTGGACATTGTACCGCATTCATTATAATTTTGCCCTACTATTTTATCTATGATTATACCAGAAGCAAAAGAAGCACACATTACTGACTAGGAAATATGTACCACATCCGTGCTGATTAGTGACGTAAATTCGAGGAGACTTCTCTGACAGTGTCAACTGCACGATCAAAATGACGTTGTTCTGTGATTTGTGGCACAAAATGGATTCTGGGACAAATAATTTATTCAAAACGGCGGCTGAGTTTTCCCCACCGCCTATGATGTCATACCCCCTCCACCCCTGGGAATGGTGGGAAAGTTTTCTGGTGGGAAATAAGTCAGATGGACTACTTCCACAAATCTCACTCCCTGCATCCCTCTCCCAACTCCTATGAGATCACTCACCCCCTCCGACTCCTTCCCTGCTTGTAAAATGCCAGCCGGCCGGAGTGGCCGTGCGGTTCTAGGCGCTACAGTCTGGAACCGAGCGACCGCTACGGTCGCAGGTTCGAATCCTGCCTCGGGCATGGATGTGTGTGATGTCCTTAGGTTAGTTAGGTTTAATTAGTTCTAAGTTCTAGGCGACTGATGACCTGAGAAGTTAAGTCGCATAGTGCTCAGAGCCATTTTGTGAAATGACGGAAAAAGACTGTATGTGCCGAGCTGCGGGAGAGGAAGGTCGTAAAGTATTTATTTTTTTATTTTGGTGGTGTTATCCTATTTATGTATTGTCCTCCACACTTGGCCCCCTCCCACCCCCATTTTCTGCCACTGCTTGTTCTGACTGACTGCCGGCCGAAGTGGCCGTGCGGTTAAAGGCGCTGCAGTCTGGAACCGCAAGGCCGCTACGGTCGCAGGTTCGCATCCTGCCTCGGGCATGGATGTTTTTGATGTCCTTGGGTTAGTTAGGTTTAACTAGTTCTAAGTTCTAGGGGACTAATGACCTCAGCAGTTAAGTCCCATAGTGCTCAGAGCCATTTGAACCATTTGAACCATTCTGACTGCATGCTTGTACGTTGACCTTAAAGTTTGAAGATGGACTACCCACCCCAGACATCGTCACCAGAAACTATCCTATAGCCAAGTCACACTTTCTGTCACCCCACTTTCCGAGATTCAGCTGCTTATTGGAGTACTGTGAGATACAAAAAAATTACAGAATCCTAATGTTTCCTTAGCATTGAGTGGGCTTGTTTTATTTTTGCTGCTGGAGTCAGTGATGTAAAGGCACATTTTTTTTTTTATTTTCCTCCCTTTTGGAAGCACTTTTCTTCAATGGGAAACCCGCACTGGTGTCTAAGCACAGACAAGAAAATCATAACTATTACATATCTGAAAGTTTGTGACATATTTCCAAATCCAAAACAGATTGAGAAAAAAAGGTAAACTCCAGCAGGTCAGATGTCTAAAAGCTTCTCCTAGACTTCGAAGCACTGCCCTACAGATCAGAGAATTGGCTGGAATTTTCGGTGAATTTTCGGTATCCCGACACTGCTGGTCTAGAGGTGCTCTAACTCTGCAGTGGCAGGTGGTGAGGGTGCTGCGCGGCAGGGTTGCAGCATCCCACAGTAATCTTACCCCCACCCCCACTCCACTGTTAATTTTTTCTTAGTGTCTTCATTTGTTTCAAGAGCTTCGAGAGTCGTAACATATACAAAAGAAAAACTTTTTGCTTATCTTCATTTTCTCATCTTGTTGTTGGATCCACTTCCTGCGTCTAGGGGTAGACTCGTGTGGCTGAAAGTTTGATTTAACGTTGTGAGTTCCTGATGACTAAATAAGTGATGAAGGTTTGCCTGTATATTTCTTGAATTTTATATCTTTGTCACATTATTAAATATCTCGCCGTCTTTAAATTTTTCCACATTAAAAAAAAACAATATGTACATTGTTGATGACAATTACTATTTCCATTAGAGGCACGCCCGCTACTACTACATTCTGTGGTTCTCACAATATTCCAGAGAGTTTACAAAGCGAAAGAATTTACATACTTTCTTGAAAAAAGAAGAATATTTACTAATTTATATCATTATTTTATAAATGAATCCAGAAATAAATTTAATAATTAGCATTAGATTGTGCTATTAATAATGTGAATTTCAAGTATGCCAGAATCTTTAATTTCAAATATTTCCAAAACACGAATAATTTTTTAACCATTAGCACATATCAATTCTAATAAATTACTTTCTTTTTATACATTTTAGCCTGAAATATATTATATTGTGTACAAAGTCTAATGAAATTCTTTCAGCAAAACAGCCGAGAATCTTCACATAGACAAGAATCGACAGTATACATGGTATCCGTTATTTCTATGAAGAAAAGAAGTTTTACAGGAGGCTGTCCCATTACACCACCTGTCTGAACCAGAGGAGGCTGGTCTTCTTGGAACTGTCTCCAAACATTTGAACAAAGAAGACGTCACTCGACTCTCTGACGTCATGGAATTCTTTTTTTCGAGTGTAGAGACCCCTAAGCCTCCCTTCCCGTAAAAGATTGCTTTGACTCTCTGACGTCATTTCACTTCCTATGAATCGAGCATCTTGACTTGTTCTTACCGAATTTATCAGCCAAAAAGTTTCCGCTAATGTGGGAACACTGTTCGTGACTTTCTGAAGATGGACAAATTACGACAATTTCAGAGGAAAACTATTTTTAGAGATCGAAAAAAGTGCGGTAGTCAAATTGCACTGACACTTAAATCCTGCAAAACTAGTCTACAGGCCGTATCATCACAAACGACAGTACCATCATACCACACCACAGTAGTAAATACAATTCATGTCCTGCACCGTACAAAATCATCAGTTCTGCATTCTGCACATAGCTGTTGACTACCAGACACTCTTACAAATACCACGGAGACACAGACACACAGATCCCAAAAACAGAGGCATATGCACTGTATACAGTCACAGTGCTAAATTTGCCCTGTGAGATTGGTTGGCCATCCACCACTGCCAGTGGCCATGAGTCAGTTGGCCCCAAACGTGCTGCCCTGATGGGTGATCAGCGTGACCTCCACTGACAGCAGCCTCTCTCAGAACTGCTGTCCAAAGGCCATGCTGGTTCCTCCAGTACAAAGGCATCTGACAATGGTACTCTCTCCACCTGGGCCTGCTTCCTGCCATGACTTGTGCAAAGAGTTGCAACCATCTCCAGATACTCGAATTACAAGAATACTTACTGCCTGCGTTGTGTCGATGAGAAATGCTTCGTCAGTCTCGAATTAATTTACCGACCGAGAAACCTATATCACACGCAATATTCGATTTTACACACCAAAGAAGGACGATATTTGTGACAGTCTTACACTGAAATCTTCGAGTAGCATATGAAATTTCCAGAATATCATGAGTTCTTTCCACATGGATTGCCTGAATATCCTACCATTTATGCGGCAGTTCTCGATGTCAAACCAAACAGCAGTAAGCTACCGATCCCCCTGCACAGTATAATCCAGAATGTAAATTATTTTTCTATACAGATGAAACTTTAGCGATGACATTACATGGGATGTGCTGAAAATGACTGAGTAACTAGAAACGTATCTTTCCGCAAAGATTTTTATGTGCCAAAGTAGAGGAACCTGGTAGTTCCTCTCGTATGTTTCAACAAATACCTATGTCAGTGATACAACAGACTTCATAAAATCCTTATATTTTAAAAAGTCAACCAAGGTTTTAATACTCATAATCTGGTCCTTTGTAAGGTTTAAGGCTTCCATCCAGTCATTTGCTGACCAGTCTGGTATGGCAGTTGAAGACAGCATAACGAAAGCCAAAGTGTTAAAATTCACGTTCAAGTAATTGTTCAAACAGAAGAGTCGTCAAACGTACTGCGAATTGATCAGAAAGCAGACTCCCATATGCAGGATTTAGTAATAAGCATCCTGTCATAGGGGAACAACTGAAGAAGTTGAAAATAATTAATTACCTGGGTCCAGATGGAATCCCAATTCGGTTTTTGAAAGAGTATTCTTGGCATTGGCCCCTTACTTAGCTTGCATTTATCGTAAATCTCTCATCCAGCACAAAGTCCGAAGCGACTGGAAAAAAGAAGAACTGGTGATCTTATACGGGCTGCTAAAGGAAAAAAAATGCTCAGGTAGACATAAAAAAGAGTACCATCTTTCCAGAATGAGATTTTCACCCTGCAGCGGAGTGTGCGCTGATATGAAACTTCCTGGCAGATTAAAACTTTGTGTCCGACCGAGACTCGAACTCGGGACCTTTGCCTTTCAGGAGTGCTAGTTCTGCAAGGTTCGCAGGAGAGCTTCTGTAAAGTTTGGAGGGTAGGAGACGAGGTACTGCCAGAAGTAAAGCTGTGGCTACCTGGCGTGAGTCGTGTTTCGGTAGCTCAGATGGTAGAGCACTTGCCCGCGAAAGGCAAAGGTCCCGAGTTCGAGTATCGGTCAGACATAAAGTTTTAATCTGCCAGGAAGTTTCAGTACCATCCTTATTCCAACAAGTATAAAATTCTTGGGTCACGTGAAATTCAGTGGTGTTACTAATTATCTGAGTATAAATTGTCTCTTGAGTGACGGATAATTGATAAAGCTACGAAAAATTTGAGAAATCTACGAAAGACGTCAATCAATCCACCTTTGATGTTTTATAATTTAGTTGAGGTATTCTTATTTTTACGACATTTGATATTTAGCACGTTGTGTAGCTCTCCAAAACACAGACGATCGTTGGGCGAAAGAAATATGGGTGTAACTAAAATCACAAGATATTTTAAACTGCATGAAAACGCAGCCAAACTTCCACATTTTGAAAGAAATAATCCACTGTGGCTGTAGAATACTTTTAATGAAAGTTAAGACCGATTTCATGCCACTGTAAGATGCATCCTCAGGTGATGAGATTCTTTTTATAAGGTCATCGCCGAAAGGTAAATGCCTTAGACCGACTGCCTTGACTACTACCGCTCAACCAGTTTCCTTCTTGTGGCGCGTTTCTACTGTGAGCTGTTTGTTTGCAACATGACGTCAATGATGGGGAGTGCCTCTAGGGCAGTTACCTTATGGTGATGACCTATTAAAAAGAATCTTTATCAACTGAGGATGCGTCTTCTAGTGCTGTGAAACGGGTCGCGGTTTTTAACAAAAGTACTCTACATCCAGTGGGAATTACTTCTTTCAAAAACGCAAGACGCTGGGTGAATTCAGGTGAAAATTCTTGGTCTAACTCTGTAGTAGGAATCGAGGAAGGCAGTTAAATGTTATCTTAGAAGTCGACCTGTCCCGCCAGATAGTAGTAACAGCCGTTCCGGACCTACGTATCAGAGACGCCATGTTCGAGTTTGGACGTTAAACGGAATGGAAAATTTTGAAGCGACAGAACCATGCATTACCTCTACTGATTTCTGATAGGAGGAGATGCCTGATATTACTGGCAGATCCATGTTGGTGATTAACCAATGCGCCTCCACCAAGTTCGTTCGTTTTCTGTACGCAGCGACAGGAGTTTGGTTTTTCTGGTATGTTACCAGGGCGCAGACGAGGCGAGCAGCAAAGAGTCGCTGTCCCGAAAGTATGACGTGCTGCTTCTGTGCGCATATTAACGACGATTTTAGATGCGAGTTAGTCCCTTTCCGAGTCAGGGTTGTCCATAGCGATCAATTTCTACGTTAGGAGCAGTGTGGAATTCTCGGTAGCGAGATTTCCTCTAACTTTTCACTTACATTCAGATGGAACCGAACTTATTCTTTAATCAGCGGCGATTCACTTCATGCTTCGTGCATCAGTTTAATTTTAATTATTCTTTTCGGTGCAAGTGACAAGTCTGTTTTAATGACTCAGTTATTACTGGGAGATGGTGAATTTTCGCTTTCGAATATTCTGCGACGTTGAACCTGTGTGTGTGTGTGTGTGTGTGTGTGTGTGTGTGTGTGTGTGTGAGAGAGAGAGAGAGAGAGAGAGAGAGAGAGAGAGAGAGTTATTTCATGTACATGTTGCAGTCCTTAGCAAACCTTGAGCCTTGCAGGTTAAATTATTTTAGTCTGATGGTGGGGAAATATAAAATGTTACGTTTTTATTTGTGTTCAGGAGTACACTCCACCCTTATGAAAA
This sequence comes from Schistocerca piceifrons, assembly GCF_021461385.2. Taxonomy (NCBI): domain Eukaryota; kingdom Metazoa; phylum Arthropoda; class Insecta; order Orthoptera; family Acrididae; genus Schistocerca; species Schistocerca piceifrons. Next base: position 49,669,547 of record NC_060139.1, read on the forward strand.
GTTTTCATGCAGCTATTCAGATCATTAAACTTCTGTACAATGTGATTCCTGTGTTCAGAAGCGAGGCGAATTGCTGACCCTTCGCTCACAGCAAACCTCACTCCTCGAGTGACCTCTAGCCTAACGTACCCTATCAGAGAGAGGTACTAGAAAACATTTAGTTAAGTGTAAGTCATAAACAATCAATCTGAAGTTCCGTAGTTACATTTGCGTTTCACGTATTTTTCTTTTTGACAGGAAGTGGCGCTAAAATTTCTCTTGATACCTACGGAACTTCAGACGATTTCGTGCCGCGCGGGATTAGCCGAGCGGTCTGGGGCGCAGCAGTCATGGACTGTGCGGCTGGTCCCGGCGGAGGTTCGAGTCTTCCCTAGGGCATGGGTGTGAGTGTTTGTCCTTAGGATAATTTAGGTAAAGTAGTGTGTAAGCTTAGGGACTGATGACCTTAGCAGTCAAGTCCATAAGATATCACACACACTTGAATTTTTTTTTTTTTTTTTTTTTTGGAACTATTTCGCACTGAAGAACAAGTGGAAGTTGTTAAGCTATGTGAACTGAGGTGACATACATGTACAGGGTTATTACAAATGACTGAAGCGATTTCACAGCTCTACAATAACTTTATTATTTGAGATATTTTCACAATGCTTTGCACACACATACAAAAACTCAGAAAGTTTTTTTAGGCATTCACAAATGTTCGATATGTGTCCCTTTAGTGATTCGGCAGACATCAAGCCGATAATTAAGTTCCTCCCACACTCGGCGCAGCGTGTCCCCATCAATGAGTTCGAAAGCATCGTTGATGGGAGCTCGCAGTTCTGGCACGTTTCTTGGCAGAGGAGGTTTAAACACTGAATCTTTCACATAACCTCACAGAAAGAAATCGCATGGGGTTAAGTCGGGAGAGCGTGGAGGCCATGACATGAATTGCTGATCATGATCTCCAACAAGACCGATCCATCGGTTTTCCAATCTCCTGTTTAAGAAATGCCGAACATCATGATGGAAGTGCGGTGGAGCACCATCCTGTTGAAAGATGAAGTCGGCGCTGTCGGTCTCCAGTTGTGGCATGAGCAAATTTTCCAGCATGTCCAGATACACGCGTCCTGTAACGTTTTTTTCACAGAAGAAAAAGGGGCCGTAAACTTTAAACCGTGAGATTGCACAAAACACGTTAACTTTTGGTGAATTGCGAATTTGCTGCACGAATGCGTGATGATTCTCTACCTCCCTGATTCGCACATTGTGTCTGTTCACTTCACCATTAAGAAAAAATGTTGCTTCATCACTGAAAACAAGTTTCGCACTGAACGCATCCTCTTCCATGAGCTGTTGCAACCGCGCCGAAAATTCAAAGCGTTTGACTTTGTCATCGGGTGTCACGGCTTGTAGCAATTGTAAACGGCAAGGCTTCTGCTTTAGTCTTTTCCGTAAGATTTTCCAAGCCGTCGGCTGTGGTACGTTTAGCTCCCTGCTTACTTTATTCGTCGACATCCGCGGGCTACGTGTGAAACTTGCCCGCACGCGTTCAACCGTTTCTTCGCTCACTGCAGGCCGACCCGTTGATTTCCCCTTACAGAGGCATCCAGAAGCATTAATCTGCGCATACCATCGCCGAATGGAGTTAGCAGTTGTGGATCTTTGTTGAACTTCGTCCTGAAGTGTCGTTGCACTGTTATGACTGACTGATGTGAGTGCATTTCAAGCACGAAATACGCTTTCTCGGCTCCTGTCGCCACATTTTGTCTCACTGCGCTCTCGAGCGCTCTGGCGGCAGAAACCTGAAGTGCGGCTTCAGCCGAACAAAACTTTATGAGTTTTTCTACGTATATGTAGCGTGCCGTGACCATATGTCAATGAACGGAGCAACAGTGTATTTATGAAATCGCTTGAATCATTTGTAATAGCCCTGTAAATATTCACCTGGTGGTGGCACAGCGTACACAAGGTATAAAAGGGCATTGCATTGGTGGGGATGCCACATGCACTCAGACGATTCATGTCAAAAAGTTCCAGATGTGATTGTGGCTCCACGGCGGGAATTAACAGAAAATAAATGAGGACTGATAGTTGGAGCTAGACGCGTAGGACAATTCGTTTTGGAAATAGGGATTTTAACATTCCGAGAGCCACAGTGTCAAGACCGTGCTGAGACTACCTAATTTCAGTCACTGCCTCTCGTCATGGACAGCGCAGTGGCCGAAGGCTTTCATTTAATGTGCGGGAGCAGCGGTGTTTGCGTAGCGTTGTCAGTGGTAAAAGAGAAGCAACACCGATTGAAACAACCGCGGAAATCAATGCCGAACGTGCGACGGGCGTACTCGTCAGGACAGTGGCAAAATATGGCATTAACGGGCTATGGCAGCAGACGAGCAACGCGAGTGCCTTTGTTAAATGTACGACACCGGCTGCAGCCTCTCTCCTGGACTCGGGTGCACATCGGTTGGCCGGCCGTTGTGGTCGAGCGGTTCTAGGAGGCGCGCGACCGCTATGATCGCAGGTTCGAATCCTGCCTCGGGTATGGATGTGTGTGATCTCCTTAGGTTAGTTAGGTTTAAATAGTACTAAGTTCTAGGGGACTTATGACCTCAGATGTTAAGTCCCATAGTGCTCAGAGCCCTTTGAACCATTTTGAAGCACATCTGTTGGACCATAGTCGCCTACTAAACCATGGTTTGGTCAGACGAGTCACGATTTAAATTCAGTAGAGGTGATGGTATGGTTCAAGTGTGGTGCAGACCCCTCGGAGCCATGGACCCAAGTTGTGAGCAAGTCGCTCTCCATAGTGATGTGGTATGTGTTTTCATGCAATGGACTGGATCATGTGATCCAACTGAACCGATCATTGACTGAAAGTGATCCCATTGAACATTTATGAGACAAAGTCGAAAGGTCAGTTCGGGTACAAAATACTTTCGCAATCATGGACGACTATAGAGGCAACAAGGATAAATATTTCTGCAGGGGACTTCCAATGGCTTGCTGAAGTCCGTGCCACACCTACTTTCTGCACCAGGCTAGGCAAAAGGAGGCCCGACATGATAGTAGGAGATATTTCATAACTTTTGTCTCCTCACTGTATTTGTTTAATAAAGAGGTCGCATCTACGAAAAGTCCCTATAATGGGGTGAATGTGGGAGGGCATGGAGTCGACAGTTTCGTGGTAGGTTTGAGGAGGTATGTAGCACCAGATGTTCATGCACAAGTCATGCAATTTTCTTAAAAAGTGGGCCGCTGATGCGTATACGCGCGGTGATAGCTCCTGATAGCGAGCCAAATGGGTTGCATTGGATTCATATCAAGTGAATTTCGTCGCCAAGACATCAACGCTATTTAACAATTATACTCCACAAACCACTGTAGCACGGTTCTGGCTCTGATACACGGACAGTTATCCTGTTAGAAGATGACATCGCGGCGAGGAAGACATTAAGCACGAAGGGGTGCAGGTGGTCCACAGCTGTCAGCGTGACCTCTATTACTATCACAGGTCCCACGCAAGCGCAGCAGAATGTCTCCGACGGCATAATTCTGCTTCCCCGGGCCTGCGTGCTTGGGGCGGTGCACTTTTCGAACCGGCGTTAGCGTGGATGACGGCATTCGTGGAGGTGACCATCGACCAGGTCTAGCGAAAATGTGGGTCATCCGACGATACGACACATTTCCATCTGTTCACGGTTCAAACTCGACGATTCCGTGGCCACTGCAATCGTAATTGACGATGTCGTTGGGCCACAATGTGAACACGTAGGCGTCGCCTGTTGGTGAACCCCATTCTCAATAATGTACGATGAATGATGTGCTCCGAAACACATCTGCTTGCAAAGCACTGTGCTCTTTCGCCAGAGATTATCGACACCTATGCTGGTTTACAGAGCAGGAAAGCCTCCAAACCCCCGGGATTGTGAAGGGTCGTGGACGTCTAACCACTTATCGGCCAGTGGTAGTTTCACTGCCGTTCTGCCACTTTCCACAGATGCTGACTACAGCAGCACTAAACCTCCGACCAGCTACGCCGTTTTCGAGATACTCGTTCACAGGCTCTGAGTAAGAATAATGTCACCTGTGTCAAAGTCTCTTATGTCAGGAGATTTCCCCATTTGCGGCCCGTGTCGTCGCTAGCATGGTTCCCCGTCCCTCTCTGATCCACTTATATACCGTACTTTCCTTACCACGTCACGTTCCCGCAAGGCCACCAGGCGTCGCACAGTGGTTCAGAACGGCCGATTCCCTGGCCAAATGTCGAGAAAGGAAGGTTGAAAGATCGATGTGTTTGGAATTTATTCTTGTAGAGGGGAGGTATGGGGCATGGTATAAGCAGAGGTCACAATATTGTATACCTGCTTCCCTGCGACAGTCGTAAGTTGCCTCTCGTTGAAACACACGCGTGACGCTTCAGTGCCCAGTTACACAGCGCTTCAGAAAATCATACAGTATTTTACAATGCCGCTTCTGATTCCTGTTTTAAAAAAATGGAAAATTTTCGTAAACGTATGTAGAAACATTTTATGTACTTCAGTTTTCGGAAATATTTGTTGTTATTTACGAAACGTTATGCTAATGGTAGTCGTGATTATCATGTTGTTTCGCTTCTTTAGAATCACATTTGTGTCGATATAAAAAATTTTTACACATTTTAACGCTGGTGACATGTTTGTCGAACTATCTATTAATGAAATTTTCAAGAATTAGCTGCTCCTAACTTCCTCATTTTGAATAATAACGATTTTAGTGTTACCGTGCATGCCGCCGTGCGCTTCACGCAGTGTGACTAATGGTGATATTCTCTCCTCAACTTTCTATACCTGAGGCTTCAAAGGTCCCAGGTATGAAGGGTTTTTCGCAGATGTTTTCTATCTATTTCTTAAGTATTGTGGAGATAAGTACGGTATATTATTGCAATGGTGTAGCATTTTGAATATAGATTTTAAATAAAATTCCGCCGGGCGGAGTTGCCGAGCGGTTCTACGCGCTGCAGTCTGGAACCGCACTTTTGCTACGGTCGCAGGTTTGAACCCTGCCTCGGGCATGGATGTGTCTGATGTCCTTAGGTTAGTTAGGTTTAAGTAGTTCTAAGTTCTAGGGGACTGATGACCTCAGAAGTTAAGTCCCATAGTGCTCAGAGTCATTTGAACCATTTTGAATAAAATTCCAACCGTAATGACCATTTTTATAGAAATATCGAAATATGATTACAAATATTATTTCAAACATTGTTCATGGACAATAAACACAATTTGTAAATCAATAATATAGGTTTTAAATATATTGTTCTTGTCTGTTTGATTGCTTATAATATTTTTACTTTTTGTATATATGAAATTCGTAATCAGCGACCTTGGAAACCTAAGGCGCAAATTTTCGGACCGATAAAGTGATTATTTTTCCTAAATCTCCGCCATATTTTGTCCGCCATTTTGAGTTTCATAATTTTGATATCATATTCGTAGTCAGCGACCCCAAAAACCTAAAATCGGAAATTTTGGAATTATTATTCTCACTTTTCGAATTTTGCCACGGATTAGGCCGTTCTGAACCACCGTGCGGCGTCGAGCTTCGCGGTGTGTTAGTGGCCATAATGTTTTGGCTTATCTGTACATTTCTGTGGTCTTTGTTGGACACCAGTGGTTGAAGTACAATAAACATAAAACGCTCGGACTTGAATGCGAACCCGTTCGTTCACGTGTAGCGATCGCAGCGTCGAGTTCACAGAGGAAACTTCTGGAGGAAATCGTGTCTCCACGGCTGTGGCACTGCCATCGTTGCTCGCCTCCACTGGAAGTGCTTCCAGGGATCGCGGCGAGTGGGGTGCCTCAGGTCATCGTGGCGGTGTCTGCTGAGAGCCCTCTGCCGGCGACAGTCGCCTGCGGGCGTGTCGCGGCTGATGGATTTATAAAAATGCACGAAGGAGGTGGGCAAAGTGGCGGCCCCTCGATACACCGCGTGACGTCACGCGGCTGCTCGCACACGAGCAACTGTACCGATCAGCGAAAGGGTCGCTGCAGCTGCCGCGGCCTGGCAGTGCGTCTTATATTTACGTGTGTCACACAGTTCTACGTCTGCACGATTACTCTTTACTCTGCTACTCACACTTAATCGTTTTCCCAGAAGGCTCTCAAAACCACTTTCAGACAATTACTCTACCGTTCCATTACAGAATACCGCGTGGGAAAAATGAAAATCTAAATTTTTTCCGTGCGTGTTCTGATTTTTTCTATTGCTATGATCGTTTTTCTCTAAGTGCGAGGAAATCAAAAAAAGTATTTGACATTCGTAACAGAAAAGTGGCGATTTGAGATTCGAATGATTGAAGGCCTTGGGTTCAATGAGTGACACCCCAGCTGGTTTAACATCGCAACATTTCCTCTCTTATTTCGAAATAATAAAAAAAAGAAAAACTAGCCGCTCTTGTTTGAACATTCTCTAGGTCTGCCGTCCGTTATGTATGGTATGGTTTCCATATCGCGGAGCGGTACTCTAGAAGAGCACGATCAAGCGTACCATATGCACTAACTGTAATAGGTCTGTTGCAGAGTACTGCCACAGAAACGCAGTCTTCGGTTCACCTTCTCCTCAACATTTTCTACATAATCACTACAATTTAAGTTTTCCCAATTAAAATTCCCAATCATTTAGTTGAATCGACACCGTTTAAATTTGTGTGATTTATCGTGTACCTAAAAAGTTAAGCTTGAAACGTGCGAACAACAGTTCTTATAACAACTGCTCCTTGTCTTCCCTTGAACGTCAGTAGGTTTACTTATGCACTAAACTGCGTTATTCCTGCAGACATGTTCTAAATCTGTTCATATTTGTTTTTTGCTTTTTATACTGTAATGTGGATGATTTTCCTTGAACGTAGTTATGTTTAGTAACCCCTCCTTGGACGGCGATTTTCCTTTACTGTGTTTCACTTGGGACGGGATTTGTGGGTCCCTGTTCGGCAAGGATGATGAGCTACATGGCTCGACACCATTTTTAATATCACTTTCAGTTATGTAGAACGTTTCGTCATCATTTTGTAATAGTCGAGCGCATACGACACAACAAACTCCATTGACTCATTTTGCAGAAACACTAGCATTTCATTGGCCTCTTGTTTCTCACTCTGCGAAATTCCTTAAGTTCCTTTCCGAAGAAATGTCAACTTCGGCAACTGCTATTGCTTTCGTTATCACTGTCTTTGCTCTGCTTCGCCTAAACACCAAAAGCACTGCAGCACTGTTGAGAGTTACTCGTCGAACAAGCAGTTAAACTACGCTCCCGAGCCTCATGCTATGCTCGCTATTGGATACCGCCAGTCCCGCCCCAGTTGCCATTAGCAGCCAATTTGTGGTTGCCTGATAATTAGCCTGTGGGACATTGAATGTCGTAAACATCACTAGCCTTTCGCGACCTCTCACTCGAGGAGTTCCTTGTAACAGGGCTGCTTTTATGGTCTCCTAAATGTTTTATATAGATTGCGAACACGGGACATCCTCTAAATCTTGCTTTATACATCCCATAGATAAGTTATTCACAAGTTTACTTCCCGTTAGTTAATACGAACTGTTATCTCTCTGACAGTAAATTGCGTATCAAGTTGCATAGCTCAGACGATACTTCTTACGCCTGCAATTTTATAAGAAGCAACTGCGTCAGAAACCTTCTGGACATCTAGAAGTATGAGATCAATTGGAGATGCCATGTCGATATCACTATTTATTTCTTACGAATGACGAGGCAGTTGCTTCTTATGTGTCAGCAGACCGTTTTCCTCGTGATATGTCACGATGTTTGAACAAATTATACGTATCAAAATGCAATTGTGCATCAGTGTCACTGAAATGGACCTATAATTCCTTTCTTGTGTATTGGAATACCTTCGCAAACTCCCCAGTTATTACGTAAGGACATACCTTCGAGCAGGTGTTTGTACAAGGCTATTATAACGCCATAGCCTCAGAATAATCTGAAAGGAACCTAAGTGCATTACAGTCTGGAGCAGAAGACTTCAATTCATCGACTTAAGCGACTTCTGTAACACACACTGAGGTGGCAAAAGTGACCGATAGTAATATGCAGATGGCTGTAATAGCGCCCACACAAGAGGGCAAAGAGTGGTGGAGCTGTCATTTGTACTCAGCTGATTCATGTGTAAAAGTTTCCGACATGATTAAATCTGCACGACGGGATTTAACAGACTTTGAACGGAAAGTTAATTATACTTAGACACATGACACATTCTATTTCTGAAATCGCTTGGGAATTCAATACTGCGATATACACATTATGAGTATGCCGAGAATACCAAATTTCAGGTAATACCTCTCGCCATGGCTAATGCAGTGGCCGACGGTCTTCACTTAACGAGCGAGAGCAGCGGCGTTTACGTAGAGTTGTCAGTGGTAAAAGACAAGCAACACTGCGTGAAATAACCATACTAATCAATGTGAGAGTTGTTGTTGTTGTTGTGGTCTTCAGTCCTGAGACTTGTTTGATGCAGCTCTCCATGCTACTCTATCCTGTGCAAGCTTCTTCATCTCCCAGTACCTGCTGCAACCTACATCCTTCTGAATCTGCTTAGTGTATTCATCTCTTGGTCTCCCTCTACGATTTTTACCCTCCACGCTGCCCTCCAATGCTAAATTTGTGATCCCTTGATGCCACAAACTCCTCTTATCCCCAGTTCTATTCAATACCTCCTCATAAGTTATGTGATCTACCCATCTAATCTTCAGCATTCTTCTGTAGCACCACATTTCGAAAGCTTCTAAATTTTCTAACCTACCTGCCCGATTAAGGGATCTGACATTCCACGCTCCGATCCGTAGAACGCCAGTTTTCTTTCTCCTGATAACGACGTCCTCCTGAGTAGTCCCCGCCCGGAGATCCGAATGGGGGACTATTTTACCTCCGGAATATTTTACCCAAGAGGACGCCATCATCATTTAATCATACAGTAAAGCTGCATGACCTCGGGAAAAAATACGGCTGTGGTTTCCCCTTGCTTTCAGCGGTTCGCAGTACCAGCACAGCAAGGCCGTTTTGGTTCATGTTACAAGGCCAGATCAGTCAATCATCCAGACTGTTGCCCCTGCAACTACTGAAAAGGCTGCTGCCCCTCTTCAGGAACCACACGTTTGTCTGGCCTCTCAACAGATACCCCTCCGTTGTGGTTGCACCTACGGTACGGCCATCTGTATCGCTGAGGCACGCAAGCCTCCCCACCAACGGCAATGTCCATGGTTCATGTGAGAGTACGACGAACGTATCCCTTAAGACACGAAGCGAAATTTGGGGTTAATGGGCTATGTCAGCAGACGACTGCCCTAGTCCCTTTTCTAACAACACGACGTCGCCGGCAGAGCCTCTCCTGAGCTTCTAACCATATCGGATACGCGTTGGACGAATGGAAAACGGTGGCCTGGTCAGACGAGTTCCGATTTCAGTTGGTAACAGCTGATAGTAGGATTAGAGTGTGGCGCAGACCCCATGAAACCGATGAACCCATGTTGTCAATAGGGCAGTGTGCATTAACGCAGTCAATACCTTCGCTGCGCAGTGCCGATGGTACTGTTACCGACGACTGTGCCGCTAAAGCGGAGTTATTGAACGCAGTTTTCCGAAATTCCTTCACCAGGGAAGACGAGTGGAATATTCGAGAATTTGAAACACGAACAGCTGCTAGCATGAGTTTCTCAGAAGTAGATACCTTAGGGGTTGCGAAGCGACTCACATCGCTTGATACGGGCAAGTCTTCAGGTCCAGATTGTATACCGATTAGGTTCCTTTCAGATTACGTTGATACAATAGCTCCCTACTTAGCGATCATATACAACCGATCGCTCACCGATAGATCTGTACCTACCGATTGGAAAATTGCGCAGGCCGCACCAGTGTTTAAGAAGGGTAGTAGGAGTAATCCATCTAACTACAGACCTATTTCATTGACGTCGGTTTGCAGTAGGGTTTTGGAGCATATACTGTATTCAAACATTATGAATCACCTCGAAGGGAACGATCTATTGATACGTAATCAGCATGGTTTCAGAAAACATCGTTCTTGTGCAACGCAGCTAGCTCTTTATTCGCACGAAGTAATGGCCGCTATCGACAGGGGATCTCAAGTTGATTCCGTATTTCTACATTCCCGGAAAGCTTTTGACACCTTTCCTCACAAGCGACTTCTAATCAAGCTGCGGGCCTATCGGGTATCGTCTCAGTTGTGCGACTGGATTCGTGATTTCCTGTCAGGAAGGTCGCAGTTCGTAGTAATAGACGGAAAATCATCGAGTAAATCTGAAGTGATATCAGGTGTTCCCCAGGGAAGCGTCCTGGGACCTCTGCCATTCCTGATCTATATAAATGACCTGGGTGACAATCTGAGCAGTTCTCTTAGGTAGTTCGCAGATGATGCTATACTTTACCGTCTAGTAAGGTCATCCAAAGACCAGTATCAGTTGCAAAGCGATTTAGAATAGATTGCTGTATGGTGTGGCAGGTGGCAGTTGGCGCTAAATAACGAAAAGTGTGAGGTGATCCACATGAGTTCCAAAAGAAATCCGTTGGAATTCGATTACTCGATAAATAGTACAGTTCTCAAGGCTGTCAATTCTACTAAGTACCTGGGTGTTAAAATTACGAACAACTTCAGTTGAAAAGGCCACATAGATAATATTGTGGGGAAGGCGAGCCAAAGGTTGCGTTTCATTGGCAGGACACTTAGAAGATGCAACAAGTCCACTAAAGAAACAGCTTGTACTACACTCGTTCGTCCTCTGTTAGAATATTGCTGCGCGGTGTGGGATCCTTACCAGGTGGGATTGACGGAGGACATCGAAAGGGTGCAAAAAAGGGCAGCTCGTTTTGTATTATCACGTATTAGGGGAGAGAGCGTGGCAGATATGATACGCGAATTGGGATGGAAGTCATTACAGCAAAGACGTTTTTCGTCGCGGCGAGATCTATTTACGAAATTTCAGTCACCAGCTTTCTCTTCCGAATGCGAAAATATTTTGTTGAGCCTCACCTACATAGGTGGGAATGATCATCAAAATAAAATAAGAGAAATCAGAGCTCGAACAGAAAGGTTTAGGTGTTCGTTTTTCCCGCGCGCTGTTCGGGAGTGGAATGGTAGAGAGATAGTATGATTGTGGTTCAATGAACCCTCTGCCAAGCACTTAAATGTGAATTGCAGAGTAGTCATGTAGATGTAGATGTAGATGTAGAAGCAGGTGTGATGTCCTTAGGTTAATTAGGTTTAAGTAGTTCTGTTCTAGGGAACTGATGACCATAGATGTTAAGTCCCATAGTGCTCAGAGCCATTTTTTTGCAAGCAGGTTGTGGTTCCATAATGGTGTGGACTGTGTTTACATGGAATGGGCTGGGTCCTTTTGTCCATCTGAACCGATCATTAACTGGAAATGGTTATGTTAGGCTACTTGCAGACCATTTGCAGCCCTTCATAAACTTCGTTTTCCCAAACAACAATGGGATTTTAAAGGATGACAATGCACCATGTCATCGGGTCATCAACTGTTAGCGACAGGTTTGAAGAACATTCTGGCCCGTTCGAGCGGATGGTTTGGCCGATATGAATCCCGACGAACATATATGGGACATAAACGAGAGGTCGGTTCGTGCACAATACCCTGCACCGGCAACACTTTCGCAGTTATGGACAGCTATAGAGGTCGCATGGCTCAATATTTCTACAAGGGACTTCCAACGACTTGTTGAATCCTCGTCACGTCTGTTTGCTGCACTACTTCAAGTAAAGAGAGATCTGACACGATATTAGGAGATATCTGATGACTTTGTCACCTCAGTGCTCCGCTCTTTTACTTAGTGGAACACGTACCATGGTAATTAATATACCTGAGCAGTCTGCAAATATACAACAAACTGAATTAATCCGTCTTTTGAATAACTTTCGAACGGTTGTACTTGTAACCATCCGCGTCTTTAATTCTTTTAATCACAAATCACATACACAGAAGCTACCTCATGATCAGTAAAACTTGATTTATATTCGAAAATCGGTCGTGAATAATTTTTGTGAAAACCTTAAAAACTCTGAACAAAGTAAGTCAAAGACAAATTTCTCTGCACATAAACTTCACTGAAGCGTAGTATAAAATGACACGCAAAAATTGATACAGTTTATCGATCCCATCAGTATCGGCTTGTTCTCGCATAATTGATTAAAGAAGTTGTTTTTTTGCAGTCTTTCCACAACTCGAAGCACGTTACTAATTAGGACGTAAAGGACAGGTGACGGTCTGTTGCGTATGAAACAGAGTTCCCCAGATCCCCGTGAATTTTATGTAGTACTAAAGACACAGAGTATAAGCAATGTGTCCAGTGTTCAAAAATATATAACCAACCACCTCTATATTGTGTCTCAAATATTTGCCTTTTATACTTGTGTTTTGTTGTATTACATTATCCATTTCATCCTCATTTCGTTCGATGAAAAAAAAAGTACGGACGAAAACAAATTCACATGACTGCTAGTGTAAGACGAACATTTGTGATGGATTAAAGTGCCACAGCAATCCATACAGTCACACCTGCGTACGTATATCTTCTGTTTAGGAGTGAAATTAAAGAGACTATTAACAGTGGCTTCTTGTTGTAACATAATGATCTACAAATAAAATAATCCCCCTGCTCTGTTAGTGAGGAGTGAAAGCGGGAGTAAATGCGACAGATGACTCAGAGAGATGATAATTCGTGGGACAGGAGCGATGCAGCATCAAACCACTATTGCTTAGATTACCATGCCCGTGCTGCAGCCCGATATGAGAATATATGTGGAAGGACTTACGACATATATCAAAGGCAACAGCAGAACGAAAATATAAAAAGTATATTTTTCAAATTGGTAACACAATAAAATTTGCGGTTAATGCAAAGTAGCGCATTACACGCAAGTGACCATGACACACAGTGACGACAAATTCGTGGCCTGCTTCAAGCTTTCTGTACTACCATGTGAAGAGCGTAGATAGCGGGCGTTTGAGGGGCCAGTTAAGTAAATTATTGTCATCGGTGAGCCGTAAACTGCCTGATAAGACTCACTATGTTTCATCGATGTCACAGGAAGGAAAGCAGGCAAACTGCGCAGCCATAGCAATGGCAGTATCAGCCTTATGACATCGATACGTTATATTTATAGCCTCAAGATGCTTGAAAGTCCGAGTATAAAGTTCGAATGAAAGCAGATAACAGTCGCTAATTATACGTTCCTTATTTCATTAACTTACAACAAAGAGATGAACTGAAATCCACTAATTACCGATTCTCGAATTACGAAATAGGCTATTAAATGTCTAAGCTTGCTTGAATAACAGGCTGTATTTCGCAAGGATGGAAAATCAGTTACTATTAACCCATGAGTTTCATCGTCGTTGGAGGTGCACTCAGCTTGGAACTATGCAGTGTGAGGCTTGATATCATTCGTAGTGTTGATTTCAAACGCATTTACAGTATTTATATCTAGTGAAAATCTACATTTAGATAATTGGGGATTTCAATGTCGCTCGTCTTTTATACGGGTCCAGTGTGTTGCCCTTTCCATCTGCTCGCTCATTTCACGTTTAGACCTAGCACCCCAACAGTCTCATTTTGGATTATAGAAATGGTAACGTACGCTTTAGAATGTAGCTAGTTGAGTGAGAAGACTATTGCTAGGGAATCTGTCAAATCTTTGTTGATTCAGGCTACTTCAGACTTCCAGGCCTTTCTTTCTTCTTGAGAATGAAATGGTCAGTATTAAAGTCAAAGGCGTCAATTGTTATCGAGATAATAGGAGGGCCTGTTTTTACTATTTTTTCATAGATAAATCGACGGTTCAGAGCATTGCTATCGTAACCATACTTAGAGAGTACACGAGCTTACAGTGTCACTGTGTGTGCAAGCTACCGTTTTGTCTGTCAAATAAAATTGTAATAGCTAGGCTTACTGATCCATTATAGAAAGAAGATTCTCGAACTTCGTGACTTCTTGACGCAGTGTATTATCAGTGTAATACCATTGCAGCTGCTGTTACGATCCTCTTACTCTCATACCCTTGGCAGCTTGCATGGCCCTTATCGAAACTGCTTTAACGATTTTGTTTCACCGAACTAAAAAAACTTGGTTTGTGTATCACGGCACAGTTATGTTGGTATCATTGCACTCTTTTGTTATTGTAATGCGGGGATAAAGGTGTTGATTGAAACAGGAGTTCGTGTTTATTGTATAATATCACACAGTCATCCGTGCCGTAACTATGATTACTTAGTTTTTAGTAATAATGAATGAATCAGGGTACAGTACAATGTGTTGTACATAGCCTAACCTAGCTTACAGTTTGTCTTTCTGCTAACAGCATAAAATAAGCCACTACAAATTAATGTTACAAATGGCTTTAGAGGAAGCAAAAAAGAAAGATTTTCTGAAACGGATTTGTTATCAGGAAATAAAAGGCATGAAGGTTTATTGCGTAAGAGCAACCGTTTATCTAAGCACCAAAAACCAGCAATCAAGGAGGTAAGAATACGGTTGCAGGCTAAGTACTGTTGCACAGATTGGGCAAAGGTATTATCATTATTATTATTATTTTTATTATTATTATAGGCATTCCACATCTTCACCAGAAAGTGCAGGATCTCATGACTGAGAATTCAGGTGGGCAGACAGCAGACAATCTTGATGAAACAGCCGAAACAACTGTAAATAAAAGCACAGGTGAAATGATGTAGATGTATAATAAGCTTGATACATTCGAACCAACCCTTTGGATTCCTAACATAGTCATGCCAGATTTTTTTTACGGAAATAACTTGGAAACGAAAATGCAAACAGTGCAAATGAAGGAGAAATATTAGAAAAGAAGCTTATCAGAAAGGAAAAGCATACTTTAACACAGGCGGAAAAGAAGTGCAAGAATAGCAGATGGGTTCAGGTTGGGGTCTAACTGCAAGGTTCAAGTGTAAAGATAAAGTATCATTAGATCAAAGACAGGAATTGTTTGATAATTTTACGGCGTAGGAGATACAGATAGGAAACATGATTATGTGAGCAAGGTGACCACGAAAACTGCAAGAAAATGAATTTGTAGCAGATTGGAAGCTGGTATTATGTCCGCGTGTACTTGCACTTTACAGTGTACATTTAATCCTGGAAATAAAGCAGTAAAGTTTTGCAAAACTATGTTCTTCCATAAATTCCGTATTACCGATAAGTATGTAAAAAGAGTTTTAGGGAAAAGTAGTACAGAAGGTGTAGTGAGGGAGAGCAAAGGGGTGGCAAGCACAACAACCGTCAACGAACATCATGTGACATTTTAAATGTATGAGAAATCACATAGATTCATTTAGAAAGGATAGTTCATGGCAATACCTAGATAGCGCCCTCATCGTTCGAAAGATACATACGAGGTGGGACAATGAAGTAATGAGACAGATGTGAAACAAAATGTTGCTTTCCATTTTAGTTAAGTTTAGTGTTGTCTCCTTCAGAATAGTTCCCTTATTATTGCACACACTTTTTCCAGCGCTTCTGCCATTGATAGCAACATTTCTGGAACTCATCTTCTGCAATATCCTCCAAGACCCTCGTCACAGCTTTTTGGAAATCTTGTGTTGTTTGAAAATAGTGACCTCTGACCGCAATTTTGACTGTTGGAAACAGAAAAAGGTCGCACGGAGCGATATCTGGTGAATAAGGTGGCTGTGGTAGCACTGAAATTTGTTTTGATGTTAAGATTTGCTGTACTGACAGAGCAGTATGAGATGGCGCATTATCGTGATGCAGAATCCAATTATCAGCAATGGTGGCACGGCAAAGAACTCTTTTACGAAGTCTTTCAAAAATTTCTTTGTAGTAATATTGGTTAACTGTTTGTCCAGGAGGTACCCACTCTTTATGAACAATTCCCTTGGAATCAAAGAAGCACACAAGCATGCTTTTCACTTTAGACTTTGACATGCGAGCTTTTTTTGGTCTGGGTGATCCCTTGGAGCACCATTGGGAACTTTGGCGTTTTGTCTCTGGATCGTACTAAAAAAAAACAATTTTCATCAACACTGATAACACGGCTGAACAATTCTGGATTGATTTCCGTTTGCTCTAACAGATTGGCTGCCACATTTTTTCGTGTTTCTCGCTGTTGTGGTGTGAGATTTTTGGGGACCATTTTAGCATAAATCTTTCTCATACTAAGATCTTCAGTTATTATTAGACGAACCGTTTCTCGATTGATGTTCAGTTCTTCTGCAATCATTTTCACGGATATTCTTCGATCAGATCGTACGAGTTCACGAACCCTGACCAAGTTGACATCCTTCCGTGAGGCTGATGGTTGTCCACTACGGTGTTCATCTTCAACATTTGTTCTGCCTTCACTAAACATTTTATGCCAACGAAAAACTTGAGCTCTTGACATAATCTCCTCTCCAAAAGCCTTCGGAAGCTTACAGTAAGTTGTCGTTGCGTTTTCACCCAATTTAACGCAAAAAGAAATGGCATACAGTTGCGCAACATTATGCTTTTCCATTTCCGTGACAAGAGACACAAACACATGTTAACTTATTACAGCACAACTCACGACTGAGCAGTTGCGTCGATGTGCCGCTTGGACTGGAAGCAGCTTATTGACCAAGATCAAAGATATTGTGCCTACGCAAGCCTGCAGGGTTGCCACATCTGGCAAAGAAAATAAGTCTCATTACTTTATTATGAAAGAGGAAGCCGCCTGGTAGAATTTTGCACAGAGCATAACTTAATCATAGCTAACACTTGGTTTAAGAATCATGATAGAAGGCTGTATACATGGAAGAACCCTAGAGATACTAAAAGGTATCAGATAGATTATATAATGGTAAGACAGAGATTTAGGAACCAGGTTTTAAATTGTAAGACATTTCCAGGGGCAGATGTGGACTCTGACCACAATGTATTGGTTATTACCTGTAGATTAAAACTGAAGAAACTGCAAAAAGGTGGGAAATAAAGGAGATGGGACCTGGATAAACTGAAAGAACCAGAGGTTGTACAGAGTCTCAGGGAGAGCATAAGGGAACAATTGACAGAAATGGGGGAAAGAAATACAGTAGAAGAAGAATGGGTAGCTTTGAGGTATGAAGTAGTGAAGGCAGCAAAGGATCAAGTAGGTAAAAAGACGAGGGCTAGTAGAAATCCTTGGGTAACAGAAGAAATATTGAATTTAATTGATGAAAGTAGAAAATATAAAAATGCAGTAAATGAAGCAGGCAAAAAGGAATACAAACGTCTCAAAAATGAGATCGACAGGAAGTGCAAAATGGCTAAGCAGGGATGGCTAGAGGACAAATGTAAGGATGTAGAGGCTTATCTCACTAGGGGTAAGATAGATACTGCCTACAGTAAAATTAAAAAGACCTTTGGAGATAAGAGAAACACTTGTATGAACATCAAGAGCTCAGATGGAAACCCAGTTCTAAGCAAATAAGGGAAAGCAGAAAGGTGGAAGGAGTATATAGAGGGTCTATACAAGGGCGATGTACTTGGGGACAATATTATGGAAATGGAAGAGGATGTAGATGAAGGTGAAATGGGAGATACGATACTGCGTGAAGAGTTTGACAGAGCACTGAAAGACCTGAGTCGAAACAAGGCCCCCGGAGTAGACAACATTCCAAGGAACTACTGACGGGCTTGGGAGAGCCAGTCCTGACAAAACTCTACCATCTAGTGAGCAAGATGTATGAAACAGGCGAAATACCCTCAGACTTCAAGACGAATATAATAATTCCAATCCCAAAGAAAGCAGGTGTTGACAGATGTGAAAATTACCGAACAATCAGTTTAATAAGCCACAGTTGCAAAATCCTAACACGAATTCTTTACAGACGAATGGAAAAACTAGTAGAAGCTGACCTCGGGGAAGATCAGTTTGGATTCCGTAGAAATACTGGAACACGTGAGGCAATACTGACCTTACGCCTTATCTTAGAAGAAAGATTAAGGAAAGGCAAACCAACTTTTCTAGCATTGTAGACTTAGAGAAAGCTTTTGACAATGTTGACTAGAATACTCTCTTTCAAGTTCTAAAGGTGGCAGGGGTAAAACACAGGGAGCGAAAGGCTATTTGCAGTTTGTACAGAAACCAGATGGCAGTTATAAGAGTCGAGGGACATGAAAGGGAAGCAGTGGCTGGGAGGGGAGTAAGACAGGTGTGTAGCCTCTCCCCGATGTTATTCAATCTGTATATTGAGCAAGCAGTAAAGGAAACAAAAGAAAAATTCGGAGTAGGTATTAAAATCCATGGAGAAGAAATAAAAACTTTGAGGTTCGCCAATGACATTGTAATTCTGTCAGAGATAGCAAAGGACTTGGAAGAGCAATTGAACGGAATGGATGGTGTCTTGAAGGGAGGATATAAGATGAACATCAACAAAAGCAAAACGAGGATAATGGAATGTACTCGAATTAAGTCGGGTGATGTTGAGGGTATTAGATTAGGAAATGAGACGCTTAAAGTAGTAAAGGAGTTTTGCTATTTGGGGAGCAAAATAACTGATGATGGTCGAAGTAGAGAGGATATAAAATGTAGACTGGCAATGGCAAGGAAAGCGTTTCTGAAGAAGAGAAATTTGTTAACATCGAGTATAGATTTAAGTGTCAGGAAGTCATTTCTGAAAGTATTTGTATGGAGTGTAGCCATGTATGGAAGTGAAACATGGACAGTTAATAGTTTGGACAAGAAGAGAATAGAAGCTTTCGAAATGTGGTGCTACAGAAGAATGCTGAAGATTAGATAGGTAGATCACATAACTAATGAGGAAGTATTGAATAGGATTGGGGAGAAGAGAAGTTTGTGGCACAACTTGACCAGAAGAAGGGATCGGTTGGTAGGACATATTCTGAGGCATCAAGGGATCACCAATTTAATAGTAGAGGGCAGCGTGGAGGGCAAAATCGTAGGGGGAGACCAAGAGATGAATACACTAAGCAGATTCAGAAGGATGTAGGTTGCAGTAGGTACTGGGAGATGAAGAAGCTTGCACAGGATAGAGTAGCATGGAGAGCTGCGTCAAACCAGTCTCGAGACTGAAGACCACAACAACAACGACATACTTTATTATCGCACCTTGTAGAATGTACGCTCAGAAGTACAAAAAGGAATGTAAGCAACATGCATCGACAGTTATGTATGAGAAGGTTTTCAATACAGAAAATAAACTTGGGTTTTTCAAACCAAAAATGGTGGAAGCGATGATGTGTGGACCGCAAGAACGTTGAGCCACAACATAAGTCCGCTTTTCAGGAAAAAGTATGATGACATCTGAAAAACAAAGACGTGGTTCGAGCAGAAAAAGATGCTGACAAGTTGAAGGCGTAAATTCACAATACCTTTCTGCGTGCCTGTATTGATTTACAACAGTTACTCAACGCTCCACATTGTGAGCTAGGCTTCCTCCACTACAACTGATAGCTGAGCACCTACAATCTGACAATTTACAACATGGGCATACGAAAGCGAATATACTTCATGTGGTGCGAGGGAACTGGACGTAGAGAAAACACAGACATAGCTGGCTGAATCTACAAATTTCTAAGGCAGCAAAGTGAAAATGTTTCTATCATTTCTGATAATTGCCATGGTCAGAACCGCATCATATTTACATTTTCCGTCTATTCCTACAGTATGAGTAGTCTACAAACAGATTCAATTACCCATCACTTATTTGAGACGGGGCACACGCAGAATGAAGGAGAAGGCCTTCAAACTGTTATCAGGAGGGCAAAAAAATGCCTAAGCATTTGTGTTCCACAGCTGCTGTACGCAGCAGCAGCCACAGTCGAGCAAACGAAAAAAGGTGCGATGCACATGATATGTCACACAAGGATTTTTTTGATTTTAAACAGGCTTTATCGACGGTCTAAAACTGGACTGAAACCAAAGATGGAGAAACGGTAAGGAGGTCTGATATCAAAATAAGAAGTCAGGAAGGAAGAACCATGGATGATGTCATTTAAATATGAATATGACTCGCACAAGTTTCGAGGACGCCGACCAAGCACAGAGCACGCTCTACAAGACTTAACGTGTGCATGTTTGTCATCATTGTCATTTTCAGAGGATATGTTTTCTGATCTGATGTTCCTCTGCCAGAAGAACATTATTCTATCAGTTTACCATGATGTCTATCACAATCAGAAGCGTCGGGAAGCTCATAACATTGGAGAAGAAGAACACAAATGATGTGTTAAACTATTTTAATTTCAATATTAGGTTTAACACATAGCCTTTAGTTTTTGTCCTGGGAACTATTTTTTGTTGATTCTTTGTGCTTTCATATTACCGTATTTCTGTGCTAGAAGACTTTGGAAATAAGAAATGTCATAGAGGCATTGTTACTGTCAACAGAATTTATGAAATAAGGATATTCACATTAGTAGCCACTTGCTGATGTACTACAATTTCAGTGAAATTTGATCGTGACTTAATGTCAGTCATCAACAATTTTATCAACAATCCCATCTCCAAAATAACATCTTGAACGTTTTTTTGCTATGAAGCAGCTAAAAACAATGGAACAACAGGACATTCTCAGCAGTATTCGGAAGTGTTAGTTTCCAGGTTGATTTCTGAGAAATACTGGAGCTTTCAGTTTGTCATACTGCAAAGTTTAAGAAGTGCTAGTTACGATAGTATTGGTCTGAACCGTCGAAATGTGCCCACAACATTAGGATTGTAGCTGATTGCGCGACCTGTTTAAAAAGCACACCTTCACGTGACGTATCCTAAAATCTATTTTCAGGGATTACGTTTTGTGCAGAAGAGAGCCAAAATTCTTTAACATATTTCTTATTTGGTTAGTATTTTGTTAGTAAGTCTGTGGTCACTTCGTAGGTAATTCTGTGAAGCTACCGAAAGAGTCCCCTTCAGTTTTGTAACTTAAAGGAAATAAATATAAGATTCAGGGAAGCTAAACTCACAAGGCTGCACAAAAATTTTAAGAAATGGAAAAGGTGTGGTCATGTGAAGGATATATTGAGCATATAGAAAAATCAAAACAATCTTGAGTGAACTTACAAGGAAAATTCTCAAAATTAAAAGACCAAGAGGAATTCCAAAGTTAGACGCAGAGAAGGGAGCGGATACATGGAAAGAATTTACTGATGGCCTCTACGACGGGGAGGAGGAAAGGGAAATAAATTTGGAACCCATAGTGGATCCCGTATTGCCGCCAGAGTTTAACAGCGCTCTGGAAGTCTCACCTTTAAATAAGGCGAAAGCCATAAGTAAGATTCCTTCGGAAATTTTAAAATCAGTAGCGGAAATGCCAATGTGCTTGTCGCATTGGTAACGCCGGTTCCCGTCAGATCACCGAAGTTAAGTGCTGCCGTGCTGGGCTAGCACTTGGATGGGTGACCATCCGGCTTGTCAAGCGCTGTTGGCAAGCGGGGTGCACTCAGCCCTTGTGAGGCAAACTGAGGAGCTACTTGATTGAGAAGTAGCGGCTCCGGTCTCGTAAACTGACATACGGGTGGGAGAACGGTGTGCTGACCACATGCCCCTCCACATCCGCATCCAGTGACGCCTCGGGGTGAGGATGACACGGCGGCCTGTCGGTCCTGTTGGGCCTTCCAAGGCCTGTTCGGATATATATATATATATATATATATATATATATATATATATATATAGAGAGAGAGAGAGAGAGAGAGAGAGAGAGAGAGAGAGAGAGAGAGAATTAGTGGAAATAGAAACCAAACGACTATTCAGATAGCACGCTTGCAAGTTGATGACAAAAATATTGTACAGGTGAATGTAACAAGAAATTGAAGATCCCTTATGTAACTAAAAATTTTGACTTTAGGGAAGGTAAAGGCAGTTCTGACACTGAACTTGATGAATGCCTTGAAAAGAAGATGACGCGTTTCTGGGAATCACGTTCGACGATAAAAAATGGTATGAGATATTTGAGGTTGTCATAAAAATAGGGATAAGCTGTAGGGAAAGACAGATAACATACAGTATGTGGAAGATCCAAGAAGGAGCAATAAGAATGGAAAACGAAGAACGAAATTCTCTGGTTAAGAGGGGTGTAAGACTGGGATGCAACCTTTCCCAGTACAATTCAACCTGTACATCGAGGAAGCAATGACGATTATAAAAGACAGGTTCAGGAGTAGAAATAACAATGCAGGATGAGAGAATACCGATGATAAGATTCGCTGATGACATTGTTATTTTCAGTGAAAGGGAGGAAGAAATGTAGGGTCATATTGAAGGGGATGAACAGTCTGGTGAGCTCACATTACGGACTGGGAGACAAAAAGAAAGGACGGGATGATATGCCATGTGTTACGACATTAAGGAGTAACTTTCATGCTACTATATGTAGCTGTAGATCGTAAGAACTATAGGGGAATACAGTAATTGAAATGTGTCCTTCAAATGATTTAGGCTTTTGTGAGCTACTTAAACCTTTCAGACCTGAGTTTTTCCTGGGGGAAGGAAAACTTTTCTTTATGTGGTATTGCTCTTAGGTGATCTTTTAATGATTTTAGATGCAAAATTTGTACAAAAATATGTACCCATTTTCAAAACATACTTTGTACACTTGGCTTCATTTTATGGACTAAAATAACTAATTATGAAATATTCTCTATTGTAATAAATACTAAAATGATCATTCAATAATAACCAAGCAAAATAATAATAACAATATTCAATTATGCAGTGGAATATAGTGAACTAACTACATCCATGTATTCTGGTGGTCATGAGCCACTGTGCACTGCTACATTGACTTGCTGATAATTTGATTGTGATGCTTAACAGTTGGCAGCACTTTCACATGATGAAGAGCTCAAACATTCACAAATGAAAACCTCAATTCTAAATTGGAGAAAGAAATACTTCTGTTGCAGCTGAGACACAGTAAAAGTTAATGTACACAATTGTAGCCTGAGAGTCTGAAAGAGTTAGAGAGGCGAAGATGGTGACACGAGGGACGTTGTTACACCGCACCGAATCAGAACTGTCATATGAATAGAGACGAAAAAAAAAATTATAATTACTGGCAAATATTAAGATTGCTGTGAGGTGGTTTATCGGCAGTTTGTTTCTCACAATCTACCAGTCTTTTTAAGTTATCAAATGCATGGGGGATCCTAAGGAACGTTTGATGCATCCTCTTTGACACCTTACCATGCCGTGCAGAGTCTGTGATTGCTTGCTGCACATATTGCTTCATACTGAACTACGCCTTAATTAGGATTAGTGTAAAAAAATGAGTAATTTCCCTCCAGTCACATTATGCAGATACATCGTAGCAACGGTTGAGGAAATAGCATTTAGCCCAGGCGATTGCTAAGATACTTATTTTACAAGGGGTAATCTGTGGCTTCTTTGTGTCTACACCAAATATATTCGAGAATGATATTTTCACTCTGCGGTGGAGAAGTGCTGATATGAAACTTCCTAGCAGATTAAAACTATGGGCCGAAGCGAGCCTCGAACTCGGGACCTTTGCCATTCGCGGGAAAGTGCTCTCCCAATTGAGCGACCCAGGCAAAACTCACGAGCCGTCGTCACAGGTGGTAGGCGAGGCACTGGCAGAGTTGAAGATGTGAGACGGGTCGTGAGCTGTGCTAGGATAGCTCAGTGAAATATGAATGTAGGAGTCAAAAACGACCTATTCGACCTACCCGTCTCTCGGAACCCGCAAGATGATGCTACGCTCTTGTCGGAGGTGACTTTGGAAGAACTACGAAAGGCTATATTGCGCGGTGCTTCCAACAAAACGCCACGACCTGACGGACTCTCTCTTGAATTTTACAAAAGGTGTTTTTAACTTATGGGCCAAACGTGGTCAGGATATACAGAGAACTCCCGAGCCCCGATTTTCAAGTACCATATGAATTCACTGAGGGCCTCTTGATTCGGATGCTCAAACCCGGAGGAAGCTATCGCCCACTCGATTTTCGACCATTGACAACGCTACACACCGACTACAAACTGTTGAGAGGCATTCTCAGTCAGAGACTAAGATCTACAGAAATGGCAGCCATTTACACAGTTCAAACCTGCCTCGGAGGCAACACTAAAGTGTTTACGACTTTGAGCACGTATAGAGACGTGGTGGCGCTGATGCAAACATGCCGTCACCACGGCGCTCTAGTTGCTCTGGATTTTGACCACGCTTTCGATCGCGTCGAACATGGTTTTCGGCGTGCCGTAATGGACGCATGACGACATCCGTTGTGCTTCGTTTGATCCATGGTGCGGTCACGAGAATTACGGTAAACGGCTGCTTGTCGGCCCCCGTCCGCATCAACAGGTCCGTCACCCAGGGTTGTCCTGTTTCTGCCATATTATTCGCCATTGCCCTCGAACCCGCTCTTGAACAACTGAGAAGACGCTTGACAGGTCTTAGCCTCCACTCTGTGACCTTTCGATGTGGCGCATACGCCGATGATGCGATGTTCTTAGCACGGACTGGTGACGAAATACGAACGGCGCTTTCCTGGCTCCAACAGTGTGGAGCGGTGTCAGGCAATGTGATCAGCCTCACGCTACATGGAGGTGCGACGGTGTATGCCTGCAAAACTGGATGTACCCCCGCGTAACACCCCAGTTATAGAACCCACAATGAACACGCTTTTGTTGCAAAAAGAAATAGAAAAATCAGTCATCCTGACAGTGATGACAGCTACTGACAACAAAATTTACACTCTTGACAGTTTGATTAACAAGAATGTTATGTAAATGCTAATGCTTGTCATAAAGAAAGGAATGAATGAAAGGATACCACATGATACGAAACAGAAACTTTAAAGAAAGAATTCAAAAAAATATTATTTACGAAGGTTAAAGCCCAGACCATAATCTGACCAAAGATAACGCTTATCCTAGAAGAGATTTGTAGCGGCATCGAGCTGTAAGTTCGCTATGACTACAATGTACGAGGGTGAGTCAAATGAAAACCTTAAATATTTTTTTACATATTATTTATTGTGCAGAAGTGGTACAATGCTGTATCAATTATCAAAATAATCTCCCCCACGCTCAATGCAAGTTCTCCAGCGCTTATATAGTGCATACATTACTTTAGAAAAAAATTCTTTTGGTAATCCGCGGAACCACTCATGCACAGCGTGGCGTACCTCTTCATCAGAAGGGAACTTCTTTCCTCCCACTGCGTCTTTGAGTGGTCCAAACATACGGAAATCATTTTGGTGATGAGGAATGGCGCCATTCCTTGCTCCCTCTCTTCGTTCCCGGTTGGTGGATGTGAAGCCAAGTTTCGTTCCCAGTAACTATTCTTGCAAGGAAGCCATCCCCTTCTCTTTCAAAGCGCCGAAGAAGTTCTTCACAAGCATCAACACGTTGTTCTGTCATTTCAAGAATCAGCTGCCGTGGCACCCATCTTGCAGACACTTTGTGAAACTGGAGCATATCATACATAGTGTGGTGTGCTGACCCATGACTAATCAAATGGTTCAAATGGCTCTGAGCACTATGGGACTTAACATCTGTGGTCATCAGTCCCCTAGAACTTAGAACTACTTAAACCTAACTAACCTAAGGACATCACACACATCCATGCCCGAGGCAGGGTTCGAACCTGCGACCGTAGCGGTAGCGCGGTTCCAGACTGAAGCGCCTAGAACCGCCCGGCCACAAGGCCGGCATGACTAATCTGCAAACATGTTGCAATGTCATTCAGTGTCACTCGGCGGTTTTCCTTCCCTATGGCTCCAACTGCTGCAATGTTCTGTGGAGTCACAGCTCGTTGTGCCTGACCTGGACGAGGAGCATCTTCCACTGAAGTCACACCGTTTGCGAACTTCGTACTCCATTCGTAGACTTGCTGCTGTGACAAACATGCGTCATCGTACTGAACCTTCATTCGTCGATGAATTTCAATAGGTTTCACACCTTCAGTAAGCAATAACCGAATAACTGAATGCCGTTATTCCCTGGTGCAAGTCGCAAGTCGGGCGGCCATCTTTATACTAATACTGCCACGGTATGCGTGCATCTGTACTATGCTGCCACCTGCAGGCCATTCTGCACGCTGTTTGTAGCACGCTTACCAACTTACAGGATAACGGCAAGAAATTTCGATTTGTTATTACAAATTAAAGGTTCTCATTTGACTCACCCTCGTAACTCGGCAATGGAGATGTTAACTTCACTGCTCTCCTGTACTCTTGCAATAGTAGTACGCATGTTAAGCGCTACTAGATTGTTTTAAAACCGATCTGAAGTTTCAATGTTTTACGGTTGGAAGTATTAGTTAGACGTCAGTCTGAAGTAAATCATCTTTACCGTTTAGACAGATAACGAGATAGTTGATATATGTGACAGAAAATAACTCGTGTGATTGCTGATTTGTGATGGGACTTAGCCCTCGTGATACTTAATGGTCACGAACATCAAAGAACAGAGACTGATCGCCGACATAAACTCAATTATTAGACTTGAGTAGGCTGCAGAAAAACGCAATCACGAAGAACTAAGAATTGCGCCGTGTTGTCAGAAGCTATCGTCAAAGTCTTAATTGCTGATGCTAACAGTCGCAATCTCCTGAATGAAAAAGCGGTGTGTGTGCTCAGTGTAGGGACGAATAATTACGAAGATCAATAAACTCTAATTCAACTTTAATTCTTCTTATGGCATACATTATTTAATGGACATTTAAAGTGTATTTGTGGAATTAACTGATTATTCCGATAACATAAAAGTGAAAAGTGATTTAGTGAGAATTTAAGTGTAAACAGCCATAATTTTACACCGAAATACGACGCATTCTGAACATTGCTCAGGGGTATGTTATCTCTGGAATTACGGGGTGTAGTTGTTGAATACGCGACGTATCGACGCATTGACCACGGAATAATAATTAAAAACTCAATATCCTAGCAAAAATTATGATGTGAGATCGGCTTGGGCGATGATTCAAGACATTATATTTTCATCGTTTGAATACCGATTGTCAAACCGGGCATAAGAACTACAGTCAGCAAACTGAAAAGTCAGTAAACTGAAAAGTCTGTCGCGAACACCCAAAAGACTTTTGGTTATCATTTCAGATCAAGGGAGTCGAGTGGTGCAGTCGCTATATTTATAAGTTGAGAAGATCAATAGATATCGAACACCATTGCTTTAATTACAAGCAAGGGCGGCGCACACACTCGAGGGTGCTGTTCCATCGAGACGTTGATATCAGTTTTGAGAGACAGCATCTGAAAAATAACCAAACCGCACGAGGAGTTTGTTTTTATAATAGTTACAGATTGGCGTTGTCGTGATCGACGGACGCCGTTCCACGTCATCTCGACTGGGACAACCGTAACCATCGAGCCGAGACAAAACGAGACGTCACACCTGACAGAAGTCTCAATGCTCAAATGTTTAGGGATATCGCTCCATCGACAGATACAAAGTACGGCGGACTTTACGTGTCGTAAGATCTTACGACGACTCCGCATACAGGCTCGCCTCAACAAATTTAAATCGTTGGACATTTTGCAACGCGCTCAGTATATGAATGTGTACATGGCTTCTCAACCATAACGCCCACGTATTACCGATGACAGACACAATGGCTTCCAGGATACAGGCAGTGTTCGGACATGGGTCAACGCTGGTGCAGTTTTTAAGATCCGTTTTGTTACTCTTACTTTACTCTTCCACAAAGGAGGTGTTGGACTCATTCACGTCAAGCACAGAGCGTTGGCCCTGTACCTTCGCCCAATGCGGCGACTCTGGCTTTTACCTTCAGACAGTCTTCCTGGCATCCTGGTAGCAGAGGTGGCCCCCACACACGCTGTGCCCAGCAGTACCCGTTGGACATTTATCGCCCTCGCTATCACGTATTAGGACGTATTCCACGGAGCACAGTTATATGTTGGGGGTTATACAGGAGGCACGGAATCCGACAGCCAAGAATTATTATAGTGTTCTCCAACGCTGGAATCCGGCTAAAGGCATTGTCCGACGTCACCTCACATGGTACGGAAACAACTGGTTCTCCCGTAGCACTATCCACATAGTAACGTGGTCAACGTTACCTTGTACGGCAGCAACCTCTCTGACGCTGACATTACGGTTATCGTCAACTGCGCCTCTTGACTTTCATTTATGGGGGCATTTGAAAGCACTTGTCTACGCAACCCCGGTACGAAATGTAGAGACTCTTCGTGCTCGTATTGTGGACGGCTGTGATACAATACGCCATTCTCCAGGGCTGCATCAGCGCATCGGGGAATCCATGCGACGGAGGGTGCATGCGTGTATCCTCGCTAACGGAGGACATTTTGAACATTTCCTGTAACTAAGTGTTTGAAGTCACGCTGGTACGTTCTGTTGCTGTGTGTTTCCATTCCTTGATTAATGTGATTTGAAGAGAAGTAATAAAATGAGCTCTAACATGGAAAGTAAGCGTTTCCGGACACATGTCTACCTAACATATTTTCTTTCTTTGTGTGTGAGGAATGTTTCCTGAAAGTTTGGCCGTACCTTTTTGTAACACCCTGTATATCTACATGTATTTCCCAAGTATTTATTTGGTCTTATATATACATATACACACAGGCACACACACACACACACACACACACACACACATATATATATATATATATATATATATATATATATATATATATATATATATATATATATATATACGAGGGTTATTCCAAAAGTAAGATCCGATTGATTGCCAAATTGAAACCACAGTGAACATCAGAAATGTTTTACTTGTAACAATTAGCTACACCTTTCAGCTAGACTTTTGTCATAGCGTTGTACCAACTTTTCAATAGCCTCATCATAGAAGGCAGCCGCCAGTGCTTTCCGCCAATTCTCCACGCTGGCCTACACCTCGTTGTCTGTGTCAAAATGTTGTCTTCAAAGACAGCGGTTCATGTGACCAGAGATGAAACTCAGGGGGAGACAATTGCGGACTGTATTGTGGGTAATCTAACATTTCCATTTGAAAACGATGCAGGAGCATCTTCATTGCCCCTGCAGAATGCGGCTGAGAATTGTCGTGAAGACGAAACAGCACGACAGTTATGTAATGTTGGGTGCATAGCTTCAGGCGAAATTTCTCACCAGGCCCTCGTACTTGGCGGCAGACACTATTTTCTAGACATCTTTACGCACTCACTGCGAGCTCAGAAATGAGAAGAGCGACGTGATGCTAACTGGGGTTATACTAGAGACACTACCCAACACATCTGTGCAAAGCTTTATCGGATTTTCATAGTCGTTTCCATTTCGCGACCGATCGGACCTTACTTTTGGAATAACCCTCGTATATATATATACTCCTGGAAATTGAAATAAGAACACCGTGAATTCATTGTCCCAGGAAGGGGAAACTTTATTGACACATTCCTGGGGTCAGATACATCACATGATCACACTGACAGAACCACAGGCACATAGACACAGGCAACAGAGCATGCACAATGTCGGCACTAGTACAGTGTATATCCACCTTTCGCAGCA
Source organism: Schistocerca piceifrons (assembly GCF_021461385.2). NCBI lineage: Eukaryota > Metazoa > Arthropoda > Insecta > Orthoptera > Acrididae > Schistocerca > Schistocerca piceifrons. The sequence continues at coordinate 49,699,041 of NC_060139.1, forward strand.
ATGCAGGCTGCTATTCTCCCATGGAGACGATCGTAGAGATGCTGGATGTAGTCCTGTGGAACGGCTTGCCATGCCATTTCCACCTGGCGCCTCAGTTGGACAAGCGTTCGTGCTGGACGTGCAGACCGCGTGAGACGACGCTTCATCCAGTCCCAAACATGCTCAATGGGGGACAGATCCGGAGATCTTGCTGGCCAGGGTAGTTGACTTACACCTTCTAGAGCACGTTGGGTGGCACGGGATACATGCGGACGTGCATTGTCCTGTTGGAACAGCAAGTTCCCTTGCCGGTCTAGGAATGGTAGAACGATGGGTTCGATGACGGTTTGGATGTACCGTGAACTATTCAGTGTCCCCTCGACGATCACCAGTGGTGTACGGCCAGTGTAGGAGATCGCTCCCCACACCATGATGCCGGGTGTTGGCCCTGTGTGCCTCGGTCGTATGCAGTCCTGTTGTGGCGTTCACCTGCACGGCGCCAAACACGCATACGATCATCATTGGCACCAAGGCAGAAGCGACTCTCATCGCTGAAGACGACACGTCTCCATTCGTCCCTCCATTAACGCCTGTCGCGACACCACTGGAGGCGGGCTGCACGATGTTGGGGCGTGAGCGGAAGACGGCCTAACGGTGTGCGGGACCGTAGCCCAGCTTCATGGAGACGGTTGCGAATGGTCCTCGCCGATACCCCAGGAGCAACAGTGTCCCTAATTTGCTGGGAAGTGGCGGTGCGGTCCCCTACGGCACTGCGTAGGATCCTACGGTCTTGGCGTGCATCCGTGCGTCGCTGCGGTCCGGTCCCAGGTCGACGGGCACGTGCACCTTCCGTCGACCACTGGCGACAACATCGATGTACTGTGGAGACCTCACGCCCCACGTGTTGAGCAATTCGGCGGTACGTCCACCCGGCCTCCCGCATGCCCACTATACGCCCTCGCTCAAAGTCCGTCAACTGCACATACGGTTCACGTCCACGCTGTCGCGGCATGCTACCAGTGTTAAAGACTGCGATGGAGCTCCGTATGCCACGGCAAACTGGCTGACACTGACGGCGGCGGTGCACAAATGTTGCGCAGCTAGCGCCATTCGACGGCCAACACCGCGGTTCCTGGTGTGTCCGCTGTGCCGTGCTTGTGATCATTGCTTGTACAGCCCTCTCGCAGTGTCCGGAGCAAGTATGGTGGGTCTGACACACCGGTGTCAATGTGTTCTTTTTTCCATTTCCAGGAGTGTATATAACGGGATCCTACTACAGCCACCAGAAGCTCCGTCTTCGCGTAATGAATGTAATGAGGAATTGGGTTTGGCGGTCCATCCACGTGCCCTTCCTGTCCACTTTAGTTCGGTCGCCATGGTATGTGGTCACTTACGACAAATTTCCGACCCGACGAAGGCTACATGCCATTCACCTAACTGACTACCCCATGTGCGTTGGTTGCTCGACGGTAGATACGGACGAATACAGACTGAACTGTGACCCCGCACGCGAGTGATGAAAACTGATCCGCTTTCCTCTTACGCCGCCCCAATGTTTCGATTCTGCCCCCGGGCCTCTTTCATCCCGACGCCGTCTGTTTCCCGACGACCCGGATGAATGCGGTCAATTGGGTACAGGGAATATACGTACCGCAACAGCGAAAAGGAAGTCCTCGATTTGTGGCAATACATGATCGACGAGTTCCAGGTCTTAACAAACAGAACACAATACCGGAACCTTTTTGCTAACTATTTGGGGTCGTCATTCAATGACCCACCGCCCAGATGGGGTGTGCCGGGTGTGAGAAGAAGTTAACCTGTAAACGTGATATTTCCACGGCAACAAAAAAATGTGTGTGAAATCTTATGGGACTTAACAAAAAAAAATGGCTCTGAGCACTATGGGACTCAACTGCTGAGGTCATTAGTCCCCTAGAACTTAGAACTAGTTAAACCTGACTAACCTAAGGACATCACAAACATCCATGCCCGAGGCAGGATTCGAACCTGCGACCGTAGCGGTCTTGCGGCTCCAGACTGCAGCGCCTTTAACCGCACGGCCACTTCGGCCGGCTGGGACTTAACAGCTAAGGTCCCTTAGCTTTCACACTACTTAACCTAAATTATCCTAAGGACAGACACACACACCCATGCCCGAGGGAGCACTCGGAACCTCCGTCGGGACCAGCCGCACAGTCCATCGACTGCAGCGCCTGAGACCGCTCGGCTAATCCCGCGTGGCACCCACGGTAACAGAAACCGTCTCTGACTGTGTGCAGCGGCCCCGGACGGTATGACGGTTGATGACTGATGATGCCCATTATAATGCCCACCGCCTCTTACTAGCCGCCCGCTTCGATAAGATGATCCCAGCGGGTAAGATGGCACTCTTTAGTTCACATTATCGTATCGTGATAGCTTGATGACTCAATGCACTAAATGGTTCCCTCGCTCAAGTCTTGCCACACCAATTCTTTTTTCTCGTTCAGTGTGGCAAAGAGATAGTAGATTACTTTAAACAAAAGAATGTGGTCAAGGCAACTGCTCGAATAAAGCAGGAAATCTGGGTTCGAGTGGTGTTCTGAAATTTCTTTAAAAAATTATTAAAAAGAGGAAAAAGAAAAACAAACGGCAGAGCACTTGCCCGCTAAAGGAAAAGATCCCGAGTTCGAGTCTCGGTCTGGCACACAGTTTTAATGTGCCAGGAAGTTTCAACAAATATATTAATTACATCATATTATATGCTCAATGTATCATCATTGCTTGTTAAAGCTCCTTCTTTTACTCGTACTATTAAAACCGTATTGGATGTTTTGTATGCTGTTGACGGTACTACCGAATATCTGGCTATTCGGAAACATGCATGTAAACGGAAGTAAATTTAACTAGCTCACTTTTTTTATTCGAATGCTATTAATTTTGGTTTGAGTTAGTTCAGTGTAATTACGTGCCGTTAAATCAGCCAGTGAAACGATTTGAACTGTATCTAAATGTAATATTCTTTATCACCCGTATGCTGCATCTTGCGTCAGTCATTACCTCTGAAATTACTGAGATATTTTCTGATTAAAGGTACGTTTGAACGCCGTTTGATTCTCTCTAACTTATTCAGTGTTATAGGGTGCGTACGCTGAAATGCCTTTTTTTTGTTTTTAACTTTCAGGTTTGACTTTTCCGTTGCAGAAGGACCTAAAGCTGTAGCTGCTGCCTACTTTCTGTTAACTTTTGGAGTGTTTTTATTGTTTCCTTGTTGCGCATCTACGCGAAAATGACATATGTTCAGGAGAAGACAGAAAATGCGCTCTGGTACGGCAGAGTTTAAATCCATTTTTACGCTGCAAAGGCAGTATCATTCTGTTAGCGAGAAAGCAGCACCAGACGCAAAGAGGCAAGGCACAGACAGTTCCTGGACACTGCCAGTTCTGAGGCGGCGTGCTGGGGGTCGTAGAATCTCTGAAGAAGAAATTGGGAATTTCCTCCAAGCATCCCAAAGCAATCTCCGCAAATAAATTCGTCGGCCTTCATGGGAACGTTGGATGGCACCTGCAACTTTTCATAACGGTGTCAAAAAATAGTTGGTTTTATATTTATAAAAAGTGCATATTCTGCGTGTCATAAAGGCCTATGACAAACATCGGCCACATGGATTTGCATGTGCTTAACCGAATCCGTCGGAATCCTGTTTTCTTGTCAAGTGTAATGAATCCTGATGTGGCCACATTTCACGTCTCTGGTATTAAGAATACGAATAACCTTCGCATCTGGGGGTCACAAAATCAGCACACTATCAGGGAGAAAGTGCGAGACAGCCATAAAAAGAGCATCCGCTGTGGCCTTATATGGGACGAAATGACTGGACTGTTCTTCTTTACTGAAGAGACTGTCACCCTAGCCACCCTGCATAAGTTTACTTTTCGCCGGGTTGATCGCCTGAAACCAAATCTTTGCTTCCAACTAGTTGGTGCCGCAACTCGCTGGTTGTCTGATGGTCGGATAACAGTGAATCGAACATTTCCAGGACTCTGGATTGGACTAGATGGACCCATGACTTCGCCTCCATGTTCTCCTGACACCACATCATTGGATTTTTTTTCTCTGGGCCTACGTGAAGGACAGGATGTGTGGGACCTTCGAGACCCCCTCACTCGGAATGTGGTAGCCGTCGGTACCACCCATCGGGACATCTTGCATAGGCTCCAGATGGAAATAGAGTAAGACAAGACATACTTCTCGTCACTGCAGGGGTTCCCGTGAAAGTGGTTTGACTGATGTAATTTTTTCCCTCGAAAACATTTATTTCATTTACTATTGTGTTAGGAACAAACTGCAAATAGGGCATTTCGGTGTAGAAGCACTGTGTATCTTCAATGTTCTGGTCTGTAAAGCTTATTGTTGTTATCAGTCACATCAACTAACAGAGTACGATTAAATGATCTTGATGAAAAGACAGAGAGAACGCTATTTCTGCATCCAGTAAGCCTACATGTGGCGATAACATTCTTTTCTTTTAACACGAAACAAGAGTCTAAAAGCGTTTCGATTTAAAAAGGTCACATCTCCCTTTGATTATTTTTTAGTCACATAAGCCTTCCTCCGAGTTGTGAGTTTTGTTAGATCCATTGCGATCGACATGCTGACTTTCGTCTTTTGTTCTCCTATCTCTCAGCACTTTGGTGGAAGGCGTCTCACTGTTATCTCGTTGTGGTTACTTGATATTTCCAATTTCTTGCAGCGTATCGCCGTCGTGTCGAACACAGCTTCTCCTGTTTCCCCCACGGCGTGGCCGTTAAGGCTTCTGTCACTGAATGTCGCAGATAACGACCGAGTACTACACTGTTGTCACGAGACCAGGAAGAAAGGATATTTTATACGTTACTTACATAGTTGTAGCTTGTCTTACTTTTACGGGAAAGAAGATGCCTCTCACGCTTCATAAATTTTCGATAGTACTTGGAGAAGCTTTTAGCTCGAAGATTACACTTTTTGCTACATTTTTCAGCCCTGTAACAGTTTGCGTCAGTTTTGACCCAGATAGTGAGTAACGAAGAATAACCATCTTATAAATCATTACCTAAGTAATTTCATCCTCGGTTTTACAAAACAAGAAAAGCTCTAAAATATCTTTGGCGTTAGAGAGTGTGAATCTGGAATTTGGCATTGACTCGGTGACGAGAATAACTAATTTCCATTTTCCAGTCCTGTAAGAACATTCAGCAACAATCTATCTTTGTTTTCGTCGTTGGAAATTATAAGTAATACTTCGCTCTACCTAGAGGCTTAATATGTCGATTACCATTACGTTTTTACCAATGGCATTGTTGCGATGTGATATTATTATTAATTTAAAATTCTTTATCTGTTATTGTTTAACCAATGGCAGCTCGTAAACTGGACTAGTAGTTCGTTAGTTCGTTTAATATTAGTATGGAAAGAATAAGTGTTCCGAAAAAAATATAAATTTCACTTAAAGGTTTTCGTTAGATGGAACTTCAATATTTCCGGGAAGATCCTAACAATAGCTATATCTGGAATCACTCCGTTCATCTTTTTGTAATCAGTCTGTTTATAATCGGTTTTCAGAACCGTGTCATCGTCGTACGGAAGGTGACGTTCTTTTCGAGGGCACTATTCAGAAAATTTAGAGAACCAGCATTTGAAGCCGACTGCAGAACGGCCCTACTATCGCCAATGTACACTTCGCGTAACGATCACGAGGATAGGAGAAATTAGGGCGCATACAGAGGCATATAGACGGTCGTTTTTCCGTAGCTCTGTTTTCGAATAGAGCAAGAAGGGATATGACCAAATGGATCAAATGGCTCTGAGCACAATGGGACTTAACTTCTGAGGTCATTAGTCCCCTAGCACTTAGAACTACTTAAACCTACTAACCTAAGGACATAACACACATCCACGCCCGAGGCACGATTCAAACCTGTGACTGTAACGGTCGTACGGTTCCAGACTGAAGCGTCTAGAACCGCTCGGCCACCCCGGCCGGCGAGAAATGACCAGCAGTGGTACAACTTACCCTCCGCCACGCACCGTAACGTGGCTTGCCGAGTAGGTTATGTACAAAGATGTAGGTGTAGATTTACACATACCATTCCGGGCCTGGTGCGACGCTTGAAAGGAGGAATCGTATTTCGAACTTTCGCTCTGTTATGATTTCGGATGATCGGATTCCCTATTTAGGCGTCCTGTCTATATCTTCCGTTTCGGTGGCGTTATGGTCACTTGTAACGCTGAGAATGGAGATAAAATACCGGGTCAACAGAAGCGTCCGATCTTACCCGTCGGCTTTGACCCGTGACGTAAGCGTGTTGTGGTGTGTGACGTCATTACGGCGCGGAGTTTGATTTGCGATTGTGGCGTGTTTGTAGATGTCTTGTTTTTGTTTGTCGTGCTCTCTGGTGGTGTGTTCATGGTTTTCGTTTGTTTCGTTTGTTTCGTGTGGTGGGGTCAGTTTTCTGTTGCTCAGGTGTTGGATTTGAAGCGGAATTTCTATTAGTGAGTTAATGGTTAATTTAATGCTCATTGCTGTACGTCGGGTGAGTTTGTTATTGAGTGTATTTGGTTGTGGTTTTTTGTTCAGGAATGGATATGAAAGACCGCCTTAACAGTGTTTGACCCGTGACGTAAGGGACCTACACATTGATCTGTAGCGTAGCCCTGAATACGAGGTTAGGTTGGGAGTTTTTTTTTGGAATGCGGCCGCGGCAGCGGCCGCCTATGATTCGAAAATATTGATTTGACACTAATGAACATGTATACGTAATATGAAGCAATTTGATGAACATATTGATCTGTAGCGTAGCCCACTTGAGGTTAGGTTGGGAGTTTTTTTTTTGGAATGCGGCCGCGGCAGCGGCCGCCTATGATTCGAAAATATTGATTTGACACTAATGAACATGTATACGTAATATGAAGCAATTTGATGAACATATTGATCTGTAGCGTAGCCCACTTGAGGTTAGGTTGGGAGTTTTTTTTTTTTGGAATGCGGCCGCGGCAGCGGCCGCCTATGATTCGAAAATATTGATTTGACACTAATGAAGCCTGTGGGGGGATGGGGGGGCACTGCAGACTCCCCCCACCGCATAACGACACATGATGATCAAATTTTGAAAAAAAATGAAAAATTTTTTCCGTACCTGCTAAACTGCATAAGTGCCGATGTATGTAGGTGTAAGGGAAGCTTTCGTTTCTTAGTTGTCTATTGGGGGATGTGATCGGTAGGTTCTGTTGAGCTATATAGGTTAAGGGAAGTGTCCGATTATGGATAGGAATGTGTTTTTTGGTATTTGGTCAGTTTTGTGATGTTGATTTATTTCGTTGTTTTGCGTGGTTTTGAATGGCGGTCGGTGGCTACATTTCTGTATATTTAGTTTCTCCGCACCCAAAAACCCCTAATTTCCCACGCTTGTCCCGTTACAGTCATTAGGCTTTTTGTGAAACTTGTGTATTTCAGTGTTTACAATACGTATGCGATGTTTTTATATCCGCCATATTGGAATTGTTTATAGTCGTTTCCGCGGTATTTGTGACGTCATGGGTCAAAGCCGACGGGTAAGATCGGACGCTTCTGTATTTCCAAAATACCTTCTGCAGCATCCAAACGTCAGCTATGTATATCGCGAAGCCCGAACGAACTCGACTGTTGCCTCGAAACGTGCCAATATTGTGCGTAACATTGTTGTCGAATTTCGGCATATGACATACAGTAACATAAATGCGTCCTAAAGTACATCGAAGTCTCCAGTACATTCGATTTTCCATAAAAAGTTATCTGGGAAAAAGATACGTTTCCGACAGAGTCCCTACAGTTTCACTCAAGTTAAAAACAGGCTCTTATCATTTGTTTTAAGGAAAAGCTCAAAAAGTCTGTGTACAATGTCGTAACAAGAGATGAAACTTGGATGTCTTCCTATGTGCTGGAAATCAAACAGCAGCAGTCGATTGTTCGGATGTGTTAAGTTAAAATAAAACGATAAAAAATCTGATACACCGCCCGGATGTCTTAGACACTTCATTTTTGTATTTCTGTGGTTAACAAAACTTTTCCGTCCCTAACGTTTCATCCAGAGCTACACTGGACAGCTTCAAAGCTGCTCCCTGTTAGGATTAGTCTTCCTGAATGACGGGTCGGATGTCGGGGAGCGACGTAAATGCCACGAAAATGGGACGTGGTCGTAATTTACTCGTGATCGGCAGAGATAATCGTTGCAACAGATAAAACTTAGATATCGACTATCGACTGCCAAAGATAAAACTTAAATTTCGTAATACCTAAACAAAAAAATAAGCCATGATATTTAGTGATGCATGGACACTGGCTATACAGAATCGACGTATAACACTGCTCTTTAACAGATGACAGTCGATTGTTAAGTTTTATCTCCGATAAGGATTATCTCTGCCAATCGGATCCAAACTTCGACCAAGCCGCTTTTCCATATTATTTATATTGATTGTCAACATCCGACCCGTCAGTCAAAAAACCCAGTGAAACCAAGAGATCCCGTGAAGAAGTCTAGCGCAATCGAGACAAAGTGTTAGGGAAGGAAAAATTTCATGGATAACGACCATAGAACCTGGAAAACACACCAGGAGACAAAAAAAAAAAATATTCGCGACTACTCGCATCTCCCACCGTCTCCCTACCTCATTGTAAGATTAGGTTCCTTTAGGGCACGTAAAAAAAAAGAAAGGTGATCCACCTTTGGTCTAAGGCTACTGTATGACTGTATCAAATCCATTCACTGCTTATATTTTAAATTAAAATCGTCAGCAATGATGGCTGAAGACTTCCGGCATAAGAAGTCACCCTCATTCTTCCACCGATCTAGTCATACCGACTGAGGAGCGGACAGGGCTTCAGGACACTCTCTTGCCCTCAGGTTAGGACAGCTCTATTGAAGCGACAAGAAATATATCTTGGATTTTGTCCTGTTTCAGCGAAAGACTATCGAGTAGTGAGACAGTGCGTTCAAGACAAGACCTTGGTCATGTGGCAAAATATTGTGATAAATCAGTAGTATGTTGTGGCCATTGTGGTGAACAAGGTAATATTAGGAAAGAATGCAATAAAATGAAGCAAGTGGCAATGTGTGTGCCATGTAAATATAGGGGCAAAAAGTGCTCATGAGCAGATATGAATGACAGACATACCAAACTCTCCTAACAAGGCAGATTTTAAGAACGGATGATGGATAGGCGTCTCGTAACACTACGAAGCATTTAGGGAAGAGACATAAATCACCATCCAGGAGAAGGAGGGGTGCCGAAACGGAGAGGAATGTCTGGCAAAACTTATCACATGTATCATAGAAAAGAGTTTGTGACAAGGCCGGAAGTGGAGCATAATGCACCTACGAAAATGGAGGAAAGACGTTGTAGGCGAAAAGGCAGAACTATGTGGTATAGCAGATAAGCCAGATTAAAGGCGGATTTGTAAGTATCATATAGCACAGGCGATCAGGATTTCGTGACACGAACTGGGAAGTTGCATGTAGACTGCGACAGCAGAGGAAATGAGAAAAATACTGCGCTGCCTACAGAAGTAAATAAAGATACGTAGATGCAGGAAGCGAATCTGGAAGAAATACAATACGAGACTCAGAGCCAGTTCGCACAGGAAACAAACCCTACTACACAGAATTAAACAGTAAAACACAGACCGGAACAAATCCGCTGCAGATTAATGCAACTCACTAGCCTGGAAGAGCCAATGACGCTTACTACAGCGTTAAGACATGTGGTAAGTGGATTATATCACTTTTCCTGTACGTAAGTCCGTAGACAGAATCCATCTCAAAGAGAAACAATAGGCGAACAGACACGGAAAACCTGAGAAGTTACTGAAACAGGTTTCTAACAGAAGAAGTAAATGATTCTTCTTACACACGTCGTATGATTACTTTGTGATGAGACACAGTCGCGTGGCAAAGACGAGAAGGGCGAGATTGTCGAATATATGCACATCATCCCTAATGGAAATAAAAAGAGAACAAATTAATGCAATGAAAAGTGTCAGCGTATTGCATGACGCTAGAAAGAGTGGCAGACGAGATGCAGTTACATGTATTGTGCCTCTAAGAACCATAAACTAAGACACGAAAGGTCCCCAGTATGCCAATAACTGCTCAGAATCCAAAGAGCAACGTCCTATGTCAGCAATAACAGTACAATTTTCTTTCCTCTCCTGTGCCAATCCCTACATCTCAGAGTAGCACTTGCAATCTACGTCCTCAATTATTTGCTGGAGTATTCCTAAGTATGTTTCCCGCTACAGGTTATAGACTCAACAGCGTTCTCCAGTACCATGGAAGTCATTCCGGGATGACTCGACATATGCTGTCCCTTCTTCTTATCAGAGTTTCGCTTCGTCGTCGATTCTCCGGAGAATCTCCTCATTCCATACCTTATCATTCCACATCATTTTCAACATTCACCTCTACCACGAAGTCTCAAATGCTTCGATTATCTTCTTTTCTGATTTTCCCACAGGCCGTGTTTCGCCGGCCGAAGTGGCCGTGCGGTTAAAGGCGCTGCAGTCTGGAACCGCAAGACTACTACGGTCGTAGGTTCGAATCCTGTCTCGGGCATGGATGTTTGTGATGTCCTTAGGTTAGTTAGGTTTAACTAGTTCTAAGTTCTAGGGGACTAATGACCTCAGCAGTTGAGTCCCATAGTGCTCAGAGCCATTTGCCATTTTTTTGCCGTGTTTCACTACCATACAATGCTGTGTCCTTAACGTGCATTCTCAGAAAGTTCTTCCTCAAATTATGGCGTATGTTTGATACTAGCAGCCTTCTCTTCGTCAGGGTTGGCCTTTTTTCCAGGGCTAGTATGCTTTTTATGTCCTCCTTGCTCCGTGCGTCGTTGGTTATTTTGCTCCCAAGATCGTAGAATTCCTTAACGTTGTCTACTTTGTGAACATCGATTCAGATGTTAAGTTTTTCGCTGTTCTCATTTCTGCTACTTTTCATTACTTTCGTCTTTCTTCGATTTACTCTCAATCCACAGTCTGTACTCATTAGACATAGTTCGTTACATTCAACACATCTTGTTATTCTTCTGCAGTTTCACGGTATTTAAAACAGCGACAAAAATATCTCAGAATTGAGTACAACACACAAGCTGTGTACAAATGTTAACCGAGTGGGGAAGTTGCATTTAATGATGAGACAATCGAGTATACACTAAGACTAAAGGAGATTAGTTCCTAGGTCGAATTAAGCCTCTTTTGTACTCCACTGATGCAGATGCGGGATCAGTATCATGGTATTGTCGCCTGACTGCTTACTATGGAATACAAACAGGAGAATCCCTTACCGAATTCAGCTTATAGGTACTCGATGCATGTAGCAGTCAGCCAACCTACGACGGGAGAGTCAAATACTGGCGTCACTTTAGAAAATACGGCAGCGATGCGTCGTGAGATGGCTGGAAGTTTGCGAATGGAATGACATCGACCGACCACAGTATCACAGTATCATCACTGGAAGGGAAATCCAAAACGCCACAGAAAACGTGCTCTTAAGGACCAAACATAAGCTCAGGGAAGCTGTATGGGAAGAACAAAGAAGATGTTTCAGGTCGGGTGAGTCCGTCGCTGGGTAATAATGTAGATGTTAAGGCGCATGAGCTGACAGAGGCTGTACAAAGAGCAATGGAGGCATCGATATCAAGGGAGATCATTCTAAAGCAGTATCTTGTATCTGGGACAAGGCGCTGCAAAATTAAGATGTGAACTTCGAAGAGCCAGGAAGCTATACCAGAGTAGCATGGCAGAAGAACAAAGAGTCTGAAGGTTGCATAGATACAGGTATGATAAAGGAACATTTCAATGAAGAGTTATGGAAAACAGAAACGGAACGATGGAAGCAATTCGTGGTGGCTAACTTAGAAACCGATCCCTGGGGTATATTCTGCGAGAAAATAGATCAGTAACAATCTCATCAAAAGGAATGATGGGACGGTAAAAGTTCGTAACAGTCAGCTGCCCTGCTTATATGAACACTACTTCCTAACGACGGACGTTCAGGCAGAAATTCAGCGTAAGTTACGAAAACTATTACGGGGAGACTGTAGAAGCAATGAACTTACGTACCCCTTCACACAAGAAGAAACTAGCCAAATAATTTTACGACTGAAAATGGAAAAATGTCTACAGGACTGGATGGGATCCCTACAGAAGTAACACAAGACCTTTGTGACCAATTACACAGTTAACTGCACGAACTCTGCAACGAGTGTCTCTTGCAAGGAAGGACCCAGGCACCGTGGAAGAATACTGGAATGGTAAAATTAGTAAAGGACATGACGAGGATCCTATGATACCCAAATCCTAAAGACCAATTTGTCTTTTGAACGTTCTAGGCAAGATATTTGAAAAAGTATTATGTAGGAGACTACCACATCATAGACTGCTATGCGGAATGAGCCCAAACCAGTATGGGTTTAGCAGAGGCAGTTCAACTGAAGAAGCAGTTAATAAGGCCATTTCACTAGCCACAGATATTCATTCCATGCACTCTCTAGTGATGATGATATATATTGCTGGGGCTTTTGATAGCCTTTTGTGGGCTTCGGTCGCTGTAGGGAGCTGGTGTGTTCAAAAGCACCGTGCAACTGTCTCAGAGATTATTGCCACGGGCGACATATTTCTATAAAATGACCAGTACAAAAAATAGCACAGACTGTAAGAAAAGGCTGTCCACAGTGATCAGTGTCTGATCTAGAGTTACATAAAGAAGCGCTGGAGCTCGTGCTACAGAAGTTACATGACAGCACTAACATAAGCGGACTGGTAGAATTTGCAGGTGGTGTCTTGTTCGTTGAAAGCAGTGATTCGAGAAGACAAATGTTATGAGGTGCTACACGAACTTCAGGGCTGGTGGTGAAGTGTTAAATGTCAGCGACATCTTACGAAACAACGTACCTGCTACTAAAAGGGAACGTAGAAAAAACCTAAGATAAAACTAAACGATGGAGCAATTAATAGAAGCGAAGAAACGAGATGTCTGGGGGTATTTCTGGACGAACGTCGTAGTTTTGCACATCATATAGAGGAAGCAGGCAGAAAAGGTAGAAATATGGTGAATAAACTTATAACCAGTGCAAATAGGTCTTTTTGGCTTCCCTCGAAAACAATCAGAGCAAGCTACCAGTCTGTATTAGCATGAGTCGTAGGATATGGTGCAAGCGTTTGGGCTCGGATTGCAGTTAGTAAAGCCAGCCTCATTTGTGAGAAGAGTTCAGGGAAGAGTTCTAATAAGATTAACGGACGCTTGCTTCGTTACCCCGAATGATACTTTGCTATTAATTCTATGGATATGCCCACTGGAACTGGAAATTTGGAAAAAGAGAGCCTTTTACTGTTTGAAGAAAGGTAGTCAGATGTACGAAGGATGCTTGGCGTTGATGCCAGTAGGAAAAAGTTATTAAAAGATCGTATACTGAAACTGTGGCAAAATGGACACTTCAAAGTGGACATACGTTACCTCACTGGTCACGGTCTGCAGATGGAGAGAAGACAGCTGAGGTCGGCGAATACCGAATGAAATAGCTTATCAAGAATTTACATTATGTTGGGGCGAAAGATCACTGAAGTTTGGAATTCGAGGCCCAACTTTGTGTTTGGTAGAATTGCTTTTTATGATGGTGCCCAAGCAATCAAGCAGACAATGGCTTTCAATAGTGGCTGTATGAGGGCAGACACAGATGCGGCAAAAATCATCTACGGGTTAAATCCACCAAAATAATTGAAAAGAAACAGAACAGACTCGGTAGTGCTTATAACACTGTTACTAGTTGAGCAACTCGTTAAGATTTTTATAGTAGATTTGTTGCAGCAATTGCTCCATTAATAAGAGCTCATTAACTATCAGAAATGAAAAATTAATACATTACTATTCACGAAAATGTTATTTATATGGCCTATTTTAGCTTTTCAGATAACACGCTACGATTGTAAAAACTAAACAAATAAAACTCTCTTGCTCTTGGGATGCGAAAGGGAGAACTATTGGCCATAAACCAAGGACAAGAGCATGCAGAAGGCAATGAAAACCACTGCATTGAAGACACATAACGTGTATCAACGGGGCATGGGGCATGTGTAATTCAAACAAGCGTCACTATGACCTCTCCATTGGTAAAATATTCCCGAATAGTCCCCCATTGGGATCTACATCTACATCTACATCTACATCCATACTCCGCAAGCCACCTGACGGTGTGTGGCGGAGGGTACCTTCAGTACCTCTATCGGTTCTCCCTTCTATTCCAGTCTCGTATTGTTCGTGGAAAGAAGGATTGTCGGTATGCTTCTGTGTGGGCTCTAATCTCTCTGATTTTATCCTCATGGTCTCTTCGCGAGATATACGTAGGAAGGAGCAGTATACTGCTGGACTCTTCGGTGAAGGCATGTTCTCGAATCTTTGACAAAAGCCCGTACCGAGCTACTGAGCGTCTCTCCTGCAGAGTATTCCACTGGAGTTTATCTATCATCTCCGTAACGCTTTCGCGATTACTAAATGATCCTGTAACGAAGCGCGCTGCTCTCCGTTGGATCTTCTCTATGTCTTGTATCAACCCTATCTGGTACGGATCCGACACTGCTGAGCAGTATTCAAGCAGTGGGCGAACAAGCGTACTGTAACCTACTTCTTTTGTTTTCGGATTGCATTTCCTTAGGATTCTTCCAATGAGTCTCAGTCCGGCATCTGCTTTACCGACGATCAACATTATATGATCATTCCATTTTAAATCACTCCTAATGCGTACTCCCAGATAATTTATGGTATTAACTGCTTCCAGTTGCTGACCTGCTATTTTATAGCTAAATGATAAAGGATCTATCTTTCTGTGTATTCGCAGCACATTACACTTGTCTACATTGAGATTCAATTGCCATTCCCTGCATCATGCTTTAATTCGTTGCAGATCCTCCTGCATTTCAGCACAATTTTCCATTGTTACAACCTCTCGATACACCACAGCATCATCTGCAAAAAGCCTCAGTGAACTTCCGATGTCATCCACCAGGTCATTTATGTATATTGTGAATAGCAACGGTCCTATGACACTCCCCTGCGGCACACCTGAAATCACTCTTACTTCGGAAGACTTCTCTCCATTGAGAATAACATGCTACGTCCTGTTATCTAGGAACTCTGTATAGGGACAGCAAAGGGGACGAAGGGAAGGCTGAAAGGTAAAAGGAATAAAATGATAGAGATTCTATATAACAGAAACAAAATTGGGAGTAAAATAAAGAAAGAGATGAAGAAGCTAGTGGAAATCTGATATTGCGAGAAAAATTTGACAGAGCACTGCAAGTCCTTATGATACAACGGCTGACAAGCGTAATATTCATACACAGGCGATGCGAAATGTAGCTCCCGTATACTACACTGTTGGTTTCTGAATGTAACACTTTTCCACCAAAAAGAGATGTCAGGTGCAAGATGGATGGTATCTGAATGTAACTTCCCCGTGCCGACCGTGGTGGCCAAGCGGTTAAAGGCGCTACACTCTGGAACCGCGCGACCGCTACGGTCGCAGGTTCGAATCCTGCCTCGGGCATGGATGTGTATGATGTCCTTAGGTTAGTTAGGTTTAAGTAGTTCTAAGTTCTAGGGGACTGATGACCTTAGAAGTTAAGTCCCATAGTGCTCAGAGCCATTTTAACTTCCCCGTCTTCTCCGAGCACGACTGGAGGCAGTTTCCTTACCTCTTGTCTTGTAAAGCTGATTCGTTTTCTTTGTACCGAATTATATCTTCTCCGCCGGCCGCAGACTCTATTGTGCACGCAATAAACAATGCGTAACGGAAGGGCACATGGCAAAGCCTCAACACCACTAAAATGAGAAATGTGAATTATTAGAATGGAACTTTACTTTCTTTTTATTCATGAAATAACAAAATCAGGAAAACTGTGTCTAGAGACATTGTATCATTAATGTATACAGCAAAGTTCCTGGATACTAATCATTATTTCTCGAGGACCGTAAAAAGTCACAGAATATAAGTCACATTAACTTGAGATAACCGCAAGATCGCACATACAGGGTGTAACAAAAAGGTACGGCCAAACTTTCAGGAAACATTTCTCACACACAAAGAAAGAAAATATGTTATGTGGACATGTGTCCGGAAACGCTTACTTTCCATGTTAGAGCTCATTTTATTACTTCTCTTCAAATCACATTAATCATGGAATGGAAACACACAGCAACAGAACGTACCAGCGTGACGTCAAACGCTTTGATATAGGAAATGTTCAAAATGTCCTCCGTTAGCGAGGATACGTGCATCCACCCTCCGTCGCATAGAATCGCTGATGCGCTGATGCAGCCCTGGAGAATGGCGAATTGTATCACAGCCGTCCACAATACGAGCACGAAGAGTCTCCACATTTGGTACCGGGGTTGCGTAGACAAGAGCTTTCAAATGTCCTCATAAATGAAAGTCAAGAGGGTTGAGATCAGGAGAGCGTGGAGGTCATGTAATTGGTCCGCCTCTACCAATCCATCGGTCACCGAATCTGTTGTTGAGAAGCGTACGAACACTTCGACTGAAATGTGCAGGAGCCCCATCGTGCATGAACCACATGTTGTGTCGTACTTGTAAAGGCACATGTTCTAGCAGCACAAGTAGAGTTTCCCGTATGAAATCATGATAACGTGCTCCATTGAGCGTAGGTGGAAGAACATGGGGCCCAATCAAGACATCACCAACAATGCCTGCCCAAACTTTCACAGAAAATCTGTGTTGATGACGTGATTACACAATTGCGTGCGGATTCTCGTCAGCCCACACTTCTTGATTGTGAAAATTTACAATTTGATCACCTTGGAATGAAGCCTCATCCGTAAAGAGAACATTTGCACTGAAATTAGGATTGACACATTGTTGGATGAACCATTCGCAGAAGTGTAACCGTGGAGGCCAATCAGCTGCTGATAGTGCCGGCACATGCTGTACGCGGTACGGAAACAACTGGTTCTCCCGTAGCTCTCTCCATACAGTGACGTGGTCAACGTTACCTTGTATAGCAGCAACTCCTCTGAAGCTGACATTAGGGTTATCGTCAACTGCACGAAGAATTGTCTCGTCCATTGCAGGTGTCCTCGTCGTTCTAGGTCTTCCCCAGACGCGAGTCATAGGCTGGAATGTTCCGTGCTCCCTAAGACGCCGATCAGTTGCTTCGAACTTCTTCCTGTCGGGACACCTTCGTTCTGGAAATCTGTCTCGATACAAACGTACCGCGCCACGGCTATTGCCCCGTGCTAATCCATACATCAAATGGGCATCTGCCAACTCCGCATTTGTAAAGATCGCACTGACTGCAAAACCACGTTCGTGATGAACACTAACCTGTTGATGCTAAGTACTGATGTGCTTGATGCTAGTACTGTAGAGCAATGAGTCGCATGTCAACACAAGCACCGAAGTCAACATTACCTTCCTTCAATTGGGCCAACTGGCGGTGAATCGAGGAAGTACAGTACATACTGACGAAACTAAAATGAGCTCTAACATGGAAATTAAGCGTTTCCGAACACATGTCCACATAACATCTGTGGTGTCACCGCCGGACACCACACTTGCTAGGTGGTAGCCTTTAAATCGGCCGCGGTCCGTTAGTATACGTCGGACCCGCGTGTCGCCACTATCAGTGATTGCAGACCGAGCGCCGCCACACGGCAGTTCTAGTCTAGAGAGACTTCCTAGCACTCGCCCACTTGTACAACCGACTTTGTTAGCGATGGTTCACTGACAAAATACGTTCTCATTTTCCGAGACGATAGTTAGCATAGCCTTCAGCTACGTCATTTGCTACGACCTAGCAAGGCGCCATTATCAGTTGTATTGATATTGTAAAGAATGTACAGACAAGAGCTACGTTCAACATGAATGGATTAAAGTTAAGTATTCCACCATCTGCGTCCATTCTTCTTAAGTTTTAATTTCCTTGTCCTGTTCCAGACCGCACGCCAGCCTGCATGAGCTTAAACGCGTGCCTTTCGGCTTCCTCTCAATTTAGTGCGTTGGTCTCCTCCCAATGCACAACAACATCTTTTCTTTATTCGTGTGTGAAGAATGTATCCTGAGAGTTTGGCCGTACCTTTTTGTAGAACCCTGTATACCTTTCCCGAGACAGCTTTTTACAATATGCTCCGTTTTGACGCGAAATCGCAGTTCCCACGCAGACTCACGTGTCCCATCTCAGGAAACTAATCGTAGATTCCTACAGAACTTCCTTAGTAGTTAGGCGCCTTCTCCCTCAAGGCTCACTTGTGATTGGTCTACTAATAATATCAAACTGAAAATTGCAATTCGTTTCTGAATACGAATTTCGAATTACTGAAATTATTGTTGAAAAGATGGCAGTGCAGGGGGGGGGGGGGGAAGGGGGGGTAATGAGATCTAATAATCGTAATTTTTTGCCAGCTTATAAGTACGTGAATCTCTCTATACTGTAAGCTAAAGGGTACTAACAAAAGATAATAAAATGCAGGCAGAGATGGGGCATAAACGACACATATCCCCCAGAAAATATGTTTTTTAAGATTTCCTGTTTTGTTAAAAGTTCGAGAATTAAAAAAAAAAGAGAGAGCTTCAACACTACTAGGGCTCTATCTGCAATGTTACAGGATATTTACCTACAAATCTGCTCTTCAGTATTTCAAAAATGTTTTAAATTCCAAGGTGCTCGTTGCTTCTGTCGGGAGACTATTGTACATACACTGAGGTAACGGAAGTCACGGTTTAGCGATATGAACTGAAACAGGTCTTTTGGGAGTTTGTTATTTGCATTTCTTGAGTTTGCGCATACTCTGGATGTGTTAAACACTGAGCGACAATTTTGAATCGCTTATTATTCGCGTGCAGCCCTTGGTCAGAGTAGCTGTGTCGCTGGATAATGTGTTTGTTTTGTCATCGCTCCTTGCAACGAGGAGCGCGAGAGTTGGTATTAGCGAGGACGGGGAACAGAGGACTCGTGGCAATGTAAATGTAAAGTTAAGTATGTTTGTGTTTAAGTAAAATGCTTTATATTTGAATATTCTGAAACAGAGGAGAGGGATTTGCTTAGTGATTTAGAATGAAAACAGTATGAAGAGGAATGGAGGCAATATTTTTTTTTTTTATTTAGCGGCACTGCGGACGGGAGTAGTTAGATGTGTTGTTGAATGAGACGTTTAGGTTTTTTATTAAATATTGAGTAATTTTGAGTGTAAGGTGTGTATCATGTTTACTAATGATTTGTCTAACATTTGTGAGAGTCAGAATTTGGTACCAATGTTGCCCATTGTCAATGTTAACGAGTGGTGTAACATAACTGCATACAAGTATTAGTACATCACATAATTTAAAAACAGTTTGTTAAAAGAATTTTTCAACTAAGAGCATTGTCCACACCCGCTATCCAAGTCAATTTTATTTAAAGGAATGTCTCACTCAGTGATAGTTCACTTGTTGTCTGGAGCATAGCACTAAGTTCTCAGCAACTGCGGCCAGAAATTGGAAGCTGGCGCACGGAGAGCAGCAAGCACCACGCTCGCAAGCAATTACAAGGTAAAAGTTTTCATTTCAGAAACAGTTTGCTTCGGAAAATATCAAATCACAGGGACCATTCCAAGAACAGGACTATTAGGCAGATCATTGAAGCGCAGATACCACTTTGTTTAATCAAAGAGCTCAGGATTTAATCAGATTGCACATTTTTTTAGAAAGAGTATAAAACAGGACCAAATTCATGTTGTTTTTTCGCAGGCGGGTACATTTCGTTTCTCTCGCAGTTGGAAACGTACACAGTCACCCAAAGCTAAACAACATCAAAGTTAAACCAACCACACAAGCAAGTACGAAATCTCAAATGAAATGCAAAGAATTACTATGATAAACTTTAAGCAGATATACAGATGACGGTCAAATCGTGTACGCAAAGGTATAAAAGGGTAGTGTTTTGGCAGAAATGACGTTTGTACTCAGGTGATTCATGTGAAAAGGTTTCCGACGTAATTATGGTCGCACGACGGTCACTAGCAGATGTTGAATGCGGAATGGTAGGTGGAGCTGGGTGCATGGGACATTCCATTTCAGAAATAATTAGGGAACTCAATATTCCGTCAACCAAGAGGGTGCCGAGAATATCAAATCTCACGTTTAATGGGCTATTGCACCAGGCGACCGACGCGAATACTTTGCTAACAGCATTCACACCACCTGCAGCGGCTTTCTTGGGCTCGTGACCATATCGGTTGTACCGTAGATGACTGGGAAACCGTGGCCTGGTCGGATTAGTCACGATTTCAGGTGATAACAGCTGATAGTAGGGCTTGAGTGTGGGGCAGCTGGCAGACCCACGAACCCGTGGACCCAAATTGTCAACAAGGTACTGTGCAAGGTGGCACTGGCTTCAGAATGGTGTGGGCTGTGTTTACATAGAATCTAATGGGTCCTCTGATCCATCTGAAATGGTCATCAGTTATATTCAACAACATGGAGATCATTCGTATCCGGTCATGGAGTTCGAAAACACCGATGTCATGTCATTTGGCCACAACTCTTCGCGGTTGGTTTGAAGAACATTCTGGACAATTTGAGCGAATGATTTGGCACCCCAGAGAGTCAGAATGTACCCCATGGAACATTAATGAGATGTAACGGAGTTCGTGCAGAACATCATTCACCGGCAACGCTTTCGCAATTATGGACGGCTATAGCGGCAGCATGGCTCAATATTTCTGCAGCAGACTTCCAACGTCCGAGTCACTTCGAGCTGCAACAGTATGTCGGGCGAAAGGATGTCCGACACGTTATTAGGAGATTAGGAGGTATTTCATCACTCTTGTCATCTCAGTGTACGTAACTATTCATTGAGAAATCTGGCTCTTGTATTTTTTATAGTCACGCCGGTACAACAGATTAACTATTCGTCTTTTTTTCCGTTTTTTAATTGATTGCAGAACTAAATTTCTTTATTAACACTGACGACACAGCCATATTATGTCCATTTGTTTGTCTTCTGCAGCTAAATGCAGAGTCATCTATTGGTCCACAGATCGCCTGTGTCACTCTGGTGTTGTTTGCATCCATTTTCTATTTCTCTCCAATGTTTCGATACATGTAATTCACATTAAATAAAACAAAAAAGAGGCACATACAATATTACACTCTACCTGAAATGAAAAAATTACTAGAATTTTAATTACGTGTCTGTTTAATAATCTAAACAAAATAGTTTGGTTATTAATTTTCAATACTCATTTTCATTTCACGATGAACTAGTTGCCTAGTTTGAATGTAAATATTAAATGACCTCTTACGATTCGCGGCACACCAGATAGCGACGTGTTATCCAAATAGCGCTCTGTCACGAGTGCCATAGCTACTTCCTCGACCGCATCTGGTGGCTGTGAGTTCGTCACCTCGCGCAACACTAGACACGTCTCTACATCCGGTATTAACTTCTCAGCTGACTCAACATTTCAATTGCTACAAGTGAAGTTGTTATATTGGTGAAAATATTTTCTGGTGATTTCTCAACAATTTTACCTATGCCTGTTATCTGATATGTCTTATTATCAATCCTGTGACTAACATTTTTGTTCGGCCTTTTAAAATTATACTTTATTCTGCAAATCTGAAAGTCACTACTTTGTATTATAATGTCACAGGCAGTATTATTTGCCTCACAACTAGCTTTATTTGGTACTCCATGTCTGTATTAGCTGCACTGGCTATTTTTTTTTCTCATCACACCCCTCCACATGGCGACTAAAATTATTCTCCCCTACTTCAGTGTTACCATAATTCTGTTTACCAAATTTAACACATTTTTTCATATATTGTACCTTTGTTTCTCCTTTAAACAACTCTGTTCTCATTTTAGATACTTACAAAATTAACATATTACTTAACTTCATAATTCTGAACTTCATTATTTCCCATTTTATCGTCGTGTTTCTGAACTTTATTTTCATTACCAAAACTTTTCCTAATGTTTTCTGTACAACATTTAGTTCGTCATTTTCAGTGTATATGTTTCCAGCAATTAACAGATCTTTCTAAATCGTCACTTGAGAATATATCTCGCCTACTGCAATTTCATTTTCCTTTCTTAATATACATAAAAAAATTCGCCAGCTGATCACTTCGCTCATTCGTTGCTTATTAGTTTTTTCAGCTAACTATAGATCTGCTCATTAACTAGTTCCACCTAACTACAATATTCTTTCGTTGAAACGAGTATATTTTAATTGATATTCCTGCGAGAATTTTTTGAGATCTTGTAACACCGAAAATGCAGATAAAATACCTTGTGCAACAGCCAAAATTTTCGCCGTTTAATATGCGTTGATAACTTGTACTGCATTTCTGATTCTGAATCAGTAAGATTTGTTACAGAAAATATATGTAATGTGTAATCGATGTAATAGTGTATTTGTTTCTGACTGTATACAATTGATTGTAACTATAATTAAAATACTGGAAATTGCTCGGTAATAGCCAAGGAAACTTTATTTAAATATAATGATAGCAACGACGAAATGACAGTAGCTGTGCCATTGTTTACGTTTGCGTATAAAGATTCTCTGTCGCCTTGCGGCCACGGGGGAAGTAGAGCAGCTTGAGTCATGAAAAAGTGCCGAAGTGTTTGTTGGGCGCTCCCGTAGACGCGGGGAGCAGCTATGATCGTGCCAGTGTAGGCGCGCCTGATTCGTTAACCCGCGAGTATTGGGAGCACGGTAGGAGTGGATAGGCGGAGGAAGAGGTAATTCTGTTACCTGTCCCATAAGTATCCATGGCTCTGAAGGCAACTCGGGGTTTTCATACAGCACAAGTAGCAGCTCAGCATTAACTGCGGCCACATTCTTCGTCGTCCGCACAGCTACAACATCGTAAGACCTTTAAATGAAAAATTATAAACTTTCTTAGGCATTACGCAGCGATATTTCTCTCACAAAGTAGGACTAACATCAATAATATCCCACAATAGTTAAAATCTCTGAGGCAACTGTGTTGTCATTGCCGTCAGGCATTATTACCAGGCAGGTCCCTTTTCTTTCCATGTAGTCACCGACTGTCGTAAGAATACGAAAAGAAATTAACTATTTACTGCCAGTTTTGTCTGTTAGCTAATGACCAGTTTGAGTCTAAATTTTCTTCCTGGGTAACTGTTCACTCTTGCATTGCATAACAGAGGCGTAACTTGCTTAATTTTCAATGTTAAGTGCTAACGTCATTCACTTAAAGTGAGGTAAAATTTCACTGGCAAAACAAATAACTAAAGATACAGCACAAATTAAGAGTGCGCAATTTCATTTCTTCTGTATTCAGCATAGCGAGTGAATTCTGCTGACTTGGTATGTATCTTACTGTTGTTATATTAAAAGCAAAACCAGTTGCTCATTTGCTTAAATTCAATCTTTCAATAATCAAAAGTAGACTGCTTGCCTTTTTCTAAATTTTGCATTACATTACACTGAGGCTATTGGAACTCATTTATACATGACAAAGTTTTATTTAAGCCGGTCCTTTATTTAACCAGTAACCTAATTTAATTTTACTTTTAAAATTTAGTGTTTCAAAGTAAGCAACTTCAGACTCAGTGCTTTCTGATTCATTTATTTCTTCGTGAACTGTTGTGCTGTGGAAAAGCGTGACAACCTTCTGTTGCCACGCCAGTGATTATTGGTTAAATTTCATTGCTATTACCTTTCTTAAGACTGTATATTCGTTGTCCTAGCGGTCTGGCGACTGTTTAATTATTCCATTTTTAGCTATTCTGTTTTTTCTTTGTATTATCAATAACTTTTGCAGCAAATATAATTTGGTACGATTTTTACCTCCCTGTTCCGTTCGTGAGCGACTGCACTATATTACACCCATTTCTAAATTATCATCAGTATTTAGATTATGTTTAGAATAGATTCTTCCTTCAGAAGGATCTGTTGTGCACTTTCCTCCAGCCAACCCGTCTTATTTTCCTTCGATACTGATAGCCTTGTTCACTGTATAATTTCATTAGGCATATGCGATAACTGTCAGTTATATCGCAGTTCATTGGGCCGATTAGGAAGGGGAATGCTACAGTCTGTTTCATTGATATTCTCGTGACCTGTTGTGCAGTGGAAAAACGTCACAACCTTCTGTTGCCATGCCAGTGATTATTGGTTAAATTTCTTTGCCATTACAATGTACAAAATTAAATAAATAATAAATACTAAAATACCAACGTGACATGACATCAAAACCGCTTTAAAAGTCTTTCTCTTGAATAAAATTCCACTTGTTTGTCAAAAGTATTACGTTATATTCTGCGTTCCAATATTAATTCAGTGAAATAAATTATCATTTTCACTCCTAAAGTCACGCTTTTTGGGACTCTCAACACTAATTTCATCTACGCTTAATATGCTTCCCCTAAGAGGACGATTCAAATGAATATGAAACTACGAGTAGAAATAAAAAGTAAGTATTAAGAGTTGGCAGTTGATGGTTGGAGTGCTGACACCAAAGTTTAGACACAGTCTGCGTAGTCTACTGATGCAGTGCATATATGGACCGTGTTAATCCATTCAGAATCAACTACGGCCTGAAGATGGCGCAATGAAGCACTGAAACTGGTGGCTACACAATAAATAAGATCATAAGGACGGCTGTAGGCGTTTCATTTTTTTCAGTTGTGAACGGCCGTGATCCCCAAGACCTCCAGTCAAAAGCATGGGCATTCAAAAGCTAGAAGTAAGAAACTTCAAACATAATGCTGAAAAATAACGACCTTGGTTGCCAGAATGTTTTATTCTAGTTTCACTAAATTCATCATCACTAGTTAACCATTCTGTTGATTCAACTTGAATTACACTGTCACTAACAAAATGGTTGGTTCTAAGCACTATGGGACTTAACATCTGAGGTCATCAGTCCCTGTCATTAACATCTTGTTCCTCACTTGCCTCAACAGTGCCGTCATATGCTACGTTATGAAATTTGCTGAATAGTAGTACATCGTTATTGTACTTATTAATTCACTCATTAATATTGTGTGCACTATTATCGACATATGCTAGAGCGGTGATCTGAAAACCTACATCGTCGTTAATAGAACTCACCTGCTATGGCAGTAATTCACAAAATTCCAGATTATAAATTCTGAAATTGCGAGGCGACTCCTCCCAAATGTACAAAGAGACGTTCTTTCTGTAACAAGGATGTGAGCACAACTTACATGAATGCCGGCAAAGTCTGGCGTCGCCCCCGTGCTGTGGTGAAGTCGAAACTAAGTTCCTGGACTCGCCTAACTTGTCGGACCCCGCCGGTTACCGACAGAGGGCTTCCAGTAACTTGCCGCACGTGAAGTGTCTCGCACAGCTTTCAGCGCACCGCCGACGACACCAAACTGGAGCCACTGTCGCCGATCTGCTTTAGTTACCCACAACTCTCTCTGGACACCGGTGCTGCATACCTGTCATCACCGTACATGTAGACGACCATATGCCGTTCAGTATGCGAGCTGCTTCCAATCGTCCAGGTTCACCTCACTCTTCGTCACTAGACTGATGGTGTGGCAATTAGTATCCACCTAATATTCACAATATTATTCGATGTTCCATGAATATTGTAGTTCAAAATTCGTTCAAATGGCTCTGACTACTATGCGACTTAACATCTGAGGTCATCAGACCCCTGTAACGTACAAGGGAACCTCCCCATCGCACCCCCCTCAGATTTAGGTATAAGTTGGCACAGTGGATAGGCCTTGAAAAACTGAACACAGATCAATCGAGAAAACAGTAAGATGTTCTGCGGAACTATGAAAAAATAAGCAAAATATACAAACTGAGTAGTCCATGTGCATGATAGACCACATCAAGGATAGTCTGAGCTCAGGAGCGCCGTGGTCCCGCGGTTAGCGTGAGCAGGTGCGGAACGAGAGGTCCTTGGTTCAAGTCTTCACTCGAGTGAAAAGTTTACTTCCCTTATTTTAGCGAAGTTACGATATGTCCGTTCGTTCATTGACGTCTCTGTTCACTGTAATAAGTTTAGTGTCTGCGTTTTGCGACCGCACCGCAAAACCGTACGATTAGTAGACGAAAGGACGTGCCTCTCCAGTGGGAACCGAAAACATTTGATCGCAAGGTCATAGGTCAACCGATTCCTCCACAGGCAAACACGTCTGATATAATCTATACGACACTGGTGACGGCATGTGCGTCACACGACAGGAATATTTTGTCGACCCACCTAACTTGTACACTTGGCGAATGGGTAAAAAGATTCTTCTGCCTTGCCCGATGTAGGGTTTCTTGTGGATATGATAATCACTCCCAAAAAAGTGATGAAAACATAAGAGTTTGTCACATAAACTGCAACACATGAATGCAACAGTTTCACAGTCGCACAGTATTCCTTGTGCTCTGTCAAAACGTATGTTTTTAACGTTTTCAAATATTTCCGTGTGTAGACCGTCAAATACTGCATATGTCCAAGCAAATCTGAACATGTCCTGGAATTTTGGAGAGCAAAGTTGATAATGTGTGAGTGCCTGAACTTTGATAATTGTCTGAAAATAAAATATTAAAATTTGCACTCTAAGGATAACTTGAACCAAGGACTTCTCGTTCCACCGCTGCTCAGATTAACAACAGGACCACGGCACTTCTGAGCTCATACTATCCTTTATGTTGCCTATCATTAACATGGACTACTCAGTTTGTATATTTTTCATAGTTCCACACAACTACTTCCTGTTTTCTCGATTGATCTGTGTTCAGATTTTCAAGGCCTATCCACCGTGCCAACTTATAACTGAATCTGACGGGGGTGCGATGGGGAGGTTCCCTTGTTAGAAGTACTTAAACCTAACTAACCTAAGGACTTCACACACATCCATGCCCGAGGCAGGACTCGAACCTGCGACCGTAGCGGTCGCGCCGTTCCAGACTGTAGCGCCTAGAACCGCTCGGCCACTTCAGCCAGCAATACTGTAGTATCCTGCCCATTCGTCCAATATAGGGTGCCTAGGAAGCCGTTTCCTCGGATCGCTAGACAACGACTCAAACAAATCATGTTAATGGAGTTGATTACAGTAAGCTAAATTGACACTACTTAACTTTTTGTATTCACAAAGGTGTGTCGCAAGCAAATGGCGATATACAAATAATCAGTGTCCATCGGTATATACAATTTTAATGCAAGCAAAACAAAACAGTTCAAAAGTCACTGCCGCAGCGTTTGGATGACGTCATTTCTTCTACTCCGCCTGCGGCTGGGAGGCGCGTCGCTTATATTCTCTTCGTGTAGAGGCCGCTCCTGACTTGGTGTCCTGCTAGTCAGCGTACTATTTGCTGACGTCGCCTCACAGCACTCTCTGCTGTTCCCTTCTTTGTCGTCGTGCCAGAGCTTCTCGTTACGCCAGAATAAATATTGTCTTAGCACTTGCATCGTACGCAGTCCTAACATGCTGTTTCATCAAATATTTAACATAGTCCTTTGAATGGTTTCTTTATTACTTGTCGTTTCATCTACCAAAGCTTAACTCAATCTTATACGAAAGCATAGTGTTTGTTCTTTCGGCATGTCTGAAAGAACAGATACCACATGTGACGGAACTGCCTCTGCGTTTCACTGTTACTAAAGCAAGCTGCAAATTCATATTCACCTACCTCAGATCGGCGTCTGCTCAGTGTCCCTTCACTCTGCAACGTACATACTTACAAAGTGATGAAAAAGCAGCGGTAATGAAAAGAGCACCTAATATCTACAATTACTGAGGGCGCTTAGATCACGTTATGATTGTTCCTGTAAATATTCATAATAAGTTTTCGGGTGGAAAACGGAGTCATGATCTTCATTGAAAGTTCGGAAACCTGGTAAAAGTAGGTTTTATTTTCTTTCTTTAAACGTGTGTCATCAGCCCACATTTAGTATGCAAAACTGCTATTATAAGTTCCCAGTTTACGTCACACGTAAAACAGCCAGAATACTCCATTCGGAGAATAATACTCGAATATACAGTCACATAACGTTGATTTCTTACATAAGTCATTCAGTGGATTTCAGTCACAAAGATTGCTCGCCAAATATATTCTGTATAGACACAGAACATCGTCACGAGGAATTTTCTAAGTGAAACAATTAACACGTGCATATCTACCGAACAAAATATCCCACGTCTCTAAAACTTTTACAAAATGTTCATTGCAACATTACAAATCCATCTGGAAGCGAAGGACCGAATATTTCTTCATCTTACACATCTTACGGACGGACACATTTAACATGACTTTCGTGTCTTAAAAGCTAGTACACGACTCTCTCAATGCCGTTGCTCACAGCGCATATACTGCTTAATGGAGCGCTGGAAAGACTTCACTCTGATTGGTTGATGAAATGAACATCCAATCACATCAATCTTTCAAGATCATATTCGCGCCTAAACTGTTCTGAGCCAATCTCTACATCAGATTCATTGGCATCACTTCGACAAGCAAATTATTACTATAATGTTTATTAATTGAAACTAAACGAAAATTAATTTTGAGACAACTTTAGGAAAACATTACTTTACAAATAACAATTCTAGCTGCTTTCTTACAAAAACAAGTACACTTGGACATACGTCATCAGCAATGTGGGTACAAACATCTTTCCCATGCTATGATTGTGCAATGCATTACATAAAATTAATCTTGAAACTTAACGTAAGTTCCACATACACACTCTCACTGACTCTCATTTACTCCGATAGTGACATAAGACACAAATAATAATTTTGTGTGAATTTTATATTACGAAAATGAAAATTTAATATGAAAATCGGAATTAATTAATTCTGTACACTGAGAGTTCTGTTTATGTTTTCAAATAATACCAAAAGGTAAACTATTATAGTTCTTAACTGAATTTAATTCCCTGAGTGTCGGTTTTTGGTATTTTAGGTAATTTCCTCTAATTTAGGAAATACCCCAGCCAGAAAGCTGAGATTTTGCAACCAGATTCTTTTTAATAACAAAAGGCTACATAATTAAGTTTTATTAGAATTTAATAATATTTAGTATCGTTTATTTAGATTCTTAGGGGCTTGAATATTCTGTCGCTGAAACTGACACAAGTAGCACTTCCCACGAAAAATGTTAAGTAAATTGAAGGTGGAAGGGGGAGAATGGAAACGGAAGGGGACGAACTATATCTGCTGCATCGGTACTTTATGCTCAGTCAGCGATGTCGAGTGAAAACGTGTGCTAGGTCGGGCTTCGAACGCAGGATCTCCTGGTTAAGAGACACGTGCGTTAATCACCGAACCCCAAGACACAGTGTTTATCGCAATTGCGCCATCTGTTTCGGCGTTCACATAAATGAGTCGCCTCGATGGAGTATGAGTCCCACGCTTTCAGAGCAAGTGCAGGATCACGATCCACCTCCGGCGGGAATCTCAAAGTCGTGGTCATGAGGGACGTTGACGGGGACTGCGGGTAGGTGGCGTTAAGTGGGAATGTGCATCTTCCAAGGCGTGTACCGAGATAATCCGCGTAATTGGCGATGAATGCCGTGGTTAACGCAAGTGCCCAGTAAGCAGGTGATCCCAGGTTTGAAGCGCGGTGCTGCTGAATCAGCATTAAATCCCGAGACAGCTGATGTAATGAGTTCATTCCTTTTCCTCCTCCCCCCCCCCCCCCCCCTACTTTCTCTTTCAGTTTACATAATATTACCTCTGTGTTGTTTCTAAAGTATCCCTACAATCACTGTTCATAGAATTCGTTTCATAACGACAGTTCACCTTGTCCACTCCTAACATTCACTGTTCATAACAAATAATAAACTCAGCGGACAAAAGATTAGTTTGCATGCACAAATTAAGTGTAAAGCTTTTAAGGATGGCTAAGCGAATGTCAGCTGTGCAACCGTGTGCCTATTGCCCCTACGTGAGCGTAAGGCAGTAGCGATGAGTGAGGCACTTATGTTTAATTACAATGAAATGAATACCCCTGATTGCATACGGGTGTTGATATAAGTCAACGGGTACAGTTGAAAATGTGTGCTCTCCCGCTTACATGGCAAACGCTCTATCCATCTTTTTTTTTGTTTATTGATCGTTGTGTTTGGTCATTGCAGACGTCACATGACATTCGTTCAAGTTCGTTTTGTTGACCCTTCCACTCAGTTTTTTATTACCGAGGCCAACCAGCGCTCTGACCGAACACGCTGAGCTACCGTGCCTGCTCCATATGAGCCACAGACGAAACAGAGGGTAATGCGACTGCAGGGACTTGTCTCTGGCATGCCTCCCGTGAGACCGACATTCGCAACTTATTGTCCCGCACTATATTCATAGTACCCCTGCCCATTACACTCATTACTCGCCGCTTTACTGCCGATTCCCGTAAGGCGTAAGAGTTCGGGCACTGTTAGCGCATCTGCACAGAAGAGTCGGTGAGTCTTATATATATATGAAGATGGCATCTGTTCTTTCGGATATGTCCGAAAGAACAGATACCATTTTAAGATATACTTATGTTCCTGGCAGGCTGTTCAGTGCGGCCGGCCCTTGTGGCCGTGAGGTTCTAGGCGCTTCAGTCTGGAACCGCACGACCGCTACGGTCAGGTTCGAATCCGGCCTCGGACATGGATGTGTGTGATGTCCTTAGGTTAGTTAGGTTTAAGTAGTTCTAAGTTCTAGGGGACTGATGACCTCAGATGTTAAGTCCCATAGTGCTCAGAGCCATTTGAATCATTTGTTCAGTGCGTCGACAAACAGTGGTGTTAACGCGTGGCCATGAAAGACTATGTCAGAATTTGTAAGTAGGCTGTTTAGGTTTTTTATGTTGGTAACGCCACGTAGCGCTCTGTATGAAAATCACTGGCTGTGCTATGTGCAGTCTGTGGCTGGTTTGCATTGTTGTTTGCTATTGTAGTGTTGGGCAGTTGGCTGTTAAAAGCACGTAGCGTTGTGCAGTTGGAGGTGAGCCGCCAGAAGTGGTGGATGTGGGGAGAGAGATGGCGGAGTTTTGAGAGCGGATGATCTGGACGTGCGTCCATCAGAGACAGTAAATTTGTAAGATAGGATGTCGTGAACTGATATTTATATTATGACTTTTGAATGTTATTAAGGTAAATACATTGCTTGTTGTCTATTAAAATCTTTCATTTGCTAACTATGCCTATCAGTAGTTAGTGCCTTCAGTAGTTTGAATCTTTTATTTAGCTGGCAGTAGTGGCAGTCTCATATAAAAAATTTCACAAGTCGAGAATTTGCTTTACAAATGTGTAGAAACAAAATCCTATAAATATAACAGTATTCAAAAATTTTCGGCAGCATTGTGAAACATTCACGCATTTACACACATTTCATAACTCTTAAAGTACGATTTTTGGTTTCCAACATACTTTTTCACAAACCAGAGTCCCTAACCACTACTCATTATTCCTTACTTTATTACACATATACATATTCATCAACATGTCTTCAATATTTCATCATAATAAATACATAGCATAATCAGATTCCTCATATAGCATCATCTTATTGATCATAAACATACCTCAACATCATAATACACATCGTCATCGTAATAATAACATCCTAACACCTCTGTCAAATCTCACAAACGTCGTAGCTTTCTGCAATAATTTCAAAATCTAAAAAAATTCTCTGCTCATTTCAATAGTGTCATCTACCTCAAAAGTACTTTAAAAATCATGATCCCATACCAATTACATCATTCAAAGTTCTCATAGTATCACAAGGGTTCCAAAAAAATATGAACAGTTCACAAAGTACAGACAAAACACAATTTCATAAGTGTGAAGTTATCCAACTGTGTAATTGCTTAAACATGTGTCACTGACGTAGTAAAAAAATGTTTGTCTCTTTCAGTTAAATGATCAGATAGCTGTGTAATTTCTGTGTTAGAGAAATATGGTACCGATGTGTAATGTTGTATAAGCAAATACCATATTAGCTAGGGCCCCTTGTCCATGCCAAACACATGGTACACAAAGAAAACGTGTACTCCCCTGAGGATTAATGTAATTGTACCCTCAGGTGTTACAGATTACATCAATCGAATGAAATGTATCACCGAAAACTTTCTTTGTATCTTTGTGATTAAAAAATCTTTAAAAATAAATGTTTTAAGGACAAAATTAATCACTGAAATGCGTGTCCTGTAGCGCTAAATGTGCGTCTTGCTGTAAGATAATCTCTGTGGAAGTGTCGTAGTTACCGTCCTCTGTAAGCAAAGTTCAGCTGAAGTCAATGTACTCACCTCATCATAAACAAAAGTGAAATGCTTTGCGTATAGATATCTTAGTTATTACGCTGATTGCCGTGATGAGGTAAGTACTGTACTGTAACGTATTTTTGTGCTACAGAAAAGGCTGTATCATTGTAACTATACCACAAAGTTACTACTAAAACATGTTTTACTTTCCAGAATAATACAGAAAAACTGTGCAGATGTAAAACAGATACACCACAAAAGCAACAATGTAAATTGTGTCCCATATTAGTAGCGTTGTGATATAATCGTGTAACTATCAAAGAGACCAAATGCTAAGTCATCTTTAATCTCACAGAATGTACTTCAAATAAAGAATATCTTTTCAAGTAAACCAAAATGTTGCATTAAAATCTCATTAGTAGTGTATGTTCTAAGTATGTAAGCCGTATATTCGTTACGTAATCGTGCAAGTAACAAGCAAGAATGTACAAATAACAACACTGTGTCGTCTGTTCACTATAACAATGCATCCGTAATTTCTGTTTAAAAATATACCCTAGGTTCTAGACTGGATAGTTAACTTTAGAAAATAGTTGCATGTTAACAGTTTCTAAGTGTGACAAAGAGTACTAGTGGCGTGAAGTGAAAAATTTTATGGCAAAGACTAAGTTAAAAACAAATTATCTTTCTATAAACGCTTTTACATGTGAATTGTGGTGCAATCCTTTACTCTTCCTAGTTTGCAGAGTTTCAACTTCAACGCAATTATCATGTGGTACACGTCGGTAAAGAATATTGGAATTTTTCTCAAGGTTAGCGTCTATGTTATTTTTCTCTGATCCAGCCAGTGCACGTGGCTGTCTACGGTGCGAGTCATTGTCTGTCTCTTTGTTAGCGCGCATCGTTATTAGGATTAGGAGACCTAACTTCTACAAATTCACCTTGACGAGAAGGCCGTGCCATGTTTGAATCCCGCCAGTTCTGATGAAATTCAGGTCTGTCGTTTTGAAGGTAGTTTACATAGTTCCTTTTTTGTAGGTCATGTGGTGGAGAATTTCTCCCGGAATCGTAACTGCACGGTGGACCGTTGCGTCTGACGTTATTCTGTCTCCCTTGATAATAATTATCTTGGTTTCCGTATTGTCTGCTTCTCTGATTGTCTCGGTGATAGTCATTACCGCGGAGAGGTGATCTTTCTCTGTAATTATTACTACTCTGCCAACGGTTGTCATACGGGTGGTGTCTGTTTTGGTCACGATTTACGTTGTAAGAATAGCCTTGTCGTGTCCAGTTATTACTTCTTTCATCGCGGAATTGTGACAGATGTGACCTGAAATTGTTGTGTTCCTGTTTTCGCGTCCCGCGATTGTCAATGTCGATTTCCAATTCTTGTAGGAAGCCATGAAAAGCTTCAATGTCGTCTTTGCAACGTCCTGCCAAAATAATATGTCGTAAATGTTCAGGCAATTTGATTAAGCGAATGCGGATGAGTTCTGAGGAGCTGTATGGGTTTGACAGGTACTGATTCTTGTGCAACATGTCTGCAAAATATTTCACAAGACTGGAAAATTCAGATTGTTGGAAATGTTTCGTCATTATGATGCTATGTATTACTCGGTCTTGTGTAGCTTGAGACCAATATGCTGAGAGGAAGGCATGATAAAATTCTCCTTCACTGTGACAATCGTAAATGACCGATCGCATTCTTAGAGCTGGTTCATTCTCTAAATAGCCACACATAAATTCTAATCTGTGCTCTAATGACCAGTTGGGAAGAAAACAATGAGAGAATTGATGAAGCCACGCTTGTGGATGAATGTCGTTGCCGGAATTCTTAAATGTTTTGAATTTACGTGTAGTAATAAACAGCTTATAGTCAAAATCAATATGTCAGCAAGTTGCATATCGGTCATTGTTACTTCGTTTCGGCGGTTCCATCTCAAAATTCGGTGTACCTTGCCAATTTCTTTCATAATTTCCGAAGTGCCCCGTGTTATTATTTTGTGGCTGTTCCGTATTTCTATATCACTCTTCCTGTATTGCAGCGCGAGTGTCCTCTGAAATACGTAATTCTTATATTACCTGTGTCAACTGATCTTGTACTTCCCGGATTTCTCTTTGGTGTTGCGTATTAATTTGATTCTGATTTTGTTTGAATTTCCTAATTTGTTCGTACTCTTCTGTGTCATTAAGGACTACCGGTCTTGTGTCATTCAAATTATCATGTACCTTCGTAGATAAATAATTTAGCTGATCCGAAAGTTCGACTATTTTCTCTGATAATGAACTAATTTCCTCCATGTGTCTTTCTAAACCAATTTTCAGAGTATCTTCTGTGTCCTTTAGGTTTTCCTGAGCTTTTGCAAGTAGCGTAGCCGAATTGGTAGATGCAACTGAGTCAATTTTAGCCCACAAGTTCTCATGATTTTCATTAAAACAGTTTGCAGTTCTTTTATGGCTGCTTCGTGATTCTGTAATGCATTTTCATGCCGCGAAAAAATAGGTTGAAAATGCTCACAAATTTGTGTTTTTACGTCATTACAGGCTTTTTGACATTTCGATTCAATGTTATGTAACTCAGTAGTTAAATCCTCACGTGTTTCTTCAAGCGTGGTGTCTAACTTTTGAAGATTTTGTTCTATTGTGCCTAACTTACGAAGATTTTGTTCCATTGTGTCTAACTCTTGAAGATTTTGTCCCATTTGTTGCTGATTTTGTTCAAGCGTTGTGTCTAACTTTTGTAGCCTTCGTCCCATTTGTTGCATTAACTGTAATAAGAATGCACTGGTGTCTGAAACATGTTCCTCGGTGCTATTCGACAGTGCATTTCAACCGGCAATATTCGCATTTTGAAAAGCAGAAAATGTGTCTTGACTTATTTGAGAAAACGGTGAGGACACAAAACCTGAATCAACAGTATGTGCAAGATTGTGTCCTGTCATTTCGGATTTCTGAGGCGAGCTGTTGCCGACCGATCGACCGATAATGCTTCCCTGTTCAAATTGTTTCACTGTCTACACCATTATTTGCAGCCCGCTCCATTTCTCTATTTATTTAGCTGGCAGTATTGGCGCTCGTTGTATTGCAGTAGTTCGAGTAACGAAGATTTTTGTGAGGTAAGTATTCATGAAAGTTATAGGTTATTGTTATTCAGGGCCATTCTTTTGTAAGGATTACTGAAAGTCAGATTTCGTTGCGCTAAAAATATTGTGTGTCACTTTCACTACTTCTTCAAGACTGCATGGAAATCCACTAATTCCGTGTGCATTTTCTTTTTCTGATCAGACTTTGTGCAATGCAATCACTATTGTGATAAATGATCAGGACTGTCTTTATGAGAACAATTTTTGCCGTTGACCAACATTGCATCAATAAGTGTCTGCATTTGATATCTTTGTTACTGTAATTATGAAAAATTGTATCAAATCATGATTGGCCACTGACCAAAACAATATGTAAAATTTTTTCTGGGGAGCATGAGGGCTATGTAAGTAGGCTGTTTAGGTTTTTTATGTTGGTACGCCACGTAGCGCCCTGTATGAAAATCACTGGCTGTGCTGTGCAGTCTGTGGCTGGTTTGCATTGTTGTTTGCTGTTGTAGTGTTGGGCAGTTGGCTGTTAACAGCGCGTAGCGTTGCGCAGTTGGAGGTGAGCCGCCAGCAGTGGTGGATGTGGGGAGAGAGATGGCGGAGTTTTGAGAGTGGATGATCTGGATGTGTGTCCATCAGAGATAGTAAATTTGTAAGATTGGATGTCATGAACTGATATATATATATATTATGACTTTTGAACACTATTAAGGTAAATACATTGCTTGTTCTCTACCAAAATCTTTCATTTGCTAACTATGCCTATCAGTAGTTAGTGCCTTCAGTAGTTTGAATCTTTTATTTAGCTGGCAGTGACGCTTGCTGTATTGCAGTAGTTCGAGTAATGAAGATTTTTGTGAGGTACCTGATATGTGAAAGGTATAGGTTAATATCAGTCAGGGCCATTCTTTTGTAGGGATTATTGAAAGTCAGATTGCGTTGCGCTAAAAATATTGTGTGTCAGTTTAGTGTTGATCAGAATAGGTAAAGAGCGAAATGTCTGAGTACTTTCAGTTCTGCTCAGCTGTTTGAAAATCAAATAATGTTAGAGGTTTATCAGCACAGTAATTCATTAATTTTTCTAAGGGGACGTTTCATATTGTGCTACAAAACAGATTGGGACTGAGAGGGACAGCAGACGCGTTTGACGGCTTGTGAATCAACATTGCTTCCAAACCTGACAGCAATGACAACACACAGTGAATGGAGGTTCTTCCCAACCTGTTAGCGAGAAAACATTGCGAAGGTAACTGCATACAATGAGCTTTTGAAGACGTTTACCTCGCAAGAGACTATAGCTAACACAGACACATAAAGACAACAGCAAAGTCCATCGGGCTGGATTAATATGTGACAGGTTTCCTGAACACACGGCAGTCCTATTACATTTTGACTGGCCTGCGTAATCGCTTGACTTGAATCTCATAGACACTGCAGAACAGAGAGTAAAGCACCGACGTCAGCTGTCTCGGGTTTGGTGGAATACTGCCATCAAAACCACAGGAAGAGGCTTCACCTGGATGAAGCGCACCTCCACAACTTTGCGAATTCGTTTCTTAACCGAATCCAGGCGGTTATCAAGTTCAGGGGTGGAATTACAAGGTGTTAAATGATCCCTGTTCTTATATCTGTAGAGGTGAATAATTTTTTGTCCAGGGAGCTTATCATGCGTAATCAATAATCACATGGGATGTTCACAATCAATGTTTATAATATACCATACAATACAACAAAACTAAAATTCAGAGTTCTCTTCTAATATGCACTGATCTATTTGTATTTGCAGTTCATCAGTTTAACTGCTGAAAGAAAGATGCCCACCTCTTCAACTAACCACTGTCTAATATCTGCCTTTCTAAATTAACTCTTGATAGCTTTCAACGACATGAATCATTATATACTGTATGTTAAAGCGTAATAACAACATGTAATAAAATGTGGGCAGAGATTTGACATAAAAACCACAAACTATGCCGAAACAAGGCTGCTGGACTAGGTGACATTTCCTCAGTACTAAGGTGTTCTTGTGAGAGAGAGACATAACAAACTTACATTGAAGAGCCAAAGAAACTGGTACACCTGCATAATACCATGTAGGGGCACAGCGAGCACGCAGAAATGCCGCGACACGACGTGCCATAGACTCGACTAATGTCTGCTGGAGGGAATTGACACCATGAATCATGCAGGGCTATCCATAAGAGTACGAGGGGGTGGAGATCTCATCTGAACACCACCTTGCAAGGCATTCCGGATATGCTCAACAGTATTCATGTCTGGAGAGTTTGGAGGTCAGCGGAAGTGTTTAAAGTCAGAAGAGTGTTCCTGGAGCCACTCTATAGCGATTCTGGTCGTGTGGTCCTGTTGGAATTGTCCATGTAGGCCGGAATGGACAATGGACATGAATGAATGCAGATGATCAGACAGGATTCCTACGTACGTGTCGCACGCCAGAGTCGTATCTAGACGTATCACTCCAATTGTACACGCCCGACACCATTACAGATCCTCCACGAGCTTCAACAGTCCACCGCTGACATGCTGGATCCATGGATTCATGAGGCTCTCTCCATACCCATACGCGTCCATCCGCTCTATAGATCTGAAACGAGACTCATCCGACCAGCCAACATGTTTCCAGTCATCAACAGTCCAATATCTGTGCTGACCGCCCAAGGCGAATCGTAAAGCTTGGTGTCATGCAGTCATCAGGGGTACACAAGAGAGCCTTCGGCTCCGAAAACCTATAGCGATGATGTTTCGATGAATAATTCGCACGCTGGCAGTTCTTGATGGCCCAGCATTGAAATCTGCAGCAATTTGCGGAAGGGTTCCACTTCTGCCACGTTGAACGATCCTCTTCGGTCGTCGTTGGGCCCGTTCTTGAAGGATCTTTGTCCGGCCTCAACGATGTCGGAGATTTGATGTTTTACCGGATTCGTGACATTCACAGTACACTCGTGAAATGATCGTACGGGAAAATCCCCACTTCATTGCTACCTCGAAGATGCTATGTCCCATCGCGCGAGGGTCGACTTCAACACGCCGTTCAAATTCACGTAAATCTTTATAACCTGTCCTCTTAGTAGCAGTAACCTATCTAACAACTGCGACAGACACTTGTTGTCTTTTATAGGAGTTGCTGGCCGTAGCGCCGCATCTCCCTGTTTACATACCTCTGTATTTGACTACGCATGTCTATACCAGTTTCTTTGGCACTTACGCGTATTTCACATAGTGTGCAAGATATATGAAGTACGTGAAATACCCTTACACTTCAGAAAATATATAATAATTGCTGTTGTACAGGATGCAGGTGCTGGAAGGTGTGAGACCTACAGATGTTTCTGTTTAATATGTTGAAAAATAGTGACAGGAATTATTTACAGGATAACGGAAATAGGTATTAGACGACCTCGGAGAAGATCAGTTTGGGTTCCGCACACTTATAGCGACACTCTGGGCAAGACTGACCGTATCATTCATTCTAAAAAATAGGTTGCAGAAAGGCAAACTTAGGTTTATATCATTTGTAAATTTAAAGAACGCTTTCGATAATATTTCGCTGCACAACACTCTTCGAAATTCTGTAGGTAGCCCAGATAAAATAC
This sequence comes from Schistocerca piceifrons, assembly GCF_021461385.2. Lineage (NCBI taxonomy): Eukaryota > Metazoa > Arthropoda > Insecta > Orthoptera > Acrididae > Schistocerca > Schistocerca piceifrons. The sequence continues at coordinate 49,737,963 of NC_060139.1, forward strand.
AGGGACCGAAACCGATACAACTTGTAGAGATCGAGATTGCAGTTATAAAAATCGAAGGACATGAAAGGAAAGCGACAGCTGAGATGGAATACGGAGAGTGTTGTAGCCTATGCGGAACTTATTCAACCTGTACATTGAGCAAGCTGTGAAGGAAATGCTGGTGGAATTTAGAAAGGGAATTAATGTTAGGGAGAAGATATAAAAATTGGGAGATTTATGGACGACATTGTTATTCTGTCACAGACAGCTGAGGACTCCGAAAAGGAACTCAGCGAAATGGATAGTGTCTTGAAAAGAGATAATAAGGTGGTCAATATCAGTAGAAGAATAGGGCTAATGGAATGTTACCGAAGTGAATCAGGCGATGGCGAGGAAATTAGATTACGAATCGAGACGTTAAAACTAGGCAATGAGTATGCTGTTGGGTAGATGAATAGCTGATGACGGCCAAAGTACAGAGACTTGAAAATGCAAACTGAAATTCTCGACCAGTTTTCAATGGTCCATTATACGTACTTCTAAGTAATCTCTAGTCTGGCCTTCCTATTTTTCGCACTTACTACAGGTTTTGCTGCGCGGAGTGGCCGCGCTGTTAGAGGCGCCATGTCACGGATTGCGCAGCCCCTCCCACCGGAGTTTTGAGTCCTCCCTCGGGATTGTGTGTGTGTGTGTGTGTGTGTGTGTGTGTTGTTCTTTGTATAAGTTAGTTTAAGTAGTATATAAGTCTAGGGACCGATGACCTTAGCAGTTCGGTCCCTTATGGATTTACACACATTCGAACATATGATCGTAGGTTCTCGAGAGGGTCGTCTGCCATTCAGATCTACAGCTGCTAAGCGATGTCTAAGTGTCGGAACATGGACCTTCGCCCCATGTTTTATCTGCAGATTATCACGTACTGCGGGGCTGACTTTTTGGGAAGAATCATCGATTGCCTTCTGGGCCGTTTTTCGGGCTGAACACTTCGAGCATTGGTCTCTGTGGTCTCCCTTTCCTACAAAAGCCAGACCCAGACACCCGCTACAAGTTGTGAGATGTCGAACATCTTGGCAAAGAAGTACTGCATTTGGCCTTCTCTCACTGTTGTTATGGCTGCTTGTCTGAAATCTATTGAATACTCTTTAGTTTTTAGCTTTGCTGTGAGTAAATGGAATTATGTTTGCTTTAGGCAGTTAGGTTTGTTGCACTCTTCCTGTTCAGGCGTAACATCAAGCGCGTGCACGTCGGCCTGTAACGTTACAGCAGAGGGGCTGAGAGACGACGTCAGTCAATAACACGCTGACTAGGACCCCACCACGACAGGAGCGACCCCTATACAAACAGAAAATAAGTGCCTCTCCGCCTAGCCGCTGCTGCTCTAGAGGAGGCGCCTTGATGTAAACACCATAGCAGTGACATATGAACCGTTGTAGTTTATTTGCATGGAAATTGTATATGTCGAAGGACATCAACTATTTCCATGCCGCCAATTGCTTGCTACCCAACTTTGTAAATACGCAAAGTTAAGTATTGCCAGTTCAGTTTACTGTAATAAACTCCATGAATATGACTTGCTTGAATTCTTGTCTACGTATCCGAGAAAACAGCATCCTATTGTTGTTGTTGTTGTGGTCTTGAGTCCAGAGACTGGTTTGATGCAGCTCTCCATGCTACTCTATCCTGTGCAAGCTTCTTCATCTCCCAGTATCTACTGCAACCTACATCCTTCTGAATCTGCTTAGTGTATTCATCTCTTGGTCTCCCTCTACTATTTTTACCCTTCACGCTGCCCTCCAATACTAAATTGGTGGCCCTTGATGCCATAGAACATGTCCTACCAACGGATCCCTTCTTCTAGTCAAGTTATGCCACAAATTTCTCTTCTCCCCAATTCTATTCAATACCTCTTCATTAGTTATGTGATCTACCTATCTGATCTTCAGCATTCTTCTGTACTACCACATTTCGAAAGCTTCTATTCTCTTCTTGCCCAAGCTATTTATCGTCCATATTTCACTTCCGTACATGGCTATACTCCATACAAATACTTTCAGAAACGACTCCCTGACTCTTAAATCTATACTCGAGGCTGTGCGGCTGATGTCGGCGGAGGTTCGAGTCCTCCCTCGGGCATGGGTGTGTGTGTTTGTCCATAGGATAATTTAGGTTAAGTAGTGTGTAACCTTAGGGACTGATGACCTTAGCAGCTAAGTCCCATAACATTTCACACACATTTGAACGTTTTTTATGTACTTGACGTTAACAAATTTCTCTTCTTCAGAAATGCTTTCCTTGCCATTGCTAGTCTACATTTTATATCCTCTCTACTTCGACCGTCATCAGTTATTTTGCTCCCCAAATAGCAAAACTCTTTTCCTAATCTAATGCCCTCAGCATCACACGACTACATCCCACTATCCGGGTTTTGCTTTTATTGATGTTCATCTTATATCCTCCTTTCAAGACTCTGTCCATTCCGTTCAACTACTCTTACAGGTCCACTGCTGTCTCTGAGAGAATTACAATGTCATCGGCGAACCTCAAAAATTTTATTTCTTCTCCATGGATTTTAATTCCTACATCGAATTTTTCTTTTGTTCCCTTTACTGTTTGTTCAATATACAGATTGAATAGTATTGGGGATGGGCTACAACCCTGTCTCACTCCCTTCGCAACCACTGCTTCCCTTTCATGCCCCTCGACTCTTATAACTGTGATCTGGTTTCTGCACATATGGTAAATAGCCTTTCCCTCCCTGTATTTTACCCCTGCCACCTTCAGAATTTGAAAGAGAGTAATCCAGTCAACATTTTCAAAAGCTTTCTCTAAGTCTACAAATGCTAGAAATGCAGGTTTGCCTTTCCTTAGTCTATCTTCTAAGGTAAGTCGTAGGGTCAGTATTGCCTCACGTGTTCCCACGTTTCTATGGAATCCAAACTGATCTTCCCCGAGGTCAGCTTCCATCAGTTTTTCCATTCGTCTGTAAACAATTCGTGTTAGTATTTTGCAGCCGCACATTATTTAATTGAATAGTTCGGTAATTTTCACATCTGTCAACACCTGCTTTTTTTGGGATTGGAATTAGTATATTCTTCTCGAAATCTGAGGGTATTTCTCTTGTCTCATACATCTTGCTCACCAGATGGTAGAGTTTTCTCAGGGCTGGCTCTCCCCAGGCTGTCAGTAGTTATAATGGAATGTTGTCTACTCGCGGGGCCTTATTTCGATTTAGGTCTTTCAGTGCTCTGTCAGACTCTTCACGCAGTAGCCTATGCACCACTATATTAGACGAGTGGGCCGGACACGACACTTTCCATTCCACAAAATACTTATGAACCCTTCTGTAAACACCTATTACAGCTAAAGTCCATGCTTACCTCCATTCAGCAATCAATACATGCAATTGCGGCGAGGTCAAGCAGTCTTCTGTATGAACAACAGGACTGATTTGACTCCATGCAAAGATACAAACGCCTGCCAACCTTCTTGTTAAACTACAAAATACTTTTCAGTGATACTGTACATACTGGGGTGTCATTGATTTGTCTATTTGGTACAGGGGTATTGGAAGTGTAAGTGAAAAAGTTGTAGACTGAGATCAATCCTTGAGTAGAGCGAACAGGTTCGAAAGGATATAGGCTGCAAGGGCTAAGTAGCTGGCACAGGATAGATCAGCATGGAGCTTCATAAATCAGACTACGGGCTGGAGACCACCTCACCACCACCAACAACAAAAGCAGCAACAGAAAATGCGTCAAATACGTCAGTAATTCTTTTATTTATTGTATTTAAACATAACTGTCATCAAGGAGAGTGACTGAACGAAATTTAAAATGTTTATTTGACACCACAAACGATCGTCAAGCCACAGTCACTGAAACAATGAATTTTTTGAAAGGTTAGGTAACTAGTTAGACGCACTGAGTCGTCATTTTCAAATTCAGTCACAAACGTGGAAAACTGTATTAATACTTGCAACCACACTTCTTTCAAATATTACGAAAAATACACGAAAACCAGTAAACTGAAACTGAATTGTTATGAATACAGTAGAAAGTGATAATCTTACGATACCATTATGATAACATCCGTTACTCAGTTTCAGTTTACTGGTTTTAGTGTATTTCTCGTCATAATTGAAAGAAGTGTGGTTGCAACTATTAATTCAGTTATTCGGGTTTGTGACAACTCAAACTAGTTAAGAAACCTTTTAAAAGTTTCAATGGCATAGTGACTGTGGCTTGACGACCGTTACAGGTGTCAAATAAACATTTTAAATGGCAATAATTGTGTTTTCGTACCTTACGTGTGATGGTTTTCAGGGACAGGCGCTGGAAACAGGTAACGTAGACCTGGGTGTCACCGGACGGCAAAAGGAAAATACATTCATGTATGAACAACTCTTCATCCCAGTTAATTAATTTTTCTAAACAGTTAACGTAACGAACAATTTCGAATGAGAGAAAACTTTGTAGAATAGAAATTTACTGATTAGTGGTTCGTGTTTAAAATATCGTATCTTCCCAAAAACCTTCAGCTTAGAGAACATGTAAGCATACTCTTCAGCAGATTTTAATTTCTGATCCTTCAACATCTTCAGTATATCACAGACAGGTTAATAATGGAAGATGGGTATCGTCGTTAGTAAGAAAAGAGTTTTAGTACACCAGAAGCGAAGAGCTATATCATTATTTTCCTGTAACGACGTAAGATAATTGTAGATGGTTCCTCTAAAATAAATAAATGGAAAGAAAAGGAAAAAAAACTAAGATTGTTGGCAGGGAACTACGTTAATTTCCCATAATGTAATTTGTTTAAAGTAATTCTGTATCCATAAACATAATCTATTCGTAAGTCTTGTAATTTCCTACACACTTTTAGCTCTATACCGGGTCAAGGTGTTCTAACACTACAGGTAATTTGTTAAAGAACATGGATGAAAGTTTTTAAATATCTTCAGTGGATGATTGTATATGAATGTCGACTAAAACACAAGGCCAATCCAACGATATAAGCTACAACGTCTGCTTTTCAGTTCTGTTTGTAAATCAGATGACCTACATTACCGAGAAGTGACGTCTCTCTAACAAAGATCACCATTGTGGAAATAACCCTAATAGAGGACCTAGTCTACAGAAATCACATAGAATGAGGTGAAATTAAATCACCAGCCTCCTGCCGGTAATGGTTATTTCCAGTGCAGAGGACGCGGTTCCTTCAGGTGTGATAATTGTGGTAACTTTCGTGATGCCGCCTTTACCCTTTCCTCGCTGCATTACCCCGAGAGAATTTTAGCGGGTGCCTGTTAGAGCAGTTAATTGGAATATTCCAGTTCTTTCGGCTGCTGGCACGGGAGGACCCATTAATGCTCCACTGGTCCAGAGAATGAATCACTTTCAGAAAGCCCTTCTCAGAGAAAGATTTTCACTGCCGCGGTTAAGACGTTGTTTGCTACGAGACAATTACTTTCTACAGCCAGTGGTACTCTTTATTTCTCCTTTCCTTTACTGAGAGTGATGAACTTACCTCCCAATATCTTAAAAGGAAATTGTCTGGAATAATGCTTGCAGAAGATTCATCGCATAAGCCATATCAATGATTAAAAAAAAATTGTCTACATTTTTCAAATTTTTTTTCTTGTGGACAAAGTGATTGTCTCGTAACCATCAATATCTCCAACAGAAAGCTAAAGATAGCGGAAGCCGAATTACAAAAATAAATCAGTTCCAATACTTGATATTAAGTATCTAGCAATATTCTGAAATTCCTGACAGATCAAAACTTTGTGTCAGACCGGAATTCGATCCCAGTAACTTTAATTTTCGTATGAGAATGCTCTCCTTACTCAGCTATCCAAGCATCACAGCTTTACTTCCAACATGATCTTTTATTATACGTATTCTATTCGCTGTTGTGCACTAATATAGACAGTCGCTATCTTTTTTCCCCTGTTATCACATTTTCCAGAACATTTCTTCGTCACCATACCCATAGAATGTCTACAGTTCGCTGTTCTATTAGAATGTGAGTTTTGCAGGTTCCTCCATGACTTTCATGTGTTACTTTCTAGTACTGCATTTCCAAGAAGAGTTATCTGAGAAAAAAGTATGAATAATTTGATATTGTTCGAATCTTTGCCAAATATTACAGTGCAACTCACTGGGAAGTTTATGACAGTAACTTTTTATTGAACAATATATGGAGGTCCTTTCCCAGTATTTTGAGATACGGAGTGTGTGAATATTGACCCTTTTTAAACCTTTGTGCAAGCTGTTATTTGAATAACCGTATCTCCACGATCCCTTGGGCCTGCAAATTATTCCTACTTTCCGCTGGAAGACAGTCCTTGCAGTTTTCTGAGCAGATTATCGCGAAGTATACGACTCATTCTGCGACTTGGGACTGATATGGGTCCCACACATGGTGTATACAATGTTTACAACGTACCACAGTGGTGTAGAGGGAGAACGATCAGTTAGATATAGGACACTAGTGGTTTATCAAGTGGTGTAAATAGATCATACCGGCCTAAATATCTTTTGAGCTGCTATCCATGAACAGCATTTCTCGAGGTGTTTTCAACATGATAATGTTCGCCTTTATACCTTTGTCGTGACCCAACACGCTCGTTGGAGTGTCCACACGTTTCCTTGGCCGGCTCGATCACCAGCTCTTTCTCCAGTCGAACACACATGGGACTTGATCTGACGAGAACCCCAGTGTCATCCAGTAACATCATAAACAATCACTGTATTGTCCGACCAAATGCAACAACCATGGAACTCCATCCCAGAAACCGACTTCCGGCACCTGTACAATACAACACATGCGCTCTTGTATGCTAGCATTCACCATTCTGGCCGCTACATCGTTTGTTAATACAGAAGCATTTCCTGTTTGCAATGGTTTATCTCGCGCCTGTATTAACCTATGATCTGGCAATGTTAATCACTGAAATGTGTTAACAAGACAAATATAGTAATGAAATATCATTACATTAACTACGTTTTAGTGTTGCAGTTTTTTCCGTCAACACATTTATTTTGCTGGAATGTATTTTCGGCAAAGGCAGGCCTACTGTGCTCATCAAATGACGTGAACTCTTCATCTCACTGGGGACGCCTCACCAACTTCCACATTCCTGCCGCGCACATTATTCTCAGCTGATTACAGTACACTGTTTTGCAGTAGATCAATTGTTTACTCTTTCCAGTAATAACTATTTTATTTGGAAATCACGCATTATCAGTCATCATAGGTGAGTACTGAACACCTGACATGAGTACATCACTCTGCCAGAAAAGCACACTCATCATAATTTTCATGTTTATCAGACAGGAAGAGAATCATTTGGCAAATTCCCATTCCAGTCGTTTACTCTTAAAAATACACTCCTGGAAATTGAAATAAGAACACCGTGAATTCATTGTCCCAGGAAGGGGAAACTTTATTGACACATTCCTGGGGTCAGATACATCACATGATCACACTGACAGAACCACAGGCACATAGACACAGGCAACAGAGCATGCACAATGTCGGCACTAGTACAGTGTATATCCACCTTTCGCAGCAATGCAGGCTGCTATTCTCCCATGGAGACGATCGTAGAGATGCTCGATGTAGTCCTGTGGAACGGCTTGCCATGCCATTTCCACCTGGCGCCTCAGTTGGACCAGCGTTCGTGCTGGACGAGCAGACCGCGTGAGACGACGCTTCATCCAGTCCCAAACATGCTCAATGGGGGACAGATCCGGAGATCTTGCTGGCCAGGGTAGTTGACTTACACCTTCTAGAGCACGTTGGGTGGCACGGGATACATGCGGACGTGCATTGTCCTGTTGGAACAGCAAGTTCCCTTGCCGGTCTAGGAATGGTAGAACGATGGGTTCGATGACGGTTTGGATGTACCGTGCACTATTCAGTGTAACCTCGACGATCACCAGTGGTGTACGGCCAGTGTAGGAGATCGCTCCCCACACCATGATGCCGGGTGTTGGCCCTGTGTGCCTCGGTCGTATGCAGTCCTGATTGTGGCGCTCACCTGCACGGCGCCAAACACGCATACGACCATCATTGGCACCAAGGCAGAAGCGACTCTCATTGCTGAAGACGACACGTCTCCATTCGTCCCTCCATTCACGCCTGTCGCGACACCACTGGAGGCGGGCTGCACGATGTTGGGGCGTGAGCGGAAGACGGCCTAACGGTGTGCGGGACCGTAGCCCAGCTTCATGGAGACGGTTGCGAATGGTCCTCGCCGATACCCCAGGAGCAACAGTGTCCCTAATTTGCTGGGAAGTGGCGGTGCGGTCCCCTACGGCACTGCGTAGGATCCTACGGTCTTGGCGTGCATCCGTGCGTCACTGCGGTCCGGTCCCAGGTCGACGGGCACGTGCACCTTCCGCCGACCACTGGCGACAACATCGATGTACTGTGGAGACCTCACGCCCCACGTGTTGAGCAATTCGGCGGTACGTCCACCCGGCCTCCCACATGCCCACTATACGCCCTCGCTCAAAGTCCGTCAACTGCACATACGGTTCACGTCCACGCTGTCGCGGCATGCTACCAGTGTTAAAGACTGCGATGGAGCTCCGTATGCCACGGCAAACTGGCTGACACTGACGGCGGCGGTGCACAAATGCTGCGCAGCTAGCGCCATTCGACGGCCAACACCGCGGTTCCTGGTGTGTCCGCTGTGCCGTGCGTGTGATCATTGCTTGTACAGCCCTCTCGCAGTGTCCGGAGCAAGTATGGTGGGTCTGACACACCGGTGTCAATGTGTTCTTTTTTCCATTTCCAGGAGTGTGTGATGAGTCACAGAGAATGCATTGAAATTACGATAGAAATGGTGACTTATTTCTTTATAGACTGTTTGAAGAAGCATTTATTGTTAATGACTTAATTGTGCTTCTATAGCCAAAACAGAGAATAATTCGCCTAGTAGTAGCTATTGTGATAAAATCCTGGCGTATTGCTTCATTAAACAAGCAGCTGACTACCAGAGGTTTAAACAGCTTATGGAAAACATGTGTCGGTCTGGAGTAACTTAAGAGAATAAATATATTTATTTTCATACTAGGAAATTCTTTTTTTCGTTAGCTGTCGATGATTCTTAAAAACTTATAGTTCTGCAATGAAAAATGTAAAACAGGAATATAGCATCCGTTACACCACTGTAAATTAAGATTGGTGTGGTAACCAGACGGCGAAATACATTGTTTGCTTGCTGTCATTTGCCAAAATCGCATTTCGACATCGCCACCAGTTTATGAGGTACGAGGGATGTTACGAATATTTCATTCTCTCGTGTGTACGACCGGAAGTAAATGCGCTATATAAAATCTATTTTCTCGAGATTGCAGACAGACAAAGGCCTCCTCCCAAGTCTAAAGAAAAATAAAATTTATTGCGTAAATTTCGTATGCAGCAACACATGGTGTAATATACAGCAAATGCAGAATCATAGCTAACTCTATTATTCATTGAAGAGGTTTCGAATTTCACACCGTGCCTTATTCAAATACGAATGTCACAATGAATATGGCCATTAGTGAGGTTATGAGTGTAGTGACGTAACAAGACTGTTACGCCACACGGTAGTAGCCAAAAGAAAGGCACGCTAGACTAATGCAGACGGGCGTGAAGTCTGGAACATGAGAACTTATGAATGAATAAGAAGAAAAGTATGTAGATGCTTTTTACTTAACTTTTATTGATTCCTTGGAATACATCTCTCTTGAATACTCGTACGCTATAGGCACTGATACTAATGGCTCCTTGTTAGTTCGTAGCCATTAACTTCTGATGGCTATTCTGTCTCTCGGCTAATGAGAGCGAAAGGCTTCGTACCACTGGGCGATAGCTAGGTTCGCGTACAACTCGGGTCGAGTCCACTCTCGTATCACGAGACCTGCCTTGGTGGTGGCGCTAGGTCTGCGATCACAGTGGCGACACGCGGGTCCGACATGTACTACATGGACCGCGGCCGATTTAAACTACCACCTAGCGAGTGTGGTGTCTGGCGGTGACACCACATTCCTCCCCCGCAAATCGGCGAACGGTCGTGTAATAAGGCTTCCGCCCGCCGTGGGGAGGACCACATGTTGACGTATGCGATGAGGTGGGGAGCCTAACAACAGGCGAGGCTGTGCCACCCGCACCCGGCCATCCGGTCCGAGGGGAGCTAGGAAACGCCTGCAAAACTAGTCCAGGGTGCACGTCAACATGCGGTGTATGCGCCCGTAAAGAAACATGAGGGGCCGAAGTGTCGACCTCCATTGCGTCGGGGTAGCCGACGCGCGATGACGTCATGTGGTCCGGAGCGGTCGGGAGTTCCATGGCGGAGGACAGCTGGTCACGGGAAGCGATCGGCGGCGCGTGACCCTGGGAGGCGCTTGGCGGCTGCAACGAAGCGTCGAATGCGGTCGGCGGCGGCGGCGGCTGCTGCTGCTGCTGCTGCTGCTGCGGCGGCGGCGGCGGCGCGTCGCCATGGGGCAAAATGGAAGGCATCGTCGGTAACACCTGGGGATGAGGCGAGCCAGTAGATGGGTCCCCAGGGCGCTGACCGGACGGCACCGTCGCTGAAAGCAGACGGGGAGCGGCAGAACCCGAGCGACGACAGAGGCGCAGCTGATTGAGATGCCGACGCACCTCACCAGAGGCCCCCAAAACCAAATACATCGCGCGGCCGAGGCAGCGAAGAATGCGCCCTGCGAGCCAACGCCGTGAACCTCGATAGTTGCGATAAAATACAACGTCGCCTGGAGCAAAAGCAGGAGTCTGCCGCTGCGCAGGAACCTGATGCGGCGGATGCAGCAAAGACATCAAGGTGCGATGAGGACGACCGTGGAGCAACTCAGCCGGCGAGCGACCATCTCGGGGCTGAGAGCGATACGAAGACAAAAAGAGCAACAATGCGTCCTCGCGAGAATGCGACTCTTTCAATTTCAACATCTGTGACTTGAAAGTCCGGACCAAACGTTCAGCGGCACCGTTGGACTGAGGCGAAAACGGCGCGGATGTCAGATGTTGAATACCATTGGCCTGGCAGAATGACTGAAATTCAGCGGACATGAATTGTGGGCCATTGTCGGAAACAATAGTCTGCGGAAGACCTTCAATGCAAAAGATAGCAGACAACGCTTGGATGGTGGCGGAGGACGTCGTGGAAGACATCCGAACAACAAAAGGAAAATTACTGAAGGCGTCGACCAGAACCAACCATCGAGCATTCCAGAATGGACCAGCAAAATCAATGTGCAAGCGTTGCCAAGGGGAAGTGGCTTTTGGCCACGCAAAGACTTTCCGCGGCGGTGCGGACTGTTGTTCGGCACACGCCGGGCACGAAGAACACATATTCGTAATCGCAGCATCGATTCCGAACCAAGTACAGTGCTGACGAGCAAGTTGTTTCGTTCGCACTATACCCCAATGTCCTTGATGAAGAAGCCGTAAAACAGAGGACTGCAACGAACGTGGGACCACGACTCTGGACTGATCATTATCAGAACGCAACAACAAAACACCACGTCGAACAAAAAGTCTCTCCTTGTGAGCAAAAAATCGGCGAACCAACGGATCCTCGATCCGAGACTTTGACAAAGGCCATTGCGTAGCAACAAAACGTAAAACAGGAGCAAGGACAGGGTCAGCAGCTGTGGCTGTAGCGACACGACGAAAATCAATCGGAAACGATTCGACCACTTCATCGGTTTCCGAATCAATGAACATGCAAGCAAGTTCGGAAGAATCGAATGCTTTATCCTCAGCAACAGGCAAACGGGACAACGCATCGGCGTTTCCGTGCTTAGCAGTGGACCGATACAAGATATCGTAGCGGTACTGCGAGAGGAAAATAGACCAGCGAATGAATTTCTGCGCTGTACGTGGAGGTACAGGCTTGTTCGGATGAAAAAGCGATGTCAAAGGTTTGTGGTCTGTGATGATGGTAAAGTGACGACCATACAAGAAATCATGGAACTTAGTAACACCAAACACGAGAGCCAAAGCTTCTTTCTCTACCTGTGAATAATTTCTTTGCGCAGACGAGAGCAATTTTGACGCAAAGGCAATAGGGCGATCATGGGAGCCAACTTTGTGCGCAAGCACAGCACCGATCCCGAAATCCGATGCATCTACCATCAACAAAAGGGGTTTCTGGGGATCGAAAGGCGTAAGGCAAGTATTAGAAAGCAACGCCGATTTCAACTGGCGAAAGGCGCGTTCACATTCCGGCGTCCAGACGAACGGAACACCTTTACGGCGTAAGCGATGAAGCGGAGCTGAAATGGAAGAGGCATTGCGCACATATTTATGGTAATAATTAATTTTACCCAACACACTCTGTAGCTGTTTCAGATTTTTAGGGGACGGCAAGTCGTGTATGGCACGGAGGTGCGCTGGACTTGGATGTATGCCTTGGGCATTAATGACATGTCCCAGGTATGGTAAGTCACGAGCAAAAAACACACATTTGTCCTTCCTCAAGCGAAGACCATTTTGCCGCAAGACCTGAAATAATGTTCGTAAATTCGCAAGATGATCTTCTTCTGTCTGTCCGGAGATCACGATATCGTCCAGATAGTTTGCTGCAGTAGGGACCGACGCACAAATAGTTTGTAAATATTGCTGAAACAAGGCAGGGGCGGATGCACACCCGAATGGCAGTCTTTTGAAGCGGTACAATCCAAGATGCGTGTTAACCACCAATACGCGCTGGGATTCGTCGTCCACCGGTATTTGCAAGTACGCATCGGCTAGGTCCAACTTTGAAAAATATTTTCCCGGGCACAGTTTAGCAAAAAGATCTTCCGGGCGGGGCAAAGGAAAAGTAGCAGTCACTAGCTGTGGATTCACTGTGGCCTTGAAGTCCACGCAAAGTCTCAATTTTCCGGAAGGTTTTGGCAAAATTACTAAGGGGGAGGCCCAGAGAGAAGCTTGCACACGTTCAATTACACCCTGTGATTCGAGATCGTGTAACGTTCTTGCGACCTCATCACGCAATGCGTGGGGAACATTGCGCGCCCTGAAAAATTTCGGTTGCGCGTTTACCTTTAGTTCTAAATGTGCTTCATAGTTTTTAGCGCAACCTAAGCCCGGTGCAAAAATGTCTGCAAATTCGTCACACAGCCGGGAAACACTGTCTGGAGGCACAGTCTGATTCACAGATAGGACCTGATTTACAATAGACATGTTAAACAACTTAAATAAATCTAGACCAAACAAGTTCACTGGCGTAGAAGAACGAAGAACGTAAAATGACACAAGTTTTGTTTGTCCCTTGTATGTTGCAAGAAGGCTGCACTGTCCTAACACAGGAATTTTCTGTCCGGAATATGTAGTTAGCGTAACATTTGCGGAACGCAACGGAGGTGCGCCCAGTTGTTTGTACGTGTCGTGATTGAGCAATGAAACTGCAGCTCCGGTATCGAGCTGGAATGGTATCACTTTGCCTTCAAAGTCTAAGTCCACAAAAAGTTTATTGTCCTGCTGACGACAAGAGCGACTGTTTTGTGCAATTGGAACAGACACTGGTACAGAATCACTTGCTAATTGACGTGATCTCCGGCGACGTCGACGCACAGTTTTTGTGGGACGATCACAGTCACTGTTAGAGAAAGTGTCACTGGACGAAGCGGAATTAACGACATGAATGTCCATAGGCGAAGGTCCACGAGCCTGAGTGTCCTTGGTTCGATTCCGGCGCGAAGCAAAGGGCCTGGAACGATTGTGATTGTCTGATCTGAGCTTTTTCTGGCAAACACTTTGAACATGTCCTTTCTTATTGCAGAAAAAGCAAATAGCTTGGCGTGACGGGCAATGTTCACGCGAATGTCTAGTAGCACACCGCGGGCACGATTTCACTGCATTTGCGGGCTGGCGCGGCACACCTGGCTTAGCACGCGGCGGTCGCTGGGCGGCCGTGCGCGAGGCCCGGTCACCGGGCCGCGCAGCGCGTCCAGCGGGCCGGTTAATGTTACACACGGCTGGCGAAGTTTCAAAAGATTCCTGAGCACAGTCCAGTGTGTCCTGTCTATCCAATATGTCTATCACTTGTTGAAGGGAGGGATTAACTAGTTTCAAAATTTGCTCCCGTATGCGAACATCAGAAACGTTCTGTGCAATTGCATCACGCACCATTGTATCTGAATAAGAAAGACCACAGTCACATTCAAAGGCACAGTCCCTAGTAAGTCCTTGCAATGTTGCTACCCACTCCCTATTAGTTTGACCGGCCGTACGTTTTGTACGAAAAAACGTATACCGTTTTGCAACCACATTAACTGTTTCTTTGAAATAGGCATCTAATGCAGACAAAATTTCCTCGTAGGACAGAGTTGCTACGTCTCGCCGGGGAAACAATTTCACTATCACACGGTATGTGGACACACCGACACAAGAAAGCAAAAACGGCTGCCGCTCATTACCTTGAATTCTGTAGGCAGCTAGGTGAAAGTGGAACTGACGAGACCACTCTTGCCAGGTCTCGTGGTTCGGGTCGTAGTGCCTAAAAGGCGGTGCAACGGCAGGTTGTGGCTGCGGTAGCGGTGAAGCGGCTGCGGCCGCATCGGTGTGCAGCGCACGTTGACCCTGGACGAGCTGTCCAAGGGCATCCAGTAACGCCTGCGTCTGCTGATTCTGCAAGCGATAAAATTCGGACAGTACATCTGGAGAATGTGGCGAAGCCATGACACAATTAAATAGAAACAATCAGAACACTTGAAACGTCATCAATGGTACAAACAAAGTAATACAAACTCTTTATCCCATCCTCGTCGCCAATCTGTAGTGACGTAACAAGACTGTTACGCCACACGGTAGTAGCCAAAAGAAAGGCACGCTAGACTAATGCAGACGGGCGTGAAGTCTGGAACATGAGAACTTATGAATGAATAAGAAGAAAAGTATGTAGATGCTTTTTACTTAACTTTTATTGATTCCTTGGAATACATCTCTCTTGAATACTCGTACGCTATAGGCACTGATACTAATGGCTCCTTGTTAGTTCGTAGCCATTAACTTCTGATGGCTATTCTGTCTCTCGGCTAATGAGAGCGAAAGGCTTCGTACCACTGGGCGATAGCTAGGTTCGCGTACAACTGGGGTCGAGTCCACTCTCGTATCACGAGACCTGCCTTGGTGGTGGCGCTAGGTCTGCGATCACAGTGGCGACACGCGGGTCCGACATGTACTACATGGACCGCGGCCGATTTAAACTACCACCTAGCGAGTGTGGTGTCTGGCGGTGACACCACAATGAGCACTTCACCATGAAGCTGATATACGAGAATAAAGCTAAAAGTAACACGAAAATCAACGTTTTATACAGAATAGCTTCTTTAAAATCGTTTGAGGGAGTTTACAGGGCATGCGCCTCAATTGTGCCAGTGCAGCGCATCACCAACTGGCGTGGGCAAAGAATGTCTATGTATGTCTCAGTATGTGCAGGACAGGACCTACACGGCATGTGGGGAACTTGCACTCTGTGCTGGAATGTTGTGTCGCTTCACACTTGCTGTAAGTGCCTCAGTCTGTGCTTAGCCTTACTCCTAGATAAAAAATGAATATGACTTTTATGCAGGAAATTTAATGTTATTTAATTCTGAATTTCTGGTTGTCTCGCTATCTCGCTGTTTTCCTGAGTGAGCAGGGAGAGAAAATCACTTCTGTTAACACAATAATTTCATAGTGAGAAAGATAGACAAAAAAGAAAAATTTAATTATTAATTTTATATTGTTCACATTTTAAAAAAGTAAGGTAAAATTTGCTCAAACGTCAGTTTTACAACTCTGTAAGTGCACAATTAAGCCAGTGGTGTATTAACCCAGACAATGTATATCAAAATAGGTCGAATATGGGAAACAATTTGTACTTTTGTACAGTGCCAGGAGGGAGTGTCATGAACAGCATACTCAAAATACTAATCAGTACACAACCGAATTACAATAAATATCCTATAAAGAAACCTGTTCTTTTTTCCCTAGAACTAATAGTATTTGCAAAAACAACGACAGAATATTGAAACTCTCGCGGCCTGCCCATGCAGTGCAGTTTAGTTTGTTTGTGTGGACCCATTTCAGGTAGACCATAAGTGTCCTGCATGAATTTGTTCGTCTCTACTTCCTCTACATGGTTGCGGTACATTGTAAACAGTTATCAGTAACATACTGAACAATCGAGCAATATTCTAGTATTGAAAGTAGAACTGCTTCTTCTGCTGGTAACTTTCAGTCCCGCAGTATCCCCCCAACTAAACGTAGCTGACAGTTAAACAGTATCGGACATAACGTGGCGCTTCACTTCATATCTCATCACGCTTGTGATGCATTACAGTTAAAAATACAACATTCAAAAACTGTTCGAATGTGTGTGAAATCTTATAGGACTTAACTGCTAAGGTCATCAGTCCCTAAGCTTACACACTACTTAACCTTAATTATCCTAAGGACAAACACACACACCCATGCCCGAGGGACCAGCCGCACAGTCCATGACCGCAGCGCCATAGACCGCTCGGCTAATCCCGCGCGGCTGCAACATTCGTCCTTCTTGAAGTTCTTCCCTACATTAAGAGCAACTCACCAGTCTTTGGCTGAGATCAGACTAAACATTAATGCAGCTTGCTGGATACAGCATCTTAATAGCTAACTCTGTAATTTGGAAAAATCTGAGATTTCAACTAATATTCGCTAAGACATTAATGTGTAACGTAACACCAACGGGCCTGTTACACTTCCTAGAAGAAAGTCATATATTAATTCAATGTCTGTAGATGACTCTCCGTCCAAGAGCGTAAGTCCAGCGAAGGTAACACGTATAACTCTGCGGACGCTAGAAGACAGAAAAGCTAAGCCGGGATGAAATTCTGGTCGCACACCTCCCCGAATAAGTGGCTTTATGCGCTGTCCACTAAAACGGAGATTCGTTTACTAGAAGATACAAATTGCAATTTTTTCCTAATACCAGCTGAAAGGAAGTTATTGGTAATTTTCAAATGGGCTCTGAGCACTATGGGACTTAACATCTGAGGTCATCAGTCCCCTAGAACTTAAAACTACTTAAACCTAACTAACCTAAGGACATCACACACATCCATGCCCGAGGCAGGATTCGAACCTGCAACCTTAGCGGTCGCACGGTTCCAGACTGAAGCGCCTAGAACCACTCGGCCTATTGGTAATGTTACAACATACACTGTCAGATAGACTGTGGACTTAGTCATTTAAGTTCTGCAGACAATTGACGACGTCAGCAAAATTTTTTGGGCGTTTGAAAAAAATAGCAACCATTTAATACAAAGTCGTAAGTACGAAGTCCAGTGTATCATAATTACGTTTTCTTGTCGCGTTCATGGTAAGTAACTTTCGCCTGAGAAACACATTGCCTACTTAAAAGGAAAATCGATCGTTTGTAATTCAGATCTTACAGCACACTTTCTTGCGTGTCACTGCATCTCCCAGTATTACAGTAGGCCGCATATGACAAGAGGAAGCTTTTTGAGAATCGTACAGACACAGACAGTGGCACAATCTTATAATTATTGGTTGGTAATAATGAAAGATTCTGCGTAAATAATTTAACGGAGATTTATTCTGGAGTGGGAGCTCACTCATGTAAACTGTAACAGAAAATGATATGCGACGATATTTCTCCGTGTTCTGTTGACACGTTCGTCGTAGGGACGTGCTCTATAGAGACTTGTTTACGACTTGAGTTTGCGGCCAGACTGCCGGCAAAGTGGAAGGTCGAGACCAAACTCTTCTTATAGGTTTAGCAAACTCTAGGAACACAAACATCCTGGTCAAACGGAAGCGGGAGAGGGAAGACAAAAGATTTGAGCTCTTCAGTCGGAAAACAAAATGAAGCAAGTTTAATAGCGGAGAACGAAATGGAATTTTAATGCCCTCTAATGTTGCGTGGCGCATAAGGGACTTAAGTTTTTCGCATTCACAAAGTCTGGCGCGGTACCTCAACCAACTTCACCGTGAGTTTGAGCTTTAAATCCTGCGTAACGTAAATGAAAAGAAGACGGTGCAGGATGGATATTAAACACTAAGCTATGCAGCTCTCCCTCTTGTTATTGTTACACGATGTCACTGTAGGTGTTTCTGCAAATACTGGAGAGCCATTGAGTCTTGGAAAGATGTCGCAGACGTCACAATAAATACACTCATTGTACGCACGCTTATAGACTTTAAAGACGAACTCAATATATACTTTACCACTTTCGTGGTCGATACCTGTAAATATTATGCATGTAGCATGTGTCAAGTTTTAAGACAGTGGATCATTGTACAAAGATGTATGATATCGTCCATATTCGCTTGCACAGCTGCCGTACGTCGTACTACGCTGGAGAAGTTTATCATGCGGCCATTAAAAGCACCCAAGTGAAATTTCACTCATTTGGGTAGTGACTTTTGTTATTTATTTATTTATTTATTTAACCTGGCAAGATTAGGGCCATCTTACATCTAACCAGACATTCTACTTATTTTACATTCATATGTTTTAGTAGGCATGTTAAACTGCATCTAGTACAAAAAGTGAAATAAACAGTTAGAAAGATACACCTGGAAAAATACATACATATAGAGTACTGTTATAATTAGACATTATTGAAGAGACAGATTTTAATTTTGTGGAGAACTTTATGAGGATGATAGTAGGAAATGCTTCAACTTCTTCTTAAAAGCTGCAGGAGATTGAATTTTGCGCAAGGTAAGGGGCAGTTTGTTCCAGAGGCGGACAGCAGTAACTGAGAAGGAGTTTGCAAAAGTTTTGTTTTATGAGTGGGCACAGTTAGGATACCAAATAAGAGTGACCTCGTGTTTCGATTATGATGGCATGACAGGTTTTTAATCTCTGAAGCAAGGTACTGGGGTGCTTGCGCGACGAGGAGTCGGTGAAGTAGTTAGGACAAAAAAAAACTGTTTATGTAGTGACAGACTTATAGTGATTTCTTACCTTAGGCGATTATTTACAATAATTACATGACTGAAAACTCGCAAGACTGTACTAGCTGTTAATCAGCAATAAGTATGGCTGATTGTCATCACTTCTGATGACAAGCGATGTGCTGAGTGATCTTCAGGCAGATATAGTGTCACACATGAGGAAAACATTAAAAATGTCCAAGAGTAGGAATACCTATGTTGAAAACTTTCCCCCAACTGGGATTTTTAAAAAAAATTCGCCCTGGACACTTCACCACCTTTGAGTTACCGGTTTATACCACAAAAAACAAACTGTGTCGGTTAATAGACGTAACCAGGTACAGTATTCTATTGTTTTTGTACCACATAATCAGAGAAGTAAGACGTATTTGTGTCCACATGAGTCGGTGATATATTACAGTGCAAAATGAAGCTAGAAACCTAATACACGTGCTTGAAAATGATCCATTGTTGAAAATGATCGATCTCATAGATAATGAATAGAATACAGCTTTCTGGGGCCATGTTTTTGTTCTCAAAATGTGTTGAGCCTGAGGATTGCTACAAAAGCAAAACTTAAAAAAAATTGTAAAATAATATTCGTTGGTTTAGGGTAATACTATTTTCCACAGATAAAAACAATAGTTTTTTTCTTTTTTTTTTTTTTTTTTTTAAGAAAACGTACCTTGTAAAGGAACAACGCTTTGTGTACTGATTTCTCCCCAATGATCTGCTAACAAATAGCTACGTATCTCTTCAACAGTAATCGCTGAGGCTCAGCTGGGTTTGGGGTTGTTATTGTTTGGCAAGATGCATGCTTTTCTTGCCACTGGGCCTCATACACAACAGACAGATTTATACATTTAAACTTCAAACGTATCACAGATAATTTTTTAGTCAGCCTCTCATAATAAACACAAAAAGAAGGTATTTATAGTTCTTTGAACACTACTTCCAGCCTTTAACTTAATTTGTAAGTGACTCCCCTTCTATTTTTATTTTAACTGATATCAATCTCGATATATCTGACACGTTTAATGTTTAAGTTTTTTATTTAACATCAATGTTGATTTCATTTGTTCATATATATGTAGTATTAACTATCATTGTTACTATGATCTTTATTATTTAATTTCCTAACTGTACTGAGCATAGTAAGCATTGGCTGTTCATTCAGGTGTGTTTGCCGTCTATTCACTTTCCACGTGCAGTAGTGATCAACAGAACACATGTCGCTCGAATAGAGGAAACATGGTTTACTAGTAAATGACCCGAGATCATTTTACCACTTTTTGTGTGGTTCAAATGGCTCTGAGTACTATGGGACTTACGATCTGAGGTCATCAGTCCCCTAGAGCTTAAACCTAACTAACCTAAGGACA
Source organism: Schistocerca piceifrons (assembly GCF_021461385.2). Classification (NCBI taxonomy): domain Eukaryota; kingdom Metazoa; phylum Arthropoda; class Insecta; order Orthoptera; family Acrididae; genus Schistocerca; species Schistocerca piceifrons. The sequence goes on from NC_060139.1 coordinate 49,758,266, forward strand.
TCACACACATCCATGCCCAAGGCAGGATTCGAACCTGCGACCGTAGCAGTCGCGCGGTTCCAGACTGAAGCACCTAGAACCGCTCGGCCACAGCGGCCCGCTGGGTTTCTTCGTCTGCTATATCTTATGCTCATACTATTTGCTTAAGGAACAGAAAAATGATAGTATAACGAAACTATGAAAAATCTACATATCGATCTCCGGACGTGCACTCGAACCATCGTTCTCTTGATCGCGAATGTGGGACTTAGCAATGCTCCACTTCATTCTGGGGAAGTTACGTACCCTGTATCCGATATATTCTACGTCGCAGACACCTATGGAAAAGAAGATTATGAATATAATTCTGAAGCACAGTTAGTACAAGTGTATTGTCATCCATATATGTAACTACGAATGAACCCTCATTATCATTGTGTTATCAGGCTATTGAAAGAACCTTATGCCTCTGTAGTGTGTTCTATTTGAGTACGTTTTTGTGTTAGAGCTGCAAGTAACCCAAGGGCCAATGCCGAAACCGTTTGCTAGCGAAGAATAACATAAAAATATTTCTTCTGACAATACAGAACTTTGCGGAAATGATGATATCCTAGTTTCCAGATGAAATTCTGTCGCTAAATTTCTCATTCACTAAATTTGCATCCTCCAAAACGCTGTATTTAAGTGTGTATTAAGCTGCAGCGTGTTTCTAAACTCACCTTATGAACACATAGTGTTTAGAGATGGCTATAGGTAGTTACTCCTTTTGGGTAGGAATGTATATGCTGTTCCTGTGCAACACATATAAACATGTAGATAGTGGGTTCTATTCGTTGGGTCTGCTGTGTTATTTCTAAATGGTATATTGTGCCTTTAAATGAATTTAGGTCTCTTGGAATACAGATAATATTATCTCTTGAAAATGAAGGTAGAGATATAATAAGTCTTATAATTTGTAGCGGAATATTTCGATCGACTTGCATGAGGAACATGCCATATGCCAGGTTACTTCTGCCACGAACAACCCAACTGCTATCACGTAATGTGATATCTACTTCTCAATGGCTGCCATCCTTTGCTGTGTACTAGTAATTGGCGCTGTCCTTCACTATTATATCAATGACATATTGTCAAATAAGGTTACTGTTCCTTTGAAAAATAAATTTAAGGAAGCATAGCTTTTCCTGCACCTCAACGTTGACATATTTGAGAGTTACCCACACAGTTAAATACTCTCCCCTTTACGTCCTCAAACACTTGATCCTTAGTAACACGTTATGGCTTGGATGTGCTTCAACAATACACAGAAAGTTTCTTTCACCAATATAATGGGTGAGGGGACCCCATGTAAACAGCCACGTCTTGTGAACTATGAAATAAAGGAATTAAATTTTATGAAAATATTCAAATGTGTGTGAATTCCTAAGGGACCAAACTGCTAAGGTCGTCGGTCCCTAGACTTACACACTACTTAGACAAACATATCTTAAGAACAACACACACACACACACACACACACACACACACACACACGCCTGAGGGAGGACTCGAACCTCCGTCGGGAGGGGCCTCGCAATCCGTGACAAGGCATCTCTAACCGCGCTTCCACTCCACGTGGCAAATTTTATGAGATGAACGTGTACTGCTTCTGACCGCGCGTACAGACTATCTGGAAATGTTAAAAAACGAACAGAAAAATTAAGATGTAAAAATTTTCACCGAATTACAGTTACCCATAGACATCAGAACACTCCAATAAACGACAACGAAGAAGGAGTTCGCCGTTTATTATATATAATTGGTGTCGGGAGTGCCTGTAGTGTGTCCACGTGAAGGACAATCAGACAAACGGAATGAAATTTTACGAGTGGATTGTAATGTACAGTTTTCCTTCGGAGTAGAGGATCACAAAAAGAATACGAGAAAAAACACAAAAATTACAAAAATGTGATTTTCACCTAAATTCGCTGTCTGATAAGAAGAACACGCTGTAATATTTGAGATCTTCTTAGAGACATTAGGACACTTCGGTTCGTGAACGACAGTGCACGGTACCAATAACCAATACGTTCCAAAAAGAAACGGGTAAAAATGCGATTCTTCTGGTGGTCATATACCGGGTTCTGTTAGTCATAGAGATGACGGATCAAGTGTTTGCAATAGACCCTGGACTAGCGATCACTTGTACACCTGTCGGAAGAACGGACATACTGTACACAAACAAAATTTAATTATTACACACTTCCTCCAACCCACGGAAATTGAACACGGTTGGTTATTTAGCATTAGGTGTTATCTATGGTGCAGCTTAAGAGGCACCACGTTTTCCTAGGCAGTTGCTGAGAAAACCCCGACCGACCACGATACTTGGGTACAAAAGGCATCAGTTACAGGGATGGCCGCTTCTGTAGTCTCTTTTAACGGCAGATCATCAAAATTTTACTTTATATTTTATATACGGTATTCTCTGATAGCTTCGAAACTTTTTATGTTATCATTATTCGAGATTCAGAGGTTGAAAACCAAAAAATGGTTCAAATGGCTCTGAGCACTATGGGACTTAACATCTTAGGTCATCAGTCCCCTAGAACTTAGAACTACTTAAACCTAACTAACCTAAGGACGTCACACAACACCCAGCCATCACGAGGCAGAGAAAATCCCTGACCCCGCCGGGAACCCGGGCGTGGGAAGCGAGAACGCCACCGCACGACCACGAGATGCGGGCAGGTTGAAAATCACCTTACTTATATAGAAAAGAGTGGAAATCGGTTTTCGGCAGATTTGGACATTCGGCCGAGAGTATTTAAAAGCTAACTATAAAAAAGCCACAAAATTTTTACTGTACGTTCCTTAAACATTCATTTAGAAAAGCCATTTTCCTCTTTTCCAAATACTGTAAGTAAACATTATCAAATTATACCCGAAAAATCAAAAGTACCAATTGTGGGGATGCCCACATCTATGATTTCTAGACACGGCAAATCGTTGAAATTTTTACCATATATTCTTATGAGGATGTTCTCGAGAAAATGTGAAACCTTTTTTCTATATTATTATCCATTACCGAGATACCGAAGATCCAAATTGCCGTACTTACACGCGAGAAGTAAGCACGTAATATCCGGTCTAGGCGTGAATATAGTTTTGGCTGACGTACGGAACACATGGCACGGGTTCGATGGCTACTAGAAGAGGTCTAAGGTCACCAAAATATGTTTTTAGTCAGTATTTTTCACCAATAATACGTAATGATGCACTCTCTCTGTATAACGAGAATTTCGCGCCTGTACAAATACATCCAAGGTGGTACTACAGTGACAAAAATAAATTAAAATCACTGCCAAAAATTATGTAAAAGTAGAAAGGCTGAACATTCGGTAAAATACACTCCTGGAAATTTAAATAAGAACACCGTGAATTCATTGTCCCAGGAAGGGGAAACTTTATTGACACATTTCTGGGGTCAGATACATCACATGATCACACTGACAGAACCACAGGCACATAGACACAGGCAACAGAGCATGCACAATGTCGGCACTAGTACAGTGTATATCCACCTTTCGCAGCAATGCAGGCTGCTATTCTCCCATGGAGACGATCGTAGAGATGCTGGATGTAGTCCTGTGGAACGGCTTGCCATGCCATTTCCACCTGGCGCCTCAGTTGGACCAGCTTTCGTGCTGGACGTGCAGACCGCGTGAGACGACGCTTCATCCAGTCCCAAACATGCTCAATGGGGGACAGATCCGGAGATCTTGCTGGCCAGGGTAGTTGACTTACACCTTCTAGAGCACGTTGGGTGGCACGGGATACATGCGGACGTGCATTGTCCTGTTGGAACAGCAAGTTCCCTTGCCGGTCTAGGAATGGTAGAACGATGGGTTCGATGATGGTTTGGATGTACTGTGCACTATTCAGTGTCCCCTCGACGATCACCAGTGGTGTACGGCCAGTGTAGGAGATCGCTCCCCACACCATGATGCCGGGTGTTGGCCCTGTGTGCCTCGGTCGTATGCAGTCCTGATTGTGGCGCTCACCTGCACGGCGCCAAACACGCATACGACCATCATTGGCACCAAGGCAGAAGCGACTCTCATCGCTGAAGACGACACGTCTCCATTCGTCCTTCCATTCACGCCTGTCGCGACACCACTGGAGGCGGGCTGCACGATGTTGGGGCGTGAGCGGACGACGGCCTAACGGTGTGCGGGACCGTAGCCCAGCTTCATGGAGACGGTTGCGAATGGTCCTCGTCGATACCCCAGGAGCAACAGTGTCCCTAATTCGCTGGGAAGTGGCGGTGCGGTCCCCTACGGCACTGCGTAGGATCCTACGGTCTTGGCGTGCATCCGTGCGTCGCTGCGGTCCGGTCCCAGGTCGACGGGCACGTGCACCTTCCGCCGACCACTGGCGACAACATCGATGTACTGTGGAGACCTCACGCCCCACGTGTTGAGCAATTCGGCGGTACGTCCACCCGGCCTCCCGCATGCCCACTATACGCCCTCGCTCAAAGTCCGTCATCTGCACATACGGTTCACGTCCACGCTATCGCGGCATGCCGTGCGATGGAGCTCCGTTTGCCACGGCAAACTGGCTGACACTGACGGCGGCGGTGCACAAATGCTGCGCAGCTAGCGCCATTCGACGGCCAACACCGCGGTTCCTGGTGTGTCCGCTGTGCCGTGCGTGTGATCATTGCTTGTACAGCCCTCTCGCAGTGTCCGGAGCAATTATGGTGGGTCTGACACACCGGTGTCAATGTGTTCTTTTTTCCATTTCCAGGAGTGTATTTCTAACAAAAACTTTTCTCTTTTAAAATGCAAAGCACAAGCCACGAAATTTCGATGAACTGCGCTCGATGAGCAAAGTATCAAGAAAAAATTTAAAGCAAAGAATTTGTGTTAAAACATTATACGCACTTATCTGCTGTATATAAATGTGTCGAAGCATACAAACTTTTCTCACTTGCAGAATTCGTGTTATACAAGCTGCTCATCCGGCTTTAGCAGGGAATAGAAGGGACCAGCCCAGAAATGCTCAATCTCTCTAAAAGGAAAATTAGGAACTAGCTGCTTTAACTTTCATTCCGCCTTCTCGCCAAAAGTTGTGAGTTATTTATATATTCGCACTTTTTTGTGCTGAAAGGCAATTGTATAGGGATAGTGACGCTACAAGAGAGAGGAGACAGTGGAAGTGGGAGGGAAAGAAAGAGGAGCCAATGATGGCGATAAAGAGGTAATGGTACTGAAATGGAGAAGTGGACGAAGAAAATATCAGAAGGCCAGGGAGAGAGGAGATACTGGTGTGAGTGAGAGACAGTGGCAGTAAAAGAGAAACAAGGATGTTTGGAAACAGAAGCAGTAGGAGGAAAAGAGAGAGGAAACAGTGGAAGTAAAAACTAGAGATGGATGGAGGCAATACACAGGTTTGGGCGGGACGACCCTCACAGGGCGACTATGTACGAATAAGAGAGAGCGAATTTTGCAACAAAATTTTAAACACCTCGTTACAGGGAAGAAAATTGAGTTGGGCCGTCAGATGTTTAGAGCTGGCGAGGTATGGTGAAGTCAGTGGCAGATGGGAGACAAAAGGAGTCACTGTAAGTGGGGAGAGGAGACAGTGACAGAGAGATTTACTGTCAATCAACGAGAGGAAGGAGACATTGGGAGGGAGACGTATATAGATAGTGGTAACAAGATACACTGGAAACCAATGGAAGAAAATTAATATACTGGGAGAGAGAGAGAGATATACACGCGGAGGTGACAACAGTCCTGGGATACCTCCTAATGTCATGTAGGACCACCTTTTGACCGGTGTAGCGCTGCACGCCTGCAAGGCATGGATTCAACAATTCGTTGGAAGTCTCCTGCAGAAATTGTGAGCCATGCTGCCTCTATAGCCGTCCATAATTGTGAAAGTATTGCCGGTGGAGGATACTGTGCACGACCTGACCTCTACCTGATGTCCCTCAAACGTTCTTTGGGATTCATGTCTGGTGGTCCGGGTGACCAAATCATACGCTCGAATTGTTGTCAAACTAACAGCGAACAACTGTGGCCAGGTAAGATGACGCATTGTCATCCGTAAAAATTCCATTTTTTGGGAACGTGAAGTCACTGAATGGCTGCAAATGGTCTCCAAGTTAGCGAACATAACCACTTCCAGTCAATGATCGCCTCTGTTAGACGATAGGTCCCAGTCCATTCCAAGTACACACAGCAATCGTTATGGGGCCACCACCAGCTTGCGCATACCATGGCTTCGTGTGGTCTACGCCACACTGGAAACCCTCAGCTCTTAGCAACTGAAATCTGGACTCATCTGATCAGGTCACCGTTTTCCAGTCGTCTAGGGTCCAACCGATATGGTTACGATCTCAAGAGAGACACTACAGGAGAAGTGTCTTTAGCAAAGCCAGTCGCGTCGGACTTCTGCTGGTATAGCCCATTAACGCCAAATTTCGCCGCACTGTCCTAACGGATCGTTCGCCGTACGTCCCACATTTATGTCTGCGGTTTTTCAGGCAGCGTTGCTTGTCTGTCAGTAGTGACAACCCCGCTGCTCTCGGTCGTTAACTGTAGGCAGTCGGCCAAGGCGTTGTCTGTGACGACACATTGGTAGTTTCGGTACACTCTTGACACTGTGCATGTTGTGACTTGGCAAGACAGACAAGCCACTATGAGGTAGCCGAAAGGCACGCGTTTACGCTCACGCAGGCTGGCGTGAGGTCTGGAACAGTTAAAGGAGTTGAGACTAGTAGAATAAGTACGTAGCTTCTGGAATACTTAACTTTAATCCATAATTAGTGAACATCGGTCTGACGGTACATGCATCACAAGATTAATAGCAAATGATAATGGCGCCTTGCTAGGTCGTAGCAACTGACGTAGCAGAAGGCTATGCTAACTATCGTCTCGGCAAATGAGAGCGTAATTTGTCAGTGAACCATCGCTAGCAAAGTCGGCTGTACAACTGGGGCGAGTGCTAGGAAGTCTCTCTAGACCTGCCGTGTGGCGGCGCTCGGTCTGCAATCACTGACAGTGGCGACACGCGGGTCCGACGTATACTACCGGACCGCGGCCGATATAAACGCTACCACCTAGCAAGTGTGGTGTCTGGCGGTGACACCATAGTGCATCTCTGAATATTGAATTCTCTAACAATTTCCGAAATGGAATGTCTCATACGTGTAGCTACAACTACGAAACCGCCTTCAGAGTCTGTTAATTCCGTCGTGCGTGCAATATCACGTCGGAAACATTTTCGCATGGATCACCTGAGAATAAGTGACAGCTTCGCCAATGCACTGCCCTTTTATACCACGTATACGAGATACTCCTGCTATCCGTAAATGTGCATATCGCTGTCCCAAGACCTGTCACATCATTGTATAGACAGTAGCAGTGAGTGGGCTACGCTGGTATGTAGGCTTCACTAGCAAGAGGGACTTGGTAACATATTTTAGAATGTTTAATGGAAACTGAGCGCGAATATGTTCGTATGCCTGTTTCTCCGGTGGGAAAGGCGGAACAAGGATTGACGCTGCTTCTTCCCCACCTACCTGTCAGCGTCTTTTAAAGAGAAACGTAATCACCTTTTTTGTGCTCCGACAGGAATACGGTATCACAAACATAATATGAGAAACGAACAGAAAAATTACAAAAACATAATTCGCACCCAGTTTCTCTAATCAATGACAGAAACAAGGCTGCAGATTTTCGTGGAGACATCAGAGCACCTCAATAAGGGACTGTAGAAAACGGGTCGAGATTAGAGATGTATAGTTCGCGAACTATCGGGTTCAAAGGAACGGTTCACCTGGCATACGGAAGGAGCGAGGAACGAATTCTAAGGAACGGTCTTTAATAGTTCAGTTCGGTCGCGGCTTTCTACTTACGGTTCCCGGGAACGGGAAACGGTCGGTCTCGTTCCCGCAACAGCACGTCGGCCGGTATCGTTCCAGCCTCGGTCCCGTTCCCGTCTGTCTCGGTCTCGCTCTGCCGGACTCGTCCTTCAAATGGTTCAAATGGTTCTGAGCACTATGGGACTTAATATCTGAGGTCATCAGCCCCCTAGACTTAGAACTACGTAAACCTCATTAACCTAAAGACATCACATATACCCATGCCCGAGGAAGGATTCGAACCTGCGACCGTAGCAGCAGCGCGGTTCCGGACTGAAGGGCCTAGAACCTCTCGGCCACAACGGCTGGCAGACTCGTCCTTCTTCGCGTGGCCACTCGTCGCAGTTCCATTGCCGACTGCTCATCGTTATTTCATTATCGAGTTGTTCGTTTCGTTCGCTGCGCACGCCCATTCTAGAACTGTTTCAAACCTTTTTTGAACTCTGAACTTGTGGTTCTTTTCATATACTATTCAGGGTCCACGACCGGTAATTAAAATGTATTTTATAATTACGTAAATTACATAAAAATTACGTGGTATATAATACATACATTTTTTTCTGGTAGCAGAACGGCATATCAGCTTACTTCACTATTTCGATAAACAGCAGGAGCAATAATTGTAAAAAGGAAAAAAAATTTGGTTATTACACATGCAAAGGAAGTCGGCACACGGCACACACGAGTGGCCATTTTCCGTCTTTTTTTGATTCAAGGTAAAAAGGCATGTTCATTATTCTGGAAGGCAGACCGACTTACAACCGAATGAAGCCCGCGCTCCATAATCGAGTGTATGGTGTCACATTTTGTAAAGGGAATATGATAACTCCTACAATATTATTTCAGTGGTACAAGGCAGCGCACGAAAAATCGACCCGAGTACTAGACTGCTCATTGTCGCCCACCAATCGTCATCTATTGTTTCGAAATTGTTGTTTGCATTAGCTTATTTGTTACTTCTTCAATGCCCAATTATTACATGTTTATCCATTCTGCTGTAGCGGTCAACAAATCGTGCGTAATTGGCCAGCAGTCTATACTCGGGGCCGGTTTTCTTCGTGCGCAACCTTATATTGCTTCACTGGGATCAGCCACACAACGCTACAGTTGGCTAAACGAGAGGTTTTGCAGAATCACGAAAATTAGAAGTGTGTGAGGATTCTGTTACGAATAAAAACTCTGTGCTCCAGCGGGAAGGCAAATGCCCTCTCTTGGCGCCTTCCATCTTCAGTCACCTATGCCACTAATTTTCAGTTTTTCACAAGACCCATGTACCAAGCACAAATGAACGGTGTACGAGTAAAAATCAACGGATGCCAAAAAAGAGCGATCACCAGTGAACTAGTTATGAAGGATGAACGAGTTTGTCCATCTCTAGTCGAGATGACGTCGACAGTAGTTCAACATGCAATGCGAAAAATTTCTAGACTGAATTAGTAAATTACTTAATTTGCTTATACTGAGTACTAAGAGTCGATCTGTAAATCATCAGCTTGAAGAGAGACAACTTGTCAGCCATGATCGCACTTGTAAAACCTTCATATTACGATTATCGGTTTCGGTAAACAGATTTCACTTGACGGTAGCTCCGTTTACCGAGCCCGGTCACCGTAAAAGATTTTACAAATTAGGTCTTGGATAAGAAGATGTCTGTCCTGAAGCTGAATTAATAAAAAGGAAACGTTAAAGTGTCTTCGATGCCTCAGTTGCTGAAAATAGTCTCCCACCACTTGAGTACAACACACAGAACGTTCATACAACCAAGTTCTTCTCCTAGACGTTGTTCAGTTCGCATGTGGCACTGACTTGTAACTCCGCTATGACGTCAAACCGCTGACCGCTCATGGGAATTTCTGCACTTTGTCGTGTTGTGGCAGGTTCGTATCAAGTTTCGTTACCCATGATGATTTTTTTCCAGAAATTAATTGTCCAACTTTAGCACCTCAACTATTCCGTCCACCTGTAGTTGTGTTTGTTCGGGACTCAGATATGCAGGACAAACTATACACACTCTTTTTTCATCTGAAACAGAAACCAGATGGCAGTTATAAGAGTCGAGGGACATGAAAAGGAAGCAGTGGTTTGGAAGGGAGTGAGAAATGGTTGTAGCCTCTCCCCGATGTTATTCAATCTGTATAATGAGCAAGCAGTAAAGGAAACAAATGAAAAATTCGGAGTAGATATTAAAATCCATGGAGAAGAAATAAAAACTTTATGGTTCGCCGATGACATTGTATTTCTGTCAGAGACAGCAAAGGACTTGGAAGAACAGCTGAACGGAATGGACAGTGTCTTGAAAGGAGGATAGAAGATGAACATCAACAATACCAAAACGAGGTTAATGGTGTGTAGTCGAATTAAGTCGGGTGATGCTGAGAGAATTAGATTAGGAAATGAGGCACTTAAAGTAGTAAAGGAGTTTTGCTATTTGGGGAGCAAAATAACTGATGATGGTCGAAGTAGAGAGGATATAAAATGTAGGCTGGCAATAGCAAGGAAAGCGTTTCTGAAGAAGAGAAATTTGTTAACATCGAGTATAGATTTAAGTGTCAGGAAGTCGTTTCTGAAAGTATTTGTATGGAGTGTAGCCATGTATGAAAGTGAAACATGGATGATAAATAGTTTGGACAAGAAGAGAATAGAAGCTTGCGAAATGTGGTGCTACAGAAGAATGCTGAAGATTAGATGGGTAGATCACATAACTAATGAGGAGGTACTGAATAGGATTGTGGAGAAGAGGATTTTGTGGCACAACTTGACTAGAAGAAGGGATCGGTTGGTTAGACATGTTCTGAGGCATCAAGGGATCACCAATTTAGATTCGGAGGGCAGCGTGGAGGGTAAAAATCGTAGAGGGAGTCCAAGAGATGAATACACTAAGCAGATTCAGAAGGATGTAGGCTGCAGTAGGTACTGGGAGATGACGAAGCTTGCACAGGATAGAGTAGCATGGAGAGCTGCATCAAACCAGTCTCAGGACTGAAGACCACAACAGGAACAACAAAATATTCCGTAAAATGCCTTGAACACCTGATTTAGATACGTGGCTCCATTGCGATTTGTAACAATAATTTGAGAAATTAAGGCCGCACGCCGACTACTTAAAACTTCCTGCTCAAAACAATCTGGTCGATTGCATATCTTTTCTTTACAATTGTTACTTCAATCTGCCACAGTACGTTACTGCACTGGCGGCTTTGGGACAAAAGATGCTCAAATGTCCCCCTCCTGATCATCTCAACGTACCCACAAACGACGAATTCGCTATTGATCTCTCGTCTGCTGTGGCGCGTCCTCTGGAGAGCGCTTCCTCGTTTATTGGCTGTGGCCCGCTGCGTACCGTGTTGTGGGCTAGCCTGCGGCTCTCCCGGGCATGTCTGTTGATTTAGCGTTTTGTTGTCCCGCCAGGCGACTCACTCACTCCGCACCGCCACAGGCCGCCGACCTTTACAGCCTATCGCCGATTTATTGGTAAACAAGAGCTGTGGCTCGCGTGCTGAACTTTTTCCAACTCGCTGTACGTATTTTTGCACAAACACATGAAGAGAGCAAAAAAAAAGCATTATAGACATGTAAATCTAGATTTTGTCTGATAGCTCGATACGCTTTTTGCAACATTGCTTGTTACAGTGTCGCCTAATTAGCGCTTCTGTTAAACGGTGCTGTTACATTAATCTTCTTTTCGCATACAGGAAAAATACAGCAGCTGAATAAAACACAATTTTAGTGCCATACGCTTTTCGCCTTATTTTCTGCAAGGCATCATCAGTGGCCTGGAATATGTACATATGTTAGCTATATTTCTTTTACATTTTTTGTCACTATGCCTATAGGTTATAAACAGTTCTGGTGGTTGGTATTTCCTATTAAGTAGTAATGTTTTGAACTGTACTTACAGGTTGCGTGGACAATTTATTAAATATTACGCTATTGTTGCATTTTTGGTGTTGTTTTTCTTCTTGTGAACGCCAATTTGCGGTTTTTTCCACATTCCACAGCACTATGCACTGAACGCTTGTTTTAATGCAATGTTTTGGGTTCTGTTGCCGACTGTCAAACACCTCCAAAAGTTAGTTGCAAAACACTATAAAGTAAAAAACAACAGAACAGTGATAAACACAGGAAACCCAATAGAAAACATACAGAACATACAGGTACCACACACAGCATCACTGATTTCATTCGATATAGAAAATATGTATACCTCCATCCCTACCTCAGAAACAATAGAAATCATAGAACAAAGTCTCTCATCCCACAGCAACCACACCACAGACGCAATAAAAGAAATAACAGATATGCTCAGACTGACAACTGAACAAAACTACTTTCAGTTTGAGAAAGAATATTATCTACAAACTGATGGACTGCCCATGGGATCCCCAATATCAGGAACACTAGCAAACATTTTCATCAGTCACCTAGAAAATCAGATATTTGATAAGATAACCACAAATGAAAGTTTGAAAATCATATATTGGTACATATATGTGGATGACATTATTTGTCTGGTAGATGAGCAAAGTGAAAAAATAGATGAACTCCATTCAGAAATAAACAAAGCTCATCAGAACATAAAATTCACACTTGAAAAAGAAAAAGAAAATCAAATAAATTTTCTTGACATTACAATTAAGAAATAAAATGGTAAACATACATTTAACATCTTTAGAAAACCAACAGCCACAGACACAATAATACATTCCACATCCAACCACCCCCACAGCCAGAAACTTGCAGCACTAAGACACGTGTTACACAGATTAAACAGAATCCCACTCAGCAAGAGAAACTATGAACAAGAAATGTGTACAATCATACAAATAGCTCGGAACAACGGGTATGACACACATGTGGTACACATGCTCAATCAAAAAATAAAAACACAAATAAAAACCAACACAACATTTCCACAATACAAAAGAACTCACAAGCTGAAAACTTACAATCACACTCAACAAACACACACAATGACAACACCACACAGAAAAGAACCAGATGGTACACCATGACCTACACACATAAACTAACTTCAAAATAGCATATAAGCCTGGGCAAACCCTTGAATCACACCTAAGCCAGCCAGCTACCAAGAGGGACAAATTCCAACAATCAGGAATATATAAACTTGAATGTCAAAGTTGTGATGCAGTATACATAGGCATGACATGCAGGAATTTTGAAACAAGATACAAAGAACATATCGGCTGTTGGAAGTATGAAACAAACCATCCCACATTTGCAGAGCATTTAAAACACTACAACCATCATCCTACAAACATGGAACAAGAAATGAAAATAATGAGAATAAGCAACCATGACAAATATCTTATACATATGCAAGAAAACTTCCACATCCAGAAAGCCATAGCAGAAAACAAACATGTGATAAATGAACAAACACACATCAGAACAGGCTCCCTACTACACTTAATAAAGGAAATGATAACATAAAACAAAAAAAACAAAAAAAACCTTTCCCCACACCATCTGGACACACACACACACACACACACACACACACACACATACATACATACACAGCCGAAAAAAAGAGATATTTATATAATACCAAAATATACACACACAAACACACACACAGTACAAAAAAATATATATCACACCAAAACACACACACACACACACACACACACACACACACACATATATATATATATATATATATATATATATATATATAAATGCACACACAAATGCATACACGAACAGGCCACAGATACTTCAATAGTTACACTCATAAGTTTGGCAATAACATTCGATCTTTGGCAAAAACATTTGACAGTCGGCAACAGAAACCAAAACATAGCATTAAAACAAACGTTCAGTGCATAGTGCTGTGGAATGCGGAAAAAACCGCAAATTGGCGTTCATAAGAAGAACAACAACACCAAAAGTGCAACAGGAGCGTAATATGTAATAAATTGTCCACGCAACCTGTAAGTACAGTTCAAAACATTACTACTTAATAGGAAATACCAACCACCAGAACTGTTTATAACCTATAGGTACAGTGACAAAAAATGTAAATAAAGTAGCTAACATATGTACATATTTCAGGCCACTGATGATGCCTTGCAGAAAATAAAGGCGAAACGCGTATGGCACTAAAATTGTATTTTATTCAGTTGCTGTCAGACGGTCCATTAGTAAAAATTGTCAATATTACACGCAACTGAGGAAGACAGGACTACAAAAGTTGAAGATGTTAGGAAAAATACAGTTCATCTGGAAATCGTTCACGCAGAATATTATAGACGAATTGTCGTATGAACCACTGTAACACGCCCGGGAGTACCATTGGGGGTGGGGGACCCTTAAACTGGTTGTCGCTTCTCTACTTTTCTTGACCGTGCACGCTGTACACACCACGTACCTGATAATCTCGTGGCGGTCGTACTGTTCTGCTCCACACTGCTGCTGGCTTATCTGAAATTGTCTATCGAAACATGCAAGCGGGTTTAGGGGAGCCACTCAACGTTAAAACACAGCACTGTCCGACGTCTGGTATGAACAACTGTACTCTGAGACGATAAAAGAAAGTCGCAGGCTGCACTGTTTACATTCCAATTCAGGAGTGTTATCCCAATTAATGGATGATTATCTGTCCACAAAATCACTAGGACGAGCGTACGCATAACCGAACATGGCACGGGTGACTGTTGATGATGCTGAAGCCGAATGATAGCACGAATACGCTCGTCACGCATACACAGATATTTGGTACCAGTCCTCCTTTACACTCGTAATGATATAACCCTATTCGTAAATTTAATTTTTCAGTTCTCACTTGTACGAGCGTGCGTGTAACCGTCGCTGCGCGGGTGATTGTTGATCATGCGGAAACGCGATGACCCAAAGCACGTTCTCACGCTCGCTACAAGACACTGGCACTTGACTGCACTCTTTTATGGTGACTATTTTTTTACTGATTCACATCAGTTCATTCTGGGAGACGGAACACGGCGCGGATGATTGATTCAGTACGGTACGACACACAACGAGAGGATGCTCAAATATACGTTATCAACAGCACTGCTCATTTTTAAATTACTTCTTGACGCACTTTTCTCTGAATCGTTTACTTATTTTATCACTTTACTGTAATAGCACTTGTAGCAACACTTCAACTTCCATACTAACAATGCCTCTCACATACAGAGCTACACACTACACAATATAACAGTTCCGTGTCCCATGCTCGACTCTGCCCGCAAAGATATTCCACAACTAAGCCAGCGATATGACAATACGCTTACACCACGTGGTAATACACGTGACAGGCGTAGAAAAACAACACAAGGAACTGAATACCAGTGAATTCGCTAGTCCGGATGGAATCCCAGTTCGGTTTCACAAAGCGCACTATACGGTATTGGCCGCTTACTTAGCTTGCATCTATCGCGCATCTCTTGCCCAGAGCTATGTCCCAAGCGACTAGAAAAAGCGGGGGTGACTTCTGTTTTAAGATGGCTGAAACAATGGAACCGCAGAATTACAGAATACTTTTCTTAACATCGATTTACTGAATAATTCTTGAAAGTATTTTCAGATTATGATAAATTTGATTTAGACCGAGAATCTTGTGTCCACAAATCACCACAGTTTTAGAAAGCATCCCTCTTGCGAAACTCGGCTTGCTTTCTTTTCGCACGACGTACTGCGAATTAAGGATGAAGGCCAGCAGGCTAATTCCATATTTCCAAAAAGCATTTGACACAGTGCCGCACTGCAGGCTGTTAACGAAGGTACGAGGGTACGGCATAGGTTCCCCAGATATGTGAATGGCTCGAACACTTCTTAGGCAAAGATTTCAAGGTGGTGTGGTAAATATCAGCTACCACTTAATGTAGAAAAATATAAGTTAATGCAGATGAATAGGAAAAAGAAACCAGTAATGCTCGGATAGATCGTTGGTAGCGTCATACTTGACACAATCACGTCGTATCAGTATCTGGGGGCAACGCCGCTAAGTGATATGAAGTGACACGAGCATCTGAAGACTCTGGTAGGAGAGGTGAATGGTCGACTAGTTATCGAGAGAATCCTGGGAAAGTGTGGTTCATCTCTAAAGGAGACTGCACATACGAAACTAGCGCGGCCTATTCTTGAGTACCGATTGAGTGTTTGGGATCCGCAACAGGTCGGTTTAAAGGAAGACATCAAAGCAATCCGGAGACGTGCTGGTAGATTTATTACCGGCGGGTTCGAATAACGCGTGTTGCAGGGATGCTTCGGGAACTCAAATGGGAATCTGTGGAAGGATGGCGACTACTGACAAAATTTGGATTGGCATTTGATGCTGACTGCATAACTATTCTACTGTTACCAACATAAATTTCGCTTAAAGGCAACGAAGATAAGATACGAGAAATTAGGGCTCATATGGAGCCATGTAACACTCATTTTGCCGTCGCTTTATTTGCAAGTGGAACAGGTAACAGAATGACTAGTCGTGGTACAGGGTACCCTCCGCTACGCACCCTCTGCCACACACCGTATGGCGACGTGTGGAGTATGTGTGTAGATGTAGATGGCAATGATGTCGATCTTTGACATATAATTGTGGCAGTACCTTCTACTAAGCCAGATCGAAACAACTTCACCGAACGTAATACATGTAGTGACCGAGAGACCTACTTGTATTATGCCTGCATATGACCACTGTAAGAAATTAAAGAAGCAAAGTAATAAGGAAATTTTCATGTAACATTTACTACCGAGGCAACAACTTGGTTTAAAAGTATTCCGCTAAGATGTATCGTTCCCAATCATTAACACAACAGAAAAACAATAAATTAAAATCTCAAAGTATTAAGTAATTATGTCTTCCCGAAATCATAACCAAACTGAATCATCTAATATGATTACTGTCAATGTTGGAAATGCATAACACTGACAGTCAGAATAATTTTTAACTCGCAGCGAAGAATTAGGTTTTGTAAGGGACAGCGTCTTGAGCTGATTCCACCGGTATAACGCTTGCTACGACAAAATCTGTTTCTTGGAAAATACTAAGCAAATTAAATGGTATCGTTTAATGTACATACCAATAACATACAATAATTAAATTTTTATTTCGTAAATACTCCAGTAAGTATTGTTCTGCATGCGCTTGGGTCTTCTGTCCTCGTATCAACGTAGTTCAATCAAGATATTATGAAAGTGATTTGCATGCAAACAGACCTAGCAAATTGTGTGTTCCATTTTAATTTTGATGCGCTAAATCGTGTAGAAAGTAGGCCTTCGGCTCAATTTACATGAGATACAAATAGAAGTAAAAGTCATTTAGTCACAAGCCACCTATTCAAAAAAACTTTCCAGGGAGACAGAGTCTGTTTGATAGAGGCAAAGTGAAATTCAGGGGCGCGCACACACACACAATCACACACACACACACACACACACACACACACACACACACGCACACACACACACACATACATACACATGCAAACACATACTGTAACACCCGGTTTCGAACAATAGTTTCATTCTAAATCACATTTTACCTTGGCAACACTGATGTAAACCAGCATAAAGTTTGAATGAATTAGCCTGTGCCACTCACATTTTTATATTTCAGCTGCAAGTGAAAACTAAAAATCATCGATTAATATCTTTTTTGTCTTTAATAGGTAATGCATAACAATAAAATAACGGCAGACATCAGAAGTAGCTATGGACCTAGACTTCTTGACAAAACGACGACATCTAAAAGAACATATACAGAATTAGTGGATTTCGGAATCTACATATGCATAACAATTTGTCCATTTTATTTGCGTTGTTGAGCTCTGTGGCCGTGGATGATGATATTTTACTATTAAAATACAGCGAACATCGACTTTTTAATGCGTTTTATTTATGCCAATATGCATTTCGGGTTTGCACCCATCTTCAGCTGGCAAATTACATGTATCTTAAGTTTCTACAGTGGTACAATATCGACAGCAGTTTGGATGCTGCAGCTGGCCTGTGCAAAAGCATCGATTTCAACCATTTATTTCAATTTCACGAGTTTAAAGTTACAAACTATCAGTTGTTCATTTTACTTACATTCTCCTCTCCTTGTTTTTCCTTGGCTTTTCTTCTTTTTTGTAGCAACACAAACAATTTTTGTCACGTATTTTACACAGGCGGACTGCGTTATCCGCCATGATGTCGACTGACAGTTTTTGTTCACGTACAAGCAGTTTATCTATGGACAGAGTTATAATTTAAGAAAGTTTTGAGGTTCTAGATAAGCTACTGCTTACTAAATATTGACTTCAAAAATGGTTCTGAGCACTATGGGACTCAACTGCTGTGGTCATAAGTCCCCTAGAACTTAGAACTACTTAAACCGAACTAACCTAAGGACATCACACACAGCCATGCCCGAGGCAGGATTCGAACCTGCGACCGTAGCGGTCGTGCGGTTCCAGACCGTAGCGTCTTTAACCGCTCGGCCACTCCGGCCGGCTAAATATTGACTTGGGTGATAGAAGTATTCTATGTACGAGATATACAATTTGTTTTTTTTTTAGGTTACTTAGGCCGTATTGAAGATAATAAACTAACATAACACATTTATACAAAGCAGCAATTCATACATTTACAATATCACAAATATAGAAGCAAAGATCGAAGCACAATCAAGAAATAACATAATTTAATATAAACCCAACAAATGCGTCTAATAATATACAACATAAAAATCTTAATTCTATCTTTGTTATATTGTAAATGTATGAATTACTGCTTTGTATAAATGAGTTATGTTAGTTTATTATCTTCAATACTGCCTAAGTAACCAAAAAAAAAAAAAAAAAAAAAAACGAAACTGTATACATTGCCATAAATAAAACGCATTAAAAAGTGGCTTGTCGCTGTATTTTTATGGTAAAATACATATGCATATTCAAGGAGGCTCGTTTACTTGCCAGTAATGAAAATTAATATACAGTAAATCAAATACCATGTGGAAATCACAGCAGCCATACGAATCAGGAAGTGCTGATGCTATGTGTATTGTTATGGACTTAAGTATTGCTACAAAGTTGAATTCATTTATATGTATGGTCTGTGTCTTTGACGCTGCATCTTTTTATAAATGTTAATAAGTTTCGAAAACCTTAAAATCGTGAACCTGAAATCTAAATGCTTTAACGCTTCGAACCGAAAATTATAACTTTCTGCTAGATTACAAGCGACTGAATGATCTTGAAGCCTACAGGTGTACTCTGCAAATAGTGGGGTGCTCGTAAGCAGACAGGGGCGGTGGTTAGCCCTTGAGGACAGCTATTCCTGTCTTGAAGCAGGGGCAAGGACACGCGTTATGCGCAGCTGTGCAAATACACGGCCTACGGTCGCTTCTGTCGTCTTACCCGCTCCATCCCCTCTCCTCCCCCCCTCTCCCCCATCCCACGCCCGCCCCAAACATTGAGTCCTCGGCAAACTCCGGGCCAACATAGATACAGCGGCAAACCACCAGATGTTGTTGTAACACTGAAATCAGTTAGCACCGTGACATGCGGCACTGTTTGTCTGTTCGCTTTTTTCTTCTTCATTAAAAAATTATATGAGGGAGGTTCAGAAAGTAACCTCCGATTGGTCACAGTGCGGGTTGTGGGGGGAGTAGCGACGCCATCTGTGCGTTCACGTACTCAACAGGTCAGTCGGCATAAAGCCGTGGTCGAGTGAACGTCGTACCTGCGCTAGTTTAGTTTTTGTGGCAGTTTGAAATGTGTGCTGCAATAGAAAACCCCGCCAAATGTGAAGTGCGTGCTGTCATAAGGTTTTTTACAGCCAAAGGATATTCTGCAGCAGCTATTCATCGTGAGCTTTGTGCCGTGTACGGACCAAGAGTTATGAGTGAAGGAGTTGTCCGTGAATGGGTGCGTTTATTTAAAAGTGGACGAGAAAACGTTCATGATGAAGAGAGGAGTGGTAGACCATCATTGGTGACTGACGAACTCGTTCAGATAGTTGATGCAAAAGTTCGTGAAAATCAACGTTTCTCAATGTCGGAGTTGTCTACTGGTTTTCCACAGATTTCTAAGACTCTCTTGTACGAGATAGTGACAGCAAGATTGGGTTACCGTAAGCTCTGTGCACGATGGGTGCCCAAAATTCTTACCGACCACCACAAAACTCAAAGAATGGCCTCTGCATTAGACTTTCTGTCACGTTATGAGGACGAAGGAGAACCATTGTTAAACAGAATCGTGACCGGTGACGAAACCTGGATTAAGTACGTGAACCCTGAGACAAAAGAACAATCAAAGATGTGGGCACATTCAAATTCGCCTACCAAACCAAGAAAAGCCTCGCAAGATTTTTCTGCCAGAAAACTGATGGCAACGGTGTTTTGGGATTCCAAAGGGGTGTTGTTGGTTGAATTCATGGAACGTGGTACGACCATTAATCAAGACGTGTACTGTGAAACAATAAAAAAGTTACGACGGGCTATACAGAACAAACGCCTTGGTATGCTGACTTCCGGTATCGTTTTTTGCACGATAACGCCCGTCCTCACTCTGCTCGCAGAACAACGGCCCTTCTTGAGTCCTTCAAGTGGGACGTTATCAACCATCCACCTTACAGCCCAGACCTGGCGCCAAGTGATTATCACCTCTTCATGCATTAGAAGAAATGGCTCGGGTCACAGCGGTTTGATGACGACGAAGAGCTCAAAGATGCGGTCACAGGCTGGCTCCAGGCACAAGCGGGTGATTTTTATGCAGAAGGAATTTCAAAGCTTGTGAAATGATACGATAAGTGCCTCAATCGCTATGGAGACTATGTAGAAAAATAGTGCAAAGATGTAGTTGTAAGATGTGTATATTAAAATATTTTTATTTAACTTGGTGTATTTTTTTAAATCAACCAGAGGTTACTTTCTGAACGGCCCACGTACGTTCTTCGTAAGATGAAAACGTACTTACGTAAGTTGCACATGTTGCTACAAGCTGTCTGATATTTGGTAAGTAAGCATATTTGGCAGCCAAATATTCCTATTTATGGAAACATTTGCTATCTGCGTGTGTGCTAAGATACAGAAGTTTCACGAAACATCCTCTTAAAATAAACCTTCACAGACAGTAATATGTAAGGGGCGATGAAAAAACCCTTGCCGTTCGAAGTCTACAGTCCAGAATCGTTATGCCAATCAGGCAAACGACGCACCACCTCGAAGATACGCGTGCGGTAGGACACTGTTTCCTACTGCTTAAACAAGTCCTTAATTTCCTGCTGTACATCCTCATACGACAAGAATCGTCGACCCTTCAAGGCATTTTTTACTGGACCGAAGGCAAGCTAGTCGCGAGGGGGTAGATCAGATCAGGACTACAGGGCAAATGCTCGAGTGTCCCCCACTTGCGTAGGCATAACGTGTGCGTTACATTTGCAATACGGGCACGTACGTTACCATGAACAGCAATACCCCATGCCGCAGTTTTCTGGGAAGTTCCGCCTTAATTTCACACTTATATACCCACATCGGAGACGCATTGGGTTGTATACACGCTGCAGAAACGCCCCAGAATGGATATTTTATGACTGTCCTCTACAGAGAAGATGTGTTTCACAGCGACGAAGACGAACAAGTGCTCATAGCTTCTCAGGTACGAGTTTTATATCCCACGTTTACTGGAATTACCCAAAGACTACAAAGTTGCACAGGTCACAACAATATTCAAGAAAGGTAGTAGGAGTAATCTACTAAATTACAGGCCCATATCGTTAACGTCGATATGCAGCATTATTTTGGAACATATATTGTGTTCGAACATTATGAACTACCTCGAAGAAAACAGTCTATTGACATACAGTCAACATGGGTTTAGGAAACATCGTTCCCGCGAAACACAACAAGCTCTATTTTCTCATGAAGTGCTGAGTGCTGTTGACAAGGGATTTCAGATCGATTCTGTATTTCTGGATTTCCGGAAGGCTTTTAACACTGTACCACACAAGCGGCTCGTAGTGAAATGGCGTGCTTATGGAATACCGTCTCAGTTATGTGACTCGATTTGTGATTTCCTGTCAGAGAGGCCACAGTTGGTAGCAACCGACGGAAAGTCATCGAGTATAACAGAACTGATTTCTGGCGTTAACCAAGGTAGTGTTATAGGCCCATTGCTGTTTCTTGTCTATATAAACGATTTGGGAGACAATCTGAGCAGCCGTCTTAGGTTGTTTGCAGATGACGCTGTCGCTTATCGACTAACAAGGTCATCAGAAGATCAGAACAAACTGCAAAACGATTTAAAAAGATATGTGAATGGTGCCAAAAGTGGCAGTTGGCCCTAATAACGAAAAGTGTGAGATCATCCACATGAAAGCTAAAAGGAACTCGTTAAACTACGGTTACGAGATAAATTGGTCTAATCTAAAGGCCGTAAATTCACTTAAATACTAAGGTATTACAATTATGAACACGTTAAATTGGAATGAACACATAGAAAATGTTGTGGGGAAGGCTAATCAAAGACTGGGTTTTCTTGGCAGCACACTTATAAAATGTAACAGACCTACTAAGGAGACTGCCTACACTACGCTTGTCCGTCATCTTTTAGAATACTGCTGCGCGGTGTGGGATCCTTACCAGATAGGACTGACGGAACACGTCGAAAAAGTTCAAGAAAAGGCAGCACGTTTTGTATTATCGCGAAATATGGGAGAGAGTGTCACAGAAATGATACTGGATTTGGGCTGGACATCATTAAAAGAAAGTCGTTTTTCGCTGCGACGGAATCTTCTCACGAAATACCAATCACCAACTTTCTCCTCCGAATGCGAAAATATTTTGTTGACATCGACCTACATAGGGAGGAACGACCACCACGATAAAATAAGGGAATTCAGAGTTCGTTCGGAAAGATATAGTATTCACTCTTTCCGCGCGCTATACGAGATTCGAATAATAGAGAATTGTGAAGGTGGTTCGATGAACCCTCTGCCAGGCGCTTAAATGTGATTTACAGAGTATCCATGTAGATGCAGATGTAGACTTTTTTTTCTTGTTTTGGTCCTTAGTACCACCTCAGAAAATTGCCTACCCTACAGTCCTTGCAACAACATTACCAGTACATGTACTTGACCGTGAGAGGTGTCAGAACCGCTTTCGTTATAACTTTCAATTCATTCGTGTCCGGTTGAGGGACACTTACCCCAAATTGATACGTTTGTAACATTGTAACACCATCACGGAATTACCCTGACATACAAACATACAGTTACGGGCGCCGTAGCGTATAAATTTGACGATCTGTAGCGTCGTTGGATGACGTTTCCGGACATGAATTCCCATTTGAAACTTGATTTCTTGAGAAGCCTCTACAGCCTCTACAAGTGTGTAACAGGAATAGTTATGCACCCTATATATTCAGGGCTATTCAGAACTACATCCGGCGTTTCAGAAGCCGACTGTACGAAAACTACAAGGTTGGCACAGCATACAGAGGTTGGCAGTACTTCCGCTTCATGGATTCGTTACATCGCTTGTGAGGCGGGTTGTTTATCAGATAGTGGCAATGTGGAAGGACGCGTCAGCTTCGGAACGGTGACGTGCAAGTGTTGGTTGTTGATGCCCTGTCGCTGTAAATGCCGACAGACATCTTCTTAGCCAAAATCGCATTTGCAAAATCTTTTACGATGATCGGGTAACAGGGTTACCATCAACTGAACACTGTCTACAGAAACCGATAATCGTAATATGAAGGTTTTAGAAGTGCGATCTTGGCTGACAAGTTTTCTCTCTTCAATCCGAATACTTACAGATCGACCCTTAGTACTCAGTATGAGTAAGTTTAGTAATTTATTAATATAGTCTCGAAATTTTCCAGACTGCATATTGAACTACTGCCGACGTCATCTCGACTAGAGATGGGCAAACTCGTTCATCCTTCGGAACTAGTTCACTGGTGATCGCTCTTTCACTCTTTTTTGGGATCCATTTCTACTCGCTCGTGGTTCATTTGTGCTTGGTATATGGTTCTTATGAAAAATTGAAAATGAGTAGCGCAGGTGACTGAAGATGGAAGGCGCCAAGAGGGGGCACTTGCCTTGCCTCCGCCCTAGAGTACAGAGTTTTTATTCATAACAGAATTCTCACACACTTGTAATTTTCATGACTGGGCAAGACCTCTCGTTTAGCCAACTGTAGCGTTATGTGGCTGATCGCAGTGAAATAATATAAGGTGGCGCACGAAAAAAACCGGCCCCGAGCTTAGACTGCTCGCCATTTACGCACGATTTGTTGACCATTATGAGCAGCATAGATAAACATCTAACTATTAGGCAGTGAAGAAATAACAAATAAGCTAATGCATACAATTTCCAAACAACAGATGACGATTTGTGGGCGACATTGAGCAGTCTAGTACTCGGGGCCGATTTTTCGTGCGCCACCCTGTACCAACGAAATAACATTGTAGGAGTTATCGTATTCTCTTTACAAAATGTGACACCATACACTCGATTATGGAGCGCGGACTTCATTCGGTTGTAAGTCGGTCTGCCCTCCATAACAATGAACATGCCCTTTTACCTTGGATCAAAAGAAGACGGAAAATGGCCTGTCGTGTGTGCCGTGTCCCGACTTCGTTCGTATCTGGTCGGTCGCGTGGTACTGCAAATGTGAATTACCTGTGTGTGTGTTGTGGCGGCCACTTGTTCAGCGGGTCATAAGAAGGAACAGTGTGAATGTAGACGATGTGGAATTATCCGGGCCTTCCTGCGCTCCGTGTTAAAGGTACTGATATTTGTGATGTTCTGCGAGGAATGGTAGTGAGTTGTAGCGAGTTCACTGGAGAACATTTGGACTGTGTTAAATTTTGCCAGGAAGCATAATTTGCCAACAAGCATTGGAGTTATGTTAAGTCATGTTTTCTGATCCTCCTGTTACGCGTATAAGTCAGTGCGCTGTTTGTTAGTATCGTAACTAGAAGAAAAATTGAACTCACATTTGAGTTTGAAGTTGGCATGTACTAAATATGTACCCCATTCGGGAAGCAGTGTAGTGTGACACAGTTCTCAGTTAACAAGGTAAGTTATATCTGGCATATGCTTCACCGTTTGAAAGTTTGGTGTAGACATGTGTATCACAAAAGGTGCTGTGCATCTAAAAGCTCGTTGATCATAATATTTTCCGATGTTGATAGGAAAGGGTTGTAAACTTTGCCTTAATCTGGTTTTTGACTTCTGTGTTTTAGGTTATGGTTGTAGCCATGTGTTATCATAAGCAAATTGTATTCTTTTTCTTTTTTTACAATTTCAGTTAGTGGCAGGGCTTGGAAGTGGTGGATGTGACATTAATTTGAGACAACATCCACGTATTACAGTATCAAAAATGGTTCAAATGGCTCTGAGCACTATGGGACTTAGCATCTGTATTATCAGTCCCCTAAAACTTAGAACTACTTAAACCTAACTAACGTAAGGACAGCCGGACGGTGTGGCCAAGCGGTTCTACGCGTTTCAGACTGGAACTGCGCTGCTGCTACGGTCGTAAATTCGAATCCTGCTTCGGACATGTATGTCTGTGATGTCGTTAGGTTAGTTAGGTTTAAGTAGTTCTACGTTTTAGGGGACTGATGACCACAGATGTTAAGTCCGATAGTGCTCAGAGCCATTTGAACCCTATTTAACTTAAGGACATCACTCACATCAATACCCGAGGCACGATTCGAACCTGCGAGCGTAGCGGTCACGCGGTTGGAAACTGAAGCGCCTAGAACCGCTCGGCCACAGCAGCCGGCACAGCATTAAAAGCCACCAAACATTTCGTTATGATGATCTTAAAATTCATAACTTAAAGTTTTCATTGTTAGAATTTTAAAATCCCAGTAAATTTAGTGTAATGATACCTCATGCAATAAAAAGAACGATAATAATAATAATAATACTGAATCCTAAAACGATTCAGATATTTTATGATACAATAATATTAATAGTTAGCTAGAGTTCCATGATGCTCAATTAAAATAACTTCTCACACAATTATAACGAGGCACAATTACGAACACCTCCAACCAAAAGAAACCCGTATAAAGATGTACGACGTACGTTTGCAGGCTACAACACAACATAATGATTTGCAAAATGCACCTCTTTTACAAACGAAAAGTTTTAACTGAACAGTAGTTAAGCGGTATAGTGAATTTGTAAAGAACCTACCTATATAACGATTCTGCAAGGCGCACAGGTAAAACTACCTGTCTAACTAACGGAAAGAAGTGCGCTTTCGTAGCGCAGAGGCAGCGTTACCGCCTACGACGCGCGGGGACCCTGGTTCGATTCCCTGCAGGGGACTGTGTGTTGTGTGTCCTTCATCATCAATGACACGCAGGTGACGGAAGTGGCGTCAACTAAATAGACTTGCAATACGGCGGCAGAACCCCGAAGGTGATATACCGGCCAATAAATGCCATACGTTCATTTGATTTTTTTCTTTTTTTTTACGAAGCGAGGAAACATTACAACTGAACATCATTCACCGTTATCAAAATGAGTTCATCCACAGTAACTTCAAGCACCTACAAGCAGTCAACATTACCTACTTCACGATAACATCGGCTCTCTTTATGTGCCATAACCAGCACAAAAGCTGCACAGATATACATGGTGGTCCAATTATCGTGACTGGACCAAATATCTTACGAAATAAGTGTCAAACGATAAAACTACAAAGAACGAAACTCGTCTAGCTTGAAGGGGGAAACCAGACGGCGCTATGGTTGGTCCGCTAGATGTCGCTGCCATAGGTCAAAAACTGCGTTTTTTAAAAATAGGAACCCCCATATTTTATTAGATATTCGTGTAGTACGTAAAGAAATGTGAATGTTTTAGTTGGACCAGTTTTTTCGCTTTGTGATAGATGGCGCTGTAATAGTCAAAAACATATGGCTCACAATTTTAAGCGAACAGTGGGTAACAGGTAATTTTTTTAAATTAAAATACAGGACGTAGGTACGTTTGAACATTTTATTTCGGTTATTCCAATGTGATACATGTACCGTTGTGAACTTATCGTTTCTGAGAACGCATGCTGTTACAGCGTGGTTGTCTGTAAATACCACATTAATGCAATAAATGCTCAAAATGATGTCCGTCAACCTCAATGCATTTGGCAATACGTTTAACGACATTCCTCTCAACAGTGAGTAGTTCGCCTTCCGTAATGTTCGCACATGCATTGACAATGCGCTGACGCATGTTGTCAGGCGTTGTCGGTGGATCACGATAGCAAATATCCTTCAACTTTCCCCACGGAAAGAAATCCGGGGACGTCAGATCCGGTGAACGTGCTGGCCATGGTATGGTGTTTCGACGACCAATCCACCTGTCATGAAATATGCTATTCAATACCGCTTCAACCGCACGCGAGCTATGTGCCGGACATCCATCATGTTGGAAGTAGATCGCCGTTCTGTCATGCAGTGAATTATCTTGTAGTAACAAATCAGCATACATTGCACCATTTAGATTGCCATCAATAAAATGGGGGCCAATTATCCTTCCTCCCATAATGCCGCACCATACATTAAGGTCGCAGATGTTCCACTTGTCGCAGCCATCGTGGATTTTCCGTTGACCAATAGTGCATATTATGCCGGTTTGCGTTACCGCTGTTGGCGTATGACGTTTCGTCGCTAAATAGAACGCGTGCGAAAAATCTGTCATCGTCCCGTAACATCTCTTCTGCCCAGTGGCAGAACTGTACACGACGGTCAGAGTCGTCGCCAAGCAATTCCTGGTGCATAGTTATATGGTACGGGTGCAATCGATGTTGATGTAGCATTCTCAACATCGTCGTTTCTGAGATTCCCGATTCTCGCGCAGTTTGTCTGTTACTGATGTGCGGAGAAGCCGCGACAGCAGCTAAAACGCCTACTAGGGCATCATTTGTTGCAGGTCGTGGTTGACGTTGCAAATGTGGCAAACACTTCATGTTTCCTTAAATAATGTAACTATCCGGCGAACGGTCCGGACACTTGGATTATGTCGTCCAGGATACCGAGCAGCATACATAGCTCACGCCCGTTGGGCATTTTGATCAGAATAGCGATACATCAACCTGATACCGCTCTTTTCCACAATTGGTAAATGGTCCATTTTTACACGGGTAATGTATCACGAAGCAAATACCGTTCGCACTGGCGGAATGTTAACGGGATAGCACGTACTTATACGTTTGTCACTATTACAGCGCCATCTATCACCAAGCGAAAAAAGTGGTCCATCTAAAACATCGATATTTCTTTACGTACTACACGAGTATGTAATAAAAATGAGGGTTCTTATTTAAAAAAAAAACAGTCGATATCCGTTTGACCTACGGCAGCTCCATCTAGCGAGCCAACCATAGCGTCATCTGGTTTCCCGCTTCAAGCTAGACTAGTTTCGTGCTTTGTAGTTTTTTCGTTTGATGCTTATTTCGTGAGATATTTGGCACGGACACTGTCAATGGACCACCCTCAATAAGCCACGCCGTTTGGCGACACCCAACATACTTAAACACCAGCAACAAGCTCTCTTGAACCTGGGCAGCAGCTAGTACAGATATGACAAGTGCGATGGTGACGGCCACTGTCAACGATACCGACCATTCCACGAGCTGCGTCGGTGTAGCGAACGGCATGCTACAGGAAGAGCGAGCAGAAGCTGACCCTCGCAATTTGCAGTTGCTCCCGCTACGTGATCGGTAGGCCGCAGGTGCAGCCAGGCGGCGCCACAATCGGCGTTCGTCGCGGCGCCGCACTGTAGCGAACCCAGGAGGAGCGGACGCCGCAATTGGAGCGCCGCAACTTGTGCCGACTACAGCCGGCACATCCTCTCCAAACTCAAGCCCAGAGTGATGGGTCCGCGGCTGAAAACTCGTACTTGCGCATCAGTCACAATTCACCACTCCACTTACAGTTCCATACATCATTCTGTAGACGACAAGAGTTTAACTTAATAAAATAAGTAACTGTGAAGTCAACATATGGGAACATCACCAGCTACTATACTGACAGCAAATAACACCACACGTTACTACAGCTGATATTAAACATTGCTGGCCAGTTTTCTGATGTAAATATAAGGGTAATTTTGTTATCTGTTATTACCAAGCTTCTTTATGTATTTCAATGTACAGCCGTGGACAAAACGAGCGAGACCCCTCGCCTTTTCGTTATGCTGATCCGCACAGCTTTAAAGTCTGCTACACAGCATAACAGGCAAGGAGACGAAGTGCTGCCAACATACTATGCGCAGGCGTGAAATTGAAAAACCATCTGAACTAAGTCAGGCTGTTTTCAATCTTGTGTAAGACTATATTAATGCTGATTAGTGTGTTAAACATAACACGTAAATATAAGATATAAATGAAAGAAGAAACGTAAGTTAGTATGAACCGTACTAATAAAAATGAATTTCAGCTTTTCGAGATAACATAACTGTTTTAGTAATACAAAGTACCCCAGATCGTTACGAATCAGCAAAATAATATGAGCATTGGGCCGCGAAACGGTCTGTGTCAACGTTCAGACCAGTCATACTGGATTACCGTTGCTGACCTACCATGAAAGTGTGCAAATTCATAACGACATTCAGTTAAAAATCATTCAGTGCCACACTTAAGTCAATTCATATTGCCATCCACAGGGCACCGGTACAGTATAAAGGTAGCAATAAAACGTATTGGGGGCGCAATAATTTCTTAAAATTGCCTTACTGATAGTCTATCTGCCTCCATCGACATTAGAACCGAAAACAAATCAGGCCTCCCTAGCAGTAGTATACACCTATCACTACGCAGACAAGCCAGGCAAGCAGCCCTCTATTATTACCCCTGACATGAATAAGTCGCCAATTTCGCAATGAAAATAGCAAAATGACTGTAGTTTCTGTTGCATAGAGCTTTCTGGACTCAAAAACATTGAAATAAAGTGTCGTGCGTCGACCAATAACAATAAATTCTTAACTACTTGATATAGTACTGCAGTATCTGCCAGCGTCTTCAGAAGCGAATATCGCATACGACGTTCCTAGGGTGTTTATGGGTGGCTATTGCAGAAGACTTCGAACAAAATTTGAGTATAGCTTCGCAAAAGTCCCTTGATCAAACGATCTTAGTTGCTGGCGACTACAGTTTATGCTCACTAGACAGTATATATTATCATTATACATGAGATGAAAAGGGTTTAGCCGTGTGCGGTGGCCGAGCGGTTCTTCTTGTTTTTTTTTCCATCTTGTTCGTTGTGTTTGGTCGTCACGGACATCACAAGAAATCCGTTAAAGATTGTTTGTCGATCCTTCCACTCAGTTTTTTTATTACAGAGGCCAACCAGCTCTCTGACCGGACACGCTGAGCTACCGTGCCAGCGTTCTAGACGCTTCAGTGACGAACCGCGTGGCTGCTTCAGTCGCAGGTTGGAATCCTACCACGGGCATGGATGTGTGTGATGTCCTTAGGTTAGATGGATTTAAGTAGTTCTAGTTCTAGTGGACTGATGTCTAAGCAGTTTGGTCGCATAGTTCTTAGAGCCGTTTTTTGTCCTTTCGCGTAAATTTTCTTTACATAAACTTCCGTATCTTTAGATTGTGTTGACATAGAAGCTCACTTTTTGTACCACCAAGGGACCCTATGCCGCTGGAAGTGTGATACATTTCCGCTTATTATGTCTACCCGTACTCGAGGTAAACAAGTTTTAAGGGTTGGGTAGACACATAGACAGTCAAGAAAGTGAGACTAGTAGGGTTCCATTTTTACCGATTTAGGTGACGAAAATAGCCGCGACAGTTACTGATGATGACGGCCGCCTAAATAACACCCCCTACTATTTATTCGAAATGTTCCAGTTGCAGTCGATACATCAGCATATTACTCGCAGCTACGCTTTCGAATCAAATCACGCTTACAGGAATGCAAATGAAATCCATTTGCCTATACACGTGGTAATTCAGATCCCAATATTAATGCCACCGCGTTTTAGAAGTGCGAGTATTCCCATTGCTAGCTAGCTTAAGAAACACTTCGGCTAATGAACGTTCTGTCTATGACGAGTCTAATGGAGAATTCGAAACCTTGTATAACACGTTTGGCAGCTTTGTAGCGGTTCATTTCCTGGGGTGGTGAAGAATTATCTTACTACAGCATTTTGTTATTTCGATAAACATCCCGAATGATTGTCACATAAGTGGTGACATAAAAGTAGAAATTCATGTTTTTGAGTCCAGAAAGCTCTATGCAACAGAAACTACAGTCATTTTGCTATTTTCATTGCGAAATTGGCGACTTATTCA
Organism: Schistocerca piceifrons; assembly: GCF_021461385.2. Classification (NCBI taxonomy): domain Eukaryota; kingdom Metazoa; phylum Arthropoda; class Insecta; order Orthoptera; family Acrididae; genus Schistocerca; species Schistocerca piceifrons. The sequence goes on from NC_060139.1 coordinate 49,789,455, forward strand.
TGTCAGGGGTAATAATAAAGGGCTGTTTGCCTGGATTTTCTGCGTAGTGATAGGTTTATACTACTGCAAGGGAGGCCTCGTTTGTTTTCGGTTCTAATCTCGATGGAGGCAGATAGACTACAGTTAAGCAATTTTAAGAAATTATCGCGCCCCCAATACGTTTTATTGCTACCTTTATTCTGTACCGGTGCCCTGTGGATGGCAATATGAATTGACTTAAGTGTGGCACTGAATGATTTTTAACTGAATGTCGCTATGAATTTGCACACTTTCATGGTAGGTCAGCAACGGTAATCCAGTATGACTGGTCTGAACGTTGACACAGACCGTTTCGCGGCCGAATGCTCATATTATTTTGCTGATTCGTAACGATCTGGGGTACTTTGCATTACTAAAACAGTTATGTTATCTCGAAAAGCTGAAATTCATTTTTATTAGTACAGTTCATACTAATTGGCGTTTCTTCTTTCATTGATATCTTATATTTACGTGTTATGTTTAACACACTAATCAGCATTAATATAGTCTTACACAAGATTGAAAACAGCCTGACTTAGTTCAGATGGTTTTTCAATTTCATGCCTGCGCATAGTACGTTGGCAGCACTTCGTCTCCTTGCCTGTTATGCTGTGTAGCAGACTTTAAAGCTGTGCGGATCAGCATAACGAAAAGGCGACGGATCTCGCTCGTTTTGTCCACGACTGTACATTTTGGGGAAGACATGTTAGTGGAAAGTTACTCACTAATTCTAGATTGATGTCACAGTGACTAGTGATTATAAACTTGAATGCAGATTCTCACATAACCGTGTCTGCTTCAGAAAATTAGTTACACCTGTGTGATGCAGTATTATGTAGAGAACAACAGGGAAATGTAATGCCCACTGGTGGCTCTACTCCAACATCCAGTCTATGAAACTACGAGGGTCACTCCAAAAGAAATGCACACTTTTTTGTTTTTTAAATTAATCTTTTATTCTACATGTTTGAAAGTTTTACAGTGTGTTGATACGTCCTTTAGGAACAATATTTTCGTTCCTCCACATAATTTCCGTCCCTCTCAACTGCCTTTCGCCATCTTGGAACCAGCGTCTGTATACCCGCACAGTAAAATTCTGGACCAACCTGTTGGAGCCACTGTTTGGCAGTGTGCACAAGGGAGTCATCATCTTCAAACCTGGTTCAACGAAGAGTGTCTTTCAGTTTCCCAAAGAGATGATAGTCACATGGAGCCTGGTCAGGACTGTAAGGTGGGTGTATCAGTGTTGCCCATCCGAGTTTTGTTATCGCTTCCATGGTTTTTTGACTGACATGTGGCCGTCCATTGTCGTGCAACAGCAAAACATCCTGCTTTTGCGGATGTGGTCGAACACGACTCAGTCGAGCTTGAAGTTTCTTCAGTGTCGTCACATATGCATCAGAATCAATGGTGGTCCCACTTGGCATGATGTTCACAAGCAAGAGTCCTTCAGAATCGAAAAACACCGTAGCCATAATTTCCAACAGAAGGTGTGTTTTTGAATTTTTTTCTTTCCTTGGGTGAATGTGCATGATGCCACTGCACCGATTGCCTCTTCATCTCTGGTGAAAAATGATGGACCCATGTTTCATCACCCGTCACAATTCTTCCAAGAAATTCATCTCCACCATTCTCGTACTGGTCCAAAAGTTCGCTGCATACCGTTTTTCTTGTTTCTATGTGAGCCACTGTCAACATCCTGGGAACCCACGTGGCACAAACCATTTTTAACTCCAACACTTTCAGTATTCTGCAAACACTTCCTTCCCCTATTCCAACGTAATGTGACAATTCGTTCACTGTGATGCATCTGTCAGCAGTCACCAATTCGTTAACTCTCTGTACGTTGTCAGGAGTGTGTGCAGTACGAGGCCTGCCGCTGCGAGGACAATCCTCAATATTTCCGTGCCCGCTTTCATCACGTAACCTGCTTTCCCACCGATTAACTGTACTGCGATCGACAGCAGCATCTCCAACACCTTTTTCAACCTCTTGTGGATGTTTCCCACTGTCTCGTTTTTACAGCACAGCAATTCTATGACAGCACGTTGCTTCTGACGAACGTGAAGTGTAGCAGCCATCTTGAAGACACGCTGTGACGGTGCTACTCACGGGAACAGGTTGAACTAAGTCTGAAAACAAGCGGAAAGAATGTATCTACACACTGTAAAACTTTCACACATGCAGAATGAAAACTGTATTTTTACAAAAATTGAGTGCATTTCTTTTGGACAGACCCTCGTAATTGTCTCACTGAGGCATTCCTGGTTAAGATATCTGTGTGGGACATTGTATTAAGCACATTTATTTATTTCTTGTTTAGTTAGACGCTCTTACGTAGTAATGTTACGTTGCGCATCTTTTTAATGAGGATAAATTTATTTTCTCTTAATATAAATCAGAGACTAAAACTTCTTTTAACTTGGAAGTCATAAATTTCCTTACAGGGGCTGCATCCATGAAACTGATTGTGATACAAAAAGTTATGTCAGTGTTAAATTTGGGAGGTATTGTAATAAATACTTTGCTAAAGGTCAAACCCCAAGCTCAATCAGTCGCTTCACCCATTATCCTAACGAGCCATTTTTAATGCTACAATATATAAAAAATGACACATATCACTGAATAGGTCATCTCTCCGTGTCTCGAATCATAACGTAGTCGTGACTTTGCTGCACTACGGGACGGGCGTCACATCGAATTACTTTACGCCTGCCGATAGGCAAACCCTTAAACGTACTTCCAGAGCGGGCTGCTGTCGCACCTTCCTTGGAAATACGTGCCACTGATTCCAATGAAGTGTATGTGGGTACTGACGTTTTTCCCATCACAAGTGGTGCTCATACTCAGCACCAGTTTCGTAAATTGAAAAGTTGGAGGGTTAGGCATCTTTCATCAACACCTTTTTAAATGTTCGTGCAGTTATCTGAGATATATATGGACATAGAGGATCTTTAAAAGTCTTTACCTCAAACTTCTATGACAATACATTACATTATTTGGAACAAATTTTGTAAGAGACGAGATTTACACATGTTTCCAGGCGATTCTTGGTGTCCTTTCGTATTGGTTATGCCCCTGAGAGGGGGCAGGGCATAGGCATTCTGCAATATGAGCATGGAATGTGTATTGCCAATAATACAGCCATCTGCTCTGTGTGAAACAGGTAGGCCGAGCTAATTAATAATGTCTATGATTCGCTTCTAAAATACCTTTCTGTGCTTATAGAGACTCATTCTTAAGATTTTCTTGTCGAATATCACTGTATCAATATACTATTGTAGGAAATATGCAGAACACATTGTTAGTAGATCCTGCTAGTTCCATGAAATCTCTCCTTCCCAGGGCCGGCGGATACTAATGGACGCAGGGGAGCATCAGAGAAAGTTTCTTCCCAATGAGGTGATCTATCCCCCTTAGGAGTTTGTGACACATTCCAGTTATCATAAACATCTTTGCCTCTGTGTGGTGGAGCCATCTACAAGCAGTTGCTTCGAAGACATCCAAGAGCTGTATGAGCGAGCAGATCGTTGTAAGCCTGCTAACAAGAAGGTACCGGGGCCATACTTGTGAAATTCTGGCTGCAGTTAGCTAGTAGAGCTACAGGAATGTGTCACGTTTTCTGCAGCACGTTACTCTGTTGCATTTGAACGGGAATTCAGATTAGCGCCCAGCATTGTTCAAAGGGCTCTGAGTACTATGGGACTATGGGACATCTGAGGTCATCAGTCCTCTAGAACTTAGACCTACTTAAACCTAACTAACGTAAGGACATCACACATCCATGCCCGAGGCAGGATTCGAACCTGCGACCGTAGCAGTCACGCGGTTCCGGACTGAAGCGCTTAGAATCGCTCGGCCGCCCAGTACTGTATGTAATGCAGTTTTCTACGTTGACTGGGAGTATTATACGAGTAAAATCGGAATTGCAGGATGGGAAAATCTTTTTTAAATTAATTCACGTAATTCCGTGTAACATAAAATATAAGCGATACAGTTCTTCTGTTACCTAACGTGGCTTGTTTAATCTAGATGTTGTGGATTTCATGCAGTTCGTTTTGAGGTATCGTTTCCGAACTCACGTGGTTAGGCTGAATTGAGAAAACTTGTTCAGAGCTCACAGGCGTTGCCTCGAGTTTGTTGTGGCTGTTCATTCTTAGGTAGAGCGGCTTTGGGCAGCCATTCGTCTGTGCGTCGATGGCTGGCAGCTGTGGAAGTCTACCATGAGCTCACTTCTCTCAGAGACCACGTATTAAGATACGAGATGAAAAATTTGGAAATTTGTGGTAAGGTCTATGGGAACAAACAAGCGGTGGTCATCGGTCCCCAGGCTTGCGCACTATTTAATCTAACTTAAACTAACTTACGCTAAGGACAACACACACACACACACACACACATGCCCGAGGGAGGGTTCGAACCTCCGACGGGGGAAGTCGCGTGAATCGTGACAAGACGCCTTAAACCGCACGGCTACGACGCGGGGCACGACGAGATAAAGATGAACCGAGTACACAAGATATAGAAACCATAAATTTCTTTCCGATATGTCAGCTGCAAATTGAGAATTTGGAGGAAGAGAAGTATCGATCACTGACACATGTCTCTGTCACTCGTGGAATGCGCCATGAAGAATGAACTCGGCCACCTCAGACCTACGCTGAAATAGTAGGTGCAACCACGTCTTCTGCCAAAGAATAGAACGGAAGAACAGAAATTTGGGTAACGGAAAACAAGACGCTTGTGTGTTTACACGGAGGAACCCCCGCCCCCCCCCCTTCTACCACCCCACCCCCCCTCCCAGACACCCAGTACACTGCAACAGATAAAGAAGGCGAGTTTTCGACTGCTACTGTGCAGTCAGATGCCAACCATCATTACAGTCCTATTCATGCCAGTAAATTTCTGATGATTATTGTCGAACAGCAGGAGGAAGCTCATAGCAGTGCCCTGGACAAAGTCGCTCCCTGACACGTGGTAGTGGCCGTGCGGTTCTAGGTGCTGCAGTCTGGAAACGCGAGACCGCTACGGTCGCAGGTTCGAATCCTGCCTCGGGCATGGATATGTGTGATGTTCTTCGGTTAGTTAAGTTTAACTGGTTCTAAGTTCTAGGGGACTAATGACCTCAGACGTTGAGTCCCACAGTGCTCAGAGCCATTTTGACACGTGGTAGACGTTCCCCTTCGCCATATAGTGGTACCAGTAACTCACCAACCGGCCCTCTTCTGGAGAACCAATCGAGGTGACCGTCTACAGAGGTGAGGCCACCATAGATGCATATCTTTCACGGACAATGCTCACCACGATGTCAGTAAATTTCACTGAAGTCGTCATTGGCGGTCTGTCCAGGAGCTAGCCAACTCAGGGACTTCCATTTCTGTAGTGTCGGATGCTTATTGTCTTCAGTTTCGTCATACGAAAGCGATAGTGATGGAAGTCGCAAATAGGTAATATGTCCAGCCGACTGGGTCCTCTATCGCAAGAATTACTATCAATAAGAGAACGCAGCCATCGAATTCGTCGGTTAAAAGGAATGTCGTACTCGGATGGTATCTTCTAGGTATCGCAGGCGTTGACTGTGGAAGGTCAGAGCTCCAGAGCGAAGCTATCCCAACAAGCTCCCACAACTAAGATTTATCTAGGTGGGTGTTTCCCGTTGAAGGAGTTATTTCGGCCAACATTTTTTTTAAGTGCAAAAAGCTACTCAAGCATATAATGAATGTCTATGTGTCAGTGACGATCATGAATGTAGGGACAGCCAAAGCAGTATAGGAAAGGTGTGCTGGTGTCGTCGACGAAAAACAGTACTGTCGGTGAGTGACAGCCACTCTGTATCAGTTTTCGGATGCTTTAAGACCCGGAATGTAGATAAGGCAGACTAAGTGCCATTGTTAAGATATGCGTTAGTGAACCAGCTCTCACACAGAGCGTCGCCGATTGGACGACAGGTTTTTATGGGAGGAAGAGAAGATGCCGCACGATGAAATCATTGAACCTTAAGAGAGTCCTCGGTCCTCTCTCCTTGTCTTTTGTGAAGAAGGATGCAACATGGCATTTCTGCATCAACTACTGACAACAATCGAAAATCACGATGAACGATATCTATCCATTGACGACACAATAGACTGATGGGAAGCAGGCTGTTGGCAAATCAAAGCCTACGAGGCTGACCAGGAAAACATTCCAGGAAAAGAGTGATTTCATAGGTTCTGACGGCATGAGTTCAAAGTTACTGCGTCTGGACTGTGTTGGGTTAAAGCCATGGACAACATGCTTGAACAACTTAAATAAACAAAGAACTTCTAAACCGCCCGACAATTCTGTTGAAGTGTGTTCAAACTGGTGGGCTCTCCCGAATCCTAAAATATGCGTCTTAACCATCCAAGAAATGAAAATATTGGGGCATCCCACTGACGCTAGCAGTTATTGGATAGGTGGAGGTCTAGTACAAATTCAGTTATCTGCTGAACTACTTTACGACTACTCTATAACTGAAAAAGAGTAACTTCCAGGTGTTTGGGCCGTCAACAAGTTCCGGCTGTATTTATTTGTCAAACCATACACCACTGCAATGGACCATAATTCTCAATGCGTGCAAACCAGCCACACGGACCCATCAGGTCGAATGCTAAGATGAACGCAAGGTGTAAGGAGTACGATATCACAATGATATACAAAAACAGAGGCAAATACGACGACGATGACTGCATTTCGCAAAACACAGGACTGTTGAAGAAACCTCACTCACTCTGGCATTAAGTGACACTGCTGCTAAACAGTAGTTTCGAAGAAGGAGGAGTCAGAATAGCCAAAGGAGAATTCCAGTTAACAACAGGAGCATCTATTAAGGGGAATTATGACCCAGTGGGGTAGAAATGGTTACTCGTCACCATTTCAACTACGGACAGATATCCTGAAGTATTTCCATGATGCTCCCATATTTTGGTAGTCGGGAATTCGTGAAGACCCCACAGAATCATACGCAGATATCTACACTCTGCGAGACACTGTAAGGATTGCCAGCGGCGAAAGCATATTCCACAATAACATCCACGGCGTCTGGTGCCAATCCCACCTGCAGGAGTGCCACTCAATGGAATTACGAGGATTGACTAAAAAGTAATGCCTCCACCTTCGTAACTCTTCAACAGTTGGCAGGCATTGCTATGCGGCATGTACTGGCTTGTTCTGTAGCCTCTCCTCTACAGCAAAAGTCTTAGTAGTGAACGGTTGTGTTGTTACTATGTAAAGTATGGAACCCTGCACAGACGGTCGGTCAATGCGATTTAAAGAACGTGCAGTCATTGACATCCTGGCAGCAGAAGGTGTCACCCCAAAGGAGATCTATCAGAGAATGAAAGCAGTTTATGGTGGTTGTGTTTATGTGAGTACTGTGCGTCGCTGGGCGAGTAAGTTTAAAGATGTTGAGGCGGAAACATCTGACCTGCGTGACAAACAAAGAGTTGGACATCCTGTGACAGCAGCCATCGAGTTTCACAAGCAAAATGTTGACAGATTGATTCAGGCCGACCGTCGTATCACTCAGAGAGAAACAGAAAACACAATCGGCATTTCACGGGAACGTGTGGGTCACATTATTGCTTTGCTTGGCTATCGGGAGATCTGTGCGTGATGAGTACCCCACATGCTGACTCCTGAAATGAAATCTCACCACCGTACGGCATCCTCCATACAGATTTAGCACCGTCTGATTTCCATCTGCTCCCAATAATGAAAGACGATCTGCGGGGACATCATTATAATTCTCATGACGAAGTTGAGAGAACTGTGTGAGTGTGGTTGCGGAAACAGAATGTTTACTTCTTCCGTGACGGCTTCAGAAAATTTGTTCATCGTTGGCAGAAATGTATCCAATCGGCTGGTTATTACGTGGAAATGTGAATATTGTTAATTAAAGATCACTTTCTAAGGATTATTTCTGCGTTTGATTTATTAAAATATTCCCGTGAAAACCCAATTAACGAAGTTGGAGGCATTACTTGTCGTTTAACCCTCGTATCATCCACCTCTTGGAGAGGTTCCTGAAGTAGATAAACGGGAATCGATAGGTAATAGGGTACATTGACTATCTCCCTCATTGTACTGTCACCAAAGCTGTGCTTAATGACGAAGATCTGGAAGCCGGCCGTTGTTGCCGAGCGGTTCTAGGCGCTTCAGTCCGCAACCCCGCGACCGCTACGGTAGCAGCTTCGAATCCTGCCTCGGACATAGAAGTGTGTGATGTCCTTAGGTTAGTTAGGTATAAGTGGTTCTAAGTTCTAGGGGAATGATGACCTCACATGTTAAGTCCCATAGTGCTCAGAGCCATATTTTGAAAGATCCGGAAATTTCAAAGTTCATTCTTGAAGGCCCAATTTTGAAGCTCGAAGCATCATGTATGGTGATCCCTGATCGGCCGGCCGGAGTGGCCGTGCAGTTCTAGGCGCTACAGTCTGGAGCCGAACGACCGCTCCGGTCGCTGGTTCGAATGCTGCCTCGGGCATGAATGTGTGTGATGTCCTTCGGTTAGTTAGGTTTAATTAGTTCTAAGTTCTAGGCGACTGATAACCTCAGAGGTTAAGTTGCATAGTGCTCAGAGCCATTTGAACCATTTTTGATCCCTGATCTGGAAGAAGTTTTCCTTTGGAAACTAGTCACTGAAGTAATTTCACATTGCGACATCATCCACAGGGTGACCAATGCCTACGATCATGAGACGAGTGATCTCACAAAACAATTTAACAGGATGTTGTCAGACTTGTTCTCCATGTATGCTGATGTCGAACCGGGAGACAGAGATACAATACTCCCCGTCTTGACTTTCGCATACAGCACAAGGAGGCGGTTCACTAAAGGCTTCACACTTTTCTTTCGGCTCCATCGTCACGAGGCCGAAATGAAAACTGATAGGCTCTTCCCGTTTCAGCCGGATAACAGGATAACTGCATGAGGAACCTGGCCACCAGGACTGAAGAGGGAAGGCAGCTAGCTCACATACGGACACTGAACGTCCACGACAAATACCGAAAGCACTATAACACTAAGCAGCTGTGAGTGAGATATAACCCAGAACACTTGGTATGGATTTTTGCCCCTCATCGGAAAGTGGGACTGTCGGGAGAGTTATTAAAACTCTGTTTCGGGCCGTAACGTATCGTTCATCCCTAGTCGGACGTCACATATGAAGTCGAGGATTACGAACCTTCATCTAGAAGAGAAAAGCACAGAGACGGTGTCCACATGAAGTTCTACCGGAGTCCATAAATGTAGGACAATGATGGGAGATTCGATAAAATTGCTGATCCACTCGACGATGGTGAAGCTTTGACGGAAAGGTACCTTAGATCTTCATCACAGTGTAATGTAACAACAAGACCCCGAATGCGAGGGTCCAGCAGTGCCACCGTACAGAGAACCAATGACACTATCTATATACAGGATGCTGTAATCGGCTCCAGTGAGAACTTCAGGAACAGCGGGTCTCCGATCCTCTTGGAGGAGGATCAGTGCCGCCAGCTGTGGAACACGCTGTGTGACCGGGGGCTTAGCGTCGCCGGTTAGCGTGCTGCGGTTCGACAGCCAAAACCAACCACCAGCAATTTGTTTCTTATTAGTTTCTCCCTCTGGAGGATACTGACTTCGCAACTGTTGTACAGTTAATGAAAAGCAGTTACAGTTGTTTTTTGGAACTTCATTAAGTTCATACGATCGGTTTCGACAAGCCTGTTTGTAAAATTTGCTGAATGATAATGATGATACATAATATGATAGGCATATACTAATGGAGATCATAGATAAAGCTTTTATATATATATATATATATATATATATATATATATATATATATATATATATATACAGGGCTATTACAAATTATTGAAGCGATTTCATAAATTCACTGTAGCTCCATTCATTGACATATGGTCACGACACACTACAGATACGTAGAAAAACTCATAAAGTTTTGTTCGGCTGAAGCCGCACTTCTGGTTTCTGCCGCCAGAGTGCTCGAGAGCGCAGTGAGACAAAATGGCGACAGGAGCCGAGAAAGCGTATGTCGTGCTTGAAATGCACTCACATCAGTCAGTCATAACAGTGCAACGACACTTCAGGACAAAGTTCAACAAAGATCCACCAACTGCTAACTCCATTCGGCGATGGTATGCGCAGTTTAAAGCTTCTGGATGCCTCTGTAAGGGGAAATCAACGGGTCGGCCTGCAGTGAGCGAAGAAACGGTTGAACGCGTGCGGGCAAGTTTCACGCGTAGCCCGCGAAAGTCGACGAATAAAGCAAGCAGGGAGCTAAACGTACCACAGCCGACGGTTTGGAAAATCTTACGGAAAAGGCTAAAGCAGAAGCCTTACCGTTTACAATTGCTACAAGCCCTGACACCCGATGACAAAGTCAAACGCTTTGAATTTTCGGCGCGGTTGCAACAGCTCATGGAAGAGGATGCGTTCAGTGCGAAACTTGTTTTCAGTGATGAAACAACATTTTTTCTTAATGGTGAAGTGAACATACACAATGTGCTAATCGGGGCCGTAAAGAATCCTCACGCATTCGTGCAGCAAATTCGCAATTCACCAAAAGTTAACGTGTTTTGTGCAATCTCACAGTTTAAAGTTTACGGCCCCTTTTTCTTCTGCGAAAAAAAAGGTTACAGGACACGTGTATCTGGACACGCTGGAAAATTGGCTCATGCCACAACTGGAGACTGACAGCGCCGACTTCATCTTTCAACAGGATGGTGCTCCACCGCACTTCCATCATGATGTTCGGCATTTCTTAAACAGGAGATTGGAAAACCGATGGATCGGTCGTGGGGGAGATCATGATCAGCAATTCATGTCATGGCTTCCACGCTCTCCCGACTTAACCCCATGCGATTTCTTTCTGTGGGGTTATGTCGAAGATTCAGTGTTTAAACCTCCTCTACCATGAAACGTGCCAGAACTGCGAGCTCGCATCAACGATGCTTTCGAACTCATTGATGGGGACATGCTGCGCCGAGTGTGGGAGGAACTTGATTATCGGCTTGATGTCTGCCGAATCACTAAAGGGGCACATATCGAACATTTGTGAATGCCTAAAAAAACTTTTTGAGTTTTTGTATGTGTGCGCAAAGCATTGTGAAAATATCTCAAATAATAAAGTTGTTGTAGAGCTGTGAAATCGCTTCAATCATTTGTAATAACCTTGTATATACACTCCTGGAAATGGAAAAAAGAACACATTGACACCGGTGTGTCAGACCCACCATACTTGCTCCGGACACTGCGAGAGGGCTGTACAAGCAATGATCACACGCACGGCACAGCGGACACACCAGGAACCGCGGTGTTGGCCGTCGAATGGCGCTAGCTGCGCAGCATTTGTGCACCGCCGCCGTCAGTGTCAGCCAGTTTGCCGTGGCATACGGAGCTCCATCGCAGTCTTTAACACTGGTAGCATGCCGCGACAGCGTGGACGTGAACCGTATGTGCAGTTGACGGGCTTTGAGCGAGGGCGTATAGTGGGCATGCGGGAGGCCGGGTGGACGTACCGCCGAATTGCTCAACACGTGGGGCGTGAGGTCTCCACAGTACATCGATGTTGTCGCCAGTGGTCGGCGGAAGGTGCACGTGCCCGTCGACCTGGGACCGGACCGCAGCGACGCACGGATGCACGCCAAGACCGTAGGATCCTACGCAGTGCCGTAGGGGACCGCACCGCCACTTCCCAGCAAATTAGGGACACTGTTGCTCCTGGGGTATCGGCGAGGACCATTCGCAACCGTCTCCATGAAGCTGGGCTACGGTCCCGCACACCGTTAGGCCGTCTTCCGCTCACGCCCCAACATCGTGCAGCCCGCCTCCAGTGGTGTCGCGACAGGCATGAATGGAGGGACGAATGGAGACGTGTCGTCTTCAGCGATGAGAGTCGCTTCTGCCGTGGTGCCAATGATGGTCGTATGCGTGTTTGGCGCCGTGCAGGTGAGCGCCACAATCAGGACTGCATACGACCGAGGCACACAGGGCCAACACCCGGCATCATGGTGTGGGGAGCGATCTCCTACACTGGCCGTACACCACTGGTGATCGTCGAGGGGACACTGAATAGTGCACGGTACATCCAAACCGTCATCGAACCCATCGTTCTACCGTTCCTAGACCGGCAAGGGAACTTGCTGTTCCAACAGGACAGTGCACGTCCGCATGTATCCCGTGCCACCCAACGTGCTCTAGAAGGTGTAAGTCAACTACTCTGGCCAGCAAGATCTCCGGATCTGTCCCCCATTGAGCATGTTTGGGACTGGATGAAGCGTCGTCTCACGCGGTCTGCACGTCCAGCACGAACGCTGGTCCAACTGAGGCGCCAGGTGGAAATGGCATGGCAAGCCGTTCCACAGGACTACATCCAGCATCTCTACGATCGTCTCCATGGGAGAATAGCAGCCTGCATTGCTGCGAAAGGTGGATATACACTGTACTAGTGCCGACATTGTGCATGCTCTGTTGCCTGTGTCTATGTGCTTGTGGTTCTGTCAGTATGATCATGTGATGTATCTGACCCCAGGAATGTGTCAATAAAGTTTCCCCTTCCTGGGACAATGAATTCACGGTGTTCTTATTTCAATTTCCAGGAGTGTAGTACAATTGCAGAAACAGTATACACCTTAAGTAATACTGGAGAGCAGCAACGTCGAGGTAAAAGTGGATTTAAAAAAGTTTCACGAGCAATTACGTCATGAGAAAAACGGGCGTGTCGTAATTGTAAGAAGTGTACAATCCGATACTTCAAAAGTGTCAACATAGTTTTACTTCGAAATAGTTATCTGATGTATTTCCGACTTACACTGCACATTTTTCTGTTAAACTTCTATTGTAAAATATAAAACATCAAAAGTGTAGTTGATTTGAAAAACCTTTTAAAAATTCTCGCGCCCAATGACGTCATGGGAAGAATGGGATAGTGATAATTATAAAAATGTGCAATTAAAAAGCTGCCTACATACTTTAACTTAAAAGAGTTATATTCTAACGTGTTTCATAATAACAATTGCATGTTTTAAAACAAAAGCTGAAACAAATTATTTGGAATTAGCTATTCAAGAGAAAGTGTTTCACAAGGTTAGAAAGTCAGTAACACATTGGTGCACCTCTGGCCCTTATGTAGGGTGTTGTTCGGCTTGGCACTGATTCGCAGAATTGTTGGATGTCCTTCGGAGAGGTACCGTGCCAAATTCTGTACAACTGGCGCGTTAGATCGTCAGTGACACTCTCACCCCTATCGAGCGATAACACGAAACGAGCTGCTCTGCTTTGCACTTTTTCGGTGTCCTCAGTCAATCTTACCTGGTAAGGATCCCATACCGCGCAGTAATATTCCAGCAGAGGACGGACAAGTGTAATGTAGGCTGTCTCTTTAGTGGGTTTGTCGCATCTTCTAAATGGTCTGCCAACAAAGCGCAGTCTTTGTTTCGCCTTCCCTACAATATTATCTATGTGGTCCCTCCAATCTAAGTTGCTCGTTATTGTAATTTCTAGGTATTTAGTCGAATTGACAGCCCTTAGATTTGTGCTATTTATCATATACAGAAAATTTATTGGATTTCTTTTAGTACCCATGTGGATGACCACGCACTTTTCGTTGTTTAGTGCTAATTGCCACTTTTCAAACCATACAGAAATTCTCTTTAGATCATTTTGTAATTGGAATTGATCTCCTGATGATTATACTAGAAGGTAAATTACAGTGTCATCTGCAAACAGTCCAAGGGGGCTGCTCAGATGATCACCTAGATCATTTATATAAATCAGGAACAGCAGAGGGCCTATGACACTACATTGCGGAACGCCAGATATCACTTCTGCTCTACTCGACGATTTACCGTCTATCACTACGAACTGTCACCTCTCTGAGAGGAAATCACGAATCCAGTCACACGACTGAGACGATACTCCATATGCAACCAATTTGATTATAGTCGCTTGTGATGAATGGTATGATAAAAAGCTTTCTTGAAATCTAGGAGTATAGAATCGATCTGAGATCCCTTGTCGACAGGAGTCATTACTTCATGGGAATAAAGAACTAGCTGTGTTGCACAACAACGATATTTTCTGAATCCGTGTTGGTTATGTATCAATATGACATTTTCTTCAAGGTGATTCATAATGTTCGAGTACAGTACGAGGTGCATTCAAGTTCTAAGGCCTCCGATTTTTTTTCTAATTAACTACTCACCCGAAATCGATGAAACTGGCGTTACTTCTCGACGTAATCGCCCTGCAGACGTACACATTTTTCACAACGCTGACGCCATGACTCCATGGCAGCGGCGAAGGCTTCTTTAGGAGTCTGTTTTGACCACTGGAAAATCGCTGAGGCAATAGCAGCACGGCTGGTGAATGTGCGGCCACGGAGAGCGTCTTTCATTGTTGGAAAAAGCCAAAAGTCACTAGGAGCCAGGTCAGGTGAGTAGGGAGCATGAGGAATCACTCCAAAGTTGTTATCACGAAGAAACTGTTGCGTAACGTTAGCTCGATGTGCGGGTGCGTTGTCTTGGTGAAACAGCACACGCGCAGCCCTTCCCGGACGTTTTTGTTGCAGTGCAGGAAGAAATTTGTTCTTCAAAACATTTTCGTAGGGTGCACCTGTTACCGTAGTGCCCTTTGGAACGCAATGGGTAAGGATTACGCCCTCGCTGTCCCAGAACATGGACACCATCATGTTGGTTACGTATCAATATGACATTTTCTTCAAGGTGATTCATAATGTTCGAGTACAGTACGAGGTGCATTCAAGTTCTAAGGCCTCCGATTTTTTTCTAATTAACTACTCACCCGAAATCGATGAAACTGGCGTTACTTCTCGACCTAATCGCCCTGCAGACGTACACATTTTTCACAACGCTGACGCCATGACTCCATGGCAGCGGCGAAGGCTTCTTTAGGAGTCTGTTTTGACCACTGGAAAATCGCTGAGGCAATAGCAGCACGGCTGGTGAATGTGCGGCCACGGAGAGCGTCTTTCATTGTTGGAAAAAGCCAAAAGTCACTAGGAGCCAGGTCAGGTGAGTAGGGAGCATGAGGAATCACTCCAAAGTTGTTATCACGAAGGAACTGTTGCGTAACGTTAGCTCGATGTGCGGGTGCGTTGTCTTGGTGAAACAGCACACGCGCAGCCCTTCCCGGACGTTTTTGTTGCAGTGCAGGAAGAAATTTGTTCTTCAAAACATTTTCGTAGGGTGCACCTGTTACCGTAGTGCCCTTTGGAACGCAATGGGTAAGGATTACGCCCTCGCTGTCCCAGAACATGGACACCATCATTTTTTCAGCACTGGCTGCTACCCGAAATTTTTTTGGTGGCGGTGAATCTGTGTGCTTCCATTGAGCTGACTGGCGCTTTGTTTCTGGATTGAAAAATGGCATCCACGTCTCATCCATTGTCACAACCGACGAAAAGAAAGTCCCATTCATGCAGTCGTTGCACGTCAACATTGCTTGGCAACATGCCACACGGGCAGCCATGTGGTCGTCCGTCAGCATTCGTGGCACCCACCTGGATGGCACTTTTCGCATTTTCAGGTCGTCATGCAGGATTGTGTGCACAGAACCCACAGAAATGCCAACTCTGGAGGCGATCTGTTCAACAGTCATTCGGCGATCCCCCAAAACAATTCTCTCCACTTTCTCGATCATGTCGTCAGACCGGCTTGTGCGAGCCTGAGGTTGTTTCGGTTTGTTGTCACACGATGTTCTGCCTTCATTAAACTGTCGCCCCCACGAACGCACTTTCGACACATCCATAACTCCATCACCACATGTCTCCCTCAACTGTCGATGAATTTCAATTGCTTTCACACCACGCAAATTCAGAAAACGAATGATTGCACGCTGTTCAAGTAAGGAAAACGTCGCCATTTTAAGTATTTAAAACAGTTCTCATTCTCGCCGCTGGCGATAAAATTCCATCTACCGTACGGTGATGCCATCTCTGGGACGTATTGACAATGAATGCGGCCTCATTTTAAAATAATGCGCATGTTTCTATCTCTTTCCAGTCTGGAGAAAAAAAATCGGAGGCCTTAGAACTTGAATGCACCTCGTATGTGCTCCAAAATCCTACTGTGAACTGAGGCCAGTGATATTGGTCTGTTATTCTATGCGTTACTTCTATTTCCTATCTTGAATATTGGTGTGATCTGTGCTACTTGCCATTCTTTAGGAACAGACCTTTCGTCAAGTGAGCGGTTGTGTATGATTGCTTAGAAAGGCGCTATTGTGTCTGCATACTCTGAAAGGAACCTGGTTGCTATACCATCTGGACCGGAAGACTTGCCTTTCTTAAGTGATTTGAGTTGTTACGCAACACCTAAGATATCTACTTTATGTCACTCATGCTAACAGCTGTTCTGGTTTCGAATTATGGAATATTTACTTCGTCTTTTGTCATAAAGGAATTACGGAAAACTGTATTTAGTAACTCCGGTTTAGTGACACCATCATCGGTAAAATTTCCTTCGCCATCGCGCAGTGACGGTATTGACTGTTTTTCGCCACTGGTGTACTTTACGTATGACCAGAATGACACTGGGTGTCCTACCATATTTTGAGACAATATTTCATTGTGGAAACTATTAAAAGCATCTCGCATTGACGTCCGCACTAAATTTCGAGCTTCATATGGTTCAAATGGCTCTGAGCACTATGCGACTTAACTTCTGAGGTCATCTGTCGCCTAGAACTTAGAACTAATTGAACCTAACTAACCTAAGGACATCACACACATCCATGCCCGAGGCAGGATTCGAACCCGCGACCGTAGCGGTCGCTCGGTTCCAGGCTGTAGCGCCTAGAACCGAACGACCACTCAGGCCGGCTTTCGAGCTTCCATGGAACTTAGCCAGTGTTGGGGATTTTGCGTTCTTCTGAATTTGGCATGTTTTTTTCGTTGCTTCTGTAACAGTGTTCTGACGTGTTTTGTGTACCATGGGGGATCAGTCCCGTCTCTTATTAACTTATGCGGTATGAAACTATCTATTGCTGTCGGTACTGTATCTTTGAATTTGAACCATATCTGGTCTACACTTTAGCTTGGGTTGAAAGGAGACTCTTTCTTAGGAAGGCATCAAGAAAATTTTTAACAGCTGTTTTAAATAGATATATTTCGCGTTTATTTTTAGTGGTTTTGGTTGATATGGTTTTGAGCCTCGCTACAATGAACTTGTGTTCACTAATCCCTGTATCCCTGTATCCCAGCATCCATCAGTCTCTATGAGATCAGGATTATTTGTAGCTAAGAGGTAAAGTATGTTTTCGCAACCAGTAACAATGACGTTGAGGTTTACAGCTTTCTCGACAGTTCTGCCTCACATCTGTGTGTTTATATACCCTAACACGTAAATGCAATAGCTTCCAACAAGTGGCCATATTACGGCGACAATAATATTGGAAAAAGATCGAATATAAGTACAGATTGCCCGAACGCCTAATGACACGTCACGGGTGACTGAAAAGCTGTAACGTTTTCCTGTGAGTGTCGTAAGCCTCAATGCAATTCAGTGATAGGTACTAGGCACATCCATTTTCGGTCATTTCATTCACAAGAAACAATTTTTTTGTTTCTTTCGTCATTTTGCTGCAATATTCTCAAGCCACCACGTGTATGTTGCACCATCCGAGATGTGAACAGATCACACTGCAATGCTATTGTAAATATAATACTGCCATTAATCTGTATATTTAAAAAAAAATTTTTGTTCCACAATAATTTTGAAAAATTAAGAAAATACTATAACGAGAGTAAGTTTTTGTTAAGTGCAGTTTATCTATTTAAAATAACTTCTTTGGCGTAGGTGGAATAAGTGTATTAAAACATATTTTGTAAATAATGATGTAATATTTCAAGTACAACTGTAATTAATTATGTCAATTTTGTATGTATATGCTGTCATGCAATTGTAGATGGTTCATACTTAGGGTTTTTGTAATCAGAAGTGTAAATTGAAAAGGTGTAGGGATCATAGGTAGAACGGAACTCCGTTCTGTGGTGGAATGGAAAAGGTGGTGGGGCGCGCGAGTGAGAATTGGCGCGCAAGTGGCCGACACAGTCGGCAGCTGCCCTGCAAGTGGTGAACACGCATTACGTTGGTCAAGCACTAGAGGTCCCGAATTTACCTGCAAGACTGGGTTTTGGCCTCGGACGTGTTCTGCTTGATGGCGCAGTACGGCAATAAATTAATAGCTCAGAAATTGGCAATTTTATCGTCGCCACCAAGAGGAAGACAGAGCTATGTACATCAAGAGCCGTACCTGCGCAATGTTACTACGCAGCACCGCCTTACGCCACCTCCGACATCAGTAACAGGCAAAGTACTTTATTTAGAAGTGTATCACAGTATGAACCATCCATCTTCAATCAGTGGAATACAAGTGTTAAATTTAGCTTTGTGTTTAATCGTGATTTTCCTATGTCATTTACCTCAGTAGGGTCCTTACATAAACGAATTTATTCCGAGTATCCTGATATTTATTGAAGCTTGAATAATAGTACATTATCGGCAAGAGTACTGTTTTGGTAGTAAATTCTGAAAATCATTATTAAATACTAAAATTTGCACGTATCAGTTTAAGGGCCACCGCTTTGCGTGACCATGAGGATAAGTTTTCAATAGTATTTCTGAAAGTAAAGTAACATAATTGTTTAACTGCAACAATTTTAACAGTAATTGTTCGTGTTGCTTCTCCATGTCAAAGAAAGAAAGGCAAATATCGCTGTTAGTAAAACGTTAACAAATAATAGTCCAAAGGAAATGAAATTTAGTCGTGTTAAATTATAGTTTTGGTCATATGAATGACAGCTATAAGTTTAATATTTTCGTATCCTTGTTGAAATATATGTGTCTTCTTTAAATAATTACTGAAGTTTAGTGATAAATTCCATAAGTAACAGAAAGTGGAGTTAATAGTGCTTACTTCCAAGTGACCGTAGTAAGTGAAAGTAGTTATTTATTCAGTATCGAAAATTGACTTCATATTTTTGTGTAGACACAGTTTATTGATATAACAGGCTTTGTCTGATTAAAGGTTTCCAAAAGTAATTATTCTCACTGCTTTTCCCGCAAACTGTATGATTCGGATAAAAATAGTTCGATGCTTTACCATTGGGTTAAACACGGTTAAAATCTCCCTCCGAGAGGCAATGGTTTGGAGTGTTAGTGCTGCGAGATTTTGTGGTGGTGTTCCTGCCGCTACTTACTGCACAGTTCTGACATTCAGAATCGCGGATCTTCCGTCTTTACGGTGGTAGAACTTAAAAGTTCTGGTACCGTATTGACGAGAACGCGAAAGTAACGTTGCAGCACAAAAGAAATCGGTTAAAATAGTTATTATCATAGCAGATGGAAAATATGTGCAACAAAAAGATTCGTGAGCTGTAATTTATGCCTATAGTTTTCGGTGGACGTACAGAAAGTACATTTGTAATTTGACATACACGGGCGTGAGACGCACGAGTAAGGGCGATGGGTTCGGGGAAGGCAGCCGTGGTATTTTCGCGTCCACACTCAACGGCAATATTCGCACTCCGAGGGCGTGTTCGATTTCCAGCTGCACGGCCCTATCAGTCACTGAATTACGAAAAGCGGGTCCCTTTTTTCGCTTTGATCAGTTGTTCGGAATCGTCGCGTGAACATTGTGACGCGTTCCTCTCTGGGCAATGGAAAGCAGGCAGCGCGCACTACCCGGCGAATCAGATCGAATACAAGTTGGTAGACAACCGACCGTAATGTACATGAGCATATGACCGGCGTACATTATCTGAGTATATAGCCAGATCTCAAATCCAACCATGAAAAACATTACAAAAATTGAATAACAGAGGGGAAAGAAGGAGATAATTCATTTTTTAACTTATTTTACGCTCAATTCAAGTGACTTACGTTCTGTATATTATTTTTTTTCCTGACATAACACTTGTAACAGGAGGCCAGTCCAATGCCTGGTGGGAAAACAAGAGGCTTCTCACTAACAGTTGATTTTTTTTTTACAATGAGTTGGACACATAATGCTGTTTTGTTATCCATGTCTCTCCTATTCGTCAATAATATGACTAGTTTTTCTGTTATTATTTTAGTAATAACGTTCTCTTTAATGCAGTGTTTTCATAGGCGGGTTTTCGCGACTGGTGCAAGACTTTCCATTTATTTCTTTTCTTGTGAAAATTCTGAAGGTGGCAGGGGTAAAATACAGGGAACGAAAGGCTAATTACAATTTGTGCAGAAACCAAATGGCAGTTATAAGAGTTGAGGGGCATGAAAGGGAAGCAGTGGTTGGGAAGGGAGTGAGACAGGGTTGTAGCCTATCCCCGATGTTATTCAATCTGTATATTGTGCAAGCAGTGAAGGAAACAAAAGAAAAATTCGGAGTAGGTATTAAAATCCATGGAGAAGATATAAAAACCTTGAGGTTCCCCGATGACATTGTAATTCTGTCAGAGACAGCAAAGGACTTGGAAGAGCAGTTGAACGAAATGGATACCGTCTTGAAAGAAGGATATAAGAGAAACATCAACAAAAGCAAAACGAGGATAATGGAATGTAGTCGAATTAAGTCGGGAGATGCTGAAGGTATTAGATTAGGAAATGAGGCACTTAAAGTAGTAAAGAAGTTTTGCTATTTGGGGAGCAAAATAACTGATGATGTTCGAAGTAGAGAGGATATAAAATGTAGACTGGCAATGGCAAGGAAAGCGTGTCTGAAGAAGAGAAATTTGTTAACATCGCGTATAGATTTAAGTGTCAGGAAGTCGTTTCTGAAAGTATTTGTATGGAAGTATTTGTATGGAAGTGAAACATGGACGATAAATAGTTTGGACAGGAAGAGAACAGAAGCTTTCAAAATGTGGTGCTACAGAAGAATGCTGAAGTTTAGATGGGTAGATCACATAACTAATGAGGAGATATTGAATAGGATTTGGGAGAAGAGAAGTTTGTGGCACAACTTGACTAGAAGAAGGGATCGATTGGTAGGACATGTTCTGAGGCATCAAGGGATCACCAATTTAGCATTGGAGGGCAGCGTGGAGGGTAAAAATCATAGAGGGAGACCAAGAGATGAATACACCAAGCAGATTCAGAAGGATGTAGGTTGCAGTAGGTACTGGGAGATGAAGAAGCTTGCACAGGATAGAGTAGCATGTAGAGCTGCGTCAAACCAGTCTCAGGACTGAAGACCACAACAACAACAACATGAAAACCTTTCGCAAATTGTGAAATAAAATTGTACAATGGCTGTACGATGTCCTTGTAACATACAAACTGCGACCACGACTTCAGGACCGACCCAAACTTCCATATGTCCCACTGTCTACGTCCCGTAAGCTCGTATAAAAATTATACGAATCTTGCACAGGGAGAGACATTGCCATGCTCGTCAGGTTGCTATGTTTTGTCATGAAATACAGGAGAGGAGTGTTATATTTTACAGTGCCTGTATAGCTGGATGCAGTGTTCCGTAAAGCGGGATATCCTGTTTCGAGTCCCGGTCCGGCTCAAATTTTCCTGTGTTGCTAGTAAATAGCGTAGCCTTTGTAAAATCGTATTTCGCAATTTGCGACTGCATTTCATAACGTCACATTCCTGTCACTCATCAAAAATGTCTGTTACTAGGGATTTGCGTGCCTATCCGTCGGAAGAATGCATCGAGCGATACAAGCACTTTTTACTTTTATTTTATTTGTTGCGATTTGCAGAGAACTGCCGCCTAGATGCTAAGACAGATCCTGCTTTTACAGTATCGTTTTTTGCATACACAGAACATAGTGCATTCTTCTAATTTTAATTAAGTACAACGAAGTTTTAGCTTTAAATAACGGTAAACTTACGGTTAATTACGGAACGGAAATACTTAAACCTAACAATTTATGCAACAAAAAGTTGGTAGGAAGAACTCAGGTTTAACGGATGATAGGAAAGAGTAGAGAGGAGACGTTAGTCCCGCCACCATAGGCCTCAGGGGGAGAATCTCTTGCTATGTTCGCCCAGCCGTTGACTTCCGGGAGTCTTCAATTATGCCGATTTCCTGTAATCCCCACTTTAAATCCTAAGCTGAGTTTATATGCATTACGTATAGCGAGCCTGCTAATGTTGTCGTAATTTTCATTTTTTTTACTGTAATTCTACATGTCAAAGTATAAGTTTAGAGCGATTCTTTGAGATACAATATCTTGTCACTATCTAATTTTGTTACATACATTTTTGTTTTATAGGATACTAATAAGATTTTTTTCTGGTCCGTTTATGTGTCTATGCTTACTTTATGATTAGGCTATACTTACATTGTTGCTCCTGTAGGTTTCGTGCCATATGTTTCTTTTCTCGTCTGTCGTCCGCATTCGTCTATCCTGTGGCGTTAATTTTGGTGTTGTATGCTACATTGTCTGTGGTTTAGACTTTTATTCTGGTACTCAGTGTGTAGTGCAGTAGAGATTGTGTCGGCTAGTGTACTGAGTGTGTTGCATGTGTCTTCGATACGTGGTATGTTTTGTATGGTGTTATGCGTTAATGTCTTTCTGTGTTGTCCTGTTTGTCACAGGTTGTTGAACAGCCTACAGTTTAGGACGGTGTGTTCTCGGGTTCCAGTTTCTCCGTATGTGGAGTCTGAATCGTTGCTCAGTGTCACGCGATGTAATAAGTGCGTAGAAAGAAGGTCGTGTCCGGTTAGAGACTGAACCATGCCACAGATAGCGTTGGCGTAGCTCATCTTGAGCCGTTCCCGATTATCTGGGATTATCTTGGACACACGGCGCGCCTTAACACTAATCTCCCATTCTTGTTGGCAGGTCACAATCCCCCAGAGCATACGTTGGCGCTTGTTGTTAGTTCGTACTCCATTGGTTTGTTGAATCTTGTAAGGTCCGCCCATTTTTTAACCAGTATGTTGCTACGTGATACCTGATCGCAATATTCCTAGTACCATATTCAGTACTTCTGCTGATGTGGTGCCAAACGCCGAAGACAGTGTTAGCAGTAAGCCTCTCTACCCTCAGCTGACAGCTGTTTAGTTCACAGCGAATTCTGAGCTGTGTGCTAAAGCAACCGCAGCAAAGCTCAGTACTGATTCTACGAGCACACAGTGGTACGTTCGTTAGTAGTGTGGTTGGTAGTCTGCAAGTGGCTGAGTTTATGCGCGCTAGTTTTAGAAAAAAAATTCTGCTTTTTCTCTCGTTAATTTTATATGTTGGGGTTGAAGCTATGTATTCCCTAAGGGTGTACCCATGTTCTCGAATGTAATACAGAGATTTCTATTCAGTGATCCCTTCATCAGAATGTGGGCACTTTTATTGTTTGAGAGTATTAATTTGTTCGTGTTGCACTACTCAGTAAATGTATTACGCGTTACACGTGCTTCTTCTTCTAACTGATCTCTGTTGTCAGCTGATATGACCACTAATACGTCATCCGCGAATGCAGCTACTCCATCCGCTGTCGCGTCTCCTTCCAATAGGTGGTTGAGTGTTTCAATAGAGATAGCCCGGAAAATTGGCCCCCATATCGATCCTTGCTGGCAACCTTTGATTAGTTTCTTAATAACTCTTCGATTTCCCGAGGGCCATTCCACCACCCTGTCCCTACATAGTCGAGGAAACTGTGGTACAGGGTCTCAGCTACCTCCAGTTCTTTAAACCTCGCGAACATCGCAGGCCACCAAAGATTATCAAAGACGCCTGCAATGTCTATGTTTACCGAAATTGAGTGCAATACTTACACTATAAAATACGGACACTTACCTACTCCATTTTATGCCAAAGCAAGACATACTGACGATCAAAGCACATTATTTGTACGATTTGTATTCGATCACTATGGGACGTGGACACCACGACATTTGAAAGCTTGGGTCGCTCTCGGAGGTGTGCTCGAATGGCTTCGACGGCTATAGCGACCACTCGCGTGAAGCGGGAAATGTGGGTTCGAGTCCTGATCGCGTACAAATTTACATTTGTTACTCGTAAATCGTACAGCCCTTGCAAAATCGTGCTTCGTTATTTATGAATGCATTTCATAACTTAATACGGCCGCCAATCGCCTGTGGTGTCTGTTCCTTTGAGTAGATTAGATTAGATTTGCTTTCATTCCAATTGATCAATAGTGAGGAGGTCCTCCAGGATGTAGAACATGTCAGAAAAACAATAATACACGACAAATATTTACAACTGAAAGAAATAAGCTAATGTGTCTTCCACAGGTCCCAAGTGAAATGATCGTACTTTTAATTATAAACACTATATGAGAAAATCATTATACAAACACTAATGCACTGAATTTAAAATAAAATTTTTTTATTTATTTATGAAGTAATAAACATGTAATAGAACTACTACAATACTTATTTACAATGAACACATTATTGCACTGAAATGATGCAGAAATTAGAAGTTAACATATATATATATATATATATATATATATATATATATATCAGTTGGTACTACTGAGAACATACATCTCAGAAGGAACATTTCATAGAACTGTACAGACACTGTAAAATGCAGACACGCCCCTACTGTGTTGCTTTTCTGCTGCAAGACGATGGGAACGACAGTTGTCTCACACCAACGACAATGTTGACACACCTTCAAATCGTCCTAAATCTTTAGGGGACGTGGAAGATTAAAACAGGCTAAGAATCTCGGTGGACACTCATAACATGAAGGTATGCCTATGTAGCTGCAAACAGCGAAGTTTTGAAAATGTTCGTGTTCGAAAAATCAGAGATAATTAAAATTTTTAACAGCATGGCGGTTTCTGAAATCGTACAACACAACTGATGATTTGCTTTCAGTTTATGATGTTTTTACGTCAAAAAGCATGTCTGTTCCTATATGGATTAACAAAAAAGGAGGTCAGGAAACATTCTACAGTATCCGAAAGGAACAGAATGTACACCATAGTATATCCCAAATATGCATGAAAATATATCTTTTGAAGTTATACATGACAAAAATGCGAAAGTTGTTATAGTAATTTCTTGATTTAAAGAGAGAGAAAACCATTATATTTGGACTAAAACAGAAAAGGCCAACTTGGCACAAACACTCAATGTAAAACAAATGCACGACATGCTAGCAATAATTTATTTTACTTGCCCTTCAGGTCAATTTTATCTTATTAATATCACTTTTTATTAGCCTCGCAATGATACTTGTTCACGCGGTGACAAGTTTCATGCCTTTGCGACGCTCATATTACTTGGTATTATCTTTTTTACCGCTGACTAGTCTCCAATTTGTTTCTTTAGTGTTGTAGAAGTTCTCGTAAAATTTACTCGCATTTCCCGTGTGGTCTTTGGCTGCTTTCCTTCGTTTCTGCTTGTATTCTTCATCTATAGAAAACACTCATAGACACATTTACAAACCATGCCAGTACCAGCAACTAGACGCTACCTCATACCCATGGATTCACAAAGTAGTTCTTGAGTCTCTGTCGTACTATGGTTTTATTCTGAAATATTCTTGGAGTATGTGGTATCGTGTTTGTCTCTTGTTGTTTTAGAGGCCCCAAAAACCAGTAACTCAAATAAATGGTTCAAATGGCTCTGAGCACTATGGGACTTAACATCTGTGGTCATCAGTCCCCTAGAACTTAGAACTACTTAAACCTAACTAACCTAAGGACGTCACACACATCCATGGCCGAGGCAGGATTCGAACCTGCAACCGTAGCAGTCGCGCGGTTCCGGTCTAAGCGCCTAGAACCGCGAGACCACCTCGGCCGGCTCAAATAAATATATATGTACAGACTCTGACCACTCTGGTTCGGAGACCCGTATGTACTGCCAAACTAAGCCCTAGTTGTCACGGCAGCGGCCCCACCAGTGTTAAAGGAGACGTGCAGCAGTGTGTTGTCAGAAGAGAAACGATAATAGCAGAATGGGTCGTTCAAGAAAGCTCGGAGACTTCAAGCATGGACTTGCACTGGATGCCACCTGCGTAAACATATCCAACAGGAACATTTCAACACTTTTAAAGTTACCCATGACGACTGTTTGTTTCTGAATTGTAAACACGATGGAACAACAACACCACTAAAACGGTGTCAACAACAGTCGACCATTGTGGAGGGCGGTTGTAAAAAATCGCACTAAATTAGCGGAAGGAATCCCTGGTGAGTTTCAAAGTGGTGTGAACAGTCCAGCTATCATGATTATTCAGCTTAGGAAGTTAAAAAGAATGGGGTAAAATGATTGAGCAGTTACTTACAAGCCACACGTTTCGGTACAGTTATTAATAAGCGACGCCTGAGATGGTGTGAAGAACGATGCCACCAGTCAGTGGATGACTGGAAAAGAGTTATATAAAGGGATTATAGTAGGTTTTTGGTTTGAAGAATGCATAGAGAACGTTAGCTGCCGTTATGTAAAGTGCCAACATTGAGTACTGATGAGATGATGTTGCGGTTTGGGGGTGTTCTTCGTGGTTACGGTGTCGTCCGCCCTATTGCGCTTAGGAAAGCGCAGAAACCAGTGAGATATGAAAACATTTTATATTCTTCGGATACTGTGGCAGTATGTATCAGCGTGACAACGCACTCCATGATAGAGAAACATCTTCGAAAATAATTCGCTGACTATGAATTTCGTTGATTTCACATGCACTGTGTGTAAATCTGCTTTCCAGTAGTAACACATGAAAGTTTGTGTTGAACTGGGCATCGATTTCGGATGTTCCGCTTATCGCGAGCGGTGGCCTCAACAGCTTCGGCAGTCTGTGCACAACTGCCTGACCGAGCGAGGTGGCGCAGTGGTTTGACACTGGACTCGCATTCGGGAGGACGACCGTTCAATCCCGCGTCCGGCCATCCTGATTTAGGTTTTTCGTGATTTCCCTAAATCGCTCCAGGCAAATGGCGGGATGGTTCCTTTGAAAGGGCACGGCCGACTTCCTTCCCCATCCTTCCCTAAACGGATGAGACCGATGAATCGCTGTCTGGTCTCCTTACCCAAAACAACTCAACCCCACAACTGCCTGAAAAGTTCAAGACGATCGCTCGCAATAGGCCGTTAATCCACCTCAGAGTTCGGGTTCGTCAAAGATACAGGCAACCACGCTGTAACAGCATGCGTTCTCAGAAATGATAACTTCACAAAGGTACATCTATCACATTGTAACAACCGAAATAAAATGTTCAAACGTACATACGTTCTGTATTTTAATTTAGAAAACCTACCTGTTACCAACTGTTCGTCTAAAATTTTGAGCCATATGTTTGTGACTCTTACAGCGCCATCTATCACAAAGCGAAAAAAGTGGTTCAACTAAAGCATTCGTATTTCTTAACGTACTACACGAATATGTAATAAAAATGGCGGTTCCTATTTTAAAAAAAGCGGTTGATCTCCGTTTGACCTATGGCAGCGCCATCTAGCGGGCCAACCATAGCGCCATCTGGTTTCCCCCTTCAAGCTAGACGGGTTTCGTTCTTTGTAGTTTTTTTCGTTTGATGCTTATTTCGTGAGATATTGGGCCCGGTCACTATCAATGGACCACCCTCTATACCTAACACAACTGTATTCAAAGAAATTCGCACTCAGCGAATTAGTTTTGATTTATTTCGTACACCTGGGTATCGTCAAAAGCGTATGTGCAGACATGCGTGTAAGTAGAGGAGCATCTGTTGGGTAACGGCCTGGGAACAGTAACATTCCTGAAATGAACTGGCCTACTCAAGTTCGGACCTGAATCCAACGGAACACCATTGTTACGAATTAGAACATCGACTTACCTCCAGACTGCAACGTCCCGCAGTACTGCCGTCTCTGGTTTTGGCTCTTGGGGATGTATAGACTCAGAATTATAGATAGCATTATTAGAAAACAGCGATCTGTCAGTTAGATTGAGTTAGTAAAAAAAAAAAAAAAACAGTCTCGATCTCAGACTCAGTTATTATAAATACGACTAGTTTTGGGCTCTAGAAGAAGGACATCTTCCAACAAGGCACCATCCGGCTGACGTTGAAAACGCTTGGAACAGCTGTGCTGATCCCAGTCGCAAAACTGCTCCTAACGACCACTCCTGCTTGGATTTGCTGCTGGGGTCAGCACAGCTGTCCCAAGAGTCATCAACATCAGCCGGATGGATATTATACGAAAATGGCCTACCACTAGGTGCCGAAACCAGTCGTATTTTTAATAAATAACTGCGCGGTCCAAACTATCTTTTTACTAATTATAAAGAATGAACTGCCATGGCTCCCTAGACTCAGTAGAGTTCAAGCTGTATTAAGTCCGAATGATGCACACAGAACATATTAATGTCTACGAATAAGTTCCGGACACTTTTGATCAGACAGTGTACGAGCATCCCCTTGACGCAAAATAACTTCATGCGAATCATATTCGAGGTCATTTCGTACTCTGTTGATCCATCGTGTTGTAAACTAAATACTTAGACATACAATGAAGCGCCAAAGAAATTGGTGTAGGCACGGCTATTCAAATACAGAGAGACATTTAAACATGTAGAGTACTGCGCTGGCGCCGGCCGCGGTGGTCTAGCGGTTCTAGGCGCGCAGTCCGGAACCGCGCGACTGCTACGGTCGCAGGTTCAAATCCTGCCTCGGGCATGGATGTGTGTGACGTCCTTAGGTTACTTAGGTTTAAGTAGTTCTAAGTCTATGGGACTGATGACCTCAGATGTTAAGTCCCGTGGTGCTTAGAGCCATTTGAACCATTTGAAAATGACTCTATTTCCATTTCAGTGTTCGTAATATGTAACTGCAAATGTTTTGTAGAATATCCCCTGCAACCTCTGCTTGGCGATTAAGACGCCAAATACCATACCAGGCAGTCTACTTTTAGTGATAAAGAAACAACAACTAATAAGCCCTGATCCAGAATGGAACCCTCGACCTCCTACATGCCGCTTGAGAGATTCTCGTGTCCAGCCGCAGCGCAACAACAATGTGACCTTTGTCAAAACCGTCTGTATCAGTACATTTCCGCATGTCCGCCTGCATCTTCACTATAGTGACCGCTTACTCCTCTCAGCTCCGTTTGCATTCTTTCTTATTGTGTCACATGTCGGCAACACCACCAGGAGGCATTCAACCTAGCAGCAGGCAGTGGTTCAAATGGTTCAAATGGCTCTGAGCACTATGGGATTTAACATCTGAGGTCATGAGTCCCCTAGACTTAGAACTACTTAAACCTAACTAACCTAAAGACATCACACACATCCATGCCCGAGGCAGGATTCGAACCTGCGACCGTAGCAGCAACGCGGTTCTGGACTGAAGCGCCTAGAACCGCTCGGTCACAACGGCCGGCACAATCATTTTCATTGGTCACCTTTCAAAGAGGCCTTTTGCACGTCGTGGACGTATGTTGTTTCGCATCTGGACTGTCGCCTAACATACAGCTTGACAACCAGGTATAATGGTCAGAGGTGTCATTTCTTTTCATAGCAGGACTCTTCATAGCAGGCCGGCCGGTGTGGCTGAGCGGTTCTAGGCGCTTCAGTCTGGAACCGCGAGACCGCTACGGTCGCAGGTTGGAATCCTGCCTCGGACATGGATGTGTGTGACGTCCTTAGGTTATTTAGGTTTAAGTAGTAATAAGTTCTAGGGGACTGATGACCTCAGATGTTAAGTCACATAGTGCTCAGAGCCAATACTGGGCTGCGGTCGCCAACTCCTATATAACACAACAGGTGTCTGGCGCAGTTGTCAGATCGGTTACTGCTGGCACGATGGCCGGTTATCAAGATGTAAGTGAGTTTGAACGTGGTGTTACAGTTGGCGCACTAGCGATGGGACACATCATCTCCGAGGTAGCGATGAAGTGTGGACTTTCCCGTATGACCATTTTACGAGTGTACCGTGAATATTAGGAATCCGACACAGCTTTATACCTCGCCTTGGTCCGTCAGCACCGACGCTGGACTATTTATAACTGGAAACATGTTGCCTGATCGGACGAGTCTCGTTTCAAATTGTATCGAGTGGATAGACGTCTATGGGAATGGAGACAGCCTCATGAATGCATGGATCCAACACGTTCAAAAGGTTCAAATGGCTCTAAGCACTATGGGACTTAATATCTGAGGTCATTAGTCCCCTAGACTTCGAATTACTTAAACCTAACTAAACTAAGGACATCACACATATCCATGCCCGAGGCAAGATTCGAACCTGCGACCGTAGCAGCCGCGTAGTTCCGGACTGAAGCGCCTTGTCCCGCTCGGTCAGAGCTGCCCAACATGTCAGCAGGAGACTATTCAAGCTGGTGGAGGCTCTGTGATGGTGTGATGCGTGTGCAGTTAAAGCGATGTGGGACCCGTGACACGCATAGATACGACACTGACATGTAACACGTACGTAAGCATCGTGTCTGAACACCTGCATTGATGTCCATTGAGCATTCCGGCGGACTTGGACAAATCCAGCAGGACAATACGACGCCCCATACATCCAGAATAGCTACAGAGTGGCAGGAATACTTCTCTGAGTTTAAACACTTCCGCTGGCCGCCAAATTCACCAGATACGAACATTATAGAGCATATCGGAGATGTCTTGCAACGTGCTGTTCGGAAGAGATGTCTACCCCCTCGCTTTCTTACTGTTTTGGACAGCTCTGCAGGATTCATGGTGTCAATTCCCTCCACCACTACTTCAGACATTAGTCGAGTCCATGACACGTCGTGTTACGGCACTTCTGCTGCACGCTGGGGCCTTACACGATATTAGGCAGGTGTACCAGTTTCTGTGGTTCTTCACTGTACATGAAGTATGATTATAACATCACAACACTTCGTGTAAGGACTCTCTCTCTCTCTCTCTCTCTCTCTCTGAGGATTTAACTCATAATACAGCATCCGGGGATTTCATGATTTGCAAGAAATAATTCGATCCAGGTCTGCCTTCCGCAGTGAAGCGTGCTGCCTACACGCAAATCTTATACTTAGCTGAAAACCCAATAATGTTGTTAACGAACTAAAAATGCCACGTTAATACTTTCATAAAGTAGTTCAGTTGAACCACAGAATCTCCGATGGAGTGGATTTTCGAAACTGCAAGTCAGCGCACCCAGCAAATGCAATAACACTTCGAATTATTGTGTTTATTTTGGTAACATCACGGTGTCATAATAAGATGATGTCATATACAGCTACTATTGTCAAGAAATAAGGGTCATTTTCTTATCAGTACTGGTCAATACATTCTCGGATATCACATTTAGAGTGATTGTACGAATTCCATTCTGCGACGTCTGTTATTCTTAACTTACAAAGAATACTTCTTCCTCTCTGCAGCGTAGTGTAGACTGTTTCTAATCTTTCATCGAAGACTAAAACTATGAGTGCGTTTCAAAGACGGTACTCTTACCCAGGCACGACTAACGACATACCCTCACGTTATCATTTGAGACAATAGCTCCCTCGTACTTTCTAAATTTCACTGAAGCTCACTTGCAAACTTATCTGCACTAGCATTATTGAAAGAAAGGATATTACGGAGAAATGGCTTAATCACAACACAAGGAATTGATACCAGCAATAATCTTTAGTCTTAATCGACAAGGAACTTTCACTGCGGATTCTCGTTGTCCACCACATGAAACCCTGTGTAATGTTCATGTGGTTACTGTAACCGAAATTCCTACATTAAACAATAGAGGCTTTGGAAAACAACATTGTTCACTGTCATGGAAAACGTTCTATATGCCGTTCATTCACAAAAGTGGTTTGCAGTGCTGTTGTGTTCTGGGTACGCTGTTGCTCTGTGACAATCAACGTGCTTCGCTTCACAGTGTAATACGTCGAGGTCTGCTCCACTTATCCTGGATTATTTTGAAAACGTGATACACAGGTTTTTAGAGAGTGGGCATGTCGTTTTAAGCAGCAATGGACCAGCCTTGTTTATCAATTGTAAAAGAGGAAGATCTATTGACGATACTAACATATCTACCTCAGCTGCACAGGGATCTTTACAATAAACGTTGCTATATCTAATCTTAAGAATGGAGCTATAGACAAACAGTAGTCGGTGCTGAAAGATTTCTTCCCTTGAATTTAATTTTGTAATTATCATTTAAAAATTGTAACAGAAATGAGAAATGTTATTTCTTTATTACAGTTCTGTTAATTAAAACATTACTGCTGTATTCCTATACCTCTAATAACACAAATAAAAAGTAATTTTTCTGTATTAATTAGCAATTGAAACAAAATCTTTCTTACTGTCATTTTAACAAGTCAGTTTCCTAGTGTGGCTCTTACAACGTTCTTCATAAATTATCTGTTTTACTTCATTGTTTTCTGCAGTGATGAGGATAATTATGTGGTATCAGAATATTTTCTCAGTTTTCTTTACACTAAAAAGTCATGTACGAAAAGACAGACATTGTTCTTTGATTATCCAGATAAACGTGACATTTAGCACTTAAAAGGATTTCCATTTCTACGCTCATAAATGTTGAATCGAAATATCGATACAGCATCACTCTGATCTTTATGATACTTATTATATTTATTTAATGTCGTTAGTTTTTGGATAGCTTTAAATGAGGAACGGTCTATTTCTCTATCCCTGGAATACATTTTGCTGTAGAAAATGTAATACAGTGTATCGATGGGATATGCTGTAGACGATTAAAAATAGTAATAATGAAAAACAGTGAGACAATTGTATCGAAACTAAAGGTAACACAACAGCATTTATCAGTATCATATGTTTGTGATTATAATTTACAGAGACGTTCAGAGCACGTGGAAATGTATCAGCTGCCGTTCAACTCACTGCCATTACGAAGAGAGAGAGAGAGAGAGAGCTAAAGTAAATTATAAATGCGTTTCCAACTACAGATTCGGATTGCCAATGCAAATATGAATTCAGTGGTAGATGTCACTGTCTAGTAAGTAGTTTACTTAAAAGTTTGGTGCATTTAATCTGCTTATTTACACAACCAAAGTAATTTTCATAAGCCTACTGACACCACCGATAGCTTGTAAAAGTGGAAGATTATCTAGGGACGGGCAATTTTCTTGATCGCGAGTCGTTAAGTTCATAAAGGAATAAGATGGAATGAATGGAAACGTTCCGGTGGCTGTCAGTTCCGAATTCAGCCAAAGGCAACGGCGGCACACGGGGATAATGAAACCTCCCTAGTCAAAGAACTGGCGCTACCCGGTTGCATAATGCGCGAGGCGAACTGCCCCTCGGCAACAACCATCTGCATGGACACTCCCAGCAAAGTAGGCCGCAGGAACTTATCTGTATTGGAAGAAGCATACTGCTGAGAGACACTCTCTCTATCTCAGTTCGTTGCACTAGCAGTAGCGCTTTTTTCGCAATAGATTTGTTGGATTCCACCACCTTGGAAGCAATCATACGCTGTTATGAGCAGCTACTGTCGACACATTAGCATTACAATGGTTGTAGCAAATCCGTTCGTGATTAAGATGTGAATAAGCGATTTGCATCGCGAGAAAGCATTACGATACCATCATTGTTAGAGCGGTAGTTTGGTTCCGCTGCTCCGGTCTGCGTACTCGAATTACATGATTACTCACGAATCATTACCTTCGTTCGTCATTCTAAATTACGGAGATGCGTCGCTGGTCCACTGGTCAATACTCTCTGTTGTTGTTGTGGTCTTCAGTCCAGAGACTGGTTTGATGCAGCTCTCCATTCCACTCTATCCTGTGCAAGCTTCTTCATCTCCCAGCACCTACTGCAACCTACATCCTTCTGAATATGCTTAGTGTATTCATTTCTAAGTCTCCCTTTACGAATTTTACCCTCCACGCTGCCCTCTAATACTTAATTGGTGAGCCCTTGATGGCTCAGAATATGTCCTACCAACCGATCCCTTCTTCTAGTCAAGTTGTGCCACAAATTTCTCTTCTCTCCAATTCTGTTCAATACCTCCTCATTATGTGATCTACCCATCTAATCTTCAGCATTCTTCTGTAGCACCACATTTGTAAAGCTTCAATTCTCTTCTTGTCTAAACTATTTATCGTCCACGTTTCACTTCCATACATGGCTACACTCCATACAAATACTTTCAGAAACGACTTCCTGACACTTAAATCAATACTCAATGTTAACAAATTTCTCTTCTTCAGAAACGCTTTCCTTGCCATTGCCAGTCTACATTTTATATCCTCTCTACTTCGACAATCATCACTTATTTTGCTCCCCAAATAGCAAAACTCATTTACTACTTTAAGCGTCTCATTTCCTAGTCTAATTCCTGCAGTATCACCCGATTTAATTCGACTGCATTCAATTATCGTCGTTTTGCTTTTGTTGATGTTCATCTTCTATCCTCCTTTCAAGATACTTTCCATTCGGCTCAGCTACTCTTCCAGGTCCTTTGCAATCTCTGACAGAATTACAATGTCATCGGCGAACCTCAAAGTTTCTTCTCCATGGATAATAATTCCTACTCCGAATTCCTACTCTGTCTATAAGGAATGGATAAGTTATCATTATTTCTCCTATTCTTGTTTTTTTTTTTTTCGCGTTCATTTTGCTTTGCATGCCAGCGGATCGCCCTACAGTCCAAATTTCTGGGCTAGCAAAATATCAGTTTTCGTAACTAGACTGCCTCCCCTGTCTTTGTTACATGAAGAATATAACACATTTTATTACAGTAGTCCGCCCTTTACTGGTCTGTAGGCTACCCCTCCCCTCCCTCCCCTTGTCTACTTCATAAATCAGGTTATCTCGGCAATCGAATTCCCGACCGTATAGGAAGTTTTCCGATGTTTCGACAGTCGAGGTAGCAGAAGATTAACAGGTGAGATAATTTTAATGCGAGGGTAGGGTAAGTGGCGACAGAACTCCTCGCTTCCCATATTTCCGCCGAAAGTAACGTATTGTTATTTGGTTGGTAATATGGATGTGTACGACAAACACTTAACTTTCGTGATAAAATCTTGTATGGTTGAAGCCGAGTCAATGTGTTGCTCTCCAGCCACGTTTCAGCAACGTTTCTTACTTGCCTTCTTTGCCTGAAGATGGCAAGTAAGAATCTTGGTGAAACGTTGCTAGAAAACAACACATTGACTCGGCTGTCAACCCGAGAGGATTTTATCATCGAAATTCGCTGAGAAAGCCTGCAGTATCATATACTTAACTTTTATGTAAAGCAAAACCAAATATACTCGTGCCCTATTGCAAAGTAACATATTTGTGATGTATACTTTCTTATCTTACACTGTTTTATGATAATTTCTTTAACAAACTCATGACATATGAAATTATTATGTGTGTAAATGCCAAGTCTCCGTTTTCGAGCAAAGGCTTCAGAGAGTTGTATATGTGCATGTAGTAAACAACGACGAAGTAGTCATAGCTCCATCATGTTACATACATTTCTCGTTCCGGAAGTTTCATAATGCTGAATTTGAATATTTTCGTCTGTCGTTGAAAAATGGATGGGTCATGTAACATGCATGCCATTTTCGCTCGTGCCTATGAGCAAGCTATTGCCAACGCTTGAGCTGGTTTCCTTTACTAGGGGTGACGGAGTGATTGACGTTTCGTTATTGTTCTGCCAGTGCAAAGTGCTCCAGAGTTCGAAAGTAAATTTTCGCGCGTGGGCATTCAATAATGCTTAATCTTCCTTTTTCTTCGGGTAGCGTTGCGTTTTATTGAGCATTGTTCTCACCCATTGCAACTCCAAGACAGTTGGCATGGTTGCCAACTCAGAACAAACGGGAAAGTAACCAAGTAATGACACCCTTGACCCAATGACACGAGCCCCTACGACTGTAACTGACCGTGCTCCGTCAAAATGGTTCAAATGGTTCAAATGGCTCTGAGCACTATGGGACTTAACATCTATGGTCATCAGTCCCCTAGAACTTAGAACTACTTAAACCTAACTAACCTAAGGACAGCACACAACACCCAGCCATCACGAGGCAGAGAAAATCCCTGACCCCGTCGTGCTCCGTCAAAAGTTACACCCAGATATTTGTTACACAGCCAGCGTCTTACTCTAACCGATATGAACCTGTTTAATACCCTTCTGTTTCATTTACTAGTGTCAGTTTACTTTGGAAGAACAAGGATATGTATGATAAGTTTCCTCAAGTGCTTTTTCCGAGCTACAGACGGCATACTTTACTATTTTTTCCTATTGTTACGCTTTCATATCGTTTTTAATACTAATGCAATATCTCGTTACGGTTCAAAAGAAGGGTGTCACACTTTATACTAATATATTTCGTGACGGTTGATCGCTTTCCATTCTTATTTCCATTCTATAAGTGCAAAAGACATCAGCGAAGTTTTGTCCGTGCATGTCTCTCTCAAAGCACGAGTTTCTGTGGTTTTCTTCTTATTTACTGCTATAGCAGCTCGTAACCAAAACAAGAGCGCCTAGAAATTCATAAGGTACGGAATCGGTTTAACAACGGCCGTCGTTTACACAACCAGTGTTTGCTGAAGCTTTTGGATCGTTATTGCATCGCATTCTGGCCCCATAACACATTTTTATAAGAAACTCTAACCAGTTCTCTTTGGTTTCCACTTCTCTCATAGCTCATCTTTCGTTACTGCTTATTTACGACGTGATGCGCCAGTCCGGCGCTGGGCTACCAATAAAAATTTATCGCGAAACTTCTTGTGTTAATCCACTAAACCTAAGATGCGCGGTCAAGGACAGAAAGAAGAAAGCGATCAAGTAACGTCACAACTATAATCCCAAAAGTAATAATAACTGTACGAACTGATTCGTTAATAAGGGGTAATGGAATTTCAGTGTTTGTAGAACCGCCTAGCAGGCGGATTTAACTTCGCCGCAGTTATCTTGAGATAAGGTGAGATAAATCCATATAATGCATACAGCAGAATTCAGTCACTGCAAGATCTTTACAAACAGGGAGAGCTGACGAAACAAAACACATCATAATTCATTAAATCCGAAAAGAAAAGAGAAAAACAGAAGGAACTCCGGAATTTTAGTTTAGAACTACACAGCTGTGCTACGTAAACAAGAGATTCAATACATTGTTAACTATCGTTCAGCGTGGCCGCTACGCGATACCGTGCTGACATGTGGCATAAACCAGAAACGAAATTTTTTATGACTATACATGTTACGTGATCGGAAATAGAACTCGATTACTTATCTAGTATTACTATCATTCACCTTTTTCAGTCCAAGAGTGATCGTTACCGAAAAAGGTTGCCACTGCGTAACGGCCACTTTCTGTCATAAAAGTGGTAGAACGCCCGTATAAGAGAGTAAAAACAAGAAATCAGTACGTAACCTGCAACTTATATGACACCATTAACTTTTACGGTGATCGAAAAACGTCACTGGGAGATTAAGAGAAGAAAAGAGACTAGATGCAATAATCTGGAGCTCTAGAGACAGAGAAAGAGAAATAAAAACAATTAATTACACTCAAGGATTAAGTCGAACTTTTAAGTGCTATCAGTTTAAAAGCTGCAGCACAGCTTTTTATAGACCTTATTCACAGCGTAGCAAATTGCCAAAGCTTAACGCCAGTGTATCAGCTGAAGGAGAAACCTTGAACGTTTTTCCTAGAAGTGGCAGCGATTTCGTACCGGCTTGTTACAATTAAAGTGCAACTAATCACGCAGGTCAAATGTAGACTGCAATTATCGCATGGCAGCGATATTGGATACATGTGCTAATGCATTAACCGATTTATGCAGTATAAAATTTAGTTTCAGTTTTGGCCACCCGGACCCAAATCTGGCGCTGTACACTGTTTGTATGATGGTATGACATCCACGCCGTCATTTGAAAAGCCATAACGTGACTGATCAATGCGGCTATCGAGAAGAGGAACCGTGCACACCGGCCGCTGTGGCCGAGCGGTTCTATGCCCTTCAGTCCGGAACCGCACTGCTGCTACGGTCGCAGGTTCGAATCCTGCCTCGGGCATGGATGTGTGTGATTTCTTAGGTTAGTTAGGTATAGGGTAACGGGATAGCGGGACACAATGGGAAACTGGTCTTTTCTAGACTGGACAGTGTTGCAACCTGTTGTATGGGCATGTAACTATTTCTTCGAATTGAAGGGAGTGAGGGCAACCATTTGGATTTAGTTTGAAGTGCGACATGTAAGTGAATTGTTGTCCGTCACCTTACCGCTTGCGTTGTTCTAAAGTTTGGTGAATTTCAACGCCAGGTAAGCTGTTAATTGTTAATTGTATATCTTAAAATGACACATTCCCTTAAAGTGCATGGCATTTGTTATACTTGAGTTATTTAATGCGTTTAAATACGTCAGTTATTACACTCCACAAAAGTTGTCAACCTCAATAGTGCTCTTGGGGCGGAACGGGACGGGGCAGAATGGGATAGTGTCTAATCTGTCAAAACACTCGGCGGACTACAAGACGAAAAGGAAAAACGGTAATGTTAACAGATTGTCCTTATAAGAAGCAATTGCAGAATGCTGTCACACGTAAAAAAAGACTACAGAAAGGAGGAGGGTGCACAAATATAAACAATGTCTGGACAGAGACGTCAGGTGCAATGCAACTTAAGGCAGAAATACCGAACTGTACAAAACATAAAACAAAAAAACAGAGGGCATCAAAGACCTTAAGAAAATATAAGGAAGAAGATGATGGAGAAGAGAGAATCAGAGAGAGAGGATGCTGAGTGTCTCTTCTGTGGGGACTTCTACTCCGTTTCTAATGAGGGCTGAGTCGCATGCCAGGGTGGGCACACAATTCATGTGCTGCCACAGACAGTGAAGATGAAGAGGAAATACTGATTTGTGACTATCGTCGAAAAGACTAGTAGTTAGTGGTTTGGTGGTTATTAAGCATTGTACATTTTTCAGACTGACATTAAAATATTTTCTTATTTTGAAGAATGACTTTTTAATTGTTTAAATTACACATTCCTTAGTCTGAATTGCCTGTTATACAACATTTTGTCATTGTTTAATACGATATTTGTAATTCAAATTCAACGTTTATGCAATAATTTAACAAAAAATACCCTTATCCCATTCTGTCCCGTGGGTGGGGCTGAGGCTTTCTTTGAAAAATTGTAAAAAATGCAGAATGTATTGTTTTAAGTGACCTTAAAATAAGGTACGTTAGGTTACACTACAAGGTGATTTTTATCACTTTAAGAAGTGTTTCCTTGTGTTCCCTTATTTTACAGAAATTGTTAAACATTAAGTATCCCGTTCCGCCTCGAGTTCCCCTAAGTAGTTCTAAGTCTAGGGGACTGACGACCTCAGATGTTAAATCCCATAGCGCTTAGAGCCATTTTTGAAACCGTGCGCTGTTAGTAAAACTGTTTTATGTGAACTGCAGCAATTACAGTGCTGCATTCGTAGAGTATCTCTGACTGAATGGCCTTAGGAGAGCTGCGATGTCATTAACTATTTTAAAGACGATGACTTTAAGGAAGATGACTCTGACAATCGAAATTCCAAGCTTGGTGTGGCCCCTAGTAGATGAATGCGTCCTATCCCTGATGATGATGATGTTTCTGCTGTAACTGATCATGCAGCACGTGCTAGTGCTCGTCCTGTGTAACGAATATTGTCTGTCCCATGGTCAACAGTACGAAAAGTGCTGCTGTCAATTTTACGTAGGCACCAGTACAAGATGCAGACATTGCAGAAACTGAAACTCATGATCGACAGTAACTTTCTGAATTAAGTGTTCGGTTTCTGGCACGGATCGAATTTCATGCCATGTAGCCGGGCAATATTGTGTACAGGGTACTGTGAATACACAATCTGGGGCATTATTAAACGGCATGTTTGACACAAAGAGCCATTACACTTGCCGTAGGTGACTGTGTGGTTTGGATCACCAAGCATCGTTATCTTTGGTCGTTCTTCTTTACACCCAGAGGGCACTTCAAGGGTACCTTGACATTAGTACCGTATCGATACCTCCTTGTTCAGCATGTGATGCCTGCTTTGGAAGAGTACACCTGTGTGTAACCACTGTTTTGAGGCAATGTGGGGCAACATATCTCGCTCGCCAAGTGAAACCTTTGCTTATTGCAATCTTCCACGAGCATGTTATGTCAAGAGATATTCCAGATACATGGCCTGCAATATCATCTGATCTGAGTCCATGTGACTTTTAGCTCTGGGGATATCTAAAAGAACGCGTTTATCAGGAACACGTTCCGTCTCTACCTGATCTGAATGCCTCTATACAAGAACATATTGCCCACTTGTCACCGGAAGTGCTTCGAGCAACTGCTGATCACGTCGTTTTACGGATGCAGAACGTCGATGTCTCTGGTGCTCATATTGAATAAATTAAGTAACTGGCAATAAAATGAACATTATACTTTTCTCTCTTGTTCGACATTAACTGCCGACGTCCCATTCCTGATCCACTATGTATGGAAACATTTCTGTACATACAACTTTCCTGGCAGATTAAAATTGTGTGCCGGACCGAGACTCGAACTCGGGACCTTTGCCTTTCGCGGGTAAGTGCTCTACCAACTGAGCTACCCAAGCACGACTCACGCCCCGTCCTCAGAGCACTTGCCCGAGAAAAGCAAAGGTCCCGAGTTCGAGTCTCGGTCCGGCACACAGTTTTAATCTGCCAGGAAAGTTTCATATCAGCGCACACTCCGCTGCAGAGTGAAAATCTCATTCTGGATTTCAGTACATCTTTCTTACAGTCACAGCGCCAGATATGATCCTGTTGGCCGAAATCGGAACTATGTTTTTACCGCGTATATCGGTTCCGCATTAAGGCAATAGCATATCTACGAAGTTACGCTGCCATACGATAATTATAGCTACACTGGACCTAAGCGAGTAGCTGCACTGCACCACCCAGTATAAGAGACCTATGAGAATGATTAATGTCAAAGTTATAATAATGTCAAGATGTAGCTCGCAGTTGAAATAACTTGTTTCCAAATATTTCCAAGGCAACGAATCTCGTTGAAAACATTTTTTCTGCCAAAGTGAGAGCTTTGTACTGGATTAAAGAAACAAACACATCGTGGTGACAGTGATACGTATCATGCAGGGAGGTAAGTACAAATCGGCAGGTTTGCAGAGACGTAAGGATTGTATCTGTCATCACCACTTCCGCGAGTCTCAGGAAGAGCT
This sequence comes from Schistocerca piceifrons, assembly GCF_021461385.2. NCBI lineage: Eukaryota > Metazoa > Arthropoda > Insecta > Orthoptera > Acrididae > Schistocerca > Schistocerca piceifrons. The sequence continues at coordinate 49,830,563 of NC_060139.1, forward strand.
GCAATCGGTCTCAGAACCTAGGTGACAGGCGTCACTGGTGCCGCCGTAGGCGATAATCTGCCGCTGAACGCAAGTAGCTTGCGTCAAGATTAAATACACGCGTCGTCATACTTGCTATTTAATCGTTGTCTGTAGAAATTATATACACTTCAACATATCACCAGAGAATTCATTAATACAAAAGTCTTCTTTTCTTAAACCAACTGCAAATAATCAAATTACACTCCTGGAAATTGAAATAAGAACACCGTGAATTCATTTTCCCAGGAAGGGGAAACTTTATTGACACATTCCTGGGGTCAGATACATCACATGATCACACTGACAAAACCACAGGCACATTGACACAGGCAACAGAGCATGCACAATGTCGGCACTAGTACAGTGTATATCCACCTTTCGCAGCAATGCAGGCTGCTATTCTCCCATGGAGACGATCGTAGAGATGCTGGAAGTAGTCCTGTGGAACGGCTTGCCATGCCATTTCCACCTGGCGCCAGAGTTGGACCAGCGTTCGTGCTGGACGTGCAGACCGCATGAGACGACGCTTCATCCAGTCCCAAACATGCTCAATGGGGGACAGATCCGGAGATCTTGCTGGCCAGGGTAGTTGACTTACACCTTCTAGAGCACGTTGGGTGGCACGGGATACATGCGGACGTGCACTGTCCTGTTGGAACAGCAAGTTCCCTTGCCGGTCTAGGAATGGTATAACGATGGGTTCGATGACGGTTTGGATGTACCGTGCACTATTCAGTGTCCCCTCGACGATCACCAGTGGTGTACGGCCAGTGTAGGAGATCGCTCCCCACACCATGATGACGGGTGTTGGCCCTGTGTGCCTCGGTCGTATGCAGTCCTGATTGTGGCGCTCACCTGCACGGCGCCAAACACGCATACGACCATCATTGGCACCAAGGCAGAAGCGACTCTCATCGCTGAAGACGACACGTCTCCATTCGTCCCTCCATTCACGCCTGTTGCGACACCACTGGAGGCGGGCTGCACGATGTTGGGGCGTGAGCGGAAGACGGCCTAACGGTGTGCGGGACCGTAGCCCAGCTTCATGGAGACGGTTGCGAATGGTCCTCGCCGATACCCCAGGAGCAACAGTGTCCCTAATTTGCTGGGAAGTGGCGGTGCGGTCCCCTACGGCACTGCGTAGGATCCTACGGTCTTGGCGTGCATCCGTGTGTCGCTGCGGTCCGGTCCCAGGTCGACGGGCACGTGCACCTTCCGCCGACCACTGGCGACAACATCGATGTACTGTGGAGACCACACGCCCCACGTCTTGAGCAATTCGGTGGTACGTCCACCCGGCCTCCCGCATGCCCACTATACGCCCTCGCTCAAACTCCGTCAACTGCACATACGGTTCACGTCCACGCTGTCGCGGCATGCTACCAGTGTTAATGACTGCGATGGAGATCCGTATGCCACGGGAAACTGGCTGATACTGACGGCGGCGGTGCACAAATGCTGCGCAGCTAGCGCCATTCGACGGCCAACACCGCGGTTCCTGGTGTGTCCGCTGTGCCGTGCGTGTGATCATTGCTTGTACAGCCCTCTCGCAGTGTCCGGAGCAAGTATGGTGGGTCTGACACTCCGGTGTCAATGTGTTCTTTTTTCCATTTCCAGGAGTGCAGTTTTTGATTGAAAATACTTAAATTTTCACAGACAGATATCTGACACCATCAGGTGACAAGTTACTCGGACGCTGGGAAGTGTTCTGGCACACAGAAGCACTTAAAATCAGGTATTTTGCGAAGAACGCACCCGTTGTGTATATTAAAACGTTTTTAAAACTAGCTGATGTGAAGAGCAGCAAATATGATAAGGTGCCAACAGACATGACAGCAAAATTGAGTTCAGCACTAATCAAGTTATATAGACTCTTATCCGTTAATGCTTCTTAATATTTAAACCATATCTGATTATATACTTTTCTAGATTTTTTTCTAATATTAGCCCCGTGTCTTCAAGGACAAAATTCCTTTCTCAATAGGAATGAGTTGTGTTAGTAGTTAAATCTCAGTTTTTACCGTCAACCTTTTACTGATTATTATTTTTCACACTATATAGTGTAAACTATCTCCTTTCTCACCAATATCACACAGCAAACTTAAAATCGGTCCGCTTCAATTTTAAACTGTACAGCACTACTTACTGAGAAGTAAGTAGTTGGAAGTGAGAATAGCAGCAACACATATGTACAAATATCAAACTTTTCTTAACTGAAGGCCACTGAATGACTTTCCTGAATTCATGTTCAGGTGGATTTTTTTTCTTGTTTTTTAATCTTCACTATTTCCGTCCGTGTTTTCTTAAACAATACAACACGGATTTTAGGATTCTGCCTTGGCGAAACACGTTTTCTTCCTGCTTAGTAGTTCCCATACGTATTTTGTTGGTGTGGTGTCCCCTCGGTAATATTCTCTTTATTTTATCTCGCAGCACTTCCGGTTGAGTCCTACTATCTTCTTTAGTACTGGTGATCTTTTGAATACAGCTCTTCATCTGCCATTCTTCTACGGTATTGCTAGTGTATTTATGTTGACTTCTTTTTGGGCATCCTTTGTTTTTGTGAGCGTTGTGATGTGATGGTTTCCACATTAGTTAGGTCTGTCACTCAAACCGAGCTACACATTGTTACAATGCTTACTACGTAGAAACATTTTCGTATTGGCATGTTAGTCAACTGCGTCTGCACGTTAGAAATACGTCCCGTGCGTTTTTCATATACGGAGTACACCGCTCCTGATGATATAATGTCACTTATACATATTTATCAATGTATTTACACTACACAGAATGTGCAAAACGTTAGTTGTAACTGTTACATCAGCACAGCAGCAGAAACTCCTACATTGCTCATTTTCTTACGGAAATAAGGTCAGATCCGAATGTATAGCTTTAAAAGAAGATAAATAATTTGGTGATGATGAAGGTGGCAGCGACGGTGGTGGTGATTACAGTGACATACGCATTTTGTCAAGGAATCCAGGTAAAGCACGGGAACTGATGGGTGCAATTTTGGTGTAACAATTTCATGAATATTCAAATGCATTTTGTATGTACAAAGATAATTATACCATTTGTTATTAAGACACACACACGTACAAAAATCTGGTGATATTATGTATCCACTATGGGCCGCTGCTTATCGATTTAGTATAGAATGGTACGTAGTGTTGAAAAGATAGCCACAACAAAAGAATATATGGGGGGATGTCGCCAAACTAATATAATAACGATAGTTTTAAAATCAACATTATTTTATCGGTTTCACGTCATCCCCCTATAGATTCTTCCGTTGTGGCGAGCTTTTCAACGCTACGGATCTTCCTATATTGAATCGATATGCTGCGGCCAAAAACACGTTTGGAGGTTTCAATAAAAATTGCTTCTTTAAATTTCCTACGCAGATTTTTATAGATTCCTCGGCCATTCCTGATAAGTATTATAGAGGTATTTGTTTACAAGCAATATATTTTGTAGTAAATCTTCATTAACTTTCTCAGTGCCCTACATTATTTTCAAACAGGCACCTGTTCGTTTTTATGTCGTAATTTCCCACTTGTTCTTTAACATTTTTCTTTTGCTGTGCATCTCAGATGATGGCTGCTAATTCCTTAACGATTTTTCCGTGTGTATCGTTTTACGTCCATACAACGCCGTGCTCAAGAAACACCACTTCAAAACCATGCCGCCGATAGCCAGTATTTGAGTCGTACCTGCGCGAATATGAACAACACTCTGTTAAAACCTGAGTAAACTCACATGTTACTTGCACATATGAACCATCGAATCCCTTTAGTGAAGCCCTTTACAGGAAATGGAGCTAGCCGCACTCACCCTCGATTCTTCATTTACCCGACTGTAGTCCGTCAGGCATCAGGTTATGCAGTAAACTTAGGAAGAGAGAAAAACTCCTTGGTTGTATTGCAGTCCACAGATGAATTCTGAAGGGCTTTGGTGTTTTTATTGGAGAATTTCCAAAAGGGAAGCAAATAAAGGAGAACTGTGGACCGCGCAATTCAAATTTCTTGGTTAACATGGCGTGAATATTATATATTACCTTGTGAATAACGGATGAGTTCTCCGGTTTTAAAATTTCTGTGGACTTGCAAGTTGACAGTACGTTATATTTACAAAAATCAGGTGGTTGCGTTAAGTGAAATAATCTGCTAAGGTATAATTAAAATATCAGTCTTTCAAATAAAGACAATACTGTTACGTTAACAAAATGACGGCCTAGTACTGCTGAAGAAAGCTTATCGACACAATCTTTAAGACACTAAAAAAGCCTCACTGTATGGATGTAAGCCGTTTTAAGCATAAAATATGAGAAACAGAGGTAGAAGAGTTGGACAGTGTTAAATCTAAACTGTAGTTGGTAATAAATTTAGTTTAGTGGAGCCGAAAACAGTCTTCGTTTGGAATGCACATTATGTGATACGTAGGTGTAAGTAATTTATATTCTCAGAGGAAATAATATATTGGTGGAATTTTTTCGCGTCAAACAGAGTGCAATACTAAATGAATTGAAGAACGTGTCAAAGAAACCTGTTCAGACAACTGAGTGTACTAACATGTTTCTTCGTGTACGCAAGATACGTTTGTAAAAAGCGGTGTATATCTCTTCCAGACAAGTAGTTCACGGTGTTTTTACCAGTACTTACAACAATGATCATAAAGACTTAAGATCCAGTAAAGTGTCCATAACTCGTGAGCACCTATTTTCACTAGCTACCAACATTAATTTAGGTATTGATGTATTAAAGTGTAATAATAGCTTAAAGGTTTTATTAGTGGTGAGCTCGTTCTAATTCGTTGATGAATTAATTAGGAGAAAAAATTGTTCTTACTACTAATTATATCTCACAACATGAAAGTATGTAACATATAATTTCGGCACTGTTCGGAGCAGTATTTCGGTGCACGTAAAGCTTTGTTTAGCAACCAAAGCCTAATACAATGAAGAACATATAAGCGCAAATGCTGTGACAAATTACTTGTTTTTACTTTGTTTTACTTGTTGGCCTGTGTTATTTGCTCCATGTAGAGGTTTGTAATTACTTGGATTGATAAACAGAAATCAGTAAGTATCTTTGTGTCAACTCGCCCTCGATATCAAGCACAGGTTTATTGAGTTTGTTTGCTGTTCAGGTATTGGTATGAGAATGTACTTCCGCCATAATGGTCATACTACTATGTATGTATTCGCTGTCTACATCTACATCTAGATGACTACTCTGCAATTCACATTTAAGTGCTTAGCAGAGGGTTCATCGAACCACAATCACACTATCTCTCTACCATTCGACTTCCGAACAGCACCTAAACCATTCTGTTCGTGCTCTGATTTCTCTTATTTTATTTTGATGATCATTCCTACCTATGTAGGTTGGGCTCAACAAAATATTTTTGCATTCGGAAGAGAAATTTGGTGACTGAAATTTCGTAAATAGGTCTCGCCGCGACGAAAAACGTCTTCGCTGTAGTGACTTCCATCCCAATTCGCGTATCATATCTGCCACACTCTCTCCCCTATTACGTGATAATACAAAAGGAGATGCCCTTTTTTGCACCCTTTCGATGTCCTCCGTCAATCCCACCTGGTAAGGATCCCACATCGCGCAGCAATATTCTAACACAGGACGAACGAGTGTAGTGTACGCTGTCTCGTTAGTGGACTTGTTGCATCTTCTAAGTGTCCTGCCAATGAAACGCAACCTTTGGCTCGCCTTCCCCATAGTATTATCTATGTGGTCTTTCCAACTGAAGTTGTTCGTAATTTAAACACCCAGATACTTAATTGAATTGACAGCCTTGACAATCGTATTATTTATCGAGTAATCGAATTCCAACGGATTTCTTTTGGAACTCATGTGGATCACCCCACACTTTTCGTTATTTAGCGTCAACTGCCACCTGCCACACCGAACAGCAATCTTTTCTAAATCGCTTTGCAACTGATACTGGTCTTCGGATGACCTTACTAGACGATACATTACAGCATCATCTGCGAACAACCTAAGAGAACTGCTCAGATTGTCACTCAGGTCATTTATATAGATCAGGAACAGCAGAGGTCCCAGGACGCTTCCCTGGGGAACACCTGATATCACTTCAGATTTACTCGATTATTTGCCGTCTATTACTACGAACTGCGACCTTCCTGACAGGAAATCACGGATCCAGTCGCACAACTGAGACGATACCCCATAGGCCCGCAGCTTGATTAGAAGTCGCTTGTGAGGAACGGTGTCAAAAGCTTTCCGGAAATATAGAAAAACGGAATCAACTTGAGATCCCCTGTCCATAGCGGCCATTACTTCGTGCGAATAAAGAGCTAGCTGCGTTGCACAAGAACGATGTTTTCTGAAACCATGCCGATTACGTATCAATAGATCGTTCCCTTCGAGGTGATTCATAATCTTTGAATACATTATATGCTCCAAAACCCTACTGCAAACCGATTTCAATGATATAGGTCGGTAGTTCGATGGATTACTCCTACTACCCTTCTTAAACACTGGTGCGACCTGCGCAATTTTCCAATCTGTAGGTACAGATCTATTGGTGAGCGAGCGGTTGTATATGATTGCTAAGTAGGGAGCTATTGTATCAGCGTAATCTGAAAGGAACCTAATCGGTATACAATCTGGACCTGAAGGCTTGCCCGTATCAAGCGATTTGAGTGGCTTCGCAACCCCTAAGGTATCTACTTCTAAGAAACTCATGCTAGCAGCTGTTCGTGTTTCAAATTCTGGAATATTCCATTCGTCTTCCCTGGTGAAGGAGTTTCGGAAAACTGCGTTCAATAACTCCGCTTTAGCGGCACAGTCGTCGGTAACAGTACCATCGGCACTGCGCAGCGAAGGTATTGACTGCGTCTTGCCGCTTGTGTACTTTACATACTACCAGAATTTCTTCGGAACTATTACTGCCTCAAGACAAGCAGTCAGACCGTCGTTTCAAATAATTTTATATTCTGCCAGATGGCAAGTCTTTAGATGTAGGCGGATAGACTTCCATAGGAATATCACCGTTATTACTGAGGTCTGCTTTCAATCTAATCTCTTAGTGACTACCCGTCGAGCTGTCGCATACCATTATTTGAAATGCGATCCTCTAGGGGAGCACATAACTACCGTTTCTCTGTCAAAAATCATATCTCTGACATTAGCCTTACACAAGAAATAATTGCTACAAACATGCCAGCAACAATGATCGTCGAAGTTTTTAATATATATATATATATATATATATATATATATATATATATATATATATATATATATATATAAAAAATCACCAAATTTCTCAGCACATAATTAAGTTGTTCAGTACGACATATAAAACAGAACCCAGGAAGGAATAACTATGACATTTGTACGTACATAAGAATGACAGAAATGATTAGCGCCAAAAAAATTTGATTGGGCGGGCGAGTATAGCGTTTAACCCTCACTTTATTTAATATACTCTTAGACTGAGAATATCTCCACGAGCCAAACATTTATTAACATATAACCACGAAATCACTGGTATCGAACTGTAATGGCGGTATCGGAATGCGCTTGAAGGGCTGGAAATTGATACTGCCGATAGAAAAGAACTTGACAATAATCTTCATGAATAAGTTGAACTTTCCTGCAACACGACGTTCGCCAGTAAATGCACAATGCGCGATGTGCTTCGTCGTTCCGCCAACATGAACGTGTTTCTTATGTCAGTCGGGACAGATCGCGGTACACATTAGCAGAACAGTGTCTTAATGGTCTCTCCACTGTCTCAGTGGTCTCTCAACCTGCTATGGTATGAACATCATAATGGCCACTCTGTTTCCCCATGCTACTATCTTGCAACATCTTTGGTAATATGTAGTAATACTATCTGCTGAAATACAACCAAGCTCATAAATTAAGGATAATGTTGATACATGGTGAAACAACATTCTGGTGGTAAGTTCGCGGGTTTAAATCACTCCGGGTGTGACCATGCGGTGCATTTGACCTGCGGTCGTTGCACGGTGGCGCTGGCAGCAGTCCACATACGCAGAGGTGTGTTGGTGCATGTCAGAGTACGGTGCAGCGAGTAAGTGTGCAGACGTTTTCAGACGTGCTAATCGTGACTGTGTGTTGAAAACGGCTCAAAGAACACATATTGATGACGTTATGAGGGGTAGAATACTAGGAAGACTGTTGGCAGGTCAAACACAGCAGGTCGTAGCACAGGCCCTCCGTGTGACACAGAGTGGGAACTCAAGATTATGGCAACCATTCCAGCAGACAGGAAACGCGTCCAGGCGCTACACGACGGGGCGTCCACAGTGTACAACACCACAAGAGGACCGATGTCTCACCATCAGTGCCCGCAGACGGCAACAGAGTACTGCAGGTAGGCTAGCTCGGGACCTTACCGCAGCCACTGGATCAGTTGCCTCCAGACACACAGTCTACAGACGACTGAACAGACATGGTTTATTCTCCTGGAGACCTGTAAGGTGCATTCCACTGCCTCTGGTGACAGGAGAGCCCGTAAAGCCTGGTGTCAAGAACACAGTACATGGTTATTGGAACAGTGGTCCCAGGTTATGCTCATGGATGAGTCCAGGTATATTCTGAACAGTGATTCCCGCCGGGTTTTCATCTGGCGTGAACCAGGAACCAGATACCAGCCCCTTAATATCCTTGAAAGGTATCTGTATGGAGGTCGTGGTTTGATGGTGTAGGGTGGGATTATGATTGGTGCACGTACACCTCTGCATGTCTTTGACAGCGGAACTGCAACAGGTCAGGTGTATCGGGACGTCATTTTCCATCAGTATGTCCACCTTTACAGCGGTGCAGTGGGTTCCATCTTCTTCCTGATGGATGATAACGCACTGCCCCACCGAGCTGCCATCATGGAGGAGTACCTTGAAACAGAAGATATCAGGCGAAAGGAGTGGCCTGCCTGTCTCCAGACCTAAACCCCATCGAGCAAGTGTGGGATGCTCTCGGCCGACGTATCGCTGTACGTCTTCAAAAATGGTTCAAATGGCTCTAAGCACTGCGAACTTAACATCTGAGATCATCAGTCCCCTAGACTTAGAACTACTTAAATCTGTCTAACCTAAGGACACACAGACATCCATGCCCGAGGCAGGATTCGAACCTGCGACCGCACCAGCAGCGTGGTTCCGGACTGATGCGCCTAGAAGCCCTCGGCGACAACGCCGGGCTGCACGTCTTCAAACCCCAATGACACTTTAGGAGCTCCGACAGGCACTGGTGCAAGAATGGGAGGCTATACCCCAGCAGTTGCTCGACCACCTGATTCAGAGTATGCCAACCCGTTGTGTGGCATGTGTACGTGTGCATGGTGATCATATCCCATATTGATGTCGGGGTATATATGCACAGGAAACAGTGGCATTTTGTAGCACATGGGTTTCGCTACCGTTTCCTCAACTTATCACCAATACCGTACCGAGCGAGGTGGCGCAGTGGTTAGCACACTGGACACGCATTCGGGAGGACGACGGTTCAATCCCGTCTCCGGCCATCTTGATTTAGGTTTTCCGTGATTTCCCTAAATCGTTTCAGCCAAATGCCGGGATGGTTCCTTTGAAAGGGTACGGCCGATTTCCTTCCCAATCCTTCCCTAACCCGAGCTTTCGCTCCGTCTCTAATGACCTCGTTGTGGACGGGACGTTAAACACTAACCACCACCACCACCACCAATACCGTGGACTTACAGATTTGTGTCGTGGGTGTCCCCTATGTGCCTATTCTATTAGCGCCAGTTTTGTGTAGCGCCAAGTTGTGTGGCACTGCCTTCTGCAGATATCCTAAATTTGTGAGCTAGAGGGTACATAGCCGTTCCGTAACCGCATTCATTTTCTTCTAATTTTATCTTCAATAAAGATCCTAAGTATTTTTAGGTCTCTACAATAAACATAATTTCTTCAAGTTGTGTTTTAAATATGTAGTAATCAAATAACGCAAATCAAATGTTATAATTGATTTCGCACTTTCTTTCTTGGGAAACGTATAAACACACACGAAACTGTACACTGCTCATTTTCCTGTGAGTTTGTTTCCTACATTTGTAATTTTACTTTTGTCTTGTAATGCGTCACACACACTGAAATGTATACGGTTAACGTATTTTTCATTTTATTATTTCGTTTCATTTTATGATAGAGGAATGCCCATTACCGTATGTTGGTGTACTGGTCACAGATAATCTCACGTGAGTGACAATCTTCCCCACAGCATCCTCCGTATTTTTACGTTAGTTTTATGTCATTTTTACTACTACTGACAAACAGAACCTGGCAGCATCCCGCATAAATAAGTTCATGACATTTAATATTGTCTGTAGTACTACTGTCAGTATTATTTACAGTTTTCGACGTATGACATTTTTCGCAATGTCGTGGCTGACTTTTCTCCACCAACTTACATTTGAAAAGTATCAGATGGAAACAAGTCATCACTAGTAACACAAATAGCGACGCAGTCGGTGCATTTTATTCATTATAACAAACGCTGTCGTTCTCGCTTCCCGCGCCCGGGTTTGCGGGTTCGATTCCCGGCGGGGTTAGGGATTTTCTCTGCCTCGTGATGACTGGGTGTTGTGTGATGTCCTTAGGTTAGTTAGGTTTAAGTAGTTCTAAGTTCTAGGAGACTGTTGACCGTAGCTGTTAAGTCCCATAGTGCTCAGAGCCATTTGAACAAACGCTGTGATGTCTGAAATAATGTTTCCAGCTATGCTGAGGGATTATATTGGCAAAATTTATAAAGAAAAACTTGCCCAGCAGAACAGGAGTTGTAAATTATAGAGAGAGAATACAAAACTGCACAATATAGTTCTTTCCACATTTTCGTTTTTTCTCTTTAGTTTAAAAAAAGACGTAAATTGATTTCGCGTATTCACTAAAGGCCGATCAGATCTGAATCCTATTTCACACAGAACACATAGAATATTCTACATTTCTCTCCCTCTCTCTCTCTCTCTCTCTCTCTCTCTCTCTCTCTCTCTCTCTCTATGTCTCTCTGTCTCTCCCAAGTAAACAAGCGTTACGGAAACATAATCTATGTGCAGTAGACACGAAGAGTTTGTTGTCTGGGTCTTTTATTGAACATTATCCTTCAGATCCCTTATGAGAATTGTGAAATTTAGAATCGAGAGCTATTTACGTTCAGGAAGACGGCCCTTTTCTTGTCACCATGGAAAGCTTGCGTGTTAGTCGGAACACGAGACAGGTTGGACTGGTGTTGAAGCGAGGTTTCACTGCGAAGTGCCTTAGTGTGTATATAAGCCGACAGAAGCTGTTCCGGCTCTGGCCACACAAGACAGTGTGGACAACTGCACAAATATCACGAAAAGGGCTGTCTCTCTCCTCCGAGGTCGTAATGGAAATGTGCTGTCAGCAGTGAGAAAGCGGAACAGATTCAGGGACCAGATTACGGTCTCTCCAGAGAAAGCTGCTCTGTAGTGTACAGTAGGGGATATCATGAGAATGGTACTCGCATATAATACGCAGATCAGGTAATTCACCTCCATAATACTGCGAGGTGGCTTTCTCCGAAATTGAGGAGTAATTCAAATTGTTGTAATCGCATTCGTTATAGATAATAAAAATGAGTAAACAGGGTGTTTCGGCTAAGCTATTCACCTCAAATGTATCCGTTCAAGATATTGTAATTCTGTTTTCACCAAAATGAATCGTAGTAAGTCCTCATTCAATCTTCTTCACAGTAATATTAAGGATACAGATATCGGCATTAACTTTCCTTTTACAAACAGAATTACAATAATTACTGCTGGCTTTATCGTAGTTCTAAAAGAGACGAATTCAACGGCGTTTTACTCTTCAATATGCAGCTACTAGCTTCGGAGAACTTTTATCATTTAGCACTTAGTTCCTTGTCTTCAACAGGAAACACACTGCATCTGACTCTTTATTTTGTTTTGAACTTAGCTGTGTCAGGGATTGTCAGCGGTCTATACAAGAAAATTGTTTATGCACAAATATATTGTTCAGATACGCAGTTCTTCAAAGGAGCACATTCATGTATTTTTTTGTACTTCAAATTATAGGCTTTTTGCGAAACTATTGGCTCTTGTGTATGCATTAGTCGAACACACGTTTAGTACTGGCTGTATTTCATATCTGCTGTGCACTTGTGCATGGTCCTGCTGAAAATTCATATCTCCAGTATGTATCATATGAAGTGTACACCCCTGTAACTTACAAAATAATAATTGGAAGAAATATTTATTGATAGGTCCACTTAAGAAACGTTACACTTTCTGCGGATTTCTAAACGTTGTTTATCAAAGTTTTCTCCAGAGAATTACAGCAACGAGATACGATTTTTTAATATAGTCACGTAGCTGATGTATTTAAACCCGCTGTGTAGAAATCAGTTTACATTACGTTTCTGTCACGTTTAGTTAGGGAGCTAGAAACCTTCAGAGTGGTAGGGGTGGATGCAACTTGCAGTACATTCACTGACTCAAGGGACAGCGATATGCTTGTATACAGATGGCGGTAGTATCACTTCCACATGGTATAAGAGGGCAATGTATTGACAGAGCTGTCATTTCTACACAGGTGATTAAAGTAAAAAAGGTTTCCGACGTCATTATGGCCATACGACGAGAATTAATAGAATTTCAACGCGGAATGGGAGTTGGAGCTAGATGCAAGGGAGACTACATTTCTCAAATCGTTAGGGTATTCAATACTCCGAGATCCACAATGTCAATAGTGTGCCGAGAGAACCAAGCTTCCGGCTTTATATTTCAGCATGGACAGCGCTGTAGCCGACGGCCGAGAGCAGCGCCGTTTCCATAAAGTAGCGGTAACAGGCAAGCCGCACTGTGTAAAATACACTACTGGACATTAAAATTGCTACACCAAGAAGAAATGCAGATGATAAACGCGTATTCTTTGGACAAATATATTATACCAGAACTGACATGTTATTACATTTTCACGCAATTTGGGTACATAGATCCTGAGTAATCAGTACCCAGAACAACCACCTCTCGCCGTAATAACGGCCTTAATACGCCTGGGCATTGAGTCAAACAAGGCTTGGAAGGGGAGTACAGGTAAAGCTGCCCATGCAGCTTCAACACGATACCACAGTTCATCAAGAGTAATTACTGGCGTATAGTGACGAGCCAGTTGCTCGACCACCATTGACCAGGTGTTTCAGTTGGTGGAGAGATCTGGAGAATGTGCTGGCCAGGGCACCAGTCGAACATTTTCTCTAACCAGAAAGGCCCGTACAGGACCTGCAACATGCTGTCGTGCATTATCCTGCTGAAATGTAGGGTTTCGCAGGGATCGAATGAAGGGTAGAGCCATGGGGCGCAACACATCTGAAATGCAACGTCCACTGTCCAAAGTTCGGTCAATGCGAACAAGAGGCGACCGAGACGTGTTACCAATGGCACCCCATACCATCACGCCGGGTGATACGCCAGTATGGCGATGACGAATACACGTTTCCGATGTGCGTTCATCACGATGTCGCCAAACACGGATGCGACCATAATGATGCTGCAAACAGAACCTGGCTTCATCCGAAAAAATGACGTTTTGCCATTCGTGCACCCAGGTTCGTCGTTGAGTACACCACCACAGCCGCTCCTGTCTGTGATGCAGCGTCAAGCGTAACCGCAGCCATGGTCTCCAAGCTGATAGTCCATGCTGCTGTAAAAGTCGTCGAACTGTTCGTGCAGATGGTTGTCTTGCAAACGTTCCCACCTGTTGACTCAGGGATTGAGACGTGGCTGCACGATCCGTTACAGCCATGCGGATAAGATGCCTGTCATCTCGACTGCTAGTGATACGAGGCCGTTGGGATCGAGCATGGCGTTCCGTTTTACCCTCCTGAACCCACCGATTCCATATTCTGCTAACAGTCAATGAATCTCGACGAACGCGAGCAGCAATGTAGCGATACTATAAACCGTAATCGCGATAAGCTACAATCCGACCTTTATTAAAGTCGGGAACTTGATGGTACGCATTTCTCCTCCTTACACGAAGCATCATAACAACGTTTCACCAGGCAACGCCGGTCAACTGCTGTTTGTGTGCGAGAAATCGGTTGGAAACTTTCCTCATGTCAGCACGTTGTAGGTGTCGCCACCGGCGCCAACCTTGTGTGAATGCCTGAAAAGCTAATCATTTGCATATCACAGCATCTTCTTCCTGTCGGTTAAATTTTGCGTCTGTAGCACGTCATCTTCTTGATGTAGCAATTTTAATGGTCAGTAGTGTAACTGTTGGAATCAATGCGGGTTGTGCGACCAACCTATCCTTTAGGACAGTGCGGCGAAGTTTGGCGTTAATGAGCTACCTCAGAAGACGACCGAAGCGAGAGCCTTTCCTGTCAGCGCGACACAGCCTGCAGCGCCTCTTCTGGGCTCGTGAACACGTCAGTTGGACCCTAGAAGTCTGGAAAACAGTTACCTGATCACATGACTCCGATTTCAGTTGTTAGGAGCTTATGGTAGGTTTCGAATGTAGTGCAGACCCCAGCAAACCATGGTCCCAAGCTGTCCACAGGGTACTGTACAAGCTGGTGGTGGCTCCATAATGGTGTGAGATGGAATGGACGTGGTCCTCTGGTCCAAATCAAACACATCATTGATTGAACTGATCATTGACTTAAAATGGTTATGTTCGGTTACTTGGAGACCATTTGCACCCACTAAGGGAAGTCACATTCCCAAACTAGGATGGAAATCTTAAAGACAGCAGTTGTTCGCTATTTGTTTGAATTTCTTGAGCGAATGATTTGACCACTCAGATCAACCGAGATGAATCATAGCGAATATTTTTGTGGGACATAATCGAGAGTTCAGTTCGTGCATAAAACCCTGCACCGGCAACATTTCCGCAGTTATGGGCGGCTACATAGGCAGCAGGGCCCAATATTTCTATAGGACACTTCCAACAGCTTGTTGCGTCCATGCCTTATTGAGCTATGCCGGAAGAAAGGAGGTCAGACGAGATATTAGGAGTTATCCCAGGACATTTGACATCTCAATGTAGTACTTGACTGTGCGCAGATGGATGTTCTGGTGGCGGAATGTTGATGTAAATAAGGTATTCAGATGTTTACCTATGTTCCTGAATGCACAACATGATCCGCCTTCTGAACGACCAGCCGACGCGATGTAACGTTGCCGGAACTACGGAGCGACAAATTTCCTTGATGTACTGTCACACGTGATGTTCGGTTAGACTGCCTACCGTCGCATTATACCGCTGTATACATAGCAGTTTCGACCGAACCAACAAATGGGGATCAGTGTGCCACAGATTCCGACGTCGAAATAAACAATGCAAGCTCATATAACGAGAACGATGACATGTTTCCGATACTCGGCGAAGGCCGCACGGTACTAATGAAGTAGCCATGCCGTAGGGGTAAGGTATCCTTGGCGAAGAGCCTCGGCAGCCATTAAGTTCTTACGTGCTGAATAACGACTTCGGGAAACAAGTAATTTGAGAAGGCGTGGCGGCAAGAAGTGAGGAGAGGGAGGTGTTTATTTAACGTGCAAATACTTCAGGATCCTCCTGTCAGCTTATGATGCATTGCTGCAGTCACTTGTCAGAGAATTACATCTGTGTGGAAGATAGTACGGGCTCACAGGTTTCATCCGTACCGTCTGTCCCCGTCACAGGTGTGTATGTGAACGATTACAGACGGAGAGCTACTTTCTGCGATTGGTCTACGAATAATTTCACTATGGACACCTCACCTCATTAATTGTTATGTTCTTCGATGAATCACTAATCAGAAAATATTGAGCAGGGACTCGTCGTAATCTGAAACTTTATGCTGTATTTCTAGATTTCCAGAAATCTTCTGACATTGTACTACTGAAGCGGCTTGTAGTAAAATTGCGTGCTAATGGAATATCGTCTCAGTTATGTGATTGGATTCGTTATTTCCTGTCTGACCGATCAAAGTTCTTAGAAACTGATGGAAAGTCATTGAGTAAAACAAAAGTGATTTCAGGCGATCCCCAAGGTAGTGTTACAGGCCCTTTACCGTTCCTTTTCTATATAAACGATTTAGGAGACAATCTGAGCAGCCGCCTTAGGTTGTTTGCAGATGATGCTGTCTTTTATCGACTAATAAAGTCATCAAAAGATAAAAAAATGTGAAACAGTTTAGAAAAGGTATATGATGGTACAAAAGTTGGCAATTGATCACAAATAACAAAAAGTGTGAGGTCATCCACATGATTGCTAAAATGAATCCGTTAAACTTCGGTTACGCGGTAAATCAGTCAAATATAAACGCGGTAAATTCAACTAAATACCCAGGAATTACAATTACGAACAACTTAAATTGGAAGAAACACATAGAAAATGTTGTGGAGAATGCTAACCAAATACTGCATTTCTTAGCAGGACACTTATAAAATGTAACAGATCTACTAAAAAGACTGCCTACACTACATTTGTCCATCCGCTTTTAGAATACTGCTGCGCGGTATGGGATTCTTACGGGATAGGATTGACGGAGTGCATCGAGAAAGTTCAAACAAGGGCACCACGTTTTGTATTCTCGCAAACAGAGGAGAGAGTGTCGCTGAATTGATTCAGGATTTGGGGTGGACATCATTAAAAGAAAGGCGTTTTTCCTTTCGGCGGAATCTTCACACGAAATTCCAGTCACCAACTTTCTCCTCTGAGTGCGAAAATATTTTGTTGAAGCCGACCTATACGAGATTGGAGTAACAGATAATTATTGTGAAAGTGTTTCGATGAATTCTCTGTCAGGCTCTTACATGTAGTGCAGTCATCTAAAATATTTATCTATTTTTACTTATTACGACATCCGTATAATCATGCTCTTTGATGTAGCATCGCTGTAAATGTTTTATTCTTTATGTATGATAATTTATGCAATTATAATTAATCTATGAATATCAGTTCAAAAGTAGTGTGCTACAAATGAATGTAAAAGTTAATACTGTAACTGTAATACTGGTTCACGCATAGGGAAAGTAGGCTTGTAAAACTTGGAGGAAAGTCTCTCCGCAACAGATCTAGGCGGGAACAGAAAAGGTGGATGTGGCGTTTGAAATGCCGAGCACCTATGTGGCATGAGTCAGTCGGTGACTAGCAGGTAACGGGAGCGCGTCTTGTGAACTGAGAGAGGCGGGAAGAACTGCATTATTTTACACTGAAGCGCCAAAGAAACTGGTATAGGCGTGCGTATTCAAATACAGTCGTACATAAACTGACACAATAAGGCGCTGCGGTCGACAACGCCTATATAAGACAAGTATCTAGCGCAGTTGTTAGATCGGTTACTGCTGCTGTAATCGCTGGTTATCAAGACTGGGTTCAAATGGCTCTGAGCACTATGGGACTCAACTGCTGTGGTCATAAGTCCCCTAGAACTTAGAACTACTTAAACCTAACTAACCTAAGGACAGCACACAACACCCAGCCATCACGAGGCAGAGAAAATCCCTAACCCCGCCGGGAATCGAACCCGGGAACCCGGGCGTGGGAAGCGAGAACGCTACCGCACGACCACGAGATGCGAGCTTATCAAGACTGAAGTGAGTTTGAACGTGGTGCCACAGTCGGAGCACGAGCGATGGGACACAGCGTCTCCGAGGTAGCGATGAAGTGGGGACTTTCTCGTGCGACCATTGCACAGTGTACCGCGCATACCAGAAATCCGGTAAAACTTCAAATCTCCGACATCGCTGAGGCCGGGAAAAGATTCTGCAAGAATGGGACCAACGACGACTGAAGAGAGTCGTTCAACGTGACAGAAGTGCAACTCTTCCGCAAATTGCTGCAGATTTCAATGCTGGACCATCAACAAGTGTCAGCGTACGAACCATTGAACGAAACATCATCGATATGGGATTTCGGAGCCGACGTCCCCCTCGTGTACCCTTGATGACTGCACAACACAAAGCTTTATGCCTCACCTGGGCCCGTCAACACCTACATTGGACTGTTGATCACTGGAAACATGTTGCCTGGTAGGACGAATGTCGTTTAAACTTGTATAGAGTGGATGGTCGTGTATGGATATGGACACCACATGTCAGCAGGGTACTGTTCAAGCTGGTGGAGGATCTGTAATGGTGTGGGGCTTTAGCAGTTGGAGTGATCTGGGACCCCTGATACGTCTAGATACGACTCTGATAGGTGACACGTACGTAAGCACCCTGTCTGATCACCGGCATCGATACATGTGCATTGTATATTTCGACGGACGTGGGAAATTCCAGCAGGACAATGCGACACCCCAAACATCCAGAATTGCTACAGAGTGGCTCTAGGAACACACTTGTGAGTTTAAACATATCCGCTGCCCGCCAAACTCCACAGACATGAACATTATTGAGCACATGTGGGATGCCTTGCAATGTGCTGTTCAGATCTCCATCCCTCGTACTCTGTCGGATTTATGGACAGCCTTGCAGAATTGATAGTGTCACACTACTTCAGACATTAGCCGGGTCCAAGTCACATCGTGTTACGGCACTCCTGCGTGGTCGCAGGGGTCCTACACGATATTAGGAAGGTGTACCAGTTTCTTTGGTTCTTCAGTGTACTATACAAGCCTCGGATGCAGAAGTAATGCGGAATATTATTGCTACATACTTTGTTTAGCTCTGTAGTATGAAAATCCGGCACCAAGAAGAGAATTTTCAGAACTCGTCACACAGGAAGAGCAATGGATACTCTTACCGCCCGTTTTTGAGTAGCATAGGAGATCGACGCAGTTACCACCTTCATCTCACACTATCAGATGATTACTGTGTTATTGCATGGACCAGTTATATGGTTTCTATCTCAAAAGTAATTTTGAGTTCTCTAAACTTTGTGTTGGGCCAACGTATTTGATCTTTAGTGATTTACCTAGACAGAGTCCTACCACATGTGCTATGATGGATCCGAGTACCCTGTTTTACTGAAATGGGAAAAAAATGTTTTTCTTAATAAAAGTTAAGATAATTATATATTGAGCATATGTTCTGAAATACTTCACGTAGTTCTCAAGAAAGGATGTCAAAGCATTCATCTGAAAGATTGTTTTAATGAAGTAATAGTGTTTACAATTTCATGTGTAATGTAGTTAACAGTGTTTCCCACTTTGAGTTGTAACTAATGTGATCAGCCACGATCTGAATCTACCTGTAAATTAATTTCTGTGTCCCCCTGCTGGTTGCAGATCCAAATTTAAATGTTATCAAAAATAAGCAACTGGCTACAATTATCCAAACTATACTAGATTCAGGTGCCACATATTCAATTTGACCTAAATAATGTAAGACGGTGAACATTGCTCGAGAATGCAAATAATAACCAGTAGAAAAGAAATCGTTAACTCATAACTGTTTCGATGGTAATAATTCCCTATAACGAAACTGACAAAAGAACCTCTTGTTTATGTCAATAGTGTACACCATTAGTAATCATTTACTTACAATCATCATTATTTTCCTACTGTTATGTGCAGCTAGTAAGTGTTATTGGCAGCCAGTTGTTCCCCAAAACATATTATTATTTCTCTAGTATACCTCAATTCACTGGAACATTGCCTCGCGAAGTTGCCGTGCGGTTCGAGGCACAATGTCACAGAATGCGCGGCCCTCCCGCCGGATGTTCGAGTCCTCCCTCGGGCATGGGTGTGAGTATTGTTCTTAGCATAGGTTAGTTTAAGTAGTGTGTAAGTCTAGGGACCGATGACCTGAGCCGTTTGGTCCCTTAAGAACTCACACACACACTGGAACATTACTCGGTAAATTGAGCTACTGTCCTGTAGTATCCTATCAGCAAAACAGTAACTCAACCCAAGATAACTTTCTTTATGAATCATGCCAGTATTGAGTATAACTTTGCCTAATTAGCCTCGCTCCCGTATCTTGTTACGTAATTACATTTTGCTTGAATACTAATAGAACCTTCGTTAGTATTCTGATTGTTTCGCTATTGTTTCCTCTCAGTAACAATCTTTCCAGAATCGGAAAATAGTTCACTACGTTCCCATTACACACAGTCACGGTCACAAAAATCCTTTCACAGGTGTAACATTATCGGCATAGTACTATTATAACAGCAGATGGTAGTGTTATAAAATCACAGGTGCGTACGTTCTGTCGATTGTCAACGGTGGTTCATTAACGTGTGGTGTGGAATCTTCGGTGTCAAATCTTCAGTCGACACTACTTATCAGGTACACCGACAGGTGAGACGTATCGAGATTTATCGTCGACAGTGTTGGTGGTCTCCTTGAAAATGTCCATCTTCACAATGGAGGCCGTATATGGATCCAGCATGATGGTTATTCAGTCCATTCTAAGCGCGATCTTGTGCAAAAATTGTTCCCTGGAACATGGTTGTAGCTTTGTGGTGCTCAGGAATGATCCACGAAGTCACTACCTTTTAAAACCAGTAGATTCCTTTTTCTGGGGATATTTAAAGAATCGCGATTACGTCTCTGAACCTACAGCCCCTGATAAATTCAAAGATGCATCGATGTAGGTTGTCGCTCCTTGACACCGTCGATGTTACATCCCACCACGCTGTGTTCTGCATTCACCAACATGGGCACACATTTAAACACATCACTTACATCAACATTTCGCCACCAGAACGTCCATCCACACACAGCCAAGTATTATGTACAGCCCTTATTATTTTTAAGGTTTCTAGCTCCCAAACTAAACGAGACAAGTGTGTGATTTAAACTGATTTGTACACAGCTGATTTAAATATACCAGCTACAACATAGAGAAAACTAACGGTCATTTAAAAATTTTAACTCTCTGGAGACTAAATCACTAACCTATCTTCTTAACCCTGTAGAAAGTGTAACGTTTCTTATGTGGTCCTGTCTCGATAAATATTCATGCCATCTATTATTTTGTAAGTTACAGGGGCATACACTTGATCTGAAACACTCTGTATATGTCACTGGCACCCCTCTCTCACACCCTACCCGAATTCCCCACATCATGTATATACAATATGTGATCAAAAGTATCCGGACACCCCCAAAAACGTAATTTTTCATACTAGGTGCATTGTGCTGCCACCTACTGCCATTTACTCCATATCAGCGACCTCACTAGTCATTGGACATCGTGAGAGATCAGAATGGAGCTCTCCGCGGAACTCACGGACTGCGAAGGTGCTCATGTCATTGGGTGTCACTTGTGTCGTACGTCTGTACGCGAGATTTCCACACTCCTAAACATCCATACGTCCACTGTTTCAGATGTGATAGTGAAGTGAAAACGTGAAGGGACAGGTACAGCACAAAAGCTTAGAGGCCGAACTCGTCTGTTGACTGACAGAGACCGCCGGCAGTTGAAGAGGGTCGTAATGTGTAATAGCCAGACATCTATTCAGATCATCACACAGGAATTCCAGACTGAATCAGTATCCACTGCAAGTGCTATGACAGTTGGGCGGGAGGTGAGAAAACTTGGATTTCATGGTCGTGCGCCTACTCATAAGCCACACATCACGCCAATAAATGCCAAACGACGCCTCGCTTGATGTAAGGAGTGTGAACACTGGACTACTGAACAGTGGAAAAATGTTTTATTGAGTGAGGAATCACGGTACACAGTGTGGCGATCCGATGGCAGCGTGTGGGTATAGTGAATGCCCTGGTGAATGTTATCTGGCTGCGTGTGTGGTGCCAACAGTAAAATCCGGAGGCGATGGTGTTATGGTGCGGTCGTGTTTTTCATAGAGGGAGCTTGCACCCCTTGTTGTTTTGCGTGGTACTATCACAGCACAGGCCCATATTGATGGTTTAAGCACCTTCTTACTTCCTGCTGTTGACGAACAATTTGAGGATGGCGATTGCATCTTTCAGCACGATCGAGCACCTGTTTATAAAGCACGGCTTGTGGTAGAGTGGTTACACGACAATAACATCCTTGTAATGGACTGGCCTGCACAGAGTCCTGACCTGAATCCTATAGAACACCGTTGGGATGTTTTGGAACGCCGACTTCGTGCCAGGCCTCACCCACCGACATCGATACCCCTCTTCAGTGAAGCACTCCATAAAGAATGGGCTGCCATCCTCCAAGAAACTTTCCAGCATCTGATTGAACGTATGCCTGCGAGAGTGGAAGCTGTCATCAACGCTAAGGGTAGGCCAACACCATATTTTATTCCAGCATTACCGATGGATGGCGCCACTAACTAGTAAATCATTTTCAGTTAGGTGTTCGAAATGGTTCAAATGGATCCGAGCACTATGGGACTTAACATCTGAGGTCATCAGTCCCCTAGAACTTAGAACTACTTAAACCTAACTAACCTAAGGATATCACACACATCCATGCCCGAGGTACGATTCGTACCTGCGACCGTATCGGTCGAGCGGTTCCAGACTGAAGCGCCTTGAACCGTTCGGCCACAACGGCCGTCTCAGTTGGCTCAGTTAGGTGTCCAGATCCTTTTGATCACATAGTGTATTTTACTTGTGGTAAACTAGGAACCTGTATTCATCCGTCTCTTGCTGCTTTCATGGTTACTGAGCTATTGCCCATATATTCGTTTTTCATTATGTCTCTCTACGTGAAAAATATTCCTGGAGAGTTAGCATGCTCTTTCCTTTTATTATTTCGTAAGTTTGCCATACCAGGTTTCAGCTCAGTGTGGTGGTCTATTAACCTGGGTGAAGTTACGTATGGATATTGAATGCTTTTATAGCCTGCGTGGGTCAAGAACTGTAGTGGCTGACCGCTTCAGTAAGAACTTGCAGAAGATTGTTAGTAATTTTACTGATCATACTGTTGTAATAAAGGGCGACTTCAACTCACCTGACAAATGCTGGGAGAGTCATGCTAACAAAGCTAGTGCCAGAACCAGGGATTAGTTTGAAATTATTCTGAATGTCTTGTCCGAAAATTACTTCGAGCACGTAATTACAGAACCAACAGGAAAACGGTACGTCTTAGATCTCCTAGCAACAATCAGACCTGAATTATTGACTCAGTTAACGTAGAGAAAGCTATCAGGAATCATAGGACAGTGATAGCAACTAAGGCTGCGGGTATTACAAGGAATGTTAAGAAAATTAGGCAAATATTTTTCCTTAGCAAGAGTGACAGGATACAAATCGCTAAGTATCAGAGTAGTCAGCATCAAATATTCAGTTTTGAGGACGAAGACGTAGAGGACAAATGGAAAAAATTTAAAACAGCGTTTAGTATGCTTAAACATGTATGTTCCGAGCTAGGTCTTGAGGGATGGGAAAGGCACAACGTAGTTTAATAGCAACGTCAGAAAACTGCTGGGTTAACAAACAGAGCTTCATCACAGATTGAAAAGAAATCAAAACTTAGCAGACAGAGAAAAGCTGAACTAAGCGATAATAAACATAACGAGACCAATAAGAGAAGCTTTCAATGACTTTGAAAGTAAAGTTTTGTCAACCGATCTGACTAAAGCCCCTAAGAGGTTTTGGTCTTACGTAGAATCAATAAGCGGTTTGAAATTATCTATTCAGTCACTCAGTGACCAAACAGACCCCGAAACAGAAGATGTTGTTGTTGTGGTCTTCAGGCCTGAGACTGGTTTGATGCAGCTCTCCATGCTACTCTATCCTGTGCAAGCTTTTTCATCTCCCAGTACCTACTGCAACCTACATCCTTCTGAATCTGTTTAGTCTATTCATCGCTTGGTCTCCCTCTACGGTTTTTCCCTCCACGCTGCCCTCCAATACTAAATTGGTGATCCCTTGATGCCTCGGAACATGTCCTACCAACCGATCCCTTCTTCTGGTCAAGTTGTGCCACAAATTTCTCTTCTCCCCAATCCTATTCAATACATCCTCGTTAGTTATGTGATCTACCCACCTTATCTTCAGCATTCTTCTGTAGCACCACATTTCGAAAGATTCTATTCTCTTCTTGTCCAAACTATTTATCGTCCATGTTGCATTTTTGAGACGTTTGTATTCCTTTTTGCCTGCTTCATTTACTGCATTTTTATATTTTCTCCTTTCATCAATTAAATTCAATATTTCTTCTGTTACCCAAGGATTTCTACTAGCCCTCGTCTTTTTATCCACTTGATACTCTGCTGCCTTCGCTACTTCATCCCTCAAAGCTACCCATTCTTCTTCTTCTGTATTTCTTTCCCCCATTCCCGTCAATTGTTCCCTTATGCTCTCCCTGAAACTCTGTACAACCTCTGGTTGTTTCAGTTTATCCAGATCCCATCTCCTTAAATTCCCACCTTTTTGCAGTTTCTTCAGTTTTAATCTACAGGTCATAACCAATAGATTGTGGTCAGAGTCCACATCTGCCCCTGGAAATGTCTTACAATTTCCAACCTGGTTCCTAAATCTCTGTCTTACCATTATATAATCAATCTGATACCTTTTAGTATCTCCAGGGTTCCTCCATGTATACAACCTTCTTTCATGACTCTTAAACCAAGTGTTAGCAGTGATTATGTTGTGCTCTGTGCAAAATTCTACCAGGCGGCTTCCTCTTTCGTTTCTTAGCCCCAATCCATATTCACCTACTATGTTTCCTTCTCTCCCTTTTCCTACACTCGAATTCCAGTCACCCATGACTATTAAATTTTCGTCTCCCTTCACAATCTGAATAATTTCTTTTATTTCATCATACATTTCTTCAATTTCTTCGTCATCTGCAGAGCTAGTTGGCATATAAACTTGTAATACTGTAGTAGGTGTGGGCTTCGTATCTATCTTGGCCACAATAATGTGTTCACTATGCTGTTTGTAGTAGCTTACCCGCATTCCTATTTTCCTATTCATTGTTAAACCTACTCCTGCATTACCCCTATTTGATTTTGTGTTTATAACCCTGTATTCACCTGACCAGAAGTCTTGTTCCTCCTGCCACCGAACTTCACTAATTCCCACTATATCTAACTTCAACCTATCCATTTCCGTTTTTAAATTTTCTAACCTACCTGCCCGATTAAGGGATCTGACATTCCACGCTCCGATCCGTAGAACGCCAGTTTTCTTTCTCCTGATAACGACATCCTCTTGAGTAGTCCCCGCCCGGCGATCCGAATGGGGGACTATTTTACCTCCGGAATATTTTACCCAAGAGGACGCCATCATCATTTAATCATACAGTAAAGCTGCATGCCCTCGGGAAAAATTACGGCTGTAGTTTCCCCTTGCTTTCAGCCGTTCGCAGTACCAGCACAGCAAGGCCGTTTTGGTTAATGTTACAAGGCCAGATCAGTCAATCATCCAGACTGTTGCCCTTGCAACTACTGAAAAGGCTGCTGCCCCTCTTCTGGAACCACACGTTTGTCTGGCCTCTCAACAGATACCCCTCCGTTGTGGTTGCACCTACGGTACGGCTATCTGTATCGCTGAGGCACGCAAGCCTCCCCACCAACGGCAAGGTCCATCGTTCATGGGGGGGGGGGGGGGGGGGGGCAAACAGAAGATAACACAGAAATACTGAGTTCAGTCTTCCGGAATTGTTTCACCGCGAAGGATCGTAATATGGTCCCTCCTTTCAGTCATCCTTCTAACGTCGAAATGGCAGAAATTGAGATTACCGATAGCGGAATACGAAAGACACTACAATCAATTACTAGTCGATAGGTATCAAGACCAGATAAGATACCCATAAGATTCTAAGAAAATTATGCGCTAGAACCTGCATCCCCTCCCCTTCCAGCAGTAGTTTATCCCAGTTGGTTGGAGCAATGAAGGGTACTTAGAGACAGGGAGAAAGCGCAGGTCATTGTGGTTTTCAAGAAGGGTCGTAGGACAGATGCACATAATTGTATGCTTATATCGTTGACGTCACTCTGTTGTACAATTATGAAACACGTTTTGTGCACAAGAATTATGACGTATTTGGAGGACGCAAATCTTCTTAATAAAAATCAACATGGACTCCGCAAATGGAGAGCTTTCGAAGTTTATCCATGAGATCCATAGTTCTGCAGGCTACGGTGCTCGGATCGATGCTGGTTTCCTTGATTTCGGGAAGGCATTTGACATCATCCCGCAACGCCATATAGTGCAAGAAACATGACCTTACTGAGAATCCATCCAGATTTTCGACAAAAATCAAGATATTCTTGCATACTGTACTGAACATGTCGCCCTTAACTGGACAGAATCAACAGGGAGTAATTTCCGGATTCCTCGAAGAAAGGGTGATGGGACCGTTACTTTTTATAGTGTACGTAAATGATCTAGTAAGAATAGTCGCACGCTCTTTAACACTGTTCCAAGACGATGCGGTAGTCTACAAGTATGTATCAACGCAAGAAGACAGTATGGATATGGAAAATGACCTACCAGAGGATTGATGAAGTGGCGTGTGGCTAGGGCCTCCCGTCGGGTAGTCCGCTCGCCTGGTGCAAGTCTCGATTTGACGCCACTTGGGCGACTTGCGCGTCGATGGGGATGAAATGATGATTAGGTCAACACAACACCCAGTCCCTGAGCGGAGAAAATCACCGACCTAGCCGGGAATCGAACCCGGGCCCTTAGGATTGACAGTCTGTCGCGCTGATCACTCAGCTACCGGGGGGATTGATGGACGGTATAGACTCTGGGAGCTGACCTCGAACGTAAATAAATGTAACATATTGCGCATAAATAGGAAACAAAATCTGCTACTCTGTGTAACTACGCTATTTATGATAAATAGCTGGAAACAGTGTCTACCGTAAAATATGTAGGAGTAACAGTCCAGAGCGACCTTACGGTAATGACCATACAAAACAAATTGTAGGAGATCAGATGCCAGACTCGGATTTATAGGAAGAAGCTTAAGGAAATGTAACTCACCCACGAAAGAAGTGGCTTAAAAAGCCCTAGCTCGACCGAACCTTGATTACAGTGCTTCACTCTGGGACCATATCCAGGTAAGACGGATAGAAGAGATAGAGGAGATACAACGAAGAGCGGCGTGTTTCATTATGGGATTGCTTAATACGAGCGAGAATGTTAAGGAGATGGTCAAAAAACTCCTGTGGCAGACTCTTGTGTGTCTCGGAGGGGCTTACTACCAAAATTTTGAGACAGTTCTTTCCCGGAAGACTCGGGCAACATATTACTTCCTGCCAACAAGCATTCTTCCCAAGTAGCATTCGCGAGTGTAGCGGGGAATGAGAGATGAGGTATGATTTAGTGGTATCAGAAGTTACCTCTGCCACACATCCTCTGGTGGACTGCGGAATATTGTTACAAATTTTCCCTATTACAAGTTCTGCATATGTAGAGTGATGATATTCATTCATCGATGTCATAAAATGTTCTCTGTAACTGATACTGAATTTTAATAACCTCCCTATATAGTCTCCCATCTGTACACTCGCCACCCCCCCCTGCCCCCCTCCCCCCCCCCCCTGCCCCCTCTCCCCACCCCCCCACACACACGCACCTACACAATGCCCCCACGAGCACTTCACCTACTCACTCTCTCTACACAAGCCAATGACGCGTTTTGCGAAGTAAAAAGGCGTTTAAAAAGAAAGGAATTAAACAAATTATATTATATACGTGTACAGTGTTCTCGGAACGCAAAAAAAGGACAAGTCCCAAGAAGGCAACACAAGCTATCAGTGCACGACACCTTACAGTTGGTACTGCAAAACCATATAATGTAAAATCACCTTTTCAATAAATCAAATCCCACTGATGACGGGACAGAGGTGTTGAAACATGTTTGGGTAAAAAGAAAAGAACTGTGTTTGCAAAAAGGCGGAACCCATAGCCTGTAATTTAATTGAAAATACATAAAGAAAGGAGAAGACCTACAGATCCAAAAAATAAAAGTGGTCAGCCGCAATCCCATAACTGTAAATGATAAGAACATCTGAATTGCTACATACCTTATACGAAAATATCCATGGTAGGCAATGAAACCTCGTAACTCCATCTGTCTGTGAAAACCTGGTAATTCCAGTAACCAATAATTCCAATATCAAAGAGAGATTTGGAAGTGCAAGTATTTCTCTAATCCGTCAATAACTAGGCTTCTACTATATAGATGCATTTGTAGCAACTTTATCTGTGTCACATTACATTATTTTTGAGAAACTGTTTTTGCTTCTCCTGTAATATTTAACAAAACGGAGTTACCATGCTTTCTTTCCCTACCAGGTGGATGTGTAAGCTCAAACGATTTCATTTTATACACAAATGATGATGCCTGACACACTGAAGTGACATCAGAGTGGTTGAAAGCAAAACAAAAATTTACTTGCAAAAGACAGATGATATTTATTCTCATTGACTGCAGATGAACATTGGAACTGTAATTATTAAAAATTTTATAATTTTTTAAAATTTTAGTCGCTGATCATTATAAACTAAAAAAATCATATTGTCACTTATAGAAGCCACCTATCAGTTTTCGATAATAGTATTAGCCAGACAAATACAGTATCTCGTTTGTGCTCCTATTTACTGAGATACTGAGAACAGCTAATGCATCTTTCACAGGTAGTTCCTATACGCAGCTACAGTAACATGTGCAATAAAAATAAGAACACAAGGGTGTTGGAGTTCGCAGCTGCAGCTCCTTTCAATAAAATCCTTCCAGGTTTGCGATCACATTTTATGAACTTCCACTGCAGCAGCTACAAGCAGGTAAAGTTTTAACGTCCTCTCGACTTCGAGGCCATTAGACACGAACTCGGATCGTTTCAGGGACAGTGAACGAAAGCGGCCGTGCTCTTTCTAATGAACCATGACAGCATTTGCCTGGAGCTAGTTACGAATATCACGGTAATCGTAAATCGGAATTCGTAAACGCGGTTTTGAACCGTCGACCTCCTGGATATTAGTCGAGTGGGCTATCCACTACACCACCTTGCTCGCTCATTTTGGATGATAGTGCAGGCGGCTTCCACTTGGGTGATGGATTGTGGACTGCCGCAGCAGCAGTCACAGCCCACGTGCGGTAAAATCAATGTTTTGCTTGGGTGACAGGTGATTCATGATGGGAAAATCTGATATTAACTTTTATTGGTTGTCATCGGTGCATCCTGAGGAAGCTTCGATCGCTCAGGTAGTGCTGCTAACATGGCGGCCGTGACGCCTGGGACCTGACGCCTTGAAGGCCCGTAGTGGGGCGTCTTCACATGCATAGTTGTCCAGCCAGCTTGCAATAAACGACCACCAAATCCGCGAGAGACTGTAGAGCAGGGATGAACAACCCCGGCCAGCGGGCTGCATGCGGCCCCAAGCAAGTATCAATGCGACCCAAGAAGTGAGTATCTATTCACGAGATCGATAAAAAAAAAGTCGCACAAAATTCCGTTTATTAAATCTTATGATAAAGTGAATAATTTTATATAATCTTTTTCTCAGCGATTAATGTTACTGTTAAACTTTGCGGCCCAAAAATACTCATCTTTTTCCACTGTGACGAAGGCGACAGATGGGAGATACCTGCTATAGTCAATGTCGCAGTTGGTGTGGACGGCTTCTTTGGTACCTCGACAGCCTTTCTGACTTGGGCAACACATCGAATCGTCGTGGTCAGATGATGTACACAACTGTTCCAGGTCCATACAATTTTAATTACTCTATAATGTAGTTTCGCACCCACTTAACACCAAGCGGAAAACAGAAAGAGGCTGTCGTGATGGCAGGGCGGCCGTCCAGCATGAATCGAATCAGAACGCCCAACCATTTCCAAACAAGAAATATAAGGCTGCAGTCACAATTCACAGGTAGTAAACCTGATGATGACAGCATAAAATCGTAGCTGAAACGTAGATAGTTTTGTCATATTTTACGTGGTGATGGAAGAATTTTATTAGTATCTTATAATTTCTCGTATTGTGTATCCCTAAAATTTACTCTGAAATGATTAAACATCTAAATGCCTTCAATCAGTATTTATTCAAAGAGGATTAGACGTAGATATAAATAAAGACACTCCCTTAGGCTTACGAGTAAATGGACGTAGTAGTCATTTAGTGGTTTTAGTCTTGTAGTTGTTTCCATTTATAAAACAAACCCACATGTCCCTATTACACTCAGTTTAATTATTCCATTGTGCTATCAGTATTCTGCCCTACAAAATTATTCCATTGGGAATTACTGTGTAAATATCCTAAACATGTCAGAAGACTGATTCGTTTGATTCCAAGACTAGCAATTACAGGAAGAGCGCTTCTTCCAATACAAATCCTCATCAGTAACTACAGCCAAAAATTTGATGCATTCTAACCTATTTTCTGACTCTGTGTGCTGCGTCTGTTGTTAGCATGATTCTTTTGTTCTACAGAATTGAATGTAGGGAGTTTCCTCGATGTTTAGGAAGATTCCATTTTCAGGGAAGCACTCTATATTTCGTTGGAAAAAAACCACTAGCAATCTCTTCTCTCGCTCTCTCTAATCAAATTTATTAACATTATCGTCAGCAAAACGTACCATTTCCGCTAGTAGAACGTTAACTAGAATACATGACAGATTGGTGTGCTGTAAAATCTATGGGAATTTTTGAGTGATAATTTGGGAAGCGACAATTTAAAATGATGCTCTGATAAAAGCAAATATCTAGGTGTCGTACCTGCATATGTAAATCCACGTACCCTGTCAGCGTCCTTCATTAAACGAGGTGAGACACAATTAATAGCTATTATTTGTCAAGTGGAGAAAATCATTACGGTCCCAGTAGCAATAATATTTTAAATACAAGCTAATGTAATACTAGTGCTAGATGAACAACTAGACCAATAGATTTTTCGCAGTAAATAATTAAAACCAGCAATTTTAAAAGGTTTAGCATCGTATTAATGTGACATAAGAATACACAAGCTTCGAAACTGGAGTGAGAGTAACCCAGGAAATGTACTGCAGTTTGTAGGTCAGTGGTCGCCGCAGAGTTTTGTTATTCATGAAGTATGTGAGCGAGTGGGTCACTTTGCGTCTCATTCTTATTCATGCGACTTTGGTTGTATTACAAGCAGAGGCTTGTTTGTATATTCCTCGGGGAAAATAAAACATCCTGCTCTTTTAGAGATGTATCTGGACCGTATCTAATGCACACGGTCGTCAGGAACACAAGAGATTTCTGTAGTTAACGTCTGCTTTCTTTCGTGCGACGTAGGTATTCCCAGTGACAAATGCTTATTCATTCAACTCTGTAAGTGATTTGTAGTACACAAATCACCGAAATTTCAACAAGATCTACTCGAATAACAAGAAATGGATACTTATAATGCTATTGAACACGACGTTCTACCCCTGTAATCCAGTGAACGAAGACAGTAATACAATACAGTTCTCCTGAAAAACAAATGTTTGCGAATGGAAAGAAATGGTTCAAATGGCTCTGAGCACTATGGGATTTAACTTCTAAGGTCATCAGTCCCCTAGAACTTAGAACTACTTAAACCTAACTACCCTAAGGGCATCACACACATCCATGCCCGAGGCAGGATTCGAACCTGTGACCGTAGCGGTCGCACGGTTCCCGACTGTAGCGCCTAGAACCGCTCGGCCACCCCGGCCAGCTTGCGAATGGAAGTCAATGCGCTACAATAAGATACATTCGCCCTTACTGTATCGTACCTACTTGAGGTGGTACCTGATGTGGTTTATAGGGGTATCACAATCCAAAACTTAATGTTCACCATTAAAACAGTAGCGCAATGAAGGCAACGAACAAGATACATTAAACTGGCATGAAGTGCAGTTGTCACTTGACTATACCAGGTATACAGCAGATACGCATTCTATACCCTGTGTCCAACTACAGCTCTTTCGGAGAGTTTGTAATTCAGAAGTAACATTTGCATGTTCGCTGTCTGAGGGAAGATCGTGTCATGTCTCATGCAAACAGGAAAATAACAGCGCGTGTTGGAATTTGACAGCGCAAAACCGTGGTCTATCGCAACTTTGGTTTATTGTTCCTGCGATGCTGTTGCTCGCTTTCGTCGTTTTCCCACAGCTGCGATGCGAGTATGGCATGGGAGTACGACTGTTCAAACCCACGTCCAGCCATCCTGATTTAGGTTTTCTGTGATTTCCCTAAATCACTTCAAACAAATAACGGGACGGATCCTTTGAAAGAGCACGGCCGACTACCTTTCCAATACTTTCCTAATCCAATGGGACCGATGAGCTCGCTGTTTGGTACCCTCTCCCACATCAATCAATCAACGACGGGCCAATAGGCACTCAACAGAAGGATCGAAGGCGTCCATCTCATTCGTAGTTCATTCTCTGTTAGGTACCAAGAATGTTCCAGTTTTCTGGTACATCTCCATTAAATTGTTGGGCGAGGATGACTTCTTCCTTGTGAGCTGCCAGGAGCCATTTTCGAGTCCGGAACAACAACTACTGCTGATGAACAAATCAGGGGTCTATAATAACTACACCCAGCTGGGGCAGGAGCTGATTTAGCGTCGAAATCTCTGATCCGCCACCAGCGTGCTGGACGGGAGGATCAGCGAAAAGCACGAGATCATGACAACAGAGTCACCTAATGGGCGGTAGCGTAGGTCATCACAACAACCGACAACACGGCAACGTACAGCCAGGCGCACCT
Organism: Schistocerca piceifrons; assembly: GCF_021461385.2. Taxonomy (NCBI): domain Eukaryota; kingdom Metazoa; phylum Arthropoda; class Insecta; order Orthoptera; family Acrididae; genus Schistocerca; species Schistocerca piceifrons. The sequence continues at coordinate 49,863,131 of NC_060139.1, forward strand.
GATCCTACAGTGCTGTCCATCCTGGTGCTGCAATTTTAGTGTTTATCAATTTATTGTGCGATCAAACATTAATTAAATGTTGCTGTGCCCAACACGTTATTACATTATACTCGAACGTTACGTTACAAAATATTCATTAGCTTTTGTAAGCTTGTAACATCGACTTCCGGAACGAAGTTTCTTCATGTAGTTATGCTGTTAACCTTTGATTAAAGAGTCATCAGATGTCCATAAACGAATAAGACATTAGTCAAAAAAAGAAACATTCTACGTCTCCTAACAATAGAAACCACGGTTTTCCGAAACTCCTTCACCAAAGAGGACGAAGTAAATATTACTGAATTCCGATCAAGAACAACTGCCAAGATGAGAAACATAGAAGTAGATATCCTCGGTGTAACAAAGCAGCTTAAATCACTTAATAAAGGTGTGGTGTGCGTACTGTAAGACCTTCGGAACACACACCGTCAGATTATTTGACTTGTCGCTCTAGCGAAGTAGGCGAGTGTCAGCAATATGTCTCGTGGTCTTATCGTGGCGTGTTTATCTTCTGCCGTTAGGTCAGACGATAGAAATGCGACTTGCGCGCTTAGAGTAGCAGATTGACGGTGACCAACTTTAAACAGAACTTGATTAATTTTCACACACATTTATTAAAATAATAACAATCATAAACCTTACTCAACTTGATTTTGGATGCTATTTACAAATGACAATCGGAAGTTCCTTTGGTCTTGGTACGTTAATCTTATTCTTGACAAAGTGTCTATACATTTATCTTCATGGCTATGTACAGGAATATGATAATCTTAATAGGTGCAGACTGAAACTTGACTACAGACTAATGAAGACTAATGCAGACTAAGGCAGACTGACTGATCGGAGGTCTGTACACTCGTTGTAATACCTCGAGCGTTGAGGTATCACTGCGCGAGTGTGATCCGCGAGGTGAAAAGGTTCTACGTTAGCAGAAATATCATTGGCTGCGTTACATATTAATACGCGGATCGACGGAAGCAGAATTTGGTCCGTCTCTAACACAGCGCAATCTCGTAGTGCGGAGACGGACGAGCGCTGCGCCTGCGCTGTTGTGCTTAGCGGAAAGATGTTGGGAAAGTTGTGTACGCGCTGAGTACGCGGAACTATGTACACAACAAAAGGTAAGGCCTCTGGTCCAGACTCTATACCAGTCAGGTTCCTCTCAGAGTTTTCTGATAGAATAGTTCCATATTTTGCAATTATACACAACCACTCGCTCACAGAAAGATATGTACCTAAAGAATGGAAAATTGCTCAATTCTCACGAATACCCAAAAAGGGAAGTAGGAGTAATACGCTGAATTACAGGCCTATATCACTAACGTCGATTTGCAGGAGGTTTTAGAACATATACTGTATTCGAAAATTATGAAGTACCTCGAAGAAAACGATTTATTGACGTATAGTCAGTACGGATTCAGAAAATGTCGTTCTTGTGAAACACAACTAGCTCTTTGTACTCATGAAGTAATAAGTGCTATCGACAGGGGATGTCAAATTGATTCCATATTTTTAGATTTCCAGAAGGTTTTCAACACCGTTCCTCACAAGCGTCTTCTGATCAAAGTGCGTGCCTACGGAGTATCGTCTCAGTTGTGCGACTGGATTCGTGATTTCCTGTCAGAAAGGTCACAGTTCGTACTAATAGACGGAAAGTTCTCGAGTAAAACAGAAGTAATACCCGGCGTTCCCGAAAGAAGTGCTACAGGCCCTCTATTGTTCCTGATCTATATTAACGACATAGGAGACAATCTGAGTAGCCGTCTTAGTATGTTTGCAGAAGATGCTGTCATTTACCGTCTTGTAAAGTCATGAGATGATCAAAACGACTTGCAAAATAATTAGATAAGATATCTGTATGGCGCGAAAAGTGGCAATTGACCCTGAATAAATGAAAGTGTGAAGTTATTCACATTAGTACTAAAAGAAATCTGCCAAATTTCGATTGTGCGATAAGTCACACAAATCTGAGGGCTGTAAATTCAACTAAATATTAAGTGATTACAATTACAAATAACCTAAATTTGAACGACCACATAGATAATATTGTGAGTAGACCAAACCAAAGACTGCGATTCATTGGCAGAACACTTAGAAGGTGCAACAGGTCTACTAAAGAGACTGCCTACATTACGCTTGTCCGCCCTATTCTGGAGTACTGCTGTGCGGTGTGGGACCCGTTCAGGTGGGACTGACGGATGACATCGAAAAGAACATAGAGGGGCAGCTCGTTTTGTGTTATCGCGAAATAGGGGAGATAGTGTCACAGACATGATACGTGAATTGGAGTGGCAATCATTAAAACAAAGGCATTTTTGGTTGCGACGGGATCTTCTCATGAAATTTTGAATAACCAGTTTTCTCCTCCGATTGCGATCTGTTGGCACCCACCTACTTAGGGAGAAATGATCATCACGATAAAATAAGAGAAATCAGGGCTCGCACGGAAAAATTTAATTGCTCGTTTTTCTAGAAAAGGCATATGACCGGGTTCCTAGGAGGAAGTTATTGTCTGTTCTACGAGATTATGGAATAGGAGGCAAACTTTTGCAAGCAATTAAAGGTCTTTACATGGATAGTCAGGCAGCAGTTAGAGTTGACGGTAAACTGAGTTCATGGTTCAGAGTAGTTTCAGGGGTAAGACAAGGCTGCAACCTGTCTCCACTGTTGTTCATATTATTTATGGATCATATGTTGAAAACAATAGACTGGCGGGGTGAGATTAAGATATGTGAACACAAAATAAGCAGTCTTGCATATGAGGATGACTTAGTTGTGATGGCAGATTCGATTGAAAGTTTGCAGAGTAATATTTCAGAGCTAGATCGGAAATGTAAGGACTATGGTATGAAGATTAGCATCTCCAAAACGAAAGTAATGTCAGTGGGAAAGAAATATAAACGGATTGAGTGCCAAATAGGAGGAACAAAGTTAGAACAGGTGGACGGTTTCAAGTACTTAGGATGCATATTCTCACAGCATGGCAACATAGTGAAAGAACTGGAAGCGAGGTGTAGCAAGGCTAATGCAGTGAGCGCTCAGCTACGATCTACTCTCTTCTGCAAGAAGGAAGTCAGTACCAAGACTAAGTTATCTGTGCACCGTTCAATCTTTCGACCAACTTTGTTGTATGGGAGCGAAAGCTGGGTGGATTCAGGTTACCTTATCAATAAGGTTGAGGTTACGGATATGAAAGTAGCTAGGATGATTGCAGGTACTAGTAGATGGGAACAATGGCAGGAGGGTGTCCACAATGAGGAAATCAAAGAAAAACTGGGAATGAACTCTATAGATGTAGGAGTCACGGCGAACAGGCTTAGATGGTGGGGTCATGTTACACGCATGGGAGAAGCAAGGTTACCCAAGAGACTCATGGGTTCAGCAGTAGAGGGTAGGAGGAGTCGGGGCAGACCAAGGAGAAGGTACCTGGATTCGGTTAAGAATGATTTTGAAGTAATAGGTTTAACATCAGAAGAGGCACCAATGTTAGCACTGAATAGGGGATCATGGAGGAATTTTATAAGGGGGGCTATGCTCCAGACTGAACGCTGAAAGGCATAATCAGTCTTAAATGTTGATGATGATGATGATGCTCGTTTTTCCCGCGTGCCGTTCTAGAGTGCAACGGTAGAGAGAAGCATGAAGGTGGTTCATTGAATCCTCTGCCAGGCACTTTATTGTGAATAGCAGAGTAATCACGTAAATGCAGATGAATGTACATCAACCCGCCTGGCTAGCCGCACAGTCTAACGCGATGCTTCCCGAGCGGGAAGGCGTGCGGTCCCAGGCACGAAGCCGCTCCGATGTTTATTGTCGAGGCCCATCTGCCTCGGCGAATGCGGGCTGTTTCCCCTTATTCCGCCTCAGTTATGACAAACCCCCCAGACATGAACATTACTGAGGATATCTGGGGTGCCTTTCAATGTGCTGTTCAGAGTACCCCTTGTATTTTTGCGGATTTATGGATAGCCCTTCTGGATTCATGGTGTCAGTTCCCTCCAGCACTACTTCAGATATTAGTCGAGTTCATGCCACGTCGTGTTGTGGCACTTCTCCATGCTCACTGTGGCCCAACACAATATGATGTAGGTGTACCAGTTTCTTTGTCTCTTCAGAGAATATCGTTTGTTGAAATCGCATGAAGCGATTTAAAGTTGTTAATTCAGCGGTTAATTGTGTAAATGTTTATTATATTAACTTCTGTGGTTTTAAAAATATCGAAATACAGTTGTGCTATTGGATGCGCTTCATTTATCTGAGATGGCTGGTGCATTCAGATGTGTTTTAGTTCTTGATGTGAACTACTGTCTAATTTCAAAGAGCTGTAATTTAGCCATCTTTAAGATTGCCTGGAGCATCTCCTGCACGGAAACAATACGAGTAACAGCCGTCCAAATCCCCAGGTTGGGGATTTTTCCAATTTCCGGCCAAGCCTTTTTGCCCACAACTGCGGTCCCCACCAGTGGTCACTGCCTCTGGACTCGATGAGGCGCTTTGACGGCTCTGTGGCTGTCCACCAACGCTTTGCTGTATAAGCCACTTCATGTCTTACCAATACTGGGTGCCCTATTAGCTAGCCTAAATACGGGTAACGTTACAACTTCCAAATAAAATATGCCAGTAGTCGTTAATCTTCATTGTTCCCTTGTGAAGCAGATCAGGTGTTGAAGTGTGGACGTATAGACGCTAAACTGTTAGTCTCTGTCGACAATCGTAGTATCGTAGTCCACTTAGAGATGCAGTTACGACCTTGTGGAAAACGTTAGGTAGTAATTTACATGACGGCGGACAGAAGAAGCAACAAACGCTCTGAAGTGGGTACATGTTAAGTTTTTGCACTTATACCCCTAACAGCGTGTTTGTATTACCTCTGAAAAGAAGCGAGTTTTAGTATCTATTTTCAAAATCTTCATGTTTGTATACGGTTACCTCATCACTGTTTTCCCACAGCTAATTTTCGCAGCTACTTTGTACCAAATTCATAATTATGAAATCTTTATTCACGTTGTAAAAACTGATACCGTTATACTTAAGTCAGTTTATTGTCCATTGTGATATTGTTGAAGCACATGGATCACAGTACCTCGGTTTCATTTCATTGTAGCTGCTAAATTTTGCTCCACTCATAATTATGAAGATATAGCGTATTAAATTGTAACAAGCTCTTCTGGAACACGGATATGTGTTTGTACCATCGCTCTTGCTCCGACTATAACACCACGGTCAAACCACTTAAATCTTGATGTCTTGCCATTGTAGCAGCAGTAACCGATGTAACAACTACTCAGATACTTGGTTTCTTATACCATATATGGGTGCCGACCTCAGCGCCGTATTCTGTCTGTTTACATAAGTCTGTATTTCAACACGTATGCCTATACCAGTTTCTTTGGTGCTTCAGTGTATAAACATCACAGATACATTAACTGTAATGATACTGTGATTTTTCTAATGGTTTTGGTTTCAGTGTGTCTTCAGCCTGTCCAGCTCCCTTTGAATGTGGTTCAACATACATATGTCAAACACAGTCTGCATGTGAACAGAACCGGTTATTATACTTGCGGATCTCAAGCTGTCATTTAGATGCACTGTAGTACTCGAATTATCGTCAACTAGCTTACATTAATTTGATTCATAAGACAGGTAGCTTGTTTGACGCTATGGTAGTGACGTCAGATGCCTCTAGAATAGATGAAGCAGCCTGAACTAAGGGTGAGTAGTTAGAGGGAGTCTTTGCAGAATAGCAACGGGCATAATAAGCAAACACTTTGGTAACATTTGTTGTCGTCTTCAATCCGAAAACTGGTTTGAAGCTGCTCTGCACGCGACCCTATCCTCTGAAACCCTCTTCATTTGCGAGTAACTACTGCAAAACACATCCATTTGAACCTGTTGGCTGTGTCTATCCCTTGGCCTCTCTTTACAATTTTTATCCCCCCCCCCTCCCCGCCCACCCCCCACTTACGAAATTGACGATCCACTGATGCATAACAGAAGTGCATATGTTCCAAGATTGTGCTGTATTGTTTAGCCTTCTGTATGTAGCACGCTGGCTTGGGGATGTATTCAGTTCATCTCATTACTATTTTTTGAGCTGCACTATAAAACTCAAACATAGCTCAAAGCTGTTGTCTATTATTTACGAAGTTTACGTCAAACGTACACAGAGGTGTGAAACATACCAGTTATATCCTTTATTGGGTTTTGTGTGATTTACCGAAGCCGCCAAACAGTTAATTATTATGAATATATGACCGTGTGCTTAATGGATGTAAGGCCATTGGTTCTTCTGCTGTGGTTGCGGGGGGTATTTCAACAGAGTGCAGCTGTTCTGAGACGGAATAGTTAATGACTGAATTTTTTTCTATTATTAAAGACCAGAAAGGTCGCGCTATACAAATTGATATGTATTTTCTATTAACAAGCAAATTCTGAGGCAGTTTCTACCTTCGCCTTACACATTTAATTACAGTTATATCTTTTATTGGTTGCTTATTTTAAGTACTTCGCCACGCAATGATGATGGTTAACATTCACAACAATCCTCACTGCAATCCATGCTTGTTGCTGGCCGATGCGGTTGACGCGAAACACGTAATTCGGCACTTGTCACTTTTGGTTTTATATCACTCGTGAATCGGTACTGATGATGGTCAATTCCACGACGATAAGGGGACGCACTCATTTGTCGCACTCCGGTGAATTTACAATTTACTCCTGACTCGGCACATCCGCCATTTACACCATATTCATCTCGACTGCCTTTTTTTTTTTTTTTGTTGCGAGTCTTCCTAGCACTGCTTTCACTCGGCACTAATCTCACTACCTCCAGCAGCGCTCGACAATCGACTCCTGTCTGCTATCGACCTGGGTGTTGGATACTAATATCTATGTTCGTGGAATCACAGATCCCTTTCAGGTGAAAAAGTCTGGGATAGCGAAATGCTCATAAACAGATGGCGGTAGTATCGCGTACACTAGGTATAAAAGGTTAGTTCATTGGCGGAGCTGTCTTTGGTACTCAAGAGATTCATGTGAAAAGTATTCCGACGTGATTACGGCCTCACAACGGGAACTGACAGACTTTGAACGCGGAATGGTAGTAACCAGCTAGACGCATGGGACATTACACTTCGGAAATCGTTAGGGAATTCGGTATTTCGAGATCCACTGTCAAGAGAATACCGTGAATACAAAATTCGAGGTTAAATGATAATAAATTGAAATCCTCATCTGCCGACAGGCGTTGATATATCTCGATGGGGACAGCTGAAAATTGGTGCCCCGACCGGGACTCGAACCCAGGATCTCCTGCTTACATGGCAGACGCTGTATCCATCTGAGCCACCCAGGACACAGATGAATAACGCGACTGCACGGTCTTATCCCTTGCACGCTTCCCGTGAGACCCACATTCCCAACTGTCCACAATTCAACATATGTAATGTACCTAATAGATATTTGCCCATCCACTCATTACTCGCGCACAGGAGATCCCGGGTTCGAGTCCTGGTCGGGGCACACATTTTCAGCTGACCCCATCGAGGTATATCAACAACACCGGTCGGCAGTTGAGTGTTTCAATTAATTATCATTTATTCTAGAGAAGCTGCACGGTCATCAATGAGAACAGTTACTATCTTCATATATAAAATTCCAGTGCAGTGGCTGACAGCCTTTACTTAAAGACGGAGAACAGTGCCGTTTGCGAGGAGTTGTCGATGATAACAGGGAAACAAACTGCGTGAAATAAGAGAGAAATAAATGAGGGACGTACGATGAACATGTCTGTTAGGACAGTGATGCGCAAGTAGACATTAGTGGACTACGGCTGCAGACGACCAACTCGAGTGCCTTTGCCAACAGCACGACATCGCCTACAGCGTCTCTCTGGGCTTGTGACCGTATCTGTAGGACCCTAGTGGACTGGAAAACCGAGGCTTGGTCAGGGGAGTCTCGACTTCAGTTGGTAAGAGCTGATGGGAGGGTTCGAGTGTGGCGCAGAATCACGAAGCCATGGACCTAAGTTGTCAAGAAGCCACTGTGCAATCTTTTGGTGACTCCATAATTGTGTGGGCTGTGTTTACATAGACTCGAATGGGTCCTCCAGTCCAGCTGAAACGATCAGTTACTGGAAATGACTATATTCAACTTCTTTATTTGCAGTCATTCATCGACTTCGTGATCCCAAACAACGATGTCATGTCACTGACCACAGTTTCTCCCGAGCGAATTTTTTGGCAACACACATCGGCTGACTTGAATCCCATCAAACATTTACGGGTGATAACTAAAATGTCAATTCGTGAGCAAAATCCTAAACCGGCAAAACTTCCGTAGTTGTGGACGGGTATAGAGGCAGCTTGGCTCAGTATGTCTGCAGGGGGCTTCCAACGACTTTTTGGGCCCATTTCCTGTCGAGCTGCTGCACTACGTCGACAAAAAAAGAATTTCAACTTTATATTGACGCTGTGACATGACCTTTTTCACCTCAGAATATGAAAGTACCGTGGACCTACGACACTGTGTATGTAGGCTGTTTAGGTTTTCTTATTGGTAACGCCACGTAGCGCTCTGTATGAAAATCACTGGCTGTGCTGTGTGCAGTCTGTGGCTAGTTGGCATTGTTGTCTGCCGTTGTAGTGTTGGGCAGCTGGATGTGAACAGCGCGTAGCATTGCGCAGTTGGAGGCGAGCCGCCAGCAATGGTGGTTGTGGGGAAGTGAGACGGCCGATTTTTGAGAATGGATAATCTGGAGGTGTGTCCATCAGAAACAGTACATTTGTAAGAATGGATGTCATGAACTGCTATGTATATTATGACTATTAAGGTAAATACATTGTTCGTTCTCTATTAAAATCTTTAATTTGCTAACTATGCCTATCAGTAGTTGGTGCCTTCCATAGTTTGAATCTTTTATTTAGCTGGCTGTAGTAGCGCTCGCTGTATTGCAGTAGTTCGAGTAACGAAGATTTTTGTGAGGTAAGCGATTTGTGAAACGTATAGGTTAATTTAATCAGGGCCATTCTCCTGTAGGGATTACTGAAAGTCAGATTGCGTTGCGCTAAAAAAATATTGTGTGTCAGTTTAAACACAGTCATGTATAATTTTTCTATGGGGACTATCAACTGGGCAACCAACGTCCACAAGGAAATCCGCAGTTGTGGATTTGTGATTTTGCATGATTTGTGGGTGCTAGTAAGCTAATGTTCAGAAAAAAAGCAGAACACCTTGAACGACTAGCAGTAGGACGTTCATAATCACAGGACATGTACAGTAGTATGTTCCGTAGAAATTATTAGCATTTCAGTCACTTCAGTTCAGCATGTGTCCAGTTGCCTGATAGGTACACGATCCGCAATGGGAGCTGATAACTTGTTCCGTGCGTGATGGCATCAACTCGTATAATGGGCGAGTGGAGTCCTGTAGTGTATCCGTCCATGCTGCATTGACCTGGTTCCAAAGTTCATCTGTGGTGAAACTTCCTCGCAGATTAAAACTGTGTGCAGGACCAAGAAGCGAACTCGGGACCTTTGCCTTTCGCGGGCAAGTGCGCAAAGTAGGAGACGAGGCACTGGCAGAACTAAAGCTGTGAGGACAGGGGGTGAGTCGTACTTGGGTAGCTCTGTTGGTAGAGCACTTCCCCGCGAAAGGAAAAGGTCCCGAGTTCGAGTCTCGGTCCGTCATACAGTTTTAATCTGCCAGGAAGTTTCACATTAGCACACACTCCGATGCAGAGTGAATATCTCACTCATCTGTGGTGTTTGGGACTGGGTCACAGCGTTTCTCCCATCGTTTTAGCATATCCCACACATTTTCGATTGGCAACCAGACTGGCGGTCTGGCTGTCCAAGGCATAAGGCTAACATTCTGTGACATCAAGAAGGCACGTGGTCTTGCGACGACATGCTCGTGGATTGCCTTCCTGAAAAATGGCGTCTAGGAACCCATGCAGAATGGTAAGGCTACGGGTAGCAGGATGTCATTCATGTAGGTGACACTGGTCGCAGCGCCCTGGACATGCACCAATTGTGATTTGTAGTGGTACCCAGTGTTGTTGCTGTTGTGGTCTTGAGTCCTGAGACTGGTTTGATGCAGCTCTCCATGCTACTCTATCCTGTGCAAGCTTATTCATCTCCCAGTACTTACTGCAACCTACATCCTTCTGAATCTGCTTAGTGTATTCATCTCTTGGTCTCCCTCTACGCATTTTACCCTCCACGCTACCCTCCAATGCTAAATTTGTGATCCCTTGATGCCTCAGAACATGTCCTACCAACCGGTCCCTTCTTCTTGTCAAGTTGCGCCACAAACTCCTCTTCTCCCCAATTCCATTCAATACCTCCTCGTTGGTTATATGATCTACCAATCTAATCTTCAGCATTCTTCTGTAGCACCACATTTCGAAAGGTTCTATTCTCTTCTTGTCCAAACTATTCATCGGCCATGTTTCACTTCCATACATGGCTACACTCCATATAAATACTTTCAGAAACGACTTCCTGACACTTAAATCTATACTCGATGTTAACAAATTCCTCTTCTTCAGAAACGCTTTCCTTGCCATTGCCAGTCTACATTTTATATCCCCCCTACTTCGACCATCATCAGTGATTTTGCTCCCCAAATAGCATAACTCCTTTACTGCTTTAAGTGTCTCATTTCCTAATCTAATTCCCTTAGTATCACCCGACTTAATTCGACTACATTCCATTATCCTCGTTTTGCTTTTGTTGATGTCTTATATCCTCCTTTCAAGACACTGTCCATTCCGTTCAACTGCTCTTCCAAGTCCTTTGCTGTCTGTGACAGAATTACAATGTGATCGGCGAACCTCAAAGTTTTTATTTCTTCTCCATGGATTTTAATACCTACTCCGAATTTTTCTTTTGTTTCCTTTACTGCTTGCTCAATATTACCGAACTATCAGTTTAATAAGTCACAGCTGCAAAATACTAATGTGAATTCTTTAAAGACGAATAACATCGGGGAGAGGCTACAACCCTGTCTCACTCACTTCCCAACCATTGCTTCCGTGTCATGTCCCCCGACTCTTATAACTCCCATCTGGTTTTTGTACAAATTGGTTTCTGTATTTTACCCCTGCCACCTTTAGAATTTGAAACTGAGTATTCCAGTCAACACTGTCAAAAGCTTTCTCTAAGTCTACAAATGCTAGAAACATACGTTAGCCTTTCCTTGACCTTCCTTCTAAGATAAGGCGTAAGGTCAGTATTGCCTCACGTGTTCCAACATTTCTACGGAATCCAAACTGATCTTCGCCGAGGTCGACTTCTACCAGTTTTTCAATTCGTCTGTAAAGAATTCGCGTTAGTATTTTGCAGCTGTGACTCATTAAACTGATAGTTCGGTAATTTTCACACGTGTCAACATCTGCTTTCTTTGGGATTGGAATTATTATATTCTTCTTGATGTCTGAGGGTATTTCGCCTGTCTCATACATCTTGCTCACCAGATGGTAGAGTTTTGTCATGACTGGCTCTCCCAAGGCCGTCAGTAGTTCTAATGGAATGTTGTCTACACCCGGGGCCTTGTTTAGACTCAGGTCTTTCAGTGCTCTGTCAAACTCTTCACGCAGTATTGTATCTCGCGTTTCATCTTCATCTACATCCAATAGCATTCCAAATCATATGACCTTGAGTTGGCGTTATTTGTTTTGTGCGAATGCAGTCACTGTGATACCGATGCTCCTGTCTGTGGCGAAACGAAATGCGGGTGTTACTGTCCCCAATGACGTAGCTCCATACACAGTTCGGTCTAGGATGTTTCAGCACATTCGTCAAAGGTAAACTGAGAAGTGGACGACGCCCATGTAACCCATGGCAATGTCACACCTGATAGTGTACGATGTATTACATTGTTGCACTAAGCGAGAGCCGAGGAGGGTGCAGATGTGTCCTGCAATACCATTCGGATGTGATGTCGATATTCTCTGGGGGTAGTCTGTGTTGTTCGACCTGACCCAGCTCGTCGAGTTCCATGGCCTTTCGTGAACCATTTCCCTCACATCCGTTGCACTGCCAAAACATTTTGTCCCACTCGAGCAGAAAATTTCCGTATGGATGTCTCAGATTTTCTCATGCCAATAATGTGCCCTCTTCCAAACTCACTAATTTGACGATGCGGTTCTCACATACCGCTGCGAGGCATCCTGCGCGTTTGCTTAGATCACATTGCTCCATTACCTTCGGTTTATGGCGACAACAAGAGCCTCATGCACATTTTCACGGTAGATGGTGTTGCACCGCAAAACGATGTTGACCTCGAATCCGAGGGCCGTCTTGATTCAGATGCTAATAATATCTGCAGAATATACTAATGTACAGGTCCTGTGAATATGAACGTCGTACGTCTAGTGGTTCAAGGTATTCTGTTTTACCTCAACATGAGCGTACTAATGCCATCTCTAATAAACCCACATAAATCTCAGAGTTTTATCAGAAATGACGTTAAACTCCAGTTATGCCTATCCTCTGTAGCAGAAATGCGTGAGGCTCAAATGATGGTGGATTGTGAAGGTGCCAATGAATGCATCTCTTTTCGCTGGGCTGTCCTATCTCTCTACTGGCAAGCCATCCCCCAGAACAATAGCATGTATATCCGGTGAGTGCGTCAGAGAGCGGAGAAATTCCATTTCGAAGCCTTTCATCAAATTATCACACCGCTGTCAGATATCGCTTCTCTGGCTGCTCTGATCAGATTAGGAAAATTACACTGTGATGAATGGGGACACGAACAGCGCTATTCAATAGCCATTTAACGGAAACGCAAAGGCACGGATTGCATTAATGAGAAGTGAATGTCATTTCTGCGTCTGTTCTAGTGCTAATGAAGTTGTTAAATTATCAGACGGCGAGAGACTGAAACACTACCACTGTCTCATTACCTCACTACCGCACGCCGTAAATGCAGGTAAATGAAATCAGAAACGTTCATACACCGCCCCCTAAATGATCCATAGCGAGGTAGATCATTACCAAGGAGTGCATTTTTGCCAATATACGGAGGAGAACCCGCCGGCTGAGTAGAACAGAACTGTACATCAGTGGTGTAGTGGAAATCACACTGTGGCGATACCGGATTCGATTATCGTTGACCACCTCCAATGACCCTTCTGGTGGAAACCTCTTACTCGGGGCTCAGTAACTCTTGTCAGAGAAAAGTTGTATTCGATCAGCGAAATGTGTAAAATCGAGTCACCGCAATACAACAAGATCCTAGCAACATTTATTTAATGACTCACTAAGAGAAAATTTATAGGCTACTTACTTTTAAGTACACTTGCTTTTTCTGAGACCATTTATTGTAACATTATTTTCGATGACTTTCATCTTAAAGCCTAAAATGTTTGCACAGTTTCCTTACAAAATTCTAGCGGTTACATTGTCAGACAATGAAGACAAACATTTCAGCATCGTTAACTACGAGTATTTGACCATGGTGAATTCGCTAAATACGTTGTTTAACGTCGAAAAAATCCTGGTAGTGAACAATGGGGCGGGAACTGAGTCATTTCATAGGTCAGAAATGCAGATGTTGGCAGAAATGATGGCTAAGATCCATAAAGTGGCGATTCGTGCTCCTCTATGATGCGACCTTCAAAATATAAAACGTGGCTTACGTTGTCAAACCCACTGGTCTGCTGCTACAAAAGTCAATTTACGTTTACGAACGGTGGTTGCGATGATAAACTGTCGAAATGTTTCAAAGGAGCTTCCACAGCCGAAAAAATATCTAAGTCAGAGAAGGTCTGGGAGGGCTTGTCTATACAGCTACAGTGAAAAGATTTGAGAATATCCTGCAAAATGTGGACTGAAATTGTCATTGTTGAAAGTTGTTCCAGCACTATTTAGAATGGATCATTCCACAGGGTCTCATACAAAATGTGGTCAGATGCCTCCGGAGGGACATTGCTGTTCATTTCAAAGACTCTGGAGAAACTTTGCTGTTCATTTCAAATATACCAGCCGTGTATTCAGACTCTGTCTGTGATAGTAACAGACCCCGTCCCTAAGGTCAGACACGCCGTAAATGGTGTCTGTTTTCAATCCTCCTGAAACGGGTCAGCAAAGTTGTTCGTGTTTTGTGGAATTGCCATTCAGTATGGCCACTTGATTTATCATTTGCATATACATCTAAATATACATCTATACCTTTCGATCCACCACAAGGACAGTGGAAGAGCCTCCTTTGGTTTCATTGATGCACTCCCTGTTCCACTGGGAAATTGCACACAGGAGGAACATTTTCCACTAATTAACACATCCATGCCAATGAAAAGAGCACAAACACACAATACAAAAAAATTCTATTACTACATTTCAAATTCCCTTTTCACGCACCAACAAACAAATGAATACGAAACTGCATGTATACACAGCAACGCAAACAAAAGGCGACCGTGAACCACACAGCGACAGTTGGCACACTATGACCAGTAAACACACACCGCTAACACACGTTTGTAATAAAAACGTTGCGGAAGTGAAGCAGTTAAATGAAGCCTTTTCACAGAAGCCAAAAGTCGGTCACCCTGATGTACGGAGGATAGCAAGGCCCAATTTAACCCCGACGTCTTTTGGTACTAACTCAAAACTTCGTACATAGAACCAAACGGTGATCTAACTCATCGAAATTTGCTCTCTAAAAACTTGTTTCTTACCGAACAGTGAGACAATAATGAAACATTTGTAATATAGCAACGTCCAGGAAACACTATAAAACGCATTTTACAGTATACACGCAACATACATGTATTACAGGCAAGTAAGCACGCTTCGTAAACAAATAGTAGAGAAACGCGTAGGCCTGTGTCAAAACAGCAAACAGCATTCATTTTGCTGGATGTATCTCGAGTAATACTATTAACAACTAATTAAAGACGCATTGTATTTATTTGTGCAATCGCAGCAGGAACTACAGACATTAAAAAATACTACGTCAAAGGAGGTTAGAAATTCCATCGCCCTCCTAAACGCTATTGTGTTGGCTGTAGTGGTGTTTCTTCCAGAATGTGTAAATCCTGCACTGAATTATTGGAATTAGTCCTTAAACTATTGTATTAATCAATATATTAATCTCAATTTCCTTCATAAGAGCATTACAACCTATGAAACTGAGGATAAACAACCTGTCTCAACTTATTAATCAGTTTCAATAGTTTTAGTCTTTATAAATTGTTTGAGAAATTCAGCTATGATGGAATACTAACTCATTTAACCGCAGGACTTGTTAACTGGCTGTTATTTTGTCTCCCTTCGAGGGTTATCTACTGAGAAAGCCACACAAAACCTCACAAATGAAATCCTGCCAGGGCTAAGAAACAAATTGTGTTAGTGTATTTTCTGACCTTTTGATATGTGTCGCAGAATTCTCGCTGGAACCATTAAAGTATGGATGGCATCTCTCTTCCAGTCATGAAGCCTAACCATCATTACATAAGGTAGACCTAACTGACAGACGGTGTCCCATGGTCATTAAACTAACGTAGAGTGAGGGAACATTAGACGGAAGGGGGGTGTTATGATCGGTATCGTGCTTAACCTACGTAAATGAGCTAATGACTTTAAAGGACTGTTAACAAACAGTCATGTTTGTTGATGAAACGAGGATATTAATCCATGATCCAAACTCAATCTTACTGGAGGGATGTCAGGTAATAGACAAACAGGCGTATAACTGGCCCATAACTTTTCAAGTCTTAATCTCCCAACGCGTCTTATCATGGGATTTCAAACAAACATAAATGACCTGCTAGGCCTGGTAAATGGTCACATACTATGTGAAACAACATCCACTATGGATAAAATTCACAGTATGTGTTAATCCCTTTGGGGTCCTAGTTTGGTAACAAGTTAAATACAGATAGTTAGAGAACCAACACGTGAGGGTAACGTCGTAGACCGTCTGACAACAAAAAGCCTTGAACTAACCGAATGAGTTAGAGGAAGGTATCAGTGATCGTATGGCTGTGATAGCGTCTATGGCAACGAGTCTTGCAAAAAATGATCAGGAAGGTAAGAAGATATTTTTCCTTATCTTGAGTGACGGGATGCAAATTTCAGAGTAGCTGAGCATCAAATACTCAGTGCTGAGGACGAAGATGTGGAGAACAAATGGAAAAAAATTCAAAGGCATAGTCAAGTAAGCCCTAGACAAGTATGAACCGAGTAAGTTTTTAAGTGATGGGAGAGATCCACCATGGTTTAATAGCCGTGTCAGAAAACTGCTACGTAAACAAAGAGAACTTCATTACGGATTCAAGAGAAGTAAAAACCTAACCGACAAACAAAAGCTGAAAGAAGCAGAAATGAGTATAAGTTGAATTGAAAACTTCGTCAACCGATCTGAGTAAAAGCCCTAAGAGGTTTTCGTCGTATCCAAAATCAGTAAGTAGATCATTGTCTCCTATTTATTCAGTAGGGACCACAAGGGCACCGAAACAGATGATACCAGAGAAAGGGCGTAATACTGAATTCGGTCTTCCGAAATTTTCTCACAGCGGAAAATCGTTACACCGTCCCTCCTTTAAATCGTCGTACGAACGTCGAAATGACAAATAACTACTACAGTTGTTTAGTAGTGGAAAGGGTTCTGGGCCAGATGGATACCTATAAGATTCTACAAAGGTTATTCGGAAGAACTTGCTCCCCCTTCTAGCACTAGTTCATCGTTGATCGCTTGAGCATCGAAGGGTACCTAGCGACTGGACGAAAGAGCACGTCATTCCAGGTTTTCCACATGTATCGTTAATTTCAGTCTGTTGGAGAAATATGGAACATGTTGTATGCTCAAGATTTATGACGCTTTTGGAGAATGAAAGTCTCCACTATAAAAATCAACATGTAGATACCGCGGACAGAGATCGTGCGAAAATCAGCTCGCTCTCTTCCTCCATGAGATGCACAGCGTAGTAGGTAAGGGCGCTCAGATTGATGCCGTGTTCCTTGACCTCAGGAAGGCATTTAGTGAAAAAAATTCAAGCTTTTCCTGTATTGTTGCAGATTTGGGACTGGATTCAAGACTTCCTTGCAATTAGAGCTCAGAACGTCGCTCATAACGGAACAAAATTGACAAACGTAACGGTAATTTCAAGAGGACCTCAAGGAAGTGTGATATGACCGTTACTTATGTTCTAGTAGAAAGCGTCGGATACTCTTTAAAGCTGTTCGCAGATGATGCAGTTGTGTATAACAAAGTAGCAACGCCAGAAGATAGAAACGATTTGCAGCATGTCCTCCAGAGACCTGATAAAGCGCAGGCTCTGGCAGTCTTCCCTGAACGTAAATAAATGTAACATATTTCGCATACATAGGGCAGGTCTACTATTGTACAGCTGTACTATTGATGACAACCCGCTGGAAAAGTGTCCATCGTAAAATATCTGTGAATAACTCCAGAGCGACCTTAAGTGGAATGACCACATAAATAGTGCGAAAAACAAATGCCAGACTAGGATTCATAGCGAGAATCTTAAGCAAATGTAACTCATCCACGAAGGAAGTGGTCTATAAGGCGTCTGTTCGAACGATTTTTGAGTTCTGTTCATCTATCTTTGATCCCTACCAGGTAGGATTGATTGAAGGGTAGAGAAGATCAAACGAAGAGCGGTGCGTTTCGTCACGGGTCGTTTATCCGGCGCTAGAGCGTTTACGGAGATGCTAAACAAACTCCGCTGGCAGACGCTACAAGAGAGGCGTTGTGCATCACGGAGAGATATACTACTGAAATTTCGAAAGAACTCTTTTTCCGGAAGAGTCAGACAACGCATCACTTCCCTCCACAAAAGTCTCGCATAATGACCAACAGGAGAAAATTCGAAAAATTAGAGCCAGTACAGAGGCTTACCGACAATCATTCCTTCCCGGCGCTAACCGCGACTGAAACAGGGTCGGAAGGCACAGTTAGTGGTACAAAAGTACCCTCCGCCATTAGGTGGTTTGCGGAGTATGACGTTGATGTAGAAAACAGTCAGATAAAGTTACCGAGGAACTCGGTTTAGCGCTAATGGCCGTTAGAAGCATCCCTCATTTTGTTGCCTTAAAAACAAGAGGACTGCCTCATTTCACATATTTTTACACCTGGTTGTATTATGGAATTATTTTTACACCTGGTTGTATTATGGAATTATCTAGTGGCGTAGTATATCTAAAGAAAACTAAGCGTTGATTCAGCCGAAACTAACGATAGGAATATTTGTAACACTACTGTCGATATTATCTATAATTGTCTTATGTAACTTCTTTGTCTGTTTTTATTGAATGGTCTACTGTATAACCGTGCACTTCTATGTAACATCTATGTAAATGTTTTACTAATTATTTAGGCCATATAATTAATCTTTGGGTGTAATTTCAAAAGCATTACATGTGAAAGAATGGAAATGTTAAAACTTTACTTGAAATACTCGTTCATTCATAGGGCATGTATGTTTGTAATTATGTAAAACATTGAGGGAAGACCCTCCGCAACGGAACTGGCTTGGCGGGAATAGAAAATGTGGATATGCCAGTCGAAGTGGAAGACTCCTTTGTGGCAAGAGTCGGTCGGTGACTAGCAGGCAGCGTTCGCATATTCTGAACTGAACAGGGCAAGAAGAGCAGTAACATCACATAATACAGCCTCGGATGTGTAGTAATTTGGCTTATTATTCATGGCATACTTTTATTAGCTTTGTACTACGAAAACCCGACGCTAAGAAGAAAATTTTCTGAGCTTATTACACAGCAAAAGCCACGGATACTTTTACTGCCTTTTTTTTTTTTTTTTTTTTTTTTTTTTTTAAAAAAAACCACAAGAGATCGGCACTGCCATCATCTTCATCTCAAACAATCCGATGGATACTGTATAATTGCATGGACCATTTATGTCATTTCCTTTTCAATAATAAGTTTGTGTCCTTTAAACTTTGTGTTGAGCTCCAGTATTTGCCATTAGTCATTTATGTAGACAGTGTCCTATTCCAAGTGCTACGATATTTCTGACTCTCCTATTTTACTGGGCTGAGACGTCATTTCAGTAAACTTTCACGACAGTTAATAAGCTTCGTGGAGCAGAAAATTTCGTTATTATTTAGTGAGCACAAGAAGTTCTCCAAGTATTCTTTTAAAATTATAGTTAAAGCCTGATCAAAGAACAATTACTAAGACAAGAATTAAAGTATTCAGTTTAAAGAGCTTTCTCATTGAAATCTCAGTACAGAATTAAAGTCACATGCAAAAACGATGTTGATCCATGATAGTTACTGGCTAGCATACTTGGAGGGCCAGCATGAGCTTTAATTATTGTGCAGGTTCGGAAGTAACAGTGTTCATAATTTCATGTGTGTACAGTTAATAGTGTTTCTCATATGGTGTTTAACTAAAATATTCAGTCTTGACCCGAGTCTACTGACAGATTAGGTTTTGGGCCCCCCTGCTAATTGTTGAGCCAGATTTAAGTTTTGTATTATAATATCAGCATTAATTAGAGTACGTGCCAGTTCTCTTAACATGTGTGTGCTATAAAAGAAACTGGCTACACCTATTCTTAGTACCTGGTGGTTATAACTAACCTTTGTCTATTTGACACGTTATAACACGGAAACTAGTTACCGTACTAGTACCAGACTTGGTAGTATTAATATTAAGGACATGAGGAAGAGAAATAATGTGGAATCAATTCAGTTAAAACATTTTCAATATGCTGCTACGGTACATCACACCATTACATGCCAGTACCACTACTGCTACAAAAGGAGCTCAATATGGCGTCCATCAGTGTCCAGAAGGAACTGAAGCGCACAGCAGAACGAAACATGTCCGTAGGTGTGCTGGCTTTCTCTCTTGATATGCTACGCTTCATTTCAGCACATGCGTGAGTGTTCCCCTAGCAGACCCTGTCCTTCAAACGACTCGGAGCACTATGGGATTAAACATCTGAGGTCATCAGTCCCCTATAACTTCGAACTACTTAAACCTAACTAACCTAAGGACATCGCACACATCCAGACCCGAGGCTGGATTCGAACCTGCAGCCGTAGCGGTCGCGCGGTTCCACACTGAAGCGCCTAGAACTACTCGGCCACCCTGGCCTTCCCCTGTCCTTCTGCTAGCCCCACAACCAGATATCACAAGGAGCGAGATCAGATGATCGTCCAGGCATTGGGAAACGATCGGCTGATAATTCGATCGTTTCCAAATTGTTTTGGTGAAGCAGGTGAATTTCACGAGCGACGTGCCGTCGGGTCCCATTCTGCGCGAAAACTGTTGAGACCAATGTGTCTCTCTCCTGTGTGGCAGGTATGACATGCTGCGGAAGCATATTGCAGTAACGCTGGATAGTCACACTGCACGTCTTTGGTTTTTGAGCGCCAACCTGCTCAGATAAGAATGGGCCAATGATGATCGTACCCGTGAAGCAACACGTTCATTTTACAGAGGAACTTCATGCACAGTGACTGGAGGTGAAGATCCCCACTCTCGGCTATTTTGCGTTTTCACCTCACCCGTCACAGAAAAATGAACTCTGTCTGTCCATAGGGTCGTCCAGGACAGGCCGTCGTCAGCTTCAATTCTTGCGAGAAAGTTAAGGGCGCAGCCAACACGTCGTTGTGCGTCCTGTGATGCAAGTATCTGTACGACACGGATCTTGTAGACGTACCATTTGAGAATGGTTCGCAGCACTTTACGTACAGTGGATCATGGGATGATCAATTGTCGTGACACAGCACGCGCATTGCGTGACGATCGGGAATTGCGTGCAGCGTTTTCTGCCATAGCAACACCCTTTTCATCAACCACTTGTGTTGCAACCCGTCGTCGGCCTCTTCCCGGAGCGACGCCCAGTTCTCCAGTTTATTCGAACTCCTTCATCATGCTCCACACAGCAGGTGGAGAAAGAGGACCCTTCAATAATCTTTCAGCCGCAGATATTCTCGAACTGCAGTTGCAGCATTACTGTTGTTTTGATACAGACATTCACAAATAAATAATGCCTTGATCCTTTTCTCCAAGCTCCTGTTGACACGTCAATAAGTCCACTGCGACTGGTCAGGAATGTGAGACTATGGATCGCGTTGACTGATCACGGCACGTGGTGCCCTTAGTTGGAACCGGATGGGGCACTGTAGCGCATTGAAATCATGCAACTCATATTCTGGACATTAATACTACCAGTTTTGGTACTCGTACGGTAATTAGCTTCCGTGTTATAACGTGTTGAATACGTAAAGTTTAATTATAATCACACCGTATACTAAATCCAGGCACCAAATATTTCATTTAAGCTACATAGTCTAAGGAAATGAATGTGCCTTGAGAATACAAATATAACAGGAACAGAGAACGTAATTACATGAAAAATATTTCAATGATAGTGATTTCCAATAATTAAACGGACAAACAACTCTTTCCCAGGTTAGTAGTGCTCCATTATTAGTAATCATTTACCTATAACGACCATTAGCTTCTCGCTTTAAAGTACAGAAAGTAAGTGTTACTGAGAGCCGTTTGTTGGCTAAACGTATTAATAATCCTCCTGTGTAATTCATGTCAAACCACTGGTACATTATTTGCTAAATGGAGCTACGGCTTTGTATCTCACCAGTAAACCAGAATTTCAGTATCAGATTAAGTCCGTCTTAGTACTTATCTTGCTTGTCAACGGTGCTAGTACTTGGCACAATTTTGCCTTCTTAGGCTGGCGACCGATTCCTTGTACGTAATTGCGGTTTACATAACTACTAATAGAACCTTTTTTCGATTACCGTTTGAATTACAACTGTTTCCCTGTTTCCTTTCGATAGGAATGTTTCGAGAAAAGAAAACAGTCCAACACCTTTCCATCAAGCACGATAGGTCTAATCCTAGCTTAGCAGTATCTAGTAGTGTTATATTTGGCTATTCCCGTGACAGGACTAACAGTTCTGTTAGAGGAAAGAGTGTTATACGTTGTATAAAGCAGAAACCTTCGAGAAGCCGATTAAATTATCTGCGAGAACACTTTTTTTTTCCTGCAGGTATGGTAAGAATATTACTATATAGATTTCTGGGAATTTTTTTTTTAGGCATAATTTTATTCTGAGAATTCTCATAATTCATAATGACTTTTCTGCAATATGTATCATGTTCCTCTATGCTTTTCCTCTTACGACAATGCGCCCAAAAATTCTCACAGGTCGTGCGTGGCGGACGCGAAATTGATATGATTTGCTTCATGTCTCCTCTTTGTCCTATTGATACTTTCCGAAAATCCGAATAACGTACTTTTACCGTGCTACGAAGAAGTGTAGAAAGTTAAGAAGACCTCAGTTCCTTAAACCGCTAGTAGCAGAAACACAGAAAACATGTAAATGACACACCCAGTTTCTATGAAGTGAACGAGCGGTAACAAAGGTTTGATTACCACCTCAGGAAAGTAAATCACGTCATGTACATTTTTGTTTGTTTACAAATAGATGTCAGTGGTCATAGTACATGTAGAAGTCCCCGGTTCACACTGCCATACCACACTGTTATACATTCTAAAACAACATGATGCGGACCACTTGGTTAGCAGTATGATAAGGAACTGCCAAGGAACCACTTGAAGTGCGAGGTCTCAAATTCAGTCTTTAGTACAGCTCGTTTGAAACTGTTGTGTTAACAATTATGACAGGAAAAATATAGGCTGCTAATGAAGGAGAGCGACAGAAAATGAGTGTCCACGAGGTGCAGAGAACAACCTTCTATGGGATGTATGTATTGCACTTCACAAAATGGACAAAGTCGACATTCAAGAAATGTTCAAAGCAACTTGCAGCATGAACACCGAATGAAAAATGGCGGGATTCGCACCATCATGACTGAAGGCGAACTCCTTGGGAGTTACAAACCGGGCAGGCGGTTCAGCTGGGTATCCACTCTTAAAAAATGTAAATAGAATCACATAGGTGTGTCGGAGTAATGAGGACTGATGGAATGTGATGGGATGCAACCGAAAGCAAAATAGGCTGTCGTGGAACTTATTGTAAAACTGTTTAAGGCGTAGCTGCAGATACTGCGATGATACCTTTTGTAAGCGTATTAAAAACAAACGTCTATAGCCTGATTTTGTCTGGCGGTTTCAGGTGGTATGCACTGCAATGCCACATACCTTTCAGGGAAGAGACAGTGTGCTCTAAAGCAGTATGATTTTTATACGCAGATCAGCAGTCAAGCAAAACAAGTTATTTTGACCAGCTGTTGGACAAAAGCGGTGCTTACCCCCATTTTACCACTATTTCTTCCAGTGTTTAAATATTCCCTGCTGCCCTTGCTAGATCACGCACACGAAAAAGAATAGTAGAGCACCTCCAACTTCTTGCAGCACAATAAATAACTTTTCAGACAAATTACCTTCCATATTAACAGTGAGCATATTTTGTACGAATACGTTAATGTATTGGTGTTAGTTGATCCAAACACAACACTCTTGGTACCTCTAATTTCCAGTTTTCCTTTCATATGTACTTCCCCCTCTAATCTTGACTGGTGGTAGTTGAAAATAAATTCCTTACTGAACGGCGGGATAAGTTGGATGTGCCACGTTAGATTGACGCTTTGTTTGAAATTCCGTTATCTTACGTTTTCCAATTCTGTAGCAGTGATGGGCGTTATATAACCATCCAGTGCTTCCCTCCAAATCACTGTAATCAACGGCGCGCGCAATTTGACGTCCATATCGTAGTAAGTCACTGCCACGCATCCCTGAAACGCGCAAACTCCAGTTACTGTAACAAATGCTCCTTATCCTCCCTTGAATATTCCTGGTTCTACTTATGAACTACACGGTCATACTGTGCGGACTTACTCAAAATCTGTTCATAACTGCTTTTTTTATAATCTGCGGGTGATCTTCCACGTACGTAATTATCCACTTCTTGGACAACGATCTATCCATCTAATCTTCAGCATTCTTCTGTAGTACCACATTTCGAAAGCTTCTATTCTCTGCTTGTCCAAACTATTTATCGTCCATGTTTCACTTCCATACATGGCTACACTCCATACAAATACTCTCAGAAATTACTTCCTGACACTTAAATCTATACTCGATGTTAACAAATTTCTCTTCTCCAGAAACGCTTTCCTTGCCATTGCCAGTCTACATTTTATATCGTCTCTGCTTCGACCATCATCAGTTATTTTGCTCCTCAAATAGCAAAACTCCTTTACTACTTTAAGTGTCTCATTTCCTAATCTAATTCCCTCAGCATCACCCGACTTAATTCGACTACATTCCGTTATCCTCGTTTTGCTTTTGTTGATGTTCATCTTATATCCTCCCTTCAGGACATTGTCCATTCCGTTCAACTGCTCCTCCAAGTCCTCTGACAGAATCGCAATGTCATCGGCGAACCTTAAAGTTTTTATTTCATATCCACGGATTGTAATACCTACTCCAAATTTTTCTTTTGTTTCCTTTACTGCTTGCTCAATACACAGACTGAATAACATCGGGGAGGGGTACAACCCCGTCTCACTCCCTTCCCAACCACTGCTTCCCTTTCATGCTCCTCGACTCTTATAACTGCTATCTGGTTTCTGTACAAATTGTAAATGGCCTTTCGCTCGCTGTATTTTACACCTGCAACCTTCAGAATTTGGAAGAGAGTATTCCAGTCAACATTGTCAAAAGCTTTCTCTAAGTCTACAGTATTGAAGACAGGTATTGAATAGGATTGGGGAGAAGAGGAGTTTGTGGCACAACTTGACTAGAAGAAGGGATCGGTTGGTTGGACATGTTCTGAGGCATGCAGGGATCACCAATTTAGTATTGGAGGGCAGCTTGGAGTGTAAAAATTGTAGAGGGAGACCAAGAGATGAATACACTAAGCAGATTCAGAAGGATGTAAGCTGCAGTAGGTACTGGGAGATGAAGAAGCTTGCACAGGATAGAGTAGAATGGAGATCTGCATCAAACCAGTCTCACAACTGAAGACCACAACAACAACAACGGAGAACGATCATCCATTACTACGAGGGCTGTTCAATAATGATCATAATAGTTTTTGAGAACATACCTTTACTCATCCTCATAATTTTGATGGTCCTTCGCCGACCGTTGTGTCCGAGCGGTTCTAGGCGCATCAGTCACGAAACACACTGCTGCTACGGTCGCAGGTTCGAATCCTGCCTCGGACATGGATGTTTGTGATGTCTTAGGTCAGTTAGGTTTACGTAGTTCTAAGTCTAGGGGACTGATCACCTCAGATGTTAAGTCCCACAGTGCTTAGAGCCATTTGAACCATTTGAGGGTCCTTCTCAAAGTAGTCTTCCATGAGTGCGGGGCAGTTGTCCCAGCGTTTCTGCGTCTTCGAATACATGCAGGAAACCATTTTTTGAGTGGTTCTTCAAAATTGCTTCCGCAGCCTTCACCACTACGTCTGATACTTGATAATGCCTCCCACGAAGGCGTTTCTGCATGATAGGGATTAGAAAAGAGTCGCATAGGGCTAAAGTCGGACTATAGGGAGGGTGAGGGATGCACTTCACGTTGATTTTTGCAAGATATTCAGCAACACCATTGGCAATATGCGGCCGCGCATTGTCGTGGTGCAGCATAGAGCCTTATTCACGGAAATGTGGTATTTTGCCCATAGTATGGACTTGCAATGTTTTCAGAACATACCTGTAGTATTGTCCAGTTACTGATGTGTGTGCGTGTACAACATGCTGATAAACCGTTCTATGAATATCAAAGAAACAGATGACCATAACTTTCCCAGCAGAACCAACTACTTTTGCTTTTTTGGGGGTTGGTGATGAAGGAGATTTCCACCCTGAGCTTTGCTGTTTGCTCTCAGGATCAAAATGATGTAGTCGAGTTTCATCAGTAGTGATTACATTTGAAAGAAACTCCGTATCTTTCTCTAACATCAATTTTAACTGCATGCAGACCTGCACGCGAATGTCCTTTCGTTCGAGTGTCTAGGAACCCATCGTGCACAAACACGAGTCTTGTGTAATTTTTCTGTTACCAATCGTGTGGGTGGCACTCAGTGAAATGTTCGGTATTTCAGAAACTGATCGGAAGGTAATTCGTCGACCATCTCTCACAATGACAGCAGCAGTGTTGATGTTTTGTTCCGTAAGAGCAGTAACTGCAGCAAAATTGGTCAACCTTTCTTTGAAACTGATTGTCTTTCCTCTTTAATCACCACCTTCGAGCCGTGCTGTAGGGAAGAACAGATTCTCCATAGGCCTCCTGTAACACTGTATAGGCATCAGCTGAAGATTTCTTGAGACGAAAGCAGAATTACAAAGCCGCATATTGTTCCCCGCGTGTTAGCTACATTGCAGCGGTAGGCGATACGGAACCTGGCCGGGCTCTCACAGGCGGGAACCAGGAGTCACAACAATGAAACTAATGTGGCGTGTTTGCTGCGCATTAAGTTAACCTTGATGCGCTCGCACTGGAAATAGCCACGCGAGCGCTCGCGTGGGCGGTCGGCCGACCGCCCGAGAGTTTCCATCAATCTCTTTAGGTTTTCCATTTTTAAAGGTCATATTTCCATAAAATATCGACATAGGATATCTCACACAATATTGCAAACACATTTGTAATCAAAATTATTTATTTTACAATAAAATATACAATGGAATACAAAAAGGAAGCCAAATACCCAAATAAAATAGAACATTTTTTTAATTGCATTGTTTTGGGACTATATAATGTAATATGTAAGACGAATTATTCACTGTCTTCCCTCGTCACAAGAAAAGCTAATTTTGCTTTCAAAAAAGAATTTTTGATTGAAAACGTCACAAACATTTCTGTCAGATGAAAAATGCTGATCAGTCTGTATGCATTTCATTTTCGTTTTGAGGCTGACAACAATTATTGCTCGTAACTGTCGTGGTTGAATGTCGTAGACAGACGTTTCTCCCACATACACCGCATGCTCACTTTATTTTTATATTCTTTTTTGAGCCACACAAATAACATATTCCTCTCCTTGTAGGGGTTGATACAGCTGGATAACCTACGTCACTCTCTCTGTAATTTTCCAAAAATACTAACAAATCTTTTGGTAAGTGCTTCAATTTAGCTCTTTCTTTCAGGTTTTCGCTCATCAGTTCCAAAGATAACGCATGTAAGAATTGTCTTTTTCGTTTTTTCTTTCACATTACCTGTGTTGAATTGAAAAATGCGTAACGAATTAATTCCTGCCAAGTCAAGTAAGCGGAAAAATATACATGGAGGCCACCTTTGTGTTCTTCTTGATGTTGAAATTCTGCGGAACATGAGGTCTACAGTATCAACTCCACCTTTGGTTGAGGCGGTAAGTGCCGTAAGCGCTCGCAAGGCGTCAACTGACCGCCGAACGTGTTCGGACCTATTTGAAATTGTCCTGAGAGGCAGAGAGGTGCGACTGGGACGAACTTTGAGCAGCATCTGTCGGAGAAAGGTGCAACTAGAGAATACATGTCCGTCCCGCCGCCTCGCTACCTTTGTGAAGTTAGTATGGCGCGAAATTGCAAAAAGGCGGTCACTTCACCGCCCGCGCGAGCGCGTGAAGGTTAACAGAATATCATAAGATTAAATTTTAGTGCGAGAATTATGACCTCCAATGTTTCGCTGGAGACAGGATTTGTGTCTCCCTGTCCGACAGGGATGATGAACCACGTCACTCCACATCTGCTGCAGTATCACTTTAATTTGCTAAGCACGTATCGTCACCATTGTACTCCTCGTGTGCATTGTCCACACAGTCGAGTGTATACGACACCACACGTTCCAGTGACTCATCTTGCGGAAACGCTAGTATTTCATCTGGCACTTCTTTCTCACTCTTCGAAATTCCTTGGGTTTCTTTCTGACGGGATGTCAACTTCGGCAATAGTTCTTTTCTTAGTTTATCGTTGTCATTGCCCTGCTTTTTATGAACACCCCTAGCGTTTGAAAAGGAACTAAAAAAATGTTGTAATTTAATCTCAAAGATACAAGAAGAAAATTTGTTCGACTGTCATACCAGAGGAATACTCTAAAAAACTTGTTTATCATTGAGAGACAAAGGACTAATATCGAGATTCTTTTATAACTTCTAGTATTAACTACCTTTTTTGTTCTGATGTGCTAGCGTAAAGACGTACTGTATAGTTTCATGTCTATGTGTGTGTTAAATGAAGGTGTTAAATGATGAAAAATGTGTTTATAATTTCTGTCAAGATCAAGCCTAAATGCCATACCTATGGAGTACAAATTATTCTGTTAATTGGAGAAGGCGAATTTTAGATGGAGGCGACGATCTTTACGACGGCACTGCTCAACAATAGAGGTACGTGATTGTGCTCACTGCTTTCCTTTGCTGGCCGCTAAGTTTAATTTCGATGCGTTTTTGCCGAGACATTCAGAACCTGCAATCTTCCCTTTCGTATAAAATAGGAGTCCGATTGAGAAAGAAATATTCTTAAATTTAAATAATTGCAATTCTTTTACCCAGGCCACGGGGAATGATAGAAAGTACGTGCCTCTACCCTTATTGTACGTTCGCAATCTCCGAGTGTGTTACGACGTAATGCAGTTCCGTTGGTATGATTAAAAGAAAATATTGCCTTGAGTTACATTCCACCGAACCTTAGACTGTAAACGAAAAATCTGCATGTTAAAAGCACTTGTATACAAAAAAAATAAGATAGATCTTTCTCATCAGATCGCATCCAATCGTATGCGAATGTACGTACCCTCTGAATGAGTCTAGTCAGTCGTGCGCATTGTTCTAAAGCTTTTCTGTTAATTTTCTGTGGATTGCATCTCCGCAATTAATTTTTGTTTATGCCGCAAATCGCACTTCACGCGAAGTATTTATTACGCAAGTTTCAGGCTCCAGTTAATGTCAAAAAATTCCGAAGTACGGCTGACTAAGCAAACCACTACAATAATTTCATATCTCTACAACTACAATAACAAAAAAAAAAAACAATAACAAAAAAACAAAAACAATAACAGAGAGAGGGTACGTTACACGTTGTAGCGCTGTTAAGAGTTACTCGTTACCAAGCAGTTCAACAATGATCTGTAGCCTCATGCTGTAGCCACCTCCTGTCGCGGCCCCTGTTGCCATTGGCAACCAGTATTGCATGGTGGACGATAGGTGAGGCGTCGAATACCGCAACAGAGTTTCTGATTAAAGCGCAGTGAGTGCTGTATCAGACAATATATTTGTACATCTGGATTTGATACAACGTTTTGACTGTGATCGCATAAGTGAAACTATAAGGAAAATGTCGTGGCTCATACAGTCAGCCGTCAAAGATGATAAGACATGTCTATTGCTCGTAAAAATTGCCAGCATCAGTAAGCAAAACCTTATTTATGAAGCATCGGTAAGCAAAACCGTATTTATGAAACGTGTATGCTCTTCGAAAATCCTGATAGGTAAAATTCGGAAGAAACGCTTTCCGCCGTTGAGGAATATTCGCAAAGTGACACTTTAGCGTCGATACTGAGAGAGCAGAATTTTGTAATATGAATGTGCAAAGCGAAGGGAGCGAGTTGCGGGCGTATCTGTATACATACGCGGGCAACTGCATCGCGAGCAAATACTGTGTATTCAAATATCACAGCCTCGACTCCTGTAGCAACAGATTTCACACTGTATACAAGTGCTTTTAACATGCAGATTTTTCGTTTACAGTCTAAGGTTCGGTGAAATGTAACTCAAGGCAATATTTTCTTTTAATCATACCAACGGAACTGCATTTTTCGGTGCCTTCCTCCTGGGGATCTCGGAATAACCCCGGTCATGTTGTCGTTCATAACTATCGCCGGAATAATTTTCAGTCCTTCCTGCCACAGCGATCGTGACTACAAATATGACAAAGTTTAGTTTCGTAAGCGAAGGATTATGAGTAATGATGCATGGGGGCTTAATTAAATTTATTGATTGAAAATGATTTTTTTTTTAGTAGCTGTAGCTGTATGTCCGATTACGCAGTCTCGTAAACGGTTGGCCCTGACTAGTATATTTACGCTATCTGACTGCAAAGAACAATGTAAGAAAATTTCCGTAAACACAGTTAATTAATTAAGTCCCCAGCAACTAAAAAACCAACAAAACCAATAAGCACAAGAGTCACTGTTCTGTATGTGGGAGTGTGACTCAACGTCCACATCTGGCACAGTTCTTCTCAAACAAGACAAGAATTCTTAAATACCAATTATACCGACGTGACAAAAGAAATTTAGAAAAACTATAATTACGCAAGAAAATCACAATTACACTCTAATCCAAGAACACAAGCCAGATGCTTTGTTGACTGAACCTGTAGTGACACATTATTTCAGATAGACAATTAATAAAAAAAAACATTATAAATTTTACCTTCATATATATTGACGAAATGCACTCATTACAATAACATCTGCTATCTCTCCCATCAAATAACTGCATAAAACAAGGAGCAACACTCTTTCCTACAACATCTTACTCCAACTTCACGACAACCACCAGCTCTTAACACACACTGTCCTCTACGAACTCTCAACAACCACTGACTGCGACGAGCTCTAACACGCACTGTGGAGGCGGCTTAATAGTACTCTTTGGCGCACTCTCTGGCGCAGTGGCACAGTGTAGCCACCTTTCATATGCCCCTCCTCCACAGGCCAGAATTTGATGGTATTTTTGCCAGCATTGGTGGTGAAAATACCACCAAATTCGTCCACAAAAATACAGATAAAAATAAAAGATAATATTAATACCTAAATATCACATAATTAGTTAAAATTTTGGCTTTGCACTGACCTTACAGTAACCTAATATATGAAATACAGTAAGCAATACAACTTCTTTTCATGCATGTGGCTTTACATAATAGTTTACACAATATACAAAAAATCAGTTTATACAAATGTTCACATAAAATGCCTTCAATGATTAGTTTATACAAAAAAAAAGATACTAACAGGTGACATCTTTTCAGTAGAAGCAGTCCATCAGTTGCACCCAGTAAAGTTTAGCAGGTACACCCAGCAACAAGTCACATTAATTCAGTAGAAGCAGTTCATCAGTGGCACCCAGCAATGTTAAGCAGGTGCAGACAGCAACAAGTGACATTATTTCAGTAAAAACAGTCCATCAGTTGCACCCAGCAATGTTGAGTAGGTGCAGACACCAACAAGTGACATCATTTCAGTAAAAACAGTTCATCAGTTGCACCCAGCAATGTTGAGTAGGTGCAGACAGTAACAAGTGATATTATTTCAGTAGAAGCAGTCCATCAGAGGCACCCACCAATGTTGAGAGCAGGTGCAGACACCAACAAGTGACACAATTTCAGTAAAAACAGTTCCATTTGTGGCACCCAGTAAAGTTGCAGAGGTACACACAGCAACAAGTCACATTAGTTCAGTAGAAGCAGTTCATCAGTTGCACCCAGCAATGTTGAGAGCAGGTGCAGACACCAACAAGTGATATCATTTCAGTAGAAGCAGTCCATCAGTTGCACCCAGCAAAGTTGAGCAGGTGCAGACACCAACAAGTGACATCATTTCAGTAGAAGCAGTCCATCTGTGGCACCCATTAAAGTTCAGCAGGTACACCCAGCAACAAGTCACATTAATTCAGTAGAAGCAGTCCATCAGATGCACCCAGCAATGTTGAGCAGGTGCAGACGCCAACAAGTGACCATCATTTCAGTAGGAGTAGTCCATCAGTTGCACCCAGCAATGTTGAGCAGGTGCAGACACCAACAAGTGACCATCATTTCAGTAGAAGCAGTCCACCAGTGGCACCCAGCAATGTTGAGTTGGTGCAGACAGCAACCAGTGACTTCATTTCAGTAAAAACAGTTCATCAGTTGCACCCAGCAATGTTGAGTAGGTGCAGACAGCAACAAGTGACTTCATTTCAGTAAAAACAGCTCATCAGTTGCACCCAGCAATGTTGAGTAGGTGCAGACAGCAACAAGTGACACCATTTCAGTAGAAGCAGTCCATCAGTTGCACCCAGTAAAGTTTAGCAGGTGCAGACAGCAACAAGTGACATTATTTCAGTAAAAACAGTTCATCAGTTGCACCCAGCAATGTTGAGTAGGTGCAGACACCAAGAAGTAACATCATTTCAGTAGAAACAGTTCTAACAGTGGCACCCAGCAATGTTGAGCAGGTGCAGACACCAACAAGTGATATCATTTCAGTAGAAACAGTCCATCAGTTGCACCCAGCAATGTTGAGTAGGTGCAAACACCAACAAGTGATATCATTTCAGTAGAAACAGTCCATCAGTTGCACCCAGCAATGTTGAGAGCAGGTGCAGACAGCAAAAAGTCACATCTCTCAGCAGAAGCAGTTCGATAAAATTCACTAGCACTGATCACACTGTTCATCAGCAGAAATTAAACGCGACCAAATGTCACACATCATGTTGAAAAGTGCCGGTAACAGTTCAGAATATTTATCTTCACTAATCAGACAGTCCAGGCATGAACAATAGTTTGAATGCACATACAGTGCTTTTACACTAAACATACAAATCATAACAAACACATAAATGATATCAGATAATTATCCTATTAACTATTACAATACACAAATACCAGTAAACCTATAATATTCATGGGTGTCAGTGCAAGCCACTACAAACAATAAAATAATGTTTAGGAGATAGGTGGGTAGGATTAGGAAAGGAAAACACACAGAACACACTCACTCATCTCTCATCCACATTAAGTACTACTGTGTAACTGAATAGTGTTAATTGTGTAAATGTAATTCTGTCAAAATCTGATGTTCATCATGTGTATCAAGTAGTACTGGCAGCAATGTATAACAGTCACTAATAGTTAAGTCAACGTCATAGTCATCATGTCAAGACCAATGTTTGCCAAGCCAGATCAAATGTACTGTTGCTGAACAACTGTCAGTGAGCCACGATATGCAATTACTTCCTCTCTCCAAAAAAAAGTATATACTGCTTAGTGATTTAACAAAGTGTGTGTATAGACTATCTTCCTTCTATTTTAGTGTTCTAGTCTGCTATCTTCATCCTCCTTGTTCCATAAGACCAACAAAAAAAATATGCTCCTCACTTACTTTACCTCTTATACACCAAAACTCCAATAATCATCTGCATCACATAATCTCAATGATACCTCAATAATACCTCTTCAATATGTCTTATCATCAATATCATTTACCTTACCTCTTGTCCACAAACAACTTCATATACTCTCAATACCTATAATAATACATCGATAAATATAAACCTCAGCACCAATATCATTTCACTTCAATAACAACTCTTTCCTCTAGTCAGTCTCCTCGAACAAGAACAGATAAAATCCTAATGCAACTTCAATTCAGCATCCCATACAATCCGAAGACACAGTGTCCACACACAACCTCTGTGTAATCCATCTGACCCAAATTTTCTACTCATTATAAATTATAAACAAAGAAATGCATACATGACCTCTAACAGACTTAGTTCGAATAACTCTCAGTAATTAAGTACGATTACGGAGTGTGAATGATCATAATATTTCACAGTGTGTACACCACTTCAAGAATTATGGCAAACAGAAGCAAACATGTGGAGTATTTCTTGTGTCAAGTGTCACTTCCTATTTCAATTGCTTACGAAAAATGCAGTCTAATAATTGTTAATGGTCTAAATCTCGTAATGGTATGTCATGTCGTTAGCTTCCTTCCTATTAGCATAAATTTATACAGCTTCCATAAAACCTCAGCTCATGTGACTTCAATGACTCTCTTGTACTAATGTCGTTCGTCGAATTATAGCAGTTAATTTTCTTATCTTAAAAATATAAGGCACTTAGCGTACGCAAAACATGCAATAGCGAGTAAATATACCAGTAGAGAACACAATGTCAACAAGTGGATGCAGCACAATCCTTACAACGAGGCTCTGCCAAGCGAACAATCTATAATTAATACAGTAGTGTGACCTAAACTCTATGTTTGTACACTGTACAACAGCATTGCTATATACCAAATTAAAGAGCAGTTATGGTAACAAAACAGAAATGTGTAAATATGTAATCCATACAAAAAGCAGCAAACATATATCTTACGTAATAAACAGGTCATTATCATCATATCAGCATACGCAAATAAATGTTCATATGTAATCTTAATAAGTAAACATGAAGGCGCAAGCAGATAAATGACAAAGTACAACATACATACATAATCACAGTCAGCACAATTAATCAGGTTACAATTATAATCCATACGTAAAGCAGTAAACATGTCATTAGCATCATATCAGCAAAAGCAAATAAATGTTCATATGTCATCTTAATAAGTAAACATGGATGCGCAAGCAGATAAATGACAAAGTACAACATACATCAGCATAAGCAAATAAATATTCATATGTCATCTTAATAAGTAAACATGGAGGCGCTAGCAGATAAATCACAAAGTATAACTTGCATACCTAAACACATCAGCACAATTAATCAGATGACAATTATAATTTAAATAAATAAGCACAGCAGGCACATAATAGAAAAATATGACATCAGTGAAAAAGCAGTGCAGCCAAGCGATGCATAATATATACAAGTCACAACCCAGTTCATTAATAATCATTGTCAAAATCAGTTAACATACGCAAGCACGTCGCTTCACACGTAAATTCATAGAACATGAAATTTAGCACAAAGTATGAATCACGTAATCGCAAGCAGCAAATTACTTCTAGAGTACGTACCTAAGTGGAAATTTGTTACCTGAAAAATAAACTCAATTAACAGTTACCTTTTTTAGTTTATTAGTTTCTTCTTGGAAATTACATTCTTTCTGAAAATTTCTCGATAGCAAGTCGTCTTAACGTCGGACACGCACAGAATTTACCTGAAGGTCTTAAATACTTTATACAACCGTATCCTGCAAAATACTGAATGTTAATAACGCAATTCAACAAGTCACTATAGCTTTATACTGAATTTAATCGGAGAAATTAAACTGTGTATTTGTTTACGGCTGTCAGTGCATTCGCACTGAGCGCTCGATCAGCTGTAGCCGCGTGACGTAGGAAGCAATTGTTCGCGGTCAGCGACTGCCTTGTGCGGCGCGCAGACTTGACTGTTGCTTTGAGTATATGCCGCCGCCAAAACACAGCGCGGTATCCTTGTACTCTCTGCGTGTTTACATGTAGCTGTTAGTTCTCCAAAGTATGTCATTCCACAAAAATTTTAACGTTTGATATATGATGTATCCCTTTAGAGCGTCTAGATTTAAGAGTTTCTACTTCAACAGTGTTATCATGTATAATTTTGCGAATTCTATATGGGCCGTTATAAAGCAGAAAAAATTTGCGACACAAGCCTTTTCCTTTGTGAGACAAACGGTGGGACTTAATTAATACCTTTTGACCAACTGACAAGAATTTTAAACGACCAGGACGTTTAGCTGATTTCTCTCTTCTTGCAGCCGCAGATGCAATATTTCGTAGAGCCAGGTTAACAACTTCAGAATGCCGTAGTTTCCGTGAAGGCGGAAAAGGAACGATTTCAGAAATGCGATTTGTTGGTACTTTATTTTTTAGTATCATTATAGGCGGTAAAGAAGTTGAATCATTAGGGAGTTCATTCAGAATGTTTTGAAAAATATGAAGATACTGATCCCAAGTTCTGTGATTCTGATGACAATAAAGACGGCACAATTTATTGATTTCCTTCATCCATCTCTCTGAAGCATTAGATTGAGGGTGAAAAAGTGAAATGAAAATTGGTTTAATTTTACGACGGTGTAGAGTACGAAGCCAAATTTTAGAACGAAACTGTGATCCATTATCTGATATAACCTTATCAACATGACCAACTTCTTTAAGAAAATGTTTGATGAAAGCGTTAGATACTGAACGAGCTGTTGCTTTTCGTAAAGGTGTAAAACACACATATTTTGACGTCAACTCCACTGCTACGAAAATGTACGCAAAACCATTAGTAGAACGAACCACTGGACCGAATAAATCGACTGCAGCCATCTCCTTTAATTTCGCTGGAATGACGGGAAACAACGGTGCTCTGTGAGAAATCGTTGGAGGCTTAACCATTTGACATAATTTACATTTGGCAAGAACAGATCGAATACGTTTTTCCATATTACTGAAGTAACAATTTTCTCGTAATTTATGAAAGCATTTTCTGGGACCAAAGTGTGCATAACAGAAATGCGTATACCAAATCAATTTATTGACCCACTCATCAGGAATACAAACTAACCAAACAGAGTTGTCGACCGATTTCCGTTTAAAAAAAATGTCATTGCGGACTAAATAACATCTAGTTTCTCTGGATCAGGAAGAATACCTTCTGTAGCAATAATGTGACCGAGAAATTTCACCTGAGAACGACCAAATTCAGATTTTTCCAAGTTCACTGTCATGCCAACTTTTGCAAAGATACGTAACAACGAATCCAAAATTTTGTTGTGCTCACTCCAAGAACGTTTAACAATAAGAATGTCGTCAATATAAGAAGTAATATTGTCACGAAGATAAACAGGTAACATTTCGTTTAAACTACGAATAAATGCTGCAATAGGTACAGTAAGTCCAATCGGTAATTTCCAAAGTCACTTTTGGGTAAAACAGTCATATCCGGTTATTGTTCTTACTCACTAGATAGATTGATAGTCGAAGAGTTGGTTTGACAGATGCAAAGAATAGTAAAAGAGTAGACAGCGGTACAGAAAACTAAAAGAGAAATAGCACCACTACAGCTCGGGGCCCTATGCTCGCTACGGCACATATTCACTTAGAGTAGTGAATCCCCTGAGGACATTAATAGCTGCACATAATTTCTAGTTTGTAACTTAATGGCAACTTTGGCGGAAGTGCGTACGTAAATTGATCTAGCCATGA
Organism: Schistocerca piceifrons; assembly: GCF_021461385.2. NCBI lineage: Eukaryota > Metazoa > Arthropoda > Insecta > Orthoptera > Acrididae > Schistocerca > Schistocerca piceifrons. The sequence goes on from NC_060139.1 coordinate 49,900,029, forward strand.
ACATGGATGTATGTCATTCTTAGAGTTGCGGAAGATCTTAAATTTCCGAACAGTCAAAAAGTGTTTATAGTCAAAACTCTCGCCTCGTGGCGACAAAGACCTACCGCGTCTGTCCCAGTCCGAATGTCGATTATTGTAAAGTTCGCGCGCCTGGCGCTCTCTTGTTGCATCCCGTAAATGAAACAAATTATTTTCTTCATATCCTTCTGCTAAACTAACACTTGTCAATTTATCTGAGATGTCCTCAACTCTTTCCGATGAGTCACTTAATTGTCCTTTCTGTTTATTTACGTCTTCTGTAAATGTCGCGACTCGGGTTTCGGTGTTGTCACATTTGGTAGTTAACTGTTCACACTGTTGCGTTAAGTTATTTATTCTGTCATTTGGTACGGATTCCTCGATTCTTTCAATTATTTCTTCCTTATCTTTTGCACGTTGTAAATTTAACTCTGAAAATTTCTGTACTATCACGCGATCTCCTTCTTCCTGTTCTCTATCCTGTTCCCTTTGTCTGATTTCTACTGCAATTAATCTATTATTGTGAGAATTCAGAATCGGTTGTACTTCTTCCCTGATTTCTTTCTTTAATTCATCTTTCATATTTTTGAAACATGTCCCTATTCGTGAATCTATCCGTGTTTCCAAAGTTCCCATCCGTGTTTCCATTGTTCCTATCTCTGTTTTAATTGTTCCCATCTGTGATCCCAGTGAGTCTAACTTTGTTCCCATATCAGTTTTAATAGTTCCTATTTGTTTTTCCATATCTGTTTTTAATTCAGATCGTAACTGTGATCTCACATTTAATATAGCACTCATCAACTGCTCCATAGTAACTGTTTCAAAATTCTTTTCACCCCTCACATTTCCCACAAAACCAGCTTCCTTCTGCATGGCTGTAAAGCTATCTGTGTTCGATACTATTCCAGAATCTTCTATCGTTAATCTCGGATTCTGTGGATTATCTGATTGCGAAAAATTTTGAAATGGTTCCGGACTATTTTCCCGACTTATTACATTGTTTTCCACTTCATTATCCACCATACTGTTTTCCTCTGTTGGCGAGTTCGCCATGTCAACAATTTCGTTATTCTCACTATTCATCATTCTTGCCTTTTTCATAGATCGCGTAATCATTTACAAAATACACAAAAAATTCGTCACTGTTCGAAAATTACACACAATGCCTCCTTATCTCCAACAACACTATTCACACGCAATGTCTCCCTCAAACACGATCAATCGAACAATTGAAATAATTGCACAAGATTGTCAAACGCGTATACAAGGCAATAAAAATTAAATTTTGAAAAATACCATTAGAAGAATGCCAATTACCAAATCTACACATTCAATACAGACTACAATTACTGAACTACAAATTACTACAACAATACTACAGTCTACAATTTTCACAATCAGAAGAATCCAAGGGACGATCCGAAGCAGCGGTCGCCACGTGCATGGGGGCTTAATTAAATTTATTGATTGAAAATGATTTTTTTTTTAGTAGCTGTAGCTGTATGTCCGATTACGCAGTCTCGTAAACGGTTGGCCCTGACTAGTATATTTACGCTATCTGACTGCAAAGAACAATGTAAGAAAATTTCCGTAAACACAGTTAATTAATTAAGTCCCCAGCAACTAAAAAACCAACAAAACCAATAAGCACAAGAGTCACTGTTCTGTATGTGGGAGTGTGACTCAACGTCCACATCTGGCACAGTTCTTCTCAAACAAGACAAGAATTCTTAAATACCAATTATACCGACGTGACAAAAGAAATTTAGAAAAACTATAATTACGCAAGAAAATCACAATTACACTCTAATCCAAGAACACAAGCCAGATGCTTTGTTGACTGAACCTGTAGTGACACATTATTTCAGATAGACAATTAATAAAAAAAAACATTATAAATTTTACCTTCATATATATTGACGAAATGCACTCATTACAATAACATCTGCTATCTCTCCCATCAAATAACTGCATAAAACAAGGAGCAACACTCTTTCCTACAACATCTTACTCCAACTTCACGACAACCACCAGCTCTTAACACACACTGTCCTCTACGAACTCTCAACAACCACTGACTGCGACGAGCTCTAACACGCACTGTGGAGGCGGCTTAATAGTACTCTTTGGCGCACTCTCTGGCGCAGTGGCACAGTGTAGCCACCTTTCAATGATTTCACAGAATGTAGAAGCAGGAACTAACGCTTTCAAGCTTGCAGGCCTGGTAACACACAACATAGCCCGTTAAATTAACTTTCATCTGTTCGTCTTTATCCTTTACCTTTTTGATTTAGCAATTTGTTCAAAATTTTAAGGTTTTCTCGATTCAGCTGTCGTTTCGTCTTTTTTGTTACCTTTTTTCTCTCAGCAGCAAGTGAAATATTGTATTAAGTTATTATCTCTATTTAACATTAACTGAGTTCTCCATCATTGCTTTAGTTAAATGATAGTAATACTAAAAACGAAACACATTCCAGATCTTCTACAAATATTATTTATTTTTACAAGAACAATCTTTCTTCGTGTTATCTCACCTTCGGATGACAACTCAGTAGAGGAACCACAGATGAAGCGATGTCCAATTTACAGAGATACTACTGATACAGATTTAGGAGATAAATAAGAGAGAGATACAGACTGTGTAAACCGAAAGTATATTCTTTTATTGATATATGGAAAACTTTATGTCTGAAGTGAAATAAAAAGTAATGTTCACAATAACATTGTAATTCAAACGTAATTTAACAGGTGAGGGGCGAAGGTAATTGGTTTTGTTCATTTAATATTATTGTGGAGTTCTGCGTCATATGTTTATTGGTTACAAGTATTTGCGGTAGTGTCAATTTATCTATTATTTTGTACAGAATGTAACACGTTGTAACCCAAATCACTTCGGTGGTTTCTGTTACAAACTGTTCGGCAAAAGTTGAATGTCAGTCCTACTCTCCAGCTTCTTTCACTTTCCGATCATCTATCACAGCTTCCTCTGACTGAAATACAAATGGAACAGAATGCGAGCTTACTTTTGAGTTGCCAAATGGCAAGAGTTTTTCGTTTTCCCCTTTGTCATATTAAGTTCCTGTTACACAAGTGATATTATTTTATGTACTTTCTTTACCAGTAATCTCTGTCCTCATCGTACGTAATTTTATATGTGATTGCGACTTTCAGTTGTTACAACAATGGCCTAAGACAGTAAAGGCTGGTTCGGTAGTAATCGTTAGAAACATACGATATCTGACGAAAAGTTGATAATATTTTCCTTTCGAATAGTTTTTTTGAATGGTGTTTGATACTGATTTCAGACATTTTTATCCATATCGTTTGGGACTTGGTTACCGTTATGAGGTTATGGATCCAGCCAGCCCATTAGAGTGTGCGTTTTCATTTGACAGCACTGTCAGACCTGACATTTGCCAATGGTAGCGAAGCTGCCCCATGGCGCATTGATGGGTTCCTGGTAATTTCATCATCGACAATTGGGTAGAAAAAAATGGTTCAAATGGCTCTGAGCACTATGGGACTTAACGTCTGAGGTCATCAGTCCCCTAGAACTTAGAACTACGTAAACCTAACTAACCGAAGGACATCACACACATCCATGCCCGAGGCAGGAATCGAACCTGCGACCGTAGCGGTCGCGGGGTTCCAGAATATAGCGCCTAGATCCGCTCGGCCATAGTCCATAGAACAGCTATAGTCCACGTGTAGCGTGTCTGACTAGTAACAAGAAGATTCTGGGTAGCGTGCTCGAACCCATCCAGTGGTCCAATTCTGAATAAAAACCGTCAGCAGTCACGACTGAGGACTACCGGCATAAAAAGCACCATCGTTCTGCCAACAGCCGTCTCAAAGAGGGCGGAGGAGCGGATGGAGACTCATTGCACACTCTTGTCCTTGAGGTGGGAAACTGCTCCTGAAAGACAAAAGAATCCGTAATCATCAACAGCAATGGAAAGCACAGCTTTAAAGAAACATATGGTGTATCCACACAATATGTGACCTGAAATTGAAAAAGTGTTCTCATGATCTTTCTATTGGCAAATTATTCACGATTAGTCCTCCATTAGGGTCTCCGCGAGGAGACTGCTAAGGGTGAGGTGACCACGAGAAAAAGATGTAATAACCAACGACGGGGTAACAATCCACAGGCAGGGCTTGAAATTTCTGCAGTTCAAACGTAGTAGGAAAGCTAGAATATCTGAAAAGGGAAATACAGAGGATCAGTGTAGATATAAGAAATAAACACTATCTGGTCTCCAACTTTTATTACAAGCCAATATGACCAACTGCACTTTGCAGCGCCAGACCGGCTGCGCAAATGTAACCGTTAGTCGGTAAGAAAAGAAGAGATTCAGACGGTGTTTGTTTATTTATTATAACAAAGGAGATCTCGGTTCCTACGACATGGCGTCCGTTATCGTTCTAGATATACGGGTAGTGGCGGTCAGTGAAGTGAAATGGAAAGAAGATAAGCATTTCCTGTCAGACGAATATAGCGTAATATCTACAGCAGCAGGAAATTGTGTATCGCGTGTACGATTTGTTATGAACAGAATAGTAGAGCTGAGAATGAGATACTGTTAACAGTTCAGCGATAAGGTTATACTCATAAGATTCAACAGCAAATCAGCGATGACAGCGTTAGTTAAGATACATAAGACAGTGATCCAAACTTAAGACGAAGAGAGAAAGTATATGACGATACTGAAAAGAGAATTCAGAATAAAAAGATGGTTGAGAATCTAATAAAAGTGGGGGGAACCGGGAAGGCGGTTGTAGACAAAGGAATAGAAGTGAGTATTACTGGAGGATACGGGTTTGGCAATGGAAATGAGAGAGAAGGAAAGCTAATTGAGTGCTGCAATAATTTGATATGGTAACAGCGAATGCTCTCTTCAAGAATCAGAAGAAAAGGAGCTATACCTGGAAGGACCCGGAAACAGGGGAAGATTCCACCTGGGTAATTTAATGGTGAGACAGGGATTCCAAAATCAGATACCAGACTATAATGCTTACTAAGGTCCACTCATAGTTTCAGATCGCAATTCAGTAATGATGAAGAGTAGACTAAAGTTTAAGAGAATCACCCGGAAGAAAGAGCGTGGAACCCAGTCGGATACTGAGGTAATGTGGAGTGATAGGCGCGTTTCAAGTTCGCCGACGATACTGCGGCTACTGTGACAGGGTGCGCTGCAGTAGGCAGTCCAGTCGAAGAGGACTGGACACCTCTAAATAGGGTATCACAGATATTGCACACAAAACATGCGTAAAAATGAGTTACCTGCGAAGAACCCTTGGTTAACAGACGAAATTCTTCAGTTGACCGACGAAAGAAGGAAGTACAGATACGTAGAACAATGTCTCTAAGCACTATGGGACTTAACATCTGTGGTCATCAGTCCCCTAGACTTGGAACTACTGAAACCTAATTAACCTAAGGACAAGACACATATACATGCCCGAGGCAGGATTCGACCCTGCGACCATAGCAGCAGCGCGGTTCCGGACTGAAGCGCCTAGAACCGCTCGGCCACAACGGCCGGCTGTACGTAGAACGAAAGACATGAACAGAGCAATATAAATCACTTGGGAACGAAGGAAGTGTAGGGTAATGAGGCCAAATGATTGCTGGGACGATGTGAAAAAATCGAAAAAAAGGTGGACTGACACATCACCTAGAAAAGTCAACACAAATTTAAAGGAATGGTGGTAATATTAAGAGTGCAGTGGGATTTCCACTGTCAAACAGAGAGGGCAGAGCAGAGAGGTGGAAGGAGTACGCTGAATGCCTCTATGACTGGGAGGACTTGCCTGGTGACGTGATAGCAAAAGAAACAAGAGTCGACATAGAAGAGATATGGAATACAGTATTAGACTTTAAACAGCTTTGCAAAATTTCAGATCGCATAAGGAAGAAGGAACGGATAACAGTCTATCAGAATTTCTGAATTCATTGGGGGGAAGCGGCAACAAAACGACTATTCATATTGGCGAGTAGAATGTGTTATATTACAAGCAGTGTTGCAGACTTCATTATTCAGCAAGTCACAAAGATAAGTGACCTCTCTCAACGCATTTGTGAGACTTGCTAACTAATTTGTTGGAGTCCTTTAGAACCTTCGTTCTCGTATCCTGTTACCTGACCCCGGGGCATAGCTGTGTAGTAGTGGCAGAGAGAATTTGTCTTACAAGGGGAGGCCGCCAATTGTGAAATTCAGATTCGATTCATACTGCGCATAATAAAAGCTCATGTCCAGAGGTGTAATGTGGCAAAGCACCAAGATGCACTTCTCAGCCGTTGTCGAAAAAATCGACAGTTAAAAGAAACCGTTGCGGTGAAATGCCATCTACGGTTAATAATTTCATACAGCGTCGTGGCGCAGCGGTAAGCGCTCGGGTTATATATATATATATATATATATATATATATATATATATATATATATATATATAAACTATTAATGAATTGCTTATGCATTTTGGTGAAGGCGGATCGCTCTCCAATTGTACCGCCTCCATTTTTCCGTTTGTTTAACAGGGTGTACCAAAGCTCTCACGTCCGCACTGATTTTCGATGATGTTATAAGTTGCGCTAGGGACCGCATCTACCTTCTTTCGAAGTTAGCAGGCAACTACGCTTTTATGCGGCGGCTCGTTTCGGCCCATTCAACATCTGTCCTTCAAGTGTAACGAGCGAGTAACGGAGCTTATATTTCATACCTGCCACAGCAAATTTGTGTTCGTGGGGTCTCTATTCTAATTCGAACGTTTGACTTACGCTATACGTATTCGTTTCGGAATATCGTTTCTACGTCTTCCGTTAACTATACGTGGTTAACATTATGAAGACAATTAATAACATTTGTGAAATACAACTTTGTTTGCGGAAAACATAATGATGTTCGAAGTCACCAGTTTTTCCACGACAAACGACCTTCAACAACTTATTATATGCATAATTGTTGCAACTGATTGCCGGGAATTTATATATATATATATATATATATATATATATATATATATATATATATATATATATATATATGTGTGTGTGTGTGTGTGTGTGTGTGTGTGTGTGTGTGTGTGTGTCATTTGAATAACAAAAAACAAATACTAAAAAAAAAAAGTTGCATGGCGCGAGATTCGATCCGGCGACCTTCGGATTACGAACCCGAGCGCTTACCGCTGCGCCACGACGCTGTCGATAATTACTAATCGTTGACAGTATTTCACCGCAACGGTTTATTTTAGCTGTCGATTTTCTCGACAACAGCTGAGAAGTGCATCTTGGTGCTTTGCCACATTACACCTCTGGCCATGCGCTTTTATCATGCGCAGTATGAATTGAATCTGAATTTCACAATTGGCGGCCTCCCCTTGTTAGCGGTGTACTGCAACAGAAGCCGCTTCACGAACTCACAAACTGGGCCTACTGCAATAACAATGGCAACTTGGCCTCCACAGCAGCAGCGACGACGCCTTTACAAAACTGACGACGAGGGTTTACAGAAGTATCAAGTAGAAATTTACGTCAGATATTGATGCCTACGGTCCCTTTGAGTTGTTAAAAATTGAAGGTTTTAAGTCAATGCAATCAAAAGATACGGCAGTATATGTCACTCGTAAACTCACTAATCATAACCTATGGTGTACTTCCCGTTGGTCGCCTCCGTAGCGCAGCGGTAGCGTTACCGCATACCACGCCAGGAGGCCCGAATTCGATTCCCGGCAAAGGACAGGGTGTTGTGTGCCCTTCCCCGAGGCAATATCCCGGCCACTAAATGACATACGATCATTTCTTATCACTTCCCGTCCACCTACAATAATGAAATTTGGCAGGACGCAAGATTTCACAGTCGAAGGAAAGAAAAAAATCCGAAAACTGTGAATTTATAATTATAATACACGGAAAAATTATTTCCTTGTAATTTTTTGTCCTAGTATCTGTCTTTCCGTCTGTTAAGGCCCTTGTTTTTCTCAGGAAGTGGTACACGCATCACGTCGATATTTACCGGTATGTGAAAAAGTAACGTCTACGGTCCCTTGGTGGTACAAAAATGCCAAAGTTATATTTGATATTCGGAAACTCATTCATCGAAACGTATAGGGCACTTCCCATTGACCTGGAACTGGAAAATTTGACAAGACGCAAAGTTTAACAGTGAGAGAAACGGACAAAATTCAGAAAATGGTATTTCTTTTAATTGTTTCACAGGAAAACATTTTTGTTTTCCCTTTCCTATCCGACTTCGAACTTCAAACATTTCCTGTGTTAACCTCGATAGCAGGCAGGTCCTTGATTCCCGAAGTGGATGAATTGCTCATATACATAATGAAGTCGGAACGAAACCCTCAGAGCACGATTATTAATTATAAACTTATTATATCAATTTAATCTTGGTACCCCTTGGCTGCCTATGAGCTTATGCGCGTTACCTCGTGTCACCTTCCTTGGCAGAACAACTGTGAGTCAGCGAAAGCATCTGCAGGCAGGACATTCATTACCTCAGGCACAAGTAAATGCGACAGTGAACTCTGTAGGAACTACATGGGAAACATACAAGCAGGTAAACAGCCTGGGTACCAAAACGCACAATTTGCATAAAATAACACCAGCAAAACTTACACCACTTTCATGCCTGAGGAGGTAATCGCATACTCCTCCTGCTGTTAGTACTGAGAAGAGCGACAATGAACACCGTAGTCTTTATATAGTTTCTTTCACTTCTCTCACTCCTAGACACGACATATTGATAATATTCCTATGTGTTTCAAGTAAATTCTTCTGAAGTATTCACAAATTGCAAAGTTGTGAGCTTGCTTCTCGAAATAGAAAAGGTGAAATAAGAAATAAATCGCATACCTCTGAACCGATAAGAAGCGTGTAAGTAGGCTGTTTAGGTTTTTTTATTGGTAACGCCACCTCTGTATGAAAATCACTGGCTGCTCTGTGTGCAGTCTGTGTCTAGTTTGCATTGTTGTCTGCCATTGTAGTGTTAGGCAGCTGGCTGTGAACAGCGCGTAGCGTTGCGCAGTTGGAGGTGAGCCGCCAGCAGTGGTGGATGTGGGGAGAGAGATGGCGGAGTTTTGAAATTTGTCATGAACTGCTATATTTATATATGATGATATCAAGGTAAATACATTGTTTGTTCTCTATTAATATCTTTCATTTGCTAACTATCCCTATCAGTAGTTAGTGCCTTCCATAGTTTGAATCTTTTATTTAGCTGGCAGTAGTGGCGCTCGCTGTATTGCAGTAGCTTGAGCAGCGAAGATTTTTGTGAGGTAAGTGATTTGTGAAAGGTATAGTTTAATGTTAGTCAGGGCCATTCTTTTGTAGGGAATTTTGAAAGTCAGATTGCGTTGTTCTAACAAAATATTGTGTGTCAGTTTAAGCACAGTCATGTATAATTCTTCAAAGGGGACGTTTCAAGCGAATCTACCGAAGTTCTTTAGTTGGTTCCGAAATATCATTTTGCTTCCTAATACATCCGTCTAGGTGTGTCTCCTGCAGTCGTATACGTGTTACAGTCGTATATGTGTTTAGTATCTCTTGCATCTGTGCTCTATGAGTAATACAGAATATGTGGCAGAAGGTAATTCTTCCTTTTAAGTCTCAGGGCTCCTTCTCATTACATTCACCAAAGCAACAGGTAAGCATCATTACTTATGTACCTCTGTGTGTGCTGTTATCTCTCTAACTCCAGTCTCATTAGGCGAAGGGGGCTGAGAAATGTGTTTAGTATCTCTTGCATCTGTGCTCTATGAGTAATACAGAATATGTGGCAGAAGGTAATTCTTCCTTTTAAGTCTCAGGGCTCCTTCTCATTACATTCACCGAAGCAACAGGTAAGCATCATTACTTATGTACCTCTGTGTGTGCTGTTATCTCTCTAACTCCAGTCTCATTAGGCGAAGGGGGCTGAGAAATTTTCGCAGATACCGTTTACAAAATCGGTTCGCGTAAGGTGCTCTTGTGGGCAGACTTTATGCGTATCACTAAATGTATATATTAATGTTAACAAGAAGCACTGCTTAATAATAACTTTGGACTAATGGTTCAAATGGCTCTGAGCACTATGGGACTTAACTTCTGAGGTCATCAGTCCCTAAGAACTTAGAACTACTTAAACCTAACTAACCTAAGGACGTCACACACATCCATGCCCGAGGCAGGATTCGAACCTGCGACCGTAGCGGTCACGCGGTTCCAATCTGAAGCGCCTAGAACCGAACGGCCACACCGGCCGGCACTTCGGACTAGTTTGTGTTCGTAGTTGGTAGTAACACAACGCAGTCCCTGATAATTCGTAATTTAGTAAAAATTTAGTAACATCGTATTATGTTGGTGTGCAATACCCATATGGCAGAAGCTGTTAAATTCATACAACAGGGTTTTTTGCAAGTGTCTTTCTTGATCTGGCTCTTTTGGTCTTGTGTGTATGTGTGTGTGTGTGTGTGTGTGTGTGTGTGTGTGTATGTGTGTGTGTGTGTGTGTTCGTGCGTGTGTGCGTGCGTGTGTGCGTGGGTAGAGAGGGAGAGGGCCTCCATCACTGAGTTGTTAAATAGAACCTACCTAGTGATGTACTAGCCTTTATTTATCGAAATTGACAGTGAAAGCACATTAACGAGACAGATGGGGTGATGGCATACTGCAAAATTATCACATGGAACTCGGCTAATGGAACGGAAAATTGAGTGTCAGAAGTTCATTTCGTTAACATTTGTTTCGTTTCGGTTGCGTGAACACTCATTTTCCTCGCTCTGAATGGGATAATTGGGATTCAAATGCAGCGATGTTCACACAGGCCGAATGGCACATACAAAAGCTTATGAGTCTGTGTAATTTTTTATCCACATCGTTGCAGCCAAGCCTAAGATTTTTTTTCTAAAATATGCTACAGATGGAGTGGATGGACAATAGATACTTCGTGATAGTGAAATATGTATCCAGCTGAGGAGATTAAATCTTATAACAGTTGTCTTTTATAGTTGACTGCTGCTCGGAATTGAGATTTCCTATTTACTAGGCAAGACAAATACCAAAGGCGATGCGGTAACTGTTCTTCTCGTAGACTGGTGATTAATGAGGAATTACAAATGACGTTGACTGACCATTTCAGAAGCTTTGGAGGTATATTTCTGACGAAGGGTGTGACAAGCAAGCGACGAGAAACTCGTCTACGTTACGGGCTGCTTGTCAAGCAGCAAGAGCTGCCTCGTGCCTTTCTCTCGCCGCGCAGAGGGGAGTAAATTGATCACGATGGACGGACTTGCTCTAAAGGAAGGCAGAGCCACACGAATTCCAAGAGCGAACGCCTCTTGATCGCATTCCAGAGGCGAATGTGATCTGAATATAGAATTATTCTCCCACTATTGGTGTCAAGAGAACCGTTAAAGGTGGAAAAGAAGATATATCGATTGGTTGTAACTGAAGTGCAGCTACTCATGAGGTCCATGTAGGCTGTAATTATTGTGTGGCAGCGCAATTTAGTAATAATCTAATGCGTTAATGTGGAACCAGTTTACTTTGGAAAACTAATTACCAGATAATAAGCTGGCTGCACACAGTGTTTATGATGTTATGACATCCACACTGTAATCTGACACGCCATATCCTGCGGGGGCGTTATGGGTACCGAGAAGAGAGACCGTGTGCTGTTAGTAAAACTGCTGTATGTGAAAGGCAGCTATTATAGTGTTGCATTGAGAGAGTACAGCCGGGTGAAACGTCTGAGGAGGGGCCGGACGTTATTAAATATTTCAAAGAAGATAATTACCGAATTCGGAAACACGTGTTAGCTTGGTGTGGCACCTGGGGTCCTACCCCGAAGGCAGCTCCTGAAGTGTCCTAGGGATTTGAAGACTTGCAGCGTTACGTCGACCGAGAGCATCCCAGACGTGCTCGATGAGGTTTAGGTCAGGAGGACGCGCAGGCCACTCCATTCGCCTGATATCATCTGTTTCAAGGTAGTCCTCCACGATGGCAGCTCGGTGGGGCCGTGCGTTATCGTCCATCAGGAGTAAGGTCGGACCCACTGTACCCTGAACAGACGGACATACTGGTGCAAAACAGCGTCATGATACACCTGACTTGTTATAGTTCCTCTGTCAAAGACATGCAGGGGTGTACGTGCACCAATCATAATCCCACCCCACACCATCAAACCACGACTTCCATACAGGTCCCTTTCAAGGATATTAACGGGTTGTTATCTGGTTCCTGGTTCACGCCAGATGAAAACCCGGCAAGAATCACTGTTCAGACGTCCGTGTACATAACCTGGGACCGCTGTTCCAATGACCATGTACTGTGTTGTTGACACCAGGCTTTACGGACTCTCCTGTGACCAGGGTTAAGTGGAATGCATCTTGCAGGTCTCCGGGTGAATAAACCATGTCTGTTCAGTGGTCTGTAGACTGTGTGTCTGGAGACAACTGTTCCAGTGGCTGCGGTTAGGTCCCGAGCAAGGCTACCTGTAGTACTCCGTGGCCATCTGCGGACACTGATGGTGCAATGGTTGAAATGGCTCTGAGCACTATGGGACTTAACTTCTGAGGTCATCAGTCCCGTAGAACTTAGAACTACTTAAACCTAACTAACCTAAGGACATCACACACATCCATGCCCGAGGTACGATTCGTACCTGCGACCGTATCGGTCGAGCGGTTCCAGACTGTAGCGCCTAGAACCCCACGGCCACTCCGGCCGTCGCTGATGGTGAGATATCGGTCTTCTTGTGGTGTTGTAGACTATTGACGTCCCGTACTGTAGCGCCTGGACACGTTTCCTGTCTGCTGGAATCGTTGCCATAATCTTGAGATCACACTTTGTGGCACACGGAGGGCCCGTGCTACGACCTGCTGTGTTTGACCAGCCACCAGTCATCAGTATGTTTTCTTTGAGCCATTTTCAACACACAGTCACCCTTAGCACGTCTGAAAATATCTGAACACTTACTCGCTGCACCGCACTCTGACATGCACCAACGCCGGCCATTGTGGCCGAGCGGTTCTAGGCGCTTCTGTCTGGAACCGCGCGACAGCTACGGTCGCTGTTTTGAATCCTGTTTCGGGCATGGATGTGTGTGTTGTCCTTAGGTTAGTCAGACTTAAGTAGTTCTAAGTTCTAGGGGACTGATGACCTGAGATATTAAGTCTCATAGTGCTCAAAGCCACATGCACCAACACACCTCTGTGTATGTGGAATGCTGCCAGCGCCACTGTGCGACGACCGCAGGTCAGATGCAGCGCATGGTCACACCCCGAGGTGATTTAAACCCACAAACCGCCAACGAGAGCGTTGTTTCACCATGTATCAGCACCATCCTTAATTTATGAGCATGAGTGTAGTTGTTTGAATTTTCCGTATCAAATCATGTTCGTAAAGCCTTACACATGGAAACATTTCTATACATCTTTCTTGCATTCACAGCTTCATCTTTGTGCCTGATAGCCGAAATTGGAACAATTTTATTTCCAGGATAAATAGGTTCCACATAAACTCAAAAGAGTATCTACGAAGTTTCGCTGTCCTACGATAAATACAGCCCAAAGTAGTCCTCTGTTCATTGTTATCACGTGCGCAATATCTACCTGTGTTTGAAGTGGGCAGTGCTATGCAGCTACTGCGGTGGATAGCGTTCCGGGTTAGTGTGCAGTGGTGCCCAGTTTCGATTGTGGATCGACGCTTATTTGTTTCTATTTGCTAAAAGTAGTCTGCGTGATATGGTATCTGGTGTCTTAATCGTCTTCTACAAAACATCTACAGTTACATACTACGAACAAAGAAATGCAAATACAATAGTTTTCATTGGTCAGCTTTTAAAGAAACCATTTGCGCGTCGTGGACGCGGAATGTTTCGCACCACTGCATCTACTAGATTTCAAGCTCGTTTTGAATGTACCCTCCTCAAGAGGACTCATCGATTAATACCAACGATTATTCTTGAGACATCCAGGTCCACTGCATTTCGTTAGGGCCTTAACGTCACCAGTACGGCTAGCAACGTGCTTTGCAAATAATTTCTATGGGACCACTGGGGGAGGGTACACAGGAAACAGGTTTGGAATCCAGTACATGCATTGGCGCGAAACAACATACGCCCACGACGTGCAAAAGGCCTCTTTGAAAGGTGACCAATAAAAATGATTGTGCCGGCCATTGTGGTCGAGCGGTTCTAGGCGCTTCAGTCCGGAACCGCACGGCTGCTACGGTCGCAGGCTCGAATCCTGCCTCGGGCATGGATGTGTGTGATGTCCTTAGGTTAGTTAGGTTTAAGTAGTTCTAAGTCTATGGGACTGATGACCTCAGATGTTAAGTCCCGTGGTGCTTAAAGCCATTTGAACCATTGGAAAAATGACTGTATTTCCATTACAGTGATCGTAATATGTAACTGCAAATGTTTTGTAGAATATCCCCCGTAACCTCTGCTTAGCGATTAAGACGCCAAATACCATACCAGGTCTGGTCCCTTTAATCCCACAAACCAACAAACCATACCAGGCAGTCTACTTTTAGTGATAAAAAAACAACAACTAATAAGCCCTGGTCCAGATTGGAACCCTCGACCTCCTACATGCCATCGACTGTACCAACTGCGCAGCAACACTGCAGTAGCTGACAGAGGTGTACATGTGATTACAGTGTTGCCGTATTGCCAATCTCTTCTCCGCCCATTCACTGCCCGAAAAAGGGGAGGGACGAAATTTTGTGACAAACATAATTTTTCTTCACCCTGTAAAATACTCACCGACGTCGATGTAGCGCTTCACGTTGTCGCCTCCAAACAATGTATTGTTTTCCTTAGTATTGTAAAAGCGCATGGGCCTCTCTTGAAAAATGGTTCAAATGGCTCTGAGCTCTATGGGACATAACTTCTGAGGTCATAAGTCCCCTAGAACTTAGAACTACTTAAACCTAACTATCCTAAGGACATCACACACATCCATGCCCGAGGCAGGATTCGAACCTAGGACCGTAGCGGTCGCGCGGTTCCGGACTGCAGCGCCTAGAGCCGCTCGCCCACCCCGGCCGGCGCCTCTCTTGACTACACATTCTTGCGCAACTGTTTTTGTGGTATTTAGTCCGAAGACTGGTTTGATGCAGCTCTCGCTACTCTATCCTGTGCCAGCCTCTTCATCTCCGAGTAACTACTGCAACTTATTTCCCTCTGGATCTGCTTACTGTATTTATCTCTTGGTCTCCCTCTATGATTTTACCCCACACGCTTCCCTCCGGAACTAAATTGCTGATCCTTTGATGCCTCATAATGTGCCCTGCCAACCGATCCCTTCTTTTGTTCAGGTTGTACCATAAATTTCTCTTCCCCCAATTCTATTCAGTACCTCCTCATTAGTTACGTGATCTACTCATCTAATCATCAGCATTCTTCTGTAGCACCATATTTCAAAAGCTTCTATTCTCTTCTTGTCTAAACTATTTATCGTCCATGTTTCACTTCCATTTAAGGCTGCACTTCATATAAATGCTTTCATAAAAGACTTCCTGACACTTAAGTCTATACTCGACGTTAACAAATTTCTCTCCTTCAGAAACGCTTTTCTTGCCATTGCCAGTGTGCATTTTATATCCTCCCTATTCGACCATCATCATCACGCAGTATCATATCTTCGTTCTCATCCTCCTGTACGTCCTGCCGGCCACGGTGGCCGAGCGGTTCTAGGCGCTTCAGTCTGGAACCGCGCGACTGCTACGGACGCAGGTTCGAATCCTGCGTCGGGCATGGATGTATGTGATGTCTTTAGGTTAGTTAGGTTTAAGTAGTTCTAAGTTCTAGGGGACTGATGACCCCAGATGCTAAGTCCCATAGTGCTCAGAGCCATTTGAATCTGTACCCCCTTTTCCATTTCTATAATTTTGACCTTGAGTGTACCTCCCTTATATATACCCTCTGTATTCTCTTTCCAGCTTTCTCCATTCTTTTCTTTGCTTAGGATTAGTTTTTATCTGAGCTGTTGATATTCATAAGAGTGATTCCCTTTTCTCCAAAGGTCTCTTTATATTTCCTGTCGGCAGTATGTATATTACCTCTAATGACGCATGCTACTACAGCCTTACATTTATCCTCTAGCCACTCGTGCTTAGCCAGTTTGCACTCCTTATCAGTCTCATTTTTTAGACATTTGTATTCCCCTTATAATCCTTCATTAATTTCATTTTTATGTTTTCTCCTTCCATCGATTAAATTCAATATTTCTAGTGTTACCCAAGGATTTCTACTAGCCCTCGTCTTTTTACCTACTTGATGCTCTGCTGCTTCTTCTGTATTCCTTTCCCTGTTATTGTCAATCGTTCGCTAATGCTCCCCCTGAAACTCTGTGCAATCCCTGGTTCTTTCAGTTTATCCAGGTCCCATGTACTAGAATTCCTGCATGTTTGCAGTTTCTGCGGTTTTAATCTGCAGTTCATAACAAATAAATTGTAGTCAGAGTCCACATCTGCCCCTGGAAATTTCTTATAATTTAAAATCTGGTTCCTAAATTTCTGTCTAACCATTATATAATCAATCTGGAACCTTCCGGTGTCTCCAGGTCTCTCCCACGTCTACAATCTTCTGTCGTGATTCTTAAACCAAGTGTCGGCTGTGATTAAATTCTGTTCTTTCCAAAATTCTACCAGGCGGCTTTCTCTTTCATTCCTTTTCCCCAGTCCTTATTCACCTACTACTTTTACTTCTCTTTCTTTCCGTACTATAGAATTCCAGTCCCCCATGACGATTAAATTTTCGGCTACCCCATGAACCATGGATCTCGCCCATCGTGGGGAGGCTTGCGTGCCTCAGCGATACGAATAGCAGCGCCTTAGGTGCACCAAAACGGAGTGGTATTTGATGAGAGGCCACACAAGCATGTGATTCCTCAAGAGGGGCTTCCGCAACTATAACGGCAAAAACGTTTATGTATGTTTGTATCCAGACAGTTACTGTGCCAAGTCAATTTACCTGCGATAGGAACCTGGACTGAGTTCTAAAATAGATATTAGTATCATAATTATAATGAAAAAAATTCCGTGATTTTCGGCCACATACAGTCAGAGGTTAGTATTTGCTTAAAAACCTAGTTTCGACAAAGTGAAGCTAACACTTTTTAATTTAGACTCTGCGCAATATTTAGCTTTCGTAAAATTAGTCATTAATTTGAAACCTAGTTGATTCTGACAGTATTATTCAACAAACATTTCAGATAAGTGTAATAACTGACGCATGTCTCAGGAACCCGTGATTTCAGTTATTATAATAATTTTTGGTATCATAATTTATTACTGACAGCGTTCGGTCTGAGTAGAAAATGATCTTCAGACCTGGCGCTGCAAAGTGCAGTCCCAAGTCAATCTACTGAAAAACTGCAGCTTGCACCACAAAGTCCCAAGACGATGTGTCATATAAAAACAGTTATCATGAACAAAAGAAACAGTGATCCAGAAGTATTTTTCCTTCATTATGAGATAAATGTTTGAATGTGATTTAGCATTTAATTACCCTTTTGTTTGTGACTTTGTAAGGGGTATCTTGTTTTGTGGGATATTTGTTTTGCAAATTTTACGGTTACTAAAACTCAGCAGAAAGCCGAAGTCGATTCGCTGCGATTAGGCAGTGCTGCAGGGTAAGCAGGCTGTGCGCAGGAAACCGACTCCCATGGATGCACAGGTAGCAACTAGACCGCAAGAGAGTAAGAGAGTGGAGGAGGCGAACGCGAACCTAGACAATAGTTTTTATTTTATTTTTTTGATCCGTTTGATGCGGCCCGCCACGAATTCCTCCCCTGTGCCAACCTCTTCATCTCAGAGTAGCTCTTGCTTCTTACGTCCTCAATTAACTTCTGGATGCATTCCAATCTCTGACTACAATTTTTACCCTCTGCATCTCTCTCTAGTACCATGGAAGTTATTCGTTAACGTCTTAACAGATGTCCTACCATCCTGTCGCATCTTCTTTTAGCGTTTTCTATATATTCCTTTCTTCTCCGATTGGGGGCAGAACATCCTCATTCCTCACTTTATCAACCAACCTAATTTTCATCATTTGTCTGTAGCACCACATAACAAATGCTTCGATTCTTTTCTGTTCTGGTTTTCACTACCACATAATGCTGTGCTCCAAACGTACATTCTCAGAAATTTCTTCCTCAAATTAATGTCTATGTTTGATACTAGCAGACTTCGCTGGGTCAGGAATGCCCTTTTTGCCAGTGCTAGTCTGCCTTTATGTCCTCCTTGCCCCAACCGTCATTGGTTATTTTGCTGCATGGCTGGCAGAAGGCCTTAACTTCATCAACTTCGTGACCATCAGTCGTGATATTAAGTTTTTCTCTGTTCTCATCTCTGCTATCATTACTTTCGTCCCTCTTCGATTTACTCTCACTCCATATGCGGTACTCTTCACACTGTTCATTCCATTCAAATCGTCCTTTAATTCTCCTTCACTTTCACCAAGGACAGCAATTTCATCAACGAATATTATCATTGATATCCTTTCACCTTGGTTTTAATTCCACTCTTGAACTTTTCCTTCACATTCATCATTTTTCGATGTATAGATTGAACAACAGAGCCGAAAGAGAATATACCTGTCTTACACCCTCTTTAATCCGAGCACGTCGTTGTTGGTCTTCTTCTCTTATTATTCCCTCTCGTTTATTGTACATACTGTGTATTACCCATCTCTCTCTCTCTGTAGCTCACCCCTGTGTTCCTCAGAATTTCCAACGTCTTGCACCATTTTTCATTGTCGATCGCTTTATCCAGGTCGACAAATCCTATAAACGTGCCTTGATTTTTCTTCTATGTTGCTTCCATTATAACCACAACGTCAGTACTATCTGTCTGATGCCTTTAGCTTTCCTAAAACCAAGCTGATCGTCATCTAACAATTCCTCAATTTTCTTTTCCATTCTTCTTTATATTATTCATGTCAGCAACTGGGATGCATGAGCTATGAAGCTGTTTGTGCTATATTTTTCGCACTTGTCAGCTCTTGCAGTCATCGGAATTGTATGGATGATATTTTTCCGAAAGTCAGCTGGTATTTCGCCAGAACCTTATTTGTCCCTTCTGGATGATGTGATCTTAAGTCTTCCAAAGCTAGTTCACATTCTGATCAAATACTGGGTCCCCTATCTCTTCCGTATCGACTTCTGTTTGTACTTGTAACAAATCAGACTATAATTCTTCCTCATTGGCTTAAAAAATGGCTCTGAGCACTATGGGACTTAACTTCTAAGGTCATCAGTCGCCTAGAACTTAGAACTACTTAAACCTAACTAACCTAAGGACATCACACACATCCATGCCCGAGGCAGGATTCGAACCTGCGACCATAGCGGTCACGTGGTTCCAGACTGTAGCGCGTAGAACCGCTTGGCCACTCCGGCCGGCTCTTCCTCATTGGGGCCATCAATATGCTTTTTCCACCTCTCCTCTTTGCATTTAACAATTAAATTCCAGTTGATCTCCTAATGTTACCACCCTTATTTTAATTTCACCGAAGGTTATGTTGACAGTTTTATATGCTGAGTCAGTCCTTCCGACAATCATTTCTTTTTCGATTTCTTCACATTTTTTCCTGTAGCCATATCGTCTTAGCTTGTCGGCACTTCCATTTTATTTAGTTCTTAAGTCACTTGTATTTCTGTATTCTTTCGTTGAATGCTTCTGTACCTCCTTCTTTCATTGCTAAGATTAAGTATTTCTTCTGTTGCCGTGGTTTCTTGGCAGTTACCTTCTTCGTACCTACGTTTTTCTTTCCAACTGCTGTGACTGCCCCTTTTATAGATGTCCATGACTCATCAGCTCCACTGCCTACTCAGGTATTCATTATTGAATTACTTATAGCCTTAGAGAATATCAAGCGTATCTCCTCATTCTTTAGTACCTCCGTATTACATTCATAGAACGTTATCCTTTTCTTGGCTATCCAATCTTTTGGTCACCTCCCTCTTAGCAGCCCACTTCCAGAGGTGTGAATGGGAAACTCCTCCGATGTCTTACCGGATAGTAAAAATGTAGGGGATTTTACGTATGCTTTATTAAATATTGATGATTAGCCTCCACTTTTGGCATAAGTGGTACTAGGAGGAATGTAAGGGTTGTTGGAGGTTCACTACAATAATAACGGTATAGTAAATCCACGAATTCAATAAACAAATGGAAGTTATTAATTTGCCAAGTGTGTACGAATATCTACGAAGTGTCACGATATAAGAGATTTGAGCTGCAAATCAATCTCATCATTCGCCGATGTGAGGTACTCTCGGTCTGTGCATATGGGAGAGCCAAGGATAGAATGTATTCATGTTTAGCATTGGACTTTGCCATAGTCTCAGAACTTGTGTATGGAATCATTTAATAACACTAAACTCTCAGTGTTTTATGGTGCTTGTAAATAAACGCGTCTTAATGGCATACCAGAACATACACTGCGCAGCAGAATTGAAAGATCACTTATTCTGAACCCCCCTAATCGTTTCCCATTGCGACGCATAAGTTTAAAATAAGGCTCTCACGTACCTACAGCCTTCCTTTGTAATGGTGCAACAGCGGGGTGGCTCGCAACTTCATCCTCTGACTCGGCGTCACTTCAGGCAGCGGAGTGTCGACACATGGGGAAAAAAGACCACAGCTCTGAAGTGCATCTGAAGTGTAAGGTGCGTTACTGATGTCACACTGTCACCAAATTGCACCATAATTCTGCCCAATGCCACCATGTACGTGTCGCATGATGAGGTCGTCACAAGCGCTCATACCTCCAATTCGTCCCTTATCCTGGACACTTCTCCAATGGAGGGCAGAACGGCGTCACCCACCTTTCAGATCCCGTGGTTTTCTTACGGGTGATCAAGAAAAAGATTTCAGACAAACCACAGTTTAGAAGTGACACGAAAATGCCTCAGATGGTGGCTTAAAGGGTGTCAATAAAAGCACCTGTGTCCCTGGGATGGTGATTGTCGCATATTTCCCAGTCGAAAATGCTACTTCTTAGAGCGACATTATTTATAAACTTTGTGGATGCACCTCCATCGAACGCCATCATGCCCATTTGCAGTGTAACACGACTGTAGTTTTCTCGTGTACAGGTTGGAACCTTTAGGGACTGGCATTGGAGGGTTGTAAAGTTGTTGCCTGCCGACAGGGGTCTAGGACTACCTCGCAGCTTTCCTTTGTGAAGGCACATTTTTAAAATTCTCAGTAAATGTGGGAGAGGGTCTCCGAGGGTATTACATAGCTGGGGAATCTTAGATCGACCGTTTGCCATTGTATTCATGCATGTGTCAATGAGGCACCCTCTGTGATGACGTTACAGGAGGACAAGAAGCAGGAGGGCTGAAAAAGTATAATCACAATGTCCTGTTTCAGATCAGTTTCGAATTTCGCTGAATGGTATTCAACAGTCGCTGTGCACAAGAGCAATAACTGTGTCACGTTGCACTCCAAACGGTTGCGATTATGTTCAATAGCGATGCTGCCGTACAGTGTCCTGAGAGAGATGTTGAAACGTTCGAGGGTGTCACCTGTAGGTTGTCAAGAAAGCTGTGCTATTGCTCATCGCACTGAGAATTATCCTTTTCGACCGCGAAATGTGTGGTCAATTCCCCAGCGAAAATTTAGTTTTAGTGATACACTTTATGCCACCCTCTTTCGTCGATTCTGAACGCCAGTGGCTCTTAAATCCTTTCGTCGGCCACCCATAATGAAACAGTGTCATTCAACGCTGGGGTCGACGTTCTGACCTCCATCACAGAGGCGGCAAGAGGAGGGGTAAATTGGAGGTAAATCGCGGTGTGAGGAGATTTCCATCGTGTGGCACGTCCTCAGTGACATTGGGCAGAATTTTGGTGCAGTTTGGTGACAATGTGACACCATTAACCCACTTCACACCTCAGATGCACCGAGCGAGGTGGCGCAGTGGTTAGACACCGGACTCGCATTCGGGAGGACGACGGTTCAATCCCGCGTCCGGCCATCCTGATTTAGGTTTTCCGTGATTTCCCTAAATCGCTCCAGGCAAATTCCTGGATAGTTCCTTTCAAAGGGCACGGCCGACTTCCTTCCCCGTCCTTCCCTAACCCGATGAGACCGATGACCTCGCTGTCTGGTCTCCTTTCTCAAAAAACCAACCAACCTCAGATGCACTTCCGAGCATGGCCTTATTATGACATGAATCAACAGCTTACTGTCCAAAGCGTTGTTGAGCGAAAGGATGACGTCAGAGGGCCCAGTGCCCTTACACACTAAGGAGGTTGTTTGTAGCCACCTTTGAGTCAAATTTTAAACATCTGCGACACCATGTAAGACAATTGTGGGATTTCGAAAATGCTATCCTTTAATTCTCTCGCGCAGTGTAATTCAAGTACATTAGCTATCTGCATCGTTGTTAGCTTCACAGGTCACCTGCATGTGTCATCCGAAGAATCTGGGGCGCTTCCAGATCGGAGTTTGTGGACATTATCTACGAGAGCTTCATAGAGTGCAGCTAGAAGGAAACTCTAAGTGTCGGTTCACTTAGGTAATTCAAGAAAGGATTATCTTAAGTAGAGCAGTCTCCGGTGGGAATTCTGACCAGTATACTGTACGTCACTAGACCACTCACTACGGAGTCGTGACTGAACTGAGAAACTAGTATGGAGGTTCACAAATGCGAGAGTTGGTTGTAATTTAAATGATCTCTGCATATATATATATATATATATATATATATATATATATATATATATATATATATCCACCCGTCCCTGGGAAAAAGGGATTCCACCAGAAGAGCAGACAAACAGTCTGAATGTTTTTTCCTGTGACATAACTGCAAATGAACAGTTTTCAAGTTTTTCCTTTCCTTGTACAGTAAAACCTCTCTTCTTGCCAATTGTGTTTATCCTATGTCAAGGGGAAGTCTCTTCTCGGTTTCCGATGAGTGAGTTAGCGATTATCAAAATGTGTGGCATTAATGATCGTATCTTTTGACTGCAATGACTTAGAAACTGTAGAAAATTTAAGTTTCTACAAGGTCGGGGGATCATTTACCTTAGTATACAAAATATATTTTAACTTGTTGCATCTACCCGTTCCGGAGGAAAGGGTTCTTAACAGTCGGACTGACAGACAGACTGTGGGACAACAAAATGATCCAACACCGTTCGGTCACATTAGTGTGACCGCCTGTCAGAATCCTGAATAGCCATCTTCTGTAGTGCACACCAACTGGGAAACGTACGGCAGGAGAGTCAGTGGGGTTCCGGAAGGAACCGAAAGGGATGTGGAGCCATGCCGACCGAGGTGATGACTGTAGATGCGCAGGGTTACTCGGTTGGGGGTCCATGGAGCGAACAGTCCAGTCGAGATGGTCCCAAAGATTCTCGATTGGGTTTAAATCTGAGGAATTTGGTCGACCCGGGAGTACGGTAAACTCAACTGCAAAATGCGTGATTCTTAGCTTGTCTAGGTAATACATGCTGTCATGCCTAGGAAGATTCACAATACATATAGGGATGGACATGGTCTTCAAGGATAGATGCATACTTGTGTTGATCCATTGTGCATCGACGCGCAGAGTAGCCTCGCAGTGAGAGGCACCTTGTCACGGTCCGTTCGGCTCCCCACGTCGGAGATTCGAGTTCTGCCTCGGGCATGGGTGAGTGTGTTGTCCATAGCGTAGGTTAGTTTAAGTTAGCTTAAGTAGGGTGTAGGCTTGGGGACCGATGACCTAAGTAGTTTGGTACCGTAAGACCGCACCACAAATTTCCAATTTCCATTATGCCTTCCAGAATGACGAGATCACTAAGAGAATTCCTCCGGCCTGGTCTGGACCCTACCGACGATTGTTGCATGATGTTTTCTTTCAGATGTTTCTCGCATTACACGCGAATGTCCTCCGTCTGATGGACCACAAAACGTGATTCACCGTAAAAGTATACTTTTCGACACTCAGTGGACGTTCAGTAGCCGTACTGACGTCCGAATTCCATCGTTCGTCGATGATGAATGGCAGCCAGCAAGGGCACTTGCACCAGGCTCCTGCAGCGGAGACACATACGCAGCAACGCCCACTGAACTTGGTTGATCAGACACTGTTCAGAAGCCCTTGTTTCGCCCGGGCGGTGAGTTGCTCAACAGCAGCGTGTGTATTCGCCCGCAGCCGTTGCTCGTCCCTGTCATCTAAGGAACTTAGTGGATCACAGTTGCCTCGGCGCCGGTATTGGACAGCGCCATTTGGCCATGCGTGATGTACCCTAAACTCTGCAGCTAGCGCATTAAGCCGATTCGTAAATGCATCCACCCTTGGCCCGAAAGCCACGGATCATACTGTGGTGTCACTGCCAGACACCACACTTGCTAGTTGATAGCCTTTAAATCGGCCGCGATCCGTTAGTATACGTCGGACACGCGTGTCGCCACTATCAGTGATTGCAGACCGAGCGCCGCCACACGGCAGGTCTAGTCTAGAGAGACTCCCTAACACTCGCCCCAGTTGTACAGCCGACTTTGCTAGCGATGGTTTTCTGACTACATACGCTCTCATTTGCAGAGACGACAGTTTAGCATAGCCTTCAGCTACGTCATTTGCTACGACCTAGCAAGGCGCCATATTCAGTTACTATCAATGTATTATGAACAGAGAATATTGTGAATCATGTACCGCCAAGAGCTACGTTCATCATTAATGGATAAAAGTTAACTATCAAACTAATTACGTCCGCTTTCTGAATTCTAATTCCTTGTCATGTTCCGAACCTCACGTCAGTATAGTTCTTCCCTCCTCACGCCAGCCTGCGCGAGCTAAAAGCGTGCATTTCGGCCTCCATTCGTAACACGGTGTTGGCTCTTCTGGCAACCCAACACATACTCTTTGTGCTTCAGACAGATGCCTCCGCTTCCGCCTTAAGACTACGACTGCACTCTTTTCCGCGCCTATCTGTCACATTTTATTTATCACCCGCTGCTAGAGCCGCCACGTGTCTTCACTGAGTGTTATATGCACGTTGACGTTGAACACAGGCAGTGTACTCATTACTGTGATTGCACCATGTGTAAGGGTTGCATTTTAGTGATACTGCGTCGGAACGCTAATAAGATACACTCATAGGATTCGTGAACACAGAAAAGGCATTCTTCAATGTAAGCTCTTGTGAATGACAAGTAATATACGCGTGTTGCCCAGAAAGTAAAGAACCACTTTTTTTCTCAACCGGAAACAATGCTACGAGTGCTAAACGTTTCGTATATATTATCTGAAACCTCCTGAGTGAGAGCGCCAAGCTTCCGTCAGCGCAGCTGCAGGACAGTTTCAAAATGGCGTCTGTAGGTGATGTACGCTGCAAGCAACGTGTCGTCGTTGAATTTCTCACTGCAGAGAAAGAAAGTGTGAGGAATATTCACAAACGCTTGTCCAAAGTCTATGGAGCATCTGATGTCGACAGAAGTACAGTTAGTCGCTGGGCACAGAGGGTGAGTTCATCAGAAGGTGATTCAGCGGAACTCCACGATTTGCGGCTGTCGGGGAGACCATCCACGGCTGTCACACCTGACAGCCCTGACCTAGCCCCATCGGACTTCCACTAGTTTGGGCCATTAAGGGATGCTATTCGTGGAAGACATTTTCAGGAAGATGAGGAGGTGATCCACCCAGCGAAGCACTGGCTCCGGAACCAGGACAAGGATTGGTACCGACAAGGCATACACGCCCTTGTATCAAGATGGAGGATGTCTACAGAACGGGTTGGAGATTACGTGGAAAAATAGGGTGTATGTAGATAAAACAGCATTCTTTCGTATGTGTTATTCTCATTGTATTGAATAAACAATTGTTGAAGAAAAGGTGCGGTGAATTACTTTCTGGGCAACCCTGGTACAAAATGTACAAGGACCAAGACGGAACAATAAGACTGGAAGTCCAAGAACGAAATTCTTGGATTAAAAGTCGTGTAAAACGGGAATTTAGTCTTTCGGCCCTACTGTTAAATCTGTACATCGAAGGAGCAATGACGGAAATGAATGACAGGTCCTAGAATGTTATTAAAATTCAGGGTGAAAGAATGTCAATAATAAGATACGCTGATTACATCGCGATACTCAGTGGAAGTGAAGAAGAATTGCACGATCTGCTGAAGGAATGAGGGTTCCAATCAATACAGAATACAGATCGAGAGTAAACCGGTAAAAGACCAACGTATGGAATGAGATTATCAAGGAACTTGACATAAAAATAGATGACCATGCTAAGGAAGCCTGCTATCTTGGAAGCAAAATAACCCATAACGGACGAAACAGAGAGGACATACAAAACAGATAATCACAGGAAAAGAGAGCGTTACCGGCCAGGAGAAGTCTACTTTTACCAAAGTAGGCCTGAAGTTGAATGTGGACTTGGACTAAATTAACCATGCAATCTGACTTCCATGATAAATGTAGATGTTGTTTTATTCGCAACCATCCAGAAATATTGGTAATCGTCAAGGAGCGATTTTTTGCTAATTAGTGTCCCACAGCAACGCACAAAATTAAAACT
This sequence comes from Schistocerca piceifrons, assembly GCF_021461385.2. Classification (NCBI taxonomy): domain Eukaryota; kingdom Metazoa; phylum Arthropoda; class Insecta; order Orthoptera; family Acrididae; genus Schistocerca; species Schistocerca piceifrons. The sequence goes on from NC_060139.1 coordinate 49,926,566, forward strand.
GTAACGGAAAGTAGCTTTAAAGAGTTTTCTTATTAATATGATGATTAATGGAATGAATGTGCACATAGAAATTTTTAGTTTTAAGATTGCGATTACCTTATTTACTAAAATATTTTTGTCCGATTTGGACAGCCGACTGCACTTCTACCTTCCTATAACTAATAATAACTGCCTCATCCGATCTAACTAAAAGAGATTCAGAACATGTATTTCTCTATTAACTGATTATAATGTGTTTCGCAGAGGAACAAATTGGCCTGGCCGATTGCCTAAGCAAGCATTATGCACACGGTCACGGACAATATTTAGTAAGCAACACCATGCGACTTACACAGTTACAGGTAATATTTTCCTTTGGTAGATCATAGAACCGGTAAATGGCAGCGATCCTACCGCCAATTCAACAGAGCTGAAACTCATTCAGAGGATGGGAAATAATGTTAGTTTTCTAATATCGGAAATCATCAAACAGTAGATTAACTAGGAGTGGTTTTGTTTGGTATTTATCAGTCCTTCATTCCATCAGGTGCACTGAGATTATTCGAATAATACCCCATATCCACTGTTGAACTCTCGATGAACATGTCGAACAAACATTAAATTTCATTTATCATAATGGATATTTCTGAGAGGCGTACAACTTTGTCATTTCGTCTTCTTCTTCTTCTTTTGCTTGTGACTTTATCCCGCGGTTTCGCAGTATCGGAATGGTTATGGACGGATTTGGCAATGTTAATGATGAGGGGTGGCCGGATGACAATTGTGTCATTTATGTTTTAAATAATGAAACACTATTCTTTTGTGCTAAACACAATGCATTTCGAGAATTTTTTCTCGTTGTCGAGTGTAAATATTTACGTGATTATTATGTGTGATGTTTGGACGCGTGTTTTTCCGTCTCTCTTGCGCTACTGATGTCTTTTTAAGGTTTTACTGCAGTCAGAAAACTGGATCTGCTAAGACTGTGGATGTGTTTTACATGCAAATGTTAGAAATAGTATTGTCTGTAGTGTGCCTCTTCCGTTACTCGTAATACCAAATATGTCCCTGTGAGCAGAGAGGAAAAAACACTACTTCTAACATTAGCATGTAAACAACATCTCTACTTTTATTTTGTTCTGTATTCCGACGGCATTATAACCTCAAAACGACAACTACAGTGCAAGGGAGGCGGAAAATAAACAGGCAAACGTGAGACCTGACATTCATGTAAATACTGTGTTCCCATTGACAGTGGAAAGAATTACTCGAAACGCGTTGTATTATGCATGGAAAACTAGGCAACTGATGCAGTATTTCATTATTTAAATAAAATACGAAACGGGAACGACAAGCGTATGCCCTGTTCCTCGGCCACTCACGCTCATTATACACGATAACATAACTAATGGCACGTGTGCAAGAAGGATCTAAGCTCTAAAGATGAAAACAGATTTCATAACAAATGCCTCTGTGTACTTCTTTTTTTGGGGGGAAGGGGGGGGGATAGTCATCAGTTTTCTGACTGTTTTGATGCAGACTCTCCTGTGCCAAAACCTCTTCATCTCAGAGTAGCACTTGCAACCTACGTCCTCAATTATTTGCTGGATGTATTCCCATCTCTGTCTCCCTCTACAGTTTTTGCCCTCTACAGCTCCCTCTAGCACCATGTAAGACATTCCCTGATTCCTTAAGAGATGTCCTACCATCCTGTCCCTTCTTCCTGTCAGTGTTTTCCACATAATTCCTTTCCTCTCCAATTATGCCCAGAACCTCCTCATTCCCTACCTTATTAGTCCACCTAATTTTCAACACTCGTCTGTAGCACCCCATCTCAAATGCTTCGATTCCCTTCTGTTCCTGGTTTCCCGTAGTCCATCTTTCGCTACCATACAATTCTGTGATCCAAACGCACATTCTCAGAAATTTCTTTCTCAAATTAAGGCCTATGTTTGATGCTAGCAGCCTTCTCTACGCCAGGAATACCCTTTTTGCCAGTGTCAGTCTGCTTTTGAAGTTCTCCTTGCTCCATCCGTCATTGGTTATTTTCCTGCCGAGGTAGCAGAATTTCTTAACATCATCTACTTCATGACCACTAATCCTGATGTTTTTTCGCTGTACTCAGTTATGCTATTTCTCTTCACTTTCTTCTTCCTTCTATTTAATCTCAATCTTTATTCCGTACTCATTAGACTGTCCATGCTATTCAGCAGATTATGTAATTCTTCATCACATTCACTCAGGATAGCAATGTCGTCGCCGAATCGTATCTTGATATCGTTCCACCGCGAATTTTAATTCCACTCATGAACCTTTCTTTTATGATTGTACGAGATACACCAATCATTCGTGACTAATACTAGCAGGAATGATATAAGTTTCTTTGAAGGCGCTGTGAAAGGAAAGGCAGTTGGGAAAGTCATTATTTATAGGTGGGAATAGCATATTTCAAAACGACAGTGATGTCATTCGCATAGCCTTAAATGTCCTAGATCCTTTTGATGAACCACAAGACCAAAAAAATAAGCCTATTCTTTGACCAACATTCTGGATTACAATATTTACGTGATGGTGTTCCAGCCTTTTGACGAATATTTATGGATCTGTAGTCCGCCCACATTATCTCTGATGTCACTGGAGCACAGTATATCTACAGAAGTATAATACTGTATTCTGCATCATTTGTGGAACATGGGTGGCCGTGCACAAAATTCTAGTTCTTTTTCATATTTTTATCTGCTCCAACAGGATTACAAGCAAAGTCATTATTAAACAGAAATCACTGACGGTCTAAAACGTAGAAATTACAGCAGCATTCTCCACGGGGTCACTAAAGTGGAAATAAATATAATTAGGCATTGGATTCGTGATTACCTTTACAACAGGACAATGATTCGCTGAACGTGTTCTCCCTTGTTCCTGAGTTAGGTCCGTATAACCAAAAGATACGGCAAGGTCGCGTACTTTCCTTCCGTTCCCTTCCACTCCCACCTTCCTAAGCCTCTTCTAACGCAGGGAACTGAGCACAGCTGTTAACTGTCATTGTAAATCTTGATGTTGTTAAATTTATGTCTTTCTCTCTCTCTTTCTCTCTATCCCCTTCTCTCTGGAGATGCTGCGTTACGACATTGGAGAATAACTACCACCTCATACTACTGACACGAGTTGAAACCTAAGAACAACGTATATAACGCACCATCAACGCCTGGGAGATAATAATACATCATGCTATGTGATATTTCTCGTTTTTCATGACAAAAAATATTTTTATAGGAAAATAAGTGAAGATATCGACGTGCTGTGTCTTGTAAGATACTTAAGGAAGTTTTATAGTCTCTCTATGTTACTGTGCATATGAAATGTGTATAATATTAAGGAAGAGAGCTAATTCCAAAAAATGGTTCAAATGGCTCTGAGCACTATGGGACTTAACTGCTGAGGTCATCAGTCCCCTAGAACTTAGAACTACTTAAACCTAACTAACCTAAGGACATCACACACATCCATGCCCGAGGCAGGATTCGAACCTGCGACCGTAGCGGTCGTTCGGCTCCAGACTGTAGCGCCTAGAACCGCTCGGCCACTCTGGCCGGCAGCTAATTCCAAAGATTGCCTTCTTAAATAGAGATACATTTGAATGTTACACACCAAAGTATTTATAACATATTCAGAAGATAGTTAGCAGCATAAAATTATTTGCAAAGTATACCGAAACATATATTCACTCCGCCTACGCACAGTTTCCAACATTTTCCTTCTATATATTTATACACCTCGTTTATGTTGGATTTCAAATAACATAGGAGTTTTATAAATACGACATTTGTGTGAAATAAAATCTACTAAAGAGGCTGGCTACACTACGCTTGCCCGTCCTCCCCTGGAGTACAGATGCGCGGTTTGGGATCCTTACCAGATAGGATTAACGGAGTACATTGAGAAAGTTCAGAGAAGAGCAGAACTTTTTGTACTATCGAGAAATAGTGGAGAGAGTGTCACAAAAATGATACACAATTTGGGGAGGACATCATAATAACAAACGCGTTTCCCATTGAGGAGGGGTCTTCTCACGAAATTTTAATCTTTCTCCTCCGAATGCGAAAATATTTTGTTGACACCGAACGTAATCATAATAAAATAAGGAAAATCAGAGCTCGTACGGAAAGATATAGGTGTTCGTTTTTTCTGCGCGCTGTTCGAGATTAGAATAATAGAGAGTTGTTGTGAAGGTGGCTCAATGAACCGTCTGCCAAGCACTTAAGTGTGATTTGCAGAGTATCCACGGAGATTTAGATGTAGAGCGAAACAACCCATATAGCTTCAAGCAAACCTTTTACTTGCTATAGTTTCTGAGAACTGTACCAATCTGAATTTATACTCTAAAAATTGTGTTTTCTTGTGTCCATTGGTTCCATGTACGAAATTTTTGTTTGGACGCCCGTGATCTACGACGTAAACTACTCATGACTGGATTCGTACAACACTTAGTTACAGAGGATTTTCTGGGAGTGGTTGGTTATTGGCCTAAGAATTTTTTGCAGCACTACGGGAAGCACATTAGTAAAAGACATTCTGGGAGGTATTAGATGTGACGCCTCGGTTTTATTAATGCGACATTGCAAGATACCAGATCGAAAAAATACAAAGCTTTTTGGAGTCGAAATGAAATGAAATACATAGAAATCATTTAATTATACTATGACATGTTTTATGGAGCCTCCAAAATTTCTACTGGATTGTAGAGTTTTGTGGCCGCAGCACCACAATTCCGCTTCTATAACTAGCGAAATATTGCTTGCCTGTGACGTGCCATGGGTCTTTTCTGGAAACCTATGCATATATTACCCCATTGCAGTCAGGAATAGTCACTTAGAATAATAAATTAATATTAGTCGTTTGGTATATTACTCAATAAAACCTTGAAAAAGACATTGGAATTCCTCTTACCTCAGACATTCCTTACTTTTATCGAAAGTATTTACTAAGTCTATAATATAAATATTAGTTTCTTAGTTAAATTCTCGTCATTTTCAGTTGATATTTGAAACATGAAATTATTATGTATATATCAGCCTTCCGAAAAACTATCTCTGTTTCAGTTGCGTCCACTGTTGCAGTTTACTTTAATGAGTAGTGTATAATCCATGAATACGTCTTGTAGATTCAAGAAAAAATAGGCGTATTGACAGTTTAATTTGAAAATCTAGCTAATTTCATATGAGTATTCCTTTTCTCGTCCACACATTCGTGATAGCGTTGTAGTGATAACGATAACATCTGATGAAATACGAAAAGTTCATTCCCTTAGTATGAGAAATTGGGGAGCAAAATACTTGACATTTATGTGTTAGCTCACCATCTCACGCATCTAAATCCTACATCCACTCACCAAAATTAATTAATAATGGGTTTTGGGGATAACCAAGTAAAACTGCAACCATCTCTGTGCTCTGTGGACAGTTTTTGGCCGGAGATGCCAACGTGTGATGTTGTCAATTCTACGTAGGAAAGAAGGAAAGAAAGAGACATTTTGCTGAATTAAGCTTGCAGTGATAAGTGAACAAAAACTTCAAGCCGATATAAGTACTCGTTTCGCCAGCACGCATTGAAAAAAAATTCGTCATTTCTTTCTGTCTTCCGCTTTCTTTACTGTTCGGTGAAAGTCAGCGCATGTAGCCAGTAATAACAATTTTTACATGTGAGAAGCTCAGGGTTTGTAACTTCCTATGCTGTAATGACGCAAAATGCTATCTATACCCCTTCAGATATTAGACTCTTATTAATTCGAATTAAAGCGAATTTCTAAAACGTAGACGTCAAGTTTTGCTTCTTTAACAATTTCTTAGGTCCGAAAGATGCCTATCAGCACCTCGACTTTACATTTATTGAGATAATTGTAGGAATTCGTGGCTCATCTATAAAGGAGACTTGTGTAGAGCACTATGCGATCCAGCTGTGCTTGTATTCCCAGGCCTGCCACCTTGGATCTACATCCTGGATTTTTCTTTTCTTTCCTTTACTGCTTGCTCAATATACAGATTGAATAAAATTGGGGAGAGGCTACAATCCACCGTCTGGTTTCTGTACAAATTGTAAATAGCCTTTCGCTCCCTGTATTTTACCCCTGCCACCTTCAGAATTTGAAAGAGAGTATTCCAGTCAACATTGTCAAAAGCTTTCTCTGAGTCTACAAATGCTAGAAACGTAGGTTTGCCTTTACTTAATCTTTCTTCTAAGATACGTTGTAAGGTCAGTATTGCCTCACGTGTTCCAATATTTCTACGGAATCCAAACTGATCGTCCCCGAGGTCGGCTTCTACCAGTTTTTCCATTCGTCTGTAAAGAATTCGCGTTATTATTTTGCAGCCGTGACTTATCAAACTGATAGTTCGGTAATTTTTACATCTGTCATCACCTGCTTTCTTTGGGACTGGAATTACTATGTTCTTCTTGAAGTCTGAGGGTGTTTCGCCTGTCTCATACATTTTGCTCGCCAGATGGTAGAGTTTTGTCAGGAGTGGCTCTCCCAAGGCTGTCAGTAGTTCTAATGGAATGTTGTCTACTCCCGGGGCCATGTTTCGACTTAGGTCTTTCAGTGCTCTGTCAAACGTTCCACGCAGTATCATATCTCGCATTTCCATTTCTATAATATTGCCCTGAAGTACATCGCCCTTGTATAGACACTCTATATACTCCTTCCACCTTTCTGATTTCCCTTCTTTGCGTAGAACTGGGTTTCCATCTGAACTCCTGATTTTCATGCAAGTGGTTCTCTTTTCTCCAAAGGTCTCTTTAATTTTCCTGTAGGCAGTACTTATCTTACCCTTAGTGTGATAAGCCTCTAGATCCTTACATTTGTCCGCTAGCCATGCCTGCTTGGCCATTTTGCCCTTCCTGTCCATCTCATTTTTGAGACGTTTGAATTCCTTTTTGCCTGCTTCATTTACTGCATTTTTATGTTTTCTCCTTTCATCAGGTAAATTCAACATTTCTTCTGTCACCAAAGGATTTCTACTAGCCCTCGTCTTTTCACCTACTTGATCCTCTGCTGCCTTCACTACTTCATCCCTCAAAGCTACCCATTCTTCTTCTACTGTATTTTTTTCCTCCATTCTTGTCAACTGTTCCCTTATGCTCTCCATGAAACTCTGTACAATCTCTGGTTTAGACAGTTTTTCCTGGTCCCATCCCCTTAAATTCGCAACTTTTTGCAGTTTCTTCAGTTTTAATCTACAGTTCATAACCAATAGATTGTGGTCAGAGTCCATATCTGCCCCTGGAAATGTCTTGCAATTTACAACCTTGTTCCTAAATCTCTGTCTTCCGTTATATAATCTATCTGAAACCTGTCAGTATCTCCAGGCTTCGTCCATGTATACAGTCTTCTTTTATGATTCTTGAACCAAGTGTTAGCTCTGTGCAAAATTCTACCAGGCGGCTTCCTCTTTCATTTCTTCCCCCCAGTCCATATTCACCTACTACTTTTCCTGCTCTTCCTTTTCCTACTATCGAATTCTAATCACCAATGACTATTAAACTTTCGTCTCCCTTCACTATCTGAATAATTTCTTTTATATCATCATACATTTCTTTAATTTCTTCGTTATCTGCAGTGTTAGCTGGCATATGAACTTGTACTACTGTAGTAGGCGTGGGCTTCGTGTCTATCTTCGCCACAATAATGCGTTCACTATGCTGTTTGTAGTAGCTTATCCGCACTCCTATTTTTTTAATTTATTATTAAACCTACTCCTGCATTACCCCTATTTTATTTTGTATTTATAACCCTGTATTCACCTGATCAAAAGTCTTGTTCCTCCTGCCACCGAACGTCGCTAATTCCCACTATATCTATCTTTAACCTATCCATTTCCCCTTTTAAATTTTCTAACTTACCTGACCGTTTGAGGGATCTGACATTCCACGCTCCGATCCGTAGAACGCCAGTTTTCTTCCTCCTGATAACGACGTCCTCTTGAGTAGTCCCCGCCCGGAGATCCGAATTGGGGACTATTTTACCTCCAGAATATTTTACCCAAGAGGATGCTATCATCATTTAACCATACAGTAAAGATGCATGCCCTCGGGAAAAATTACGGCTGTAGTTTCCCCCTGCTTTCAGGCGTGCGCAGTACCAGCACAGCAAGGCCGTTTTGGTTAGTGTAACAAAGCCAGATCAGTCAATCATCCAGACTGTTTACCCTGCAACTACTGAAAAGGCTGCTGCCCCTCTTCAGGAACGAAACGTTTGTCTGGCCTCTTAACAGATACGCCTCCGTTGTGGTTGCACCTCCGTTACGGCTATCTGTATCGCTGAGGCACGCAAGCCTCCTCACCAACGGCAAGGTCCATGGTTCATGGGGGGGATGGCTATGGCTGATAAAAGACGGTTGAGTGCTACTCCGATGACTATTTCGAACTATTTCAAGAAACGTGTATATCTGAAGGAGTCACACCACCTAGAACAACAGGAAGTGAAGAAATTGACCTCAATTTCGACGATGTCTGGAGCCTTTTTCTACGAAATTTGCGTAAACTGACTAGGGTCAAAGTTTGTTGTGGTAGCGAAATAAATATACCTGCTTGGTTTAACGCATTTTATCAATGAATTTTGCCCTCTGACTCTTGTGTCTGAAACAATAGCATGTTCCTGATCCTCAGTATGCTGAGTTTGAACTGGTTAGCAACTATAATGTAATTACAGTAACTGTTGAAGGAACCGTCTTATGTTGCGCAGGCAGCATAAGACAGCTCATCTAAGAATTACTGTAATAGCATATTTGATTGAATCGTTAATGACTAGAGAAGTTCAGAGATGGATTTGTAGCGACTGCATGAAATATGGAAAGCACATGTTGTGGGAGGAAACGAGAGACCAACGTCTGCAAAATTATCAAAAAAAAGACTGTAGCAGCTGTCACCAAAAGAAATTACGAATTTACGAAAAGAAAGTCTATTCGAGTTGAGATCTGCACCACCCTACTCTGTTTTAAGAATCTGAACAATGAATCCAGAATGCTTAGTTAATCGGTACTGTTAATGTAACTGGCGGTTGCTGTTAGCGATTTCGCGTAATGAGTTGACAGAAACACATGGTTACTCTCTGAAAAAAGACGCGATTGTCTTCAAGCAGAAATTGCTAGGCCATCATCGCAACAGAAAATCATTTTGTCTTATTTCTGCTGTCATTTCCTCAGAAACAAAACTTAATTGTGATATTTCTTTCAGCGATATCGGTTTCAGCTGTTAAATATAAGACATTTTAATGTGAGCCAGACAGTTTTTCAATGTTTTCCTGTCAAAGCAGAATTTTTCATCCCACTCATAATCGCGGTTAGTATACGAAAGATATAAGGTAAATGCGATTTGGAAACAGATTTTTACTTCAGGTATGGACTGTGTGTTGGTCAATAGCAGCTTTTGCCGGACTGACTGGATCTCGGTTGCTTATGTCTCACCTGTTCTTCAATAGACGGTAAACTTCGCCAGCTTCTGGTACCACTTGCGGGACGTGTGGGTGCAGTCACTTAGTATGACAGTCGGTCTCAATGCGTCCTTATTTTTAATTGAGACTTGATAGCTTAAACTCTTTGCACACCATTGTTACATATGTGTGTCGGGGATGGGTGTGGCGTTGACATGGATGCGATTATTTAGGAAGAAGGGTGGTATTTCTGTGATCTTATTAGTAAACGTCTTGCCTTTCCTTCTGGGGGAGGATTAAGGGAGGGACAGTAGCTTGCGGGAGGAAAGAAAATATGAGGAAGCATTGTTTGGTTGCTGTGTTCCGATATTTACTATTATTGGGTCCTTTCCTCTGTAGAATCATTGTGTGTTGCCATTTCTTAAACATCGTACAGCAGGTGTTTAATAGCCCACGGCCTTGCCGCAGTGGTAACACCGGTTCCCGTCAGATCACCGAAGTTAAGTGCTGTCGGGCTGGGCTAGGACTTGAATGGGTGACCATCCGGTCTGCCGAGCGCTGTTGGCAAGCGTGGTGCACTCATCCCTAGTGAGGCAAACTGAGGAGCTACTTGATTGAGAAGTAGCAGCTCCGGTCTCGGAAACTGACATACAGCCGGGAGAACGGTGTGCTGACCACATGCTCCTCCGTATCCGCATCCAGTGAAACCTATAGGCTGAGGATGAAACGGCGGCCAGTCGGTACCTTTGGGCCTTCATGGCCTGTGCGGGAGGAGGTGTTTAATATGTTGACTTAAAATTGTTAGTCCAGTGACAAACACTGTATTTCTTTATTCACTTTTAGATGGTCCTTTGCTTCGAACGGAGAAATGTATTGTAACTTTTTAGTGTCTCCATTCGTTTCCTACTGTTCTTATCTTCAGTCCGAAGCCTGGTCTGATGCATCTTTCCATGCAGGTATTTTGTGAGTAAGCTGTTTCCTCTCTGCAACTGCCCAAGCTCACGCCATCCTCCATAATACCTACGTTCATTGATGCCTCAGGAACTGTCCTCTCAATAGCTCCTTACTTTTAGTCACGTCTTGAAATATATACGATCTAGTAAAGCTTCATTTGTTATCTGTTCCTTTCATCTAGTCTTTAGCATCCTAAAATAGGAGGCCGTATTGTGGAAGAGGTGTTCAGACCATGTAATGTTTCTGTCGTTTCTGACAAACTTCCACTATGCCTTCGTCGGTCTGTGACTCAACCCAGAAGGCAGTGCGGTAAATTTAAGAGATTGGTTGCTCTCTAAGTTAAAGAAATCGAGCTCACAGATCCAAAGGAAATTAAATTCTTAGGTGGTTGACTACTCGGGACACCGAAGCTATTGACATAAATCTTATCAGATCTGTTGGTCGTCCACGTTTATCTTCCGTGCACAGCTGCAAATACCTTCATTAAAAAAAAATTCTCCTCATCAGAAAATGTCTTCCTCTTGTTGTGCAGTTTACGTTGTGTCTGCTTAGGCTATAGTCAGTTATTTTACTGTCCAAGTAACAAAATTACTTTCTTTGTCTCATTTACAAATCTGATTCTCTCATCTTCAGCCGACTGATCGTAGACGCTGTTACCTTTACCGGTTCGTGCACGATAGTGATGTTACCATATGTGGCACAAATGTATTTTGACCAGTTGATGTACACTATTATTTCCCATGAAGATAGTACTCAGTACCGAAATCGGTAAAGAATAAATAAAACTGTACAGCTGTTGGCATACAAAAATGACATTTTCCAAGTATTTGTTAGCTGTGGATAACTATTAAAGAAAACTGCATGTTCCAAAACGCCGCCCGTGAAAATATTATTTCTTAGAGGGTCATATCTCGGATTCTATTGCTCACTGAGATGACGTTTAAGTGTTTTGGATAAATGAGCGTACTGTAGCCATTCTACAGAACAAGACTAAAATTTAAAAATCACGTACTTCTTGCAGCTCATGCAAACTGAGCAAGTCGGCTGTCGCATGAGATGCAGTTAGCGGTGGACCTGAGGCGGCTTATGAAAGCGCAATGCCGGCCGTGGTGGCCGTGCGGTTCTAGGCGCTGCAGTCTGGAACCGTGAGATTGCTGCGGTCGCAGGTTCGAATCCTGCCTCGGGCGTGGATGTGTGTGATATCCTTAAGTTAGTTAGGTTTAAGTAGTTCTAAGTTCTAGGGGACTGATGACCTAAGATGTTAAGTCCCATAGTGCTCAGAGCCATTTGAACCATTTGAAAGCACAATTTGTTTATGCGTTGTTCCTGAGAAAAAAACCACGAAAATCCGTGATTTTTGGGTACCAAAAGTACCAACTGTGGGCATGGCCACTTCTATAATTTCTATTCACAGCAAGTCGTCGAAATGTGTACCTGATAATCTTACAATGATGTTTTCGCCAAATCTTGACATTTTTCGATATTAATATCCGTTACTAGATCCAGGGCATCTAAGTTGCCTTATATACCCACTTAAAATTTGCACATAATATCCTACCTGAGCCATAAATGTCGTTTTAACCTATGTAGTAAACACATGGCAAGGGTTGTAGGGTCATCTCGAAGGTTAGGTCACAAAATTATGTGTTTAATCAGCTTTTTTTCACCATTAAACTCTTTGATGCGCTCTCTCTGTGTGTGTGTGTGTGTGTGTGTGTGTAATGGGCTCTTCATGCCCATTCAAACACGCCCAAAGTGTTACTGGAGTGCCAATAAAAGGGCGGAAATCCTGGAAAGAAAAAATAACAGTCAAAAATTTTGTAAACCTGAAAGACTGCAAATTCATTTTTGTCGACAGTTCCACGACAAACCGAGAAATGGGAGCTTCATCTCTAATTTCATTTCTCCATTAACGGCAACTTTGTATGGATGCATAAGATGGTATGAAGCAAAAATGTAGAACTCGTGCTGCCTTCGTACCGTGAAAATTGATTTCATACCCATTTTTATGAACCTGCTAATGATGTGGGTACTGTTCAGATAAAGCTCGCGCGGGATTAGCCGAGCGGTCTAGGGGGGTGCAGTCGTGGACTGCTCTGCTGGTCCCGGCGGAGGTTCGAGTCCTCTCTCGGGCATGGGTGTGTGTGTGTTTGTCCTTAGGTTAATTTAGGTTAAATAGTGTGTAAGCTTAGGGACTGATGACCTTTGCAGTTAAGTCCCATAAGATTTCACACACATTTGAACTTTTTTTTTCAGATAAAGGCCCTAAGTAAGTTCCTCAATATAAATGTCCATCAAAAATTGTTGCTAATAATATAAAAGAGAATTCAAGCACGTCAACATTGTTAAATGGTGTCCTTTACCATAGTTTACCTGAATATACATGATAGGGTGAAGACAGAAAGTAAGGCGCCCTCTTACGGTGCACGTTAAAATCATTTTTACATTGTGCTGATCCATAGATTAATTTTAGAGGTTGTTATATCTTATTGCAACAAAAATTATTAAAGATCATCTTAGAATCAAAAACTAAAGCATATCGGAGGTTTAAAATTTGTATTTTCGAGAGGTTTCGCAGGAAAGATTCGATAACTCGCCCAGATATTAAATAGTGGCAAGTGGATGCTAGCCCGTGTTAAGCACACTCAGTTTGCAAATAAACAATAGTAAGTAGCCACTCACAAAATTTTAGGAATAAAACTTTGGACAAAAAATACAATTTTACAAATACGTCGTTACTGTAGATACATCTTAAACATTTATTCCTTTATTTATCGTGTGACATAAATTATAAGTTCCTGCGTCACAAGAATAGCTATACATATTCAAAGATTACTAAACTACTACATGTCACCATTACACCAAAGCTCTGCAGCATAACGCGACACAAATGTCAACAGCTACAGACGAATGTCAAGGTCTTTTGTATAGTTTATCACACCACTCGTCGCGGTTAGGAGATCTTCGAAAGGATCCCAGTAAGAACGAGCGGGACATGTTGATACAACATGAACGATTGTCTGTCGTTTCACACCACAGGCGCAAGATGGTGCTGCAGATAGTAGCCAGTTGCGGAGAGCGGATGTCATCCACGGTCCTTCCGGATAGGGTTCAGGGTAGTCCCAACTGCACGAGGCTGGTCGAATCCAGGAGGTTCCTCCTGCAAGTAACCAAGTTTCAGAAATTGTGGTGGACAGTGCTGTTGCCAGCAGCTTTCCATTCGTCGATGGCACAGAATCAGTTTCCGTAAGATGTCTGGACAATGATTGTGTGCATCAATGACCTTCCTTAAGTCACATGTGTCCTCCGGGTGGTGCTAAAGAGCAGTCATTTCGAGGAAAATTTTTGAATCAGAGGCAGCCAGGTAAACTCAACGGTCACTTGGCTGACTTTAATTTGAAAACAATGGTTTACCTAAAAATGTCACATTGCATGTAACTGAAATATCTCATTTATGTGATTTTACTGAAACTTTACTGCACAAGTTCTCGAAGTAATCAACTTTTCGCCAATTATTGTATACAGCCCAGGTTTTCATACGTGAGACTGGGCAAATACCCTCAGAAGGTAATTATTGATATTTCAAAGCAGACAGATTTAAAAATTACACTAGCATTTGAATAAATCATGTTCGCCAAACATTGACTCGAATTATTTACAGGAATATGGAACGACCGGTGTAATCTGCCATCTTGAAAGATCAGTATTAGTGTCAGAGAAATGTAGAAACAGAGGGCAGTACAGAACCATACGTTGTATTGGAGAAGAAAGATTGTAATTACCTTCATAGCATTGGTAGATCTAGAGAAAGGTGTTGATCTATTTCGTTGGATACCCTATTTGAAATTGTGAAGATTACAGAGATAAATTCAGGGAGCGAACTTTTATTTTCAACTCCTACACAATCGAATGAGTTTGTGTTACAGCCTAAACCCTACGTTATTCAGTCTGTATAATGATCTGAAAAATTGAAAACTTTGGTATTTGATGACGCCAATTTAGTTCTGTCAGGGGGACATGAAAGACTATCTGAACGCAATGAATTATGTGTTCAAAAGACGTTACAGAATACGTATCAACTGTAGAGAACCAGCGGAAAAATGTCATCGTCAGAGTACGAAAGAGACGCATATGTTCCTCTTTAAAGTAATCTGAGAAGAACTTTTCTCTCATTTCCACTGTATCCTTCTGGCTCTCCTTCCTACAGCTACTGTCTCCACCACACTTCAACAGCTCAGAAATTATACGAGGGTCCAACTTATTTTTTCCCCCTCTACCCACGTTTTAAGCTTTCGGTCTAAAAGGCGTTCTCCCCCTCTACCTACATGTTTAAGTTCGCCGGTTTGGGAGGGTCCAGAACAAGCAACCCTAATTATGGTAGTCATTCACCTGTACTTTTTTTTATTTTCACTGTCTCTTATTCTCTCACTACTACTATCTTCATCAATCCCTCTTTCCCTTTTACTACCATTCTATTGCAGTGAGCATCACTATCTCCTCTTTCTTTGGCTGCCACTGCTGTTGTCTTCATACATCTTTCTTTTCTTTCATAGCAACTTTTTCTCCCCTATCATCAATGTCTTCTCCTCTCCCGCTGGCACCGTCCCCTCTCTCTTCCACCGTGACTGTCTCTCTGTTACGCTCTTTGAAGACAAAGAAGTGCGAATATGTTCACATGCCAAAATTTTTGGTGAGGAAGGAGGAGTGAGAACAGGGGTGAGGCAGCTGGTTTCCCGTTTTCCTGTCAGAGACTTTGAGATAGGAACATATTCGCCTTTAGGTGCTTTTCCGCTGGTTCCCTTCTTTCGTCGCTACTGCAGGACATACTGCTTATACTAAACGAATTTTATAGGTCAGTAAAGTTTTGACAGTTTATTTATGTACTTCGACACGTTTACATACCTTGGTACTTCTAAACAACAAATAAGTACACATAGTATAAGGACAACACAAAATCGTATGTTCTGCATTTTTTTGTGGATACTCTGCTCATCGCAATTCACCGAAAACGACTAACTCATGATTTACATCTTAAAAGAATAAAAAATTTACTAGAAGTATTTTAGTTTCTTCTATACAAGGTGGAATAGTTCTGTGAAACTATATTCTCCCAGTGATCTCGGTATGTTTGTGAGGGTGTCCTGTGTTCCAGGTGTTTTGTTACAGCTTAATTCTTACGTGTCCTATCAGATTCTTCTCGCAGTATATCGTCCCATATCTCCTTTTTATCAACCCAGCTTTTCCTTCAAGTTAGTGCGCATCCGTCTTGCGTGAATCATATGCGAATTGTAGGTAACGGTGAAACCGTGCTCAATGTAAAAAGTCCTCAATACCACATCATGCTCTCCCAGTATTCTTCATTCTCGTCATTTTCCTAGTATTGAATTGCAGTTTCCATACATAATAGTACATTATCGTCTCCCATAATGAACTGAACAGTTTCTTTTACCTCAACGTATACTCTTTCTTCTCTTCATCGTCTGCAAGACTAACAGCCAAATAAACGGCAACTACTGTGATGTCTGTCGCTTCCCTACAGATTTGTGTATGTTAACATACTTCTGAATTTGTCTAACTTGAACCAGTATTTTTATAAATATCAATGTCCTTGAACTCTTCGTTGTTTTATTTTAGCAATAGTTGTGTAGGAAAAAATTACAATTTCTAGTATGGTCACGCATGGCTTATATATGTCACTATACAATTAGTCCTCGTTTCCTGGGGATGTGTGTGGATTCCTGGGCTGTCTGATAAATTTCGTAACATCTCACATTGGTCTTTATATTTTCCTAAGAAATTTGCACTCATGCCTCTCTACATTTTTTATCCAATAATTTCGCCTGGATGCTTAAATGGATCCATCTGGAATATGTATGAGACACAATTAATTCTGTGTTGACGCCTGAAACTTGATTTGGTCCCTTCCATAAGGAATGGATGTTTCCACTGGAAATTTAGAGTCCTATTTTTTCTACTAGATGGTGCAATTTCTTTAGGTACTGGACTGCTTTATGTTATTGAGAAGACTGTAAGATCACCTGAAAACGTCAAGGATTTAATGTAAATGATATTGTTGTTGTGGTCTTCAGCCCAGAGACTGGTTTGATGCAGCTCTCCATTCTACTCTATCCTGTTCATGGTTCTTCATCTCTCAGTACCTACTGCAACCTACATCCTTCTGAATCCGCTTAGTGTATTCATCTCTCGGTCTCCCTCTACGATTTTTACACTCCACGCTGCCCTCCAATACCCTCGAGGCATCAAGGGATCACCAATTTAGTATTGGAGTATTGGAGAATGTAAATGATATGTTAGGCAAAATTCTACAACTAAATGACTAGTTGTTTTTTCGGACTGCAGTGTCACCAATGTGATAGCAATAGAATCCTGTCCTTCTTGGTAACTGTTTACGGTCTAATGACAGCTTTTAAAAAAGCCGCTTTATGGTGAAAGAGAAATGTGACACTATACACAACAACAACAAAAAAGTTCAAATGTGAGTGAATTCCCGAGGGACCAATCTGCTGAGGTCATCGGTCCCTAGACTTACACATTTCTTAAACAAACTTAAACCTACTGATGCTAAGAACAACACACGCACCCATGTCCGAGGGAGGACTCGAAGCTCCGGGGGTAGTGTCATGCCCAAACGCTTTCTTAAATATTGTGGATAACCAAAGCACAAGAATTAGCAATAGTGATAAGACGATATACTACCTTCAGTAGCTATCCTCATTGGTTCGTTGAAGTTTGAGCCTGTCAACATCCTCAGATGTACTGTCTTATAATTGACGAGACACCGGAAACTATCACCAACAAGCAGCAGAACAAGATGTGGACACTGAAATCGCAATACTCCAGATTCCATTTTAACCTCAGTAATCTAATGTAGTACCGTTTCTCAAACACGTTGTTCTGCAGATGATCAGAGCATATCTGTGGGAAGTTCAACCTGCGAAGGCGTATTTATAGCTGTATCACAAAAAAACGCGGTAACTCATTTTGTCTAGTTGCTAGGCAATAACTAACTAGCGTGACGTGATTCACTTCTCTCTCTGCAACGTTCGCTGAACACCATTATTGAAAATGAAAATCAGCGGTATCGTAGAGTACAGTGATAAACCTCAGACTGTGTTGTTAATGATTCGTTCCTACTGTCGTTCCAGACGGCAGTTATATAATGGCTTCTGTCAATAAGGAAAGTGTATTCCGTGTAAGACTTCAGTGATAATATGATGGAGCTAACTTGTCTGTGGAACATTACCTAATAAAGCCGGATTACATAACAAAAATACACAGTGGCCTACAGACGTGGCACGCAAGGTCCCGCAACCATCGTATTCGTAATATATAGAGAATTAAGCTGGGAGAAGGGTTAGCTTCTGCTTCTGTTACTTCTACAGACAACAGCGTTATCAAGTAATACAAAAGTTTGTCTTACATCACAGGACTATGGAATCACGCCCTCAAAAAGAGAAAATCTGTAATTAGAAGTTATTATCATGCTTTAAGTAATGTGTATCTAAAGCAGCAAGAGAATCTAACACTCAAACTTGATGACATTATTTATGAAAATGTAGAGACTATGAACTTTCCTTGGAGTCAAAGAAATTTGGACAATCAATGGATGCTAGCAGCAAGTGTTTCACATTTTCATTCACTTCTGAGCGCTTTTGACAGTAACCATTAATATTTATGCTTGTTTCTAGAAATTGTAAGACTTCTTTACGTAGGCAGGGACTTTGACAGATAGTCAGGCAAGAACAAATTCTCAGACTCTAGGTTCCATATCTATAAGCTCAATCTTAATTTTCCTCTCGCGGCACCCTTGCCTCAGGCTCTCCGTTCCTCCCCTTTAAGATGCCATATATCTGGAAGCAGAGAGGGCGGACACTGATTCTGCACAGAGTATTGGTTTCCGCTCTGTTCTGATCCCGGAGCAGAGGGCGAAATTACTTACCGCTGGAGGGAGGTGGGGGGCGGCACGTACCTGTAGTGGGTTTATCATTCGTCTCTCTCTGTGAACGAGCGCATCTACCGGTACCGGATGATAGAAATTTTTCTCATACATCCCGGAAGGGTATGTGAGGGCCCGGCATTCTGATTCTCTCGGTTGCATTCGGTTACAATTCTTTCAACTATCAACGATTAAGACTGTAGTTCCATTTTTCAAATGTTGTGCCACAGTTGTAAAAAGATTCCAGAAAAAGACATACTACCCGCCGCAGTTATCTTAATAGCCACAAATGTGCATTTCATTTTATTATTATTTTTTCTTTGTCAACGCAAGACTCGAACATACAGCAGTCGCATCACTATGAAATAATCGAACAGCGTATGATGTAATTTTAGCTTCACTTTATTCAGATCTAAAGCTGAGTTCGGTCGTGATACATTATACGAAGTTGACCGAAAATCCGTCAACATTAGAAAATTGGATACTTTACGGAATAACGTAGGCAGAGAGATAAAAATTGGCACACACGCTTGAAATGACATGAGGTTTCAGTGAAACCGAAAACAATGGAAAAATGACCAGTAATGGCTCTTTATATGACACAAAAGCAATAATAAGCACCACAGTTGATTTTTAGCGAAGACTATCTTCTTTATAACAAATACTCAAAGTGTCTGCCGTAATTAATCAATACCTCTAGTCGAGGGACAATTTTGTGAACAGCAGTGTGCACTGAAAAGCTGAAACACTCTTACCGCTGCCCACCGTGACGGTGTGTGCCCCCTGATGACGTTGCGGGCACATAAGACGGTACCAGACACGGACGGGGGACATCTGAGCGAAGATATGCACTGTAAGTGACGAAATCCATTGAGATAAGCGGCTTTGAAAAAGGGAAGATTATTATTACTCAAGGCCTGTGAATATGTACCTCGAAAACGGCGAAGATGGTCGAATGTTCACGAGCTACTGTCTTGTACACTGAAAGAGGGATTAACCAGTATCAGGGAAATGATATGGAAGGACTAGGCCCCTTTAACAAACCTCATTTATTCTTTGACAACAAACACTTATTTTATAAAATAAAAACAGGTTCCCTGTAAGGAAAAAAGGTAGGAAAATTCCAAGATAATTTGCCATGTTCAATTTACAGACTAGAAGTCATTCTGAATGATGAAAGACACAGTCTCTGAATTACAATAACAATGATCTCAAACAAGATACAAGGAAATAAGACTTTAACAAAACTGACCATTAACAAAATTTAAATTTAAAAAAATTAAATAAACCTACCAATAAAAATAATTAAAACAGAGTCCCAACATATTTCTTCAAGCGACCTCAAATCCAACGCATTAGGCAGACCCGCAAAAGATATATATTAACTAGTTAATAAGATGTAACAATTCGCCCTTACAGCTTACCCAAAAGGTTTAATCAAAACCATTTTGCAATAAAATTTAGAACAAGGTGGCAATATATATTAAACCGAGCAACATTAAAGGGAAAATTCCCTGTGTGAAGTCAGTTAATGAAGGCCTCTTGGCCGACAGTGAAATTTCATTTACAGTGCAAATCAGGTAACATAAGGTACTCAACTTTAGCGCACACAGACGACACAAGACTGCAAACAAATAGCAAGCCGCGCGAGGATATGATCGAGAGACGTCCTCGCGGCCGCAAGCAAGCCAGGCGCACGCGGCAAAAAGTCGCCGACACGAAACGCTCTCGCAGCATTTTAGCAGGTGTTTTAACAAACACCAAACATAAATGTTTCACTGAATAAAACAAAAAGTGGAAGTTATTGTGTAACCACGACTGCACTTATAGAGCCTTTCCAAATAGGTCTCACGAACTAAGAAATAAGCTTCACTGAAGACGTGAGGTGGAAAAGAGAACTACTCAGAGGAAGCTGTAAATTCTTCCAGGAAGGAACATAGACAAATACTCGCTAAGGTCTTAACATGAGCTGGAGGTCGTAACACCCAAGGGTTAAAGCGCCGGATAATAGTAATACGATAGAGCCCACCAGCTTCAAAACATAGTGAAAACAAATATTAAAATTCAGAAAGAGTTTGTTCTTTCACATAAAACAATTTAAAAACAACCATAAAATTTTAAAGGAACTTAATAATTCATACGCCCCTGATATAATTATGCGTTAAAGCTGAGAACATTACATAACCAAAACAACATTAACCACTGCAAATTTTTGGAGAGAATGCTGGACACAAGATTAACGCAAGTCCCTTGAAAAACGCACGGAACAGACAGGGTTGTAAATTCGTCCTACAATCGGGATTTGTCAAATAACAAAGCGTGCATGACGACTCAATGAATATAAACACGAACAAGTGCTCAAACAGCTTGCGGAGCAGGAAATCGGAGTACAGAGCTGAACAATCAGACATAGGAGAACCAAACGTTTGCCTTCTACACAGACCTGCGCCTTCTACGCAGACCTAACGAAGAACAGTGAACGGCGATCCGGAGAAAACGTCGTGCCGATTCGAAACCACGTGTCCGTTGCTCCAAGCACTGCCGCAGGCCCTAGGTCCACAATGCGCGGAAACTAAACGTAAACTGCCTGCGGTGAGCTCTTCCAAGGCCTCTCTGTTTGGCCCCGCTCTAGCCGTCGCTTTTGAAGCCTAGCCGGAACAGCTATAACGTCACAAGGGAATAATATGCGCCTCCTGGTGAGACGCTAGCTGGAAACTCTCGATAGTGGGAAGGTGAAATGAGCCGCCACGGCTCTCGCATCCACGGAAACAGGTAGAAGGACAATAAAACTACCACTAGGCGCTAAATGGTTGAACGTTCACGATTCTGCACAGAATTTGGTCTCTGCTCTGTAAACAAGGTCAGATGGTGATCCGTAACATATCTGCGGAACGAGCTCAATACTGGTTCGTGCACAAGTGTTTTGGAGCTCACCGTTTATCGCACATTGTTGTACATGAATCTCCGCATCAGGCAACAACTACGTGTTCCTATGTCGGCCCAACAACATCGTCAATTACAAAGTGGCAATTATATCAAAACGTTAGAAACAGTCACAATCTAAATGCAGCAGCCCATTACAAACAGTATTGTAAAGTGCTTAAAAAAGTTATCAGGAAGGCAAAAAGTATGTGGTATGCAGATAGAATAGCTACGTCTCAGGATAAAATTAAAACCATATGGTCAGTCGTAAAGGAAGTGGCTGGTCTGCAGAGACAGGTCGAGGACATAGAATCAGTGCGTAGTGGGAATGTCCGTGATACTGATAAGTCGAATATATGTACAGTATTTAATAATCACTTTCTGAATATAGCAGGTGAACTAAATAGAAACCTAGTCCCAACAGGGAATCATATAGCGCTCGTAGAAAAAAGTGTTCCGATACTGTTACCTGAAATGCTCCTCCACGATACTGACAAGAGGGAGATTGAGTTAGTAATTAAATCACTAAAGACCAAGAACTCTCATGGATATGACGGGGTATCTAGCAGAATACTGAAGTATTGTTCCAAGTATGTTAGCCCAGTACTTAGCCATATCTGTAACTTCTCCTTTAGGAGTAGTCGGTTTCCTGACCGATTAATGTACTCGGTAGTGAAGCCACTTTATAAAAAGGGAGACAGGGATAATGTTGACAATTATAGACCTATTTCTATGCCATCGGTGTTTGCTAAAGTTATCGAGAGGGTTGTATATACACGGTTACTGGAGCATTTAAATTCACATAATTTGCTGTCAGTTGTACAGTTCGGTTATAGAAATGGCTTAACAACTGTAAATGCTATAGTCTCTTTTCTCTGTGAGGTTTTGGACGGATTAAATAAAAGGTGGCGAACGTTAGGTGTTTTCTTTGATTTAACGAAGGCTTTTGACTGTGTTGACCACAAAATATTACTGCAGAAGTTGGACCATTATGGAGTAAGGTGAGTAGCTTACAATTGGTTCGCCTCTTACTTTAAGAACAGAAAGCAGAAGGTAATTCTCCGCAATATTGAGAGCGGTAGTGATGTTCAGTCCCAATGGGGCACTGTTAAATGGGGCGTTCCCCAAGGGCCGGTGCTGGGGCCACTGCTGTTTCTTATTTATATAAATGATATCCCTTCTAGTATTACAGGGGATTCAAAAATATTTTTGTTTGCTGATGACACCAGCTTGGTAGTGAAGGATCTTGTGTGTAATATTGAAACATTATCAAATAATGTAGTTCATGAAATAAGTTCGTGGCTTGTGGAAAATAATTTGATGCTAAATCACAGTAAGACTCAGTTTTTACAGTTTCTAACTCACAATTCAACAAGAACTGATATTTTAATCAGACAGGATGGGCATATTATAAGCGAGACGGAACAGTTCAAGTTCCTAGGCGTTCGGATAGATAGTAAGGTGTTGTGGAAAGCCCATGTTCAGGATCTTGTTCAGAAACTAAATGCCGCTTTATTTACCATTAGAACAGTATCTGAAATAAGTGACAGTTCAACACGAAAAGTAGTCTACTTCGCATATTTTCATACGGTTATGTCATATGGTATTATTTTTTGGGGTAATTCTTCTGATTCGAAAAGGGTATTTTTGGCTCAAAAACGGGCTTTTCGAGCTATGTGTGGTGTAAGTTGGAAAATCACTTGTCGACCCCTATTCAATAGTCTGGGAATTTTGACATTGCCCTCACAGTATATATTTTCTTTAATGTCGTTTGTTGTTAGCAATATTAGCTTATTCCCAAGAGTTAGCAGCTTTCACTCAGTTAATACTAGACAGAAATCAAATCTGCATGTGGAATGCACTTCCTTGACTCTTGTGCAGAAAGGAGTGCAGTATTCTGCTGCATCCATTTTCAATAAGCCCAAACACTTTTAAGACTAAACTGAAGAGATTCGTCATGGCTCACTCCTTCTATTCTGTCGAGGAGCTCCTGGAAGAGCTAAAAAATTAAGCAAATTCCAGTGTTACATTCTTGATTTTCTTTATTTAAACTAACGACTTGTCGCCTGAATATGTTTCTTATATTTCATTTTATCTGTTTCTACAATCTACAACTGAATATGTTTCTTATATTTCATTTTATCTGTTTCTACAATCGTGTTATAATTTCAGTATCGACTCGTTCCATGACTATGGATGCTTCTCCTTAATGTGGTCCCACGGAACAATAAAAAATAAATAATTCACAATAAAGGATGGCAGCCAAATCTTGAAAAATAAATAAATAAATACAACTGCAGTGGGCAAGGGACCGTCGGGATTTGACCGGTGATCAATGGAAACATATTGGCTCTTCGGGTGAATCACATTTCTGCTGCACTAGGTCGATGGTCGTCTCCACAAACGCCGTCAGCGAGGTGAACGGCGGATCGCAAAGTGCAGCGCGTCACGGATGTGGGCTGGTTGCAGCAGTTTATGATACGGGTGACGTTCTCCTGCGCTCAAGTGGGACATGTGGCAGCAATCAAAGACATGCTGACAACTGCGAACCATCTGCATCCCTCCATGCGCGACAGCGATGTCACCTTTCAGCAATACAACTGTCCGCGACTCTGAGTCAGAACCGTGATACAGTGATCTCAGGAGCACTGATGTCTCGCCGAATAAATTCGCCTGATGGAAATCCTATGGGTTCCATCTATCGGACGCTATCACCGCGCACGCTATTTGCATGACCTCTGCGTAGACATGGAATGCCACAAAACTACCAACAAACTGCGGGATCTGTGACACGCAGAATCAATTATGAATTTCATTCCAAAGACTGACAAACAAGCTATTAGGCAAGTGGTCGTAAAATTTTGCTCAGTATACAACTTATCACTGTTGCTGTTGTGGTCTTCAGATCTGAGACAGATTTGCTGCAGCTCTCTATGCTACTCTATCCTGTGCAAGCTTCTTCATCTCCCAGTACTTACTGCAGCCTACATCCTTCTGAATCTGCTTAGTGTATTCATCTCTCGGTCTCCCTCTATTATTTTTACCCTCCACGCTGCCCTCAAATGCTAAATTTGTGATCCCTTGATGCCTGAGAAAATGTCCTACCAACCGGTCCCTTCTTCTTGTCACGTTGTGCCACAAACTCCTCTAGTCTCCAATTCTGTTCAATACCTCCTAATTAGTTATGTGATATACCCATCTAATCTTCAGCATTCTTCTGTAGCACCACATTTCGAAGTCTTCTATTCTCTTCTTGTCCAAACTATTTATCTTTCTCGTTTCACTTCCATACATGGCTACACTGCACACAAATACATTCAGAAACGACTTCCTGACACTTAAATATATACCCGATGTTACAAATTTCTCTTCTTCTGAAACTCTTTCCTTGCCATTGCCAGTCTTTATTTTATATCCTCTCTACTTCGACCATCATCAGTTATTTTGCTCCCCAAATAGCAAAACTCCTTAACTACTTTAAGTGTCTCATTTCCTAATTTGATTCCCTCGGCATCACCCGACTTAGTTCAACTACATTCCAGTCTCCTCGTTTTGCTTTTTTTATGTTCATCTTATATCCTCCTTTCAAGACACTGTCCATTCCGTTCAACTGTTCTTCCTAGTCCTTTGCTGTCTCTGACAGAATTACATTGTCATCGACGAACCTCAACGTTTTTATTTCTTCTCCATGGATTTCAATACCTACTCCGAAGTTTTCTTTTCTTTCCTTTACTGATTGCTCAGTATACACATTGAATAACATCGGGGAGAGGCTACAACCCTGTCTCACTCCCTTCCCAACCACTGCTTCGCTTTCATGCCCTACGACTCATATAACTGCCATCTGGTTTCTGTACAAATTGTAAATAGCCTTTCGCTCCCTGTATTTTACTCCTGCCACCTTTAGAATTGGAAAGAGAGTATTTCAGTCAACATTGTCAAAAGCTTTCTCTAAGCCTACCAATGCTAGAAGTGTGGGTTTGCCTTTCATTAATCTCTCTTCTGAGATAAGTCGTAGAGTCAGTATTGCCCCACGTGGTTCAATATTTCTACGGAATCCAAACTCATCTTTCCCGAGGTCGGTTTCTACCAGTTTCCCCATTCGTCTGTAAGGAATTTGCGTTAATATTTTGCAGCTGTGACTTATTAAACTGATAGTTCGGTAATTTTCACATCTGTCAGCACCTGCTTTCTTTGGGATTGGAATTATTACATTCTTCTTGAAGTCTGAGGGTATTTCGCCTGTCTCATACATCTTGCTCATCAGATGGTACAGTTTTGTCAGGACCGACTCTCCCAAGGCTGTCAGAAATTCTAATGGAATGTTGTCTACTCCCAGGGCCTTGGTTCGTCTCAGGTCTTCCAGCGCTGTGTCAAACTCTTCACGCAGTATCGTACCTCCCATTTCATATTCATCTACATCCTCTTCCATTTCCATAATATTGTCCTCAAGTACAGCGCCCTTGTATAGACACTATATATACTCCTTCCACCTTTCTGCTTTCCCTTCTCTGGTTAGAACTAGGTTTCGATCTGCCCCCCTGATATTCATACAAATGGTTTTCTTTTATGTAAGGTCTCTTTAATTTTCCCGTAGGCAGTATCTATCTTACCCCTCGTGAGATAAGCCTCTACATCCTTACATCCTCTAGCCATCCCTGCTTAGCCATTTTGCACTTCCTGTCGATCTCATTTTTGAGACGTTTGTATTCCTTTTTGCCTCCTTCATATTCTGTATTTTTGTATTATCTCCTTTCATCAATTAAATTCAGTATCTCTTCTGTTACCCAAGGATTTCTACTAGCCCTCGTCTTTTTACCCACGTGATCCTCTGCTGCCTTCATTATTTCATCCCTCAAAGCTACCCATTCTTCTTCTACTGTTTTCCTTTGCCCCATTCCTGTCAATTGTGCTCTTATGCTCTCCCTGAAACTCTGTACAACCTCTGGTTAGTCGGTTTATCCAGGTTCCATCTCCTTAAATTCCCAACTTTTTGCAGTTTCTTCAGTTTTAATCTGCAGTTCATAACAAATAGATTGTGGTCAGAGTCCACATCTGCCCCTGGAAATGTCTTACAATTTAAAACCTGGTTCCTAAATCTCTGTCTAACCATTAAATAATCTACCTGAAACCTTGTAGTATCTCCAGGGTTCTTCCATGTATACAACCTTCTTTCGTGATTCTTGAACCAGGCGGCTTCCTCTTTCATTTCTTAGCCCTAATCCATATTCTCCGACTACGTTTCCTTCTCATCCTTTTCCTACTGTTGAATTCCAGTCACCCATGACCCACTCCCTTCAGTACCTGAATAATTTTTTCTATCTCATCATACATTTCATCAATTTCTTCATCATCTGCAGAGCTAGTTGGCATATTAACTTGTACTACTGTAGTAGGCATGGGCTTCGCGTCTATCTTGGCCACAATAATGCGTTCACCGTGCTGTTTGTAGTAGTTTACCCGCACTTCTATTTTTAATTCATTATTAAACCTACTCCTGCATTACCCCTGTTTGATTTTGTATTTATAACCCTGTATTAACATGACCAAAAGTCTTGTTCCTCCTGCCACCGAACTTCACTAATTCCCACTATATCTACCTTTAACCTATCCATTTCCCTTTTTAAATTTTCTAACCTACCTTCCCGATTAAGGGATCTGACATTCCACGCTCCGATCCGTAGAACGCCAGTTTTCTTTCACCTGATAACGACATCCTCTTGAGTAGTCCTCGCCCGGAGATCCGAATAGGGACTGTTTTACCTCCGGAATATTTTACCCAAGAAGACGTCATCATCATTTAACCATACAGTAAAGCTGCATGCCCTCGGGAAAAATTACGGCTATAGTTTCCCCTTGCTTTCAGCCGTTCGCAGTACCAGCACAGCAAGGCCGTTTTGGTAAGTGTTGGAAGTGAATCATCCAGACTGTTGCCCCTGCAACTACTGAAATGGCTGCTGCTCCTCTTCAGGAACCACACGTTTGTCTGGCCTCTCAACAGATACCCCTCCGTTGCGGTTGCACCTACGGTACGGCCATCTGTATATCGCTGAGGCACGCTAGCCTCCCCACCAACGGCAAGGTCCATAGGTGAGGAATTTCTATCGGATGTTCTTTCGTAGCATCCATAATGATATCAAGCGAACGCGGCAGACTTATGGCTTCAGGTAACCCCACAACCAGTAGTGACACAAATGAAGTCTGGGGATCTGACTACGTCTCTCACTGCACCTCATTTTCTACACTATTCTCATGCGGCGTCTCTGATACGTTGCTGTCCATCGCCATCTGCTGGCTGGTTTTTACACTAGTTTATTTAAGTTATGTGTGTCAAATTTCACCTCTCTGATTACATTATTCTGTGTGAATCAGTGCGTTTTCAAATTTTAATGGACTTTTGTGTCAACGGTACATCTTCGCAGCTGCGGCTCTCATACGCATATTTTCTGTTTGGTATATTAGCAATTTACAGAACTGAAAATTTCCTGGATTTTTTTTCGTTCTCAACTGATACAGAAGGTACGCTATTGTGTGTTCCGGAATGTGCAGACGGGACATTTGTGTATCAGTTTCATATCTCCCGTGCTCAACCTGTGAGTAGACTGAACACATAGTCTTGAGAACACGTTACTCTAACACGATTCAAATAGTTTTAATGATCGTTCAGAAGTCTCAGGACAGCAATTCGATAGTATTCTGGCGTGATTCATCTTCATGGATGGAACCTTATTGAGGTTTCCTTGTATTTAATTAATGTAATGTTTTTGTATAATCCCTTTAGCTGTTTTATTAGTGGTGTTTATTTCAAATGACCAGTTTCGAAAATAAACATCTTTAGGAGTCCCACTCGACCGGAATACTGAAGTACCTGAAGTGATGCAGAATGCAACATTGAAAGTCGGTAGTGCTATCGTAAACAAAAAGTGTACCATTTCTTGTGTGCACCCAGTATGAAGACCAAAGTTGATCTAACTACGACAGTTGTATGTTTGGCTTTCAATCTGGGGCCATGCAATAACTAGAATAACTTCTGTTCACAGTAACGCTTTAAGATTTAGACGTGATTTGGATCACTTAATGTAATTCATTGTTACAGTTGATTTGGACTGTCGTGGCCGGCACTGCTGGCCGAGCCATTCTGGCCGCTACAGTCCGGAACCACGTGACTGCTACGGTCGCAGGTTCGAATCCTGCCTCGGCCATGGGTGTGTGTGATGTCATTAGGTTAGTTAGATTTAAGTAGTTCTAAGTTCTAGGGGACTGATGACCTCAGATGTTAAGTCCCACAGTGCTTAGAGCCATTTTGGACTGTCACAAATAGTCTGAACATTAACTTCTCAAATTTCAAAATAGACCATAGGAAATAATTACCATCAGAAAATAAGCTGAATAGATTATTGAGTAACAATATACGTCGTAAAGGAAGATACTCCTTAACAAATTCTTAGTTACCAAAAACATACTCTTATCCTACATGTGTAGAGCCTGTAACACGCGCGGGGGTACAACTGTGTGGGGTACGAAACTTCCTGGCAGATTTAAACTGTGTGCCCGAACGAGACTCGAACTCGGGACCTTTGCGTTTCGCGGGCAAGTGCTCTACCAACTGAGCTACCGAAGCACGACTCACGGCAGGTACTCACAGCTTTACTTCTGCCAGTACCTCGTCTCCTACTTCCAAACTTTACAGAAGCTCTCCTGCGAACCTTGCAGAACTAGCACTCCTGAAAGAAAGGATATTGCGGAGACATGGGTTAGCCACAGCCTGGGGGATGTTTCCAGAATGAGATTTTCACTCTGCAGCGGAGTGTGCGCTGATATGAAACTTCATGGCAGATTAAAACTGTGGTACGTTTAAACTGGTTGTCGTTTGTGCTTTTCTTGACCGTGCGCCCTGTCCACACCACGTACCTGAAAATCCCGCGGCGGTCGTACGGTTCTGCTCCACACTGCTGCTGGCTTGCCTGAAATTATCTATCGAATTATGCGAGCGGGTTTAGGGGAACCACTCAACGTCAAGCACAACACAGTCCTACGTCTGGTATGAACATCTATATTCTGAGACGATAAACGAAAATCGCAGGTTGCACTGTTTACTTTCTAAGTCGTAAATGTTTATCCCAATTAACAATCTTGATTATTATCTGTCCACAATATCACTCAAGACGAGCGTACGCGTAACCAACTCGACGCGGGTGGTTGTTGATGATGCGAAAGCCGAATCTTCGAACGCAAGTTCTTACGCTCGTCACACATACAGATATCTGGTAATAGTCCACCTTGACACTAGTAATCATATAACACTGTCCGTAAAGTTAATTTTTCAGTTTCTCAGTTCTCACTTCTACGAGCGCGCGCGTAACCGTCGCGGCGCGGCGCGGCTGATTGCTGGTAAATGCAGAACGCGATGACGGAACACACGTCCTCACGCTCGCTACAAGACACTGGCACTTGACTGCACTCTTTTGTGGCAACTAATTTCTACTAATTCACATCATTTCATTCTGAGAGGCCGAACACGGCGCGGATGATCGATGCTGTGCGACACACAATGAGAGGATACATAAATACGTTATTGACGGCACTGCTAATTTTCAGTTACTTCTTGGCGCACTTTCCTCTGAACCATTTCCATATATCATCATTTTACTATAATAGCACTCGTAGCAACACTTCAACTTCCATACTAACAACACCTCTCACATGCAGAGCTACACACTACACAACATATCAGTTCCGTGTCCCGCACTCGACTCAATACAGACGCGGCTGCCCACAAAGATGCTCCACAATTCAGCCAGCGATATGACAATAAGATTACAAGCCCTAGCTCTAACTTCCACTAAAAAATTGACAAGTTGTTATTTTAGTGATTAGCGTGTAACATTTATTTTATTTAAACAGCTTTAAGAGTTTTCACGAAAGAAACTCGGACGCGTTACTTCGTACAATTAGGGCTAACTTGTCGACTCTGAAGATTATAGTACTTGTATTGGTTAATTTTTCAACAGACATTAAATTATCGTCTCCATTTGTTACTTTCTAAACCCGTTGTGTTTTTGTTTCCTAGATAGTGACATTCTACCTTCCAGGCAAAATTTGTACTGTATTTCAAAGACAATTCCGTGAGTGACCTCCTGTTTGTTCCGAAGTGCGTGAGCTAATACATAGGAAGATGAGAATAAGTTTCAGAAACGAAATTAAAGTAATTAAAAATAAATAGGGAAGTGGTAAATGGTTGGATGAAAGCTGACACCGATGTACAAGATGATTATAATTAAACTATCAAAACACTGTAGAAATTACACCACTGGTCAGAATGACGTCAAATTGCAACCAAATATTACCGGAGAAGGGGGAAAATGTATGGCAGAAGAAAAAAAATAGGGTGAAAATTGATCAACAGATGGCGCTGTACGTGTCAGAATACGTAAATGAAAACACTTGTCATGCGCACGACCCGTTTAATTTTCCTCCTTTCGCGACTGCGACGTTCGCCATGACTGTCTCAATGCAAGATCGCGCTCTGCTTGTAAAGCTGTATTACAAGAATGATGACTGTGTACACGTCGCTCTGCAGAAGTTCCGGACGCTGAAGGTTTTTTTTTTTTTTTTTAAAAAAAAAAAAAAAAAAAAAAGGCGTTGGTCCGATGACTGCCTTGGGTCGGCTAAAATGATTCAGAAATTTGAAAAGACGTGTTCTTTTGATGTGCAACCTGGTAGAGGGAGGAAACGAATTGATTCGCCATCAATGGAAGCAGTGGCCTCAGCAATGCAGGAGACGAGTGGTGATGTGCGAACGTGTAGTGTATGGAGAATTGCCCGAACATTGGACATACCCGTGATCACGGTGCGTAAAATCCTACGAAACATCCTTCTTTGCTATCCACTCAAAATTAGCCATGTGCACGAGTTGTTTCCTGTTGACCTGCCAGCTAGAGAGACCTTTGCTTTCGCATTTCTTACTCGCATGGAAGTGGACAATGATTGGCCGTGGAAGATTTTCTGGAGAGACGAAGCCCACTTCCATCTGACAGGATATGTCAATACACAGAATTGTCGAATACAGGCAACGAAAAACCCACACGCAAATCAACCAGTACCACTTCATCCTGAAAAGGTCAGTGTGTGGTGCGTATTTCCGACATCATTTAAAATAGGGCCATATTTTTTCGAAGAGACAGGTGCTTCCGGTCCTGTTTACTGTACCGTCACTGATAAGCGCTATGAATGTCTTTTGCGCAATCACGTCATTACAGCTCTCCAAGAGCGTGGATGTGTGGATGGGATCATTTTTATGCAAGACGGAGCACCTCCGCACATTGAAAATCCAGTTAAGCAGCTGCTGAAGCGCCATTTCAGAAATGCTAGAATTAGAGCCGCCATTTCCCTACAGCCTGGCCATCCCGGTCACCTGATCTTAATCAGTGTGACTTCTGACTGTGGAGCTATCTGATAAATGTTATGTTCTGTGTTCCAACTGCAACTTTAGCTGTACTGAAGGCACGCGCTGCACAACTCATTCTGAACGAGACCGCGGAAACACTTCGATCAGTTGTAGAACATGCTGTTCCTCGATTTCAACTTGTTGCAATACGCTGTCCAGCATATTGAACATGTTTTGCACCACTCACACGGAAATTAATAATCCGATTTGACTTTGATTGATGCTTTTCATGCGGTTTTTGGCCTCAGGACAATTAAAACCCTCTGTGATTGATGCTTTTTATGCGGTTTTTGGCATCAGGACAACTAAAAACCGATGTGAGTGATGCTTTATATCCGATTTTTGGCCTCAGGACAATTAAAAACCAATTTTTCGCATCTGATGTGATATGACCTACTGTGGTGGATGGTCTTATGTAACTAAGAGTATAACACCTGTACACTCTTGCACACTGAGTAGTACAGTTTGTTTAACTTGAAAAGTACACCTAAGGCATTGTTGTACGATTGATTTGTCAGTTGTAGTCGACCACTATTAAATTATGATGCTTACAGCGCCATCTATTACTACATTTTGTAAATATTTATTTATCTTCTGACATGCGTTGCCCCTTCTCCGATAATATTCAGTTGCAATTTGACGTCTTTCTGACCAGTGATATTATTTCTAGAGAATTTTTAAAGTTTAATTATAATCAAACTGTATATCAAAAGTATGACGATTTATGGTAAGTGAAAACATTACAGGAAAAATTTAACGACATGCAAAAACAGAATAATCAAGATGTGTGTTCAGTGTTTGTTTATTATCACGCCAATCCTCGTTGATTAACAAATACAGGAAACTGCTGATTGCAGCAAATCGGTCAAAATACTTTACCATCTTTTTTCTGTGGTGTCTTTTAAAGTCATCCTGTTTGTTATACCTTAAATTTATTTTTCATACGTGTCCATTTCTGTATGAGCGCCCTGTGAAACTTCCGGTTTCTCCACCGTTACATCACTACCATCTACTGCTACTACTGCTTCTATGTGTAATAACAATAATTGTTATTGTTGGTATTAATATTAATACTATATGGGAAGGTCATAAATAATTCTTGCACATCCACTGTTAGGACTTTAATTTCCGATAATTATTCTCGTTTATTTGAGGTGTACAGTTTCATTATCAAATGGTGTGTGAATCATTACGTCGAAAGATCAAAAAGTAGGCAAACAAATGCTGCACAACGTACTTTTATGAATTTTTAGATAAAAACAGCATATATTAAAAGGAAGAGTGTTATTTCGTGATGTAAGTCACTTGAAGTTGAGCTCGCTAATTAGAACGATATCTTACAAGCATTACTATTATTATTATTATTATTATTATTATTACTAGTTGTATATTATTGTAATTATTATCGTCATCGTCTTTATCTGTAACCCGGTAGCTTACTTCGTTGTCTACAATCAGATGTGTTCCAGGTTACTTCCTGCTTCTAGAGAAGGAGACCGACTTAAATGATAGTTTAGTGATACATGTTAAACGGCATCCACGTATAGGTAACTTGGGGCTGGCCCAACAGAGGGAAATACAATGGGATCATGCAAACACTGAAATATAGAAAAGTACCACCTGTTGCGTGAGTTACACACACTCCATTTCTTCCAGTAACTCTACAACATATGCTTCTATTGCCCTACATTAAGTAAAAACGGACGAAGTGATATTGTATCATACTGCACGAAACCAGCAAACAGTTGTAAAATGCTAATAACCTCACTGTATTTTTCGAGTACATGCGTTGCAGAGCACTATACACGTGATGACTTTTAAGAACCATTTCTCAAATCTGACTGAAGAAGAGTTCATATATGTAACTAGACTACTACTGTCCGACGATCGGCGTATGACTTCCGAAAATGATAAATTGTCTTTCTGTCTTTATCAAAAAGACGGTAATAGTCGTCGTATTACACATCAAAGGTGAAGCTACTCGAGATTTAACGTAACTACGACCACTCCTGCGGAAATATTCAGAGAATTATCGCTCTTACAAATGCCCACACTCGGGCCATTCTTCTTTAGCCCTTCCCTGAATTCATGGGCAGCTCCGTTTCATAGTCTAGTGACTTTCCACGGCACAATTAAGTACTTCTCTCTCTGTGACGCTCTGGTATTTAATACAGTGCTGTGGATCAGTTCATTGTTCACGAGCGCTGAGGCCCTGTGCTCGCATTTTTCACATAACATACATCCCATTTCAAACAGTTCTAATACGATGTGGTTCGTATTTATGGCTAAAATCTGGCAGCTTCCATGGATATTTACGTTTCCATACATTAAGAATATAACTGCACGAGAATCCAAAACACATTATTTTTTCTGTTTTTTTTTTTATTTATGAAGTGGCGCCAAAAACTGAGTTTGCAATTTATCAAAACATAACAAGCAGTAATATTTTTGAAAAAAATTGTCGTTGCTATAAGACGTACCACATATGTAAGATGCAAAACAGTTATTGTGGTAGCCTTTCTCAAGACATGAATCGCGAAACATTTAACTAAAGACAATTTTTGTCAAAGTTATCTTGCACTCACACTTCGATCTGTAGTTGTATAGAAACGACAAAACATTATAATTTTTGGTGAAAATAATGTTTATGACTTTTGGGAGTTAAATGGTTCAAATAGCTCTGAGCAGTATGGGACTTAACATCTGAGGTCATCAGTCCCCTAGAACTTAGAATTACTGAAACCTAGCTAACCTAAGAACATCACACACATCCATGCCGGAGGCAGGATTCGAACCTGCGACCGTAGCGGTCGCGCGGTTCCAGACTGAAGCGCTTAGAAACGCTCGACCACTGCGGCCGGCCTTTGGGAGTAATTTCCAGGAAATCTAATGATGGCACAAGCTCTTACAGTAACTCGTTTCTCAAAAATGGCGCAATTCTGTCGCAGCTATTCTTTCATACATAACAAGTGCGAGTATTAATTGAGGACCAATTGGATGAAAATCAGTGTGGGTTTAGGCCTCTTAGAGGTTGTCAGGACCAGATCTTTAGCTTACGGCAAATAATGGAGAAGTGTTATGAGTGGAACAGGGAACTGTATCTATGCTTCATAGATCTAGAAAAGGCATATGACCGGGTTCCTAGGAGGAAGTTATTGTCTGTTCTACGAGATTATGGAATAGGAGGCAAACTTTTGCAAGCAATTAAAGGTCTTTACATGGATAGTCAGGCAGCAGTTAGAGTTGACGGTAAATTGAGTTCATGGTTCAGAGTAGTTTCAGGGGTAAGACAAGGCTGCAACCTGTCTCCACTGTTGTTCATATTATTTATGGATCATATGTTGAAAACAATAGACTGGCTGGGTGAGATTAAGATATGTGAACACAAAATAAGCAGTCTTGCATATGCGGATGACTTAATTGTGATGGCAGATTCGATTGAAAGTTTGCGAAGTAATATTTCAGAGCTAGATCAGAAATGTAAGGACTATGGTATGAAGATTAGCATCTCCAAAACGAAAGTAATGTCAGTGGGAAAGAAATATAAACGGATTGAGTTCCAAATAGGAGAAACAAAGTTAGAACAGGTGGACGGTTTCAAGTACTTAGGATGCATATTCTCACAGGATGGCAACATAGTGAAAGAACTGGAAGCGAGGTGTAGCAAAGCTAATGCAGTGAGTGCTCAGCTACGATCTACTCTTTTCTGCAAGAAGGAAGTCAGTACCAAGACTAAGTTACCTGTGCACCGTTCAATCTTTCGACCAACTTTGTTGTATGGGAGCGAAAGCTGGGTGGATACAGGTTACCTTATCAGCAAGGTTGAGGTTACGGATATGAAAGTAGCTAGGATGATTGCAGGTGCTAGTAGACGGGAACAATGGCAGGAGGGTGTCCACAATGAGGAAATCAAATAAAAACTGGGAATGAACTCTATAGATGTAGCAGTCAGGGCGAACAGGCTTAGATGGTGGGGTCATGTTACACGCATGGGAGAAGCAAGGTTACCCAAGAGACTCATGGGTTCAGCAGTAGAGGGTAGGAGGAGTCGGGGCAGACAAAGGAGAAGGTACCTGGATTCGGTTAAGAATGATTTTAAAGTAATAGGTTTAACATCAGAAGAGGCACCAATGTTAGCACTGAATAAGGGATCACGGAGGAATTTTATAAGGAGGCTATGCTCCAGACTGAACGCTGAAAGGCATAATCAGTCTTAAATTATGATGATGATGATGATGATGATACATAACAAGTGAGGAGATTATAACTTCTTTGGATGTAATTAGTGTAGGAGATAGATTTCAGCACTCAGGGATACGATTGCATCTTTTATACCAATTCACAATGAACAGTACTATGGCGACTAATAGAAAATGAAATTCTCTGATCTTTAGAATTCATGTCGTCAGACCAAATAATATGACGAATGTCACGTATGTACCATGCATCATATGCCAAAACGCAAGCGTGAACTATCTAAATAATGAGAAAATAGTACTACAGGTCTTCAGTATATAGTACATTGCTGTAGTTTACATTCGTCTTCTTTTTGTGGGAATTTTTCTTTACATCGAAGATCATTGTCCGGCCCTTCCTGCGGGGGAGGGCAGGGGTTAGTAATTACCGGAAAGTTAGGAATGCGACCTTAAACCACCATCTTCCATATTACAGCACTATTCTTGAGCAGAAAGAAGTAATGAGCAACCTCTCAAACTTTTGCTGTTGAGGTTAACCATGACACCTAAAGGCTCATATACTAAAACATACGTTTACCCTAAACAGGTTACGTGCAACAACGCATGTATCTAGAAAATGATGAGAGATATACCGTGTATAGCACATAGCTCCATGCTCTCTACTAACCTCCATGAGGGCGAACAACTTGTGAAGACAGTGATATGATAGCCTAACACATTAGAGGGCTTCAAAACGTTTGCTTAAGTTTCCAATTATCTCCTCCAGAGTATGCTGAGGGCAACGGTAGGAGCAAGGGAGCAGTTATGAAATCTGATGCAATCCATTCTCGGA
The DNA here is from genome assembly GCF_021461385.2 of Schistocerca piceifrons. NCBI lineage: Eukaryota > Metazoa > Arthropoda > Insecta > Orthoptera > Acrididae > Schistocerca > Schistocerca piceifrons. Next base: position 49,963,277 of record NC_060139.1, read on the forward strand.
GTGTTGTTCAATATGGTAAAATACTAGGTCTTGGATTTAGGCCATGGTACCAGTTACGATCTGCCGGTATATCGACTCCGTTTGCTGGAGACATCGTAAGTGCTTAAAAACACAAACGTTCAGTCTTCGAGAAGTAGCGATATCGATCACCATACGGATATTAAACTCCTGTCCTCACAGTCCCTGACGAAGTGTCCAAATAATGGGCATGGAACATAGGCAGCAAGTTATTTGTGGAGGCACGACTTAATTCTCAGTAACGCCATATCACCGGGTTGTAGATATCTGCCATGAAGCCTTGCAGAGTCGGGTAGTTGTATGTTTTCAGCAACACATGTATTAGTGCAGCTGAACTACGCACAGAAACGCTCGCGCGAGCAGGCTCCCGCGCTCACACACACACACACACACACACACACACACACATACTCCACCCATCCCTCTCTCACTCTCTCTCTCTCTCTCTCTCTCTCTCTCTCTCTCTCTCTCGTCTTTCCCCTAAGCGATACATCCCGTTTTCTAGGAACATGTCTCGAAGTCGTCTGTGTACGTTAACCTAATAAATTGTATCACATTTTCATTCAGCGACGACCAAATAACACCGTGCAACTGCGAAAATATATACTGAAACTAGCTCATGCTTCTCTGCTCCATTGTGTGGATAACGAATATCATAAAAGAAATTGAAACTTGGCTCTGGTCTTTGTTTTATAACGCTCAGCATCCATATAGGAAAGCCTAACAAAGTTATTCCTCTCGAAATATTTGTAACAAAATTCCGGGATTTACTGCCCTCCAAGAATTTGTTCTCGGGACCGAGAGTTGCTAACATCCGAAGTAGGTAGCTCTGAAATTCATAGCGAAGCAGGGAACGATATCGAAAAGACTGATTAGATGCCATAGAAGTGGGATTGCTTATTGCTGTCGACAAAAATGTTGTCTCTATTGAGATATAATCTGAGTGACTATGAGACTGTTTGGTCACGAATACCAGTACTAGGTGAAATCAGGTTAATTGGTGGGTGATTTCACCGGCCACCCGATTCCACCATGACAGTTTTAGAGTTATTCAAAGATAATCTACGCTTAGTCTGGCGGATACATCCAGCTCATACAATGTTAATTGGAGGCGATGGATTCACTGCAAAAATTACTCGCAAACATTTCTTCGAAAAACAGCCCTGAGCGACTAATTCAAGAGCGCACACGCAATGGAATTTTTTTAGACCTTGTTGCTGTAAATAAGCCTGACCTTACCGACAGGGATTAGTGACAGGGGTTAGTATAAAGACAGGGATTAGTGATAATTATGTCATCATAGCTACGTTGGTCACTAAACTAAATAAATGAATCAGGAAGAATAGAAAAAGCAGTAAAGCAGTTGTTAGCATCCAAATGAACGGACATTGTTTAGTTCCCGCATGATAGACCTAGAGAAATTGCAGGCAAAGTTTAGACGGATTGTATACAGCGTTCTGGAGAAGAATTTATCATGTCATTTGATTAACAGATCAACAGACTCACAGTATTTTCGTAGCATCGAGTAATGTTCAGGCAGCAAAGACTGTTGCTCTTCCGGTCCAAAAAAGAATGCGCAAATGATATCTGTCAAATGTTAGCGGAGATTCGTGTGCCGTTAAAAAGATTTATTCACAAATTATACAGGAGCTGACACTGTCACAGATTAGCAAAAGACCTGTCCGGGAAGCCAAGAAGACCTCTCTCTAGTCACACGTCGACCACGTGGAGTGTCAGCTGAATATACGAAAAGGAAAGACGAAGTTTCAGAGTTTGCGTTACAGAAATGTTTCATGCAACATGATCCTACATTTATACCGTCGTTTGACCATCGCATAGTCTCCAGTACGGAAGAGAGCAACAGGTATCCCTGCAGTCGGAAAGCAATCTCGGTATTCCACTGTGTCTGAGCTTGCATTTATCATGAAATTCATGCAAATTGCAAATCTAAATTCACTGCAACTGTACTATTTGCTGGTGACACAAGAAAATTTGAGTCGGACCTGGAATGCGATCTCGGGTTTCCCGCTGAAGTAAATCCGCAATTTGCGAATCAAATTTCGTAATATTTAAGGAGCGGCTGTGGATCGTTACACAGGCATGCATGCTTGTCTGAAGGAACATTGTTTCACTTCAATTGTCAACAGAGATATTGTAAAATCATGTAATAAATCACATAATGTTCGAGTACAGTATTAGTAGTGTGCTCCTTCACTGAGTCACGTCGTTTAAATATCTAGGCGTAACTTTGCAAAGCAAGATGAAATGGGGCTACCACGTAAGAATTGTAATAGGGAAGGCGAATCGTCGACTTCCGTTTATTGGGAAAATTTTAGGAACGTGTGGTTCATCTGTAAAGGAGAACGCCTGTAAAAGCCTAGTCTGACACATTACTGAGTACTGCTCGAGTGTTAGGGATCTCTACCAACTTGGATTAAAGGAAGGCAGCGATGCAGTTCAGAGGCAGGCTGCTATACAGTATTTGCTGCCGTTAGCATCGATAAGCACACTTTGGGAACTCAAATGGGAATCCCTGGAGCGAAGGCGACGTTCTTTTCGAGTAAAGCTACCGGGAAAATTCAGGAATCTAGTATCTGAAGCTGACTGCAGAGTGATTCTGCTACCGCCTACGTTGTTGTTGTTGATGTTGTGGTCTTAAGTACAGACACTGGTTTGTTGCAGCTCTCCATGCTACTCTATCCTGTGCAAGCTTCTTCATCTCCCAGTACCTACTGCAGCCTACATCCTTCTGAATCTGCTTAATGTATTCATCTCTTGGACTCCTTCTACGATTTTTACCCTCCACGCTGCCCTAAAATACTAAATTTGTGATCCCTTAATGCCTCAGAACATGTCCTACCAACCGAGCCCTTCTTCTAGTCAAGTTGTGCCATAAACACCTCTTCTCCCCAATTCTATTCAGTACCTCCTCATTAGATAGGTAATCTACCCATCTAATCTTCAGCATTCATCTGTAGCACCACATTTCGAAAGCTTCTGTTCCCTTCTTGTCCAAACTATTTATCGTCCATGTTTCACTTCCATACATGGCTACACTCCATACAAATACTTTCAGAAACGACTTCCTGACACTTAAATTCATACTCGATGTTAATGACATTCTCTTCTTCAGAAACGCTTTCCTTGCCATGCCAGTCTACATTTTATATCCTCTCTACTTCGACCATCATCAGTTATTTTGCTCCCCAAATAGCAAAACTCCTTTACTACTTTAAGTGTCTCATTTCCTAATCTAATTCCCTCGGCATCACCCGTCTTAATTAGACTACATTCCATTATCCCCGTTTTGCTTTTGTTGATGTTCATCTTCTATCCTCCTTTCAAGACACTGTCCATTCCGTTCAACTGCTCTTCCAAGTCCTTTGCTGTCTCTGACAGAATTACATTGTCATCGGCGAACCTCAACGTTTTTATATCTTCTCCATGGATTTTAATACCTACTCCGAGGTTTGCCTTTCCTTAATCTAGCTTCTAAGATAAGTCGTAGGGTCAGCATTGCCTCACGTGTTCCAATACTTCTACGGAATCCAAACTGATCTTCGCCGAGGTCGGCTTCTACCAGTGTTTCCATTCGTCTGTAAAGAATTCGCGTTAGTATTTTACAGCCGTGATTTATTAAACTGATAGTCGGTAATTTTCACATCTGTCAACACCTGCTTTCTTTGGGATTGGAATTATTATATTCATCTTCAAGTCTGACCGCCTACGTAAGAACTACGAAGATCACGGAAATTAGGGTTTGTGTGGAGGCAGATAAGCAGTAGATTTAGTCTCCCTCCATTTGCGAGCAGAGCAGGAAGGGAAAAGATGACTAGTAGCGGTACAAGGTTCATTCCGCCACACACAGCGCGGTGGCAGGCGGAGTATGTGAGTAGGTGTGGACTACTGCTAGGGATGCTCCTGATGTAACTTACGGCCTGCCATTTTTGTTTCATCAGTCTTCCCTTAGACTGATTTGACGCGGCTAGCCACGAATTCCTCAGTTTCTCTCCTGTTCCAGCGTCTGCATCTCAGAGTAGCTCTTGCAACACGGGTCCTCAATTATTTGCAGCACGTATTCATATCCTGGCTTCCTCTACAGTTTTTACCCTCTACAGCTCTCTCTTATACGGTGCAAGTTATTCCCTGATGTCGTTACTGATGTCCTATCATCCTGTCCATAGTTTTCCATATATTCCTTTCTTCTCCGGTTCTGCACGGAACCTGCTCATTCATTACCTCATCAGTCTACATAATTTTCAGTATTCGTCTGTAGCACCACGTCGCAAATGCCTCCTTCTGGATTGGGTTATATTGCTGCCTAAGTAGCTCAATTCTTTAACTTCATCTCCTTCGCTACCATCAACCCTGATGTTTTCCCTTTTTGTCATATTTCTGTTATTTCTCATTACTTTCGTCTTTCTTAGATTTACTTTCAATCCACATTCTGTGCTCGGTAGACTTTTCATTCCACTCAGCACATCCTTTACATCTTCGTCACTGAGGATAGCTATACCACAACAAACCTAATCATTGATATCCTTTGACCTTGAACTTTAATTCTGCTCTTCAATCTTTCATTTGTTTCCATAATTGCTTCACTAATGTATAGATTGAACATTAGGGGCGAAAAACTACATCCCTGTCGTACATCCTTTTTAATCGGAGCATTCCTCTATTATTATTTCCTCTCGGCTCTTCTACAGGTTTTATATTACCCATGTCTCCCCATAGCTTCCCCCTATTTTACTTTGGATTTCGAGCATCTTGCACCAGTTGACACTGTGGAACGCTTTTTCCAGGTAGTATATCGCCAGCCTCAAACATTCTACACAATTTTTTTGCCTCTTCCCTTAATGATTTTAGATATTTGGTGGAACTTTGACTATTACTTCCGTCTTATTGTATCTTACATCTGGCAAAGCTCTTTAAATTCTAAGACTAGTACTGGATCCCCAGTCATTTCCATATAGACTGCTGTTTCTCCTTCTATCTTATCATACAAGTCTTCCCTATCACACAGGCTTTTAATACTCTTTCCACCTATCTGCTATGCACTCTGCATTTAACACTGAAAGTTCCATTGCACTCTTAAAGTTACCAGCCTTGCTTTTAATTTCATCGAAGATTGTTTTGAATTTCCTATATATTGACTCTGTCCGTCCGACAGTCGTTTATTTTTTGATTTCTTCACACTTCTGGTGCTGCCATTTCGCCTTAAGCTCCCTGTATTTCCTATTTATTCCGTTCGTAAGTGATATATATTTCTGTATTCCCGAATTTTCCAGAACAATTTTGTACTTCCTTCTTTCATCGATTAACTGAAGCATTCCTTCTGTTACCGATGGTTTCTTAGCGGTTACTTTCTTTAAACCTATGTTTTTCTTTCCAACTTCTGTGGCTGGCTCTTTTAGAGATGTCCTTTCCTCTTCAGCTGAACTGTCTGCTGATCAGTTCCTCCAAGCACATTACGTCATTCCTTTGTTCTTCCGTATTCTACGTCTCAGCGTGTTGATTCTTCCTGACGACGCTCTTAAACTTCAGCTTACTCCTCGTCATTACAGAGTTGTAGTTTGACTCTATAGCTGCTCCTCGGTACCCCTTATAATCAACCATCTGATTTCGGAATCTCTACCAAACCATGATGTAATCTATCTAAAATCTTCACGTATTTCAAAAATGGCTCTGAGCACTATCGGACTTAACATCTGACGTCATCAGTCTCCTAGAACTTACAACATCTTAAACCTAACTAACCTAAGGACATCACACACATCCATGCCCGAGGCAGGATTCGAACCTGCGACCGTAGCGGCCACGCGGTTCCAGACTGAAGCGCCTAGAACCGCACGGCCACTAAAGGCCGGCTTCACGTATTTCCCGGCCTTTTCAAGGTATACGTCCTCCTCTTCTGAACCGTGAACTGACTGTTTGCTATTACTAGATGAAATTTTTTTGCACAACTCAGTTAGTCTGTCTCCTCTCTCATTCATAGTACCAATCCCATGATTTCTAGTAATCCATTCTTCTACTCCTTCCCCTACAACCACATTCCACTCATCCACTATTATTAGATTTTTAATCTCCCTTTACTTACTGAATTATCCGTTCCATATCCTCGTATATCTCTCCATCATTAGCTTTCGATGTCGACATGTATAACTGAACCATCGTTGTCGGCGTTGGTTTGCTTTCGATTCTTATGAGGACAAGACTACCGCAGTAACTCACTTTCTACCCTATCCCCCTGTTCATAACGAATCCTATTCCCGTCTTACCACTTTCTGCTGCTGTTGATATTGCCCTATACTCAGCTGACAAGAAATCCTTGTCTTCTTTCCATTTCATTTCACTGACACCTACTATATTTAGATTGTGTCTTAGCATTTACCTTTTCAGATTTTCTGGTTTCCACACAACGTTCACACTTCTGACACTCCACGCCCCGACTCGTAGAACATTATCCTTTCGTTGATTATTATATCTGTTCCTCGTGGTCCCCTCCTTATTGGCTGTCCCCTCATAGAGATCCGAATAGGGCACAATGAAGAGATCATCATGGCACATTTCTAACTACAGGCCACATGTTCTGTGGGTAAACAAGCGCCTTTAATGCAGTGGTTTCCATTGCCTTCTGCATGGTCATGCCGTTGATCATTGCGGATTGTTCCGCCTTTAGGGCAGTTTCTGAGCCCAAGAGGCAAGAGAGTGCCCTGAACCTCGGACCGCTCCTCCGCCCTCTTTGACAATGCCGTTTGCAAAAGGAGTGTGACTCCTTGTACCGGAAGTGTGATCTAAAATTCAACAAAATGGCTTGTCAGAACACTGCTTGCGTTAAAGCTGTTTACAGCGCTGAAATTTACGTACTCTGGTGGTCTTATTTACTGTTATTTTTATATGTCTGTAATATCTGTAAGGTACTGTAATAAACGGAATATTCTTCAGTCAGTTTTGGTTAAATTTTTTTTTTTCAGGTCACCTTTACCGAATTTTATCACTGGGAGTGTACGTATGTAATTCAAGTGGCCCTTCTTCCCACAGACTGACAGTAATTAACAAATTCCCACCAATAAACATACATATGCATTTAGTAGAGGGAATTTGTTAATTGCTGTCAGTCTGTGGAGCATGTAGTTCTGAGGTGGGCAACATTTGTTGTACCCTATCACTGAATTGTTCACAATACCTCATGGTACTTCTAAAGTGGGTGACATAAACGTAGGCACCCGAAATACATGTAATTTACAAATTGTCAACTAAATTTGTAGTACCGTGTAACAGCTACTCATTTCATCCGTGCTGAAGCATAGTACATGGCCACTGCTCTGTGGGTCGTCCGAGAGGCGAAATGAGTATCCTAGTTTTAATTAGAACACTTACGTTCCGCTGTTTTAATTAGATTTACTCCGCTAGTGTCAAGACGTAACGGGGTTGATTTAAAGTTTGTTAATTGACTAACTTTAGGTGGCTAGAGTTGGCCGGAAGCGTTTTACTGCTGGAGGCTCCACGGCTTGAAGCTCTATGTGTTCGTTCATTGCACCGTTCTTCTCTTTTGGAAACAACATAGTTCAGAGCTCTTAAGTTCGATTAACCTGTCGATTTTCAGCAATATATTGCGGTACAATTAATTCGCTTCCGAACGACATGTGCAAGAAATGTGTTTGACAGTAATACACTTTAAGACAAAAGGGAAAAAAAACGACGCACCACAAAGGAATTATTCGAATGGGACGGAAATTTGTAGACATGACGTACATGTACAGCCAAACAAATGATTACCATTTCAGAAAAAGTGAATGATTTATTCCCCCGAGAATAAGCTTCACAAACTGACGAAGTCAATGAAACGTCGGTCCACCTCTGGCCTTTATGCAAACAGTTATTCGGCTTGGCATTGATCAATAGAGTTGTTGGATTTCTTTCTGAGAGATACTGTGGCATATTCTGTCCAACTGGTGCGTTAAGGCGTAAAAATCCACAGATAGTCGGAGGGCTCTGCCCGTAATACTCCAAACGTTCTCAGCTGAGGAGCGATGCGGAGTTCTTGTTGCGCGTCATATGGTTTGTTAAGCACGAAGACATGCAGTAGAAACCCTCTTCGTGTGCCGGTGGACATTATCTACTGAACTGTACATCCAAGATGGCTTGTCATGGTGGGCAACAAAACGGGACGTAGAATTTCATCGATACCGCTGTGCAGTCAAGATGCTGCGGATAACAAGCAAAAGAGTCTTGCTATGAAAAGAAATTACCACTCACACCATTATACCTGGTTGTCAAGCCGTATGTTGGGCGACAGTCCGGATGCTATTGCTCCGCAGTCGGTGGCATCTCTAGTCACGTCTAAGGATTGAATTATCATTGACTGTAGTAGAACTGTCTTCAGTGGTAAGTCCCGCTTCGATCTGAGCCTCTGTGACCAGTGCAGACCTGTCTGGAGATGCCCCGAACAACTTTGGGACACTAATCTGCCTGTAGCCCTCCAGACGGAACGAGTACAAGGACTTTTCTTTTCACAGCAGTACGTTTTTGTTTATCATCAGAAGCGCAGCGGTACGCCGACGATATTCTGTATGCCGTTCTGTTGCCCTTCATGGTTGAAATCTGGGTTCCGCAGGACAGAGTGTATCAGAACAGTTACTGTTTGTTGCACAAAACCTACAGCTTTATTTTCCTGAAAACACTTAATCGCATGACCTTAAAAGGATTCAAAACAATACGGCTGAAAACCCGAACACAAGTTATTAAATATATAAGAAACCATCAGCTTCGATTTCCGTACTGAAACCAACCTTTACCTAGGTTTCAGCCCAAGTAATTGAGCCTTCTTCAGAAGATATTCCTGAATCTACACTACTGGCCATTAAAAGTGCTACACCACGAAGATGACGTGCTACAGACGCGAAATTTAACCGACAGGAAGAAGATGCTGTGATATGCAAATGATTAGCTTTTCAGAGCATTCACACAAGGTTGGCGCCGGTAGCGACACCTACAACGTGCTGACATGAGGAAAGTTTCCCACCGATCTCTCACACACAAACAACAATTGACAGGCGTTGAATGCTGAATCGTTGTTGTGATGCTCCGTGTAAGGAGGAAAAATGCGTACCATCACGTTGCCGACTTTGATAAAGGTCGGATTGCAGCCTATGTCGATTGAGGTTTATCGTATGGCGACATTGCTGCTCGCGTTGGTCGAGATCCAATGACTGTTAGCAGAATATGGAATCGGTGGGTTCAGGAGGGCAATACGGAACGCCGTGTTGGATTCTAACGGCCTCGTAACACTAGCAGTCGAGATGACAGGCATCTTATCCGCATGGCTGTAACGGATCGTGCGGCCGCGTCTCGATCCCTGAGTCAACAGATGGGGACGTTTGCAAGACAACAACCATCTGCACGAACAGTTCGACGACGTTTGCAGCAGCATGGACTATCTGCTCGGAGACCATGGCTGCGGTTACCCTTGACGCTGCATCACAGACAGGAGCGCCTGCGATGGTGTACTCAATGACTAACCTGGGTGCACGAATGGCAAAACGTCATTTTTTCGGATGAATCCAAGTTCTGTTTACAGCATCATGATGGTCGCATCCGTGTTTGGCGACATCGCCGTGAACTCAATTTGGAAGCTTGTATTCGTCATCGCCATACTGGCGTATCACCCGGCGTGATGGTATGGGGTGCCATTGGTTACGTGTCTCGGTCACCTCTTGTTCGCATTGACGGCAGTTTGAACAGTGGACGTTACATTTCAGATGTGGTTGTTCTGGGTACTGATTTCTCAGGATCTATGCACCCAAACTGCGTGAAAATTTAATCTCATGTCAGTTCTAGTATGATACATTTGTCAAATGAATACCCGTTTATCACGTGATATTCTTCTTGATGTAGCAATTTTAATGGCCAGTAGTGTAAAATATGTCTATAAGGGCATGGTCTAGAAATAAACATAAAACAGCCTGAATAGGCGTAGTCACGTTTTAAAAATGCGGTGCATAAGTACTAAGTCAGCACCAAGACTTAACATAACCTCTGGCGTCCATGGAGACGAGGCGCACGCCAGAGCTTAAGTCTTGGTGTTGACTTAGTACTTATGTACCGCATTTTTAAAATGTGACTACGCCTATTCAGGCTGTTTTAGTTTTATTTCTAGACCATGCCCTTTGAGACATATTACAGATTCAGGAATATCTTTTGAAGAAGGCTCAATTACTTGGACTGAAACCTAGGTAAAGGTTGGTTTCATTACCGCAATCGAAGCTGATAGTTTCGTATATATTAAATTATCACGATTACTGACCGTGCTGCAATGTTGAAAATATAACAAGTTATTAAATTTGCTTTAAAGAATACATGCAGCTGAAGGCCTTTCTTAAGAAAAAATTACGTAAATACCCGGCTTAAGGCCACATACTGAACACTGAGCAACTCAAGGCTTAAGACCTGGCTAACAAAGATTTAAAATGGAGCAAAATCTCTTTTTTAAAATAGCTTTAAATAAATCGATCTTGAAAGCTTAGTTTAAGTCTGCCGAAGGCCTTATTTTAAAATTAATACAAATTAAACTAATAGGCGGCTGAAGGCCTCGCACAGTACTTCAGACTAAAATGAAAATCACAATCTAGAACCAACAGAACAGTGGTGCTCAGAAGTGTTCCAAGGGTAGGCCTGAGGAGGCAGCTCTAACGTAAGGTGAGGTGAGACAGGCAGCCAAAAGTAAGACTAAATAATCGGATGGCAACCTGACCCAGGGACGACTGAAGGACCGACCCACAACCTAATCAAATCCCTTCCGCCGACCAACGGCATGACCACGGAAAATGTCACCCGAGGACGAAGTTACCGGCAGCACTACTTCTTCAAAATTGGCGTCTAAACACAGCCAAGACACAATAACCACTCAGCAATATGAACAACACCAAAAGCTATCGAAGTACATGCGGTACGGACAGCATCAACACGGCGAGGAAAAACGCACTGTGGAACCCAATGCTAATGCCCTCGACGCGGAGACTTCCTCGCTGGACTGATCCAACTGACCGTCACTCCAGTACACAGACAGCATTAAAATAACTGCTCAGTCGAAATCACACAAGCTAGACACAGTTGCACAAAAACACTTCCACAAGAACTCGAAAAATCCTAAAATCCATCACTGCGGAACAACAAGGATTAATCACAAGTCGAGACACACAGAGATCCCATAAGCGGTCCGCGACTAACTACACGTCGTCCGATGACACGACCGACTGACAACCAAGGTCGTACCCACTCAAGTCTTGTGTGTCGGCAGCGATCTTACGAGTCACGGCTGTCAAGACCTCACTGGTGCTCCGTCCCGGCTCCCTTCGGACGCACGCCGACCCAGAGGCACTGGCTCGGACCCAACCATGCAGAGGGGACACTTGCCCATTGGCCACCCGACATCTCCGCACAAGCAGGAACCGACCCACGTCCCGCTAGATCACAAACTGAAGCTCCCCTTTAACGGTCGTGTGAGTTCTCGCTGTCCGGACCTCACTGGTGCTCAGTACCGTCTCCCTTCAGACGGACGACGTTCCGGAGAGACTAACTCTGACCCAAACATGCAGAGGGAAACTGGCCCATTTGCCACCCGACATCTCTGCACAAGGAAGGTACAGACCCAAATCCAGCAAGATGATCCACAGATGAGGCCCAGAAACGGTTAAAAGTGCCGGCCGGAGTGGCCGTAGGTTCTAGGCTCTACAGTCAGGATCCGCGCGACCGCTACGGTCGCAGGTTCGAATCCTGCCTCGGGCATGGATGTGTGTGATGTCCTTAGGTTAGTTAGGTTTAAGTGGTTCTAAGTTCTAGGGCACTGGTGACCTGAGTGCTCAGAGCCATTTGAACCAAGTAACGGTCAAAAGACCATTTACCATCGCCCGATGAGACGACCGACCGAACGACCCACAAACGGTCGTTCCCGCTCCAGTCTCCTTCAGTCGGACAGTGCATGTGTGTCGCCAGGCGTCGGCGAGTACTGGCTGTCCGCACCTCACTGGCGCTCCTTCTCAACTCAACTGCCGACATACCACGACCCGGAAATACCAGCGGTCGCTCCAGAGATAGTATGACAGTGCACTTATCGATAAGCGCTGCTGCTGCCACTCAAGGGCAAGCAAAACAGCAACTTAGTGACGCCAGCAAATCGAATAAGAAACGAGACGGCGGCACCGTAAAGACAAGCTGTCAAGCATTAAACGGTACGAACGCGAGCCGTGCACAGCTCAATGGTAAACCATCCTGGGCTTACATTTCAGCGGTATGATACCCACCCTCACAAGGTGATAGCTCCTAAAGATTCTCTTCGTGCCTGCCAAACCCTTGCTTGGCCAGTAAGGTCGCCCGATGTCTCCGTAAGTGAGAACATTTGGAAAATTATGGGTAGGGCGCTTCAACCTTCTCGGGTTTTTCATGATCTAACGCGCCAGTTGGAAAGAATTTGGCACAACGTCCCTCGAGAGGACATTTAATATGTCTATCAATCAATGTCAAGGCGAATAACTGCTTGCACAAGGATCAGATTTGGACCAACCCGTTATCGACTGCTCAATTTGTGAGGCTCTCTCTCTTGAATAAATCATCCGTATTTCCTGAAACTGTAATTATCCACTTGTTTGTCTGCACATGTACATCACATTTACCGACTTTCGTCCCATTCGGATAATTCCTTTTTTATTCTAATATCTGCCTGAATCTACAGATTCCCATACTGTCACTCCCAACTAGAATAATTACTGCGTGAAGTCTCAACAGAAGTAACTATAGCAAGCTTCCCGTGTCTATACTGAAATTTCTTAAACTTCTTTCCACATGAACTTTTTCTAGTGGCCATAATTTGTGGCGTGCTTGTGTAGCATTACGTTTCAAGTGTTTGCCGATTAGCTCCCTGATTTATCAATATTCCACGTGTCATTACAGCAAAATGCTGTTCAACAACGTACAGTTACAAGATCTGTTTTCCCAATGCGTTGTCAATATTTGATGACCCTAGAGGTCCTTTGGCGTTGATGATTTTCTTCATGACTGCCGTTCTGTTTCTTAATTCTCCTTTACTTTATTTGTGCAGTGTAACATTGCGTTCATAGTAGTGGGAACATTTCACTTTTTTTCTGTTATTTCTGCTTCAATTCAATGCCAACATTCTGTTGGCACCCACCTACATAGGGAGAAATGATCACCACGATAAAATAAGAGAAATAAGGGCTCGCGGGGAAACATTTAAGTGCTCGTTTTTCCCGCGTGCCGTTCGAGAGTGGAACGGTAGAGAGACAGCATGAAGGTGGTTCATTGAACCCTCTGCCAGGCGCATTATTGTGAACAACAGAGTAATCACGTAGATGCATATGTAGAATTTATTATAATGTTACCCTTTCTACTGCTCTGCACCACAAATTATCACCTGATTACAAAGGGAGAATTATTTTGTAGTTAGTGCTACTTAGTCGAAGCTTGTGTAGCATTGAAGAACTTTGATTACCTCTTCCAAATTAATAAATGTGAGGAATCTCTTTCGCATTCCACACTGTTCAAATGTGTGAAATCTTATGGGAGTTAACTGCTAAGGTCATCAGTCCCTAAGCTTACACACTACTTAACCTAAATTATCCTAAGGACAAACACACACACGCATGCCCGAGGGAGGACTCGAACCTCCGTTCGGACTAGCCGCACAGTCTATGACTGCAGCGCCTCAGACCGCTCGGCTAAACCCGCGCGGCGCTTCCGCATTCCATCCAACACTGGTTATAACCCATTCAGCACTTAAAAAAGATTTCTCCTGTTTTGATGTTGAGCCATAAACCCAAAACTGTAGTGCACTCACGTCACATCCACAATAGCAAATCGGAGGACAAATACCAACCATTTATTTTTCAAACGGTGCAAACATAGCTGAGAAACTCATTATAAATCTTTTGCTATTGTTATTTAAAGAATATGACAGCCACAGTCAGCAGAGTATTCTTGTAGTTAAATGACCATTTGAAATGTAGGGTACTGTGCCTATGGCGTCAGCGATATATTCCTGTGACTGTCGATCGTCGAATACGACATTGTGCGCTTCTCGATCCTTTCATTCGTCGTCGTTGTTCTGCGACAGAGGTCGTATGGGTGATCGTCTAATATGGGTATAATTGTCAGCGTTTACTCAAGGCCGATTTTTTTTTTAATAAAAAGCTGGTCAGACGTCTCACAGTTTTCAGCAATTACGTACAATTTTTGGACCAGAGGTTAATGACGCCACGGTCTTTGCTGAGATCGCTCACGTCTAACTCTTATAAACACTTAGCGATATATTTGTAATTGGTCAGCTCCTCCTGTCTAGTGTAACCTGCAACCTAAGGCTCTGTTGAACGAAGGGGGGAAGGTAAGGCGCTACGTGACATTTCCCGCCTTACTGGGTCCTCCAGTTATGTGTGTGACATAGGACGGAACATCTATTTTCAGACACATCAAATGATTTTGCAATTGCGAATAAGGACTTGGCGTCGTAATCGGGATAACAAAGGCACTGAATATCGTACTGTATTTTCAGAAGTTTCAGAACGAATAATTCTATCGTTCTACACTTTCCGCTGCCCGAGGGGAGGTACACATTACAGGATTCCTGATAAAACGCCACAATTCATTATTGTTTCGCAGTTAATGTGAAATACTTGAAGCCTGCCACATTTGTTAACGGAGGGGGTAGCTGTTGAGGGGCCAGACTAACGTATGGATCCTGAAGATGGGCAGAAGCCTTTTCGCTAGTTTGAGGGGTAACAGTCTGTATGATTGGTTGGTCTGGCCCTGTAACATCAACCAAAACAGCCTTGCTGTACTGGTACTGCTAACGGCTGAAAGCTAGGGGAAACTACAGCCGTGCCGGCCGATGTGGCCGAGCGGTTCTAGGCCCTTCAGTCTGGAACCGCGCGACCGCTACGACCGCAGGTTCGAATCCTGCCTCGGGCATGGATGTGTGTGATGTCCTTAGGTTAGTTAGGTTTAAGTAGTTCTAAGGTATACGGGAATGATGACCTCAGCTGTTAAGTCCCATAGTGCTCAGAGCCATTTGATTTTAACTACGGCCGTAATTTTTCTCGAGGGCATCCTACTTTTCTGTACTTTTAAATGATGATGGCGCCCTCTTGGGCAAAATATTCCGAAGGTAAGGTAGTCCCCCATTCGGATCTCCTGACGGGGCTACTCAGGAGGATGAATAACAAAACAGGAGCGCGGATAAGCTACTACGAACAGCATGAGTGAACGCATTACTCACGAAAAACACGAAGCCAACGCTTACCACAGCTGTACAAGTTTATATGCAAACTTGGAAGACGAAAATTTATAGTCATGGGGGACTGGAATTCGATAGTAGGGAAAGTAAGAGAACGAAAAGTAGCAGGTGAATGCGGACTGGGAGTACGGAATGAAAGAGGAAGCCACCTGGTAGAATTTTGCACTTAGCTGACACTTTGCTTCAGAATCATGAAAGAAGGCTGTATACTTGGGAGAGGACTGGAGACACTGGAAGGTTTTAGATAGATTATATAAAGATAAGACAGAGATTTAGGAACCAGATTTTAAACCTTAAGACATTTCCTGGGGCGGTTGTGGAATTTGACAACAATTTTTTGTTTATAAAATGTAGATTAAAACTGGAGAAACTGTAAAAAAGTAAGAATTTTTAGGATATGGGACGTAGTCAAACTGAAAGAACCGGAGATTGTAGAGAGTTTCAGAGAGAGCACTAGGGAATGATTGACAAGAACATGGGGAAGAAATACAGTAGAAGAAGAATGGATAACTTTGAGAGATGAAATAGTGAAGGCAGCAGAGGATGAAGTAGGTAAAAAGCCGAGGCCTAGTAGAAATCCTCGGGTGACAGAAGAGATATTGAATTTAATTCATGAAAGGAGAAAATACAAAAATTCAGAAAATGAAGCAGCCGAAAAGGAATACAAACGTTTAAAAAATCAAATCGACAGAAAGTGATAATGGCTAACCAGGGATGGCTACAGGACAAATGTAAGAATTTAGAGGCATATATCACTAGGGGCCAGATAGATATTGGCTATAGGAAAATTAAAGAGACGTTTGGAGAAAAGAGAACTATTTCTTTTTTTTTTTTTTTTTAATATCAAGAGCTCAGATGGGAAACCTGTTCCAAGCAATGAACGGAAAGGAGAAAGGTGCAAGAAGTATGTAGAGGGTCCATACAAGGACTATTTGCTTAAGGGCAATATTATGGAAATGGAACAGGACGTCGATGAAGATGAAATGGGAGATAAGATATTGCGCGAAGAATTTGGCAGAGCACTGAAAGACCTATGTCGAAACAAGGCCCTAGGAGCAGACAACATTCTATTAGGACTACTGATAGTCTTGGGAGACCCAACCATGGCAGTAATTCCAATCCGAAAGAAAGCAAGTGTTGACAGGTGTGACAATTACCGAACTCTCCGTTTAATAAGTCACGGCTGCAAAATACAAATACGAATTCTTTACAGAAGAATGGAAAAGCTGGTAGAAGCCGACCTCGGGGAAGATTAGTTTGGATTTCGTAGAAATGCTGGAACACGCGAGGCAATACTGACCCTTCGACTTATCTTAGAAGATAGATTAGAGAAAGGCAAACCAACGTTTCTAGCATTAGTAGACTTAGACAAAGCTTTTGATAGTGTTAACGGGAATACTCTCTTTCAAATACTGAAGGTAACAGGGGTAAAATACAGGGAGCGAATTTTTACAGAAACCTGATGGCAGTTATATGAATCGCGGGGCATGAAAGGCAAGCAGTGGTTGAGAAGGGAGTGAGACAGGGTGTAGCCTATTTCCGATGTTATTCAATCTGTGTATTGAGCAGGCAGTAAAGGAAACGAAAGAGAAGAGAAGAGTAGGAATTAAAATCCATGCAGAATAAATAAAAACTTCGATGTTTTCCGATAACATTGTAATTTTGTCAGAAACAGCAAAAGACCTGGAAGAGCAGTTGACGGAACGGACAGTGTCTTGAATATCAAGGAAGATAATGGAATGCAGTCGAATTAAATCAGGTGTTACTGAGGGAATTAAATTAGGAAATGAGAAATTTTAAGTAGTAGATGAGTTTCATTATGTGGGGAGTAAAATAACTGATGATGGTCGAATTAGAGAGGATGTAAAATGTAGCCTGGCTATAGCAAGGAAAGCGTTTCTGAAGAAGAGATATTTCTCAACACCGAGTATAGCTCTAAGTGTCAAGAACTCTTTTCTGAAAGTATGTGTATGTAGTGTAGCCGTGTATGGAAGTGAAATATGGACGATAAATATATGTGGTGCTACAGAAGAATGTTGAAGTTAAGATGGGTAGATCACGTAACTAATGAGGAGTTACTGAATAGAATTGGGGAGAAGAGATATTTATGGCATAATTTGAGGAAGGGATCGGTTCGTAGGACACATTCTGGGGCAGCAAAGGATCACCAGTTTAGTACTGGAGGGAACCGTGCAGGGTAAAAACCGTATAGAGAGATCAAGAGATGAATACACTATGCCGATTCAAAAGGATGTAGGTTGCAGTAGGTACTGGGAGATGAAGAAGCTTGCACAGGGTAGAGTATCATGGAGAGCTGCAGCAAACCAGTCTCTGGACTGAAGAACACAACAACAATAAGAACAACATCATCTCTCCCTGTTATTAAGTTTATGAGTTTCACCGATATCTTTTGCGCTATCTGATAAACGTCTTGGACAAGAGATACATATGGAGCAAACAAGTTTAATTCGTTTTGACTACCATTAACCTGTTCCCATGCTCATTTTGTCCTGAATGATATCCGTATTTGTGAACGTGTAAGTGAAGGAGTTTCTGATATGCCTCTTGTATGAAAGAAAGTTTCTTTTCTCTCTTTTAGGGTAGTGTCAACTGTTTTCGAGCTCCTCCAAAGATGTCTGGCAAAGCAGTTACCTCTATGTCCTGAGCTTTCCCGCTTTCTTCCATTATGCTGAAAAAAATTTGTACTCGCGGCAATGGCCGTTGCCCGAGGCTTATTTTGACTTACCCTGGGTTCCGGCTCCGAGCTGTGGATAAGTTTGTTCTCAGGAGTATGACTTGATACCATTTCATTTGAGTTACTTAGGTGTGACGGTCATTTCCTCTTAGAGAAACATCCAGCTATTTCAGTTACACATTCACATACAGTTTTGAATTTGTTCGTGATGTAATTCCCCTGAATTAAATATGAAATTAGAATTTAACATTGCCCATTTTTCTGATCAAACACAGCCTCATGCCTTCAGCACTTGTGCATGCCAACTTGCATCTCTTCTAGTGTATCTCCAAATTAATATATCTCAGTTCATTAGCGTTAAATTTCGTTGGATCACATACTTTAAGCTAATTCTTCGATATGTGAATACGTTTGTGCTAATTGTTCAGTTGGGTTATGCTTTCTGCGACCACCAATGGTTCTCATGTGTGCTTGCATTAATTTTTTTGCGGGATTTGTGTTGGTGTTTCAGCCTTTGCGTCATGTAGTCGCCGCATGTGATGAATGTGACTATTTCGTGTTCATATGCAGCATCAATCAACAGACCAAAGTTTTCTGTGCAGAACTAACCCCTGCTTGTGTGGCAGGAACACCATTTAAATCAAGTTACCGAATTTATTGACTTTTGTGGAACAGCTGCCATGTCGAATTTTATCCCAACGTAAGTTTCTTGTTCGTATAGTTTCGTGGAATTGGAATAAGATTCTGAAGTTCTTAGAACCTCTGCGCTCCACATGTTTCCATCCATGCAACATGGAATTATTCTACATTTTATGAAATTCTTTTAGTTTTCAAATCCACAATCTCGTAAGCTACGTTTGCCAGCGTTCCCACGGGGTCTTGATAGAATTTTATTATTACATATGTTAAGGAACTATTTTTCTTTCAATATTAATTTAACAGTATTTAAATATGTTTTGAGGAGGTATTCAAATTATTGTAATGAACACCTATTTTGATCGTAACTGACTAGTAATTATTCAAGTACACCATATATTTCCAAATTCTACAAAATCCCCCGAATGACCAACAGCGCATGATTCAAAAGATATACCAATAGATTACTGGATGTTTCACTCCGTGAGTAAGAGAGATAACTTCTTGTGTATTTCGTCAGCGTGTGGTCATACAGTATACGTAGCATCCCTCTGCTTCACAACAGAGAAATGCTGCGTATATTGTATGAACACAATTAGACAAAATACGTAAATTCTGGTCTTAATAAAGGAAGTACGCTACAAGGAATCAACGGCTACGGCATTGCAATCACAGTACACGGGAGTGATAAACAAGAAATAATGTACGAGTAAATTTCTAGCTTCCTCCCTTCAGAGTCAAGGAAATGCCGGAAGTCCATGGTTACAATCGCATAAAATTGATCTACCAAGGTAACGGCAAATTTGACAATTTTAACTGGTACAGTATGTAATTGAAAAAAGGAGAAGGCAATTTTTACTTAACCATCACCACTCAAGATTACTTGAAACAAAAACTAGTAGACTGCTTTTAAATCATCTCACAACCGATACAAATGTGATATCGAAATTGAATCGACATCTGTAATTAAATATATCGATTTCTGACACTTGTCTTAAAGTCATTTACAAATAAACAAGGCATTTTCATACGCAATAACTTAAACACGCAGATTTTAGTGAACCAACGTTCAGACCAGTACATTTCGTAGTCTGGGACTATAATTTTGCTTCTGCGGTCATATAGGGTAAGTCTGCTTTGTTTAACAGTTGATAAACCATTGAAAAAATGCTTTTGAGTAAGAATTGTATCCTAAATTTCAATTTGCTTACAAGATCTGTCGTGAACGCACGAAACGAACAATCTGGAGTATTGTGTAATCGAAATTTGAAAGGGAGTCGATAAAAACACTATTTATTTTTTCATCATAATGAACAATTATAGCTGTTTTGAAGTAGCATACCTCATACCCGCTTTAAAAGTTTGTGCACAATCCCAGAACAGTATGGTAACAAAGTGTGAAAGATTTGGTTTTCTTTAATATTCCAGACGGATACATAATGCAGGACGTTCAAGTTATGTTTGCGCAGTTCATAATGAATATTTAGCCATAAGAATTCAGAACACTTCACAAGACTTTTATCTCACTTTTTAAGTACAGCCTTAGGTTGAACATTCGAAAGAAGTTAAAAACCAAGTTAATACGTACCTGATTTTGACCACAATTCGGTACTCTGGAGCAGTACAGTTACAGCTGTCATTATTAGACTACTACGACGAACGTACTCTCACATGAATACTAAACGAGACCGAATTAATAGATTTGCCAGCCTCTTGATGCGTGTGGTGTAGTAGACAGCCCGCCGAGAGAAAGCCGAAAGTAGGGCATCAACCTTCCTCGAGAAACGAAGACAAAGTGCAGGTTGGGAAAGTAAGTCACGAGAGAGAAACCGCAGCCTACATTTTACGATCTCTGAAGAAAAACTTTCGCCTCTAACAGGCTGCAGCTTTCTCTCAGGAAAGATTTTTTGAATTATGTCAAAGGAAGGCGAACTAATTCGTCGCCTCAATACCTAACTTCTCTCATTCATCTCTGACTGAGAAAACGCGTATTCCAAATATTTTATTCCTAGTTGTCAGCGCATCATACTGTACTTGCTTTTGAGAGAAATCCATATAAATTGCTCGATTATAAAAAATACCGCCAGAGGTGTGAAGTAAAGCATCTTCTAATAGCCACACTCGTTTTCTTTATGGAAACGTCTCCTGTACACTGTTACAATTTAATGATGTAATTCTGAAATCCTGAAATTTGTTGTTATAGTACAACCAGTGTGAGAGGCTTCCTCCGTGAGCCAAATTTGGGCATTTGTTCGATGTATAATTTGGCTGATCTCTGATTTTAAAGGGTATACCATCTGTTTGCTTTCCGATAAAACTTGATTCATGTTCTCCATTAAACAATGAAATTAGGAATTCCGTTAGGAATGAGTTTTTCCTATAAAATCACAAATGTACAGCTGTGACGTACTATTCCCAGAAATATTTAAATACCGTTAAGTAACCGAAATTGTTTTCCCTCGAATCTGTGCGACACGTTAGCATTTCTTGTAAGTCCACTTATTTCTTTCCCTTTCCGGGAAGACAGCAACGTAATGCACTCAGTTTTGGGAGGATAAACGAAATATTCAATGTGGTTCCAAACCCTGTTTACTTGGTTCCCCCTTTGCAACCACAGAACATCTCATGTAGCCCTATATCTATTTTATTATTTATTTGCTTACTGCTTCTTTCGAACAACTCAATTTCTTAGTAATGTGTAATCCGCACTTTAGTAAAAGTGGGTCACCAGCTGTAGACTGATACAAATGTAAAGTGTTTCAAAGAACTTGGTAGCCGTAATAGAAACGTCTTTGTGTCTCACTTATACAGCCAACGTTATTGTTTTCACTTGAACAGCACTTTTCACATCTAACGTTTTTTTGTGTGATGAAAATCACGAGAAAATTTGAGAACAACAATGAGACGGCTGAAATTGTTTTTTCTTTAAGATCTTCCTGAATATTTGATTTAAAACTATTTAAAGGACATCTAGGATCACAAGCGTCTATTTTGCTTTCATGATGGCTAGTGCTATTTCGTGCGATAGAAAGGACCTCTTTTCCCAACAATAAACTGTTTTGGTTTATTTTTTTCAACGCTGGTTGGGTCGTTGGATGACGTTGCAGATGTATAGAGCGCAATGGGTCTTTACTGAGGACATGATGGCACACAGCCCTCTATGGCAATTGGATATGTGAATCCATACTTCATATATTTTTAATTATTCGATCTTCTTTTAGCAGACTTTCAACTAAGAGTACTAAAGCAATAAAAATACTAATTACTTCGACAGAGCACAACAGGTGTTATACTGAGTTACGAATACAGAGCGCAAACTAAAAAATGAGGAGTGTCAGCAATAACCTGGTGAGTCGCGAGGCGAAGCTCATACTACCAACTCTACAAAAAATTCGCTCGATAAATTTAATAAATATAAGAATACGTATGAATTATGTGACTTCCCTGACCGCATGTTTCAACTTTCTGCTGAGCTGAATGTGCCACTCCCAATCACCCCCTCCCCCCCCCCCCTACAAATATCTCACTCGTCCCCCTCAGGTTCGGAACCACTGAGTTTGACGATGGAGAAGTAGCCCCTCCAGTATGGAAAAACTGCCAACGGCGGCAGAAGATGCGGTCGTTAGATGGTTGCCTTCATACAGATGTCCAGTGATGCCTTTCGAATTCGATGAGACAATGGTTCGACAGCTAGTTACCGACACGATTTGTCCATATATGTATCAATGAACCTGTCAACAAAATCATGTATATCCCACTTGTCTGAGAATAGGACAACAGAATAATCCACCGAAGCATCTGGCACAGTGTCTCCAGTTCTTGGATCAGTCTTCTAAGGGACAGTTTCAAGACAGAGTAATAACATATTTTATTACTACCTGATTACCTTGTTATACAAATGAATTTTTCTGGCGCCAGTACCTAATCATCTATCGCGAATTACCTGATTTAGCTAAACAGCTGGCATCACTATGAACCTTGCCACTCGAAAGCGTGTAGGTGACGGTATGCAGTGAAAGGACGAGTGACAATTCATCACTCAACACTTCAGTTGTGAATAGCAAGTAGCTTTCTTGAAGTTGTTCTGACGGATAGAATATTCCATCATCTTTATCACTAACTCCAGTCAGTGTTCAATGTACTCATCTTTAATGTTATCTGAATCGTCGCAATGGTCATGTTTCAAATTTCCACGACGTACGAGAATCGTTGCATGGGCTGTGTTTTAGAGTAGATTATATACAAAACAGACGCCAAGTAAAATAGTAGCTAACACTAAATTCTGTTAAACTAATTGGAAGGTGTTGTTAAGTAAGAAATAGTGATGTTAGGGATGGTTTGCGGGCGTGATTTAGTCCGGTACACGATTATAAATCATTTCTTATTTTCACGTTAAGCGAACCTTCTTTAGCTTCTTGGCAAAACAAACTAATGAAAAATGAAAAGCAAGATATTGTATGTGGTCTAAAGAATTAATTTATTTAGCTAATCATCAAAATTTAACTGACTTTATTCGTCAAAGAATTTACGATACTTATAAACAACAGTGGGAAGGATGTTACTCATCTAGACTAAGGTACAAACACACTCTCCTTGCCATTTCTGCTGGTGCCACAGAAATTAAATTGAGAAGGTAAAAAGTTGAAGTTTTTAATTGTATTAGCACCGACGTTTACTGAGTGATTGTGCCTCAGCCTAGATGAGTAACGTCTTTTCCAGTGTCTACAAATTTTTTAACGTCTTTGACGACGAGTGTCAGTTAAAGTCTGATGATAGTCTTGTAAGCTGTAAACTGCTTGTAATTAAACTATTCCTGTAGAACGTACACATTTCATTTTAAATTTTTACAGCAAATGAAGTGAAATATATTGTATTAATATGAACTTTATACAACGGATTAGGTGCTGGACGCTACACATGTTAAGGTAACCGATGTGTACATGATCTCTGAAACTGGAGGCTCCAGATGGAAAATATATATATTTGGGATTACTCATCTCACTTCGAAGTTTTCCACATTGCCTCACACTGAACATCGTTGTTTGGTTGGCATTTCCGGCATGGCGTTTCTTCTGCTGTTCTCTCGCCTCGTTACGACTTTGACCTGACGCATGCGTCAAAATGAAAAACCGAAGCGGTTGTCCAACATTTTGTATAAAAGCAAGCTCACTTACACACTGCACACGAAACTGTTGATTTTTTTCCTTAAAATTTCATTCATGCCTTTAAATAACCTATCGCATTCAGAGACGGACAATGGAAGTGTATGCGGAACTTACGCTAATGATTTCAAAGCAAGAACATCACATTTATGTCTGTATATATTCGCTGAAGCCATTTATGTATTTCCTCTTATCTGTTAACTGCAAAACATCACACAGATTGTGTATACTTCTGTCATCTTTCGTAATGTATGTTTCTTCAGGCAATGATCTGCGGTCGCAATGTTCAAATCTTCAAATAGTGCTTGCAGTATTGTTCATTGGGTTTGGCTTCTAAAGAAATACTGGGCTCCTCAGAAACTGTCTACTGAGAACTTCTTTTACTTTATTATCACATTGTGGAGCTGTGCCTTTGAGTAAGTGAGATTTAACTGCACTATTGGCTTACTATAAATATGGATCATGACAATTCGTCATTGATTCTACAACACAGATCGTGCGATTAATTTTTGCGTAGATCATTGTACATTATTCTTTCCTCGCCACCTCTTTTACGATCATTTGAAAAGAGTGTAAAGTGCTTTACTAACAGCCTGTAACTCCCGCACACTCTTTTCGCACTTCTTAGACTAGAAGCTACGCATCATATGATGAATATCTTTTTTTACATTAAATGGTGTCTATAATAAAGAACCTACACATTCATTAAGTTGTAGCTGATTTCTAGTAGACATGTTGTACGTAGTATACTCGTACTACTTATCAAGAAAACAACTACGTCATGAACAATCTATGATTTCGAAAATTTCATATTAGTATATGAGAAAATTGTTTTCTTTTTCTAATTTCTGTTGCAATACTTTTCTTCTTACCGAGCACTACGGAGGAACCATCACAGGCAAATCCAGCAAGTGTTGCTCTAAGGTACGTTTCATTCAGATTATGTGAATCCAAACTGTTTAGCAGAGCTTCTTTTACTGAAAATGCTGCCGCGTCAGTCAGCTGTACAAAGTATAAAAATATATTTTCACAGGATCATTAGTGCTCATGGCAGATCTCAAACAAACTACTGTGACAGGCTTATTACTTACTAGTCAGTTAAGATACTAAGTTTGATATTTCTATTCATAACATATTTTGCTCTTTTCTTTCTCATTTCTTCTGATATGTGACCTATAACGTTTGCACAACTAAAATAACAATGCAAAGTTCTTCCGTCATTAAACCCATTCACTTTTTGATGTTGTGTGTCTACAGGGAAATCTATATAAGGTATATTCAGTCAGGCCTCTTCGTGTGTACTTCCAAAAACTATGTTAGTCATTTCCAGCCTGTGTGTGTTCATTTTTTCAGCGCGTACTTCCGTTCGCTCATTTCCATTGAACTGTCTAATATTGATTTACATTTAAAATATGTTCCACATTTCTTGTGTTCTGCAATTTTTTCCACAGAAGTGGCTGTTGTGTCTCCTCACTACCACAAAAAAAAAATTTAAAAAATACTAACGTCACATTGTACCCACACTTTTGCCGTTTTTGCTCAGATTCCAGATTGCGGCCCCATCCAAAGTTTATTTACAGTCCAGCTTACTATTTTTCACCTCCTGCTTGGTAATACCCTCAGTGAATAACTATACTGCTCTGTGGTCCACCATGCCAGTAACAAAGGTCCAGCGTCATCAGCCAAGTGGATTTCAACAGGTTCGTGGTAACTAGTATCTGTAACGTATCTTTCCTAACCGGCAGAATAAATGTCGGATAAAATAATTTGTTTATACCGAAATGTATGCGACGCAGTTTAGAAATATTTGTCTCAGAGAAGTTACATCAGAAATGGGGTGGCACGATGCGGTTACTAGTTTAACACACATTGCAGTATTTAATATCATTTGGTTAACTTTTATCAGCATTAGTATCTTACTTCTGCCATCGCGATTTTCATGCGCTATCGATACATCAGGTCCTGGTAGCTGTTGTACATCGTCATTGACTGAAAGCATTGACGGTAAGAATGTATGATATTAACTTCCATCCCACGAAGTGGCAAAAGGTACGAAATCGGACTTCGTAGAAAAATAACGGAGAGGTTCCCCCCTGTATGCACGTAATGGTAAAACGATACGACACAATAAACTGTCGGTCGTTTTGATTCTAAGCAATGTGTGCACTACTCTGATAGATAGATCTGAAAACTTAAAACTCATAAACCAGATTAAAATATGTGATTCCAAAGGACTCGACAAATGACTGCAGACAAATTTGTAAGATTTAACTTTATTGCGTAATTATTCCAAGCTAGACAAAGCAAATACACTTAGCTTTACTCGCTAACGAAACAAGAAATAGTATCAGAAGAGGAAGATTCAGCTTCCTTGCTGTTGCTTTAAAAAATGAATGACACTTAGATATAATCTTTGGGGGCTTTTTGTGTACGATGTCTGTGAACTAAATTTGCAGTATGCCCCAACACTTTTTCCTCGTTTCAATAAGAGTCGCTTCACATCGCCAATATCTGAACAAACTGAATATACTCTCTTAACTCCACCAGAGTCACTGAGATCCTCAGTTGTTTGTTCCGATGTATTTTTCAACCACTTCAACATTCTGTTGACTCAAAAGGAATATTCTTTTTTACTTACATAGCCACTCCCCCACCCCGCAAGGAACTCCTTGAAAAACAGCCAGGAAATATGTATCCTGGTAAACGAAGCCTGTGAATTGTCAAATTATTTAAGTGGTGCTCCGACATACCAACATCAGTAAGTAGTTCACTAACTTTATCTCTAATCCCTCTTATATTTTGATGAAATATACTAATTCTTTCTCTACTTGGAAACATGACATTCTCTGAAGGTGATCCCTTAGTTAGAGTGACATCCTTTAAGCAGGAATACCTATCAGCTGAGTTCAGTCTAAAAATGGTGCACCTCTAACACCAACTACTACAGGAATTTTTCCTGTAGTAGTTGGCGAAGATGTAAACATGGGCTCTGTAATTCGTGCAGTAAGAGCTCTGAGCTCTTCTTCACTTTCGATAGTGGGAAACTAATTTCCTTTCACCTCATGCTTGTTGCATTCCAGATTTTAAGAGATAGTATTAGCAATCGAAACAACAATAACATGTCCACTAAACGTGGACTATAAAGCATGTACCATAAAAGGTAACAGTACACTTTCATCTTGGCTACTGTGAAACACACCTCGTCTACTTAACAAGTGCTCATAATCCTTAAGGTACGGATTATAGAGCCTGTGTTTACAGGATATTTTCTTGTTTTTGTCCACACTACCCCCACCCAGAATATGGGACGCAAAGACATGGCAGTAAAGAGATTTGTTTCACAGCAGCTCTAAAGTATGCTTTTTAGAATACATGTTTACTAACTTCTTTGCTTTGTACGATCATATGTGTCGTATGCTTGAATATTGAACGTACTGCCTGAGACACACAGTACGTGCTGTAAGGATTGTGGGAAAGCAACATGTGGTCACTGATACACAGTGCAGGCGGTTATCAACCTGTATTGTATACCGTATAATACATAAAAGCCTTTCTAATTGATATAAACCAACTTGGTTGTCTCTTAAACGCTTAGTGTAAAAAAATTAATCGTGACGTATTACAGTAATTTGTAATGTCAGTATTAGTACTTTTAAGTAAATTGTGTATCTAAACTACTCACTGCATTGAGAGATTGTAGAGTTGACAGACAACCTGAATAATTTTAATTCTGGAAGGATAAATTACAGTACTGCTCCACCTTTCTGTTAGTGCGGTACTGTACAATAATGGTCGGACATGGTCGCCTTCAGATTCATATACAGTGCAGTAGCTTGTGGAGCATATATGCGGGTATGGTTGTTCTGTAATCTCTTCAGTAAATAGCTTGTTGTGATGAAAAATTAGAGCGCTAATATATTTCTGACTAGTCCTTCCTTTGAAGTTACGGTCAGTCCCATACTATGTTCTCACAGACCAGAAATAAATTCATATTCCTGTTGAATCTTGATAAAAATTTAGCAGCATTTGTATGAATCAAACAGCACTTGCACTCGTAGAATAGATTTCTTATCGTTACAGACTTTCATTAAACTCAGTTGAGAATAGGTTCCTCTGTAACATGCATGTACCATCTAGGAATACGTGCTCATCTGTTACTTAAGCAATGTATTCCATACTAAATACTGGTCATCATTATACAGTTACAGAAATCCACTGACGTAACAAACCAGTTGTGTAACTGGGTCTGATTATACCGCAGATTTATACAGTTACGAAACGCCATAATAAAACAGCTAACGGTTCGATGTCCCTGACAATATCTCATTCATCACAAATGTCGTTCATCTTCAGAGTAACTTCATATCATCTTTTTCTTATGCAAAAAGCGATAACTAGCACGGGACACTTTCACATTTAGTGGAGGCGGGAAAACGTCAGCGCCAGCATGTTGGAACCGGTGTCCTATTTACTGCTGCGGAGCTTGGGCCATCGATAACGTGATCGAAGACGGCGACACGGGACAATACGCTGCGTCGTTTATTCTGAATGGTGGGCTGGGGTCGCTGGTGCGGCTGACAGTCTGCCTATGAGTTTATTGTCCGTCCTCTCCACATCAAAACAAACAATACGACGCCCATTTGGCTCCAAAACCCGCTCGCCATTCCTATTCATGTGCTGAGACCTCACCTTCATTTATTAGTGTTGTTGGCTGTTTTACGAAATGTCAGTACAGCGAGTGATGCTATTACTTTCAGAGAGCATGTGTCCCGATCGATAACTATGCTTCAGGTGGTGGTAACGAAGAGGAGCGAAAAGAATAGAGGTTTTAGTGCCCAAATATTCGATCGTCTTTATGCTGTAACCACCGTTTTCTAAGGTTTGCATTATTCTTTGAGCTAAAACACTGACATGCGTGTATTTATTATCTGCCTCCCATAACAGAAAATGTTTCCGCATTCAAAATGTAAACACAGTACGTATTTTCAATTAGTCACATATCATACATTATATGGAATACACCCATAATGACACGCGGTATGGATGGACGATGGAGCAAAGTGTGAGGAAAGAATTGGATAGTGGGAGACTGAATGAAGTCTAGACATGTACGAATAACAGATAGTACCAGTATTTGACTTAAAGGAGAGTCAGTAATTTTTATCATTCTTGTACTGTTAAACTCTTTAGATTTTGCCACTCTATTAAAATAGCTCAACGTACACAAAAATATCAGATGAGTTTCTGTATTTACGGGCTCCTTAGAACGAAAACTATAGAGCGTTGTTTATCTACTGCTAATTATTTCATAATGGTTACCTCTGTAGTTCTTCTGAGAGTCTGTTTATCTTTGTTGGTGTGTTACATGTATTGCCTCACTTATTCAGGTGCAATTAGCAGTAAGATTTTGGCAAGTGTAAGGTAATAAATAAAACTATTTCACTTCTAAATTTGAGAAATATTTTTAATGTTAATAAGCGCTTTGAAATCACTCGTAAATAGTAGTTTTCAGTAAAACCTGTGTTCGCCACTCTTTAGCTGATATTGAATGTTCATGTTATTTTCCACGCACATTTTAAATATTATAGAAGAACTTGAAATGAGTGTGTGAAGAAATTAAGAGCCAAAGGCTGCTTGTTGGACGCTTATTTTTGAAAATTTCTCTAGAAGCTACAATGTTTATGGAAACTCAAGATGTGGAAGCTATTTCGATGGAGGAAGCGAGCGCCCGTACCTGAAGGTTATAACTGGTGTATAGGCAAACTATTAATTTATTTCCCACATAGTAACGTGGTAAAACGTGTGGTGATACATATAGTCGATTTTGCGAATATCACTTGTGTTATTTTGCCTGTGTGACGGCTCCCATTGCACACAAACCAAAAATGCGTCTCAGTGCACTGGAAAGGTGGGCGTTGACATGTTTCCTGGCTTACTGAGTGTCCAGACGCAATGTTTTTAGAAGAAATCCTGATCAATACGATTTACAATGATTGCCAAATACGTGTGAGTGGTTAGCGTGGTGTTACTATGTAACAGGCTTCAGTGTAGAGCAGACAAAGGCTGAAGATTCGGCGCCCCGTTGGGTGTAAGTATTGAGAGCCACTTGAATATCATCAGCTACATTGGGGCATTTTAGATTCAGTCTTCGCATAATGTGTGTCAGCGAACAGTTAGCCTTCTGTAAAAGACATTACGACACCACTCTTTTCTTGCCCGTACTTTCACATGTTTGGTTGAAACGTGTGGGGTTTATAGCACTGCTTTAGTTGGAACGGTATGCTCTCGTTCTGCGTACGGCTATAACATGATTTTCCTTTTTGCGTACCGGGTAGAACATGTGTTCCAGTTCGTCGTACTGGGAGTACAGGAAATTATATTATCATAGAATATTATATTTCGGATTCAGTGTGAGAATATATTTGTTAATAAAGACAAAACATTATTAAACCAGCCGTAGATACACCTTTTAAAGGCACGTTTGCAAAATGGGCGTTGATAATTTGCAAAAACGTAGAAATAAGTTGGGAATATAAATAAAGAATCACTTAAGATACTAAATAGTATAGGCGGTTGTATCGATTGTGGCGTACAACCGCTGAAACATTAGAACAATCATGCAGTTCAGTTGTCTTGCCGAGAAGACGGCACGTTTCTGTTCTTGTTGCGGGTCAGATCGGACGCATATCTGCCATCGCTGCAGATAATTATTTGGCACAGCGCCATTATTACTATTTTACTGAGACACAATCTCACTAGGCGCACTCCCACACCGAATTAATGTGTCTATGTAATTTAATCTAGTGTAATATATTGTGAATACAGTGACATTATTTAATCTTGTGTTTCACTTATGTTGCAAGCTATTGTTCCAATTAAACGGTATCATGGCGTGTTACAAATCTTATGACGGGTCCAGCACGAGCTAGTGCCTTGGAATTATTCAATATACGAAGTCCGATAAAGAAATATTTTCAGAAGAGCCAATCACGGTAAAATTTACAATGAATGGACCTTACTCAAAAAGCCTTTGTCAAGCGTCCAAAGTTTTTATTAAGCACCATTAGAAATTTGTACCCTGATCCCATACTATTGTCATTACCTGCTATTGTTCGCCTGTTTTCTGATATTCTCAAACCACATCGGAAAAGACTATAAATTGAAACATCCAAATCTTCAGTGACTTTTTTTATTTAGACCACAAGTTGGCTGGCCGTCCGGTCTTTGGGTATGAGCTTCCGCTTCTGTTTCCGTTTTTGCTTTTCCGGAAGCTTCAAGTATGTTTGGAGGCAAGCATTGTTCCCACCAGTGCCCGTCACTGTCTTCTGTTCCTACCCTGTGGTACTGTACACGTGTCTGCAGGTTTCAAAACGTGTCTAATACTGTCACTGTACGAAATAGATATTTGAATGTTGTGCTCGGGCAGTTGAATTTAATGAAACTAAACTTGTAATTGTTGTTGTTTATAGGTCTCGTAACTCTGGCTTCAGAGCATCTCTGCTCAAGCTAGAGAGGGCTCTTGATTCACTCTGTAGGAAGTACCAGAAACTAGTTATGCGTGGTAACTTCAATATAAATTTCGTGTTGATGGTGCAAGAAAAAGGATGTTGGTAGATCTCCTAAATGCGTATGATTTGATACACATTGTGTTTTTTCCAACTAGAGTGCAGGGGAACTGTACCACTGCCATAGACAATATTTTTATTCGTTATTCATTACTAGATCGGCTTTCTGTTAGTAAAAGGGTGAATGGTCTTTCAGATCATGATGCACTAATTTTAACAGTAAAAGGGTTTTTAACTCAAACAAATGTCACAAGTAATTACAAACTATGTAAGAATGTTAAGCTAACAGCAATTGAGAGTTTCTTAAACCTTGTCAAGGAACAATAGTGGCAGGATGTTTATAGTGCCAATAACATAGATGATAAATATAATGCTTTCCTTAACACATTTCTCATAGTCTTTGAGAGTTACTTTCCATTACAGCGTTCTAAACGGAATACTGCCAGTAATAGGCAGCCCAGGTGGCTGGCTAGTGGGATAAGGATATCATGTAGAACGAAGCGGGAATTACATGAAAATGTTAGAAGTAGTCACAATCAAGTTGCAATATCCCATTACAAACAGTACTGTATGGTGCTTAAAAATTTTATTAGGAAGGCAAAGGGTATGTGGTGTGCAAAGAGAACAGCTAACTCACAGGATAAAATTAAAACCATATGACCAGATGTGAAGGAAATGTCTGGTCAGCACCACAAGGTCGATGATATAAAGCTAGTACGCAGTTTGCTTTATTTCTGTTACTGACAAATCAGATATATGTACAGTATTTAACAATCGTTTTCTGTGGTACAGACAATGGGGAGATAGACTCAATAATTAAATCACTGAACATTAAGGAACCTCACGGTTATGTTGGAGTGTCTAGCAAAATATTAAAGTACTGTGCTGCACAAGTTAGCCCTGTATTTAGCGATATTTGTAATTTTTCCTATAGGAATGGTCAATTTCCTGAACGATTTAAGTACTCAGTAATAAAACCGCTTCATAAAAAGTGAGAAAGGGAATATGTACACAACTTTAGACCCACTTCTATGCCATCAGTGTTTGCAAAAGTTATTGAAAAGGATGTGATTGTAAGGATAATTGATCATTTTATATCACACGATCTGCTATCAAATATATAGTTCGGCTTTAGAAGTCGCTTAACAATTGAAAATGCTGTATTCTCTTTTCTCTGTGAAGTACTGGATGGGTTAAACCAAAGGCTTCCAAGGCTAGGCATATTTTTTGATTTAACTAAGGTGTTTGATTGTGTTGATCACAAAATATTGCCCCAGAAGTTGGACCATTACAGAATACGGGGAGTAGCTCACAATTGGTTCACCTCGTACTTTAGCAACACACAGCGAAATGTCATTATTCACAATGTTAAGAATGGCTGTGATGTGGGGTCTGAGTGGGATACAGTCAAGTGGGGGATGCCCCAGGGATCAGTGTTAGGGCCACTACTGTTCCTTTTTTATATAAATGATATGCGCTCTAGTATTACAGGTAACTCTAAAATATTTCTGTTTGCTGATGGCACTAGCTTGGTAGTAAAGGATGTTGTGTGCAACATTGGCTCGGTTTCGAACCAGTTCATGACCTAAGTTCATGGCTTGTGGAAAATAAACCAACGCTAAATCGCAGTAAGACTAAATTTTCACAGTTTCCAACACACAGTTCAAGAAAGCTTGACCTTTTAATTTCACAGAATCGGCATACGATTAGTGAAACTGAACAGTTCAAATTTCTAGGTATTCAGATAGATAGTAAATTGTCATGGAAAGCCCACATTCAGGATCTTGTCCAGTGACTTAGTGCTGCCATTTTTACTATTCGAACGGTATCTGAAGTAAGTGTTTGACACAAAAATTAGTCTACTTTGCTTATTTTTATTCGCTTATGTCGTATGGTATTGTATTCTGGGATAATTCTTCCCATTCCAAAAGGATATTTTTGGCTCCGAAACGGGCGGTTCGGGCAAAAAGTGGAATAAGTCCACGAATCTCCAGTCGACCCCTGTTCACGACTCTGGATATTTTGACACTCGCCTCTCAATATATATATTCCTTACTGTCATTTCTTGTTTTAAGAGTATTAGCTTATTCCCAAGATTAAGCAGCTTTCATTCAGTTAGTATTCGGCAGAAATCAAAGCAGTATTTGGATCGGACTTCCTTAACTCTTGTGTAGACAGGTGTGCAGTATACTACTGCATACAATTTGAATAAGCTACCACTCGAATTAAAAAATCTTAGTAGTAATCCACGCGCTTTCAAATCTAAACTGAAGAGTTTACTAATGGGTCACTCCTTCTATTCTGCTGAGGAGTTCCGTGAAAATGTAAGCTAATTCTTGTTGTATTGTTGATTGCGTTTACTAAAACTTATGGATTGACTTTTTTCGGATTCATAAACATTTTGTATTTATCTGTTATTACTTTTATGTTGTATTTCCATGTACTGACACGTTCCATGACCTTGGAGATTTGCTCCCCAATTTGGTCCTACGGAACTTGACGTGTAAATAAAATAAATAAATAAATTTTCAGTGGTCGTTCATGTCATATCTCTAAATATTAACCATTGCTCCTTAGGCACCCTGTATAACTAGTATGCACAAAGTTCAGTTATACAGAGAGTATGTGATACTTTATGTACGGTAAACTCGACAGGAAATGGAGCCTGTGATCACCGCAACACAGTGCCAAATGTTATTAAAAAGTCGTACCCATCAAACATACAGTCTGCATCTACATCTGCATCTACATCCATACACCGCAAGCCACCTGACGGTGTGTGGCGCAGGGTACCCTGAGTACCTCTATCGGTTCTCCCTTCTATTACAGTCTCGTATTGTTCGTGGAAAGAAGGATTGTCGGTATACTTCTGTGTGGGCTCTAATCTATCTGATTTTATCCTCATGGTCTCTTCGCGAGATATACGTAGGAGGGAGCAATATACTGCTTGACTCTTCGGTGAAGGTATGTTCTCGAAACTTTAACAAAAGCCCGTACCGAGCTACTGAGCGTCTCTCCTGCAGAGTCTTCCACTGGAGTTTATCTATCATCTCCGTAACGCTTTCGCGATTACTAAATGATCCTGTAACGAAGCGCGCTGCACTCCGTTGGATCTTCTCTATCTCTTCTATCAACCCTATCTGGTACGGATCCCACACTGCTGAGCAGCATTCAAGCAGTGGGCGAACAAGCGTACTGTAACCTACTTCCTTTGTTCTCGGATTGCATTTCCTTAGGATTCTTCCAATGAATATCAGTCTGGCTTCTGCTTTACCGACGGTCAACTTTATAGGATCACTCCATTTTAAATCACTCCTAATGCGTACTCCCAGATAATTTATGGAATTAACTACTTCCAGTTGCTGACCTGCTATTTTGTAGCTAAATGATAAGGGATCTATCTTTCTATGTATTCGCAACACATTACACTTGTCTACATTGAGATTCAATTGCCATTCCCTGCACCACGCGTCAATTCGCTGCAGATCCTCCTGCATTTCAGTAAAATTTCCCATTATTACAACCTCTCGATACACCACAGCATCATCTGCAAAAAGCCTCAGTGAACTTCCGATGTCATTCACAAGGTCATTCATGTTTATTGTGAATAGCAACGGTCCTATGACACTCCCCTGCGGGATACCTGAAATCACTCTTACTTCGGGAGACATCTCTCCATTGAGAATGACATGCTGCGTTCTGTTATGTAGGAACTCTTCAATCCAATCACACAATTGGTCAGATAGTCCATATGCTCTTACTTTGTTCGTTCAACGACTGTGGGGAACTGTATCGAACGCCTTGCGGAAGTCAAGAAACACGGCATCTACCTGTGAACCCGTGTCTATGGCCCTCTGAATCTCGTGGACGAATAGCGCGAGCTGGGTCTCACACGACCGTTTTTTTCGAAACCCATGCTGATTTCTACAGAGTAGATTTCTAGTCTCCCCAAAAGTCATTATACTCGAACATAATACGTGTTCCAAAATTCTACAACTGATCGACGTTAGGGATATAGGTCTATAGTTCTGCACATCTGTTCGACATCCCTTCTTGAAAACGGGGTGACCTGTGCCCTTTTCCAATCCTCTGGAACGGTACGCTCTCCTAGAGACCTACGGTACACCGCTGCAGGAAGGGGGGCAAGTTCCTTCGCGTACTCTGTGTAAAATCGAACTGGTATCCCATCAGGTCCTGCGGCCTTTCCTCTTTTGAGCGATTTAATTGTTTGTCTATCCCTCTGTCGTCTATATCGATATCTACCATTTTGTCACATGTGCGACAATCTAGAGAAGGAAGTACAGTGCAGTCTTCCTCTGTGAAACAGCTTTGGAAAAAGACATTTAGTATTTCGGCCTTTAGTCTGTCATCCTCTGTTTCAGTACCATTTTGGTTACAGAGTGTCTGGACATTTTGTTTTGATCCACCTACCGCTTTGACACAAGACCAAATTTTCTTAGGATTTTCTGCCAAGTCAGTTCATAGAACTTTACTTTCGAATTCGTTGAACGCCTCTCGCATAGCCCTCCTCACACTACATTTCGCTTCGCGTAATTTTTGTTTGTCTGCAAGGCTTTGGCTATGTTTATGTTTGCTGTGAAGTTCCCTTAGCTTCCGCAGCAGTTTTCTAACTCGGCTGTTGTACCACCGTGGCTCTTTTACATCTCTTACGATCTTGCTTGGCACATATTCATTTAACGCATATTGTACGATGGTTTTGAACTTTGTCCACTGATCCTCAACACTATTACATTTCTTATTAATTAACTCAATTCCTCCTATTTTCAGAGGTTTAACTCTTATAAAATAGCAGCGGATGTAAAAATAGTGATAAGTTACAGTAATTAGTAGCTTTCACTGAAATTCATAACAATCGCCGTTCAGGCTTACCTAATATAAATATTAGATGATTATAAAAAAGAATTTGAGCACTTTTCAAGTTTTGCAACTGTTTGCATGTGGCTTTTCAGATATTGTCTGTTTTTGAGTAACCCCTACATGTGGTAGTATCCATTCTAGTCTATTTGTCTACCTACTAAGGGATTTCGTTACACCGAGAAGTATGGTATATTGTTATCCTCGAAGCTGACTCCCATAGTCAATAACCTCTTCCATCAGAACATATCTCACAACCATCTATTTAGCTCTCGGAAAACTGAATTATGTTTCTCGTGTCAGCATACTAGATTTCAGAACCTATCTGGTACAATAAATGGGGTTTTTGGGCAAGGTAATACAAATGTAAACCA
The DNA here is from genome assembly GCF_021461385.2 of Schistocerca piceifrons. Lineage (NCBI taxonomy): Eukaryota > Metazoa > Arthropoda > Insecta > Orthoptera > Acrididae > Schistocerca > Schistocerca piceifrons. Next base: position 49,999,906 of record NC_060139.1, read on the forward strand.
GTGACGATAACTTTTCGAGTGTAATGCAGCATTAGTAATGGCCTGGTCTTAACTTGTAAACCAAAAGTTGCAACAAAACGATAATGAATCAAAGGTAACTTCCAGAAAACGTCACAGCATAAAGCACTCTGTTACTAAATGTAATTGTAAAAATAGTCCGAGTAGAACTGAGAGTTCCAAGCAAACTTAATTATGTATACAGATAGCTCATCCATCACGGGAATCGAGAATCTCGGCAATTTTTACTCGTTGTCGATATCGATACTGGAAAGATAACGGTGCCGGGAATTCCAAGACTGTATCAGAATCGTACGTTAATTCACGATAAAATAAGAGAAATCAGGGCTCGCACAGAAAAATTTTAGTGCTCCTTTATCCCGCGTTCCGTTCGAGAGAGGAACGGTAGATAGATAGCATGAAGGTGGTTCATTGAACCCTCTGCCAGGCACCTTATTGTGAATAGCACAGTAATCACGTAGATATAGATGTAGAGACTAGCCGAGACATACGAAAAGAAGCGAACAGGGGCTCCCGTTTATGTATGTAGAGATAGAATATTTAATAAAATACTTTTGTTTACTTACAAAAACATAACTACAAATTATGTTTTATGACTGCATCCACTAATATTTGTCTACTGTACTTCCGTGCGTGATGAATGCTATGTACGTTCTAAGGTATTTTTCTGTGGTACAACTCCAATTCAACAATTTCGGATTTTTTTTCCTTTAGATGTGAAACCTCATTTCTTACCAATGTTCAGGACTCTTGGTCAAGGGTAAGTACCCTATAGGTTTTGATGAGCGAGTTTGCGAGTATCAAAATACAGGGCTATTACAAATGATTGAAGCGATTTCATAAATTCACTGTAGCTGCATTCATTGACATATGGTCACGACACACTACAGACACGTAGAAAGACTCATAAAGTTTTGTTCGGCTGAAGCCACACTTCACGTTTCTGCCGCAAGAGCGCTCGAGAGCGCAGTGAGACAAAATGGCGACAGGAGCCGAGAAAGCGTATGTCGTGCTTGAAATGCACTCACATCAGTCAGTCATAACAGTGCAACGACACTTCAGGACGAAGTTCAACAAAGATCCACCAACTGCTAACTCCATTCGGCGATGGTATGCGCAGTTTAAAGCTTCTGGATGCCTCTGTGGGAGGAAATCAACGGGTCGGCCTGCAGTGAGCGCAGAAACGGTTGAACGCGTGCGGGCAAGTTTCACGCGTAGCCCGCAGAAGTCGAAGAATAAAGCAAGCAGGGAGCTAAACGTACCACAGGATTGTGCTCCACCGCACTTCCATCATGATGTTCTGCATTTCTTAAACAGGAGATTGGAAAACCGATGGATCGGTCGTGGTGGAGATCATGATCAGCAATTCATGTCATGGCCTCCACGCTCTCCCGACTTAACCCCATGTGATTTCTTTCTGTGGGGTTATGTGAAAGATTCAGTGTTTAAACCTCCTCTACCAAGAAACGTGCCAGAACTGCGAGCTCGCATCAACGATGCTTTCGAACTCATTGATGGGAACATGCTGCGCCGAGTGTGGGAGGAACTTGATTATCGGCTTGATGTCTGCCGAATCACTAAAGGGGCACATGTCGAACATTTGTGAATGCCTAAAAAAACTTTTTGAGTTTTTGTATGTGTGTGCAAAGCATTGTGAAAATATCTCAAATAATAAAGTTATTGTAGAGCTTTGAAATCGCTTCAATCATTTGTAATAACCCTGTATATGACATTGACTTAGAAGCTTAAATTTTATACACTGCCAAGAGATTGTACACCTTAACGTGTGACGTACTTTTTAACTTTATACCGTCTACCCGCTCCTGACAAACAGGGGTCTCAACAGTAGGATAGACAGACGAACAGCAAAGCGATACTGTGAGGGTTCCGTTCATACCGACTGTGGCATAAAATCCTAAGAACGACGAAAATATGCCAAAGTGTCGAATATTTGTTAAAAAAACCTGAGAAATCTTCCACGAAAACTAGTTTTTTCTTCGTACATCCATAGCTGAAATGGACTGTGGGGCGTCAGCTTGTATAAATTTATATTAGAATGAAGATATTCCTCCAGCTGTATTTAAGGTGTTGATTTTATTTTGGCAACTAGTTTCAGCGTTGTAACAACGTCACCTTCAGGCCCATACACTTGTTGACGTCAACTGCGTGAGGCTGATACTAGAAGTCAGTCGTGAGATACGGACGTGCTCCGAGTGGAAGGTGGTTATTATTTACTAGTTACCAACCACGTTCCACACGGAGCACGTCCGTATCTCACGACTGACTTCTAGTATCAGCCTCACGCAGTTGACGTCAACAAGTGTATGGGCCTGAAGGTGACGTTGTTACAACGTTGAAACTAGTTGCCAAAATAACATCAACACCTTAAATACAGCTGGAGGAATTTCTTCATTTCTAATATAAACTAGTTTTTTGGTTATAACAGTAATACACTCCTGGAAATTGAAATAAGAACACCGTGAATTCATTGCCCCAGGAAGGGGAAACTTTATTGACACATTCCTGGTGTCAGATACATCACATGATCACACTGACAGAACCACAGGCACATAGACACAGCCAACAGAGCATGCACAATGTCGGCACTAGCACAGTGTATATCCACCTTTCGCAGCAATGCAGGCTGCTATTCTCCCATGGAGACGATCGTAGAGATGCTGGATGTAGTCCTGTGGAACGGCTTGCCATGCCATTTCCACCTGGCGCCTCAGTTGGACCAGCGTTCGTGCTGGACGTGCAGACCGCGTGAGACGACGCTTCATCCAGTCCCAAACATGCTCAATGGGGGACAGATCCGGAGATTTTGCTGGCCAGGGTAGTTGACTTACACCTTCTAGAGCACGTTGGGTGGCACGGGATACATGCGGACGTGCATTGTCCTGTTGGAACAGCAAGTTCCCTTGCCGGTCTAGGAATGGTAGAACGATGGGTTCGATGACGGTTTGGATGTACCGTGCACTATTCAGTGTCCCCTCGACGATCACCAGTGGTGTACGGCCAGTGCAGGAGATCGCTCCCCAACCCATGATGCCGGGTGTTGGCCCTGTGTGCCTCGGTCGTATGCAGTCCTGATTGTGGCGCTCACCTGCACGGCGCCAAACATGCATACGACCATCATTGGCACCAAGGCAGAAGCGACTCTCATCGCTGAAGACGACACGTCTCCATTCGTCCCTCCATTCACGCCTGTCGCGACACCACTGGAGGCGGGCTGCACGATGTTGGGGCGTGAGCGGAAGACGGCCTAACGGTGTGCGGGACCGTAGCCCAGCTTCATGGAGACGGTTGCGAATGGTCCTCGCCGATACCCCAGGAGCAACAGTGTCCCTAATTTGCTGGGAAGTGGCGGTGCGGTCCCCTACGGCACTGCGTAGGATCCTACGGTCTTGGCGTGCATCCGTGCGTCGCTGCGGTCCGGTCCCAGGTCGACGGGCACGTGCACCTTCCGCCGACCACTGGCGACAACATCGATGTACTGTGGAGACCTCACGCCCCACGTGTTGAGCAATTCGGCAGTACGTCCACCCGGCCTCCCGCATTTCCACTATACGCCCTCGGTCAAAGTCCGTCAACTGCACATACGGTTCACGTCCACGCTGTCGCGGCATGCTACCAGTGTTAAAGACTGCGATGGAGCTCGGTATGCCACGGCCAACTGGCTGACACTGACGGCGGCGGTGCACAAATGCTGCGCAGCTAGCGCCATTCGACGGCCAACACCGCGTTTCCTGGTGTGTCCGCTGTGCCGTGGGTGTGACCATTGCTTGTACAGCCCTCTCGCAGTGTCCGGAGCAAGTATGGTGGGTCTGACACACCGGTGTCGATGTGTTCTTTTTTCCATTTCCAGGAGTGTACTTATCCCAAATGCCTTTCATGAATAATTTGAGGAAATGTATGAAGACTTTTCATTCATTACCTGAAGCAGAGCAGTTGTCTATAATTATTTAGGAGCTTTGGAATCCGCAAAGTGAAGTCTTAATTCTGCCTGGTGTTGGTAGGCACGGCTTCCGGTGCAAGCTTTCCGGCAGCAGACTGGCCCAGGTAAGTGGTTTATACTGTATTCAGGCAGAGCCTCGATGCTCGCCGGTCGTCCGTCAGGATTAGGCGCGGCGAAGCGCGTATCCCTCCCAACGTGACGGTCAGACTCTGCTGCTGGTAGCCGCTACCTGCCGCCTGAAACTGAGTGCCCGTCTATCTCCGAAAGTGTCTCCTCTTCCCCTGCCCGGAGTCGCCCGCTGCTCTGCATCGGCACAAGCTACGCGTGGGTTTCATGTTGACAAACCTTCCCAAGTCTACTGTCAATGTACTATTTGCTGACTCACGATGATGAATTCATCTTTTCAAACTTCAAATTAATAAAGAAATCTTTAAGTGATGTTTGACGACAGCAGGCCATTGCTACTTCATACACAACCTTTCGTGTTGGTATCTATTACATGGTACACATGAGCGTACGTTGTACAGCGGGTGACAAATTATTACACTCACTGAATGGACACGGCGGTTTTATTGTGCAGTTTGTGAAATTAAATTTTATTTATCACTAATATTCATTTGTGTGACCTTATTAAACTATTTCTAAATAAAAAAATATTTAAAACGCAGAATTTTATTGAACAACGCGAAGAGGAACAAAGTTTTCAGTGTTTCGTATGTCCTTTATCAGCGATCGAATCTTTAATTCTTCTAGGCATATTCATAATGCCTTTCTTCGATATATTCTGCTACTCAGGTGTCTTGTACCATGTCTGACAAGTTTTTCCAGCAGCCTGAATTTGTTAAGTGTAACCTACCTTTACAATCTCCCTCTTTAGTATTTGCCAGTCATTTTCAAATGACACTGGCCTATGTTTCGACATCCACCAGGGGTGTTTTCATCAGAATGAAATGGTGCTAAGTCGTAAAATTTTTATCAATGTAATTTTACGATTTAGCAAACATTTCATTCTGATGAAGACACCCGTAGTAGGTGTCGAAACCTAGGTCAGTGTATCTACCGGTAATGTGCAACCGGCTGGCTGAATAATACCATGTTGAAATCAGCATACTATTTCTGAGTAACACCCACGTTCAAAACTGTAAAATTTTTCAAATGTGTTCATGACTGGGGAGTTCTCTGGCCAGTTCGAAATATGAATTCAAGTTTCGATTAAATACTTAGTCATAGATTTTGCCTTTTGGCAGTGTGCAGAATTCTTCATAAACACGTAAGTACCGTCGAGAAACTATATCTTCACCTGGCGAAGAAAGCGAGTTCCCAGGACTGATCTTGATGCATCGTCTTTTTCAGAATATAAAGGCGTCCGTTTCCTTTGCTACTTAGTATAGACCAAACTAATATTGATAGAGGATGTTTGATTCGCTGAACTATGCACTCTTCGTGTAATTTTTCATGGCCCCTGCGTCTCACAAATTCCGTTTTGTCCTCAGAGAAGAAAACCTTAAATGAAACCACATGTCACATATGGAAGACTACTATCATAAAGGAAGGAGTAGGACGATATTATAGTTTATTTACTTACTCCACTCATCCACGGTAAAAGTTTTGCTCTTTTATGACAATTCTAGTCTTTTTAGGGTTACGTACCACAATACAAAAAAATGGAACCATTATAGGACCATTTTGTTGTCTGTCTGTCCGTCTGAACGTTCTAAACCCTGTTTGCCAGGAACCGGTAGATGTATAAAGGTGACAATTACGCAACTTGCTAAGACTGTAGTCCCTTCACAGAGTAGTAAACGTTAGCTTCTAAGGCAATGCAGTCATAAAAGATACGGCCATTTATGTCACATACTTCGGTACTCGTAAACCCACTCATCAAAACTTATAGAGTACTTCCCGTTGGTCTACAATCGTGGAATTTGGCATAAAGCGAGGTTTCACGCAACAACCAAAAGGAAAAAATTCGAAAATTGTGTCTTTGTAATTATATCACGCGAAAAAATTTTCATTTGTCATTTGTTATCCGAATCCGAATTCCTGGGACCGATATCTTGCCGGTAGCGATTGCCAACAGGGAAAATTCGTGGAAATGCCCGGTCCCTAGAAAGGATGAACTGTCTATATACATAATTAATGTTCCGACCTAACGACAAGCGCCACCACGACGATGAAGGACGGACGGACAGAGGGGGCCAATAGTACGCTGAATGGGACGACACCAAAACATGAGCGGCACCTAGGCCAAGAAAATATAAGCTTCGCTCCGCCTAGTCGCGGCCGTAACGAAAGACGAGCTGTCGTACAAACGCTATTGCAGTGACTTATGAACTGATTTGTTCTGTTTCCTACGACGTGTAGCGAAGGACACTGATTATTTACATGTCGCCATTTGCTTGCGACACACCTTTGTGATTAAACAATCTTAAGTATGGTCAAGTTAACTTCAATAAACTCTATTAATAGGATTAGCTTGAATTGTTGTCTAGCGACCCGAGCAAACACCTTCCTACGCACTCCATATTAGACGAGTAGAAGGGATACTACAATTAAGCTTGTTAGGAGCTCTCAGTGCACGAGTCCTATAAGCATCTGGACCATTTTTTTTTTTACATCACTGGGGCAAGTTTTTGCTTCTTGGCAGGTCCACGGCACCGCACACATTACCTACGAAAATGTCCAATTCATTTTTTGTCTATTACTAGTAGTTTGTGCAGAGAAAGCGAGAGCATATGAAAACTTCGCTCGTCGTTTTTGAAGGCGGAATAGAACATTGCGGGCTGCATAAATCAACATGGTAGGGGCAACTGAATTGCCCCATATCTAGACGTGACTGTTTTAATATGTCGGACATTATAGAAAAATTTCACCGGTTTCTTCTCACGACTAAATTACTCGAAAACGCTTAGGTTCTTTTACTTTTCATGTTGCTAACAAAAAACACCAGTAATTTTGAAAGCCAGTTCTGTGTTTGTATGAAAATCGTTGTTTGCTATCCGCAGACATTGCTCTTTAGGATTACTTTGCTTACAAATATAGAACAAATTTAAATTCTCAAAGGTAATATGTAGCTGATGTTTGCTGAGTCAAACATAAGCAACGCTTCAACGACGTTGTGACGCAACAATAGTACTACATCCTCGCTCTTTGCTTTCTCTTCGCCTTAAGGACTGAAACGTCTACACTAACGAGGTAATACACACTATTTGTGGCATTTGGAAAGATATTCTATTGGCGTGTATTTCGCAACAGTTGGCACAAAAGAGAAGCATGAATCATTTCGTAATTCTTTGCGCAGAGGATATGACAGTAGACTCGTTTGGAAGACTGGGTCATCATGATTTTCTATTTCTTGGTTGCACGTAACCTCTTGGGGCGATTTCCGGGAATAGTTCTCAGCCCTTGTCTAAATGAGGCATCTCATAGAGTGTAACTGTAAATTCCTGAGTGAGAAAAGATTGGCACAGTGCACGTATCTACGTCCTTCGACGTGTAAAGTACATCATATCCTAAGTACAAAGATGAAGGTACTGATACAGGGTTGTAACGTATATTACGTGCGGAGACCAAAGGCCAGGGACGAAAATAATAAAATGCAGTTATCTACAATTATACGTACCACCATTATGGCCTAGCTATATCTCGAGACGTGGTAATTAGAGAGAAAAATGTGAAGCAAGACCGAAATTGAAACTTCCTGGCAGATTAAAACTGTGCGCCGGACAAACACTCGAACTCGGGACCTTTGCCTTTCGCTGGCAAGTGCGGTTGTGCTCTCAATGGTGTTACAGTTTCAGTGGCTGGCAGCATATTTTGATAAAAATTATAGCTGTCATACCTCTGTTGAACATTCACTGTGCATTGTGACGTAGTTTGTTCCCACAGACAAACAATAAAAAAAATTGGCTCTGAGCACTAAGGGATTTAACATCTGAGGTCATCAGTCCCCTAGAACTTAGAACAACTTAAACCTAACTAACCTAAGGACATCACACACATCCATGCCCGAGGCAGGATTCGAACCTGCGACCGTAGCGGTCGCGCGGTTCCAGACTGACGCGCCTAGAACCGCTCGGCCACACTGGCCGGCGGCAAACAATCGTCGGGCTTTTTACAATATATTTGTGAGCAAGCTTAGGTTGATACTTTACTTATTTCTTTCACAACTGCACTGTTTTGAAGTAAACAACAATACTGAATTGTCTATTAGGACATGGTATCTGTTATCAGGTGAATTTTTCTTTTGTTAGTGCATGATTCTTTCTCTCAGGGATATTATCTTTTCTCATCACTTTTACTTACGTGCATAAGTAAATATGAGACGGGTTCTTGAATGTCCACTGTTATTCATGTATCAACTTTACATTTTGAACGTGGTGGCTAAAATATAGTTGCCGTTAGCTGAATTGAATGTAATTTTGTTAATTTCTATTTGGGAAGGGAGAGAATTTCAATTGCTGCCGTGGAGCGGCCAAGATAAAACTTACTGAACTCATGGAATCTGTATAATTTAAAAAATGAACTTTAACGTAATTTAATTATCTGTTGCAGTTTAGAAAGGTTCTTACAACGAAATCTCTCGCATTCACAGTTACTGTAAACACTTTGAGATATAAACTAATACTTCGGCGCGCAATGGCCGACCAGAGGCTGCATCGGAAGATGAGCTTCTCGCCGTGCAAATTACTGAAAAAATGCTTATTAAAAATAATTCGCCGCTGCGACCATTTGAGGTAACAACTATTACAAAGAATTCATTTTGTGATAACAATAATTAGTTTATTTTAGCAGAATACCGAATAACTTACATAAAATATGTGTAGCCGTTCAATGGCTGCCTTCCGTATCGCGAAACAATACAGTGTGTGTACCATAAAGTACGTCATTCCTCCTCGGCCGTACAATCGCGTCTCTTTTCGATCCTTTTTTATTTTCATAGATATGTATTAAAGGTGTTACTCTTAAATTACCGCTGCATATCAGTTGTTTCAAGAACATTAACTGTATCTTTTATACTAATTATATTCATAAAATACGTTCACTGGGGTTTAAAACCGATAAAAATGTCCATATATATGTGACGTCCCGTCACATATCGCATCATTAGAAAACGTACGACTGAAATATACGTCTGTCAATCTCAGAATGTTGCTAAATGGCACGTAATATGAAAATCTCTTAACTCATATTTAAAAGTACTGCCTGAAAAATAATTTTTGAGATCCGTATCGCCAAAAGAAAGAGTGGTCATTGCATAAGCTGTGTGCTAAATCGATAGTCTGGAACTTGCTACGAAATTTGCCGTCCGCGGGCAGAGAGTATGGGATACGGAGACGTGAAAAGAGAAGGCGCGGCTGAATAGGGGGAGGAAGACGGCGAACGCGGCGCGGAAAGACGAAGAGAGTGGGGCGTCAGGACAGAGAGGAACCGCCACGCAATGACCTCAACGTGGCGCCCCCAGCCGCGCCATACTGTGCTTGGGGGTCGGGGGTGCAGCCGCGGACTTCGCAGCTGGACGTGGACCGCCGTAGAGCGGCTTTTATTCGATTACGTATCGCCGCGGCGACAAAATAACGCCAGCTGCGCCAGACGTTTCGGAACAATCACGAGGCGACCTATTGTTCACCGTGGCCCGGCTGCACACGGCGTCCGCTTTGTGTGCCGCCAAATGGGCAATCGGAAGCGGAAATAGGCGTAGGAAACAAAACGGCAAGTAGTCGAATTTCGGAATTCGCTCCCCTCTATAGACTGCGGGAATGAGTTTAAACTAACGTGACACAGCATCATTAGCGCAGCAGCTGATGTGAGGCATTCCTATTGACAGTCGTTCTGGACAGGGCACGCTAGGAAAAAACTGTGGCTCAACGCCGTCCTTGTTCGTTTGTTTTCAAGGCCTGTTTAAGACCGCGAGAGGTTCGCAGCTCTGATAAATTAGGGCCCCCCTTTGAAGCAGTACATCCTCATAATCATTTTGAACGTGTTATTTTACTTCCACATGATATGCGATAGTCAATTCCCGTAAAATATTACTTTGCTAATTTAAGCAATTGCATATCTACCATTTTTAATCGACATATACATTGGTGATGATACTAAAACTAATCGTCAAAACAATTTTTTTAGATCTATTAACACATGTAGCGTTGCTCTTGGGGAGCGAAAAGAAAAAGAATTGTTTTATATTTTAAAATGTCGAAAAAGTGAATATTTTGGTGGGTCACTTGGCAACAGAATCAGGGATTGATTACACTATTCTAATAACATTCGTTGAGCGTTAAATACCTGAACAAGAGCAGCATATTGATATATTTGAGATCGTTCGGAAGAAACATTGTCATTTCTATGCATTTTTATAGTCCCGATGTAGTCATACCCGCAACAACACTAAGGGACCAGAAGATTTATAGACTTTATAAGAAATGCAACACTACACAATTAAAAAAGAGTTGGTTCAGAAATAATAGGAAAACGGTAATGTTCCTTATTCCTCACGCTGTGTTCAGCCCATCAACATGATCGTAATTTCTGGCGATGAACTAACACAAAATAATTATCATTCAAGTAAATAAGGAGATGGAAATCATCAAGGTTAATTTACTAAAAGAACCACGCATATCTTTGACACACCTTTTTTTGATGCTACGTACTTTTTCATATTAAATTACAATAGATGACCATTGTGGTTAAATACTTTATACATAACAGTCAAAATGTCCTTTTGATGCTGTCTGTTAGTGATCAATTACAAGAAACTACATGTTTTCTGATTGGAAAAATAACAATTATCATATTCACTCACTATTTTCACATGAAATATAAAATACCGTTGCGGAACGCAGCAAGTCCGCCTCTGCCTTTCAGGGAATACAAACAGTAAAAGGTGAGGCGCCAAATGCCTCATTTGTCTTGAAACAACAGAATTCTTTTTTATATCATTAATCGATACATGTACATAGAGATTAACAGGCACCGCGCAAGAACGGCAAAGATAAAGAATAATAGAATCTGTCGCTGCTATGCGATGGTTCATTTCTTTTACTTTACAATTGTTCGATAACTTTAGGCCATCAGGGTGTACTATTGAGCGTATATTAATGTTTGTTAGGTGAAAATTACTAATATTACACACAACAAGAAGAGAGATTGTTGTTTTGCCTTAGTAAATACTCCACGGTCAGGCAGTTTTTGTGTCCTTCGATATACTATGACTGATAATCCAGTGAAGTGGCTATACAGCAACGAGTGAAAGCAGGTGAGATCAACATTAGATCATCAATACTCATCGATTCTCAGTCTCTGCAGTTCGTGACACTTGTCAGCACTGTCCCAAACCATATCTGCAATACTACAGGGCGTGTGAATTTACGTTGCGACGCCTCAGAATAACGTTCAGTTCTAACTTTCCGGTTCTGGCTTTCTGAGTAGGTCATACTGTTTATTTTCTGGAGAGCCCGCACTTTCTCGGTGTGTGTATGTACAGAGCATCAGACACTTTTCAGAATGATGCCATGGAGATTTTCTGCCTTTTTCCACACCTAAGAGCCTTGTTCGTTCAACAGAGGGAAAATATTGGAGGGCAGGAGATTGTTCAACATCTTCACTTAAGTTTTACTGGTCAGTGGTCGGAATCTTCGCCAGCACTCGTCAGCAAGTTCCTGCTGTGATCAGACACAGAAAAGTTCCAGAGCAACCAGAAGGAGAATACTTCTGTCCAGGCCTTAGCAGAGTAATGACTTACTGTTGTCTTTTGCAGACGAATAATTTCAGTTTATATTTTCGCAGAGTTAAGACTTCTGATTATGACAGGAGAGATGGGTCAAGAGATGACCCTTATTCACATTCCGTGTGCTTGGTAAGACGAGTCATCGTTGCGTGTGAAGTTGTTTTTTTGAGACGCAGACTTAACTCTCTCCCTTCAGGAGCCAAGTACGTGACGTTAAAGTCACGCGTTCAGCTTGTTGCTCTTAGTGTCCATTTGTGACAGTCGTATGATGTTTGGTCCTATTTTTCCTTGTGCTTTCAGTATTTATCTATCATCGTACTCAATCACTAGCCACGTCTGCGAATTATTAACGTAGTGTGTTTCATCCTCTCCACCCACCTGTGCCTAGGTTATACTTTAGAAATATAATCCCTTGCCTGTTTGTCAATGGTTCCTTTTAGCTCTTTTTTTCAGTCATCATCTTCGTCTGATTTGATGGGGCGCGCCACGAATTCCTCTCCTGTGCCAGCTTCTTCATGTCAGAGTAGACGTTACAACCTAGGTCCTCAATGATTTGCTGGATGTATTCCAATCTCTGTATCTCTGTAAAGTTATTACCCTCTGAAGTTCCATCTAGTGCCATGAAAGTTATTCCTTGATGACTTAACATATTTCCCATCGTACTGTTCCTTCTACTTGTCACTGTTTTTCCTCTCCGATTCTGCACAGAACTTCCTCATCCATTACCTCATCAGTCCACCTTAATTGTCAACATTCGTTTGCAGCATCACGTCTCTTCTGTTCCGGTTTCCTCACAGTCCAACATCCTTAGAGATTGCTTCCGCAAATTAAGGACCTACTTTCGATACAAGTAGATTTCTCTAGACCAGGAATGCCCTTTTTGCTGGTGTTAGTTTGTTTTTATTGTTCTTGCTCCGTCCGTCATGGGTTACTTTGCTGCGAAAGTAGCAGAACTCCTTCACTTAATCCACTTCGTGCCCATCAGTCCTGATGGTAAGTGCACTATGTGATCAAAAGTATCCGGACACCTGGCTGGAAATGATTTACAAATTCGTGATGCCATCCATCGGTAATGTTGGAATTCAATGTAGTGTTGGCCGACCCTTAGCCTTGATGACAGCTTCCATTCTTGCAGGCATACGTTCAATCAGGTGCTGGAAGCTTTCTTGGGGAATGGCAGACCATTCTTCATGGAGTGCTGCACTGAGGAGAGGTATCGATTTCGGTCGGTGAGGCCCGGCACGAATTCGGCATTCCAAAACATCCCAAAGGTGTTCGATTTGATTCAGGTCAGCACTCTGTGCAGGCCAGTCCATTAGAGGGATGTTATTGTCGAGTGACCACTTCGCCACAGGGCGTGCATTATGAACAGGTGCTCAATCGTGTTGAAAGATGCAATCGCCATCCTCGAATTGCTCTTCAACAGTGGGAAGCAAGAAGGTGCTTAAAACATCAGTATAGGCCTGCGCTTTGATAGTGCCGCTCAAACCAACAAGGGGTGCAAGTCCCCTCCATGGAAAACCGGACCACAACGTAACACCACCGCCTCATAATTTTACTGTTGGTACTGTATACGCTGGCAGATGACGTTCACCAGGCATTCGCGATACCCACACCCTGCCATCTGATCGCCGAATTTTGCATTGTGATTCGTCACTCCACACAACTTTTATCCACTGTTCAGTTGTCCCATGTTTACGCTCCTTACACCAAGCGAGGCGTCGTTGGCATTTACCGACCTGATGTGTGGCTCATGAGCAGCCGCTCGACTATGAAATCCAAGTTTTCTCACCTCCCGCCTAACTGTCGTCGTACTTGGAGTGGATCCTGACGCAGTTTGGAATTCTTGTGTGATGGTCTGGATAGATGTCTGCCTATTATACATTACGACCCTCTTCAACTGTCGGCGGTCTCTGTCAATGAACAGACGAGGTCGCCCTGTACGCTTTTGTGCTGTACGTGTCCTTTCAAGTTTCCACTTCACATCGGAAACAGTGGACCCAGGGATGTTTAGGTGTATGAAAATTTCACGTACAGACGTATGACACAAGTGACGCCCAATCACCTGACCACGTCCGAAGTTCGTGAGTTCCGCAGGGCGCCCTATTCTGCTCTCTCACGATGTCGAATGACTACTGAGGTCCCTGAGATGAAGCAGCTGGCAGTAGGTGGCAGAACAATGCATCTAACATGAAAAACGTATGATTTTGGGGGTGTCCGGACACTTTTGATCACATCGTGTGTCTCGATGTCCTTATTTCTGCTATTTCTCATTACTTTCGTTTTTCCTCGATTTACTCTTAATCCATATTCTGTACGCATTACAGTATTCTTTCCGTTAACAGATGTTGCAAATCTTCTTCACTTTCACTAAGGATAATAATGTCGTCAGCGACTCTTATCACTGATATTCTTTCACCTTGAATTTTAATTCCACTCTTCTTTTTTTTTATTTCCGTCATTGGTTCTTTTGTGTATAGATCTGACCAGTAGGGGCGAATGCTGCATCCCTGTCTTATAACCTTTTTAATCCCAGCACATCTTTCTAGGTCATCCACTGTTATTATTCCCTCTTTACTCTTGTGCGTGTTGTATACTACCCGTCTCCCCCTATAGATTATCCCTGTTTTCACCAGAATTTTGAATATCTTGTACCATTTTCCAGTGTCTGCAGGTTTCCTTTGTTTTACTTCAATTATCAGCCGTAGAGCCAGAACTGCCCCTTATATTCCTTTACCTTTCTTAAAGCCAAACCGATCGTCATCTGACACACCCCCTGTTTTCTGTTCCTTTCTTCTGTACATTATTCTTGTAAGCAACTTGCATTCATGAACTGTTAAGCTGATTGTGCGATAATTATCGCACTTGTCAATCTTACAGTCTTCGGAATCGTGTGGATGATACTTTTCCGGAAGTCAGAAGCTGTGTCCTCAGACTCATACATTCCTCACATCAACGTGAGTAGTTATGTTGAAACTTCCTCCAATGATTCCAGAAATTCTGAAGGGATGTTATCTATCCCTTCTGCCTTATTCGATCTTAAATTCTGATTCTTATACTGGATCCCCTGTTTCTTCTATGCCGAGTCCTGTCTCTTCTTCTATCACGTCATCAGTCAAATCTTCCCCCTCATAGACGCCTTCAACGTACTTTTCCCACTTATCCGCTCGCTTCTCTGAATTTAACAGAGGAATTCGTAGTGCAGTGTTAATGTTACCGCCATTGCTTTAAATTTCACCGATTGCTATATGCTGAGTTAGTCCTTCCGACAATCATTTCTTTATCGATTTCTTCATATGTTTCATGGAGACATTTCGTATTAGCTTCCCTGCATTTTCTATTTATTTCATTCCTCAGCGATTTGTATTTCTGTATTTCCGAACTTCCCGAAACACTTTCGAACTTCCTCCTGTCATCGATCAACTGAAGTATTTCTTCTGTTACCCATGGTTTCATCACAATTACCCTCATTGTACCTACGCTTTTCTCTCGAACTTCGGTGATTGCCCTTTTTAGGGGTGTCCAGTTCTCTTCACTTGAACTTCCTACTGAGCTATTCCTTACGACGGTATTTACCGCCTCGGAGAACTTTAACAGTATCTCCTCATTCCTTAGTACTTACATATCCCACTTCTTTGCCCATCGATTCTTCTTGCCTATTCTCGTAAACTTTAGCCTTCATACACTACTAAATTGTTATCTGAGTCTATATCTGCTCCTGTGTATACCTTAAAGTCCAGCGTCTGACTTCGGAATCTCTGCCTGACCATGATATAATCGAACTGAAATCTCCCTCTATCTCTCAGCCTTTTTCAAGGATACCTCCTTGTCGTGTGATTCTTGAATAGAATATTCGTTATTACTAACAGAATTCAATTAGCCTTTCTCCTCTCTCATCCTGAATACCAAGCCCATATTCTCTCGTAAGCGTTTCTTTTGTTCCTTTCTCTACAGCCCTATTGTAGTCCCACATGATTATTAGACTTTCATCTCCCTTTACATACTGAATTACTCGTTGAATATCCACATATATTTTCTGAATCTCCTCATCTTCAGCTTGCGGCGTCGGCAAGTATATCTGATCTATTGTTGTCGGCGTTAGTTGCTGGCGATTGTGATGAGAACAATCCTGTCACTGAACTGTTCACAGTAACATACTCTCTGCCCTATCTTCCTAGTCATAACGACTCTCATACCATTTTCTGCTGCTGTTAATATTGTCCTATACTCATCCGACCAAAACTCCTTGTCTTCTTTCCATTTCACTTTACTGACGCTCACTATATCTAGATTGAGTCTTTGCATTTGCCTTTTCAGATTTCTAGCTTTCCCTACCACGTTCAGACATATGACATTCCACGCCCCAACTAATAGAACGTTATCATTCTGTTGGTTATTAAATCATTTTCTCATGTCACCTCCCATTTTGCAGTCCCCTCCTGGACATCCGAGTTTGGGATCAGTCCGAAATCTTATGCCGGTGGGGAAATCATCATGATGCTTTTCCAGCTACAGGCCACGTTCCCTGAGGATGCATATTATTTAATGCAGTGGTTTCCATCGCCTTCCGCATCTTCATGCCGTTAATCATTGCTGATTCTTCCGCCTTTAGAGACAGTTTCTCACCCCTAAAAACAAGATAGTGCCTTGGATCTCTGTGTGCTCCTTCTCCCTCACTGACAATGTCGTTGGCAGAATAAGGTTCAAATGGCTCTGAGCACTATGGGACTTAACTTCTGAGGTCATCAGTCCCCTAGAATTTAGAACTACTTAAACCTAACTAACCTAAGGACATCACACACATCCATGCCCGAGACAGGATTCGAACCTGCGACCGTAGCGGTCACGCGGTTCCAGACTGTAGCGCCTAGAACCGCTCAGCCACCGCGGCCGATGCAGAATAAGGGTGACTTCAGATGCAGCAAGTCTGCGGCCCCCAGAAGAACCGAATATACATATGACATCAAACACATTTTTTTTCACAAGACCACAACTCGTACCCGGCCCGGAATTATACAACACAATGGCAATAACTGAAATTGATAAAATATTTTCGTAACTATGAAAACTTTAAAACACAGCTTTAAATAAAATATGTACGGCACTGCAAAACTACACAGCAGTTACTTTACTCGAAAAAGGCAATAAATTCTAATACCCGTTTGGTAAGAATAGTTAGTGAACTGTTGCAGCAATAAACTAATGGACGACTGACTGCAAATTTAAGGTTACTAAACAAGAATGTGTTTCAATAACCCTAGCCCGCTTAGGATAACTCAGTGAAATCGAAATCCCACAAAACCTTGAAAGGTAACTTTAATAAGCATATGAAAATAAAGTACCTCCTTTTGAAAAGCAACCAGCACTCTGACACACCATATTCACATGAGTCTAATAAAGCCCAATGCAGGACAAAGTGCGGACAATGCCGAGGAAAAGCTCTGTTCTTTCCAGACACAGACAATATTTTTCTGCCACTACACAGCAGCTTCCCTATGTGACGACAACTAAAGGCGCTTACCACTAATCGTATTCCACCTTAGCGAGCCACAAAAACGCCGTCGCCCAGTATGGTTACAGCAGCCAACTCGACGCTCTGCAACGCGCCGACATCCTTCACGCCGAGAGCCGTCTCCACATATAAAGCCGTAGACGGCGGATTAATAGCACATCACAACATTGCTCGGCTTCTAGTGCTGTCAGTTACAAGTTTTCAAGTATACTTCGGCACCCAACCACCTCATGCCCGCCGTAAACTCAGCTTCGACGAAGCACTGCAATACGCTCAGGGGTAAATCAACATATTCACTTTCCTTGGAAACAGCTGTCTACATCGAACCGCATGTTTCTTCTGTATCTTCGGCGCTGATACATCGTGGGCCGACGACAAGACTCTCTGCAATCGACAACAGATCGTCTCAAGCTAAAGGCCGCATATACAATACGCATCACAGGAACTTTTCAAATGAAAACTACAACAATGGAAATGCCGTGTGGCTAGGGCCTTTCGTCGGGTAGACCGTTCGCCTGGTGCAAGTCTTTCGAGCTGACACCACCCCGACTTGTGTGTCGATGGGAAGGAAATGATGATGGTCAGGACAACACAACACCCAGTTCCTGAGCGGCGAAAATCTCCGACCCACCCGCGAATCGAACCCGGGCCGTTAGGTATGACGTTCCGTCACGCTGACCAATCAGCTACCAGGGGCGGACACTGCAACACTACCTTGCTGAGGATTACCTCTAGATGATCGAATATCGGTTAAGAGACTGGCAGTAAATGTGGAACATGCATAAACGAACATTGAACGTGTACATCACCATAGAAATCCGCCACTGTCGGATTGCGCTGCTGGGGACAAATCACTGGAAACGGCAATAACCGCAGAATACCTAAGGGTAACCATACGGAACAATCAAAAGTAGGACCACCACGTGAAACAAATACTAGGAAAAGCAAATACCAGTCTGAAATTTATGGGAAGAATCAGATCGTTATCTACCTGTAACTTACCTGGATGTTAAATGAAGAACCAACACCTCTACCATCGAGGAATCATGGATGCAGTAGTAAAACAAGAGGTTTACTTGACAGAATTCATACAGCAGCCGAAGACTTCGTCTCGATGGCTTGCATTGCCTGCCTCCGGCGGCGTGTTGGCGGTGCGCAGATGCCAGAGGCCTGAGTTACTTGTGCCAGTAGCCTTAGCGCCGAAGCTGCACCAGTGGCACACCGAAAACTAAGGCGACGAGTCGCGGAATAACAAAAGCTGCTCGGAATAGAAGAACATTAAGGCGCAGACTGCGAACCGAGGACCCCTTGTAGGCGTCCAACAGTCGGTGGATGCCAGCCTGCAGCACGCCTCAGCTGATACGCGCCACTGCAGGCCTCGACAGCACGAGGTCTAGGCGCGGCCCACAGACCAGGGGCTGTCAGAGGCAGCGGCTACGTGTAGGCAGGACTGAAGTCTCACATGGGGTTGACCACTGGCACGTCTCGCTCAGACAGCCAGAGCGACCATCATTTTTATTGTTTCGCTCCGGTGTTGTTAAAAAAGGACGCCGCTTCTTGTTACGTACGGTGCCCTGGCAAAAAGCTTCAGGTCCAAGCGTGTGGTAACCACGCTGGCTGTAGGAAAAGAGTGGAGAAAGGAGGGAAGGAAAATTAGGATTTGACTCACATCAACATCGCGGTGGAGCACACCCTGGGAATGTTTCACTGATGGGGAACGATATGGACCTTGTCCTTTCAAAGGAACCATCTCGGCATTTCCCTGTAGCGATTTAGGAAACTCACGAAATGCCTAAATGTTGATGGCCGAACGTCGATTTGAATCGTCATCCTCCCGAGCTCGGTTCGAAGTGTTGGCTTCACCATGCTTACTGAGCACTTCTCTGCCCACCACATCGGAATTAACGCTGGCAGAAAGCGACCTGTCTGCAGACAGATTGTCTCCAATAACATTTCATATACAAAAAAACTACAAAAGATCTTATTTTACTCCATATAGTGATAATACCAGATTAGTGGGAAAAGCGAATTGGTACCAACTGCAATCGTAGATTTCACGAGAGTTTAGTAATCTAAGGTTAATTTAGACAGGGTCAATAGTAGATATCAAAAGAGTTTACGTGCACAGTGTTCCATGGTAAACTATGAATAACATGTGTAATACTCTAAAAATCGGATTTAGCTATTTCTGGAGCCTATCCCTTCCCTAATGTATGCAGGCCATATGACAATAACTTCCGTAGAGTACAACATCGCCTACTATTTGATGCAAGAAAAAGAGAGGTACTCTCATGGAATTCATGCAAAGTATTTGAGAAATACCGGGAATACACTTCAGTCGTGAAACTTTCTATACTTTTTATGCCTGGAATTCACAGTCATGTAGAACTTCATAAAAGACACCATATTTACGCCAGTGACTGTAACACTTTTTTTGTTTCAAAATTGCAATTTCGGCCTTAGGCCATTACCAAGTGCCTATTTTTGTGGTTTTAAGCCATGTCAACTTAAAATGAGCTGACACATCTATATGTCTTTTTTTTTTTTTTCCTTTATTGAATTTCAATTCCCCCCGAAGGGGGCGGGCTGGCAGCAGCTTAGGACGCCGCTCTGCAGCCTACAGGTTTTCTGACAAAGAGCAGGAGAATAAATAATAATAAAAAACAGGCGATAAAATCGGGGACTCATTGAGTAACAAGGTGAAAAGAAAATGGGGAAATGAAAACAAACAACAGAGGGATGATGAAGCGAATAAAAAAATACATACGGAGCAGACAGGGGAAACAATAGACAATTAAGAAAACACGGCGACAGTCTGGATTCTGTTCGCAAAGTATATAAAACGCACACCCAGCGACAGCATGGTTTCTGTTCGCAACACAACACTGAATAGTCACTAGAACACAGCACGAAAAAGTCGGCAAAGGTGACACCACAGTCGAGAGCAGGTGGGGGGAAATTGAACAGGAGATGGGAAAACAAAAAGGGGGGGAAAGGAGAGTAAAAGCGAAGGGGGGGGGGACCGGGAAAGGAGCTGATGGAGGATGAGGACCCATAAGAGGGGTGGGGGCAGACACGACAGGGAGGGGGGTAGGCAGAGGAGGGGAATACAAAAGGACTGGGGGGGAGAAGGGAGGTAGGGAGAGGTGTAGTGGGGAGGAAACAGGACGGAAGGGGGGGGAAGAGGGAGCCCAGGGAAAGGACAGAGGAAAGGAGGGGGAGGGAGGATCAGAGTTGATAGGAAGGATAAATGGAGGGAGAGAGGGCATCATCCGGGAGGGGGAGTTGACGGAAGCCACCTTGGGAAAGGAGATGGAGGGTGTAGAGATGGAGGGTAGGGGGGACACAACGGTGAAGACGGGGCAGGGGGCGAGGATGGGAGAGGAGAGGAGCAACCAGGGGGTGAGGGGGTTCAAGACGGCGGGAGGTGTAGAGGATGCGGATATGTTCGAGGAAGAGGAGCAGATGGGGGAAAGGAATGAGATCATAGAGGAGCCGCGTGGGGGACGGGAGGCGGATACGGAAGGCGAGGCGGAGTGCATGACGCTCAAGGATCTGGAGGGACTGATAGAATTTGGGGGGGGGGCAGATATCCAGGCAGGATTGGCATAACAGAGGATGGGACGGATTAAGGATTTGTAGGTGTGGAGGATGGTAGAGGGGTGCAACCCCCATGTCCGGCCAGAGAGGAGTTTGAGGAGGCGGAGGCGGTTGTGGGCTTTGGATTGGATGGATCGGAGATGAGGGATCCAGGTGAGGTGACGGTCAATGGTGAGGCCAAGGTAGGTGAGGGTGGGGGTGAGACGGACAGGACGTGCGCAGACAGTAAGGGAGAAATCCAGGAGCCGGAAGGAGCGAGTGGTACGACCTACGATGATTGCCTGGGTCTTGGAAGGATTGAGTTTCAGGAGCCATTGGTTACACCATGCAGCAAAAAGGTCAAGGTGATTCTGGAGAAGGCGTTGGGACCGTTGGAGGGTAGGAGCGAGGGCGAGGAATGCGGTGTCATCAGCATATTGCAAGAGGTGCACTGGAGGGGGGGGTTGGGGCATATCTGCTGTGTACAGGAGGTAGAGGAGAGGGGAGAGGACAGAGCCCTATCTATATGTCTTTGTCATTAGTATTAAATACATTCGTGACGCTGTTACATATTGCGAGCACACACATCCATATGTCATAAAACAACATAGTCTGAAGACACTCATGTTCGTTAGCCCATCACTAGTCGGGAAACGTTATTATTATTGTTACTATTATCACCATTATTATCCCAAATACGAGTCCAACGTCTTCAGAGCAGCACGATCTCGATACGTTTACGGTGTCCAGTTAAGGATACTTCAACATCTCTGCTCCACTAACACTGCGGATTGTCACGAATAGATTGAAACCACGACAGGCCCTACTCATCCCGATAGGAGAGTTACACCCCGAGAAGCACAATGCCATCGTTGGTCGAACTCACTGAACGTTGTGAAGCATTACGGAATCTTCGGCGAAGGAAATGGGGAGCTTAATTCACAATAGGAAAATTAAGGCGCATTTTAAATGTGCTTTTGATAGAAGAGGGCGTTGTACAAATGTTAAAAAACATAATAAATACAGTCATGTAGGAGCAGCTAAACTTTACAATATCCCAAGAATTTTGGATTTTTCTTCTTTTGTTCTCTCTTAGCTCCCTTAAACGCTTATTGCGAAATGTACTTGCCATTCTGTTGATCTTTGTAAAATGGAACTTAAAACTCTTACACTACTGGCCATTAAAATTGCTACACCACGAAGATGACATGCAACAGACGCGAAATTCAACCGACAGGAAGAAGATGCTGTAATATGCAAATGATTAGCTTATCAGAGCATTTACACAAGATTGGCGCCGGTGGTGACACCTACAACGTGCTGATATCACAAAAGTTTCTAACCGATTTCTCATACACAAACAGCAGTTGACCGGCGTTGCCTGCTGAAACTTTGTTGTGATGCCTCGTGTAAGGAGGAGAAATGCGTACCATCACGTTTCCGACTTTGGTAAAGGTCGGATTGTAGGCTATCGCGATTGCGGTTTATCGTATCGCGACATTGCTGCTCGCGTTGGTCAAGATCCAATGACTGTTAGCAGAATATGGAATCGGTGGGTTCAGAAGGGTAGCACGGAACGCCGTGCTGGATGCCAACGGCATCGTATCACTAGCAGTCGAGATGACAGGCATCTTATCCGCATGGCTGTAGCGGATCGTGCAGCCACGTCTCGATCCCTTAGTCAACAGATGGGGACGTTTGCAAGACAACAACCATCTGAACGAATAGTTCGACGACGTTTGCAGCAGCATGGACTGTGAGCTCGGAGACCATGGCTGCGGTTAACCTCGACACTGCATCACAGACAGGAGCGCCTGCGATGGTGTACTCAATGACTAACCTGGGTGCACGAATGGCAAAACGTCATTTTTTTCGGGTGAATCCAAGTTCTGTTTACAGCATCATGACGGTCGCATCCGTGTATGGCGACATCGCGGTGAAAGCGGATTGGAAGCGTGTATTCATCATCGCCATACTCGCGTATCACCTGGCGTGATGGTATGCGGTGCCATTGGTTACACGTCTCGGTTACCTCTTGTTCGCAATGACGGCACTTTGCACAGTGGACGTTACATTTCAAATGTGTTACGACCCGTGGCTCTAACCTTCATTCGGTCCCTGCGAAACGCTACATTTCAGCAGGATAATGCACGACAGCAAGTTGCAGGTCCTGTACGGGCCTTTCTGGATACAGAAAATATTCGACTGCTGCCCTAGCCAGCACATTCTCCAGATCTCTCACCAGTTGAAAACGTCTGGTCAATAGTGGCAGAGCAACTGGCTCGTCACAATACACCAGTCACTACTCTTGATGAACTGTGGTATCGTGTTGAAGCTGCGTGGGCAGCTGCACCTGTACACGCAATCCAAGCTCTGTTTGACTCAATGCCAAGTCGTATCAAGACCCTTATTACTGCCATAGGTGGTTGTGCTAGGTACTGATTTCTCAGGATGTATGGTCCCAAATTTCTTGAAAATGTAGTCACATGTCAGTTCTAGTATAATATATTTGTCCAATGAATACCTGTTTATCATCTGCATTTCTTCTTGGTATAGCAATTTTAAAGGCCAGTAGTGTATATGCACTGGGTGTCTCATATAACTTTGCGACCTCATACATTTCCTAAATGAAACAAAATGTCAAAAATGCAATTGGCCAGATATACACCTTAGTCAGGGGCTCTCACACAATAGGCACGAATGCACAGTCCATACAAGTAAACAAACAGCACGTTAAGCACGAAGTTACATTTATTTTAAATGGCAAATATGTGTATTTTAAACTGAAATAATAGCTAGAGGTAAAGCTGGTGAGGACATATTTCGCTTCACTGCTCTAAAGCTTGTAATCTCTGTAATATTTAAGACTTTAAATAATGGAAACGGTGCCACATCTCTGCCGTAATGCTGTAATGCCGTAATGCGGGTTGCCTGCACCGTCCTGACGCCTGCTGTGAGAAACCCGTGCTCTGCGCATTATGGCAGAAGCTGTGGCGCAGTTGCCATCTATGTAACCTAGAAAGCATGAGGCTTAAAACATTGAAAACTATTCTGCCGTTGTTAATTGTATCTCTAGTTTTCACTGTCGTAGAAAAGATGTACATATGTCATTTAAAGAAACGTAACTTTGTGTTGAAAATAATATTTGTTACTCGTAGTAATTGTGCATTCCTGTCCGTTGCGTGAGCTCCTGACATAGTTGCAACTCTGGTCAGTAGCAGTTTCCGCATTTTGTTTCCTTTCGGAAATATATGAGACGGTATAGATGGGACATTATACAGATTACTCTTTAGTTATGTTACTGTTCAATTATCTTAATATAGTTCGTTTTAATGTAATGTGTAGATTGTGCTTTAAATTTTCCGAATACTCTGTTTGGGTGGTTATGCAGCATAACTGTATCTGTTCCACGGGGCGTTGATTGAAACTAACAAAAAATATTTGCCATTCCTTTTGGTGCTCTGTAGTTATTGTTGTAGCTACGAAATGAAGAATACCAAAGCTAAAAGTAACTAACGAATACAACTTTCTTATCTACTGTCACATTTTTCGCCAGTGTTTTAACGGATTTGATGTTACCCATACTCTTCATATCAGCATTACACTTGCACGCAACGTCCACTATTTTTTTAGCTGTATTGCAAACCTCTGTCTTCCCTTCAAATTTTCCCCTCTTCAGCTCCGACAAGTATAGTGCAAGAAACACCATTATCTCATTACACACGTCCTGTTATCCTGCGCTTTCGTCTTGTCAGAATTTAGCATACGTTCCTCCCCTCCTCGATTCCGCGAAGGACCTCTTCATTTCCTATTAGTTCACCTAATTTTGAACATATTTCTGTACCACAAAATCTCAAATGCTTCTATTCTTTTTTTCTCCAGTTCTCTATGTTGTGGTAGTAGAGTGAGTCAAACTGCCAACTTCATCAGAAACGATGTGGTAGCGCACATTTCCAGAGCACGGTACTCGTCTGCTCACGACCGCCCCTCCTTGTGTGTGTGTGCAGCGGGCTGGCTGGCGCAGGTGGCCGGAGTCGCCGACTGCGGCAACACGACCGTCCTCAAGGAGTGCCTGGACCAGGTGCCCGCCGTGCTGGGCGAAGGCGGCCGCGGACTGCCCACCTCCAAGGACGACCTCACCAAGTACTGCAGGTATCGTAGACACGTCATTAAGTACATGGCCAACCTATCAATCTAGTTCCAAGGACGCCCTGACCAAGTACTGCAGGTACCGTAGACACGTCATTAAGTACATGCCCAACCTATCAGTCTAGTTCCAAGGACGCCCTGACCAAGTACTGCAGGTACTGTAGGCATGTCATTAAGTACATGGCCAACCTATCAGTCTAGTTCCAAGGACGCCCTGACCAAGTACTGCAGGTACCGTAGACACGTCATTAAGTACATAGCCAACCTATCAATCTAGTTCCAAGGACGACCTCACCAAGTACTGAAGGTACCGTAGACACGTCATTAAGTACATGGCCAACCTATCAGTCTAGTTCCAAGGACGCCCTAACCGAGTACTGCAGGTACCGTAGACACGTCATTAAGTACATGTCCAACATATCAGTCTAGTTGAAAGGACGCCCTGACCGAGTACTGCAGATACTGTAGGCACGTCATTAAGTACATGCCCAACCTATCAGTCTAGTTCCAAGGACGCCCTGACCGAGTACTGCAGGTACTGTAGGCACTTCATGAAGTATATGGCCAATCTATCAGTCTAGTTCCAAGGACGACCTGACCAAGTCCTGCAGGTACTGTAGGCACTTCATGAAGTACGTGGCCAATCTATCAGTCTAGTTCCGAGGACGACCTGACCAAATACTGCATGACCATAGACACCTCATTAAATACATGGCCAATCTATCAGTCTAGTTTCCAAGGATGACCTGACCAAGTACTGCAGGTACCGTAGACACTTCATTAATCTACATCTACATGTACATTTATACTCCGCAAGCCACCCCACGGTGTGTGGTGGAAGGCACTTTAGTGCCACTATCTTTACCTCCCTTTCCTGTTCCAGTCGCGTTTGGTTCGCGGGAAGAACGACTGCCGAAAGCTTCCGTGCGTGCTCGAATCTCTCTAATTTTACATTCGTGATCTCCTCGGGAGGTATAAGTAGGGGGAAGCAAAATATTCGATACCTCAACCATCCTCTCGAAACCTGGACAGCAAGCTACACCGCGACGCAGAGCGCCTCTCTTCCAGAGTCTGCCACTTGAGTTTGCTTAACATCTCCGTAACGCTATCACGCTTACCAAATAACCCTGTGACGAAACGCGCCGCTCTTCTTTGGATCTTCTCTATCTCCTCTGTCAACCCGACCTGGTACGGATCCCACACTGATGAGCAACACTCAAGTATACGTCGAACGACTGTTTTGTAAGCCACCTCCTTTGCTGATGTACTACATTTTCTAAGGACTCTCCCAATGAATCTCAACATAGCACCCGCCTTACCTACAATTAATTCTATATGATCATTCCACTTCAAATCGTTCCGTACGCATACTCCCAGGTATTTTACAGAAGTAACCGCTACCAGTGTTTGTTCCACTATCATATAATCATACAATAAAGCATCCTCCTTTCTATATATTCGCAATATATTACATTTGTCTATGTTAAGGGTCTGTTGCCACTCCCTGCACCAAGTGCCTATCTGCTGCAGATCTTCCTGCATTTTGCTGCAGTTTTCTAATGCTGCAACTTCTCTGTATACTACAGCATCATCCGCGAAAAGCCGCATGGAACTTCCGACACTATCTTCTAGGTCATTTATATAGATTGTGAAAAGAAATGGTCCCATAACACTCCCCTGTGGCACGCCAGAGGTTACTTTAACGTCTGTAGACGTCTCTCCATTAAAAACAACATGCTGTGTTCTGTTTGCTAAAAACACTTCAAGCCAGCCACATAGCTGGTCTGATATTCCTTGGCTCTTACTTTATCAGGCGACAGTGCGGGACTGCATCGAACGCCTTCCGGAAGTCAAGGAGAATGGCATCTACCTGGGAGCCTGTATCTGATATTTTCTGGGGCTCATGAACAAATAAGGCGAGTTGGGTCTCATACGATATCTGTTTCCGGAATCAATGTTGATTCCTACAGAGTAGATTCTGGGCTTTCAGAAATGACATGATACGCGAACAAAATACGTGTTCTAAAATTCTGCAACAGATCTATGTCAGAGATATAGGTCTATAGTTTTGCGCATCTGCTCGACGACCATCCAACCACCCTCCAACAGTGTCGGGATCTTAAAAATCTCACGCTCCAATTGGTCAGAATTTTGCACTATACCCTCAGGAGGACATCCAACATCTCTGTCTATCAATGCCAGGAGTAGATCAAAGCGTTATTAACTTGCTCAATTTTTGAAGCCCTTTCTTTTGAGTAAATAGCCGGCCGGTGTGGCCGTGCGGTTAAAGGCGCTTCAGTCTGGAACCGCGTGACCGCTACGGTCGCAGGTTCGAATCCTGCCTCGGGCATGGATGTGTGTGCTGTCCTTAGGTTAGTTAGGTTTAATTAGTTCTAAGTTCTAGGCGACTGATGACCTCAGAAGTTGAGTCGCATAGTGCTCAGAGCCATTTGAACCATTTTGAGTAAATAATCAAATATTTCTGAAACTATAATTTTGTTGCTAGGAAGAGGTCTGCATCAACCTATATTGCATCTCAATAATAATCTGCCCGTACTGGCGTACAGTACCTGTTATGGTGTCAGAGAAACAATGTAAAGCTCCTCTTTCTGCCTCAGCGACCGACTGGCCGAACGCTTTGTCATCCTCAGTTAACAGACTCATTTAGATGCGATATGAAGGAGCATGGATTCAGCATATCACTCTTCCGACCGTTGTCTGCTTTCTTCACCCTGGAGCCGCTAGTTCTCAAATGGTTCAAATGGCACTGAGCACTATGGGTCTTAACATCTGAGGTCATCAATCCCCTAGAACTTAGAACTACTTCAACCTGACTAACCTATCACACACATCCATGCCCGAGGCAGGATTCGAACCTGAGACCGTAGAGGTCGCGCTTCCAGACTGCAGCGCCTAGAACCGCTCGGCCACACCGGCCGGCTACCGCTAGTTCTCTCTCGGATAGTTAAGTGGCGTCACTTGAGTGATAGAACCCCGTTCCAGTCCTGCCAGCTGGTAAAGGTCCCCGGTAGTGTAGGGAGTCGAATGCGTCTCCTCAACACATCAGCCAGACGAACTGACCACCAAGCTACGGAGGCGGACTTGCGAAGTCCGGCGGATTACCACCGAAGTGCAGTGTTGAGGTTTTTCTGTGTCTTTAAGGTACTGTGTAAGGTGCGCGCGGGGCACACAATACTCTTTAAAGCCTGTACTATGCTAAGTGAATGGGGGTCACCTTACAAGACAGGATTTTTGTATAGATATTGACCGCGTGTACCTGAATGGTGGCAAATCAGACTTATACCCACTCTGTAATAACAATGATACGTCAAATAAGTCCGAAATGCAACTACACGTCAGTACGGACAAAAAAGCAACACAGAAGATGCTACCAATTTGTTAATAATACGGTCGCCAGCCTTATTAGGCATTAACTGAGTTTCTTCCCTGTACAAGTTGGCAGATATTCGTGCAAAGCAACAAGTAGTAACACTGTATAATACAGTAGAATTTTAGAACCAGAAAATCTATTGAACTGATATTTTCACGTTCTGTACTGATATGAAAAAACCATAAATACATAACACTAGACTATAATGTATACTACAAAACTTGGTACTGTCTATTGATCTGATTAAAATCGGGCATAGGTTACGCTAGAAATAGTACTTTCGAGCCACGCACAAAACGTCAATTTTGATAAAGATAAAACACTGATAAATTTTGTTTTTATATTGACTTTAACTTTTGCTGATCAAATCAATTTAGAACACTTCAGAATTCAAATGAATAAAAATGAAGGGGGGGGGGGACCTGAAACTGTTATGATCACTGTATAAAAAAATTGATTACTGAACTCATTATGCACTCAAGATTTCCAATATATGAGTTACTACTCTTTTTATCTTATTTCCTGCTCATTTAAATACCTTTATATCTGTCTCGAAATAATTAAACTTCATTATTAAATCAATATTAAAGTTATCTTCCTACTTTATCAGACCTTCGTTATTCATTTACTGGTTCATTGACAAAACTGTTTTATTACACCATTCTAACATAGCTAGGTCTGCGGGTAATTATGATTAACACAAAATTTAATTTTTCATTTTGGGACACTCGGATTGCACAACATTTGGAAAGGACTCTATGTTGTGTCTAGACAAGACAGCCTAGACACAATGAGAGGAAGCCGAAAGGCACGCGCTAAGTTAAAGCAAGATGGGCGTGAGGTCTGAATCAGGATACGTAATATATGCTATAAAGAAAAGTACGTAGCTTCGGGAATACTTAACTTTAATCCATCCTTTTGGTACATCTGGAGATTGTGGCGATACAAGTGAGACTCTTTAGATACATGCAATTTTACTAATGGCGCCTTGCTGGGTCGTAGCCATTGACTTAGCTGAAGGCTATTCTAACTATCTGCTCGGCAAAGGAGCGAGGCTTCGTCAGTGTAGTCGCTAGCTACGTCGTCCGTACAACTGGGGCGAGTGCTCGTCAGTCTCTCGAGACCTGCCTTGTGGTGGCGCTCGGTCTGCGATCACACAGTGGCGACACGCGGGTCCGACATGTACTAATGGACTGCAGCCGATTTAAAGCTACCACCTAGCAAGTGTGGTGTCTGGTGGTGACACCACACTCTATCTAGGTTAGTTGTGAGCATAATTAAATGATAGGAAAGTTCTGGTAAAATTTGTTACTAAGTTGTTACTGAACAGTATGGAACAAAAGTAACACTGGTCCATACGAATACAGTACTAAAAGTGTCAACCTGTTTGTATCGATGCGGCGGTTGGCGGGCGGCGAGATGGCGAGGCACAGAGCACACATACAACCACAGCTATGGCTCTTGACGTACCGGCACTTTATTTCTTCATAGCGTCGCAATACTTTTCCGTTTAGTGCCTATGGAATTTTGCCATGCTGTGTGGGCGTTGGAACGGCATACCCGAGGCTCAATGAAACTGCGTCCTCCAGGAGAACCTCCTCGATCCAGAAGGTGTTGCTCAGACCAATGCCAGACTCCAACTACTACTGCTGAGCCCGTTATGCCATACAGCGCCCACGTGCATTTTCCCACGCTAGCCTGCCATCCACCTTTTACCGCTCCCTTACAGACAGGGTATTCACCCGAGGTTTTGCATTCTACATATCCTAATACATTGCCTACGTATGGACCAGACGCACGGTTACAATTTTAAACATCTTACAACAGTCTCAACATTTGTTACATTTCAATTCTATTACAATATTGTTTGACATTTGACATAAACATTAATATTCACATTGAAAATTGTTTACCGTTTTCTTAACACAATGGCATGAAACAAGGAAACAAATGAAATCAGAACATCAATTACTCAAGTTTAACGAAAAATCAGAGGGAAAAAAAAATATTATTTATATGTACAATAGTACAACGTCATTGTTGTTACAACTGACCTTGAGTGCAATTTGGATAGTGTATGCCTGCTTCCCCACATGGCATTTGTGTACCTCACTAAGCGGTAATGTCTTGCAATAAACAATAATAACGGCTTGTATTGTATATCTCGTTACCTTCTAGGTTTATGAAAGCCAAAATCTAGGAATCAATAAATTGCAAGTTTGCGTGTAAAAAATTCCTCAGAAGCAATATTCCTGCATGAGACAGACAAGTGTGCTATATTACTGAACTGATACCTCACTATATAATAATTCTGAAACATGATCTTTTATAATCAAATTTTCCCCCAGATATTCAAGTCTCCTCTTTATCTACGATAATGATGGAACCTGAAGAAATTAATTAAAATTTGTACTACTGCCGCAACTCGAACCCGGGTCTTTTTGCTTGTACAGCGGAAATTCTGATCCTTACAAGAAACCCGGGGTATACGCCCCACCGCGGCAGAAATTTTAATTCATTTCTTCAGCTTCCATCATTAACGTAGATAATCTGTTATCTTCTAGATTCTTAGCAGCCACGTGTATGAGTTACAGTCAGTCCCATGGAACCTTTGGAAATAATCAATAAATTTGAGGGCTGTCGAATAATTGGGTCATCGAGGAACTAAGATGCGCTGTTTCGAGATCCATGACACATCAATTGCTGTCAGCAACAACTTCCTACCTTTAATGATTCTTGTCTTTCGAAATGTCCCTATGCATCCATTTGTATGCACATCAAAAAAAAAAATTGCATCACCACGGTTCCGAGAGCTCCAGAACCTGTACAGAAAACTGGAATAGAGATCAACATAAACATCATTTCTGAACTTTTTATTGCTCATGAAAACGACACATTGCATGTTGTAACACCATACAGTGACACCTGAGACCACCAGAGATGGTGGCCCAGATTACTGTACACACCGGTACCTGTGATACCGAGTAGCACGTCCTCTTGCATTGATGCGTACCTGTATTCGTCGTTGCATACTACTCACAAGTTCATCAAGGCACTGTTGGTCCAGATTGTCCAACCCCTCAAAGGCGATTCGGTGTAGATCCCTCATAGTGGTTGGTGGGTCACGTCGTCCGTAAACAGCCTTTTTCAATCCATCCCAGGCATGTTGGATAGGGTTCACGTCTGGAGAGCACGCTGGCCACTCTAGTCGAGCGATGTCGTTATCCTGAAGGAAGTCATTCACAAGAGGTGCACGATGGGGGCGCGAATTGTCGTCCATGAAGACGAATGCCTCACCAATATGCTGCCGATATGGTTGCACTATCGGTGGGAGGATGGCATTCAGGTGTCGTACAGCCGTTACAGCGCCTTCCGTGACCACCAGCGGCGTACGTCGGCCCTATACAATGCCACCCGAAAACAGTAGGGACCTCCACCTTGCTGCACTCGCTGGACAGTGTGTCTAAGGCGTTCAGCCTGACCGGTTTGCCTCCAAACACGCCTCTGAGGGGATTGCCTGGTTTAAGGCATATGCGACACTCATCGGTTCCCACGCCCAGGTTCCCGCGTTCGATTCCCGGCGGGGTCAGGGATTTTCTCTGCCTCGTGATGACTGAGTGTTGTCTGCTGTCCTTAGGTTAGTTAGCTTTAAGTAGTTCTAAGTTCTAGGGGACTGATGACCATAGATGTTAAGTCCCATAGCGCTCAGAGCCATTTGAACCATTTGAACATTATCGGTGAAGAGGACGAGATGCCAATCCTGAGCGGTCAGTTCGGCATTTTGGGCCCATCTGTACCGCGCTGCATGGTGCCATGGTTGCAAAGACAAACCTCGCCATCGACGTTGAGAATGAAGTTGCGGATCATGCAGCCTATTGCCCACAGATTGAGTCGTAACATAACGTCCAGTGGCTGCACGAAAAGCATTACTCAACATGGTGGCGTTGCAATCAGGGTTCCTCCGAGCCATAATCCGTAGGTAGAGGTCATGCACTGGAGTAGTAGCCCTTGGGCGGCCTGAACGAGCCATGTCATCGACAGTTCCTGTCTCTATCTATCTCGTCCATGTCCGAACATCTTCGCTTTGGTTCACTCCTAGACGCCTGGACACTTCCCTTCTTGAGAGCCCATCCTGGCACAAAGTAACAATTCGGACGCGATCGAACCGCGGCATTGACCATCTAGGCATGGTTGAACTACAGACAACACGAGTTGTGTATCTCCATCCTTGTGGAATGACTGGAATTGATCGGCTGTCTGCCGCCTCCGTCGAATAGGCGCAGCTCATGCATGGTTGTTTCCTTCTTTCAGCAGGTTTCGTAACAACTCTAAACAATCAAAAGGACGGTGTCTGTGATGCAATATCCACAGCCATCGTCTATCTTCAGGAGTTCTGGGAAGCGGGTGATGCAAAACGTTTTTTGATGTGTGTATATGTAGCTTAGTAAGACATATAATTATCTCCAGGAGGTATTTGAATTGAAAATTCTACGATGAAAAATTAGCTGACTTTCCATCACACTTTGTGGAACTTTTGAATCTGAAAAATATCATTGTAGGTCAAACACAACTAAACAGGAAGGGGAAGGAAATGTTAACTGAGCAGAAAGTGTAAATGGGGTGGCAAGCACTCAATGCAAACTACATGTGATTATTGGAATCAAAGGGACACGTTTTTGAGGTTAGAGTCAGGCTAAAGACAGAGACTATTGAAGGAAATTAGGGCAGAACAAGAATATAATATGTGTAACAGTTTCCAGAAAAATAAAATTAGTTTGTTTCATCATAAGATTGGAGTGTCGAAAAACAAGGCAGATGAGTTTATTGTGTACCTAGAAAATGTGGAAAACACTGGAGGGATAGATGTTCTGTGCCTCGCTGAGCGCCATTTAACCACAGGAATGGACAAGTTAAATATCGGGGATTACAGACATGCAGCATTTTCATGAATAGTTAACATGGAAAATATGAGAAGTTGCAACATATGTAAAAGTGGGATACAATGTCGAAAATACTGAACCAAATGGTTTTTGTGTTGACCAGAACCTAGAACCAGGGGCTTGTGAGCTGTTACTGCAGAATACTTCTCTGTCTATTAAAAAAGTTACAGGTCAGATCTAGGAAACTTTCAGCTCCTGATGAGATATTTAGATGCATTTTTGAGCTACCTGTCAGATAAGAAGAAACAGATTTCAATGTAGATGCCTTAAACATACGGACAGGAAAGTAACCTAGGATTTTTAGTTAGGTGTTTCAATATACTTTCAGTAGCCACGTTTTCAACTCACGTGCAGAAAAATAGTAGGACACTGATTGATAACTTTTTATAGAGCGCTCAGGCTGAAAAATTGATGCGTACGCAGCTGCTAGTGGAATATTTGATCATGATTTGCAAATAAACAGGATGGTACCTTAAAACCCAGAAGCAGGTTCATACAAAGCAGTGAGGCTTGTTAATGACAACAGTAGCAGTGTCGTAAGAGCAAGCTAAAAGCGGCGGTGTGGGATGACATGTACCTAAAAGGAGACGTTAATGACAACTTCAGTTGATTCCATAGTAAAATTGCGTCAATAATTGAAACTTGCTTTCCTAAAAATTATCCAAAATATCCATTAAAAACATTTAAGTTGTGGATAACTAGGGGAACTAAAATCTCATTTAAAAGAAAGAGGGAAATTTATGTAAAGGTGAGGGTAGGTCAAGAATAGACGTTGCTTGCGTATTAAAAAAAGTACTGTAGTATTTTAAGGAAAATCGTTAAAATGTCCAGATGTATGCATGTCCAGACAGAAAGAAATAATTCAGATAATGAGATAATGAGTTTAACACTATATACAACATTGTCAAATAGGAGACATGATTGCCAATCAGTGTACAAGATTCCATTATAATAAAAGTAAATGACAATGCTGTGAGTGATAATTCAGAAGATGCAAAATGAGATTTTCACTCTGCAGCGGAGTGTGCGCTGATATGAAACTTACTGGCAGATTAAAACTGTGAGCCCGACCGGGACTCGAACTCGGGACCTTTGCCTTTCGCGGGCAAGTGCTCTACCAACTGAGGTACCGAAGCCCGACTCACGGCCGGTACTCACAGCTTTACTTCTGCCAGTACCTCGTCTCCTACCTTCCAAACTTTACAGAAGCTCTCCTGCGGACCTTGCAGATAAACAGAACCTCAAATGTGTATTCGGTACAAATCATACATTTGTCCCTCAGTGTAATAGTTCAAGTATGGCTACTGTTGGCTAACAAATAATCCACTTACTCGGCTGACGGAAGACTTTCAGTACTGCACTTAGTACTAGCTCCACAAGCTGCGAATCAGGAACACTGAGTATGATATTTTATCTGCGTTACCAAAATTTTGTGACATAAACTTAGGTTTCAGAACACTCAATAAAAATACAGATATTGTTAAAAATAGAAATTTTGTTAAAAATACAGATTTTGTTTTTTTCTACGACTCGTTAACGACTGTACTCATTAACTGATACCTGCTACGAAGCAATTACCGAAATGTATTATGTAAACCAAAGTAATATTAATACACGAAAGCTCACCTCCAAATTAAACTAAGCCCCCTAATATGTAGGATTAAATCAACGCATTGATTACTGACCAACAGGGATATAGCACAAATATGATAACAATCCTAATTTAGACCCTAAGCTGTACACACAGTACACATAGCCACATTTACATCAGCACTTTCACATCGCAAATGCAGTCGAACAAAATATACACTTTGAAAGAACATTTGGTGAATAGTATTTTGCCATACAACAGATCTCGACTTGGTATTATCTACTGCATACACTCGACAACAGATCGTTCTTTAATAATTCTTCACACAGTTTTCGTGATTTTATATAATTACTAGCAACAAAATATTTTTGTCGTTATAGTTGTGAAACTGGGTCTGTCGGTAGCTTCACGTATAGAGTGACGATCATCACATCAGTTTCGCTATCTGTGATGATGGTAACGACTACGTTAAGGAAGACCGTCCTTTAGTCTGAAACCGACGCAACCATTTGCATTTGACAGAACTAGGTGTACATTCTGAATCAATGGAGAAATAGTGCTAATACCGCAAAGCATAAAACATCTGTTCATTCAAATATCTCTTGTTGCTAACGGAGCTCTATGTGGGCCTTAGTGATAAGGAACATCTCGAGACTGTCGGTACAATGTGTGCATGACAATCGTAAGCATTTACAGAAGCGAGATCAGATTTTACCAACTTTCAGCATAACTGCAGTACTTTTCTACTGTCCCTTACACCGTACATAAAAAGCTGAGCATTGACCGTGAAATATGCAGTCTCACCGTGTGTGTTACAACGAATGGGCGTCGAAACTCAGTAAAGAGGTGGCTGGAAAAAAGCCTTTTATATCGTTTGGAGTTGTTAGCGAATTCGACCTAAGGAAGCACTAGTAGTTATAAGTTTTCAGTTGCACAAATCTGCAGCCAAAGCAACAATGTGCCAATAAGCAGATACCAAGACACGTTACGCGGTGACTGCCTTCTCATACTGTCACAAGAGATACTTTTTAAAATTATGCCAGTGATAAAATCATTTAATTAAACTACGGCAAACAAACGCAGAGGGACCCATTTTTGATAAATATGCGTGTCAGACTTTCACTTGCTAATCTACAATAATGAGGTGAACGTGTTGACCTCGTCAGGTGAAATACAGACTGTCTCCGGTACATGCAAACATTGTACTGGGGATTGCGCGGGAACCAGTACCGGGTAGAAGTGCTTCTACCGCCAAATGAGCTCGCAATTAGTTTTAGCGTAGCACTTAAAAAAGCCTTTTCTCTTTCATTACTCTCACGGGCACGTTGAAATTAATAATGTTACGGAAGTAGCAGACTATACTGGTGCCGTAAGAGCCCAATCAGTAGACACCAAAAAAGGTCGTATATTGGCAGTAGTTCATGTAGTCGGAAGGTTTTCTGCAGTGGCAAAAGGGAGTGTACGGACAACACATTGGAAATTCTGAGTGGTGAGGAATGAGTGTGGGGTGGACATGCGTTAGGAGGTCACTTTTCTACGTTTGTCTTCAAGAATTCGAAAATCGTGGCCGCCAGCGAAAACATATTCCAGAACAAAATTTTACTACATTAAATATCCTTCAAAGACATCACGTTCATTTTTTTCTGTAGGACTAATAGTTTCCACTTAGCCAGCGAGA
The DNA here is from genome assembly GCF_021461385.2 of Schistocerca piceifrons. NCBI lineage: Eukaryota > Metazoa > Arthropoda > Insecta > Orthoptera > Acrididae > Schistocerca > Schistocerca piceifrons. The sequence continues at coordinate 50,036,448 of NC_060139.1, forward strand.
GAATATGAAAATTTCGCCCGTGGATTTTAAAGGCCAGATATAGCATTGCGGGTTGCATAAAACGACATCCATAGGGGCAGCTGAATCACCGTGTTTATAATCGTCAGGCATCGTATGTCACAGCTCTCAAATTACCCCGACCTCCTGCATCCAATATCCGAAGGTGGCACATCTTAGCCGCATCCACATTACTTTACACATAATTTCAAACCCTTGTCTAACCTTTTCATGTCGATACCCTTTCCCTGAAGAAATCATGAAAAGAAAAAAAGTTTATCGCTTCCTTCATTTCTGTTCTTCGTGTAGTAAAACCTCAGCATTAGGCAGGATAATTTAATTTATTACTTCTTTACTGCTAACTGTATTCGGAAAACACTATACAGACAGAATCCACAAGCCAGTATTCACATACACCATTGGATGTAGCTGTAAAATTATATCAGTTTATGACATGTTGTTCAGGAGTTGTGACTTAGTAACACTGAGATGCCCGAAAAATTATTTTCTGCTTAAAAACGATCGCATAACCCAGACTACACTCATCCAGCGTTTTATAATGAAAGCATATAAAAGAGCTATCATTTTTTATGGTTGAATAGTTTCGGTTTTTACTTCTTGTTTTGTCTTTGAGCGAATATTCCGAAACTAATAAAATTAACATAATTGGGATTTCGTGTCTTCAGCTATAAAGTTTTCACATAATTAACTTGAAATATTTAAGACAATAACTGATCTGCATACGATTCTAATTTTTGAAGCTGTTTGATACATAGGAGTTCGGTTCTCTGTAAGAGTCGGGGATGAGGTTCTCGTTACATCTAATTTGGGAATTGCAGCTATAACCAGTATTCAATTTTTTTGTACTAAATGTCAGACCCTGTGTACAAGCAGCTGTAAGTACGGCCGGAACGAGTAATTTTCGCAGAATGCTATCACCATTTTTTGAAGTGCACTTTCTGTACGCGATGTTCAAGCGAGTAGTATCTCTGTCCCAATATAAGAGCGTTCAGTTCCTACGAATCATTGTGGTCATGTTTTCTTGCTTCTCGAAATGTTTTCATGAGAATTGTTTTGGGATGTTTTAGATGACATACTCTATTACCTTCACAGACGCACTGGTGGCGTGTACTGTGCTGCTTGATATATCCGGAAGTGTTTGCGTTAACTGTTAGCTGGATGATGGAAGGATGCACTGTATTGTTCACATACCTACCAGTAGTTATGAAAGTTCATGGTAGATCAAAAATGTGGCCTTCGCTTTTCACGAGCTAGTACCCTAACTACTGAGCTAAGCAAATACGGCCCACGACCGGTCCTCGCAGCTTTACTTCTGCAGTACCCCATGTCCTACCTTTTGAACTTCGCAGAAGTCCTCCTTTGAAACTTGCAGGACTGTCACTATTTGAAGAAAGGCTATCACGGAGACCTGGATTGGCTACATCCTGGAGGATGTTAGCATACTGAATCATCGTTACGTTTCGCTCAAAAACAGCGGTCTATTAATTCGTATTGTATACTGGACACTAAGCTCCCGTTTCAACATTGTGGAGAAGCTGGTGATGTGACTGATGTAACCCATACAATAACAGTAGTTTCACAGTCAAGAGGCGTGACGAACACGACGATGTAGCTATTTATTTTATACTTCGAAATTCACAAAATTGTTAGGTAAAGCCTACAAAAAGTCAGTTTTACAGTTTGTAAGTGATACACTAAGACAGTGCCGTAAGAAGACCACTCAGTGAAGACCAAATGCAGTCGAATGTGGGAAATAGTTCGTGCAGTTGCAAAGTTTTGTACAGTGGTGCCACCAAGCACATACTAGAAACCCCGATGGGGCTCAGTGTGGGGTTGGGGGTGCGTTCGAAGGTCACATCTGTAAGTTTCTGTTCAATACGGCCGCTAGCGAAATCGTCTCCCAGTACAAGATATAAGTACATTGTATTTCCTACAAGAAGGTCTTGTTCATTTTTTCTGTATGACTAATAGCTTGCCCATAGCGAACGGGGCTATATGGAAATCTTGGGGTCCATTTTTGAAGGCTTGGTATAACATTGCGGGTTGCATAAAACTACATCGTCGGGGCAGCTGAATCGCCCTGTACATATTTTCTAACTTGAGTAGGTTCTAACAGCATTTTAAACTTTTAAATTCCATCAATAATTACCTGAAATACTGAAAATCAAATATTCGTCGCTCCTGGACCCCATTACAAGGGCAAGTCGAAACTGTCATTGCGCTACGTTTTAGCCGTTTAGTGAAACTGGTAAGAGGTTTGTCAGTTGAGAATTCATCGACACCGCATTAAGGAAGTATAGCTTATTTCATCTCCTAGCATTTTATGTTATGGACTGTCAATGTTGTAGTTGTTGTTGTTGTGGTCTTCAGTCCTTAGACTGGTTTGATGCAGCTCTCCATGCTACTCTATCCTATGCAAGCTTATTCATCTTCCAGTAACTACTGCAGCCTACATCCTTCTGAATCTGCTTAGTGTATTCATCTCGTGGTCTCCCTCTACGATTTTTACCCTCCACGCTGCCCTCCAAACTAAATTGCTGATCCCTCGATGTCTGAGAACATGTCCTACCAAACGATCCTTTCTTCTAGTCAAGTTGTGCCACAAGCTCCTCTTCTCCCCAATTCTATTCAATACCTCCTCATTAGTTATGTGATCTACCCATGTAATCTTCAGCATTCTTCTATAGCACCACATTTCGAAAGCTTCTATTCTCTTCTTGTCTAAACTATTTATCGTCCACGTTTCACTTCCATACATGGCTACACTCCATACAAATACTTTGAGAATCGACTTCCTGACATTTGAATCTATACTCGATGTAAACAATTATTTTTTCTTCAGAAACGCTTTCCTTGCCATTGCCATTCTACATTTTATATCCTCTCTATTCCGACCATTCAACGGCCTTGCCGCAGTGGATACACCGGTTCCCGTGAGATCACCGAAGTTACGCGCTGTCGGGCGTGGCCGGCACTTGGATGGGTGACCATCCAGCCGCCATGCGCTGTTGCCATTTTTCGGGGTGCAGTCAGCCTCGTGATGCCAACTGCGGAGCTACTCGATCGAATAGTAGCGGCTCCGGTCAAAGAAAGCCATCATAACGACCGGGAGAGCGGTGTGCTGACCACATGCCCCTCCTATCCGCATCCCCAACTGAGGATGACACGGTGGTCGGATGGTCCCGATGGGCCACTTGTGGCCTGCAGACGGAGTGCTGCTACTTCGACCATCATCAGTTACTTTGCTCCCCAAATTAGAAAACTCCTTTACTACTTTAAGTGTCTCATTTCCTAATCTAATTCCCTCAGCATCAGCCGATTTAATTCGACTACATTCCATTATCCTGGTTTTGCTTTTGTTCATGTTCATCTTATACCTTCCTTTCAAGACACTGTCCATTCCGTTCAGCTGCTCTTCCAAGTCCTTTGCCGTGGAATTGCAATGTCATCGGCGAACCCCAAAGTTTTTATTTCTTCTCCATGGATTTTTATTCCTACTCCGAAATTTTCTTTTGTTTCTTTCATTGCTTGCTTAATATACAGATTGAATAACATTGGGGATAGGCTACAACCCTGTCTCACTCCCTTCCCAACCACTGCTTCCCTCTCATACCCCTCGACTCTTATAAATGCCATCTGCTTTCTGTACAAATTGTAAATAGCCTTTCACTCCCTGTATTTGACCCCTGTCACCTTCAGTATTTGAAAGATGGACAGTCATATGGTAATGAATACAACCGAGTGTAAGTTCTTAAAATACATGTACTGCTAAACGCACTGGCTATTGCTGTGGAGGGAGTAATTCTGCGTATTTGCTTGCAGGGGCTTCAAGACGGGCATGTCGTGTATCGACTCGTACTCGCGCTGCATCGATGAGCCGATGCGGCGCCTGTTGGACGAACAGGTGGCTGCGGCGCGCTACTTCTTCATGTTCCTCTGTGACGACCCCGGCTTTCGCGAAAGTGAGTATACTGCGGCACTACGAGGCCCCCACCTCGTGTCAGTTCTATTGGCTTCACTCTCCGCTTATTGTGTTATTAGCTAATTGCTTGCTCTGTGTGCTCGACCTCATTCTCATTAGGAGCAATAGTTGTTATTGCGATTGGGTTAAGGAGATGACAGACTAAAGGCCGAAATACTAAATGTTTTTTTCCAAAGCTGTTTCACGGAGGAAGACTGCACCGTAGTTCCTTTTCCAGATTGTCGCACAGATGACAAAATGGTAGATATCGCAATAGACGACGGAGGGGTAGGAAAACAATTAAAATCGCTCAAAAGAGGAAAGGCCGCTGGACCTGTTGGGATACCAGTTCGATTTTACACAGAGTACGCGAAGGAACTTGCTCCCCTTCTTGCAGCGGTGTACCGTAGGTCTCTAGAAGAGCGTAGCGTTCGAAAGGACTGGAAAAGGGCACAGATCATCTCTGTTTTCAAGAAGGGACGTCGAACAGATGTGCAGAACTATAGACCTATATCTCTAACGTCGATCAGTTGTAGAATTTTGGAACACGATTTATGTTCGAGTATAATGACTTTTCTGGAGACTTGAAATCTACTCTGTAAGAATCAGCATGGGTTTCGAAATAGACGATAGTGTGAATCCCAGCTCGCGCTATTTGTCCACGAGATTCAGAGGGCCATAGACACGGATTCCCAGGTGGATGCCGTGTTTCTTGACTTCCGCAAGGCGTTTGAAACAGTTCCCCACAGTCGTTTAATGAATATTGTAAGAGCATATGGCTTATCAGACCAGTTCTGTGACTGGATTGAAGAGTTCCTAGATAATAGAACACAGTGTGTCATTCTCAACGGAGAGAGGTCTTCCGAAGTAAGAGTGATTTCAGGTGTGCCGCAGGGGAGTGTCGTAGGACCGTTGCTATTCACAATATACATAAATGACCTTGTGGATGACATCGGAAGTTCACTGAGGCTTTTTGCGGATGATGCTGAGGTATATCGAGACGTTGCATCAATGTAAAATTGTACCAAAATGCAGGAGGGTCTGCAGCGAATTGACGCATGGTGCAGGGAATGGCAATTGAATCTCAATGTAGACAAGTGTAATGTGCTGCGAATACATAGATCCCTTATCATTTAGCTACAATATAGTAGTTCAGCAACTGGTAGCAGTTAATTCCATAAATTATCTGAGAGTACGCATTAGGAGTTATTTAAAATTGTATGATCATATAAAGTTGATCGGCGGTAAAGCAGATGCCAGACTGAGATTCGTTGGAAGAATTCTAAGGAAATGCAATCCGAAAACAAAGGAAGTAGGTTACAGTACACTTGTTCGCCCACTGCTTGAATACTGCTCAGCAGTGTGGGATCCGTACCAGATAGGATTGATAGAAGAGATAGAGAAGATCCAGCGGAGAGCAGCGCGCTTCGTTACAGGATCATTTAGTAATCGCGGAAGCGTTACGGAGATGATGGATAAACTCCAATGGAAGACTCTGCAGGAGAGACGCTCAGTAGCTCGGTATGGGCTTTTGTTAAAGTTTCGAGAACATACCTTCACCGAGGATTCAGGCAGTATATGGCTCCCTCCTACGTATATCTCGCAAGAGACCGTGAGGAAAAAATCACAGAGATTAGAGCCCACACAGAGACATACCGACAATCCTTCTTTCCACGAACAATACGAGACTGGAATAAAAGGGAGAACCGATAGAGGTACTCAAGGTACCCTCCGCCACACACCGTCAGGTGGCTTGCGGAGTATGGATGTAGATGTAGATGTAGAAGGACATCAGCAGGTATCGGCTTTTCGCAAAAATTACTTTTCTTTCCAGCCTGCACATTCCTATTTTTTGCTAACGTGTTAGAAGCCAGCCAGAAATTGGTTGAAGCGTAAGTGAAACTGAAAAACCCTAATTTTAATTTGAAATTAACAACAGCCTCAGTTGCAATGTTTACCTAGATTTACCTAGGTTTCAGTTGGGATAATCCTACCTTCTTCAGAATAAATGGAACTTCGATTTGCCCATAATGGACAACATCAAAAACTAAAAACTATAATAAAGTAATACATAATCATATTGCAATTACTTATCTGGGATATAGCCTAGGCCCCATTTCGCGAACGCAGTACGGCAGCAACGGATGTTGTACTGGAACTAGCTAAAGCCTCGAGAGCGCATGCGCGAGAGTGTGTCATGCGTACTTGTTAACACTGGTACCAAGAGATATTAAATCTCCTGGTAGAAGACTAAAAATGCTATATCCCCTCTGCACTTCCTTATTGTAGTGTGTACTGTGATATTACACTTGTACGCATTTTCGTCGCAGCGTCGAACATGATAATGTGAATGCTCAGTAATGCACTGTTTGTTCCACGTATTTAGATCGTTCTTGACACCTCAGATATTTCTCTGTGTCTTCCATGTTTCCCCATACTTTGCCCTTGCGTCTCACATAACCCTGATAACGATGTATATGGAACGAAAATATCTTGATGCTAACCAGCATGAATTTCGAAAACAATGGTCATGGAAAATAAAGTTCCCCATTAAACATAACATCTTGGTAGACATGGATAACGTGGAAGGACTAAATATTCTATTCTGAAAAGCATTAACCCAGTATCAAAAAATGGTTCAAATGGCTCTGAGCACTATAGGACTTAAGATCTGTGGTCATCAGTCCCCTAGAACTTAGAACTACTTAAACCTAACTAACCTAAGGACATCACACACATCCATGCCCGAGGCAGGATTCGAACCTGCGACCGTAGCAGTCGCGCGGTTCCGGACTGAGCGCCTAGAACCTCTAGACCACCGCGGCCGGCTAACCCAGTATCTCGACGACGCTTATTACCGTAAGTACTATCACAAAGGGATATCAAGCTAAATTCGTAAGTGCATGAGGATTTCGTTATAGGGAAAATGCAGAATGTTATATTCATCCGGATGCGGACATTAAGCTCGGCACTCACTGTGATGTTCTCTCATCTGTCGTCATGTCTGAAACTAACCTGACGCTACATACACGTATCCATTACAATAGCCTAGACGTAGCAGGTGCAGTTAAGGGCACAGTTCTCATACTTCGCGTCGGAAAGGTGCCTGTGGGCGCGAATGGAAGGGAAATGTTACCAGCTAGATGGCTGACTCAGCCCTTTGCAGTTTCTCAGCTACTAATGCCATCCGACTTTACTGTATCGCAAAAACGGAAGTAACTTCATGTGTTCCCAAGGGAAGTGTGTGAAAGGGTTACGATTTTCGCTGTTCAGTTCTACATTATTGATCTTGCAGGTAATGTTAATAGCAGTCTTAAATTTATACAGATGCTGCAGCTTTCTATAACCAAGCAGTGTCTGCATAAAGCTTCACTGACACCCAGTCAGATGACGATAAGATTTGAAAGTGACGCCGAGTTTTTCAACTTGTTTTAAATGTTAGTAAATGCAAAATCATACACTACATATAGCACAAAAACTTAAACTTTATTACCGGCATATCAGTAAGTCACAGCTGGAACATGTCAACGTAAACAAATACTTGAATGTAACAGTTTGTGTAGATATGCAACAAAATCATCACATAGGCCAAATCTTAGGTAAGCCAGGTGGCGTATTAACAATCCTTCCCAGGGTACTGGGAAAAACCTGCCTACAAAGGAGATTGATTACAAACGCAACGTGCGAACCGCCCTAGAGTATTGTGCAAGTGTGTTGGATCCATATGAAAAATAACTAACAACGCATACAAAGAAGCACAGCATGAATATTCAGATGTCTCTTTGGCTCATGTTCAAGAGCCATGGTTTCAAAAACCATAATTAGGCGAGGAATTTATTGTGGTTCTCAAGGTACGAATACAAGATTTTAGTAATTACAGCGTACACAGGCGAATTTTAGTGATCATTCTTTCCGAAATTTACACATCATTGGAATGGGAAGCAGCCTTATTACTTGATACGATGTATACCTTCTGTCACGCATTTCTTCGCACTATGGGATATATATGTAGATGCATTACGTACCTATTGATTATAGCTAAGTCCATAAAAGTTGTTCAGGGATTATTTTTGCTAAAATTCATCACATTTATTATCACTAATTCATTATAAGACATTAAAATTTTACAAAATTTTGTAGTGTTATAAATATCTCATATGACAATACACGGAATACTCTTAGCATCGTTGAAAATAGCGCACTAAGAAGGAAACATCAAATCGAAATAGAATTTGTTAAAGATAATGATTCATATGAGAGATTCACTCGGTCCCAAAAACATTATACACTTCTGGACATTAAAATTGCTACACCAAGAAGAAATGCAGATGATAAACGGGTATTCATTGGACAGATATATTATACTAGAAATGACATGTGAATACATTTTCACGCAATTTGGGTGCATTGATCCTGAGAAATAAGTACCCAGAACAACAACCTCTGGCCGAAAAAACGGCCTTGATACGGCTGGGAATTGAGTCAAACAGAGCTTGGATGGCGTGTACAGGTACATCTGCCCGTGCAGCTTCAACACTATACCACAGTTCATCAAGAGTAGTGACTGGCGTATTGTGACGAGCCAATTGCTCGGCCACCATTGACCAAACGTTTTCAGTTGGTGAGAGATCTGGAGAATAGGCTGGCCAGCGCAACAGTCGAACATTTTCTGTACCCAGAACGGCCCGTACAGGACATGCAACATGCGGTCGTGCATTATCCTGCTGAAATGTAAAGTTTCGCAGGGATCGATGAAGGGTAGAGCCACGGGTCGTAACACATCTGAAATGTAACGTACACTGTTCAAAGTGCTGTCAATGCGAACAAGAGGTGACCGAGACGTTTAACCAATGGCACCCCGTACTATCACGCCAGGTGATATGCCAGTATAACGATGACGAATACACGCTTCCAATGTGCGTTCACCGCGATGTCGACAAACACGGATGCGACCATCATGATACTGTAAACAGAACCTGGATTCATCCGAAAAAATGACGTTTTGCCATTCGTGCACCCAGGTTCGTCGTTGAGTACAACATCGCAGGCGCTCCTGTCTGTGATACAGCGTCAAGGGTAATCGTAGCCATGGTATTCGAGCTGATAGTCCATGCTGCTCCAAACGTCGCCGAACTGTTCGTGCAGATGGTTGCCTCAGGGATGGAGACGGGGCTGCACGATCCGTTACACCCATGCGGATAAGATTCCTGTCATCTTGATTGCTAGTGATACGAGGCCGTTGGGATCCAGCACAGCGTTCCGTATTACCCTCCTGAACCCACCGATTCCATATTTTGCTAGCAGTCATTGGATCTCGACCAACGCGAGCAGCAATGTCGCGACAGGATGAACCGCAATCGCGATGGGCTACAATCCTATCTTTATGAAAGTCGGAAACGTGATGGTACGCATTTCTCCTCCTTACACGAGGCATCACAATAACGCTTCACCAGGCAACGCCGGTCAACTGCTGTTTGTGTATGAGAAATCGGTTGGAAACTTTCCTCATGTCAGCAGGTTGTAGGTGTCGCCACCGGCGCTATTCTCTGAAAAGCTAATCATTTGCATGTCACAGCATCTTCTTCCTGTCGGTTAAATTTCGCGTCTGTAGCACATCATCTTCCATGTGTAGCAATTTTAATGGCCAGTAGTGTACATAAACATATACAGTGAGTACACGTGGAGAAATGCAGTGCAGCATTAATAACGCGGTGTACAACCTTTTGCTGGAAAACACGCTGCAACACGATCCGGCATCGAACTGATTAGACGTCTGATGTTGTACTGAGGCAGATTAGCCCACCAATATTGAACAGCCACCTCCTAGTCATGTACAGAGTGACACGGCGGCATCTGGTGTTTCAGCTGTTCCCACACATGTTCTCTAGTGGAAAATTCCTTCGAGGGGGCTGGCCATGTAAGAGACGGAAATGACGTAGGAAGTCTTCAGCAACTCGAACTGCATGCAGATTAGCATTATATTACAGAAAAAGGGCGCCTGACAGACCATATAGGAAAGGTCCCACGTGGGGTTGAAGAATGTCATCAAAGTAATGCTGGACCATTAAGGTTCCTCGTACCACAGTTACAAGGGACCGGCTATGGTAGGCTAGAGCCCCCAGACCAATTCGCCTGTTCTGCGGGCGGTATGGCGCGGGACAGCGTGGGTGAAACTGTACCGTTCAGCAGGCTACCTCCATACCCGTTGCGGCTATTATCCATACCCAAAACGAAAGTAAATTTATAACTAAACACCACGTTTTGCCAGTCTGTGACAATTCACGTCAGTCTGGCTTGGCACCACTGTAAGTCTCCAAAGTCTCAGTGTCAACCTCGGTACACGTGAAGGCTGCGTGGATTGCAAATTAGCACCTGCTAGGCGCCAGGAAATGGCTTGTGAAGCAGCTGGCACACGTATATATGCTTGTATTTTGGAGCCAGATACTGTACGATCGCTGATCGCTGGCCGATCGATCCTTCAATTCTCTCGCCTTGTCGTCTTCCTAGTCACTCCAGAGCAAGTACGTGACACAGGAGTGCCATCTCGTATCCACGGCCCCCAGCATCGTCTGGCGGAACACTCTGAACGATCGATCTGGCGAGCCACATGTCGTGTCGACCAGCCTGCTGTTTTCATGCAGTCGATTAGACCCTCTCCCCGCCCCCCCCCCCCCTCTCCCCTCAAACGCGTCTACCTGGCATTTTGCACCTACTAAAGCCCTGCTCTAGTCCGGATGTGATCGTCAAGTGTAAGAGTCGTCCACTATGCGCCGTTTAAATAGTGCCCCCGCCCCGTTGCGGCGCTACTGCAGGGTCTGTGTGCATGCACATTGCCACCAAACTTGTATCACGTGCATATCGGATCTCACATTGGATATCCGCAAAATTTCGTATTTGTATCTTTCTTCCCTCTGCGTGCGCTATTTTCAGTGTTCCTGAGAGTAAGTGCCAAACGCGAAAAAGCTGTGCTTTTTTTATTAAATATTTTCACAAAATTTCGCAGCTGTAATGCCGAACATAATCATTGTAGAAAATAAGCGTGTAACATGTAACACTCGTTGCGTACCCAGTGTAGAGCGGCCGCTGGTGCGTGGTTGTTCCAGGGTACCTGCAGTACAGCCGCTGCTACTCGACAGTTTCTGACGACTGGGACTCGTGCGTGTCACGCTTCTCGCAGCTGGTCAACGAGGAGGTCACCCGGCAGTCTACCAGCCAGGCGCAGCGCCTCATAGAGCTCTGCTGGTAAGTCTCTGTCTACCGTCGCACCCCAGGACAGTGGGCTCCGTGGCGTGGTCACACAGGAGACTGAGTCGAGAACACACATTCTCAGTCTCTTTTTATCCTGAAGTTGTTGTAACAGTGCTTGCTCATGCAGAGTAGACCTGACCATCACACCAAATATAACGGTTTTAAATGAACTTGGCGATAAACAGGGCGGCGCACGAAATGTGTTTGTTTCTGAATATAAACTTTATTGTTAATACAATCTGAAAGGAGCATATACTACAATGAAGATCCGTCCATGGAGATTTGTTCTAACTCAGCACATGCTCAATATGTACACCATTTCGTTTCCTAACTTCCTTCAAACGAACACTGAAGTTACTGATTACCCTACGGCACATGTCTTCCGTTATTTCACTGCAAGCTTGAAGAATAAGTCTTCTGAGCTTCATTAAATCACGTGGACGTTTCGGGAAAATTTTTGCTGTGGTGTCACCGCCAGCCACCACACCTGCTAGGTGGTAGCTTTAAATCGGCCGCGGTCCATTAGTACATGTCGGACCCGCGTGTCGCCACTGTCAGTGATCGCAGACCGAGCGCCACCACACGGCAGGTCTCGAAAGACGGACTAGCACTCGCCCCAGTTGTACGGACAACTTTGCTAGCGACTACACTGACGAAGCCTTTCTCTCATTTGCCGAGAGATAGTTAGAATAGCATTCAGCTAAGTCAATGGCTACGACCTAGCAAGGCGCCATAGCAATTGATAGTTATCGTATGAAGCATGTCTCATCAAGAACGATGTATACAAATGATGGATTAAAGTTAAGCATTCCAGAAGCGACGTACTTTTCTTTATAGCATTCATTACGTATCCTGTTTCAGACCTATCTCTAGCCTGCGTGAGTTTAACGCGTGCCTTTCGGCTACTTCCGAGTGGCGTGGCTGTCTTGTTACGCCACAACATTTTCCTTTAGGTATCCCCAAAGAATAAAGTCACATGGATCGAGGTCTGGACTATTGGGGGGCCAATTTTGTCCGTCATTGAAGCGACCTGGAAACCTGAGGGAAATGATCCGCACGTCGAAATGCTCGTGTAAAAACTCCAACACAGTGTTTGCAGTTTGTAGCATTGCTCCATCTTGCATGAACCGCTGTGTGTTGAAGGGCAAGGCAGTAGTAAGAAGCTGTGAAATTTAATGGAGCTTAGAGAACTTATTCTTCAAGCTTGCAGCGAAATTACGGAAGACATGTGCCGTAGGGTAACCACTAACTTCAGTGTTCGAAGTTAGGAAACGAAGTGGTCGACGTATTGAGCATATGCTGAGTTAGAACAAACCTCCATGGACAGCTCTTGATTGCAGTATATGTTCCTTTCAGATTGTATTGACAATATAGTTTATATTCAAAAACAAAGTGGTAACACATTTCGTGCGCCACCCTGTGTTTGTCATGATGTACAGTGTGCTCAGATACAACCAGAAAAGCTTGTAAGGGTGTTGCAGGGTAGGTTGTGCTGAGAAATAAATGTTCAGAAAAAAATCATACATTGCGCTGTTTCCGAGATAATTAGCATTGAAGTTAGCCAATCACGGCGTTGCGTGCACAGAAACAAGCGGCCCACCGTCTGTCTACTGCCAGTTAGTTGTTTCACAGAGTATATGACAACATAGGTAACTTCTCAGCATTACTACCGTCCAATTGTTGAATCTTCATGCTTGAACGGCTCAACGTATCGAATTTTTTTTTCTTAACGGTTACTCCTCTGCATAATCTATCCTGCAACACACAAGCTTTTCAGACTACTTCTGACCACCCTGTAGAAATTAAGAAGTTTCCTATGATATTGATGGAAGCTGAAGCAATGAATCAAATCCGGCCGCTGTGGCCGAGCGGTTCTAGGCGCTTCAGTCTGGAACCGCGCGAACGCTACGGTCGCAGGTTCGAATCCTGCCTCGGGCATGGATGTGTGTGATGTCCTTAGTTTAGTTAGGTTTAAGTAGTTCTAAGTTCTAGGGGACTGATGACCTCAGATGTTGAGTACTATAGTGCTCAGAGCCATTTTTGATTTTAATGAATCAAAATTCATGTTATGGCCAGATTTCTAACCTGGGGCTTCCTTTTTTTTTTAACAGGAAGGAAGGGTAAACAAACAATCTTTATTCGTACAGTTGTGCTGTCCTAGGGATAAGGAAGGTATAGAGACAGCAAAAACAATTTTCAAGCCATGAAACCAACGTAAATGCCGGCCCCCTTTTTTTGTTTTTTGGACATGAATAAAGTAAATGCCAATCCTAGTCACGGGCGGGAGTGAAAACGAAGTAATCATCAGCATCAAAATCCCCGCAGCACGCGATGTCGCATCATGAATCCGGCATCCACCCGTATAATTTTCACCATACCTGCCACTGTCGACGGCACGTATTTCTTCTGCGTCGACCATTCGAAGGACCATTATCTGAGGCGGTGTCGGTGTTTACCATCGTCTGTTTCCCCTTTTTTTTTGTTTTTACACGTTAACATAATCCAGGGCCGCCCGGAGTGGCCAAGTGGTTCTAGGCGCTACAGTCTGGAACCGCTCGACCGATACGGTCGTAGGTTCGAATCCTGCCTCGGGCATGGATGTGTGTGATGTCCTTAGGTTAGTTAGGTTTAAGTAGTTCTACGTTCTAGGGGACTGATGACCTCAGAAGTTAAGTCCTATAGTGCTCAGAGTCATTTGAACCATAATCCAGGCAGATCTGGCGCCAAGAGATAGGGACCAGTTGTCTTCTCAGTGTGCAATGTGCCAATAAATTTGGACCGTGCAGTGCTGTCTCTAGTTGTTCTGCTACAGGAGTCTTCTCATTTCTGGGACACCCTAGCTGTCGGTCGGGTTGTGAAAAACACTTCCTAAAAAATTGGTAAAGTAAGTCCTGTATTTCCTATGACTCCGTATGAGCTCGTGTTGTTCTTGTAAGTATATCCAATAATCCTTCACGGACTTAATATCGTACGAAAACAGATATTACGTCGCATGTCCAGCGATCCAGTTGACCGCATACGTCTTTTTTTTGGGAAAAAAGTCTTCTTCGGTAGAAAAACTACATCCAATGTGATTTCTGCGTAGCTAGTGCACCGATCGAAGGCCAATATTCGACGCGTCAGCATCCAGACGTCCTTCGCTGCACCAAACACTAAACCATGCTCTTCCGTTGTTAACAGTCCACAGTTTGTGTAAAGAGGAAAATCGACCATATCATTTGTATGTAATCGACTCCTGGTCATGAGATTACGGTTTATGAGAATATACCACATCTATCGCGCTGCTGTTGACAGTAATGGAGTATGCACTGCACACCAAATGTGCTTCCTAGTTCTCGTTGGGTATTTGAATTCCGCTATGTTGCGGCCATGGTGATCCATCAAGCAGCAATAGATCTTCCGAGTCGTGGGTATTCTCGTCGGAGGCACTTTCAGACGAACATAACTATAACCAACAAGAAATGAGGCAATGTGTGCAAGAGAAGGCGAAATGTTTCTCAACGCTATCGGGGGTTCGTACGAAAGCGGAACAAGTACATCTTCTATCAGAGCTGATGTTGCTGCAAATTTCGTGTCATCGCTCGCATGTAAAGCGCCAAAGTTTTGCTACGCACGTTTTTGAGGTTGAAGCCACCGTTCCGGAACTGTAGGGTTAACATGTCATATTTGATCTTAAATAACATCCCAGTACTAACATAATAACCAAAGGCAGGTCCGCAATACCCTTCGCTATTGGTAGGATCTGGCCAAATTGGGCAGTCTTGACGCTATGTGAACGTTAGTGTATGCAACACTTTGGATCATGTCAGAGGCTCTCAAGGAGTTGTTGCGTATCGTCAGACGAACATTATGCAGAAGCCGCCGAGAACCCGCCGCCGCTGACCGCCTTAGTGAAAGGGTAAATGTGATCAGCAGACATCTCAGCGATTCCACCGTCTGAAACTGTCCCGGTACGTCTTCCAGGCCTCGTCCAATGTTCATAATTTTGAGTTTCGTCATGTTAACGACACTGCCTGCCGCTGTCCCGTAACAGTTTAGGTGTTCGACAGCCAGACGCACTTCATGTCCTGATCTGACAAGAAGGACCAGGTCGTCCGCATATGCGCGACAAACGAAAGAGTTCCCATTAAGCGCTATCCCAGTAAGTGAGCGCCTCATAACACACATCAGCGGCTCGATTGATGTCGCAAATAGCACCATAGAGAGAGGGCACCCTTGTCGAGCCGACCTGTTAAAGGGAATCGAGCCCGCTTCCCGACCGTTTACAATCACTTTCGATGTAGCCCATCCTATTAGCCTGATAACTATAGAGATTAAAACAGGTGGAACCGCTATTGGTCATGGTTTATCCTGTCGAACGCACGATCGAAGTCCACAGATATCATCGCCGCTCGCATTCTACACGTTTCCGCAAGGGCGATAACGTCGCGGTATTCACTTTATTTAACGCCAAGGAGATGTTGCTTCGCTTCCCTAGGCAAGCCTGATCAGGGGATGTTGTTGTTGTTGTTGTGGTCTTCAGTTCTGAGACTGGTTTGATGCAGCTCTCCATGCTACTCTATCCTGTGCAAGCTTTTTCATCTACCAATACCTACTGCAACCTACATCCTTCTGAATCTGCTTAGTGTATTCATCTCTTGGTCTCCCTCTACGATTTTTACCCTCCACGCAGCCCTCCAATACTAAATTGGTGATCCCTTGATGCCTCAGAACATGTCCTACCAACCGATCCCTTCTTCTGGTCAAGTTGTGCCACAAACTTCTCTTCTCCCCAATCCTATTCAATACTTCCTCATTAGTTATGTGATCTACCCATCTAATCTTCAGCAATCTTCTGTAGCACCACATTTCGAATCTTCTATTCCGTAGCACCACATTTCGAATCTTCTATTCTCTTCTTGTCCAAACTATTTATCGTCCATGTTTCACTTCCATACATGGCTACACTCCATACAAATACTTCCAGAAATGACTTCCGGACACTTAAATCAATACTGGATGTTAACAAATGTCTCTTCTTCAGAAACGCTTTCCTTGCCATTGCCAGCCTACATTTTATATCCTCTCTACTTCGACCATCATCAGTTATTTTGCTCCCCAAATAGCAAAACTCCTTTACTACTTTAAGTGCCTCATTTCCTAATCTAATTCCCTCAGCATCACCCGACTTAATTCGACTACATTCCATTATCCTTGTTTTGCTTTTGTTGATGTTCATCTTATATCCTCCTTTCAAGACACTGTCCATTCCATTCAACTGCTCTTCCAAGTCCTTTGCTGTCTCTGACAGAATTACAATGTCATCAGCGAACCTCAAAGTTTTTACTTCTTCTCCATGAATTTTAATACCTACTCCGAATTTTTCTTTTGTTTCCTTTATCGCTTGCTCAATATACAGATTGAACAACATCGGGGAGAGGCTACAATCCTGTCTTACTCCCTTCCCAACCACTGCTTCCCTTTCATGATCAGGGGATATTGTCCTGGATATCGACATTTACAAAGATTTTATAGTCGGTGTTTAACATTGTGAGAGGCCGATATTGATGAACACTTCGACTCCCCACCATCTTCGGGATGGCAAGAAGAAAGCCCGTCACAAAATCCGGCGTTAGGCGCATTTCAGGACGCATCACCTCATTGTACGTTGACACCCATTGTGGCATCATCATGTCACCGAAATCTTGATAAAAAACGTAATCCCATTTGGCCCTGGTAAATTATTTCCCGCTCCTTTTTTTGAGAGCCACATTAATATCGTATTCTGTGAGTGTCTCCATAAGTGCTGCCATATGCGTCTCTGTCAGTGTCATTTGCAGACGTTGCAACATGTCTTCCCCCCCTCGACGGTCCGTCGATGCTCCGGCATATTGGTGGCGGAAATGCTCTAAAAATCCATTTGCAATGTCCTCTTGTGTTGTCAATTGACGGCCATCTAAAACCGTGGAGCACCGTGAACAATGTCCGCCGGTAATGTGTGTGTTCCCGCGACATATGGTGCATTGAGGTACGTTCCCCAGAGATGGGCTCGAGACATCTTGCCCTTATCGGGATGTCACCCAGTCGTCGTCGCGTGATCAACATGGTTTATACCTTGACACGATGAACTTCTGCATGATGTTATGCAGACGGCACCAGGAATGACAGCTCACAAAGAGTGTCTCACTGCCATAACGTCGTATCCCGATCATACTGTATGAGAGCTCTTCTTATTCCTGGCTTAGTACACTCGAGCCACCATTGAAGAACTGACGCATACGTTGGTAGACGGCGTTGACATGTGGCCCATTCCTCCTCGACTCTCTGATGACATTCGCGGTCCACCAGAAGTGACGAATTGAGCTTCCACGTCCCGCGGCTTCTCCACACACTTTGCCGAGGGAGTGATATGGTACAAATGTAGGCCAGATGATCAGTAAATGCCGCAGGCCATCGTTCCGCGTCGATCACCTTATCCCGTAGGCCAACCGAAACATACACTACTGGGCATTAAAACTGCTACACCACAAAGGTGACGTGCTACAGACGCGAAATTTACCCGACAGGAAGAAGATGCTGTGTTATGCAAATGATTAGCTTTTCAGAGCATTCACACAAGCTTGGCACCGGTGGCGACACCTACAACGTGCTGACATCAGGAAAGTTTCCAACCGATTTCTCATACACAAACAGCAGTTGACCGGCGTTACCTTGTGAAACGTTGTTGTGATGCCTCGTGTAAGGAGGAGAAATGGGTACCATCACGTTTCCAATTTTGATAAATGTCGGATTGTAGCCTGTCGCGATTGCGGTTTATAGTATCGCGACATTGCTGCTCGCGTTTATCGAGATCCAATGACTGTTAGCAGAATATGCAATCGGTGGGTTCAGGAGGGTAATACGGAACGCCGTGCTGGAATCTAACGGCCTCGTAACACTATCAGTCGAGATAACAGGCATCTTATCCGCATGGCTGTAACGGATCGTGCAGCCGCGTCTCGATCCCTGAGTCAACAGATGGGGACGTTTGCAAGACAAGAACCATCTGCACGAACAGTTCGACGACGTTTACAACAGCATGGACTATCTGCTCGGAGACCATGGCTGCGGTTACCCTTGACGCTGCATCACAGACAGGAGCGCCTGCCATGGTGTACTCCACGCCTAACCTGAGTGCTCGAATGGCAAAACGTCATTTTTTCGGATGAATCCAGGTTCTGTTTACAGCATCATGATGGTCGCATCCGTGTTTGGCGACATCGCGGTGAACGCACATTGGAAGCGTGTATTCGTCATCGCCCTACTGGCGTATCACCCGGTGTGATGGTATGGGGTGCCATTGTTTACACGTCTCCGTCACTTCTTGTTAGCATTGACGGCACTTTGAACAGTGGACGTTACATTTCAGATGTGTTACGACCCGTGGCTCTACCCTTCATTCGATCCCCGTGAAACCGTACATTTCAGCAGGATAATGCACGACCGCATGTTGCAGGTCCTGTACGGGCCTTTCTGGATACAGAAAATGTTCGACTGCTGCCCTCGCCAGCACATTCTCCAGATCTCTCACCAATTGAAAACGTCAGGTCAATGGTGGCCGAGCAACTGGCTCGTCACATTACGCCGTCACTACTCCTGATGAACTGTGGTATCGTGTTGAAGCTGCATGGGCAGCTGTACCTGTACACACCATCCAAGCTCGGTTTGTGACAATGCCCAGGCGTATGAAGGCCGTTTTACGGCCAGAGGTGGTTGTTTTGGGTATTGATGTCTCAGGACCCATGCAACCAAATTGCATGAAAATGCAGTCACATGTCAGTTCTAGTATGATATATTTGTCCAATGAATACCCGTTTATCATCTGCATTTCTGCCTGGTGTAGCAATTGTAATGGCCAGTAGTGTAGCTATGGCAGATTTGCGCCAAAAATCAAGCACAGAGCAATTACTAACAAGAAAAAATGGTCTCTATGTGGTTCCGTCACGAGAATTTTAGGTTCCTCTTCAGTCGAATTGGTACGTCATGCTATTCTTCTTACGTCCGATCATTAATGTGCAATGTAATCGGATTAATCATAACTTACGCGTATGCATTTCCTTTTGCAGTTTTGTTCTTCACACCCTTGCTTTTAATTTCACCGATGTAGCCATAAGCTTAATAAGCTTTGGAAACAGTTCCTTTTTTCGATTACTTCACATTTTTCCTGGACTAATTCCGATTGTCCGATTGACCTCCCCCCCCCCCCCCTTCCTATTTGTTACATTCCGAAGTGACCCCCACTGCTGCATTCCTATCTTTATCGGAACATTTTTGTACATCCGTTCTTTGTCGGTCAACTTAAGTATCTGTTCAGTAATCTAAGGTTACTTTTCTTGTACAAATACTTTCTTCTGCCTTAAAGAACTTCAAATGGGTCTCACGATTCCTCGGTTCTTCAAAATCTCATTTCTTTCTCCCTTTCTGATGATTCTCCATTCCAGTCTACCTCGTCAGCTTTACTAAACCATGATAAGTCCGTTCACGGCCTTGGAGTCTGATATCTGATTTCGGTATATCTCTCTTAGCATCAGGTAATCCAACATGAATCGTATCGTGCTGCGAATACTTTTCCAAGTGTATCTTTCAGTCCGGAACCGCGTTGCTCCTACGGTCACAGGTTTGAATCCTGCCTCGGGCGTGGATGTGTATGAAGTCCTGTATTTCAAAGTCTAGGGGACTCATGACCACAGATGTTAAGTCCCATAATGCTTAGAGCCAAGTGTATCTCCTCTTGTGGTTTTGAGCAGTATAATCGCTATTACTAGCTTAATTTTATTGCAAAAATCAGTAAATCTTTATCCTGGCTCATTTCTACTACCTAGTCTTTACCCTCCAATAACCCTATCTACTCTTTATTCCCGTAATACACTACTGGTCAATAAAATTGCTACACCAAGAAGAAATGCAGATGACAAATGGGTATTCATTGGACAAATATATTATACTAGAACTGACATGTGGTTACATTTTCACGCTGTTTGGGTGCATACATCCTGAGGAATCAGTACCCAGAACAACCACCTCCGACCGTAATAATGGCCTTAATACGCCTGGGCATTGAGCCAAGCAGAGCTTGGATGGCACGTACAGGTACAGATGCCCATGAAGCTTCAACACGATACCACAGTTCATCAAGATTAGTGACTGACGTATTGTGACGAGCCAGTTGCTCGGCCACCATTGACCAGCCGTTTTAAGTTGGTGAGAGATCTGGAGAATGTGCTGGCGAGGGCAGCAGTCGAACGATTTTTTTAATCCAGAAAGGCCCGTACAGGACCTGCAACGTGCGGTCGTGCATTATCCTGCTGAAATGTACGGTTTCGTAGAGATCGAATCAAGGGTAGAGCCATGGGTAGTAACAAATATGAAATGTTACGTCCACTGTTCAAAGTGCCGTCAATGCGAACAAGAGGTGACCGAGACGTGTAACCAATGGCATCCCATACCATCATGCCGGGTGATACGCCAGTATGGCGATGACGAATACACGCTTCCAATGTGCGTTCACCGTGATGTCGCCAAACACGGATGCGACCATCATGATGCTGTATACAGAACCTGGATTCATCCGAAAAAATGACGTTTTGCCATTCGTGCACCCAGGATCGTTGAGTACACCATCGCAGGCGCTCCTGTCTGTGATGAAGCGTCAAGGGTAACCGCAGACACGGTCTCCGAGCTGATAGTCCATGCTGCTGCAAACGTTGTCGAACTGTTCGTGCAGATGGTTGTTGTCTTGCAAACGTCACCATCAGTTGACTCAGGGATCGAGACGTGGCTGCACGATTCATTACAGCCATGCAGATAAGGTACCTGTCATCTCGACTGCTAATGATACGAGGCCGTTGGGATCCAGCACGGCGTTCCGTATTACCCTCCTGATACCACCGATTCCATATTCTGCTAACAGTCATCGGATCTCGACCAATGCGAGTAGCAACGTCGCGATACGATAAACCGCAATAGCGACATGCTACATTCCGACCATTATCAAAGTCGGAAACGTGATGGTACGCATTTCTCCTCCTTACACGAGGCATCACAACAACGTTTCACCAGGCAACGCCGGTCAACTGCTGTTTGGGTATGAGAAATCGGTTGGAAACTTCCCTCATGTCAGCACGTTGTAGGTGTCGCCACAGTCGCCAACTTGTGTGAATGCTCTGAAAAGCGAATCATTTGGATATCACAGCATCTTCTTCATGTCGGTTAAATTTCGCGTCTGTAGCACGTCATCTTCGTGGTGTAGTAATTTTAATGTACAGTAGTGTACCACATGTTGATTATTTTATCATGACGCTCCCATACCCGTAACTTCGGCATATACACTTCAATTTGCTCTTAGTCTGTTGTCGAAACTGATGAGAACAATGATGTCACTGGAAGCTTCTCTGTAAGTCAATCTTTGCCCTGGAGTCCTATTCGTAATGAACACTGCGTATGTTACACCATTTTCTTCTGCTGTTGATATTATCCTACACTTATCTCAACAGAAATCCTTGTCTTCACTCCATTTTACTTGCCTGACATTGAATACATCTAGTCTGAGGTTTAGGGATTCCCTTCCAGATTTTCTGGTTGTCGTGGCAGATTTCTTTTCTGACAGTACAAGCTCCAACTCTCTCAAATGCTACCGTACCGTTACTTATTCGATCTTTTTCTCGTTGTTACCTTCCCCTTGGAAGTATCCTCCGGCCGGCCGGAGTGGCCGAGCGGTTCTAGGCACTACAGTCTGGAGCCGAGCGACCGCTACGGTCGCAGGTTCGAATCCTGCCTCGGGCATGGATGTGTGTGATGTCCTTAAGTTAGTTAGGTTTAATTAGTTCTAAGTTCTAGGCGACTGATGACCTCAGAAGTTAAATCGGCTAGTGCTCACAGCTAAGCCAGGTATCCTCCGGAAATTAGAATGCGAGACTCATCTAGACTCTTTTTCCAACGGAGAGACCATAATGACAAATTTTCAGTTGTAGGCACAGGTCGTGTGGATACACGTTATTTGATCCCACTAAGGTGGTTTCTATTGACCTTGCTTCCTCATGCCTTTATTCACTACCGATTCTTCCGCCTTTCTGGGCAGTTTCCCACCCCAAGAGTGCCCTGAACCTCTGTTGGCTCCACAGCTCTCTTTGACGAGACACTTGGCAGAACGAGGATGACTGCTTATAATGGAAGTCTGTTTCAGCCATTGCTGATAAATTTTTTCAAAATTTAAGCATTAGATGAGTTCGATCCAGGATGTCACTTCAGTTGCTTTAAAAGTCTTATGTTATACAGTCGCCGTCTTTCTCGGATATTTGGGAACTAATCATTTACCTGCCGAGCTCTTCTTCGTGCGTCCATTTCACGGTACCATTCGGCAAGCATCCGTGCTCTGCTTTAGTTCAAACATGTCAGTCTCAGCAAATAAAACAACACATTCTACTTCAAGTCAAAAAGATACTAAAACCAATTTTAAAGTGAATGAAAAGAATCGCAGAGATACTTCAGTTTTGCTCTCAACTAAAAATGCAGTTTCTTAGCACAAATTACATAATTTCGTAAGAGAACTCTACACGTTAAACATATACCGGAATGCCATTTGTAAACGAGTATGCTTCAAATATTTCACGATGACATTTTGAGATCGGCAGGTATCACAGCAAGTTCACGAAGTGAACATCACACAATCGAACGGCGGAGCATCCAGGAAAGAATACCGCTCACACAGATGGTTACTTAACTACAACGCTTGTATATCCTTCTAGATCTGACCCATGTACTTAAAAATACTGTATGTAATATCTTCGATAAGAAAGAGGCGATCTAGCAAAAGCTCACTGCTCCACAAGCCAGAACATTACTGACTACACACAAATAATGAAAGAATAGTTGAAAGACATAGCATTCTAACGTAAGGTAGAGGAACAAAAATTGTGGAAAAACATCGGACATACGCAGCACTGAGTACAGCTTGTTAGAAGCGCTGGCCTATACCACGCTCTACAATGGCAGGATACGTGTCGAACTGGAGAATTATACTGTATCGTGCCAATAGGTTCTGGGCTGATCTCGCAACAGAAAGTGGAAACGTGAGTAAATCACCATCTCTTGAATCGGAACAGAGATTTCATCCTAAAAAGTAATGACTGAAGACCTCCATTGTCAGTTTTCACGATGTACAATCAGTCATTATGAGCTATAGCGAACGTTTCAGCCCAAAAATCTGTTATTAAATGGTTATAAATTTGTCTGGCTCTCGATTTCTTTGTTTATGAATTGACGACGTCTTTTGGAAGAACCAATAATTAGATCTGTGGTATGTAGGCACACATTAACAATACAACCAAGCTGAGAAAGGCATCTGGTGAAATCAAAACCGGGTATCTTACTGCCTCCTAATCCATTCCGCAACATGTAACTTTCCAAATTGTCATAGGCAGTTCGACCTGCAACAAATTAAACCATAGTGCCAATAGGTGCCGTTAGTGACAGTAATGCCTAGGACTTTAGGGGTAGGTGTTATTATAAAAAAGTGTTATGTAACTGATGTGTTATGTAGCTAAAAGAATTAATGAAGGAGTCACATTGTTCTCGCAACGCTGTAGCTTTAGCATTCCAGAGCTTCTAGGATGTGCACACAGAAACTTTCACGAATGGAAATAATTCAGTAGATAAATTCGAACCTAAACGTTAAAAGCAATACTACATGGCAAAATCCAAATTACTAGTAGGTCAACAAATATAAAACTTTAAAATGAGGAAGGGAGACAAAACACTTATTACAGGAATTTAACGTAGTAATACAACGCCTGTGGGAATATTCAATACGCAAATTTCAAATAACGTATTTAAGTCACAGTACATGATAGTTTAAAAACAACAGTCAAGCTCTATTGTTTACAAATATTGTTTCTTGATATATTTATATTCTTTCCTGTTTACTATGGCCATCGTCAGTTATTTTATAAAGGATGATCAAAAACTTTCGTTCGGAGATCGTACAGTATAGAATCGCCGCGAGCATTGAGGCAGTCATCCCACCAACTTGAAGATACCCACTTGGTAAAAACCGTGTCCCGCCCCGTGAAGAGGTCCATAACTGCTTGCTGCAGATCCTCGTCCGACAGGAATCGTCCGCCCATCAAAGCCCTTTTTAAGCTGCCGAAAGCGTGACAGTCGCATGGAGGGAGGGATAACGAGTATAGGGCGGCTGTTCGAATCTCTTCCACTTGAGCTGATCCCTATTGGATGACGCTGGCCTTCGAGATCGGCCGGTGTCTTGTGTCGAATCGTTAAATGGTTCAAATGGCTCTGAGCACTATGGGACTTAACATTCGAATCGCGACCAGTACGGAACGTGACGTACCATTTCACAACGTTGGTTTTCGACAGACATACTGCCCCACACAAATCCTTCATCCTCCTTCGGCAGCCAAGAAAAACAACACGCTGGTATTGTCTGGACGCATATCAACGTAGTTCGTGTTTCCACATTTACTGCATACATATTGGACAATCGCGAATGACACACCAATCAGAATGAGATTTTCACTCTGCAGCGGAGTGTGCGTTGATATGAAACTTCCTGGCAGATTAAAACCGTGTGGCGGACTGAGACTCGAACTCGGGGGACCTTTGCCTTTCGCAGGCAAGTGCTCTACCATCTGAGCTACCCAAGCACGACTCACGCCCCGTCCTCACAGCTCCACTTTTGCCAGTAACTCGTCTCCCACCTTCCAAATTTTACAGAAGCTCTCCTGGGAACCTAGCAGAACTAGCACTCCGGAAAGAAAGGATATCGCGGAGACATGGCTTAGCCACAGCCTGAGGGATGGTAGAGCGAAAGGCAAAGGTCCCGAGCTCGAGTCTCCGTCACGCACACAGTTTTAATCTGGCAGGAAGTTTCATATCAGCGCACACTCCGCTGCAGAGTGAAAATCTCACTCTGGAAACATCCCCCATGCTGTAGCTAAGCCATGTCTCCACAGTATCCTTTCTTTCGGGAGTGCTAGTCCTGCAAGGTTCGCAAGAGAGCTTCTGTAAAGTTTGGAAGGTTGGAGGCGAGATACTGGCAGAAGTAAAGCTGTGAGGACCGAGCGTGAGTCCTGCTTCGGTAGCTCAGTTGGTAGAGCACTTGCCCGCGAAAGACAAAGGTTCCGAGTTCGAGTCTCCGTCACGCACAAAGTTTTAATCTGCCAGGAAGTTTCATATCAGCGCACACCCCGGTGCAGAGTGAAAATCTCATTCTGGAAACATCCCCCAGCCATGTCCCCGCACCATCCTTTCTTTCAGGAGTGCTAGTTCTGCAAGGTTCGCAGGAGAGCTTCTGTGAAGTTTGGAAGGTAGGAGACCAGGTACTGGCAGAAGTAAAGCTGTGACGACGGGGCGTCAGTCGTGATTGGGTAGCTCAGATGGTAGAGCACTTACCTGCGAAAGGCAAAGGTCCCGAGTTGGAGTCTCTGTCCGGCACACAGTTTTAATCTTCCAGGAAGTTTGACGCACCAATCACTTGCCTACACTTCACTGCTTATATTCCCGCATCGGAGATGCACTACGTTGCATGTACGTACATCTCTCAAACGGAAACATTTTCATCGTACATTGTACTATCCAATTACTGAACTTAATATATCACCTTTAGTTTGTCATTTCCTACTCTGGTTTTCTTAGCATCGCCTGATTTCTGGAAAATGTTATAAACAATTTACATTGCTTCTCTAGTTTATACCAAAAATTATATAATGTACGTTAAGGATTTTGCAATTGTGTACCTCCGAATATGTGAGGTTCCAGGAGGGGATCAGAACGCCACAAAATGTTTAGTATGAGTGTTAATCTTTTTACAGTATCAGTTTCCAAATTTAACAGCTAGTTCTCTTGGGATGAAGTAGTGTGAACACAATGTCTCCAAAATAGCTATTAATTCTAGACATTACAGGTTACATCTGACACAGCACAACTTTCAGTTGCTTGCGTGATGGCCCGCACTCGCGGACAGGCGTTGGACATGATCGGCTGTAGAGAACAGTCTAGCCGGGAAAAGTTGACTACACCTGCTGTAAACAACGAATCCGACACGGCTCGTGAATCCACAGACAAAGTAATCAAAACGCAGGAAAATGAGTTAGGGGAAAAAAGACAGGAAAAACCAGCCAATAAGGAAAGAAGCAAAAATATTACTTTGCGAAAGTAGGCGTAAATGATATGGAGAATCAGCTTTCCCGGCTCGCCATTCTTAGCAGACGAGTATAGACAATCATAGAGTTTGGTAAAATACCAACAACTGCAAGTCAAAATTATTTAATATTATGTAAATTCTAAGGTTGTCAAAGTTGTCAGAACTTATCGTTAGTATAGTTCTTACATTAAGTGTGTGACACATATAATACTGGACTTTTCAGCCGTTTCATTTTCTTAAACGATAATTTTCTTTTGTTTCTTTTGATACTGAAGCAATGTACTATTCACTCATGTAAACTAATTTTTGTTATTATTATTATTATTATTATCATTAAAACGTTAAAATTGTATTGTATTCAAACAATTATTATTATATCAAAAACTTTACATCGAAGTAGGACTCTAAAATAGAGAAACAGATTTCTGACATATGTAAGGTTGGATTGATCCCGGGAGCTTGCTAGGGTAGCCTAAGCTGTACGACGACTGCTCGAGATAATCGGGAAATCCGGGTTCGAGTAACATTCCGGCACAAATTTTCATATGTCAGTCTACATGTACATCTACATGGTTACTCTGCAATTCACACTTAAGTGCGTGGCAAAGGGTTCGTGCAACCATTTTCATACTACTTCTCTACAATTCCACTGTCGAATGGCGCGTGCGAAAAAGGAACACCTAAATCTTCGAGCTCTGATTTGTCTTATTTTATTATGATGATCATTTCTCCCTAAGTAGGTGGGCGACAACTAAATATTTTCACATTCGAAAGAGAAAGTTGGTGATTGAAATATCGTAAATATATCTCGCCGAAAAGAAAACCACATTTGTTTCAGTGACTGCCAACCCAACTGGAATAGAAAAGCAACTGGAATCACTCAATAGAGGAAAGTCCACTGGACCTGACGGGATACCAATTCGATTCTACACAGAGTACGCGAAAGAACTTGCCCCCCTTCAAACAGCCGTGTACCGCAAGTCTCTAGAGGAACGGAAGGTTCCAAATGATTGGAAATGAGCACAGGTAGTCCCAGTCTTCAAGAAGGGTCGTTGAGCAGATGCGCAAAACTATAGACCTATATCTCTGACGTCGATCTGTTGTAGAATTTTAGAACATGTTTTTTGCTCGAGTATCATGTCGTTTTTGGAAACCCAGAATCTACTATGTAGGAATCAACATGGATTCCGGAAACAGCGATCGTGTGAGACCCAACTCGCTTTATTTGTTCATGAGACCCAGAAAATATTAGATACAGGCTCCCAGGTAGATGCTATTTTTCTTGACTTCCGGAAGACGTTCGATACAGTTCCGCACTGTCGCCTGATAAACGAAGTAAGAGCCTTCGGAATATCAGACCAGCTGTGTGGCTGGATTGAAGAGTTTTTAGCAAACAGAACACAGCATGTTGTTATCAATGGAGAGACGTCTACAGACGTTAAAGTAACCTCTGGCGTGCCACAGGGGAGTGTTATGGGACCATTGCTTTTCACAATATATATAAATGACCTAGTAGATAGTGTCGGAAGTTCCATGCGGCTTTTCGCGGATGATGCTGTAGTATACAGAGAAGTTGCAGCATTAGAAAATTGTAGCGAAATGCAGGAAGATCTGCAGCGGATAGGCACTTGGTGCAGGGAGTGGCAACTGTCCCTTAACATAGACAAATGTAATGTATTGCGAATACATAGAAAGAAGGATCCTTTATTGTATGATTATATGATAGCAGAACAAACACTGGTAGCAGTTACTTCTGTAAAATATCTGGGAGTATGCGTGCGGAACGATTTGAAGTGGAATGATCATATAAAATTAATTGTTGGTAAGGCGGGTACCAGGTTGAGATTCATTGGGAGAGTGCTTAGAAAATGTAGTCCATCAACAAAGGAGGTGGCTTACAAAACACTCGTTCGACCTATACTTGAGTATTGTTCATCAGTGTGGGATCCGTACCAGATCGGTCTGACGGAGGAGATAGAGAAGATCCAAAGAAGAGCGGCGCGTTTCGTCACAGGGTTATTTGGTAACCGTGATAGCGTTACGGAGATGTTTAATAAACTCAGGTGGCAGACTCTGCAAGAGAGGCGCTCTGCATCGCGGTGTAGCTTGCTCGCCAGGTTTCGAAAGGGTGCGTTTCAGGATGAGGTATCGAATATATTGCTTCCCCCTACTTATACCTCCCAAGGAGATCACGAATGTAAAATTAGAGAGATTAGAGCGCGCACGGAGGCTTTCAGACAGTCGTTCTTCCCGCGAACCATACGCGACTGGAACAGGAAAGGGAGGTAATGACAGTGGCACGTAAAGTGCCCTCCGCCACACACCGTTGGGTGGCTTGCGGAGTATAAATGTAGATGTAGATGTAGATGAGCTCGCGTATCACATCAGCGACACTCTCACCCCTAGTGCGCGGTAACACGAAACGAGCTGCCCTTCTTTGCACTTTGTCGATGTCCTCCGCCAAACCTACCACATAAGGATCCCACACCGCGCAGCAATATTCCAGCAGAGGACGTACAAGTGTAATGCAGGCTGACGCTTTAGTGGGTCTGTCGCACCTTCTAAGTGTTCTGCCAACAAAGCACAGTCTTTTGTTTCGCCTTCCCCACAATATTATCTATGTGGACTTTCCAGTTTAAGTTGCTCGTAATTGTAATTCCTAGGTATTTAGTCGAATTAACAACCATTAGATTTGTGCGCTTTATCGTATACTCAAAATTTATCGTATTTCTTTCAGTGCTCATGTGGATGCCCTTGCACTTTTCTTTGTTTAGTGCCAATTGCGACTTTTCGCACCATACAGAAATTCTCTCTAGATCATTTTGCAACTGGAATTGATCGTCTGATGATTTCACTAGACGGTAAATTACAGCGTCACCTGGTAAAAATGTAAGGGAGCTGCTCAGATTATCACCTAGATCATTTATGTAAATCAGCAGCAGCAGAGGGCCTATGACACAATCTTGCGGAACGCCAGATATCACTTCTGTTCTACTCTATGATTTACCGTCTATCATTACCAACTGTGACCTCCCTGACAGTAAACCACGAATAGAGTCTCTCAGCTGAGACGATACTCTATAAGCACGCAATTTGATTAACAGTCGCTTGTGAGGAACGGTATCAAAAGCATTCTGGAAACCTAGGAATATGGAATCGATCTGAGATCCCTTGTCGACAGCACTCGTCACTTCATGGCAATAAAGAGCTCTCTGCGTTGCACAAGAACGATATTTTGTGGATCCGTGCTGGTTATGTATCAATAAGTCATTTTCTTCAAGGTGATTCACAATGTTCGAGTACGGTATATGCACCAATATCCTGCTGCAAATTCAGGTCAGTGATATGGGTCTGTAATTCAATGGGTTACTCCTATTTCCTTTTTGTTAATATTGGTGTGACTTGTGCTACTTTCCAGTCCTTAGGAGCAGACCTTTCGTCAAACGAGCGGTTGTATATTATTGCTACGAAAGGCGCTATTGTGTCTGCATACTCTGAAAGTAACCTGACTGGTATACCAACTGCACCGGAAGACTTGCCTTTCTTAAGTGATTTGAGTTGTTTCGCAACACCTAAGATATCCACTTTTATGTCACTCATGCTAACAGCTGTTCTGGTTTCGAATTCTGGAATATTTACTTCGCCTTCTTTCGTGAATGAATTACTGAAAACTGTATTTGATAACTCCGCTTCAGTGGTACCATCATCGGTAACATTTCCATCTCTATCGCGCAGTGACGGTATTGACTGTTTTTTACCACTGGTGTACTTTACATGCGACCAGAATTTCTTTGTGTTTTCTACCATATTTTGAGACAATGTTTCATTGTGTAAACTATTAAAAGCATCTCTCATTGAAGTCCGCACTATTTTTCGAGCTTCCGTGAAACTTAGCCAGTCTTGGGGATTTTGCGTTCTTCTGAATTTGGCATGCTTTTTTCGTTGCTTCTGCAACAGTGTTCTGACGTGGTTTGTGTGCCATGGTGGATTAGTCCCGTCTGCCGGCCGGTGTGGCCGTGCGGTTCTAGGCGCTTCAGTCTGGAACCGCGTGACCGCTACGGTCGCAGGTTCGAATCCTGCTTCGGGCATGGATGTGTGTGCTGTCCTTAGTTTAGTTAGGTTTAGGTAGTTCTAAGTTCTAGGGGACTGATGACCTCAGTAGTTAAGTCCCATAATGATCAGAGCCATTTGAACTATTAGTCCCGTCTCTTATTAACTTATGCGATACTGAATCTCTGAATTTGAGTCATATCTGGTCTACACTTACATAAATAGCTTGGAAGGAATGGAAACGCTCTCTTAGGAACGCATCAAGCGAATTTTTATCTGCTGTTTTAAATAGATATATTCTGCGTTTATTTTTAGTGGTTTTGGTTGATACGGTTTTGAGCCTCGCTACAATGACCTTGTGTTCAATAATCTCTGTATCCGTCATGACGCTCTGTATTAGATCAGGATTGTTTGTGGCTAAGAGGTCAAGTGTGTTTTAGCAATCATTTACAATTCGTGTTGGGTCATGAATTAATTGTTCAAAGTAATTCTCAGAGAAAGCCTTTAGTACAATCTCGGAAGAAGTTTTCTGTCTACCACCGGCTTTGATCAAGTATTTTCACCAACAAATGAGGGTAGATGGAAGTCTCCACCAATTATTACTGTATGAGTGGGGTACTTATTTGTAATAGAATTCAAGTTTTCTTTGAACCGCTCAGCTATTATATCATCTAGCTCGGGGGGTCGGTAGAAGGAGCCTATTATTATTTTGGTACAGCTGTTGAGCATAACCTCTACCCATAATAATTCACAGGAATTATCTATTTCAACTTCACTACAAGATTTACTACCAAGAGACACAAACTCAGCATCACCTAATTTATTTAATCTATCCTTTCTGAAACAGTACATTTGTACCTATTGCAGTAACGTTGAATTTCGAGAAAAAATTTCACTTTTGGAAACCGCAGTTCATCACAAAGTTCCTTTATGTCACTTTACATAGTACGTAGTTACCTATTAAGTTGAATACCTATTATGTACTAACTTCAAACCATATATGCTTGTTGTTGTTGTTGTTCTGGTCTTCAGTCTGAAAACTGGTTTGATGCAGCTCTCCATGTTACTCTATCCTGTGCAAGCCACTTTACCTCCGAGTAGCTCCTGCAACCAACATCTCTCTGCATCTACTTACTGTATTCATCTCTTGGTCTCCCTCTACCATTTTTACCCCACACGCATCCCTCCAGTATTACATTGGTGATCCCTTGACGTCTCAGAATGTATCCTGCCAACCGATCCCTTCTTTTGATCAGGTTGTATCACAAATTTCCTTCCGTGCGGTTAAAGGCGCTGCAGTCTGGAACCGCATGACCACTACGGTCGCAGGTTCGAATCCTGCCTCGGGCATGGATGTTTGTGATGTCCTTAGGTTAGTTAGGTTTAACTAGTTCTAAGTTCTAGGGGACTATGACCTCAGCAGTTGAGTCCCATAGTGCTCAGAGCCATTTGATTTGAACAAATTTCCTTCCCCCCAGTTCTCTTCAGTACCTCCTCATTAATTATATGATCTACTCATTTAATCATCAGCATTCTTCTGTGTCACCACATTTCAAAGGCTTCTATTCTCTTCTTGTCTAAATTATTTATCGTTTCACATCCAAAAAAGCGATTAACATTAGTAGTTTTATTTCAATAAAGCGGAGTAACAATCTTTAACTTGTATTTACAAATACGTCGGAAGCGATGGGCGACATGCAACATAAATCCGAGTCCTTTGCTATTATACAATGTTTATACAGGTCTGACACACAGTTTGTGGATCACTAATAACTGTTCTCGTATCACTCTCTGCTAGGCCGTGCTAATACTCTGCAAATACTGTCCACTACTGTCCGGCCGAGGCTGGCAAGAGTGGCGTTTATATTTACTTGGGCTAGACGCCGTTCCTATCGAGGTGACGTCCTAGTCAGCGCGCTATTGGCCGACGTTGCTTGACCGCCTTCTCTTCTCTTGCGTTCTTCTTCTTCGTTCGGGCGCTTCTGGTTACGCCAGAACAAATACTATCGGAAAGGACTCCCTGACACTTAAATCTAACCCGCCATTAACAAATTTTTCTTCTTCAGACACACTTTTCTTGCCATTGCCAGTCTGCATTTTATATCCACCCTACTTCGACCATCATCAGTTATTTTGCTTCCCAAATAGCAAAACGTGTTTACTACTTTAAGTGTCTCATTTCCTGGAACTACATTCAAACGGCTGGCCTTTGCGGATGACATCGCCATCGCTATACTGTTGGAAAGAAAAAACGAAGCGACCATCCAGATCAACGTCCAAGAAAGGATCGCCTGCACAGGATAACAGAAAAGATGAAATTAATGATGAATGAGAAATATGGACTGAAATCACTTGAAACAATGACAGCCCACAAAACGATGGCGAATAAATAGTAGTACGTCGGGGAGACCACAGATCAAAATCCATTAGAAAAAGTTGTGGAAGTCTATAGGACCTCAAATACGGAGAGACTAAAAACTTTGATAATCAAAATTGCATGTCCCGAAACGCCACACTAAGACAACACTGTGGTCAGAACAGGATACCTTTACGGAAGTGATTGTCTCTCGATGAACTATAAGATACACAAGCTGGAGATCTTCGAAAACAGAATACTACGAATGATCATGGGTACCATCTTTACTGAAAGTGACTGGAAATTTCGTAGCTACAAAGAACTCTACCAGAAAGTGAAGAGGATCTTGGAAATAATGATAACAATGGACACTCGTACAGTTTTCCCAAACAAACATTTAATTAATCGACATAAAAGTTCTCTGGATGTGGTACCGCGTCGTAATGTATAAAAGTACTACTGATGGAGGAAATCCAACGTTTCGGCCACGGTTGCAGCGGCCTTCTTTTTTTATTTTATACATTATGACGCGGTACCACACCCAGAAAACTCTTGCGTCGACTGACTCTGGCCGCGGAAGCCGACGCAGTTACATAAACATTTAATTGTTTCTGGAACAGGTACCCCACGTTGGAGAACATTAACTTTGCAGAAAAACAACGACTGTGATTTGTGCAAAACAGGGCACCAGCCCGTTTTCCAGCTATCGTTCGACAGTACCTCACTTCAGAATGTCATGGGCAATGGATTGGTCGAGGAAGACTAGTAGCATGGCTTCCTGTTCCCCACAAGTGAATCAGATTAATTGCTGGTAATCGGGATATTTCAATGGAACTGGTGTTTACCTAACCCATCAACAATTTGCAGCCGGAAGCGGTGGTCTAGCGGTTCTAGGCGCTCAGTCCGGAGCCGCGCGACTGCTACGGTCGCAGGTTCGAATCCTGCCTGGGGCATGGATGTGTGTGATGTCCTTAGGTTAGTTAGGTTTAAGTAGTTCTAAGTTCTAGGGGACTGATGACCACAGATGTTAAGTCCCATAGTGCTCAGAGCCATTGGAACCATTTTTTGAACAATTTTCAGACGTCACATGAGTGAGCGAGCAATGCATTTGACGCAAACCAATTGGAACCAGGTTCATTTGAAACAGTGCGGTATTCACGGCGAATAAACGCTGAACGATGTGTCCAAGATGCATGCTAACAACACGCAAAACTGTTTGTAGTGTCTGATTCCACGTAACAAAATGGTTCTAATGGCTCTGAGCACTATGGGACTTAACTGCTGTGGTCATCAGTCCCCTAGAACTTAGAACTACTTAAACCTAACTAACCTAAGGACATCACACACATCCATGCCCAAGGCAGGATTCGAACCTGCGACCGTAGTGGTCACGCGGCTCCATCCACGTAACAGAGACTGTGAATGAGAGGAAGGACTTGCCCTTAACTGAACAGGTATTCGTTTCCTTACGTATCATTATCGCGAATTCCCTTCTAGGGTATACCAATTCAACTTACTGTAGGAATATACAACACATTTTTAAACAACTTTCAGGCCTGACAGCACTTAAAAGTAACGACTACTTTTCAGAATCAGAAAACGGCATGGGCTTGAATTCATACACAGATATCCTGTCGTGTCATCTGCCTACTTTTGCTGTAAAAAGGGAAAGTATTCGGCAGTGGTAGTTCAATAGTTCTGCCCACAGCAGACTCTGGTTTTTGTATCGTTTTAGTTAATGTAATCTGATATCATCTACATCTACATCTACATCTACATACATACTCCGCAATCCACCATACGTTGCGTGGCGGAGGGTACCTCGTACCACAGCTAGCATCTTCTCTCCCTGTTCCACTCCCAAACAGAACGAGAGAAAAATGACTGCCTATACGCCTCTGTAAGAGCCCTAATCTATCTTATCTTATCTTTGTGGTCTTTCCAGGAAATATAAGTTGGCGGCAGTAAAATTGTACTGCAGTCGTCCTGGTTCTCTAAATTTCCTCAGTAGCGATTGACGAAAAGAATCCTCTAGAGACTCCCACCCGAGTTCCTGAAGCATTTCCGTAACACTCGCTTGATGATCAGACGTACCAGTAACAAATCTAGCAGCCCGCCTCTGAATTGCTTCTATGTCCTCCCTCAATCCCACCTGATAGGGATCCCAAACGCTCGAGCAGTACTAAGGAATAGGTCGTGTTAGTGTTTTATAAGCGGTCTCCCTTACAGATGAACCATATCTTCCCAAAATTCTACCAATGAACCGAAGACGACTATCCGCCTTCCCCACAACTGCCATTAGATGCTTGTCCCACTTCATATCGCTCTGCAATGTTACGCCCAAATATTTAATCGACGTGATTGTGTCAAGCGCTACACTACTATTGGAGTATTCAAACATTACGGGATTCTTTTTCCTATTCATCTGCATTAATTTACATATATCTATATTTAGAGTTAGCTGCCATTCTTTACACCAATCACAAATCCTGTCCAAGTCATCTTGTATCCTCGTACAGTCACTCAACGACGACACCTTACCGTACACCCTAGCATCATCAGCAAACAGCCGCACATTGCTATCAACCCTACACAAAAGATCATTTATGTAGATAGAAAACAACAGCGGACCTACCACACTTCCCTGGAGCACTCCAGATGATACCCTCACCTCCGATGAACACTCACCATCGAGGACAACGTACTGGGTTCTATTACGTATCACTAATACAGTAAGTAAACAACCTGTTCACATACTACCTCAGGAAAGTTTGCACATAAATTAAGAAATATGTATGTCTTACGATGCATCACTGCATTTTTAGTTGCTTTTGTAATTTTCTTCACAAATATTAAATCCTTTGGAACAGTGTTTCATAGTTTGGTACAGTTGTAATGCGTAACATTTCACGGCCTTAAATGTCGCAGTTAATAAAATATTCCGTGCTATTATACCATGGTAGGAAAGATTTTCTATTAAAACAAAATGATTCATCCCCATTTGCGGAGAACACTTCCAAGGGATATCGTTGATTATTTGAATGTCCAGTTCATACCCTGGCTCGGTACTGAATGCAGAAAAATTCCGTTTACGCGTGCTCCAACTCAGTGGAGTAACTTCAGATGCTTTGATCCGAATATGCAGTTCACCATGGAGGAGGAAACAGGCGAAAGATTAAATGTTCTTGATATACTAGTCTCGAGGAAAGAAGATGGCAGCTTGGGCCACACAGTTCACCGAAAAGTGATTCGAACCACCATCCACAAGGAAAGGGAGGCACCATAAAAACGATGGTGGGTAGAGCAAGGAACATTTGTCAAACAGAGCTGCTTGAAGCGCAATTAAAATACCTGACCTATGCATTGCTTAAGGATGGCGGTTCGTCTAAGATAAAAAGAGAGTTAAGACCCCAGCGCAAAAATCACAGAGATGCACAAGCGCCTGTGAAATACAAGGCTTTCCTGTCTTTCAAGAAGGTCGTCACTTACCACATAAGAAATATCTTGGCAAAATGAGACATCGCAGTAATCTACAAACCCATCCGTAAGGTACCCAATTACCTAAATTACGCAACGATGCTCACAAACCACTGTAAAAGGCAGTAATTTACAGGATCCAGTCTAACTGTGAGGTTGTGTACGTAAGTGCTACAAAAAGAACAGTCACAAAGCGACTAATAAGGGCAATTGCAGGAAGGGAGAGACTGACAGATCAGGTGTTGCGTAACATGCTTTGGAGCCAGAAGACAACCACGCTCATTTTGATAACTGTATATACCCTTGTTGCCTGTTTTGTAAAGACCTGTGGCTGTGGAGGCCGAGACGCCACTGTTGTTATGGTAGGTTGAGTTCGCGAGTTCGTGAAATGGCTTTTGGTGCAGTACACCGCTTACACAATCTCTCCCTAGCGCTATTACGTAGCTATGACCCAGGCCACGTAACAGGATAGGGAAACGAAGGTTCTACAACACTCCAACAAATTAGAACAAATGATCGAAGCAGACGAAAATGAATTCAAATTTGTGGTGCGACTGGGACTCAAACTCGGGTCTTCTTGCTTGCTAGGCAAAAATGCTAACCTTTACACCATCGCAATACGATGGTCAACGTTTCTGCACGAACTATCTAAGCGCAGTGCGCTCCCAAACACAAACTTCAATTCTCTTTTCCTTACATATTGTCACTACTGTCAGGGCTCTCCGATATTGGCAAGCACCCCAGCATTGGACGTAATGGGACGTCGTCCTTGTACCATTGGTGATTTTATAGATTTTATAATGAAATGTTTCCCTGATACATTTAAGTCTCTTTTTATTATCTACGATAATGATCGAAGCAGACGAAAATGAATTAACGTTTGTACTGCAGCTGGCACTCGAACCCAGGTCTTCTTGCTTGCTAGGCAGAAATGCTAACCATTACACCACCGCTGTTTCGGTGAAACATTTAATTATATAAATAGAACCAAGTCACACAAATGAGTTAAAAATGTTTTCTTATCTTTGTGACTTGTGGAATAATAATGTCTGCATCACTGCTTGTAATACAACACAGTAAGACCCTCAATGGCTACGTGCAAATAATCGTAGGTGAACTTCACAGTACATAGAAATGCAATTTACAACTGTCTGTTCACTTCTAAGAGTTCACTAAACGATGTTCCGTGTCCAAGTCAGGCCTGGACTATGATCTATAACCAAAAGACGAGAGCTGTTCTTTTATCTTCTGAGTAGGTTTCTGTCCGTTGTCGTCCCGTCGTCGGCGGATTGTACGCGGCCAGCAATTG
Organism: Schistocerca piceifrons; assembly: GCF_021461385.2. Lineage (NCBI taxonomy): Eukaryota > Metazoa > Arthropoda > Insecta > Orthoptera > Acrididae > Schistocerca > Schistocerca piceifrons. Next base: position 50,074,042 of record NC_060139.1, read on the forward strand.
GCCGAAGTGAAGTCGTTATCTTCATACTCAGCGCTGCCCGTAACGCTGGAGGAACTCGCTCAAGTGGCGAGTCTCTATGGCAATGGCACCAGATGGAATATTTGTACCTGTGGTGCATTTTCCCTGGCCGTGTCATGTTCAGACAACATAGCAGATATAAGTACCAGGAAGACTATACACAGAGACCATAGAGATCATTGAACACCCCAGGAAATACAGTAGTAAAGAGGAGGGCACGAAATTGAATTCCATCTGGTTCACAGTGCCAAAGAAGATGTGTATGAGGCTTTCACCATGGGGTGATAGCAGCAGAAGATGAGGCAACTGACAATAGCCAATTGTCCCTGGGTATTCATAGCATGTGACGTCATGCCACTGTGCGGGAGCATGCATAAATAGAATTTTACTGCATTCAGTAGCGAGGCAGGATGGGAAAAATCAATCCAATCATGCATAATAGCCACGAATATTTTATTAATTGTGGTGGTTAAAGTTTGAATTATATTGCACGGAAATAGAACGAGACTAATGAAAATGGCACTTGGATATCGAAACATATACAGTGGAAACTCGATTAACCGTCATCTTCGGGACCGTGGTCGTGACGGTTGAGCGAATAGACGGATAACAGAAACACTGTATTTCTCCAAGACATAACCTCAATCAGTTATTTTATGTATAGACACATATCACTCTCACAGTAATATAATATTATTTCGAAACGAAAACAAATTAAGCATGATTGAAATAGCAAATAAAACTATTTATTACATGATAAAAACATCCGTACAGTAGCTACAAAAGTAGCAAAATACGTAACGTACAGAACTGTACTGCACTATAAACTTAGAGGTGAAATAGTTTATCAAGCTTGGAAATAGTCAATGTCTTCTGCCTTTTTGATGTTCGAGCTTTCACCGCGGCAATACTTCGTATTTTACGGAGCAGTAGTGCCTGCGTTGCATTAGCCTCTTCTTGACTTTCAGACCATTCTATAAACATGGACAGCATTGTTTCGGCCTCTGAATGGCTAATACATAGTTTATTTTTCTTCATGGTTTGAACACTCGTCTTCATCATCCCCTTCTTCTTCTTCTTTGGTGGCACTTACGCTGGCAACAATTTCGTCATCACTCATAATTTGAAAACCCCCGTCCACTTTGTCACACTGTAACCATTCTGATACTTCTTCTGACGTCAAATTTGTGCTGATTTGTAAATTACTGCACAAACTGACCATCTCGTCAACTGTCACACACTCAGGTTCCTCCGATTCTTCACCTCTAGGTTGAGGCCAAAGTTTATTCCAGCCGTTCTTGAGATTTGACACTGACAAATCACTGCATGGACTGGCAACATTGAAAATGGCATCTTTAATACTGTAAGACCTCCAAAACTGTTTTACAGATGTTGATTCATCAGATGAGAGCAAACTTTCGATGAATATTTTTCTATAACGACGTTTCATGTTTTTTATTATTCCCTGATCCATGGGCTGTATAAGTGAAGTTGTGTTTGCTGGAAGGAAGAGACATGTTACGTTGCCATCATCACTTTTCATTTCAGAAGTAGGATGCGTCAGGGCATTGTCTAATAGCAATAGCGCTTTCTGTGGCAACTTTTTTTCAGCCAAATGTGCTCTAACTTGAGGTACAAATTGTTTGTGTAACCAGTCAGAAAAAATTGATTGATCTATCCAAGCACTCTTCTGGGCGTAGTACTGTGCAGGGAGAGCATTCATATTCAAATTCTTCAATGGACGAGGTTTTCTTGATCTCCCAATCACAAGTAGGGGTAGCCCATGATTACCGGTCGCATTTGCGTAAACCATAGTAGTGATGCGATCTTTTTGTACTTTGAAACCTGGAGCAGCTTTTTCAGAGAGTGGTGATAATGTATTTTGTGGTAAAGCCTTCCAGTGAAGCACAGTTTCATCACAATTGCAAACTTGCTCCCTAACAAGATTCAATTCAGCCATTTTTTCTTTAAATGGTTCCCGGAACTCAGCAATTACAGAGCTATCCGCGCTGAGTTTTTCTCCACTGATATCAAGTTGGCGAATGCCATGACGAAATTTAAACTTGTCGAGCCATCTGATACTTGCTTTAAAAGACGAGTCACCATCAAGTTTGTTATTTATTTCAACAGGCTTGGCCATTATTATAGTCCCTGAAAGTGGAATCCCCTGACTTCTCGCTTGTATAAACCATCGGTACATTGCAGTGTCCAATTCATCATATTTTGCAGGTTTCATTGTCTTTCTTGTTCGCACATCTCCATCCATGCTCTGCATTGTTGCCATATGTTGTTCTATTTTATCAGCATCACGTTTTATATCATTAACTGTTGTTCTTCCAATACCATAAATCTGCACTACACTTGTTGTAGTTTTGCTCTTTCTTAAGCGTTTTATAATTCCAAGTTTTTGATTAAGTCCTAAAACAACACGTTTACGTTTTTCAGCCATTTTATCAAGCCACTATATCACACACACCTGCACTAAATACGGTAGTGTAAAATATTAGTCAATAAAGCTTATTCAAGTGGAAAACACGTAACACGGCAGAGCCCACTAGATACACTGCGACAGTTACAGTCTTCTCGCCACAACTGGAAAACGATCCAGTGGTGAATGTTGACTCACAAGTGAGACAAAGACAAGAAACAGGGGAGATGTGTTAGCACATCAACTGAAGGTCATATTTTATGTAGCGTTCTAAGGCGGGCGATACATTAACTAAAAGAGAGTAAATCGACAAAGCAAACGCATCACTGCACCTTAGAGCATTCTGATATCACAGTATTATTATGCTGTTACAGCAGTGACGGTTTAAAGAGTGACGATTAATCGAGTTTTTACTGTATGAGGAAAAAATACCTTTATTTGTAGACTGTAGAGTTGAAAAATCAGGTATAGTGATCCCAATAGCAGGACTGGAAGGCCTCTGAGGCTGCCTCGACACTGTCTGTACTAAGACGTGGCGTGTTCGTGTTGCAGCGCCAAGTACGGCTTCCTGCAGTGCGTGCTGTCGGCGACGCGGCTGCGTTGCCAGCGCCAGGAGGCGCTGTTCCTGCACCGCATCGCCGAGACGCTGTCGACGGTGCATGTGTACTCGCCCGTCTGCCACGAGCTGGGCGGTGCCACCTGCAGCGCCGCCGCGCATACCCCCACCACCAGGGCCGCCACCCACTCCTGGCTACTGCCGCCGGTGCTCTACTACTCAGTCTCCGGTCAGTGTCAACAACCGTCTCGCAGCAGCTGTTATCTTGCGAGGCAAACCTGTACAGTGTCGTAACACCAATGGATGCTTAATCTGGGCCAAGACAGTTTATTTTGTTATAATTTTTCTACTCATCCATGCCTTTCTTTGGGTTTTCCGAAAGATGGTAATTACTAACCTCTATGTAGATACTACGTTCAACAATCTCTATAATGTGTTTTACTTTCTTTACCTCTTAACCTCACAAAATGAGTCCACAGAGCGACGCGGAGTGGTCGCATGGTCTAGGGGGCCATGTCACAGATTGCGCGACCCCTCCCGCCGGAGGCATGGGTGTGTGTGTTGTTCTTAGCATAAGTTATTGTAAGTAGTGTGTAAGTCTAGGAAACGAAGGCCTCATCAATTTGGTCCCTTAGGAATTCACACACATTTGAACATCTGAGTCCACAGACTGTATGAATTCTTGAAACAACGTCATGTTCTACTTGCAACTGCAGAAATATGGTATTGCAATAGCACTGCTTTAAACAATCTACAGACATACAATACATACTTATCAAGAAAACATAACGAGGGACATAGTCACATTACTCAGAAGACTGACCTCAAAACAAAACATAAATTATTATTATTACTTCGTGGGGCGCAATGGTCTGGTACAAATCTTTCTATTGGACACTACTTCGGCGACAACGGGGGTAAGGGATGTACAGTATAACGCGGAATTCGAAACACCTGTTGTTTCTGGCGACTCCTCTATTCGTTGAGAGGTGAAGGCTTCGCTAAAATCGAGACAAATATCCGTTGATCGATCGAGTTTCGATCCCACGATCTCTTCCTTTTTTTTTTTTTTTTTTTTTACAGCAGGACATACTTGAGTACGTGACATGTTGAGTTGAAAGAACGATAATAAACATGACGCAGCTTAAATGTAGGGAATTAAAATTAATTAGAAAATGTTCAACATAAGTACCTGAATATTCGTGCAAACAGGTAATACACCTTACAGATAGACAAATATAATCGTTACAGCCAGCTTCAGGCTGGAGAAGACAAGGAGGGTGGAGGTCGAGTTTCTCGAGTTTCAAGGCCTGGACGGAACGCCTTCCCTCCCTAGTCGCTGAGCTGCTTCCTCACATACTGTCATATCTTCTTTTTTTTGCTGTTGTTGTGTAGGTTTCCAATAATAATACCAAGAACGTGAAAGAAAGGACTGCAGGCAAAAAAAAGAGATGAGAAACATAAAGCTCCTGTTATCCAAAGCCCTTTCATCGGAAGGTAAAATACAGCATGTTGGTAAAGAGTTCTCGAGATCGGGTCAGTTGCAACCAGAACCAGTAAGCCACAGACAATCTGACGAAAAGCCAGATGGTCATCATCACCTCCAGCAACAACGACAAAATGTACAAAATGACCAAACAACCAAATTCCCGTAGACTTTGTCCTTGGAAAAAATGAAGCAGTTGGCAGCAAAATGATATAAACGGAATGGGCAGCTTCAACAGAGCGCCGGCCGGAGTGGCCGAGCGGTTCTAAGCGCTACAGTCTGCAACCGCGCGACTGCTACGGTCGCAGGTTCGAATCCTGCCTCGGGCATGGATGTGTGTGATGTCCTTAGGTTAGTTAGGTTTAAGTAGCTCTAAGTTCTATGGGACTGATGACCTCATAAATTAAGTTCCATAGTGCTCAGAGGCATTTGAACCATTTTTTTTTCAACAATGCGAGTGAGGAAAGCCAACTGTTTCCAGAGCCAGGACCAGTTTGCTAGGTGACCACGACAACTAAACCGTTACTGCAGCATATTTAGGGACGCATGTGCTTCATTTATCATTATCACTGATCTAGCTACGACAGAGCCGCTCGTTGGTGGAAATCAAATTGTTGACTACCCTTTATCAGGAGGAGTCCGCTGCCATTGATAGAACCAGGAGACTGAATGTGGCCCATTCAATTTTCCAGAAAATATGCGATGATAATTGTTCAACAGGATTGAGGCATGGAATCCCTTCCCAGCGGCTCAAAAAAACTTGGTCCTGAGTATCGGCCGCTGCGACACGTCAGTCCCAAAATAGCACGGCTAAGTACAACTCTCGAATGTGTCTCAAGCTTAAAATGCAGACGACCAGCATCAGCAGGGGGGGGGGGGGTCTAGACTCGCTGGACTCACCAAGGACGCAACAAGGTGGACAGTAGAGATGTAAAGGAATGTAACTCCTGAGTAATCGTCAAAATGGTGCGCCGAACATATCAGGCAGACAATTTCCTCTTAAGGGGCTCCGGAACGCCCTATACGCGCAATGTTAAAATAACGCTTATAAATTACATCTTTCCTCGCAAAGTATTTGAGGTAGGAAGTTGAACATTTTACATATTATTTATTGGAATATGGGCTACAACTTAACACAGGGATTTTACAAAATTTTAGTTCAGTTATTAAAGATGATTTTTTTTCAATTGTAATGAAAATTCACAACATTTTTTTTGCAATTTTTTATTTATATATTCAAAAATATACAGTTTTTTGCAAAAAGGCTGTGTTAAATTATGCAGAAGGTACTGTGTAACATTTACTGAAAGTTTAAAACAAATATGTTTGGAAGATCCTTAGAAAACATGTAATTAGTATGAGAAAATAAAAGTTTTGGGAATCGAGCGACAAAGATTGGATTAACTTTTTAGTGCATTCCAGGTCCATAGGATGGATTATCTTCATCCTCTGCAAAGTTCTCCTCCAGCTTCCTCTTGTTCCACCTCCTGTTTACTCTTGCTTGTATTTCTAGACTCTTTACAGCCCTGTCTGCAGCCCGAAGGCGTTCCTTGTCTAAAGCAAGCATCGCTCGTACCATGTTAGAACCTATCTTCATTTCCATATTTCTAAATACCTTACACCTTACAATGTTGCCATCATTGAAAGTCGCAACAGCATCATACACACCAAAGTGAAGTGTTTCTATTCCAACAAATACAGTCTTGGGGATTTTCGACCATATAACACTATTTACACTTTCATTGGGGTTTTGAGTTTTTCCGTGAATACACTTTTTCAACAGTTCAGGTGCTGCTAAGTCTCTGAAAATAGATTTTATCACCTCCATTATTGCATGAGGCAGACTAAAATGTACCTGATGAACACGGACGTTAATAATAACACCATTTGACAGCAGTTTAACAGCGCCACAGTGGGTCACGCCCATGTAGAACACATTTCAAAAAAAATTTAAAAATAGTTGTAGTCTTCGGAATTGAATAAATTATATATCTATTAAAAGGTAACAGTCTGCAGATTCAGAAAACGCAAAAAGGTAAAAATCGAACTTTTCATGATTTTGAGCCTTTCCGGAGAAAAAGAAAGTCCCCATCCGTCGAGGGAACGTGCCTTTGTCACAATCTCGTCTCGCTACCTGAAGGTATGACGCTTCCATAAAAAGCGACCAGACAACTGCTTCAATTTCTTAACCATCATAGAGGAAAGCGGGAAAAATTGTGCGATGTATCAGTCCTTGCACAACTCATACATATCCAAAATTCGTACCTTCTGAAGAGGGATAAGAGAGCGACGTTGATTTTCCAGTAATGCCCCCTGAATCTCATTGGTATCCGATTTCCAATTGAGAATCGCAATTTGGAGCGGACAACAATCAGAAACAACTCCTTGTGACGTGTGAGACTCACAGCAGTGGCCACGTAATTACCGTTCCATCGAAACCCCGCAAATTATGTTTACTTTTGGTTGCGTGAAGTAGTGCTCCCGAGACACGGCAATACACCAGAAAGATCGCCTCCAGCAGAGGTATCTCTGCATGTCGAAGGTGTACAGGGCTATTACAAATGATTGAAGCGATTTCATAAATTCACTGTAGCTCCATTCATTGACATATGGTCACGACACACTACAGATACGTAGAAAAACTCATAAAGTTTTGTTCGGCTGAAGCCGCAGTTCAGGTTTCTGCCGCCAGAGCGCTCGAGAGCGCAGTGAGACAAAATGGCGACAGGAGCCGAGAAAGCGTATGTCGTGCTTGAAATGCACTCACATCAGTCAGTCATAACAGTGCAACGACACTTCAGGACAAAGTTCAACAAAGATCCACCAACTGCTAACTCCATTCGGCGATGGTATGTGCAGTTTAAAGCTTCTGGATGCCTCTGTAAGGGGAAATCAACGGGTCGGCCTGCAGTGAGCGAAGAAACGGTTGAACGCGTGCAGGCAAGTTTCACGCGTAGCCCGCGGAAGTCGACGAATAAAGCAAGCAGGGAGCTAAACGTACCACAGCCGACGGTTTGGAAAATCTTACGGAAAAGGCTAAAGCAGAAGCCTTACCGTTTACAATTGCTACAAGCCCTGACACCCGATGACAAAGTCAAACGCTTTGAATTTTCGACGCGGTTGCAACAGCTCATGGAAGAGGATGCGCTCAGTGCGAAACTTGTTTTCAGTGACGAAGCAACATTTTTTCTTAATGGTGAAGTGAACAGACACAATGTGCGAATCTGGGTGGTACAGAATCCTCACACATTCGTGCAGCAAATTCGCAATTCACCAAAAGTTAACGTGTTTTATGCAATCTCACGGTTTAAAGTTTACGGCCCCTTTTTCTTCTGCGAAAAAAACGTTACAGGACACGTGTATCTGGAGATGCTGGAAAATTGGCTCATGCCTCAACTGGAGACCGACAGCGCCGACTTCATCTTTCAACAGGATGGTGCTCCATGATGCTCAGCATTTCTTAAACAGGAGATTGGAAAACAGATGGATCGGTAGTGGTGGAGATCATGATCAGCAATTCATGTCATGGCCTCCACGCTCTCCCGACTTAACCCCATGCGATTTCTTTCTGTGGGGTTATGTGAAAGATTCAGTGTTTAAACCTCCTCTACCAAGAAACGTGCCAGAACTGCGAGCTCGCATCAACGATGCTTTCGAACTCATTGATGGGGACGTGCAGCGCCGAGTGTGGGAGGAACTTGATTATTGGCTTGATGTCTGCCGAATCACTAAAGGGGCACATATCGATCATTTGTGAATGCCTAAAAAAACTTTTTGAGTGTTTGTATGTGTGTGCAAAGCATTGTGAAAATATCTGAAATAATAAAGTTATTGTAGAGCTGTGAAATCGCTTCAATGATTTGTAATAACCCTGTACAAAACCATCACACCATCAGCGTGTGCGCGAACAGCGAGTTTCCTTCGATAAAAGCGTCCAACCCTGAAGATGGGACGCAACCTGCCGAAGCAGCGACTCCAGAAATAAGTCAAACAAAGACGTCGACAGTAGGTTCCTCTGTGTCAGTGTCCGGCCGATGGGAATCAGTCCATTCATAACTAATGAAGCGGCAGTGCCTGTGAACACATTCGATAACCCTTTGTGAGCCTCATTAGCAAACCCGATCTTATCCAAAATCCGGAGCAGGAAGACATGATTTACACCGTTAAAAGTATTATTGAAATTCAAACAGGCGAGGGCAAATAGAAGTAACGGTAGCAACCGAAATCACACCAGGGAATTCGGTCACAGTGCTAAGAATAGAGCAAGCAGGGAGACAACTCTTATACTCGCCGACAACGAATTCTATAAAGGCAGACATCTTGCAATTTACCGCCCTCGCCACTGTCATCAGAATCCAATAACGTGAGAGGACGAAAATTATCAACAGTATTACGACCGGGATGTTTAGGTATCAACACAATTTTCCCCGCCTTGAAAGGAGCGAGCACAGCTTGCCCCATGATCATTTCATTCAACATGGACGTTAATTTGACGCCCAAGAGGGGCCAAAAACGCACATAAAATTCCTTGGCGAGTCCATCCGTACAAGGCAATTTGTGAGACGGAGAGGTAACAATAAGATCGTGTACATCATCTGGGTGAAACGTGGCTAGGAATTCGATGTTCTGTTCAGGCGTGAGAGGCGTATCTAGGGTCTCAGTAGCCAGATCGTAGAGAAAGTCTCTTGGTGTACCCACGTCGCAAAAATCCACACAGTACTGATGTAAGGAGTGAAGTACGTAAGGAGTGAAATACGTCAGTTTGCGCTGTTAGCTGATGGCCGTCAGCTGCCGTAAGAGACGTACTGCAAGGGCGTCGACTCCGAGCTTGGTGTCAGTGCAAATGGTATTACTAAACCAATTCCCCCGCCACTAATGATCGTGGTTACGATCGTACACGCAACCACTGCATCTGCCTACGCTTCAACTGCAACAACTTTGGAGGGCGGTGCGGTCCGCACTGTCATACAAGTCGCACAAAAAAGTAATAACTGAATACTTAGGAACTCCCTCGCCCTATCAACACAATAAGTAAGCAAAGTTTGACGGAGCTTCGATTTAGCCAGGGCAGTCCACCATTCCAAAGTGGTAGATTACCTCTCAGCGGATCGAAGACTACGCTCCCAAGAATTGTGTGTCACATCATCGAGAGAAGGATCTGCCAAGTGAGCGACATTTAACATACACGGGAAACAGAATAGTTTCGCAGGTTGCCGATCAAGTTCGAGAGTGGCGGCCAAAGCACAGTGATCAGAAAAGCAAGGAGGGATAACGTCGACTGCAAGAATGGGATCACGCATCCAAATCGATAAATGGAACACCTAATAGAAGTCGCAGTAAAATGCGTAAATTTAACCAACGTCGAATATTTACACTCCCAAACATCTTTCAAGTGCATCGAGCTATCATCTCGTTTAAATCTCGACAATACTTAAAATTGGGATACTGATCAACAATACGTAGAAGACAATTAAAATCACCACCCAACAAAAGACCCCCTAGACTCCTACGTAAAAGATAAATAACTCCTTTTTAAAAAAAACGCGAAAGTTCCACTGTGTGACCAAAGCCAGGCTGAGCATGTAAGACAACCAAGCTGAGTTAAAAAGGCTACAGCCTGTTTCTCTTTCAGATTCAAGAACCTCTTCCTCATCAAAGGGAATACCTCCTCGACAAAATAAGGCGGTTCCCCTCGAAAATTCGGGCACCACATTAAAAACGCTTTGAAATCTAGGAAGAGGGAACCTGGTAAATAAAACCTCTTGCAGGAACACTGTATCTGCCCCAGAGACATACACCAGGGTTGGAACTTTATTAGTGGCACTATTTGTTTACAGCTTGTACAAAACAGATACGTGTTTCAAAGTCTTACTGACCTTCACTGTAGTCACCAGCATTGTGAATAACCCGTTGTCAGCGATGTGGAAGTCGTAGGTTACTCTTAGCAGTGCCAGTTGTGTTGACAGTTCGAGCGGCGCGGTCTGTTTCCCGACGAATGTAGAACTTCTGAAGCGAATGTCCTGAAGTGTTTCCTTCAGTTTCGAAATGGAGTAGAACTTAAAAGGGCTTACGTCAGGGGAGTCTAGCAGGTGGTATAGCACCTAGCAGCTCCATCAGTCAAACAAATCAGTAACAGCTTGCACTGTACGCGCTTAAGCATTGTCCTGCAAAATGATGGTCAGGACCTGCAGAAAGTGTCATCACTTCTGCCTCTATGCTATTTGTTTTTGGAAGACAGCCTACGACCAACTTGTTTTTCGCGCCGCTGCGCATTTCTGCTGTAATAGCCTCTGCAGAAGGCGGCGTAGGCGGATCCTTCACCACATCCATATTAATACGTGACTGCCTAGGGTCAAAGACCTGCCCTGCAGAAGGATCACGCTGAAAACCATGCCGACTACCTGATGGAAGGCAATCAGAGTGAATCTCAGAGACAGCGGGAGGCAAGCCTGGGTAACAGCTTCCGAAACGGGAGTCTCAAGAAGCGGAAAATCACGGTCTCCATCGTCGGGAGCAGACAGAGGAACTGGAGGGAATTGTTGTATTGCCGTTTGTACCTGTCACAGTGGCTGCGAAAGAGACGACCCACACTCTCTCCAGGACGAAACAGGAGTACATGATATTTCCTCAACGTTCTCCACCTCACCAGGGGCAAGTCGTACCACACTACTGGTAGGAGTGAGAGACAAACATGGCCCAGGGGGAGGTTCAACTAGATCACCAAAATTTTGAGTGCAGCGCGCTTATTGTGAATTGCGCGCGCAGCCGTCCAAGCAGTAGCAGGAAGCAGGTCAGGCTTTGTTGCAACGGCGCAAAATCGCCCGCAGTGACAATGGGAACAGTCGGATGATCTCCAGACACGAGGGAATATGTAGCCCCAAGTTCGTTACTAGACGAGACAAGGTCAGTAGCCGTTAACGTGCGTCGTTGTTTCAAGGAAGACAGTAAATCAAAACCTCACCGCTGGCAGGTAGTTCAAAGATGGCCACTTTCGTTGCACACTAAATAGGTGTCCACCCGTCCGCTATACGTAACATGAATACGATAGCCACAAACTCGGAAATGAAACGGAATGTTGATTTGATCTCCACCGGAAGTATGCCGCTATAACACTGTAGCTTGTCTTGACTTGACTAGCGTTCACGGCGAATGCATCTTACGTCACGACGTTGCGACAAAAGTTCCTTAAGGTAAGTATCCTCTACCTCCGGAGGAAGACTGAATATCCGGGTGTTCGTACATTCAATGTCCGCATTCGCAAGCATGCTGATCGAACCATCTCTATGCCGGTTCAAATGGTTCAAATTGATCTGAGCACTATGAGACTTAACATCTGAGGTTACCAGTCCGCTAGAACTTAGAACTACCTAAACCTAACTAACTTATGGACATCACACACATACATGCCCGAGGCAGGATTCGAACCTGCGACCGTAGCGGTCGCGCGGTTTCAGACTGAAGCGCCTAGAACCGCTCGGCCACACAGGACGGCTCTCTATACAGGAAGAAAACCTGAGTGCCATGCTTGATTAGGAACTTGTCTACTTATAGGGGATCTACGAACACGTAATTCACACTATCTACATAGGCGATGTGTACTTGGTCTGAAGGAACATGAAAAGTACCAACTAACCAGTTATGGATTTCTAAAGAACCGGGCTGCACGCTACGTGTCGACTTGTTAAACGGAAAACTCACAGTACCTTTCCGCCGAACGCTCTTGGACAGGATGAGAGACAAACAGGAGCGGACGAGCCTCCGCCATCCAAACACCGGACTAAGGACAAGACGAGACCACAACGAGGTCACACACACTAATTGCAGGCGCTGCGGCAGAACGAATACGTAAACAACGACGTGCTCGCTCGGAGAACAAGGTAGAAGAGGGCATGCACTTTGCCGTTAGACCTCCAGGAATAGTTTTCAGTAGGAGGGGCCCCATAGCTCTCATATATTTGAAAAAATGTCATATTACTACCTTGAGCCACTAGTAAAATTATGTATACATCCAGTTTCAGTCGACTGACCATCATCAGGTTTCTATATACCAAATAACGTAAGACACAAGTAAAGTTTGATAAGATATTGCAGTGCTTGTGTTATGAACTACGATGCAATGTCCCTTTGGACATGAATGCGTGCATTTATCCGCCCAAGCCGGGCAAGCGACTCCCAAGTAAAATGTCTCACCTGTACGGGAATATACACTGCTGGCCAATAAAATTGCTACACCAAGAAGGAATGCAGATGATAAACGGGTATTCATTGGACAGATATATTATACTAGAACTGACATGTGGTTGCATTTTCACGCAATTTGGTTGCATGGACCCTGAGACATCAGTACCCAAAACAACCACCTCTGGCCCTAATAACGGCCTTGATACGCCTGGGCATTGACTCAAACAGAGCTTGGATGGCGTGCACTGGTACAGCTGCCCATGCAACACGATACCACAGTTCACCAAGAGTAGTGACTGGCGTATTCTGAGGAGCCAGTTGCTCGGCTACCATTGACTAGACGTTTTCAGTTGGTGAGAGATCTGGAGAATGTGCTGGCCAGGGCAGCAGTCGAACATTTTCTGTATCCAGAAAGGCCTGTACAGGTCCTGCAACATGCGGTCGTGCATTTTCCTGCTGAAATGTAGGGTTTCGCAGGGATCGAATGAAGGGTAGAGCCACGGGTCGTAACACATCTGAAATGTAACGTCCACTGTTCAAAGTGCCGTCAATGCTACCAAGAGGTGACCGAGACGTGTAAACAATGGCACCTCATACCATCACACCGGGCGATACGCCAGTATGGCGATGACGAATACAGGCTTCCAATGTGCGTTCACCGTGATGTCGCCAAACACGGATGCGACCATCATAATGCTGTAAACAGAACATGGATTCATCCGAAAAAACGACGTTTTGTCATTCGTGCACCCAGGTTCGTCGTTGAGTACACCATCGCATGCGCTCCCATCCGTGATGCAGCGCCAATGGTAACCGCAGCCATGGTCTCCGAGCTGGAAGTCCATGCTGCTGCAAACGTCGCCGAACTGTTCGTGCAGATGGTGTTGTCTTGCAAACGACCCTGTCTGTTGACTAAGGGATCGAGACGTGGCTGCACGATCCGTTACAGGCATACGGATAAGATGGCTGTCATCTCGACTGCTAGTGATACGAGGCCGTTGGGATCCAGCACGGCGTTTCGTATTACCCTCCTGAACTCTCCGGTTCCATATTCTGCTAACAGTCATTGGATCTTTACCAACGCGAGCAGAAATGTCGCGATACGATAAACCGCAATCGCGATAGGCTACAATCCGACCTTTATCAAAGTCTGAAACGTGATGGTACGCATTTCTCCTCCTTACACGAGGCATCAGAACAACGTTTCACCAGGCAACGCCGGTCACCTACTGTTTGTGTACGAGAAATCGGTTGGCAACTTTACTCATGTCAGCACGTTGTAGGTGTCGCCACCGGCGCCAACCTAGTGTGAATGCTCTGAAAAGCTAATCATTTGCATATCATAGCTTCTTCTTCCCGTCAGTTAAATCTCGCGTCAGTAGCACGTCGTCTTCATGGTGTAGCAATTTTAATGGCCTGTAGTGTACATAATGGCTGTGCGAGTACAAGTTGTAGACGCATGGTTGTCGGCATATGGAAGTTTGTGTCTGACATTGAGTTCAAATGGCTCTGAGCACTATGGGACATAACATCTTAGGTCATCAGTCCCCTAGAACTTAGAACTACTTAAACCTAACTAACCTAAGGACATCACACAACACCCAGCCATCACGAGGCAGAGAAAATCCCTGACCCCGCCGGGAATCGAACCCGGGAACCAGGGCGTGGGAAGCGAGAACGCTACCGCACGACCACGAGATGCGGGCGTGTCTGACATTGAGTCTTGCAGGGATAGCCAAAGTGTAAGGCGACCGCACGCAATAAGTGGGAAACCCTAGTTAGATTCCCGGTCAGACACCAATTTTCATTGTCGTCATCGCATTCTGCAGCTGAATGTGGCCCATATTTGCCATTGTGAATATATTTGATCCATGTCACAAATCTGATAACTGATGTAAATATTAATAATAACACACCCGAAATGAAATGTCACGCACTGACATAAAAGTAATTGCAGCTTCGTCATAAGCGTAATATGACATCTTTATCATCAGGAGATAAAATGACGAATAATGCACTGAAAATATAAGTATACAGTACCACAGTATTATCTTATTAGGTATACAGGAATCTGATGATGGTCAGACGACTGAAAATGGCTGCATAGAAGAAGCGATGTTTTTCGGACATAGATACAGAGAGACAGGAACTGTCGATGCCATGCCTCGCTCAGGCCTCCCAAGAATTACTACTGCAGTGGATGACTCGGAGGAACCCTGACTGCAACGCCACCATGTTGAATAATGCTTTTCGTGCAGCCACAGGATGTCGTGTTAAGACTCAAACAGTGCGCAATAGGATAGGCTGCATGATGCTCAACTTCACACCGACGTCCATGGCGACGTCCATCATTGCAACCACACCACGCAGCGCTCGTACAGATGGGACCAACAACATGCCGAATGGACCACTCAGGATTGGCATCACGTTCTCTTCGCCGATGAGTTTCGCATATGCCTTCAACCAGACAATGACCAGAGACGTGTTTGGAAGCAACCCGGTCAGACTAAACGCCTCAGACACGCTGTCCAGCGAGTGCAGCTAGATGGAGGTCCCTGCTGTTTTGGGGCATGTGGGGCCGAAATACGCCCCTGGTGTTCATGGAAAGCACCGTGAAGGCAGTACGATACGCGAATGCCGTTCTCCGACCGATAGTGTAACCATATCGGCACCAAATTAGCCACCAAATTAGCAAGGTATTCGTCTTCGTGGACGACAATTCCATTGTGCACATCTTGTGAACGACCTCCTTCAGGATAACGACATCGCTCTACGAGAGTAGCCAGCATGTTCTCCAGACATAAACCCTATCGAACATGCCTTGTATAGTTTGAAAAGGACTGTTTTTGGATGACGTGACCCACCGACCACTCTGAGGGACCTTCGCCGAATCGCCTTTGAAGAGTGGGACAATGTGGACCAATAGTGCCTTGATGAACTTGTGGATAGTATGCCACGACGCCATGCATCAATGCATTATGACTTGCTACTGGGTATTGGAGGTACCGGTGTGTAAAGTAATCTTGACCACCACCTCTGAAGGTCTCGCTGTAAGATGGTACAACATGCAATGTGTGGTTTTCATGAGCAATAAAAATGGCGGAAATAATGTTTATGTTGTTTTCTATTCCAATTTTCTGTACAAGTTCCGGAACTCTCGGAAACGAGGTGATGCATAACATTTTTTATGTGTGTAGAAAGAACTATGGCATTCATGAAACAGACACCACACCTGAAATGGAGTTGCGTACAACTGTCGGACAAGGAGACGGTCTCTCACTGACTATTATTCAACATATTATTGGACGGAATTACCAAGCAAAAGCATGAAGAAGTAAAAGGGATTCAGATATGAAGAACACGTTTAAATAAGACAGTCACAACATTCATGGCATTTGAAGGTGAGCTGGAAATGCTCTGCAACAATAGACAAGGAACACAAGAAGTACTGGAATACTCACATGAAGTCTCTGACACAATAGGTCAACAGACATCATATGAGAAAACACGGTACAGGGAAAGGAAGAACAGCAACAAACAAGAGACGGAATGATTAAAACAGTGGAAAAAATCAAGTATGTAGGGGGTATACACGAAAAGGAGATCGACAAGTCATCCAACATAGAAAGAACAGAAAAATTTCGCAAAGCATACAATCTCAGATGGATGCGCTATAATGAAAAGAATATTACAGAATAGTCCGGACTTACGCATTCCAATACTGTTGTACTAACAGCGGTATTTCACACATCACAAAAGGTAACAGTCGAAGCATAAGGCATCGCATGGAAAGAAAAGAGTAGAATGTAAAATCACTGTACAATCTTTTGAAGCAATAAATAGCGATGATATATGAATGAAACGACAAACCAAGGAATCGCCAGAACACACAGACAGACTCACAAACGTGATCAGAAAACTCCGACTAACATTCTATGGACACATACACAGAATGAATACCAACAGAGTCCCAAAGAGGATGTGTGATGTAATAAAAAGCTCAATAAATACAAAAAGAAACTGGCTTAAGAAACAGAATAAGAGTTACACCATGCGAGAATCAATAGTGAAACGATAAATGTAAGAGACAAATGCTGAAACAAAATTATGAACAGATAATTTGAAGTGAAAGAAAGGTAGAAATTTGGGAATATATGGATATAACAAAGTAAACTGAAACCCAGTCAAAGAATCAAGAGATTTTGGGAAGAGAAAAAGAAGGAAAAATAAAAAATTGAATGAGTATTTTAGGTTCAATTTTGAGCCTTGTTTTAAGGGCTAAAATGTGTTACAAGAATAAACGAAGATAACAAAAACGCGTTTCCCCGTTAATGTGTAATCTGAGGTTAAAACTTCATAGGCAGCACAGTACAATGTATGCAAAATACACTCGTCACAATATTGAATAGTGCAACAATGAAAGAATCATAACATTCCTAAGCAGCTAAGAAACAGGGTGATGGTGCGGAAGAAATGTAAATAACCATAAAATAAAAAGCACGTTATTGTTGTTGTTGTGGTCTTCAGTCCTGAGACTGGTTTGATGCAGCTCTCCATGCTACTATATCCTGTGCAAGCTGCTTTATCTCCCAGTACCTACTGCAACCTACCTCCCTCTGAATCTGCTTAGTGTATTCAATAGAAACATAATGCTTAAGTGCACGGCATCAGAAACAAGGCTGTTTTAGATGTAGCATATACGTGCAACAGCATTACTAGATGCTGCACATACAAAAGTGTGTACGTAAGATCCACGGCTTCAAACAGTCCAGAAATCTGTTGCTTTTAAGACCCGTTTGTTCAGTCAGATTATGATTAGTTTGTTACTTGTAGGTGCTGTTAACAGGTTGTAAAGTATGACATAACAAGCATTACCTGTAAGATAATTATGTAGGCCAAAGCCATGAATTAAAATTTGTATTAGCAACGGGATTCGGACATGGGTCATCATTTTACTACGTTGGGACCGTGATCACCACAACCGCACGGATTAGCGTAGCACTCCCCCTCCGTGATACAAATTTCAAGTCACGCCTCTGCCCACTGCTATTCCCATTCTACACTTACTGGCGTTCCAGCCCGGCCTTACGTGAGTGGCATTATGTAACAGGCATTAGATGGCTTTTGTGGCGTAATGTATTTGTTACGGGGCACTGCATAGAGTTATAAATAGATTTCCGACATATCACTTTCACATAACGATGTAAGCAGCACATGGCAGGGAAGATATCAGGAGGCATAAATGTTGTGTTTTCCATACTGAATTGGCGTTTGGAGTGACGCCCCATGGCATTAACGGGAGCACATTTTCACGTTAGTAACATGTTTACAACCAATATAAATATCGAATGGGAATCACAGGGTGTATTTGTTGTCCTGGATAAGGTGGCACAAATAAAAGAAGTAAATTTAAAAAAGCATGCGTGATGTAGTTGTGAAGATTAGTATGCGCTGTCATGCATAGTTGAGACTCACTCCTACAATTATTCATCGTGGACACTGTATGGTAGAGAGCTTCGCCGTACCATCTATGTTTGATTCAAGGAAGGCGGAAAGATCTCGTGCATAGTTGAAACGCACTGCGACAGCTGAAAGCTGAGTCATTTGCTGCGCTACTGAATGGATAAACTGTATGTAAACTAAGCAAAGCTGCCGTGTTAGTTCTTCGGAAAGGTTTCACTTGTAGCATAAAATAAATAGCTCCTTAGATATTAAGTACTCCCACGGTTTTCGCTATAAACTTGTTCTCACACAATTGCAAGGAAACTGTTGGTTAAAAATATTTGATTATTTCAAATGTAAGTCTCATATCACACCCTGATTTCGAAACTTCAAAACTGAATAACTCACTACTGGTTGTTTGAAGAATTTACAGTGCACTGAGAGAGCAAATTGCGACTACTAGTCACTGGAAACCAGAGATTGGCAGTTTGAAACAGTCGTCATATTTCTAAATGTGTGTCTCCACATCACTGAGAGGTGACCTCAAGGTTGAAAGGCAGTGTGTAACAGAGTGACCCAGTGCGGATTTGAGGCCACAACCTTTTGGCGTCTACCCACACTCTACCGCTGGACCACCTCAGCAGTCGCAAATTACATCTCACTTGCTTATTTCTCGAGCTACTGCTCTTCTCTCGAGGTGTAGGGGCTGTTCACTGGGTGGCAATGACATTATTTTCACAACTCAATTTTTATTTATTATAGGTCAGACATTTTGTATGAAATATTTATAAGTTATATACAAAAATCTTCCTCTTGAGTCTGTGTATCTACTCGTGAAAACCGTAAGAAATTCCCTACATTAGTGCCTGAGATTATATATACAGACTGATATGAGCAACCAACTTCAATTTATGTATAAAGAGATAGAAAAAAATTTTATGCAATGAGATTACACCAATTATTTGCAGGTGAGTGCTTGTTAACACATCCGTGAGTTTACTGCTCAGACTCGTGTTGTTTTGATACGATTGTATTGTATGTTTGTAGAGGCTTGACTACAGTGTAACGCACAAAGTGAAATAGAAAAGAAAAACTATTCCATCACAGATAAAGATGGCATCAACGACTGCAGTTTTTTTTCTGCCCCTACTGCTTTTCAACCCCTCTTGATCCCTCTAGCGACAAATTAGATGTTTCTGAACACCATAATCATTCTCTCAGTACCTGTCTCTCCTTCAGGTAAGATCTACCATAGACTCCTACCCTATCTTCCTGTATTTCTCAAAACATTGAAATCATAAGTTTTATTCCTATCGACCGTTTAATGTCATCAACAGAGGCCAACAATGTACAGGAAACTATGGTGAAGATCCAAATTATTATGTTAGTAAATCATTTACCTTAATTCCAGCAAAAGAATATGTGTAAGTTTACACACTTTTTTCATTGATACTTAAGTCAATAATTCATTAATATTTCTCTTCAGTTGTTAAATATTTTGTAATTAAGAATTGTAAGGTTGTTGTCATCTTAATATCTGGGAGCTAATTATCTATTCTGCACAATGGAAGTGTTATGAAGCATTCTCTTATAAGATGTGTTTTTATTTCATGTACAATTTTTTTTATTAGTATGTTTCCTTTTGCTTTCAGAACTCATTTGGGACTGAGATGTTGAGGCTGTTCATAGCTCCATGCTGGATATCAAGACAGTCATACGCCAACATTCTGTACTATTGATTTACAAATCTAAAGGATTTTGTAAATTATTGTACTAAATTTTCACTGCAAAAAAGTTAGTGTATTGTAAACCAGTGAGGTTAACCTGTTTTGTACTACAAAAATAAAGTTTATTTATTCATTATATGATTTATTGTAATTTGGCCAGTTTTCCTTGGTTTGAGATTCGTAGCTCAGCACAGAAACTGTGCGTCATAATGGAACATGTTATAGAGGAAATATAAAACTTTTATACCAATAGTAAATTTCTCCAAATGACATTTTTGGTGCATGCGAAGACCAGGAAATATTTGAGGACTTAATAGGTTGAAAGAAAGGTTCAGAATTTGGCTATTGACAACATATATCCACACCTCAGTGTAACAGTAGAAGAACTCCTGCCGATATATATGAAACTCAGTACTTGGAAGATTTCAGAAATTACTTCATGATCCTTTCCGTAATGGCGCTAATACGTCTAATATTAGTTCCTCGGATACATATATTTAGTAATTTCGGTATCGATAGGTTACAAGGTAGCTGAAGAGAAGGGGTCATCATTTATAGCACAACAATGGTATGAGTCGTTGTTTCTGCAAAAATCCGCATCGTATTAGAAGCCCTGATGCATGAGAATGGGGGAGTTGGCCACAAAGCGACCTAGTTATTATCACTTAGAATCGGTTCATAAAGGGGACTCTTACCAACAGTATTTTAATAAAAGAGTAGAGGTGAGACCATATTAGCATTTTTATCATTAATGGCGCACACATTACCATTTCTCACAAATCTATCAACCACATCCATAAAACAAGTTAAGTTACCAATTTAGAACTCATTGAAAGAAGGAACATAACATTCTTAAAATAAAAATAAAAAAACGTAATTCGCCTATTTGGGCAAGAAGAACCGGATAGTGGAGGATAATTGCATCCTCAATGTATTTGCGGAGAAATCATGGATTTAGTACTAGGTAGATGGGGGAACATGCAGAAAAGAATCAAACTCACACACATACACGCGTAAGAGCCGCTAGCAACCTGCATTCACTTCATGTACTACTGTAGACGTAGCCCCCAGTAGTAAACGTGTGGCACTAATGTCACCGACCGTCACGTGTTCAGGGTGACAAAAAAGGCGATGTTTAAATGGGATAAAATGAGCTCACGACATACCAGAAACAAAGTTGAAACATTTTCTGGGACACGTTTAGAAAAGGAGAGATACTACGTATGAACACGCTACATTCACAAGTTTGCCAGGCGCCCCGTGTTCATATTTCACAAAGGAAACCTCAGAATTGATATTGAAGTACTATCGAAACATTTTTAACACAGAAAAAAACTGTGGAAAGCTGTCTAGGACCACGGAAGATTGAAAAAACTACTTGACGCCACATGTACGAGATTCACGAAGGAAAATTCGATTAAACCGAGTAAACCACACTTGCTAAATATCAGAAATGATGTTTAGGCGTTATTGATACGTATGTAACACAGAATAACCACTTTACAGAGCTCTTTATGACCACGAGATATCCGAAAGATTGCCAGATGCCACGTGTACGAGTTCACAAAGAAGCGTCGGTTAAAATTACGAATTAATGCTGCAAGAAATCAAAGATAATGTTGTAGAACAACTGAAACATATTTAACGGGAAAATCCTTACCCATAACTAATTATCCGCAAACGGCACTGGACCCAACGGTCAACCTTAGCAGCAGCCACCCACCCTCACCGACTCAACCTCAACCAGTCTTTTGCCAGCGGAGATATCATCAGGACACTCTCTCAGTTACAATCCACATATCCTATGGATACCCGTTATGTGTCATTAATGTAGTGGTTTCCATTACCTTCTGCGTCCACATGATGCTGATAATTGCTGATTCCTCTGCCTTTTAGGGACACCCCAAGGGCAAGGGAGTGCTCTAACCTCTGCCCGCTCCTCCGCCCTCTTCTACAAGGCCGTTGGCAGAATAAGGGTGACGTCTAACGCTGGAAGTGTTTGGTTGCCAGTGATTGTGATTTTTATTCAATATTTAAGCAGTTCGAAAAAGAGATCGAGGACGTTTCGTTGATATATATATAATTATCCACTGATATCATGAATAGGTCTTTATTGTTCAGAGTTCTGATTGTTTCGGGTGCAAGAAGTGTTTAATTTCTGCAATTTCTGTACATCTCACACGCGATCTTTGGTTGCTTACGCCCCCGCTCAATAGAAAATAAACCATATATTTATATCTTTGGTTAATGGATAATCTTTGCATTGCGAACAAAAACGTCAAGCTATAGCACACAAGCGTACGTTAATAGACTGGCAAAGACGCAGTCTTTACTGGAGACTGACATTTGGTGACATAAGATGGGGGCGTCAGGAAGGTTGTGTACGGCATTAATACGAGTTTGCGAAACGAAATGCTGTTGTATGCTTTAGGGGGTGATCTAAAGAAACTCTGCAGTTGAGCAAATATTTGTGTACTAGATCAGTTTACGCATACGTTGTAGAATCGTCTTATGAGAGGAACATCAAGTAACATATATACATGTTTAAAGCAGACTGCAGTTTGAGTAAGGACACTCTAATGAGTACTGATACTTGCTATCAGTGACAAATAACACGTTATACTTGTAGAAGCCCTTTTATAAGGAGAATACTATTTCACGAAAAGCAAGAGTTGATTAAAATTGGTTAAGAAACAATCATTAAGCTACATCTGTCAGTACTAGATTATTAAAGCTCTCAAAATAAGCATACATTACTTAGACAGCGGCGGTATTATCTAGGTTTACATACAGAACAAAAGCAAAGGTACCTAAGACGTTTGTGGCTATGCTTGCTGTGGAACATGTTCCTTTGCTTGTATCTTCCGTCTGTTGTACGAAAAATTATAGCTACGCACGACGTATATATTGACCATAATGTCAAAACTCTAAGAGTAACGTAGTTGTATCAGTTTATTCCCATTTCCTACGACTGTTTTATCAGTAAATAAAAAGCTGTTTGCGCTCTCCGTCAAATTTCAGTGACAGCAGTGATACTGTATACAGTATTGCCAGTCTAGTAATGCAGGTGTATACTATAGCACATACGTGTCGCTCAGAATTGACAATTGGCATATTATGAAGTGTGCCACAGTCATTTATTTACAATATTTGGGCTATCTCCACTTTGGCAACATATACGTACATCGACCTAGAAGACCATATGAACTACAAGAAAACAAATCATCATCCACCGGAAGCCATGTAAGTGAATACAACTATTTCACAATACCCAAATAAAGACAAGTACTTCTGCGTGTATTTATTAATGATCCAACTTATGAAATGGCACTGAATGTTCAAATATTCTTGTACACTGCAGAAGCAGGTGACATGCTGTTAATCAAAGTTTGAGATGTAACTAAAAACATTAACCCTCTGTAAATTGGCATGGTAGCCCAAAACTGGTTAAGGCAGTGAAATAAAAGATTTTAAAGAGTAGTAATGGCTGGTAGCGTTATTAGGCCAACTAATGTTAATGGCCGTTGAGTTCAC
Source organism: Schistocerca piceifrons (assembly GCF_021461385.2). Lineage (NCBI taxonomy): Eukaryota > Metazoa > Arthropoda > Insecta > Orthoptera > Acrididae > Schistocerca > Schistocerca piceifrons. The sequence goes on from NC_060139.1 coordinate 50,097,414, forward strand.
AAGACCCAATATGGAAAAATCAGCACTGCACTAAGTATTTGATTCGCACCACTCTACAAATCAAATGTGTTATAATCCGATCACAAATCACTACTCACTTCTTTAGAACCAAATAACTGATACGTCTGTTCTAATAGTAAATGGCTGTTTTATGTTCTACTTAAATGAAGGGATGAGACTCAGCCGTATTACGTATACGAAGATGGGGAGCAATGCATTAAAACAAGAAAACTTTCACTTCATTTGGTTTTATATTATTTGAAATAAAAACCCACTACAGACGGCACCTTCGTCCACGGCACCCGGCTGCGGAGCTACATGGGATATGGCACAATTAAATTTCATACCAGAGCACCACCGGCTGAACTCGCTCTTCCACCCCGCACGCTGTATCCGATAGAGGGGGGGTTTGGGGGAGGGGGTCATGCGTACACGCCACCAGACGACGCTGAAATAACATCACCCCACTGCCTGGAGCTCTGACTCTCCTTGCGTCTTCTTCAAGAGCTGCACTCAGAGCTTCCGCCCCAGTCTCAGGGAATCTAGAGACTCATGTCAGCCTTAGTACAGAAGATTGTATTGAGGAAAATTACAGTGAGGTAGTGCGATGCTTCTAAGCATTACTATCAGCGACTTACCTGATTCTATGTGCATTCAACACTATCTGTTTCTACTCTACAGCACTTCAGTGTTATGCATATCTCAATTATCAAGTGTACACATTATAAATAAGCTTATTCCTACAATACATTTTGTATAAGTTGCTGACAAAATAAGGAACATAATCACAGAGAACAAAACCACCATAAAAGAAAACACAGGAACAGCTGAAGAAAAAAACTATAGAAAACTACAGATCAAATTAACACAAGAAAATCCGAGAAGGGTAATTCGATTGTAGTCATAAACAAACAGGAATACGTTGACAAAACACTAGAATTCATCCAAAGCAACAACATCACAGAATTAAGAAGTGATCCAACAAACTGATACCAAAGTAACTTACAGAAAACTCTGAAAAATATATAAACATTTTTACAGAAAAACATATTAAAAGAATGATACTGGGAAATCCCAAGGCCCTCACCCAAAAATAATTGCCTAAAGTTCATAAACCTTGAATACCTATGTGTAAGTTGATGAATTTCACCAAAGCACCAACATGTTACTTAGCCAAACACACACACACACACACACACACACACTCACAAACACACACAAACACACACACACACTCACACACACACACACACACACACACACACACACACACACACACACACACACACACACAGACAATATACAAATACACTTAAAACAGAAGTCTAAAGAACTCAAGTGACTTAATAGGAAAATAAGAAATGAAAACATACCAAACAAATTAACATTAATTTCATTTTACATAATTTCCGTGTACACACACAACCCAACAGAATAAACCATTAACATCATAGAAAGAAACTTTCAGTTATAAGGAAACATAGCCCCAACAATTATATAAGAAATATCAGCCATACTCAGGCTCATCACACAGCAAAACTATTTCGCATTCAACAACAAATTTTACTCTCAACAAGATGGACTTCCCATGGGATCCCCAATCACTGGACTCTCCACTGACATTTTCCTCAGTCACATAGAAAAACAAACCTTCAATGAAATAGTAATACCGAATCAGTACTAAATTAATATATTCGTATGTATGTAGATGATATAATTTGCTCAATAGATGAGCTACAGCATCACATAAAAGAACTTCATGACAACATAAACTCCATCGACCCACAAATACAGTTCATCATTGAAACACAAACAGGTGGATCTCACCATACACAAGAGAAACTACAATCATGAATTCACAATCAACAGGAAACCCACAATCACCAGAACCACCTGATCCAATCACCCCACTCACACAGAAGCCAGCTTCAGATATTTACTACACTGAGTGAACAAAACACCCGTGAACAAACATGATTAAAAATAAGATCTGAACACAATAAGCCAAATTGCAGAGGAGAATGGATATGATGCAGAGAGAGTAGATAAAATAAACCACGAAATACAAAATAGGTAACACATAACCACGAAACACACACAAACAAACAAAACACAACACACAATGAATCAGCCAACAGTAAGCAGCACATGGCATATAATGACTTAAAAAATCTAGTAAAACAAGTACTAAAGAAACAAGGACTCAACACAGCATAGAGAACCAACAACACAATACAAAGCAGACTTGGAAGAAATACCATCAACATAGAAAAATACAGCCAGTCTGCTATATACCAACTTACTTGCAACTGCTGTCAATCTGTATATGTGAGTCAAACATGCAGGGATTTCAGAACCAGGTATACAGAACATCTCAGAGCACTGAAAAGCAATAGCTCACACTCGACATTCGTAGATCACATGGTAGCACACAATCGCCACCCAACAAACATTGAAACTGACTTACAGATCCTTAAAACAAGTACCAACCTATATCAAAAATTAGTTACAGAAGAAAACTATCACATCCCAAAATCAATAGCTGAAGGAAAGAAAGTACTAAATGAACACACATCACTGCACAGTAAAACCCTCTTTGTCACAACTGAAGAGCTATACAAATATCACCCACATCAAAACTACTCATACAAAAAAATTCTCTCTCTCTCTCTCTCTCTCTCTCTCTCTATATATATATATATATATATATATATATATATATATATATATATATATATATATATATATATCAGTCTCTCTCTCTCCCTCTCTGCCCCAGTCCTGAGAACATACAGTCGCACACACACCACACACACACACACTCAATAAAAACACTAACACATAAACCAAACACCACAAAAGCCAAATACATTTCAAGCTGGCGCGCCTCACCCAGACAAACACTATGAAGCAAATGAATGCTACACAGCTACAACAACACGTAATGGTGGCGAAAACTCTGCCCACCTTTGAAATTTCGTAGATTGTGCGTTGTCAAACGACCATACATCACATAAATCAACAAAAAACGTGAAATATACTCCTAAGTTATAGATTGTGTAGCAGGCTACCGACGAACATAAATACCCAATATCTTCATGAAGGTACGTAAATTTATGCATACATCCACTCCATTGCCAATAAAACTATAATTAGAACTCCAGACATAATGTAATAAACAAGATACAGTGTGTCAGCTCGCTAATACGCATCTCAACTGTTAACAATAAACAAATGATGTATAAATTTTTACAACCATTACTCATTCAAAACTATAAATACTTTTACCAAAAGTTTCTCTAAATGTTAATATGTAACAACAACTTTACACTAAAAAAAATAAACCCCAGAAGATATCACAAAAGTGCTGAAACATGTCTGGGTAAAACGAAACTGAATAGGTGCCTTGTATGAGGCGGAGTTCCTCGTCCTGTTTTGGTTATCTCTATTGGCCGCCTCAACTACCGATATATCAAAGACCAGTCACCACCTTTTATAAGTATACACTTTAAATTTAAAATTTAAATTATCAGGGCAAATTGTATTCAAATAAAAGGAAAAGGATTTGCACCTTGAGACTTGATAAGCAGTGCACACACCGCCCTAAAACTTCCCTCTTTTATCTGTGACGTATTATTCTTTAAGAACCAAAGAGAGTTTCAGATCAGTTTTTACTTTACAGCAAAAATAGTTCCTTAACGAACAGAAACTAAGCATGTGAAATTTAAACTGGATAATTTAATTTATGTAATCTCATATTAACATATACGTCAATGCACACTCCAACTACCTGACGACGTACAAAGGACGGAGTACAAACTTGTACACAACTAGCAAACACTGTAACAGAACAATTGAAAGTTTAATTAATTAACCGATCAACCATCAGTACTTTATACACCGTATAGAGGATCCTAGTGAAGGTATGTTCATTGTAGTAAATGAAAACGTTACAGAATCCAGTTTTGGAAAGATGTTGCGACGTACAATACTTTCCGGTGTCGCGTTCTTGTAGATGTACAGTCTTTGACTACGAATCAGAAACGCTCTAGGCCTCTGTTGTGATACTAGCCACTGCTTAAATTTTTAACGAATTTTCGTTAGAAATGACAGCCGAAGGCTTTCAGTAAGGATAGTCACCATCGTTCGGCCAACAGTATTGTTAAACAGGGTAGAAGAGTGGACAGAGGTTCAACGCACCCTCCACGATCCCTGAAAGAAACTGGTACACCTGCGTATTATCGTGTAGGTTCCCAGCGAGCACGCACAAGTGCCGCAACACGACGTGGCATGAAATCAACCAATCTTTGAAGTAGTGCTGCATGGAACTCGCACCATGAATCCTGCAGGGCTGACCATAAATCCGAATGAGTACAACGGGTGGGGGGGATTGAGACCTCTTTTGAACAGCACGTTGCAAGGCATCCCAGATATACTCAATAATTTTAAAGTATGGTGAGTTTGGTGGCCAGCGGAAGTGTTTAAACTCAGAAGAGTGTTCCTGGAGCCAGTCTGTACCAATTCCGGACGTGTTGGGTGTCGCATAGTCCTGCTGAAATTGTCCAAGTCCCTTGAAAAGCATAATGGACATGAATGGACGCAGGTGATCAGACAGGCTGCTTACGTACGCGTCACCTGTCAGAATCCTATCCAGACGTATCACGGATCCCATATCACTCCAACTGCACACGCCCCACATCATTGCAGAGCCTTCACCAGCTTCAACAGTCCCTTTGCTGACATGCAGGGTCCGTAGTACACGTCCATCAACTCTACGCAATTTGAAACGAGACTCGTCCGACCAGGCAACACGTTTCCAGTTATCAACAGTCCCATGTCGGTGTTGAAGGGCCCAGCATAGGGGTAAAGCTTTGTGTCGTGAAGTTATCAAGGCTACACGAGTGGACCCTCGGTTCCGAAAGCCCAAATCGATGATTTTCTATTGAATGGTTCGCCCAGCATTGAAATTTGCTGCAGTTTGCTGATGGGTTGCACTTCTACCGCATTGAACGATTCTCTCCAGTCGTTGTTAGTCCCATTCTTGCATGATCTTTTTCCGGTGGCAGCGATTTCGGAGATTTTATGTTTTACCGGATTCCTGATATTCACGGTACACTCGTGGAATAGTCGTACGGGAGATTCCCCACTTCATTGCTACCTCGGAGATGCTGTGTCCAAGCGCTTATGCGGCAACTATAACACCAAACTCAAAGTCATTTACATGTTGATAACCAGCCATTGAAGTAGCAGTAACCTATCTAAAAACTGCACCAGACACTTGTTGTCTCGTATAGGCGTTAACGACCGCAGTGCCGTATTTTGCCTGTTTAGGTATCTCTGTATTTGAATACGCTTGCCCATGCTAGTTTCTTTCGGACTTCAGTATATATATATATATACAGTATGTTTCAGAAGTGGTGGTCAATATACAGTGATTTTGACAGGAATGATCATTGAAACAAAAAAATCAAGTAAAGATGGGTTGTAAAATGAATACCTTAAGAGCTATGAGCAAATTTTGAGAGACACCCTCTATATGCACGGTGTTTCAGAAGTGATGGTCAATATTCAGTGATATGACAGGAAAGATCATTCGAAACAAACAAGTGAACTAAACATGGGCTCTAAAACACATACCTAAAGAGCTATGGGCAATTCTTGATGTTCGATACTGTGAAACAAATCTCTTCTACTGTAAGTTCTTTGCTTTCCATACTTTGAGAAGTGGTAGTATGGGACAAAGCAAGACAGATGTCGAGTAAATATGTGCTCTAACCCACATACCTTAATTGTTATGCGCACTTGTTCGTTAGAAGAGTTGTGTTTCAAAGTAGCGAAAATGAGCGCGTGGTCATAGCTCTTGAGGTATGCACTTGAGTGCACACGTTTACTGGTCTTTTTTGTTTTGGTCCATACTACCACTTCTCAAAATATGGAAAGCAAAGAACTTATAGTAGAAGACATTTGTTTCACAGTACCGAAGATCAAGAATTGCCCATAGCTCTTTAGGTATGTGTTTTAGAGACCATATTTAGTTAACTTTTTTGTTTCGAATGATCTTTCCTGTCATATCACTGAATATTGACCATCACTTCTGAAACACTGTGCATATAGAGGGTGTCTCACCTAACTCTGCCGCCTCAAATATCTCTGGAACAACAATAGATATTCAAAAACGGTTTTCACCAGCATGAACTTACGGCAGGGGCTTAGGAAACCAAATACTATGCGAAATTTTAAAACGTAAACAAATCGCATTTTCAACACAAACTTTTCTATTTATAAACGGACTCCCCTTATTATTTTCTATGCAATTAACAGCATCCAAAGTAAAAAAAAATCATGGCGTTGGTTGCATCGCAATACGTCAATTACATCCCAAGAAATTGCGAAGCAAAGTTGACGCTTGAAATAAATGAAGCGCACAGCTAGCGCACGTCCTGAGACTCAAGCGTGTATCTCACACTGCCCGTGTCAGGGGTTCACACAGTGGGAAGGTATGTGTTGTGTGTAGACAAGACAGCCTAGACACAATGAGAGGAAGCCGAAAGGCACGCGCTAAGCTAAAGCAGGATGGCGTGAGGTCTGTAACAGGATACGTAATGAACGCTATCAAGAAAAGTACGTAGCTTCTGGAATACTTAACTTTAATCCATCCTTTTGGTACATCTGGAGATAGTGGCGATACAAGTGAGACTATTTAGATACATGCAATGTTACTAATGGCGTGCGACCGAACCGCCGAATCTTTCCATCAGTAAATGGGGTATGTTCTCAACTCTGACTCGGTTGTTTTAACCCCCTCCACTGACGGAATGACCCGCTTCCTACTTCCGTATGTATGAAGCCAATACGGCCTTGTAGCTGTCACGCCTTTGCGCTTACTGCTACGTATTTTAACCGCAAATAGCTCAGTCCTAATGGTAAGAGGTAGTAATGAATTCACGTTATTAATCTTTGAATACAGCACAGCTGCCACAAGCTCAGCTCACTTCTACTCCACTCCTACCCTCGCCATTGCACCACATTAACTAGGTGCTACATGGACCTTGCTAAATTCACTTGCGTATACATTTTTGACCGTTACTCGCCAGTATTTACCTAATGATTAGTACACTCCTAACCAGACTATTTCCCAAAGAGCTGTGATGATTGAACGGGTTCGATCCACGGCCTACAGTGCCCTACAGTTCACACGGTAACACTGCCTACCTGACCCACTGAGCTTGGTAGTGAGCTTATGTATCCAATCACCACTGCTAACAGCAGTGGATAATCCTATCAGCACGACGAGAGCAGCAGACTTACCGTCGAATCCTCCTGAAAATACTTATAACTACGGTCGCCAGCTCTGAAGGAGCAAAAGAATAAATCAATTTTTTGGCTCGTTTCAAAGTGAAACGGCTTGAGTTGAATTTAAACTTAATTCTGAATATTACTATTTCTGATCATTCTAGGTGATTCTACAAAGCAAATACTCTATCAATTTCTGCGAGTTGGCTTGGTAATTACCACCAAGACAATTTATGCAACTTAGGTTAACAAAATTCTATCCTTCAACTTATTTAATGATTTTGGATATTACTCTTTGGACAATTGATATAGAATTAGTTAAGTGACTTTTCTTGAAAGGTTACTCAGAAAAATTTAAGTAACTATAAATAGGCGACTCATTCTGGTGTGACCATTGCTCTTTTCAACATTCTTATACGCTAAAGTATTCTACAACCAAAAGAATTGTAAACGAAAGAGGCGATGGTGGCCTCAGTCTGATTTCACTACACTATGTTTCAGGTTACTACACTTTACAATGAACAACATGCGTCGTAATTTTACTCATTACTATATTCTGTCCTCTGCACTTGCATAAAAGAAAACTGGTATTCTCCTTTTACATGTATACAAAGTTCGACTTAACAATTGCAAGCAGTCTTGCCTTGGGTAGACGTGTCGGTGCTGGTGGTGAGATGCATGTGGCTAACGCAACTCTTCACGCCTCATGCCCTTAATGGCGGCTGGAACTACGAGCTGTAGCACTCGTATAAGCTACTGCACGTCCGCCATAAAATCTGGGCGCAGGAACTCTTACAATCAGCACCAGTGGCATAGAGACGGCTTCGACAACCATTCGTCGCATTCTACTCCACAAACGGCGACGATATTCGCCTCTTCGCTGTTGCACAATCACTTTTGCGTGAGCACAGTTACGCACGTCCGATCACGTCAACACTCCCCAGGCCATTTCATTATTCAGTCCCTGTGTCTCCAGCTACCTCTAGCTACGCTCGTATCACAAAGAGTGGGGGCGTTCCCCTACCACCTTTTCACCGAAATCATTTAGTATTTAAGAATATTTATATTTATTACCCTGGAGTTCATACCAGTCATAATAATTTACTACTAGCGCTTTATAACATTAAATCATACAGTAATAACTTATAATTACCAAGAAAAAGAATACATTTGACTCCGAGAGCTTAGTGCATTGTCTGACAGGTAGCGCTAATTCCCAGTTTCGCCAATAGATGGCATCAGGGTGCACTCCCTGGCAGTCTCACACCAGCGCGCCCGTTTCCGAAGCGCGGGCTCCAAATTACTGTCAGCCCATCATCATTTCAGTTCCGTTACAGGCGCCTTGCTAGGTCGTAGCCATTGACTTAGCTGAAGGCTATTCTAACTATCGGCTCGGCAAAGGAGCGAGGCTTCGTCAGTATAGTGGCTAGCTACGTCGTCCATACAACTGGGGCGAGTGCTAGTCCGTATCTCGAGACCTGCCTTGTGGTGGCGCTCGGTCTGCGATCACACAGTGGCGACACGCGGGTCCGACATGTACTAATGGACCGCGGCCGATTTAAAACTACCACCTAGCAAGTGTGGTGTCTGGCGGTGACACCACAGTATGTATAATCCACAAAAATAAACAAGTAACACGTCCCACGCAAAGTCACTTTTCCCAATTGTAAATGTATGTTTATTCTAGCGAAATGATAACTAGAGCTACAATTAGTGATAAGACACTTGAGTTCACTTCGCTATACACATTTACTAGCGCCCTGTCGCCCACTGAAACTGTATTGTTGTAGATTACATCCAGCATAAAAAATACACCCACCTGTTGACCAATGAAACTGCGTCACTTCAACATATGTTCGAAGTGCCCTCCGTTCGCATCAGTACACGTTTGCAGACGGGTAATGAGAGAGCGTTCCACAGATGGTAGAATTTCTACAGATATGGCCGCACACGCGTCAGTAATACGATGTTGCGTATCCTCTGCTGTCATTGGGGTTTCTTGATACACTCAGTCTCTCACTGCGCCCCGGAGAAAGAAGTCTAATGGCGTCAAATCGGAGGACCGTACTGGCCGTAGCACAGTACCTCCACTCCCGGTCCACGTATTTGGAAATGTCGCATCTAGAACGTCTCTGGCAACTTTTTCGTTGTGTGCGGGACATCCATCATGTTGGAACAACATTCATAGACGAGTTTCCAATCCTACATCCTCAATGAGGAGCGCTAGTGTGCATTGAAGAAACGATGCATATCGCTGTCCATTCAACGTTCCACGGTAAAAATAGGGACGTACAATACGGTTAGTAATGATACCGCACTGAAACATTGACACTCCACTGTCGTTGATGTGCAACTTGGCGAATCGAGTGGGGATTTTACACGGACCATTAGTGCATGTTCCAAACATTCACATTTATAAATGAAGCCTCATCCGTAAGCAACGTATTGCTTAGGAATACTGGACTACCTTTCAACAGCTGAAATGCAAAACGACAGAATGCAATGCGGGATTCAAAGCCATTCCCGTACAGTTGTTGGTGCAGTGAGATATGGAACGGATGAAACCGTTGCCAATGTAAGATCAGCAAACACTACTGTGGCGTATTCCTACACCGCGTGCAATTTCTCGTGCACCCACCTGAGGATTGTGCGCTACAGCAGCCAGAACAGCAATTTCGTTTCCATTTCCAGCCGCTGGCGTTGTACGTCGACATTTATGGGAGCCCAGCTTTCTGTTTCCGCGAGTGTCTTGCAGATGTTGCGAATGATTCGACTTGACGAACACAGCACGATCTGGCTAGCGTTCAGCATACAATGTCACAGGTGTGGTTGCATTTCTGGGACATTCACAATAAATTAAAATAATATCTAGCTTTTCTTCATTGCTGAAGGCCGGCATCTCGACTATATAACGGCAATGTAATAAGCCACAACAAAGCATGTTTTAATGTGGCAACGTATATGAATTACGTTACAGTCCCACAGTCTGGATGATTCACTGATCTGGCCTTATGACATTAACCAAAATGGCCATGCTGTGCTGGAACTACGAACGGCTAAAAGCAAGGGGGAACTACAGCCGTAATTTTTCACGAGGGCATGCGGATTTACTGTATGGTTAAATGATGATGGCGTCCTCTTCGGTAAAATATCCCGGAGGTAAAATAGTTCCCCTTTCGGATCTCCGGCGGGGGCTACTCAGGAGGGCGTCGTTATCAGGAGGAAAAAAAAACTGGCGTTCTACGTATCGGAGCGTGGAATGTCAGATCCCTTAATCGGGTAGGTAGGTTAGAAAATTTAAAAAGGGAAATGGATAGGTTAAAGTTAGATATAGCGGGAATTGGTGAAGTTCGGTGGCAGGACAAAACTTCTGGTAAGGTGAATACAGGGTTATAAATAAAAAATCAAATAGGGGTTATGCAGGAGTAGGTTTAATAATGAATAAAAAAATACGAGTGCGGGTAAGCTACTGCGAACAGCATAGTGAACGCATTATTGCAGCCAAAATTGACACGAAGCCCACGCCTACCACACTAGTACAAGTTTATATGCCAACTAGCTCCGCAGATGAAGAGATTGATTAAACGTATGATAAGATAAAGTAAATCATTCAGATAGTGGAGGGAGACGAAAATTTAATCATGTAATCATGAAAATTTAATCAATCGTAGGAAAATGAAGGAAGGGAAAGTAGTAGGTGAATATGGAATTGTGGTAAGGAATGAAAGAGGAAGCCGCCTGGTAGAATTTTGCAAAGAGCATAACTTAATCATAGCTAACGCTTGGTTCAAGAATCATGAAAGAAGGTTGTATACAAGGAAGAGGCCTGGATATACTGGAATGTTTCAGATAAATTATATAATGGTAAGAGAGAGATTTAGGAATCAGGTTTTAAATTGTAAGACATTTCCAGAGGCAAATGGCGACTCTGACCAGAATCTGTTGGCTATGAACTGTAAATTAAAAAAGAAGAAACTGCAAAGAGGCGGGAATTCAAGGACGTGGGACTTGGATAAACTGACTGAACCAGAGGTTGTAGAGAGTTTCAGGGAGAGCATTGGGGAACGACTGACGAGAACAGGGGAAAGAAATACAGTAGACGAAGAATGGGTAACTTTGAGAGATGAAATAGTGAAGGTAGCAGAAGATCAAGTAGGTAAAAAGATGAGGGCTAGTGGAAATCCTTGGATAACAAAGGAAATATTGAATTTAATTGATGAAAAGGAAAAATATACAAATGTAGTAAACTGATGCAGGCAAAAAGGAATACAAACGTCTCAAAAATGAGATCGACAGGAAGTGCAAAATCGCTAAGCAGGTGTGGCTAGAGGACAAATGTAAGGATGTGGAGTCATATATCACTACGGATAAGATAGATACTGCCTAAAAGAAAATTGAAGAGATCTCTGGAGAAAAGAAAACCGCTTGTATGAATGTCAAGAGCTCAAATGGAAAGTCAGTTCTAAGCAAAGAAGGGAAAGCGGAAAGGTGGGACGAGTATATAGAGGGTCTATACAAGGGATATGTACTTGAGGACAATATTATGGAAATGGAAGAGGATGTAGATGAAGATGAAATGGGAGATATGATACTGCGTGAAGAGTTTGACAGAGCACTGAAAGACCTGAGTCGAAACAAGGCCCCGGGAATAGACAACATTCCATTAGAACTGCTGACAGCCTTGGGAGAGCCAGCCCTGACAAAGCTCTACCATCTGGTGAGCAAGATGTATGAGATAGGCGAAATACCCCCAGACTTCAAGAAGAATAATTCCAATCCCAAAAAAGCAGGTAATGACAGATGTGAAAATTACCAAACTCTCAGTTATTTACAGACGGGTGGAAAAACTGTTAGAAGCCGTCCTTTGGGAAGATCAGTTTGGATTCCGTAGAAATGTTGGAACACGTGAGGCAATACTGACTATACGAGTTATCTTAGAAGACAGATTAAGGAAAGGCAAACCTACGTTTGTAGCATTTGTAGACTTAGAGAAAGCTTTTGACAACATTGATTGGAATACTGTCTTTCACATTCTGAAGGTGGCAGGGGTCACATACGGTAAGCGAAAGGCTATTTACAATTTGTACAGAAACTATAAGGCAGTTATAAGAGTAGAGGGGCAAGAAAGGGATGCATTGGTTGGGAAGGGAGTGAGACAGGGTTGTACCCTATCCCCGATGTAATTTAATCTGGATATTGAGCAAGCAGTAAAGGAAACAAAAGAAAAATTCGGAGTACGAATTAAAATCCATGGAGAGGAAATATAAACTTTGAGGTTTCCCGATGGCTCTGTAATTCTGTCAGAGACAGCAAAGGACTTGGAAGAGCAGTTGAACGGAATGGACAGTGTCTTGAAAGGTGGATATAAGATGAACATCAACAAAAGCAAAACGAAGATAATTGAATGTAGTAGAATTAAATCAGGAGATGCTGAGGCAATCAGATAAGGCAATGAGACACTTCATGTAGTAGATGAGATTTGCTATTTGGGAAGCAAAATAACTGATGATGGTGAAGAGGATATAAAATATAAACTAGCAATGGCAAGGAAAGCGTTTCTGAAGAAGACAAATTTGTAAACATCTAGTACAGATTCAAGTGTCAGTAAGTCTTTTCTGAAAGTATTTGTATGGGGTGTAGCCATGTATGGAAGGGAAACATGGACGATAAACAGTTTGGACAAGAAGAGAATAGAAGTTTTCGAAATGTTGTGCTACCGAAGAATGCTGAAGATTAGGTAGGTCACATAACTAATGAGGAGGTACTGAACAGATTTGGGGAGAAGAGATATTTGTGGCGCAACTTCACTAGAAGAAGGGATCGGCTGGTAAGACACGTTCTGAGGCATCAAGGGATCACTAATTTAGTATTGGAGGGTAAAAATCGTAGAGGGAGACCAAGAGATGAATACACTAAGCAGATTTAGAAGGATGTAGGTTGCATTAGATACTAGAAGATGAAGAAGCTTGCACAAGGTAGAGTAGCACGGAGAGCTGCATTAAACCAGTCTCTGGATGAAGACCACAACAACAATATGAGAGCAGTTCAGTAGACCACATGAGGAGACCCTTGTACACTGAAGGTGGAGCGTGCCGTGTTGAAATTGGTATGGTTACAGGTGCCAGTGCAGGCAACCCCTGCTCTGAGCACAGTGCTATATGCGACTCATTACGTCAGAAAATGTGACGCCGTTGCTATCCTTTACAAGCCACATATTTCAGAATACATGAGGTCTATAAAAGTGAAGCCAAGTGTGTTACCACTAATTGTATCTATAGTTGTCATTTCGCAATAATAAACATTATGCGCAGGACATCTATCATTCTGATACCGCATTATTTGACACATTATAAGAGGTGGGCCAGTTCAAGTAAGGTACAGCTCGAGAAGGGGCTAAACTATCCCCCTTTAGCAGTGCCATCAATCAAATATGGGCCAATGACGTGTTGCGCTACAATACCACACCATAAATTAACACTCCACTGACGTAGTACGTTAATCACATCACGATTACCGGCAGCGTAAGGTGCACGCTTGAGACTCAGGGCGTGCGCTAGCAGTGCGCTTCATTTCTTTCAAGCGTCAACTTCGCTTCGCTATTTCTCGGGATGTAATTGACATATTGCGATGCAACGAGCGCCATGATTTTTTTGATTTTTCATGTTATTGACTGCATATGGAATAATAGGAGGTGTCCATTTAAAAATACACTTGTTTGTGTTGAAAACAGTATTTGTTTACACGCAGTTTCACTACAAGCCGACTGTGTGCTACAGTGTCAAAAGTATTCCGTAATCCACAAATACGAAATCAATCTGAATTCGCTTGTCAATAGCCCTCATTACTTCGTACGAGTAAAGAGCTGATGATGAAATAAAATAGTACATGTGAATATCACGGTTACATTTAAAGTTGAACCTCGGTTTGGAGAAACAGCCTCAACGAGGGCCACACATACACGCTTACGCCCTTAATATAAAATCACAAAACACAAATGCAATTGAATAATCCGAACAGGATATATTTAATATTCCAAAATCAGAGCAATAAGTAATCTCTAGGACAGAGACAGGGGACCACAGGAATGTTAGGCTCCCAGTTAACTCGTGTGGCCACGTGGTTCGCAGAGAAACCATTTCTACGTACCGTGGCCAAATTTTAGCAAAATTAAACCACGCAGCCGCGAACATTAACATTTTACAGAGGACACATTTGAATAGACAATGGGTAGTGGCAGAGGGCTAACAAACTCTAATATTAACCCACGGGGATGGTTTCCAACGGACATATAGTAATGAAACAAAGAACATTCACAAAGAGGCAAAAATTATCAAGACTCGAAAAAGATAATAATGTATACACACGCAGTCGTAGGCACACAAACATTCACACTGAAACGAAGGCGCACTTCCTAAGTGAGATCACTTCAACATGTGCAACACCTCTATGCTACAATCTTCTTACGGATCAAAGTATGCATTAGAAATGAAACTGAAACTCTGCAAAAGCTTCGCATTTCTTGCTGCGGCCCAGCGAAACAGTCTTTGTAAGAAAGACAAAACGCGAGGCCAAAAGCTGCAAAAGATGCTAGTTCAGTGAGACTGAATCACAAAAAACTCCCCTCTCGCTATGAGACAAAGCGCCACGCGGTTAAATCAACTCACCCTTCTTTGAAGAGACCTCGGCGGCAGACCCTCGGAGAGCTGGAAGCAGACTTCCCATCTCATACTAAAACTTCTCCCAACTAACCCCGTGGCCAGGAAAAATCAGAGATGAGGCTTCTGCCACCACCCTAACACCGGTAACTTTCACACAAAGGGAACAAACGTCTTTGCCTACCTGAGAACTACGAGGGTTTTCCATTCTGTAAGACAACCGCTGATTCTCTGCAGCAGACTAAACCACCGTACAGCAAAATGAAACACACCCACATACATTCGCTCTCGCATGCCAGAGAGTTTTGGAATAGAAGGACAAGGGATAAACATATTATGGGATCATAGTCGAGAGTTGGGCTACAAATAAATACAAGGAAGACTTACAATGGCATTATAGACGTATTTGCATGTTTGAAAAGAACGAACATATCGTAGAAAGAAATAGGCTACGGCTGGATTGAATCATAGCTCAGCTTTCTCTTGTACGAAATTTAACAACGAACACTCACGAATTGTCCTGTAGCATACAAAGTGCATTGGAAAGCAAATAAAATGACAGTGAAAGGAGACCATTTCATCAAACCTATGAATTTTTAGAGGGGGATGGGAGGCTAGGCAGCTACGTGGAAAACGAAGGTAGTTGTGCATTAAAGTACCTTTCTAACCAATATACCATTCGATAAGCGAACGGAAAACTACACTCCACCCCACTGGAATTAGTTGGGTCAGCTGGAGAAGACATAAGTCAGAATCCGAGCAAATCCATTGACATTAATGAATTCCGTATTTAGCAAACTAGTCAACGAATACAGTGTCATTCAAAAAGAATGGGACAGAAAGGAAGATTTCGTGTGACCACAGTAATGACTTTACTTCAGAAATATACTTACACATTGAAACGTTAACTCCCACAGTGCCCATGTACATTCAAAGACATTCGAAGTGACATGGCATTTCCGCCAGACCCGTTCCAACGTAACCCGATTACTTGACTCACCCGCGCCGAATATGCAGTACCTTAGCTGCTGTTAAGTCCTGCGGATCATGACATCTGTCATCAGTCATCTGACTAGTTTGATGCGACCTGCCGTTAATTCCTCTCCTGATCCAGTCATCTAAGAGTAGCAATATCACCCTACGTCCTCAATTACATTCTGGATGATTTCCAGTCGTTGCATTTCACAACGGATTTCTCCGCCCGTATAGCTGAGTGGTCATCGTAACGGATTGCCGTCCTACGGGACGAGGTTCGATTCCCGGCTGCTGGCCAGAGTGGCCGAGCGGTTCTAGGAGCTACAGTCTGGAACCGCGAGACCGCTACGGTCGCAGGTTCGAATCCTGCCTCGGGCATGGATGAGTGTGATGTCCTTAGGTTAGTTAGGTTTAACTAGGTCTAAGTTCTAGGGGACTGATGACCTCAGAAGTTAAGTCCCATAGTGCTCAGAGCCATTTGAACCATTTGAGTCCCGGCTGGATCGCAGATTTTCTCCGCTCAGGGATTGGGTGTTGTGTTGTCTTCACCATCATATCATCCCCATCCGGCGCGCAGGTCGCCCAATGTGGCGTCGAATGTAATAAGACCTGCACCAAGACGGCCGGACCTGCCCCGCTAGGGGCCTCCCGGCCAATGACGCCAAACGCTCATTTCCATTTACTACAGTTTTTACCCTTTTCAACTTCCTTTAGTACCACTTCAGTTATTCCCTGATGTCTTAACACACGTCCTATCATCCTGCCCATATAATTTTCAAAATTCTGCTGTAGCACCACATCTCAAATGCTTCGATTGCCTTCTGTATTGCTTCAATAGCACATTCTCAGAAATTTCTTCCGCAAATTAAGGCCTATGTTCGACATCAGCAGATTTCTCTTGACTAGGAATGTCCTTTTTGCCAGTGCTAGTTTGCTTTTTATGTCGTTCTGGCTCTGTCCGTCATGGGTTATTTTACTGCCTATGTAGCAGAATTCCTTAACATTATCTACTTCGTGATCACCAATTGTGATGTTAAATTTTGTTCCCTTTTCTGCTACTTCTCATTACTTTCGTCTTTCTTCGATTTACTCTCAATCCTAATTCCATGGACTGTTCATTCCATTCAACAGATCCTGTAATTTTTCTTCGCTTTCACCCAGGATAGCAATGTCATCGGGGAACCTTATCATTGATATCCTTTCAGCTTGAGTTTTAATCCCACTCTTGAACTTTCCTTTTATTTCAGTCATTGCCTCTTCGATGTACATGTTGAACAGTAGGGATGAAGGACTGCCACTCTGTCTTACACTCGTATTAATTGGAGCACTTCGTTCTTGGTCTTTCACTCTTATTACTTCCTCTTAGTTCTTGGTCCTTACAGATACCCAAAAGTAAAAATCCAGTGGTGTAAGGCCAGGCGACCTGGGGACTACAAAATGAACAGCACATCACTCAACCTAGCACTACCAATCCACCGCTGTGGAAGATAATCGTTCAAGTGAGTAAGTGAGAGATTATGACAGTCAGGCGGGGCCCCGACCAGCTGCAAAATGAAGTCTGATCGGTCTTCTGTCAACTGAGGCAACAACAGGAAGAGAGTATATCGAGATGGGTTATGCTTGTAACGCTAGCTTCTGCGAAGAAGATATGACGATATGATCTAGTGTTGGTTATGACGCAGAAAATATTAAGTTTCAGAGAATCACGTTCCAGAGAGATATACGGATTTTGTGTAACCCGTATTCTGAAATTACCCTTGTTCACTTTGCCACTTAAATGAGACTTCGTCAGAGAACACAAGTCTGTCCGCGAAACCATTCCGTACATCTGTGCTTGAAAATCAATGCATAATTGTCTCCATTTTATAAGGCTTGAACTGCAGACACTTGTGTAACACATGCCACACCGTTAATTGTAATTCATTCCCTTCTCTGCTGGCACGAAGAGTGGGATTTTTTAGGGTTTTTTTTTTTTTTGTAGTTCGTACGAATGTTTTTCTTCACTTCGTTCTCGACAGAAGGCCGACCCTTGGTTTGCTTCTTGAATATGTATCCAGCGTCCTCGTGTTGCTCTGTCCATCTAGGAACGTTGTGATGGTGTGGTGACATTTTACATGACTCAGTCCGAAAAGGTTTTGAACAGCGATTACTGATGATGTTTTTGCGTATTCTATGACAACACGCCTGTGTATGTCAGATGCCAAAATTTAGAATTCTAACGTCAGCAGCAAACAACGACGACGTCTTTCAATTGTTTTATTGTTGCCAGTCTAAACTGTGAGAATGCTGCTGTATTTCCGAAATAAAGTCATTACTGTAGTCACAGGAATACTCTCTGTTTGACCCACTCACATTGAATAACACTGTATTACTCGAAATAGGGCTCATCCCCATCACCTTAAATGTTCTGCACAGTAGGACAGCTTGGACTTGCAATCTCTTGATTTCAGTCACAGATGCGCTGCACACAGAATCGTGTCTGAAAGTGCGAGAATGAACTCCCGAGGTGTGAGAGCTCGTTCTAGCAATGAAGTTATAAGTATGCGAGAGATTGCTGAAGGCCATAACATAATCTATTAGTCTTCACACATAGCTCAGCACACGAACAAATATAAAACAGATCACAATGGGAGAAATTACTCAGATGGAAAGTATCTTTGGCAAATTTGAGCTAGTACACCTCCCTCAAGCAACATATGGAATGTAGTTAATCAAAAGAGAGACCACTGCTGGGTGCGTGCACATATTCGGTTCCGAAATGGACACAACCAAAGTGCCTGACCGTGCTTTCCTCCCGAAAATTAACTAAAGAAATTTGTTAAAATGAAACAAAAGCACTCCTCCGTGTTCCAAGAACCGAACGAAACTTTTCGACCACTTAATTAATACGCTAACATAAATGAAATCGTCTTAAGCTTCCAAAGTAACATCAGGCCTTACCATTGCAATGTCTACTACCTGGATACCGTTTTCAAAATGGCGGGGCCTGGAAATAACATAACGTCCATTGCGAACAAGTGGTAAGAGCTCTAGTTCAAATGGTTCAAATGGCTCTGAGCACTATGGGACTTAACATCTGAAGCCTCCACTCCCCTAGAATATAGAACTATTTAAACGTAACTAACCTAAGAACAACACACACATTCATGCCCGAGGCAGGATTCCAGCCTGCGATCGTAACAGTCGCGCGGTTCCGGACTGAACCGCCTAGAACCGCTCGGCCACCGCGGTCGGCGACCTCTAGTTTATGAAAGAACAAACGTCTTGTTGAAATGCTAGATTAACGCAACGTTGTCTTGAAATCCAGTTTGTGCACGACCGGTTTCAGTGATAACCTAACCTAACATGGATGTACACATAAAACGAGCGCAGTGGTAGCACACTGAACTCGCATTCGGGAGGACGACGGTTCAATCCCGTCTCCAGCCATCCTGATTTAGGTTTTCCGTGATTTCCCTAAATCGTTTCAGGCAAATGCCGGGATGGTTCCTTTGAAAGGGCACGGCAGATTTCCTTCCCTATCCTTCCCTAACCCGAGCTTGCGCTCCGTCTCTAATGACCTCGTTGTCGACGGGACGTTAAACACTAACCTTATCTAACATAAAATGAAACCAACTGAAAACTGTGACCTTCGAAACCGAAATACTGTTTGCATAGGTTATTGTAAACGCTGATGTTAAACATTTACGAAAAATGCCTTTTACGAAGGATACATTGCACCGAATTCGTGCTCTTCAAACATGACAGCACCATAAGTACAAAGAATTCCAGCACAGTCAACAACAACGACAACAACAACAACCACAAGTAGATTACTGGTGATCAATGTTACAAGTACGATCTAAGAGGTCACAAATGTGGGCCAAAGAACATATGGCCAGAGACAAACAGCGTAAGGTGAAGTATTACATAAAATTATCGTAGGGACGCTTACTATCGTTGGAAAACGTGCTATTACTCGAACAGGGATTGTAATTCTCTACAGTTTCCTTACACAGTTTTCTGTCTAATACAAGTCGAAAGAGGTATAATAAAAACAAAAGACTTTATGTCATACTGACAATAAAACTTACTGAAGTAAAGCGTCTGTAAAAAAATCCATTGAAACAGTAAAGGCCATCACTCACATAATTTTAAAACTAAATGATGATGCGCATATATCATTATGTTCCTGTATAAAACAGGTAGACTACACAGAAAACATCATGAAGACTGTATTATAAACTTGGTCCAAATGTCAAGCCTAAGTACAAACTGAAAGATAAATAGCCGGCCGAAGTGGCCGTGCGGTTAAAGGCGCTGCAGTCTGGAACCGCAAGACCGCTACGGTCGCAGGTTCGAATCCTGCCTCGGGCATGGATGTTCGTGATGTCCTTAGGTTAGTTAGGTTTAACTAGTTCAAAGTTCTAGGGGACTAATGACCTCAGCAGTTGAGTCCCATAGTGCTCAGAGCCATTTGAACCATTTTTTTTTTAAAGATAAATACGATGTACCAATACGAACAAGATTTACATGCCGTATGACGGTGTCTTATGAAAATTTATTACATGTTGCTGTAATGTAAACCAAAGTATAACGAAAAAGTTGTCAGAAGAGACTCACGGAACATGGACATAAGCAGTAATAACATTGTTACTTACATTAAGCCATATCTGAACATAAAGCCCCAAACATCAGTAGACAAAATTACAGTCACAATACACTTCTTCTTATTCATTATATTTATATTTTTAATTATGTGTACAGACTTTTCATTTTGAGCTCTTTTGACCCGACTGAAAATTATGCTATGGTTGGATCACTGATGGTTCAAGAGAATAAGTTGGTAACTGGTAGATCCCTGACAGATATGTCATATGGAAATCTTGTTCAAAAATGATTCCATTTAAGGGATAAAGACGTTACAGCTGATGTCCGTATGCTCTCTTCTCTTAGCTTCCTCGTTATACTTTGATTTACATTATACCAAGATGAACAAAGTTTTCATATAACACCCTCACATGGGATGTAAATGTTGTTCCTTTTGGTATATCTGCTTTATCATTAGGTTCGTACCTGGAATTGACATTTGAGCCGTGTTGAAGTTCATCCCTCCACTACTTTACAAGATACGTTTAACTAGAATGAACTGTCTTGTAGCTGTCGTAATCGATGTTATTGCACACCCTGTTCGATGATTTCATAATGAGCAGAGGCTCGAAAGTGGTCATCAAGGAACAAAGAAAACTGACATTGCAACTTCGACGGCTCTCTGCAATTTATTGCATAATTTGCTAACCCATACTGTTTCTGACGTAATGGTTTCCAGAACGCTGGAAATTAGTAAATCTTTATGATGATTTCCGTGTATGCTAACTGTTATACGGGGGGTCATATATATGTAATTCATCATTTAGTATTTACCTTACATGTATGATTGCTTCCGCTGTTTGATAAGATTTTAATATTTTCCAGACTTATTACTTGAGTAAGACGTATTGTCGGTACGGCATAAAATCTTGTATTTTTATAACATTATTTCAGTTATACTCCTTTCGGTTTGTATTATATAAAGAATGTATAAAGAAACTGTAAACAATGAGAGTTCTCATTCCATTAACAGCTTACTTGTCCAACGATTGTAAACATCTTTAAGACAGTATTATGTTGTTTTTGATCTTATTCTTAGTTTTTCTTTCGCCGTACGATCAGTATTGATAATAAATGGCACAGAAACACACAAGAAAACCTCTGCTTCACTCACAGATTCAAATAGACATGCTCAGAGATTCTAACTGCGCAGAGAGTATCTGGGGAAATGGATAAAATGTGGAAAGAAAGCTGGCTGACAAGTGAAATAAATATACATTCACATCATGCACTTTCTCTTCACATGGTACGAGGACCCAGAAAAGTAATCTTTGCCATTCATATGTAATTATTGATTATCATCAAGCTATCAGCAATGGAATTTGTCTTATTCATCCACCTCTCTGTAGTCCCAGAAAAAAGTTCAAAATGGTTCCAATTGGTGAGTTGTGACCAAAGGTGTCAGGAGAATTCAATTGATTGTAGGACAAATGCTGGAAATGGTAACCCTACCCATTTATGTCCATTTGGGAACACCTCGGCCCAAACGCCAGCTCGCTTGGTCGTTGGGTGAAAGAATCCGTGAGTGAATAAACAAGTCGTACCTCGAACACTGAAAAAGTAGCGCACGTAACCGGAGGGACAATAGACCTTTAAGGTACCCACATTGAGCTCCCTCAATGGCTGTGAAATCGGTATCGGGTGACTTTCGAGAAATCAACTGTAGCAGCCTACAGTGTAACGGTCGACATCTTCTCTCGTTCCCGTCAAGATGCATCTACATGTGTATCGTTACTCCGCAATTCACAGTTATGTGCCTGGCAGAGGCTTCATTGAACCACCTTAAAGTTATTTCTCTACCGTTCCACTCTCGAACAGCGCAAGGGAGAAGAGAACACATAAATCTTTCTGTGAGTGGTCCGATTTATATTATTTTAGTACGATGGTCATTTATCCTACGTAGTTGGGTGCTATGAAAATATTTTAACACTCTGAGGAGAAAGTTGGTGATTTAAATTTCTTGAGACTGTCCTGCCACAACGGAAAACGCCTATGTTTCCATGAATGCCACCCCAGTTTCTTGTATCATGTCCGTCACACATCTCCCTTAATTTGCTACCCTTCTTTGAACATTTTCGATGTCCTTCGTCAGTCCTGTCTGATGCGGATCCCACAGCGCACAGGAATAGTCTATAAGACCCAGGACATGCGTAGCGTTATCAGTATCTTTAGTAGGCCTGTTGCATTTTCTAACTGTTCTGCCAGTAAATCGCTGTACCTGGTTTGCTTTCCCCACAACATTATCTGATCGTCCCAATTTGAGTCTTATGTAATTGTTATCCCAAAGTATTTAGTTGAGCTTACAGCATTCAGCTTTGTGTGATTTTTCGTGTATCTGCAATTTGGCAGATTGCTTTTATACTCATGTGGATGACTTCAAACTTTTCATTATTTAGAGTCAATTGCCACTTTTTTGTACCATGCAGGTATTTTGTCTAAATCATTCTGCAATTCGTTTTAATCATCCGATGGCTTAACAAGACAGTAAATGATAGCATCAGCTGCTCAGATTGTCTCCTAAATTCTTTATGCAGACCAGGAACAGCATAGGGCCCGTAACACTTCCCTGGGAAACGCTAGATATTACTTCCGTTTTACTCGCTGTCTTTTCGACAGTTATTACGACCAGTGACTTTTCTGACAGGAAAGCACGTATCTAGTCAAATAATTGAGGAAATAACCCATAGGCACGGAATTTAGTTAGAAGACATTTGTGAGGAACGGTATCAAAAGCCTTGTGGATATCTGAAAATATGGAATGAATTTGACGTCCCCTGCCGACAGTATTCAGTACTTTCAGTGCATAAAGAACGATATTTTCTGAATTTGTTTTGGCTACTTGTCAATAAATGGTTTTCTCCGAAGTGTTCGAGCATAGTAGACCTACATGTTCCACTATGCTACTGCAATTGACGTTAGTGATTGAATCTGAAATTCAGCGGATTAATCCTATTTCGTTTCTTGGGTATTGATGTGACCTGTGCAACTTTCCAGTCTTTGGAAACGGATCTTTCTACTAGCGTGTTGTTGTATATTACTGCTAAATATAGAGCTACTCTTTCAGCATACTCTGAAAGAGACCCGACTGTCATACAATCTGGACTGGAGGCGTTCTCTTTCTTAAGTGTACTAAGCTGCTTCGGTACACCGAGGATTCCACTTCTAAGTTACTCGTGTTGGCAGTTGTTCTTCATTTGAATTCTGGAATATTTACTTCGTCTTCTTTTGTGAAAAAAATTCGGAGAACCGTGTTCAACAAATCTGCTTTAGTGGCACTGTCATCAGAAGCATCACCATTGGATTCGTGCAATGAGGTCATTGATCATGTCTTGTCACTGGTGTACGTAATATACGCATGTGATTAATGTGCCTAACATCTACATCTAAACTCCGCAAGCCAGCTGACGGTGTGTGGCGGAGGGAACCTTGAGTACCTCTATCGGTTCTCTCTTCTATTCCAGTTTCGTATCGTTCGTGGAAAGAAAGATTGTCGGTATGCCTCTGTTTGAGCTCTAATCTCTCTGATTTTATTCTCATGGTCTCTTCGCGAGATATACGTGGGAGGGAGCAATATACTGCTTGACTCCTCGGTGAAGGTATATTCTCGAAACTTCAACAAAAGCCCGTACCGAGCTACTGAGCGTCTCTGTTGCAGAGTCTTCCACTGGAGTTTATCTATCATCTCCGTAACGCTTTCGCGATCACTAAATGATCCTGTAACGAAGCGCGCTGCTCTCTGTTGGATCTTCTCTATCTCTTCTATCAACCCTATCTGGTACGGATCCCACACTGCTGAGCAGTGGCCGAACAAGCGTACTGTAACCTACTTCCTTTGTTTTCGGATTGCATTTCCTTAGGATTCTTCCTATTAATCTCAGTCTGGCATCTGCTTTACCGACGATTAATTTTATATGGTCTTTCGATTTTAAATCACTCCTAATGCCTACTCCCACATAATTTATGGAATTAACTGCTGCCAGTTGCCGACCTGCTATATTGTAGCTAAATGATGAAGGATCTTTCTTTCTATGTATTCGCAGCACATTACACTTATCTACATAGAGATTCAATTGCCATTCCCTGCAGCACGCATCAATTCGTTGCAGATCCTCCTGTACTTCAGTACAATTTTCCATTGTTACTACCTTTCGACATACTACAGCATGATCCGCAGAACCTCAAGGTCATTTATATATATTGTGAATAGCAACAGTCCTGCGTCACTCCCCTGAGGCACACCTGAAATCACTCTTACTTCGGAAGACTTCTCTCCATTGAGAATGACATGCTGCATCCTGTTATCTAGGAACTCTTCTATCCAATCACACAATTGGTCTGATAGTCCATATACTCTTACTTTGTTCATTAAGCGACTGTGGGGAACCTTATCAAACGTCTTGCGGAAGTCAAGAAACACGGCATCTACCTGTGAACCCGTGTCTGTGGCCCTCTGAGTCTCGCGGACGAATAGCACGAGCTGGGTTTCACACGATCGTCTTTTTCTAAACCCATGCTGACTCCTACAGAGTAGATTTCTAGTTTCCAGAAAATTCATTATACTAGAACATAATACGTGTTCCAAAATTTGACAACTGATCGACGTTAGAGGTATAGGTTTACAGTTCTGCACATCTGTTCGACGTCCCTTCTTGAAAAGGGGATGACCTGTGCCCTTTCCTAATCTTTTGGAACGCTATTCTCTTCTAGAGACCTACGGTACACTGCAGCAAGAAGGGGGGCAAGTTCCTTCACGTACTCTGTGTAAAATGGGACTGGTATCTCATCAGGTCCAGCGGACTTTCCTCTTTAGAGCGATTTTAATTGTTTTTCTATCCCTCTGTCATCTTGTTGTGTACATAGTACCGCGTAGTCAGTGCGTGCACAACTTTCCCACTAGAGCGTGCCCCGCTAAGCACAACAGCGCAGGCGCAAAGCTCGTCCGTCTCCGCACTACGAGATGGCGCTGCCTTAGAGACAGACCAAATTCTGCTTCCGCTTATCTGCGTATTAATATGTAATGCAGCCGATGAGATTGCTACTAACGTAGAACCTTTTCTCCTCGTGGATCACACTCGCACAGTGATGCATTAACGGGCGAGGTATTATAACGAGTGTACAGACCTCCAATTAGTCATTCTGCATTTGTCTGCACCAGTCTGTGCCAGTCTACAGTCAAGGTTCAGTCTGCGCCTAATAAGATTATGATATTCCTGTATATAGCCATGAAGATAAATGTATAGACACTTTGTCAAGTATCAGAGGTATGTGAGAATAAGATTAACCTACCTAGACCAAAGGAACTTCAGATTGTCAATTGTAAACAGCATCCAGAATCAAGTTACGTAGTGTCTATTCTTTTTATTATTTTAATAAATGTGTGTGAAAATTAATCAAGTTCTGTTTAAAGTTGGTCAACGTCAATCTGCTACTCTAAGTGTGGAAGTGGCATTTCTATTGTCTGACCTAACGGCAGAAGATAAACACGCCACGATAAGACCACGAGACATATTGCTGACACTCGCCTACTTCGTTAGAGCGACGAGTCAAATAATCCGATGGTCTGTGTACTGAATGTCTTACAGTACGCACACCACACATCTATTTTGATATCTACCATTTTGTCATCTGTGCGATGATCTAGAGAAGGATATCTTTGGGACGTTACTCGGAAAGCCTTCTGGATGTCAGTGAAGAGACAAACTATTTTATGTGCTCGATGATGGCTAATATAGCTGTGGAAGAACCGATTGGATATAAAACTAATGAAAAGTGCAATTGATGTCATGTTCGAGAGCAGGTTTCTGCTTCTGTGGTACCTCGTCGTATTAAGAGAGGGCGGTGAGACGTGAATGTTGTGTGCAGCTGTGTTCCGGCCTCAGCGCTTCGCAGCACGGCTCGGGGCTCGGCGTGACCTGTCGCAGGCCGTGCGCTCCGCTGTCTCCCTGGCCGCATTAAGGCTTAACACGCGTGCTAAGTGCTCCGAGGCGGCGGTGACGCGCACTGGATGGGCTGCGCCCCGGGGGAAATTCTTTCCTCTAATTGTGCTCCGCCTGGTCAGCCGCCACAGTGTCAGCGTGCTTTGGAAGGAGCTGTGGACAACATCACAGCCTTCACGTTCACCAGTAAAAAACCTAGTGAACTGTCTGCCTGTCCTGGCTTGCGCATAACAACTCAACAGATTCCACACTCTCATTACCACGTCACACGTGTAAATAACAGATATGAAGACAAATGTTTAATTCTTTTCTGAGCCTTTATGTAGACGTTCAAACGTCCCCTTAGAAAAATTTTAAATAACTGTGCTTAAACTGACACACAATATTTTTAGCGCAACGCAATCTGACATTCAAAAATCCCTACAAAAGAATGGCCCTGACTAACAATAACCTATACCTTTCATGAATCACTTACCTCACAAAAATCTTCGTTACTCGAACTACTGCAATACAGCGAGCGCCACTACTGCCAGCTAAATAAAAGATTCTAACTACTGAAGGGACTGGGCATAGTTAGTAAATGAAAGATTTTGATAAAGAAAGAACAATGTATTTACCTTAATAGTGTTCATAAGTCATAATATATATATCAGTACATGACATCTAGACTCACAAATTTACTCTCTCTGATGGACACACGTCCAGATTATCCGCTTTCAAAACTCCACCATCTCTCTCCCCACATCCACCACTGCTGGCAGCTCACCTCCAACTGCGCAATGCTACGCGCATAACAGCCAACTGCCCAATACTACAATAGTAAATTCCAACAATGCAAACCAGCCACAGACTGCACACAGCACAGTCAGTTATTTTCATATAGAGTGCTACATGGCGTGACCAACATAAAAATCTAAACAGCCTACTTACAACATGTAGCTCTTGTGTGGCGTAACAGGTATGGATTGGTTGTAATTGAAGTGCAGTTACTCTTAAAGGTCCAGTGTGGGTTATAATTATCGTACGGGTGCGAAAATTGGTAGATATTCTAATGGGTGAATGTGGAACCGATTAATGCTGGCAAATCAATTAGTTCAGATAGTTCACATTTTGGCCAGAAGGTGGGAATCTGACGATGTGCATGCCAGAAATACACATAGAAACGTTTCCATGTCTAAAGTGAAAGTATCATGTCCAAATTTATCTTTAAAAGTGAAAGTACCTAACCAAAAGTGTTTCCTTTTTAATTAGTGAAAATATCAAAGATAAAATAGTTCCAAATTAATTATTCAACCAACCTGCATCTGACTGCCTCTGCAAACTTATTTCTTGCACTCCTCCAGTTTGCCACTACTGAAACATGTATTTGACTCAGCAATCAAGTTTAATAGAATAATGCCATTTGTGTAATGGCATTAAGATGGTACTGAAAAATTAACTTCTGGCCCTGATGTTTACTTAATGAAATTATATCTTGCCTTGAATAATGGTAGTTGTGCAAATGGCATAAAATTAGTTATTTGCAATAACTTTGCTGTGATAACTTTAGTTATACCAAAATCGATTTCATACCATGAACTGCACATATATATTGCATAGAGGCCTCATTTTCTTTACGTTCTTTCATTGGTGGGTAACTTTACTTTACCACTCATTTTCATATTCAATACAAGCAAAGGATGTGGATTGTGATCCAGGCTGTTAGAATTAAATGCAATGTTGATCTCATTACATATATTGTTAAAATTTTAAGTCATACACAAAAACTACCATTTCTAACATTTTTGTAGCACGAATCACTCTTAAAAAAAATTTTACAAAACGATTACTGCACCAAACCTTGGACATACAAATAGTAACTCTGAAGATTATCTAACAAACCCATTTTGAAATCGTTATATAGTGTCTCCCATTAACGTGCTAAATTTTGCTCAGTGTACCGCAAATCTTACCTTAACGCTGTCACCACACGTCTGCTTCCTCCGGGCACCTAGCTGCAACTCCCGAGTTTTCTACTGCGCGCGCCCGGCTCTCTAAACCATCAAAAAACCTCAAACTCAAAGATATTATACTCACTCCACCTTGCGGTTGGCAACTACCGACTTTATTTTCTGGATGTACCCTGATCAGATCTTAGCACATACCTTTCAATGTGTGGCTCTTGTGTGGCGTAACACACTGGCTCAAATGGCTCTGAGAACTGTGCGACTTAACTTCTGAGGTCATCAGTTGCCTAGGACTTGGAACTAATTAAACCTAACTAACCTAAGGACATCATACACATCCATGCCCAAGGCAGGATTCGAACCTGCGACTGTACCGGGCGTAACAGGTATCGGGTGGTTATAATTGAAGTGCAGTTACTCGTACAGGTCTAATGTAGGTTGTAATTCTCGTATGATAGCGAAAACTGTTTGATATTCTAATGCATTAATGCAGAACCGATGTACGCTGGCAAATCATTTAGTTCAAATACTTCACATTTTGGCCAGCAGGAGCAAATCTGATGCCATGCATGCAAGAAATACATATAGTAACGTATCCATGTCTAATGGATTATGTGATTCTTTGACATTTTTTGGTGATGGGAGATATGCGACCTGTTGATTAAAACATAAATAGATATAACAATCTTACGTCATGATCGATAACTTTATTTACTGATTGCCAGTTTCAGATCATTACCAAGCCATTTTCCGGTCAATCTAAAATTTTTTCATTCTGCGAGACTCATTACACATCGTGATATTTTCATAGAATGAAGTCGCCCTAGTTAAACAAAAAATCGCTAAGTGAAAACTTTCTTGCTTATGTAAATTGACATCGTTAATCACTAATTGCAATTCGCTAATTTATATAACCAACAAAGATTTTCCCCATTTTTTTATTGATCTAGGTTGATCTAGCTCTAAAATTCGATGATGCGTAATTAGTGTTACACGCCAAACAACCTTTTAGATTAATCTGTAGATGGCTCGGTAATGAGTCAAAGTTGATAATCAGTAATGAAAAGTTGTTATCTTGACGTAGGATATTTATCCACACATGTCTGTAACAGGAACAGAATGTGGACAGAAAAGGTTAAACAAATCAGAAGAGCATAATGCAGAGTTTATTATTAACCTCCGCTCACGCAGTGTGTTCAGTATGAGTACCGAAAATGTCGAAGAGATGCTGCATCCGTAAAACCACGGGATCAACAGTTGCTCGCAGCAGTTCCGCTGGAATATGAGCAACGTGTTGTGTATACTGGCCTTCAAATCAGTGGACACCGAACGTGTCCCTGGTAGACACGTTGTTTTAGATATGTCCAGAGCCAAAAGTCACATGGATTTAGATCAGGCGACCTTGAAGATCATCTATCTGGAAAACCTCTGGAGATATCATGTTGTTGGAAGGTTGCATTGAGCTGATCTTTCACTGGGCGTGCGACATGAGGTTTTGCCCCATCTTCCACAAAAAACAGTGGTTTCCACACAGTCATGCTCTTCCAAAGTAAATATCACGTACTGTACAAGGAGGTCTCTATAATGAGCTGTTGCAACGATACACTTGACTGGTCCTCTGGGTATTCACTTGAAAGAGCCAATGATATGAAATGTTCCCTTAGAAAATTTACTGAATTACTGTGCTGATAAACATCTTATGTTATTTGATATTCAAACAGCTGAGCAAAACTGAATTCACTAAAGTGAAACACAATATTTTTAGTGCAACGCAATCTGACTTTCAAAAATCCCAACAAAAGGATGGCCCTGACTAACATTAACCTATACGTTTCACAAATCACTTACCTCACAAAAATCTTCATTACTCGAACTACTGCCAGCTAAATAAAAGATTCAAACTACTGAAGGCATTAACTACTGATAGGTATAGTTAGCAAATGAAAGATTTTGATAGAGAACAAACAATGTATTTACCTCATTAGTGTTCAAAAGTGATTATATATATATATATATATATATATATATATATATATATCAGTCCATCTACAGTAGCGAATATTACAACAATGCCACCCAGCCACAGACTACACACAGCACAGGCACTGATTTTCATACAGAGCACTACGTGGCGGTGGCGATACCAATATAAGAACCTAAACAGCCTACTTACATAGCCCCCACGCTCCCCACAAAAATTTTTGCAAATTGTTTTGGGCAGTGGCCAATACAGGTTTGAAAAAATTTTTCATAATCATAATTACAATAACAAAGAAATCAAATGCACACACTTATTGGTACAATGTTGGTGAAAAGCTAAAATTTTCTCACAGTCCATAAACACAGTCCTGATCATTCATCATAATAGTAATTACAGTTTTTTTCACAAAGTCTCATTAGTAAAAGAAATTGTACACAGAAGTAGTGTATTTCCATGCAGTCTTGAAGAAGTAGTGTTGTCCTTCCAACGGAAAGACAGTGCTGACTCTTGACATGCAGACAGGTAATGGGCCACAACAGACCAAACCCACAGCAGCGTCAGTCGAAGTTTTGAAGAATATTGGTAGGTAGGTCATCACAGGGCAGACCAACTCTAGTCCTGGTAGAGATTATGGTACTGATGGGCTACCAGAGGTGCAGACCCACTGCAGTCCTTGTAGAAATAATGGTATTGGTGGGCCATCAAAGATGCAGTCCCACTGTAGTCCCTGTAGAGATGGCCAGCAGCCATCTGTTGCGACTGTGCAGGTGCACAATCACCATCGAAGAGTCTTGCGAATAATATAGCAAGTCCATAAACCACCGCTTGTGCACTCACAAAGTATTAGGAACTGTCATTAGAACCAGCAATGCTGTTGATCAGTCCCATGCTGAATTATTAACATGCGTGCAAACACTAACAGTCCTCTTTTTTTTCACATATTGTGCATATACTATAACCAACAGAAACGTGTGCAGTGAAATGAAACTTAATTTGAAGAACTGGATTCTATACAATTATAAATTTACAACATAATAATACAATTACAAAGATACAAAATACATCATTAAAGAACACAACAATACAGATAACGTTTGTAGTAATAGGGGCTTTACAAAAGAATAGAAATAAACATATACATCACTGTTACAGAAATTATGACATAAGTAAATATGTAAAATATCAGAATAGCTTTTGGAACATCAACTTCACACACGAGCATTAAAACAGAACAGAATAAATAATGTCTAAACATCTTTACAAAGAAAATAACATATTATTAGAAAAATTCCACAACATAACTTGTATCAGCTAAAGACATAAAGACAGGAAAAACACAAATATACAAGAGTACTCAAACACATAGAGGAATGACAGAAAAGGAAAGGACAGGTTTTGTTTTACTCCAGTATCTTGCAAACAAAACTTTCTTTACTTCTTGGAGATCTCCCTTTGTTCTTCATTATTTCGAAAAGTGCTATCTATACCTGCTTTCTGTACTTATTTTGTTAAACTTCTCAATGCATATCTTCCAATTCATCGCAACTAATTCTCTTATATAGTCTACCCCCTCTTAAGCTAACTTAAATCTACTGAGCTCAGATGCATATACTAAGGGACGAGACAATGCAGCAACACAACAAATTAACACAAACAACAATGACAATAAAAAATACAAATTGGCAAAGCAAGCAGCAGTATATCTAAATTAGCAAAGCAAATGCAACATTACAACTAACATGAGCCAATGAGCAGCAACAAGAAAAATAAATCAATAGTAAAACTGGCTTAACAGAGTAATACAAAGCGAAATTTAGTAGCATAATGCCTGGCAAACAGCAGCAGCAAATGCAATAATTAATATCAAACTATGACAAAGCTCAAGCAAAAACAAAAAATAGTACACTAAAGACAACAATGCAGATAAGGAAAATGTCTATTCACATCTTAATGTCTATGTAATTAAATGGTGCACAACAACTTATTCTACGAAATAAATTACCAAGTACTTGAAAAGAAAATTATGTATTCAGTTCCTGTGAAGGGAAATGTCTTTTTGTACACCCTCATTTTTTTGGAAGTATATCACAAAATTATTATTTACTGGTTCTGTAGACAGAAAATATTTATATTAGTACATCTATTAAATTTTATTTTAACCAATGCTGCAGTGCAGCTAGAAACTGTATATTAAACGAAATGAGCAAATACACACAAAGTAATGTGTGAAACGTCATTCACTAGGCAAATGGCGTCTCCAAAGGCAGTAAAAAATCTCTTAACTAGAAATACAATAGATGTAAAAATGTTTCTCATCATTTCATTAGGCAAATTAGTAAATATCATAAATTAAGAACTCCACAGTGTAATCATATGTTTTCAAGTTTGGGCGTGTCGTATTTGCGATGCTTTCTACGAAGAAATGTCAATAGTGAGGATAATGGCCTCTTTTGTTCTCCACCTGTGCCTCTGAAAGGCACTCACTAATGCCTTTTTTCCAGGCGACTGTTGTGCAGCTGGGTGCGTACAGTGACCTACCTTCCTTACCGAAATATTTACGACATCAGTTTACGCTACAGTGACAGTTTGATACAAATAAAATTTCACAGGTCGAAATATTTGCGTTATAAATCTGTAGAAACAAAATCCTATAAATATAACAGTGACAAAAAATTTTCGCCAGCATTGTT
The DNA here is from genome assembly GCF_021461385.2 of Schistocerca piceifrons. NCBI lineage: Eukaryota > Metazoa > Arthropoda > Insecta > Orthoptera > Acrididae > Schistocerca > Schistocerca piceifrons. The sequence continues at coordinate 50,130,519 of NC_060139.1, forward strand.
ATACATTCACGCATTTACACACATTTCATAAATCTTAAAGTACGATTCTTGGCTTCCAACATCCTTTTTCACAAGTCAGAGTCCTTAACCACTACTCATTATTCCTTACCTTATTGCACATATACATATTCGTCGACACTTCTTGAATAGTTCATCATAATAAATACATAGCATAATCAAATTCCTCATATAGCATCAGCTTATTTATCACAAACGTACCTCAACAACATAATACACATTGTCATCCTAATAATAAAATCATAAAAACTCAGCCAAATCTCAAAAACCTCGCAGCTTTCTGCAACAATTTCAAAACCTAAAAAAATTCTCTGCTCATTTCAATAGTGTCATCTACCTCAATCGTACTTAAAAAATCGTGATCCCATACGAAATATATCATTCAAGGCTCTCATAGTATCACAACGGTTCCGAAAAAAATATGAACAGTTCACAAAGTACAGACGAAATACAATTTCATAAGTGTGAAGTTATTCAACTGTGTAATTGCGTAAACATGTGTCACTGATGTAGTAAAAAAAATGTTTGTTTCTCTGTTAAATAATCAGATAGCTGTGTAATTCTGTGTTAGAGAAATATGGTACCGATGTGTAAAGTTGTATTAGCAAATACGATATTAGCTAGGACTCCTTGTGCTTGCCAAACACATGGTACACAAAGTAAGCGTGTACCCCCATGAGGAGTAATGTAATTATACCCTCAGGTGTTACAGATTACAGGAATGGAATGAAATGTATCACGGAAAACCTTTGTATCTTTGTAATTCAAAAGTCTTTAAAAATAAATGTTTTAAGTACAAAATTAATCACTCGAATACGTGTCCTATAGCGCTAAATGGTCGTCTTGCTGTAAGATAATTCTGTGGAAGTGTCGGAGTTATCGTCCTCTGTAAGCAAAGTTCTGCTGACGTCAGTGTACTTACCTTATCATAAACAAAAGTGAAATGCTTTGCGTATAGATATTGTAGTTATTACGTACCTTACCGTGATCAAGAAAGTACTATAATGTAACGTATTGTTGTGCTAGGGAAAAGGCAGTCTCATTGTAGCTATACCACAAAAGTTCCTACTAAAACATGTTTTACTTTCCAGAATAATACAGAAAAACAGTGCAGATATAAAACAGATACACCGCAAAAGCTGCAATGTAAATTGTGTCACACATTGGCATCGTCGTGATATAGGCGTGTAGCTGTCAGATAAACTAACCACTGTGTCATCTGGTTTCTCTCAGAAAGCACTTTAAATCCATAATGTATTTACAAGTAATCCAAAATGTTGCAGTGAAATCTCATTAGCCATACCGGTATATGTTCAAAGTATGTGAGCCTTATAGTCGTTACGCGATCGTGCAACTAACAAGCAAGAATGTACACACACAATAACACTGTGACGTCTGTTCACTATAACAATGCATTCGTAAATACTGTCTAAATATGTTCCCCAGGTTTTAGACTGGATAGTTAACTTCAAAACATTGTTGCATGTTAACTGTTTCTAAGTGTGACAAAGCATATTAGTAGCGTGATTTTATTGCAAAGACTAAGTTAAAAAGCAGATTATCTCTCAATAAACGGTTTTACATGTGAAATGTAGTGTAAACCTTCACTCTTCCTAGTACGCAGAGTTTCAACTTCAACGGAATTATCATGTGGTATATGGTACATCGGTATAGAATGCTGAAATTTTTCTCAAGGTTAGCGTCTATGTTATTTTTCTATATAACTATTAATACTCTGCCAGTGGTTGTCATACGGGTGGTGTCGGTATTGGTCGCGATTTGCGTTGTAAGAATAGCCTTGTCGTGTCCAGTTATTATTTTTTTCATCTGCGGAATAGTGATGGATGTGACCTGTAATTGTTGTGTTCCTGTTTTCGCGCCCCACGATTGTCAGTGTCAATTTCCAGTTCTTGTAACAGTCCCTGAAAAGCTTCAATGTCGTCTTTGCAACGTCCTGCCAAAATAATATGTCGTAAATGTTCAGGCAATTTGATTAAGCAATGTGGATGAGTTCTGCAGGGCTGTATGGATTTGAAAGATACTGATTCTTATGTAACATGTCTTCGAAATATTTCACAAGACTGGAAAATTCAGATTGTTTGAAATGTTTCATCATTATGATGCTATGTTTTACTCGGTCTTGTGTAGCTTGAGACCAATATGCTGAGAGGAAGGCATGATAAAATTCTCCTTCATTGGGGCAATCGTGAATGACCAATCGCATTCTTACAGTTGGTTCATTCTCTAAATAGCCACACATAAATTGTAATCTGTGCTCTAATGACCAGTTGGGAGGAAAACAATGAGAGAATTGATGAAGCCACGCTTGTGGATGAATGTCGTTGCCGGAATTCTTAAATGTTTTGAATTTTGTTGTAGTAATAAACAGCTTATAGTCAAAATCGTCACGTCGGGGAGTCGCATATCGGTCATTGTTACTTCGTTTCGACGGTTCCATCTCAAAATTCGGTATACCTTGCAAATTTCTTTCATAATTTCCGAAGTACCCCGTGTTATTATTTTGTGACTGTTCCGTATTTATATGGCCCTCTTCCTGTATTGGAGCGCGAGTGTCCTCTGAAATACGTAATTCTTGTATTACCTGTGTCAGCCGATCTTGTACTTCCCGGATTTCTCTTTGGTGTTGCGTATTAATTTGATTCTAATTTTGTTTAAATTTCCTAATTTGTTCGCTCTCTTCTGTGTCATTAAAGACTACTGGTTTTGTGTCATTCAGATTATCATCTACCTTCGTAGATAAATTATTTAGCTGATCCGAAAGTTCAACTACTCTCTCTGATAATGAACTAATTTCCTCCATGTGTCTTTCTGAACCAATTTTCAGAGTATCTACTGTGTCCTTTAAGTTTTTCTGAGTTTTTGCAAGTTGCGTAACCAAATCGGTAGATGCAACTGAGTCAATTTTAGCTTGTAAAGTCTCATGATTTTCATGAACAATAGTTTGCAGTTCTTTTATGTCTGCTTCGTGATTCTATAATGCATTTTGATGCCACGAAAAAATTGGTTGAAAATGCTCACAAATTAGTGTTTCTACGTCATTACAGACTTTTTGACATTTCGATTCAATGTTATGTAACTCAGTAGTTAAATCTTCACGTGTTTGTTCAAGCGTGGTACCTAACTTCCGAAGATTTTGTTCCATTGTGTCTAACTTTTGAAGCTTTTGCTGTGTTTGTCTCTGATTTTTTTCCATTGTCTATAACTTTTGAAGCTTTTGCTGTGTTTGTCCCTGAATTTGTTCCATTATGTCTAACTTATGAATATTTTGTCCCATTTGTTTCTGATTTTGTTCAAGCGTTGTGTCTAACTTTTGTAGCCATTGTCCCATTTGTTGCATTAACTGTAGTAACAATGCACTGGTGCCTGAAACATGTTCCTCAGTGCTTTTCGGCAGTGCATTTGAACCAGCAATATTCGCATTTTGAAAAGCAGAATATGTGTCTTAACTTATTTGAGAAAACGGTGAGGACCCAAAACCTGAATCTACAGTATTTGCGAGATTGTGTCCTGTCATTTCGGATTCCTGATGCTAGCTGTTCCCGACCGATCGATCGATAATGCTTCCCTGTTCACTAATTGTTTCACTGTCAACACCATTACTTGCAGCCCGCTCCATTTCCCTATGCACAGTTGCCAAATTACTACTTTGAACATTAGTTAATTCATTACACGGTGGCGCCAACACACTGCTCTCGTCTTCACTGTCATTTCTCAGTTTACTTTGGAGCCTAGTATTACGTTTTTCACACGCCATTATTGTCACAATATTTCACACTATAACACAGAAAAGCACAATTTGAAGAGCAAAATAAGAAAACACATTAATATTGCATTGAAAGTAATATCTAGTTAATTGCAAGCGCAGCTGCGAAATACTTGGTGCAAATCTGCATGCATGCCACAACTGTTTTATTGTACAACAATGAAAAACTACATCTACAAAGGAAATTCTCTCTATAACTACGCGCTAGCAATAAATAATAGCTACACTAATTACACAAACTACAAGAAAAATCACAAGATTCCAGTGAGGTATCCTCGGCTAAGGGTCGACATATGAAACGTCCTCTTAGAAAATTTATTGAATTACTGTGCTGATAAACATCTTATGTTATTTGATTTTCAGACAGCTGAGCAGAAATGAATTCACTAAAGTGACACAATATTTTTAGCGCAACGCAATCTGACTTTCAAAAATCCCTACAAAGAATGGCCCTGACTAACATTAACCTATACGTTTCACAAATCACTTACCTCACAAAAATCTTCGTTACTCGAACTACTGACAGCTAAATAAAAGATTCAAACTACTGAAGGCACTAACTACTGATAGGCATAGTTAGCAAATGAAAGATTTTGATAGAGAACAAACAATGTATTTACCTCAATAGTGTTCAAAAGTGAAAATATAAATATATCAGTTCATGATATCCAATATTACAAATTTACTCTTTGTGATTGCCACACGTCCAGACCGTCCGCTCTCAAAATTCCACCATCTCTCTCCCCACATCCACCACTGTTGGCGGCTCACCTCCAACTGCGCAACGCTACACGCTGTTAACAGCCAACAGCCGAACACTACAACAGCGAATATTACAACAATGCCACCCATCCACAGACTGGACACAGTACAGCCACTGATTTTCATACAGAGCGCTACGTGGCAGTGGCGTTACCAATATAAGAACCTAAACAGCCTACTTACAACTTGAAAGAGCGCAATGGCTCTTCGTGCACAATACGTGCTTCAACAGTACCCCAAATTCAGCCGTTCTAAGTATTCACTGCCCCCTGTAATGCAAAATCTCCCTCGTCGCATGTCGTCAATTTCGATCCGTGACAGAAACCAAAGACTAAATCCACAACGTTGCTACGGATCATGAAGTTTCAATTGCTGCAGTGTCTGTATCTTGCACGGGTACCAGAGTAAAATAGACCGTATAACCTCCCTTGCTGTTGACCATGGTATGGGCAGTTCTTGTGACACTGCATGAGCTGTTACACCACCCGGCCCATCTGCTGGATGGTATACCTTTATCTTGCAGGAGCACGCAGCTTATTCGCGCCTTCGAATTTCAGTATCATCTTCTGCAAACCATTTGCTGGTATCGTGCCTCTTAAGTTGACGGTACTCTCTCAATGTAACACATACAACAATTTCACTAACAGCGAACGGTCTCTCCTCTCGATAGCCATAATGTTAACTCGCGTTACGGATTGTCAGATGACAGCGTGGATGTCTTACCGTCATACAAACAATGTACAGTGCCGGATTTGCACCTGGTGCCCACAATTGCAACTTATCTGTTTTTCTATCGTATATCAACTCCACATTAACGAGTTAGCACGTCTGTCACGTTTCACTGCCATATGGTATTTACAGAGCACACTGGGCTTCCCTTAGTAAATGTACTGTAACAGTAACAATCCGGTAGTTCTAAACTTAGTTGATATTGCTTTTTGTGCCACAACGCGTATCTTGATTTCATGTTTTAAAGAGTAAATGGTGACAAACATTCGTTAGCAGACAGTGTCTACTTCAATTACTGAGCCTTAAGCTCTTCGTATCAAAAGGCACTGCTAAAATTCTGCGAGAATGATGTTAAGTGTACCAACGCAGGAATCAAAACCCTGGATATTCTACAGGTGAGAGAATATAGTGCGAAAGGGAGAGAAGCGGCGATTTACAGACATATTGTTCTCGCTTCCGCTGACAAGTGCTTAAAATTTAGTGTCGCGCGTATATCAAGATGTCAAGTGGACAACCTACAGCTGCTGTTTCTCCCGGAGATAAATTATTGGCAGAACATTTTGTTGCTGCCGGTTTATAACTGCACGTGCTGCAGAAAAAGACGACACAATAACTTCGTATATTCACACACTGCCAGACAAAAGTGAAGCACCCAGAAGAGAGGAAAGAAACGACACGATACGTCATGCGTTGAGAGGGTCTGTGATGTTATTACAGTGATTTCAAAAACGAGTCAAATTTACAAAGACTTGGCTGTAAAAGACCATTTATCAGTATGAAGTTACAGCCCGTCTGGACTGGATGCTTGTATTGATTCGGTTGGGAAGTATGAAATTAAATCAGTATGTCTTCTCCACAGGCAAGCCGGCCCACGATCATTGTAATTGGTCCTTGCCATCCTGGATCCTGACACTGAGACGGAGTTGACGTAGCAAGTGGTCCCACACATTTCTTATCGCGAAGGATGCGGAGATGATGTTGGCCATTGGAGTGCGTCAGCACCCCGCAGATCTCTCACAGAGACCAATACAATGTCTAGAGCAGGTCTGTCCTGCTGAAATATAACACAAAGAAATTGGTGGGTGAAAGGCAACACCTGCGGATGCATGATGTCTGTTACGTTCCTCTGTGCCCTCAGAGTCTCCTTAAGCACTACCAGGCGTGAATTAACCCCTTCCGGCCTGACAGAAATTCGTAATAGTCTCGCCTACTTTCTAGAGTCACATAACAGCAAGAAGCTGATTCCTGCACTGTCTTCCTGTCCGGACGTCTGTGTACCTCTACCGTAACACAGCAAACACTTTGGCTGCGATAGTTCACTATTATTGTCCACATTAAACAGTAAACCAGACTGTATCGTATCGTTATCTCGTGCATTTCGACAAACGAGTTTACGGTCCGTGCTCATTTGAAATAACGTTATTGTGAATGTTTTCACGTTTATTATGTGGTTATGTAATTTCTTAGTTGATGTAAACTGATATTACTAAATCAGTTACGTTCTTTGAGTTTAAGTAACGTTACGAAATGTGTGCGAGACTTTATAGTCATAACAGGTCATCAAAGGTGCATTTATGTACGAGTGCTTTTCATGGTTCGTGGCCTTTTTCTCGCAAATCATGACTTAGTTACATTGTTACGGCTTCGCCTGAATAGTTTATTTGCCACTTACGCTAAATAAACATATGGCTCTGAGCACTATGGGACTTAACATCTTAGGTCATCAGTCCCCTAGAACTTAGAACTACTTAAACCTAACTAGCCTAAGGACATCACACAACACCCAGCCATCACGAGGCAGAGAAAATCCCTGGCCCCGCCGGGAATCGAACCCGGGAACCCGGGCGTGGGAAGCGAGAACGCTACCGCACGACCACGAGATGCGGGCAAATAAACATATTCATTTATCATTGCTGAGTGGTTTCTTCGCAGAATCACGAATATGAATGAAATTGTTGGAACTGCCTTGTGATCCTGGTTCTGAAACAGAACCTGAGTGTGATAGTCTACTGTTGATACACGTAGTTTGACACATTTCTGCGGAACATTCCTACATCTAACGATGAATTTCTAGGTAAGGAAAGTGGTATTCCTCCTGAAGAAGCCCCATCAAAATTTCATACAAAATAATCATATACTGAACCAAAGAGGAGGTGCCATAACATAAATACCAAACTTACATGTTTGCTGAAGGTCTATCTCATGACGGACGGAGGACGGAGGACATAAAAAGCAGACTGGACCTGGCAAAAAGAGCATTCCTGGCCACTAGAAGTCTTCTAGTATCAAACATAGATCTTAATTTGAGGAGGAAATCTGTGACAATGCACATTTGGAGCACAGCACTGTATGGCAGTGAAACATGGACGGTGGGAAAACCAGAACAGAAGAGAATCGAAACGTTTGAGATGTGGTGCTAGCCGAAGAATGTTGAAAATTAGGTAAACTTAGAAGGTGAGGAATGAGGAGATTGTGCGTACAATCACTGAGGGCACACATGGAAAACAATGATAAAATAAGGGACAAGAGGACAGGACATCCCTCAGGACATCAAGGAATAGCTTCCACCGTATTAGAGGGAGCTGTAGAGGGTAAAACTGTAGAGGAAGATAGAGACTGGGACAAAATCCAGTAAATAGTTGAGGACATAGGTTGCAAGTGGTACACTGTGATAAGGAGATTGGCACAAGAGAGATATCCGGGACGGGATGATAGGACATCTGCTAAGACATCAGCGATTAACTTCCATTGTACTAGAGGGACTTGCAGAGGGTAAAAACTGTAGAGAAAGACGGAGATTGAGATAAAAGCAACAAACAGTTGATGACGTTGGTTGTAAGTGCTACTCTGAGACGAGACGTTTGGCACAGACAGGAATTTGGGAAAAAATCTCACTTTCCTCCTGGAAACTTCACTGGTCACAATTTCCTGGTCTGCACCACCCATCAGTAAAAAACTGCATGAGTAGGAACCAATTCTAACGCACGTGCACGTAAATGACAAGCAAATGAAACCTAAACTCTATAAACGTAAACTCTGCAAACTGCGCCATTTTGTTGTCAGTACAAACATTAATTTAAAAAGTGTTTATAATTGCACAAGATGTGCTATTTAACATGAGATTATGAGGAGATTTTTCTGCATTTGGACGAGAAAAATAGCGATTATGCATGTACCGTCATATTTTACCATAATAATCATATTCTCTACAAGTTTTCCAAGCCGATTTCCGTAAATGGTACTATGTAAATTACCCAAACAGACACGATGATTGTATCCTGTTTGGACTCAGAAGTTCCAGTTGTGTTTTGTAAATTAATTTATAAAAAAATTATTACAATGTACTAATCAGTTTTTACTACTGTGGTAAATATCCACCCCACCCCCACCCCCCCATATATTTATAATTTGGTACAGTTTTTCATATTTTGGGCAGGAAAGGTTTCGAGTCATCACTTATTTTCGGACTGGAAGCCCTAGTGTTAAGGGGTTACGACGTGGTTGGTGCACTGTATAACAGTTCTTCCTTCTGGTGGTCAGACCTGGTCGCCCAGAAACTTGATTACGAGTATGTCCTCTCTTATCTTCAGATTCAGTCCAACTGCGGGCCACAGTTACATTCAAATGCTCCACAAACCTGCCGGCCAAATGGAGACCTAGAACGAGTCCCATTTCAAATTGTCTAGTGCAGATGACCCTGTCTCATGCAAGTGCGAGGCACCTACGTATCCCTCACAGTGATCACCCAACATCTGCGCTTTTCACGTCCCTTATATACCCTAGCATCTAAGAAAACAACACTAAACAACATTAATGCAATCTGGTGGCCGTTTTACCTGTCAAAGAACATTGTAACTTGTACACCCTCTGAGGTTTTGTACATGTACGAGTACGATGTTACATAAACATCAAACCATGTCTTGGTGCTTCACTTTTTTGGTCAGGCAGTGTGGAAATTTGGCTCTACTTCGAATAAACACCAATTCCTTTTTAACACCCAAACATGTTTCAGTGAATGTTCACATTCGCCAGTAGGTTCTTTTCTTTTCTTAGTATCACATACAATTGTTTAAGTTGTTTTCTTGACATTTGCAGTGCAGCCGATACTTTGCTCCTGTTCGTCATGTTTTGTTGACTCCGCTTTTTCAGTCCTCTACAGGTTATGGCAACTTTTCTTTCTAACACGCAGTGTGTGACTGATTACCAAGTATTTGATACATGAAATGTATTCCTAGTGGCAAATATAACAACCGCCAGCTGTATAAGAGGATGATGCTGATGAGGTCCCATACTCCGAGGAGCATAGGGAACGATGCGGGAGACTAGGCAAGGTCCTAGCGGAGGTGGTTAGCCAATACCTTCCACCCACCGTGAGGAGGATGAATGATGATGATGAACACGGCACAACAGCACCCATTCATCTTGAAGAAGGGAAAATTCCTGACCCCGCCGTGAATCGAACCCGGTACCCCGTGCGCGGGAAGCGAGAATGCTGCCGCAAGACCACGAGCTTCGGACATAAGAGAATAATGACAATGAAAATTTGTGCCGGACCAGGATTTACCGCTTTACTCGAGCGGTCGCCTTAACTGCTTTGTCTACCTGTGCATGACTCAAATCCAGACTCCCAATTTCCATATGGCGTCATTCCAAATTCACAACCTGTACTCGTACGCATCTTATCTGATTCCCTCACACAAGAGGACGTAGCCCTTGAAAGTCTTTGACTGGCATCGGTGGATAACTACGATACTGCAGTGCCTTTGATGTTAAGAAACTACATTGTATCGTTCTATTTAACAACACAGGCACCGCAACATCTTATCAGATATTTACCTCTACTTAAAACAACCTTAATGCAATGCAGTCAATCATGTTTCCTGATACCTCATCGACGTTTCTCATGAAAAGGACTACGAGGTGAAATACCAAAAGAAAAAGAAAAATTCATCCAACAATAAAGGTATATCTTGAAACAGCAATTTGCTTGCACACTTTCTGAAGATCAGCAACTTCATCTGGAAAACATGTATCAACCAGGATGTCATACGTGGTCCATGCTGACAGAAACGGAACGTTGTGGAGTTACTCGCCAACAGGTGAAAACTGCGGAATTTTGAAGACCTTCCAGGTGCCCGCATCAGCTAGACCGTCAACAGCATCCACTCCTTTTGTGATGCCTCCGAAGCTCTCCTAACATTACGGTTCATAGCAAGTTCCCCATTATCCGGATGTGGACAATCCGATTTGCGGATTATCCGCGAAAAGTTCGACGATATTTGGAATTATAAAACATTAAACAGCCTGAGTATCCAGATGTACAGGGTGTTCCACAGATCGTGTTACACATTTATAGAGGTTATAGAGGGGACTTAGAAGATCAACATTTACATAGGAAACCACGTCCGGAAACGTCATCCAACCACGCTATAGACCGTCTAATTTATAGGCCCCAGTTCTGTAACTGTATGTGCATGAAGTTTGATTCCGTGATGATGTCACAAACTTCCAAGGATGATGGAGGATAAATGTATGAGTTTGAGTAGAGGGTCCCTGTACCGGATACATACGAGTCGAAAGTTAAAAGAAAAAACTATTCTGATATCTCTGACAGTTGAATACATGTATCGGTACTGTAGTTGCTAAGAATGTAGGGATTACAACTTTCAGAGATAGTAGCATAGACCAAGACAAGAAAAAAACATTTTGTAAACAGTACTCTAAATGCATACCTGAGTAGCTATGAACACTTGGTCGTCATCGCTAGTGTGAAACACATCTTCGGGCCGGTCGCTGTGACCGATCGGTTCTAGGTGCTTCAGTCTGCAACCGCGCTGCTGCTACGGTCGCACGTTCGAATCCTGCCTCGAGCATGGATGTGTGTGATGTCCTTAGGTTAAATAGGTTTAAGTAGTTCTAAGATCTAGGGGACTGATGACCTCAGATGTTAAGACCCATAGTGCTCAGAGCCATTTGAATCATTTGAACCAGTTTTGAAACACATCTTCTGGATTGAACAGTAGTTCATAGCTCTTCAGGTATGTATTTTAGAGCCCATGTTTACTAGATATTTTTTCTTGTGTTGATCCATTCTACCATCTCTGAATGTTGCATTCCCTACGTTCTTAACAACAATAGTACTGGTACATGTGTTCCACTGTCAGACACTGCAAAGTTTTCATTTCCAATAGTTCCATCCAATTGTACAAGTGTATGTCTTTCATGTGTATCCACATACAAGGTGATACTTGTTACAAGAACTTTTGGGATCAAAGTTTATTTAACGTTCCATTTTTTATTTACCTTTCATAAATGTTCAATATGTGTTCCACCAGACGTAAGACTAACATGCAGATGATTGTCAACCTCATCCGCGTACCCCCTGCCGGTTGCTCAGGCGGGAGGAAGTGACCCTTACGCGTCTTCGGATTGGACACTGTCCTCTCACTCATAGCTTTCCATTACGACGGGAAGATCCCCCGTTTTGTGATGGTTGTGGTGTACACATCTCTGTCCGGCACATTTTAACACACTGCATTTTATACCGTGATGCAAGGGCAGAAGCACAAGATGCTGCGGATCTGCCCTGTGTTTTAGCTAATGATGAGACGTGTGTGTCTAGGGTTTTAAAGTTTTGTGATGTGTCTGGACTCTGGCCTAAACTTTTAGGTTGGAGATTTTAGTATATTGCAAAGTGGCTGGCTCCTCCCTTTTTTCCTTGCGGTCAGCCAGCCACTTCCTTCTGCTTTTTTAGCTCCCTCTACCACTTTCTTCTTGTGTTGTCCATGTTTCACAGCTGACGGCATGCTTCATCCCACGTTTCGGTGTGGGCAGGCACATAGTTTTGCAAACTTGTTACCTGTGTTTTACGTTCTGTTTTATCTTACTGTTCTGAGTATTTTCTTGACACCCGTCTCAATCTGTTACTGAGCGGGCGCTGAAGTCCTTGCCGCCTTGCGCCCATACAACCCTCTCCACCACCACCACTATACTTCAGCAGGCCTATCTTTAGTTTCTTCATTCAGTGTTCTTGGTATGAGGTGTCGCATTTCACGCAGAGTTGCTACAAGTAGAGGAGTCTTTCATAAACACTCAAATGGTTCAAATGGCTCTGAGCACTATGGGACTTAACAGCTATGGTCATCAGTCCCCTAGAACTTAGAACTACTTAAACCTAACTAACCTAAGGACATCACACAACACCCAGTCATCACGAGGCAGAGAAAATCCCTGACCCCGCCGGGAATCGAACCCGGGAACCCGGTCGCGGGAAGCGAGATCGCTACCGCACGACCACGAGCTGCGGACCATAAACACTCACCAGAAAACAAATGCGGTGATATCAGGAGAGCATAGAGGCCAATGGTGCAAAGTGCTACCAGTGCGTCACCAGACCGATCCATGGTTGAGGCAGCTCATTGTTACGAAATTCTCTAACTTCGCGTGGGAAGTTGTAACTGGGGTTGCCATCCGTGCCGATACATCGGCACCGTCGCCCTTATGGACCGTTTTTTCCCGACATCCTGACAAGACCCAATTTTGTCCACATTTTGCAAAATACTTTTACGAGCTTGGCTCAACTACTAGTAGAAACTGTTCTATTACCACACGCAACGTCACTGTGGAAAGAGTTTTATTCGCTGAAGTCGGTCCAGTGGACTGATGAAAGAAATCGACTGCTGCCAGGGAGTGTGGAATCGATTTTACAGTGACAGTTTAACTACAAGCTGACTTGCCAGGAGTTTTATAAATATATAAAACGGAAAAGAACTTGCTGGAAAAGGGGAAATATTCCGAAAAATATCGTCTACCAGCCACTTCTGTGACAAAACGTTCCCGGTAATTGTTTTCTAAATAAAAACTGATTGCCTTAAATAATTTATTTTCATGCCCCCAACTCATAGTGTCCCGACGAGGTCCCAGACTAATATGATAACCGTAGTTGTAACTGATTTCTCCTGCTGGAACAGAAAACATGGAAATGGACGCTTCTGTTGCTGTGTTTCCGCCATCTCAAATTGGCACACATCGGTTAACGGGGAAGTGAGTGAAACACCTACGCTCGGGAGACCACCACTAACGACTATATGAGCCGGCAACTTCTAAATTGCGACTAATTGAACCTTTATCTTTGGAACTAAGTTAAATTTTACCGCAATTTTCTTTTTTATCCTTCCATACTCTAAAGAATAAAAATTATTTTTTTTATTTTTATTTTTCGTTCGATTAATAGACATACATTGAAACAGAACAATGTGAAAAAGAAGTGCTACATATTAACTGAATACATACAGGGTGGGTTGAAACGAAGCCACTGTGCATGAACTGTTGATACATTTAGTGATAAAGTAAAATGCAGTTGGTCTTTGCACTTAGGCATAGGGCTACTTGACAGAGAGCATACTTGCATATTCTTCCGTGACATTCCTTCTTTGCGCTACAGTGTACACCGTGCCTTGAGCTACCGTTTATTGGTAGGTGCTTTCCATCTGTTGTATGTTTTTCTACTGGCACAATAGGTTTATATTTTCTTGCTAATGCTTCTTTGCTCTCACTCGTTGAAATAATACAACACTAACAGTAATCGAGATCACTGTCTTCAGAACACATCAGACGTAACACATCATCTCCACTTTTACTGTTACTATCAAACTCAGACGGCATCAAACCAAATTCCTTTCAAAAGACACCCCCAAAATTTACTCTTCCCTTATTGGGCGAGAGTACATCATGTGAAACTGGAAACACAACATGCGACGTAATGCGCTGTTTCGCACATCGACGGCCGGTCTGCAACATAAATTGTCCACCTACCTCGATACTGCTGCAGATCTGCACACGTAGCTCCTGACTGCAGCTACTTAAGAGATCTCAGAAAAGCAGTGTTGAAGAAACTGAGATTTCATAACCACAAGTCGGAGGTGGCTATAAGGTGAAAATACTCTTGTTAACTCCAAAGAAATTTCTAAGTTCAAAAGTCCTTTTAAACTTGCATAAGGATTTTTTTATTGCTATTAAGCAAGATCATCAGCCCACACGTGTTCTAATCATTAAAGCTCCTGTTCACAGAACAGAACTTTTCCTATCCAATTCCGAAATCATTTACCCGAGTAACACAGTCAACAAACTGCTATTTACTTTTGCACTCGGCATTCAGTGGTTGTCTTTAAATAAAGTTTTTGCCTGACATAAATACTCAGTAAAAGTAATTACTTAGTACCGCCACGCTTTTAGTTCAAAGTTTACACACGCGATTTTCTCCAGAACAAAATATCTCTCGACTCTTAAAATGTCACAAATGGTTAATGGTAAACACCAGCTACCTTTATCACTGTACCGAAACGAGGAAGTTTCAATATCACTTCATTTTACACATAATGCGTTCGGACACTTTCAGCATGACTGGCTCCTTCAAAAGCTAGTCCACCACCTCCTTCTTGTCCCTCGGTCTCTACAAGCACATCTATCTCCTGCGTTAGGTGGCAAACCGTCTCACTTCTTGTTGGCTGTACACAATTACGGCCACTCAATAACTGACTTTCAGAGCGCGGCTCACGCCAAAGAAAGAACCAACCGCTGCTCTCAGCTCATTGACGCCATTATAAGAAGAACTCTCCTGTTAAACAAATAAAATGAAATGAACTTTAAGCTGTACTTTACTTCTGGAATTTAACTATACAGTTGCGAACGTTCTGGCTGTCTCTTACATATTCAAACATGCTTGGACATCCGTCATCTACTAGTAGGGGAACCACTGGTGAATTCGTTCCCACGATACAAAGCTGGAACACTTGCAAGTTCCTATAGAGAATTACAAACTGAAAATTTAATATTGGCGAATGTCCCACATACACTCAAACGAGTAATCTCTTTCACACTGACCCTAACACAAAACACAAATACCTACTTGAAATTCTTAAAGTTATTACATCAGCAAAATTACGAAAAGTTTTCGAAAACGAGAACTTTCCAAGTTTGAATCTAAACATTGAAGGTGTTATCATATCTTTTCAAATAGTCACAGTTGGTCAGCTATTAATATATATGTATATTGATTTCGTTTTTTAAGTGTCTGATGATTAAGTTTTTTATTGACTTTTCTTTTTTTGTAGCTTCCAAATTATGAGCGTTATTGACTTCAGATTTTGACAGATTGTTCCTTTACACAGCAGAAGGTTATATACCTAATATGAAGTTCCTCAGGCTATTTCTATATCACTTATTAATTTTTGTAGTTCCGGACAATGTACACTACTGGCCATTAAAATTGCTACACCATGAATCTGACGTGCTACAGACGCGAGATTTAACCAACAGGAAGAGGACGCTGTAATATGCAAATGATTAGCATTTCAGGGCATTCACACAAGGTTGGCGCCGGTGGCAACATCTACAACGTGCTGACATGAGGAAAATTTCCAACCGGTTTCTCATAAACAGCAGTTGACCGGCGTTGCCTGGTGAAACGTTGTTCTGATGTCACGCGTAAGGAGGAGAAATGCGTACCATCACGTTTCCGACTTTCATAAAGGTCGGACTGTAGCCTATCGCGATTGTGGTTTATCGTATCGCGACATTGCTGCTCGCGTTGGTCGAGATCCAATGACTGTTAGCAGAATATGGAATCGGTGGGTTCAGGAGGGTAAAACGGAACGCCGTGCTGGATCCCAACGGCCTCGTATCACAAGCAGTCGAGGCGACAGGCATCTTATCCGCATGCCTGTAACGGATCGTGCAGCCACGTCTCGATCCACGAGTCAACAGATGGGAACGTTTGCAAGACAACAACCATCTGCACGGACAGTTCGACGACGTTTGCAGCAGCATGGACTACCAGCTCGAAGACCATGGCTGGGATTACCCTTGACGCTGCATCACAGGCAGGAGCGCCTGCGATGGTGTACTCAACGACGAAACTGGGTGCACGAATGGTAAAACGTCATTTTTTCGGAAGAATCCAGGTTCTGTTTACAGCATCATGATGGTTGCATCCGTGTTTGGCGACCGCGGTTAACGCACATTGGAAGCGTGTATTCGTCATCGCCATACTGGCGTATGGCCCGGCGTGATGCTGTGGGGTGTCATTGGTTACACGTCTCGGTCACCTCTTGTTCGCACTGACGGCACTTTGAACAGAGTACGTTACATTTCAGATGTGTTACGACCCTTGGCTCTACCCTTCATTCCATCCCTGCGAGACCCTACATTTCAGCAGGATAATGCATGACCGCATGTTGCAGGTCCTGTACGGGCTTTTCTGGATACAGAAAATGTTCGACAGCTGCCCTGGACAGCACACTCTTCATATCTCTCACCAACTGAAAACGTCTGGTCAATGGTGGCCGAGCAACTGGCTCATCGCAATACGCCAGTCACTACTCTTGATGAACTGTGGTACCGTGTTGAAGCCGCATGGGCAGCTGTACCTGTACACGTCATGCAAGTTCTGTTGGACTCAATGCCGTATTAAAGCCGTTATTACGCCCAGAGTTGGTTGTTCTGAGTACTGATTTCTCAGGATCTATGCACCCAAATTGCGTGAAAATGTAATGAAATGTCAGTTCTAGTATAATATATTTGTCCAATGAATACCCATTTATCATCTACATTTCTTCTTGTTGTAGCAAGTTTAATGGCCAGTAGTGTAACTACTCTGTAAGCGCCTCCCCGCAACTTTCACATGCTGCAGTCACGCCATACGGTCACGACGCACGTCTACAGAATACAGCTCGTCCGTTGCAGACCTTATAAGATTCTGTCCGCTTACACTGGAGCCCACATACATTCATACAAGAAAGCATGAATACACAAATTGGCGATCGGGCCCTAGCTGCGATGCCTCAAACAACCTATAACAGCGACTCACATTGCCTTTACAGCTGCAGTGGCTTCAAAGGACAGGGCTGTTTTCTGTGCCTAATCCATGTACAAAAGGTGGCTTACAGAAAAAAATGCAATTACAATCAGAAAACAAAGACAAACGTGAATTGAATTTAGAAATGGATTTTACGTTTACTCGCCTAACTGCTAAAATTCGAAACATACGATGTTCAAGCTGCAGCCGCTACGGGGAAGCATCTTCTGGAGACATAAAGAATGGCTATTGAGGTAGCTACTGTGCATATACCACGAAATGAGGAAATCGGAGGTAACCTCAAACTAAACCACATCGTCTGAAAAGGTTAATTCATATGGATAAGGTACTCTTGTAAAATCGGACGAATCACTGTATTTCAATCAGGTTTCAAATTACCTGTGGCGGAGTTTACACACTGTTGTTGTTGTTGTGGTCTTCAGTCCTGAGACTGGTTTGATGCAGCTCTCTATGCTACTCTATCCTGTGCAAGCTTCTTCATCTCCCAGTACCTACTGCAGCCTACATCCTTCTGAATCTGCTTTGTGCATTCATCTCTTGGTCTCCTTCTACGATTTTTACCCTCCACGCTGCCCTCCAATACTAAATTGGTGATCTTCTAGTCAAGTTGTGCCGCAAACTCCTCTTCTCCTCAATCCGATTCAGTACCTCCTCATTAGTTATGTGATCTACCCATCTAATCTTCAGCATTCTTCTGTAGCACCACATTTCGAAAGCTTCTAATCTCTTCTTGTCCAAACTATTTATCGTCCATGTTTCACTTCCATACAAATACTTTCAGAAACGACTTCCTGACACTTAAACCTATACTCGATGTTAGCAATTTTCTCTTCTTCAGAAACTCTTTCCTTGCCATTGCCAGTCTACATTTTATACCCTCTCTACTTCGACCATCATCAGTTATTTTGCTCCCCAAATGGCAAAACTCCTTTACTACTTTACGTGTGTCATTTCCCAATCTAATTCCCTCAGCATCACCCAACTTAATTCGACCACATTCCATTATCCTCGTTGTGCTTTTGTTGACGTTCGTCTTATATCCTCCTTTCAAGACACTGTCCATTCTGTTCAACTGCTTTTCCAAGTCCTTTGCTGTCTCTGACAGAATTACGATGTCATCTGCGAACCTTGAAGTTTTTATTTCTTCTCCATGGATTTTAATACCTACTCCGAATTTTTCTTTTGTTTCCTTTACTGCTTGCTCAATATACAGATTGAACAACATCGGGAAGAGGCTACTGCTTCCCTTTCATGTCCCTCGACTCTTATAACTGCCATATGGTTTGTGTACAAATTGTGAATAGCCTTTCGCTCCCTGTATCTTACCCCTGCCACCTTCAGAATTTACAAACTATCATGAGTAAAACTTACAAAAGTACATATACTTGATAAAACGACCTCTCTCACACACACATTATGTTGCCTACGTACCATAACACTTTGGGTACGTATAACACAGGGCTCCAGTGGCTCCTCCATTTCTTGTTTAAAGATTATCAACCAAGAGAGCAGAACACACACCGAAAACCTGTGTTGTATGTATGAGGCGCATTCGGAAAGTAAGGTCCGATTAGGTTCGAATTGGAAACCACTGTGAAAATCCGATGTAACTTTGCACAGATGAGCTGGGCCGTGTCTTTAGTGTACCTGTCGATCACTTCAAGTCGCTCTTTTCAGTTCATATCGCAAAGTGATCACGTAGAAATGTCTAAAACAACAGTGTTTCCCACCAAGTATGTGGATCTGGTGAGATTTCGCGTCAAGCTATGCAGCCCACACAACATAAACGTCATGCGTTTCTTCCTTCAAGTCAATTATCAACCACATTCTGCAGGGGCAATAAAGTCGCTCCTACAGCGTTTTCGATGGGAAGTGTTTGATCACCCACAATTCAGCCCTTAATTGGCTCCCTCCATTATTCATCTCTGCTCACATGAGCCGTTGGCTACGAAGACAACAGTTTGGCTCAAACAACGTAAAGCAGACCAGCGTAGAGAACTGGTGGAAAACACAGGTGGTTGCTTTTTGTGACGAAGGTACTGGTAGGTTTGTACAACGCCACGACAAATGTCTAAGCCAGAGCGGCGACTGTTTAGAGAGGTAGCTGGAAGGTGTGTCTAACTGTTGCGAATAAAAATTTTTGATTTTCACTTTGGTATTCATTTCGCAACCGATCGGACCTTAGTTTCCGAACAGCCCTCGTATATCGAAATTTTGCACAAGATAAGTTTTAGAAAGTGTCTACCTGTCTGATTCTCATATTGGTAACAACTTTACCTTGTTGTTTGTTTGCACTAGTTTCATTAAACGTTCCGTTCATCATTGTATACCATTGAACTATTATGTTTCTTCGTTTCAGCTAGATAATATGTATTACATTTCTATACTGTACAGGTTATTAATTCTTCTCCTTAGAATGATCTGGCTCGATTCCTATACTCGTCTAAAACACTGCAGTCCTATTGATACATTAGTTTCCCACAGAAGGCCAGCCGCTGTGGCCGAGCGGTTCTAGGTGTTTCAGCCCGGAACAGAGGTGTTGCTACGGTCACAGGTTCGAATCCTGCTCGGGCATGGATGTGTATGATGTCCTTAGGTTAGTTAGGTTTAAGTAGTTCTGAGTCTAGGGGACTGACGACTTCAGATGTTACGTCCCATAGTGCTCAGAGCCATTATAACCATTTATTCTCCACATATGTTCTGTATCTTCTGCACCGGAGGAGCGATCTCACTGACATAGATTCGGTAGTGGGGTGTAGTTCTAAATGGCAAGGTGCTCTCGACCTCCACATTGAACGTTTTCCGTAGGGCACTCATCAGATGATGGATTCTGCGAACCGAATACAGTTTACTCAGTATATTTCCCTAATTGACCAGCAAGTTCACAAATGTACGTGTGTGTAGTGTGTCTGCTGTCCGCAATATCTTACGTGTAGACCAGTGTTAACGCGGCGTGGTTACGCCTCTCAGACAGCAACAAAAAGCCAACTGAAATACTGTGCGGGGCGGCGGAGTACTTTTTTACCTGTCCCTAAACGAATTCCGATGTCGTACTGTGTCTGTCTCTCTAAGCTTTAATATCCTGGGCCTGGCATCCAGCTCGCTTTGTACGAGCAAATTGGCAATAAGGTGAACTGCGCGACATCCATTTACACGTGACAACACAAATGAAAGAATGTTCGTGGTGAACAATTCTCATTCTTTGTTCTTTTTTCCTCAATACCTGCGCGTCAGATTCGTAGAATTTCTTTCATTTAGGCTTTCGGTAACGTATATCAGGAATTAATTGGTTTTTTCCCTAAACAAAATTAACCACAAAATATTTATTTTCTTTCATTAAAATCGTTATTAAGAAGGTACATTCTGCTAGACCAATTTTATACAAATGGTGCGAATTAAGAGCGATTATTTCGCCAAATGTCAGTATGTTCATGATACTGATGCTTAATTATATTTCGGGGGAACTGAGAATCTCAGGATGACAGCTAGTTACTGTCCATACTGGCTATGAAATAAAATACAGTAATGGAAAAACGTCGCTTCACCAGGAAGGAGTTGAGAGGCATAAGCGGAATTTAGTAGGCTTGTTTCTGCATCTGAAAGAGGATGTCTATTCAAAATTCGTGCAGTCGCATACGAGTGCCACTATGAAGATGCAAATCACGTCTGCTTTAAATACACGCCGTAGCGCTTGGGAGCGTTAGTTAATTTTGAGATTGGACGTGCCGAGTTGATGTTAGTCAAGAATGCCTTTAAGGCGACACTGATGCCATTATCATCACCGCACTGAGCTTGAACATGGTCGTCTAATGGGGCAAGCTGGATGTTCCTTCTGCTGTACTGCAGAAAGACTTGGCTGGAATGCAGTCACTGCACATGAGTGTTGGCAGCGGTTTTCACGAGAGTGTAGGGCCACAAGAAGAGCGGGTCACGTGGCACTTCCAAAAGAGAAGACAATCGTGTTTGGAATATGCCTTGGCCTTTCGTACTGCATCTGCAGCGGCATTTTCAACAACAGTTGGCACTACTCTGACACAACGAACTGTTACAAACGGGTTACTTCAAAGACACCTCAGAGCCACACGCCTTGTAGAGTGCATTTCACTGGCCCCAAACCACCCCCATTTGCGACTTCAGGGGTGTCAAGTGAGAACTAACTGGTGGGCAAGGTGGAATTATGTGTTGGTTAGATGGAGGCTATCTGAAGCCCTGCAACCGACCTCTCTGCTTGCTGGACAGACTGGCTCTACACCTGTAGTTATGGTCGGGAGTGCGATTTTGTATGACACCAGGGGCACTCGTGGGTATCACACACACCCTGACTGCAAATTTCTACGTCAATCTGGTCATTAGACCTGTTGTGCTGCCATTCATGAACAGCGTTCCATTCCAACAGGATAACGCTCGTCTACAAACCGCTGTTGTAACCCATCGTTCTTTACAGAGTGTCGAAATGTTGCCTTGGCCTGCTCTGTTACGAGATCTGTCTCCAATCGAGCACACAGACGACAAATCCACCGTCACCCACAATCTGTATTAACCGTCCCTGTACTGACCGACCAAGTGCGACATCCATGGAATTCCGTCCCACAAACTGACATCCGGCCCCTGCACAATACAATGCTTGCAGTCTCACATGTTTACTTTCAACATTCTGGTGATTATACCTGTCATTAATGTAGTACATTTCACACTGCAATGGATTATCGCATGCTTACACTAACCTGTGTTCTTGCCATATTAATGACACAAATATCTTACCTAGACAAATGTATTCGCGAAATTTCGTTATTATATATTAATCATTTTTGGTTTTGCCATTTTTTCCGAATGGTGTCTTGAGTTAGAAATTTTTTGTAATTAAATGTTTCTATGATTTTCTTTGAATAAATCAAAGTATTGTTAGAAAATTAGCTCGTAAAGTACTGCAGTGTTCTGAGCCTAGCACTTTTGTTTGCGACGTAAATTACATAACAATTCTTAGCCGCATTAACTTTAACAATCAGGAATTGTACCTGCGTATAATAATGGTGACTGCGTTGCGTAAATGTTGTTATAATAAATAAGAATGGAAAAATAAACAATCTCGTGATGATAAGCGTCCGTAACTACGTCTACGTAAGGTTCCTATTTTCGCACCACTTAATTAACTATACCACTGTAAATGACTGTCATTGTAAATATTTCTCACCATAATGGTTTAACAGTGCATAGTCCCACACCTTTCCTTTACAACATGACTTGACATTACGTCTTCGTTAGTAAGTCGCCAGGCCAGATGAAAAATGAGTCATTTATTGTAAACCTGCTTGCTTCGATATAGATAAAATCTAATCCAGGTCCGAGAGCACCTGTGAAATAGAAATTTTATACTACCTTAACGAGCAGTTGCGCGACTGTAAAGAAAAGTTTCAAAATTTAAATTTGCCCCCTAGTGGCGGCTGTATTGTAACTCCTGCGATGCTACATCGTCTCGACGCCCAGTTTGCTACAAGTGCTGTAAATACTTCGTTATTTCACACAGGGCGATTACAACGACGAAAAGAAAGCATTAAATAACAGTTTAAGATAAAACTCTGTTTCACAATTAATAACACGTTATACAGTCGTACAGAACTGGAAGATGCAGAGCAGTCTTTTAAAACGACAGAGTCAGAGAAAGAGCGCCAGAGAGAGAATGTCAAGGAGAGAGTAATCCTATCACAATGGCACTTATGTAAACACTAGATTGTAAGAGCCACAGATATAAATATACTGTTTCGTAGCACATTGTATCAAGTCTCTATTGTCATCGTTTGTCTCAAAGTAACATTTAGTGGATTTAACGATCTTATATTCCATGTCCAATGATTTTCGTTTTCGCTAGTTGTTACATTAAACAGATTTGATTTTATTAAAGTCACTCATTTTATTAATGCAAAACAAATACTGTACAACATGTTCATGAGAAATACATATGAGGACGCTACACCCTTCGACGTATTTCCCATCAAGCAATCTTCGCTTCTGATACTACAGATTCTCTAATCGTACTTCTTAATTTTGAAACGTACCCTGTCTCAATATCACCATGTTACTGAAACTCCGAAAGTACGATTGGTATCTTTCTTCAGCTACATGTTAGTTCTACCTGCACATGATAACCAAAACGTCGCTTTTTCCTAATCGTAGCTTTGCTCCTTAACTGCTTATCAATCTACGTATCTTAATTTGTGTAATTACAGTCCTTTATTCACATCATATACTTTATGTATCTCACAAAGCGGTTACAGAAGATTACACGTTTTAAGCATTTTTGGGCGTCACTTGCCTGAATACTGAGCAGATAGTGAGGAGGTTGATGAAGCGTATTCCGAGTATGGTACCGTGTCATGATGTCGAAAAGCATTACTGAAGGAAACAACTTTTTAGAGGCCATGCCTACAGTGGCATTCTTCTGGGTCTGGGTCAGTAGACTAGGAAAACGTTGATTTGTTTTTTACATTATGACGCGGTACCATACTCAAGCAACGTTTATGGCTACTGACTGTGGCAGTTTTTTTCCCTTTTCTTTTTCATTTTTTTTTTTTTTTTTTTTTTTTTTTTACAAAAACAGTCCTCATAGACAGATTAATCCCTCTGTTAAAAGAGACCTATCCAGAAGATTATTACGTTGTCAGTCAGCTGGTTAATAACGAAATTATGTCTTCTTAGCACCCTAGCACGCTGTCTGCTTAATGTAATTCGTGAGCAGCTTAATACATTGATCTGGACGTGAGTCAAACCATTTAAAGTTTGTGCTTGAATTTTCTTACTGTACGTAACTATCGCCTTCCAAGTCATACTACTGAAAAGTGGTAAACGTACAATGCAGTAAGTTTACTATAATCCTTTTTTTTCAGTCAACCGCAGAGATACCAAAATCGTAATATTTATATTGCGAATGTCAATGAACATGTATTCGAATCTAATAATACGACGGAGGGTCCCGAACAGAAATGAGAGGAAGCTAATAAACAAACATTGACTGTACACATTCGAATCGTAACAGCGAGGTCCCGATCTACCAGGTAATAACTCGCATGAGAGCGAGAGTAAATTTGTTGGAGGAAGAATATCTCCATTAACGCTGTTTTAATGGAACTTCATAAAACATTTATGGGGGTAGAGCAATTATAGCCGTGCGGCGTAGCTTCTGGTGGATCATATTTTGAGTGTGGTGCATAAACTGAACATCATGTGCTGTAGATGGATATCTGAAGCTATAAAACAACACATTAAACGTTAGTAACGCTTCAGAAGTATTTTTATTCCTCGTGGTTTTCCTTTCTTGTAGTTACCTTGGTAATGTAGGTGACGAATCAGTCTGTTTTTCGTCTACACCCTTCCCAAGAATATATGAATCCATTGTGTAACAACGGCAGAGACCACCAATTTCAGTATTCATTTATATCATAATATTTAATTTCACTGCAGCTGCAGTTAGCGATATGCGCGTGTGGTGTTACGTTTTGAAGTGCGCATAAAAATATGATATGGTTGATATATTGATTCCAGTAGAAAAATCCGTATCGTTTATACTTGTCAGTAATTCCATGACTGTGTTTGGGAGAAGAACCACAATTGCAGGTGTTATCTTTTTCGTGTTCAATCTCTTTCGTTTTTTAAATTGTACGAAAGAAAACTTTAGCTTGAGTGCAAGAACTGTGCTTCTTGGATTTTCGTTTAACGGCTATTTCATAGGTAGGAAACACAATTGTTGTCGAATATTATTATTACCGCAAAAACGAAATAAGGCTGGCTCTGAGCACTATGGGACTCAACTGCTGAGGTAATTAGTCCCCTAGAACTTAGAACTAGTTAAACCTAACTAACCTAAGGACATCACAAACATCCATGCCCCAGGCGGGATTCGAACCTGCGACCGTAGCGGTCTTGCGGTTCCAGACTGCAGCGCCTTTAACCGCACGGCCACTTCGGCCGGCACGAAATAAGGGCTTTGAAAGATACTGACTGAGCTCTTCTCAGATACATGAGAAGTAAATCATACATCATGTCTATGGAATGTTACGATATGAGGGTATAGTATTATGTATGACGACTGTACGTACACTACTGGCCATTCAAATTGCTATATCACCAAGTTGACGTGCTACAGCTACGAAATTAAACCGACAGGAAGAAGACGCTGTGATATGCAAATGATTAGCTTTTCAGAGCATTCACACAAGGTTGGCGTCGGTGGCGACACCTATAACGTGGTGACATGAGGAAAGTTTCCAACCGATTTCTGATACACAAAGAGCAGTTGACCGGCGTTGCCTGGTGAAACGTTGTTATGATGCCTCGTATAAGGAGGAGAAATGCTTGCCATCACATTTCCGACTTTGATAAAGGTCGGACTGTAGCCTATCGCGATTGTGGTTTATTGTATCGCGCCATTGCTGCTCGCGTAGGTTGAGATCCAATGACTGTTAGCAGAATATGGAATCGGTGGTTTCAGGAGGGTAATACGGAACGCTGTGTTGGATCCCAACGGCCTCGTATCACTAGCAGTCGAGACGACAGGCATCTTATCCGCATGCCTGTAACGGATCGTGCAACCACGTCTCGATCCATGAGTCAACAGATGGGGACGTTTGCAAGACAACAACCACCTGCACGAACAGTTCGACGATGTTTGCAGCAGCATGGACTATCAGCTCGGAGACCATGGCTGCGGTTACCCTTGACGCTGCATCAAAGACAGGAGCGCCTGCGATGGTGTACTCAACGGCGAACTTGGGTGCACGAATGGCAAAACGTCATTTTTTCGGATGAATCCAGGTTCTGTTTACAGCATCATGATGATCGCATCCGTGTTTGGCGACGTCGCGGTTAACGCACATTGGACGCCTGTATTCGTCATCACCATACTGGCGTATCACCGGGTGTGGTGGTATGGGGTGCCATTGGTTACACGTCTCGGTCACCTCTTGTTCGCATTGAGGGCACTTTGAGCAGTGGACGTTACATTTCACATGTGTTACGACCCGTGGCTCTACCCTTCATTCGACCCCTGCGAAACCCTACATTTCAGCAGGATAATGGACTACCGCATGTTGCAGGTCCGGTACGGGCCTTTCTGGATGCAGAAAGTGTTCGACTGGTGCCCAGGCCAGCACATTCTCCAGATCTCTCACCAACTGAAAACGTCTGGTCACTGGTGGCCGAGCAACTGGCTCGTCACAATACGCCAGTCACTACTCTTGATGAACTGTGGTATCGTGTTGAAGCTGCATGGGCAGCTGTACCTGTACACGCCATCCAAGCTGTGTTTGACTCAATGCCCAGGCGTATCAAGACCGTTATTACGCCCAGACGTGGTTGTTCTAGGTACTGACTTCTCAGGATCTATGCACTCAAATTTCGTGAAAATGTAATCGCATGTCTGTTCTAGTATAATATATTTGTCCAATGATACCCGTTTATCATCTGCATTTCTTCTTGGTGTAGCAATTTTAATGGCCAGTAGTGTAGTTATTTCTTCTTATTGCGGTATAGCTGAGTTGCTCATTCATTTTTTGTGTACTGTTGCTTGTTGAACACCTATGGAATGACAGAAATGATATTGTCCGCATCAATGGAGCGCGAAATTAATCGAGAAGTGTTGACGCTGACAATATAAATCATCGATTTCACTCGTGTAGTTGAACACACCATGAGGTAAGGAATGATTCGCTTTAATAATTAAAGAATCCGAGGCAGATAACTAGAATTAAGAACGAGCTGAAACTGAAAGGATTAAAGAAGCTAAGGGGGCTCGTGAAAGTTTCCACGATAAAATTGGGTCGAAAGCGAGTGTGGCGCAACGACACGCTCTCCTCCTTTCAGCTGATTAGCATCCGAGAGAAACAAAGTCTCCAAGGGATTGCAGAACGTTTCTGTCGCAGCTCAGGAGTCTCGTGGTCTTCGCTAACAGCGATAAGGAAAACTTTAAACTGGTGACTGGATAACAGATGCATTGACTCTGAGTAGATCCACAATTTTAAGAGTTTAGTAATAATTAATATACCTATATATCTACCTACGTAAGCAGGTAAGTATACTCAGTAAAGGATTTTAAAGCCTAAGGTGGGCAGATGAGACTATTGAGCTGCCCAAGATACCGGCACAATGTGATGGATGAGGTACGCGGAATTCATAGTAACGAATGAAAATATTGGCTGTATTAAAAAGATGCGTTAAACGCAGCAGCACACTGAGTTCTGTATGCATATGGGTCGTGGTGCTATGAAAGGAAGATTAGTGGACTGATAAGGTGTGGAATGAGAAGGCTCTCCGAAAAATCGCCCAGGAAAAGTCCATAACAAATTGGCTACGAAGGTTAAAACAGAAGAAATTGCAAAAAGGTGGGAATTTGTGGTACCCCGATAAACTGAAAGAAACCGATGTTATTGAGAGTTTCAGAGGGAGCATTACGGAACGATTGAGAAGAGCAGGAGAGACGAATACAACAGAAGAAGAATGGGTGGTTTTGAGAGATAAAATAGTGAAGGCAGCAGAGAATCAAGTAGGTAAAAAGACGAGACGTAGTAGCAATCCGTGGGTGACACAAGAGATACTGAATTTAGCTGATGAATGAAGAAAATATAAAATGCAGTATATGAAGGAAGAGAAATAGAATAAGACGTCTAAAAAATGATACTAACAGGAAGTGCAAAACGGCTAAGCTGATATGGCTAGAGGACAAATCTAAGGATTCAGAAGCATATATCACTACGGGATAGACGGATGCAACGCACAGGAAAATTAAAGAGACCTTTGGAGAAAAGAGAAGCACCTGCACGAATATCAAGAGATCAGACGGAAAACAAGTCCTAAGCAAAGAAGGGAAAGCTGTAAGGTGGAAGGAGCACATAGAGGGTCAGTACAAGGGGTATGTACTTGAGAGCAATATTAAAGAAATGGAAAAGGACGTAGATGAAGATGAGATAGGAGATAAGATTCTGCGTGAAGATCTTGGCAGATCATTGAAAGATCTAAGTCGAAACAAGGCCCCAGGAGTAGACAATATTCCGTTAAATATTGATAGCCTTGGCAGAGCCAGCCATGATAAAACTTTTCTGTGTGGTGAACCACATGTACGAGACAGGCGAAATACCCTCAGACTTGAAAAAGGATATAATAATTACAATAACAAAGAAAAAAGGTGCTGACAAATGTGAAAAATACGCAATCATCAATTTCATAAGTCATGGTGCAAAGTACTAATACGAATTCTTTACAAAGGAATGGAGAAACTGCTAGAAGCCGACCTCAGGGGAAATGAGTTTCGATTCCGGACAAATGTAGGAACACGCGAGGCAATATTGATTCTACGAATGCTCACATTATATAGGTTAAGGAAAGGCAAACCTACGTTTATAGCACTTGTAGAATTACAGAAAGCTTTTGACAGTGTTAACTGGCACACTATCGTCAACATTCTGGGAGTAGAAGGAGCAAAATACAGGGAATACAGGAAATACTGTTGACGGGTTGTACAGGAACCAGAAGGCAGTAAGTGTCGAGGAGCGTGAAAGGGAAATAGTGGTGGAGAAGGGAGTGAGATGGGGGTAGTAGTTGTTCTGTAGGAGAGACGCGCAATGAATTATAGACTTTTTGTCTACATCTCAGAGCACAACGTATTGAAACTTGGTTTAAGAATAATTAGGCAGTATATTCATTTCTGAGTGAGTTACAGGAAAGCAATGATAAAACACTGCACAGACGAGGGTGTATAGCTAAATAATTTAGGACATTATGGAATTGGGAGAGTAGCATGGAGGTGATTTCAGTCCTATTGGGAAATTAGATACCCTTGCTACCGCAAATCACAGAAAGTGAGACAGCAAACAGCTGTGTTATCGTTACGAGGGGCAGCTTCGACGGCTGGGGCTGCGTTGCTCCATCAGACAGACTCATATCGTCTGACAGCTTACAGCCAATGAAAACTACTCAGTCACGCTTTCTCTCATCACACTCGGTGGCCCTAACCAGTTTCCTTGAGTTTTGTTTCCCACCGTTGTTTTTATTTCAGTATTAAATTACCCATTTCGACCGTTACCGGCTATGATCAGAACGACTTCGTTGACTCACTCTCAACACTGGTGAAATCACATTTCTATGTTATTCTTGTGTCTGGCTGTTAGGGTGTCGGAAGTTCTGTTGTGTAGGTATCCATGACTTCTATGCCATATCAACCTTTCCGGAGGTAGCACCTACTTTTTGGGTAAGCGCAGTTTCTACTTTCGCAAAGGTTGGTGGTTCCGATGGTTTAACTAGCTGAATGTCGAAGCGTCGGGTTTTCGGATTAGACACATATTTTATGAGCTGGAACAAACTGGACAATGACTGATCTATCGCAACTACTCTTCTTCATTGTCTTCAGTTCGTATGTTCTACTGTCCTTGGGATATACATTGAAACCTGTAACCAGCCCCCATATCACCATTTGGATTCCATAAGGGTAGTCGCCCCCCCCCCCCCCCCCCATGAACCATAGACCTTGCCGTTGGTGGGAGGCTTGCATGCCTCAACGACACAGATAGCCGTACCGTAGGTGCAACTGTAAGTAGGCTGTTTATGTTTTCTTATTGGCAACGTTACATAGCGCTCTGGCTGTGCTGTGCGCAGCCTGTGGCTAGTTTGCATTGTTGTCTGCCATTGTAGTGTTGGGCAGCGGCAGCTGGATGTGAACAGCGCGTAGCGTTGCGCAGTTCGAGGTGAGCCGCCAGCAGTGGTGGATGTGGGGAGAGAGATGGCGGAGGTTTGTAATTTGTCATGAGCTGCTATATATATTATGACTATTAAAGTAAATACATTATTTGTTCTCTATTAAAATCTTTCATTTGCTAACTATCCCTATCAGTAGTTAGAGCCTTCCGTAGTTTGAATCTTTTATTTAGCTGGCAGTAGTGGCGCTCGCTGTATTGCAGTAGTTCGAGTAATGAAGATTTTTGTGAGGTAAGTGATTTCTGAAAGGTATAGTTTAATGTTACTCAGGGCCATGCTTTTGCAGGGATCTTTGATAGTCAGATTGCGTTGCGCTAAAAATATTGTGTGTCAGTTTAAGCACAGTCTTGTATAAATTTTTCAAAGGGGACGTTTCACAACCACAACGGAGGGGTATCTGTTGAGAGGTCAGACAAACGTAGGGTTCCTGAAGAGTGGTAGCAGCCTTTTCAGTAGTTGCAGGGGCAACAGTCTGGATGATTGACTGATCTGGCCTTGTAACATTAACCAACACAGCCTTGCTGTGTTGGTACTACGAACGGCTGAAAGCAAGGGGAAACTACAGCCGTAATTTTTCCCGAGGGCATGCAGCTTTACTGTATGGATAAATGATGATGGCGTCCTCTTGGGTAAAATATTCCGGAGGTAAAATAGTCCCCCATTCGTATATCCGGGCGGGGACTACTCAGGAGGATATCGTTATCAGGAGAAAGAAAACTGGCATTCAACGGATCGGAGCGTGGAATATCAGATCCCTTAATAGGGCAGGTAGATTAGAAAATTTAAAAAGGGAAATGGATAGGTTAAAGTTAGATATAGTGGGAATTAGCGAAGTTCGGTGGCAGGAGGAACAGGACTTTTGGTCAGGTGAATACAGGGTATAAATACAAAATCAAATAGGGGTAATGGAGGAGTAGGTTTAATAATGAATAAAAAAATCGGAGTTCGGGTAAGCTACTACAAACAACATAGTGAACTCATTATTGTGGCCAAGATAGGCACGAAGCCCACGCCTGCAACAGTAGTACAAGTCTATATGCCAACTAGCTCTGCAGATGACGAAGAAATTGAAGAAACGTGTGATGAGATAAAAGAAATTATTCAGGTAGTTAAGGGAGACGAAAATTTAATAGTCATGGGTGACTGGAATTCGATAGTAGGAAAAGACAGAGAAGGAAACGTAGTAGGTGATTATGGATTGGGGGTAAGAAATGAAAGAGGAAGCCGCCTGGTAGAATATTGCACAGAGCACAACTTAATTATAGCTAACACTTGGTTCAAGGATCATAAAAAGAGGTTGTATACATGGAAGAAGCCTGAAGATACTGACAGGTCTCAGATAGATTATTTAATGGTAAGACAGAGATTTAGGAACCAGGTTTTAAATTGTAAGACATTTCCAGGGGCAGATGTGGACTCTGACCACAATCTATGGTTATGAACTGTAGATTAAAACTGAAGAAACTGCAAAAAAGTGGGAATTTGAGGAGATGGGACCTGGATAAACTGAAAGAACCAGAGGTTGTAGAGAGTTTCAGGAAGAGCATAAAGGAACAATTGACAAGAATGGGGGAAAGAAATACAGTAGAGGAAGAATGGGTAGCTTTGATGGATGAAGTGGTGAAGGCAGCAGAGGATCAAGTAGGTAAAAAGACGAGGGCTAGTAGAAATACTTGGGTGACAGAAGAAATACTGAATTTAATTGATGAAAGGAGAAAATATAAAAATGCAGTAAGTGAAGCAGGCAAAAAGGAATACAAACGTCTCAAACATGAGATCGACAGGAAGTTCAAAATGGCTAAGCAGGGATGGCTAGAGGACAAATGTAAGGATGTAGAGGCTTATCTCACTAGGGGTAAGATAGATACTGCCTGCATGAAATTTAAAGAGACCTTGGAGAAAAGAGAACCACTTGTATGAATATCAAGGGCTCAGATGGAAACCCAGTTCTAAGCAAAGAAGGGAAGGCAGAAAGGTGGAAGGAGTATATAGAGGGACTATACAAGGGCGACGTTCTTGAGGACAATATTATGGAAGTGGAAGAGGATGTAGATGAAGACGAAATGGGAGATATGATACTGCGTGAAGATTTTGATAGAGCACTGAAAGACCTAAGTCGAAACAAGGCTCCGGGAGTAGACAACATTCCATTAGAACTACTGATAGCTTTGGGAGAGCCAGTCCTGACAAAACTCTACCATCTGGAGGGCAAGATGTATGAGACAGGCGAAATTCTCTCAGACTTCTATAAGAGTATAATAATTCCAATCCCAAAGAAAGCAGGTGTTGACAAATGTGAAAATTACCGAACTATTAGTTTAATAAGTCACGGCTGCAAAATAATAAAGCAGATTCTTTACAGACGAATGGAAAAACTAGTAGAAGCCGACCTCGGGGAAGATCAGTTTGGATTCCGTAGAAATGTTGGAACACGTGAGGCAGTACTGACCCTACTACTTATCTTAGAAGAAAGATTAAGGAAAGGCAAACCTCCGTTTCTAGCATTTGTAGGCTTAGAGAAGCCTTTTGACAGTGTTGATTGGAATAATCTATTTCAAATTCTGAAGGTGTCAGGGATAAAATCCAGGGAGCGAAAGGCTATTTACAATTTGTACAGAAACCAGATGGTAGTTATAAGAGTCGAGGGACATGAAAGGGAAGCAGTAGTCGGGAAGGGAGTCAGAAAGGGTTGTAGCCTCTCCCCGATGCTATTCAATCTGTATATTGAGCAAGCAGTAAAGGAAACTAAAGAAAAATTCGGAGTAGGTATGAAAATCCATGGAGAAGAAATAAAAACTTTGAGGTTCGCCGATGACATTGTAATTCTGTCAGAGACAGCAAAGGATTTGGACGAGCAGTTGAACGGAATGGACAAGTGTCTTGAAAGGAGGGTATAAGATGAACATCAACAAAAGCATAACGAGTATAATGGAATGTAGTCGAATTAAGTCAGGTGATGCTGAGGGAATTAGATTAGGAAATGAGACACTTAAAGTAGTAAAGAAGTTTGCTATTTGGGGAGCACAATAACTGAAGATGGGGTCGAAGTAGAGAGGATATAAAATGTATACTGGCAATGGCAAGGAATGAGATTATGAATTTGTGAACACCGAGTCTAGATTTAAGTGTCAGGAAGTCGTCTCTGAAAGTATTTGTATGGAGTGTAGCCATGTATGGAAGTGGTACATGGACGATAAATAATTTAGACAAGAAGAGTATAGAAGATTTCGAAATGTGGTGCTACAGAAGAATGCTGAAGATTAGATAGCTAGATCACGTAACTAATGAGGAGGTATTGAATAGGATTGGGGAGAAGAGGAGTTTGTGGCACAACTTGACAAGAAGAAGGGATCGGTTGGCAGGACATGTTCTGAGGCATCAAGGGATCACAAATTTAGCATTGTAGGGCAGCGTGGAGGGTAAAAATCGTAGAGGGAGACCAAGAGATGAATACACTGAGCAGATTCAGAAGGATGTGGGCTGCGGTAGGTACTGGGAGATGAAGAAGCTTGCATCAAACCAGTCTCAGGACTGAAGACCACAACAACAATAAGTGATACGTTAGTGTTCCTGTGGAAATGGATTGCGCGAAATTAAGTAATTCTTCTTATCTAAGTCATAATTAAGCGAATTAATACTTAATTTGTTACAGTATCCACTCAGTCCTCTCCCAGAGCAAACCAATGAACCCACTGTCCTACCGACGAGAGTATTTTTGTTCAGTATAACAGACCCTTACACTAAACGAACAAATGACCTTATCACATATTGTTAAAGCTGTCACATGCTCAGAAAGGAGTTCAACATGCAGCTACAAACCGTTTTGGTCATTCGGCCAATAATATAAAATGTCTGATAGACAGCAAAGCAAATTCAAAATTTAACATAAAGTCTTCTCTCCTGGATAAATCATTCTTTACCATTGACGAATTTCTGTTTAGAAACTGGTAACGTAAAAGAACAGTGGGCAGAACAAGAAAATAATTTGTTCCTCAGTGTTACCAACAATCATGTGTACATATCCTGTAGACTGGGTCGTTTGACATCATTTCAATCAAAGAATCGCGCAAATGATCTATGGAACTTATAACTAACAAACGAAATCTTCCGAAGTAACTGCTAGATCAGGGAAAACATCGTGAAGGAAACGAAAAACTGACCACATCATGGGCAGCTATACTCAGCCGCTGCAAGTTGCGTCCCCCTTATACGCTGGAACAGTGTGTCCAGACTGCTTGCATTTTAAGCAACTCATTTTTGATTTTGCTAAATCTACCCTGCCGTTATGTGCTACGAGGGTTAAGTAAAAGGTGCTCAACGCCTGCAGAATAAAACCATACGGACGGCTTAACTTACTAAACCGACAATTTTAAGATGCTGATTCAATGCGCAGAAGTACTTCACACAGTATGAGGTGTTAAGTGACCACGGTCTGTAAGGCACGTATTCGTAATCGACTTAACCCGGACAAAGATCAGCTTCTCCAGTAGATAAAACGATAAGATCACTGACGATGGCGTTGATAGTGGCCTCAATAAGGTGGGGAAGAGAGTCCACATTATGTCATATATTGCCGAATGTAGTCGATGATTCAGTTCGTTAGAGCTACAAATCCCGGGGTTGTTGAGTGCTGCGGTTCAGCCGCAGTTTCATATTCGCACATCGTTTTCTACGCTACTAAAATCGGGTGACATAGCGGGTCAAACTAGGGTGCCTCAAACGAGAAACATACTCTGGGAACAAAACTGTTGTCACCTTGGAAGACGGGGATGTGTCTAACACGCACGTCTTGAAGTTGTAGAACATATACGCGCAGATGAACCCGTTACTCGACCGACGTTGCAGAGGACGCCATGCAACATTTGGAAAGAGGCAGAATTACTGCTGGTCGAACCGCACCGCATGACTCCAGTCAGCTTCTGTACTATGTTGTTATACTCACTGAACACGTGCAAATGTCTGTGCTACAGTAAGAGGTAGCCTTTCGAAAGGTACTCAACTCCAAATGTCCAATACATTGAGGTGACGTACGTCATGTGATAGAGAGCTGCACTCATAAAGATGGCGGTACTATCACACACACAAGATGCTGTATAAAAAGGCAGTGCATTGGGGGAACTGTTATTTGTACTCAGTGATCCTTGTCAAGAAGTGTCCGACGTGACTGAGGCCCACGATGAGAATTAAGAGACTTTCAACGTGGATCATTACTAGAGGTAGATGCCTGGGACGTTCCATTTCGAAAATCGCTAGAAAATTAAAAATTCCAAGATCTAGAGCATTACGAGTTTGCCGAGAATACCTAATCTCTGGCATTTACCTCTCACCAGAGACAACGCAATGGCCGATGGCCTCCACTTAACGACCGACAGCAATGGCGTTTACGTGCAGTTGTCATCGCGACCCGACAAGCAACATTGTATGAAGAAACCGCAGAAATCAATGTGGGACGTACTACGAACGTATCCATTCGGACACTGCGGCGAAATTCGACGTTAATGGGCTGTGGCAGCAGACGACCTACGCGAGTGCCTTCGCTAACATTGCGACATCGCATATAGCGCCTCTGAGCTCGTGACCATATCGGTTGGTCCCTAGATGACTGGAAAACCTTGGCCTGGTCAGAAGAATCCCGATTTCAGTCGGTAAGAGTTGATGACAGACTTCGAGTGTGACACAGACCCCACGAAGCTATGGTTAACAAGGCACTCTGCAAGTGGCTGTTGGCTCCATAATAGTGTGAGCTGTATATACATGGGCTGCACTGGATTCTCTGCTCCAGCTGAACCGATTATTAAATCTAAATACTTATGTTCGGCTATTTGGAGACCATTTTCAGCCATTTACAGTCTTCATGTCCCCAAACAACGATGGAATTTTTATGGATGACAATATGCCGTGACAGTGGGCCACAGTTGCTCATGATTGGTTTGAAGATGATTTGGCCAGCCATATCGCCCGAAATGAATTCCATGGATCATTTGTGTGACATAATTAGGAGCTCAATAGAAAGTGTACGATGGTGCTTAACCACAGTTATAGAGTTTTATCTGAAAGTATACACCGCCATTTGAATGTATATTACTGAATTTTCCTTCCGTACAATCCAGACTTCCCCTTTTACGTCCTTATCGAGTACAATACACATTTAGCATTGTACTACATAATAGCGTAGAAGCCAAAATCTAGATTGTACAGAAGAAAAACGCAATAATTTTGAGCTGTGCACGGCTCGTATTCATCCCATTTATTGTTTGTCATCTTCTATTA
The DNA here is from genome assembly GCF_021461385.2 of Schistocerca piceifrons. Classification (NCBI taxonomy): domain Eukaryota; kingdom Metazoa; phylum Arthropoda; class Insecta; order Orthoptera; family Acrididae; genus Schistocerca; species Schistocerca piceifrons. Next base: position 50,166,692 of record NC_060139.1, read on the forward strand.
CGGTACTGCAGCATCGTTTTCTTATTCCATTTACTGGCGTCACTAACTTCCTGTCTTATTTGCCCGTGAGCGGCAGCAGCAGCGCGCATCGATAAGTGCACTGTCGTACCATCTGTGCAGCGACAGATAGTATTTCTGGGTCGTCGTATGTCTGGCAGTCATTTCGGGATGGACCAGCAGTGCAGTCGGGACTCAGCAGCAGTGAAGTCGGGGATGGAGCGCCGGTGAGGCGCCGACAGCCAGTGCTCGCCGACCGCTGGCGACACTCATGAACTTTCCGACGGAGGGAGATTGGAGTGGGGTGACCATTGCTTGGTCGTCTCATCGACCGACGTATATTTCGTCCTTTCACCGTTTCCGGGCCTGGGCAGTCGGTCGGTTGGCGTGGAGCAACGAGGAAGTCTCTACGGCGCGTTTCTGGCCGTCCACGCGCGGTCGGAGAGTGTGGCGCTGTTCCCATTGCTACGAGGTCCGTGGCTCACCGATCCCGGACACGAAAGTTGAGTCTTTAGTTAATCTACCTGCCAGCCCCAACTGTTCACATTGTGTCGTTTGAATTTCGTTGTAGGCTGTTGGCATTCCTGCGAGCAACAACGTGCGTTTTCAAGTCGGCGAAATTCTAGCCACCCTCCCGTGGAGTTTAACTTAACCCTCTAACGGTAAGGTGAAGTTTCCAGACATAAACGGTAAGGTGGGGTTGTATCAGACCCCACCCTCCAAATATAGATTTTTCGGGGTAACATAAAAAATGAATAATGGGAAAAAGTTTTATTATCAATTAAACACATATAATATTTGTTAAAGCAACAGGTTTTCTTATTTTTATAGTCAATAAGTAAGAATATAAAGTACTTTGGAAAAAAATAGGATCTTGATTACAAAAAAATACCTTAATAGAAATATTCTCTATAAAATTATTGAAAACATAGTAAAAATCAATAGATTCAGCCATCAACTAGAAACTTGAGTGCTTTAGAAATTCTAAAGATAAGAACTAAATGAGAAACATCTCTTACTTATTGTAGAAAATAATTATAGTGTCAGCAGTTTGGAAATATAAAGTTTTCAATAATAAATGTACTTTAAACATAGCTGCGCTACAGCAACGGTTCCACGTAAATCAGACTAAGAGCAGCCGACCAGTTGCAAAGGATAAAGTAGTCTTTACCTAGGTTTCAATAGATATAAATCCATCTTCTTCAGAAGACGGCAGTATTATAACAACATGAAGTGATATGTCCTTATCGTTTAGGCAAACATCTGCATAGTTACATTAATTATATAAAATATTGCAACTGGTCGGCTGCTCTTAGTCTGATTTAATAATAAATGTCTTTGTACACATAATTTAAAATAATAAATGTATAATGTTATCCAGGAAACGATCACATACAGCCCTGAAAATACATATTTGGCACAATTTATCAATAGAACGATTTCACTTACTATAAAACGCATTCCCCTTCCTATCTTTTGATCTGTCACGAAAATCCCATCTTCTTTTCTTTAGTAGCTTTGCTTGGGTAGACTTGTCTAATTCGATTGGTTCTTTTTCTAAAAGTTTTCCAATAGACGAACGGAGCTCACGGGGATGATGTGTGTTATTCAACCTCTTTTCCAGAAGAGGTTTTGTCAAAGAGAGCGCAAGATTTTTGAGAAATGTTATTCTCGCGTCATTTGAAAAGCTGTCCATTTTGCAATTGCTTTTATAAATGATAAAACTATTAATAGCAGCGATGTCTAAAGTAGCATAGAAGTACCGCATGGGCCATCTTCTCGATTTTCTTTTTGTGGTCTTGCTGTGACAAAGCATATCTAATACATCGACCGCTCCTTTAGTTAGATTGTAGAACTCCACATTTCAGGCTTATTTGAATTTTCATTTATCTCTCCAGAGAAGTGCATAGACGGTACAAGTAAAACTGTTTTATTTTTCTTGGCGGTAAATGACACCAAAATTTTGTCGTCCTGATACATAAATGTTGAAGAGGCTACTGGAGCGGAAAGCAGCATTGATGGTGGTATTTGTGGTTTGTTCCTCCTCAGTGTACCTACAAATGGGAGTTTCTTTTGGCGGAGGGCGCCATTCACCTCCAGTGAGGAGAACCAATTGTCCGCTGTAATGTTTCTATTAGAACCCCTGATAGATTCCGTCGGGCGCAAAGCTTACCGGACAGGTAAAGGCAAATCTCCAGAACTCCTCTTTATTCTGTTGTCCTTGCCAGTGTATGGAATGCCACGCAAAAAATAGAATGTCGTTGCGTCGCATAGGTATATTATTTTCAACCCATATTTGTCAGGATTCGATGGGATATACGTTTTGAATGGACAGGCACCCCGAAAACTCAGTAGAGTTTCATCTACTGTGACATATTCAGATGGACTATAATTTTTTCACTGTTTGATTCAAACATGTCCCACACTTCTCTGAAAGCCGCAAATTTGTCGTTGATTTTTCTGGCCTCTTTGGTGCTCTTATCATCGAAGCGAAGGTTTTCTAGAAGAAATGGAAGCCTTTTCTTGCACATAGTGCAACGGAATACCGGAGGTCCATAGGTTGCTGAGAACATCTTGTAACAACAACGACGCTGTACTACTGTACATATAAGTAATTTTTTTTTCCATCTGATTTTTCGATTAACTAGAGTAATTGATGTTCTGCTTTCATTTCTTTTTTGTTTCATGCCATTGTGTTAAGAAAACTGTAAACAATTTTCAATGAGAATATTAATGTTTATGTCAAATGTCAAGTAATATTGTAATATAACTGAAATGTAGCAAATTTTGAAACTGTTGTAAGATGTTTAAAATTGTAACTGTGCGTATGGTCCATACGTAGGCAATGTGTTTGGGTATGTAGAATGCAAAACCTCGGGTGAATACCCTGTCTGTAAGGGAGCGGTAAAAGGTGGATGGCAGGCGAGCGCGGGAAAATGTGCACGGGCGCTGCACGGCATAACGGGCTCAGCAGTAGTAGTTGGAGTTTGGCACTGGTTTGAGCAACACCTTCTGGAGCGAGGAGGCTCTGCTGGAAGACGTAGTTTCACTGAGCCTCGGGTATGCCGTTCCAACGCCCACACAGCATGGCAAAATTCCATAGGCACTAAATGGAAAAGTATTGCGACGCTAAGAAGAATTAAAGTGCCGATACGTCAAGAGCCATAGCTGTGGTTGTATGTGTGGTCTGTGCCTCGCCATCTCGCCGCTTGCCGACCGCCGCATCGATACGAGCAGGTTGAAACTTTTAGTACTGTATTCGTATGGACCAGAGAGTGAACTATTCAATAACAACTTAAATTTTACCAGAACTTTCCTATCATTTAATTATCCTCACAACTAACCTAGATAGGGTCCTTTCCAAATGTTGTGCAACCCGAGTGTCCCGAAATGAAAAATTGAATTTTGTGCTCATAATAATTACTTGCAGACCTAACTCTGTTAGAATGGTGTTTAAAGAACTGTTTTGTTAATGAACCAGTAAATGAATAACGAAGGTCTAACGAAGTTGAAAGATAACTTTAATATTGATACAGTAATGAAGTTTAATTATTTCGAGACAGATATAAAGGTATTTAAATAAGCAGGAAATAAGATAAGAAGAGTAGTAACTCATATACTGGAAATCTTGGGCGCATAATAATTTCAGTAATCAAATTTTTTAATACAGTGATCATAACAGTTTCAGGATCCCCCCCCCCTTTTTTTATTCATTTGAATTCTGAAGTGTTCCACATTGGTTTGACCAGCAAAAGTTAAAGTCAATATATAAGTCAAAATTTATCAGTGTTTTATCTTTATCAAAATTGACATTTTGTGTGTGTCACGAAAGTGCTATAGCTAGGGTAACCTATGCCCGATTTTAATCAGATCAATAGACAGTACGAAGTTTTGTAGCATTCATTATAGTGTAGTGTTATGTATTTATGGTTTGCCCACATCAGTACAGAACGTGAAACTATCAGTTCAATAGATTTTCTGGTTCTAAAATTCTACTATATTATGCAGTGTTACTACGTGTTGTTTTGCATGGATATACACCTACTTGTACAGGGAAGAAACTCAGTTAATGCCTAATTAGGTTGGCGACCGTATTATTATCAAATTGGTAGCATCTTCAGTGTTACTTTTGTTCCATACTGACATGTAATTGCATTTTGAACTTACTTGACGGATCATTGTTATTACAGAGTGGGTGTAAGTCTGATTTGCCACCATTCAGGTACACGCGGTCGATATCTATACGAAAATCCTTTCTCATAAGGTGAAGCCCGTTCACTTACCATAGTACAGGCTTTAAGGAGTATTGTGTGCCCCACGCGCACGTTAAAATCTCATCTACACTGAGCGTAGACACCACTCATGAAGAGAAGGCCCATCAACCCTTTTATTTCAACGCTCTCTGTTGGCGAATGAAACCACTGGACCGTACTGTACTTTTGCCTAGATTTCTCGATTTCAAGATTTGTGTACAAAACAATTTTTTCTATAATTTTCGAATCCATAATTAATAAAAATATTTCCAATTCACTAGTGATCCCCATTGCTTCCCCACGTGTACCAGGGAGATGAGTAATAATAGTAATAATATTTGATGCTGCTGTCCTAGAAAATTTTGAATGGATGGGTTTGTTGGTCCATATTGTCTCTAAGTCTTTACCTAACTCAAAATTTCTCTCATCACCTACATCTGACTGAGAATTATCAAACTTGACTGCTCCTGCCGCACAATGATATACATCATCCTCGTCATTAGTATTAGATAACACATCATCCTCGGTTTCTGAACAGTTTTCTGCAACGATATTGTCGCCATCCTCTGTCTCAGCCTCCTGTCGGAGAAACTCGTTGTATATCTCCTCAGGAGTTCTAAGGAGTTGATGCGCCATTTTAATATGATACTAGAAGAGAAAACAAAACTTAGATGTAATATAAACCTCAATATGGGGTTGAATCCTCCCCACAAAAGAAACTGATAAGTGTGACGTAAATAGTAAGGTGGGATCGGATCCAACCCGATCGCGGGTAATGTAGGTTTCGGATAGAGAGGGTAGCTGCATGTCACTCACCAGACTGACGTGGCCTCCTCGGCGTTCTCGGGACGACTGGCTGGTAGCGTAGCTGGAACCACAGCGCTCTCAGAAAAGGGAGTGGGGAGTTATAAGCAAAGCAGACTCGCTGGGGTCGGATCCAACCCCAACCTTATCGTTAGAGCGTTAACTTGATTAATGTGAACTGAAGGGCACCAGCGAAACTTCTGCATTGTGGCCGTTGACGGTTACATGCCCTGGCCGTTGACGTAAATTCAGGCAGTGTATTTTCCTTGTGTTGTGGTTGTCCAGCACGGCGTGCAGTTTGACAGCTGAATGTGTAGTTCGTTGTGGGCGCCGATACCTTTTGCGTTGTTCCATTGAACTCCGTGTTGTGTGCGGGTCGCGTGGAGTGGAAGTTATCCTGTCGCTTGGTGCGTTGACGGTCTGTCGGTTGGGTTGCTGTCGGATTGAGAATTTGTTGGGTCGACAGCCTGTCTCACTTAAGCGAGCGTTAGTGTTTGAATTCTGCCGGCCGGAGTGGCCGTGCGGTTCCAGGCGCTACAGTCTGGAGCCGAGCGACCGTTACGGTCACGGGTTCAGATCCTACCTCGGGCATGGATGTGTGTGATGTCCTTAGGTTAGTTAGGTTTAATTAGTTCTAAGTTCTAGGCGACTGATGACCTCAGAAGTTAAGTCGCATAGTGCTCAGAGCCATTTGAACCATGTTTTTTGAATTCCAGGCCGACCCTTGGAAACTTCTGAGCGCTGTTTGATGTTTTCTTATTTGTCCTTGTTCTTTGTTTATGTATGGCTTCTAACCGATGTTAAATTAAAGTTGTTTTGCCCTTAAGGCGGGAGATTGTTGGGGCCTTCAGCCTAATTTAGAGAAATGTTTTAAGATAAAGCCTTCAGCCTTTTAAATTCAAATTCCTGTTTTGGAGTCTTAAGTTATTGGCCTTCAGCTGATTTTAAATTAACGTTGTTCTGCCCTTGAGGCGTGAGATTGAATGGCGCGTTTAGCCGGGAATTAAGCTCTAAAATTAATGTTTGGCTTGCTCTGTTTTTAATATTTTCTTTACTCTGATAATATTTGTGAAATGAATACAGTAGTATGTTCGAGTGCAACTGACAGCCACTTAGTTTGGCCCCTTTCTACAAGTTAAACCGTCTGTCCTGTCCTGCGGGTATAGCAGGGGATCTCAAATTTACAGACAAATGGCGATTGATGCAATCAAAATAATAGAGAGGTCAGTTCGTGTACAAACTTCTGCACAGGCATGACTTTCGCAATTTTGGATGGCCACAGAGACAGCATGGGTCAATACTTCTGCAGTGGACTTGCAACAACTTGTTTAGTCCATGCCACGTCGACTTGCTGCACTACATTGGGGAAAGGAGGTCCGACACGATAAGAGGAAATACCCCATTACTTTTGTTATCTCAATGATATCCGTGTAAACTGTCTGAGATGGACCTGGCTTCACCGACAGCAATACCCATGTCTGATTGCCACTGGCGAGACAATGTGATAACAACGGAAGTAAAGTCTGAAGCACGTGCGGGCAATCGGTGGCCCGCAGACTGGAAGCGGCCCGCGATTCGTTGCAGTCTGACCCACGCAAGAAATAAATTCGTGTCGGAGAGAGGAACGCGTACAGTACTACGCTTGGAACCCATTTTCGGATATTTCTGCTGATACTCGGCTCGCCTCAGGTTTGCTGCTCATGACGCAGAACAGCGAAACTTTTGCTTACTCCGCGCGCGTGGAATGCTACTTCGCCGTTGCTGGATTTGAACAACAAAGAGAAACACATTGCCAATCTCAGCACAAAGCTGTGGACCATATGCTCTTGTGCGTACTGAGAGAGATGGAAAAAGCTCACTACACTGAAAGGGTGTGCGAGTAGAAGTACACTCCTGGAAATTGAAATAAGAACACCGTGAATTCATTGTCCCAGGAACGGGAAACTTTATTGACACATTCCTGGGGTCAGATACATCACATGATCACACTGACAGAACCACAGGCACATAGACACAGGCAACAGAGCATGCACAATGTCGGCACTAGTACAGTGTATATCCACCTTTCGCAGCAATGCAGGCTGCTATTCTCCCATGGAGACGATCGTAGAGATGCTGGATTTAGTCCTGTGGAACGGCTTGCCATGCCATTTCCACCTGGTGCCTCAGTTGGACCAGCGTTCGTGCTGGACGTGCAGACCGCGTGAGACGACGCTTCATCCAGTCCCAAACATGCTCAATGGGGGACAGATCCGGAGATCTTGCTGGCCAGGGTAGTTGACTTACACCTTCTAGAGCACGTTGGGTGGCACGGGATACATGCGGACGTGCATTGTCCTGTTGGAACAGCAAGTTCCCTTGCCGGTCTAGGAATGGTAGAACGATGGGTTCGATGACGGTTTGGATGTACCGTGCACTATTCAGTGTCCCCTCGACGATCACCAGTGGTGTACGGCCAGTGTAGGAGATCGCTCCCCACACCATGATGCCGGGTGTTGGCCCTGTGTGCCTCGGTCGTATGCAGTCCTGACTGTGGCGCTCACCTGCACGGCGCCAAACACGCATACGACCATCATTGGCACCAAGGCAGAAGCGACTCTCATCGCTGAAGACGACACGTCTCCATTCGTCCCTCCATTCACGCCTGTCGCGACACCACTGGAGGCGGGCTGCACGATGTTGGGGCGTGAGCGGAAGACGGCCTAACGGTGTGCGGGACCGTAGCCCAGCTTCATGGAGACTGTTGCGAATGGTCCTCGCCGATACCCCAGGAGCAACAGTGTCCCTAATTTGCTGGGAAGTGGCGGTGCGGTCCCCTACGGCACTGCGTAGGATCCTACGGTCTTGGCGTGCATCCGTGCGTCGCTGCGGTCCGGTCCCAGGACGACGGGCACGTGCACCTTCCGCCAACCACTGGCGACAAAGTCGATGTACTGTGGAGACCTCACGCCCCACGTGTTGAGCAATTCGGCGGTACGTCCACCCGGCCTCCCGCATGCCCACTATACGCCCTCGCTCAAAGTCCGTCAACTGCACATACGGTTCACGTCCACGCTGTCGCGGCATGCTACCAGTGTTAAAGACTGCGATGGAGCTCCGTATGCCACGGCAAACTGGCTGACACTGACGGCGGCGGTGCACAAATGCTGCGCAGCTAGCGCCATTCGACTGCCAACACCGCGGTTCCTGGTGTGTCCGCTGTGCCGTGCGTGTGATCATTGCTTGTACAGCCCTCTCGCAGTGTCCGGAGCAAGTATGGTGGGTCTGACACACCGGTGTCAATGTGTTCTTTTTTCCATTTCCAGGAGTGTATTTGCGCCTCTGTACTGGGGCAGACAACACACAAACATTTCTTGCTGCTACACTCTGACAGATCCGAACGTTGTTAGTAGGTGATAATGGTACGAAAGTTAGGAACTACGCGCGAGGTCTGCCGATTCGAACAAAGGCAGCAGGGGCCAGAGCTTCGTGCAGAAACTGGTTATCTGTCGTCGTCTCACTTGTGAATTTGTGTGCTAGCTGAATGCTAATTTATTGCAAGTGTTCAAAGACGTCTTCATTGAATTTATTCGCCAAATGGCATTGAGAAGATGAGAGTAGATGCTGAATGTCGCCTAGTCCATCAGAAATGGGCGCACAATTATTAGTAAGAGGGGGAGGAGATCAGTGTTTAACGTCCCGTCGACAACGAGGTCATTAGAGACGGCGTGATTATTTCTTTGGCTTGTACAAAGATGAAGCTGCTTTGTTGTTGTCCAGTGATTCATTGTGTTGTGAAGGAATTAATATGAAAACGTACTTCTCTACGAAACACAATTTTCAGCAACAGCATACAGGGCCATTACGAAAAGACAAAAGTAAAATACTAATTTTCAGTTTCGACAAGAAACATCAAATGTTTGCCAAACCGAGAACACACTGCGACAATTCGGTTAAGGCTAGTTTCATAATCTGTAGAAACTGAAACGTCCCCTTTTTGAAGAATTATACAAGACTGTGCTTTAACTGACACACAATATTTTTTAGCGCAACGCAATCTGACTTTCAATAATCCCTACAAAAGAATGGCCCTGTCTAATATTAACCTATACGTTTCACAAATCACTTACCTCACAAAAATCTTCGTTACTCGAACTACTGCAATACAGCGAGCGCCACTACTGCCAGCTAAATAAAATATTCAAACTAAGGAAGGCACTAACTACTGATAGGCATAGTAAGCAAATGAAAGATTTTAATAGAGAACAGACACTGTATTTACCTTAATAGTCATATTATATATAGCAGTTCATGACAGTCTTACAAATTTCAAAACTCCGCCATCTTTCTCCCCACATCCATCACTGCTGGCAGCTCACCTCCAACCGCGCAACGCTACGCGCTGTTAACAGCCAACTGCCCAACGCTACAATGGCGAGTATTACAACAATGCCAACCAGCCACGGACTGCACACAGCACAGCCAGTGATTTTCATACAGAGGTGGCGTTACCAATAAAAAAAACCTAAACAGCCTACTTACATAGCCCCCATGCACCCCACAAAAAAATTTTACAAATTGTTTTGGGCACTGGCCAATACAGATTTGAAAAAAATTTACAATAACGAAGAAATCAAATGCACACACTTATTGATACAATGTTGGTCAACAGCTAAAATTTTCTCACAGTCCATAAAGACAGTCCTGATCACTCATCACAGTAAAATAGCAGTGTATTTCTCAATGTCTGAGCAGTAAAGAAAATGCACACGGAAGTAGTGGATTTCCATGCAGTCTTGAAGAAGTAGTGTTGTCCTTCCAACAGAAAGACAGTGCTGACTCTTGATATGCAGACAGGTAATGGGCCACAACAGAGCAAACCCACAGCAGAGTCAGTCGAAGTTTTGAAGAATATTGGTAGCTAGGTCATCACAGAGTAGACCCACTGTAGTCCTGGTAGAGATTACGGCATTGGTGGGCCACCAGAGCTGCAGACCCACTGCAGTCCTTGTAGAAATAATGGTATTGGTGGGCCACCAGAGATGCAGACCCACTGTAGTCCTCGTAGAGACGGCCAGCAGCCATCTGTTGCGAGTGTGCAGGTGCACAATCACCATCGAAGAGTCTTGCGGAGAATATAGCAAGTCCATAAACCACCGCTTGTGCACTCACAAAACTTTTTCGAATGTCCTTAGAACCTGCAATGCTGTTATCCAGTCCCTTGCTGAATTATCAACTCACGTGCAAACACTAACAGTCCCTACTTCGCACATATTGTCCATATACTATGACCAACAGAAACGTGTGCAGTGAAATGTAACTTACAAGTTACTTAATTTGATGAACTGATGTCAATTACAACTTTATAACACATGAATACAATAACAAAGGTGCAAAATACATCATTAAAGAACATAACAATACAGATAACATTTGTGGTGATGCAGGCTTTACAAAAGAATAGAAATAAACATGTACACCAGTGTTACAAGAATTATGACGTAAGTACATACATAAAAGATCAGAATAACTTTTGAAACATCAACTTCACACATGAGCATTAAAACAAAACTGAATAAATAATGTCTAAACATCTTTACAAAGTAAATAACATATTGTTAGCCTAGTTTTATAATCTGTAGAAACATTTCCAAAGCATGAAGGCCTTTTGCTGAAGATTAATTCGTACAGCAGCGCCTGCTGGACATTGTAGATATTCTGCATTCCGATAAAAAATATTTCCAACAATTAAGTTTATCAAGACGATCAATTGTTAGTCGAATTGGCATGATAGCTGACGGTAGTACAAAACGTTCGTGTGAACGTGCTGTCACAATGGAATCATTAACGAGCACTTTGGACGAGAGCGAGAATTTTTTTAAATTCTTTATTCAAAAAACAACCATTGATATATGATCAACCCACTAGCTAACTACATTAGTGGGCCCTAGTTCTACATTTACGTTACAGTTACTGCAGCTACATTATTTACAACAGGTTGCGTTTATTGCTGTTACCATTCCACTATGGGCGTCTTTAGGTTATGTTATTATTATTGATTCTGCATGTTACCTGGATTTGCTAAATTACGTATAAGGTTAATTCATTGCTGTCTGCTATTTGTACACGACATTGTGAAATACTTAAAAACTAATCCACACCACCTGCAGCCTTCCAGGTATACCAGCATGATGTACAAACTTACATTATCGGCCGTGCCCATTGAGCTAATCCGAGGGGGCATGCCTCTGACACCGGGATGGCCCAAGATCTTGAATTCACTTAAGTTCAATACTAACAATTTATCCTAACCTACATCTATTATTATTACTACTGCCGTGTTTGGTGCTTTTTCAAGATCGGTGGATCATGCACCCTCCCCCTAATGCGAGACGTAGCGGATCCCAGCTGTGAGGCGGCTGACTGGGTCCAAGCCCAGCGAACAGGATGGATGCATGGAGTCTAGGTTTGTTTTCTGCACTAGTTTTCGTTGTTCCTTTGGAATTCCCTTAGGACTTTGCTTGAGATTTCATTTGATAGTTCGTTTAGATTGTGGAATGTGTCCAGTTGCATGAGCAGATGGTGCATGTCACGACTGGGTAGTTTTTGCCTTAGTTGTGATGCAACATCATCGAAAAGGAGCATTCGTACACCTCATGGGTATGCCTTACAATCCAGTGTCTGGTTTCGGAATCTCTGCCTGACCTTGATGTAACCTAACTGAAATCTTCCCGTATCACCCGGCCTTCTCCAAATTTACCTTCTTGTCTTGTGATTCTGGAACAGAGTACTGACTATTATTAGCTGAAATTTATTACAGAAAATTAGTCTTTCTCCTCCCTCATTTCTTGTTTACAACCCATATTCTCCCGCTCTTTCCCCTACAAATTCATTCCAGTCTGTTGAATCCTACCTAGTCGTCTAACCATGGGATGTCTAGGAAACCTGATTTCTTGGATCGCTAGACAACATTCAAGCAAATCGTATTAATAAATTTTTTTGCAAATGGAAATGATTACGATACTTAACCTTGTATTTATAAATATGTGTAGAAAGCAAAGGGCGACAGACAAAATAAGCATGTTTCTTCAGTATGGACAATGCTACGAAGTAGAAGCGTAATAACTAGTGTTGGTGCTATTGTAGAACTGGGTCGTGACCTGTCGACCCGACGCTTGTGTCCTCTTCGCATAGAGGCCGCTGCTGTCGCGTTGTCGTCCTGGAGAGGGGTCGGTCAGCGTGCCATTGGCTGACTTCTCCACAGCCCTCTCTGCTACATCGTTCCCTACTGGAGTGCCAGCGCTTGAATTTGCGCCGTAACACAGTCCCCCCATGACCATAAGGTTTTCGTCACAGTCCCCCCATGACCATAAGGTTTTCATCTCCCTTTACATACTTAACTACTCATGCACTTTGGTCAAGAACCGCGCGACTGCTACGGTCGCAGGTTCGAATCCTGCCACGTGCATGGATGTGTGTGATGTCCTTAGGTTAGTTAGGTTTAAGTAGTTCTAAGTTCTAGTGGACTAATGACGTAAGATGTTAAGTCCCATAGTGCTCAGAGCCATTTGAACCTCATATACTTTGTCTCTTCGTCTTCAGCTGGTGACGTAGGCGCGTATACCTGGAATATCGTTGTCGGTGTTGCTTTGCTGTTGCTTCTGATAAGAACAATCCTATCACTGAAGTGTTCACAGTAACACACTCTTTTCCCTAACGTCCTACTCATAACGAATCCTACTCCCTTTATACCATTTCCTGCGGCTGTTCCAATTTTCTGGTACTCATCTGACCAGAAATCCTTGATGATGATGATGATGGTTCAGATGGCTCTGACCACTATGGTGCTGAGGTCATCAGTCCCCTAGAACTTAGAACTACTTAAACCTAACTAACCTAAGGACATCACACTCATCCATGCCTGAGACAGGATTCGAACCTGCAACCATAGCAGTCGTGCAGTTCCGGAGTAAAGCGCCTAGAACCGCTCAGCTACAAAATCCGGCAGATATCCTTGTTATCTTTGTAGTTCACCTCACTGAGCCCTACTACATCTATATTGAGTCTCTGCATTTCCTTTTTCAGATTTTCTAGCTTCTCCACCAAGTTCAAGCTTCTGACATTCCACGCCCCAACTCGTGGAACGTTACCCTTCCGTTGGTTATTAAACATTTTTCTCATGGTGACCTCTGCCTTAGCAGTCCCCTCCCCGAGATCCGAATGGGGGTCTATGCCGGAAGCTTTTGCGAATGGAGAGATCATCATGACGCTTTTTCAATAACAGACCACATTTCCTGTTAATGGCGTTATGTATTTGAATCCAGTGGTTTCCATTGCTTTCTGCATCCTCTTGCTGTTGAATATTGCTGATTCTTCATTGTTAGGGGCAGTGTCTCACCCCAAGGACAAGAGAATGCCAAGAACCACTTTCCGCTCCTCCTTCGTCTTTGACGAGGCCAATGGCAAAATAACGGTGACTTCTCATGCCGGAAGCCTTCGGCCGCCAATGTTGATTGTTAATCAAAACTTCCGTGGTGACGGATTTGGAACCCTTAAGCAAGGACCTTTTCATTAGGAATCAAAGACGCTACTCCTAGAGCATTATTGAAGAACTGAAAAAGTAGTCTATGGAAAATTAAATCAGCAGTGGAGTCTAATGGCATACCACCGATGGTCAGCACCATGTATATCGGTGCATCAGCCCGTAAACATTACCGTCACAGACTCTACAATTTTGACTTTATACGAAAGGGGCCCCGCTGTCGCATCACGTGGCCCGCCAGCTTAATAAGTATATGAATCAGGCCCACGGGTCACCAAAGGTTGCTCATGTCTCCAGGACAGAAATACTATAAGACAGGATTGGTGACGCTAAGTAACCCGTCAAACGCATTTCCATTAAGATTTTGTGGCTGCCTACAGCTCAATAAAGTTAAGAAGTATAAACGTTGGGACTGCAGCGAACAAGACCATCAAACAATAATATATTTTCACTCATTGCTTGGGTTTATGAACAAAGGCATCGTTAAAGTATTTATTGCACAGCAATAAAGTTTTCAGTGCACTGTGACGCGTCGTGACCAGCTGACCAGAGGTGAACCTTAACGATAAGCAACGATTCATCACAAATATGTCCTCCCCGATAGCAGAGTGAAAAAAACATGGCTCTGAGCACTATGGGACTTAACATCTGAAGTCATCAGTCCCCTAGAAATTAGAACTACATAAACCTAACTGACCAAAGGACACCACACACACCCATGCCCGATGCAGGATTCGAACATGCGACCGTAGCAGTCGCGCGGTTCCGGACTGAAGCGCCTAGAACCGCTCGGCCACAGCAGCCGGCTGGCTGAGTGGTCAGCGTGACAGATTGCCGTCCTACGCGCCCGAGATCGATTCCCGGCTGGGTCGGAGAATTTCCCCGCGCAGGGACTGGGTGTTGTGTTGTCATCATCATCATTTCATACCCATCCGGCCGAACCTACACCGTAAGGGGCCTCCCGGCCAATGACTCCAAACGCTCATTTCCATTTCCATCACAAATATTTCCTAGCCACATCGACGTCAGTTGTCTAGGTTGAAAAACGAAACTCAGACGGCTGTGATGCATGCTCGGTGGAATATATCGCTGGTTTACATTACTTGACTGGTTGTGGAAGACAGACATAATTAAATGTACTGGGTGGTTATAATTAATCTTTCCCTATTTAACAAATTAGAACACGGAAACTAATTACCGTACTAGTACCAAACTATGTAGCATTAATGTCAAAGGCATGGGGAAGAGAAATAATGAAGAATCAACTCCACTGAAACACTTTTCATGTGCTGCAACGGTACCTCGTTCCATTACATATCGCTAGCATTACTGCTACAAAAGGGGCTCAATATAGCGCCCAGCAGCGTCAAGTAGAGTCTGAAATAGCAGGATTGCATTCTACACAGCAGAAAAAAGCATATCCGTAGGTTTGCTGGCTACCTCTCTTGATATGCTGCACTTCAACTCAGAACATGTGTGAATGTCCCCCGGGAAAGCCTGCACGAGAACCAGAAATCACAGGGAGTGTGATTAGGTGATCGTGCAAGCCAATCATTTTGAAACGATTGGCTGATAATTCGATCGTTTCCAAATGTGTTTCGGAGAAGCAAGCGAACTTCATGAGCCATATGCGGTGGGGGGCCCTATCTGCCATGAAAACTGTTGAGTTCAATGCGTCTCTCTCTCCTGTAGGGCGGGTATGACATGCTGGCGAAGCATACCTCTGTAACACCGGCCAGTCACACTGCAAGTATTTGGTTCCTGAGCGCCAACCTGTTAAAAAAAGAGTGGGCCAATGATGAATGTAGCCGTGAAGCCACACCGTAGGGTGACGCGTTCACCGTGCAGAGCAACTTCACGCACAGCGATGGTTCACATGGCTCTAAGCGCTATGGGACTTAACATCTGAGGTCCTCAGCCCCCTTACACCTAGAACTACTTAAGCGTAATTAACCTAAGGGCAAAAAAATGTGTGTGAAATCTTATGGGACTTAACTGCTAAGGTCATCAGTCCCTAAGGTTACACACTACTTATCCTAAATTATCCTAAGGCAGCGCGGTCCGGACCGAAGCGCCTAGAACCGCTCGGCCACAACAGTCGTCACGCACAGTAACTGGTAGTGAAGATCCTCACACTTGGAAATTCTTCACCCCACCCATCAGAGAAAAATGAGCTTTTTCTGTACATAGTACGGTCCAGGGACAGCCCTCATCAACTTCAGTCCTTGCGAGAAAGCAGAGAGCGAAGTGAACGCGTTGGTTTGCACCCTGTGGTGCAAGCTGCAGTACGATATGGGTCTTGCACGTATATCATTTGACAGTTGTTCGAAGCACCTTGCGTGCAGTGGTTCACTGGATATGCAACTATCGTGACACAGCTCGCGCACTGCCTGACGATCAGGAATTGCACGCAACGTTGTCTGCCACAGAAACAGCGGCTTCATCATCCACCTGTGGTGCAACCGCTCGTCGGCCTCTTCCCGGAGCGACGCCCAGTTCTCCAGTCAATTCGAACTTCTTCATCATGCTCCGCACAGCACGAGGAAGAAGAGTACCCTTCCGTAATCCTTTCAGACGGCGGTATTCTCAATGTGCAGCTGAAGCATTTTTATAATAAAGCTTCACCAATAGTGCCTTGCTCCTTTTCTCCAAGCTCATGTTGACACGTCAACAGCTGCACTGCGATTGGTCAGGTGTGTGAGACTATGAATCACGATGACTGATCACGGCAGCTGTGGCCATAGTTGTAACAGGACTCTGGTGCCGTGACGCATGGACATTATGCAGTTCGTACTCTAGCCATTAATGCTACCTAGTGTGGTATTCGTACGGTAATTAATTTAATTGTTATAACGTGTTGAATACGGAAAGTTTAATTATAGCCACCCGGTATTGTGACGTAGGATGCTGTGCTAGGTTCAAATCGTTCAAATGGCTCTGAGCACTATGGGACTTAACTTCTGAGGTCATCAGTCCCCTAGAACTTAGAACGACTTGAACCTAACTAGCCTAAGGATATCACACACATCCATGTCAGAGGCAGGATTCGAACCTGCAACCGTTGCAGTCGCGCGATTCCGGACTGTAGCGCCTAGAACCGCTCGGTCACCCCGGCCGGCCGCTGTGCTAGTGAAGGCGAACGAATGTACACGGAAATGTTATGCGATAGAAAGAATTTGTCAGACGTTGAGAAATACCACATCCCATACGATAATACAGGGCTGGTGACGTTGTCCTCAATTCCACAAAACTCCCGAGATACGTGCAGCGTATCCAGCGACAAGTACTCTGAAAGCATTAACCTCCACTTCTACGATGATAAGCCATCTAAATAAATTCACTGAATGAATGGAATACTAGGATATACTATACATATTTCAGTGATTAGGTCTGCTTCATTGTTGGAAGGTGCCTGTTTACTGTCACATCAAACTAGTCAGAAGAAGAACTCTATAAAAGAATTAAATAAGTATCGAACATATATTGACAGACGCCACAAACTTTAACCACAGTGAGAAAATAGATAGAAGCCACCGATTTTTGAATGCGAAATTTGTAAGTGAATTGGAAGTTGCATGTTGTGATAACGAATTTGACTAGCGCTAACGGGAAATTGTGAATTACCGTTGCCTGTTTATTTTTTATCTTTCATTAACATTCCAGTGTCATGGTATACTTGCTGTCTGTTGTGTTCTGCCCACTCGTCTATTACAGGGTGCCTAGGCAACCCGCTTTCTCGCATCGCTAGACAACAATTTAGGCAAATCGTATTAATACATTTTTATTATAGTAAAATAAATGACAATACTTAACTTTGCTTATTCACAAAGGTATGTCGCAAGCAAACGGCGACATGCAAATAATCGATTTCCTTCAGTATATACAATTCCAACGCAAGCAAAACAATACAGTTCAGAAGTCACTGCTGTAACGTTCGGAGGACGTCTCGTCTTCAACTCGTACGCGGCCAGGCGGCGCTGGCTTATATTCTCTTCGGGTGGAGGCCGCTCCTGTCTCTATGTTGTGCTAGGGAGAAGTGCATTAGTGTATTACTGGCTGACGTCGTCTCACAGCCCTCTATGCTCTTCCATTTTTTATCGTCGTACCGGCGCTTGACATAACGCAGGAACACTTTTCATATGGACCTGGCTGTATAAAATAAGATACCTTACGTTCGGAGGATTTTTATTGATATTAAGTAAACAAATAACTCAAGACACATTACAGTCGAGAAAAAGAGTGACAGAATTACATTATATTTTTACAGTATAAACAGTTTATAAATAGTTGAACATTGCTTATTTAAATTTAGATATAGGAACAGAGTCATCGGATAGTGTACCCACGGTCTTTGGTCGTTTGCCTCTGACACTGCAAGTTTATTCATGATCTTATTCCTAATTGGTGCCTCGTACCACACAGAGACGGCATTCATATCAAGAGCTGCGTTCCCATAAATATTCATATGTTTTGTTCGGGCTGGAGAGATGCAGAGACATTTTGAAAGGACAAATTAAGACCATAACAAGACAGCAGAATTTATAATGAATCTCTGGCGAATCTCCAGAATAAAAACCTCATTAATTCAGTTCTCACTTTTTGCAAGTCGAAAGGCAAACATACACACATGCATAATAAGAAGCATGTGAATCTAAGCGTTAGGTCTAAAAGTATCCGACCAACTTCTTATTTCAAACAATATATAATGTAAGAATGCTGCATTAGATTATTTAGGGTCACAGAGTACCAATTATAGCCCATATTATTCGAGCACCATTGATCTTAAGCGTCATTGAAAATGTATACTGTTTCTGGATGCTTCCCGGCTGTCAGAATATTTTATCGATATACCTTTTTCTACCCCTCATTGTCAGTATTATTTTGAACCACGGTAACCAGCTGAAATGTAATCCTAATATAGACAGATGATGGACACCTCACAAGTCAAACGTTCTCTTTACACAACGCGTCGTATTATTTAAAAGTTGTCGATCCGACGACAAATGCTTTTAAACCAAGCACTGAAATAAAAAAATGGAAAAAAGGAGCTTCACTAAGTACCTGAAAATAATAGTAGCTTTTCGGAAAGCTCAAACGCCCGTTAGAGGAACAGCTTATATCACGCGAAAAAAATTAAAAATATTAATATCACCCTTTTTTACCTATAGAAAGCCTACTTGGGTAGTAAACGAATATGTTTTCACTACTGCGAGGAAACTTACAGCGCAAAACCAATGTATATTATCAACAAAACTCGCAAACCCAACGGAATAAAACAGAAAATTGGTGACAAAAGAGTGGAAGTGCTAGAGATTATCACAAATATTGCGTAACTCCATATCAACGAAGAAAGTAGAAGATGAGTTCATGAGTCCTGATTGTGCCTCAAAACAGTGAAAAGTTTGTTAACAATGAGAAGACTCATTAATGACCTGTTATGGCTATCAGTAGATAACATTTGTAGCATTGAGAACTGTCCTTTGGCATATATTAATCGCTAGAACAATAGCACAGTAGACAAACAGATTGGTAAACATTAGCAGAACAGAGCTCACTTCTGTATCAACAAGTACGAGGCGCTCAATCGAATGGTGAAGGAGCAAATTCACGGAAGCAGAAACAAAAATGTCTCATCGTACCTTCGGTTAAAGAATCCAGTTGCTATACATCACTAGTCACTAGTCCACAGGTGAGGAAAAACGAAGTGGGACAGTATGTCCTGAGAACAGCTTGTTATGAAATCAATAAGAGAACGATGAGATTCCTAGAGGTAATGAACAAGGTAGCAGTTGTAAGTAGATCTACTAAATGCCATTAAAAAGTTGTGAACAGAGAATTTAGGAAATTGTGAATAGAGTTCCGTTAAAATTCCATAGTATTTGTAATAAAAGAAGATTGACACACACACTGATGCAACCAGCATAGATACGTTACGTGGAAATGGAGAATGTAGCATCGAATCTTAGTATTCGGACATCTTAAGACCACACGTGGTACCAAGTACGTTGGGCTAATAGCTCCAATGAGATGACGTCTGCACTGTAAAATAACTAGTAGATAACGTCTCCAGTGTAATTTGTGACAGTGGAAAGTAATATAGTCAAAGGTCGATTTATAGAACTATCAGTTGGAAACCTGTCATTATGCTTGTTCAAGAGTCACGTTCGGAGTCATGGTTTGCTTTAATAGTGCCACTCACATATTATCGGGCAGCGTGGTGTGCTATGTATGTACAATGCTAAGTACTCAACAGATAATTCAACAGTTCAGCAGTTACCGTTGTGAATAGATGTGTACCTATATGCTTATATTCATGTAGTTTCCTATGAAAAGCAGATACTGATCTTAACAGATACGTTACTAGCAGAGGGGATTTTGGTATCTCTTGCGGTAATTGATGTAATTTGTGTTATTTTACAATTTTCAATCCAGCAAAAGTTAAAAGATGTGTTGGAGCTCAAACATTTTCGGCATCGCCTGACTGTGAAATATACAGAAATAACTAACGAGAGAAAATATGTCAGTGACCGAACCCTGTCTTCTACCTTATGGAGATTACTGAGGCTGTACAGAGCGTATTGTTCCGACTATAAACGTTGTTTATATTCATCACTCTAATCACTTTCTGTACCCTCGCTTGTACCACTATCATTTACTACAGTGACGAGAGTCTCAATACCGGACTGCCGGTATCTTCCATACTTAACGCTGTTACTGCATTAAAAGTAGATTGTAATAGCTCCAGGGTGATTACTGCACTTCACATAAATGTGATATTGGTTATAATGGTTACTATATGGTTTTATCACTCACATTGTTTGGACTCAGTATTTAGCAGTTTTCTGTATATGGCATCTTGGTATTAAACTCGTCCTGTCCTTATTCAATGTGCACATAATAGTGTTTTCATTTGAAGACACATAGTTAATGCAAGCTTGAGCCATTATCAATTCACTCGTCAAAGCCATTACGTGTGGTATCATTTTATCAGTCGTGTTTGTCTTGATGGTGTGGCTGTACCTGCATTTCTGTGAAATTTATTTCTGTGCCCCATTCCTGCGGTGTATGAACATTTGACAGCATAAACACTGGCCGTCGGAAATCGCAGTCAGAGTTAAAGTCCGGTACAGCAATGTTGTGAATGAAATGTTACATGCCATATGCTTCTTTTTACGTAGGGAATATGCAGATGAGGAATTATTATATGAGACTGAAATCGTAATATTCCAAATCTATTCCAAAAAGGTACATAATCTTTTCTGCAAGAACATTATGATAGTATTAGAGGATGGTAACGGAATACATATAAGATCGTAAATGTCACAGCAGCTGCATGGAGAACTTCCAGGCATTATGTACAAAGTTTTTCATATTCAAATGCAAGAGATGAAATTTTGGGAATACATTTTTCTTGGTATGTAGGTAACATATTTCAGTGATTAACGTTGCAAGATCACAGGTTAATGTAATTGCGAAATACGTCATTGGAAATATGAAATGTTGGTACGTTAATAATCGATGTAAGCTACAGAATGTTGAGTGTAAGGATGCACAAGTTCGTGTATTGTATTGGACAGTCAGTATTTTGTAGGATGTAAGTTTCTGGGATGGATTTCAATGCCTATTGCACTTCCTCGATCAGTACATGAACAGTTAACGTTGTTTTGTGAATGATGCTGTAGTTGTCCGATAATGTCCCATATGTGTCGAGTAGGCTAAGGCAACATGTCGACACTCCGTAGAGCATGTTGAGTTACAATAGTGGTATGTGGGCGACCGTTATCCTATTGAAAAACACCCCTGGGAATCCTGCTCGTGAATAGCACCATAGTATGCCGAATCACCAGAGAGACCTACAAATTTGCATTCAGGGTGTGTGGGATAAGCACGAAAGTGCTCCTGCTGTCATACGAAAAGCACCCCAGACCAATACTCCAAGTGTAGGTCCAGAGCATACGTTAAAATGAACAGTGGAGATCGCAATAATATTTCTTTATTGATCAGTTTCGGCTTATATAAAAGCTATCTTCAGAATTTCTCGGTCCCTTTGGCTGGTGCTGACGGCACCTCGGGTTTCTCGTGGTAACCACGATCGAACGTTCGATCACGGTTACCACGAGTAACACGGAAGACGTCAGCACCAGCCAAAGGGACCGAGAAATTCTGAAGATGGCTTTTATATAAGCCGAAACTGATCAATAAAGAAATATTAATCCGAACTCCACTGCTCATTTTAACGTAAATACAACATCAGAGCGCTGTCGTAAAAATTTATAGGTTCACTGCGTCTACCACAAAGGTGCGCTGGCTGTAGGCCGTAACCGGGTCATCTTATGACCAATACACGGCCATCACACGCACTGAGGCAGAACAATCTTTCACCAGAGAACACAAGAGACTCCATCCTGCCCTCCTATTAGCTCTCGGCTGAAACAATTGAAGCAGCAAATATTGGTAGTTTGCGGTCAGTGAAATGCACGTTACAGGGCTGTGGCTCGGATCTGTCCTTCAAGTGACAGATTTCCAAGAGTTTGTTGTGTCATTGTGATGCCAACTACTGCTCAAGTTACTGCTGCAGATGCAGTGCGATGCGCCACAGCCATACACTGAATACGACGATCCTCCCTCTCGGTAGTGCCGCGTGGCTTTCCGCAGCCCGGTCTTCTTATGACAGTTGATTCTCGTGTCCACCACTGCCAGCAGCCACGTACAGTACCCACATTCCTGCCAAGTGTTTCTGCAGCACTGCAGAGGGAACACTAAGTCTCTCTTAGCCGTATTAAACGACCTCGCTAAAACCAAGTGAGTGTTGATAATGGTGTGTCTGTCGCCTTAAAGGCATTTTTGATTAACACCAACTCATCAAGTACAATCTCAAAGCTAGCTAACGCTCACGACAGTTACAGAGGGCACCTACAGCAAACCTGACTTGCACTCTCACAGTGGCACTACTAGCGCCACTCTTACGCGACTGACTCGAAATTTTAACTGTTGTAGAAACACGCCTACCAACTTTCGTTTATTTTGCACAACTTCTTCTTTCTGTTGCGTTTTTTTCCCAACCAGTGAATGTGACATATTACTACCAAATACGCACAAATGCATTCATACAATATCAGCACATGACATTAAATAACGCCCGACCTACCATCACCTTTAATAGAAATATCTGTTTCTTATATCGAATTAATACGTGTATAATCATGCAAGTTGTATCTCTCACTTATCGCTTGTTTTACCTTGGCCATATTGGTTTATGTGAAAAACGCTGAGTTACACCGTGGTTCCGAATACACGCTAAACTGTAGGTCCCCCTATTATTAGCAAGGCAAGTCATTTCAAAGGTCGTAGGAAGGCAACGGCATACCATCCAAACCAAGACACTGCCTAGAAAAGCTCTGTGGTGTTCAAAACAATCATCGAATTGACGACTGCTTTACTTGTTGTATATGTATGAGAATTACTTCACTAAGTAATTCTCCTAGAAATACACTACTACCAGTGATGTTTATTTTTTATGTAGGCAACACATTTCCTGCGTCATTTGTATGTTGAAATGGAGGCAGTGAATTGGTTTCATAAGGTCACGCTTCAGCTATCGTGTTGACTCTGGAACTGTTGGGGTTTCCCACTTAACTATTCTACACAAATGGAGGGCAGCCATTCTGTTGTGCATCTAAACATTTACGCTAGCTCTCTGTGGGTTGATTGTACGAAATCAGTACCAAAGTTACTCCACCTTTAGCTATGTGCAATAGGAATCCTAGCCAGTTATAATTTTTTGTTGTCTTGTTTAGCCAGCTGTGGACCATGTGTATTATTTACATGCCACTTCTCTTGACCAGTATTGTCTCTTGTTTCTTTCAATCCATCACTTTTTAGACTCTTTCAAATTTTTCTGTTTCCACTGTTCTTCGACCATCTTTCTTCTTTGGTCCTTCAGGAAATTTATTTTTAATAAATCAGACGATTCTAATGTCAAATGTTTATTACAACAATCTGAAAACTAACTGACGTTTCACCGAATCATGAATGAAATTTCTGGTGCTGCTAACCCTAAAAAAACATATACAATCTCTTTTAAACGCTCGGTTTAAAAAAAAGCAGTACAGCCCAATGGAAACAAAGCTCCATCCTCTATTTGCGACTTCTGTTGTTGGCGAAATTAAATTATTTGATGATAGGTTCTTCAAATTCCCAACTTAATACATTCCACTGCAAATAAATTCGAATATAGATAATTTGTGCTTAACAAATTTTTTATGTTGATAGTGGACAGTTATATTTAATTTAAATACGCAGATTGGCAGATTGTGCATTATGTGTGGTCCTTATTAACTGAAATATAAGTTTTATTTCCCAAAAATAGATGCATTTAGGTGAGACAATGTGCAATCAATCTTTAGAGATTAAAGCCTTTACTTTCAATTTGACTGCAATGATTGTATTTAACGTGTCAGATCACAGCAAAGGAACAGAAAATAAAGAATCTTGATGAACGATATAGCTGCCACTCTCTACATTCATCCAGTATTATTACTCTGAATGCCAAACAGTCAGAAAGTCACACTTTCGGCAAGGTCTTATCCTCCTTTATTCTTACATAATTACTATAGTGCTGCTTAGTTATTGGCTGTGGTGGTGCATTGCATGCCTTCAAATGAACAACAATAATCATTCAAGTAGAAGGTACCTTTTACCAAATATCAACCGATATATACAGTCATAAAATTACTTATCATTGTCAGTGAGACATCTACATCTACATCTACATCTATACTCCGAAAGCCACCCAACGGTGTGTGGCGGAGGGCACTTTACGTGCCACTGTCATTACCTCCCTTTCCTGTTCCATTCGCGTATGGTTCGCGGGAAGAACGACTGTCTGAAAGCCTCCGTGCGCGCTCTAATCTCTCTAATTTTACATTCGTGATCTCCTCGGGAGGTATAAGTAGGGGGAAGCAATATATTCGATACCTCATCCAGAAACGCACCCTCTCGAAACCTGGCGAGCAAGCTACACCGCGATGCAGAGCGCCTCTCTTGCAGAGTTTGCCACTTGAGTTTGTTAAACATCTCCGTAACGCTCTCACGGTTACCAAATAACCCTGTGACGAAACGCGCCGCTCTTCTTTGGATCTTCTCTATCTCCTCCGTCAATCCGATCTGGTACGGATCCCACACTGATGAGCAATATTCAAGTATAGGTCGAACGAGTGTTTTGTAAGCCACCTCCTTTGTTGATGGACTACATTTTCTAAGGACTCTCCCAATGAATCTCAACCTGGTACCCGCCTTACCAACAATTAATTTTATATGATCACTCCACTTCAAATCGTTCCGCACGCATACTCCCAGATATTTTACAGAAGTAACTGCTACCAGTGTTTGTTCCGCTATCATATAATCATACAATAAAGGATCCTTCTTTCTATGTATTCGCAATACATTACATACATTACCATACGATTCAATCTATTTACAGAGCTCTTACAACATGTGAATCTTTTGCAGTATCAAGGCAATACTAAGGACACATTCATTAGCTCACCAACCTCATCTGTCGTCCAGTGTGGACAATTCCAACACCGAAGCACCCTGTTGAAAAATGGAGTTATCGATCCTCACCAGTAAGTAGCGTAGGGATGCTATTAAAAGCAAACAAAATAATGCGAGTTGTTCGTTTTATTACGTATTCGCTGAATGTTATAGCCACCTAATGAATACCACCTCACTGAAACAGCATAACCATATTTACATTTTTTTTCGATTCTTCACCTTCACCTTAGAGAAACTGATGGTACACTGATAGTTCAGATATCTAGAAAAATAAATGAGCAAAATGATAACCGTTAATTTAAAATTAACATACATATGTGTATACTTAAATATTGTTTAGCCATCCCATTAAAACATCTTGAAACTCTTTAAGATCATACGACACTGACTTATTGATGAGAATCTCTTGTCAATCACTGTATATTTCTGACCATGGTCAAATTTTATTAAGCAATTAACTGACATCCCCCACACTGAAAAGTGACGAAATCTGTGCTCAGTGAAACCTGTTAAAAGGTGAGGCATGCCACGTCACACTTCCACTTGAACAACACTGTCAGTCAGATTACCGTTCACATTTCAGGTCATGAAACCGGTGTTCCACAGTATTGCATTTCATATGTGTGCTAAGTGAAGTTTTTACATGAGGAAAATGTGGGCAGAATGTTCCTGTAGCAGCATGAGTAACTGTGGACACCTACTCTAGGGGCCATATTGGAGGCAATGGAGAACAAGAAGAAAGATGAAATAGGGGCCGTAGTGCTGAGTGCAGAGACGTGGCTCTGCGAGTGAATCTGGGAAGCAGCGGTCAGTGGCTAATACCTGCAGAGGGACTTCTGGTCATAGCACTCTCCTCCTTCCGCTTAGGGTCGAAGAGAACGGCGCCAGTACACAAGACATTTTACCTGGGACAGGCAGCGGCATGTCACGAAGGTGGCCAGTTGATGGAAAGCGGCTGGAGGAAGCCATTTAAGAGAGACTTCTGCAAAGTCAGCATTTAGGTAGATGGTGAGAAGGTCGTAAAGCTCCATGCATCCTCATGTCAGAAGCTGGGATAATACGGACATAGTGGCTGGTGCATGTGTTTAGTGGAGGCAAGAATGTAACCCCCTGATGCCAGGAAGTCGCCTGGCTCTTATACCAAGTGTCAAAAAATATATGTTTCATGGGCGCGACTGTCTGGGAAGCTTAACAACCTTCTTTCAGAAATTGGAAATGGTCGGCCCAGAAAGATTACATCTCTCCATAAATGAGGGACTGTGGACCCATCCAGATGGACTTTATCTGTCAAAACAAGTCCACGCTCACCGAGAGAATGTCATCTCCCCAGTCTAAAATCTTCTTCTTTCAGAAAAGAGAGATTTGGAGGCGCTGATAAGCTGCTGCGAGGATATACAAAGTGGAGGCTTGCGCTGCTAATGTGGGAACCTTGGTGTTCCTTCTGAGTTGGCTACCAGGCAATAGAACAGTCAAGAGGGGACATTCAGCGAACAGAGCGTGGTTTGTTTGCATTATGCAATGTGAGGGCGGGTTCGTTTTTATTAATTCAGCTCCCATACCAAAAGTGGGTAGAAAGTAGTTGTGATTCTTTTCCTTCTCCATCTTCTGATTCTTCCTGTGGTCTGTATCTTGTGATAGGCGAAGAACCAGAGATAATTTCCAACCGTATGAAGAGTAGAACCGCACGTATTCTGGGACATTTCGTGTCTCACAAGGGTGAACTTATTCGTCCTGAGTCGGCTGTCTGACGTTTGTCAACTACAGCAAGCACCGTCATGCCTGTGAATCACATTGGTTTGGGCAGGCCAGAGAGCACATGCTCCTCACACTGAAATCTGCAGGGGATTCAGGGCTCTGATAGGGAAGCTTCCCGCCTTCTGATAATCAGCACGCCAGACCACAAGGTTTGCAATTTTTTGTGGATGCATCAGAAAATTGCAGCTGCCACAGCGCACCGCTCCTCGCCCATATCGCCAGTCATAATGCGCTGTATAATGGATTAATTCTGGGGAGAATCTGTATAGCTTCCACGCCGATGTATACTTTACCAGTAAAACACCACTCTTGTTCTGACTTGTGTTTGTCATTTTTGTGTATGATTTATCAGGTAGTTGAAGGCATGAAAGGAATAATAAAACTTGTCATTACTTTGTAAATAAAATTCTTCACTTTTCTTATTCACCCTCCCTCAACTATTAATCCTTTTTATTTTATTGTGGTCGTACATGGGCACAATAGCAATTTTATTTTCAATCTTCTTAAATTAATTATTTTGCGTTCAGACAGTGACCACAGGCATAAGGAACAAATGTATCATGAGTAAATTGACTAATTCATATGCGGAAATTGAAGTTGTACCTCACTATTTGAAGGTTACAGGGAAGCCAATACTTTTCATTTTATGTAAAAATAATAATATTTAGCATCACTCAATCATATATTTCAGATTAAAGCTTGCGATAGCTTTATACACTCCTGGAAATGGAAAAAAGAACACATTGACACCGGTGTGTCAGACCCACCATACTTGCTCCGGACACTGCGAGAGGGCTGTACAAGCAATGATCACACGCACGGCACAGCGGACACACCAGGAACCGCGGTGTTGGCCGTCGAATGGCGCTAGCTGCGCAGCATTTGTGCACCGCCGCCGTCAGTGTCAGCCAGTTTGCCGTGGCATACGGAGCTCTATCGCAGTCTTTAACACTGGTAGCATGCCGCGACAGCGTGGACGTGAACCGTATGTGCAGTTGACGGACTTTGAGCGAGGGCGTATAGTGGGCATGCGGGAGGCCGGGTGGACGTACCGCCGAATTGCTCAACACGTGGGGCGTGAGGTCTCCACAGTACATCGATGTTGTCGCCAGTGGTCGGCGGAAGGTGCACGTGCCCGTCGACCTGGGACCGGACCGCAGCGACGCACGGATGCACGCCAAGACCGTAGGATCCTACGCAGTGCCGTAGGGGACCGCACCGCCACTTCCCAGCAAATTAGGGACACTGTTGTTCCTAGCGTATCGGCGAGGACCATTCGCAACCGTCTCCATGAAGCTGGGCTACGGTCCCGCACACCGTTAGGCCGTCTTCCGCTCACGCCCCAACATCGTGCAGCCCGCCTCCAGTGGTGTCGCGACAGGCGTGAATGGAGGGACGAATGGAGACGTGTCGTCTTCAGCGATGAGAGTCGCTTCTGCCTTGGTGCCAATGATGGTCGTATGCGTGTTTGGCGCCGTGCAGGTGAGCGCCACAATCAGGACTGCATACGACCGAGGCACACAGGGCCAACACCCGGCATCATGGTGTGGGGAGCGATCTCCTACACTGGCCGTACATCACTGGTGATCGTCGAGGGGACACTGAATAGTGCACGGTACATCCAAACCGTCATCGAACCCATCGTTCTACCATTCCTAGACCGGCAAGGGAACTTGCTGTTCCAACAGGACAATGCACGTCTGCATGTATCCCGTGCCACCCAACGTGCTCTAGAAGGTGTAAGTCAACTACCCTGGCCAGCAAGATCTCCGGATCTGTCCCCCATTGAGCATGTTTGGGACTGGATGAAGCGTCGTCTCACGCGGTCTGCACGTCCAGCACGAACGCTGGTCCAACTGAGGCGCCAGGTGGAAATGGCATGGCAAGCCGTTCCACAGGACTACATCCAGCATCTCTACGATCGTCTCCATGGGAGAATAGCAGCCTGCATTGCTGCGAAAGGTGGATATACACTGTACTAGTGCCGACATTGTGCATGCTCTGTTGCCTGTGTCTATGTGCCTGTGGTTCTGTCAGTGTGATCATGTGATGTATCTGACCCCAGGAATGTGTCAATAAAGTTTCCCCTTCCTGGGACAATGAATTCACGGTGTTCTTATTTCAATTTCCAGGAGTGTAATAATGTTTGACATCACTTAGACATATACCTATGAGTAAAGCAAGCGTCAGCTTCCAATTGGTATCCCTTGGCCAGGGTTTCTAATAATGGCACTTTTATGAGGTAGTTAGTACGTTATCTGGCAGAACAGTCGCGTTTTTTCTTGTTTCTTTTTTTTTTTTCGAAGTGAAACTATAGTGCACAGGGAACATGTACACTCGGGTTTGCCACTATGCTATGCTCAGCAGTTTGTAGTCATTTTATCTCAGTGTATGTATTGTTTGTGTCATTAATTTTTTCGTTTGTTTCTCAAAAAATATATATTTCAGGGGCACGACTGTCTGGGCAGCTTCACAGCCTTCTTTCGGAAATAGGAAATGGTCGGTCCAGAATGATTAGATCTCTTCATAAATGAGGGACTGTGGACCCATCCGGGTAGACGCTATTTGTCAAAATATGGCCAAGCTCGCTGTGAGAATGCTGTCACCCCAGTCTAAAACCTTCTTCTTTCAGACAAGAGAGATTTTGAGTCTCTGACTGTCTCCTCCGAGGATATGGAAAGTGGAGGCTTGCGCTGCCAGCGTGGGAACACTGTTGCTGTTTCTGGCTTCGCTACCAGGCTGACAGAAATGTCAAGAGGGGAAATTTAATGAGTAGAGGGTAGTTTGTCTGCTTTATGCAGTGTGAGGGAGGGTTCGTTTCTATTAACTCAGCTCCCATACCAAGACTTGGTGCAAAGTGGTTGTGATTCATTTCCTTCTCCATCTATTGATCCTTGTTGCGGTTTGTACCTTGTGATGATCTAAGAGCCGGATGCAGTTTCCAACAGTAGAACCGCGTATATTCTCGGACATATCGTGTGTCACAAGGGTGAACTTATCCGTCCTGAGTCGGCTGTCTGACATTTGACAACTGCAGCACGCAAAGTCGTGCCTGTGAATCACAATGGTTTGGGCAGGCCAGAGAACGCATGCACCTCACACGGAAATCTGCAGAGATTTCAGGGCTCTGATGGGGAAGTTTCAAGCGTTCTGATAATCAGAACGTCAGATCACATAATTTTCAAATATTTGTGGACGCATCAGAAAATTTTCAGCCTCCACAGAGCTCTGCTCCTCGCCCATTGCGCGTCGTTTTCTGCTGCGGCATAAATCGAGGTGAAAACGTAAAGTACTGCTGCTACTCCAGCGTAGGGTTGTGAAATAACATTCAAGACTTCATGTTCTGAGGTGAACCATAGTTTGTGGTATAGTAGGTCGTAGATGATTTCTACTCGAACAGAATTTGGCCTCACAGTGGATTCATGGAAACAAAGTCAGATTGTGCTAAATGAGGGATTCATTGAGGGGAGAATTTGTATATCTTACACCTCCACGTATACTTTACCAATCGAACATCATTCCTTTTCCGACTTTGTCATTTTTGTGTATGATTTATCAGGTAGTTGGAGGTACAAAAGGATTACTAAAACTTTTCATTATTTTGTAAATATAAATACGTCACTGTTCCCACTCGCACTCCCTCAACTATTAACTGTTGTTATTTCACTATGGTGTTACCTGAGCACACCAGCAATTTAAGGTTCAATCTCATTAAATTAATTAATTTGGTTATCAATATAATTTCAGAAAGTGACCACAGGCATAGGGAACAAAAGTCCCAAGAGTAAATTGACTAATTCGTATATAAAAATTAAAAGTGTAGCTCACGATTTGAAGGTTACTGAATAGCTAATACTTGTTTTATGTGGAAATAATAATGTTTAGCATCATTCATTCAAATATTTATCATTAAAGCAAGCGATTGCTTGATAATGATATTTAGCAGTTTCGATGGTTACTGAGAGACGAGGAGGCTTGCGCGGGATAAAAGTAGCAAGGAGAGCTGCATAAAACCACTCTTCGGACTGAAGACTACAGCGACAACAAGGCCCATCTTTCGTTGAAAATTCCTGAATACACATTCATCATGCAGGCAAGCTATCTACATATAATTCGATGGTTCGAGAGAACAGGTTCTGTAGCTGACTTTCGACCCAGTGACCGCCAAAAATTAGTAACCACTAAAGAAAATCTATAGATCGATGTGCAGGCATTAATCAGTTACCCAAGAAAACTGCAAGAAGAGGTTCTAAGGAACTACCGTTTCCCGACAGAAGTTTAAGGAGAATGTTAAAAAGTAAACCACACGCACTAAACGAATTCTGTGAGTGCTATGTGACCCGCAGTCTAAGTGTTTCTAGCTGTTACAAATCAGTCCTGTGGTCTGATGAAGCAAGTTGCACGTGTCTAACCTGCCACTTCGTATTATGTATTGATTCGCACTTTATTATTACTTGCTGTAATCTGGCTGCTTAAAAAGTTAGGCACTGGACAGTCATGAGTAGCAAATTTTGGGGTGCAAACTTATTCAGGATGTAGGGCCTATATGCGCTGATAAGTAAAGTTCTGACCGTTAGACTACTACACATGCCTTGTCTACTCTCGCACACGACTCTGTAGCTCATTTCCTTTCAAAAATTCTAATATCATTGAAAAGGTGACAATATTGGAACAGTTTGTAGGACATAGGCAATATAATCCAATTCCAGTTCTAGAATAACATCCCTACTTGTTCTGCTCGCACTCACAATACAATTACACTCATCTATGACGAGTGTAATAAGTTTTACATTGCCCATTCCCTACTGTAACGTTCTGTTTTAATTACACAACAACTCCTTTGATATGAAATTAATCCTGACCTTCAAAATCATTAATCTGTTCACTATCGCTTTTCTCTCTCTCACACACACGTCCTATCCACGTGATTTCCCTGGCGTTACTGACTCATGCATTCGCGCCTAACGATCTCCAAGCCCCAATCTGTCCCGTATAGTACGTTATACATTCTATAAACCATTAAAACTACAAAACACTCTATTGAATTTTCGGTTAACTGACTTTTGACGCCTCCTGTACTTTGAAATTCATGAAGGAATTGAAACGTTCATGTATTAATGCTTGTAGGGCCGGACGGAGTGGCCGAGCGGTTCTAGGCACTACAGTCTGAAGCCGCCCGACCGCTACGGTCGCAGGTTCGAATCCTGCCTCGGGCATGGATGTGTGTGATGTCCTTAGGTTAGTTAGGTTTAAGTAGTTCTAAGTTCCAAGGGACTGATGACCTCAGCAGTCCCATAGTGCTCAGAGCCATTTGAAACATTTGGAATTTTGCTTGTAGGCTACCCTCATCGTCTTCGGCCCTTTAGCCTTCGGCATAGGTTGGTTCATCAACAGAAGTATAGTGAGTGCTGCTGCCTCTGAATACAATCGTCTCGCTATTGACACCAATTACAAGCAGATCAACAAGTTTCTAGAAAGTCTAGGGTTTAGCATTCCGTCCAGGATGAGATTATTTGAGGCGGAACACAAGCTAGGCTATGGAGGAAAATGGAAAATAAAGTTGTTCTTGTGTTTTTGAAGGCCTTAAGAGAATTCGGGAGACTGAGGAAAATCTAACGATGGATTGCCGAACGTGTATTTTAAACAACAAATAATCTCTGCAAAACGACGATCCTGCTCTGCACGTAGACCACAATAAGTTACACTGGATCACTACAGGACAAGATCGAGATGAAATAAATATAATAGAATAAAATATTTTAAATACCAAACGGACTGGTCAGGTGACTTGTGCATTCCCCCTGGCCTCTCTTCAGTAAGATTCACGTACAGTGGATGGGAGAGGTATGTTTAACCCGTTTGGGTTACGGGAGGGGGGGGGGAGAGGGGGAGTGTTAAGGTACCAAAGGTCTTATTGGCAAAGATGGTGAGATTGGCATATAACAGCTATTTTTCTTTAACTTGCCTGATCAGTGGCCAGATCGTGGTGTGGCTGAACTAGTCACAAGAGACTGTGGCATTGGCCATTATCGACCACTGCAGTTAAAAAGAATTGAATATCAAGAGTGTGTGAGAGAGAAGCGATCGTGATCAGATTAATGAGTTTGGAGTGTGGAGCTCAGGTTTAATTTCATATCGAACGAGTTGTTGTGTAATAGAAAGGGGACGTTACCTTCAGTACTCGAACTGTTAGAGGCTGTTAAGGAGTGGCAAGGTGCCGGTCT
Source organism: Schistocerca piceifrons (assembly GCF_021461385.2). Taxonomy (NCBI): domain Eukaryota; kingdom Metazoa; phylum Arthropoda; class Insecta; order Orthoptera; family Acrididae; genus Schistocerca; species Schistocerca piceifrons. The sequence goes on from NC_060139.1 coordinate 50,199,805, forward strand.
AACATGAATTCAGACATCCCTTGAAAAAAATGATTAACAATGATTCTTACTCAACAAATATTCGGACACATATTGACTGACCCTTTTTTTGGTAAAGGGTAACCATTACAACGCTTATTCTTAATTAACAATATTTACACTGATCCAACATCAAGGGTAAAATACCGGTGACATAGTAGTGTCAAATTTGATCCCAGAGCAATTATAACATCAATTGAATAATTATTTGCGATAAAAAGTAAAATTCCATAGGATATTCCTAAAATGCATGTAGTTACCTTTAAACAAATTTATAATAACAAACAGAGCAACTAAAACCTAAAAACAGTATTGAGAGGAATCCAATTTAACAATGCACTAGATATACACAACAAATTACATCTGAACCACTTTATTACAAGTTTTTTATACGCCAGTTTTTCTCCTGCGACAGTTTAATAAAATTTGCTCATTTACTGTACAGGAGTAAAGAACAATTTCAAAGAAGTTTAGGGGCAAAGGTCTTCACATAAACGCGAAATTGAGAGGCGTGAATAGTTCAATTACAGAAGGTAACTACTCGACTCCAGAACAAATCTGCAGCATAAGAATTCATCCGCTTGTACCTCAGTTGGTTTACAGACCCGCAATCTTACCATCGTATTTTACTTCACACATTAGTCTTGCGTAGACTTCCTGCCGATACATTACACACTTCATTAAATAGGCGTGATAAGACTTGAAACATAAATCATTTGCCACTGGTCACACTCATGCAATCAATAATGGGCCCCACCATGCAAACTCAGTGACAATATTGTAACATGAACATTTAAAACAAGGAAATAAGCAGTAACGCAATAGTGGAACAGGAGGAAACTCAATTACAAATTTTCAGGGTGAACAACTACAACACGCAAATGAGCAAGAACTCAATAACACGGTTACTCAGGTTCTCGTGGAGTTATACAGCACTCGTGCGTCAATGTAGCCAAGATGCAGTGACGGCTGTACAGTTCTCCAACTGTTGCTTTAACCGCCATTCTCTTTCGGGCAACACCAGTATTGAGCAACCGAAACGTTCTTGCAAGCAAAAGGGACCTCCATTCCAAATCACAGCTTTCCAAACAACGGCTCCCTAATACAACTATGCCGCGCTGTCTCTCCAGGTGCGGCCAAGTCGTTTTCCAGCAAATACACGGGCTGCTCGCAGCACATTGAGCAGCTCGCCACCTTCCTCACGCCGCTGCTAAATGAAGACACCAGCCGCACCCGAGCCACGCCCCCTCACGGACCACATTAGCACCACAATACTCTCTGGCAAAGGGATTCTACACAATCAGCAATTCTACCGGAGAGGCACAAGGTCGAAAAATACAGAGCTTTCTGGAAGGTTTCAACGCACGGCACACGAATACAAGAGCATGAAACGAGACGCCACGGGAAAAGAAATACGATTATTACGGAATAAGGTTTTTAGAAATGATCTTCATTTTATAAAATTCAGTTTGGGACAACAAATGGAATGAGGCTAGTACGTTTCCCACAGCAAAAGTCTTATATTGAGTGGCAAAATTCCGTACCAGTGATTTAAATCAATTATTAGAGGTCATTAAAGCTTGATTACAAAATACAGCTAAATTAATCATTAAATTCAAAGAGCTACAAAACAATGTGTTCTGAGGTCTTTCAATAATGTAAATCAAGTTCCTTAGTAATTACACACAGTAAATGTGAATCAATGAAAAATTTAGAATATATCATAGACACTCATTGCTACAGTCTGTAACGCCGCTACCCTTTGAACACAAAAATGGAAAATATAAATCTAGTCCTCACACCCCGATACAAGCCCCAAGCCTAGGATCCAAATTTCATAAAAAAAGAAAAAAAGGCCCTCTGTACTAACATTGCATGACTAGTAGCAAGTAGACTCAAAAGAAAGTAATATAAAAAGAAATATAAAGGAATCTTGGTAGCAAAGTAACTTAATGTTTTAAAGAAGAATAAAAAAGAAATAGAATCCATTAGTTTCAAGATAAAATAATAGTAGACCGCAAAGCAGTAGATTTTTTGATCACAGAGTATAACAACTGACCTCAAAGAATACTCCTTGTAAGTACTCTTTTAGGACTCTACGAAATACGGAAGCTGACGTTGTACATTGTCAATGTACTTCTGGCGCTTGCCTTGTCGTGTCGTAACTGAACTTGTGCGCTCATACGTACTGTAGGTAGGCGATACGAGGTGATTTGTCACATTTTGAAGATTTGCGATCTGCTAGAAACGATGAAAACTGAAAGAGGTAAATCAGCAACTTTGAAAATATCTTTGAAGTAAATCAAGCTAGGAAAATAACCGATTATATTGTCTTAATTTGTTTATGATCAACGAAAGACTGAACTTATACACAATGCGATAACAATTAATAGTTCAACTGATAGGAAGTGATGAGTAGTGTAAAATGTGAGGAATATACCAAAACTGCTTTAAAGTAAATAGCATGCGATGATAGGAAGTGCATAAACTAGAAGAAACCAACTTAAAGTGAATTTACCGTGTTTGACATTTCTTGCAACCCATTTAATATTACGTGCTCATGAAACATTTATCTGTGCAAGAACATAGATTATCAACAGAGCACAGCATTCATATATATTCTTCCGCACTCTAGAAAGTTATCGTACTAATTCAGACTATTTTGCTCAAGCGAATTGTAAACTTTCATAGATAAACTCTGGATGTATATAGACTGTAATCATGATTAGGGCAATAATCTCACTTTTCATGCAATTACGTACACGTCGGGGACCAAATATTCATTTAAGTAAGCAGGTACAACTAACATGCACTCGGTGCAAATACAGTGCAGCAAGATAATTCTTTATTGTGAGTTTCCTCGCAAACATTCTACCGTGAGCCAGCCGGAGCCTGAGCACCATTCATTAACAATCAATCAGTATAAAAGGGGAAGTTACAAGTCGTGGCAATATAACTACGCTAAATATAAATGCTGCTACATGTTGTGGATCGCGTGTTAAAACTGATCTTCTCGTGTAGCTAAAGTAAAACTGATCTTCTCGTGCAGCTAAAGTAAGGTACAGTGAGTCAATAAAAGATGATGAGCATATAATCATCATCATCGTCATCATCATCATCATTTAAGACTGATTATGCCTTTCAGCGTTCAGTCTGGAGCATAATCCCCGTTATAAAATTCCTCCATTATCCCCTGTTCAGTGCTAACATTGGTGCCTCTTCTGATGTTAAGCCTATTACTTCAAAATCATTCTTAAATGAATCCAGGTCTACCCCGACTCCTCCTACCCTCTACTGCTGAACCCATGAGTCTCTTGGGTAACCTTGCTTCTCCCATGCGTGTAACATGACCCCACCATCTAAGCCAGTTCGCCCTGACTGCTACATCTATAGAGTTCATTCCCGGTTTTTCTTTGATTTCCTCATTTTGGACACCCTCCTTCCATTGTTCCCATCTACTAGTACCTGCAATCATCCTAGCTTCTTTCATATCCGTAACCTCAACCTTATTGCTAAGGTAACCTGAATCCACCCAGCTTTCCCTCCCATAGAACAAAGTTGGTCGGTGAACAGATAACTTAGTCTTGGTATTGACTTCCTTCTTGCAGAAGCGAGCAGATCGTAGCTCAGCGCTAACTGCATTAACTTTGCTACACCTCGCTTCCAGTTCTTTCACTATGTTGCCATCCTGTGAGAATGTGCATCCTAAGTACTTAAAACCGTCCACCTGTTCTAACTTTGTTCCTCCTATTTGGCACTCAATCCGTTTAAATCTCTTTCACACTCACATTACTTTCGTTTTGGAGATGCTAATCTTCATACCACAGTCATTACATTTCTGATCTAGCTCTGAAATATTACTTTGCAAACTTTCAATCGAATCTGCCATCACAACTAAGTCATTCACATATGCGAGACTGCTTATTTTGTGTTCACATATCTTAATCTCACCCAGCCAGTCTATTGTTCTCAACATATGATCCATAAATAATATGAACAACAGTGGAGACAGGTTGCAGCCTTGTCTTACCACTGAAACTACTCTGAACCATGAACTCAATTGACCGTCAACTCTAACTGCTGCCTGACTATCTATATGAAGACCTTTAATTGCTTGCAGAAGTTTGCCTCCTATTCCTTAATCACGTAGAACAAACAATAACTTCCTCCTAGGAACCCGGTCATATGCCTTTTCTAGATCTATAAGGTATAAATACAATTCCCAGTTCCACTCATAACATTTCTCCATTATTTGCCGTAAGCTAAAGATCTGGTCCCGACAACCTCTAAGAGGCCTAAACCCACACTGATTTTCATCCAATTTGTCCTCAACTAATACTCGCACTTTCCTTTCAACAATACCTGAGAAGATTTTACCCACAACGTTGATTAAAGAGATCCCTCTGTAGTTGTTACAATCTTTCCTGTTTCTAAGTTTAAAGATTGGTGTCGTTACTGGTTTCGTCCAGTCTGATGGAACCTGTCCCGACTCCCACGCCATTTCAATTATCCTGTGTAGCCATTTAAGACCTGACATTCCACTGTATTTGATGAGTTCCGACTTAATTTCATCCACACCAGCCGCTTTATTGCACTGCAATCTATAGGCCATTTTCTCCACTTCCTCAAATGTGATCCTATTTCCATCATCATTCCTATCCCATTGTACATCGAAATCTGAAACATTACTGATAGTATTTTCACCTACATTGAGCAACTATTCAAAATATTCCCTCCATCCGCCCAAGGCATCAACAGGATTCACCAGCAGTTTTCCTGACCTGTCCAAAATACTTGTCATTTCCTTCTTACCTCCCTTTCGAAGACTGCTAATTACACTCCAGAATGGTTTTCCAGCAGCTTGACCCAAAGTCTCCAATCTGTTTCCAAAGTCTTCCGAAGATTTTTTCTTGGATGCTGCAGTTATCTGTTTGGCTTTGTTTCTATCTTCAATATAACTTTCTGTGTCTACCTGAGTTCTAGTATGTAGCCATTTTTGATACGCCTTCTTTTTCCTTTTACAGGCTGCCTTGACCGTGTCATTCCACCAAGCTGTTTGCTTCATCATACCTTTACACACTACTGTTCCAAGACATTCTTTAGCCACTTCTAGTACTGTGTCCCTGTACCTTGTCCATTCCTTTTCCAATGACTGTAATTGACTACATTCAACTAGCTGGTACCTTTCTGAGATCACTGTTACGTACTTGTGCCTGATTTCCTTATCCTGAAGTTTCTCCACTCTTATCCTCCTACATATAGACCTGACCTCCTGCACTTTCGGCCTCACAATACCAATTTCACTGCAGATTAAATAGTGATCAGTGTCATCAAAGAATCCCCTGAATACAGGTGTGTCCCTCACAGCCTTCCTGAATTACTGATCTCTTATTATGTAGCCAATGACAGATCTGGTTCCCCTGCCTTCCCAAGTATACCGGTGAATGTTCTTATGTTTAAAAGAGGAGTTTGTGATTACTAAGCCCACACTGGCACAGAAATCCAAGACTTGTTTCCAGTTCCTGTTGGGCTCCATATCCTCTCCAAATTTACCCATAACCTTTTCATACCCTTCTGTTAGATTTCCAATCCTGGCATTAAAATCAGCCACACTGTCCTTGTCCTTTACTCTAACAACTACATCACTGAGTGCGTCATAAAAACCATCCATCTTATTTTGATCTGTCCCTTCACAATGCGAATATACTGACACAAGCCTAATTTTCTTGCTATACACTGTCAAATCTATCCCCATCAGACGTTCGTTTACATACCTTATTGCAACTACGCTGGGTTCCATTTCTTTCCTGATGTAAAGCCCAACACCCCATTGTGCTATTCCTGCTTTGACTCCTGACAAGTAGACCTTGTACTCTTTCACTTTGCCGACCGGAGTGGCCTTTACGGTCACGGGTTCGAATCCTGCCTCGGGCATGGATGTGTGTGGTAAGTTAGGTTTAAGTATTTTTAAGTTCTAGGGGAATGATGACCTCAGAAGTTAAGTCCCGTAGTGCTCAGAGCCATTTCTCCCACTTCCTCTTCTTTCTTACCCCTTACCCGAATGTCAATAACAGCTAACACGTCCAACCCCATCTTACGTACAGCCTCTGCCAGCTCTACCTTCTTCCCAGAGTAGCCCCCATTGATATTAATAGCTCCCCATTTCGTTACCATTCGTTTGCCGAGTCGTATCTTAGGAGTCCCTGATTTGTCAATTAGAGGTGGGACTCCGTCACCTCCAAAGGTCCGAAGCATTTTCCTCTGATTGTTGCCAGCATCATATTTAAAGTACCAGGGAATCAGGTTGCTACCCTTGCTTGTCCCGGGTCCCACTGAATTTTACCCCTAACGGTTGAGGGACTAACCGGTGGATTTGGTAGTCTTTGAGGTCTGGGCACAAAGGTGACCACGACTCAGAATATTTCCGAAATGCCCAGCCTTATTCCAAAGTAACTGGTATCCCAACTGTCAGGACCACTTACTTGGCCACTCATACGTTGCCCTGTGGTTCATGAACTAAGACATGACAACAGGAACTCACACCATGAACCACCATGATGAGCATTTAAAACACATAAAATTAAACGTTGCAATGAAAAATGCTTGTCACAGAATCAACTTTCAAAACTATTGTTTCTTTCATTCTGAATCACAGGCATACTGTAAATATGTTCTCCACCAAGTAATTACATCTGTAGTAAAGGTATCACAGCCTTTGAAAAGGCATCTCTGCCGAGAGGTGCTGTAGCGAGTAGAAGGGGAAGCCATGAATAGGACAGCGCTGCTGCCTATTCTCGGAGGGTGTTCTCGATTGAAGCACACAAAGCTTCTTATTCTGTTCCTGTCGGCATTACCAGATAGCCTTCTGCGAGCGGCTTTAGCTCTTCCTTCCATATTTATAACTGTGGAGGACCGATGTAGTAACTTGCTTTAAATTTGCCTTCTCATTGTTATTCTCTAGCAACGGGTTACTAAAATAAAGTGAGACGGCGGCTCGTAACATGTAGTGTGTATATTAATACTGCTAACAACGTTTTCCAATATTTAGATGCCTTTACTTGCGTTCGAACGTAAAGTTCGTTGTTCATTGATGTAGTTAGCTTTCGATGAACATAGTACAGAATCGATTTTCCCTAAATCCATCCAAATAACAGGCTTGCTGAGTACATCCCACTTCCGTTTATTTAAATGTCCCCAGCAATTTATAATGCATCTGGAATTTTTTGTTACTCAGTTCTCTCTCATATATGGCCCAGTATGCCGTCTGTTTCACATACAAATAACTACTTTGTTTCTTTTATCAGTGATAATGGTTGAGTTAAGAAGCTAAGAAATCTATGATTTATTCACTTTCTCGTGTCACAGTGGAATTCATGTTACATATTCGATTATTTTCGCCGCAGTGTGTACCCTTTGCCGTCTGCAATTAACATGTGAGCCCTCACGCGTTCTGAACTTCCAGCATGAATACTAGTCAAAGCAAAGCACGCTTGCAACTAGTGTAAACCTTATAAGAGCTGCAATGAGCAGGAAGTATGATTACAGGTTACTGTGTAAGTAACGCCTTGGAGCTTGCGAGACTGCTGGCTGTTTATCATATCATGCTCGCCGTGACTGAATTGGATCTATATATTTCATATAGTAAGAAAGATAAATGGTAGATTATCTGTCGAGGCCGACTATCCTCATTACAGATGATACAAGGTGTATCCCCCATACGTTCTCAGAATCGGATGATAAACTTGCTTAAAGTAATAAAGATCATAAAATTAGCTTCAATATTGCTTTATCTCCTCTGTTATTTCCGTTGCTCAAAGCAAGTATTAACTAGAACTCGATTTGCTAATATTGTCAAATAGCAATTTAAATCATATCTTGTATCAAAACTTTAAGTAAAAAGTACTTATTCAGGATACTTTTCTGAATAGACATTTTCATATAACCGGAATGAGACACAAAACAATAGTTGGCTTGCATGTTGTAGCAGGGAGCATTGCACTGAATAAGAGGAACTATGAAAATTACAAGTAAATGTAAGTGCTGCAGTATTTAAAGTCAACAACCGAACACGTTCTCTCAATGAGACTAAACTAAGCAGAATTAGTGGAAGGTAAAAATAGCTCTAAGCATTATGGGACTTAACATCTGAGGTCATTAGTCCCCTAGAACGTAGAACTATTTAAACCTAACTAACCTAAGGACATCACACACATCCATGCCCGAGGCAGTCTTCGCACCGGCGACCGTAGCAGCAGCGTGGTTCCGGACTGAAGCGCCGAGAACCGCTCGGCCACAGCGGGCGGCATTGGAAGTTAAACAAAATTCAAAATTAAGTACATCTCTTAGAAACTACAGCAATCTACATCTTTTTGAACCTGCTACTATATTCATCTCTTGGTCCCTCTCTACAATGTCAATCGCGCACACTTCCCTCCAGCACTAAATTGGTGATCCCATTATCTCTCAGACGCATCCTGTCAACCGATCCTTTCATTTACAACCGATCCTTTCTTTTATTCATGTTGTGCAACAAATTTCTTGTGCCCCAGTTCTGTTCAGTACCTCCTCGTTAGATACTGACCTTCTAATCTTCAGTATTCTTCTACAGCACCACATTTCGAAAACTTCTATTCTCTTCCTCTTTGAATATCTTATCGTCCACGTTTCATTTCCATACAAGGCTAAATTACAAACAAATAGCTTCAGAAGAGACTTCGAAACATTTATTTCTATAGTCGTTGTTAACAAATTTCTCTTCTTCAGATACACTTCTACTGCCATTTGCAGCCTACATTTTGTAATATACTCTCTACTACCTCCGTCTCTGTTATTTTGCTGCACAAATAGCAAAACTCATCTACTACTTTAAGTGTCTCGTTTCTTAATCTAATTCCATCACCAACACCCGATTTAATTCGACTACTTTCAGTTACCCTTATTTTGATTTTTTGAGTTAATCTTTCATCTTCCTTTCAAGACACTATTCAGTCTTTTTAATTTCCCTTCCAGGTCCTTTACTTTCTGTGACAAAACTCTTCCTGAACCTTAATTCCTTCCCCAAATTTTTCTTTCGTTTACTTTGCTGCTTGGTCAGTGAACCGACTACATAACACCGGGGTAGGCTACAATTGTTTCACTTCCTTCTCTACCACAGCATCCCTTTCATGCCTTCGACTCCTACAATTTTCGTCTGGCTTCTGTAAAAGTTGCAAATAGCCTGTCGCTCCCCGTGTTTTACCACTGCTGTCTTCATAATTTCAAAGCGTATGTGCCCACTAACATTCTCAAAATCTTTCTCTATGTCTATAAATGCTGTGTACATAGGTTTGCGGTTCATTGACGTATTTTCTAAGAGATATCTTACGGTCAGTATTTCTTCACGTGTTTCTACGTTTCCTCGGCGGCCTATTTCAGCTTTCCCAGGTAGGCCTCTACCTGTCTTCCATTCTTCTGTAATGAATCAGTGTTAGTATTTTGCAATAGTGGCTCATTGAACCGATATTCGGTAATATTCGCAACTGTCAGCATTAATTTTCTTTGGAATCGGTTTTATAACATTCTTCTTGTAGTTTTCGTTATGGCTAATTTTCCCAAGGGTATCAGTAGTCGTAAGGAAATGTCGCCTGTTCTAGGCCCTCGTTTCCACGTAGGTCCTCAGTAAATTTTTCCCCTTTTATCGTTTTTCCCATCTCAGTTTGTTCTACGTCCTCTCTTGTATAGACCCTCTACATACTCTTTCCCCCTTTCAGAATTCCCTTCTTTTCTTGGAACTTGTTCTCCATTTGAGCTGCTTCTCTTCCCTCAAACAGCTCGTTTTAAAACTGTCCTTTAGGCAGTATCTTTCTCCTGGTGAAATATGCTTCGGACTTCTTACACTTCTCCTCTAGTAATTTCTGCTTAGCTAGTTTGCTCTCACTGCCAATCTCATTTTTTGGAAGTTTGTATTATCTTTCGACAGTTTCATTGGCTGCATTTTTGTATTTTGTCCTTTCATTAGTTACATTCAATCTCCCATGTGGTATCCGAAGACTTCTACAAGGCCTTGTCCTTTTATCTGTTCGTTCCTTAGCTGACTTCGCCATTTCAGCTCTCAAAGCTAACCATTCGTCTTACACTGTATTTCTTTCCTCTGTTGCAATAATCGTTGCCTAAAGCTTTCTCTCCCTCAGAAATTCTCAACAATCTGTGGTTTTTTAAAATTACGCAGGTCTCGTCTCCTTAATTTCCTACTTTTTTACAGATTCTCCAGTTTTCATTTACTGTTCATAACAAATTCTTTATGGTCAGAGTTCACAATCGCCGCAGAAACTGTCTCACAGTTTACAATCTGTTTCCGAATTTTGTATGTTACTGTTGTATGTGCAATATGAAATCTTCCGGCATCTTCAAATCTCTTCCAATTACAAAACCTTTTTCATGATTGTTAAACGATGACTAAATTACGTTTTGAGCAAAATTTAACCAGGTCGCTTCCTTTTGTATTTATTTTCCCCAGTCCATATTCATCTAATATTTTTCCTTCTCTTCCTTTTCCTTCTGCAGAATTCCAGTCATCGGTCAGAATTAAATTTGCGTGCCCCTTAACTATGTGAGTAATTTCTTTTATCTCATCATACATTGCTGCAGTATCTTATCGCATGATACGCTACATGGCAATAAACTTGTGTTACTGTGGTCGGTGTTGCCTTCGGATTGTCTTGCTGGGATAATGCACTCGCTATGCTCGTAGCGTATCTGTAGAGCATGTGCATTCATATTATCTATTTCTAAACTCAACTCTGCGTTATCTCTCTTTGACTGGGCACTTACAACCCTTTACCCTCTTGCCACCGAACTCTGCTAGATCTCACGACATCCAACATCAACCTACTTCACTTCCCATTTTAAATTTTTCAATCTATATGTCCGATTTAGAGGTCTAACATTCCACGCTCTGACCTGAAGAATGCCAATTTTGTGTCACCACAGTAGTCCACCTGGAGATCCGAATGGGTGACTATTTTACCCACAGAATACTTTATCTAAGAGGACGCTATCATCATTTAACCATGCAGTACAGCTGCATGCCGTCAGAAAAAAAAATACTGCTGTAATTTCTCCTTGTTTTCAATCTTTCGCAGTACCAACCCAGAATGTCCATAGTGTTTGGTTTTACAAGGCCAGATCGGGTTCCAAAAAAATAGTTCAAATGGCTCTCAGCGCTATGGGACTTAACATCGGAGGTCATCAGTCTCCTAGAACTTAGAGCTACTTAAACCTAACTAACCTAAGGGCATCACACACATCCATGCCCGAGGCAGGATTCGAACCTGTGACCGTAGCAGTCGCGCGGATAGGACCGAAGTGCCTAGAACCGCTCGGCCACCGCGGTCGGCGCCAGATCAGACAATCATATCTGTTGCCCTGCAAAAATTGAAAGTGCTGCTGCCCCTGTTCCGGAACGACACGTTTATCTCGCCTGTCAATACACATGCCTCCGTAGTGGTTGCAGCTACGGTACGGCTATTATTATCGTGAAGCCACACAGACCGCCCCACCACAGCAAAGTCCGTGTTTCATGGTGGACGGGCGTAGGGGGTGGAAGATGGAGGAATCGTTGTATCTTTAACGCAAGGAAATGTTGTCATCATGTCTCAAAGAAAATGTGAAACTTACTTGTAGCAGTAACATGGCGATAAATAATACTTAGTCACTGATGACTTTCACGAGGTCGTCAGGGACTCAAAATATGCGATACGACTGTGTAACTGATACCTGATTCGCGCAATTAGAATTGCCTTGCTCAGACATTATTGAAAGCGTGTTCACTGGAGGCTGTAAGCTTAATGATATGCTACTGAATTATAGAAATTATGATGTGGAGTCCAAAAGAATGAGTTCTCAACTGTAACGCAGAGAAATAAAACATAAATAAAGCACATGATAGAGAATAACGTAAAATTAAAAAGTTGTTACATTGATGTAGTGTTTTTATTTACTACTGAAGGAGTGAAGGAAGAACATTAGGAAGAAATTACAAATTTAGGATTGAGGCAAACTTTACTCAGTTATAGAGGCCTGGGGTGGTTATCCTCTACAGTAGAAGCGTTGAGCTAGGACGAAGATGTATTGTCAACATCTTCCCCATAGCGGTTTAAGGAAACATCATTAAAAGTGTGCTGGCGTACGCCTTCGCCAGAACACCGGTCGGCACCGGGACACATTGTATAGCTGGCGCTCAACTAGGCGCGCCCTTGACAAGGATGTTTGGAACGCGGATTTACTGTAAACTTCATACACTCGTAGTAATCCATTGTTGTTGTTGTTGTCGTTGCGGTCTTCAGTCCTGAGACTGGTTTGATGCAGTTCTCCATGCTACTCTATCCTATGCAAGCTTCTTCATCTCCCAGTACCTACTGCAGCCTACATCCTTCTGAATCTGCTTAGTGTATTCATTTCTTGGTCTCCCTCTACGATTTTTACCCTCCACGCTGCCCTCCAATACTAAATTGGTGATCCCTCGATGTCTCAGAACATGTCCTACCAACCGATCCCTTCTTCTAGTAAAGTTGTGCCACAAGCTCCTCTTCTCCCCAATTCTATTGAACACCTCCTCATTAGTTATGTCATCTACCCATCTAATCTTCAGCATTCTTCTGTAGCACCACATTTCGAAAGCTTCTATTCTCTTCTTGTTTAAACTATTTATCGTCCACGTTTCACTTCCATACATGGCTACACTCCATACAAATGCTTTCAGAAACGACTTCCCGACATTTAAATCTATACTCGATGATAACAAATTTTTCTTCTTCAGAAACGCTTTCCTCTGCCATCGCCAGTCTACATTTTATATCCACTCTACTTCGACCATCGTCAGTTATTTTGCTCCCCAAATAGCAAAACTCCTTTACTACTTTAAGTGCCTCATTTCCTAATCTAATTCCCTCACCCGACTTAATTCGACTACATTCCATTATCCTCGTTTAGCTTTTGTTGATGTTCATCTTATACCCTCCTTTCAAGACACTGTCCGTTCCGTTCAGCTGCTCTTCCAAGTCCTTTGCTGTCTCCGACAGAATTACAATGTCATCGGCGAACCTCAAAGTTTTTATTTCTTCTCCATGGAATTTAATACCTACTCCGAACTTTTCTTTTGTTTCCTTTATTGCTTGCTCAATATACAGATTGAATAACATCGGGGAGAGGCTACAACCCTGTCTCACTCCCTTCCCAACCACTGCTTCCCTTTCATGCCCCTCGACTCTTACAACTGCCATCGAGTTTCTGTACAAATTGTAAATAGCCTTTCGCTCCCTGTATTTTACCCCTGCCACCTTCAGAATTTGAAAAAGAGTATTCCAATCATCATTGTCAAAAGATTTCTCTAAGTCTACAAATGCTATAAACATATGTTTGCCTTTCCTTAATCTTTCTTCTAAGATAGGTCGTAGGGTCAGTATTGCCTCATGTGTTCCAATATTTCTACGCAATCCAAACTGATCTTCCCCGAGGTCGGCTTGTATCAGTTTTTCCATTCGTCTGTAATGTGTTCGCGTTAGTAGTTTACAGCTGTGACTTATTAAACTGATAGTTCGGTAATTTTAACATCTGTCAACACCTGCGTTCTTTGGGATTGGAATTATTATATTCTTCTTGACGTCTGAGGGTATTTCGCCTGTTTGATACATCTTGCTCACCAGATGGTAGAGTTTTGTGAGGACTGGCCCTCCTAAGGCTGTCAGTAGTTCTAATGGAATGTTGTCTACTCTGGGAGCCTTGTTTCGACTCAGGTCTTTCAGTGCTTTGTCAAACTCTTTACGCAGTATCATATCTCCCATATCATCTTCATCTACATCCTCTTCCATTTCCATAATATTGTCCTCAAGTACATCGCCCTCGTATAGACCCTCTATATACTCCTTCCACCTTTCTGCTTTCCCTTCTTTGCTTAGAACTTGGTTACCATCAAAGCTCTTGATATTCATACTTCTCCTCTCTCCAAAGGTATCTTTAATTTTCCTGTAAGCAGTATCTATTTTCCCCCTAGTGAGATAAGCCTCTATATCCTTACATTTGCCTTCTAGCCATCCGTGCTTAGCCATTTTGCACTTCCTGTCCAACTCATTTTTGAGACGTTTGTATTCCTTTTTGCCTGCTTCATTTACTGCATTTTTATACTTCTCCTTTCATCAATTAAATTCAATATCTCTTCTGTTACCCAAGGGTTTCTACTAGCCCTCGTCTTTTTACCTATTTTACCCTCTGCTGCCTTGACTGTTTCATCCCTCAAAGCTACAGATTCTTCTTCTACTGTATTTCTTTCCCCCATTCCTGTCAATTGTTCTCTTATGCTCTCCCTGAAACTCTGTACAACCTCTGGTTCTTTCCGTTTATCCAGGTCCCATCTCCTTAAATTCCCACCTTTTTGCAGTTTCTTCAGTTTTAATCTACGGTTCATAACCAACAGATTGTGGTCAGAATCCACACCTGCCGCTGGAAATGTCTTACAATTTTAAACCTGGTTCCTGAATCTCTGCCTTACCATTATATAATCTATCTGATACCTTTTAGCATCTCCAGGGTTCTTCCAGGTATACAACCGTCTTTCATGATTCTTGAACCAAGTGTTAGCTATGATTAAGTTATGCTCTGCGCAAAATTCTGCCATACGGCTTCCTCTTTCATTTCTTAGCCCCAATCCATATTCACTTACTATGTTTCCTTCTCTCCCGTTTCCTACTGACGAATTCCAGTCACCCATGAGTATTAAATTTTCGTCTTCCTTCACTACCTGAATAATTTCTTTTATCTCATCACACATTTCATCAATTTCTTCGTCATCTGCAGAGCTAGTTGGCATATAAACTTGTACTACTGTAGTAGGCGTGGGCTTTGTGTCTATCTTGGCCACAATAATGCGTTCACTATGCTGTTTGTAGTAGCTTACCAGCACTCCTATTTTTTTATTCATTATTAAACCTACTCCTGCATTACCCCTATTTGCTTTTGAATTTATAACCCTGTATTCACCTGGCCAAAAGTCTTGTTCCTCCTGCCACCGAACTTCACTAATTCCCACTATATCTAACTTTAACCTATCCATTTCCCTTTTTAAATTTTCTAACCTACCTGCCCGATTAAGGGATCTGGCATTCCACGCTCCGATCCGTAGAACGCCAGTTTTCTTTCTCCTGATAACGACGTCCTCTTCAGTAGTCCCCGGCCGGAGATCCGACTGGGGGACTATTTTACCTCCGGAATATTTTACCCAAGAGGACGCCATCATCATTTAATCATACAGTAAAGCTGCACGTCTTCGGGAAAAATTACGGCTGTAGTTTCCCCTTGCTTTCAGCCGTTCGCAGTACCAGAACAGCAAGGCCATTTTGGTTAGTGTTACAAGGCCAGATCAGTCAATCATCCAGACTGTTGCCCCTGCAACTACTGAAAAGGCTGCAGCCCCTCTTCAGGAACCACACGTTTGTCTGGCCTCTCAACAGTTACCCCTCCGTTGTGGTTGCACCTACGGTACGGCACGGCTATCTGTATCGTTGAGGCACGCAAGCCTCCCCACCAACAGCAAGGTCCATGGTTCATGGGGGGAGGTAGTAATCCATGAGGACAGCAAAATGTATAAGCAGTAGCGCGTACTTCTCAAGCGTTACTGAGAAAATCGCAAGTTAATTCCGGTCGTCAAATATATATATGTGCGTGGCCATTTTAACCATTCTAATAAAAAAGCGGAGCGAACGGATGAACGAAAAAACTGAACGGATGTCATCGGACGTCCGCCCTGAACAAATTCTGGGAACAATATAGAACGAAATGTATTTTAAAAAAATGTGGTTGGCGTTCAAGCCGTTAGATCGCTGGATGGAGTTCAGTTCATCAGTTTTTTTTTTTTTTATTTTCAACACAGTCATTTTCTTTACTATTTATATTACAATCGATAAAATGGGAAAAATACGTGTAATCGGATGGACTTTTATTAAATTTACAATGTTATTAGGCAGTCTACTGATTTTTACTATCACAAATAATATAATATTCATAACTATCGACTAGTAAACGACCAAACACATAAAGTGATACTGAAAATGTATTACACGTATTTCCCCATTATATCAATTGTAATACAAATAGTAAAGAAAATGTCTGTGTTGAAAATAAAAAAAACTGACCAACGGAAGTCGGTCCAGCGATCCAGCTTGAACGCCAACCACTTTTTAAAAGAAAACTTTTCTATGTTATTGGTTGAATTTGTTCAGGGCGGACGTCCGGTGATACCCGTTCAGTTTGTTCGATGGTCCGTTCGCTCAGTTCTTTTATTAGAAAGGAAAGCTGACCCTCTGACCGAACACGCTGAGCTACCGTGCCGCCACCGTTCGGTTTCAGCCGCTTTATGGTTAAAATGCCCACGCACAGATATATATTTGACGACCGACATTATCTTGCGATTTTCTCAGTAGCGCTTGAGAAGTACGCGCTACAGCTTACACATTTTGTTGTCCTCATGGTGTACTACGAGTGTACGAAGTTTGCTGTAATCCGCGTTCCAAACGTCGTAGCCGCCCCTTGTCCGTACCTCAGTAGGTAGCATCAGGACTCAGTTCAAGACTCAAAACTTAACAATTAGTTAATGTTACTTGATTGCTGTTAACCACAGAACTTCACTTTGGACATCACTGAAGTTAAGTATTCAATTGGTTCCGTAGTGAAGCGTATTTTAACTATGTGTGCACTTCAGATTGGACATCACTGGAGTTAGGTACTGAATTGGTTTCTTTAATAAAGTGTATGATAACCACGTGAGCATTTTGTGTTGTACTGAGAGGAAACTGGCCACCCACCTATCATACCACCCTCTCCTCATCCTATCAGGAACCACAAAACATTATAAGACTGCACAGTGACAACAAAAAGCGACATTTCGAAGTAGAAAACAAGCTCCAACACTCATAGCATCGCCTATAGATGTCGGTTACCGCTGAAACAACCAGTGTTTTTTAAGCCGACTGTTAAAAGCGATAAAAACGACCTATTTTAGAAGTAACCAGTTTACGGTTCACTTCCAATAATAAACATAGACATGGCTCAGAGATTGAAACATTTTACGTTTTTCCCAAACTTCTGTGTTATACATTTGATGACACACAGAATGTTCAAAATGATCAAATGTGTGTGAAATCTTATGGGACTTTACTGCTAAGGTCATCAGTCCTTAAGCTTACACACTACTTAACCTAAATTATCCTAAGGACAAACACAGACACCCATGCCCGAGATAAATGTGATATTAAGAGGCGTGAATAGTTCAATTACAAAAGGTAATTACATGACTGTAGACCAATTCTGCAGAATAAGAATTCATCCGCTCGTACCTCAGTGGGTTTACAGAGCCGTAATCTTGTCATCTTATTTTACTTCACACGTCAGTCTGGCTCAAACTTTCTGCCAATACATTACACACTTGAATAAATTGGAGTGATAAGACTTGAAACATAAATCTGTTCCCACTGGTCACACACATGCATACAATAACGGGCCCCACCATGCAAACTCAGGGACAACATTCCAACATGAACAGCCAAAACAAGAAAATAAGGAGTCATGCAATAGTGGAACAAAAGCAGACCCAATTACAATTTTTCAAGATGAACAACTAAAACTAACAAATGAGCAAGAACTCAATAATAAGGTTACTCAGCTTATCGTGGATTTATGCAGTACTCCGTTGTCAATGCAGCCAAAGGGCAGTGACGTCTGTAAAGACCTCCAACCGTTGCTTTCATCGCCATTCTCTTTCGGACAACAGCAGTATTGTGCAACCGAAACGTTCCTAAAAGCAAAAGGGACCTCCTTTCCAAATCACAGCTTTTCAAACAACGGCTCCCAACTACAACTATGCCGCGCTATCTCTCCAGGTGCGGCCAGGTCCTTTTACAGCACATACCAGGTGATCAAAGAGTCACTATAAATTTGAAAACTTAATAAACCACGGAATAATGTAGAAGGAGAGGTAAAAACTGACACACACTCTAGGAACGACATGGAGTTTTCTTAGGGAAAAAAAAAAACTAAGTTCACAAAATGTCCGACAGATGGCGCTGGACAGCAAAACGTTGTTTAGACGATAGACCCCGTAGTGGTCGACCGAGCACAAGGCGTAATGCTGCTGAGACAGTTCAGGAAGAAATGGAGACTGTAGTGGGCTCGCCTACGCGCGGGGAAGTCAGCGCTCGTGCAGTCGCACGTCGCACCGGCATTCCATACTCTACTGTTTGGTTGGCACTTAGGCATACCCTCCGATGCTATCCGTACAAAATCCATTGGCATCACGAACTGTTACCTGGCGATTTAGTGAAGTGGAGGGCATTTGCGGTGTGGGCGTTACAAAAGATGGCGGAAGATGACGATTAGTTGAGTAACGTGTTGCGGACCGACGAAGCTCATTTCACGCTCCGGGGGTCTGTCAACGCCCATAACTGCAGAATTTGGGCTACCGAAAACCCTAGCACTGTCGTGGAAACGCCATTACACGACGAGAAAGTCACGGTATGGGTTGGATTTACCACATTTACCGTTATCGGGCCTTTTTTCTTCGAGGAAATGCGTGATTCTGGTTTTGTAACTGCTAACGTGACGGGTGAGAGGTACGCCGATATGTTACAGAATCGCATCATCCCAAGCCTGGCTGATAAACACCTGCTGGAACGTACGATGTTCATGTAGGATGGCGCTCCACCGCATATTGCTAGAGGCGTGAAGATCTCTTGCGCGCGTCGTTTGGTGATGATCGTGTGCCCAGCCGCCACTTTCGTCACACTTGGCCTCCCAGGTCCCCGTACCTCAGTCCGTGCGATTATTGGCTTTGGGGTTACCTGAAGTCGCAAGTGCATCGTGATCGACTGACATCTCTAGGGATGTTGAAAGACAACATCCGACGCCAATGCCTCACCATAACCCAGGACATGCTTTACAGTGCTGTCCACAACTTTATTCCTCGACTACAGCAATTGTTGAGGAATGATGGTGGACATATTGAGCATATTCTGTAAAGAACATCGTCTTTGCTTTGTCTTACTTTGTTATGCCAATTATTGCTATTCTGATCAGATGAAGCGCCATCTGTCGGAAATTTTTTGAACTTTTGTATTTTTTTGGTTCTAATGAAACCCCATGTCATTCCAAGCATGTGTGTCAATTGGTACCCCTCTATCTACATTATTCGGTGATTTATTCAGTTTTCAAATTTGTACTGACTTTTTGATCACGTGGTACATGGGCCGCTCCCAGCACACGGACCAGCTCGCCACCTTACTCGTGCTGCTGCTAACTCAAGACACCACCCCTGCCGGAGTCAAGCCGCCTCACGGACCGGATTAGCACCACAAGACTCTCTGGCAAAGGGATTCTATACAATCAGCAATTCTACCAGAGAGGCACAAATTCGAAAAGTACAGAGTTTTGTGGAATGTTTCAACGCATGAACGGAGAAGCCACGGGGAAACTAATACGATTATTACGGAATAAAGTTTTTGGAAGTGATCTACATTATATAAAATACAGTTAGGGACAACATATAGAATGAGGCTAATACGTTTCCCAAAGCAAGAGTCTGTTTTTGAGTGGCAAATTCCTCAGCAGTGATTTAAATCATTTGTTAGTGGTCATTAAAGCTTGATTACAAATACACCTAAATTAATCATTAAATTCAAAGAGCAACAAAAAAGTGGGATCTCAGGTCTTTTAATAACGTAAATCAACTTCCTTAGTAATTACACACAGTAAACGTGAATCAATGAAAAATTTAGAATATATCATAGAAACACTGTAACCTCCCCACAAATTTCAATACATAATATTAAATAATATTCACGTTTAGTGTAACCTCAAAACACAAAAATTTCTTAGCTTCTCAACACTAAATAATTATAATTATGTCGTTCACATTCAGTGTACCGTCCCAACAAAAAATAAATTCAGTAACCTGGTGATAATACAATGTAACTAACCTCTCAATTAAATTGTCGCTCACTTATAACTTTTCAATAATTGACTGTGAATTTAAGCCGGTAAATTTTGGACGTCAGCAGTGCTGAGTCACGGCTCTGAAAGATCATTCTGAATAAAAAGAGAAAAATTCTTACCTCCATGAAGTCGCCGGATAATGCATATATATCTGTTCTTACAATAAATTTTTCTGGCACAGCCCTGTGTAATGCTGGCCGATAGATTTGTCATTTATGAAAGGGAAACAACTGATTTTTCTGTTGCAGTAATCGGGATTATCATGGATTGGAGATATTAGTAAACTTTTTTAAATTGAAATGAATGGTTGTTAAAAAATTGCTTTATATGAGAAAGATTATTATTAGGACATTTTCAAAACATTTTCATGGGATTTGAGACAACATTACTACATATGCGCGAGGCTGCTTTTTACCTTATACAATAATACTCAGGCTCCGGCATCGCTGCACCGCGACTGGACCAGTCAACACGATACACCAGACCAGACCAGAGCAGACTGCTGACTAGCCAAAACTTACTGCTACAGCTGCACAGATCCTACTGCAGTCAACACAGCTCTCTGGTCAGAGACTCTCTTATACCTTGCATATCGCAGGCAGCGCATGAGCAATACATCGAATTTACATCTGCCCGGACCTCTTACATAACCCTCCACTGGGGGGGGGGGGGGCAAAAATTTGGCAGCGATGGTGAGTCAATTGGACTTGCCATGATCAACAAATTTTTCTATAATCTACTTAATTAACTAAGTTTACAGTCACAGATTATATGCACATATATAAGTGCAGAACATGAAATAAAATAGAGTGCACATGCACTGAGTACAGAACATATCAAGAAATAACAAAACGTATATGCAATGAGTACAAAACATATTAACAAATGACATAAAGTGCACACACACTGTACACATTTTTTACCATTTTACAAGAACTAGGAAAGGAAAGGGAAGGATTGCATCATGGTTGTAGCACAGTAGGTTGCACGTAGCTGCACTGAAAGTCCATATCTTTCTACAGAAGCACAACACCAAGTGAGACAATCTGATGTTCTCTTCCCTGAAGTATTAATCAGTGTAGCTAAGACACTGAAATGTTGTATTAATATTCAATGTTATCATTTTGGTAGTACGTTAGGTACACCAAACAGTGAGACCATAATAACATCTTCATCGTTCAAGGTGGTGGACAGCATGATGTGTCAACACCACATTCTTGTAGAATCCATACTCTTTCACCAACGTAGAATTAGTGCAAAATCCAAATATAGTGCTCCATGATCATGAGGATGGACAGGACAAACGGATATCGCAGTAATTTCTGGTAATTAGGTCAGAAGGTGAAGGACATTAAGTCTTATGCTAGTCATCATTGACAATTACACTAGTCTATTAACCGATTTGAGTAATTGTTGGCACTAATTGCCTAGTTACTAAACATTTCTGTACTATGTATGGAGTATTACATAACATTATTCTTAAGTCATCTGATTACAGTAAATATTGGCACTCATTGGCCAGTTACAAACCATTTTTATGCATTATTCAGAAGTGATCATTCAAAGCAAGAGTTAATTACTGGCATAGCATTTACGTAATTCATCTAATTATAGTAATCATTGGCATTCATTGGCCAGTTACTAAACATGTAGCAAGTATTGAATATTCCAAAACACTATTCATAACTCATCTGATTGTGGTAATTATTGGTACTCATTGGCCAGTTACAAAGTATTCATATAGTTTTATAAAACATTATTCAGTATTATACAGAGGTCATCATTCAAAATGAGAGTTAATTATTGGCATAGCATTTATAGAGTACAACAAAAATATTATTTACAGAAATTATTGGCATAGCATTTATGCATTATTACAAAACATCATTCAGTATTACTTAGAACTCATCATTCAAGTGACATAGGACATATTTAAAATGTAACACACTGTAACTATTACTCAAGGTCTGTGGTCCAATAGTACATAGATATAATGGATACAATACATCTGAGAAATTTGTATTATATTTAGAACTAGAAATATCTCTGAAACTGGTAGCATTATTTGGGACTGGTAATACATTCTTTTGTGCTAGCAATGCATTTTGTTGAGATCGATAATTAATTGCTGGGGCATGAAAGTATTTGCTTTTGACTTATTGCTGGAAATAAGGATTAATAACGTCATTCATCATGAGTCAGCTGTGGCAAGCTTATGGAACAAGTAGAGTACATGTGATCACATTCATGAATGACATACACAAATGGGCAAAAAAAATCCATGTGCTTGAACAGGTTTAATGATTACCTGCTTATAGCACATTAATTTCATGAATAGCTTCTCCTGAAAAAAATACAAAATGGATTATTAAGCTGAAAGAAGAAACGCATATTATGCTGAAAAGTAGTGAACTTCGAATTAACATGTAATGAAACGGGTACTCAATATGTATGTACTCTAGCTGTCCTTTCCAATAGATTCAGTAATTATACCATGCGACATAAGACATACTGTCAAAACGAACTGCAACAAATACTTAAATAACAACATAGCATCTCTTAACTAATAGTAAATATATAATCTTCATCATTATCCTCATCTGCAAAGAAAAACTTCATTATTCTTATTACCATAACTTCATTACTATCATCATCTGCAAAGAAAAACTTCATTATTCATATTAGCATATTCTTCATGTAACTGTTCATCATCATTCATTATCATCTGCAAAAAAGACACTTCATTATTCATTATTCATATTACCATTTACTTCATACAACTATTCATAGTATAGAGTTTCTTATTTCTATCATATTTCATCACTAAAACTAAGATGTGTAGTTCTGTCTGACAGCCTGCGTCAATCGCCTCGTATTCTGAAAGAAAAATAATTGGTTAAGACTGCTATCATACCATGTGTATAGTATATTCTTGTTGATGCTTGTTACTTCTGATCCATTTACTCTTCGTGACAAGATATTGCATTTTCTTTCCTTCATACTGATGGTGAAATTTCCATTTCATAGTAATTCACTCTGGTTTGTTTAAGTTATTTCTTTTACACGTTATTGCTTTCTGAAAATGATGAATAAGGATTAATATCATGCATTTAAATCATATACTCATTAAATAAAAACTTGTTTCTAGTGATACAATTAAGAATGCAGCATAGCATGACAGAAAACGTGTTATGTCAAAAACATAGACAGTTTTCAAGTGCAAAAAAAAAAAAAAATTACACAGAGTATCATAATGTAGTAGCACAAAGAATGTAAAATAGTGACGATGTTGAGATATCATAAGGAAAAATGTCAAAGTCAACAGGTATTTGTTATATCTTAAAGATTACGTAGTGCACACTAATAAAACAGGAAAACAATCATACACACACGAAAAATGGAAAATGTGCATGGTCTGATTTGTAACGACAAGAAAAGCGACCTGCTAACCTTACCTTGCCGGGCACTTGCCAAGAAAAAATATGATAATCATCAGTAAGTAATTACATAGATAGAATTGCATAATTGGTCATAAAATATGTAAGTTTATCTGGAAAAATGTGCACGGTCTGATGTGTAACGACGAGAAAAAACGACCTGCTAACCTTACCTTGCCGGGCACTTGTCAAGAAAAATATGATAATCATCAGTAAGTGTTCATATAAATATAATTGCATAAGTGGTCATATAAGAATCACGAAATGGCATTACAGTGTGATAAATCATAAAGTATGTTCATTCAATAAAGGGTTTAATATTGAAGACATGGGGATTGCCCTTGCTTTTTCTGGTTCTCAAAGTTTCGACGTGTACTACATTGGGGTGAGGAATGCTGCGAATTCGATATAGACCTGCGTATAGAAGCTCAAATTTACTGCATCTACTCTTTCCTCTGTTGGATAAATAGTGTGTACGTACTAATATGTTCTGTCCAACGTGAAAGTCACGGCGTGTACAAACCTGTTTTTGCTGTCTTCTCCGGCGCTCTGCGGCATGTTTGATGTTGTTGAGTGCAATGTCAATTATTTCATGGTGGCGTACTCGACGAGATGTAGGAAAAGAGACTAGTTCTTTAATTTTGTTGGGTGGTTCAACATTTTTTAATACAATATTTGGAGATAGCATAGTAGATTCATTTGGTATGGAGTTAATTACATCCTGGAATGACAGTATGTGTGTATTCCAATCAATATGTTTTTTATGGCAGTATATTCTACATAGTTTACCAATTTCTTTCATTAGTCGTTCACAAGGGTTCGAAGAAGCATGGTATCTGGATATATAGATCGAAGAAATGTTTCTAGCTCGTAACATACATGTCCATATAGCAGATCGAAATTGTGGTCCATTGTCGGAAATTACTTTCAATACATGCCCTACACGGAATAGAAAATGTTTTACAAATGCTTTCGAAACAGTTTTAGCAGTAGCTATGCGTAACGGAGTGAAGGTAACAAATTTTGAAGTGAGTTCAACAACGACAAAGATGTAGCAAAAACCTCTATTAGTTCTGGGAATCGGACCAAAAATGTACAGCGGCCATGTGTCTCAATTTAACGGGTACAATGGGATGTAACGGAGGAGTACGTGAAGTCGTGTCTGATTTAGCTTTCTGGCAGATTTTACACGACGCTAAAACTCGTGAATATGTTTCTCCATGTTGGCAAAATAACAGTTCTGTCTCAGTATAAGAAAACATTTTCTGGCTCCGTAATGTGCGTAACTTAAATGAGTATACCAAATTAATTTGTTAACAAGCTCGTTAGGAATGCATAGTAACCAGTTGTTGCTGTCAGGGTGAGAGCGGCGAACCAGAATGTTATTGCGTACAGTGTAATGGTTTCTAATGGTAACATTATTCCTATCTTCCCAAAGGTGTTTAATTTCTTTCCATACGTTGTCTTTACTCTGCTCTTGTGCTATATCTCGTAATGACGACGAAATGAAATTTTCAAATGCAACTTGCTGAATATACATGACGCTAAAATTTGCTTGGCAGAAGTTGGTTGCGATGTCTTGCTGATTGTTGCTGAGAAAACGGGATAGTGCGTCTGCTACAATATTTCGCGTACCGGGAATATGAACAATTGTAAAATTAAATTCCTGTAAATAAAGTTTCCATCTGCTTAACCTGTCATTTGTAAATTTTGCGGAAAGTAAAAACTGGATAACTCCATGATCTGTGTAAACGGTGGTATGTCTTCCATAAAGAAAGTGGCTAAATCTCGTAAATGCCCGTACAACACATAATGTTTCAAGTTCTGTAACTGAATAATTGCGTTCAGCAGGTGACAGAATGCGACTCGCAAAGGCGATGTTTTTAATTACTGTACAACCATCTTCAATTTCCTGAAAAATGTGTACGCCTAAAGCGGTGTTAGAACTGTCGGTGGCAATGGAAAAATTTCTAGTAAGATCTGGGTGTGATAAAAGAGGTGCATTCAACCAGGGATGTTTCAAAGTAACAAACGTAGCCTGTGCTTGGCTATCCCAGGACCAAATAGTGTTTTTACCTGTCAATTGACATAATATAGGGGTGTCTAAAGCAGAGTAATGAATAAATTTACGAAAAAAGTTAATTAATCCCAGATAGTTGCGTAATTGTTTTCTCGTCGTAGGTACAGTAATGTCACGTCAAGCTTGAAGTTTTTCCGGGTCAGGCGCAATGCCTTCTGCTGAAATTACATGTCCAAGAAATGTTATAGAAGTTTTGCCAAAGTGCGATTTGCTAAGTTTAACTGTGAGACCTTTACAGGGTGGGATGAAAATGAGGGTGAATGGATATCAATGATATTAATCAGCGATGACATTTCTGTCCTCAGTGAAGGTGAAGAAGTATCATAGGACGTGCTGAAACGAATGAACAGTCTGTTGTTGTTGTGGTCTTAAGTCCTGAAACTGGTTTGATGCTGCTCTCCATGCTACTCTATCCTGTGCAAGCTTCTTCATCTCCCAGTACCTACTGCAGCCTACATCCTTCTGATTCTGCTTGGTGTATTCATCTCTTGGTCTGCCTCTATGATTTTTACCCTCCACGCTGCCCTCCAATACTAAATTGGTGATCCCTTGATGCCTCAGAATATGTCCTACCAACCGATCCCTTCTTCTAGTCAAGATGTGCCACAAACTTCTCTTCTCCACAATCCTATTCAACACCTCCTCATTAGTTACGCGATCTACCCATCTAATCTTCAGCATTCTTCTGTAGCACCACATTTCAGAAGCTTCTATTCTCTTCTTGTCCAAACTGTTTATCGTCCATGTTTCACTTCCATACAAGGCTACACTCATACAAATACTTTCACAAATGACTTCCTGACACTTAAATCTATACTCGATGTTAACAAATTTCTCTTCTTCAGAAACGCTTTTCTTGCCATTGCCAGTCTACATTTTATATCCTCTCTACTTCGACCATCATAAGTTATTTTACTCCCCAAATAGCAAAACTCCTTTACTACTTTAAGTTTCTCAATTCCTAATCTAATTCCCTCGGCATCACCCGAGTCAACTCGACTACATTCCATTATCCTCGTTTTGCTTTTGTTGATGTTCATCTTATACCCTCCTTTCAAGACACTGTCCATTCCATTCAACTGCTCTTCCAAGTCCTTTGCTGTCTCCGACAGAATTACAATGTCATTGGCGAACCTGAAAGTTTTTATTTCTTCTCCATGGATTTTAATACCCACTCCGAATTTTTCTTTCGTTTCCTTCACTGCTTGCTCAATATACAGAGTGAATAACACCGGGGAGAGACTGCAAACCCTGTCTCACTGCCTTCCCAACCACTGCTTCCCTTTCATGTCCCTCGTCTCTTATAACTGCCACCTGGTTTCTGTACAAATTGTAAATAGCCTTTCGCTCCCTATATTTTACCCCCGCTACCTTCAGAATTTGAAAGAGCGTATTCCAGTCAACATTGTCAAAAGCTTTCTCTAAGTCTACAAATGCTAGAAACGTAGGTTTGCCTTTCCTTAATCTTTCTTCTAACATAAGTCGTTGGGTCAGTATTGCCTCACGTGTTCCAACATTTCTACGGAATCCAAACTGATCTTCCCCGAGGTCGGCTTCTACTAGTTTTTCCATTCGTCTGTAAAGAATCCGCGTTATTATTTTGCAGGCCTGACTTATTAAACTGATAGTTCGGTAATTTTCACATTTGTCAACACCTGCTTTCTTTGGGATTGGAATTATTATATTCTTCTTGAAGTCTGAGGGTGTTTCACCTGTGTCATACATCTTGCTCACCAGATGGTAGAGTTTTGTCAGGACTGGCTCTCCCAAGGCTGTCAGTAGTTCTAATGGAATGTTGTCTACTCCCAGGGCCTTCTTTCGACTCAGGTCTTTCAGTGCTCTGTCAAAATCTTCACGCAGTATTATATCTCCCATTTCATCTTCATCCATATTCTCTTCCATTTCCATAATATTGTCCTCAAGTACATCGCCCTTGTAAAGTCCCTCTATATACTCCTTCCACCTTTCTGCTTTCCCTTCTTTGCTTAGATCTGGGTTTCCATCTGAGCTTTTGATATTCATACAAGTGATTCTCTTTTCTCTGAAGGTCTCTTTAATTTTTCTGTAGGCTATCTTACCCCTAGTGAGATAGCCTCTACATCCTTACATTTGTCCCCTAGCCATCCCTGCTTAGCCATTTTGCACTTCCTGTCGATCTCATTTTTGAGACGCTTGTATCCCTTTTTGCCTGCTTCATTTACTGCATTTTTATATTTTCTCCTTTCATCAGTTAAATTCAATTTATCTTCTTTTACCCCAGGATTTATACCAGCCCTCGTCTTTTTACCTACTTGATCCTCTGCTGCCTTCACTACTTCATCCCTCAAAGCTACCCATTCTTCTTCTACTGAATTTCTTTCCCCCAGTCCTGTCAGTTGTTCCCTTATGCTCTCCCTGACAGTCCGTACAACCTCTGGTTTAGTCAGTTTATCCAGTTCCCATCTTCTTGAATTCCCACCTTTTAGCAATTTCTTCAGTTTTAATCTACAGGTCATAACCAATAGATTGTGGTCAGAGTCCACATCCGCCCCTGTAAATGTCATACAATTTAAAACCTGGTTCCTAAATCTCTGTCTTACCACTATATAATCTATCTGAAACCTGTCAGTATCTCCAGGCTTCATCCATGTGTACAAACTTCTTTTATGATTCTTGAACCAAGTGTTAGCTATGATTAAGTTATGCTCTGTGCAAAATTCTACCACGCGTCTACCTCTCTCATTTCTTACCCGCAATCCATATTCACCTACTACGTTTCCTTCTCTCGCTTTTCCTACTGCCATATTCCAGTTACCCATGACTATTAAATTTTCGTCTCCCTTCACAATCTGAATAATTTCTTTTATTTCATCATACATTTCTTCAATTTCTTCGTCATCTGCAGAGCTAGATTGCATATAAACTTCTACTACTGTAGTAGGCGTGGGCTTCGTATCTATCTTGGCCACAATAATGCGTTCACTATGCTGTTTGTAGTAGCTTACCCGCATTCCTATTTTTCTATCCGTTATTGAACCTACACCAACATTACCCCTATTCGATTTTGTGTTTATAACCCTGTAGTCACCTGACCAAAAGTCTTGTTCCTCCTGCCACCGAACTTCACTAATTCCTACTGTCTCTAACTGTAACCTATCCATTTCCCTTTTTAAATTTTCTAACCTACCTGCCTGATTAAGGAACCTGACATTCCACGTTCCGATCCGTAGAACGCCAGTTTTCTTTCTCCTGATAACGACATCCTCTTGAGTAGTCCCCGACCGGAGATCCGAATGGGGGACTATGTTACCTCCGGAATATTTTACCCAAGAGGACGCTATCATCATTTAACCGTACAGTAAAGCTGCATGCCTTCGGGAAAAATTACGGCTGTAGTTTCCCCTTGCTTTCAGCCGTCCGCAGTACCAGCACAGCAAGGCCGTTTTGCTTAGCGTTACAAGGCCAGATCAGTCAATCATCCAGGCTGTTGCCCTTACAACTACTGAAAAGGCTGCTGCCCCTCTTCAGGAACCACACGTTGGTCTGGCCTCTCAACAAATACCCCTCCGTTGTGGTAGCACCTACGGTGCGGCTATCTTTATCGCTGAGGCACGTAACCCTCCCCACAAACAGCAAGGTCCATGATTCATGGGGGGGACATATGTGAAACACACGGCATATGGCCCAGTATGCCGTGTGTTTCACATATAGATAACTACATTGTTTCTTTTACCAGTGGTAATAGTTGAGTCAAAATACTTAGGAATTCTATGATTTATTCACATATTCGATTATTTTCGCTGCAGTGTGTACACATTGGAATCCACAATTAAAATATGAGCCCTCACACGTTCTGTACTGCCAGCAGGAATACTAGTCAAAGCTTGGCACACTTGCAACTAGTGAAAACGTTTTAAGAGCTGCAATGAGCAGGAAGCATGCTTGCAGGCTACTGTGTAAGTAACGCCTTGAAGCTTCCGAGCCTGCTGTCTGCTTATCATATCATGCTCGCCGTGACTAAATTGGATATACATATTTCATATTGCAAGACAGAAAGATGCTAGATTAGCTGGCGAGGTCAAATAGCCTCATTGCACATGATTCGTCTACAAGGTTGATCCTCCATACGTTCTCAGAATCAGATTATAACCTTGCTTGAAGTAACAGAGATCATGAAATGTCCTTAAATATTGCTTTATCCCCTCTGTAATTTCCGTTTCACAAAGCATGTATTAACTAGAACTGGATTTGGTAATATTGTCAAACTGCATCTTAAATCATATTTTGTATCTAAGCTTTAAGTAAAAAAGTTACTTATTCAGGATACTTTTGTGAATAGAAATTTTCATATAATTAGAATGAGACACAAAACAATAGTTGGTTTACATGTTTTAGCAGGGAGCATTGCACTGCATAAGAGGAACTATGAAAATTACGTGTTAATGTAAGTGCTGCAGTATTTAAAGTTAACAACCGAACACGTTCTCTCAATGAGGCTAAACTAAGCGGATTTAGTGGAAGTTAAAAATAGCTCTAAGCATTATGGGACTTAACATCTGATGTCATCAGTTCCCTAGACTTAGAACTACCTAAACCTGACTAACCCAAGGATATCACAGACATCCATGCCCGAGGCAGTCTTCGAACCGGCGACCGTAGCAGCAGCGTGGTTCCGGACTGAAGCGCCTAGAACCGCTCGGCCACAGCGGGCGGCATTGGAAGTTAAACAAAATTCAAAATTAACTACATCTCTTAGAATCTACAGCAACGTACATCTTTTTGAACCTGCTATTATATTCATCTCTTGGTCCCTCTCTACAATGTCAATCGCGCACACTTCCCTCCAGTACTAAATTGGTGATCCCATGATCTCTCAGCAGTATCCTCTCAACCGATCCTTTCATTTACGATCGATCCTTTCTTTTACTCATGTTGTGCAACAGTTTTCTTGTGCCTAAATTCTGTTCAATACAGCCTCGTTAGATACTAACCTTCTAATCTGCAGCATCCTTCTACAGCACAACATTTCGAAAACTTCTATTCTCTTCCT
Source organism: Schistocerca piceifrons (assembly GCF_021461385.2). NCBI lineage: Eukaryota > Metazoa > Arthropoda > Insecta > Orthoptera > Acrididae > Schistocerca > Schistocerca piceifrons. The sequence continues at coordinate 50,230,382 of NC_060139.1, forward strand.
CTGTGAATTTCTTATCGTCCACGTTTCATTTCCATACAAGGCTAAATTACAAAAAAATAGCTTCAAAAGAGATTTCGAAACACTTAAGTCTATATTCGTTGTTAGCAAATTTCTCTTCTTCAGATACACTTCTATTGCCATTTGCAGCCTACATTTTGTAATATACTCTCTACCACCGCCATCTCAGTTATTTTTCTGCCCAAATACCCAAACTCATCTACTACTTTAAGTGTCTCGTTTCCTAATCCAATTCCATCACCAACATCCGATTTAATTCGACTACATTCGGTTACCATTATTTTGATTTTGTTGAGTTAATCTTACATCTTCCTTTTTAAGACACTGTTTATTCTTTTTGATTTACCTTCCAGGTCCTTTACTTTCTGTGACAGAACTCTTCCTGAACTTTAATTCCTTCCCCAAATTCTTCTTTTGTTTGCTTTGCTGCTTGGCCAGTGTACCGACTACGTAACACCGGGGTAGGCTACAATTGTCTCGCTTCCTTCTCTACCACAGCATTCCTTTCATGCCTTCAACTTATACAACTGTCGTCTGGCTTCTGTAAAAGTTGTAAATAGCCTATCGCTCTCCGTATTTTACCACTGCTACCTTCATAATTTCAAAGCGTATATTTCGATTAACATTGTCTAAATCTGTCTCTATGTCTATAAATGCTGTATACTTAGGTTTGCGGTTCATTGACGTATTTTCTAAGAGATGTCTTACGGTCAGTATTTCTTCACGTGTTTCTACGTTTTTTTTTGTTTTTTTTTTTCTTTATTGTATTTCAATTCCCCATCGGGGCGGGCTGGCAGCAGCATATGCGCTGCTCTTCAGCCGAAAGACATAGAACAAAACAATAGAAGACATTTAAAAACAGCAAAGGAGAGAAGAAGGCGAACATAGATATAAAAAGGGAGAACATCATGGAAGGCAATATACAAAAAACGGGGTGACTGTAAAATGGAGATAAAAAACTGTTTAAAAGTAGCACACACAAAAAGCCACACACTGCGACGATTAAAAGAACACAAGCCACAGTATGACTGGAGCATAAAGGTGTTGACAGATGGCATAGCACACAGCGTAACACTGACGGCGAACCTCAAGGCAGTACACAATTAAAATCACACCTCTTGACGCACACGAGAAACAGCACGAAACACAACACTGACGTGGCACACTGATGATGAGCAATACAGAGGATCTGCCAGGTTCAAGGAGATGAGGGAGACCTGAAGAAGGGAGGGAGGGGAAGAGATGGGGGAGGGGAATAGGGGGCGCTCGGAAGAGGGCCAGGTAGGGAGGGATGTGGGAAGGAGAGAGGCAAGTATGGGGTGCAGGGTCTCAGGGGAGGGGGGGATGGAGGAAAATCCGCTCTGGGAGAAGGAGGAAAGAGGAGAAGGGGGCCCTGGGGAGGGTGGGGGGAACAAGGCCGGGTTATAGTTGGAAGGAAGGGTATATGTCACGGCGAAGTTCGTCATCCGGGAGGGGGAGGCGTTGGAAATTGCCCTGATGAAGGAGATGGAGGGTGTAGAGGTGGAGAGAGGGAGGGATACAGCGATAGAGGCGCGGCAACGGGCGGGGGGTGGAGAGGAAGGAGGAAACCAGAGGGTGGGGGGGATCAACCCTGCGAACAATGTAAAGGATGCGGAGATGTTGGAGGAACAAGAGGAGGTGGGGGAAGGGGATCAGTTCATACAGGAGCCGTGCGGGGGAAGGAAGGCGGATACGGAAGGCAAGGCGGAGCGCATGGCGTTCAAGGGTTTTGAGAGCCTTGTAAAAGCGGGTGGGGGCGGAGATCCAGGCGACGCTGGCATAACAGAGGATAGGACGGATGAGGGATTTGTAGGTGTGGAGGATGGTAGAAGGATGCAATCCCCATGTCCGGCCGGACAGGAGTTTCAGCAGGTGGAGGCGGGAATGGGCTTTCTGCTGGATAGTCAGGAGATGAGGGGTCCACGTGAGGTGTCGGTCAAGGGTGAGGCCAAGGTATTTCAGGGTGGGGGTGAGTTGGATAGGACGACCATAAAGGGTGAGGTAGAAATCTTGGGGGCGAAAGGAGCGAGTGGTACGGCCTATGATGATTGCCTGGGTTTTGGAGGGGTTGAGACGGAGGAGCCACTGGTTACACCAAGTGGTGAACTGGTTAAGGTGGGTTTGGAGGGTACGTTGAGACCGTTGAAGGGTAGGATAGAGAGCCAGGAAGGCGGTGTCATCAGCATATTGGAGAAGGTGAACTGGTGGGGGTGGCTTGGGCATATCAGCTGTATACAAGAGATAAAGGAGAGGGGAGAGGACAGAACCCTGGGGGACGCCAGCCGTGGGATAAAAGAGACGGGAGTTGGTGTTGTGGAGGGTGACATAGGAAGGACGGTGCGAGAGGAAGGAAGCGACCAGACGGACAAAATTGATAGGCAGGGCATAGGTTTGGAGGTTAAAGAGGAGACCGGGATGCCATACACGGTCATAGGCATTTTGGAGGTCAAGGGAAACAAAAATGGCGGGGCGACGGGAGTTGAGCTGGAGTGACAGAAGGTGAACAAGGTTGAGGAGTTGGTCGTCAGCAGAGAAGGAGGGTCGGAAGCCACACTGGGTAAGGGGGAGGAGATGGGGTTGAGCAAGGTGCCGATGGATACGGTGGGAGAGGATGGATTCAAGGACCTTACTGAAGACGGAGGTGAGGCAGATGGGACGATAGGAAGAGGCGGCAGAAGGGGGTTTGTTGGGTTTGAGGAAGAGGAGGACGCGGGAGGTCTTCCACAGGTCAGGGTAGAAGCCAGTAGAGAGGATGACATTATAGAGATGGGCGAGGACAGTTAGGAAGGAATAGGGGCTTTCTCGAAGGTGACGGTAGGTGACACAGTCGTGACCAGGGGCCGTGTTGCGCTTGGACTGGAGGAGAAGTTTAATGTCTTGTGCTGTGATGGGAGTGTTAACGTCGGAGGGGGGCAACTGCCCCAAGTACTGGAGACTAGGAGCAAGTGGAGCAACTGAGGTATCAGCACGTTCCATGACGGTGGGGAAAAGAGAATAATCAAAGTGGGGATCATCGGGAATGGAGAAGACCTCGGAAAGGTGGGAAGCGAAGTGGTTGGCCTTACTGAGGTTGTCTGGAAGGGGGCGATCGTTATGGAGAAGGGGGTAGTGGGGAGCGGAAAGGGAACCAGTAAGACGATGGAAGGCAGACCAGTACTTGGAGGAGTTGATAGGGAGGGTGGCATTGAGTCGTGTGCAGGTCTGGTGCCAGTCCCGGCGTTTCGTTGCTGTAATAAGGTTCCGTACGTGCCGCTGTATTTGCCGGTGGCGTTGGAGTGTATCCCTGTCACGAGTGCGGAGGAAGGAGCGATAGAGGCGGCGGGATTCACGGAGGAGGAGGACAGCCCGTGGAGGGAGTGTGGGACGGTGTGGGTGGATGGTTTTAGTAGGAACATGGGCCTCCACGGCGTCAGTAATTACCGTCTGAAGGAAGGACGAATCGCGGATGATGTCGTCAGGATGGCGATAGGTAAGAGGGTGGCTTTCGACCTGGGTGGAGATGGAGTCCCGGTAGGCATCCCAGTTGGCACGGCGATAGTCATGGACGACCTTGGGAGTGGGTGCAGGTTGCGGAGCCGGAGGGGGGCGGTTTGCAGACGTTATGGTGAGAAGGACAGGGAGGTGATCGCTACCTGTGGGGTCAAGGACAGTGACAGTGATACGCCCAAGGAGGTTGGCGGAGGCAATGACAACATCGGGGGTGGTGTTACTTTCGGTTCGGGTGTGCTGGGGAATGGGAACAAGGTCACCCTGGATTGTGGAGAGGAACTGATGCCACCGCCGAAGGGCAGAGGGAGTGCGGCTATGGACGTTGAGGTCGGCAGCAATCACATAGGTGGAGAAGGTGTGGTCAATGTGTGAGATGAAGTCATAAGGAAGAGGAGCAGTGGAGCGGACATAGATGGTGGCACAGGTAATGGTGAGGGAGGGGAAGAAGACGCTAAGGATAAGGTGTTCAGTGGGGTCATTGAGGAGAGGTTGTGGCCGGACGGGGATATGCTTAAGGTGGCCAATCGCGACTCCACCCTGCGCACGAGGACCAGGAGCATCAGTGCGGTGGAGGATATAGGGGGAGGTGCGGATAGAATGGTGGGGCTGGAGAAAGGTTTCGTTCAAGAGGAAGGTGCCGACCTGGTGGTGGGAGAGGGTGTGCATGAGGAGGTATTTGTTGGAGCGGAAGGAGTGAATGTTCTGGAAGAGGATGCGAGACTCGTGCCGCGCCATGACAGGAAGGAGTGGAGGAAGAGAGGGAAGGGAAGAGACTTAAACAAGGGTGTCGAGGCGGGTGAAGGTGAAGTGGGCTTGGTTGTGGGAGTAAGTGGCGAAGGTGTTCAGGTGGAAAACAGAGCGAGCAGCAAGGGATATTTGTTGGAAGGTGTGCGGGCGCTGAAAAGGGTGAATGTTTTGGAGTACAACGGTAATGAACCGGATGATGTCCTCGGCCGTGGGGGGTGGACGGAGGGAATTGTTAGGATGGACAGGAGGATCGACGTGACGAACTGGGACTGTAAGTTCAGGGGTGGCTGGAGGGGGTTTAGCTTTACACTTGTGGGAGTATGTGGGATGGGGGCCATTGCAGGTATTACAGGAAGGAGGATCAGCGAGGTTGGGGCAGTTCTAGAGAAAGTGGGAGGCCTTGCAATGGGGACAGGTGGGGGGGTTTTTGCAGTTGGGAGTCAGGTGGTCATTGTACATCAGGCACCGTTGGCAATGGTAGGATTGGGGAGGGGATTTGGAGGATTCAACAGGGTGGCGACGGTGGTATATCAGGGCACCCTGGGTGAGGAGATGGTCTATGGACGGGGCGGACTCTGAGAATACCCGCATGAGGTAGGTGGGACCAGAGGCATCGTGGATACGGCGGGCAGAGCGGATTTCCAAGTCCGGGTGGGAGTTCAGTTCTACCAACACTTCACCCTCTGTGATCACCGGGCTGAGCTTGGTGATCACAGCGGTGTAGGTGGGGGGGCGACGGGGAGGCTGAGGCTGATGAGGAGTGGAAGCGGAAAGGAAGGGTGTCAGAGAGGCGTGGGGGCCAAACATAACTCGTGGGAGTTTTCGCAGGAGGTCTGTGTGAAATGATGGGGACGGGGACTTGATAAGGACTGAGTCCCTGCGGGGAATGAGTTGGGAGATGGGAGCACCAGGTAAGTACTTTCGTATTTCCTTGGTGAGGGTACGAGTGTCGAGGAACTTAGGATCGGGAGCGGACAGGACAAAGGTGTGGAGGGTGGGGGCCAAGGTAGGGGTGGCAGGAGGAGGGGTGGTGTCCATGGTGATGGCAGGGGGAGGGGGAGGTGGCGTTGATTTTTTGTGGGAAGTGGCGGGAGCAGAGTCGGTAAGGACGCGCTTTTGGGGTTTTTTGGAGACTGGAGGCTGGGAGGAGGGGCGAGGGACGGGGAGGAGAGGGAGGTGGCGGGTGGCAGATCCCTGTGGTGTAGTGGAGGCACCGGGAGAAGCAGCTGGTTCAGTGGTGGCGATGGTGGCTCGGCGCAACGTGATGCGTGCGGGAGATGCAGAAGACGAAGCGACGGGGTCGGTGAGAGAGGGGAAGCCAACCACCTGAGGGGCGGCAGCAGAGGCGGCAACAGAGGCGTACGTGAGGGCGGGGGTAGTAGTGGGAGCTGTTGAGGGTGTGGAGGCTGGAGGAAGGGTGTAGAGGTGTGGGTATACAGCAGGGGAGGAGATAGGGGGGTGGGTAAGTGGAGGAAGGGAAGGGGAGGTGGAAGGAGGGAGGCCAGAGGCGGCACTCCAGGAAGTGACTGTGGGAGAGGGGGAGGGGGAGGTGAAGATGACGGTGGAGGTGGGAGTACTCATTGCAGACGAACGGCGACGGACAGACGGACGTGCAGCAGGCGGCGTCGGCGTCGGCGATGGGCAGCGGCGAACAGCAGGCGGCGTCGGCGTCGGCGTCGGCGGCGAACAGACGGACGAACAGCAGGCGGCGGCGGCGGCGGCGGCGGCGGCAGCGGTTGCGACGACGGCGATGGACAGCCAGCAGGCGGACGGATGGATGGACGAACGAACGAACGAACAGCGACAGCAGCGGGCAGACAGACAGACAGACAGACAGACACACACAATCTTCGAAGACGGAGATTCCACCCTGAGAGTAGCCCAGGCTTTGCAATCTGACGCTTTCGAAGGAGGGGATCCAACCCTCTAGATGTGTTTCTACGTTTTTTTTTTTTTTTTTTTTTTTTTCTTTATTGTATTTCAATTCCCCATCGGGGCGGGCTGGCAGCAGCATATGCGCTGCTCTTCAGCCGAAAGACATAGAACAAAACAATAGAAGACATTTAAAAACAGCAAAGGAGAGAAGAAGGCGAACATAGATATACAAAAGGGAGAACATCATGGAAGGCAATATACAAAAAAACGGGGTGACTGTAAAATGGAGATAAAAAAAAACTGTTTAAAAGTAGCACACACAAAAAGCCACACTCTGCGACGATTAAAAGAACACAAGGCACAGTATGACTGGAGCATGAAGGTGTTGACGGATGGCATAGAACACTGACGGCGAACCGCAAGGCAGTACACAATTAAAATCACACCTCTGGACGCACACGAGAAATAGCACGAAACACAACACTGACGTGGCACACTGATGATGATCAATACAGAGGATCTGCCAGGTTCAAGGAGATGAGGGAGACCTGAAGAAGGGAGGGAGGGGAAGAGATGGGGGAGGGGAATGGGGGTCGCTCGGAAGAGGGCCAGGTAGGGAGGGATGTGGGAAGGAGAGAGGCAAGTATGGGGTGCAGGGTCTCAGGGGAGGGGGGGATGGAGGAGAATCCGCTCTGGGGGAAGGAGGAAAGAGGAGAAGGGGGCCCTGGGGAGGGGGGGGGAACAAGGCCGGGTTATAGTTGGAAGGAAGGGTATATGTCACGGCGAAGTTCGTCATCTGGGAGGGGGAGGCGTTGGAAATTGCCCTGATGAAGGAGGGTGTGGAGGTGGAGAGAGGGAGGGATACAGCGATAGAGGCGCGGCAACGGGCGAGGGGTGGAGAGGAAGGAGGAAACCAGAGGGTGGGGGGGATCAACCCTGCGAACAATGTAGAGGATGCGGAGATGTTGGAGGAACAAGAGGAGGTGGGGGAAGGGGATCAGTTCATACAGGAGCCGTGTGGGGGAAGGAAGGCGGATACGAAAGGCAAGGCGGAGCGCATGGCGTTCAAGGATTTGGAGAGCCTTGTAAAAGCGGGTGGGGGCGGAGATCCAGGCGACGCTGGCATAACAGAGGATAGGACGGATGAGGGATTTGTAGGTGTGGAGGATGGTAGAAGGATGCAATCCCCATGTCCGGCCGGACAGGAGTTTCAGCAGGCGGAGGCGGGAATGGGCTTTCTGCTGGATGGTCAGGAGATGAGGGGTCCAGGTGAGGTGTCGGTCAAGGGTGAGGCCAAGGTATTTCAGGGTGGGGGTGAGTTGGATAGGACGACCATAAAGGGTGAGGTAGAAATCTTGGAGGCGAAAGGAGCGAGTGGTACGGCCTATGATGATTGCCTGGGTTTTGGAGGGGTTCAGACGGAGGAGCCACTGGTTACACCAAGTGGTGAACTGGTTAAGGTGGGTTTGGAGGGTACGTTGTGACCGTTGAAGGGTAGGATAGAGAGCCAGGAAGGCGGTGTCATCAGCATATTGGAGAAGGTGAACTGGTGGGGGTGGCTTGGGCATATCAGCTGTATACAAGAGATAAAGGAGAGGGGAGAGGACAGAACCCTGGGGGACGCCAGCCGTGGGATAAAAGAGACGGGAGTTGGTGTTGTGGAGGGTGACATTGGAAGGACGGTGCGAGAGGAAGGAAGCGACCAGACGGACAAAATTGATAGGCAGGGCGTAGGTTTGGAGGTTAAAGAGGAGACCGGGATGCCATACACGGTCATAGGCATTTTGGAGGTCAAGGGAAACAAAAATGGCGGAGCGACGGGAGTTGAGCTGGAGGGACAGAAGGTGAACAAGGTTGAGGAGTTGGTCGTCAGCAGAGAAGGAGGGTCGGAAGCCACACTGGGTAAGGGGGAGGAGGTGGTGTTGAGCAAGGTGCCGATGGATACGGTGGGAGAGGATGGATTCAAGGACCTTACTGAAGACGGAGGTGAGGCAGATGGGACGATAGGAAGAGGCGGCAGAAGGGAGTTTGTTGGGTTTGAGGAAGAGGAGGACGCGGGAGGTCTTCCACAGGTCAGGGTAGAAGCCAGTAGAGAGGATGACATTATAGAGATGGGCGAGGACAGTTAGGAAGGAATAGGGGCTTTCTCGAAGGTGACGGTAGGTGACACAGTCGTGACCAGGGGCCGTGTTGCGTTTGGACTGGAGGAGAAGCTTAATGTCTTGTGCTGTGATGGGAGTGTTGACGTCGGAGGGGGGCAACTGCCCCAAGTACTGGAGACTAGGAGCAAGTGGAGCGACTGAGGTATCAGCACGTTCCATGACGGTGGGGAAAAGAGAATAATCAAAGTGGGGATCATCGGGGATGGAGAAGACCTCGGAAAGGTGGGAAGCGAAGTGGTTGGCCTTACTGAGGTTGTCTGGAAGGGGGCGATCATCATGGAGAAGGGGGTAGTGGGGAGCGGAAAGGGAACCAGTAAGACGATGGAAGGCAGACGAGTACTTGGAGGAGTTGATAGGGAGGGTGGCATTGAGTCGTGTGCCGGTCTGGCGCCAGTCCCGGCGTTTCGTTGCTGTAATAAGGTTCCGTACGTGTCGCTGTACTTGCCGGTGGCGTTGGAGTGTATCCCTGTCACGAGTGCGGAGGAAGGAGCGATAGAGGCGACGGGATTCACGGAGGAGGAGGACAGCCCGCGGAGGGAGAGTGGGACGGTGTGGGTGGATGGTTTTAGTAGGAACATGGGCCTCCACGGCGTCAGTAATTACCGTCTGAAGGAAGGACGAGGCGCGGATTATGTCGTCAGGATGGCGATAGGTAAGAGGGTGGCTTTCGACCTTGGTGGAGATGGAGTCCCGGTAGGCATCCCAGTTGGCACGGCGATAGTCATGGACGACCTTGGGAGGGGGTGCAGGTTGCAGAGCTGGAGGGGGGAGGTTTGCAGACGTTATGGTGAGAAGGACAGGGAGGTGATCGCTACCTGTGGGGTCAAGGACGGCGACAGTGATACGCCCAAGGAGGTTGGCGGAGGCAATGACAACATCGGGGGTGGTGTTACTTTCGGGTCGGGTGTGCTGGGGAATGGGAACAAGGTCACCCTGGATTGTGGAGAGGAACTGATGCCACCGCCGAAGGGCAGCAGGAGTGCGGCTATGGACGTTGAGGTCGGCGGCAATCACATAGGTGGAGAAGGTGTGGTCAATGTGTGAGATGAAGTCATAAGGAAGAGGAGCAGTGGAGCGGACATAGATGGTGGCACAGGTAACGGTGAGGGAGGGGAAGAAGACGCTAAGGATAAGGTGTTCAGTGGGGTCATTGAGGAGAGGTTGTGGCCGGACGGGGATATGCTTAAGGTGGCCAATCGCGACTCCACCCTGCGCACGAGGACCAGGAGCATCAGTGCGGTGGAGGATATAGGGGGAGGTGCGGATAGAATGGTGGGGCTGGAGAAAGGTTTCGTTCAAGAGGAAGGTGTCGACCTGGTGGTGGGAGAGGGTGTGCATGAGGAGGTATTTGTTGGAGCGGAAGGAGCGAATGTTCTGGAAGAGGATGCGAGACTCGTGCCGCGCCATGACGGGAAGGAGGGGGGGAAGAGAGGGAAGGGAAGAGACTTAAACTAGGGTGTCGAGGTGGGTGAAGGTGAAGTGGGCTTGGTTGTGGGAGTAAGTGGCGAAGGTGTTCAGGTGGAAAACAGAGCGAGCAGCAAGGGATATTTGTTGGAAGGTGTGCGGGCGCTGGAAAGGGTGAATGTTTTGGAGTACAACGGTAATGAACCAGATGATGTCCTCGGCCGTGGGGGGTGGACGGAGGGAATTGTTAGGATGGACAGGAGGATCGACGGGACGAACTGGGACTGTAAGTTCACGGGTGGCTGGAGGGGGTTTAGCTTTACACTTGTGGGAGTATGTGGGATGGGGGCCATTGCAGGTATTACAGGAAGGAGGATCAGCGAGGTTGGGGCAGTTCTTGAGAAAGTGGGAGGCCTTGCAATGGGGACAGGTGGGGGGGTTTTTGCAGTCGGGAGTCAGGTGGTCATTGTACATCAGGCACCGTTGGCAACGGTAGGATTGGGGAGGGGATTTGGAGGATTCAACAGGGTGGCGACGGTGGTATATCAGGGCACCCTGGGTGAGGAGATGGTCTATGGACGGGGCGGACTCTGAGAATACCCGCATGAGGTAGGTGGGACCAGAGGCATTGTGGATACGGCGAGCAGAGCGGATTTCCAAGTCCGGGTGGGAGTTCAGTTCTACCAACACTTCATCCTCTCTGATCACCGGGCTGAGCTTGGTGATCACAGCGGTGTAGGTGGGGGGGCGACGGGGAGGCTGGGGCTGACGAGGAGTGGAAGCGGAAAGGAAGGGTGTCAGAGAGGCGTGGGGGCCAAACATAACTCGTGGGAGTTTTCGCAGGAGGTCTGTGTGAAATGATGGGGACGGGGACTTGATAAGGACTGAGTCCCTGCGGGGAATGAGTTGGGAGATGGGAGCACCAGGTAAGTACTTTCGTATTTCCTTGGTGAGGGTACGAGCGTCGAGGAACTTAGGATCGGGAGTGGACAGGACAAAGGTTTGGAGGGTAGGGGCCAAGGTAGGGGTGGCAGGAGGAGGGGTGGTGTCCATGGTGACGGCAGGGGGAGGGGGAGGTGGCGTCGATTTTTTGTGGGAAGTGGCGGGAGCAGAGTCGGTAAGGACGCGCTTTTGGGGTTTTTTGGAGACTGGAGGCTGGGAGGAGGGGAGAGGGACGGGGAGGAGAGGGAGGTGGCGGGTGGCAGATCCCTGTGGCGTAGTGGAGGCACCGGGAGAAGCAGCTGGTTCAGTGGTGGCGATGGTGGCTCGGCGCAACGTGATGCGTGCGGGAGATGCAGAAGACGAAGCGACGGGGTCGGTGAGAGAGGGGAAGCCAACCACCTGAGGGGCGGCAGCAGAGGCGGCAACAGAGGCGTACGTGAGGGCGGGGGTAGTAGTGGGAGCTGTTGAGGGTGTGGAGGCAGGAGGAAGGGTGTAGAGGTGTGGGTATACAGCAGGGGAGGAGATAGGGGGGTGGGTAAGTGGAGGAAGGGAAGGGGAGGTGGAAGGAGGGAGGCCAGAGGCGGCACTCCAGGAAGTGACTGTGGGAGAGGGGGAGGGGGAGGTGTAGATGACGGTGGAGGTGGGAGTACTCATTGCAGACGAACGGCGACGGACAGACGGACGTGCAGCAGGCGGCGTCGGCGTCGGCGATGGGCAGCGGCGAACAGCAGGCGGCGTCGGCGTCGGCGTCGGCGGCGAACAGACGGACGAACAGCAGGCGGCGGCGGCGGCGGCGGCGGCGGCGGCGGCAGCGGTTACGACGACGGCGATGGACAGCCAGCAGGCGGACGGACGGACGGACGAACGAACAGCGACAGCAGCGGGCAGACAGACAGACAGACAGACAGACACACACAATCTTCGAAGACGGAGATTCCACCCTGAGAGTAGCCCAGGCTTTGCAATCAGACGCTTTCGAAGGAGGGGATCCAACCCTCTAGATGTTTCTACGTTTCCTCTGCGACCTATTTGAGCTTTCCCAGGTAGGCTTCTACCAGTCTTCCATTCTTCTGTAATGAATCAGTGTTAGTATTTTGCAACAGTGAACTGATATTCAGTAATATTCGCAACTACCACCATTAATTTTCTTTGTAATCGGTATTATTACATTCTTCTTAAAGTTTTCGTTATGGCTAACTTTCCCAAGGGTATCAGTAGTCTGTAACATCATAGATGAAGGGTCGACCTGCGACAGCAATCGTAGAACTTGCGTACGGGCTGCTAGAGGCCGCCGCTGGCGCTAAGACTGCATGACGCAGGCGCGCGTGTTGCGTACGGGCCGCGAGGTGCCGCCACGAGCGCAACCGTATGTAAGTGCCGATGGAGTTCGGCCAGTTCTCATTTTGTTGGCATCTCATTTTTGCCTATTCTCTTATTTGCTTAGTTGCTTAGCTCTTATTCGTTTATGGCTCATGTTACTCTACTGTCTTTCAGCCATTCTGATTGTTTTGATTTACTCCCAATTGAGAAGTGCTCATTTTGGCATCTCACTTTTGCATATGTCTCATTTTGCTAATAATATGCTCTCTGGCTTTTTACAGTTGAATTGATTAACATAGTCTCATGTACTGTTTGTTCATTTCAGCCTGTTCATATTTTGATGTTCGTTAAATACTGTAATAATTATCGGAAGTATTTCTTCACTTAAACTTGTGTAAAGTATTCTCGATGTAGGATTTGTTCTGTGACACGGGTGTAAGGTTTTGAATATAAATTATATACGAAACTGTGCTTTAAAAGGAATTAATTTTTTCAGTTTGTACTACATCATACGACAATTTTGTGAAATGAGGGAGTAATTTGAGGGCGAACTCATGCAAATAGTCTTAAGTGATCCCCTTTAAAAATAAAAATTTGTGTGACACTGAAAGACGTGACACTGTAGGGACCTGAGGGATTTCGCTTAAGCCTATGTCTAAAGTAAGTTCACAATTTATTCATCAAAATAGGAGTTATATGTATATATGTCTATTTTTCTGGTAAATCTGGCATTCTGCTAATCTATGTCTGTTTTATTTTTCGTTTAAACGAGTGTATGAGCAATTGCAATTATAAATGGATTCTTCAAAATCGGCTTTCAGCTGGTTAAACGAGGTATTTGGTGAGCAACATATTTTATTTTGTCCTAGTGGTTTATCTACTTGTAGAACACCCAAGTGTAGTGAATAGTTTCCAACCGATACTTAGTGCACAGTTTTCCTTTCGTACGGTGCGTTGCGTGGCGGGTAGTGCTGTAGATAAGTGGAACCACGGCCAAGTGTAATCAAAACAGGCCGCCGCGTCCCTGAATATTTATCCGTGTTTCGTGTGACGACTAGCCAAAGATTTGAAATTGACGTGTGTAATCATAGATTTAAAGGAGGTAGGTGAAGTATAATTGGAGACTAGTGAGACTGAGGAATTAGAAGTTGCTCAAAATCTTTCCAGTATACAAAAGGAATTACGAATCATGACGAGTACCATCTCCGCTATATTTTTTCAAGTAGGTGAGATGAATAAAAAACAGGAAGCCGTGTCGATACGAGTAGATTACATACATACACAAGTAGATGACATTCATAAAAATCAGGAAGCCGTGACGATACGAGTAGATGACATAAATAAAAGACAGGAATCAGTGTCGGCGCAAGTAGGCGAAATGTCTCGTAAGATAGGGCTAATTTCTCAAAATCAAACACAAATGCCTCAAGAAATAATAAATCTCAGATGCGAACACGAGGACGCGATCAGAGACTTAAATTCGGATGTAAAACAGTTAAAAGAAAATTAAGGCGCTCTCGAGGTCATAGGTCTACGACACTCGACGAATTGTCGTTAAAGCATACGGAAATATCTGTAGAAATAGATTCTCGGGCAAAGGAAGCCGTAAACTCCATTTCAAAAGAACAAGAAAGACAATCGATAGATCCAACTGCTCAAATTTCTGAAGTAAAAATGCAAATTACTCAGGAATTGTCTGCCGGCCGATGTAGCCTAGCGGTTCTAGTCGCTACAGTCTGGAACCGCACGACCGCTACGGTCGCAGGTTCGAATCCTGCCTCGGGCATGAATGTGTGTGATGTCCTTAGGTTAGTTAGGTTTAAGTAGTTCTAAGTTCTAGGGAACTGATGGCCCATAGTGCTCAGAGCCATTTGAACCAATCAGGAATATCTCAATGGCGAAGGGGAGTAAATGAGCAATTAAACAAATTTAGTAATGAGCTTACCGATATTAAAGAGGTAGTCAAGAGTGATGTTTCCACGCCGACATGTGGAGAGAACGTAGTAGATGCTAGTACACAAAAGCGGGGGCAAGCCACCGAAGTAAATTCTGAGGTAACTCGGGATCAGGAATCATATTCATTACCGGTGGCTACGACACCTTATGTAAATGTCATTATGGAGGAAAACATTATGAAACACAGGAGGGGTCAGTCATTCTCACCTGACATGAGTGAGGTGCATCCAGTACTATTTATTCATTCTTTTCGTCGCGTGTTACCGACAAAATGGACGGATTTACAAAAGATTCGTTACGTAAGTGGATTCATGTCAAATGATGCGGCCTTGTTGGCCACTGAAGTCACTAAAAAATGTTCCACATATTGCGAGTTTGAAAAAAAGTTTCTCGCGAAATGTTGGTCTTTAGGGGTACAGCAACGACTTCGTGAGGCTGTATTGAACCCCGAACAGTTTAGTTATAGCAAAGGAACGCTGCAAAAGTATTTCGAGAAGTATCTGAATAAAACGAAATACTGGGACGAGCCAATTTCTCATAAAGATTTGTTGTGCATTCTTAAGAGTAAGATACCTATTGATATACGCAAAAAATTAATTCACGCCCCAGACGCAAACATTGAGAAGTTTATGCCCATCCTAGATGCAATTGATTTGGTGCAGGAGGATGTGCGGGCAAGATCTCTAAATCACAGTCAGTCGTGGAGGAATGGAAATACTCAGCGTCGCGAGCCGGCTGGCAGAGAACCGAGCTCGGCGTACCAAAGCCAAGACAATAACAACGCGTACGACTACGGTAGAACAGGCCGGTGGGAACGAGGCACTGCGGATAGGAGGCAGAACGTAGGTTCACTCCAGGATACTACAATAATAACGAAACGACACAAAACAGAAACCAAGGGAGACAGAATACACAGACACAAAACCCTATAAATCAATACTGGCGACAGCATCCACCACCAATAGTAATCGACGAAGTAAATGATATCGAAATGTGGCCGATTTCTCAGCCAGCGGAAAACATATTACCGCCGCATTAAGTCCCGAAGTGCAGGCGGGTGGGCGAGATATGGTGATTCTGATTTAAGATTAAAAATGTTAATGTACACTGATGGCACTGACATGAGAAATGCTTTTATAACGAGGACACTAAATACAGCACCAATCATCCAGCAGTTATAAAACCTGCCGTTAAAATATTAATCGAAGGTATTTCAGTGAACACAATATTTGATACTGGGTCTGATATTAATGTGATTTCTATGGACTTATTTAGACAGATCACTAAAGCAAAATGGGTGCCAATATTGCCGGTTAGCAATTGTAAGGTTTTGGGAGCAATTGGAGGGAGAAGGAGAAGCGTGAAAATACAAGCCCAATTAGAGATATAATTTGGAAATGTAGCGACTGAATGCACGTCCCTCATAACTGATGCGCTGATAGTGGACTGTATTTAGGGTTTTATTTTTTTGCAAGGAAAGGACGCAAAGATCGACTTTTCTAATGGGATATGTGAGTTGAAGGTCAAACAGAAAATTGTCTCTCTAAAATTCCTGAGGATAACCAACACACATGGAAGGTTTTGCCAGGGTATACAAATGAAGTTCATTTCAAAAAATAAAACTACAGGCTCAGGGAATCAGGTTCAAGAAATAAAATCTGACCGACATGATCAAATGTTAAAAATAGTCTCTGAATCTGCTCAGCTGTCCTCAAAGCAGCGTTCTGAATTGTTTAAGGTTCTCGTGAAATACGAACAAGTATTCGAAGAAAAACCTGGTGCGATTAGGGGATATGAATATAGGACGAATGTCATGCCACGTAAAACCTCCTGTCATAGTTCGTAGCAAGTACCATGGACAAAAAAAAAACGCAGATAGTAATGAAATTCAAACGATGCTTGCATGGAACATCATAGAACCATCTGACAGTCCATATTCGAGCCCCTTGCTGTAGACAAACCAAACGGACAAGTACGACTAGTTCTCGACGCAAGCGAAATCAATAAAATTATAATCCCGGTGAGAACAATGCCCGAGAGTATAGACGAATTGATACAGAGATATCATGGCGTCAAATATTTTTCTAGCCTCGATCTCCGTGATTCCTACTGGCAAATCCCTATTGCGGCACAATCTAGGAAATATACAGCCTTCATTCATGCAGGAAGAAGTTATCAATTCAAAGTTTTACCATTCGGTTTAAATATAAGCTCAGGTGTCTTTATTGCGGCACTTGCTGTAGCGTTAGGTCCCGAACTTGTGAGTAAGATATCTCTGTTTGTAGACGACATTTTAATCACCACAGATAGTTGCGAGGAACATAAGGAAATACTGGAGAATATATTAAATAAGTTTTTGCATGCTGGTATTACAGCTAATCTGTGTAAATCGAAGTTTGCACTATAGATAAAGTTAAATTTTTGGGCCATATGATTGATTCGTATGGTATCCTCCCAGATAGTAAAAAACTGAATGCCATAGCGAAATTTCCAGTGCCCAGAACAAAACAGCAATTAAAAGCTTTCCTGGGACTGGCGTCATTCTATCGCCGATATGTTCCAAATAAAATACTAAATGCGGAGCCGTTGTTACATCTTCTCAAAAAGAATATGTACTGAAATTGGTCTCCGGAATACCAGCCGGATTTTGAAAAAATCAAAGAGGCTTTATTAAATGCAAAATTACTCTATCATCCTGATATGAGTATTGAATTTTGTTTGTATGCAGACGCATCCAGTGTGGGATTAGGATCATGTCTGTTCCAAGTTCAAAATATTGATGGACAACTCACCTTTTGAAAAATTGCAATCGCGAGTAGGACTTTAACCTCATGGGAACGATCTTACTATACTACAGAATTGGAACTACTTCCCATTCTGTGGTCGTTCCGAAAATTCCATTATTATTTAGCTGGTGCACGTACCAAAGTCTATTGCGATCATAAGGCGCTAAGCTTTTTGCACAGTTGCAAACTCCTACATGCAATACTTGCCAGGTGGTCTCTTGATTTGCAAGAATACAGTTACGAGATAGTGTATGTCAGTGGTAAGGACAACATTGTTGCTGACGACCTATCTCGGATGCCCCAAGGACTAAACGAATATTCCCCATCCTCAGATCTAACATTGGAATTTAACGTGTTTCTAATGAAAGATGAGGCAAATACACAGTATTTTGTTGACTTAGGTAAAAATATAGCAGCACTGCAAGATGCCGACCCTCGGTGGACCTCGGTTAAACAGGAGCTATTGAGAGGTCGTAATCCAAAAATCAGCAACCATTATAGACTTGAAAAACAGGTTCTATTTTATAGGAAGAATCCTGCATCTGAAAAGTAGTGTGTATGTATTCCGGATGATTGTCTAGACCGATTAATATGGTATACCCATAACACCTGGGGACACTTTGGGGTTATTAAGTGTGCTAATAAAATTGGGACATGTTGTTATTTCCCCAATATTAGAAAGATAGTACAGAACGTGATTCGCACTTGTGTAATTTGTCAAAAGGCGAAAGCCATGGATATATGTAGAAAAGGTGAACTACACCCAATTTCACCAGTATCTCCATTGCAGATTTTAGCGGTCGATGTTTGCGGGCCATTCCCAGTAGCCAGGGGTGGTGCAAAATTCTTTGTGGCACTTTTTTATGTTTTTACGAAGTACCTCAGAATTTATGTTCTTAAGTCGGCCAAAAGCTCTTCCATACTTCGAAAATTAATTGCTGGTTTTATACCGCACATGGGAAAACAGCAAGCGATATTGTCAGACAATGCAACCACATTTACCGCATCCAAGTGGAAAAGATGTTTGGCCACTCTACAAATTAGGCAAATACTTGTGTCCAAATATTATCCGGAAGTGAACCCCGTAGAAGGGTATTTCGTGAGTTTAACAGATTAGTAAGGAGGTATTACCATAACAACCATACTGCTTGGGTCAGTTATGTAAAACCCTTTCAGAAAATTGTAAATAATCTTACGCATTCGGCGACAAACCACACTCCAGACGAGCTCATGTTTAAAAAGCCCAAACAAAATGAGTGGACAGAAATTTGGGCGTAATTTGCAAATCAAAGTATCTTTCGACGAAAAGATCAGGCAGGCGACCATTTTTCTATATCACCAAGCACATTTGAGGAAGAAATATTTTGATAATAGACTAACTGGGAAAAGAACATTCTTAGTCGGCGATAAAGTCCTGATTAGAAGTCTTGTGAAATCGTCATTTTTGTCAAGAAAGAATAAAAAGTGGCAGCTACTAAGTACTGGACCTTTTTAATAGAGAATATACCCCATCCCGGCGTGTATCTGTTAGTGTGTCCCGGTACACTTAAGCAAAAGGGACTATATCCTCGTCAAGACATTAAATGGTATACATAGATAATTTAAAAAGAAAACCAGAATGACTGGACAGATAACCATTTTGGACTGAACATCGTATGTTGCTACTAATAAATTTGCTTTTATACTGTTTTATACAAAATTTTCAGCTAAACACGTTAAATGTCTAAACATGACACTCATAAGAAAAAAAAAATTTTTTTTTTAAGTAAAACACCTAAAAATTGATTATATTATGTGATATGTGAAAGTATAGGAAGTTATAACGAAATAATGTAGTATTGAGGTAGCACATTTTCTATATAAAATTTAAGTGTGTCATGTAGAATTTTATAAAGATGGTTCCGGTAAAATGTTGATAAAACAAATATTTCTAATGCAAAGGAATGAGGATAATGTAGTGTAAGGAACCACATAAAATGTTTTTTTCTTTAAAATAAGTACTAAATAAATATAAGACCAAGTATAAAATTGTTCCTAATATAACAGGACAATTCAGTCACAAATAGTAGAAACATAGCATGAAACAAAATCTTACGAGAGTTATGGTTCTCTATATGCACATCAATACAAAAAAAGACTCGGAAGAGTCAAGTCCTTTCAACTTGTAATTCACGAAAGATAAGTTACTTGCACTCATTCAGGAATAATTTTCTCTCCTTCTTTTTCTTCTTTTAATAAATATGAATATGTAAATATGTACTATTTTGTATATATATCGTTTGAGACTAGATATGAGATGCAAAAATAAAAAAAAAACGGTGTCGTGTGAATATAAACTTGACTACAAGAACGATGTTGACTATAGCTAGTAGTTTTGTGAAGATAAGCAAAACAACACGATAACAGTCGCAGGAAATTCGTAGCGCCCATAATTGGTAGTACTTACATTCTGAGGAGTGATAAGTCCAAAAAGGGCAAAGAAACAAGGAAATATGTATAATGTACACAAAATGCAAACCATGTTTTTGTGTTTTTATGACTAAACAAAAGAAAATATCTTAGTCATAGGACAGGTAAACGATGTACCCTATCAACAACGAGTGATACAGCATTGCTTGACCTGAGGACCTTAACAAAAAGGCAATATTCAAAATTTCTAGGTGCTATTGGACTACTTCTTCAACCACTCTCAAACTATGTCAATAGCCTGTAAATTGGAAAGGATAAGGATAAACAAATGTTACCTTATATATTTGAAAACCCCCCATGAACCATGGACCTTGCCGTTGGTAAGGAGGCTTGCGTGCCTCAGCGATACGGAGGGCCGTACCGTAGGTGCAACCACAATGGAGGGGTATCTGTTGAGAGGCCAGACAAACATGTGGTTTCTGAAGAGGGGCAGCAGCCTTTTCAGTAGTTGCAGGGGCAACAGTCTAGATGATTGACTGATCTGGCCTTGTAACATTAACCAAAACGGCCTTGCTCTGCTGGTACTGCGAACGGCTGAAAGCAAGGGGAAACTACGGCCGTAATTTTTCCCGAGGACATGCAGCTTTACTGTATGATTAAATGATGATGGCGTCCTCTTGGGTAAAATATTCCGGAGGTAAAATAGTCCCCCATTCGGATCTCTGGGCGGGGACTACTCAAGAGGACATCGTTATCAGGAGAAAGAAAACTGGCATTCTACGGATCGGAGCGTGGAATGTCAGATCCCTTAATCGGGCAGGTAGGTTAGAAAATTTAAAAAGGGAAATGGATAGGTTAAAGTTAGATATAGTGGGAATTAGTGAAGTTCGGTGGCAGGAGGAACAAGACTTTTGGTCAGGTGATTACAGGGTTATAAATACGAAATCAAATAAGGGTAATTCACGAGTAGGTTTAATAATGAATAAAGAAATAGGAGTGCAGGTTAGCTACTACAAACAGCATAGTGAACGCATTATTGTGGCCAAGATAGACACATAGCCCATGCCTACTACAGTAGTACAAGTTTATATGCCAACTAGCTCTGCAGATGATGAAGAAATTGATGAAATGTATGACGAGATAAAAGAAATTATTCAGGTAGTGAAGGGAGACGAAAATTTAAAAGTCATGGGTGACCGGATTTCGTCAGTAGGAAAAGGGAGAGAAGGAAACATAGTAGGTGAATATGGATTGAGGGAAGAAATGAAAGAGGAAGCCGCCTTGTAGAATTTTGCACAGAGCATAACTTAATTATAGCAAACACTTGGTTCAAGAATCATGAATGAAGGTTGTATACCTGGAACAATCCTGGAGATACTAAAAGGTATCAGATAGAATACATAATGGTAAGACAGAGATTTAGGAACCAGGTTTTAAATTGTAAGACATTTCCAGGGGCAGATGTGGATTCTGACCACAATCTATTGGTTATGAACTGCAGATTGAAACTGAAGAAACTGCAAAAAGGCGGGAATTTATGGAGATGGGACTTGGATAAACTGAAAGAACCAAAGGTTGTACAGAGTTTCAGGGAGAACATAAGGGAACTTTTGACAGGAATGGGGGAAAGAAATACAGTAGAAGGAGATTGGGTAGCTCTGAGGGATGAAGTAGTGAAGGCAGCAGAGGATCCAGTAGGTAAAAAGATGAGGGCTAATAGAAATCCTTGGGTAACAGAAGAAATATTGAATTTAATTGATGAAAGGAGAAAATATAAAAATGCAGTAAATGAAGCAGGCAAAAAGGAATACAAACGTCTCGAAAATGAGATTGACAGGAAGTGCAAAATGGCTAAGCAGGGATGGCTAGAGTACAAATGTAAGGATGTAGAGGCTTGTCTCACTAGGGGTAAGATAGATACTGCCTACAGGAAAATTAAAGAGGCCTTTGGAGTGAAGAGAACCACTTGTACGAATATCAAGAGCTCAGATGGCAACCCAGTTCTAAGCAAAGAAAGGAAGGCAGAAAGGTGGAAGGAGTATAGAGAGGGTTTATACAAGGGCGACGTACTTGAGGACAATATTATGGAAATGGAAGAGGATGTAGATGAAGATGAAAAGGGAGATAAGATACTGCGTGAAGAGTTTGACAGAACACTGAAAGACCTGAGTCGAAACAAGGCCCCGGGAGTAGACAACAGTCCATTAGAACTACTGATGGCCTTGGGAGAGCCAGTCATGACAAAACTCTACCATCTGGTGAGCAAGATGTATGAGACAGGCGAAATACCCACAGACTTCAAGAAGAATATAATAATTCCAATCCCAAAGAAAGCAGGTGTTGACAGATGTGAAAATTACAGAACTATCAGTTTAATAAGTCACAGCTGCAAAATACTAACGCGAATTCTTTACAGACGAATGGAAAAACTGGTAGAAGCGGACCTCGGGGAGGATTAGTTTGGATTCCGTAGAAATGTTGGAACACGTGAGGCAATACTAACCTTACGACTTATCTTAGAAGAAAGATTAAGGAAAGGCAAACCTACGTTTCTAGCATTTGTAGACTTAGAGAAAGCTTTTGACAACGTTAACTGGAATACTCTCTTTCAAATTCTGAAGGTGGCAGGGGTAAAATACAGGGAGCGAAAGGCTATTTACAATTTGTCAGAAACCATATGGCAGTTATAAGAGTCGAGGGGCATGAAAGGGAAGCAGTGGTTGGGAAAGGAGTCAGACAGGTTTGTATCCTCTCCCAGATGTTATTCAATCTGTATATTGAGCAAGCAGTAAAGGAAACAAAAGAAAAATTCGGAGTAGGTATTAAAATTCATGGAGAAGAAGTAAAATCTTTGAGGTTTGCCGATTACATTGTAATTCTGTCAGAGACAGCAAAGGACTTGGAAGAGCAGTTGAACGGAATGGACATTGCCTTGAAAGGAGGATATAAGATGAACATCAACAAAAGCAAAACGAGGATAATGGAATGTAGTCAAATTAAATCGGGTGATGCTGAGGGGATTAGATTAGGAAATGAGACACTTAAAGTAGTAAAGGAGTTTCGCTATTTAGGGAGTAAAATAACTGATGATGGTCGAAGTAGAGAGGATATAAAATGTAGACTGGCAATGGCAAGGAAATCGTTTCTGAAAAAGAGAAATTTGTTAACATCGAGTATAGATTTAAGTGTCAGGAAGTCGTTTCTGAAAGTATTTGTATGGAGTGTAGCCATGTATGGAAGTGAAACATGGACGATAACCAGTTTGCACAAGAAGAGAATAGAAGCTTTCGAAATGTGGTGCTACAGAAGAATGCTGAAGATAAGGTGGGTAGATCACGTAACTAATGAGGAGGTATTGAATAGGATTGGGGAGAAGAGACGTTTGTGGCACAACTTGACTAGAAGAAGGGATCGGTTGGTAGGATATGTTTTGAGGCATCAAGGGATCACAAATTTAGCATTGGAGGGCAGCGTGGAGGGTAAAAATCGTAGAGTGAGACCAAGAGATGAATACACTAAGCAGATTCAGAAGGATGTAGGTTGCAGTAGGTACTGGGAGGTGAAGAAGCTTGCACAGGATAGAGTAGCATGGAGAGCTGCATCAAACCAGTCTCAGGACTGAAGACCACAACAACAACAACATATTTGAAATGTATGTCTGTTGAACATCATTACTCGAAGGACTCGGATAATTTGGGGCCTTTCGAGCCAACCTGACATATATTCTTTTTGAAAAATAACTTCTCGATGGAAAAGGTTGGGTAGATATATGTGCGTGTGCTATATATTTTTATACACATTTTTAAAGTAGTACCTTCGAAGTTAAGGAAGAACACTACAGAAAAATTTCATCCACATAAATGATTTCGAGACGTTTCCATGTACAGTAGACGTCACAATGTATATACAATGAATTTTCAAACAGTGTAAATGCCTGTTAATCATTACAGCTTTTGTAGTTAAATAAAACCTGTAAAATAATTAAATATTTACAAAGCATCAACTGAAATATTCTCCAATACCTTCTATTCAGTAAATGAAGAATAAAATATAATAAAATGTTTTGTATTAGTGTCGTCATACTTTTGAAGTGTGACTAAAATGATATGTATTTATATCATTATATGTGATAACCAATGATTATTTTGTGAACCACTGAATGTAAAGGTGGTAGAAAAAAGGATAGTAATTTCAAAATTTAAAGTAAAATTTTGCGATCGGAGTAAAGTGACAAAATGTGTCAGGTATTTACTAAATTAACCACCTCCCACATTGGGGGCCATGTAACATCATAGATTAAGGGGCGACCTGCGACAGCAATGGCACAACTTGCGTACGGACCGCTAGATGCCGCCGCGAGCGCTAAGAGTGCATTGCGATCGCAGGCGCGCGTGTTGCGTACGGACCGCGAGGTGCCGCCACGAGCGCAACCGTATATAAGTGCCGACAGAGTTCGGCCAGCTCTCATTTTGTTGGCATCTCATTTTTGCCTATTTTCTTATTTGATTAGTTGCTTAGTTCTTATTCGTTTATGGTTTATGTTATTGTACTCTCTTTCAGCCATTCTGATTGTTTTGATTTGCTCCCAATTGAGAAGCGCTCATTTTGGCATTTCACTTTTGCGTATGTCTGATTTTGCTAATAATATGCCCCAGCTTTTTACAGTTGAATTGATTAACATAGTCTCATGTACTGTTGGTTCATTTCAGCCTGTTCATATTTTGATGTTCTTTAAGTACTGTAATAATTATCGGAACCATTTCTTCCCTTAAACTCGCGTAAAGTATTCTCGACGTAGGATTTGTTCTGTGACACGGGTGTAAGGTTTTGAATATAAATTGTATACGAAACTGTGCTTTAAAAGGAATTTATTTTTTCAGTTTGTACTACATCATACGACAATTCTGTGATATGAGGGAGAAATTTGAGGGGCGAACCCATGGAAATAGTCTTAAGTGATCCCCTTTAAAAATTAAAATTTGTGTGAACTGAAAGACGTGACAAGTCGTAAGGAAATGTCGCCTGTTCCAGGCCCTTGTTTCCACGTAGGTCCTCAGTAAAGTTTTTCTCGCATTATCGTTTATCCCATCTCAGTTTGTTCTACGTCCTCTTCCATTTCTATAACGATGCCTTCAGGTTCACCTCTCTTATATAGACTCTCTACATACTCTTTCCACCTTTCAGATTTCCCTTCTTTTCTTGGAACTTGTTCTACATCTGAGCTGCTTCTCTTCCCTCAAACAGCTTTTTTTAAATTTTCCTTTAGGCAGTATCTTTATCACAGTGAAATATGCTTCTGATGTCTTACATTTCTCCTCTAGTTATTTCTGCTTAGCCATTTTGCTCTCACTGTCCGTCTCACTTTTTGGAAGTTTGTATTCTCTTCCGCCAGCTTCATTGGCTGCATTTTTGTATTTTGTCCTTTAATTAGTTACATTAAATATCCCATGTGGTACCCGAAGATTTCTACAAGGACTTGTTCTTTTAGCTGTCCGTTCCTTTCCTGAATTGCCATTTCAGCTCTCAGTGCTAACCATTCGTCTTCCACTGTATTTCTTTCCCCTGCAGCAATAATCGTTGCCTAAAGCTTTCTCTCCCTCTGAAATTCTCAACAATCTGTGGTTCTCTAAAGTTATGCAGGTATCGTCTCCCTAATTTCCTACTTTTTTACAGATTCTCCAGTTTTCATCTACTGTTCTTAACAAATGCTTTATGGTCAGAGTTCACAACCGCCGCACGAACTGTCTTACAGTTTACAATCTGTTTCCGAATTTTTTATGTTACTGCTGTATGTGCAATCTGAAATCTTCCGGCATCTTCAAATCTCTTCCAATTACAAAACTTTGTTCATGATTCTCAAACGATAACTAAATTAGGCTTTGCACAAAATTCAACCGGGTCGCGACCTCTTTCATTTCTTTTCCCCAGTCCATATTCATCTAATAAGTTTCCTTTTCTTCATTTTCCTTCTACAGAATTCCAGTCCTCGGTCACAATTAAGTTGCCGAGCCCCTTAACTATGTGAATAATTTCTTTTATCTCATCATACATTGCTGCAGTATCTTATCACATTATAAGCTAGATGGCAATAAACTTGTCTTACTGTGGTCGGTGTTGTCTTCGGAGTGTCACGCAGCGATAATGCACTCGCTATGCTCATAGCGTATCCATTGAGTTTTTTTTTGGTCATCAGCCTACTGACTGGTTTGGTGCGGCCTGCCACGAATTCCTTTCATGTGCTAACCTCTTCATCTCAGAGTAGCACTTGCAACCTACGTTCTCAATTATTTACTTGACGTATTCCAATCTATGCCTTCCTCTACAGTTTTGGCCCTCTACAGCTCCCTCTAGTACCATGGAAGTCATTCCCTCATGTCTTAGTAGATGTCCTATTATCCTGTCCCTTCTCCTTATCAGTGTTTGTTTTCCACATATTCCTTTTCTCTCCGATTCTGCGTAGAACCTCCTCATTCCTAACCTTATCAGTCCACCTATTTTCAACATTCGTCTATAGCACCACATCTCAAATGCTTCGATTCTCTTCTGTTCCGGTTTTCCCACGGTCCATGTTTCACTACAATGCTGTACTCCAGACGTACATCCTCAGAAATTTCATCCTCAAATTAAGGCCGGTATCTGATATTAGTAGACTTCTCTTGGCCAGAAATGCCTTTGTTGCCATATCGAGTCTGCTTTTGATGTCCTCCTTGCTCCGTCCGTCATTGGTTATTTTACTGCCTAGGTAGCAGAATTCCTTAACTCCATTGACTTTGTGACCATCAATCCTGACGTTAAGTTTCTCGCTGTTCTCATTTCTACTACTTCTCATTACCTTCGTCTTACTCCGATTTACTGTCAAACCATACAGTGTACTCATTAGACTGTTCATTCCGTTCAGCAGATCATTCAATTCTTCTTCACTTTCACTCAGGATAGCAATGTCATCAGCGAATCGTATCATTGATATCCTTTCACCTTGTATTTTAATTCCACTCCTGAACCTTTCTTTTATTTCCATCATTGCTTCCTCGATGTACAGATTGAAGAGTAGGGGCGAAAGGCTACAGCCTTGTCTTACACCCTTCTTAATACAGCACTTCGTTCTTGATCGTCCACTCTTATTATTCCCTCGTGGTTGTTGTACATATTGTATATGACTCGTCTCTCCCTATAGCTTACCCCTACTTTTTTCAGAATCTCGAACAGCTTGCACCATTTTATATTGTCGAACGCTTTTTCCAGGTCGACAAATCATACGAAAGTGTCCTGATTTTTCTTTAGCCTTGCTTGCATTATTAGCCGTAACGTCAGAATTGCCTCTCTCGTCCCTTTACTTTTCCTAAAGCCAAACTGATCGTCACCTAGCGCATTCTCAATTTTTTTTCCATTCTTCTGTATATTATTCTTGTAAGCAGCTTCGATGAATGAGCTGTTAAGCTGATTGTGCGATAATTCTCGCACTTGTCAGCTCTTGCTGTCTTCGGAATTGTGTGGATGATGCTTCTCCGAAAGTCAGATGGTATATCGCCAGACTCATATATTCTACACACCAACGTGAATAGTCGTTTTGTAGCCACTTCCCCCAATGATTTTAGAACTTCTGATGGAATGTTATCTATCCCTTCTGCCTTATTTGACCTTAAGCTTTTTTATTTCCCATTCTAATACTGGATCCCCCCGCTCTTCTAAATCGAGTCCTGTTTCTTCTTCTATCACATCAGACAAATCTTCACCCTCATAGAGGCTTTCAATGTATTCTTTCCACCTGTCTGCTCTCTTCTCAGCATTTAACAGTGGAATTCCCGTTGCACTCTTAATGTTACCACCGTTGCTTTTAATGTCACCAAAGGTTGTTTTGAGTTTCCTGTATGCTGAGTCTGTCCATCCGAGAATCATATCTTTTTCGATGTCTTCACATTTTTCCTGCAGCCATTTCGTCCTAGCTTCCCTGCACTTCCTATTTATTTCATTCCTCAGCGACTTGTATTTCTGTATTCCAGATTTTCCCGGAACATGTTTGTACTTCCTCCTTTCATCAATCAACTGAAGTATTTCTTTTGGTACCAATGGTTTCTTCGCAGCTACCTTCTTTGTACACTCTTTGACATAAAACTTGACCGGCGGCCGGCCGCTTCAGAGGCTAAGTCCGCGCCGATCGCGACATGGGACAAAAAAACTGGCCAACTCGCTAATTTTCTAAGTCCGGTTATCTGCACAATCTGGCAACACTGTAGACTGCGGCACTTCCTGGAGGAAAACTTGTCCCATGATAGAGAAAGTCTAGGCTGGTTACGCCTGTGGTCTAGCGGTAGCGTGCGTTGTTTCCGTTCATAATGTCAGTGGATCGAGAGCAGCTGGCATGAAATATTTTTATAGCCTCTTCTGTCTGAATGCTGAAGACGTGAATGTAATGGTAGCGCAGCTTCAATCTATTTCGCTTTGTGACTCACCGATATCAAAATTTTATCCAGTAACGATTTTGCGGCACATTTCCTGTAGACTGTCCTCCTCTGGACGCCGTATGCGGCAAAGCTTCGGGATCCATTTACTGGCTACTGGCAGCGGCCGTGGCGACAGCAGCGGCGCTGCACTCCCCCGTTCTTTATCGAATGCGCCTGCTACCGCTCATCGCTTTTGATGATTTAAAACTCTTTATTATTAAATGTTGCTCCACAGAAAATTTCTACAATTTCCATTCACGCTCAAAAGCAACGGAGACAGACGCCCTGATTAGTAGGCGGGTATTATATTACATTAATCGGCAAGAGCTGAGTATGGCCCGAAATTAATTTTATAGACTGGGACGAAATTAAACCACCTCACTACATTCGATGAATTTATAAATGCTTCATACCTCGTTTCTTTTTCTTTCAAACTCAATTATTTGTGCAACTTTTGGTCAATGTTTGGATGTTTTCGTCAAGCCAGAGTTAGCGTCTGTGGTGTAAAGTGTATTACAGTTCTTGTTTCATTCCTTATGGTAAGTCTATGCGATAAACTGTGTGAACACCTTGCAATGCATGCTCTGTGGCAGTGCAGGAACACTGCACATTTGGAGTTCCATGTATGGGTTCATGAAGTATTTATTGTTGATCGGAAGTGATAGTTAAGGTCATCAGATTTAAACCAGAAAAATTTGTCGTTTTGAAGGTTTCAGAGAACGGAAAGGAATTGCTAACGCCGGTGTTAGAAAACGTCTACAGTTAAATGCTATTGCAAAAATTTAGAAGAAGGGAACTACATTAATGAACATGTGCACTTCATAAACAACCTTCTGACATGTTAGACCTATATGACGAACAAAGCTCAAATTTATATCGTTGACAGTCGGTCCTTACAGTGAAGCACCTTGGAATTTGCAAAGCAGAAATCCATGATATTAACTTAATTTACTAAGTCGAAATCGGACGAAGTTTGATGTTTAAAGGCATTCTTCAGATTTCGCATAAGAAATTTTTACTAACGGTTTGCAACTCCATTAATTAAAATGGAAAATAAAAGGTTGTAGTCAGCGGCTTCTACCGTGATTCGAACTGCTATGTCTTATAGTACAAGCACTGCAACGCACAAGGGAACCTCTGAGCTAACGACACACTGGCGGCCAGAGGCGGAATATAGTCACTGCGATGTTGCCTGAGCCTCAAAACGCAACCTTAAACACACGAACAGAGGAGGTGGAGATTACTGTTTTAACGTCCCGTCGACAACGATGTCATTAGAGACGGAGCACAAGCTCGGATTAGGGAAGGATGGGGAAGGAAATCGGCCGTGCCCTTCCTAAGGAACCATCCCGGCATTTGCCTGAAGCGATTTAGGGAAATCATTGAAAACCTAAATCAGGATGGCCGGGCGCGGGATTGCACCGTCGTCCTCCCGAATGCACACACAAACAGGTGTTACTTATGTGAAGAACGCCGTTCTTGGAGTCCAGAAATTAAATATACTTTCTAATTGTGTCATCTTGCAGTGGATTATATCGTACGAGTCTTCGATGTGGAAAACGAATGTCAAGTGAATTTAGCGAGGTAACGCCGACCTACACCCGGAAGTAAATGCACTATCAGAGTGTTGACAAATACTTGCTACGACGCTGCCATTTCTAGGCTCTCTGACGAGGCAGCTCTTCAGCGAAATGCTTGCCGTGATTCTCCGATACGGTTCTTCAGAGTGGAGACGCGCTCGCACGTTTGGTTTTTATGCGGCGTTCTCCCCTGATGGTTTCTGACGTCGCCTTGTGGGCTATGTATACATATGAGACATTCAATTATCATTAATCCAGAATGATACAAGTTTCAGCTTCCGGCGTGGAAGAAGGCTGTTGACGCCGACATTATATCATTTGAACGTAGGGAAAGCAAAACGGATCATTCAATGTTTCTCATTCAACATAAAGCATGTGAGATAATTTTCCGTAACGTTCATAATCATCTAAAAATACAAACGAAGTAAAAATACACCGGAAGCTTATTCGAATTGAATATAACGCTTTGCACCTCGATGTCGAATTTGTCCACTTGCAATCTTTTGCAGCATACACATAGAATGTCATGATTACCACGAGAATGAAGAAATATGTTGGTAAGGATGGAAGCAAGAAGAGACGCAGTCAACAAATATTCTATTCCTCATGGCATTCATTTCATTTGACACGTAAGAAGAGGTAAAGCGGGAATTTACTTTCGTTAACACGAAAGATATGCCGCACATATTGATAACGAGGAAGTCTGCGTCTTCATACGTTTCCTCCTTGAAATCTGTATGCTCTATTATATACTAAGTAGCCCGATCATTGTTTCAGTAATGTTACCCTCTTGTTTGACCCCATAACGATGAACAGATTCCAAATGCATGTCTCCCTTCCTGGGTTGTTTTTTGTGTTTTATTGCTTGGAATTCCTGAAGCAGACCACTGTGCCTTCCCCCCTCGTGGGTTAGGTCTCAAAACTAAACCGCTTTGTATCCAATGGCATAATTTATTCAGACAGCATCAGCATAGGATTATCAGAAAAAGCCTTCCATTTACAGTTGCAGCACTCTAACCAGCACTGACCAAAGTGTAATCCACGGTCATGGTCCTAAATTACCAGCTGTCTGCTACTGTGGCAAAGTCCGTACTACACTGTCGATTCCGCAGCACCATTTTATCTGGTAACACTGTGTAGTTGCACAGTTGTGCTACCAGGTCTGTCCTCACACTGTCAACTTTATGTATCTCACTTCTCCTGTAGCGTAGATCACGAGGAGCCGAAGTAAATGAGTGTATTCTGCATGACGTAACATTCAGTATTCCCTTCTTTCATAGCCACTCTTCATGTGCATCGATACCAAATAGGAATGCGAAAACTCTTGCGAGTGAGAGAATGACAATAACAATCGTAACAAGAACAAGCAAATAATGAATGATGTTTATTCCAACGCAGAACGAGAATGGCTTTAAATATAAGAATCTGTATCTATATCTATATCCATATCTATTGATCTTTGAGTTGGCACATTGCAAATATATTCTTAGCATTTAGTTACTGAATTAAGTTCTGGATGTTTGCAGAGAAAAGGAAAAGTCGGTACTTCTCACTAGTGTAATATAATGTGAACCAGCAACTACCCTTTCCTTAGAACACGACTCAAGCAGGTCCTCAAGTAGGTAGCAAGGCACTGCTGCATTCTGTTCCCTGACATTGCTCTGATGACGGTTAATGCAGATAGTTCCGATTATGAAATACAAAACGTATTGCAGGTTAGTTCCTAGGATAGTAACATTAAATTTGCGTTGTAGACGGCACATGAACGTGACGACTATCCATATTACTCATCGATATAAAAAGACAATATTATGGGAATTTAGCGGGATTACTCAAAATGAATTCTGAAATTGGGTGACTGACTGCACAGATGCTAAACGTCGTCAAGAGTATACGATGTCCTAATCGCATTAGGAATATGAAGAACGTCTTCGACAGCTCGCAACTTTCACATTGCTATCTCCACCCTACTCCAGACAGCCCTCGGTGGAGTTGCACTACGTTACCGATGTTATGGAAGGCCTTCAAACCGACAACAGACCACATATTGAAAAATACAAGCTAATTCTCTTGCAGCGTAAGCTTATTGTAACTAATCTAAAAATTATTGGAGAGGAACATTGTCCTATTCAAAAAAAGTAAAATGTTACACACTGTTGACGTCAAACGGACATTATCTATGTCCTGTCTTGTGTCCTACTCATCTATAATATCAAGTGTACTATGAAAATGATTATATATAATGGATGATAGGGTAATGCATTGATACCAGATGGTCGGGACCGGCCGGTGTGGCCGTGCGGTTCTAGGCGCTTCAGTCTGGAACCGCGTGACCGCTACGGTCGCAGATTCGAATCCTGCCTCGGGCATGGATGTGAGTGATGTCCTTAGGTTAGTTAGGTTTAAGTAGTTCTAAGTTCTAGGGGACTGATGACCTTAGAAGTTAAGTCCCATAGTGCTCAGAGCCATTTGAACCATTTGAACTATTTAACACAAAATGACATTAAAAATTAAAGTTATTCACGAGCAGCTAGTTGAGAATATGTATGAACATTAAATGACACGACGAACTGAAATAATATGACGAAGAGTTCAGCGCTCACTGGGAATAGAACCCCACACATATCGTTGTTGACTACACACAAAGAGACGTCAGCTACCGAATTTTTCTCCACCAGCTGTTCAGAATAGCATCTTGAACTTACAGTCATCTCGCAAATAGTTCTGTGTCTCACTGGGAGTTAAAAACGTCAGATATCGTTAGTGTTGACAACGAATGAAAATACATTAAAAATCAAAATTATTATCCACCAGCAGATAGGTGTTCTCATGATAGAGCTTGATAATACATAATTAAATCTTTAGTGCCGGGCCAGGATTCGATCCCATTCACGCGTAATATGTGAAGGTGTTGAGGAATCTGCAGTTTTGAACAAACAGCAAATTGTAGCCGAGCTGTATTGCCACGAAGGGATCAAATTCCGCGTTAAGGGCGGTCTGAGTTGCATTCCCAGTTTAGAACCAATTTTATCGACATACAGAAGTTCAAATAAAAGATGGAATAAGTGTCCTGTGACCATACATAGCGTTTGTGTCGTCACTTGAAATAAATAACTAGTATAAGAAAGGTTACTGGTGATAGAGTTCCTACATGTCGCCACTCCAGACATTATTGTGATTCAACCTACCGTCGACTTGGTAAAAATGGAATATCATCTTTAATGTGAATTTTCAGACCACGCAGCCATTATATCTCCTTCACTTGGTGTAGCCAGGAGAGAATGGAATCTGTCTCTCCCTATCTAAAATCATTGACGGAAGTGGGAATCGAACCCAGACCATAGGTATAACAACCTACAATCCGTCCAACAGACCACGAAATCCTCTTCTCTGCGAGTCATTTTTCTATCGTAACGCAGTTGCGCCACACTGGATGAGAATTCTGACACACAGGCTCCCTGTAGTAATTTGCAGCATGTTCAGTAAATTCATTTACTTGGTTGACCGAATCACCATGAACTAGCTGCCTCGGCTACCCAGTGCATACATTCGACTATTTTGTAATCACAGAAATAAAATCACGTAACTGCCACCTACACACAACTGCCAACAGTGTAGGATGCAGAAGTTTAAATAGGAAGTGTTCCTTTCCACTTGAGCTATTCTATTGCGCTATCTGTTACTAGAAAACGTCGTTCAGTCCAAAAGAAAAGCTGTAACTGTTTGTCTCTCAGAAGTCAAGACCTGGCCATATGCATAATCTCACAGTGCTGTGGAATCCAAAAGTTCTGGAGGAATAGTTGCCGATCTCTGGAGCTGCTGTAGCTACGTGTCAGCTTGTAGCATAGATAAGATGTCGCGAGTTCGAATACATTCAGTGCTACATTTTTTAAAACGCAATTCTGCTCTCTGCTGAAGGTATCAATCTAATGGACTTTTGAACATAATTCCCTTCACTTCTCAACCCAAAGTAGTCGCATGTGGACAAAGGGCTAACTACTGTGACATTTTGTTCTATTCAGGTTTAATAGACAGCAGGCAGCAGATGCATCTCGAAGATGTGCAGGGAGAGCGCATCGTGCCATAATATGTCAGAAAAGTATTTTCTACATTAGCCGTCGTGTGGTAGTGATATTTTATTCTTCTTCAAACTTTGTTTGACAGCTTTAACTCAGAACAAGTTTTCTACATGCATGTAATCAATAAACTGCATGTGCATTGTCAGACTGTCATAGGTAACATCTGAGAATTCGCATATATCGTTGATGATTAATTTCTCTCTCATGTTTACTATTGTTTTAACAACACTAAAGGAAACCTTACGAAAATTGTGCACTGTATTATAAGAAATGAAATAAAACTAACCATGATAACCTTACGACGAAAGTATCTGTACACAAGCATGCCTCTATCGACACGAATTAGTAAAATACTACTCACTTAGATTTTGATTGGGTCTGTGTTTAATTGGTATGCTGTGTCATACTCAAGAGGTATGCAAATGTGGCATTTCAGAAATATAGTTACGTATTCCTAGAAACCCAAAATTCGCTTGTCAGCAGCGGAAAGAGGCCTTACCTGTTGTGCAGCATTGCAAGTTTTTCAACATTGCACTATGAGCTGAAAGCATTTTCTTCCGATATCCTTATTGATGTTTGATCTGACTGCTTGTAGCTCTTTCACAGAGGGGATAAAAACGTTACAGTCAGTGAGACTGGAACTGCGAACCGTAACAGACGCTTCTTCGCAGGTCAGCACGTTACCACAGAGCTTGCGAGGAGGTATGGGTCTTAGCTTCCTATTACGAGGGCAATAGTAACTAGAACTCTTAAACCGCTATTTGAAGGTCGAGATTAGTTGCGGTTTCCACTTGCAACGACTTTCCTGGGCTGAAAACCGTAAATTTTCAATCTTTTGTTACCCTTCAAGCGATAATAACTCAGATTATTCAATGGAAATGACAGGTAAAATCAAGTGAACTTTGAGGCTTAATTCCGTGCACACCAGGAAGTAACTCGTCGATCACAGAGTTGCCAAACATACGTTGCCTTGTTGCCAAATCTCAGTTACAGTACCAGCAGGAAGAAGACGAACCGATGTGATCCTACAGCGGTCTGGGAAGTGACCATAGCTGGTGTCTCCAAGTCACGGCTGCTACGGCCTGGAATACGTAATGCGTCTGATTCGCTTTCTGTAACTAGTTACTAATAATACTCAGAACTGACTGCAAACTGAGCATCATAAATCAGTAACTTTCATTGTTGTTTTTATATTTCTTTCGTAAGTGTACTCAAAACTAAGAAAGTCATTCACAGGCGTTTTCGTGCCTCGCCGATAGTCGAGCACAACATACAAATAAAAAAAAAAAGAATGTGTGTGTGTGTGTGTGTGTGTGTGTGTTTTTGTGTGTGTGAGAGAGAGAGAGAGAGAGATAAATAAAAAGCAATGAGAGAGAGTGTAAAAAATTGTTGTAAAGAAATTGAATCATGGTATTTAAAGAACTCTTTCATTAAAATGACACGTTCCACATCATTACGAAATGTCGTATTCATGATGTATGGAACAAGAGTTAATCTAATGTAATCTAATCTAATCTAATCACATCATATTGATGATTAGCCATGAAGAGTCATGACTTACCGAAATTTTGGCCAATATCAGTAACCAAATCTAAACTTGAAAATAAAAGACGACAATTTTTGTAATAAACCGTGACTCCTATCAAGACCCTTTCGTCCCTGTAATCTAACCACGAAAGATGTCTGATATACCTCCATTCTGAAGTAACAAAGTGTGCATGCATTTAAAGATGAAGTGCATGATGTGAGGTTCTGTGACGGAGATACGAACCCAACACGTAATCCGATTGTTAACTAAGAAAAATCAAATGTTACGTATCGGTTTTTCTTACGAGCCGCTAGGTGTCTGAATCTAAAATAAGGATACAAACTTTTGTGCCTAAGCGACAATCGAACTGCACACCTACCGTGCATCCACGAATATAGCTTAAGTATCAGTTGCTTACTCATGAACAGTAAGATGTGTGCGTGTTTGACCAGAAATAACGACACCTGTTGCGATTGTTGGAAACACATGAACAGACATTGAAATTGCGCGTTAATTTTCACTAGCAGGTGGGTGTGCACTTGATAAAGCTAGAAATGAAATTATGAATATTTTTGTACTGGATCAGGTTTCAGACCCACATACTTACCTTTGGAGGAGACCTAGAGAAGATTGCAGTCTTGGGAAAAGGAACTAAATGACTGAACTATACTGTTCCGAGAGATTCAGATCCTCGAAAGAGGAGATACGAATTCGAATCACAGTCCAGCACCAAATTTTTAAACGTCTCTAGTTCAATCAAGTACAAGTAAAATAAGAGCTCTGTCCCTTTAAATGGCTATCGGTTCATCAAATAAAATAAAATTTTCTAATGTAAGTAAGCTTACTGGCGACTGTATTTCTGTTTACCATGACTTCCGCTGTGTCATTTCCCAACGTAAACCGGCTCTGCCCAGTTGGTAATGAAGGAACGTGATGTTTAATGCGGATTCTGGATTATAACGTCTTTCTCTTGAGGTTACCAGAGGTAAAATAAATATGTTTGTGCCTCTTAAAAGTAAATGCCTGAACCCACGCATTGCACCTGTGATAGCTCGTTCCACCATACCATTGTGGCCACATTACCCAGCCCCAAGAGTGTGCTGTAACGGATGATGTGCTTAGCTTACAAAATTAGTCACGGTGGAAAAAATGCGAGTCTATTAAATGGTCAAGTAGAAGCAAGCTTCTGACGCAGAGATTACGCTATTCTCATGTCAGCAGGATGTAAAGACTCTTCTAGGCATCATAGGCTGGATGTAAAGCCATTTTGATTTTTCACAAATTCAGCAAATTTCTTAGTTCGAGAAAATCCACTGTGAAGTGTGAAGTTGCCGGACAATTCGATTATTACTGTTATTATTACTATCATTTTATTCGTACCGCTGCTGGAACACGACCGTAGTCTTCAGGTAAAACGCGAGACCAGCTAATATGACGTCTGGCGACCGAAAGCACATATCGACAAAATATTTATCGCCCCTTTCCTCTCGGTGCTAAAGCTATGAGTGTAATTCAAGCGAATCTACAATATCATATTAGCTGGTCTCGCGTTTTACCTCAAGACTACGGTCGTAGTCAAGAGTAATGCACTAAGACTGGAGTCAAGACTTCCTCTGGGAAGTGCCGCAGTCTACATGTTGCTAGATCGAGCATATTGCCAGACATAGAATTCTGAGAGGAGCACGACTGTATTGTCCACCTTACGTGAACGACTCGGCGGTCAATTTTTTGGTCTGAGACTGTATCTACAACACATATTGCACGCTGAAGACCCAGAAGAATTAAAAAAACAAAAGTAGTTTATGAGAGCAACGTTAACCATAGCGTTCGAAGTATTCATAGTATTGTATACGTGTGTGTAAACGCCTTCCAATGACCACTCAAGAAAGACAAGGATACACAGTCTAGCTCCAATATTATAAATACGCCTCAGTTTGTGGATGAACTCAGACTTAGGTTGATAATAATTGTGAAAATTTAGCAGCACTGTACCCATTGGTGTTAAACTCGTTTTCAACCAATGATTCCCACAGCTACAGGGATACTACTTGTGATACCTCTTAGACAAAATACTTAAGCAGTGTTATCAGACGAAAAGATCAACCTGACACAAACTGTGGGAAGTTTGTTTTACAACCTTCGTACCTGGATATTCAGCTTTTTCCTATTAGAGATATCTGTGAACGTTGCTGCTTAAGACGATTTAAGCAGAAACTAAATTCCCTCAGCTTCGACAATGTTTAAAGAAATCGTCTTATTGGCACTAAATCGTGGTTTGTGAATTGTTTACCGGCCGTACTCTGCCGTATTTTGCCGGTTGGAAGGCAAAAGCTTACTGACAAATTTCACACAGAAATTACTGTTACAGTGTGCTTATGGAGCCAAATGAGTGAATTGCGTATTTTCCGGTGAGAAAGAGCACTGTCAAACAGTCTTCGCTACATTAGGTGATTTAAACTGGTGTCACTCTGAGCTAGAATTTATGGTCAGCGACTAAGTGTAAGGTCAACGTGTCGGATGCGAGTTTTGCGACTGTGAAATACTTTCCTACATTATAGAAGCGAATATTAAATTTGAACTAATATTGCGAAAATTTTGTACTTAGACAGCTTAGAATGAAAATACTTCTGTTTATTTCAAAGGGAAACAATAGATTTTCTAAAACACTGTCTGTCATACACAACTTGAAACAGGTCATGTCGACCAAATCATGTGGAAGAACTAACAGCAACGTATATCGGAAGGCAGTAAGATCTCTTGCCTTTTGGTTTGTCAGTACTCGATAGCCATTTCTAGGCGAAAGTAAATGAAGAAAGGCAGTGCGGTTTTGTTACCAAGTAACGTCTTCGTCAATTACTTTAGTTTTAAAGTAATCTACGAGTAATTGCTGGTGTTTGATATTAACATGAAAAGGATTCCGTAGACAGGAAAAGAACCTGTTCTTGGGAAACTACATCTATAGTGACCAAAAGGCATTAAATGATGTTCAAGCACGTGTGTTACAGCAGCGGTATGAATAGAATGATATTAATAATAACAGTAATAATCGAATTATCCGACAACTTCACACTTCACAGTGGATTTTCTCGAACTAAGAAATTTGCTGAATTTGTGAAAAATCAAAATGGCTTCACATCCAGCCTATGATGCCTAGAAGAGTCTTTACATCCTGCTGACATGAGAATAGCGTAATCTCTGCGTCAGAAGCTTGCTTCTACTTGACCATTTAATAGACTCGCATTTTTTCCGCCGTGACTAAATTTGTAAGCTAAGCACATCATCCGTTACAGCACACTCTTGGGGCTGAGTAATGTGGCCACAATAGTATGGTGGAACGAGCTATCACAGGTGCAATGCGTGGGTTCAGGCATTTACTTTTAAGAGGCACAAACAGATTTATTTTACCTCTGGTAACCTCAAGAGAAAGACGTTATAATCCAGAATCCGCATTAAACATCACGTTCCTTCATTACCAACTGGGCAGAGCCGGTTTACGTTGGGAAATGACACAGCGGAAGTCATGGTAAACAGAAATACAGTCGCCAGTAAGCTTACTAACATTAGAAAATTTTATTTTATTTGATGAACCGATAGCCATTTAAAGGGACAGGGCTCTTATTTTACTTGTACTTGATTGAACTAGAGACGTTTAAAAATTTGGTGCTGGACTGTGATTCGAATTCGTATCTCCTCTTTCGAGGATCTGAATCTCTCGGAACAGTATAGTTCAGTCATTTCGTTCCTTTTCCCAAGACTGCAATCTTCTCTAGGTCTCCTCCAAAGGTAAGTATATGGGTCTGAAACCTAATCCAGTACAAAAATATTCATAATTTCATTTCTAGCTTTATCAAGTGCACACCCACCTGCTAGTGAAAATTAACGCGCAATTTCAATGTCTGTTCATGTGTTTCCAACAATCGCAACAGGTGTCGTTATTTCTGGTCAAACACGCACACATCTTACTGTTCATGAGTAAGCAACTGATACTTAAGCTATATTCGTGGATGCACGGTAGGTGTGCAGTTCGATTGTCGCTTAGGCACAAAAGTTTGTATCCTTATTTTAGATTCAGACACCTAGCGGCTCGTAAGAAAAACCGATACGTAACATTTGATTTTTCTTAGTTAACAATCGGATTACGTGTTGGGTTCGTATCTCCGTCACAGAACCTCACATCATGCACTTCATCTTTAAATGCATGCACACTTTGTTACTTCAGAATGGAGGTATATCAGACATCTTTCGTGGTTAGATTGCAGGGACGAAAGGGTCTTGATAGGAGTCACGGTTTATTACAAAAATTGTCGTCTTTTATTTTCAAGTTTAGATTTGGTTACTGATATTGGCCAAAATTTCGGTAAGTCATGACTCTTCATGGCTAATCATCAATATGATGTGATTAGATTAGATTACATTACATTAGATTAACTCTTGTTCCATACATCATGAATACGACATTTCGTAATGATGTGGAACGTGTCATTTTAATGAAAGATTTCTTTAAATACCATGATTCAATTTCTTTACAACAATTTTTTACACTCTCTCTCATTGCTTTTTATTTATCTCTCTCTCTCTCTCTCTCACACACACAAAAACACACACACACACACACACACACACACACATTCTTTTTTTTTTTTATTTGTATGTTGTGCTCGACTATCGGCGAGGCACGAAAACGCCTGTGAATGACTTTCTTAGTTTTGAGTACACTTACGAAAGAAATATAAAAACAACAATGAAAGTTACTGATTTATGATGCTCAGTTTGCAGTCAGTTCTGAGTATTATTAGTAACTAGTTACAGAAAGCGAATCAGACGCATTACGTATTCCAGGCCGTAGCAGCCGTGACTTGGAGACACCAGCTATGGTCACTTCCCAGACCGCTGTAGGATCACATCGGTTCGTCTTCTTCCTGCTGGTACTGTAACTGAGATTTGGCAACAAGGCAACGTATGTTTGGCAACTCTGTGATCGACGAGTTACTTCCTGGTGTGCACGGAATTAAGCCTCAAAGTTCACTTGATTTTACCTGTCATTTCCATTGAATAATCTGAGTTATTATCGCTTGAAGGGTAACAAAAGATTGAAAATTACGGTTTTCATCCCCGGAAAGTCGTTGCAAGTGGAAACCGCAACTAATCTCGACCTTCAAATAGCGGTTTACGAGTTCTAGTTACTATTGCCCTCGTAATAGGAAGCTAAGACCCATACCTCCTCGCAAGCTCTGTGGTAACGTGCTGACCTGCGAAGAAGCGTCTGTTACGGTTCGCAGTTCCAGTCTCACTGACTGTAACTTTTTTATCCCCTCTGTGAAAGAGCTACAAGCAGTCAGATCAAACATCAATAAGGAAATCGCAAAAAAATGCTTTCAGCTCATAGTGCAATGTTGAAAAACTTACAATGCTGCACAACAGGTAAGGCCTCTTTCCGCTGCTGACAAGCGAATTTTGGGTTTCTAGGAATACGTAACTATATTTCTGAAATGCCACATTTGCATACCTCTTGAGTATGACACAGCATACCAATTAAACACAGACCCAATCAAAATCTAAGTGAGTAGTATTTTACTAATTCGTGTCGATAGAGGCATGCTTGTGTACATATACTTTCGTCGTAAGGTTATCATGGTTAGTTTTATTTCATTTCTTATAATACAGTGCACAATTTTCGTAAGGTTTCCTTTAGTGTTGTTAAAACAATAGTAAACATGAGAGAGAAATTAATCATCAACGATATATGCGAATTCTCAGATGTTACCTATGACAGTCTGACAATGCACATGCAGTTTATTGATTACATGCATGTAGAAAACTTGTTCTGAGTTAAAGCTGTCAAACAAAGTTTGAAGAAGAATAAAATATCACTACCACACGACGGCTAATGTAGAAAATACTTTTCTGACATATTATGGCACGATGCGCTCTCCCTGCACATCTTCGAGATGCATCTGCTGCCTGCTGTCTATTAAACCTGAATAGAACAAAATGTCACAGTAGTTAGCCCTTTGTCCACATGCGACTACTTTGGGTTGAGAAGTGAAGGGAATTATGTTCAAAAGTCCATTAGATTGATACCTTCAGCAGAGAGCAGAATTGCGTTTTAAAAAATGTAGCACTGAATGTATTCGAACTCGCGACATCTTATCTATGCTACAAGCTGACACGTAGCTACAGCAGCTCCAGAGCTCGGCAACTATTCCTCCAGAACTTTTGAATTCCACAGCACTGTGAGATTATGCATATGGCCAGGTCTTGACTTCTGAGAGACAAACAGTTACAGCTTTTCTTTTGGACTGAACGACGTTTTCTAGTAACAGATAGCGCAATAGAATAGCTCAAG
This sequence comes from Schistocerca piceifrons, assembly GCF_021461385.2. Lineage (NCBI taxonomy): Eukaryota > Metazoa > Arthropoda > Insecta > Orthoptera > Acrididae > Schistocerca > Schistocerca piceifrons. The sequence goes on from NC_060139.1 coordinate 50,271,485, forward strand.
TGGAAAGGAACACTTCCTATTTAAACTTCTGCATCCTACACTGTTGGCAGTTGTGTGTAGGTGGCAGTTACGTGATTTTATTTCTGTGATTACAAAATAGTCGAATGTATGCACTGGGTAGCCAAGGCAGCTAGTTCATGGTGATTCGGTCAACCAAGTAAATGAATTTACTGAACATGCTGCAAATTACTACAGGGAGCCTGTGTGTCAGAATTCTCACCCAGTGTGGCGCAACTGCGTTACGATAGAGAAATGACTCGTAGAGAAGAGGATTTCGTGGTCTGTTGGACGGATGGTAGGTTGTTATACCTATGGTCTGGGTTCGATTCCCACTTCCGTCAATGATTTTAGATAGGGAGAGACAGATTCCATTCTCTCCTGGCTACACCAAGTGAAGGAGATATAATGGCTGCGTGGTCTGAAAATTCACATTAAAGACGGTAGGTTGAACCACAATAAAGTCTGGAGTGGCGACATGTAGAAACTCTATCACCAGTAACTATTCTTATACTAGTTATTTATTTCAAGTGACGACACAAACGCTATGTATGCCCACAGGACACTTATACCATCTTTTATTTGAGCTTCTGTATGTCGATAAAATTGGTTCTAAACTGGGAATGCAACTCAGACCGCCCTTAACGCGGAATTTGATCCCTTCGTGGCAATACAGCTCGGCTACAATTTGCTGTTTGTTCAAAACTGCAGATTCCTCAACACCTTCACATATTACGCGTGAATGGGATCGAATCCTAGCCCGGCACTAAAGATTTAATTATGTATTATCAAGCTCTATCATGAGAACACCTATCTGCTGGTGGATAATAATTTTGATTTTTAATGTATTTTCATTCGTTGTCAACACTAACGATATCTGACGTTTTTAACTCCCAGTGAGACACAGAACTATTTGCGAGATGACTGTAAGTTCAAGATGCTATTCTGAACAGCTGGTGGAGAAAAATTCGGTAGCTGACGTCTCTTTGTGTGTAGTCAACAACGATATGTGTGGGGCTCTATTCCCAGTGAGCGCTGAACTCTTCGTCATATTATTTCAGTTCGTCGTGTCATTTAATGTTCATACATATTCTCAACTAGCTGCTCGTGAATAACTTTAATTTTTAATGTCATTTTGTGTTAAATAGTTCAAATGGTTCAAATGGCTCTGAGCACTATGGGACTTAACTTCTAAGGTCATCAGTCCCCTAGAACTTAGAACTACTTAAACCTAACTAACCTAAGGACATCACTCACATCCATGCCCGAGGCAGGATTCGAATCTGCGACCGTAGCGGTCACGCGGTTCCAGACTGAAGCGCCTAGAACCGCACGGCCACACCGGCCGGTCCCGACCATCTGGTATCAATGCATTACCCTATCATCCATTATATATAATCATTTTCATAGTACACTTGATATTATAGATGAGTAGGACACAAGACAGGACATAGATAATGTCCGTTTGACGTCAACAGTGTGTAACATTTTACTTTTTTTGAATAGGACAATGTTCCTCTCCAATAATTTTTAGATTAGTTACAATAAGCTTACGCTGCAAGAGAATTAGCTTGTATTTTTCAATATGTGGTCTGTTGTCGGTTTGAAGGCCTTCCATAACATCGGTAACGTAGTGCAACTCCACCGAGGGCTGTCTGGAGTAGGGTGGAGATAGCAATGTGAAAGTTGCGAGCTGTTGAAGACGTTCTTCATATTCCTAATGCGATTAGGACATCGTATACTCTTGACGACGTTTAGCATCTGTGCAGTCAGTCACCCAATTTCAGAATTCATTTTGAGTAATCCTGCTAAATTCCCATAATATTGCCTTTTTATATCGATGAGTAATATGGATAGTCGTCACGTTCATGTGCCGTCTACAACGCAAATTTAATGTTACTATCCTAGGAACTAACCTGCAATACGTTTTGTATTTCATAATCGGAACTATCTGCATTAACCGTCATCAGAGCAATGTCAGGGAACAGAATGCAGCAGTGCCTTGCTACCTACTTGAGGACCTGCTTGAGTCGTGTTCTAAGGAAAGGGTAGTTGCTGGTTCACATTATATTACACTAGTGAGAAGTACCGACTTTTCCTTTTCTCTGCAAACATCCAGAACTTAATTCAGTAACTAAATGCTAAGAATATATTTGCAATGTGCCAACTCAAAGATCAATAGATATGGATATAGATATAGATACAGATTCTTATATTTAAAGCCATTCTCGTTCTGCGTTGGAATAAACATCATTCATTATTTGCTTGTTCTTGTTACGATTGTTATTGTCATTCTCTCACTCGCAAGAGTTTTCGCATTCCTATTTGGTATCGATGCACATGAAGAGTGGCTATGAAAGAAGGGAATACTGAATGTTACGTCATGCAGAATACACTCATTTACTTCGGCTCCTCGTGATCTACGCTACAGGAGAAGTGAGATACATAAAGTTGACAGTGTGAGGACAGACCTGGTAGCACAACTGTGCGACTACACAGTGTTACCAGATAAAATGGTGCTGCGGAATCGACAGTGTAGTACGGACTTTGCCACAGTAGCAGACAGCTGGTAATTTAGGACCATGACCGTGGATTACACTTTGGTCAGTGCTGGTTAGAGTGCTGCAACTGTAAATGGAAGGCTTTGTTTGATAATCCTATGCTGATGCTGTCTGAATAAATTATGCCATTTGATACAAAGCGGTTTAGTTTTGAGACCTAACCCACGAGGGGGGAAGGCACAGTGGTCTGCTTCAGGAATTCCAAGCAATAAAACACAAAAAACAACCCAGGAAGGGAGACATGCATTTGGAATCTGTTCATCGTTACGGGGTCAAACAAGAGGGTAACATTATTGAAACAATGATCGGGCTACTTAGTATATAATAGAGCATAAAGATTTCAAGGAGGAAACGTATGAAGACGCAGACTTCCTCGTTATCAATATGTGCGGCATATCTTTCGTGTTAACGAAAGTAAATTCCCGCTTTACCTCTTCTTACGTGTCAAATGAAATGAATGCCATGAGGAATAGAATATTTGTTGACTGCGTCTCTTCTTGCTTCCATCCTTACCAACATATTTCTTCATTCTCGTGGTAATCATGACATTCTATGTGTATGCTGCAAAAGATTGCAAGTGGACAAATTCGACATCGAGGTGCAAAGCGTTATATTCAATTCGAATAAGCTTCCAGTGTATTTTTACTTCGTTTGTATTTTTAGATGATTATGAACGTTACGGAAAATTATCTCACATGCTTTATGTTGAATGAGAAACATTGAATGATCCGTTTTGCTTTCCCTACGTTCAAATGATATAATGTCGGCGTCAACAGCCTTCTTCCACGCCGGAAGCTGAAACTTGTATCATTCTGGATTAATGATAATTGAATGTCTCATATGTATACATAGCCCACAAGCCGACGTCAGAAACCATCAGGGGAGAACGCCGAATAAAACCAAACGTGCGCGCGCGTCTCCACTCTGAAGAACCGTATCGGAGAATCACGGCAAGCATTTCGCTGAAGAGCTGCCTCGTCAGAGAGCCTAGAAATGGCAGCGTCGTAGCAAGTATTTGTCAACACTCTGATAGTGCATTTACTTCCGGGTGTAGGTCGGCGTTTCCTCGCTAAATTCACTTGACATTCGTTTTCCACATCGAAGACTCGTACGATATAATCCACTGCAAGATGACACAATTAGAAAGTATATTTAATTTCTGGACTCCAAGAACGGCGTTCTTCACATAAGTAACACCTGTTTGTGTGTGCATTCGGGAGGACGACGGTGCAATCCCGCGCCCGGCCATCCTGATTTAGGTTTTCAATGATTTCCCTAAATCGCTTCAGGCAAATGCCGGGATGGTTCCTTAGGAAGGGCACGGCCGATTTCCTTCCCCATCCTTCCCTAATCCGAGCTTGTGCTCCGTCTCTAATGACATCGTTGTCGACGGGACGTTAAAACAGTAATCTCCACCTCCTCTGTTCGTGTGTTTAAGGTTGCGTTTTGAGGCTCAGGCAACATCGCAGTGACTATATTCCGCCTCTGGCCACCAGTGTGTAGTTAGCTCAGAGGTTCCCTTGTGCGTTGGAGTGCTTGTACTATAAGACATAGCAGTTCGAATCACGGTAGAAGCCGCTGACTACAACCTTTTATTTTCCATTTTAATTAATGGAGTTGCAAACCGTTAGTAAAAATTTCTTATGCGAAATCTGAAGAATGCCTTTAAACATCAAACTTCGTCCGATTTCGACTTAGTAAATTAAGTTAATATCATGGATTTCTGCTTTGCAAATTCCAAGGTGCTTCACTGTAAGGACCGACTGTCAACGATATAAATTTGAGCTTTGTTCGTCATATAGGTCTAACATGTCAGAAGGTTGTTTATGAAGTGCACATGTTCATTAATGTAGTTCCCTTCTTCTAAATTTTTGCAATAGCATTTAACTGTAGACGTTTTCTAACACCGGCGTTAGCAATTCCTTTCCGTTCTCTGAAACCTTCAAAACGACATATTTTTCTGGTTTAAATCTGATGACCTTAACTATCACTTCCGATCAACAATAAATACTTCATGAACCCATACATGGAACTCCAAATGTGCAGTGTTCCTGCACTGCTACAGAGCATGCATTGCAAGGTGTTCACACAGTTTATCGCATAGACTTACCATAAGGAATGAAACAAGAACTGTAATACACTTTACACCACAGACGCTAACTCTGGCTTGACGAAAACATCCAAACATTGACCAAAAGTTGCACAAATAATTGAGTTTGAAAGAAAAAGAAACGAGGTATGAAGCATTTATAAATTCATCGAATGTAGTGAGGTGGTTTAATTTCGTCCCAGTCTATAAAATTAATTTCGGGCCATACTCAGCTCTTGCCGATTAATGTAATATAATACCCGCCTACTAATCAGGGCGTCTGTCTCCGTTGCTTTTGAGCGTGAATGGAAATTGTAGAAATATTCTGTGGAGCAACATTTAATAATAAAGAGTTTTACGAAATAGATTGAATCTGCGCTACCATTACATTCACGTCTTCAGCATTCAGACAGAAGAGGGTATAAAAATATTTTATGCCAGCTGTTCTCGATCCACTGACATTATGAACAGAAACAACGCACGCTACCGCTAGACCACAGGCGTAACCAGCCTAGAGTTTCTCTATCATGGGACAAGTTTTCCTCCAGGAAGTGCCGCAGTCTACAGTGTTGCCAGATTGTGCAGATAACCGGACTTAGAAAATTAGCGAGTTGGCCAGTTTTTTTGTCCCATGTCGCGATCGGCGCGGACTTAGCCTCTGAAGCGGCCGGCCGCCGGTCAAGTTTTATGTCAAAGAGTGTACCTATGTTTTGCTTCCCAACTTCTGTGATGACCCTTTTTAGAGATGTCCATTCCTCTTCAACTGTACTGCCTACTGCGCTATTCCTTATTGCTGTATCTATAGCGTTACAGAACTTGAAACGTATCTCGTCCTCCCTTAGTACTTCCGTATCCCACTTCTTTACGTATTGATTCTTCCTGACTAATGTCTCGAACTTCAGTCTACTCTTCATCACTACTATATTGTGATCTGAGTCTATATCTGCTCCTGGATACGCCTTACAATACAGTATCTGATTTCGGAATCTCTGTCTGACCATGATGTAATCTAATTGAAATCTTTCCGTATCTCCCGGCCTTTTCCAAGTATACCTCCTCCTCTTGTGATTCTTGAACAGGGTATTCGCTATTACTAGCTGAAACTTGTTATAGAACTCAAATAGTCTTTCTCCTCTTTCATTCCTTGTCCCAAGCCCATATTCTCCTGTAACCTTTTCTTCTACTCCTTTCCCTACAACTGCATTCCAGTCTCCCATGACTATTAGATTTTCGTCCCCCTTTACATACTGCATTACCCTTTCAATATCCTCATACACTTTCTCATCTCTGTAGAGTATGTGCATTCAAATTATCTATTACTAAATCCAACCCAGCGTTATCTGTTATTGACTGGGTACTTACAACCCTTTACTCACCTGACCAAAGTACTGTTGCACCTGCCACCGAACTTCGCTAGATTTCACGACATCCAACATCAATCTACTTCTCTTCCCATTTTAAATTTTTTAACCTATCTGTCCGATGAAGAGGTCTAACATTCCACGCTCTGACCTGAAGAATGCCAATTTTGTTTCTCCTTATGACGATATCCTCCACAGTTGTCCACCTGGAGATCCGAACGGGTGACTATTTTACCCCCAGAATACTTTATCTATAAGACGCTGTCATTATTTAACCATGTAGTACAGTTGCATGCCATCAGATAAAATTGCGGCTGTAATTTCTCCTTGCTTTCAATCGTTCGCAGTACCAACCCAGAATGTCCATGTTGGTTGGTTTTACAAGGCCAGGTCAGGCAATCATCTTTGTTGCCCTGCAAAAATTGAAAAGGCACGACACGTTTATTTTGCCTGTCAATTCACATTCCTCCATAGTGGTTGCAACTACGGTACGGCTATCAGTACCGTGAAGGCACACAGACCACCCCACCGCGGAAAAGTCCATGTTTAACGGCAGGGGGGGGGGGGGGGAGATGGTGAAATCGTTATACCTTTAACGCAAGAAAATTTCGTCATTACATATCTAAGAAAATGTGAAACTTGCTTGTAGCAGCAACATGGCCAAAATTCATCCTTAGTCACTGATGACATTCACGAGGTCGTCAGGGACTCAAAATACGAAATACGATTGTGTAACTGATACCTGGTTCGCGTAATTAGAAATGCATTGCTCAAAGCATTATTGGAAACTTATTCACTGAGGGCTGCAAGGTTAAAGACATGCTACTGTACCACTGAAATTATGATGTGGAGTCCTAAAGAATTAATTCTGAACTGTAACGCAGAGAAATAAAACTTAAATAACGCAGATGTTAGATAATAAGGTAAAATATAAACGTGTTACAGTGGTGTAGTGGTCCTACGTTCTACTGAATTAGGTAGAAATGGGTGAAGGGAGAACATTAGGAAGAAATTACAAATTTAGGACTGAGGCGAACTTCACTCAGTTGTAGAGGTCTGGGGGTGGTTGTCCTCTACAAGTAGAAGCGTTGAGCTAAGACGGCGGTTTATTGTCAACATCTTCCTCATGGTTGTTTAAGGAAACATCATTAAAAGAGTGCCGGCGTACGCCTTAGCCAGCACTCTGGTCGACACCAGGGAACATTGCACAGCTAGCGCTGAACTAGGCGCGGCCTCGACAAGATAAGACCAAGACACGCCCCCCAGGCTACGCGCCGATAACGCGCCCTGGATAACCTGCATATAGGCCGCCGCCGCCGAGCGACCTGCCTCCGTCTGTCAAACCCAGTACCGTACTACGTCACGTCAGGACTCATCAGTTCGCATTGCACCTCAGTACGTCGCACTGTGTTCTAGTCTTCTACAGTGCTAGCTGTCGCCTCGCACCTAGCTAGCTGTGAGGGAGCGTTATTCGTTGTACATACACTCCTGGAAATTGAAATAAGAACACCGTGAATTCATTGTCCCAGGAAGGGGAAACTTTATTGACACATTCCTGGGGTCAGATACATCACATGATCACACTGACAGAACCACAGGCACATAGACACAGGCAACAGAGCATGCACAATGTCGGCACTAGTACAGTGTATATCCACCTTTCGCAGCAATGCAGGCTGCTATTCTCCCATGGAGACGATCGTAGAGATGCTGGATCTAGTCCTGTGGAACGGCTTGCCATGCCATTTCCACCTGGCGCCTCAGTCGGACCAGCGTTCGTGCTGGACGTGCAGACCGCGTGAGACGACGCTTCATCGAGTCCTAAACATGCTCAATGGGGGACAGATCCGGAGATCTTGCTGGCCAGGGTAGTTGACTTACACCTTCTAGAGCACGTTGGGTGGCACGGGATACATGCGGACGTGCATTGTCCTGTTGGAACAGCAAGTTCCCTTGCCGGTCTAGGAATGGTAGAACGATGGGTTCGATGACGGTTTGGATGTACCGTACACTGTTCAGTGTCCCCTCGACGACCACCAGTGGTGTATGGCCAGTGTAGGAGATCGCTCCCCACACCATGATGTCGGGTGTTGGCCCTGTGTGCCTCGGTCGTATGCAGTCCTGATTGTGGCGCTCACCTGCACGGCGCCAAACACGCATACGACCATCATTGGCACCTAGGCAGAAGCGACTCTCATCGCTGAAGACGACACGTCTCCATTCGTCCCTCCATTCACGCCTGTCGCGACACCACTGGAGGCGGGCTGCACGATGTTGGGGCGTGAGCGGAAGACGGCCTAACGGTGTGCGGGACCGTAGCCCAGCTTCATGGAGACGGTTGCGAATGGTCCTCGCCGATACCCCAGGAGCAACAGTGTCCCTAATTTGCTGGGAAGTGGCGGTGCGGTCCCCTACGGCACTGCGTTGGATCCTACGGTCTTGGCGTGCATCCGTGCGTCGCTGCGGTCCGGTCCCAAGTCGACGGGCACGTGCGCCTTCCGCCGACCACTGGCGACAACATCGATGTACTGTGGAGACCTCACGCCCCACGTGTTGAGCAATTCGGCGGTACGTCCACCCGGCCTCCCGCATGCCCACTATACGCCCTCGCTCAAAGTCCGTCAGCTGCACATACGGTTCACGTTCACGCTGTCGCGGCATGCTACCAGTGTTAAAGACTGCGATGGAGCTCCGTATGCCACGGCAAACTGGCTGGCACTGACGGCGGCGGTGCACAAATGCTGGGCAGCTAGCGCCATTCGACGGCCAACACCGCGGTTCCTGTTGTGTCCGCTGTGCCGTGCGTGTGATCATTGCTTGTACAGCCCTCTCGCAGTGTCCGGAGCAAGTATGGTGGGTCTGACACACCGGTGTCAATGTGTTCTTTTTTCCATTTCCAGGAGTGTAGTTGAGACGGACACGGACAAGACTCAAGATTTAGTAAACATTATTTGATTGCTGTTAACCACAAAATTTCATACCGGACATCAATGAGGTTAAGTATTCAATCGGTTCCTGTAATAAAGTGTATGTTAACCACGTGTCCATTTTGTCTTGTAGTGAGAGGAAACCGCCGACTTACCTATCATACTACCCTCTCCTCAACCAGCCAGGAACCACTAAACATCAAAAGAGGGCACAGTCACAACAACCAAAAGCCACATTTGACATTAGGAAACAAGCTACAACACTCATAGAATAGTTTAGAGATGTCCGTTGCCACTGAAACAACCAGTTTTTCTTTATATACGAAGTTTAAGCCGACTGTTCAAAGCGATAAAAACAACCTATTTTAGAAGTAATCGGTTTTCAGTTTACTTCCAATAATAAACGTAGACATGGCTCAGAGATTGAAACATTTTACGTCTTTCTCAAACTTCTGTGTTATACATTTCCACACACACAGAATCAAAATGTAAAGTAAAATAGGAGACTAAAGGACAACTTAGTCCATCCACCGGTAGTTGCTTTTCTCGAAAAGTAACGAGAGTTTGAGTATTACAAAAAATTAATGTGTATTCTGATTCTAATATTTCAAATACCTATAAATAATCTCATTGTAATCGAGAATCATACCACTGTTTTGTCATTATTAAAAGTCACTGCTAAAGACTGATAACTTTGAGGAACTATATTTTTCATGTTAAGTTGTCCGTTTCTAAGGGCTGCAAGTAGATAAAGCCATATTGTATACACACCAACGGGGGATCAGCTAATTTCTGTTTTTATATAAGGAGCGATAAAAAATTTTCCATTTGTGGGCGTTGCTGCGGCGCATATGCAACCAGTGCTACTCCGATACTTGTATATGAACACCGACATGTAGGTAAGGGGTTAGCGTTGCATTTGAATTGAAAATTTTTATCTCTCGTTATAAACTATGAATAAAATAAATGTAAATGAATGAGATTTTCACTCTGCAGTGGAGTGTGCACTGATATGATACTTCCTGGCAGATTAAAACTGTGTGCCGGACCGAGACTCCAACTCGGGACCTGTGCCTTTCGCGGACAAGTGCTGTACCATATGAGCTACCCAAGCACGACTCACGCCCCGTCCTCACACCTTTACTTCTGCCAGTACCTCGTCTCCTGTCTTCCAAATTTTACAGAAGCTCTCCTGCAAACCATGCAGAACTAGCACTCCTGAAAGAAAGGATATTCCGGAGACGTGGCTTAGCCACAGCCTCGGGGATGTTTCCAGAATGAGATTTTCACTCTGCAGCGGAGTGTGCGCTGATATGAAACTTCCTAGCAGATTAAAACTGTGTGCCGGACCGAGACTCGAACTCAGGACCTGTTCGAGTCTCTGAGTTCGAGTCTCGGTCCGGCACACAGTTTTTATCTCTTGCGAGGAAGTTTCTTAAATGTAAATGTCTTGTGACTAGAGCCTCCAGTCGGGTAGACCGTTCACCGGGTACAAGACTTTCGATTCGACGCCACTTCGGCGACCTGCGCGTAGATGAGAATGAAATAATGATGATAAGGACAACGCAACACCCAGTCCCTGAGCAGAGAAAATCTCCGACTCAGCCGGGAATCGAATCCGTGCCCTTAGGATTAACATTCGGTCGCGCTGACCACTCAGGTGGCGCACATAAACTATGAACCAATTGATAACATTTTAATTTATTACTGAAGCTATATCTTCCATTTGTTATTTCATTGATATAGTAGACAAACGTTAAGCTGTTGTGAAAAATTTGCACCGTTTTTGCTAAACTATTTCGAATTAAAAAACAGTTTTTAGTCCAATATAAATCTATGGTTTTTAAAAGAAATTTCAATAGAGTTGGTATTTTGCTGACAAAACCAAAACTGCTCTTTATAAAAGTTTAAATGAACTATTTAGCCGGCCGCGGTGGTCTCGCGGTTCTAGGCGCTCAGTCCGGAACCGCGCGACTGCTACGGACGCAGGTTCGAATCCTGCCTCAGGCATGGATGTGTGTGATGTCCTTAGGTTAGTTAGGTTTAAGTAGTTCTAAGTTCCAGGGGTCTGATGACCACAGCAGTTAAGTCCCATAGTGCTCAGAGCCATTTCTTGAACTATTTAGACAGTGCGCAAAATATAGATGAAGCTCGCAGAGGGACCCAGCTACTGGCGCCGGTGTCCTCCCCTGCGAGCGAAGGTAAATAGGCTCACTTTGCCCGCAGTAAAGGTGAGTGGGCGGCTGCACCGTCCCACTCATGAGCGGCTGCCATGAAAGGCAGAAATCCAGCTGCACATTACGTGAAACGATAGGTGACCCATGTGACGGTACGTCACATAAATGGACATTTGGAGAAAGGGAAAAAAAGTTTTTGTTATGAGACGTGTGAATTATAAAATATTTCAAGACTGTGTACGCGTTCGCGATGTATAACAAATACTAAAGAACGTAAGTTATTATTATCAAAACACAAATATCAATGTAATTAACAAAGCACAGTTTTTTGGTATAGTCTCTACGTAACATAGGCCATGAAGATCAGAGACTATGCTTTGACTGAAGGTGTGCTCCTGTTTTTGTTTCGTCTAGAGGTAGGCCGCCATTGCAGCGATGAAAAATACTTAAAGTTAGTTTGGTTGTAATTTAGTATAATATACTTATAATAGTTATTGGATAGTGTGTATTATTGACTTAGTTGTCACCTCTCATGATCTCAACCATTAATTATACTTAACAAAACTTTTACAGAACTTAGTAGCGCAGGGAACTCGTCTCAACTAGCAGGAGTTAGTCGGCCATTATGCTGACTGTAATATTTAGTTTAAATTTCATGTCATAGTATTAAATGTAAATGTGAGAGGTTTCTCTACCTTAATCTTACAATACTCTCAGAGTTAACAGAGTAAAAATAGATTTCGTTTATTAATATTTAGAATAGTGACTGAGTTCAGTGTGTGGCATTTCGGCCTCCATACGCCAGATGAGATTTTTCCAGTTTTGCCTTGCAAATAATGAACAAGAAATATTGAAAATCATTACATTCCGCAATATCTCAGTTAATCTTTGTGTAGTTTGGTACATAAATAACCAGTAGCCCCTGAGACCAATATTAATAATTACAGTTTGCGTAAGAATATGCGTATTTTCTTTTCTAAATAGCGGCGCTCACGCAAACTATTTATTAGAAGGCGGTGAGTCGCTCGTTGTGCTTAAAAAAAAATTATAGTATACTTACTTCGGGGCAACCCATGTCCGTACGAGTGTTATCGCGGTATAAGTTAGTTAAAAGTCTCATGCTAGTCCAAAATACACTCCTGGAAATGGAAAAAAGAACACATTGACACCGGTGTGTCAGACCCACCATACTTGCTCCGGACACTGCGAGAGGGCTGTACAAGCAATGATCACACGCACGGCACAGCGGACACACCAGGAACCGCGGTGTTGGCCGTCGAATGGCGCTAGCTGCGCAGCAGTGCACCGCCGCCGTCAGTGTCAGCCAGTTTGCCGTGGCATACGGAGCTCCATCGCAGTCTTTAACACTGGTAGCGTGCCGCGACAGTGTGGACGTGAACCGTATGTGCAGTTGACGGACTTTGAGCGAGGGCGTATAGTGGGCATGCGGGAGGCCGGGTGGGCGTACCGCCGAATTGCTCAACACGTGGGGCGTGAGGTCTCCACAGTACATCGATGTTGTCGCCAGTGGTCGGCGGAAGGTGCACGTGCCCGTCGACCTGGGACAGGACCGCAGCGCCGCACGGATGCACGCCAAGACCGTAGGATCCTACGCAGTGCCGTAGGGGACCGCACCACCACTTCCCAGCAAATTAGGGACACTGTTGCTCCTGAGGTATCGGCGAGGACCATTCGCAACCGTCTCCATGAAGCTGGGCTACGGTCCCGCACACCGTTAGGCCGTCTTCCGCTCACGCCCCAACATCGTGCAGCCCGCCTCCAGTGGTGTCGCGACAGGCGTGAATGGAGGGACGAATGGAGACGTGTCGTCTTCAGCGATGAGAGTCGCTTCTGCCTTGGTGCCAATGATGGTCGTATGCGTGTTTGGCGCCGTGCAGGTGAGCGCTACAATCAGGACCGCATACGACCGAGGCACACAGGGCCAACACCCGGCATCATGGTGTGGGGAGCGATCTCCTACACTGGCCGTACACCACTGGTGATCGTCGAGGGGACACTGAATAGTGCACGGTACATCCAAACCGTCATCGAACCCATCGTTCTACCATTCCTAGACCGGCAAGGGAACTTGCTGTTACAACAGGACAATGCACGTCCGCATGTATCCCGTGCCACCCAACGTGCTCTAGAAGGTGTAAGTCAACTACCCTGGCCAGCAAGATCTCCGAATCTGTCCCCCATTGAGCATGTTTGGGACTGGATGAAGCGTCGTCTCACGCGGTCTGCACGTCCAGCACGAACGCTGGTCCAACTGAGGCGCCAGATGGAAATGGCATGGCAAGCCGTTCCACAGGACTACATCCAGCATCTCTACGATCGTCTCCATGGGAGAATAGCAGCCTGCATTGCTGCGAAAGGTGGATATACACTGTACTAGTGCCGACATTGTGCATGCTCTGTTGCCTGTGTCTATGTGCCTGTGGTTCTGTCAGTGTGATCATGTGATGTATCTGACCACAGGAATGTGTCAATAAAGTTTCCCCTTCCTGGGACAATGAATTCACGGTGTTCTTATTTCAATTTCCAGGAGTGTATTTAAAGGCACCCCAACCAAAATCATAAAAAATATATATAATTATCGCGTGATAAGGGTCCCACACCCATCCACATCGCCGGCCAGTGTGGCCGAGGGGCAATAGGCGCTTCGGTCTGGAACCGCACGACCGCTACGGTCGCAGGTTCGAATCCAGCCTCGATCATGGATGTGTGTGATGCCTTTAGGTTAGTTAGGTTTAAGTAGTTCTAAGTTCTAGGTGACTGATGACCTCAGATGTTAAGTCCCATAGTGCTCAGAGCCATTTCAACTATTTTGAACCCATTCACATGCATATACAGTTATACCGTGATACCCACCAGGTGAAGGCTCCAGCGTACGTGGGAGTGAACTCACAGCCAGGAGACGACAATTGCGGAACCTAATTACCGCTGTGGCAGCTTGAAAATTGCGTCACTCCGCCGCCTGGTGTGGGCCTCCCCTCGTAGTAGGTTTTGCCAGACCAAGATGTCAGTAGCTAAAAATTACGGGTTTTTATACAGTTTCGTGCCTGCCTGTCTTGTCGAGGCACCGCTTCCAACCATTTACACGAAAACAAGGCGGTAGCCATCAAAAGGTGTTGCAACTGGCCTGTCATGGCCGTTGTCGGCCCATCTCTCTGCTGCGTCTGTACTGGTCCCCAGCACGCAGTGAGGGAACTGGCAGGCGTTATTGGTGCGTCTGATGTATCGGTGCTACGGTATGCTATGCGCCTGCTAACAACCACGGCAGCGGCCCTTTCGCAAGCGCTGTGGCAGTGGTGCTAGTTCACGCAGTAGCGCCGAAAAATAGTTGCGGCTGTGACGACAAAGTTAAGTCAAGTCGTTAACATATGTTTAAGAAACACACTTTCAAAGCATAAAGGAGGACCATAATTTTCTTTCATTTATTTGTTAAATTCATTTGCAAGCAGTAAAAAAAATATAAAAAAAAATAAAAGAAAAATTCGGAGTAGGAATTAAAATCCATGGAGAAGAAATAAGAACTCTGAGTTCGCCGATGACATTGTAATTCTGTCAGAGACAAAGGTTCAAATGGCTCTGAGCACTATGGGACTTAACTGCTGAGGTCATCAGTCCCTTAGAACCTAGAACTACTTAAACCTAACTAACCTAAGGACATCACACATCCACGCCCGAGGCAGGATTCGAACCTGCGACCGTAGCGGTCGCGCGGTTCCAGACTGTAGCGCCTAGAATCGCTCGGCCACCCCGGCCGGCTCTGTCAGAGACAGCAACGGACCGTGAAGAGCAGCTGAACAGAATGGACAGTGTCTTGAAAGGAGGATATAAGATAAACATCAACAAAAGCAAAACGAGAATAATGGAATGTAGTCGAATTACATCGGGTGATGCTGAGGGAATTACATTAGGAAATGAGACACATAAAGTAGTAAAAGAGTTTTGCTATTTGAAGAGCAAAATAAATGATGATGGTCGAAGTAGAGAGGATATAAAATGTAGTCTGGCAATGGCAACAAAAGTGTTTCTGAGGAAGAGAAATCTGTTAACATCGGATATAGAATTAAGTGCCAGGAAGTCGTTTCTTGAAGTATTTGTATGGAGTGCAGCCATGTATGGATGTCAAACATGGACGATAAATAGTTTGGACAAGTAGAGAATAGAAGCTTTCGAAATGTGGTGCTACAGAAGAATGCTGAAGATAGGATGGGTAAATCACATAACTAATGAGGAGGTAATGAATAGGATTGGGGAGAAGAGGAGTTTGTGGCACAACTTGACTAGAAGAAGCGATCACTTGGTAGGACATATTATGGGACATCAAGGGATCACCAATTTAGTACTGGAGGGCAGCGCAGAGGGTAAAAGTCGTCCAGGGAGACCAAGAAATGAATACACTAAACAGATTCAGAAGGATGTAGGTTGCAGTAGGTACCGGGAGATGAAGACGTTTGCACAGGATAGAGTAGCATAGAGAGCTGCCTCAAACCAGTCTCAGGACTGAAGACCACAACAACAATAGTTCAAATTGAGGTATTTTGATGTATGCGCCAGTGCTCTGTAAATATAACAGATAACGTCCTCTGATAGCAGTGAGGGGAACCGTTCGCAAAAATGCTATCAATTTTCTGTCTGATCAAACTAGTAATAACAGTTATTGCCATTTTTGTGACCCTTTCTCTCAAAAGTTAAGAAACACAGTGACTGCAGAATAAGTAGGACAAAGAAGTACGTGATCACTTTATTATTTCAGTACGGGAACTGCACTGGCTACGCAAAAACTTTATTCAGTTGAACAGCATCAGTAGTAGTAACAGTCTGTGGCTCGCTGACAATGTGGTGGTGTATGTTGTTTGATGTGCAGTGGAATAACTATGTATCATATGGAAGAAAGGCATGTTTGTTACAGTTTCAGAGACGATATATTAATGAAGGAAGGAGATATAAATATGCCACAAATATGCCACTAAAATACGTAACGTATGCCTCAACAGTATATCGAACCACCTAAGTTCGACATTCTTTTGTAATGTGCAGTTTCTCGACGAAGGTTTTAGCTAATGTCTGGAATTTACAAATTGAATACGGCGCAGAAAATTTGCTTCTTATATTAACTACTTTATAACCAATCATTTAAAGCTGTTTTGGTTTTTAGTTAAAGTTTAACAAGGTGGTACAGGTACATTAAATGGAAGTGTGAAAAGTCTGGGCGTAAGGGTGGACTCATTATATGACAAAGTAGATCACGAAACAGAGGCTCTAGATGAACTACTGAAGCAGATAAAACAGTTATTATGAATAAATCCACCTACAATGCTATGTAAGGTTTTATATTTTATCTAATTCACGATGAGCCCATTTACGTAGATCCATGCACGAAGATGATTTCAGGAGTGAATGGTGGAGTAAGCCAGTCGGATACTTGGGTGACGAAAGTAAATGAGGCCACAGATCTCCTTAGAAACTGATGTATTTGTAGTGTACACTTTAAAAAAAAAGGATAAATATAGGTGTAATTGACGGCAAAAAAAGTATTTACAATGTGTGTACTCTATACTATAGTAACTGTCATGTGCTGCCTTAAATATATAGGTGCGAAACTTGTAATACAAATCAGGATTTAGCACAATGACCATTACTTAAACTGCAAAGAACAAAATTATATAATTAGGTTTCATTTCATGTCTGCAAACATAGGTTGCACACTTATAAAATTAGTTCTTTTATAACCTTATTACGAGAGAGTAATTATTATTAAAACTATTGTAGTATATGTTTTTGTGCCTTTGTTTTAGTAATATTCATAATAACATCATAGAAATCTATTTCATTTCAAACGTTTTTTTCATTTCATAAAATGGACGGATTTGGCTAGTCATTCTTGATTCAGTTCAGAAAAACTAGTTATGCTACTAACACACGAATGAACAATGTACTTAAAAATTATATATGGGGTAATGATTCAATGAGATCTCATTTACTTATAAATTGATGGATTTCTTTGGCTGTTTATCTAGCAGCAACGTCCACATTCATACTGACTGCACATACACACCTACCACACCTGCTCCCTACCAAAGTCATCGCAAATTTCTACCCAATTCTTCAATGGTACAGCCATAGCGTTTCATGTAGATTAATTGCGTCCAACCGACCACTAGTTATCGGGTTACCATCTCTACCAAAGTGTAAATTAGTAGTTAAATGAATCTTACTGGACAACAGGGACACCTTAATACGATATGTTTAAGGAAGGAGAGAAAGGTGAATTTTATGAGAAGGGACAAACCACAACACTGATTAATATTTATGGCTTAAAGGGAAGGGTTTTGCTGGCTACTGCAAGTGCAATCACAGGTTTGTCAGAAGCATTACGAAACAATTTAAAGAACGATCATAAAACTGAAAAAATCGAAGTATCTGGAGTAAGGGTATTTGTGCCACAGAAAACCTGAGTAAAGCAGTAAAGAAACAGATTTACTTAATATTTAAGATTGAAAGATGTGAAGTAAAGCACAAATATTTACTGATACACGATTTATATGTGATTTTAGGGATGGACTTCGAAGATAAATCTAGTGTGTAAGTTGGTTGTGAAAAAGGAATGATTTTATTTTGTGCAATGATATTGATGTATCAGTGGAGTTCAATAATTAAGGGAAGAATGATGGTAAACAAATATGATGCCTGGGGGTAACTATGATGCCACTCGGTACCTGCAATGGTGAGCATGTATCAGAAGGCAATGAAGACTAAATACTGAAAAGAAGAAATTTATGAAGGAGAAAGTAGATGATATTTAAGGTATTAATGAATGTGCAGGGTGTATGCAGAACGGTACCCGGACAGAGAGCATCCAACGTGCCGCACATTGCAAAACATCTACCGCCAACTGTATGCAACAGGTATGGTCGTAGCACGCAAACGGTTCCGTAACAGGCCCGTCACAGGAAAAGCGTGTGCGGTTGGTGTGTTAGCTGCTGTTGCCATGAACCCACACATGAGAACACGGGACATTGCGAGAGACGGTGGACTGAGTCAAAGTAGTTTCATGCGCATACTGCATCGTCACCGCTTTCACCCGTTTCATGAGTCGCTACATCAGCAATTACAAAGTGATGACTTTAATCTTCGAGTGCAATTCTGTCAATGGGCATTAACAAAGAATGCGTTGCAGTTCTACCTGTTTGCCGATGAAGCGGGTTTCACGAACCACGGGGCAGTGAATCTACGGAACATGCATTACTGGTCCGTGGACAACCCTCGCTGGCTCAGACAGGTAGAGTGACAGCGACCGTGGACTGTAAGTGTATGGTGCGGAATCATTGGCGACCACCTCATTGGTCCTCACTTCATTGCAGGGGCCCAAACAGCTGCAACATACATCGCGTTTCTACAGAAACATCTGCCAACGTTGCTCGAAAATGTTCCACAGGAAACGCGTCGACGTATGTGGTATCAGCATGATGGCGCACCTGCACATTCCGCAACTAACACTAGGCTGACTCTTGACAGGATGTTCGACGGGCGTTTCATAGGACGTGGAGGACGCATAAATTGACCAGCCCGTTCTCCTGATCTTACACCTCTGGATTCCTTTCTGTGGGGTACGTTAAAGGAGAATGTGTACCGTGATGTGCCTACAACCATAGAGGATATGGAACAACGTATTGTGGCAGCCTGCGGCGACATTACGCCAGAAGTACTGCGGCGTGTACGACATTCATTACGCCAGAGATTGCAATTGTGTGCAGCAAATGATGGCCACCACATTGAACATCTATTGGCCTGACATGTCGGGACACACTCTATTCCACTCCATAATTGAAAACGGAAACCACATGTGTACGTGTACCTCACCCCTCATGGTAATGTACATGCGCGTCAGTGAAAAAGACCAATAAAAAGGTGTTAGCATGTGGATGTAATGTGCTGTTCCAGTCTCTTCCGTACCTAAGGTCCATCACCGTCCCCTTTGGATCCCTACGTAATTCGGTGCTCTCCTATACACACGATCGAACAGCGGAGGAGTGGTACCCAAGCGTCAACTTTAGGTTACAATATCTCCGGGTGTGATTAACATTTTACAATGCAACAAACGGCACTGATTACGTATTTGTTTATATGTTGAGATGTGCTAACAAAACTAACGTGGTTACATTTAAAAAAACGTAGGTTTGTGTTAAAAACATACTTCCGAGCATTTTTTTATGGTTTGTATTAACCAATTACACTAGCCCCTCTCCTCACGTTCGGTCTGTGGAATCGATTCTTTAGTATTTAATGTGGTTTACGAAATATATCCAGCGGTAATGTTAGGTGACTCACACTGTATATTCTACAAATCTGCCTTTGCTGGTGAGTTCTTTCGGATCACCATGTAAAACTGCAACTGGATTTACGTATATTGTGCAATCAAATACCAAATTTGGTTTATTAGTTACTATGCCCCAACAGAACTAATAGTTCTGTCACAGAAACGCCATGTATTACACTACCATCTGCTACTGCTATACCATAACCTTAAAGTTGGAGGCAGGTCGTCAAATAAAACTATCCTGTTAAAGCAACTATGGTATAGAGCAACAGAACGGTGTTACCCTCCGAAATGAATTTTTTTATGTTGACAGTGTTGTACCTAACGGAGGTGGCTTATCGGAAGTGAAAGCCAGAATTATGTAAATATTTAAACAGTAAAAAACAATAATTTACTTATCCACAGCGTCCAAATGATAATAAAAACTGTCATCAGCCCAATTAGGCACAAGAATGAGTAACATTCTTGTTCATTAACAGAAAATAAGTAACTTCAATGGCCAAACACAGCCTATAATTTTTCACACGAGAGTGCAGTGAACTCTGTGAAATTCATAACCTCACGTTAAGGTTGTAGCTGACAGAGCAGAACAAACTATTTGCATAAATATAACAGATATCGAAACACACTGTTACCTTGAGGACTTAGTCAAACCGAATGGTCTCAATAAAGTTACTAATAATATTCACTATAGAATCGTAGACTGGACGTAGATTCAATATTACTTTTCAAACATAATCCTATCTAACATGAAATATGGATATGGTTCACAGCAAAGTTAGTTATTGTGCATAGATGAAGTCTCTCACCACCAAACACCTTTTAACTTAGAATGAAAATTAAATGGAGTTCATCAACAAATTACTTTTCACTGACTTTTGAATAAAGAACTTATTGTTTTCATAGATAGAGGTCTTTCTATTAATCATTATCTAGCTTGAGCAGAATAGACAAACTGAAGATCCTGTTACACCATTAATATGCAGTTTCAATACTCAAGAGAGACAAGCAGCTCACATCTTTTACTGCAGTGAGACACAATATTGACGTATCTGTAAGATACCTACTCACCTTATACGATTTACAACAGGCAGCACTATGATCAATAACTAAACAAAATTTTATAAGCCTCAGTTTTAAGAACTTTTAATTTTTAAAAGTAACAGCAAATTGTTTGCTAAGAAGAACGTTTCAAGCCAAACTTTAGTAATATTTACTTTTGGAACTGACCTCAAGATGGTTTATTGCCTGTCTTTATTATCACAGTCTTCTACTTTCAAGTCAATGATTAAATAGCAAACTTTGAAAGTCCACAAATCGTTAAATTTCACAAAGCTACGTTTACTACTTACCACAAGTTTACCAAATCCACAGTAAATCTGAATACTCCCTTCTTACCAAATATCAAACAACATTATTCAGTTAACTGTTTGGCTTTGACGCTTTCATTTTTTTTCACAACAAGGACACTCGTTAATTATAGTTCAAACGGAGAGGAACCTGAGAGGTGTTGTGATAAGGAAAAAACCAAGGTAGATAAATAAATTCACTTATAAGTTACCTTATATTTGTGCACACTAAAACATCCAATGAGCTGATCCTTCACTGTACATTACGTATGTGCTCCATTATAGTGATTGCGCAATGTGGTAGCTAGTGCATGTTGGTAGGTGGATTTGCAGGTATAATTGCTGGACTCTGTCATTTCTTGGTGGTGATGATATATACCAATTCCAGAATAGTTCCAGCTCTTTATCCATCCATCCGAGGCATTGGAAAGCGTCAGGAAAAGCCTCTCTCCAAACTAGCACAATACACTACTTGTACATAATCAGTTGATAGTTTGGTAGCTCGTCCCTGACTGACTGTTGGTTCGACATTTCTATCCATGCCCACCATATTTTGTGCACGCTACACAGTACCGTTCCCTAGGGGAACAACACCAGCTTCTACATACAAAATAACTCAGAACCCAAAGTGAAGGTAAGCAGTTTCTATAACAGCAACCAAACATACGAAACAAAACGTAACATTTGCACATATTGATAGATACACTACATTGCATAGAATCAAAGCATGACATCAAATTTTTTTATAAAGAAAGGAGTATACAAATTTATTTTATCGATTCAATCAAACAACATTTACAGAAGCTCAAAAATGGAATGTTGAACAAAACAGTTAGCAAAATGAATCAAAAAAAGGTGTGTAGAGTCTAAGCTATGGTGTTACAATCAGAGGAACAAGTTTCTTGTCCCTGGGTACTATGCTCAAACCGTTTCGTTTTTTCATACCGATCACCGGCTTATCCATAGATGTAATAGAAACTAATTAGAAACTAATGATGAGTTTGGACTGAGAACTCGAGTATCCCTTTTTGAAACCCTAAATATTCATGTGACAGTATCGAAATCGGATAAACAAAAATCTGGCCTGGTCAAAAGATATTTCAAAGATGTTTTCTTTCCAAGTGAGTCAAAAAAAATGTGTGTTACTGATAGAACATTGTGGTGATCAGTGTGGAAGAACCGTTTACAGCATCGGACTTGAGGCCAAGTCACCTAATCATCTGGTAGTCCCACAGAGCTCGAGGGCACAAGTACAGCCATGGGGCGTAAACTGCATTCGATGTAGGAAGAATTTGTGAAAATATTTTCAGACCTACAACTTTTGAAGAGTTTGATGTCAATCTCCACTCTAGTAACAATCTAATTAAGCTGCAGTCACTAGTACACAATCAATTCTCTTCGCAAAGGCTTACAAATGTACTGAGATATGCCTGATACAAATTAGGATATTTAGATGATTAACTGCGACCATTTTAAATCCTACTGAATTTTGTTTTATATTCTGTCTTCCAACGTGTGTATTATGTGCAGAAGTTTCGTTCATTTTATGAGCATGGTGTAAAGAAACCTTATGTTTTAAGCATTTCTTTACAGATTATCATTACTGTAACGATTTTGTGTCATTATAACGAGTTACTTATTATTCTCAGTTATCAAAGTAGACTTATATGAAACAGTAAATTAAAAGAAAAAACACATGATTGTAAAATGTAAAATAACAATGCAAAACGTAATACAAATTAAGTAAATTCATTAATTAGAATATTAATGAAAGTTTAGATGTTTTAGTTGTGTGTGTTGAAACACTCTGACAGCACATTGTGTACATCTTATATTCCAAGAATCGTATTTCAGGAACCAACTTTATTACACCTGGTTGTTTGTGGCTTGAAAACATATTTATTTTATGTTATAACGGAAGTTTTCATTTGCAGAATTAATTAATGGTGCTGGGGTATTTCATAATATTTCAAACAAATACAAAAGTTGGTTGTATAGTATTCAAGGACACTAATTACATATTAACGTTTATATGAAAACCATTTTTTAAATATCATTTTTAAGATATTCCCTCTTAACTTTAAGTGCTAATTTACTTTAGGGGTTTGTTTTACCAGTTAAACGTGAAATTTGGCACAAAGAACAGTATTCCATTATTTTGCTTCTTCTACGCATCCATCAACTTTCATCAAGATCGTATATTTACACCTAGGGATGTTGTCTTGTCAGAGATGACTTGCTCTCAACAGGTACTCGTGTGTACTGGCAACTGGGGTATTGGGGGATCACATGGGTGGACGTCTCTACATGTAAGATAGCCTACAGCTGCACAGAGTAGGATCAGAGCTACTAAGGTGCCAGACGTTGGGTTGCTGTCCGTCATCACTTCAACTTTGGTTACCCCAGTACTGCTGACCGTGTATTAACATCTGTTCTGCTGTACTACTGAAGACATTTTCCCTTTGTTTTAATGTTCTATGCCATTGAAAAAAAGGCAGGAAAAGAGGCTAAAATTCCAATAGTACGTCTGAGCTAAGTCATAGCAATTGATCAACAAGTCAGTTGTTGAAACCTTATTAGAACCCACCGACAATTCGCTTTAAGTGTTTAAGAGAAATTACGGAAAAGGGTAGATTAGGCTGACCAGATGAAGAGCTATGCTCCTGCTTCCAAATGTGAGTCTAGTGTCCAAACCAGTTCGGCTTGTCGCTCATTTACTCGTATATTCCAATAGTTAACAAAAGGGTGCTTACAATATCTGTGGCTGTGAATTAAGAATGGTGACCCTCCGACATTCAAAAACAAGTGCGTGAAATACGAATGTTATTTTCAATGTTCTGTTTATAAACAGTTTTAATGACTAGACAGATGTGACACATGTGATAAAAGTAGCTTAATCCTAATCAGTATGTCTGCTATTGATGACATGTAACAGGAACTTCAACTTACGTTCATCATTGTCATTTTTGTCTTTCATTTCAGTTATGTTTTTACATTCTTTGTCTGTACCAGAACTGTTACATCTTGCAACTGTCTCAAAGGACAAATACTTCACAGCTTTGTTTTGCAATACAGTTAATACAACACGTTACACAGTTTAACTGGTTAATACCTTGGTTTGCTTCAGTAATTCTTGCTTCACTTATGGCCTTCCAATCGTACATTTTCGCTTAGTGCGGGGGAATGAACTGAGTTATACTCGGGGGTTTATACTTCAGTTCTGTAACTGTTACCTGTTGTTGCTGTATCAGTGTTCCTAGTTTGACACAGCTATCACTCTGGTCTATCCTGTACATGACGCTTCATCTCTGCATAAGTACTGTTAACTGCAAAAATTTTAACATGCTTAACAAATTGGTCCCTCGGTACAATTTTTACCCGCTACACTTCCTTACTCAGCCTAAACGACGATTACCTGATGTCTCAAGGAGTGTCATATCAACCGACGCCTTCTTTTTGTCAAGTTGCGTCACAAACTTCTTTTCTCACCGATTCAGTAACTCCAGATCTGTTATTCGATCTACCATCTAATTTTTAATATTCTTTTGTAGCAACACATTTGAAAATCGCCTAGTGTGTTGTTCTATGACCTGCCTATCGTTCACGTAGGACCTCTTTATAAAACACATAGCTACAGAAAACACTTACTAAGACATACTTCTATGCTCAAGAAGCTAAGTACCCGACATTGCCAGATACTTATTTATTCCAGGTCTACTAGTCGATCTCCTAAGTCCCGCTCCCTCTGTGCGCCAACAACTCCCACCTCTACATCACTTTCGTTCTAACCCTCCCAATCGCTGTCCATCTAGTCCTGACGTTCTCTCTGTCCATCTGCCACTCCCTCCTCTCTCTCAGTCCATCGGCTCCTCCCCATTCTCTCTGGCTATCTATTCCTCCCCCTCTTTGTCCATACGCTCCTTCGCCCTCTGTCCATCTACTCCTTCTCTTTCTAAGTCCTTCTGTATTTGCTCCCTTTAACTCCTCTTTCCCCTCTAACTCCTCCCCTTCTCTCTTTCCGTCTCTTCCTCCCCTTTCCTCTATCTCCAACTCCCCCCTATCCCTACCTGTCGCCTCCTCTTTCCCAACTCTGTCCATTCCCTCTTTTCCGTCTCTCTGCTCCTCTTCCCTTTATCTGTTGTTTTCCTCCTCTCCTATCCCTATCCATCTTCTCCTCCCCTACATGTTTATCCACCTCCTCCTTCCTCCTCTATGTCTGTACATCTCCCCTCCTCCCTCCCCGTCCCTCACGCCGTTCTCTCTACACCTTATCACCGTCAACACAGTAAGGAGTTAATGATTTTTAACCTCACATTAGTTCTTTCCAGGTTTGTAAGTAATACATTTGCCAAGGGGTTCAGGAGTCATTGTCTATCCAGGGCCTTACCTGCAGGTGACACATATCGCATATAATTCACATATGTACCCTAAGATAAAAAAATACGCCGCAGGAATTACCCGAATGAGAAGGAAATATCACATCCGGATAATTCCTTCTTGATGCGTCGGCTTTTTTTTTCCTTTTCTTGTTCCTTTTCGTATTAGAATGTATTCAAATTATTCCACAGAGTTTTGTACATATACTCGCCGCGCAATTTTATTTTCACCCAGCTCAGTGTTTATGCTATCCTCCCTCCTGAAGTATCTATCATACAATGATGTAGTTTAGTACATACTTTTACTGGTATAAGTGAACACAGTCTACAAGGTGTGTTGCGACTACTGTTAGCAGTAAAGAAGTAACAAACTAATAGTCATGCCTGATGCAGTAGTTTTACTGCGTTAACAGCGAAAGTGTAGTAAGCGATAAACTTTTTCTTCCATCATTTTGCGGGGAGTTGTCAGATAAAAAAGTTTCGTAATGGTTTGAAATTATGCGTAAAGTTAATCACAATTCACTAAGTGCTCTGATTCTCAAATAAGGTATGAACAAAGACTAGGTATTCGCGTGTCGTGAGCTACACACGTTTCTCACCGCTATCCCAACCACTTTGATGGGTACGGGGTTTTCACCCCCCCAGTACCCACTCGCCAAAGCGATTCTCTCGAGGCAAAAGTGGTATGTGTACCAAGTTTGGCTATAATCAGCAGAGTGGTTTAAGAAGAGATGTGGAACGTATAAACCGAAACACAGTTTTATAAAATTTGTTGATGCTAACAAATCTCTGTTCTTCAAAAATCTTTCCTTCTTATTTCCTGTCTGCACTTTATAGCCTCTCTATTTCTGCTGCCATTAAAATACTTCAACATGTTTTCGGAGTTAACGACATTCTCTTTTTCAGAAACCCTTTGTCAGTCTGCGTTTCATATTCTCTACTTCATCAGTTATTCTGTCTCTCAGAAAGCTAAACGTATCGACGAATTTAGTAGTCTATTAGCATCACCTGATTTATTTCGACTACAGTCCATTACCCTTGTTTT
This sequence comes from Schistocerca piceifrons, assembly GCF_021461385.2. Classification (NCBI taxonomy): domain Eukaryota; kingdom Metazoa; phylum Arthropoda; class Insecta; order Orthoptera; family Acrididae; genus Schistocerca; species Schistocerca piceifrons. The sequence continues at coordinate 50,297,699 of NC_060139.1, forward strand.
ACTGCTGTTGATATTCATCTTGTGCAGATTCAAGACGTTATCCATTCCGCTCTACTATTCTCAGACGTCCTTTGCCGTCTCTGTCACAGTTACAATGTCATCAGAAAACTAGAAATCTTTGTTTGTTCTACCTGAAAGATACTCTTTCCAAATTCCTTCTTGGTTTCCTGTTAACTCAGTGTACTGACTTAATAAAATTGATGATAGATTAAAAACAAAAAAACTGTTTAACTTTCTCCTGATCTACTGCTTTCCTTTCATGCCCTTCGGCTCTTAGAACCGCAATCTGGTTTCCCTACAAGTTGTTATATAACGGTATGTTATAGCCATCGCGAATGCTAAAAGAAGCGTTCAAGGCTAGAGGCAGTGAAGAAAGTGTGCAACTGGCGATTGCGTCTTCTGGCACGACCGAAAATGTCTTTCCAAACAGACTTAATGTCGCATGATAATGAGAACCTATTCATACACAACCTCAATGCTCTTAAGAATCCTGAATCTTGTCGAAGTTACTACTCTATTCGGAATTCGTAATAATAGGATATTTGCAGATGTGACAGTCTATGTTAATGACACGGGCCAGTTTATAGATCGATGAAGAATAAAAGTTTGTACTACATATGCTTTATATACTACTGGTCATTAAAATTGCTACACCACGAAGATGACGTGCTCCAGACGCGAAATTTAACCGACAGGAAGAAGATGCTGTGATGTGCAAATGAGTAGCTTTTCGGAGCATTCACACAAGGCTGGCATCGGTGGCGACACCTACAACGTGCTGACATGAGGAAAGTTTCCAACCGATTTCTCATACACAAACAGCAGTTGATCGGCGTTGCCTGGTGAAACGTTGTTGTGATGCCTCGTGTTAGGAGGAGAAATGCGTACCATCACGTTTCCGACTTTGATAAAGGTCGGATTGTAGCTTACCGCGATTGCGGTTTATCGTATAGCGACATTGCTGCTCGCGTTGGTCGAGATCCAATGACTGTTAGCAGAATATGGAATCGGTGGGTTCAGGAGGGTAATACGGAACGCCGTGCTGGATCCCAACGGTCTCGTAGCACTCGCAGTCGAGATGACAGGCATCTTATCCGCAAGGCTGTAACGGATCGTGCAGCCACGTCTCGATCCCAGAGTCAACAGATGGGGACGTTTGCAAGACAACAACCATCTGCACGAACAGTTCGACGACGTTCGCAGCAGGATGGACTATCAGCTCGGAGACTGTGGCTGCGGTTAACCTTGGCGCTGCATCACAGACTGGAGCGCCTGCGATGGTGTACTCAACGACGAACCTGGGTGCACGAATGACAAAACGTCATTTTTTCGGATGAATCCAGGTTCTGTTTACAGCATCATGACGGTCGCATCCGTGTTTGACGACATCGAGGTGAACGCGCATTGGAAGCGTGTATTCGCCATCGCCATACAAGCGTATCACCCGGCGTGATGGTATGGGGTGCCATTGGTTACACGTCTCGGTCATCTCTTCTTCCCATTGACCGCACTTTGAACAGTGGACCTTACATTTCAGATGTGTTACGACCCGTGGCTCCACCCTTCATTCGATCCCTGAGAAACTCTACATTTCAGCAGGATAATGCACGACCGCATGTTGCAGGTCCTGTACGGGGCTTTCTGGATACAGAAAATGTTCGACTGCTGCCCTGGCCAGCACATTCTCCAGATCTCTCACCAATAGAAAACGTCTGGTCAATGGTGGCCGAGCAACTGGCTCGTCACAATACGCCAGTCACTACTCTTGATGAACTGCGGTATCGTGTTGAAGCTGCATGAGCAGCTGTAACTGTACACGCCATCCAGGCTCTGTTTGACTCAATGCCCATGCGTATCAAGGCCGTAATTACGGTCAGACGTGGTTGTTCTTGGTATTGATTTCTCAGGATCTATGCACCCAAACTGCGTGAAAATGTGATCACATGTGAGTTCTAGTATAATGTATTTGTCCAATGAATACCCGTTTATCATCTGCATTTCTTTTTGGTGTAGCAATTTTAATGGCCAGTAGTGTACTTGCACTAGCTGACCAAACCGGCATTGCTTAGGTATTCATTTCGCCAGTTTTCTATAAGAAACTAAAACAAAAAATGGACAGTTTGAACTGAAATATCGAGAAAATTTCATTTCCATGTATTCGTGAAAACACCAACGAAATTATGAGACAGGCTTACAAAGAAATATGCTTGATGTCGAAGTGTAGAAGTACAGTATCCCGGACCGTATCTGCACGCAGGCTGCAGCTGCTTCGCACCTCTACAACAGTGTTTAGAAAACGCCTCCATGGCAACGCCTCTTCCGAGCTCCATTACATGGATACTGTTTTCGTCTGTAGCCTTTTGCACTTCGCAATTGAAGGCTGTCAAAAGCTCTGCGACGTGTCAGGAATTTCGTTAAGTTGATCGACTGTTCGGGTGTCTTAATAGTAAAGAATAAAAGTGTTAGAACTTCATGCATGGTGCCCATTTTTCTTACATCTCAGTGTTTAGGACGTCATCCCTCTTGAACTACAGGGGATAGGCAAAATAATGTGAACAGTGGTGGTAATGGGATGGCTGTATTTTGACGATCAACAACGCAGGTAAGGCACGTGTGGCACTGGATTGTACGTGTTCAGTACGGACTGGGCATCAGTGCAGCTTGTTTACGAGTAGCTCACACTTCGTATTTGCATTCAGAGTTCGAGGTCGACGTGCAGTGGAAAGCCTAACAGAGTTGCAACGAGGGCAGATTGTGGGGGCCCGATTAACTGGTGCATCAGTAACCAAGACAGCCGACTTACTGAATGTTTCAACAGACACTGTTTCAACAGACATGACAACCTACACAAAAATGCTAAGAAATCATCGTGTAAACGTAATAGTGGCGAAAATCAAAACTAGATGACAGAGATCGTCATACGTTAACACCGAGCGAGGTGGCGCAGTGGTTAGACACTGGACTCGCATTCGGGAGGACAACGGTTCAATCCCGCGTCCGGCCATCCTGATTCAGGTTTTCCGTGATTTCCCTAAATCAGTCCAGGCAAATGCCGGGGTGGTTCCTCTGAAAGGGTACGGCCGACTTCCTTCCCCATTCTTCCCTAATCCGATGAGACCGATGACCACGCTGTCTGGTCTCCTTCCCCAAACCAACCAACCAACCAACCAACGTTAACACGAAATGTGTCAAAAAAAACCACAGCGGCTAAAGTGACAACAATGCTCAATAGCCATCTTTAAGACCCCGTATCTATCGATACTGTCCGCCAAAAACTCCATAAAGCGAATATTCATCGACGAGATGATATACCGAAACCTTTATTGGCGACAACCAACGCAAAGAAACGTAAAACATGGTGTGAGGAGCTCAAATCGTGGACTGCTGATCAGTGGAAACACGTCATATGGTCCGACGAGTCAACGTTTTCGTTATTTCCAACATATAACCGAGTTTACGTCTGGAGAATGCCCAAAGAAGCCTACAATCCTGATTGCTAGATTTCAGCGGTTAAGCATGGAGGTGGAAGTGTGATGTAGCGGGCAAACATACATGGTATTCTACTGGCCCCATCATTACCCTCAAAGGCCGTGTTACAGCCAATGATTATGTGAACGTTTTAGGTGCAATGGTGCACCCCATGATACAAATGTTGTTCCCCAATAATGATGCTATATTTCAGGACGATAATGCACTCATTCACACAGCCAGATCAATAGAATCGTGCCATGAGGAGCAGACAGTTGAACTGCTGCGTCGTCCCCGGCCAGCACAGTCAAGGACCTGAACATTATCGAACCGTTGTGGGCTATATTGGAGCGCAGACTCGGAGACTCCGTAGCAGATTTCCGCCTCCCACGTCACTACATGAGTTAGAAGAGGTTCTGATCGAAGAGTGGCATAACGTTCTACTGCAGACTATACAATCATTATATGCCAGTATTCCAAGAAGAATCGTAGCACTCAAAAAATGAGGACCCAATCCCTTATTAATAAACAATTCCCAAGTAAGTACAAGTGTTTTGCCTACCCCTTGTATGTGTTGTACAATGATATATTTGGGGACGTACATGCATTGGCATGTGTGGATACTGTCTTCGAAATATTTGCGAACAGAGTTAGTAGGAAAGAATTAATACAGTTAAACGTCTTACATGATGCGGCCGTTTCCTACATATCTCATTGTTTATGACGTCATATCTCCTTACCACTATGTCATACCATGATGTAATTTTGTAGGTACATTCAGCGATATATGTAGATATGTCTACAGAATGTGACACGAATAGATTTACTAACAAAGAAGTAACTAATTTCAACGTCTTGCACAATGCTTTAGTTCTTCAATCATTTCAGTGTTTATCACGTGATATCTCCTGAACTGTCTGTGATACATTGATACAATTTTGTAGGTGCGTTGAACGGCATATTTAGATACTGCCTGCGAAATGTATCGTGATTAGACTTAGTAGCACATAAGTAATAAATTTAAACATCATGCATGATGCGGTAGCTTTTCACGCATCTCATTGATTACACCGTTATATCTCCTGAAGTACGATAGGTAGGCAGTTCTTACCCCCACAGTAAAGATTTACAGACAGTAAGGGATCTGTGTACGACGTTTGGTTGAAATAGTTCCAGTGGTTCATCAGAAGATGTAGAACATACACTTACACATACATCCATTTTTATAGTATGTATGGATATAATAAAATGAATTGTTGAATAATTTGCAGATGATTCTAAATTATCAATTAAGGTAATAAATAACAAAGAAAACGAAACGAAACACAATTATTTTTTCGACAGAATACAAATTCTTTTTCCTAGCCATCTAAAAGTGAAAAGGTTCTTTCAACAAGGGACGGAAGGCCCCTTTAAAATAAATTATCTTTCGCTAGCTACCTCTTAACGGTGTTAGAATTAGAGCACAGTATTGCTACTGCAAAAAAAGTTTTCAGTTTCAAAGTGTGTTTTTAGATTTACTAAACAGCATATCTTAAAAGCTGCGTTAAAGACTTCCTTGGCATTATAGACAATATAAATCATAGCCAAACGTACGCATTAAAGGAGTCTCACAACTTCCTTATGATGATTTTGTGATGTATAGTTACAGCGAATGTCTAGGTTGCCCGACAATATATACACGATCAATATCTACACAATAGTTAGATGATATCGTTATACATTAATTTTCATTATTTACTTATTTACTTTGTTTACATTTTTTCCTTATTTATTTATTGATTTTGCTGAGAGGTCAGTGTATAAGACTGTTCACTTGTGAGCCATTAATCTTGATACTGTCATGCTGATTATCGTCTATAAAAGATATCTCTGATTTCTTTTGAACCTGAGAGCACAGTCGGTAATAAGTTGTTTTGTTTTCTGCACTATCAACATATTTCTGCCTTACACCGTTTAAAATTACCTAAAGTAAGTAACACATTTGATAGTAGTGTAAACTTCAACATTTGTGACGGAAAATTTTTCCCTGCTTGTATTTTCTACGTGTTACATGTAATCCATAACGAGCTAACTCAGCTAATGCAGCTAACGATGGGATCTATATGCAACACTTGCTGGAGAGAAGCAGAGCAGCATTTCGTGTCACTGATGATGTTGATCATACTGTCAAAACACTATTTAGATACATACAAATGCCTAAGGCTGGTATTGCAGATTAGTACGGAAAATAGATGTAAAACTGATTAGATAGTTGCTATCTGGAAGAAATCATTTGAAATAAGGTGACTTGTTGCAGAGAAACAGTAACACTGGGCACGAGTAAATGAAATATTATTTCTAATCAGTTTAACGTCACTCTATACGTGTCTGGCGGCCAGATGAAATATAGAAATCAAGGTAAATATGCAACAGAAAGAAATACATGATAATAAACCAAATGTCATTACTCGTCCATATATTACTCAGGAAAATATCAACTTCATCGACTACATTATAAATGTCGATGAAAATGCGACAAAAATACTGTAGGGTGTGTAGATCGAGAGGATTACTGTGTTTTTCTGGGAACAAGTGGGTCGTTAACAGACTCCGTGCGCTTCCTTTTGGCCTACTCTCTCATTTTGTGGGAATAAGATCCTCTGATAATTTTCATCAGCATCCGGTAACAAGTTACGCGATCAACACACGTTAAATTTACCCTCTACTTGCTTTGCAAGGTGAAGCCCTTTTACGCTGCCAGTACACTGTTTAATTTAGTTCCCCAGTGACGCACATGATGGCTTTGGGTTCGCGTCATAATGACGTAACGAATTCCTTCTCGCCGTTCATCTATTTTGTGTTTGTAATCTTGGGAGCTTTTTACCGCTCGTATTTTTCAGCTGCTGTCTTTAGGAACTTTTACAGTGCTTTGTTACGTTATGATTATTTCAATATTTTACAGTATCGTCACATTTTTACATTATTTCCTGACAAAATGTGCTGTCAATGTCACTAAATATGGGCTCCTTATCAATAAATGAAACCATTTTTGTAATACTGTTGATCTCCCACACTTCAGACTACAAGAGTTAGTCAAATATATTAATTATGTCCCGGAAATAGTAAAGTTACATTGTTGTAGTTATGGTCTTCAGTCCGAAGACTGGTTTTAGGCTGCTCTCTTTGTTACTCTATCCTGTGAAAGCCTCTTCATCGCCGAGGAACAACTGCAATCTACATCGTTCTGAATCTGCTGAATGTATTCATCTGTTAGTTTCCCTCTACTATTTTCTCCCTCTCACTCTTCCTTACACACACACACACACACACACACACACACACACACACACACACACACTTCCCTCTAATACTAAATTGGTGACTCCCTGATGGCTGAGAGCGTGTCCGATCACCCGCTCCCTTCATTTAACCAAGTTGTGTAAAAATTTCTTGTCTCCCCAGTTCTATGCAGTACCTCCTCGTTAATTGCGCAGTCATCCCATCTAATCTTCAGCATTCATCTGTATCACCACATCTCAAAAGTCTGTGTTCTCTTCTTGTCTAAACTGTTTATCGTCGACGTTTCACTTTCGTACATGGCTACACTTTTAGTGTCTCGCATCCTCATCCTATTCCTTTGGATTCGACTTCTTTAACTCGACTAAATTCCGATATTCTTGGTTTTTGCTTTTGTTGTTGTTCACCTCACACGTACATTCTCCTTCAAGGCACTATCGATTCCATTCAACTGCTCTTCCTAGTCTTTTGCTGTCCCTGACAGAATTACAACGTCAGCGACAAACCTGAAAGTTCTGATTTGTTCTCACTGATTTTTAATTCCTACTCCAAAGTTTCTCTGGTTTTCCTTACTGTTTGCTCAATGTACAGACTGAATAACATCGAAAGATATTCTGCAATCCTGTGTCACACTCTTCTTAGGCACTGCTTACCTTTCATCCCTCACTACTCTTATAACTGCCGTCTGATTTCTGTATAAGTTCAAAACAACCTTTGCTCTCTGTCTTTTATTGCTGCTGCCTTTAGAATTTGAAAGATGATATTCCAGTCAACATTGTCAAAAGATCTTTCTAAGTCTCTAAGTATCTAATGCTATGAATATAGCTTTGCCTTTACTCAACCCATCTACTCTTCCAAGAGGAGTCGTGGGGTGCTTCGCCTGTTCCCACATTTCTCCGGAAATCTAGGTCTGTTTCTAACAATTTTTTCTTTCTTACGTGAAGAATTAGTGACAGAATTTTGCAACCATGGCTTTTTAAACTAATAATTCGTTAATATTCACAACGTTCAGCATGTAATTTCCTTAGAATTGGAATTATTACATTATTCTTGAAGTCAGAGGGAATTTCATATGTCTCATACATCTGGTACACCAGATGGAATAGTTCTGTCATGGCTGAATGCCTCACGGCTGTCAGTAATTATGATATAGTGTCGTCTATTCGAGGGCCCTTGCCTCGAATTATGTCTTAGAGACGCCTGCTTCATTTTCTGCATTTTTATATTTTCTCCTTTGATCAATTAAACAGGATGACCCTAAGATATCCATAGATTTGTACTAGCCCTATTTTATCCCCTGCTGCCTTCACTATTTTATCTCTCGAAGCTACCCCTTCGTCTTCTACTGTACTCCTTCCCCCTGTTCTACTAGTGCTGCACCAACCTCTCGTTCTTTCCACTTACCCATGGCCAATGCCCTTAATTTCCAACATGTTAGCAGTTTCTTCAGTTTTAATCTACAGTTCATAACCAATAAATCGTGGCTAGAGTACACACTGCCCCTGCAAAAGTCTTACAGTTTAAAATCTGGTTCAAAAAACTCAGTCTTAACATTATATAATCAATCTGAAAACTTTCGGCCTCTCCAGGTTTCATCCACGTATATAATCTTCTTCCATGAGTCTTAAACAAATTATTAGCGATGATTAAACTATACTCTCTGCTAAATTCTACCAAGTGGCTTCCTCTTTCATTCATATCCTCCAGTCTTAGTTCAAGTGTTTCTTTGTTTTGTCTTCTATTTCGTGCCATAGATGCATAGTTACTATAATAACAATGTGGCATAGCTAGTGAAATATTATAGATACTTCTTTGTATGTCTTCAGTTCTGGTACACATTCAAATTCCCGCCCTGAAGTGCCGTGGCAGGACACTAAAGGAGCCACAGGAAGTGGCACAGCCTTGATACAGTGGAGCATCGTGCGGTAATTCGTTTTCAGCAGTATATAATGTCGTGTGACTAGGGCCTCCCGTCGGGTAGACCGCTCGACTGGTGCACGTCTTTCGATTTGACGCCACTTCGGCGACTTGCGCGTCGATGGGGAAAAATGATGATGATTAGGACAACAGAACACCTAGTCCCCGAGCGGAGAAAATCTCCGACCCAGCCGGGAATCGAACCCGGGCCCTTAGGATTGAGAGTCTGTCGCGCTGACCACTCAGCTACAGGAGGCGGAAGTTTTCAGCATTTGAAGAGGAACAATGCTACAACACTCTGCGTTGAGTTCGTGTTGAAGCGTACGATAGCAATACGTCGTAACAGGACACAGTGACTGGCGGGCAAGTCTGAAAGACGAAAAACGAAATCACGGACAATCTTTCTGTCAGAAAGCGGGAACTACAATGTGAGTGTAAGCTCTCGTGCCGTAAGGCCGGCTTACCACAACCCAGATAACAGTGGAAAAAGTAAAAGTCAGTGTTAGATGAGTTTTCATCATATTTTGTACGTGACAAATGTCGTCGCCATCTCGGATCCATTACGCATCACACCCATAGAAAAAGCTCGACAAACCGAGGCAACGGAGAAGATAAAACAAATTTGTCCGGTGAATACAGATGAGGCGTACACATCATGGACACCTGTGGGTCTATCAGTAGAAGCCTGAGAATAAGTAGCAATGTAAGATGTGGGCACATGTGTATCCCCCATACGCCGAAAAAGGCGAATAACGATCCATCATCGGTGAAGGTAATGCTGAGTGAGAGTTTGGTCTACTGTGGTGTACTCTAGGGGTAGCGTCTTTGATTAGTAACGAAAGCGCCCTCGGTCCAGTGTTAAAAACCCACCACAGCTGAAATTTGGATATAAGTCATCAGCAGTAGCGGCCCTAGACTTCAGGCATACGAAATTACCTTCATTCAGCCAACATCTTTGCCAAAGAGGGCGGAGGAGCGGACAGAGTTTCAGGACAGTCTGTTGCTCTTGAGCTGGGAAACTGCTCCTAATGGCGAAAGAGTCAGCAATGATCAACGGCATGAGGATGAAGAAGACAATGTAGACCACTGCATTAAAGACGCGTAATGTGTATCCGCAAGGCATGTGTGACTGAAAACGTGTCATGATGATCTCTCCATTAACGTAAGATTCCGCACTAGTGACCCATTTGGGTCTCCAGAAGACTGACTTAACAACTAAGGCATAACGTTCAACGAGTCGGAGCGAGAATTGTCAGACGTTTGAACGTGGTAGGAAAGCTAGAAAATCTCAAAAGAGAAATGCTAAAGCTCAGTCTAGATGTAGTGGAGGTGAATGCAGTGAAATGGGAAGATGACAAGCATTACAGATCAAATGAGTATTATGTAATATCAGCATCAGCTAAAAATGGTATAATGGGAGTAGAAATCGTTATGAATAGGAAAGTGAGGCAGAGAGTGAGTTACTGTGAACATTTCAGTGATAGAGCTGTCATCAGAAGCGACAGCAAACCAACGCCGAAATGATAATACTTCAAGTATACATGTCGACGTCCCAAGTTGAAGATGAAGAGACAGAGAAAGTATATGACGATACTAAACAGATAATTCAGTACGTTAAGAGTCATGAAAATCTAATAGTCATGGGGGACTTGAATGCGGTTGTAGGGAAAGGAATAGAAGAAATAGTTACGGGAGAACATGAGTCTGCCAGTAGGAATGAGAAAAAATAACAGAGTTCTGCAATAAATTTCAACTAGTAATAGTGAATACTCTGTTCAAGAAACAGAAGAGGAGCAGGTATACTAGGAAAAGGCTGGGAGATGAGACTTCAGTCAGATTACATCGTGGTCAGACAGAGATTCCAGAGATTTCGAAGTCAGCTACTGAACCATAAGGCGAAGATATAGACTCAGGTCACAATTTAGCAATGACGAAGAGTAGGCTGAAGTTTAAGAGACTAGTCAGGAAGAATCAGTGTACAAAGAAGTGGGATACGGAACTACTAAAGAACGAAGAGATACGTAGGAAGTTCTCTGAGGCCATTGATAATCCCATAAGGAATAGCTCAGTGTGCAATTCGGTTAAAGAGGAATGGATATCCCAAAAAGGGCAATCGCAGAATTTGTAAAGAAAAACGTGGGTAAATAGAAGGTAACTGCGAAGAAACCATAGCTAACAGAAGAAATACTTCTGTTGATGAATGAAAGAAGAAATCACAAAAATGTTCAGGGAAATTCAAGAATACAGAAATTCAAATCACTAAAGAACAAAAAAAAAAAAAAAAAAGAGAAAGCGCTGCTAAGCTAAGGATGAATGGCTGTACGAGAAATATGAAGACATTGAAAAAAGAAATGATGGCCGGAAAGACATCTCTCATTACACCATAGAAGAAGAAACAGAATATAGAAGGGAGAGGGAATACAGTATTAGAACTAGAATTTAATAGACGTTTGGAAGACTCATCATCAAATGCGGCAGAAGGGATACATAACATTCCATCAGAATTTTTAAAATTATTGGAGGAAGTGGCAACAAAACAACTGTTTATGATGGTGTGTAAAATGTGTATGTCTGGTGACATACCGTCTGGCTTTCGGAACGATATCATCACATAATTCCGAAGACAGGAAGAGCTGACAGGTGTGAGAATTATCGCTCAATCGCTTTAATAGCTTATGCATCCAAGTTCCTAACATGAATAGTATACAGAAGAATGGGAAAGAAAATTGAGGATGTGTTAGAAGACGATCAGTTTGGCTGTCGGAAAGGTAAAGGCAGCAGAGGTGCTATTCTGACGTTGCATTTGACAATGGAAGCAAGACTAAAGAAAAAGCAAGACACTTTCATAGAATATGTCAACCTGGAAAAGGCTTTCGACATTGTAAAATGGTGTAAGATATTCGAAATTTTGAGAAAAATAGATGTCAACTATAGGAAGAGACGGATAATATATAAACTGTGCAAGAGCCAAGAGGGAATACTAACAGTGGACGACCAAGAACGAATTGCTCGGATTGAGAAGAATGTATAACAGGGATATTGTTTTTCGCCCCTACTGCTGAATCTGTACATCGAGGAAGCGATGATGGAAATAAAAGAAAGATTCAGAAGTGGAATTAAAATTCAAGATTAAAGGATAACTATGATAGGATTCGCTGATAACATTGCTATCCTGAGTGCTGCTGAATGGAATGAATAGTGTCATGAATATAGAATGTGGACTGAGAGTAAACCGAAGAAAGACGAAAGTAAAGAGATGTAGCAGAAATGAGAACAGTGAGAAACTTGTCATCACGATTGATAGTTAAGGACTTCTGCTAGCTACGCAGCAAAACAGCCAGTGACGGAAGGAGCAATTAGGACATCAAAAGCAGACTTGCAGTGGCAAAAAGCGCATTACTGACCAAGAGAAGTCTCCTAGTACTAAACGTAGAGCTTTATTTGAGGTAGATATTTCTGATAATGTACGTATAGAGTACAGCATTGTGTGGTTGTGAAACATGGACTGTGGGAAAACCGGAACAGAAGAGACTCGAAGCATTTGAGGTGGGGTGTTACAGACGAATGTTGAAAAGCAGGTGTACTGACTGAGGAGGTTCTGCGCAGAATCGGCGAGGAAAGGAATATGTGGAAAACACTGACAAGGAGAAGGGGCAGGATGATAGGACATAGAGATAAGACATCCGGGAATGACTTTGAGGGTAGTAGAGGGAGCTGTAAACAGTAAAAACTGTAAAGGCAGACAGAGATTGGAATAAATCCAGAGGACGTAGGTTGCAAGTGCTACTATGAGATGAAGAAGTTGGCACAGGAGAGGAATTCTTGGCGTGCCGCATCAAACCAGTCAAAAGACTTGTAGCTCATTGCGTTAGATGGCTATTCGTTTGCCTTTAGGAAAGAAAGAGCACCAGAGAGTGAGTTCTCACGTAACGGTTGGTAATGGAATTAAGACAAAAGAAAGATTAAGGTAGGTTCATAGGATTTATCGACCGGAAAAGCGTTCGACGGTGTCAAATCGTGCATGGTGTTCAAAATCGTGAAGAAGAAAGGTGTAAGCTATAGTAAAAGACATATAATATACAATAGGTACACGTGTCAAGAGGGAACAATAGAGTGGATGATGAAGAAGGAAGTGCTCGGATTGAAACCTGGATAAGACAGGAATGTAGTCTTCCGCTCCAACTGTTCAATGTTTACATTTAAGAAGCAATGACGGTAATAAAAGAAACATTCAAATGTGCACTTTAAGTTCAGGTGAAATGATATCAACGGGAAGATTCGCTGATGACGGTGCAATCCTCAGCGAAAGCAAAGAAGAATTACAGGATGTGCTGATCGGAATGAACAGTCTAATGAGTACAGAATACGGACTGAGAGTAAATCGAAGAAAGACAAAAGTAATGAGAAGTAATGGAAAGGAGAACAGCAAGCAACTTAACATCCGGATTGATGATATGGAGGTAGACGAGGTTGAGGATTTCTGCTACCTAAGCAGCAGAATACCCCATGACACACGGATCAAGGAAGGCATAAAATCAGACTAGCCCTGACAAAAAGCGCATTCCTGTCCAAGGGAAGTCTACTAGTATGAAACACAGGCCCTAATTTGAGGTTGAAATATCTGCAAATGTTTGGAGCATAAGCACTGAGTGGCAGTGAAATATGAACTGTGGGAAAGCTGGAGGGGAACAGAATCGATGGATTTGAGATGTGGTGCTAAAGAAGAATGTTGAATATTGAGTGGACTGATAGGGCAAGGAATGAGGAGGTTCTCCACAGAATCGGCCAGGAAAAGGAATATATGAAAAACCTGACAAGAGGAAGGGACAGGATGGCAGGACATTTGTTCAAATACCAGACGAAGCTGTAGAGGTTAAATCTGTGGAGGAACGCAGAGATTGGAATTCACCCAGTAAACAACTGAGACGTAGGTTGGAAGCACTACTCAGGCAGGCTCAGAACTGGAATTCGTGGAGGGCTGCGTCAAACCAGTGAAAAGACTGATGAGTCAGAAAAAGGTGTATTTTTAAGCTATTGTAGTCGCAAGGAATAAAGCGTCACAGGAACGTACTCTCTACATCTGCTACGAGATTAGTTGAGACTGTCTAGTCGAAGCGTTCAGAGGTAGCTCTTCAAGAGACGTTTTCGTTCCTCTACTAAGCCCCAGCTTATTCGCCACAGGCTGTTGTCACAGACGCTGCTTCTTTCAGCCACCCAATTTGCCTCCCTCCTCCCTCACCCTCGCTCATATTTTCCCCACACAGCATCCAGTGTCTTCTTCCTCGTTCGTTCAAATAGGAAACAGTTGCCTTTAAAATGTCGACGAGGTAATTTTGGAGATGCAACATTTTCTGAACGGAAAAATGCAAACTTCATGTATTCAAAAAAACATGTCAGCAGAGTAAATACGTAGAGGAAGGTCAACACTGTCACAGTTTCCACGGGCACATCCTGATTTACTCAAAGTGATTATTCATTTATGACCACCGCAAGTGGTTTCTAATTTCTCTAACCACAATGTCAGCATATCAGCCCTTCAGTAATAATGGTTAACAGACATAGCATAGCCAAATTTGTATGTGTGTGTGTGTGTGTGTGTGTGTGTGTGTGTGTGTGTGTGTGTGTGTGTGTGTGTATGTGTGATGTCCTAAGGAACCAAACTGCTGAGGTCATCGGTCCCTAGACTTACGCACTACTTAAAGTAACTTAGGCTAAGGACAACGCACAGACCTATGCCCGAGGGAGGACTCGAACCGCCGGCGTGAGGGGCCGCGCAGTCCGTGACATGGTAGACCAAATTTCTTCAGCCTTGTGACGCCAATGAATACTAATTTGCCAAAGATTCTGTGTATGTTCGAGCTTATAAATGAATATAAAATAAAATGATTGTGTGACATTGGAGACCATAACTGGTGTTGTTCAGGTGCCTTGTGAAAGTCTTTTTAATTCCGCTACTTCGCCCATTTGCGCGACGATGTTGATTAAATGATGATGTTAACAACACAACACTCCGTTCCCGAGCGCATAAATATCTCCAATCCGCCCGGAAATCGAACCCGTGCTCCCTGGATGGCATTCAGCAGCGTTTAACACTCTGCCACGGAGGCGGAGAACAATGAAGCCCTACATTCCGAGTGCACTGTACAATGCCTTGACAAAAGTCGTGGGATCCTCTTAATATGTCTTTCGCAAGACGTACTGCACCAACTCTGCGTGGCACGGACTCGGCGAGCCACTGGAAGTCCCTGCAGAATTACTGAGGCATGCGGACTGCACAACCGTCCATAACTGCGAAAGCTTCCCCAATGCAGGATGCTGTACGCGAACTGACCTCTCGATTACGTCCTATGAATGTTCGATGGGATTCATTACGGTCGATATGGGCCATACCTTTCGCTTTAATTGTCCAGAATGTTCTTCAAACAAGGAGATATCAGTTGTTGCCCTGTGACATGACGCAATGTCATTCATAAACATCCCATCGTGGTTTGAGAACATGAAGTCGATGAATACCTGCTAGTGGTCTTCAGGAGTGCCGAATATAGCCATTTCCAACTGGAGCACAGGACCAAGACCAATTCGTGTAAACACAGCCGCAGCCAGTATGGAGCCGCCGCCAGCTTGCACACTGCCTTGTTGACAACTTGGGCCTATGGTTTCGTGGCGTCTGCGCCTCACTCGAACCCTGACATCAGCTGCTCCCAACTGAAATCGTTGCTCATCTGACCAGGCCACGGTTTTCCAGTCGTCTAGGGTCACACCGACATGGTCACGGACCAAGCCTCTGGCGATGTCGTGCTGTTACCAAAGGCACTCGCGTAGACCGCTGCCCGTTCACACAAAATTTCGCCGCACTGTCCTGACGAACAGTTCCACGTTCCTCATTGATAACTACGGTTATTTCATTCACTGATAACTCTATGCACATGCCGCAGCTCTCGGTCGTTACGTGAAGGCCGCCGGCCATCCCGTTGTCAACGGTGAGGGGTACCTTGGCACACAGTTGACACTGCAGATCTCGCATTGTTGCATTCCCTAACGATTTCCGAAATGGAAGTCCCATGCATCTAGCTCCTACTACTATTCCGCTTTCATCGTCTGTTCACTCCTGTCGTCCGTTCATAATCACGTCGGAAACAATTTCACTTGTATCATCTAAGTACAAATCACGAGCACATCTCCAGTGCACTTCCCTTTTATATCTTGTCGCGATACTGCAGCCATCTATATATGTGCTAATCGCCTCAGTGTATATTACAGGGAGATGCTGGGTACCGGTGGTGGAGGGGTGTCGAAGGATGTGTGTGTGAATTCTTATAGGAATTTTTCTTGTATTGGATGTGTGGCTACGCGTACGTAAGGTTTGTATTGCTTGTACATGCGCGCGCCAACCTCGACAGACAAGCTAAGCTGCAAATAGACGAGTTAGAGGTGACCTTTGCACTGCGGATATGAGCGCCAGATTTATCTATCGATTGTTAGGAGAGGAGACGATACAGACAGTTGAGCTTTAGTGTTATTTGTGAACAGACGACTTTTGGTTTAGTAGCAGTAAAAAGCAAACAATGAAGAATTTTGGGAATTATTTATGCATTAATGGAAGACTTATTGCTGAGAGACAAAGAATTGATTTTTAGATTTTCTTTGTGAAGGGTAACCATTGAGTTAGTTCTCGGCTTGTCAGACATCCAGATTAGAGATTTCAGAACTAGATTTTGGAATTTGGTTTAGTGAAGAGTTATAAATGTGAATTTTAATTTTTGTAATTGTTAGATTATAGTTACATCTACATCTACATGGATACTCTGCAAAACACATTTAAGTGCCTGGCAAAGGGTTCATCGAACCACCAATGATTTCAAGGAAAGCTTAACTGTTACTGAAGTTTCATTAAATGCTTTTAGTCAAAAGATACGATATTGCAACTGAGTTCTTTTAACCTGAAGACGTTGTCCACTAACCAAGACTCAACTAGTTTTCAATTTTAAAAACCATTATTAAAAATTATGATTGCTCTTGATACAAGAATTCTTCGCAGTAAAACCATCCTGCACTTAATCTTCAGCACAAACAAAATTGACACCAGAGTAAAAGAACACTTTGAAACAGATGAACTTTCAAATGAAGCTGAGAAAATCGAAGTTAATACAGACGGACAACCAATATAGTCTAAAGAGGCTGACGAATTTCTAACTGTAGAGTGTTTTAAAGAAGGATAAGTGACGGTAAACAAAAAGCACAACCAACAAAACAGTAGGTTATACATTAATCTGGCTGACACTAAAAGGCGTTTGACGCAAGAACAAGAAATAAGAAACTGTAGTGAGAGCTATAACGGACGAGATAAAGATTTCGCGGAAGAACAACGTTTGGCCGATTTAGCGGTGAAAGAGACTGAAAAGAAAAGCGAACATTCACACACGTATTTCGTCCGACGGAACTTTAATGGCTTAACAAGACACGATGTAATTGACTACAAACATTTTTTATCGGCTAGAAAGTTTATTTTCCGTTGTAGCATGCGACCGAAACTCCGAATCTTTCCATCAGTAAATGGGGTATGTTCTCAACTGACTCGGTTGTTTTAACCCCCGCCACTGACGGAATGACCCGCTTCCTAATTCCGTATGTATGAAACCAATACGGACTTGTAGCTGGCACGCCTTTGCGCTTACTGCTACGTATTTTAACCGTAAATAGCTCAGTCCTAATGGTAAGAGGTAGTGGTGATTTCACGTTGTTAATATTTGAATACAGCACAGCCGCCACAAGCTCAGCTCACTTTTACTCCACTCCTACCCTCGCCATTGCACCACATTAACTAGGTGCTACATGGACCTTGCTAAATTCACTTGCGTATACATTTTTGACCGTTACTCGCCAGTATTTACCTAATGATTAGTACACTCCTAACCGGACTATTTCCCTAAGAGCTGTGATGATTGAACGGGTTCGATCCACGGCCTACAGTGCCCTACAGTTCACACGGTAACACTGCCTACCTGACCCACTTAACTTGGTAGTGAGCTTATGTATCCAATCACCACTGCTAGCAGCAGTGGATAATCCTATCAGCACGACGAGAGCAGCAAACTTACCGTCGAATCCTCCTGAAAATACTTATAACTACCGTCGCCAGCTCTGAAGGAGCAAAAGAATAAATCGATTTTTTGGCTCATTTCTGATTATTCTAGGTGATTCTACGAAGCAAATACTCTCTCAATTTCTGTGAGTTGGCTTGGTAATTACTACCAAGACAATTTATGCAACTTAGGTTAACAAAATTCTATCCTTCAACTTATTTAATGATTTTGGATATTACTCTTTGGACAATTGATATAGAATTAGTTAAGTGACTTTACTTGAAAGGTTACTCAGAAAAATTTAAGTAACTATGAATAGGCGACTCATTCTGGTGTGACCATTGCTCTTTTCAACATTCTTATACGCTAAAGTATTCTACAACCAAAAGAATTGTAAATGAAAGAGGCGATGGTGGCCTCAGTCTGATTTCACTACACTATATTTGAGGTTACTACACTTTACAATGAACAACATGCGTCGTAATTTTACTCATTACTATATTCTGTCCTCTGCACTTGCATAAAAGAAAACTGGTATTCTCCTTTTACATGTATACAAAGTTCGACTTAACAATTGCAAGCAGTCTTGCCTTGGGTAGACGTGTCGGTGCTGGTGGTGGGATGCATGTGGCTAACGCAGCTCTTCACGCCTCATGCCCTCAATGGCGGCTGGAACTACGAGCTGTAGCACTCGTATAAGCTACTGCACGTCCGGGCGCAGGAACTCTTACAGTCAGCCCCAGTGGCATAGAGATGGCTTCGACAACCATTCGTCGCGTTCTACTCCACGAACGGCGACGATATTCGCCTCTTCGCTGTTGCACAATCACTTTTGCGTGAGCACAGTTACGCACGTCCGATCACGTCAACACTCCCCAGGCCATTCCATTGTTCAGTCCCTGTGTCTCCAGCTACCCCTAGCTACGCTCGTATCACCAAGAGTGGGGGCGTTCCCCTACCACCTTTTTACCGAAATCATTTAGTATTTAAGAATATTTATATTTATTACCCTGGAGTTCATACCAGTCATAATGATTTACTACTAGCGCTTTACAACATTAAATTATACAGTAATAACTTATAATTACCAAGAAAAAGAATACATTTGACTCCGAGAGCTTAGTGCATTGTCTGAGAGGTAGCGCTAATTCCCAGTTTCGCCAATAGATGGCATCAGGGTGCACTCCTTGGCAGTCTCGCACCAGCGCGCCCGTTTCCGACGCGCGGGCTCCAAATTACTGTCAGCCCACCATCATTTCAGTTCCGTTACAAGCAGAATGACTTTCATCCCTTCAAATGAATCCAACAATTTAGTTTCTCTTTACCGCAAGATTCACCAGTGACTCACAAGTTAGTATTTATTTGGAGTTTTCTGCAATGTAAATCAGCAATGCGGATGCTACCTATAGCAAGACAGAGCTTCGCTTTAGTGGAATTTCAAAATGCATTTTTCGCAGTACGCTGGTCAGAGACTATTTAGCGTGGAGCTACGAACAAACTCATCAGTTTGCCAAATTTAGATAATTCACAATCTGCAACCTTAACGCAGTACTTCGAGCATGTAATACAACAGAACCAACATTTGGCAGAACCGTACAACCCGTTTGCTATAATCCAGCTATGTGCTTCTAAGCTTCCAAGCTCCTTTCGTGTGTCTTCGCTGACAACCGACATCAAAAAGATAACAACATTGCATTCCGTGACGTTTTACAATTGCTTCAGATTCAAGAATCTTAGTCAGAACAAGCGCAATTACAATGATAATTGGAATAGGGGATAAATCAGATCATTCAGTGACAACAGAGACCGAAGATCCGGGAATAACGAACAGTAGCAGAAACACTATCAGGGACATAAAATTTCAGAAGAGTACCACAGTACAACCAACAACTAAATGCGCATTTCCATCATAACAACCAGAAGAGTACAACAGTACGACCAACAACTAAATCCGTATTTTCATCGTAGCAACCAGAAGTTCCGTAATTCGAGAGGCAGCGTGAACCACAGCAACGTAGTAATTATGGAAACAATTGCGCACAATTTGCATATGCATAGGCAGCAGCCATACAGTCACAACTATCATGTCAACAGACAAGAAAGCCATCATTTGCGAAAAAAATGACAGTTATGGGAATAGGAGAATCGAAAACTACAGACAAGTGCGAAACTTTGCTTTGAATGAATTTGGCACTCACTTTCACTCACGAAAATTTATTTCTAAATACGCAGAACCCAAACGATCTGTACGAATATCTGAAGTTTCGCCACCGATTTCACAGCGCCAAGACAGTGGTGGCCAACAATGATCATGGGAGAAGACTCCTGAAGACTCACACAAACAGAGACAACTCGATGCTCTACCAATTCCACCGACATTACTAAAAATATCACCTGTTTGGAAAATATCAGAGACACGTTGTTACAAGAAAAGATTAACCCCGGAATCAGATTTGTCATTCAGTTATCAGGATAGAGATAGATAAATATGCATCAAACGTAGTTTTAAATTCAATAATAAGTAACGCAGCATTGAATAAATGTAGCTCAGATGGTCCCTGCCATACCATTAAAGAGAACAAAAGTTGTTTGTAATGTTTTAGGGAAAAGTCTCGATGCAAAATCGCAAACACATTTACAATTTACTGTACAAGGTCACACTTCCTTTGCAATGTCCCGGATCGTTTCACAACTAACAACAGAGATTACACATGGCATGGATTTCTTGAACAGTCGAAAAGCAGTATTTGAGTTGAAAATTCATTTATTTCTCTACAAGACAGTGATGCCCAGGTTGCATTGCATTTTGAGAATAGTTTATCAATAGTCTTCCACGTCACCAAAAAGTGCATCATTCTTCATTGATGCAGTATTTCCTGTTGTTAACGAAAATGAAGAATCAAATTTAGACATTTCCCAGACAATACAAGCAAAAATAGACAGGTGTGAAGCAGCAATAGACAGCGATAGTAAACAACAACAGTTAGATCTACAGGCTCGTTATCATGGTTTTGATAACGTTCCCAGAACTACGTGCGGATTTGTTTACAAATTTCAAGTCAAACCCCACAATACTTTCATTTCTAGACGTTACAACATTCCATTCATTTACAGAGACAAAATAAAACAGGAAATTGAATCTATACGCCAGCAAAGCATAATTGAAACAACAGCTAGCCATTATAACAATGTCTATTACACGTTGTTCCAAAAACTATGCTTTTATGAGACCAATTTTAGATTCGAGTCTAATTAATAGCATCATAGCAACATAAGCAGACTGAAAACATTAGATGAGTTGTTTCAAAATTTTCATGCTGTCACCATATTTTCCATATTGGATTTAAAATCAGGATTCTGGGCGATCGCATTACATCCCAACTGTCGACGTTTTCATGCTTCGTAAATTGATAGCAATTTAGCAAACTACCTTTCTGTCTTAATATTTCATCTACAGCTTTCATCATTGATTTGAACTCCATTCTTGCAACCATTCAAAGGACAGATTTACTACTTATATCGACGACACCCTTGTTGCTGAAGAAACCTGGTAACAACATAACGGCGTAGGGAACTAATTGTTGAAAACATTTTCAAATCACGGAATTACGGTCAATTGAAGCCTCCCTGAGCTTGGGAAATCGTCTATTAAATCTTTAGGTAATACCATTTCAGAATCTGGTACTGAACACGATTTAGATAAACTTCAGTCTATTCCTGACGTTGCAATTCCTATTACTAAATGTCAAATTACAAGTTTTCTAAGCCTCGTCAATTTTTTCTCCATTTATTTCATTACAAAGCTCTGGAACTCCAAAGATAATGTCAGTTAAGTGGTAGAAACTGAAACTGGTTGTGGGACGAACATGCACAAATAAACTGAAACAAGTTTTACGATATGCACCTTTACTTTCTCATCCGGACCTTCCGCATGAATTTTGCATCGCACCTGACAGTTCCAAGACAGCCCTTGGAGTTATTTCGAGAAATAGAGCAGAGTGACGTTATTGTTCCTAAGAGCACGGAATTTTGCAGCTATCTTCTTTCCGTTTCTGAACGAAATTATTCAGTCATCGAACTTGAGGCAATAGCTGTCATTTGCACTTTTACGAAATGTCGATGTATTTTATTTGGCAGACATAAAAATGTATATATCGACCACTATGCGCCACATTTTCTTATGACCACCGGACTTTTTCATGATATCTTTGGGATATGGGCATTATGCTTGCTTTCATTTTACTGTTATACACGTTCCTGGAAAAGAGAATATAGTCGCTGAAGCCTTTTCACGATATCTTGGTGGCTCATAAATTGGTTCATCCTCAGAATTCTGTCTTCCAATTTCAGTCCTCTACAGATACAAACGGTAGCTTTCGAAAATTACCTCTCTACTGCTTTAAAGGACATTATGGAAGAGCAAGGTAACTATCCCATATGGAAGGATACCAAGCAGCTTTGGCGAGACACAAACAACCCGAGAGTTAGGCATTACCATTTGGTTAAGAATAACGTTTTCTTCAAATGACATGACAGCTATGGGCGTGTTTGCATTTGATACGATCATCGTTTTATGCACACTACGGAGTGAGAAAATCTTTTTACACACTTCGTCAAACTTCTTACTTCTCAGGTTGGAAACATGCGTCTGACGTCGTGAAAGGTATATATACACAGGATAAATTAATTCAAATTTTGTAAGAATATATTATATTGAACCAGAGATGCTCAAATGTAGTATCGACTGTGTAGCTGCTCAACAGCGATCGCTGAGTCAGGGTGTTATGGGTAATGTGTTAGAGTAACTTCAGATGGAGAGATATGTGGAGGTCTCTCAAGTGTAAAGAGCTGTTGTTTCTGATGTGTGCTGGATATATACTTACTCACCACGAGTAGTAATGATTTTTTTTTGTAACATACTATGATGTTTGCTAACTCAATAGAAATTCGAAATAATTAAGGCAAAGAAAGTTGTTTTGTTACTAATGCAATGCTCGTATTCATAAGTGATGATGGAGACAATGTATAACACTCACTTCCAGCGAATTTTTAAAGCTAATTGTAAATGTATAATCAGTTTATTGAGTGTATTACTTGTGTACATTATTAATTTTCAAAGAGACAAAATTCAAGTTTTAACGTTAGTGCCATATTGTCACTTACCCTAAGTCTATATGAGGTCCCAGGTCCATGTCATTTTTATTAACTATTTTTCTCAAGAAGTTATTGTCTCAGTCATACTCGATTTAATTAAAACATATGCTAAGCAACAACCAACCACAATGGCTGTTTCTTAACTATACAAGTTAAAGTACTAACAGAGAGCAGTGCGAACAGAGTTATTATTGCGTAGATAAAGGTAAGAAATTTTATAATTTTAAAGATAGCATTCATTAAGCACAGGGATCATTATCTTCAAATTTATCAAGTATTGTTTTCAAATCAATAGTGTTGCACGAGATTCAGTTTTTGTGTTACGTAAATTCATGCAGTTTAGGTTTGGTTTAAAGTTATTGACAGTTTTCATTCTCGCAGCTAAATTAAATTTATATTCTCGCAGTCAGAAAAGTTCAGTACATAGAAAAGTGCATAAGCGACGAGATAAAGTATACGTTCATATGCCGTCCCCATTCTAACTGCTGTGTTTCAGAATTATCAGTTTCATAATTTGAATCATATTATAAACGTGCATGTTTCTCGTGTTCTGACCAAATGTAGACTCTGTCAAAAAGCTAAAACGTCCGCGTCTTCACAGTTTCCTCGGCTGTTCCCATCATTCCAATTAAATAACGTCATTAACCAGCTATGCACCTTTATGCACCCATTCCAAGGAGCATAGAAAGTTATTCATGTATTTTTGTTGCAGTAGAACTCACATCAAAATTTTTCTCCTTTATACCACTTCGTAAAGCGACTGTAAGGACAGTTTATGCAGCATTTACCGAGGATTTTTCAGAGAAATAGGACATGTTGACAAAGTTACTTCTGACAATGAATAACAGTTTCTTTCAGCTGTTTCGATACGTACACTGAAAAATAGAAAAATTGCATCAGTTATCTTTTCGCCAGTACCATGTTTTTTCCAGTCCATCTGAAAGGATCAAAACAGAAATCTGAAAATTATAGTGACTATACTGTCTCAAAAAGCACAAGGAATGGAATAGTTAAAATCAGATATTTCAGGACACCATAAATGCTTTACGTACTGATTCAATTTTCCTCTCCCCACTATTGGTAATGAAAAATAAGCAACCACCTGAAACTGTACATTTTCCAAAGCCACAATGCTTAAGACATCATGGAGTCATTGAAATAGCACTTAAAAACATAAAACTGACGGCTACAGAAGAGGAGATGCAACACTGAAGAATTCAAAGTAGGTCAAATGATTTTAGTTCACTTCCACCAGTTATCATGCAAATCAAAGAACAAGGTGAAACATTCTTCTTAATCTACAATGAACCATTCCGTCTTCATCGAATAGCTCACCAAAACGAGACTGAAGTCGAAACATAGCTCACAAAAACAGAACTTTTTCAAATGTAATGTATTTCGTCCAGCAGTTCTCTGCAGAGTGTGAAAATATTTTGTGCGTTCTCATCTATATAGGGAGAAATGGTCATCACAATAAAAAGAGAGACACACCGTCAGGTGGCTTGCGGAGTATGGATGTAGATGTAGATGTAGATGTAGATCAGATCTCACACGGAAAGAATTAAGTGTTCGTCTTTCCCGCACACTGATCGAGAGTGGAATGGTAGGGAAGTAGCTCAAAGGTGGTTTAGTGAAGCATCTGCCAGGAACTTAATTGTGATTTGTAGAGTCATGATGTAGATATATGTTACTGTTTGTTAGTCAGTACACATTTCCTAGCACAGTCACGTTGTGATACATGCGATTTTCTGATGATGTGTGGATTGTCGTAAATATGTAGAAGTTGAGTGATGAGGCATTTCATCCTACATATGTACAGATCGTATTTTTTATCTTACATAAGGTAGAAGAACTTGACCATTTCTCTGTAGTTCTTTCACTTAATGTATTTTTCTTAATATGCTGTACTTTACTGTCACTATCATCTTGTGAATGCTGTAGTCCAACTTATTTCAGTGCTCGCTAGGAAAATTGGAGAGGAAGTCCGCCTTATGCAAAACACTTTTGTTGTTTTGGTTTCACCCAGACTTTTTTCAGCACTTTTGTGTTATCTTAAGTGGATTTGTTCATTTCCCTTCCGTAAAACTGTCACATGTTAACTTTTAAAGAAACTTTTGGTACAAAATAATTATATTTGTAAAATGAGTGATTATTGTCAAACTTTTTTATGTTGGTTTGCATACGGAACACAGATGAGACATGTGTAACCGAGTTAAGGCATTCTGTGTTGTTTATTTACTATATGTTCGTAGCTTCTAGTTCTCTAGTATATTTGAAAATAAAGTGGATCTAGTCATTTGTTTACATTCCTCACAAGGAACTGTTATATTCTT
Organism: Schistocerca piceifrons; assembly: GCF_021461385.2. Classification (NCBI taxonomy): domain Eukaryota; kingdom Metazoa; phylum Arthropoda; class Insecta; order Orthoptera; family Acrididae; genus Schistocerca; species Schistocerca piceifrons. Next base: position 50,322,933 of record NC_060139.1, read on the forward strand.
ATGATAGTAGCTTCAGGTCTAGCATGCAATCTGCAACTTGTCTTCTGGAAACAGCAAAGAGTTATTTTACTTTTTTGTTCATTATGCGATGTCGACAGAGAATCATCTTGCATTGTGTTTCTTGTCGTGTTACTTACATTGTTCTTGATGCTGTGGTGTTTGGTTGTGGTGTTTTTAGTTTTACCTAAACACAAAAAAGTGAAAAACACCACAGCATCAAAAAAGCTGTAAGTAACACAACAAAGAACATGATACCTAGTGATTCTCGGTCGGAAATGCATAATACACAGAAAAATTAAATAACATTTTGCTCTTTCACGTGACAAGTTGTAGACTGCTTAATACACAAATATTTACTAGCATAGATGAAGGTGTAATTAGATGAATGACGAACACTAATTTCATTTAACGAAGGTTTATTCAGCACTTGCACATATTAGAGTGCGGAGCGAACTGCCTCCGGCCAGAACACATACGGTATATATACAGTTACAGAACATTCCAGTACAATGATACTTGACATTTGTGGATACTTCTAGAATGTACTCGAACCGAATATAGAAATTAAAATTCTACAGCTCCATGCAGCAGTCTAGTATCATAACCATTACAACGCGGTGACTCTCCTACTCAGCTTCTTCTGCGACATTGCTCCCTCCTTAAGAGAACAGCGTCTCGGTGTTACGTCCTCCTAGTCCGGAAACGAATCATTGGTCCTTCATACTCCGACTCCCGATGACTGATATTCGCCCTGGCGGTGATCTTCTTCGAACTTCCATTGCCGCTGCGCTCTTCGTCACCTTTCCGCTTGTTGCCTGTCGCTGGAGCTTCGAATTTACCCTGGGCTGCAGGATCCTTATAGGCTTCATTTGAAGGACGTGGACCGTATCTCCGATCTTTCTTCGTTTTGTGTCGGGGTGGAAATCTTCAACTTCATAAGTAGCAACAGACAACTCTTTTACAATCTTATAAGGTCCAAAGTAGCGCCTGAGGAGCTTCTCAGTGATACCATCCTTCCGAACAGGAGTGAAGATCCAGACGAGGTCACCAGGCTGGTAGACAAAAGGGCGGTGGCTCGCGACCTTCGGCGATCGTTTTCTTAAGTCTGCAGGGTGTGAAGTCGAGCTAACTGCTGGGCTTCCTCTGCTTTGGTTAACACCTGGCCGATGTAGTCATCGTCCACGTCATCAGGTTGTAACAGAAACATAGTGTCCATCGTCGTAGTCGCCTCATGCCCATGCACCTGAAAAAATGGCGTAAATCCTGTGGTGTCTTGTTTGGCGGTGTTGTAGGCAAACGTCACGAAAGGTAGCACTCCCTCTGCTCAATATTGACGAACATTGATAGCTTGTCGGCCAAGGTCTTATTAAGGCGTTCAGTAAGCCCGATAGTTTGCAGATGGTAGGCAGTCGTCATGTGATGAGTAATGTTGCAACGATGATTTATCTCTGTCACAAGATTCGATTGAAAAACTTCCGCTCGACCTGTAATTAACGACGTTGGGGCACCGTGTTTTAATGCAATGTCTTCAACGATGAATTTGGCTACCTCTAATGCTTCGGCTGTTTTCGTGGCTTTTGTAATGTAATAGCGTGTCAGATAATCAGTGCAAACAATAATCCATCCATTGCCACTAGCAGACGTTGGAAATTGTCCGAGGAGGTCAATCCCAACACGCAGGATAGGCGTTTCGGCTTGTGGAGTTGATATGAGTCGGCCAGGTGGTTTCTGAGGAACTGCCTTTCCCCTCTGGCACTCTCGACTGTGCGACACGTAGTGACGGACACTCCTAAATAAACCTGGCCAGAAAAATCTCTTGCAGGTGCTATCGTATGTCTTAATAAATCCTAAATGTCCGACCTCAGGTGTGTCATTGAATTTCTGTAGAAAATCTAAGCGCATGTGTTTAGGAATCACAGGTAGCCACCTCTTTCCAAACGGATCAAACTTTTTCTTGCAAAGTAATCCATTAATGGCCTTAAATTGTCCTTTCACATCCTCTGACCTATTTAAGGCAAGCATAATTTGAGATATCTTGGAGTCCTTCTTCTGCTCAGGAGAGAGATCCTGGAGTGCAGCGAGACAGTCACTATCTTCATCAAAGCCTTGATGGTATAGCACAGGATTTCTTGAGAGACAGTCGGCATCTTGGTGTTTCCTTCCACTTTAGTACTCTATGGTAACGTCATACTCTTGAAGACGTAGTGCCCACCTGGGGAGTCATCCTGTTGGATCCTTAAAACCTGTCAAGCAACAAAGTGATTCACGGTTTGTAACAACTGTGAATGGCATTCCATAGAGATAATGTCGAAATTTCCATATGGCCCAGATCACAGCTAGACATTCTCTTCTTGTAGTTGAGTAGTCTCTCTAGGCTTTTCTAAGTGTCCTAGAAGAATGGGCTACAACTTTCTCTTTTCCATCCAAAATTTGCACCAGAACAGCACCGATCCCATCCCCACTGCCATCTGTGTGTAGTTCTGTATGTGCTCTCTCATCATACAGACCAAGTACAAGGTCAGTCGTCAGAGCTTTTCGCTGCACATCGAAAGAATCACATACGGTATATATACAGTTACAGAACACTCCAATACAATGATTCTTGACATTTGTGGATACTTCTAGAATGTACTCGAACCGAATACAGAAACTAAAATTTTACAGCTCAGGTGAGTTTGGAACTCACGGCTCTCCATGCAACAGTCTAGTATCATAACCACTACACCACGGTGACTGTGCTACTGAGCTTCTTCAGCGGCAATATCCAACAGCTCCATGTCAGGTATATAAACAAATGCATACATCTACTTTATTCCGAAATGTATTATAAAGCTAGAACCTTAGACATGTCGTATATAAAAAACATAGAATGCCTCAACTCAGTGACACCCGTCACACCTACGTACTGTATGCAGACCACTATAAAATATCTGCCAATAATCAATCGTTTCATAAAGGTAAATATTATGTATCAGAAGTTTCTTTAAAGGTTAACATGTAACAATTTTGCAGAAGGAAAATAAAGAAACCCTCTGAAGATAGGACAAAAAGTGCTAAAATATGCCTGTGTGAAAACAAAACTACAAATGTGTCTTGCATAAGGCACAATTCCTCTTCAGTTTACTGCTACAGATATAAATACAAATAAGGTAACTTTCTAGTGGTATGTGTTACAGATAGATTCTGGCAAAACTACATTATGTTTTGTGATGGACTGAAAACTAGCACTCTAATGTAATTACTTTCTTTTAACAGGTACAACAATAACTCTGTGCACAAACCTTTGTTCCTTTCCTTCATCCACTTTCCTTATGAATAGTTGCTCGGGTTAGATATTTTTGTAGGAAATAGTATTGAATTTTGTGACTACCGTACGATCTAAGTAAGATAAGCTCAAGGAAGCTTTTACCTTTGTAACTGTATTTTGACAGGTATCTGTACAGCAGTGTTACGACATTTATTATCAAGTCATGTCTTGTATGCTTTGTTTTCTTACCAAGAATACTGTATAACAGTGACAAGAATTTTATTTATACATTTCTAAGCAACGTTTGTAGTAATTTGTCAACTTTAACTGTGCATTGTGGACTGGTCTTGAATGCCGCTACTAAACTTACTCTCTTATGGAAACTCTTAGGTATTTGTTTGCGTAACCATATGGTAACACATACACATTGAAGTTTTTGTTCTACCTTATATATCTACTCATTTGTAACAATGTTTATCTATTATTTATTTCCTAAGTCAAAACATTGATGGAAATATTGAAGCATACTCTTCTGCATCGCGAGACATTTCTGCAACGAATCGACGTTTTCACACAGTACTATATGTTTGGTCTCTTCAAATGGATTTATGCAATTATTTCAGAGACATCTGGTGAATTAATGCAATGTTTCCGCTTTACTGTGGAACATAATAGTACTGCTGTGAAAGATATAGCCTCTGAGTTGTCAGTCCAATATTTATGGACTAATCCGCACTCTCTCAAGCCTGCTTCTAGCTTTCTCACAAAGAAACCAATAAGACGATGTTCATGCACTGAGTACCCGTGGTCTAGGGGTAGCGTCTTTGATTCATAATCAAAATGTTTTCGGTCCCGGGTTCGATCCCCGCCACTGCCTAAAATCTGATAAGTAATCAGCATTGGCGGCCGAAAACTTCCGGCATAAGAAGTCAGCCTCATTGTGCCAACGGCCTTGTCAAAGAGGGCGGATTAGCGGATAGAGGTTCAGGGCACTCTCTTGTCCTAGGGGTGGGAAATTGCCCCTAAAGGCGGAAGAATCAGCAATGATCAACGGCATGAGGATGCAGAAGGCAATGGAAACCACTGCATTAAAGACACGTAACGTGTATCCACAGGACATGTGGCCTGTAATTGAAGAAGTGTCATGATGATCTCTCCATTGGCAAAAGATTCCGGAATCGTCCCCCATTCGGATCTCCGGGAGGGGACTGCCAAGGGGGAGGTGACCATGAGAAAAAGATTGAATAATCAACGAAAGGATAACGTTCTACGAGTCGGGGCGTGTAATGTCAGAAGCTTGAACGTGGTAGGGAAACTAGATAATCTGAAAAGAGAAATGCAAAGGCTCAATCTAGATATAGTAGGGGTCAGTGAAGTGAAGTGGAAGGAAGACAAGAATTTCTGGTCAGATGAGTATCGGGTAATATCAACAGCAGCAGAAAATGGTATAACAGGTGTAGAATCGACAGCAGACCAACACCGACAACGTTAGTTCAGGTATACATGCCGACGTCGCAAGCTGAAGATGAACAGATACAGAAAGTGTATGAGGATATTGAAAGGGTAATACAGTATGTAAAGGGGGACGAAAATCTATTAGTCATGGGCGACTAGAATGCAGTTGTAGGGGAAGGAGTAGAAAAAAAGGTTACAGGAGAATATGGGCTTGGGACGAGGAATGAAAGAGGAGAAATACTAATTGAGTTCTGTAACAAGTTTCAGCTAGTAATAGCGAATACCCTGTTCAAGAATCACAAGAGGAGGAGGTATACTTGGAAAAGGCCAGGAGATACGGGAAGATTTCAATTAGATTACATCATGGTCAGACAGAGATTCCGAAATCAGATACAGGATTGTAAGGCGTACCCAGGAGCAGATATAGACTTAGATCACAATATAGTAGTGATGAAGAGTAGGCTGAAGTTCAAGACATTAGTCAGGAAGAATCAATACGCAAAGAAGTGGGGTACGGAAGTACTAACGAATGACGAGATACGTTTGAAGTACACTAATGCTATAGATACAGCAATAAGGAATAGCGCAGTAGGCAGTACAGTTGAAGAGGAATGGACATCTCTAAAAAGGGCCATCACAGAAGTTGAGAAGGAAAACATAGGTACAAAGAAGGTAGCTGCGAAGAAACCATGGGTAACAGAAGAAATACTTCAGTTGATTGATGAAAGGAGGAAGTACAAACATGTTCCGGGAAAATCAGGAATACAGAAATGCAAGTCGCTGAGGAATGAATTAAATAGGAAGTGCAGGGAAGATAAGACGAAATGGCTGCAGGAAAAATGTGAAGACATCGAAAACGATATGATTGTCGGAAGGACAGACTCAGCATACAGGAAAGTCAAAACAAACTTTGGTGACATTAAAAGCAACGGTGGTAACATTAAGAGTGCAACGGGAATTCCACTGTTAAATGCAGAGGAGAGAGCAGATAGGTGGAAAGAATACATTGAAAGCCTCTATGAGGGTGAAGATTTGTCTGATGTGATAGAAGAAGAAACAGGAGTCGATTTAGAAGAGATAGGGGATCCAGTATTAGAATCGGAATTTAAAAGAGCTTTGGAGGACTTACGGTCAAATAACGCAGAAGGGATCGATAACATTCCATCAGAATTTCTAAAATCATTGGGGGAAGTGTCAACAAAACGACTATTCACGTTGGTGTGAAGAATATATGAGTCTGGCGACATACCACCTGACTTTTGGAAAAGCATCATCCACACAATTCCGAAGACGGCAAGAGCTGACAAGTGCGAGAATTATCGCACAATCAGCTTAACAGCTCATGCATCGAAGCTGCTTACAAGAATAATATACAGAAGAATGGAAAAGATAATTGAGAATGCACTAGGTGACGATCAGTTTGGCTTTAGGAAAAGTAAAGGGACGAGAGAGGCAATTCTGACGTTACGGCTAATAATGGAAGCAAGGCTAAAGAAAAATCAACACACTTTCATAGGATTTGTTTACCTGGAAAAAGCGTTCGACAATATAAAATGGTGCAAGCTGTTCGAGATTCTGAAAAAAGTAGTGATTAGCTATAGGGAGAGACGGGTCATATACAATATGTACAACAACCAAGAGGGAATAATAAGAGTGGATGATCAAGAACGAAGTGCTCGTATTAAGAAGGGTGTAAGACAAGGCTGTAGCCTTTCGCCCCTATCTTCAATCTATACATCGAGGAAGCAATGATGGAAATAAAAGAAAGGTTCAGGAGTGGAATTAAAATACAAGGTGAAAGGATATCAATGATACGATTCGCTGATGACATTGCTATCCTGAGTGAAAGTGAAGAAGAATTAAATGATCTGCTGAACGGAATGAACAGTCTAATGAGTACACAGTATGGTTTGAGAGTAAATCGGAGAAAGACGAAGGTAATGAGAAGTAGTAGAAATGAGAACAGTGAGAAACTTAGCATCAGGATTGATGGTCACGAAGTCAATGAAGTTAAGGAATTCTGCTACCTAGGCAGTAAAATAACCAATGACGGACGGAGGAAGGAGGACATCAAAAGCAGACTCGCTATGGCAAAAAAGGCATTTCTGGCCAAGAGAAGTCTACTAATATCAAATACCGCCCTTAATTTGAGGAAGAAATTTCTGAGGATGTACGTCTGGAGTACAGCATTGTATGGTAGTGAAACATGGACTGTGGGAAAACCGGAACAGAAGAGAATCGAAGCATTTGAGATGTGGTGCTATAGACGAATGTTGAAAATTAGGTGGTCTGATAAGGTAAGGAATGAGGAGGTTCTACGCAGAATCGGAGAGGAAAGGAATATGTGGAAAACACTGATAAGGAGAAGGGACAGGATGATAGGACACCTACTAAGACATGAGGGAATGACTTCCATGGTACTAGAGGGAGCTGTAGAGGGCAAAAACTGTAGAGGAAGACAGAGACTGGAATACGTCAAGCAAATAATTGAGGACGTAGGTTGCAAGTGATACTCTGAGATGAAGAGGTTAGCACAGGAAAGGAATTCGTGGCGGGCCGCATCAAACCAGTCAGTAGACTGATGACCAATTAAAAAAAAATGCACTGAGTCTCCACAAAACATGTTTACTTTAAGTCACACTTCGACGAGTTTTCTTTAGTGGTGTACTGACCACACTCAAGTAACGACGATTGTCACCGAACAAATATGATTCAACGATGGTAAAAATTTCTACAATGGTGTAAATAAATGTGACATTTCAGTGAAGTTTTTATCTGCAGCTTCGTGGCAAGACAAATTTCTTAACTAGCGGACTCACATGCTTTGTGCAGAGTGAAACTGTCAATCACTCACCATGAATAGTATTACCACGACAGATTTTTTACCGATGCTTTGAGCACGCTGATAATTATGGGACATTTCATGCGCCTGTGCACAATGATGTAAGGCAAATAGTCAAGGACAATTAGTACACTTGTGCACGACAATAGAAAAAATTTGCAAATATTGAAAATCATGTTATCTTTTTATGCTATTACTTTTATCATTTCATTATTTCTGCTCATGTAATATGTGCTTCAGCTTCGTTATCGACTTTTGCAATCTAGTTTGCAATTAACAAATCTCATCCTGCAAAATTCTGACCGAAGAGCCCAAGGGATAATGAAGGGTGTGTGTGTAAATTTTTGTAGGAATTTTTCTTATTTTGGATGTCTGGAATCACGCTATTAAGGTTTCATTGCTAAGACATGCGTGCCTCAGCCTCGGCAGAGAAGCTATGCTGCAAAGTGATCATAGACGTACGTTACTAGACTGGCAGTGCCGCGTACAATATCATCGCTGGTACTTTAGTATAGTAATATGGCGCCGAGCGCAAAGGAGATTTAAACAGCTGAAATGGGGATAAACTGATATAACTACATCACCTTTATAGTTTTGACAAAATGGATAATACATGCATCGTGTTTGTTTGTAATTTCTCGTACAGGAGACAGAAGGTACTAGATGCGTCTTATGTATTTTTGTTAATGTGCTGTATGTAATCGTAAATAATTACATTACAGTTTGCCTTACCCGCAATACCAGCAGTGATTAAATACTTTATGTACATTTTAGGAGGTTTCATAAATCTAGTATTAACAGATGTAGCTTAATGTTTTGCCCTTCACCAGTATTGATCAACTTCGGCTTTTCTTCGAACAGTATGATCGTCATGAAAGTGCTCCTACAAGCAGAATGTGCTATTTGTCGATGATAACACGTGTCTTTATTCAGTTGTCTTCTCATGAAAACTACAGTCTGCTTTAAACGTGTGTATATGTAACTTGTTGTTCTTCTCACAACACGATTCTGTAATGTATGTATTAACCTCAACTAGTACACAAATATTTGATCAACTGCTGAATTTGATCAGATAACCTCATAACGGTTACAACGTCATTCGGTTTTGTAAAATCGTTGTAGTACCATACACGAACTTGTTGACGTCGCCATCTTACCTCACCAGACGTCAGGCTTCAGTAAAAGACGCATCTTATCAGTCTAGTAAAGCATTTCCGTGACAGTGATGAGTTAGAGGTGGTCACTGTTCTGCAAAAATGCGGGCCAGATTTATTTGTTGATCGTGAAGGGAACAGAGGATACAGACAGTTGTTCAAAAATGGTTCAAATGGCTCTGAGCACTATGGGACTTAACTACTGTGGTCATCAGTCCCCTAGAACTTAGAACTACTTAAACCTAACTGACCTAAGGACATCACACACATCCATGCCCGAGGCAGGATTCGAACCTGCGACCGTAGCAGTCGTGCGGTTCCGGACTGCGCGCCTAGAACCGCTAGACCACCGCGGCCGGCTACAGACAGTTGTGCTTTGGTGTTAGATGTGAACAATCGACTTTTAGTTTAGTAGCAGTAAGCAGCAAACAATGGAGATTTCTGGGAGTTATTTATGGGTTAATAGAAGATTTATTGTGGAGAGAAAAAGAATTGATTTTTACATTGGTATTATTATACTCTTTGTGAAGAATGGGCTAAATTACATTGCATTAATGACTGTACCATAGTTCATGAATACGACACTTCGTAATGACATGGAACGTATCAGTTTACCATAAGCTTCCTTACACAGCATAATAAATTTTTTTCCGGTTACTGTATCAAAAATTCATCTGTTGAGTAGAAGGAGCTGACAGTCAGAAATTCTTTTAATAAGTTTTTAAGTGTTGGTTGTCTATCTGCGAGACTTTTAACGCTATTTGGCAAATGATTGAAGATTTTTGTGGCAGCATAATTCACTCCTTTCTGTGCCAAAGTCAGATTTAACCCAGAACAGTAAATTTCATCCTCTCTTGTAGTGTAGTAGCTATGCACCTCACAGTTATTTTTGTACTGTGATGGGTATTAATAACAAATTTCATAAGTGAATATATGTATTGCGAAGATTCTATGAAAATCCCGAGTTCCTTAAATAAATGTCTGCAAGGTAAGTTTGGCTGGGCTCCAGCGATTATTCTGATTACATCCTTTTGTGCAGTGAATACTTTTCCTCTTAATGATGAATTATCCCTAAATATGATGCCATATGAAAGCAACGGATGAAAATAGGCATAGGATAGTTTACTGATATGTTTGTCGCCAAACTTTGCAATAACCTTAATAGTGTATATAGCTGAACTCAACCGTTTCAGCACATCATCAATGTGTATCTTCCTATTCAATTTCTCATCAGTGCACACACATACATTTTGAATATTCTGCCGTTACAGAATTGCATAGAATTCTATGTAGTGTTTTCTCTAAATTGAGTGAGAGTCCATTTGCAGAGCACCACTAAATAATTTTCTGAAAGACATTATTTACAATTTCCTCAGCTCATTTTTGTTTGTTGGTTGTGATTACTATATATGTGTCATCAGTAAAGAGAACTAGCTTTTCATCTTTATGACTGTAGAGTGGCCCTATGTTTCTTAACAGATTTTATAGTATAAGCAGTTGCAAGAATGTAATTTCTTTTATAACCTGTTGAGCATACTGAAATGAAGTAGAATGGACAAAATAAACTTACCGGAGAACATAATATTAAAAGGACTAGAATTCAGCCATATAATATTTTAAAAATACAGTGCTATATTTTCCACTAGCAACCAGTTCTTAAATTTTCCAATCAGATGGCCTTTCAGAAAAAACTAGATCTAGTTGGAAAACAAATAACTGGCAACATAACACTACAAAACGCTGCAACAAGCAGAACAATAGGCGAGAAACAGAAATGGCGGGGCAATAAGTTCACAAGGGAGGCCCAGGTAGCAGCACATCACGATCCTGGGAAATCGGCACCCAGGGAATGCTTTTTCATTATTTTTAAGGGGGGCGGTGAACTGACCGGTGCGAAAAACGCAGCATGAAATAAATGATGTGTAGTCATTGTATAATTATGTATTTAATCAAAGTGAAGCACTTCAACCAAATTTTTATAGACGGTGATGTTATTGGCGTTGCTTTGCTAGTAAATGACGAAGTATTGATGGTTTATTGCACTAGCCTCAATTGTTGTGTCACGCACAAACCTGGAAAACACATCACTGAATGTGAGCAAACAAAGTTTTCCCACTTCTGTAGCGATTATTGTCGTATACTGAACAGTTCCTCTTTCAATTAGAAGTATTTGTAGGATCTTTCTGTGATTGTCGTAATCAGCTTTCTGGGGTACACATGCCGTTAAGCCCTGTACAAGCAGCGAAGGCTTTTGTTTTTGGTGGAAGATGGGCGCAGCATGCGTTTCGTTACCGTTGTGTGGAGGAATACACCTTCCACGATTTCCAGAACCGTACGAAGGCACAGGGAAACTGGACGCTTTGCAAGGAGACCAGGAACGGGCCCGAGACAAGCAACATCGGAGAGAGATGACCGCTTTTTGGAACTTCTAGTTCTCCGCAACTGTCATACCACCCATACTGTAGCACGAAATCTACATCTACATCTACACCTACATCTACATGGTTACTCTGCAGTTCACACTTAAGTGCCTGGCAGAGGGTTTATCGAACCATTTTCATACTAATTCTCTACAATTCCACTCTCGAATGCGCGTGGGAAAAAGGAACACCTAAATCTTTCCGTTCGAACTCTGATTTCTCTTATTTTTTTATGATGATCATTTCTCCCAACGTAGGTGGGTGTCAACAAAACATTTTCGCATTTGTCTGAGAAAGTTGATGATTGAAATTTCGTAAATAGATCTCATCGCAGAGAAAACCGCCTTTGTTTGAGTGACTTCCACCCCAACTCGCGTATAATATCAGTGACAGTCTCACCCCTATTGCGCGATAACGCGAAACGAGCTGCCCTTCTTTACTTTCTCGATGTCCTCCGTCAGTCCTACCTGGTAAGGATCCCAAACCACGCAGCAATATTCCAGCAGAGGACGGACAAGTGTATTGTAGGCTGTCTCTTTAGTGGGGGTGTCGCATCTATTACGTGTTCTGCCAACAAAGTGAAGCCTTTTTTCGCCTTCCCCACAATATTATCTATATCGTCGTTGCAATTTAAGTTGCTCGTAATTGTAGTTCCTAGGTATTTAGTGGAATTGACAGCCCTTAGATTTGTGCGATTTATCGTATACCCAAAATTTATCGGATTTCTTTTAGCACCCATGTGGATGACCTCACACTTTTCTTTGTTTAGTGCCAATTGTCACTTTTCGCACCATACAGAAAGACTCTCAAGATCATTTTGTAATTGGAATTGATCGTCTGATGGTTTTACTAGACGGTAAATTACAGCGTCATCTGCAAACAATCTAAGGGAGCTGCTCAGATTATCACCTAGATCATTTATATAAATGAGGAGCAGCAGAGGGCCTATGACACTACCTTGCGGAGCGCCAGATATCACTTCTGTTCTACTCGATGATTTGCCGTCTATCATTACGAACTGTGACCTCTCTGAGAGGAAATCACGGGTCCAGTCACGCAACTGAGACGATACTCCACATGCACGCAATTTGATTAATAGTCGCTTGTGAGGAACGGTATCAAAAGCGTTCTGGAAACCTAGGAATATCGAATCGACCTGAGATCCCTTGTCGACAGCACTCGTTACGTCATGGGAATGGCCTCCGATCACGTGACCAAAGAGAGAGGGTCTCATCCATGACGCCTTTTCAGTTTGGTTCTGTGATGGTGTGTTGCACAAGAACGATATTTTCTGAATCCGTGTTGGTTATGTATCAATAAGCCATTTTCTTATTGGTGATTCAAAATTCTCGAGTACAGCATATACTCCAAACTCCTACTGTAAACTGAGGTCAGTGATATGGGTCTGTAACTAAATGGGTACTCCTATTTCCTTTCTTGAATATTGGTGTGAGCAGTGCTACTTTTCAGTCTTCAGAAACAGACCTTTCGTCAAGTGATCGGTTGTATGTGATTGCTAAGAAAGGCGCTATTGTGTCTGCATACTCTGAAAGGAACCTGATTGCTATACCATCGGGACCGGAAGACGTACCTTTCTTTAAGTGATTTGAGTTGTTTCGCGACACCTCAGATATGTGCTTTTATGTCACTCATGTTAACAGCTGTTCTGGTTTCGAATTCTGGAATATTTACTTCGTCTCCTTTCGTGAAGTAATAGCGGATATCTGTATTTAGTAACAGCGCTTTAGTGGCACCATCATCGGTAACATTTCTATCGCTATCGCGCAGTGACGGTATTGACTGTTTTTTGCCACTGGTGTGCTTTACATACGACCAGAATCTCTTTGGGTTCTCTACCATATTTTGAGACAATGTTTCATAATGGAAACTATTAAATGCATCTCTAATTGACGTCCGCACTAAATTTCGAGCTTCCGTGAAACTTAGCCAGTCTTGAGGATTTTGCGTTCTTCTGAATTTGGTATGGTTTTTCCGCTGCTTCTGCAACAGTGTTCTGAAGTGTTTTTTGTACCATGGTGGATCAGTCCCGTCTCCTACTAACTTATGCGGTATGAATCTATCTATTGCTGTCGGTACTGTGTCTTTGATTTTGAGCCATGTCTGGTCTACACTTATATAATTAGCTTAGAAGGAATGGAGACTCTCTCTTAGGAAGGGATTAAGGGAATTTTTATCTGCAGTTTTAAATAGAAATATTTTGCGTTTATTTTTAGTGTTTTTGGTTGATATGGTTTTGAGCCTCGCTACAGTGACCTTTGTGTTTACTAATCCCTGCATCCGTTATGACGGTATTAGATCAGGATTATTTGTGGCTAAGAGGTCAAGTGTGTTTTCGCAACCATTTACAATTGGTGTGGGCTCATGAACTAATTGTTCAAAGTAATTCTCAGAGAAAGCATTTAATACCATTTCGGAATATGTTTTCTGTCTACCACCGTCTTTGAACATGTATTTTCGCTAACAAATAGAGGGTAGTTGGGAGTCTTCACCAGCTATAACTGTATGAGTGGGGTACTATTTTGTAATGAGATTCAAGTTTTCTTTGAACCGTTCAGCTATTATATCATCTGGGTCGGGGGGGGGGGGGGTCGGTAGGAGGAGCGAATTAGTATTTTGCTACGGCTGTTGAGTAAACCTCTACGCATAGTAATTTGCAGGAAATATCCATTTCAACTTCACTACAAGATAAACTACTACCAACAGACACAAACACAATACCACCTACTTTATTTAATCTATCCTTTCTGAACACGGTTTGCGCCTCCGTAAGAATTTCGGCAGAATTTATCTCCGGCTTTAGGCAACTTTCTGTTCCTATAACGATTTCAGCTTCAATGCTTTCTATCAGCGCTTGAAGCTCTGGTACTTTCCAACACAGCCACAATAAATTACAACTACAATACGGACTGTTGCTTGATCGATTCTCGTCGTTTCTTTGCCCTGTACCCTCTGAGCCTGGAGCTCTTTTTGATCTTTTCCGAGACTGTCTAACCTAAAAAACCACGCAGTCCACGCCACGCAGCCCCTGCTACCCGTGTAGCCGCCTCCGGTGTGTAGTGGACACCTGATCTATTTAGCGGAACCCGAAACCCCACAGTCCTATGGCGCAAGTCGAGGAATCGACTCCACCAGGTTCAAGAGGTCAATATTAGTGAGAGAACCCTTCGAAGAAGACTGGAAGAAGTAATTCATCAGTCCTGAACAGCTGAAACTCACCAGCGAGCACTGCACATCTCGACTACGTTTCGCAAGGGAACATCTTGGCTGGACAGTACAACAAAGGGATCAAGTCGTGTTCACTGATCAGTCGCGATTTGGCCTCCGATCGCCTGACCAAAGAGAGAGGGGCTCATCCAGAACGCCTTTTCAGTTTGGTTCTCTGATGGTGTGAGCAGTAATCAATACAGCTGTAAGGACGGATTTGGCCTTTGTGGAGCATGAGAGCCCTGCCGCACATTGGTATGTGGAGGAAATCCTTTTGGATCATTTTGTGCCATCCGCTCCTTTACTGCTGACGATTTTACACTATACAAGACAATGCACGCCGACGTGTTGCGAGAACAATGTTCTTGGGTGGAACAGCGATTCATGCTCTAGGGTTGACCTGCTCGAAGCCCTGAGGTGAATCCTATTGAGTACGTTTGGGACCGGCTAGGGAGAAGAGCCCATCAGCACAATCCATGGAACCTTAGAGGACCTAAGGAACGCCCTCCTGGAAGAATGCGACATGATTCATCAACAGGACATTACCGCATTAATTAGGAGCATACCTGAACAGATGAATGCCGTCATTGGTGAAAGACGTGGCAATACACGATTTTGAAGACGTGAACTGAGGTTTCCTAGATCTTCTCCGAAGTCTATGAGGTAAAGTGTGAAGTGTATAACATTAAAACAGACGTGCATTATCTTTATGAGCTTACTCAATTTTCCTTGGAGTGCGCATCTCGGGCTTAATATGTTAAATTTGTTCATAATCGTCTTCCTTTATCCATCGTTGTTCACTTAGATGGGGCCATACCACAATATTCCCGCATAAGATAGTGGGCTAGTGTTACAAATTTTAAATAAATTTTAGTTTTTGAAAGAAAAAAATGTTTCAAATGGCTCTAAGCACTATGGGACATCTGAGGTCACCAGTCCCCTAGACGTAAAACTACTTAAACGTAGCTAATCTAAGGACATCACACACATCGATGCCCGAGGCAGGATTCGAACTTGCGAGCGTAGCAACAGCGCGGTTCCGAACTGAAGCGCCTAGAACCGCTCGGCCACAGCGGCTGCCATTTTTGAAAGAAATTGAAGTGTTGCGATTGTCTTGCCAGTGAGTGTATGATTCCCACCGCCTAGGAAAGGATTAAAAGAGATCAACGCCATGTTAATGACACAGCGAAGAGAATGTGTGCTATTAGGGAGGACGTTCGAAATACTCTTCAAAGAGCACGCTTCAAATCATAGTAATAAAACAGCGTTTGGTGAGCACTGTTTAACATTTAAGCATGCTATTGGAACTATTGATAAGCATTTGGAAGTGCTGTACAGTGATCCTAATGGACATCTCCTGACAGTGTTAGAAGGAAGTGAATTTTTACATACCGCCTGCAAGCGCCTGGCAACACATCAAATCAGTAGAACTATTTCATTAACAGTGCATTTTCTAGGTACTTTGAAAGCCTCTTCCAACAGTCCACCTCACCCTAGTGCACCCTAGTGAGATCAACAGGCCCACTCACCCAGAAGAGACAGCGGCAACGCGTCGGGGCACACACCATCCTGGCAGCATGAAATGATAATTAAATCAAGACCGTAAGCTGTCGACAGGAGTTGATATACATCAACGGGGACAGTTGAAAACGTGTGCCCCGACCCGGATTCGAACCCCGGAACTCCTGCTTACATGGCAGACGCTCTATCCATCTGAGCCACCTGGGACGCAGAGGATACTGCGACTGCAGGGATTTATCCCTTGCACGCTCCCCGTGAGACCCACATTCCCAACTTCATGTCCACATACTACATTCGTATTGCCTCTGCCCATTACACTCGTTATTCGCGGCAGACAATCTTACAGAGTCCCACAAGAGTTCGGGCAATGCGTGTGCATCCAGAGCAGAAAAAGAAAGTCAACTGCCGGTTAGCCTTAACTATATGACGTGTCAGAAAGAACAGATGCCATCCTCATATATACTAGTAGCGGGTCGGTATGCAGACTGGCTTCCGTACATACTGCAAAACTGCGCGGCGTACACCACCAAGCAGAAGCAAACGCAATTAACCATAATTGTAACATCCTGGTCCGTATAACTTTAGATTAAGCACATAGTTTCACTTTTATATTTATTATTATTTATTCATTTCGCCCTCTAAGGGGCACGCGGAACCGTTAATTAGCACTGGTCTTCTTAGCTTTCTTGTTCTTCTTTTCTTCCCAAAACTTCCTCATCCTTTCACTATAGGCCTGTCTTCTTTCTTCTGTCCATGCGTTTTTCAATTTCAGATTCTTTTCCATCGGGGTTTTGGTTGTGCACGTATGAGAGTTGATTTTCTGTCTGTACGCAGTCCGTGTGGTTTCTAGTGAGTCAATACGGAGCTCCGTCAGGACATTTTGGGTTTCTGTTAGCCAGCGTGCCCCAATTTGGAGAGTTTCTTTGATGATAAGGAAGATTTTCTTGGTCATTCTGGAGGCGTCCACTCTTGCTAATTGTCGGTAGAATCTCAATCGTGTCCTCCGTGCAACTGGCGTGAAACCTTCAGTCCTTGAGTACAGTTCTTCAGAGCTTTTCCGCATTTTCACTTTTATGATTCATTGTTTCACAATTTTTACGGATTTATACGTTCAGTGTTCACAACACATAATATTTAATGATACTTCATACAGTTCTAGTTCTTCTACATAACACCACTTCTCTCCTTTTACGATCGCTAGGTCCTTCATACCTATACATCCATAGTTCTAGGCCTATACGTTTAGTGTTTTAACAAAAAAATCTTCATACAATATTAGTTTTATACTTTCATAATAGTAACTTACAACTTTGTACTTTTAAAGTTTCACGCACTGAATACTTTCAGATACTAATTGAGATATCGCTACTTTATGTCCACTATTTCGTTCCCTGTTTACAGTTTTGTACATCCATTCTGGTATGTTGAGAGTTGCTTTTACATTTCGACGTTTTTTTAAAAAAAAGGTTCAAATGGCTCTGAGCACTATGCGACTTAACTTTTGAGGTCATCAGTCGCCGAGAACTTAGAACTAATTAAACCTAACTAACCTAAGGACATCACACACGACTGTAGCGCCTAGAACCGCACAGCCACTCCGGCCAGCGACGTTTTTCAAATTTAGTGTAAGACTGTACCTTGTCAAACCCATAGTATCCATGCCACTATCCCTCCCTCCCTCCCTCCCCCCCCCCCTGGCTTCTTTTCCCACTCTCAATTCCCTCTCGCTCCATCTTATAATTTCACTTTTTTATGCCGTTCACATTTTACATATCAAATTTTCTATGCTACTAATGTTTCAAATAGAAGTTTTAGATAATTTGATTCCATGATTTTAGCACGTCCTCCCTTATTAAACTCTTGGCTTCCCTGACATCCCCTCCCTGCTTCCTTTCCCCTCTCCGAATCAACCTCACTCCATTTCCCCTTCCCCCTCTCCCCCCTCCCCCCTTCACCAACACATACCTATTTCAAACACTGACCGCAGTTGCAAAACACAATACTCTGATAAGAAGTTCGGAGCAGACAAGACAGGTTGCCGAAGCAACTACTTAGATACATTCTACATTTGCATACAGTTCTTCCCTTTCCGACTTATTGTAAAATATTAGATAGTACATATTTAAATCACTTCGTTTTGGATCTGAAGATAAACCAGAGTGATCGAAACATGCAGTATAATTAAAAACTGTACAACTGAGACGGAACAATAATCAGAATTGTCTCTAATTATACCTGTAATATATAGGAAAAACGTGGTAACTAGTTCCATGTAAGGTATTGATGATGTTAACATCTAAATTAAATGGGTTAATTTTCATCAGTTTATTAGAAAATTTACAGATTTATTCGTATGTACAACAAAACGTTTTTGCAAACAAGGCTAAGGAAGTGATTAAATAGAGAAAAGAGCTTCTTATAATGGTGTGCAGACTCTAGGTGAACTCAGTGTAAGGAATGGTTCCTGATGTGTTAATTTCGATGTGCATGTGTCGTTATGTTATTGATGGTATTATTCATGGGGGTCTACATACTACTAAACCTTTTTAACATACACTTCCCACCGTTTGTAGTTCAGAAAACGTAGTTGGAGTATGAAAAGTGAGTCGTGAGGATCAAGAAGGCATAAAAATAATTCTCTCGATGCTCATCACCTACAAAATATAATAGCGATTGCAAGCCTATCAAAATTGAGACCTCATTCAACGCAAATAATACTAAAATACAGTTTCATTCATTTCAAACGTGCTGCGTGGAAAACATGACGCCGAAGCTGATGAAACCCCTGCTTGTGCCATCTACTGACATTTTCGATGCAGCAGTTCAGCAGTCGGTCAACAGGTGGCAGACTCAGCACTGAGAACACTTGGTGCTCTACATTCCGACAATACGCGCACGTATTGCTGAGCAACGCTGGAAGAAGCCACCTGTAGGTGATAGGTAAATAAAACCAAGTGGGGAAAATTTCACTAACCAGCTCGTACTGTAAATTTAAGAAACAGAGTCCCGTTTAAATTACGTAACTGCAAAATTCAATTTCAAGAGAATTATTTGTTCTTCTTTAAATGATCCTGATACCCATGATAGCTTTAGTTCCCTAATTTTTAATTTTATTGGGGTTTAAATATACTGCATAGAATTAAAGTTAAATCTGCCACTTTTCATAATCATCACATGGCGCTAATTGGTAATGCAGCCCAACGTCCCGCTGGAACAAGAGCTCTAAGTGGACCATTTGAAATGAGATTTTTCAATCTATCTGTTATTGCTAATACGAATGTAACACCGTCTCAGCATTCGAAATAATATTTTAAAGTAACGGAGTCGTTTTTTCCTAGATGATGATATGTAACATAGGAACAATATCCCTAAAGATATCACTACAAAAAAAATATACACTGTGTTACAAACATACAAGGCTTCAGAAGGACTTGCATTATACGCATTATACAGCCAATAGTTACCGCAAAACCATCATATGTTGTTTTAGTCGTTTTTAGACAAGAAGAACATATCTTTAACGAGAATTATAGTTCATCTGCAACTTTTGAATAGAACATGGAGAACGAAATCTTCTCTGATGGAACAGCTATTATGACATACTTTCTAGAACCGGAACGTTCATTACCATTATGTAATTGGTATCTAGCGCACTTAATTTAGTTTTAAATTAGATCCCTGTAGCAGTAGAATTTTAAAGATATGCTGTCGAAAGCAGACAGTTACTGACCGGATAAATGTATATTTGCTATTAAATGAGAATTGTAAGACGTGATATTAACAAAACTGTGCATCTGCGAAACGCATACACGGAGTTTTATCCCCAATTGAAATTCTCTAATAATTTCGGAGAAAGAAAAGTTTAGTATGGCACAAATTTCTGGGAACAGATTTCCTTTATCGCAAATGTACTACACACAACAATTGAAATAACTGAATAATTATTCGAATCAGACGGAAATCGGTAGATGTGATGTACATGTACAGACATACAAATGATTACAGTTTCTTAAGAAATGGGTAGTTATTCGAGAGGAAATGTGACTAATTTAGCAAGTGAATTAAGCGTTGGTCTACCTCTGGTCCTCATGCAAGCAGTTATTCGGCTTGGGAATGACTGTAGCGTTGTTGAGTGCCCTCCTAAGAAATATCATGCCAAATCTTGTCCAATTGGCGTGTTAGATCGTAAAAATCAGGTGCTGGTTCGAAGGACCTGCCCCTAGTGCGCCAACCGTTCTCAATTGGGGAGAGATACGGTGACCTTACTGGTTTAGGCAGGATTTGGCAAGCACGAATAGCAGCAGTAGAAACTCTCGCCGTGTGATGGAGGGCATTATTTCGCTGAAATGTAAACTTAGGATGACTTTGCAATGAAGGGCAACAAAATGGGGCGTAGAATGTCGTCGACGAACCACTGTGCTATAAGCATACCAGTGACGACAACCAAATGCATCCTGATACGAAATGAAATGGCACCTCACGCCATCAGTTCTGGTGCTCGGTCCGTAATGCGGCGGCAGTCGGGTTGGTCGCCCACCGTCGTTCAGGGCGACTCCAGACACATCGTCTTTCAGTTCGTAGCTGGACTAACCACTGACGACGATTCTACTCCATCCAATGAGATTCCATGCCCAAAATATGTCTGGAGACGCCACGGACAGTAAAGGCATTCTAATTCTGTCAGAAATGGCAAAAGCCTTCGAAGATCATTGACAGTGCACTGACATCAGGGTATAAGATGAAAACCAACATAAGTGAAACAAGGTAATGTAGAATAGCAAAATTAGGCAGCTGATGCTAAGAGACATAGACTAGCATATGGTACACTAAAAGCACTGGAAGAGTTTAGATGTTTGGACTGTAATTCAACTGAGATGATGTAAAAGGGAGACTAGAAATAGCAAGAAAATTGTTTCTGAGAAATAGTAAAATGTTAATATCGGACATAAATTAAAGTGCAAGGAAATTTTCGTGAAGTTGATCGTGAATTTACTCGGAAGCGAAACATGGACGATAAACATTACAGTCGCAAACAGAATAAAGGATTATACAGCGTGATGTTTAGGGGAAGAATAATGAATATTAAATGGCTAGTAGTGAAGCGAACGGAGGAGAGAAGAAATTTGGGATTAAATTGAGTAAAAGAAGGAGCTGGTTGGTACGATACATTATGAGCAACAATAAACAGCAATTTGGTTAGGGAGATGTATGTGTGTGGGGGGGGGGGTGAATGGGAGGGCGAGGGGGAGGGGGGATCGTATCACATTTACATCAGCGTCAATCCGCCCCATCCACGTCACGTGATGTGGCGAAGGGTACTTCTGTTATCATCAGCTGATTCGCCTTTCGTGTTCCACTTGCGAATGACTCGTGGAAACAATGATTGTCGGTTAAGCCTCAGTGTTATCTCTAATGTCCTCTAAGTTTTTCATCGTGGGCATTTCGCGAGATGCATGTGGGAAGTAATATGTTCTCCGACTCTTCGCGTAAAGTACTCTCGAAATTTCAATGCAAATCTCTCCGTGATGCACAACATCTTTCTTGTAGCGTCTGACCCGGGACTCTGTCGAGCAGCCGTGTAGCGCTCTCGCGCCGACTGAACCATCCCGTGACGAAACGCGCCGCTCTTCTGTCAGTCCAACTTGGTAGTGGTCCTAGACTGAAGAACAATACTCAAGAATAGGTAGCACAAACGCCTTATTAGCTACATCTTTCCTGGTCGAGTCACATTTACTTAAGATTGTTGTCATTAATCGCAGTCTGACGTCTGCTTTTCCTAATATTGGTTTTATGTGGTCATTCCACTCAAGCCGCTTTGGATAGTTACTTCTACGTATTCTATGGTATATACTGTTTCCATAAATTTGCCATCAATATTTTAGTGGTAAGGTAGTGGATTTCTTTTCCTCTGTATGCGCAATGTGTTATAGAGGGTGAATCTAAAGTCACTATACATTCCAGTGATATAGTAAGTCACTATACATTTCAGTGATATAGTAACAGAATATTTGTTTCTTGCAGGTACAACAACAGAATGCTAATCAAAGAAGAACGAATCGCTGTTGTTTCTGCTCGACTTCGTGGAATGACGTATGAACAGACGCGGACAGACTTTGTCAGTCGATTCCGGAAAACAGGTCGCCGACATGCTTACTACCAAGTCCCTCGTCAATATATTCCAGCGTACTGGTATTGTTGCAGATGAGGAACGTCCAGGGAGGCCGGCCATAACGCCAGACACCATGCAAAGTGTGCAAGATGCGATCACACGTAGCCCTTCCGCATCTGCCAGGGGACTTAGTAGGGAGCTTGGTATTCCTCCAACCACTGTATGGAGAGTACTTCGTTACAAGCTGCACAAACGTGCGAGCCATATCCAGGTCGTACATAAGCTTGAAGCGTAGGACTACGCAGCCAGACAAACTATGTGTCATGACCTGCTACAAGTTGTGGAAAACGATAGTTTGATGCAAAATGCCTTGTTCAGTGATGAAGCTGCATTTCATACCTGTGGACATGTGGACAGACACAACTGCAGGATCTGGGCAGACGAACAACCGAGTGTGCTGCAGGAGTGCCAACGGGACACAGCAAAAGTGAATGTGTGGTTAGGGATAACGAGGTCAACAGTGTATGGACCCTTCTTCGCAGAGCAAACCGTTATTGGAACCACATACCTAGATATGCTGGAGCAGTTTTTGGAGCCCCAGTTGATATCTGATGGCATTTTGGATACTGTTCTATTGTAACAGGATGGTGCACTACCCCATTTTGCCCTCGTTGTTCGGGATTATCTGAATCAAGCTTTTCCCGGCAGATGGATTGGTCGTGCCTCTCCACGGATGTGGGCACCCCGCTCTCCTGACTTCACACCCTTAGACTTTTTGGCATGGGGGTTCATCAAGTCTAAGGTTTACCAGGTGAAGATCCGCAGCACTGAACACTTAACACAGCAGATTCGAACCGCAGCTGCTGAGATTTCACCATATATGCTTGGGCAGGTTTTTCGGTGTACAGTGGAGCGCTGGGGGGTGTGCCTAGACATGCATGGTGGTCACATTGAAATGTACTGAAATTATGTCCTATTGTAACTTACGTTGCAGTGCCATTACATATTGGTTAATAAAATTTTTTATGTACAAAATGTATACTGATTTTACAATGACCATGTAATTGTTTACGATCAGGGTTAACTGCCAGAACCTCCACCTTCTCAATCCTGCGCAGGTCATTTTGCAAGATATTACTGTCTTCTGGCGCTGATACTTTTTTACTGACGTTATCCGCGAACAGTCTTAAAGAGCTTCCGACGCTTTGTGCTATATCATTCAGATATATTGTAAACAGTAACGGTCAAATCACACTTCCTTGGAATACTCCAGAAATTAACTTTAAATTTGTCGATTTTTTCAGTTAAGAGCGACGTGTTAAGTTCCGTCTGCAAGAAAGTTTGAATCCGGTCGTCAAGCTCTTTTTTTTTTTTTTTTTTTTTTTTTTTTTTAAACAAGGCGGCAGTGCAGGACGGTCTCAAATGCCTTCCTGAAGTCACGGAACACGGCATCAACCTGAGCGCCATTGTTTACAGCGCTATGGGTCTAATGGAGGAACAGAGAAAGCTGAGTCTCGCAAGATAACTGTTGGCGCAATCCTACTTGATTTTTATACAAGAGATCATCGTTCTCCAAAAAAGTCATAATTCTTGAGCATAATACATGTTTTTATAAATCTACGCCAGAGGGGGGGAGGGTCAAGAATTGACCCCAGTAGGCAGATTGGAATGTGTGTTGGGTAGAGTTGCAATAGTTATGCAGAGATGCAGACCCTTGCATGTGACAGACTTCGCCAGAGAATGGCATCAATTCAGTCTGTGGACTGACGACCAAATTGACGACATGAACATCATATTCCACATGATAAAATACGTAGGCTAGCAATGCCCATAATTCCGAATAATTATTTGTATGGCAAGCGTTGGTACTCTCCCTGCATAGTTTCTGAAAATATCTTCATGTCTGATCGACGTAGAAAGCCTTAGCGGTACGACTAGAAAGCGTCTGATAGTGACTAAAAATCTGAATACCATATCATTAAATCAATTATTCCCAAAAAATTTATATAACACCACCAACTAAGAATACTCATGGTATTTAGCTCAAAATACATCAGAAAGGATTTGTTATCTTTGCAGAAAAAACTTCAAAAACAACGTACTTTTACCAAACTTGATGAAATGGTCCTATTTTCGTCCCCTACTAATACGTCCTGTAAAACAAGTATTAAAGGTAATAATATTAAAACACATTACAATATTTATTTATATTAGATACAGGTTACAAACGCTCATTTTTGGTAAAAAAAATATATTGATTAGCAACTGTACGATTATTTTTTACCCTTCCAAACAAGTATCGCATATTTATTTCCTGGCTACTGAGCACATTTCGTGTTGCCACACAGAACATTAAGTGCAGCGCACCCATTTTTACCCATGGTTGTCTTGAGAAAAGCGTTTTAGGCAAATGTGGCACTCTGCATCACCTTCATTATCTTCGCTTCCACCTGAATCTTTGTGTGAGACATCACAGTCGTCATCGGAGTCACTGGATATTTCCAGTTTTGCTTTCTTTTTTAACGGTTTCTTTACTTTTCTTGGCAATGCCTTCGGAATTAGATCCAATCGTTTTCTCACATTGCTATCGGTTTTCTCCTGAAAGTGTTGTAGTTTCATCTTGTAAGGTGAGCCTGTAATAAGAGAAGCACTGCCTCATCCCTTAGATGAAGATGAAGAGGAGTGGGTAACGGGTACCCCTACGATATCTGTTGGGCTAACTGCTGTTAACTGCGGCATCTGTGTGCTACTTGAAGGCTGAGCAGCTGGAAAGCCCAGCTGTATGGCTGTGTTTGTTAAGAGCTGATTTTTTTTTTCATGTGGGTCAGGAGGTGAGGAGGCGTCAGCAATCGCCGAAAAGTCTTCTGGGCCAAACACATTCGGGTTGTAAGGCAGAGTCCCAGTTTTCTTAAAACCATTCATGGCAATTTTTACTTCCACTGCCTTTTCATAGGCTTCATTGAACAGCAATGCAATCTGCAGGTTACCAACAATCCTGCCAGGATGGTTAGACAGCCAATTTTCTATTGCCTGCGCATAAAATGTTTTAAAAGGGAACACGAGCGACACATCGAGAGGCTGCAGTTTTGAAGTGGAGTGAAGAGGCAAGCAGACCAGGGCAACACCATTATCACCAACAATGTTAATAACATTCAAATTGCGAGAATGTCAATGGTGTCTGTCCAATACCAACACAACAGGGTCTTCCTTTAACGTCGAAACCATTTTTTAAAAAGATCACTTCTGATCCACCCAGACTCATTCACTGCTCCTATTGATCCCGGCGGAGCTCCATCCATAAGTTCGTTCTTCATCAGCTTCCTGGGAAAAATCATAAGAGGAGGCGCAAATGTACCTGATGCCGACATGCACAAAACAACAGTCACTATTGCACCTCTCTCTGTAGACGACAACTTGTGCACAGATTTCTTCCTTTTCATAGAAACCATCTTTCTTACTTTGTGTTGTACCACTTTGATGTCGGTTTCATCTACGTTGAACACATTAAGTGGATTAAATTGTATTTTCTCCAACTCGGGCTTCAAAACAGAGAAAAAGAGCTTAAGACTAAACCTTGTACCTTAGCTAGTGACAAGGAATGAGGTGTTTATGTAGAAAGTGTCGGATGTCTCTGAAGAAGCAGACGCAGCCACCTCCGTCCAGCTGGTTTTTGCTCAACTGGAAACGGGTGAACAACATCACTACGGATAGCAAGCTGAAAGGCCAATCGCCTAAGATCATTCCATGTCCTTACAATAAGATACTAACTCAGCCTGTAACTCACGTGAAAAACCTGTTTTCTACCAATAGCTTTTTCAATTAACTCTTCAGCACTTTTACCTTCTCCTTTCTTTATATAATCCTTGAGAGTTGCCCTAGGCACACCAAATGTCTTACTCGCAACTTTATATCCCATTTCCTTGTTTCGCACCACAGTTATTGCGATTTCATCACCTCTCTGTCCCACTTCTTCCTAGGAGGCATCTGAAACAAAATTAAAAAGTATGTTCTAAATTTCGTTTCCTGGACGAATTTAGGAACAGTTGGGTTGACGAAAATAGGAACATCCTACTTGCCAATATGGCGGCTTCATACACTACGTGAAGTAAACCAAACATGGCAAAACGCTCAGATCGTTCACTTTGCAGCTTACACTAAACAGATATGTCAAATACAACTAAATAAACACATTATAATAATTCGAAAAAAGCATTTACAAATAGTATTTCGACAATTCACCTGATGACAAATTAGAATACGTTGCCCAAACGGCCACACAGAGGACTGGAAGCATGAAAGTTGCATAACTAACTGGTGGCCACGAGCACCACTAACGAAAATGTTACCTACGGCGTTCCTACCGGCAGAACAGAGAACCTTGGGGGGCGAAATTAGGCACAGAGAGATATTTGGCGCCTTTATCCTATATATAAGAGACCACAGAACGTCTACAGTGAAGTAATGGTTCAATGAGAAAGAAACTAATTGTCACTTTATGTTTATTTAAAATTAGGTATGTCAATAAACTACACCATTTGCCGTTTCCTGATACATTACGCGAAAATTCTTCGTTATGTACATGATTGTTCCTTACGTCGCCTGGTTCTAATGGCTGTTTGTACTCCTTCGTCTCCATCACCTCCTAGGTCTTCCGCTGCTTAGTCTCCCTGAAGTGGCCAAATTGCAGACTTTTACAGGTATTCTAAGTTGCCTATAGGATATTGTCCGAAGCGCCTTCTCATATTTTAGTCCTTCCTGTTATTGTCGTATTTTGCAAGTGCTACAACCCTGAAATAATCTGCAAAAATAAAATGTTCAAATGTGCGTGAAATCTTATGGGACTTAACTGCTAAGGTCATCAGTCCCTAATCTTACACACTACTTAACCTAAATTATCCTAAGGACGAGCACACACACCCATGCCCGAGGGAGGACTCGAACCTTCGCCAGGAACAGCCACACAGCCCATGACTGCAGCGCCTTAGACCGCTTGGCTAATATGCAGTGTCTTCTTATTCTACTCATCACCATACTGTTAACTTTTTCTGTCTCCTTCAGCTATGGCCAACGTGTTTGATTAATAAGAGTGCAATTTCCAATGTCGCAAGCTTTTAAATGTAATATTTGCAGAGTCAAAATTTTTAAAGAACACTCTGTGTAAAGCCTTTTGTGCAGAGACATCACTGGGGTTAAGCATTTCTGTGACCCTCTCCCATAAACATTGTCGCTTCTCTTGATATTCTGTAACTCTCCTTGTAATAACTGAAAAGCATTATTACTGACAGATCATCACATTTGTTTCTCCTCTTCTGCTTCAAAACTAGGTATTACATCAATTATCAACAATATTTATTTAACATGATATCGTTTTATTCCTCCAAATCTCTCTTATAAATATGACAGAGAATACAGCATGTCGTACTTTCAAATAATAATTACGTAAACACAACTATTTTTGTTAGTTTCTGCCAGATGAAGGAATTACAGTCACTTGCAGATAATTCGAAGGGGACATTCGTGCAAATGTTCTGCCCACACCACAATTCTAAATTTTGCTGGACTCTCGTCATGCATGAACCACTTGCTTACTGTTTATTTCAGAAGTATCTTTATCAGCCTTCGGTAGCTAGTCTTTAGAAGCCTTATGACAGTTAATTAATTGTTTATTCGTAAACAGATCATTTATCAATGACAAAACATGTCAGGTCAGCAGAACAATAAAAATTAATTATAAGCCAACAAACACTCAAGCATATACTATTCATAATTAGAGATTTAGTTAACGCTGAAGCTAATGTTACTCTATTTCGTCTTATCTCATCACGAGACACTGCAGTTATTACACTCATTGCAAACACTACAAACAAACATACAGACACACACACACACACACACACACACACACACACACACACACTAACGTCAGATCCATAGTGATTCCCTTACCTCTTAGCAATATTTGTGTGTTACCTTTCGTGTGCCTGAAAAACTGGGCCAATAGTTTTCCGTAGCGTAGCAGAACTGAACTGATGGAGGTTCAGCAGATATTATACATAGAAGTTGAAACGTCCCCTTAGAAAAATTATACATGACTGTGCTTAAACTGACACACAATATTTTTAGCGCTACGCTATCTGACTTTCAAATATCCCTACAAACGAATGGCCCTGACTAAAATTAACCTATGCATTTCACAAATCACTTACCTCACAAAAATCTTCGTTCCTCGAACTACTACAATACAGCGAGCGCCACTACTGCCAGCTAAATAAAATATTCAAACTACTGAAGGCACTAACTACTGAGAGGCACAGTTAGCAAAAGAAAGATTTTGATAGAGAACAAACAATGTATTTACCTTAATATTGTTCAAAAGTCATATTATATATATCAGTTTCTGACATCCGGTCTTACAAATGTACTGTCTCTGATGGACATACGTCCAGATCATCCGCTCTCAAAAATCCGCCATCTCACTTCCCCACATCCACCACTGCTGGCGGCTCACCTCCAACTGCGCAACGCTACGCGCTGTTAACAGCCAACTGCCCAACACTACAATAGCCAACAACAATGCAAACCAGCCACAGACTGCACGCAACACAGCCAGTGATTTTTATACAGAGCGCTACGTGGCGGTGGCGTTACCAATATAAGAACCTAAACAGCCTACTTACATAGCCCCCATGCTCCCCACAAAAAATTTTACAAATTGTTTTGGACAGTGGCCAATAATGATTTGACAAAATTTTTCATAATTACAATAACAAAGAAATCAAATGTACACACTTATCGATACAATGTTGGTCAAATGCTAAAATTTTCTCACAGCCCATAAAGACAGTCCTGGTCATTCATCACAATAAAATTGCAGCGTTTTTCTCAAAGTCTGAGTAGTAAAAGAAAATGCACACGGAAGTAGTGGATTTTCATGCAGTCTTGAAGAAGTAGTGTTGTCCTTCCAACGGAAAGACAGTGCTGACTCTTGACATGCACACAGGTAATGGGCCACAACAGAGCAAACCCACAGCAGAGTCAGTTGAAGTTTTGAAGAATATTGGTAGGTAGGTCATCACAGAGCAGACCCACTGTAGTCCTGGTAGAGGGTATGGTATTGGTGGGCCACCAGAGGTGCAGACCCACTGCAGTCATAGAAATAATATTGGTGAGTCATCAAGGGTGTAGACCTACTGTAGTCCTTGTAGAGATGGCCAGCAGCCATCTGTTGCGACTGTACAGGTGCACAATCACCATTGAAGTCTTGCGGACAATATAGCAAGTCCATGAACCACCACTTGTACACTCACAAAAAAAATTTTTTTTTTTTTTTTTGAAACGTCCTTAGAACCAGCAATGTTGTTGTCGAGTCCCTTGCTGAATTATCAACACACGTGCAAGCACTAACAGTCCCAACTTCTCACATACTGTGCATATAGTATGACCAACAGAAACGTGTGCACTGAAATGAATGCTTAGAAATTACTTAATTTGCTGAACTGGTGTCTATTACAATTTTATAACATGAGAATACAATAATAAAGATACAGAAAACATCAATAAAACATAATAATACAGATAACATTTGTAGTAAAACAGGTTTTACAAAAGAATAGAAACAAACATGTACATCAGTGTTACAGGAATTATGACATAAGTACATATATAAAAGATCAGAATAGCTTTCGAAACATCAACTTCACACATGAACATTAAACAAAACAGAGTAAATAATGTCTAAACATCTTTACAAAGTAAATAACATAGTATTAGAAAAATTCTACAACATAACTCTCATCAGCTAAACACATAAAGACAGGAAATACACAAGGGTACACAAACCTATAGCAGAATAACACAAGAGTAACACAAGAGGAAAGGGCAGGGTTTGTTTTCAGTGTAACATTTGCTACTGCAGTCCAACCCAAAACTTCATTCCATAGATCTTTTCTCTTATTTCACCATTTGTTTCCACCAAAAAAATCCTATCCAAGCATGCTTTCTGTGTTTATGTGTTCACATATTTCTTAACTCATTACTTATTTTCCATTATCTTACCTCATCATTTATTTCCAAGAAAATCCTACCTAAACCTGGTGTCCCTAAACGATACTTTTGGTTCATATCCTCTTTCAAAATACTTTTTTGGCCAAACCATTTTCTTATAGCTTCTCAATGCATTTCTTCCAATTCATCACAACTCGTTCTCTTATATAGCCTACCCCGTCTTAAGCTAACTTAAATCTACTGAGCTCAGATGCTAAACTGAGGGACGTGGCAATGCAGCAGCACAAAAAAATTAACACAAACAGCAATGACAAAAAAATGCAAATTGGCAAAGCAAGCAGCAATAAATATAAATTAGCAGAGTAAATGCAACATTACAACTAATATGAGCCAATGTGCAGCAACAATAAAAATCAATCAGTAGTAAAACTAGCTTAACAGAGTAATACAAAGTGAAATTCAGTAGCACTATGCCAGGCAAACAGCAGCAGCAAATGCAATAACTAATATCTAAACATGACAAAGCTCAAGCAGAAAAAATAATACACTAAAGACAACAATGCAAATAAGGGAAATGTATATTCACATCTTAATGTCTATGTAATTAAAGTGGTGCACCACGACTTATTCTACAAAATAAATTACCAAGTACTTGAAAAGAAAATTATGCATGCAGTTCCTGTGAAGGGAAATGTCTTTTTGTGCTCCTTCATTTTTTTGGAAGTATATCATAAAATTATTATTTACTGGATCTGTAGACAGAAAATATTTATAATAGTACATCTATTAAATTTTATTTTAACCAATGCTGCAGTGGAGCTAGAAACTAGATATTAAACAAAATGAGCAAATATATATATATAAAGCAAGATATGAAACGTCATTCACTAGGCAAATGGCGTCTCCAAAGGCAAAAAAAATCCCTCAGCTAGAAAGACAATAGATGTAAAATGTTTCTCATCATTTCATTAGGCATTTTAGTAAATATAATAAATGAAGAGCTCCACAATATAATCATATGTTTTCAAGTTTGAGCGTGTCGTATTTGCGATGCTTTCTACAAAGGAATGTCAATAGCAAGGATAATGGCCTCTTCTTTTTTTTCACCTGTGCCTCTGAAAGGCACACACTAATGACTTTTTCCAGAAGACTATTGCACAGCTGGGTGCCCATGACTCATTACATGAAGGTCAGTTAACTTTCTTACCGATATATTTACGACACCAGTTTGCACTACAGTGACAGTCTCATGTAAAATATTTCACAGCTCGAGAATTTGCATTGCAAATGTGTAGAAACAAAATCCTATGAATATAACAGTGTGCAAAAAATTGTCGCCTGCATTGTGATACATTCACGCATTTACACACATTTCATAACTCTTAAAGTACGATTCTCAACTCATTGATCATAAACATACCTCAACAGCGTAATACACATCGCCATCGTAATAATAACATCATAACAGATCAATCACATCTCAGAATTGTCGCAGCTTCTTTCAATAATTTCAAGACCTTCAATAAAGTCACCTACCTCAAACGTACTTCAAAAATCATGATCCCTTACCAAATACATGATTCAAAGCTGTCATAGTATCACAATGGTTCCTAAAAAATATGAACAGTTCACAAAGTACAGACAAAATACATGTTCGTAAGTGTGAAGTTATCCAACTCTGTAATTACGTAAACATCTGTCACTGAAGTAGTATAAAAATGTTTGTTTCTCTGTTAAATAATTCTGTGTTGGAGAAATATGGTACCGATGTGTAAAGTTGTATAAGCAAATACCATATTAGCTAGGGCTCCTTGTGCTTGCCACACACATCGTACACAAAGTAAGCGTGTACCCCCCTGAGGATTAATGTAATTATATCCTCAGGTGTTACAGATTACAGCAATGGAATTAAATGTGTAAAAATATATGTTTCAAGTACAAAATTAATCACTCAAATGTGTGTCCTGTTGCGCTAAATGTGCTTCTTGCTGTAACATAATTCTGTGGAAGTGTCGTAGTTATCGTCCACTGTAAGCAAAGTTCTGCTGAAGTCAATGTACTTACCTCATCATAAACAAAAGTGAAATGCTTTGTGTATAGATATCTTAGTTATTACGCTTATTGGCGTGATGAAGATAGTACTGTGCTATAACGTATTGTTGTGCTATGGAAAAGGCTGTCTCATTGTAGCTATACCACAAAAGTTACTACCAAAACATGTTTTACTTTCCTGAAGAATTCAGAAAAACAGATAACTGCAAATGCAACAATGTAAATTGTGTCACACATAAGGAGCATCGTGATATAGTCGTGTAGCTGTCAAATAAACTACCCACTGTGTCATCTGGTATCTCTCAGAAAGCACTTTAAATCCATAATGTATTTTCAAATAAACCAAAATGTTGCAGTAAAATGTCATTAGCAGTACTGGTATATGTTCTAAGTATGTGAGCCTTATAGTCGTTACGTAAGCGTGCAACTAACAAGCAAGAATGTACACACATAATAACACTGTGTCGTCCGTTCACTATAACAATGCACTCGTAAATACTGTCTAAATATGTTCCCTAGGCTCTAGACTGAATAGTTAACTTCAAAACATTGTTGCATGATAACATTTTCAAAGTGTGACAATGCATACTAGTAGCGTGAAGTGAAAAATTTTATGGCAAAGACTAAGTTAAAAAACAGATTATCTCTCAATAAATGGTTTTACATGTGAAATGTGGTGTGATCCTTTTACCCTTTCTAGTGCGCAGAGATTCAGCTTCAAAGCAATTATCATGTTGTATACGTCGGTAAGGAATACTAGAGTTTTTCTCAAGGTTAGCGTCTATGTTATTTTTCTCTGAGCCAGCCGGCGCACGTGGCTGCCTGCGGTGCGAGTCATTGTCTGTCTCTTTGTTGGCGCGCATCGTTATTGGGATTAGGAGACCTAACTTCTACAAATTCGCCTTGACGAGAAGCACTGTCCTGTTTGAATCTCGCCAGTTCTGATGAAATTTAGGTCTGTCGTTATGATTATATCGTCTGTCGTCATGACGGTAATTTCTATAGTTTATTTCTTGTCGGTCACGTGGTGGAGAATTTCTCCCTGAATCGTAACTGCGCGGTGGACCGTTGCGCCTGAAGTTATTCTGTCTCCCTTCATAATAATTGTTTTGGTTCTCATATTGTCTGTTTCTATGGTTCCCTCTGTCACATTCATTACTATAGAAATGCAATCTTTCTCTGTAACTATTACTCTGCCAGTGGTTGTCATGTGGGTGATGTCTGTTTTGTTCACGATTTGCGTTGTAAGAATAGCCTTGTCGTGTCCAGTTATTATTTCTTTCATCGCAGAATTGTGACCAGTAATTATTGTGTTCCTGTTTTCGCGTCCTGCGATTGTCAGTGTCATTTTCCAATTCTTGTAAGAGCTCCTGAAAAGTTTCAATGTCGTCTTTGCAACGTCCTGCCAAAATAGTATGTCGTAAATGTTCAGGCAATTTGATTAAGCAAATGTGGATGAGTTCTGAGGGGCTGTAAGGGTTTGACAGATACTGATTCTTATGTAATATGTCTTCGAAATATTTGACAAGACTAGAAAATTCCGATTGTTCGAAATGTTTCATCGTTATGATGCTATGTTTTACTCGGTCTTGTGTAGCTTGAGACCAATGTGCTGAGAGGAAGACATGAAAGAATTCTCCTTCACTGTGGCAGTCGTGAATGAACCATAGCATTCTTACAGCTGGTTCATTCTCTATATAGCCACACATAAATTCTAATCCTTGCACTAATGACCAGTTGGGAGGAAAACAATGAGAGAATTGAGGGAGCCACGCTTGTGGATGAATGTCGTTGCCAGAATTGTTAAATGTTTTGAATTTACGTGTAGTAATTAACAGCTTATAGTCAAAATCAGCGTGTCGGCTAGTCGCAAATCGGTCATTGTTACGTCATGTCGGCGGTTCCATCTCAAAATTCGGTGCACCTTGCCAATTTCTTTCATAATTTCCGAAATGCCCTGTGTTATTATTTTGTGGCTTTTCCGTATTTCTAAGTCCCTCTTCCCGTGTTGGAGCGCGAGTGTCCTCTGAAATATGTAATTTTTGTATTACTTGTGCCAGCTGATCTTGTACTTCCCGGATTTCTCTTTTGTGTTGCGTATTAATTTGATTCTGATTTTGTTTGAATTTCTTAATTTGTTCATACTCTTCTGTGTCAGTGATGGCTACAGGTCTTGTGTCATTCAGATCATCATCTACCTTTGCAGATAAGTTAGTGAATTGATCCGAAAGTTTGGCTACTTTCTTCGATAGTGTACTTATTTCCTCAGTGTGTTTTTCTGAACCAAGTTTCAGAATGTCCATTTGTGTTGAAATCTTATCTACTGTGTCCTTTAAGTTTTCCTGAGATTTTGCAAGTTGTGTAACCGAATCGGTAGATGCAACTGAGTCAATTTTAGCTTGCAAGGTCTCATGATTTTCGTGAACAATAGTTTGCAATTCTTTTATAGCTGCTTCGTGATTCTGTAATGTATTTCCATGCCGTGAAAAAATAGGTTGGAAATGCTCACAAATTTGTGTTTTTACGTCATTACAGACTTTTTGGCAATTTGATTCGATTTTATGTAACTCAGCAGTTACATCTTCACGTGTTTGTTCAAGCGTATGTTCCACTGAATCTAACTTTTGAAGCTTTTGTTCGATTGCGTCTAACTTGCTGTGTTTGTCTCTGACGTTGTTCCACTGTGTCTAACTTTTGAAGATTTTGTTCTATTGTGCCTAACTTTTGAAGATTTTGTCCCATTTGTTTCAGATTTTGTTCAAGCGTTGTGTCTAACTTTTGTAGCCTTTGTCCCATTTGTTGCATTGACTGTAATAACAATGCACTGGTGTCTGGAACATGTTCCTCAGTGCTTTTCGGCAGTGAAGTTGCACCGGCAACATTCACATTTTGACAAGCAGAAAATGTGTCTTGACTTATTTGAGAAAATGGTGAAGACCCAAAACCTGAATCTGCAGTATTTGCAAGATTGTGTCCTGTCATTCCCGATTCCTGAGGCGGGCTGTTGCCGACCGATCGATCGATAATGCTTCCCTATTCACTAATTGTTTCACTGTCTACACCATTGTTTGCCGCGCGCTCCATTTCCCTATACACAATTACCAAATTACTATGTTGAACATTAGTTAATTCATTAGACGATGACCCTAACACACTGCTTTCGTCTTCACCGTCATTTCTCAGTTTACTTTGCAGCCTAGTATTACGTTTTTCACACGCCATTATTGTCGCAATATTTCACACGATAACACAGAAAAGCACAATTTGTAGAGCAAAAATAAGAAAACACGTTAACATATCACTGAAAATAATATCTAGTTAATCGCAAGCGCAGCTGCGAAATACTTGGTGCAAATCTACATGCATGCCACACATGTTTTACTGTACAACAATGAAAGACTGGAACTACAAAGGAGATTCTCTCTACAATTAAGCGCTAGCAATAAACAGAAGCTACACTAATTACACAAACTACAAGAAAAAATCAGAAGATTCCAGTGAGGTATCCTCGGCTAAGGGTCGACAAATGAAACGTCCCCTTAGAAAAATTAATGAATTACTGTGCTGATAACCCTCTTACGTTATTTGCTTTGCAAACAGCTGAGCAAAACTAAACGTTCTCAGACATTACTCTCTTTACTTATTCTGATCAACACTAAACTGACACACAATATTTTTAGCGCAATGCAATCTGACCTTCAAAAATCCCTACAAAAGAAGGGCCCTGACTAATATTAACCTATACGTTTCACAAATCACTTACCTCACAAAAATCTTCGTTACTCGAACTACTGCAATACAGCGAGCGCCACTACTGCCAGCTAAATAAAAGATTATAACTACTGAGGGCACTAACTACTGATTGGCACAGTTAGCAGAAGCAAGATTTTGATAGAGAACAAACAATGTATTTACCTTAATATTGTTCAAAAGTCATATTATATATATCAGTTCCTGACATCCAGTCTTACAAATGTACTGTCTGTGATGGACACACGTCCAGATCATCCGCTCTCAAAAATCCGCCATCTCACTTCCCCACATCCACCACTGCTGGCGGCTCACCTCCAACTGTGCAACGCTATGCGCTGTTAACAGCCAACTGCCCAACACTACAATAGCCAACAACAATGCAAACCGGCCACAGACTGCACGCAGCACAGCCAGTGATTTTCATACAGAGCGCTACGTGGCGGTGGCGTTACCAATATGAGAACCTAAACAGCCTACTTACAAAATTTCCGGTAACAGTCATTTTACTCTGAAAGTATGTTCTCAAATGACAGATGATTAATTTTTATTTTTGTCATCCCCCACTTTGTGTGACTTAAGTAACCCTGTAATCTACAGACTGTAACTATTTAAGAGACATTCCGGAAACGCATTTTTAAACTTGTCGTTTGCAGTTACGTCTTTTATACCCTTGGGCAATTAATTGTACCGTTTGATTCCGAATTACATGCTAGTAGACATTACCCATAAGATGTTCTTGCAAAAAATGTATAGCTAACAGACAATAGACTCCAGTTTTAGCCCAAAGATCGTTACACTGATACTGATGTGTAGCATGATTCTTACTCAGAGAATTTTTACCCGGCAACAAAAATCGGTTGTGAAAATATCTACTTCCCGTGTTATTCAAATGACACCTCATACAAAAACAAGACTGAACACAAAAACGACTGGTACTTTGTGCAGCAAACCATTGGCTAGAGCTCTTCCAGGGACGGAGACTACACACCATCAAAACGATAGAGGCTGACCAACTGTCTGTTGAGTAGGGCATACCGTACCCTGAAGTACTACGATTATACGGTACGGCGATATTCAGTGCGAATTTACCTTGATCGAAAATCTTAACTTTTAGAAGTGGGGACACTGTTCATGTGAATCTGTAATACTTTTCATTTGAGTAGTTCCAGTCAGAAAATTCCCACATATCTGCCTGCGCAGTACGAATGTAACTCTTTAGATATACAATGTTTGCATCGGCAGACTAATTTGTATCGACATTATAGCTCTGATATTTAACATAATAAATTTAGTTCATTCGTCGCAAACCGTTGCTCTTGAATTACATGCAAAGTACTTTTAACGAATGTTGTTCCTGTTTCGCGTGACTAATACGCTCGCAAAGTTAGTAAAAGTGTTTATGAAAGATCCTGTAGATGGCTTCAGTTTTGAATTAGCATGCAAGGCAATTTCTGTAGTTTTGATATTTTCACGTTCTTATTTGTCTTTTAACTGTGAATCTGATATTATTGTTTTATGAATATTTATCTAAGTAGATAACAGTTTTATAGGACACTTGCTATATTTATTTCCTACAGGATATAATATCAGGTCTTTAAGTTGAAAAGTAAACCTTCATATTACTGTTATGAAACTATGTAGTTAATGTATACTAAAGGCATCATGAGTACCTTTTAGGTAATATATTAAGCTACCTGCAAAAATTACCGAGTGAACAGCTGCCTCTGTACAGTTTAGTTTGAAGATTTTCTTCAAACTCACTGCCTCAGTTATTGTAATAAAAATGCAGCATATAACTAGGTGTCGCTCTTTGCATGTCAAAATAAACTGCAAAAAATGCGTACAGCATTATTTTCGCTTTATTATATCTAATTACCGAATGCTGAAGTAATATAAAATATGTTACGCAATAAACAATTGGACGTGGATTGGGCACTGCGAAACACAGGCGAGTCTTCGCAGTCTGTGTGTATTGACGCCATCTGCCACCTACCGACGAGCGGAAGAACTAATAGTTCACAAGTTCCGCTACAGATGGCAGAAAAGTGCCGAATGAAAAATGTGCTCCGTCCTTACCAGCCAAAATACAAGATCTCCGAATTAAGCAGAAACTAATCCGTTCTACAGTATCATTAATCGTCGAAAATGTAAGCTCTTTCATACGTAATACGTTGACGACACATATACCGCGAATAAAGGCAGTGCCGGAAACGGAAATGAATGAAGTTTTCATGGCTTTGGAAAGTGAAAATTTATTTTTATTGTAACAGTGAATTAAACAGTTCCCAGTGCAAAAATCTGTATCCAAATCATGGTCCCTCTTCCCTGATTTAATGAAAAGCGGTAAATGTTTGATGATAAAGGGGTAGATTGCAAAAGACCTAACTACTTACCAGACTGCAAAGACTTAAGTGTTTTTTTTTTTTAAAGAAAGAGAAGAGAATATTCCTAATAATGGACCCTGACTCTAATTCGGGAGGTTGTAGGTTTAAATCTCCATCCGGATACCCAGATATAAGGTTTCTGTGCTTCCCTAAATTACTTAATGCAGTAGCGCCGGGGTTCCTTTCAAATGGATGCGGGTAGATTCCCTCCCAAACTTTCCTCAGTCTGAGTATGTTCTCCGTCCCTATTGACCATCTCGTCGGCGGGATGTTGACTCTAACTCCTCATTTTTCTCCCTGAAACTAAGAAATAACTAACCGACGTTAAGATTATTTTCCTTGTCTAACACGTCTCTCAGAAACCTCTCAAAGTAGATAAGGTTTTGGTTGCTGCGAGGAAGCAAGATTAGGGCTTGTCTTGCCGAACACGATGTCATTAGACACTGATCACACACTCGGATTGCTCGAAGCTGCTGGAGAAGTTAATCGGCTGTAACCGTTTAAAATGAATCGCCCTAGATTTTCAGCCCATAAGCGATGTAGGTAACCACATTAGTTAACCCCCAGCGGGCGCACTGTTGTAAAAAGTAGCCTACAACAGCAGCGGTGATTATGCATTATCGATAAGTTACCCTTAACATGAAAACACTCTCGCCTGTGCGTAGACCTTCTAATGTTTTTATCACGTAACTACACGTTAGCTGAGAAAAAAGAAAAGAAAATAGTGAGCTAATTCATGGTTTAAGTAAAGTCCGTACTATTGAGCACGTACAAAAATGTTGTTCACACGATCTAACACGAACACGTATAATGAGTACGTGTAGTCATTTAAAACCAGTCTTCAAATGATATTCATGAGCATAAATGAGAGATTGTAAAAAATATAAACGAAGATATTAATCACATGAACCAGAAATATGAAACCACACCACATTTGCAGAGTCGAAGCATATCTTTCCGCTACATCCCAGGTAAACTTGTGATCACGGCGTCAAATAAATTCTCCCATTAGTTTACTCCTCCCAAAGTCAGCATTTTTGGACATTAGGTTTACTTCTGTAACAACAAATGTCGGTAGGAATTATGGGTAATGAAGATAAATACCGCTCATCGGAGGATACCCTTCACATTACATAGTAAATGAGTAATTTTTGGGGAGTCATGCTTGTTACGCTTCTGCTTCATTTGTTAACCACCTGCAGCTTTGTATGTTTTCCATATTTGGTTAACATGTTAACTCATTGACTTCACGCTATCCATTATCATCACCGTGGTGAGTCTATATTTTTAAGTAGTAAACTCATGGAACACAACGTAGCCACACATCGGCCCTGTCATATAGGCGGTCACATCGTCCTACTTTTGTTACTACGTGAATTAAGTGGGTTGTCCTGTATCACTGTAATTATTTTACCATATGTCTACGTGGTGCATACTTAGGGTGTCACCCGCAGCGTGGACTGCCGTCAACACGACTCAGCGGAAGCCCACCTTGCAACTTCTACATATTTTTACAATCTTACAGTTACAGTTGCAGATTTTTGTAAATTACAAAATATTGACTTGAAACACCGGCATCCTGTTCGGCCAGAGGGAAAGCTTACTCTCTGTAATAAAAAAAAAAAAACTAAGTAAAGGAATCAACGATCAAATTGAACGGATGTCATGTGACGTCCACCCAGACCAAAAGCAACGAACAGTACTGAAAATAAAGTCCCCAGCGTGCCGAGTTCTCATGTCGGGGGGTCCGGGTACGATTCCCGGCTGGGTTGTTGGAGATTTCCTCCGCTTAGGGACTGGGTGTTTGTGTCGTCTTCATCATCATCATTTCATCCTCATCGACGTGCTAGTCGCCCAATGGTGTCACCTCAAAAGACTTGCACCAGGCTTTCAGGTTTACCCGTCGGGAGCCCTCTCCACACGATATTTGATTTTTTTCACTCTGTGTATTGTGGTTTAAACCTTGACTTGCCGATGCGTCGTTCATCTCGTCCCTCACACACATAGTAACGTTTTAGAAACGGTGCTTGTACAGCTGGTATAGAAGACATGCAATAACTTTTGCCTAGGTACGATGAACACTGTTTTTCTAATAAAATACACCTGGTATTATAGTTAATTTTATATATGTATAATTTGACATTGTATGAATGCATTCTCAGATCAGAAGATGGTAATCACACTTACCGAAAACGGTAATCGGCAATTAACGTTGTCCAAGTGAAGTTGACTGGGGAGTTCATCTCCTCTCAAGTACATTGTCCCGTATTTGAAATTTAGTACGCCTTTACCCAAAAATTCCATTTTCAGCAGTTATTTCAGGCATTCCTCCTTTCAAAATGTAATGATGAGGTGTTTTGCTTTCTCGAATAGTCTCAGAACCTTTACACTTGCAATTATTTTTGCCATAAAAGTACTGTGTTTGATGTGAGGGATTATCTGTGGTAAAGATCGCACCAGGCTCTTCACCGGATAAAATATTTACTTCGTTAGTATCGCTCTTTTTTTCGTAGTGACCATCAACTACCACAAAACGAGATTCAGAATCACAATTATCTGAAATGTGGTAGTAGTTCCCATTTTGCTTTTCACCTCTGCCACGTAAATCATCTAGAACCCTCGAATCAAAATTTGGATCAGATGGCAGACATCACACTCCCAAAGACGCCCCATCTTATACATGAAAAATAACATAAATTCACGCGTATACTAAAATGCTATAAAATAAGATAATGCGAAAAGGGTATTGTAACACACTGGATTACGCAGTCTCCCAAAAACGCCACATGTCGTGAAGAGGGCGCTGACGGCCTCGCTAGGCCGGAAAAATAGGATTAGTCGAGAAGTAATTAATGAACATTAAATCAGGTGGAATATTCAGGACATTTCAATGAGGAACGAGCTGCTGCTGTATCCATAATTTGCTTAACAATTTTATTTCGAAGTATCTAAAGATTCACCTGCGAATTGAAGCATATAAATCATTACAGAAAGGAAAGGAACCTTATAGTCGCCCACACAGAGAGGAACCGAAATCTGTAAACAGACTGCGGCTGCCGTCATTTTGAGTAGAATTAATAACTTGTTCAAAATGGCGGCTGCTGTTAAATAGTTCTACGTCCAAACGAAGCGTCTCCTTGGTCTTGAGGTGCGCACGAATACAGGAAAGCCCGCCGCTCCAACGGCCGTTGCTGCGCCAGGTTTCGAAACCTATGGAACCAAAAGGAAGCGGCTTGTTCTATGGCCCAGGAAGCGACAGCTAGATGCTTGATCCCCAGCCGTAGGTAACTAGTGTGAAGTGCAGCCAACCAACAAAACCACTGAGCATCGCCGCTTGTAACGATACAGGGTATCATTACGACAGTAAACAGTAAACTTCCAACGATACAATTTTTATCCGTAATAAAGTTGCATTGTAACAGTTGGCAACGCTTAAGCACTTGTCTGTTCTCCTCAGTTAGGAGCACAGAGTAAATATATCTTTGGGTGAGTATAGCCTACTGCGAATGTTGTCAACATCAAACCGGGCTAGTTCGTGATCCTCGGACGACGATGCTTTTATACAGTTTGTGGTAATAGTGAAAACTGAATATTACACGTGTTCACCTCCTTTTATATAACTTCCTGCAGTTTGAGTTTTAGTGAAAGTTATGGCCCAGTATTGTCGTTGCAACGGATGTCAAGAAGAAGTATGTGAACGGAGACCCAGCTGCTTTTCATAGACACGGACAACAAAGGTGTAATTGTAAATGTCATATTGATGTGAGGCACTTTACATGTCGAGACGCAGTATTATAAAGTCATGTATTACAGATATAATTTCTACGATATTATGGCTGTGAGTTAATGAGATAAGTGCCAGATGAATTTGCAGGTGTGTTTCAGTATACTGCTACTGAGTGCAAACATATAACTGCTGTGTTCATATGCAGATAAAATTTATACCTGACAGTCCGTTAATTTCCTCCATTTTATACAGGTTGTGAGATCCTTGTAGTTATCGAAGTATTTATACATAAGAGAGTTTCCTATACAGTGTGACGTAATCAATTCGAACAGGTTCGACAATATGAATCAGTGCAATAGCAACCGCAAAAAAATATTGCTGGCTCTCACTTCTTTCATTACACCAGGATTCGAATACTGATCTTGCATTAATTTTTTTATTTTGTATGCATGGTGCTTGATCTTGTTGGCTGTCACTTCTGTCATTAGTCCAAAATTTGAGTACAGATTTCATCACCTTTTCTTATTTTTTATGCGTAGTGCATGATCCCACTTTTCTGGTGAGATGGCGAAAAATGGTATAGTGATGTTACTTGTCTATAAAATGCAGAAAGGTTATTACAGAAAAATTGCAAATAATGATGGACAAGCAGTCGGCGCAAATCGCTCACCTTATTTACTGTAACAGTTTCGTAGTTCTAACTACGTTGTTTTCTCGTGATACTCTGGTGCCGTCCACAGTTTCATTGAAACGTAACTGAGTAAAACAGAGATCCGACATTATGAATAAGTACAATAGAAAACAAAAAAAAACATTATTGTGCGTCACTTCTTATCCCGTTACCGAAAGAATGTAAATAAAGTGGAATCTTTGTTATAATACAGTGGGGAAAAAACACAGTACCATTGCTCTTCACATGTTTAATCCAAGTTTAGTTTTGGTATCAAATTGTTTAAACCGTACTAAAGCCGGTATGAAAAGTGTCTCGGTACTTCTGAAGGTGTTCTGGCTACAGCGGCGAAGCAATAACGCCTAGAATACGCTAATATGGGCTAAAATGCGCTGTACCAAAATCACGTGACCT
The DNA here is from genome assembly GCF_021461385.2 of Schistocerca piceifrons. Taxonomy (NCBI): domain Eukaryota; kingdom Metazoa; phylum Arthropoda; class Insecta; order Orthoptera; family Acrididae; genus Schistocerca; species Schistocerca piceifrons. The sequence continues at coordinate 50,365,910 of NC_060139.1, forward strand.
GAGCTGCAGGAGATATTGTGGACACAATTCTCGTTCTGCGCATCCTAATGCTCACTCCATAGGGATTTATACTGCAAGGTAAGAAGGTGCAGCATAGATCACGCCTCACTACACACATTTATGCCATCTTGCTGCTGTAACGAGATCTAATGTTATGGAGTGACGGTAACATAGAAAATCACTGTAACATGCTGCCGCCTCGACCGTAATGTTGCAACTAATGATGCTGCAGATGTTCATAAACCGTATTTGTGAAATGTTTAAATGTGTCAACTCCTATTAAATATGTTAAAAGTATTATGTTAATAAAAGTATTGTGAAGTTATATATTTCTCATTGTAAGGTGACATAGCTATAAAGAAATGTTCTGTAGGGAAATACGTATGGTTGTATTATTGGTGGGGATATACCCCACGTGCTTCAGCAACTGTAGTAGAAAACAGTGCAGTATAGAGACCCGGTGACATGGAGAGGTAGTGTGTCTGTATGGTGAAAATCTATGTAATTATCAATGAGAGCCCCGGATGACAACAGTAGAATGTCACATTCCTACAGGAAGGGCAGCTAAAGAAATACGTGTAATTATCTAAGAACAAGTGGGCTCCGATTTATTACAAAATATTGGCCAGCTGTTGCGGTACTGGCTATTAGCAGAAAGCAGGAAGCAGTGGCGTTTTGTGTGATTTGCACTTCATACAGGGAAGCCATATTTAAGTTGCGAAAGCCATCATCTATTCTGATTTTCGAGTTACGGAGCAATTATTTGAGTTATTCTAAAAGTAAATGCTTTTACGGTGTTATAATTTGTGTGGACAAGAGATGATTATTTTTTCTTCTTTGAGAGTTTGTGTTAAACTGGTTATGTTTTGCAGTGATAAGAGTTGGAAGAAACCCTAATGTGAATATTGGCCAGCTACGTAAATGAAGCTAATACGTACATTATTGTAGAGCTTATGTGCTGCTGGTGCTAAAGTTAAGAAGATTGCACCCGAAGGTATTGTGAAACTTGTATTGTTCTTATTAAAAGCATGGTGGTGGACTGTACATTCTTAATTAGTGTTTGTATGACGAAATAGTACTCTGCTTATTCAGAGTTAGGCTCAAGGGATAGCTCAAACCGAAATTGTTGTGCTTTGATAGATATTGAGAACTAATGTAATTAATTTCAGATATTGTATGAAACAAATGTTCATCACTGTACAGTTTCAGTTACTGCCGCCACAGTACGCTAAGCATCCTCTATGCTTTGCAGCCTAGTTAATATAATATTTCTTCGATTAGTGACGTAAAGTGTCTTAGATTCAAAGCAGTTATTTGTATGTGAGTTGTAAGAGGTCCGAGCAGATGTAATTTCGATGTATTGCTCATGCGCTGCCTGCGATATGCAAGGTATAAGAGAATCTCTGACCAGAGAGCAGTGTTGACTGTAGTAGGAACTGTGTAGCACGTGCGTCTCGCGGGCCCCGAGGAATCGCTTCATGACGTCATCAAAAAGTCTGAAAGCGTGACAGCGCTGCCTGGTGACTAGACCTTTAAACAACTCTGTTGACGTAAGTGACGTCGCACGTTGGCTACAGTGTTTATACAGACTTGCCTTCAGCTGTTGTTTTGGAACGTCAAATCAATCCAGATTGTTTGAATGAAGCTTCCGTTAACAGAATAAAATGTAGAAAGAAGGTTTAAATGCGAATAATCTGTATTATTGTGACATGATAAATCCGCAGCGTAGTCAAGGTAACATATTAGAGCCGTACGTGATTGATTGAAACCAACTCATTACAAATTATTGGTCGAAAGGCAGAGTGATTTATAGCATAACACATATTACGCATTGCAGACATTGTGTCTAAATGTTTTTAACGCATTAACTGCAGCTTACTAATGTAGGCTTACTACCACTGAGACGTTTGCAGCACGAATTTGTCTTTGAACCAATACCAGCAGTAGCAAATGCGGAAAAACGAATCAAATATGTTGAAGGATGCGTAGTGGAACGCCATTGCATTTTTCCAGTTTGTGTACGATATCTGTACGTAATATGCATCAAAACACGTCGGATGCTTGTTCATTTTCTAATATATGTTTTTTTCGGGATGACCTAGTAGTTTTATTTTTTTTATTATGAGAAATGCGTTAAATGTGGGAAAGTGCATTTAAATATGCCACAAACAAGTATTAGGCAAAGACACACGTCTGTCTGTTACCACAACCTTTATATCTCATTCGCTGTGTTCCACAACTGTCAAGGAAATTATCGCTTTTCAACCTAATATAGACCTCAGACTATGCTACAAATAAAGTTATTACTCCAGTCAAGGTTTCTAGGGAAAAGGGGGCGAAATCCAGTATAGTGCTCTTGCCAAGATATGTGCTCTTGCCCTGTGTGTGTTACTGATATGCTTAAATTATGATCGTTGTTTTCCTGTAAACAAACAGCTATATGCCAATCACATCTTCCTGTATGTAGTTTCTCAAAAATCCAGTTTATGTGATCTTAAAATAAAAAGAGCTCAATGAGGGAATATTAATAGATTGAAGCAATATTGACATCCTCAAATTGTAAGACTGCTATAGATGGAAGTCACTGATTGTCAGAGTGTGTCAGTGGGACAAAACATTTGAAGTAAATCACGAAGCTTTAGGTTAGTTCAACTATTACTTCTTAATGTAGTACGCAGTCACAATTTTCTTCCGTATTTTTATGTATATACATACTACACAAGCAACCAAATGGTACCGTTCCACTCGCAAATAGAGAGAGGGAAGAAAGGCTGTCTATCATCCGAGCCCTGATTTCTCATGCATTCTAAATTTTCTCAATAGTGCTATACAAAATAATACTCGCACATAGTTTGAAACTACTGGTAACCTATCTAGCATCTAGCCTCTGAGTTGCTTCAATGTGTTGCTTAAATCTGACATGGATCTCAAACTTTGGAGCAGTACTCATGAATGTGTCACATAAGTGTTCGATATGGGTGGTCAAAGTGATCTTCCCCTCATTTCCAGTCACAAAACATATTCATCTTCCCAGAGGAAGGAAGTAATGACCTGAAAGCTAGAAATGCTTTTTTTTATTGAAGTGCTGTTTCTCTCATACTCTGTACAAAGCATTTCAGAATTTTACAATGAGTACTGGCAGCCCTACATATAATGGTAACATTAAAACCCTGTTAATTTGAACCTTAGTGTTAACTACCATATGCATCCTTGAGTAAGAACATCATGTTTAATTGTAATTATAGAAGGAGAGGCTAATAAAATAATTTTTTTACTTTGTATTTTATTAATATCTTAGGATTTTCAGTTTTCTGCCTGCTGTCTTGCAGCAACCTCTTAAAGACTTTCAATCAGAATGTGAAATTCCATTTCCTTCAAGTATTTTGCAAGTTCATTTCACTGAACAGAGTAAAATTACCCCTAGTATGGACAACAAATACTATTAGGGAGTAAATACGTTGACATGTAAGTGAAAGACTCCGAAGGGCCTGAAGAGACTTCTGTAAGAAGCTGCACTATCGATTTTACACAATAATTTTACTCACATGAATCAAAAGTTCTGTTAACTTGCCATATCAAATTTGAATAATATCGCAAGCTTTTCATAACAGCCTCCATCACCGTCACCAGTAATGGTACTGGTATGTAATGGTATGGTGTACTGTAGCAGCACACTAAAAGTGTTTCAATTGCATTGGTTCTGGATTATCTCTCTTCCCCATGTCCTTGACATTAATGCTACCAAGTTATGTTCTGGTACGGTAAATAGTTTCCATGTTATTTTATTTATTTATCGTGTCAGAAGCAAACTAAACAAGAAAATAACAATATTAGATACATTACTATATACATGCATACATTATGGTTTATAAATTGAAGTAGTCAAGAATGAAATAAATGTATAGACACAGATTGTGTTGTCAAACATAAGGTAATTTTAATCTATACAGTGGATGCCCAAAAATTTGCAACGTCCAGTGCACTTTGTGTAGCGTTTACAAGGTCCTCCATGGTGCACACAGTTGGAGGTAATGTGCATTGTAGTAGATGTGTTGATGTCTGCACGGCAGCTCTGCAGTCACACTGGAGAGAGTCCACCTGGAAGCCCCACCCCTCCAGATTACTCTTGGATTTTGTGACAGAAGAACGCAGGCAGTTGAGAAATTTCTAAGTGGACCATTTCTCTGTGTGGCCTGGGGGAAATACTTCTTGCGGGATCAGCCACTCCTCCAGATGCTGGCATCTGGCCTGCCATCTCTTCTCCCGGTGTTGATGTGGAGTGTCAGCGAGTGGTTCTGTACTGTGAAGGAAGCTCTTTCTAGACACAAGTCTTTGCTGTGCCAGTTGGTGGCCATGTAGTGGGTGGACTTCGGATGTTAATGCCTTCTTCATTTCACTCCGTGCTGCTGTATCTCTTCAGATGTCCGGGGGGGCTATGCCAGATAAGCAGTACAGTTTTTCCACAGGTGTGGCTCTTAGACAACCTGTAGTGATACGACATGTCTCATTCAGAGCAACATCAACTTTCTTTGTGTAGATCTGCACCATACTGGGCAAGTGTACTCAGCTGCAGAGTAGCAGAGGGCTAATGTGGATGTGGGCACTGTGTCTGGCTGTGCTCCCAATGTTGTTCCAGTCAGCTTCCTAACCACATTGTTCCTGGCAGCCACTTTTTGCTTTGTTTTTAAGGAGTGTTCATTATATGTAAGAGCATGGTCCAGTGTAACTCCGAGGTATTTTGGAGTCTTGCAGTGTTCTAAAGAGGTTCCTTCCCAATCTATCTGCAAGGTTCTACTAGCCTGTCTGTTTCGGAGGTGGGAAGCACAGGTCTGGGTCTTAGAAGGATTTGGTTTCAATTGATTGTCCCTGTAATAGGCAGTTAATTTTTTCAGAGCATCAGTTAGCTTCCGCTCCACCCCCTCAAAGCTGTGATCCTGTGCTGTGATTGCTCGGTCATCTGCATATATGAAGCTTTGTGTTCCTTCTGGTAACGGCTGGTCATTAGTGTATATATTGAAGAGGGTGGGTGCCAGTACACTGCCCTGTGGCAACCCATTTTTCTGCTGCCTCCATCTGCTTCTTTGTCCTTGATATTCCACAAAATGTCTTCGGTTCTGCAGAAGATTTCTAATTAGACAGGTTAGTTTGTACTCCTTGGTGAGGTTGTATAGCTTCAACAACAAGAGTCTGTGGTTGACAGTGTCGTAGGCGGCTGAAAGATCTATAAACACCGCTCCTGTTATCTGCCACCTTTGGAAGCCGTCCTCTATATGCTGTGTCAAATTCAACACCTGTGCTGTACAGCTCTTCCCTTGTCTGAATCCTGCCTGTTGAGGGATCAGTAATGGTTCTATCATATCTGTAATTCTTTGGAGGATCAACCTTTCCAATACAGGTGGCATAGGAGGGAGATTGGCCTATAGCTTTTGGGGTCATCCCAGTCTTTACCTGGTTTATGTATAGCTATAATTTTTGTTTTCCGCCAAGATTTTGGTATCTTGCCGCTCTTGACACAATTATTCACTAGCTCGAGTAGCCAGAACTTTGCGCCTGGACCAAAGTTCTTGATCTGTTCACTTCTTATGTCATCTACCCCTGCTGCATTTCCGACTTTGCACTTATTTAGAGCTGAGTCGAGCTCATTCAAACTGAATGGTCGAGACGGAGTGTTTCCCTCTTGTTCGGGCTCCCTTTCCAGGGTTTGTCTCCCGATCTTACTGGTATGATCAGGTTTACCATTTTTCAAAAGCTGGTATGCGATCTGGTCTGCCTTCACATTTGTATGCGTATTGGGTTGGGAGGGATCATTGTTAAGGTGTCGTAACAATCTCCAGGCCTTTTGACTACTTCTACTCATTTCACATTCTGTCATCAGTTTAATCCACTGTTCTCTCTTTGCCTCAGAGATTGAGGAGAGAGTATTTTGCGCAGCCAGATAAGTCTCCTCGCAGTAAGGGTTTTCTTCATGTAGTCGATAGTATCCGTCCAGCAGAGCAGCTGTTTCAGGTGTCACACCCTGCAGATACATTGTCCTACACCCTCTTGGAATTGATGCTCGGGAGCAATGTTTGACAGTTTGAACAAAGCTGTCATACTCTTCAGGAATAGGTCGCACGGACTTAATCTCCTTGTCCAGCATCTTAGCAAATTTTTTCCAATCAGCTTTCTTGAAATTGTATCTCCGTTTGAAATTCACCTCCTGTGGCCTTACTGCTGGAAGAACTTCACACAGTAGTGGCCTGTGTTGCGTCTTTGGTATGGGTGAGCACACTGATTTGGAGCAAAGCTGTGTGATGTCTTCACTCACAAAGAGGAGGTCAGGGTTAAATCCACGTTGCCACCTGCCACTGTTGAAGGAAGGGGGGGGTAGCTTGCTCTCATGTACAAGAGACAACTGGCAGGATTCAGCCCAGGAGAGGACTGCCTCCCCATTTTCGTCATCTTCAGAGTATTCCCACAAATGACTATGGCTGTTAAAGTCACCGATTACTACAGACGTCTTGCTGTTATGGAAGTTCCTGGGTGGTGTGAAGGAAAATGCAGCCGAAGGGGGCTTATACACAGAGGTAGCCACGCATTTACTGAGCTCCGCTGAAATGACTTCGATGTTATTTTCTACGGTGCAGTGAGCACTGATTATCTGAAGCCCTGGTCTTACAAATATAGCACTTCCATACTGAGAGTGCGGTGTTTCTGCAGCTAGTTTCATGCCTGGTATTTTTGGTCGTCTCTGTCACTCATCTCTATGCGTCTCCTGTATACACAGGACGTTGCATTTTTTGTCACGGCATAGGTTGGATAACAGATGTTCTTTGGCTGATGATATGCCTTCAGTATCTATAGATATGATAGTTAAAGTTGACTCTGATAAGGACCGTTTATATCCATGTTATAACATGTTAAATATAGAAAGTTTAACTGTAACCAAGCAGTAGTTTCCTTTGGTGACAATATCAGTTCCAGTGCACAACTGAATTAAAAAAATCTGTCTTGTGGGGTGAAAATCCATTACTGCTGCTATCTTGTGCTGACAATGAGATGACTTTCATAGAAATACTGAGTTATTACATTTGTAATACAGTTTCATAGTTTTTGTAGTTGCTCACGATCTTTACACTTGCATGCAATGGGTGTAGCATCAGCGTACAGAACTATCCTTGAATTTGAGGAGCAGTATTTTCTCATTTACACTAATCAACGAAAGAAAGTATCCCAGTACAAAGTCCTGGGTACCCTGTATTACATATCAGTAATGTTAGATCTGTGTGTGCCACTCGCCATCCTTATGAGTGAAAACTGATTTGTGTTAGATAAGGTTTTATTAAACTGTGAACAATTATCAGCAAAATTACCAGCCGTTTTCCCTTAGTATTTACTATCTCTCTCTACAAGCAACTGATAGAGATTAGCTAAAACAAATCTGTAATTTCAGATGGAGGTCTGTCTATATCTAAAATTATGTTTCCTTTCCCATCTACAGGTTATCGCAGAAAGTTGAGTAACACCTTCAACACGTAGGAATTACATCTTTGAGCACCAATAATTGCCACTTTTTGCAACATTACCATAAGGTTTGATATCCCTACTGAAAGATGAGCAGAAATTCTTTGTTAATGGGTGCATAATAAGATTCTTTTTTGGTATACCAATGCTCAGTAATAATTGAAACATCTGGTTTATTAAAACATGCTACTATGTCCAAATCATTGTGCTTATTTCCTAGGTTCGTAAAGTTTAGGAGGATGATCTTGGTTTGCAGGTTGCATTGTATCCACATATTTATTTATTTATTTTTTGTAACCATAAATATCCCCATTAAGCAAATCAGATGTGCTTGTCAAACTGGGAAGAGGAAACAAATAGGCCACACATGTACAAAATAATAATAAAAGGAAAGATTCCAAAAGAGTTCCTGACAGCAAAATGTAAAACATAATTATTTTTGGATATATTACTTCTTATATCCTTCATTCAAAACCTTAAGAAGGCTGTTAGTTTAGTGTCTTCAAGGCATAACGCTGTTTCATTGAGCATCGCAACAATCAAGTCTGAGATAGTAGTGTACTATGATACTACCTATGAAGAAATTGATGCACTGGATCTGAAGTGCACAGTTTAGTCTACACAGCAGAAGATGGCCCTGCACTGTTCTATACCATCATGAATATACCTATACATTAGTGATATATTCATCACTGACAGAAAATTGAATATTCACATTTTTGTTTCAAGTTTCTGAAATGGCAGTTGACGAGATCATATCTGAAGAGACAGCTATCAACCCACACTTTCAGCATGAGGTAGGACTAGCAATTACCAGAATTCTGAAATGTGGATCTTGTAAACCTAGAGTTGCTCTAAGAAAACAAGTAAGATATGACACGTGTTCCAGATCAAAGATGAGAAAATAAAAGATTGCTGTATTAGTTATAGCACACAAATATGCAGTGAATAAGAAGTGTGAAATGACTGTGCTAACCGGCCGGGGTGGAGGCGCGGTTCTAGGCGCTACAGTCTGGAACCGCGCGACCACTACGGTCGCAGGTTTGAATCCCACCTTAGGCATGGATGTGTGTGATGTCCTTATGTTAGTCAGGTTTACGTAGTTCTAAGTTCTAGGGGACTGATGACCTCAGAAGTTAAATCCCATAGTGCTCAGAGCCATTTGAACCAACCATTTTTTGGCTGTGTTCAAAGCTATGTAGATTTGTTTAAATCCTGGTTTAAGTAATTCACATTATTTCATTGCTGTTTCCTGTTCTCATCCATTAATATATCAATGTCAACAACTACTTTGTAACATTAAAACTTTCAACATGTTCACTGTGGCTGACACAAAGGTCAATAACAGCTACTAACACTGTGCTTTTAAGTGTCATCCACAGTGAAAGTGCAAAACAAGAGCATTTTTGCAAATTAATTGAAAGTCCTAATTCAGCTTCCTTTTTCAGGCATGTTTATTTTTAAATATTAAAACTGATCAGAATTTCATTACTAGACCACTAATTTAGAAATCTGGATGACATCATCCCAGCACTGTAACAAAATGTGCACCATACACAACAGGTTCAATGCAATCTCTCCTCTCCACAAATTTGCACCTCAGATGTGTTGTATGTCATATAATACTACAGTTAATTTTCCATATATCTGAGCAAAACCAGTTCTTGCGTGTCCAAGTTTATCTCATCTAGACATTGCACCATTCCCTTAACTTTAGTGTGCTTCACAATAAAATTTGTATGAAAAGTTTTCTGTGTAAATTACATATTCTACACCTACACCTACAGCTAATGCTTGTGTAACGCAGTGTGCCATTCAGGTGGTTTACTTGTGTGTCAATATAATTGTCAGGTTTGGTATGAAAGGGTTCCTTGAAATATATATTCCCACATAAATTTTTTAGTATCTATTCTCGGTTGCAAAATATATTACGCACTGTCAGTGCCATTTCAATGCAAAAATTTTGAACCATACTGTTGAATATACCAATAACACAGTTCCAGCACACCTCAGAAATTTGATTTTAGTTGCTTCAACCTATGAGAATTACAGACCAAGTCTTGCACTGCCCTGTTTTGTGTATTAACCCATTGGCTGGCATGAATGTGCCGGTGGTCACAGCAGACTGCTCTGCTGGGGCCAGCAGTGATATGGTAACAACCAGGTATCAGCAATTTTACACTTTTATCGTACTGAGGAAAAATATTTACTTATATTTGATATTCCTTGCCATTTCCAGACTATTTTTGGGTGTGCAGTATTTTTATTTAAATGTCTTACAAAACCAAACGATGAAATGATTACAAAGTTATTCATGAATTCATATTTAACTGCGTAAAGGATAATTCCTGAAACAGTAATTAGCATTCTAGCTGTTCTTTTAGCCACAACTGGACAGATGCATATACTTCACATTCAGAGTTCCTAAATGCCTGGTTAACACATTGACTACCATGCTGCTCACAGCAGAGCAGGACACTTAAAGCTGTATGCCTAACCTGGTGGTGAAACATCCATTACTAGTCATGTCAGGGTCACGAAATGCAGAAGATAATCTCTCAGGGAGTACTATAATCTAAAAACGTAAAATTATAAATAAAAAGGTCATTTCCATTTATGTCTACCAAGCAAATTATGCTTTCAGTCAGTGATTTCTTTTGCCATAAATGACTAGTGAACGCACATGCCAGAGGATGGTAAATATTCATACTTTGCCTCTGACAAGAAGCAAAGCCATTAGAAACAGCTATGCACATAGTCCAATTTATGTTGAAATTATCACCTGGGTATTTTAATTAAATTTGGTCTACTATAAGCAACATGATAAAGGAATCAAAAGAAACACATACACACTGAATTAACTTCTTTATTAACAATGCTCGGATTTCCACATCACCATAGAGGTACCAAGCTTGATGCGTTACTCATTTTTTTACATGGCGAGTTTCCCCAGTAGGCCTATAAACCATGAAACAAACAAAATCGCTTCATGACGTCATCAAATGGCTGAAAACGTGACAGCGCTGCCTGGTGACGAGACCTGTAAACAACTCTGTTGGTGTAATTGATGTCACACGTTGGCTACAGTGTTTATACAGATTTGCCTTCAGCTGTTGTTTTGGAATGTCAGATCAATCCAGATTGATTGAATGAAGCTTCCGTTAACAGAATAAAATGTAGAAAGACATGATTGATTGAAGCTAAGTGATTACAAATTATTGGTCGAAAGGCAGAGTGATTTATAGCATATCACATATTACGCACTGCGGACAATGTGTTTAAATGTTTTTAACGCATTAACTGCAGCTTACTAATGTAGGCTAACTACCACTGAGACGTTTGCAGCACGAATTTGCCTTTGAACCCATACCAGCAGTAGCAAATGCGGAAAAACGAATCAAATATGGTAAAGGATGCGTAGTGGAACGCCATTGCATTTTTCCAGTTTGTGTACGATATCTGTACGTAATGTGCATCAAAACACGTCGGATGCTTGTTCATTTTCTAATATATGTTTTTTCGAGATGACCTAGTAGTTTCATTTTTTTATTATGAGAAATGCGTTAAATGTGGGAAAGTGCATTTAAATATGCCACAAACAAATATTAGGCAAAGACACACGTCCGTCTGTTACCACAACCTTTATTTCTCATTCGCTGTGTTCCACAACTGTCAACGAAATTATCGCTTTTCAACCTGTTGTAGATCTCAGACTATGCTACAAATAAAGTTATTACTCCAGTCAAGGTTTCTAGGGAAAAGGGGGCGAAACCCAGTATAGCGCTCTTGCCCAGATATGTGCTCTTGCCCTGTGTGTGTTACTGATATGCTTAAATTCTGCTCGTTGTTTTTCTGTAAACAAACAGCTACATGCCAATCACATCTTCCTGTATGTAGTTTCTCAAAAATCCAGTTTATGTGATCTTAAAATAAAAAGAGCTCAATGAGGGAATATTAATAGATTGAAGCAATATTGACATCTTCAAATTGTAAGACTGCTATAGATGGAAGTCACTGATTGTCAGAGTGTGTCAGTGGGACAAAACATTTGAAGTAAATCACGAAGCTTTAGGTTAGTTCAACTATTACTTCTTAATGTAGTAGGCAGTCACAATTTTCTTCCGCATTTTTATGTATATACATACTACACAAGCAACCAAATGGTACCGTTCCACTCGCTAATAGAGAGAGGAAAGAAAGGCTGTCTTATCATCCGAGCCCTGATTTCTCATGCCTTCTAAATTTTCTCAATAGTGTTATACAAAATAATACTCGCACATAGTTTGAAACTACTGGTAACCTATCTAGCATCTAGCCTCTGAATTGCTTCAATGTGTTGCTTAAATCTGACATGGATCTCAAACTTTGGAGAAGTACTCACGAATGTGTCACATAAGTGTTCTATACGGGTGGTCTAAGTGATCTTCCCCTCATTTCCAGTCACAAAACGTATTCATCTTCCCAGAGGAAGGAAGTAATGACCCTGAAAGCTAGAAATGGTTTTTTTATTCAAGTGCGGTTTTTCTCTCATACTTTGTACAAAGCATTACAGAATTTTACAGTGAGTACTGGCAGCCCTACATATAATGGTAACATTAAAAACCCTGTTAATCTGAACCTTAGTATTAACTATCATATGCATCCTTGGGTCAGAACAGTACGTTTAATTATAACTATAGAAGGAGAGGCTAATAAAATAAATTTTTACTTTGTATTTTATTAATATCTTAGGATTTTCAGTTTTCTGCCTGACGTCAAGCAGCAACCTCTTAAAGACTTTCAATCAGAATGTAAAATTCTATTCTGAATCGTAGGCAGGGATGTATAGCCTACATGGACATTGTTTTTCCTTCCAGTATTTTGCAAGTTCATTTCACTGAACAGAGTAAAATTACCCCTATTATGAACAACAAATACTATTAGGGAGTAAATATCTTGACATGTAAGTGAAAGACTCCAAAGGCCCTGAAGAGACTTCTGTAAGAAGCTGCACTATCGATTTTACACAATAATTTTACTCACATGGATCAAAAGTTCTGTTAGCTTGCCATATCAGATTTGAATAATATCGCAAGCTTTTCATAACAGCCTCCATCACCGTCACCAGTAATGGTACTGGTATGTAATGGTATGGTGTACTGTAGCAGCACATTAGAAGTGTTCCAATTGAATTGATTCTGCATTATTTCTCTTCCCCATGTCCTTGACATTAATGCTACCAAGTTATGTTCTTGTACGGCAATTAGTTTCCATGCTATAACATGTTGAATATAGAAAGTTTAACTGTAACCAAGCAGTAGTTTTCTTTGATGACAATATCAGTTCCAGTGCACAACTGAATTTAAAAATCGGTCTTGTGGGGTGAAAATCCGTTACTGCTGCTATCTTGTGCTGACAATGAGACGACTTTCATAGAAATACTGAGTTATTTCATTTGTAATATAGTTTCATAGTTTTTGTAGTTGCTCACGATCTTTACACTTGCATGCAATGGGTGTAGCATCAGCATACAGAACTATCTTTGAATTTGAGGAGCAGTATTTTCTCATTTACACTAACCAACAAAAGAAAGTATCCCAGTACAAATTCCTGGGTACCCTGTATTACATATCAGTAATGTTAGATCTGTGTGTGCCACTCGCCATTCTTAAAAGTGAAAACTGATTTGTGTTAGATAAGGTTTTAATAAACTGTGAACAATTATCAGCATAATTACCAGCCGTTTTCCCTTAGTATTTACTATCTCTCTCTACAAGCAACCGATAGAGATTAGCTAAAACAAATCTGTAATTTCAGATGGAGGTCTGTCTATATTTAAAATTAGGTTTCCTTTCCCATCTATAGCTTATCGCAGAAAGTTGAGTAACACCTTCAACACGTAGGAATTACATCTTTGAGCACCAATTATTGCCACTTTTTGCAACACCACCATAAGGTTTGATATCTCTACTGAAAGATGAGCAGAAATTCTTTGTTAATGGGTGCATAATAAGAATCTTTTTGGTATACCAATGCTCAGTAATAACTGAAACATCTGGTTTATTAAAACATGCCTCCCCCCATGAACCATGGACCTTGCCGTTAGTGGGGAGGCTTGCGTGACACAGCGATACAGACGGCCGATGTACCGTAGGTGCAACCACAACGGTGGGGTATCTGTTGAGAGGCCAGACAAACATGTGGTTCCTGAAGAGGGGCAGCAGCCTTTTCAGTAGTTGCAGGGGCAAAAGTCTGGATGATTGACTGATCTGGCCTTGTAACATTAACCAAAAAGGCCTTGCTGTACTGGTACTGCGAATGGCTGAAAGCAAGGGGAAACTACAGCCGTAAATGTTCCTGAGGAAATGCAGCTTTACTGTATGATTAAATGATGATGGCGTCCTCTTGGGTAAAATAGTCCGGAGCTAAAATAGTCCCCCATTCAGATCTCCGGGCGGGGACTACTCAAGAGGACGTCGTTATCAGGAGAAAGAAAACTGGCGTTCTACAGATCGGAGCATGGAATGTCAGATTCCTTAATTGGGCTGGTAGGTTAGAAAATTTAAAAAGGGAAATGGATAGGTTAAAGTTAGATATAATGGGAATTAGTGAAGTTCGGTGGCAGGAGGAACAAGACTTTTGGTCAGGTGATTACAGGGTTATAAATACAAAATCAAATAGGAGTAATGCAGGAGCAGGTTTAATAATGAATAAAGAAATTAGGAGTGCGGGTTAGCTACTACAAACAACATAGTGAACGCATTATAGTGGCCAAGGTAGACACAAAGCCCATGTCTACTCCAGTAGTACAAGTTTATATGCCAACTAGCTCTGCAAATGATGAAGAAATTGATGAAATGTATGACGAGATAAAAGATATTATTCAGGTAGTGAAGGGAGACGAAAATTTAATAGTCATGGATGACTGGAATTCGTCAGTAGGAAAAGGGAGAGAAGGAAACGTAGTAGGTGAATATGGATAGGGGGGAAGAAATGAAAGAGGAAGCCGCCTTGTAGAATTTTGCACAGAGCATAACTTAGTCATAGCTAACACTTGGTTCAAGAATCATAAAAGAAGGTTGTATACCTGGAAGAATCCTGGAGATACTAAGAGGTATCAGATAGATTATATAATGGTAAGACAGAGATTTGGGAGCCAGGTTTTTAATTGCAAGACATTTCCAGGGGCAGATGTGGATTCTGACCACAACCTATTGGTTATGAACTGCAGATTGAAACTGAAGAAATTGCAAAAAGGAGGGAATTTAAGGAGATGGGACCTGGATAAACTGAAAGAACCAGAGGTTGTAGAGAGTTTCAGGGAGAGCGTAAGGGAACAATTGACAGGAATGGGGGAAAGAAATACAGTAGAAGAAGAATGGGTAGCTCTGAGGGATGAAGTAGTGAAGCCAGAAGAGGATCAAGTAGATAAAAGACGAGGGCTAACAGAAATCCTTGGGTAACAGAAGAAATATTCAATATAATTGATGAAAGGAGAAAATATAAAAATGCAGTAAATGAAGCAGGCAAAAAGGAATACAAACGTCTCAAAAATGAGATCGACAGGAAGTACAAAATGGCTAAGCAGGGATGGCTAGAGGACATATGTAAGGATGTAGAGGCTTATCTCACTAGGGGTAAAATAGATACTGCCTACAGGAAAATTAAAGAGATCTTTGGAGAGAAGAGAACCACTTGTATGAATATCAAGAGCTCAGATGGCAACCCAGTTCTAATCAAAGAAGGGAGAGCAGAAAAGTGGAAGGAGTATATAGAGGGTTTATACAAGGGCGATGTACTTGAGGACAATATTGTGGAAATGGAAGAGGATGTAGATGACGATGAAATGGGAGATAAGATACTGCGTGAAGAGTTTGACAGAGCACTGAAAGACCTGAGTCGAAACAAGGCCCCGGGAGTAGACAACATTCCATTAGAACTACTGATGGCCTTGGGAGAGCCAGTCATGACAAAACTCTACCATCTGGTGAGAAAGATGTATGAGACAGGCGAAATACCCACAGACTTCAAGAAGAATATAATAATTCCAATCCCAAAGAAAGCAGGTGTTGACAGATGTGAAGATTACCGAACTATCAGTTTAATAAGTCCCAGCTGCAAAATACTAACGCGAATTCTTTACAGACGAATGGAAAAACTGGTAGAAGCTGACCTCGGGGAAGATCAGTTTGGATTCCGTAGAAATGTTGGAACACGTGAGGCAATACAAACCTTACGACTTATCTTAGAAGAAAGATTAAGAAAAAGCAAACCTACGTTTCTAGCATTTGTAGACATAGAGAAAGCTTTTGACAACGTTAACTGGAATACTCTCTTTCAAATTCTGAAGGTGGCAGGGGTAAAATACAGGGAGCGAAAGGCTATTTACAATTTGTACAGAAACCAGATGGCAGTTATAAGAGTCGAGGGGCATGAAAGGGAAGCAGTGGTTGGGAAAGGAGTGAGGCAGGGTTGTAGCCTCTCCCCAATGTTATTCAATCTGTATATTGAGCAAGCAGTAAAGGAAACAAAAGAAAAATTCGGAGTAGGTATTAAAATTCATGGAGAAGAAGTAAAAACTTTGAGGTTCGCCGATGAAATTGTAATTCTGTCAGAGACAGCAAAGGACTTGGAAGAGCAGTTGAACGGAATGGACAGTGTCTTGAAAGGAGGATATAAGATAAACATCAACAAAAGCAAAACGAGAATAATGGAATGTAGTCAAATTAAATCGGGTGATGCTGAGGGGATTAGATTAGGAAATGAGACACTTAAAGTAGTAAAGGAGTTTTGCTATTTGGTAAGCAAAATAACTGATGATGGTCGAAGTAGAGAGGATATAAAATGTAGACTGGCAATGGCAAGGAAATCGTTTCTGAAGAAGAGAAATTTGTTAACATCGAGTATAGATTTAAGTGTCAGGAAGTCGTTTCTGAAAGTATTTGTATGGAGTGTAGCCATGTATGGATGTGAAACATGGACGATAACTGGATTGGACAAGAAGAGAATAGAAGCTTTCGAAATGTGGTGCTACAGAAGAATGCTGAAGATAAGGTGGGTAGATCACGTAACTAATGAGGAGGCATTGAATAGGATTGGGGAGAAGAGAAGTTTGTGGCACAACTTGACTAGAAGAAGGGATCGGTTGGTAGGACATGTTTTGAGGCATCAAGGGATCACAAATTTAGCATTGGAGGGCAGCGTGGAGGGTAAAAATCGTAGAGGGAGACCAAGAGATGAATACACTAAGCAGTTTCAGAAGGATGTAGGTTGCAGTAGGTACTGGGAGATGAAGAAGCTTGCACAGGATAGAGTAGCATGGAGAGCTGCATCAAACCAGTCTCAGGACTGAAGACCACAACAACAACATTATCTCCAAATCATTGTGCTTATTTCCTAGGCTCGTAAAGTTTTGGAGGATGATCTTGGTTTGCAGGTTGCATTGTAATCACATATTTATTTATTTATTTATTTGTAACCATAAATATCCCAATTAAGCAAATCAGATGTGCTTGTCAAACTGGGAAGAGGAAACAAAAAGGCCACACATATACAAAATAATAATAAAAGGAAAGATTCCAAAAGAGTTCCTGACAGCAAAATGTAAAACTTAATTATTTTTGGATATATCACTTCTTATATCCTTCATTCAAAAACTTAAGAAGGCTGTTAGTTTAGTGTCTTCAAGGTATAATGCTGTTTCATTGAGCATCGCAACAATCAAGTCTGGGATAGTAGTGTACTATGATACTACCTATGAAGAAATTGATGCACTGGACCTGAAGTGCACAGTTTTTGTCTACCCAGCAGAAGATGGCCCTGCACTGTTCTATACCATCATGAATATACCTATACATTAGTGATATATTCATCACTGACAGAAAATTGAATAATCACATTCTTGCTTCAAGTTTCTGAAATGGCAGTTGATGAGATCATATCTGAAGAGACAGCTATCAACCCACACTTTCAACATGAGGTAGGACTAGCAGTTACCAGAATTCTGAAATGTGGATCTTGTAAACCTAGAGTTGCTCTAGGAAAACAAGTAAGATGTGCCACGTGTTCCAGATCAAAGATGAGAAAATAAAAGGTTGCTGTATTAGTTATAGCAGACAAATATGCAGTGAATAAGAAGGGAGAAATGACTGTGTTCACCGGCCTGTGTGGAGGCGCGGTTCTAGGAGCTACAGTCTGGAACCGCGCGACCACTATGGTCGCAGGTTCGAATCCCGCCTTGGGCATGGATGTGTGTGACGTCCTTAGCTTAGTTAGGTTTACGTAGTTCTAAGTTCTAGGGGACTGATGACCTCAGAAGCTAAATCCTATAGTGCTCAGAGCCATTTGAACCAACTATTTTTTGGCTGTGTTCAAAGCTATGTAGACTTGTTTAATTCCTGGTTTAAGTAATTCACATTATTTAATTGCTGTTTCCTGCTGTCATCCATTAATACTTCAATGTCAACAACTACTTTGTTACTTTAAAACCTTCAACATGTTCACTGTGGCTGACACAAAGGTCAATAAGAGCTACTAACACAGTGCTTTTAAGTGTCATCTGCAGTGAATGTGCAAAACAAGAACATTTTTGCAATTTAATTGAAAGTCCTAATTCAGCTTCCTTTTTAAGGCATGTTTATTTTTAAATATTAAAACTGATCAGAATTTCATTACTAGACCACTAATTTTGAAATCTGGATGACATCATCCCAGCACTGTAACAAAATGTGCACCATACACAACAGGTTCAATGCAATCTCTCCTCTCCACAAATTTGCACCTCAGATGTGTTGTATGTCATATAATACTACAGTTAATTTTCCATATATCTGAGCAAAACCAGTTCTTGCGTGTCCAAGTTTATCTCATCTAGACATTGCACCATTCCCTTAACTTTAGTGTGCTTTACAATAAAATTTGTATGAAAAGTTTTCTGTGTAAATTACATATTCTACACCTACACCTACAGCTAATGCTTGTATAACCCGGTGTGCCATTCAGGTGGTTTACTTGTGTGTCAATATAATTGTCAGGTTTGGTATGAAAGGGTTTCTTGAAATATATATTCCCGCATAAATTTTTTAGTATCTATTCTCAGTTGCAAAATATATTACGCACTGTCAGTGCCATTTCAATGCAAAAATTTTAAATCATACTGGGGAATATACCAATAACACAGTTCCTGCACACCTCAGAAATTTGATTTTAGTTGCTTCAACCAATGAGAATTACAGACCAAGTCTTGCACTGCCCTGTTTTGTGTATTAACCCGTTGGCTGGCATGAATGTGCCGGTGGTCACAGCAGACCGCTCTGCTGGGGCCAGCAGTGATATGGTAACAACCAGGTTTCAGCAATTTTACACTTTTACCTTACTGAGGAAAAATATTTACTTATATTTGATATTCCTTGCCATTTCCAGACTATTTTTGGGTGTGCAGTGTTTTTATTTAAATGTCTTACAAAACCAAATGATTAAATGACTATAAAGTTATTTATGAATTCATTTTTAGATACACATTTAACTGTGTAAAGGATAATTCCTGAAACAGTAATTAGCATTCTAGCTGTTCTTTTTACCCACGACTGTAGAGATGCATATACTTCACATTCAAAGTTCCTAAATGCCTGCTTAACACATTGAATACCATGCTGCTCACAGCAGAGCAGGACACATAAAGCTGTATGCCTAACCTGGTGGTGAAACATCCATTACTAGTCATTTCAGGGTCACGAAATGCAGAAGATAATCTCTCAGCGAGTACAATAATCTAAAAACGTAAAATTATAACCAAAAAGGTCATTTCCAATTATGTCTACCAAGCAAATTATGCTTTCGGTCAGTGATTTCTTTTGCCATAAATGACTAGTGAACGCACATGCCAGAGGATGGTAAATATTCGTACTTTGCCTCTGGCAAGCAGCAAAGCCATTAGAAACAGCTATGAACATAGTCCAATTTATGTTGAAATTATCACCTGGATATTTTAATTAAATTTGGTCTACTATAAACAACATGATAAAGGAATCAAATGAAACACACACACACTGAATTAATTTCTTTATTAACAATGCTCGGATTTCCACGT
This sequence comes from Schistocerca piceifrons, assembly GCF_021461385.2. Classification (NCBI taxonomy): domain Eukaryota; kingdom Metazoa; phylum Arthropoda; class Insecta; order Orthoptera; family Acrididae; genus Schistocerca; species Schistocerca piceifrons. Next base: position 50,385,480 of record NC_060139.1, read on the forward strand.
CACCATAGAGGTACCAAGCTTGATGCGTTACTCGTTTTTTTACATGGCGAGTTTCCCGAGTAGGCCTATAAACCATGAAACAGATAAAAAGCTACTTCCCGCTGTCTTCTCTTCTTTGGATTTTCACTTCAGAAACTGAAACATCCATTACAAAAACAGATTACATCACCCACAAATCTGGATTCAGTCATTGCAATTCATACCTATTTTACTGTAAAAAAATACTGACTATGATGAATGATGTAATTTTGAACATTCAAAAGTTTTTAAATGTGCTGGTTACTGACGTTAGAATACAGTTACTACACACTTTTTGATCAGGAAAAAGTTACGATGATTGCAATTTAAATACCGAAGCCAATTGTTATGTGAATACGCCATTACCACAAATAATCCACATAGATGCATTGAAAGAAACTTAACTGAGTAACATAATGCATCAGAATACTATAGGCACAAAGAATGAAATTTCTGTAGATTTACCATACACTTTACTTTTCTTGAGCATTATAAGATTACTAACGGAAGTTACTTACCGTCCATTATCTGGAATATAAACTATCCTTTCTCCTCTGCAAACATCTGCTTTTGCAGCAAATATTATCAATATTTTTCCGTGATTGAAAAGCTTTAACGCACAAAAATCACAAAACCCGCCATTATACACACACACACACACCCACAATGCATTAGCATGTCATGTTCAAAGAATATCGGCGTTTCGAAAACTACCAGCGATATTGGCTAGCGTGAGAGACGACGTCATGTCATGATGTGACGTCATTATTCCTCGGAGCCCGCGAGACGCTTCTCTGTGTAGCTGTAGCAGTAAGTAGTGGCTAGTCTGCAGTCTGCTCTGGTCTGGTCTGGTGTATCGTGTTGGCTGGCGGGTCGCGGTGCAGCGATGCCGGAGCCTGAGTATTATTGTATAAGGCAAAAAGCAGCCTCGCGCATATGTAGTAATGTCATCTCAAGTCCCATGTAAATGTTTTTAACATCTCGTAATAATAATCTTTCTCATAAAAAGTAACTCTTAACAACCATTCATTTCCATTTAAAGAATTTACTAATTTCTCCCATCCATGACCATCCCGATTGTTGCAAAAGAAAAATCAGTTGCTTCCTTTCATAAATTACAAATCTATCGGCCAGAATTGCACAGGGCTGTGCCAGAAAACATTATTTTAAAAGCAGATATATATGCGTTATCCGGCGACTTCATTGAGGTAACAATTTTTCTCTTTTTTATTCAGAATGATCTTTCAGGGCCATGACGCACACTGCTGACGTCCAAAATTTACCAGATTAAATTCACAGTCAATTATTGAAAAGTTATAAGTGAGTGACAATTTAATTGAGAGGTTAGTTACATTGTATTATCACCAGGTTACTGTTTTTTTTTGTTGGGACGTTACACTGAATGTCAACGACATAATTTTAATTTTTTACTGTTGAGAGGTTTAGGAATTTTTCTGTTTTGAGGATACACTAAATGCGAATACTACACTCCTGGAAATTGAAATAAGAACACCGTGAATTCATTGTCCCAGGAAGGGGAAACTTTATTGACACATTCCTGGGGTCAGATACATCACATGATCACACTGACAGAACCACAGGCACATAGACACAGGCAACAGAGCATGCACAATGTCGGCACTAGTACAGTGCATATCCACCTTTCGCAGCAATGCAGGCTGCTATTCTCCCATGGAGACGATCGTAGAGATGCTGGATGTAGTCCTGTTGAACGGCTTGCCATGCCATTTCCACCTGGCGCCTCAGTGGGACCAGCGTTCGTGCTGGACGTGCAGACCGCGTGAGACGACGCTTCATCCAGTCCCAAACATGCTCAATGGGGGACAGATCCGGAGATCTTGCTGGCCAGGGTAGTTGACATACACCTTCTAGAGCACGTTGGGTGGCACGGGATACACGCGGACGTGCATTGTCCTGTTGGAACAGCAAGTTCCCTTGCCGGACTAGGAATGGTAGAACGATGGGTTCGATGACGGTTTGGATGTACAGTACACCATTCAGTGTCCCCTCGACGATCACCAGTGGTGTACGGCCAGTGTAGGAGATCGCTCCCCACACCATGATGCCGGGTGTTGGCCCTGTGTGCCTCTGTCGTATGCAGTCCTGATTGTGGCGCTCACCTGCACGGCGCCAAACACGCATACGACCATCATTGGCACCAAGGCAGAAGCGACTCTCATCGCTGAAGACGACACGTCTCCATTTGTCCCTCCATTCACGCCTGTCGCGACACCACTGGAGGCGGGCTGCACGATGTTGGGGCGTGAGCGGAAGACGGCCTAACGGTGTGCGGGACCGTAGCCCAGCTTCATGGAGACGGTTGCGAATGGTCCTCGCCGATACCCCAGGAGCAACAGTGTCCCTAATTTGCTGGGAAGTGGCGGTGCGGTCCCCTACGGCACTGCGTAGGATCCTACGGTCTTGGCGTGCATCCGTGCGTCGCTGCGGTCCGGTCCCAGGTCGACGGGCACGTGCACCTTCCGCCGACCACTGGCGACAACATCGACGTACTGTGGAGACCTCACGCCCCACGTGTTGAGCAATTCGGCGGTACGTCCACCCGGCCTCCCGCATGCCCACTATACCCCCTCGCTCAAAGTCCGTCAACTGCACATACGGTTCATGTCCACGATGTCGTGGCATGCTACCAGTGTTAAAGACTGCGATGGAGCTCCGTATGCCACGGCAAACTGGCTGACACTGACGGCGGCGGTGCACAAATGCTGCGCAGCTAGCGCCATTCGACGGCCAACACCGCGGTTCCTGGTGTGTCCGCTGTGCCGTGCGTGCGATCATTGCTTGTACAGCCCTCTCGCAGTGTCCGGAGCAAGTATGGTGGGTCTGACACACCGGTGTCAATGTGTTCTTTTTTCCATTTCCAGGAGTGTATTTATGTTAATATTTTCTGTTGGGAGGTTACGGAAATAAATTCTGTTTTGAGGTTACACTAAATTAGAATATTATTCATATTATTTATTATATTTTTGTGGGGAGGTTACAGAGTGCGTGTAGAATGCTCATTGGTCACTGATGCACATACAGTGGTCATGTTAGTGACGGGTCATCTCAAAGGCAGTTCGTATAAAGTTAGTCAGGTCTCCTCTATTTTCAGTTTGGAATAACTATTTACTTATATATAATTTGTGATAGTGAGCAATCGATGTGTAATATACAGAGTAAACAATAGTTCTACGGTTGAGCAGTTACTGCAAGCGACCGTATCCCGTTGATTCGGGTCCAATGCCAATCTCAGGCATTAGAGCAATTAACATTCATACTTATGACATCATTTAAGCGGACGAGGACATCGCACGATCCGGAAAATTTCCGTAATGTCTTCTTGGAAGGTACACCAAGTGCCGTGTGCCCTCTACCGTGTCTTCCAGTCTATAGGTGCGCTCCGCCATAGTGCGTTGAAGCTTAACGGCTCGTTAGTTCGTGCTCAGTCTAGTAATGCCGCACCGAATCGATTGCCATTTCGGTCATTTGGCGATCACGAGTATTGCGCGATAATATTGGAAGCGCAATAACACTAGCTACGCGGCAAGGTTAACTGTAGTCTGCCACCTCCTTTTTGCTGCCCAAACCTAATTATAATGGTTCAGTATTTTCTCTCCGAAATGTTCTCGAGTTGAATTTGCGTATTTACAGGTCAATGCTTTCTCTACATGTCGTTCTGGTGAATGTGTCTATGTCAGCAGAGGCTGCCCTTGGTTAAGAGCACCTTGATATGTACTTATCTTCATCTATTTCGCGACCATCAATCCTGATGTTAAGTTTCTCGCAATCCTTATAACTGCGAGTACTCATTCCATTCGTCTTTCTTCGATTTACTCCGAGTCCATATTCTGGACTCATTAGACTGTTCAGTCCATTCAACAGGTCATCTAATTCTTCTGCGCTTTCACTGACGATAGCAATGTCATCAGCGAATCTTATCATTGATATCCACTCACCTTGCATTTTAATTCAACTCCTGAACATTTATTTTATTTTCATCATTGTTTCTTCGATGTATAGATTTAAAAGCAGGGCGAAAGATTACATCCTTGTCTCGCACTCGCTCTAATCCGGGCACTTTGTTCTTGGTCGTCCGCTCTTATTATTCCCTCTTGGCTCCTGTACATATTGTATATTATCTGTCTCTCCCTATAGCTTACTCCTATTTTTCACAGAATTTGGAACATCTTGACCGTTTTACACTGTCGAACACTTTTTCCAGGTCAACAAATCCTATGAAAGTGTCTTGATGTTTCTTTAGTCTTGCTTCCATTAACGACCACAGCGTCAGAATTGCCTCTCGGGTGCCTATACGCTTCCTAAACCAAACTGATCGTCAAGTTGGGCCCACTTCATCAAAACTGAGAAAATCCAAAAGGTTGTACAAATATCTGAATATTGTACATAACTTTGAAGTTAATCTATTTTCTAAGTGTATCAACTGATATTAATACATATTTTAGTGCGTACGCAGTCATACCTGAAATACGTTTGTAAAACAAAATTATTATGTTCACTTTGCAAGAGTTGCACAAGTTTATGAACATTCCATGTAGTTGTGAAGTTAATCTGTTTGCTTGAAGTGGTAACTCCCATTAGCACTGTTTTAGCACATGCAAACTCTCTCATCAGAAATTCTGAAAGAAAAACATTTTTTAGTTTAAGGTCCATATCGTTTCACAAAAGAATTACGCAAATTAGATTTCTCATGTTGCACGTAAATTGCGCTTCTGTGAGAGAATTTATTACTCTTCATATTTCTGGCGTGGCGTATCACGTCAGACTGTTCTTATAAGCACACTTCCGAATCAGAAGTCAGCACCATCTGTGTTGAAACACGCGAAAATTTTTCTATTTGCACAGCTGAAATATTTCAGATTCCGTCAGCCATTTATTCCTTGACGTAAGCCATCCATAAGGTCCATACTTTAAAAAAATTGTAATTTCCGAAGTTGCCGTATAGAATGCGCAGTAGAAGACCGGTGCTGCTAATTCCGCACTTAAAAATCCGTCTGTAATGATCATTTTAACTCGTAACTGTTTTCGCACGCGTTGTAGTGTAGCGGTATTCGGCTTTTATTATTGTACTATATCACCATTTCTTACTTATGGACTCCCCGCTGATGACAGCATAATGCTTCCACACACCGAGTTCCAGTCTTCTTCGATTCTCTTCTGCTCCGGTTTCCCCACAGTCCCTGTTTCACTACCATACAGTGCTGTGCTCTAAACGTACATTCTCAGAAATTTCCTCCTCAAATAAAGGCCTACGTTACATATTAATAGACTTCACTTGGCCACAAATGTCCTTTTTTCTAGGGCTTGTTTGCTTTTGATGTCCTCCTTGCTCGTTCCGTTACTGACTATTTTGCAGCCTACGTTGTACAATTCCTTAACATTGCTTAGTGACCGTCAATCCTTATGTTGAGTTTGTCACTGTTCTCATTTCTGCTACTTCTCATTACTTCCGCCTTTCTTCGGTTTACTCTCACTCCATATTCTGTACTCATTAGACTGTTCATGCCATTCAGTGGATCATGTAATTTTCTTCACTTTCACTCAGGACAGCAATGTCTTCAGCAAATTCTATCGTTGATATCCTTTGACCTTAAATTTTAATTCCACTCCTGAACATTTCTTTGTTTCCCTCATTGCTTCTTCGGTGTGCGGATCGAACAATATGGGCGAAAGATTACATCCCTGTTTTACAACCTTCTTAGTCCGAACACTTCGTTCTTGGCTGTCCACTCTCATTATTCCCTCTTGGCTCTTGTGCATATTCTGTATCACCCGCCTGTCTCTGTATCTTACCATTATCTTCCTCAGTATTTGAAGCATCTTGCACCATTTTACATTGCCACACGCTTTTTCCAAGTCGACAGATCCTATGAATCTGCCTTCATTTTTCTTTGGTCTTGCCTCCATTATCAACCGCTACCTCAGAATTGCCTCTCTGGTGCTTTTACCTTTCCTAAAGACATCTACCACATCCTCTATTTTCTTCTCTATTGCTCTGTATATTATTCCCTCTGGTACCTTTACCTTTTCTATAGCCGTCTAACGCATCCTCTATTTTCTTCTCCATTGCTCTGCCTATTATTCTTGTCGCAACTAGGATGCTTGAGCTGTTAAGCTCATTGTGCCATAATTCCCTCACTTGTCGGGTCTTGCAGTCTTCGGGATTGTGTGTATGATTTTTGTCCGAAACTCAGATGGTATATCGCCAGACTCATACATTCTACACACCAACGAGATCAGTCGTTTCGTTGCCACTTCCCCCAATGACTTTGGAAATTCTGATGGAATGTTATCTACTCCTTCTGCCTTATTTGATCTTGAGTCTTCGAAAGCTCTTTTAAATTCTGGTTCTAACAGCGGATCCCCTATCTCTTCTACAGTATATGGACTCTTGTTTCTTCTTCTATTACGTCAGAGAAATCTTCCCCCTCATACAGGTCTTCAGGGTTCTCTTTCCACATATCCCATCTCTCCTCTCCATTTAACAGTGGAATTTCCATTGCATTCTTAATATTACCATCCTTCCTTCAAACTCATGGAAGGGTTCTTTGACCTTTCTATGTGATAAGTCAGTCTTTGTGACAATCATTTCATCTTCGATTTCTTCACATTTTTCATGCAGTCTTGTCATCTTAGCTTACCTACACTTCTCTATTTATTTCATTCCTCGTAATTTTGTATTTCCGAATTTCCATGAAGATGTTTGTACTTTCTCCTTTCTTCTACCACGTGAAGTATTTCTTTTGTTTACCCATGGTGTCTTCGCAGTTGTATTATAAGACGGTACAGACAATAAGACGAACCTTAAGTTGTAAGCAGTTTTTTTAAATAACATTTTTACCATTTTTGTTATTAGATGGTAAAACTATTACTGAAAATGAACTTGGTTTATAAAACCGAAGTGTCATTTAAAATCCCTGACAATCGTCGTCTTCTGGCTTAGGCCATTTTGTATTCAGTCTCATGTTTGCACATTTACTTTCCTCAGTTTTTTCAGTTCTTCTTTCCCAGCCCGCCAAACACGAATGGTTTTTTTTCTGTTGTTGGAGGCCGGAAACGCCTCTCGGGTGCTCTGTTTCCATGTTCTTCTGCATATTACTTTCAATTTATAGCTCGCATGATATATCATTTTTTTCCGTTACGAAACTAGTTACTAGCAAAAATATTGTACTGTTACCCATAACAAAAATCCCTTTCAATTCAAGTTCAGTGTTCTGGCTTTGAGATAGCGGCAAGCTTGTGAATCCCCGAGACTTGTGATTTCAGAGTCATAGTCTGACCATGATGTAATCTCACTCGAATCTTCCCATATCACCCTGTCTTTTCTAAGTATACCTCCTTCTTTTGTCATTCTTGAACATATTATTCTCTATTACCGACTGAAATTTATTACAGAACTCAATTAGCCTTTTTCCTCTCTCATTCCTTGTCCCTAGTCCATATTTTCCTGTAACCTTTCCTTTTGAGCCTTCGCCTATAACTGAATTCCTGTCCCCCATGTCTACTACAGTTTCATCTCCCTTTACACACTAAATTACCCTTTCAATACCCTTTCTTACGTTCTCCATCTCTTCATTTTCAGCTTGTGACGATGGCATGTAAATCTAAACTATCGTTGTTGGTATCGGCCTGCTGTCGAGTCTGGTCAGAACAGCCTCATCACTGAACTGTTGTAGTATGACAATCCCTCCTGCTCTACCTTCCTATTCACAACGAATCCTACTCTGTCACACCATTTTCTGCTGCTGCTGATATTACCCTATACGCATCTGCCCAGAAATCCTTGTGTTCTTTCTGTTTGAGAAAGAACTACCTCCTTTTAAGTATAAATTTAATGGGGAAACTAATGAAAAATTACATCAATGAGTACATATCATGAAAGAGAATTCAATCAAGTTTTGTTTAATGTTAGCAGACGTCAACGTGGGATGCAGTTGTTGCCCTGCACACATCGAGACGATGTTGCACTTCTCGCCACGTATTAACCAACATTTCAGATGTAACTGCCCCAACCACTGCGACTATTCTTTCGCATGAATGATTGATGTCTCTGATCTTCTCACTGTACACAACATTTTCTTCTGTGGCCCAGAAGGAGAAGTCCAGTGGGTTAGTGTAATGGGGTGGGGCGCCATCTTGTTGGAAATACACAAAACTGTTTTCCACCTCAATATCGTCCATGTGGGAAAAGACGTACCACGTGGTGATATTGCTTTTAAAACACTACGTGTTTCCTTGAAAGACTTTAGCCAATGACGGATAGTTTTTGCTGTAGGTGTTCACCACCATACTGACGTCTAAAATTACGTTGCACTGTTATAACTGACTCATTTTCCACAAGCCAAATAACACACTGCGCTTCCTGTTGCGGAGTACACATTGTTGCTGAGTTAACGACCTGCACTGCACTGCAGGCATGCCTGGACTGAACAGAGCGAACAGAGGAAAAGAACAGCACTGGTGCCATCTCAAGGTCAAGCAGACCTGCCAACTGCGGGAGAGCCAAACTTGGAGAGTTCATGAATCAAACACCACAAACTAGAATAGTGTATGTCACTGTGTACAGATTCTAGAACAAATTAAATCTAGGGAAAATTTTCTTTTTCAATAGTTGAAAATTGCTCTAATAAGGGCATGATTTCAGGCGTATACCAAGGGAACGTGTCAAAATTTCAAATCAGCCAGTTAGAAATTTGATACTAGGAACATCTACATGTTCTACGTAAGTACAAAGGTAGATGTCATTTCTTCAAAATCTCCACTCTCTGAAAGTTCATCATGGACTGAATTGAAATTTTGACACAGTGTAGCATTCGAATACTTATGTGTTTTTATGTACCTACTGGAATGTCATCTAGGATATATGTAACAAAAAGGGAAACGTTATAAAAACGTAAATGTTCGTTTGTTCAAATTCGTTAATCTCCGAAAGTTCGTGGCCGACTGGTTCAAATGGTTCAACTGGCTCTGAGCACTATGCGACTTAACTTCTGAGGTCATCAGTCGCCTAGAACATAGAACTAATTAAACCTAACTAACCTAAGGACATCACACACATCCATGCCCGAGGCAGGATTCGAACCTGCGACCGTAGCGGTCGCTCGGCTCCAGACTGTAGCGCCTAGAACCGCACGGCCACTCCGGCCGGTGTGACCGATTGCTCTGAAATTTCATCACAACACTGAATTGCAATAAGGGCGTAGTTTCAGGTACCTAATTCTTTCAGTGGACGCCATCCCTATGCTGAAGCCTTTACAGGCGTCCTTGTTTTAGCTGTGACTGGTCACAAACAAGACTATTTGCGATGGCATTGTTAGTCTCACACAACAGGATGAGCGATATTTGATAGCTGTTAATACATATTTTAACAACGTTTTGAAAACTGGTGCGAAAAATTATGGTTTCGATTGACTCTTTATTATTAATGTAGAATAACTTTTTTCACCTCACTGAGTTGCTGCAACACATGCATGAAAGATGCCAATACAGCAACCTTAGCACCTTCCAGTATTCTGCCTCATGTTGCGCATCGGCTGTTAAGGACGCCATGTGCCGAAGCACACTGGCGTCTCTCCCGAGTTAAAAGGAGTACCACGCAACGTCTGAAAAAGGATCGTGACTTGTGTGATCACGATTTGTATACGCTGAGGAAATGTCGCAATCACAATCACGCACACTGCAGGCGATATGCATCACGAGTCGACATATTTACGGTGTTGGTGTTTCAGTACGTACCATTTGTTTGCGTATTTACACATCGTCTCGAAAAAAATAATACCTTGATCATCTATCATTCCAAGCCATCATTCTACAGCTGTGTTACCTACAAGGTTGGAAAGTCTGATAGTAACGTCATTTTTCTTAAGTTCAGAGCAAAAATTTTATGAAAGCAGTGGGGACCCGCGACTAACATCTCCCCAAAATGCTCTAGAATCAAATGGAGAGCAATATCACACGATGACATTAGCATAACACTACGTCGGTGCAGTCGTGAATCTCCAAAGGTTCTGGACCGATTGCTTTGAAATTTTGACTCAACGTTGAATTCGAATCAGTGCATCTTTTTAGGTACGTGATTCTTTAATAAATGATGTATAATATGCGCGTATGTAACTATTAGTAATTTTTGTAACCACATTTTGGTATTACTAAATTTATATTAGTTTATTTGTTAGACGTATTCAAAAAACAGTTAAATAGAAGCCGCAGGCATATACCAAGGGAATTTTGTGCCAAAATTTCAAAGCAATCAGCCAAAAACTTAAGGAGATTTGCGATTAGGAACACGTACATGTTCTATACAGGTACAAAGGTAGATGTAATTTCTTCGGAAACTCAAATCTGTGAAGGTCCATCATGGACTGCTTTGAACTTTTGACACCACGTTCAATTCGAATATGTATTTTTACATACATTCTGGAACGTAATCTGGTATGTGCTCATGTGTAATAAAAGCACAAACATTATTAAAATGTAAATATTCGTTTGCTCAACATCGTTAACCTCCAAAAGTTCTTCACCGATTGCTTTGAAATTTCGACACAACGTTTTATATCAATGGAAAACATTGTTACCAAAAATCTCATACGTACACTTCTGATTAATTTAAACTTTTACACGTTAGTGTAATAAACGTTTACACAAATGGTTTATTGGCTTGTGTTTGGAACAGTACTACAGAGCCTGAATTTGCAATAACAATGAACAAGGTTCAAGTTCAGAGCGACGGGATTTGGGAAGTGGAGGGGACATGGGGATGGGAGGAAATTCACATAGAAAAGTGGAAGACGAGTTGGATAAAGAGAGAGAGGAGGAGAAAATGGGCTGAGACAGGAGGAAGGAAGAGGAGGTGGACAAACAGAGGGGGAGGTGGACAGAGATGAAGGAAACAAGGAGATAAGTACTTATATCCAATTCCCATACATATTAGAAACGTGTGCTTCCTCCTTTCGTTCTTTCCGTTTAAGCAGCGTGAGCCACAGCAAACCGAGGCCAGGTACAACTAGTGGTAAATATAAGGACATGTTGTATAAAGAGACACCATGAATGGCATACCACATTATGAATGATCGGAAGCTAAGTACAAGAAGCACAGGTAAAGAAGGAATTGCGTAGAATGATAAAACAAAAAAGAATGTAGCATGTAAGTTAACATGATTTAATTTTAATGGACCATCACAATAAAGCTGCTCATAAGCAGCTATTTAGTCATACGTAGATTCCAGGTAAAAACAATAATTGTAAATAAATACTGCAACATGTTAAAGATTAAGAAAATCATCTTAAAATGAAACGATATGACATCCATATTATATACGTGACTAAAAAGAGAATATCTGAATACTAGCATAGCGGAATGAGATGAAAGATTATAACTGAAGAGAACATTGTCAATAAAAATGTAATAACTTTCTTAACGAACAGTGTTACGTCTGTGGTTGTCATAAGGTTAATTACAATGAAGACTGAGCCGAGGCTGGTGTACGCGTTGTAGGAGATAAACTATACTGCAGAATTGGCTGATACTGCAGAACTTTTAAATGTTTGTGAGATTGATGATATGGATTGTGATCTTGTAGACGTGAGCTAGATGATCAAACAACAAGAGAAGTAACCACGTTGAGGTGTTGCAATTCTTCTTGTTATGTCCGTGCTTGCTATGAAATGCGAAGAGGACTTCAGCTTTATGCAAGACACCTTTTTTCTGTTTTCACAAAACATAAAAAAGGTGTCTTGCATAAGGCGGAATTCCTGTTCCCAACTAGAGAAGGTAATTTAAGCTGGAAAAATGATCGAGATTTACTCTGAAATGTATGATGAAATGATCAACAGCACTGAGAAAGTGAAAATAAAGGGGAACGGTTTACAAACCACTATCATTACAGAAGAAATTGTAACAACTATGGAAAAACAAAAGCGATCAGCAGTAGTCTTAACTCTTTAACCAAATGTGAAAAACGGTACACCATGTCTCTTACCACTCAGTTTATAGGTAATAATTATATTATTATAATTATAATACGTATGTCATAGGTATTATATGAACACGGCATTAAACATTTAGTGAGATTGTTGTCAGTGTTCTTCGGTCGATTGTAAGGTTTGAACTATGTGTTTAAATGAGCTTATGTGTCTCCTTCATATCGAAGGATATCATCGTGACATGACGTTGGCAGGATCTCCGCCACTGCCACCAGGGAGAGAACTGAACACTAACGCTATCGCATGGAAGAAGGTTCTGTTGGTGTGTGTCATCGCCCCCTGGTTTAGATAATATTAAATGAGTGTAATCGTCTTTGTCAAACATGATAATGGACGATCAACGTAGTGAATGAGAAATGTAATGATGATTATTTAGTTCTTGTCTGGACCTCGTATGACTGACATTGATGTTAATGTAAAACGTATACTGTAATAAAATGCATCCCTGGAAGTGAAAAGTTACTTGCTTATCCTTCGTGATGCACACGTGAAACTAGTAATCTGAATTTGAATGTGATTTGATCATGAAATAGTTGAATTTTTTTTATAATGAACCTTGTTGAGAATTTTGGAGTCTTTAAATTCAGAAGTGTTTCGGCGATCGGCAGTTAAAATAATCATATAATATCCCAGCTGTTATTTTTTGAGGAAACATAGAATTTTTATGAAATGGTATAATAAACAAAATGACTCAAATTTTCCTTGTCTCTATCTCCGAGCTTTCAGAAAGTTAATCTATTTCATTGAAGTAACTCAAATTAATTGTGTTGCGCGTCTCTCGACAGGAATACTGAAAAGGTCAAGCCGAATTACTATATGCACCTGATTGAAAGTTTCCATGAACTAGGTTTTAGGTACTACTTTCACTGACGTATGTGTAAACGATAACATAAAAAGTGGTGTGAATCCACAGTGCGCCGAGGTTCAGACTTAAGAGTCCTTCACCCTCTAGACTGGAATGAGACGCAGCTCGCCATATTCTCAATAATAGCAGACAATATTGTGGCCAGCCTGCTACAGCTAAAGGCTCGAGACTACAACTGATAACGCGGCGACGACCACAGTAGGTACTGGCTTCCATTTACAGGGCTGGTACTGTAAGGACGACGCACTGTGATATAAAATGGCAGTGTATTTGCCGTGCTTACTTTGAATCGGCACTAGCAGCTCTAAAGACTGATTGAATACAAGTAAACACCAATAATGGTGGATGTGTATGATGTAGGGCAGAAATATTTACTTATCTGTATGTCCTTTCCCCCCTACACTGCAATCTGTACATGGAGGAAGCAATGATAGAAATAAACGAAAGGTTCAGGAGTGGAATTAAAATTTAAGATGAAAGGATATCAAAGATACGATTCGCTGATGACATAGCTACCTTGAGTGAATGTGAAGAATTACATGAACTGCTGAACGAAATGAACAGTCTAATGAGTACTGATTATGGATTGAGAGTAAATCGAAGAAAGACGAAGGTAATGAGAGGTAGTAGAAATGAGAACAGCGAGAAACTTAACATCATGATTTATGGTCACAAAGTAGATGAAGTTAAGGAATTCTGCTACCTAGGCAGTAAAATAACCAATTACGGATCGAGTAAGGAGGGCATCAAAAGCAGGCTAGCAATGGCAAAAAGGGCATTCCTGGCCAAGAGAAGTCTACTAATACCAAATATCGGCCTTAATTTGAGAAAGAAATTTCTGAGAACGCACGTCTGGAGTAAAGCGTTTAATGGTAGTGAAACATGGACTGTGGGAAATGGAAACAGAAGAGAAACGAAGCATTTGAGATGTGGGGCTACAGACGAATGTTAAAAACTAGGTGGACTGATAATGTAAGGAATGAGGAGGTAGCGCGCAGAATAGGACAGGAACGGAATATGTGGAAAACACCGATAAGGAGAAGGGTCAGGATAATAGGACATCTGTTCAGACATGAGGGAATGACTTCCACGGTACTAGAGGGAGCTGTAGATGGTAGAAACTGTAGAGGAAAACCGAGATTGGAGTATATTCAGCAAATAATTGAGGACGTAGGTTGCAAGTGCAACTCCAAGATGAAGATTTTAGCGCAGGAGAGAAATTCATGGCAGGCTGCATCAAACCAGTCAGAATACTGATGACAAATAAAAGGCCCATGAGCTCTTTATTCTGCTGCACCCACATACATCTCCTGGGAGAGAATCAGAGTTCACACCAAGCCATGCTAGACACCCCATTACAAGTTAAATAAATTTGCACATGAGTCTGTAGCCATAGTACATGCGAATTAGTTCCCTACCTTTTAAATATAATCTCCTACAAGTTTCGTTTAAAACGAGCTCCACTCAATATCCTCATTCTCTCAATCACCAGAAAATCATTTTTTGTGTGATTTCAGCAACGCCCACATTGTGTTGTTGTGGTCTTCCGTCCTGAGACTGGTTTGATGCAGCTCTCCATGCTACTCTATCCTGTGCAAGCTTCTTCATCTCCCAGTACCTACTGCAACCTAAATCCGTCTGAATCTGCTTAGTGTATTAATCTCTTGGTCTCCCTCTACGATTTTTACCCTCCACGCTGACTTCCAATACTGAATTGGTGATCCCATGTTGCCTCAGAATATGCCCTACCAACCGATCCCTTCTTCTTGTCAAGTTGTGCCACAAACTCCTCTTCTCCCCAGTTCTGTTCAATACCTCCTCATTAGTTATGTGATCTACCCATCTGATCTTCAGCATTCTTCTGTAGCACCACATTTCGAAAGCTTCTATTCTCTTCTTGTCCAAACTATTTATCGTCCATGTTTCACTTCCATACATGGCCACACTCCATACCAATGCTTTCTGAAACGACTTCCTGACACTTAAATCTATACTCGACATTAACAAATTTCTCTTCTTCAGAAATGCTTTCCTTGCCATTGCCAGTCTACATTTTATATCCTCTCTACTTCGACCATCATCAGTTATTTTGTTTTCCAAATAGCAAAACTCATCTACTACTTTAAGTGTCTCATTTCCTAACCTAATTCCCTCAGCATCACCCGACTTAATTCGACTACATTCCATTATCCTCGTTTTGCTTTTGTTGATGTTCTTCTTATATCCTCCTTTCAAGACACTATCCATTCCATTCAATTGCTCTTCCAAGTCCTTTGCTGTCTCTGACAGAATTACAATGTCATCGGAAAACCTCAAAGTTTTTATTTCTTCTCCATGGATTTTAATACCTACTTCGAATTTTTCTTTTCTTTCCTTCACTGCTTGCTCAATATAGAGATTGAATAAAATCGAGGATAGGCTACAACCCTGTCTCACTCTCTTCCCAACCACTGCTTCCCTTTCATGTCCCTCGACTCTTAAAACTGTCATCTGGTTTGTGTACAAATTGTAAATAGCTTTTCGCTCCCTTTATTTTTCCCCTGCTATCTTCAGAATTTGAAAGAGAGTATTCCAGTCAACATTGTCAAAAGCTTTCTCTAAGTCTACAAATGCTAGAAACGTAGGTTTGCCTTTCCTTAATCTAGCTTCTAAGATAAGTCGTAAGGTCAGTATTGCCTCAAGTGTTCCGAAACTTCTACGGAATCCAAATTGATCTTCCCCGAGGTCGGCTTAGACTAGTTTTTCCATTCGTCTGTACAGAATTCGCGTCAGTATTTTGCAGCCATGCAGCTTATTAAACTGAAAGTTCGGTAATTTTCACATCTGTCAACACCTGCTTTTTTTGGGATTGCAATTATTATATTCTTCTTGAAGTCTGACTGTCTCATACATCTTGCTCACCAGATGGTAGAGTTTTGTCAGGACTGTCTCTCACAAGGCTGTCAGTAGTTCTAATGGAATGTTGTCTACTCGCGGGGCCTTGTTTCGACTTAGGTCTTTCAGTGCTCTATCAAACTCTTCACGCAGTATCATATCTCCCGTTTCATGTTCATCTACATCCCCTTCTATTTCCATAATATTGTCTTCTAGTACATCGCCCTCTATATACTCCTTCCACTTTTCTGCTTTCCCTTCTTTGCTTAGAACTGGGTTTCCATCTGAGCTCTTGATATTCGTACAAGTGGTTCTCTTTTCTCCAAAGGTCTCTTTAATTTTCTTGTAGGCAGAATCTGTCTTACCCCTCGTGAGATAAGCCTCTAAATCCTTACATTTGTCCTCTAGCCATCCCTGCTTAGCCATTTTGCACTTCCTGTCGATCTCATTTTTGAGACGTTAGTATTCCTTTTTTGCCTGCTTCACTTACTGCATTTTTATATTTTCTCCTTTCGTCAATTAAATTCAATATTTCTTCTGTTACCCAAGGATTTCTACTAGCCCTCGTCATTTTATCTACTTGATCCTCTGCTGCCTTCACTACTTCATCCCTCAAAGCTACCCATTCTTCTTTCCCCCATTCGTGTCAATTGTTCCTCTATGCTCTCCCTGAAACTCTGCACAACCTCTTGTTTAGTCAGTTTATCCAGGTCCCATCTCCTTAAATTACCCCACATATACCAAGAAATTCACTGAACATCATGGCCTCGGGCATGGATGTGTGTGATGTCCTTAGGTTAGTTAGGTTTAAGTAGTTCTAAGTTCTAGGGGACTGATGACCACAGTAGTTAAGTCCCATAGTGCTCAGAGCCAGCCATTTGAACATCATGTCGGTTCCTATGTACACTTGGTAAACATGTTTTAAATTCTAGTCCTGTCAGAATGCGATAATAGGACTTGCTTGACCCCTCACCAGCTGCTCTGCAATCCAGAAATATATCTGGCTTAAGTACATGACATCAGATTTCATATGAGGGCCGAAACAAAAATATATCTGATCCTGGTCTTTCACTCTGACATCGTTAAATATGAACACAATATTCCACTGTACTGTTTCTGATGGTGTAATTCCACTGCTTTCACCATATGTCGGATATTTTATTCCGTCAACACTACGTAACAACCCCTATACTAGCTTCCGTTTGGGTTGAAATAGAATTTTTGAAAATAATGAGCTCGAGGCAATCCCCACAGGATGTGTTATCAGAAACAGAACAATATCAGCCATCACGCAATCGAAAGGCCCAACACAGTATCTATATTGTTGGATAGTAGAGTATTACTAACCTTCCCCTGGTTTCCAACATCATTGCTGTTCCAGTCGGTTACTACAAAGCCCTTGTATTGGGAGTGCTTCTTTCACCCAGTCATGGTGACTACTATACAATTACATCAGCATGCAGGGGGCTTTTAGGTACACTCCTTGTTTACAAACTCTTTCATGTAGCAGACTATACGGATTTACTCAAGTAAAATCATAGTTGTATGCCTGTATTTAACACACAAATTTCCTCTTCTTCTTGTATCAAAGTGCAGTGTGAACAGTAGAGTTGAGTGACGGTTTCTTCTGATGGGTGAAGAGTTTTCTGCGTCATGTGCAACAGTTTGTTCCACATCCTCTCACAGAATCGGTAGACTTATAGTTGCCAGCCTTGCTGGTATTCTAGACCATGTTGAACTGCATGTCTAGAATACATGAAGTTCTTAAAAGTGTGCTCGTGTAGATAGGTGCACTTTCTCTCGTTAAACTGCTGGAAAACTAAATTAGGACACCATTTTAAAGGTTTCCAATTCACTCAGGATTTATTGTTGCAACAGTTCATATGACGTACATGAGATGATTACATTTGCACATCAATAGCACAAGGGGTTCTGAGGTACCAGGTATTGACCCACGCTGACACCACCATATTAGTATGTGGTGTAGCCTCCATGGACGGCAATGCAGGTGCTGACTCTGGTGTCCAGTCGATCGCACAGATGGCGAATACTATCCTGGAATACGTTATTTAGCGCCTGCTCATACTCTACATGTAGCTCCATAAGACTTGGTTGATGACTCGCACGAGTCACTTCTCATTCTATGATTCCCCCGTGTTCTCAATTGGAGACAAATGCAGAGATCGTGCTGGCCATGGAAGTTGCTGCACGTCTTGCAGAACATGTTGAGTTCTACGGGCAGTGTGTGGGTGAGTATTATCGTGTTGAAGCAGCACATCAGCTTCGGCTGCGAGAACAGCAACAGAACGTGTGTAACAACATTCTGCATGTACCGAGCACTGGTTAGTGTCGCCTCCAGAATCGTGAAAGTTGAACGATAACTGTACCTTGTCACACCCCCGACCACAAGATCAAGAAGCGGGGTCAGTATGACAAGGCAGCACACACGTCGTAAGCATTAACGAGCATGACTTGCGTGGAGGCAGAATCTGCTATTATCACTGGAGACCTCCACGCCTCATTCAAAGAGATCCTCCAACAGCACCAGTCAAACCATGCATGTAGATGTTATGGCGTGAGTGGAGGATGGGCTAGAGGTGTGCCACTGCTAATAACTAGTTCGCAGCAGTTGGTGTTGATACACTTGGGCTCAGAAGCCCTCTTATCTGTGCTGTCGTAGCTGTACGATTTGTTAGTGCTGTCATTACAATACGATGACCCTTGCGGTTATCTGTGCTGCATGGATATCCAGAACCTAATCTAAGGCTGTGAGAATGTTCACGAGACCACTGATGCCAGTATTGTTGCACAGCTGACGCAGCATGTCCAACTTGTATAGTAACTCTCCGAAAGGACAGCCCCGCCACTCGTAAGGCCAGAATTTGACACCTTTCAAGCTGGCTCATCTGGCTGTGGCAAGCACGAGTGTTTCTCTTTACTATGGTTGCCTGCTTGCTTCACATGTCTCCAGCACACTGAGACGTTAAAGGGCAGATATAGATGGCGCTATGGTAGGTGTGCCACTGGGCTATCTGCTGGAGGTAGACGTTGGAACCACTGTCAGTACATCTACAAACCCCCAGGTAGCGAGCGTATGCCACTACCGGATCAAAATCGACGTCGCCTTTCCTGGTGTACGATTTTCTTTTATGACCATGTAGTTTAACTGTTTGAAGGAAGTCCCCTACTGTGATAGTATGACGGCTCAATATCACTGAAATGGATAGAGGGTTTCGATGGAATTAAAGAGCAGTCTGCGTTAACACAGTACAGAGTCTATTCCACTCATCTAAGTGTGGATTTTAAGATAACACTACTAGAAGAAACTCACTGTGCAAGACTAGCACCATGCTGAAACCTTTACAGGGGTCCCTGTTTAAGCCTTAACTGAATATTAAAAAAACTTTATTTAGGATGAGATTGTTAGCGTCACCCAACCAGGGCAGAGATTTTTGACTCACATTAACATGTATTTTAGCAACATTTCAAATACTTGAGTAGGAAATTGCGGTTTTGATGGCCTATTCATTATTAATGTACAAAATCTTGGTTCTCCTCACTAAGATGCTGCAACGAGAGATGCATGGGGAGATGCACACTGCAGCATCCTTATCCCACCCTCGACCCAAAAGCCACTGGTCATGCCCCTTTGGATGTTAGGTCAATCATTCCGGTTCGGCATTACTACAGTGACCGCACTGTTGTCCACATTGCTCTTGATAATGGAAGCAAGATTTAAGAAACACGAAGACCCGTTCATAGGGTTTTTCGACCTGGAAAAAGCGTTAGGCAATGTAAAATGTTGCAAGATGTTCATGAACCAAGACGAAACAATAACACTGGAAGGCAAACAACAATGTGTTATGATTAACAACGAGACAACAACAAGACGCAAAATCCCACAGACTGGCGATCTTTTACAGAAGCACGAAATTTAGCGCGGACTTCAATGCGAAATGCTTACAACAGTTTCCACAACGAAACTTTGTCTCGAAACCTGGCAGAAAATCCAAAAAGATTCTGGTCGTATGTGAAGTATGTTAGCGGCAAGAAACAATCAATGCCTTCTACATCTACATCTACATTGATACTCCGCAAGCCACCCAACGGTGTGTGGCGGAGGGCACTTTACGTGCCACTGTCATTACCTCCCTTTCCTGTTCCAGTCGCGTATGGTTCGCGGGAAGAACGACTGTCTGAAAGCCTCCGTGCGCGCTCTAATCTCTCTAATTTTACATTCGTGATCTCCTCGGGAAGTATAAGTAGGGGGAAGCAATATATTCGATACCTCATCCAGAAACGCACCCTCTCGAAACCTGGCGAGCAAGCTACACCGCGATGCAGAGCGCCTCTCTCGCAGAGTCTGCCACTTGAGTTTATTAAACATCTCCGTAACGCTATCACGGTTACCAAATAACCCAGTGACGAAACGCGCCGCTCTTCTTTGGATCTTCTCTATCTCCTCCGTCAACCCGACCTGGTACGGATCCCACACTGATGAGCAATACTCAAGTATAGGTCGAACGAGTGTTTTGTAAGCCACCTCCTTTGTTGATGGACTACATTTTCTAAGCACTCTCCCAATGAATCTCAACCTGGTACCCGCTTTACCAACAATTAGTTTTATATGATCATTCCACTTCAAATCGTTCCGTACGCATACTCCCAGATATTTTACAGAAGTAACTGCTACCAGTGTTTGTTCCGCTATCATATAATCATACAATAAAGGATCCTTCTTTCTATGTATTCGCAATACATTACTTTTGTCTATGTTAAGGGTCAGTTGCCACTCCCTGCACCAAGTGCCTATCCGCTGCAGATCTTCCTGTATTTCGCTACAATTTTCTAATGCAGCAACTTCTCTGTATACTACAGCATCATCCGCGAAAAGCCGCATGGAACTTCCGACACTATCTACTAAGTCATTTATATATATTGTGAAAAGCAATGGTCCCATAACACTCCCCTGTGGCACGCCAGAGGTTACTTTAACGTCTGTAGACGTCTCTCCATTGATAACAACATGCTGTGTTCTGTTTGCTAAAAACTCTTCAATCCAGCCACACAGCTGGTCTGATATTCCGTAGGCTCTTACTTTGTTTATCAGGCGACAGTGCGGAACTGTATCGAACGCCTTCCGGAAGTCAAGAAAAATAGCATCTACCTGGGAGCCTGTATCTAATATTTTCTGGGTCTCGTGAACAAATAAGGCGAGTTGGGTCTCACACGATCGCTGTTTCCGGAATCCATGTTGATTCCTACATAGTAGATTCTGGGTTTCCAGAAATGACATGATACGCGAGCAAAAAACATGTTCTAAAATTCTACAAGAGATCGACGTAAGAGATATAGGTCTATAGTTCTGCGCATCTGCTCGACGACCCTTCTTGAAGACTGGGACTATCTGTGCTCTTTTCCAATCATTTGGAACCCTCCGTTCCTCTAGAGACTTGCGGTACACGGCTGTTAGAAGGGGGGCAAGTTCTTTCGCGTACTCTGTGTAGAATCGAATTGGTATCCCGTCAGGTCCAGTGGACTTTCCTCTATTGAGTGATTCCAGTTGCTTTTCTATTCCTTGGACACTTATTTCGATGTCAGCCATTTTTTCGTTTGTGCGAGGATTTAGAGAAGGAACTGCAGTGCGGTCTTCCTCTGTGAAACAGCTTTGGAAAAAGGTGTTTAGTATTTCAGCTTTACGCGTGTCATCCTCTGTTTCAATGCCATCATCATCCCGTAGTGTCTGGATATGCTGTTTCGAGCCACTTGCTGATTTAACGTACGACCAGAACTTCCTAGGATTTTCTGTCAAGTCGGTACATAGAATTTTACTTTCGAATTCAATGAACGCTTCACGCATAGCCCTCCTTACGCTAACTTTGACATCGTTTAGCTTCTGTTTGTCTGAGAGGTTTTGGCTGCGTTTAAACTTGGAGTGGAGCTCTCTTTGCTTTCGCAGTAGTTTCCTAACATTGTTGTTGTACCACGGTGGGTTTTTCCCGTCCCTCACAGTTTTACTCGGCACGTACCTGTCTAAAACGCATTTTACGATTGCCTTGAACTTTTTCCATAAACACTCAACATTGTCAGTGTCGGAACAGAAATTTTCGTTTTGATCTGTTAGGTAGTCTGAAATCTGCCTTCTATTACTCTTGCTAAACAGATAAACCTTCCTCCCTTTTTTTATATCCCTATTAACTTCCATATTCAGGGATGCTGCAACGGCCTTATGATCACTGATTCCCTGTTCTGTACATACAGATTCGAAAAGTTCGGGTCTGTTTGTTATCAGTAGGTCCAATATGTTATCTCCACGAGTCGGTTCTCTGTTTAATTGCTCGAGGTAATTTTCGGATAGTGCACTCAGTATAATGTCACTCGATGCTCTGTCCCTACCACCCGTCCTAAACATCTGAGTGTCCCAGTCTATATCTGGTAAATTGAAATCTCCACCTAAGACTATAACATGCTGAGAAAATTTATGTGAAATGTATTCCAAATTTTCTCTCAGTTGTTCTGCCACTAATGCTGCTGAGTCGGGAGGTCGGTAAAAGGAGCCAATTATTAACCTAGTTCGGTTGTTTAGCGTAACCTCCACCCATAATAATTCACAGGAACTATCCACTTCTACTTCACTACAGGATAAACTACTACTAACAGCGATGAACACTCCACCACCGGTTGCATGCAATCTATCCTTTCTAAACACCGTCTGTACCTTTGTAAAAATTTCGGGAGAATTTATCTCTGGCTTAAGCCAGCTTTCTGTACCTATAACGATTTCAGCTTCGGTGCTTTCTATCAGCGCTTGAAGTTCCGGTACTTTACCAACGCAGCTTCGACAGTTGACAATTACAATACCGATTGCTGCTTGGTCCCCGCATGTCCTGACTTTGCCCCGCACCCGTTGAGGCTGTTGCCCTTTCTGTACTTGCCCAAGGCCATCTAACCTAAAAAACCGCCCAGCCCACGCCACACAACCCCTGCTACCCGTGTAGCCGCTTGTTGCGTGTAGTGGACTCCTGACCTATCCAGCGGAACCCGAAACCCCACCACCCTATGGCGCAAGTCGAGGAATCTGCAGCCCACACGGTCGCAGAACCGTCTCAGCCTCTGATTCAGACCCTCCACCCGGCTCTGTACCAAAGGTCCGCAGTCAGTCCTGTCGACGATGCTGCAGATGGTGAGCTCTGCTTTCATCCCGCTAGCGAGACTGGCAGTCTTCACCAAATCAGATAGCCGCCGGAAGCCAGAGAGGATTTCCTCCGATCCATAGCGACACACATCATTGGTGCCGACATGAGCGACCACTTGCAGATGGGTGCACCCTGTACCCTTCATGGCATCCGGAAGGACCCTTTCCACATCTGGAATGACTCCCCCCGGTATGCACACGGAGTGCACATTGGTTTTCTTCCCCTCTCTTGCTGCCATTTCCCTAAGGGGCCCCATTACGCGCCTGACGTTGGAGCTCCCAACTACCAGTAAGCCCACCCTCTGCGACTGCCCGGATCTTGCAGACTGAGGGGCAACCTCTGGAACAGGACAAGCAGCCATGTCAGGCCGAAGATCAGTATCAGCCTGAGACAGAGCCTGAAACCGGTTCGTCAGACAAACTGGAGAGGCTTTCCGTTCAGCCCTCCGGAATGTCTTTCGCCCCCTGCCACACCTTGAAACGACCTCCCACTCTACCACAGGTGAGGGATCAGCCTCAATGCGGGCAGTATCCCGGGCAACCACAGTCGTAGTCCGATCAGGGGATGCGTGGGACGAGCTGGCCGTCCCCGACAAACCCCCATCCCGACCCCCACAGTGATGCCCATTGGCGACAGCCTCAAGCTGTGTGACCGAAGCCAACACTGCCTGAAGCTGGGAGCGAAGGGATGCCAACTCAGCCTGCATCCGAACACAGCAGTTGCAGTCCCTATCCATGCTAAAAACTGTTTTGCTAAGAACGTCTGAACTAATCTACAGAGAGCGTAAACAAATCGACAAAATTTAAACGGTTATTAAAATACAAGATTGCCTAGTAAATGCAGTAATGCTGCTACTTGCGCACTGCTGACACTGCTCGGCGGCGGAAGGAGACTAAGCGAAATTACACTATTCAGGTACTAAAACACGATGCTACACACTCAAATACTATAATACGCCCGAAATTTATGAATTAAACAATGCAAGAACCAAAAACACGCAAAGAAATTAAGAATTAAACTATGTAACAAATGAGTGAGCTAGGAGTATACGACTTGCTGCTCAGCTGCTTATCCAACGGCGGCAGGGAGCACACTGACTGCGACCAACCGACACTGGCCGTTCAAAACAAAACAGTAGACAAACGACTACGCGAATTTACACTATTCAGGTACTAAAACGCGATGCTACAACTCTCAAATACTATAATACGCTCGAAATTTATGAATTAAACAATGCAAGTACCAAAAACACGCAAAGAAATTAAGAATTAAACTATGTAACAAATGAGTGAGCTAGGAGTATACGACTTGCTGCTGCAGCTGCTTATCCAACGGCGGCAGGGAGCACACTGACTGTGACCAACCGACACTGGCCGTTCAAAACAAAACAGTAGACAAACGACTACGCGAATTTACACTATTCAGGTACTAAAACGCGATGCTACAACTCTCAAATACTATAATACGCTCGAAATTTATGAATTAAACAATGCAAGTACCAAAAACACGCAAAGAAATTAAGAATTAAACTATGTAACAAATGAGTGAGCTAGGAGTATACGACTTGCTGCTCAGCTGCTTATCCAACGGCGGCAGGGAGCACACTGACTGCGACCAACCGACACTGGCCGTTCAAAACAAAACAGTAGACAAACGACTACGCGAATTTACACTATTCAGGTACTAAAACGCGATGCTACAACTCTCAAATACTATAATACGCTCGAAATTTATGAATTAAACAATGCAAGTACCAAAAACACGCAAAGAAATTAAGAATTAAACTATGTAACAAATGAGTGAGCTAGGAGTATACGACTTGCTGCTGCAGCTGCTTATCCAACGGCGGCAGGGAGCACACTCTGCGCGATAGCAATGGAGATACTATCGGATACTATCGGAGACAGTGCTGCCAAATCAGAGTTACTAAACACAGCCTTCCGAAATTCCTTCACAAAGAAGACGAAGTAAATGTTCCAGAATTCGCTCTACTGCTCATCCAAAAACCCAAAAACTAGCACATACCCCATCATAACAAACGGGGTAACGCCAGTTCTACTGTCGAAGAATGACGATCCTGAAACGAATGCTGATACAATGGGCAAAATTATTCATCTCCCTGAAAAGCATACATTCTCTAATTCAGCAGTTAAACCGCGAAATCTGTCACTAGGAAAATGACGCATCTTAAAAATGCTAATAGCAAGAGTCAGAGGCAACCATTTGGAACCTCTAACTCACAGCTTTCGCCTCTGATGCCGAACCGCTGCGCGCCTCGTTTGCATAATCACTTGTTAGCGCCTGGCGTGAAGCCAAACTTCTTGGGCGGCGTCAAGCGGCTCGTTCTTGGCACACAGATTGCTCGAATTTCCCTGCAGTACCGTCAGTCGTAAAATTCAGACCTTGTTGCTCATAGAAGCACACACATCCCGTGCATTACAGCAGGTAGTCTCCCGGTAACTTTGACACGTATCCCTAACGAAAGGCTGTCCATCTTTAGTAAACATTCGATGAGGTTCTCGAATATATAAGGCACTACAGATCTGTCAGACTATTTTGATAAACAGATGTGTCCTAATCGTACTTTACAAGTTGAATTTGCAACAGTACAATCTTAAATGCGCCAAACTATTGACAGAGTCAGTAGGGGTTCAGAAAATATCGTTCTTGTAAAACACAACTACATCTCAATTCTCACGAAGTAATGAGTGTTATGGACAGGAGATCTCAAATTGATTTCATATTTCTAGAGATGCAGTAAGTTTTTGATACCGACCTTCACAAGAGACTTGTAATGAAACTGAGTGCCTATGCAGAATCATCTGAGTTATGTTACTGGGTTCGTGATTTCCTGTCAGAGGGTTTATAGTTCATAGTAACTGACAGGAAACCATCAACTAAAACAGAAGGTTCATCAGGTTCCCGAAGGCAGCCTTGTGGGTCTTCTGCTGTTCGTAATCTACATAAACGATATGGGAAACAATCTGAGGAGCACTCTTAGACTGTTTCCATAGGATGCTGTCATTTACTGCCTTTTAAAATCATCAAAATCAGTTGCTAAATGACTGATACAAGATATCTGTAGAGTGCAAAATCTGGCAGTTGAGCCTAAGTACTGAAAAGTGTGAAGTCATCCGCATGAGTATTAAAAGGAATCAGTTAAATTTTGATTACACGATAAACCACACAGCTCTAAAGGTGTGAGGTGTAAGACCCCAAGAATATTTTTCTTTCTTTGTGCTTATGAAATATGAAATGTATGGAACAGAGAGTCCATAAATGTTAAGTACTTGTAATATTTTCTGTTATAAAAAAAGGAAGCCGCCAACTTCACATTTTTTTCTGCTTTCAGCAAGGAGATGCCTTGTTGATTCGTGTCGTTTCTTGTTCTGCTTTCGTTATTTAAGCATCAATCCTGTTAGCTCTTTAGAACCTTGAATGTAGTTACGTATATTTAAATTAAAACCTTTAAGATTTCTTCATTTAACAACCCAAACACATCCCATTGTATTAATCTCCTGTGATTATCAGCTTTATTTGCAGCTATTCATAAAAGAAATGGGAATGAGCTGCCGTGGCGCTGGTCCCTGATTGGCGTGATCCAAATACTGATTAGCAAATTATCAGATCCTTTATCGTGCACCAGTGAACCCGCACCCGCTCAGAAACGGAGTTCGACACTCATTTTAAGCGTACAGTATAAAGCGGTTTTCCGACCGCGTTATGCACTCGCCTTTTCAAAATTACGTTGGGCCACGCCAACACCAGGCTGGGGTAAGAGGAAAACACAACAGGAACCAACAAGCATTGCTCGGCTTGTTTTCCTCAACGTTACTGACGGGGTGAAATAATATATGATTACGACTACATGCTTTACGTTCTCCATCTTCCTTCCATATTCGCTAGCAGGCAAGATAGGTGTTGCAACTCACATTGTCAACCGCGCCTGCACCATTGTTAAAAAACAACAACAATATGTGTTATGTAAAAATTGTAATTGTTTGCATAAAATAACTGTATTTCTTTTCGTGATCGATGAACGGTTAAGACCATTGTTAGGTGGATACGATATTCAAATGATACTGTAAAACGAAGATAAATAGAACAATTAATATATTATATAGTAATGAATGATAACAGTAAAGATTGATGCAAGCCTAAACAATACGTAAACACATTAGATAAGCAAAGAGTTACTATTGTGCTTCATTGCTTAAGGTATTAAGTATTAGGCTGCTTTTCTTACACTTTCGTTTACGAATTCACAGAACATTAATCTTCCAGCATAATTTCACATTATAGGGGAGACTGGGTGCAGTTGAAACGATTTGGCTTTTATCGTTCATATTATTGTTGTTTATAAACCAATCAACAATAATGATATGTCAAATGCAAGAGCGCGGTTCTACCTACAAAACGGCTATAGCACTTTTCTTTCTGGAAAGCATATTTTACATTGTACAAATTAAAAAAAGAAAATATCGGTTTTGTTTCAACCGTCCCCATATCAGGGGCGGTTGAAACAGTGATTGGGGTCAGTTGAAACACATGCAAATAACACAAAATATAGACTAATATTGCAACCTGTTTTATTAAAAAGTAGGCTAATTCTAGTGGTATGCATAATTATGGCACTATATGATGAAATAAATCAGTCTTCAAGGTTTTAATACCAATAACGACACTTCCAGGTAACATTTGATAAGTAATGAACATTATGAAAAAACTAAAAGGAAACATTTCTTCAAACAAATAAACTTACAGAATAAAATTTTTACTTGGGGTCAATCTGAATATTCAGAGTCACAGTTGTGGCAAACATAGCTAAGTCCACCTTCTGTGCATTCTTCGTGAGCCAACTGTTTACAAGTAATACACTGAATCCACTTTTCTCCGGGTCTGCTCTCTGAATATGGCGATAAGCAGACAATACAGTAGGAGTCTTCCTCTTCTGATGACATTTCCTGTTGAGTATTATTTTTTCTGCGTTTTGAAATATTTTTCTTTCATTTTCTTCCATCGAATCTTTTCTTCACTTGCTTAGCTTTTCTCCGTCTCAATCTTGCTTCATGTTCTATTCTTATCTCCTCTTTCTCTGGCGTGTCAGTGTAAATTGTTGACTTTCCAGTTTTTCGCCCTTTCGTCCTATTACATTTCCTCAGCGGTGCTTTCGGTAATGGCCGCACTGCTTCCGGTGTAAATACAATAGCATAATTAGAAATTGCTTGTGTGCTTGTAGAGGGTCTCGGTGAAGTTTGATAGGCCTAATGCTGCTGCACAGTGTAGGTGTTTTAGGTCTATTCGAAGTTTCTTGACGTTTTCTTGCTGGGTTGATGGAAATGGTGAGCTATTAATAGCCGCCAGCCGCTGGTGGCCGAGCGGTTCTGGCGCTACAATCTGGAACCGCGCGACCGCTACGGTCGCAGGTTCGAATCCTGCCTCGGGCATGGATGTGTGTGTTGTCCTTAGGTTAGTTAGGTTTAAGTAGTTGTAAGTTCTAGGGGACTTATGACCTCAGCAGTTGAGTCCCATAGTGCTCAGAGCCATTTGAACCATTTTATTAATAGCCTGTTGTTGAACTGTTGTCTCTGTTATTATGCCTAGTTCCTCAGTTAAAAGAGAAGGCAACAGGCCTAATGGTGGTTTTTCATCTTCAGGTGGATTTTCATTACTTACAGGAACAACTGCAGACTCAGCTGTATTTCCAGCATTGGGTCTATCCGTTACAAATGCAGGAGCAAAATCGAGTTCACTAAACAGCTGCCGGTTATATCGGTAAATTCCCGTTTTGCGAAAGCTGGCTTGAATGTTGGAAGATGTCAGAGCGAGGGGCATAGCAGACGCTACAAACCCGGGAATGTCATATATTGACATTGTTTTTCCTGGATGGATTCGCATACACGCATCACATGTCGAGTTTACAGCCTTCTTGAAAGGACCATATGCAGATCGATCGAGTGGCTGGAGTTTGTGAGAACAATGGGGATGGAAAGTCAGTAAGACAATACCATTGTTCTTGCAAAAATCCAGTGCGTCAATATGAATGTGTGAGGAGCAATTATCAAGTATGAGTAACACTTTATGAGACGGAGATACATTCGCGTGCTTCTTGAAGTGTTCCAGGAAATTCATATATGATTCATCCTGCATCCAACCAGAGGGATTTGCAGTTCCAGCAAACCCTACTCGCCCACCCCTAACAAAATGGTCTTGGTAACGCACTCGTGGAAAAACGAAGAATGGAGGAATAACATCGCCAATGGCGTTTGCTGCAAAGGTTACTGTCACTAAACTACCCCTTTCAGCTGAAGTTGCTGAACCTACTTGACGAGCACCGCGTCTGGCTACAACTCTGTCTGGTTTTTGAACAGTGGTTATGATTGTTTTATCCGCGTTATATATGTCTTGGGGTTTTATTAAAGCTAGTCGCCCTTAATAGGCTTGTAGCTTGCGCACAGCGTACGGACATTTCAGGGTTTCTTCTCATAAACATCCGAAACCATTCCTCACCAGCCATTTCGTTGTCGTCCCAAGTTGGAGGTCGTGATAAATTATACTTAATTGTAAGTTCGTATACCAATTTCTCACCTCTATTTTAGACAGACCAAAATATATATATCAGCACATCGCATCAAATATTTTGATAGTTCTTGTTCTTGTTTTTCTTTAAAAACTTTGTTGGGGGCTCTGTGTCTCATACCTTGATCGTCCTGGCCAGTCACGTCTCGCTTTCGTATATACCGGAGTAGAGAACAGTGGTTTATTCCATGCTTGTCCGCTGCTTTACGTAGTGAGCTTCCTGCTTTCACCTCTTCATATGCATCCTTATATTCGACAAATCAACCTGCCTTCCGGAAATCTTCCTCACCCTAACCCTCGGAATCTACAAAACAAAACGAAATAATATATTTACTGTTGCAACGGTAGCCACAAAAATTGTTTCAACCGTCCCCAACCCCACCTTTGAAAGTAGAGAGTTTATAGGAACGGTAGTAATAATAACGCATTAAAACTATCATTACTCCGAATTCTACAATCTTCATTAAAGGCACAAACACACTCTCAGTACTTTGACTTAAATAAAATACACAATATTAGAATAAAAGCCAGAAGAAAAATGGTTACTTTTCTGTGTAGAAAAACAATACGGCCTCCTGTACGCGACGACAATGCACCGGGAGCAGCGCAACACTGAGATTCGTGTTCGGAATTGTCGTCCGCTCTTTTGTTCCATTAGGCCCACCACTCCCTGAATAACATTTCCAGAGATATTAGCTTTGCTTCAACCGTCCTGTGTTTCAACTGTGCTCAGTCTCCCCTATAGTTAACAGTAGCGGACAGAATAATACACATATTAACTGATCTGAGATGGACGACCCATCTCATGCGTAATGACGTGTTCCATTGTGGAAACTACAGTTAGCTGTGTTGTAGTCATCTTGCAACAGCTGTGATTCAACGTTATTTAAGATGAAAAACGTCCCACAGCGATTTGATAATTTCTAAATACTATGGTGAAAATCGTACAGAAAAAAAACAATAGACGAAGCAGATCTTACTAACATTTTTTTTCGAACAAAGAAAGCAGTGAACTAGAAAGCAATATTATTGCCGAAGATATTAATTTTGAAGCCTGCGACATAGGTACATCAGCTGAAAGTAGTACAGTTCAGCCACATATTCAACCAACTGCAAGTCATGTACAGATAGCAAATGCAACATTTCAACCTTCAATTGACCTGGCATTTCCGCCACCACCTAATTCTGATGAACTCACTATGTAGGGAATGAGGCAAAAAAGATCCTAGACAATATGGACGGCACTAACGCAAAGCACCCTACATTTGATACCATAAGTGCTAATGTGTCATAATAAATTACCACTAAACTGTCAGATGAAATGACTTCAAAAATTGGTGAAATGAAAAATAATATAACAATGCAGTTTTCTGATCGATCCTGGTCAGTGTCTAGTCTAAAATTAGACTACTGTAACTTCTGAAACTGAAGATGACAAACTATCCAAACAAAATACGGATTTAAAGAAACAACAAGACGCGATGACCAGTAATGTGTCGAACTTAACTAATGTATGCCATAGTCCATATAGAATGTAGATTCACTTACTGCACAAAACGGCACGCGAAGTGAATCTGTACGCACGTTTAGAGTAGAGCATTTTGCCACTGAGAACATTACTAATTCTAAAGTGCAATTTTTGTGACGAAATGCGGGCCCCTAGTCGGAATTTATGAGAATGGTACTTCACACGTCATGAAATTCCGCAAAGTGATAATAGTCATGACTCCAAACAACTCAAACCACCCATCGATATAGGGATCTGCCGACCTAGATGTAAAGTATGACATCGAATTTGTCTCAGTTGCAAAAAGAGGTGAAACAAATACAAGAACGTGTGACACATTCTTCACCACTCTTACGCCTTCGCAAGAAAATTACAGTCCTGGCGAAGCAGCACGAAACTGTGGGAATGAAAACAATTTCAGTACTCAGTCCCTCACTAATCTACATCAACATCTATATAAATATTCCGCAATCCACCGTGTGGCACTTGTTGGAAGGTACCTCGAACCACTTTTAGTTATTTCCTTTCCTGTTCCACTCGCAAGTAGGGCGAGGGAAAAACGATTGACTGTGCGGTGGTGTACTCAACGACGAACCTGGCTGCACGAATGGCAAAACGTCATTCTTTCGGATGAATCCAGGTTCTGTGTACAGCATCATGATGGTCACATCCGTGTTCGGCGACATCGCGGTGAACACACATTGGAAGCGTGTATTCGTCATCGCCATACTGGCGTATCACCCGGCGTGATGGTATTGGGTGCCACTGGTTACACGTCTCGGTCACCTATTGTTCGCATTGACGGCGCTTTGAACAGTGGACGTCACATTTCAGATGTGTTACGACCCGTGGCTCTACCCTTCACTCAATCGCTGCGAAACCCCACATTTCAGCAGGATAATGCACGATCGCATGTTCTAGGTCCTGTACGGGCCATTCTGGATACAGAAAATGTTCGACTGCTGCCATGGCCAGCACATTCTCCAGACCTCTCACCAATTGGAAACGTCTGGTGAATGGAGGCCGAGCAACTGGCTCGTCACAATACACCAGTCACTAATCTTGATTAACTGTGGTACCGTGTTGAAGCTGCATGGGCAGCTGTACCTGTACACACCATCCAGTCTCTGTTTGAGTCAATGCCCAGGCGTATCAGGGCCGTTATTACGGCCAGAGGTAGTTGTTATGGGTACTGATTTCTCAGGATCTATGAACCCAAATTGAGGGGAAAGGTAAACACATGTCAGTTCTAGTAGAACATATCTGTCCAATGAATACCCGTTTATCATCTGCATTTCTTGGTGTAGCAATTTTAATGGCCAGTAGTGTAGCTTTCTGAAGCATCATCAGTTTCAGATAATTACTCGTATACCCAAGCAAAGATCAACCTGTCCTGTAGCTTTTCTCAAGCCATTTAAAACGGTGTTATCGAACAAAAACATGGAGTGACCAGCAGGACATCAACTACATCGTATGGTTCATACATAACAATTGCCTCGACGATCAGCAATTTGAACGCACTTTCCTTAGTAAACATTGTTCGAGCCCTGCTCAAAAAGGTTAGGAAAACCAGTTTTAAGCTAGAATTTTACAATCCGCACCAGGTTAGCCTGAGATGCTACGTTGAAAAGTACTTGAAGATGACACACACTGCTGCACAGTAGTGGGACAAAGCAGGTGTTACCCCACTCTCCATTGCTGCCAGATGTATCCATGATGGCGGTGATGACATCATTCAAGCTGGTGGCCTGTAGACTTGGCAACAGCCGGATATCACATAAGATGGCGGATTTTGGCGTGTAGTTTGAAATTTGGAGGGAAGATAGGTCACTTGGACTACCTCCACTAACCTAAGTCATCCTACTGCCACCTCTTCCTTAGGATTGGTGGGAAAATGACTCAGCCTGCACTGGTCTGCTGGAAAGAGGTAAGAGTGTACTTTATTTATTTTGGAACACTTCATTTAAGGATGGATTTGACATACTATATTTATAACAGGGACACAAAACACACACTCTGACATGCTTAGGGTTACACCACACAGCCTACAGACCTGTAAACAACTCATAAATTACAGAAATAACACACAATAAACAACTCGTAAATTACTGAAGTAATTTCAGTACACAACATACAGATGTGCAAACTACTCCTAAATAATGCAACTATAATGCTCTGCAAACACACTTGATAATTGTAAACTTCCAAAATAATAAATTGCACAGCCTACGGACCTGCAAACCACTCGTAAATAATGCAATACATTTATGTCCTGAGAGCCAAACAACTCGTAAATTGTCAAAATAATAATCCATCTAAAAGACTGCAAAAATGCTTGCTATTCGTCAACTCTCGAAATGAAGCAGCAGCCTTTATTTAAATAAAATGAGGCACTACCACCATCCAGTGTGTTCACCATGAGGTCCAGAGTCCACCTGACCTTGTACACAGTACCACCACCAGAGTGCAATGTCGTCAGTTCCATGATGTAATGCAAGATGGCTGGGTAAAATGGCGGAAAACAGTGTCGTCCCCATGGGGTCTGGAGTCCAACTGACCTAGTACACAGTACTGTCGCCAGATGGAACTGTCGTCCATTGTGACATAACCCAAGATGACTGTCTGGAGGGGAAAATGACTCAGCCTGTGCTGGGATGCTGAAGAGAGGATGGAGTGTATTTATTTTGGAACAATTTATTTAGGGATGGATTTGAGATACTATATTTATCACACTGATACAAAACACACGCTCTGACAGGCTTGGGATCACGCCACACAGCCTACAGCCCTGTAAACTACTCCTATATTACCGAAATAACGCGCTGCAGACATGCAAACAACTCTTAAATTACCGAAATAACTTCAGTACACAGCATACAAACATGCAAACTCCTCCTGATATACAGACACCAAATCAAATCGTAAACTGTCCAAATAATGCATCGCACAGCTTACAGACCTGCTCACAGAATAATGCAACAGGCATGCAAACAACATGCACAGGCACCTCCCACCGCCCCCTGTCCACTGTACCGCACAGGAGGCTACCACACACACTCCCAGGGGTTGGGATGCACCAGTAGCCCCCATGAAGTGACGCGACCATCAGCTGCCAAGCCATGCACAAGTGCCCATTCAGGATCCTGAAGCATGAGGTGGCATCCCTTTCATACTAGACACCTCAGAAATTCCTCTCGAAATATGTGATAACCTAGGAACTGTTGATGACGCGACTGGACGGGAGGAATGACCTGTTTGCAGAGATGGGATGCACCAAGGGGGTGCATGCATCGACACCACTGAGAGCCACCACCGGACGCAAGCCAGTGCAAGCCATCACTCTCACGCCACTGCCGATGGCATGTCTAAGTCACCTCTACAGTTTAAATTGTTCGAGTGTTATACTGACGTTACATGTCTATGTAAATAATGCCAAGTCATCCTGTAGGCGGCACGCGTATGTGTTTACCATTGCTGGTGTGATCGCTCTCTCCACCTGCAGTCTAGCGAATACCTAATTGCCGAGCCACTCACCCTAGCAGACGCTGCAGAAATCCATTCCAGAATAGCACAGGGTGCACTGTTCCTCGCGATCCTAATGACACATGTGCGACACGCGTACTGACGTGATAGATTGTGCAATAGAAATCTGTTCAATCGCTCGCGATTCTAATGGAACATGCATGATGTGTGGCTAATGTATCGCTGTGGGTAGCTACATACCATCGCAAATTCCCAAATTTGTGGGAAATTGTCAAATTCTGAATTATTACAAGTCTCCGTACCAACCTACAATTAGTGAATTTCTTTTGGTGCTAACCCATTCCAAACAAACAAGTTTTTTTATTCGAATGATGGTGAGAGCCAACTGTTTGAAATTATCCTTTATATTATTTACCACTTCTCGACTTGATGGTGGCGAGGGACAAAAACTCTCTCTGTACCATTCTCGTCTGTTAGAGACCCTACGTCTTGGCTGCACAACGAAAGCTTACCTGTGCGCTGAGCCTTCCTGATCAGTTGAGTGACTGAGCGATTAAGATTGGCCATGAGGACGACAGAGAAAGCATCGCCCTTCTTCCGTTGACCACTGGGACTGGCTGTACATTTTTCCTCCTGTCAGCTATAGTGGTTCAGTTTGTTAGGATCAGACACTTTTCTCTTGTGTTACGCTGTGATAACCATTTCTGAGATGCAACATTCAAGAATTTCTAGTGAGAGCATAGCCTGCTAGTGTGATTCCACATAATTGTCTATTTACATGATTGTCAGCTTTACAGATGTACCATCGTTGAGGCCCGATCGCAACAGATGACGAGCAGTAGCTACAAGAAGTTGCTGTGGCATTTAAATCTTAGGACGATCTGAGCTTGCCAAATCGCGCTTTATTAAATGAAAACACGAAGCTCATTTTCCAGCTAACATGTGGCTCTTGAACGTATTCTAAAACAGTGCACAGGCGATACGTGTGAATTGGATGGAAAGAAAATCCCTTTACACCGACATCAGGACAAAAGTCACGCAGCAGCAGCTAGATAATGCACGGCTACCCCGTTAGTGGTCCACTGTCGGGGAGTATCGCCCCGAGAGACATCACGCAAAGTCATTGGCTCATTTTTCGATGCAGGTACCCCAAAATGAGAAGAAAATCAATTTTTTTCAAAAGACGGTGTTGTGTGTTACTCAGAGGCAACAGAACTGCAAGCGCATGACAGTGTAAAAAGTTTGGTGTTTCTGTACATTTAGATAACTGTTTTGAGGTCTCCTATATCAACAATCATACTTGGCGACATGTAAAACATCCATACTACCTGATATGTATTGAATCTGATTTCACAGCAATCATGAGGGTATTTAAATACGATGTCACTGTGTCGTTATCTGTTGTTATGATTAAGGTTTTGCTTCATGTACAAAGAACATTATAGGTATTTCATTAAGTCAGTCAGTCATGACTGAAAATAATGGTTCAAGTTATTCTTCCTTTTATTTACTACTAGCTGAGAAACTCAGTGTATTTATCTATAGCTGTGTCCAAGACGTCATATTTGCGGAATTTATTTTTGGCTTATGAATCATGTTCCTATGAAACGTTTGAAGCCGTATGATTGGGTGCATGAACCTAATGCTTTTTTGCTTCACCAACACAATAGGGAACCACGTAGAGCTCTAAGTATGAAATGAAACTGACAGTGAGGACCGTCCCTGCAACACGTAGCGTCTAGCTTTATGTTTTGTTTATGGTCATGGCATAACATAAACGCACCGGAAATCGTATACGTTTGAACTAAAATGGTAAACTTTTAGGATTAAATGGTATTTGAGCAAAGAGCTCTCTCTCCTGTTCAACTTCCATCAACATTTCCGATTCTATGAAGTTATACTGGAGAGAAGTAACTTTTAGCCACTGTGAGTGAAGGGTTATGAGCAGCGACGTAATGCATGACTCCCTCGATCTGAGCTACGTTTTGCCTCGCTTTCGGAAGGAGTTCCCAAAGAGCGATTTAAAGCCTGATGTTCTCAGGCCACACCAAGTCTCACCTGACGATCTTCGTTGCAGTCTTGAGACCTCAAAGTCCTGTCTTTTAGCCGGTCTCATGTATTCAGAAAAAAAACTGTCGGTTTCTAGGCATTTTTATTCATGAACAGAATGAAGTAGAAATTTAATATCTAGGCACCCAAATCAGAAAGCAACCTTAATAAATATATTTTTTGTAGCAAAGACTATAAATAAAACATATCGAATGAAACAAAGCAACATCGTTAAGTTCGTAATACGCAGAAATAATCAGGAATGTGTATTTCCAAGCCAAGTAAATTCAAGGTTAATTTGTATTCGTTAAGATTGCGGCACTTAATTCTGTCACTGACGTAAACTCCTGAAAAACACATCTGTCACTGAGTTAAAAATTAACATTGCCATCTACTGGTTCTTTGTAACACTACAAAACTAACAGCATCATCTATTGATTCTTCGGTATACTATTCTGTCATAATTATACTACAAAGATTAGCTTTGGGTTAGGTTAAACTTCAAATTACGAAATTTTTTTCCATCTTCTGATTTTGATGAAATAAAACCTGTATGTTGCCCCAAAATATTCTTACGTAGCCTGTGAAAACACTGTAAAAATTCGTGTAATAGATTTGGAGCTTAGGATATTCAAACAGACGGACAGAAATGAGAGTTATAATTAAATTTTAAATCACTGTCAGTGTGTGGGTGTTATGTTGACGAGTTGCACAACAGATTGATCTGAAAAGAACCCTTTGGCTCCTGCAAGAAGCAATTTCCACCCCACACAACTACAGAAGTCAGACAGACTCTCCTAACATACCAAAAAGAAATGCCTGAAACACTTTCAGCAGTAAATATCTTCTGGAGTCGTCTACTGTAAGGAAAAGACACAAAAATATTATATTTTCTTATGTAACTCGCAGGATACTTGGCTACTGGAGTATTGCTATTTAGTGTAAGAAAAACATTAAACGAACGGAAAATATTGTTTATTGCAAAATTTAAGAAACTTTTATTTAGAAACTGATACACAAGTTTCCGGGTTCTTTTCGGAATATTAGGTTACCTCTTATGGATAGGAATCCTGTTCATGAAATTTATATACAAAGTATGGGAAAGCTCTTTTATGCCTTTTCTTTAAGAATGTTATTTACTCAGCAGAATGGCTGAGAGCCGCACCTACTCAACTTGAATAATTATCCGATTGAATTTTATCTAAGTACGGTCGAGGCTGTCACATGAGAAATGTAATGGAGTGACGTGAGCCAAAGGTTATATCATCCGCTGTCTGCCCCTCGCTCCTCTGGCCCATTGCGTCAGAAATAGTCCACCAATCAGCGTTACTCTTACAAACTGGAGAATAGTGCTCCGCTTAAGCTGACCAGTCCGGAAATCTATAGCATCTGTGTAGGTGTTTACTGTCCACTTCTGAGAGCTCTGAAACTGCGCACTAGGTCCATCGAAAAAATGCGTATGCTGGGGCTC
Source organism: Schistocerca piceifrons (assembly GCF_021461385.2). Lineage (NCBI taxonomy): Eukaryota > Metazoa > Arthropoda > Insecta > Orthoptera > Acrididae > Schistocerca > Schistocerca piceifrons. Next base: position 50,423,543 of record NC_060139.1, read on the forward strand.
TTCCAAACAATACAGTAGGTTTTGATTTTAAGGTGAACACGCAGGTCATTATCCCTTTTCCCAGGCAAAAGCGCTTCTGGTCTGTGGGCAGTCGGCCGGTGGGCTAACTCACCATCCTACGGACTTTCCGGCGGGCAGGTTGCCTCCGCCAAACGAAAACTCCTGTGGCCGTCGTGTCTTGAAAGTTTTTGTACGCCAGCCTCGACTTTTTAAACTTGGTGTGCACTTGAGATTTATTTATTAGATCTGCATATCGATTAAATGGATATATATAAAACGGACTCTACCCTATCGACTTTGGTCTCGAATGAAACATCTTGATACGCAGTATACAATGGTGAGGTCGGAATATGTAAGAAATGTAGGTCAGGAGACCATGCCACCTTACATCACAAATCGTTTTTTTTTTTTTTTTCATTGCCCAGTTTTGATGAAATAGGGTCTGTACATTGCTCCATGCTGCGCTCAAGTTATCTATGGAAATCTCATGAATATTCGACAAGTTGCTCCCGAAATTAGCGTGTTCAGACACGAAAATAAAGAGACAATGTGGTCCTACATTTTTACTATTAGTAGAGATTTATCACAGAGGTCTGAGAGTATATTGGGCTCCTTTTGTTCTGGTTTTTGGTGGTTTAAAAATGGAAGTTGTTCCAAGTTCGCTTTAATTATTTTTCATTCTGAAGCTACTTATAATTTATTACGTTTTTCATGGTCAGTTGCTACGTGCGCACTTGTACCTAGAGTGACTTCGTAGTTGATCAGAGCACAATGTACTGAATACATCCCTCCTTAAGCGGAGTTGTTACTCTGATACACAGCAATCGGCAAATTTCTTCACTTGGATATTACATAAAGAATAAGATAGGTCTGAGATGCAAACAACTTGGAGACACATGCTGATTGTATATATGTCGAGAGTGGCTATTGCGATTTAGGCTTTTTATGGCGTTACGCTACACAAGGTGAAGCCGTCATCTCGAGGCATACTTTTTCTCTACAATCATAGGCCGTGTTACTCTTTCAGATTGTGTCAGAGTGTTTGAAGGTCTTAATCATAACTTTGAATTAAGTAAAACATGTTCAAGTGACCCTCACGTTTGCCGTTGCTCCATGAAAGTTCTGCGTAATTACGAATATTTTATCAGCAGAAGTCAGCTCATGTTGTAGCTCATTCATGGGTTAAATTTTTTTATACAAGAGGAATATTTTCAGAGCATTGATACTGATGAAATGCTAGTTATAAACTGAGATCAAAGTTAAATAGTGTAATGGAGCGATCACATTACTAGTCCTACAGAATAATGTCTATTGACCTATAGGTGAATTTCTTCTTCTGCAGTCCAGTCCACACGCTTGCTCTGTTAGAAGATGGATAATGTTTCTATACTGGGTAAGCTGTAATAGAGCCAGCCGCATTAAGTGTATTTAAAGGGTGCATCAAATTTTTCTTACGAGGGCCTATCAGGTTAAATAAACCATTAAAGGATAGATAGCTTGTGCGTGTGAAAATTTCAATATATTGTAACTTCTTTGATACAAAAACACCACCAAACTCGGGCTAATCTTACGTTTCGACACTCATACGTACCCACAATCACTCTTAATAGCCAGGTTATGATAATTAACCAAACCTGTTAGCAAAAAGATTACAAAATGGATTGTCTGTGGCAGAATGCTACCTCAAATATTCCATAATTCGTACCCATTGAACTTCAAGTTCTCGGTCCCGACTTGAACAATATGCCACGCGGATTTTAGTTAATTCAAAGTCGCATTTTACACAGATAAATAGGGTTTTCGCTCGTTTGTCTTCGTCATCCGTTCGCGTCTCCTTTGCGGCATTCCACAGCAGACTTACCACACCTACTCAGAGCTCTCAGTACATGAGTCCAAACATGATGAAGACTGAGCTCCGAACTCACCTTACATTTCACAAAGCAGTCATTTAGCCCACAAAATATGCGTGAAGTTCTCTCTTCTCGTTGGATGAGAAACATTACTGCCAATGGTCGTTCAGTATTAAACTGGGCAATCGTACGTCCTTTGCTAGAAACCATTCACAACATAACAGCTTTTTCGAGTGCCTTATTAAAAGAACGAATTCATAAAATCCACAAATATCCATATAATTCCCTCTTTCAATAAGTGAATTACCGTAAAATGTGTCTTTTTTTCCCAGTACCATAAACTGTTGCACTTAACAAATTTCCACTGAGAATATGATTCATTTTCTTTATTCTGATTCGGTTCCCACACTACCATTTACCCAGTTACGAGGCAAAACATTATTAATATCTTACATTACTTTACACTCACACCCTCATTCACATTAATAATTAAACATATTATATGAACAACAAATAACAGAAGCAGTTATGATCACAGAACATACAGTCTTGTTTCCAAAACGCATTGTTTTGATTACGTATCATTTCAGTCCCTAAGCTGCTGACATCTTTCGGCCACAGTCGTAACTATTAGGAACTGTTGTCATGTAAGAGCACATCTGTCCTGCTAGAAGCATAACTCATGTATCTGCTAGCTACCGTCCGACGTAAGTAGGCGTGATACAAGGACCTACGCCTCGATAGGAAACAGGAGACTTCCGTCGGTTAAATAATTTTTTCACAGAAAGGTATTGCAGTCTACTCACTTGAAAGAAACTCCCACGAACGACTGTACAAACAAAAATAGTCCGCAGATGGCACTAGAATTACAGTATTGTTCAACATGTACCCACACAACAAAAACAAAATTTCATTGAAGTGAAAGTTGATGTCATTTATTATCTAGCCCAGGTATTCTTGTTGATTTAAGTCCCATAGCAAATTCCCTATAGATTTTTCGTTACTTTAGTTTAGATGGGTTGTGTTCTCTAATAAAATAATATCATCGCTGTTGACATGTACCAGACGTGTTATACACTTTCGAAACACGGGGACGAGAGCGCTGCTGTCTGAGACGCTAGCACACAGCGTGTGTCCCGACGGGACTTTTGATTTACGAACGCACGCAGTGAGTAATACGGCGCGGGTGCGGTGAAACGCAAACCGTCCCACTGCAGCAGAAGTGCTCGTCCGCTGCTTAGTCGACGTCAGCGCACTCTGGGGACGGAGGCGAGTAAAAGATGAGTGAGGTGCCTCTTTCAGGTCTTTCATCCTGTCAGCTTCGACGTTACTGCGCTGTCTAGCAACAGGGAGATAGTCGCACAAAGCTGCAGCGTTCGGAAGCCTCGGGGAAATGCGCCCGCTACATAAAGGCATGCCGTGGAAGGTACTGAACTTGTGTATTTTTGTGAGCTCGTCGATGTAGAGAAACGTATTTCCAGTTTCTTACTTTCACCGCTACATATCTGATGCTGTTACATCATCACAAATGGATTTCCTTTTATTTAAAGTAATTATAGAACTTGAGCTGTACAGGTAATTCAAGTAGATATATTTAAAGTTTCATAAACGATTGCGAAAATAATAAAGACATTCCACAACGTGACCTATACTGATAGTACTTCTTCGGAATTTTTCATGCATTAAGGTCTTCCGCTTTATGAATCCATGTCTTCCGTAAAGAACTTTTGATTTTATCTACCCTTTTTACATTAACCATTGTTAACTTTCTTACCTTTTGGAATCAAGCTAGCATGCTCCACTTCCGATTCACCGTATATTTCAGTCTTTTCATGACATCTTCACTTCTAGTTTGTTTCCATGTCACAATTTCTTATTCCACTTAAGTTTTTTCTTGTCTAACTTGATGATTCCGACTATGCTTGTCTCAGTTGCTCCTTAGGCAAACCTTAATTTTAAAATGGTTTTCGCATTTAAAGTCGAAGTCCCTTTGCCGTAAGAGCCGACTAGCTACAGACATGGATTGTATCTTTCTGGTACAGATGCATAGAAATAATGTTTTGAAAACCAGCCTTACTATACAACCCTCTTTATTTCACTTTCTCTAAAATTCAGTCATGGTTTTCAATTGTCCAAAATCTAATAATTCCTTAACTGGTTAAATAACTCCTTTGTTAACCTGTGTGTTATTTGTTGCTTTGGTGATTGTACTTTTGACTTTCAAATGATAATAGTTTTTCAGGTATTTTCAAAATAGCTCTATTACGCTCTTCCATTCGTGTTGAAGTTTACCTGCAGTACAGGCTAACAGAATATGAACATCAGTGAAGTAGAAGGTGCTTCGCTTACTTTTGGTTAACATACTGATTTCTGTTTAGGCATCTGAAAATTTTCAGTTTGGCCACTGAGAATGGTTCTGGTCAATCTGAATCGCTTCGCCTGTTCCAGTATTAATCTCGAATTCATCGCTAAAATGATGAATGTCGTTCACACAGGTTCAATCGAAATCTGTAAATCCAAGTCTTGGTTTTTCTGGATACTCATTGCACCATCCTTCAATGTCATTCATGAAATGTAAATGGAATATTGCGCAATAAACATCTCTGCATCCTGTTAGCTTCTTTTTCTAGTTAAATTCTAATCTTCAATTTCTATTAATATTTGAAGTCCTATCTGGAACAACAGCGCTGTTGTACAGTAAATTAACGGAAAAAATCAATCTGCATCGTAAATGGCTTTTATTTTTCTCATAGCCAGTTTCAGTTACAAACACACTATATATCTCTGGAATTAATTAAGTAGGCCAGGAATAACATAGCTGTTCATCTTATACAGGTTGTGGCAAAAGAAAATGGCACGCAGATGAGAGTTCCAGGGTACACAGAGACACAGCAGAGGAAATGAAATACAGTAGCAAACTGTGGCAGATTTGGAAATGACCACCATTCATCTCTTGGCACTTTTGGGTCCTTGTCAGCAACTTTCTCGAGGTGGATCGATGCTGAACTGCTGGAATTGCCGCAGTCTCATCCGAAATGTTCTGCTGCAGTTCTTGAAGACTACCAGAGCTGTTGCGACGCACCTCCCACGCTCCCCACATAAAGTAATCGCACACTGACCGATTAGGTGACCTGGGTGGCCAGCTGGGGACTCGACCAGACTGACCTCTGATAACAACCCTATCAGGCTTGAAGATTGTGTAAATGCGTTCCAAGTTCGACCGACAGTATGGGCAGTTCCTCCATCCTGTTGACAGTAACTGTAGATCACAGGGTGTGGTTATATGCCTACATTCATGGCCAGTCGCATCCACTCGTCCGGGCCACTTTTATTTGTCCCACCCTGTAATAGATTAAACAAGCAACACTGATACAAAATAAAAGTACGTTATGTTGGTGACGCGTGTAGTCAATGCGCGGAACCGGTCCAGATAATGAGAGACATCTGTCGACAACTGCTGACTACCATAGGGATGCTACGTGTTATAAACAGAGTGTTTCACCCATCGGTCCGCGTGTGATCAGTTGTACAATCAATACCACTACGAAACACAAAATAGCGTGTATATAATCATAAAACTCGATAAAGAAGATATTTTCATGAAAGTAGACACATTTAAAATTACTGAAAATGAGATTAAATTTTAGAGAAACCTTAAATAGAGGCTAAACTAGATGAACTGCTCTCTGTGCGCAATAGGTGAAATAGTCATATAATGCATGTCTTGCCAAAAATTACCGCATAGGCAATGCAGACGTCGACTCAAAGTACTGTGGAGCAGGACATCATCAGTTACCAAGGGAACGGATGCTCCCTATGGCCCCCGTTCCGTCGGTGGTAAGCTCCTGCTGGAAGACCAGAAAATGAAACTGTGTCCACTATCTGGCCGTCGTTTTGTTGTAAAACGTTCCTATGCTCGCGAGGACAGTCAATTATTTGCTAATGAAGATTAGTATTTAAGAACTTTTAAAAAATATAATGAAATTTAAATACACATTTAAAAAAAGAATGGAACTACCTTTAGTCTGTCAGTTTTAAATGCATTAGTTCACAAAAATATGTCAGAACCAGGCCCCCAAGAAACGAGGGAGCACAAAATTGCTATTTACACTTATATTCACCACTGAAGTGGTCACATTAAATAAGAAAGGTGTACCCATATTTTACATACGCACTTGAGTTCCATTTCCCTCAGTGAAAATCTGAAGGCATTTCAATATCGCCCATATCATTCTGCATGCCAAGACCTGCGTACGTTATTGAAACTGTCTTCACAAAACTCGTCATAATGCTTAAATTGTACGCTACCACTGGTGGTCGTTTTTCTCATACATCTTGCTTACACACGACTCACAATATTGTCAGTTTGAATACCTAAGACACAGAGTATCATTACTTCTGTTGTTCAGTCGAAATTAAGTTTTATCCGGGGAGTCCGGCGATTCGTCTGCCCAGGAGACAGCAGTCTGTCTGCCAGTCTTTTGTTACAGCTCATGAAATTCCTTCGTATATAGCACAGAGGTTGGCGCGATACCATTGCCGTTTTTCCCATTTATATTTCTTGATATTAGACGCTGGAGTATGGATGTGTCTTTCCTGCTTCCTCACTGTTTGCCGCATCTGTTTTGAACAAGGTAATGTTGTTGGTTCGCAGTTTCGCCAGGAACATTTAAAGACTGTCGCAGTTTAGAAGATATTCTATTAACCTGTCTATTTTCTACAGATTTTTCCATCGGTGGGCCTTCATCGGGTACATTCATAGTCGCATTTGTCTTGTCGTAATCAGAATACGTAGTATAAGTGTATTTACGGTCCCAACCGCTGCTGCCGTCTTTAGAGTCGCTTTCTGATCTTTCTGTCGCCGTACATCGCCAGTGACGATCATTTTAATGTATGAATTTACTTTGATTGCTTACTTTGCCGCTGTCCATACTGTTCCCTTCCTCTGAGCCGGTAGTTCCACTGACGCTCACTGCCATCTCTGCATTGACTTTGATTTCCATCGGCGCGTTCCGCTGTTCCTCCCCGTGTCATCACTGACGCTACTATTGCGCTTTCCATTTATTGCTCTTCGTCCGGTTCTTTTGCTGGTCGTAGAAGGATTTTGTAACGTCCCCTCATTCACAAGAATCCCACTGCTAGGCTCTAACCCATAGTGGCGTCATTCCGCCCTGAAAGAGCAGCTGAGTGTGCTTTCCTTCGAGGGTGACCAGCGTCATATAGAACTGTTTCAAAGAAGTATCATCCATTTGAGTGCTAATTGTTCATTTATTTTACACAACCATGATTTAGCTTTACAGCCATTCCAAGTGGATGTTGAAGTGAAAATTATTATAGCATACATATCGTGAAGTCCAGGGAATGGGAACAAGAAGTTACCACGTATTTGAAGACATTACTTAAATGTAAAGATATACTTGACATGCCTGTGACATGTCATCTTCGAAAAAACATGTTTCTGGTTTCAAGGACCAGTTGTTGTATTATGGAATTTTGACGTAAGTTAATGTCAGCCATATCCTGTAATAGGACAACTGGTCTATGAGACCAGAAATATGTTTTTCATGGACACCGCAGATATATTTTAACATGTGAGTAATGTTTTCAGAAATGCGCTAACTTCTTGTTGCTATACCCTGGAATTTATTATGTGTACGCTTTATCAATTTTCAGTTCAACATGCACTTGAGAATATCTATAAAGCCGAAATCTTCATTGTCTAAAATAAATGAAGAGTTAACACTCAAATGACGGAAATTTCGTTACAAAAAGTTGCATATGCCATTGCTTCAGGTGGTCTTCTCTCAGTAAGCAACGGTTCGTTTCCCTTCAGGTACTCAGTGGAAGTGCACACGAAGCATGTGCGGGGCTGGTATTCATTACCAACGTACGTCATATGGCCGCATACAGTAACGTAAGTAGGTATGTGCTTTTATAATTCTATTTTAGCTACCCTATTGCCATTGAACTTTCCATGCCAAAAATTTTCTCACTACAATTCTTCTCTGATAAAGGAAAATGTCACATAGAAATTTCTGATCTTTTCGAGGGGCACTTCGAAAGATACATTACAGACTGTGACACACTGCAAGGCAAGACCTGCGTTCGTCATTTATATTGTGCTAACAGACCCACCATTGTGCATAAGTCTTAAGTTACCAGTGGTGGTAGTGGCTATTTATTCAGAAACTTCGCTGTTTACACATTTTCATACACACTGTTCACACTTCCACACCAAGCAGCTTTACGTCATCAATCAGCCATTTCCGAACAGCTAGATGGGTAGGCCTTTCGGTGTTCCATACTAAACTAAAAATCAAGGTTTCTCTCCTCTAGAAAGACATGGTTCTCATAGCTGACAGTTTCCGACGGCAAGACACTTCGCAGTCAACAATCGCTCCGCTGCACGCAGCCAGACCAGTCTTCCGCTCGGCACTGCGCGCATGGTTACAACCACACTGGACTCGCATTCGAGAGGCCGACGGTTCAAACCCACGTCCGGCCACCCTGATTTAGGTTTGACGTGATTTCTCTAAATCACTTCAGACAAATTCCGGGATGATTCCTTTGAAAGGGCAAGGCCGACTTCCTTCCCCACCCTTCCCTAACCCGATGGGACCGTTGACCTGGCTGTTTGGCCCCATCCCCCAAATCAACCAATCAACCAACGAACCACTGCGCCGTAACATGGACTAGCTTCTGAGGCGGGTATTCTGCGAGATGAGCACTTCATCCCTAAATGCTCCAAACGGTTCATGCAGTCACTCGGGATGACTTTCATCGTCACGTCGCATTTTATTTATGCCTGCTCGAACAAAGTAGGGAGAATGCTCACTTCCAAATATGTATCCTGTTGCCTGATGAGTGCGCATTTACCAGGGGCTGTGACGGACAGATTTTGACCTTGCTTTGGTATCCTTTTGAGAATATTTCACTAATTCAATGTGTCTGAGTAAGAAGTGTAAATTTTCGCATACCTTTCGTCCTTTCTCTGAACTTTATTGAGTAATTTGTTTACCTTATGTATTGAACCGTAACTAAAATTGCTGTGTAAACTGATGTCATTTGCATTGTCACATTATCTAAATGTAATTCTTATATGTTGTCTTTGTACTTGTAGATGCCCGGCCCGGTAGGGTGTAATCTATGTATAAGTGGCATTCAAATGAAGCCCGGTCACTAGTGTAAAGTAACGGTAACGATTTTACTAACTCAAAAAGGTAGCTATACACAGTGCAAATACTGAAAAATAGTCGCCAAAACTCTTGGCACATTTATCCCATTTCGACACTAGCCGGCCGATTCCACCCTTGAAGAAGTTAGTAGGCTGCTGTCGGATCCAGGCCTGGACCCAGTCACACACATCTACGTCCGCGAATAGCTTGTTTTAGAGGTCCAAACACATGGAAGTCACATAGTGAAAGGTCGGGACTGTACGGTGGATGTTCCAGCATTTCCCACCGAAACTGCTGCAGTGTCGTCTTCCAGTGACACGCGCCTCTCAAGGAATCGTTTCCGCCATTCCACAACACTTGAACGAATCAGACTGTACTCTCCGTACACAGCCTTCATTTCACGGCCACCAACTCCCTCCCCCGCCAAAAATCGAATCACTCCTTACTCGGCTGCATGTTCGATGGTGGACGATAACTTTTGTGGCAACCTTCTCTTTGGCGTGAAACCTCACACTTGAGCCATGCAACATCAAACGGTGCTCACGTGTCAGTCTCTTTACCTATAGATAGCGCCACTATACCCTAAGTTACTTGGTGTCATCTTACGAGTAAGGCAAAAGTAGACGCAATGACCAGGCTTCATTTGAATGAACCTCATATAAATTTATTACGAGCGAGGAGAGAGACAAGTCATGAGCGGGAAAGGTTTCGAGGTGGTTTGTAAATGATTGGAGACGCTCGGTTTCGAGTGTGGTAAAAAACGGGCGATGTTTCTTTAGGTTTTGGAGAAAAAACAGGTTTCTCAGTGTCGGAAGGAGACGGAGTTCGGAAGAGGGCCGTAGCAATAATTTTGAGACTGAGATCGTCAATATTTACGTGTAAATGCGAATCGAACGCGGAAAGTTGTAGAAGGCGATTGCTGCATTACTATTACTACTATTTCGTATATTTTAAGAGAAAGAATTGGTCTCTAATCCGAAGCAGAAGGAGAAATGCAAGCGTAGAAGACAACGGAGAGGAAAGAAGAGAGTCGGGCAAGATGATTTTACCAAATTCATCGCATGAAACGACAGAAGGAAGAACAGATCGAAGAGACGTCAAACTTTGTAGAACCGGCAGCAATCAGATTACGAAAGATCTATCATATCGTAGGTCACTCATGCAGCAAAACGAAAAATATACTTCATCAGTCTGAGCCGAAAAAGAGAAAGTGTATTTTATGATTCTTAAGTGTTTCTTGCGGAAGCAGACTGAGGCGTTCTGCGAACCGAATAGTCAAGAGTTTTGTTTCAAAGTGTGTTTTATTAGTGGGAGAGCATGCTTCCAATTACTAATATTGCGAACATTAATAAACGGACGGCTTGCAAGTTATGCTGAGAGTCAAGCGGGCCTACATCGTTACATGTGAGAATTGCGCAGTTAATATTAATCCAGCATAAACCGTCTGGCGCCTTTCGTAACAATTTTTAGTTCAGTTTACGGAGTGTTCTGCTACTGAGCAGCACGCCGAAGCCGCAGAAATGCTGCGTTTTCAGTTTTGGTGCATATTTTGGAAACAGGCTAAACCACCGTCGCCATTTTAGCAACAGCTCAGCGATATTCCAGAAACAGCAGAGCGTCGAATCCAGAGATCTTGTTGCAGCTACCACAAGATAGGATGCATCTGAGGTGACATTGTGAATCCACGTATCATCCACCTGCCGTCGTTTGTACGACTGGATAATACAAAAGGAAATGCATTTATCGAACGTCTGAGTTGGAGTACTATACAGTATAAACAGTGTTTTTATTCGTTGAGGTTATAATTAATGATATCAGTTAACGACACTACCGAGATTTAAACACAGATGGCGTGAAACACAGCACTCCTCTGCGCTCATCATTCGGCTACTTCAAATTGACAAAGCATACTGAGGAAGTTCATTCCTTATTCTATACAAGTGCTGGTTAGTATTACAAACCATTAAACACCTGTTACAGTTTGTATCTCTACATACTTCCAGCCCAAGCAGCAATTAACATTTATTATTACTATGTCTAGTTCTTACAACATGCCGGCCGGAGTGGCCGTGCGGTTCTAGGCGCTACAGTCTGGAACCGAGCGACCGCTACGGTCGCAGGTTCGAATCCTGCCTCGGGCATGGATGTGTGTGATGTCCTTAGGTTAGTTAGGTTTAATTAGTTCTAAGTTCTAGGCGACTGATGACCTCAGAAGTTAAGTCGCATAGTGCTCAGATCCATTTGAACCAACCACCATCTTACAACATGAGTCTATTAACGAACGTCACCAGATCCAATGTATTCGGTCCACTCACTCTATGACTTACATGAAGTGTATTTGCGTCACTTGTCTACACACGGACTTCCTGTATTAACAGTTATACATCAATAACAACCACAACAGCAGCACTTACAGATGTTGTGTATTCATATCTATTTACATATTTCGTTGAATACATCGGCTCTTGGTGTGACTATGAAGTGTCAGTCTCTTGCATGGATCAGTTCAGACAGCTATACGGAGAAAAGCGAGCTGACATATGCCGGGTGGTCATAAGAAGTCTGAAAATCCTGCAAGGGTGTTGCAGAGAAGGCTGTGCTGAGAATTAATCGTTAATAAAAATAATTTCATACGTTGCGCCGTTTCCGAATTGCATCGAAGAGCCAAAGAAACTAGTACACATGCCTAATATCGTTTAGGGCCCCAGCGAGCACGCTGAAGTGCCGTAACACGACGTGGCATGGACTCGGCTAATGTCTGAAATAGTATTGGAGGAACTGACACCATGAATCCTGCAGGGCTGTCCATAAATCCGTAAGAGTATAAGGGGGCGGAGATCTCTTCTGAACTGCACGTTGCAAAGCATCTCAGATATGCAGAATCGTGTTCATGTCTGGAGAGTTTGGTGGCCAACGGAAGTGTTTAAACTCAGAAGAGTATTCCTGAAGCCACTCTGTAGTAATTATGGATTATGGCATGTGACATTGTCCTGCTGGAATTGCCCACGTCCGTTGGAATGCACGATGGGTATGAATGGATGGAGATGATCAGACGGGGTGCTTAGTGGGTGTCACATGTCAGAGTTGTATCTAGAGGTATCAGGGGTCACATATCACTCGAACTACACACGCAGCACACCAGTATAGAGCCTCCACCAGCTTGATGGGTCCCCTGCTGACATGAGATTGTCTCCATACCCGTACACGTTCATCCACTTGATACACTTTGAAACGAGACTCGTCCGACCAGGCAACATGTTTGAAGTCATCAACAGTCCATTGCCGTTCTTGACGGGGCCAGGCGAGAAGTAAACCTTTGTGTTGTGCAGTCATCGGAAGGGTTCTATGTTTGAAGTCATCAACAGTCCAATGCCGTTCTTGACCGGCCCAGGCGAGAAGTAAACCTTTGTGTTGTGCAGTCATCAAGGGTTCTGTTCTCGCAGAATCTTTTCCGGCAGCAGATATGTCGAAGATTTAATGCTTTACCGGATTCCTGATATTCACGGTACACTCATGAAATGGTCGTACGGGAAAATCCGCACTTCACCGCTGCCTCGGAGGTACTGTGTCCCATCGCTGGCGCGCCGACTATGACACCACGTTCAAACTCACTTACATCTTGATTAACTGACATTGCAGCATCAGGAACCGATCTAACAACTGCCCCGAAATTTGTCTTATATAGGTGTTGCCGACCGAAGCTCCCTGTTTACATATCTCTCAATTTAAATACGCATGCCTATACCAGTTTCTTTGGCGCTTCAGTGCACTTAGCATTGAAGTTATTAAATTGGGTCATTACCTTGCAAATTCAAGCAGCCTGCCATAGACGGTTTTATCAAAAGAGTTGTTCGTTCTGTTTCCTCAAAACAAACAAGAGATCCACGCTACCGTCCAGTGTCCAGTTTCTGGATCGCTCTGGCAAGCTGCTGAAATTAGCGGGCACAGTGGCCTGCTTGATTAATTAACTTGAATCTTAATCAAATCAAACTGTGTCTGACCACCCTGTGTACTTTCGCTCATGTTGGAAGTTTTCTGCAGCTTACTGATTTTGACAGAATAGACGTGGCATCTCAAGTAATATTTTGCTAGACAGGTGTTGTGTATACAGGGCGAATCACCTAAAATTTTCACCACAGATATTGCGGAAATAGAAAGTGTTATTGATGTACGGTTTTTACAGAATGGAGTAGCAGTCACAAGCTCGTACTCTCAGCCAATAAGCAGATTGTAAGAAAACATAGAATGTGTATTTTTGTGCCAATACACACTTCTTTAAATTGAACTACGCGTATTGACATTAACAGATTTAATGGAGAGTAAATTAGGATGTCGCTGTTTTTTGTTGCAGAATTCTAGTGCCTGACGTTTACGTGATATAGTATTTTGATGTCTCCACACCGAAGCTTATTTGTCATATTTAACCTGTGTATTTGGTACATACGATGTTTTTACCTTTGCTTACAGTGTGCTTGTGCGTTCCTTGCGTGCAGTGTGACTTGCTGATCAGTTACTGTGTGATAGTCCTAGCAGTAGGTCCTGAGTGGACGATGGGATTTACCAAGGCAGAAAAAGCTGACATGCTCATGGTGTATGGAGAGTGTAGGAATGCCGCAGATCGTTCTTGTACGAAATATGATGCAATTATACATCACGCTCTTCAACCAACCACGTGAAATAGGTAATGTAGCACCTAGACAACGTAACAGAAGGAAACAAGTGACGACAGATGAGGGACAAACTAATGTTCTTGCTGCTGTTGCAGTTGATCCGCACATTAGCTCCCACACAATCGCAAGTCGAGGTGGCAACAGTTACGTAGGTCTCTTACACATAGGTTCCATCCCTAAGACATCTCGCTCCATCAGGAACTGCTTGTACACGATTATGAAAATCGTGTTAACAATCCGTCGCGCACTTTTTCCCCCCGCCCAGTCACCTTCCTGCCTCCCTCTAGTCCCTTCTTGAATAGATTCCTCCTCAGTAGCTCTCCAGAGGTTGATCTTCGATTTTCAAGCTTTTGAGCTGTGTAAGAATTGTTTTCACTGTCAGCATCACCAATAAGACTGGGAATGAGAAAAAGCTGTTTTTTTTTTTTTTTTGTCTATACGGGTAATTCGGAGAGGTATTAGCTTTTGCAGCCTGAATGGAACACTTTGCTCTTTCAGGGTTTCCTTTGTTCAGATGATGTCAGGTAGTTGTGGAGGTCCTTGGTTCATCGGTGAGGAGCTAATCACAGCAATGTGGGAGAACAAGAGAGAGAAGAGCCACTTGAAGGCGAGGATACCGAAGAAACAGACAGAAACGTGGAAGACAAAATTTTGCCAAACGACGGTACAGAGTCTGACGTGTTCTTCGCTGCTCTCGAAGCAAATCGGGCTCTCTTGCAGCAGTCAGATTTAGACGACTGTGAAGTAGAGAGTTCATTTTGGGGAAGGATGGAGAGAAAATCTGGACGACGTCGCCACTGAGAAATTATACTCGGACATCCGCAGAAATGCTAGCACGTGTGGAGTAGCTGTTCCGTACTAGACTGGAAGCATGTACTGTTGGTGGTTATTCTGAACACAACATGTGATGGCCAATTTCCTCGTTACTAGGCAGAATTTGCTGCTCAGAATCCACATAACTAGTGCATGCACTTGCGTAGTTCTTTAGTCTATGCTACCACAGGGGCGATGTGCTTTTGGATATCCGTCGTGGCTTGTGGTTGCAACACGATGGCGCTTCAGCGCACTTCGACAATGTTGTACGTGGCAACGTGAATGACATCGTTAGCATCAGATGCACATGGAGATCCGACTGCCTGCGCTCCTCGCTCACCGGGCATGAAACCATGGGATTTTCGTTTCTTGATCTTCCGGGTCTCATGATATCGCTGAAGTCACCCCAAGATTCTATGGCGCGAATACACGCAATACCTGAAGTGATATGCCTGGAGTCTATCCAAAGGTTCGACAGGATATCAACGGACGACACACAAAATGTATAGAAGTAGTGGCGGTCATATTGATCCCTTTCTATAAGTGGATTAAACTGACGTTTGTTGACAGTAATGTACATTGCCTCCTTTACTCCTTGCCTAGCTTGTGTGGTCCAAACAGCCCACGTCCTCATCCCCATTTCAGACAAGCTAGCGGGCAAACAAAGCATCTGCAAAAAAAGTTTGTCAACACAACAAGCTCGATACTACCCTCCCACTAATCACCATCCCTCAAAAATGGTTCAAATGGCTCTGAGCACTATGGGACTCAACTGCTGTGGTCATCAGTCCCCTACAACTTAGAACTACTTTAACCTAACTAACCTAAGGACATCACACATACCCGTGCCCGAGGCAGGATTCGAACCTGCGACCGTAGCAGCAGCGCGGCTCTGGACTGGAGCGCCTAGAACCGCACGGCCACCGCGGCCGGCTCACCATCGCTTGTAACATACATTTTGATATGTAGTATGTAACCAATGTATTGTTACCCGTCGAAAGCGGAGGGTAAGCTTTGTTGGTGCATCACAATTTTCTAAATGTGGACTTTGATTAACTAGTGCAGAATGTTCATCTGTGGCACATCAGCGCGCAAGGTGTGACAAATTCAGCCAAGTAAAAAATTTGTGAAATTCGAACGTTTATATACATATACCAAGTGGTTGTAATGAAACTGACGGTGTTTTGAGTGCTCCAGTCATGACTGTATACATTGCAGCAAGCTGAAACATCGTATGTATGCTCATTAAATGGTCCGCTTGCGATGTGTGTTGAGAAAAATAGTAGTTCTACTTCCTGCCACGAGCTAAAAATGTGTGTCTGTAAGCATTCAGAATGTGAAATGTTAATGTTTAGACGTCAGTATGTTGATTTCTTTTGTGATGTTACTGTTGGCGTAAAGGGTCAAGAAGGTTGAAGTTTTCTGCACGAGATGCAGTGGCTTTTAAGAAGATACCGTGTAATGTTGGTCAAGTTCTTTTATCAAGACCGCAGCAATAGTAGCGCTGCGTTGTCGAAATATCGCCGACAAAGAAAGATGCGAACAGGGTCCATGTCAAAAATGTGCTAAAGAATTTGGTCAAGAAATTTAAAGAAACGCGTGATTAGGGAGAGCGATGCGACCCATTCCCGTGACAGTTGTTGATGAAGTCGCTATAGCTTGAAACACGTATGTTGGATGGCGGCGATGGCGAGGCATTGCAGAGTCTCTGACCAGAGAGCTATTTGTCGTTCCTAGTCTGCGCTTGACCGCGACCCATTCCCGTGACAGTTTTCTTGTTACCATTCACTACTAATCCTGTTCCAGAATTCACGCCCATCTGTGTTAGATAGCATGCATTTCGGCCTCCTCTATCTACAAGGTGTTGGCACATTTGCCAACACATCATTGGCGACGAGGAAAACGTGTTCTTTATACTTGCTTAAATTACTTGTGTCATGGCTTCGCCACATTCGCCAGATGTACTGTCCGACTTTTATCGCTTGCAGAATCAGCAGACGCAGGCGTTATTGGGTGCCCTTGGACAGCTCGTCCAGGGTCAACGTGCCATTCAAACCGATGCGGCCGCCGCCGCTTCACCGCTACCGCAGCCACAACTCGCAGTTGCACCGCCTTTTAGGCACTACGACCCGACCCACGAGACTTGGCAGGAATGGTCCCGCCAGTTTGCCTTCCATCTCGCCGCCTACAGAATTCAAGGTAATGAGCGGCAGCCGTTTTTGCTTTCTTGTGTCGGTGTGTCCACCTACCGTGTGATAGTGAAATTGTTTCCCCGACGCGACGTAGCAACTCTGTCCTACGAGGAAATTTTGTCTGCTTTAGATGCCTATTTCAAAGAAACAGTTAATGTGTTTGCAAAACGGTATACGTTCTTTCGTACAAAACGTACGGCCGGTCAAACTAATAGGGAGTGGGTAGCGACATTGCAAGGACTTACTAGGGACTGTGCCTTTGACTGTGACTGTGGTCTTTCTTATTCAGATACAATGGTACGTGATGCAATTGCACAGAACGTTTCTGATGTTCGCATAAGGGAGCAAATTTTGAAACTAGTAAATCCCTCCCTTCAACAAGTGATAGACATATTGGATAGACAGGACACACTTGACTGTGCTCAGGAATCTTTTGAAACTTCGCCAGCAGTGTGTAACATTAACCGGCCCGCCGGGCGAGCTGCGCGGCCCGGTCAACTGCCCTCCCGCAAACAAACGCAGCTGCCGCCGCAATCTAAGCCACGTGTGCCGCGCCAGCCCACAAATGCAGTGAAATCATGCCCGCGGTGTGCTACTAGACATTCGCGTGAACATTGCCCGTCACGCCAAGCTATTTGCTTTTGCTGCAATAGGAAAGGACATGTTCAAAGTGTTTGCCAGAAAAAGCTCAGATCAGACAATCACAATCATTCCAGGCCCTTTGCTTCGCGCCGGTCTCGAACCAAGGACACTCAGGCTCGTGGACCTTCGCCCATGGACATTCATGTCGTTAATTCCACTTAGTCCAGTGACACTCTTTCTAACAGTGACTGTGTTCGTCCCACAAAAACTGTGCGTCGACGTCGCCGGAAATCACGTCAATTAGAAAGTGATTCTGTACCAGTGTCTATTCCTATTGCACAAAACAGTCGCTGTTGTCGTCAGCAGGACAATAAACTTTTTGTGGACTTAGACTTTGAAGGCAAAGTGATACCATTCCAGCTCGATACCGGAGCTGCAGTTTCATTGCTCAATCACGACACGCACAAACAACTGGGCGCCCCTCCGTTGCGTGCCGCAAATGTTAAGCTCACTACATATTCCGGACAGACACTTCCTGTGTTAGGACAGTGCACTCTTCTTGCAACATACAAGGGACAAACAAAACTTGTGTCGTTTTACGTTCTTCGTTCTTCTTCTGCAGTGAACTTGTTTCGCTTAGATTTATTTCAGTTGTTTAACATGTCTATTGTAAATCAGATCCTATCAGTCAATCAGACTGTGCCTTCAGACAGTGTTTCTCGCTTATGTGACGAATTTGCAGACATTTTTGCACCGGGCTTAGGTTGCGCTAAAAACTATGAAGCACATTTGGAACTGAAGGTCAACGCGCAACCGAAATTTTTCAGAGCGCGCAATGTTCCCCACGCATTGCGTGATGAGGTCGCAAGAACATTAAACGATCTAGAATCACAGGGTGTAATTGAACGTGTGCAAGCTTTTCTCTGGGCCTCACCCTTAGTAATTTTGCCAAAACCTTCCGGCAAATTGAGACTTTGCGTGGACTTCAAGGCCACAGTGAATCCACAACTAGTGACTGCTACCTTTCCTTTGCCCCGCCCGGAAGATCTTTTCGCTAAACTGTGCCCGGGAAAATATTTTTCGAAGTTGGATCTAGCCGATGCGTACTTGCAAATACCTGTGGACGACGAATCCCAGCGCGTATTGGTGGTTAACACGCATCTTGGACTCTACAGGTTCAAAAGACTGCCGTTCGGGGGTGCATCCGCCCCTGCATTGTTTCAGCAGTATTTACAAACTATTTGTGCGTCGGTCCCTACTGCAGCAAACTATCTGGACGATATAGTGATCTCCGGACAGACAGAAGATCATCTTGCGAACCTACGAACGTTATTTCAGGTCTTGCGACACAATGGTCTTCGCTTGAGGGAGGACAAATGTGTGTTTTTTGCTCGTGACTTACCATACCTGGGCCATGTCATCAATGCCCAAGGCATACATCCGAGTCCAGAGCACCTCCGTGCCATACAAGATTTACCTTCCCCTCGCAGTGTGTTGGGTAAAATTAACTATTATCACAAATATATGCGCAATGCCTCTTCCATTTCAGCTCCGCTTCATCGCTTACGCGGTAAAGGCGTTCCGTTCGTCTGGAAGACGGAATGCGAACGCGCCTTTCGCCAGTTGAAATCGGCGTTGCTTTCTAATACTTGCCTCACGCCTTTCGATCCCCAGAAACCCCTTTTGTTGATGGTAGATGCATCGGATTTCGGGATCGGTGCTGTGCTTGCGCACAAAGTTGGCTCCCATGATCGCCCTATTGCCTTTGCGTCCAAATTGCTCTCGTCTGCGCAAAGAAATTACTCGCAGATAGAGAAAGAAGCTTTGGCTCTCGTGTTTGGTGTTACTAAGTTCCATGATTTCTTGTATGGTCGTCACTTCACCATCATCACAGACCACAAACCTTTGACATCGCTTTTTCATCCGAACAAGCCTGTACCTCCGCGTACAGCCCAGAAATTCATTCGCTGGTCTATTTTCGTCTCGCAGTACCGCTACGATATCTTGTATCGGTCCACTGCTAAGCACGGAAACGCCGATGCGTTGTCCCGTTTGCCGGTTGCTGAGGATAAAGCATTCGATTCTTCCGAACTTGCTTGCCTGTTCATTGATTCGGAAACCGATGAAGTGGTCGAATCGTTTCCGATTGATTTTCGTCGTGTAGCTACAGCCACCGCTGCTGACCCTGTCCTTGCTACTGTTTTGCGTTTTGTTGCTACGCAATGGCCTTTGTCAAAGTCTCGGATTGCGGATCCGTTGGTTCGCCGATTTTTTGCTCACAGGGAGAGACTTTTTGTTCGACGTGGTGTTTTGTTGTTGCGTTCTGATAATGATCAGTCCCGAGTCGTGGTCCCACGTTCGTTACAGTCCTCTGTCTTACGGCTTCTTCACCAAGGACATTGGGGTATAGTGCGAACGAAACAACTTGCTCGTCAGCACTGTACTTGGTTCGGAATCGATGTTGCGATTACGAATATGTGTTCTTCTTGCATGGCGTGTGCTGAACAACAATCCGCACCGCCGCGGAAAGTCTTTGCATGGCCAAAAGCCACTTCCCCTTGGCAACGCTTGCACATTGATTTTGCTGGTCCATTCTGGAATGCTCGATGGTTGGTTCTCGTAGATGCCTTCAGTAATTTTCCTTTTGTTGTCCGGATGTCTTCCACGACGTCCTCCGCCACCATCCAAGCGTTGTCTGCTATCTTTTGCATTGAAGGTCTTCCGCAGACTATTGTTTCCGACAATGGCCCACAGTTTATGTCCGCAGAATTTCAGTCATTCTGCCAGGCCAATGGTATTCAACATCTGACGTCCGCGCCGTTTTCGCCTCAGTCAAACGGTGCCGCTGAACGATTGGTCCGGACTTTCAAGTCACAGATGTTGAAGTTGAAAGAGTCGCATTCTCGGGAGGACGTGTTGTTGCTCTTTTTGTCATCGTATCGCTCTCAGCCCCGAGATGGTCGCTCGCCGGCTGAGTTGCTCCACGGTCGTCCTCATCGAACCTTGATGTCTTTGCTGCATCCGCCGCATCAGGTTCCTGTGCAGCGGCAGACTTCTGCTTTTGCTCCGGGCGACGTTGTATTCTATCGCAACTATCGAGGTTCACGGCGTTGGCTCGCAGGGCGCATTCTTCGCTGCCTCGGCCGCGCGATGTATTTGGTTGTGGGGGCCTCTGGTGAGGTGCGTCGGCATCTCAATCAGCCGCGCCTCTGTCGTCGCACGGGTTCTGCCGCTCCCCGTCTGCTTTCAGCGACGGTGCCGTCCGGTCAGCGCCCTGTGGACCCATCTACTGGCTCGCCTCATCCCCAGGTGTTACCGACGCTGCCTTCCAGATTGCCCCATGGCGACGCGCCGCCGCAGCCGCCGCCGCCGCCGCCGCCGCCGCCTGTTCTCCCGCCGGCCCCGCCCGCATTCGACGCTTCGCTGCAGCCGCCACGCGCCTCCCCGGGTCACGCGCCGCCGCTCGCTTCCCGTGACCAGCTGCCCTCCGCCATGGAACTCCCGCCCGCTCCGGACCACATGATGTCATCGCGCGTCGGCTACCCCGACGCAATGGAGGTCGACCCTTCGGCCCCTCCTGTCTCTTTACGGGCGCATACACCGCATGTTGACGTGCACCCTGGACTAGGTTTCCAGGCGTTTCCTAGCTCCCCTCGGACCGAATAGCCGGGTGCGGGTGGCACAGCCTCGCCTGTTGTTAGGCTCCCCATCTCATCGCATACGTCAACATGGGGTCCTCCCCACGGCGGGCGGAAGCCTTATCTCACGACCGTTCGCCGATTTGCGGGGGAGGAATGTGGTGTCACCGCCAGACACCACACTTGCTAGGTGATAGATTAAATCGGCCGCGGTCCATTTAGTACATGTCGGACCTGCGTGTCGCCACTGTGTAATCGCAGACCTAGCGCCACCACAAGGCAGGTCTCGTGATACGAACAAGCACTTGTCCCAGTTGAACGGACGACCTAGCTAGCGACTAGATGTACGAAGCCTTTCTCTCATTAGCCGAGAGACAGACTAGCCTTCAGCTAAGTTAATGGCTACGAACTAGCAAGGCGCCATTAGCCTTACAGTGATTGTAATTAAAGTCTCCTGTGTATAGTCAAGAGCGATGTACCATGATTGATTAAAGATAAGTATTAATCCAGCTACGTACTTTTCTTCATAGCATTAATTACGTAGCCTGTTCCAGTACTTGACGCCCGTCGGCGTGTGTGTACGCATGCCTTTCCACCGGCTCCTACCAAGTGGCGTAACAGTCTTGTTACGTCACAACACTTAAACCTAACTAACCTAAGGACACCACATACACCCACACCCAAGGCAGGATTCGAGCCGGTGACCGTAGCGGTCGCGCGGTTCCAGACTGAAGCGCCTAGAACCGCTCGGCAATCACGGCCGGCAATACATGTGTAAGGATGATATAACAATAAACATGACTTTTCCATTTATTAATCATTCAGTAAGTCTTACAGTGATCTGATTTCCACCAATTGAGTGCGGCACTCAGTTTGAACTCACTACATTTTGACGCTTCGAGCAGGACAATTTGCATATTAATCATAAATTTACTACCGTATATATTCATGTTAGCACTTGCCTGTAGCGCCACGTTCTAGCATGTCACCAGAAACATGGCGCAAAAATCTTTGTAAGTGTTGCTTTCTCAAAAGGATGCATCGAACGAGATCACATATTCCTGATCAACTGTCTGCTGTGCAACATGCGGCACGCTACCGTCACCCACCACTTTCGCACACAGCTACACGTGGAAATTCCTTAGACATGATTTCAGGTACGTGTTACATGTTGGGCCAAATCTGATCGGAAACGCGAGATGCAAATCGGTTTGCCTAACTGCATCGCAAGAACTTTTGCTTGCCGCACTGCAAACGTTTCCTGTTCGAGAAGAAACTCTTTTGTTTGTGAGAGGCTTAATTTTCGACTGGTTCCCTGTTATACTTACATGGAAGATTCGTTTTGGTTATCCATGGGTGCGGCAGTCTCCACAGTTGTTGTGGTTTCAAGCGGGCAACCTTCTTATCAAGTGCATTCCTCACTTCGTACAGCATCTTGGCGATTTGCGCCAGTATCCCTGCAGTCTTGGCCCCTATGTTATCTCTAATCATTACGATCTGACAATGAATCAATTCATTTACTGATTTGTGCTGTTTTGTATCATCGTGACCATACAGTCAGATGAACTCTGGCTTTGTATAACCTCCAGGCAAGTACTTTGGGGTTTCTCACTAACTATCGAACTATCCTTGATTGACCTGACAGTTTCCAACTCTATCAACTTCCCAGATATCAAATGTATAGAAACCACGCATGCGAACTAGAATTCTACAAAATCCCGTCACAGAAACAAAACAACGAAGACGTCAACATTGGAGCGCAGGCAGAATAATGGAAACACCAAACAGAATACTGACAGAGTAACAAAATACACATTGTATTCATAAACACTAGATAACATCGCTAGATACAGGAGCTGTCGCGGCTTCAGACTCTGAATACCTTTACTTCATCCACAACGCACTCAGCGTTCATACACGTAGTCCGGCCGTGCCCCTGGCATCACACACAGAAAGGTGATTATTTTCCATGTAGTTATGGGAGGTTAATTTTTACCGAGCTGTGTCTAATAGTTTCAAAGTCTTCGCCACATTTCATATTTATTGTCAAACCTAAAATTTATTTTCTAAAATGCTGATACGTAAATCAAATGACAATTAAATCCATAATTTGATTATTGTAGTAAAAAAATCGTCATTATTAAATTTTCTCTACAGTATCAGGCCGACTAAAAAATTTATTTATTATTGGTGGCAGTAGCATTTGCTTTTCTAGCTCTAAATATAAGCAAATCACCTATTTCCTTTCTGCAGTACTGGCCATTTCCTTGTACGTGTGTTTCTCCCTTTATGTGAAAAGCAACTTCAGAGTGTATTCTGGAATAACATAGGCTTTTTGGTTTCAGCATATACTGATCATAAATTATTAAGATAACAGGAAGCACCGTTCTCCATCTATGTGAAAAATTAAGTAGCGAACGTATACGTATAGTTATGTTGGTAGAAAACGAAAGCTTTGTACTATTAGAGGAAACCGACTAAAGCTGTCTTTCACATAAATAGCGAAACGCGTGTTAGAAAATAAATATGAATAAAGGAGTATGGATAAGGTGTCTCGTTTATAAACGAAGGTTTAATATTTTTTCTAGTTTGTGAAAGAAATCCGCTGATGTGTAATAAAAATGTTCAAACGTGTGTGAAATCTTATGGGACTTTACTGCTAAGGTCATCAGTCCCTAAGCTTACACACTACTTAATCTAAATTATCCTAAGGACAAACACACACACCCATGCCCGAGGAAGGACTCGAACCTCCGCCAGGGCGACAGTCCATGACTGCAGCGCCTGAGACCGCTCGGCTAATCCCGCGCGGCTACGCTTTAATACTGTCAAGAAAAATAAACACAGGTAGAAGCATAATGTACAAACGTATTACTTTATTAAATAATAAAACATCTTTTAATTTTTGCCCTCTTATTCTCCAACCACTGAAACTCGTTTATGGCTTACACTTGTGGCATTTCCCCTCACGCAGCTTGAACCACTAAATATAGTTAAGAGTGCTGTGATTTCCGTGTATCGTCAATTCCGAATGACGAGTTTCACCTGTTATTCCACTATGACGTCAGGAAGATACCTAGATCGCGGCCAAAGACCTCGTCGTCCACCCTCGCCACCAGAGACACCAAGTTAGGATACTCTTGAATGACCTGTGAACCATCAAATTAGATTTAGTGTCCAGGAATTTCGTTTCGTATCTTGGAGGATTTCCTCAATGTATCCACACAAAAGGTCACTTTCACTTTCTTCCTCGCATTAACATTGAGCAGCAACCCTACTAAGTACGCAATGCAAACATCTGATAATATCAATGAGCATACTAACAAATAAAAAGGTTGAAATAACATTACTTCGATATTGCACGACCCATACATGTATGTGCTCGTTTACATAATCGTACATATCGAAGGAAGTGATACATCAGACGCATGACAACAATCGCAAGTGAAAACACTGTGGTTGAAAAATCATGATTTGTATCAGATGGTACTCTGTAATTATAATAGATCTCATGTGGGATTATTTAAATACCTTGTATGCATTGAAAGTTTTGCTGCAGTTTGCGCGGTTTTGTATTTTTTTCATGAACAACAGTATGTTTCGCTTCATTTCAAAGCATTTTCAGTGGTCACTATGTTCCCCTTTTCCGCTATGGTTGTGATAGCGTTCCCTTTGTGCATTTTCTCTCTAAACTTTTGCAGAGTTCTTCGTTATCTTCCTTGCTTTGCGTGTGTATGTCTTGTATCATGACGTACTTAATTCATCTGCCTAGTAGCTCCCTCGTTAGACCTTAGTTCATTGTGTTTGTTTGTCTTCTCTGTTCCTGAGACAGCATGCTCTCAGCTTCTATAATATATTTTTCTATTTAATGTTCGTTCACTCTCGTGTTGACGTTATATTTTGAACCTTCCTGCTGTAATTGTGATACTTCACCATTACATTTTGTGTCTGTGAGGTTTATAAGCCGTGGGTAGAACAGATATCCGTTTCTGCTTTTTTGGGGTGTCCGAAGGCGCCTGATTGTCTTTAAGCGTTTTTCTTTTCACACTTGCCTTTGTTTTAATTGTTCTGTGGCATTAAGTTGTGAATGATGGTGAAGAGACATAACTACTACATAAATGTTTGAAACAAAAGTAAACAAACATTGCATAAAAAGCGGTCAAAGAAACTGAGGACATAAGCGCAGTTCAGACAAAGGCACTAATATACAAAGAAGTTAAAAAAAGCATCACTGATACAGAAACATGAGCACATTAAAACAAGAGAGGTAACTGCGGAAGCTAAATATCTTAAAACTCGTAGAGAACAAGTAGAGAAGGAAAACGTAACCAAAACCATGGTGAACAAAGGGGAAGACGGTGGCCTCTGAAGTTGGTTTGAAATAAAGCGAAATGCTTATGATCTAAGTAAGACTAAGTATAACGTCAGTGGCGAAGTGTGGCATTTTTTGTAGAGTAGGCTGAGAATTACGAATTTCGAAAAAAAGAAAAAAAAATCTTAAAACAATCTTGTAAAATACAAACACTGCAAAAATAACTTAGTAACATATTTCTATTCAGACAGAAATCACTACAGAAATTTTTATAAATATTTGTTAAAATATTAAACAGCTATATATTAATGAAACTGTAACGCAGAACAACTCACAATTATATCTTTTTTATAATTTAGTTCTATCCTCCGGACCTATTTCTGAGTATAAACATCGATAACACGGAATATGAACTCCCCTTGTTTGGTTGATGATTTCACAGTTCCCTTCTCTACAACCAAACTCGCCAAGTTTGACAGTCTAAAATTTCTCATTGTGTTGCGAAGGTAGGTTGTAATGCTTTTGTTTGTACTCATGCTTGTTTCACAAGACGCGGTGCCTGCTGGAATTGCAAGAACCAACGATAGTAATTTTAAACACTCATACAAAATGTATTTTAATCCATTGTTTATAATGTGTTTAGGGTGGTCCTGAGGCTGTAGAAGTTTATCCTCACTGCTGTAAACAAACGTAAGTGCTCCTTTCAGTTTTTCACCGTCAAAGAAAGGATATACTTAAAGTAATTTTTCAACATCACTATCGGCAAATTGTTTTGCCTACCTTGGCTTGAGAACTTTTTCTCGTTTATACATTCTGTAAAACCTGTTTCATAAAAGTCATGGAATGTAGTCCTACGTTTACTACTGCTGAGTCAACTATTTCCGATGCTACCACCGAGCGAGGTTGTGCAGTGGATAGCACACTGGACTCGCATTCGGGAGGACAACCCGCGTCCTGCCATTCAGATTTAGGTTTTCCGTGATTCCCTTAAATCGCTTCAGGCAAATGCCGTCATGATTTCTTTGAAAAGGCCGCGGCCGATTTCCTTCCCCATCCTTCCCTACTCCGAGCTTGTGCTCCGTCTCTAATGACCTCGTTGTCGACTAATCTCCTTCTCCTCCTCCTCCTCAAATGCTAGCCTTCTCAATTTCTGAATGCTAGCTTCTGTTTCGTTAAAATTAATTTCAGATACTCCTGCTGAATATAAAAGGCTCTTAACTTCCACTATTGATAACAGAATAATTTCCTCAGATCTCAGTCTTTCGACAGCCTTAATGCAGTTTTCAATTTCGAACTTACACCGTCTTACGTCCACAGTTTTACTTTGCAGGCTGTCAAACAAAATACTTGCATGCTGGAAAACATAATTGCACAGTTGTGGTCGAAAAAGAAAAGTTTGGTGATCCAGTATACAATTTAGCCCAAATTCTTTATGTAAAGAATTATCTTCCCACTTTCCATTGTGTATCACATCATAAAATGTTGCTCTCAGGTCTGTACAGTGAAGAATAATGCGGACTAATGAAAATAACAACGTACTGGAACGGCTAAAATATGCGTGAAATCAGGATGATTTGCCACAAAAATTTTTACTTGCGCGTTTTTTTGCAAGCATAGAGGAGGACTAGGTTCAGTTGATGTCCGTAGCAGCAGAAAAAGAGAACATGCTTGTTTCATAACAGAATGGACACCATAACTTTTCCTTGCCATTGCACTACATCCGTCGTACGTTTGCGATACTATTTTGTTTTTATCAATAGTCCAACTGCTTAACATTTGCAACAAACCAGTGTCTATCCCTTGTGCATTCCGGTCTTGGGATAAGTTATAGAACACCACGAATCTCTCTTGTATTTCTCCTGGGTCGTTAGTTGCAATACGAAAAATTACACTCATTTGACTTCTAATTGAGACATCCGTTGCTTCGTCGACTTTTACTTACATAAAAGGACTATTTTTATCTTCAGTTGAAATTTTTTCTTCAACAATATCCGTAATACGAATACAAGCTATTAATTGATTCTGTGCTTCAGAGGAAGTGTCTTTAAATACTCCACCGGATGCTAAATGATCTTTCATGGATGGTTGTTCTCCTACGAAGATATCCAAAAGTTCTAAACAAAGAGCTAACACTTGCCTCGCTAGGAAGCAGATGGTCGAAATGAGTCTCTTCATTATACTTTTGTTTCGATAAACCTTCTCGTTATCTTTCAAAGCTTCCAGGGGTGTTATTTCTGAAAGAACATGGTCAATTCTTACTGTACCTATCTGACGGTGTCTAACAGCCCCCGTAATATGTGAAATGGAACATTCATGCTTTTTAAATGTATAAAAGAAACTCTGAAGACTCTCTTCGTCTACTTCTTAACTTAAAAAATTCAGTGGCCCTTGTGAGGAAATAAACGCTTCCATTGCAGTTTGAGGTAGTCTGCAATGCGTTACAGGATAATAATTTAAATATCGCACAGTTTACAGTTTCCCTTTCGACAACAAAATGACAGGGCAAATCGACGATGACACATCACGCGTGACAGGGCACAGCGAAATATACTTCATTAATCTGTTAATCAATACAGTTACTTACTACATTTGAACTGCGAAATTCATGTTCCAGGTTTCACAACAAGCACGTCCAGTACTTTTGATATGAAAAATCTACAGTCAAGCTTTGGAACTACCAACGTTTCAAATAAGAAAGCCCCTAAATTTTAGTCTGAGGCACAATGAAAACACATAGGCTATTTCCTACCATCTTGCATCAACATCTCATAGTGAATTCATATTTATTTTCTGTAAATTACGAATCTCTCTTGCTGTCCTCTGTGCTTTAAATAAGCATTTAAATTAGGAGTTAATGGTTTCTCATTCTGCGCAGGTTGCTGTTAGCGTGCTACACGATACGAAGTAGCGCTGTCTGTTACGGAGTAGCTGAATAACTTGTCATTCCGTTTAGGAGTGTATCAATCTGTTGGTGAGAGGCAGAAACAAATCAAGCGACAGCTTTTAAAAGCCGTATCGACGCTCTGGAAACCCCAGTCCGCCACGTCGAAAGAAGGAACGAATTTACTGCGCACGCTCGTAACAAGCACGGAATTCTGAGCTGCTGTAGGTTGCAAAGCCAGAGCAGTGATGCATTACACTTTTTGAAAACATTTACGGGTGTACATGATCAGATCGGATTCAATTCAGTTTAGACGAATTATTTTGGATCTTTTTGAGTAGGTTCAGCGTTACAGTATTAACGGATGCTTCCCCACTGTGTAACATTAGTAATTTGAACATCTGTGACTGCGGAAACGAAGTCTAACAGAAAAAAAGTAGTTTAATACGGGTTAGAAAGTTTTCTGTCGATGATACTGCATATTCGCGGAGGGTGCGCACATTTACACATGAAATGAATGGGCAAATCAACTTCGTTTTTCTCAGTCAGTAACGTACGCTGGCGCCGGCCGTTGTGGCCGTGCGGTTCTAGGCGCTTCAGTCTGGAACCGCGTGACCGCTATGGTCGCAGGTTCGAATCCTGCCTCGGGCATGGACGTGTGTGATGTCCTTAGGTTAGTTAGGTTTAAGTAGTTCTAAGTTCTAGGGGACTGATGACCACAGATGTTAAGCCCCGTAGTGCTCAGAGCCATTTGAACCATTTGGACGTATGTTGGCGGCGTTGTGTTGTTGTTGTCTTCAGTCCTGAGACTGGTTTGATGCAGCTCTCCATGCTACTCTATCGTGTGCAAGCTTCTTCATCTCCCAGTACCTACTGCAACCCACATCCTTCTGAATCTGCTTAGTGTATTCATCTCTTGGTCTCCCTGTATGATTTTTACCCTCCACGCTGCCCTCCAATGCTAAATTGGTGATCCCTTGATGCCTCACAGGGTGTCCTACCAACCGATCCTTTCTTTTAGTCTGATTGTGCCACAAATTCCTCTTCACCCCGATTATATTCAGGTTGGCGCGGTGTGACATACTATTCGCTCAATTATTAAGGCTACCGGAATAGTATAAATTCCGAGTGAATGTAAAACTAAGTTCACTCATAACTGCTAACAAGGACAAGTTGGATCTAGCATTTATTAGGATTTGTGTCACTTGCGAACTCACTTAACGAAGTAAATGGTGCGAAATGTCCTTCAAAGCAACCTTTTGACTTAAATTGAAGTACTGATGACTTCAGTATTCTGAAAGAAGAGAGACATGCTTTCGTTTCAGGCAACAGTGTCAGGATACACTCCCCTATCATAAAACGACCTCGTACCGGCTTTACAGCTCGGATTCCGAAAATACTGGTCATGAGAAGCTCAACTAGAGTTCGTCACATGACATGAAGGACGCCATGGATCAAGTCACTCATGAGGATGCACTATTTCTTAATTTACTAGAGCCGCGCGGGTAGCCGCGCGGTCTGCGCCGTCTTTTAGCGGTCTATGCGGCTCCCCACGTCGGAGGTTCGAGTCCTGCCTCGGGCATGGGTGTGTGTGTTGTCCACAATGTAAGCTCCTTTAAGTTAGATTAAGTCGTGTGTAGGCTTATTGGCAGATGACCTAAGCACTTCAGTCCCATAAAACCTTAACACAAATTTCCAAAAATTAATTTACTAGAAACCTTTGACTCGGTACCATACCAACGCTTATTAATGATCTTATGTGGTATCAAATGACATATATAAATCGACCAAGAGTAATTGGTGAGGAGGAAGCAGCTTATTATATAATACATAGAGTCGTCGACAGTGTAAAAATAGTTTTGGTCGTGCCTCAGGAAAATGTAATACGATTTGTACCGTACATGATGTATATTACAAACCTGACAGCTAATATGCAATATACCCACATAGACGACACAGTTATCTGCCATAAAGTACAATGTGAAAAAGCTAAGCAGTCAGATTCTGATAAGATTATAAAGTGCTGCTATGAGAGGCATCTTGCTTTAAATGTTCAGAAATTTGAAAGTGTGCCTCTTACGAGACGTAACAAACTACGTTCCTTCACTGCAAAAACATGGGTCACAACTCCAATCAGCCAACTCCCACAAATCCTATATAAACTAAATCTCGTCCGAACAGGACTTGAGTGCCTAACGGCACCGACCGACCGCCGTGTCATCATCGACACACAGATTGCGCTGGACACTGATATGAAGGATCACATCGTCAGCCCAACGCAATCCCGGCTGCTGTTAGTTTACGATACCTCAGCCGCTACTTCTCAGTCACGTAGCTCCTCAGTCGACCTCACAAAGGCTGAGTGCATCCCGCTGGCCAACAGTGTGTGAGGGTATTGGTGTGTAGTATCTGTAAGTGGTTGTTCTTTGGAGGGCGACAATGCCCATTGGCGCAGAGAGTCGCAAGGAGAGGCAGTTGATGAGAGGCTGTGGAAGGTGTAGGCTGCGTGAGCCAAAGGCGGTTGCGTAGCGCAGGATTTATCTCTACGTTTAATAGTAGTGACACGCAGTTTGAATAATAATGTGTTTATGTTTGTGCAGTGTGATAAAGGAAATAAATAAAATTATACCGGTTCTTAATGCGACTCCATCAGTTAGTACCGCACCATTGCATTTAACAATGAGCGAAGCCTCGATATACACGGTCAACTACAACAAGAGGATTGTAACATAATAATCATTAATTAACCCACTTAATCTCCAAGGACACGGGAGCTTATAAGCGCTCGGCAGACATGGATGGTCAACCACTCAGGTGACCACTGGGTTTAATTCGGTGGTCTGACGGGAACCGGTGTTGCCACTGTGGCACGGCTGTTGAATGATCACATTACAAGTAAATCAGTTAGTACACTTCGCTTCAGAGGTAACACGCTGAAAAAAATTTCGTCAGCCATAAAGGGGATTGCTGATATCACACAAACTTCGTTCACCTGGAAAACTGAAAATGAAGGAAACTTCTGCATGATGCATCACTGCTAAGTAACAAGTTCGGTGAAACGTGGATTATACATAGAAGAAACTGCTACATTTTAGTGCAGAAGGTAACTGAAAGAAATACTCAACGAAGCTAAAACAAATTGAAAGGGTCCTGTGGTCCCCTTTCATTATCATTTTATTTGCTTCCCAGTTGTACAGAAACCTCTGGCATGCGTGAGTGAATGAATGTGGGTGTGTTTCATTTTGCTATACAGTGGTTTAGTCTGCTGCAGGGAATCAGCGGTAGTCG
Organism: Schistocerca piceifrons; assembly: GCF_021461385.2. NCBI lineage: Eukaryota > Metazoa > Arthropoda > Insecta > Orthoptera > Acrididae > Schistocerca > Schistocerca piceifrons. The sequence continues at coordinate 50,454,944 of NC_060139.1, forward strand.
TACAGAATGGCCATCCCTCGTGGTTTTCAGGTAGGCAAAGAGGTTTGCTCCCCTTGCGTTAAAGTTACCGGTGTTAGGTAGGTGGCGGAAGCCTCATCTCTGGGTTTTCCTGGCCACGGGGTCGCGTGGGAGAAGTTGGAGTGTGTGAGACGGTCAGTCTGCTTCCAGCTCTAGTCCCGAGGTCGGCAACCTGCGGCTCGCATAATTGAATGTGAAGCTGCGGCTCTTTAGTTCCATACGCAGATATTATTTGTTTTATAAGAAAATTCTTTTTTAATCGTTCTGAATCGATTAACGAGGATTAGGCAGCATTGTTCTCGCTTTTCACCGCACCCCTCCCCCGTGACACTCGTCACTGTCGCACCGCGATGAGCTCGTTCTGGGGTTCTGACCGGTCCGTCCGTGCCAGTCGGCGATCACCGCACACGTGATGCGACAACAGAGTGAGACGAACAGTGTTTCGGATCTGAACTATTCATTTTAATAATTCAGTTGTTGGAGAATTATTTATTCTATCAAGGCAAGTATTTTTAATTGGGAAATACCGATGTAAAATGTTTTTTGATAGATTATACTTTAGAGCCCAACTTTTCGTATGCATTTACGTAGGTATATGTTGACATAGTAAATAATTGCAAAACTTGCCATCTGCTGTTTTGGATACCTGAATAATGATTTTAAAAATTCTTTATCACAGCTTCGCCGCAGGCATGGCATCTACCCAAAAAAAAAAAAAAAAAAAAAAAAAGGAAGAGAAAAACTGAAGAAGAGCATCAAGGATTGGAAGGACTCAGATGGGCTTCCAACTTGTCTCATTTTCCACGAAACACTCGCACACAATAAGAAATTAAATTTAGAGAGACACTTCACTACAAAACATACAGTTTGCTAGTAAATATTCAGCAGGCGAAGAACGAAAAAAATCTGTCGACGAGCTCCAGAAACAAGTACAGCAATCAAGTTCCATGTTAAGAAACTGGGCACAATGTACAAGTAATGTTAATCTGGCAACCTTCGTGGTATCACTAGAAATTGCAAAAAAAGGCAAACCATTCACAGAAGGCGAGTATGTCAAAGATTGCTTCATACGTGCATCTGAAGAACTATTTCGTGATTTCAAAAACAAACCAGAAATCTTGAAAGAATCTAAGATAGAATAAGTAAAATATCTTCAAATGTAATAAATTTGCAGGTGGAAGACATTCAACTGGCTTCTGCCTTATCGCTTGCTATCGATGAGGCTTGCGATATAAAATACACTGCACAAGTTGCCCTTTTTGTGAAGGATATGTCTTCCCAAGGTCCGAAAGAAGAACTTCGAGGATTGCTACTGCTCTTGGGACAAACTAGACGGGAAGACATAGTGAGTGTCGTGCAGAAATGCCTCGGCGATAATAAGATCGATTCAAATAAAACTGTTTCATTAGCAACTGATGGAGCCACAAGTATGACAGGAAACAATAAAGGTTTCACTGCATAATACACCAAGAAGCGCTTTTTGCGCAAACATTTTCGGCCGAAATAGTTGAGGTCATGAATTTGGTAATCAAGATTGTTAACAGAATCTTGTCAAAAGCATTCTATCATCGTCAGCTTAAAGAATCCTTAAACGAAATGGAAACTCAGTATTCCGACCTCCTCCTTCACAATAAAGTACCATGGGTATCCAAGGGTAAGGTGTTGAAACGTTTTGCTTTGTGCTTGAATGAAGTAAATATAAACCTCAATGAAAAACGCATTAATCACCCTGAATTAGAGAACACCGAATGGCTGCAAAAATTTTACTTTATGTTAGACATGACGGCGAAATTAAATGAGCTGAATTTAAAACTGTAAGGAAAGCGAAACCTAGCCTATGTTTTGGTAGAAGAATTGGTTCATTTCGAAGAAAGATTAATTATTTTTGCAGAAGATATTCAGGGTGTTAAATTACTTCATTTTCAGTTTCTAAAACAATATTGCGACAAAACCAGTGCAACTGTTGACTCTAGTTACTTCAGCACAGTTATTAACAAACTGAAAGATGAAATTGCTGATAGATCTCAGCAATTCAAAGCCAACAAATCCACTCTAGCGTTCATAGAAAATCCTCTCAACACAAATAGTAACGAAATCCACATTGAGCCATTTGGAGTTGATAGTGGATCTCTAGAGATGCAATTGATCGATTTAAAAAGTAAAGCTTTGGGGAGTGGAAAATTCAGAGTTGAAAAGCAAATTGGAAGAGTTGGAAGTCCAGAAATGTATGCACGCAACGCAACAAAAGTGGACAGCTTTAAAATAAATGCCGTGAGTTGAGGCATTTATATTCGACGCATGGAACAGTCTTCCAGATTGCTACAGTGAGGTGAAGAAGTTGGTATTTGGAGTGCTGACTATCTTCGGATCGACATATTCGTGCGAGCAAGCGTTCTCTTGCATGAATATAATTAAAAGCAAAGTAAGAAGCCAATTAACGCACGAAAATTTAGAGACGTGTTTGAAACTTAAAACAACAAGTTACGAGCCAAATTTATCCAAACTTTCTAAAACCAAGCAAAGCCAACGTCCCATTGAATTTGTTCGCTCTAATGTATGTTATCTTTTCTTTTCATTTTTAAGTAAATGTTACATTGTTTAGAAAAGTTCAAATTTTCTACTTGAATAACCATGCAAAGCCATCGCTCCCACTGAATTTGTTTGCTCAACTGTTTTTATTGAAGTACAAGTTAGTGTTGTAAGTGAATGTTTAATTGTTTTAATATTTTACTTGAATAATAAGTGATTATGTAATAATGCCATATGTATATTATCTAATTTGTTGTGAAAAAACACTACTTATAGTATGTGAATAAATATGTTTTTTTTCTCTTGAATGAATAGATTAGGTTTTTTTCGTCAAAAAACTTTATTTATGCAAGTACTATTTATTGTTGGCAAGAAATATTTTTGTGGCTCTTTAAAAACTTTGAAAATTTGTAAATTGTGATTTCAGACTCTACCGATTCAAAAGGTTGCCGACCCCTGCTCTAGTCTGCTCTAGAGGGCTTGCAGCCGAAGTCTTTTCGAAGAAGGGTGAGTTGACTTAAGCGCGTGGCGCGTTGTCTCATATGAAGAGGGGAGCTTTTAGCTTTTGGTCTCGCGTTTCATCTTATAAAGCTTTATTTTATGGGTCACAGCAAGGAAGGCAAGGCTTTTGCCGACTTTCAGTTTGATTCCTAATGCAGACTTGACTATGATCAGTAAGAAGAACGTAGCACAAAGGTGTTGCATATGTTGAAGCGCCCTCGGTTCAATGTGAATGTTTGTGTCCCTGCAACTGCATGTGTGTGCATCTTTTCCGAATCTTGGTCATTTTTGCTTCTTTGCGAATTTTCTTTCTCTCATTACTTTATGTCCGGTGGAAACCATCCACATGTGTTAATATTAGAGTTTGTTGGCCCTCTGCCATTATCCTTCGTCTATTAAAATGTGTCCTCTGTAAGATGTTAATTGTTCGGGGCTGCGTGGTTTCACGTTACTAAAATTTGGCCACGGTAAGTAGAAAGTATGTCTCCGCAAGCCACGTGGCCACACGAGTCTGTTGTGAAACTCATAGCGTTTCACAAGCGATTGTACTTAGTTACCAGGCAGCAGCAGTCTATAGATGCATTACATCAATGTTTTGAGGCATAAATAATTTAGCCTCCAATCTTATCCAGTGTACCGATGTTAAGTCTCCGTCACCTACGACATTTACCTTGTAGTTTTTCTTGTTAGCCTATTCAAAGTGCACAGGTCCAATAATTACCGTCCTCTTTTTATTTAAAACAATTGCTCTGGAATAGATCTTGTTTTCAGGAATGTTGCTGCAAGCTGCACTTACGGACAGTGTTCGCGCACTCTTTGCTTTATTCAATAATTGATTCACCGGATCAATGCCTGAATCATATTAATAATTACATCCCATTCTTTATCAGTGACTCTACAACGAATGTTCTTTCATGAGTCTTTCTTGTGAATAAATTAAGTAATTTTTCCGACTCAGCGCAACCTCTTATTTGTCGTGTGGCTAGAGTTGGTGGCGCACCAATCTTTTAAGTTGATTTCAATGTCAGACAGCATTTTGTTATTCAAAGTTCACGTGGCTCTTTTAGCCATCAGGTTACATTCAAAGATCGCTTCACGCTTCTTACACATAGCGACCTTTTATTCACTCTACTTACAAAATTACACTCTTTTTTCAAAGATAATAATTACGCGTAAGTCACCGCAATTCATACGGTGGCCTCTGGATGTTACTAAAGGTGGGGAATGGTTTTTATTACACAATTAATTTTACTAGTTTCTCGTTCCCACTGCTAAGCCCACAATTTCACATAACCGCTTCTTCTATCCCTTCCACTACAACGGCATTCCAGTCCCCCAAGATTAACAGTTTTTCATCTATATTCCGTGGTCTTGGGTTAGCACCTTCGTCTAATAATGAAAACTTCCTTGATCGCTGGTTCGAAACCTGCCACCAATTGAGTTTTTAATTTAAAAAATCATCAGCATTGTCGGTCGAACACTTCCGTCGTCAGAAGTCGCCCTCATTCAGGTAACGGTCTCGTGTAAAAGGGCAAAGTAGTGGACAGAGGTTGATGACACTCTTTTGCACTTCGGATAGGAAACTGTCCATCTAGCAGGAAAAATCGGCAATGACCAACACAACGGACGGCATTGCATGCTCTATAGATTGTCCCCATTCTGGCCCAAGTTTGGCACAGGTTTCCTACGGTAAGAGGTTCCATTCCTCCAGCATCTCTGTTATATCTGTTAAATGGTACTCGGTGCACGTGGACGGGCTACAGTACGTTTCCCCTGTGCCCCGTCCGTGTGCTCCATGGGACGAAGTCGGGGAAAGCTCAGGATAGTCCACTCGCCGGATATTCTTCCGACAGCTTCTTCATCTGCGCTGTTCCATGTGGTCGCGCGTTGTCATTCATAAAAATAAACGCGGGACCGAGTGCGTACAGCCCTGAAAAGACGCACATGTCTGGTGTTACAAAAACGTTGACCACAGAGTGTACCGTGGTCAATGATCTGGATGTCATTACAGCCATGCCACGTTATGTCCCTTCACAGCGTAACATCTGGACCATAACGACGACTTAACTGATTATTGGCGCTTAGTAGAGTAGTAATGCAACAGATTACTAAGTACGGTAGAGACAACATTTTCTCGACTCGATGCCTGTAAAATTTAACAAAATGAGTGTTCTGAGGTACGTTGTTATGCTTCTTCACGTTTGCGAAAACATTAATTTCCGGGAGTAATTTTTGTAATTTTAGAAAAATGCTAGACAAAAATTTAATGTCATTATTTAATAATGTGATAAAGAAATACATTAAACTTATTTTACAGGGAGAAAGTCAGGAAAGTGTCCCGAGATTACAACACTCTCCTCTACACTCGCAGAAATTTCTTCCTGAGAAATAATGCCCAGGAAGGGTACCACTTTGTAGGGATTCACGGCTTCTTACTCAGACATAATCATATTTTTCCTCGCGTAAGTCGAGGGTAGGCGAAAAAATCGATAGTCAAGCGCTGAGTGCGTCCAGCGAATGTTATCAGGCAGTCGGTGATTAGTGTGTATGTCGTAATGGCGTAACCGGAGTTGTTGTGTAGAAAATGCCGTACCGGTTGAGTGCATTCCCATAGCCAAGGGCTAACTCTTGGTGAAACGTAAGAATTGTACCGAATGGTGACAAAGTGTCACTTCATGAGACCATTAAAATTAATATTAGGACTGATCTCAAAATTATACGATGAAACCAAGGAGCTCGTAGAGAAACATCCCAAAATATCAGAGAATTTAGACGAGGCTTGACAAAAAAAAGCGAGGCGAAACGTTTCGATGTAAACAAAGAGAGTTGGACGAAATGTTTGCAGGAGTGTGAAGAAAGAAGGAACAAAGACCGTGAAGAAAGAGATGCAGAAGAAATCGGATAAACATAGGGATGATATGTATACTGCGAGAGATGGTGTATTAGAAGAAGCACAGGAAGATATTACGGAAGCTAAAACTGAAATACAAGAAGATGAAACATTTTACAGTCAACAGATTATAAATATCACAGAGATGCTACAAGAGTGCAACATCATTATTACAAAACCAGGAGGTAAAGAAAACGAACCAGCGGGAAATCGAAGGGAAGAAATTGCAACACAGAGGCAGGATGACGGTCACCAAATTTAGCAAGAGATTAAACATCTACAATAAAGTATACAAGAACGGGAGAATAAATATGAAGATACAGATAAGAATAATATTGTAACTCTGACAGGAAGGAAAGGTAGTATCATTGCAGTAATTAATAGTGATAACAGCTTCATTCAGGCTAATACAGGACTGAACTACAAACTGAAAAAGAACTGACCACAATGATATTTATCAAGTGTTTAAAAGGAGTTTTTACAGCATGCTTTATAGATGAATTCAAAGTCCAATTTGCAATGAGAGAGTGGAAGGCAAAGTTTTCATCCAAGGAGTTGGGAAGAAAGAGAAGGGTAATGATTACAATTACTTTGAAGGGGAATTTCTGGAGTAATGCTGATCCAAGACTTAACAAGGTGCTGTACTTGAAGATTTACTTCACTGCAAATCTCTTAACACACGCTGAGCTGACAAAAGTCATCGGATAGCGACATGCACATATACAGATGGCGGTAGTATTGCGTGCACAAGGCATAAAAAATGGTTCAAATGGCTCTGAGCACTATGGGAGTTAACATCTGAGGTCATCAGTCCCCTAGAACTTAGAACTACTTAAACCTAACTAACCTAAGGACATCACACACATTCGTGCCCGAGGCAGGATTCGAACCTGCGACCGTAGCAGTCTCGCGGTTCCAGACTGAAGCGCCTAGAACCGCACGGCCACCGCGGCCGGCGAGGCGTTAAAGGGCGCTACATTGGTGGAACTGTCATGTGTACGAATGCCGTACATTTGCCACGCCGGACTAGCCACACTTGCCCCTTCGGCAGGTAGCTTGAGTACCGATCCCCCAGGTAAGGACGCCCTTCCTCGTACTTCTTGTGTCTGCTTTCAAACAGCCGTCTCCACATCTTACCCGATACCACCAGTATGTAAAGGACCTTCTTCTTCAATATCTTGGCGAAATACAGAGTTTCTTTTCCGAAATCGAAATATTTATAACTTTTGGGAAACGAAAGCAATACCGACAATTATGTCAGTACGTAATTAGTCCTGCCAAGTATAAATATAGATCCCTCTGTCTGTTCGGTAGCTTCCTTTCACGCTTACTGATTGCGATACAAACAGTCAATCGCCATGGGAGCAACAAGAAAGGAACGATGTAAAGAGAATGCGAAGGTACGCTAATCATTTCTTTTTGATCACTGCATTTATGCCTACTTTAATTACTGCACCTGCACGCCCAAAAGACAATAAGGAAAGAAGAAATGGGTATGTGAATGTTTGAAAAGAAGAACGACATGCTCCATATTAATTTATTCTCTAAAATCCGACATCCCTTGCGGCGAAACATTAGTTAATAAGGTGTAGCGGGACAGTGTTCAAAACATGACTGTAAATACGTTCACTAAATAGAGATAAGAGCATCTATGATTGACACGTCATCTAAAGTCGACGTACAATTTCAAAATGTTAGAAATAAGGAAATGAAGTAATACAGAATGCTATGCTTGTAAAGTACGTTGATGTTCTACATTGTTTAGCTCTGGTATTAACAGGGTCACAGAGAAAGCATCCCAGGTTCTGGAGGGAAAAGCCGTAATTGTAATTATCTGCACTACTACATAAACAAGAAGGACAACTTAAGGAAAAATAATGTAATGTGTGTTCAAGCTCACAATCGACACCGAAGCAGGTAGTTCTTGTGACTTGTGTATTGGCAGAGGTTTTATTCGACAACTGGAATAAATTAATAACTGGCTCCTTTTACTAACCCCCTGTCTCAGATGAAACAGTTGCTGAACAGTTCAAAGAATCCTTGAGTCTCGTCACAAATAGGTATCCTATTCGTACAATTATAGTTGCCAGTGACTTCAATCTGCCTTCCGTATGTTGACAAAAATACATTTTCAGACCCTATTGTAGATAGAAAATAACTCCCGTAATTATTCTAAATGCTATTTTTAAAATTATTTTGAACGATTAGTTCGCGAGGCCATTCAGATTGTAAATGGTTACGAAAACACACTTGACCTCTTAGCCACAAATAATCCTGAGCATCACGACGGATACAGAGATTAGTGAACACACAGTCATAGCGAGGCTCAATTCCGTAACAAAGGAATTCACCAAAACTAAACTCGAAATATATCTGTTTACAAAATCAGCAAAAAATTCGGTTTGAAGTTTTTCTAACCAGTCTCCAATCCTTCGAAACTATGTAAGTGAAGATCACATGTGGGTTAAGTTCAAAGAAATAGTATCAACAACACTTGAGAGATTCATACCAAATAAATTATTAAGATACGGAACTGATCCCCCATGGTACACAAAACAAGACAGAAAGCGGCTGCAGGAGCACCGAAAAAGGCACGTATAATTCAGACGAATGCAAAATCTCCAAGATTGGCAAAGTTTTACTGAGGCTCGAAATTTGGTGCGCATTTCAAAGCGAGATGCATTTAATAGTTTCCACAACGAAACTCTCTATAGAGATGTGGGGGAAAATCCAAAGAGACTCTGGTCCTATGTTAAGTTGCAAGATAACTCGTGTTGGAGGGAGAAAGAAGTGTGAATTTTATCTAGATTCTATAAATGAAATGCAAGGAGTGCTATTCAACATATAAGTGGTTTATTCCGTGAAACTGCATTAAACGGCACATGCAATAATTATTGAAATTTTATCAAATTCACTTAACAATCACTCACAAATTAATCAAATAATGATAAACAAAAATACAAAATTTGGGTCGCCAGATACTGTAGAAAGTATCAAGTAAAAAAACTACAATTAGAATTGAATTGGCACCAAGAGCTCAGAACAAGTGAATTATATAAGGTGCCTGCCCTGGTATTTGCCCTTTAACATGAGCATTGTATGACTTCATTCTAATTTAACATATAAATAAATTACTCGAAACGGGTTGACCTGGTGTAATAAATGCGGAAGGAATAAAAGAAAATAAAAAAAAAAAACAACAGCTGAACATATGACTCTCTTAACGGGCAAACGGTGAGTACTGTGCCTGGCGTCTTTATGAGCATCTAACACATTGCAAAGAAATTGAAGAAAGCGAAAGAAGAATGCGCAGCTAGGAAGGCGGGCGTTTTGTGTATTACCATGTTCTTAGCGTGGTTGGCGTGGCGGTGGAGTCGGGAGATTGCGTGCGGCTTCATCAAGATTCTTCCGGCGTCGTAGTTGATAGCGTCTAACATGCCCTGCGTTGAAAATAGTGACCGAAACCTGCTACTGGAAGTTATCATTACTGGACGACGGTATGCGTCCATCTGCAAATGCAAACCTGCGTGAAACTGCATTAAACAAAGGTCAAAATTGTTGTAACAGTACTACCGTCATCGGATATGTAGTAAATCAAAATGATCCTGAGTTAAGCTCTTGATAACGCGCACAGTGAGTGCAACTCGCCTACTTGGATCTAACAGACTTTGCTTTCTACGCAGTTTGCGACAAATGCAAAGTGCATTGTCTCATGACAGACGATATGAGAATGGTTGCGACTTACCGGAAGCAGTCCAGAGTGAACTCCTGCCTCCTCAGAAGCAAAATTCGGAATGCCAAATACTAGTGCTCTCCTCACACCTGGAGAGAGAGAGAGCCGCTCCCCTCCAGCGTCTTGTGTCCGCCCTTCCGCAAATTACGTAGCTCGTACTATTTGTCAAACCGAACATGAGATTCTTGCCAATGATGAGGTCCGTTTCAAAATTTCCTCCCTCCTTGCCGTCGCATTCTGCGAGGAATAGAGAGCGATACCCTGTGTGTACAGAGTACACAAATAAACCAAGACTTCTCCCTTTGAGTATTGCCGCTACGTTCCCAGGTGTTCTGCTGGCGGACAACGGCCAAAATTCCCCGGGCCACTTGAGATTCTTGGACACCCAAGTCGTGTTGTTGCTATTCAACTCGCCGCTCTGTCCGCATTGCCTAGAATCGTGACAAGCTGTTTTTCGCTCTATGTTCATAGTTTCCGCTGCCTCGGGTACACGCGCAAATGTCCACGGCTTCCCTTGGCAGCGTGTTGATGTATGCAGCGTGTTCGCCTGTCGCTCATCTTCTGGGGGGCTGCCCTCTGTGAAGCGTGTCGACATAGGCGCCCGACCGCCGCTCTGCCTGTGTCCACCTGGTCGCCGCGCTTCCCAGCTAGGAACGCATCAGAAGAATTCCTTCCATGCACAAAGTGTACCAAGTTTGCCAAGGGAAGAATCAAAGCCCTTTACCGACGCTTACGGACGCAATAATTCACCTCCATCACACTTCATATATTGCAATAAACTAATGACTGATTTTTAAAGCAATTATCTCCTTTAATTATAAACATGAAAAGCTTTGACACTTTTGAAAGTAAACCAGCGGAGAGGCTCGGTAAGTACCTTTACTGCGTCACAGCGACGCTAAAGCTACTGATGACAGTGTCACTAAAGTGAAGTTACTAAATGCAGTTGCAGGGGTCGGGTGGCAGGTGAGGGAGGAGAAGGGGGAGACAAGGGACCCAACCCTTCGGAGCAGGTAAAATCGTGGCAGATGTCCGGCGTGGCAAATGTCCGGCGTGACAAATGTCCGCACACCATTTGTACTCAGGTGATTTTTGTGAAAATGTTTCCGAAAGCGTAGTTGGAGCTGGACGCATGGGACAGTCCGTTTCGGATATCATTAATGAATTCAGTATTTCGAGATCCACAGCGTCAAGAGTATGCCGAGAGTAGCGAATTTCAGGCAATAGCTCTCACCACGGACAACGCAGTGGTCGAACGCCTTCACGTAAGAACCTAGAGCATCGGTGTTGGCATAGACTTGTCAGTGCGAACAGACAAGTGACTCTGCATTAAATAACCGTATAAATCAATGTGAGAAGTATGACGAACATACCCGTTAGGATAGTGCGGCAAAATTTGGTGTTAACGGACTATGGCAACACACAACAGACGCGAGTGCCTTTGCTGACAGCACGATATCGCCTGCAGTGTCTCTCCTGGGCTCGTGACCATATCGGTTGGACCCTAGACGACTGGAAAATATTGGCCTGGTCAGATGAGTCCCAATTTCAGTTGGTAAGAGTTGATGGTAGGAATCGAGTGTGCCGCAGACCCCACGAAGTCATGGACCCAAGTTGTCAGCAGGGCACTGTGGAAGCTGGTGGTGTCTCCATAATCATGTGGTCTGTGTTTGCTTGGAATGGACTGGGTCCTCTGGTACAAATGAACCGATGATTGACTTGAATTAGTTATGTCTGGTTACAAGGATACCATTTGCAGCCATTCTTGTACTTCATGTTCCAAAATAACTATGGAATGCGTGTGGATGACCATGCGCCATGTCACTAGGCAACAATTGCTCGCGATTGGTTTTAAGAACAAACATTCTGAACAACTCGAGCGGATGACCTGGCCACCCAGATCGCACGATGTGAATCCCTAAGAACATTTATCGGACGTAATGGAGGGGTCAGTTTCAGCACAAAATCCTGCGCCGGCAACACTTCCGCAATTATGGACGGCTATAGAGGCAGCATGGCCCAGTACTACTGCAGGGGACTTCCAACTTAATGAGTCCATGCGACGTCGAGCTGCTGCAGTATGCCGAGCGACATGATGTCCGACTCGATATTTAGAGGTATCCCACGACTTCTCCCTTCAGTGCATCTAGACGTAACCCAGAGGATGGAGTAGAATCAGAGAAAGCTTACGAAACCAGCAACTCTTTTGTTAGTATACCAATTGGCCAAAGTTGTGCTTCCAGCTGGGGGAAACCTTACTTCTCGTTTAAAGTTTCATCCGTCACCCATCTTTCCTGTCTGTAGGTATAGAAAATTGTAGAAATTATTAAGGGGATTGAGCAGTGGTTGTCCAAGTATTTCAGTCAGGAATCGTTTAGTAATGCAACAACTCTTTTTTTCGTATACCAGCTAGTGATAGGTATGGTCTGAGCTGGGTGAAACTTTACTTCTTGTTTCAAGTTTCATTGCTTTCTCAGCTTTCCTATCTCTGCATAAAGAAAAGTGTAGAAATTATTAATTAGATTAAGCAGTGCTAGTCCAAATATTTCAGTCGGGAACCATTTAGTAAGACTCGTCACATATGCATCTTAATAGTACGAAGTTGAAGTCACTATAATAGTTGTAATATCCCACAAACCATATTTTACGTAAGCGTTAAAAGTCAAAACGACACAAAGACTAGTGGCGAAAGAACAGACGTGAGTGCCAGATCTGAGAAAAACATCTATCAAAATAGTGAGTGAATTTCCTTAGTATCAGTAAAGAAAAATGTTCAAATGCGTGTGAAGTCCTAAGTCCCTAGACTTACGCACTACACAAACTAACTTATGATAAGAACAACAACACACACACCCATGCCCGAGGGAGGACTCGTGCGTGACCTGACGCCTCAAACCTCGCGGCCACTCCGCGCGGCTATCAGTAGAGAAATCAGTATAATTTTGTAGATTTGTGTCATGAGTCATGAGAGAGCAGAAGAACTGTAGAGACCTGGATGGAGATACAGGCAGATGATTGTGAGAAATAGAAAAACACGTAAAATGACATACAGATGAAGAGTTAACACTTTAGATTAATAATACAAAGTATATGGATAACTGATTTAATTAGGTCAATTTTGTGCAGAGAAGTTCTGAAGCAATGAGCGGCTGTTGGGTATTCATTGATGTGAATGGGGTTGATTAGTGTAAGCTGAATAAGTAAATACTTGAAGTTAAAATGATACTGGGCTGAATATGGGTAATGGAGGTTTTTGTGAAATGAAAGATGTTTGGTGTATGAAGTATTGTAGGAGCTAATATTTGAATAATGTCTTTTATTTTACACAAGTCATTCTATTTTTATCAGTATGCATTTATGTATAGGTAATGATGAGAGAAGTATGATGATAACAAGCAAAGTGTTACTCATGAACGGCAAAGAATAATGATTCACTAATCTGGTTACCCATCGAGGTTGGCACTGTATGTATTTGCGCCGCGCTTCGGAAGTGGAATTCCTGCACTATTTAACTCATAATGAATACCAGCTCTTCAGATTTTGAATCATATGTCGACTGAAAGAGGATATATTCTATCAATACTGTTGGCAATGATAGTAAATATTTTACCACAGCAAGTCTCGTATTACATGACTAAACTCACCGTTTCTTCTGAGATTTCTTTCTGCGCAGTCACGTTAGATACAACTGTGTGTAATTTTGTAAGAGATGATTAAAGTACTATCTTAACGTCTACATTTTTGACTGATGTAATAGCAACTAAGGAACTGTCTAGTAGCTGTCTAAAGTGATGTAGAAAAATTATGTTTTGTCTAATAGGGACAGTTTGCTAGAAGTATGAACGCAATAGTTATTAATTTGTAATGTTTCATCTCTGTGAGCTCAATAGTGATGGTAGCATGGCCAGCAAAAGCTCTTCTGACAGGCAGCTGAGTTAAATGAGTGTTTATGCGCTGTGCTGCAAAAATGGTAACCACCGACAGTTGCGTGTTTGGTGGTCAACATAAACAATTTAGAGAAAATATTCTTTGAATTAAATTAAAATAAAACTTTGAAAGTATTTAACTTTTTCATTTAGAATTTTAGGATGATATTTTTGCAGAGGCAGATCACTATTGGATTCAGAGGGAATTTATCCTTGATACATCGTAATTTTTACTGACTGCTCTCAAATATAATGCTCCTTGTTTTCTTTTTTGTAACGCTTAACAAATTTGCTATTCTCTTTCTCGCAAGTGACTCCAAAGAATTCTTTTAGTGAGCGAATGTATTTCAGATCCACGTTCCGCTACCTTCTTTTTAATAGAAAAAAGTTTAGCTAAGCGCAAGTATGCATGACGAGATACATTTTTTACAGGCAGTGAGTGGGTAGTATTGTTGTTTTAATGGCGTAATGAGCGTGTTTGTGATGAAAATCTGATTCTAACAGTGTAAGGCACTATCGCCATGGGTTCGACCTTAGTGAAACATAAGAATTATACACAGTGGTAAGTGTTGTTACCAATAAGTGATTGTAAGCACAACTTATTGATACTAGGCGTTTACGTCTGCCGCGTTGATCAGTGGACTACACTGTGGAAAGGGCGTGCAGATTATTATAATGGCGTCTGACGATATTTTTACTTATTGGATCTGTGTTGAAATCAGACGTGAATAGATGTGACGGAAAAGATAGTGACTGTCCTTTACTTTGTTTACAACGACATTTCGTTTAGTAATCCTCTTCACTGCAGACACACTATTCATTGAATACAGTATTACTGAGAACACAAAATCTGAGTAAAACAACCCCATTTGCAGTTACAACCGATAAGCTGTTATGGATTAGGTAACGGACAATAACTAAAAGATCAGGCTGCTAGACCACTGGATCACCAACGGTCACAAAGTCAATAGAGGGTTTTTATAGTTAACGTTTTTAGTGAGGAATTCTCTCATATCGTGTACAAGACCGCTTATTATTTACCCCCTTATTTTACCTGTCATAGGTTAATTTCAGTGCAGCTCAATTCCGTCACTTCCTTTACTACGTGGGCGCCAGTTCTGATGTGAAGTTTTTGGCTACTTTCATTTGTGCTAGTATTCATTAGTCTCGCGTGTCTTTGGTTTATTTTCAGCTCATATTCCGTCCTCAGTACCCTCTTTATTCCGTACTGTACTCAGCTAATTTTACCGTTGAAATATTTTCCCTAAGAATTTTAATTCCACTCCTCTGCTTTCCTTTCATTTTTAAACAGTAGGGGATAAAGACTGTTCCGTCGACTTACATCCGTTTTAGTCCGTGTACTTCATTCTTGGTCTCCCATTCCTCTACTGTTCTTGCTTCATATTGTATGTAATCCGCGATTTATAATTTGTACCTGTTTCTTCTGAAATATCAAATAACCTGCACAATTTCACGTTACCTGTCGTTTTTTCAAGGTCGACAAACCGTATGAAGGTGTCTTCAATTTACTTAAGTCTTGCTACCACAGTGAAATAACACGTCAGATCTGCCTCTATGGTGACTTTTTTTCATGCTCTTATGCTCTTTATATTGTTCTTAGCAGAAAGTAGGTTGCATAAGCTGTTACGCTAATGTTCAGAAGTTACTGTATTTATCTGCTTAATATTTTTTCTCTTCTTATAGATTCTATAAAGTAACTTGAATAATAATCGTTTTGCACGCTGTTACCCCAAAGATTCTAAAAATTTCGAAGGACTATTTTGAACGACCTTTGCTTTGCTTTATCGCTAGACACTCGTTCCCCTATGCCTTCCAGATCTGCATCGATGTCTTTTCTCG
The DNA here is from genome assembly GCF_021461385.2 of Schistocerca piceifrons. Taxonomy (NCBI): domain Eukaryota; kingdom Metazoa; phylum Arthropoda; class Insecta; order Orthoptera; family Acrididae; genus Schistocerca; species Schistocerca piceifrons. The sequence continues at coordinate 50,470,401 of NC_060139.1, forward strand.
TTACGGCAGGAGACAGTGACGCCCCATCGTGCAAACCGTCACTCCACCCATCCGCCCCGTCTTATATTTCTGTATCCAACTACTCCGATGTCCGTTTTAGAGATGTGCATTCTTCTTTAACTGATCTGAGTTGCATATTGTCTGACATTCACTACCTAAATATCCACATCACAGAGCATCAAACCCAACTCGTCTTTACTGTCTTTTAGTACCCCACTACTTTACAGATTCATTCTCCCTGACGATTCTACTTCTAAACCCTTCAGCATTACCAAATTGTGGCTAAGTGTGTACATGCTTGTTGGTACGCCCTACAAACGTGTTACGTGCTTTCCGAATCTTTGTGTGGCCATGCAATCCAGCTAAAATTTTCCCATGTCCCCTAGCGTATCCTAGGTACACCTCTCACTCTCGCAATTCTTAAACGATGTATGTGCTATTACATCGAGAAATTTATTGCAGAATAAACGCTGCCATTCTCGTCTCTTATTGCTACTGCGGTGCCCGTATTCTCTCGTAATCTTCTGTGGTATAACTTCCCCTACCATAGTGTTCAAATCTGCAGTAAACATTAGATAACTATCACGCTTTACATAGTGTAAGGGGTTCATTAGAGGTCCATTATTATTCGCTAGCGCAATTGATTAGATGTAATTTCTATGGATTGCTCACGCGCAGACTGCGATATGGAATATCTGTGCTACAACAGAATCGCAGATCAGAGCAGTGTTGGCAGTAATTCGAGTTTAGTAGCTCGCAGAGAGCAGTCGTGTTTTTTGTTGCTCGCACAGAGCACTTGAGATCTGGAGTTCGGACAGGGCGGTGCAACGGTTCACTTGTGCTGGGCCGGTCGTGCAGAACGATGGTGGTGCCTGAGCGATGTGGTACAAGGTAAAGAAATATATATTATTGTTCTCTGTTGCCGCGCGCATATATTGCCACAACTGATTTAACCACAATTCTATTATTAAACTCCCATGTAATTCCTTGCAGAAATGTTTCAATAATAACTTTTGCTCTGAAGAAAACTTTTGCCAGTCATTTATCTGAGTTTAAAGGTTTTACGAATTTTTCCTGTGCATACTCATGATGATTAAGCAAAAGAGAATCAGTTGTTTACCTACAAATGAAAATCTAGTGGCCAGCATTGCAATGGGCTGTGCCAAAAATTTCTGATAGAAGCAGATATATAGAAAGAGTTATCTGGCGACATAATTGTGAGGTCAGAATTTTTCAGTTCATTCAGGATGATTTCACAGGACCATGACGCAGTGTTGCTGACGTCAAAACTTATTAATTTCGATATGCAGTTAGTTTTTAATGGAAGGTCACATTAAAACATGAAATTTTATTATTGGAAAGAAATTTTTCTATTGGGAACTTAAATGAGATTTTTTTCTGTTTTGAGGTTACACTAAATGTGAATATTATAATTGTATTTCTTTTGGGAGGTTACGATAGGCCTACTATGTTTTCCGTTGAATGCACTCTTATACGCTGTTTGATCTCATCATCTTCTGCCTATGACGTTGACACGTACAACTAAACTACTGCTGCGGGTGTTGGTTTGAATAATCTTATTACTGAAGTGATAACAATAACTCATTATTTGACCTATCATCGTATTCATGTGAGTCTTACTCGTGATGTACTGTCTCTTGCTACTGTTTTTATTACTCTATATTTGTTGAACTAGACATCCTTATCTTCTCTCCGTTGCACTTCACGTTCTCTCACTTTATGTAGATGCAGTATTTGCACTCATCTTTAAGATTTTGTTGTTTTCCCACCAGATTGAAATTTCCGACACACCACGGTTTGACTCTTACAATGTGAGTTTACCTGGGAGAGGGACGTGTGTTCTCCGACTGGCACGGGCACCGTTAGCAGCAGGAACAGGTGGCCGTATATCATCGCCTCCAGCTCCGTGGCCTCCTCCCCGAAGAAGTAGGGGGCGCCGGCCAGTTCCGTCGACAGCGTGCTACACACGTCGTCCACCTGTCTGGCCGCATCAGAGTGTATGTAGAAATCAACACAAAATTTAATTCTATATAACTCTGCACCAAACTTAACTACTCCTGTTGCACGATCGGTTAAAAATCGATATATGGCATACAGGCCAGTTTGTGGTTTGTTTTTAAATCATTTTCACATACCGTTTTAAATACACAGGTGTATAATTGGTGTACTACGAATGTAACACATAAAAGAATCGCCATAACAACAAAGCAGAGCATACAGATAAACTGGTCGCACTGCCAACACCAACTTTGACAAGCACACATGATCATCAAGAATATTTTGCAACCTTCCTTAACCGCCTGCATGCTATTTTTGTGCATGGACTTGAACTGTTCAAGCTGCGTGAACTTTGATCGATTTTCACATGATCTTGTGCAAGCGTAACGTTATGAATGTACGTGAGCGTGTGTACCGACAATGTGCAGGGTTGTCGAGCGACATAAGTCAACCAGTCGCAAACTGTTGGGTATGTTTATCTGAATACATGGAAACTAGTCTTCTTTGAGCAGCATTAACTCCAAAGCTTGTCTCGGTGAGGCAAAGAACGATGTTACATGTGCTACTTTTCTTTGCAATTACAAAACAATAAGCGTTGCCGCAGACATAAAGGTCCCTATTAAAACTGAGGTAAATGCTCCTCTAATAAAATACTAGAGGAGAAAAGAGAAAAAATAGAAGGCATTTATTAATACTGTGCAGGAAGAGGTGGAGTACACAAGTCCATACAGATGTGAATAGATGCGCATTTAATATCTTCATAGCACTTTGGGGCACGAGAGAAATTAATGTAGGTTAATTCTTACAGAGAAGAAAACATCAACCAGCCACTATTAATACTGCCATTTATTTAGGTAAATAGCGCCGTTACCGGTTTCGAACTGACAAGTTCATCATCAGACGGCTGTTCATATGATTTTAAAGATACACATTACATTATCGTCCGTTTTCGATTTTTATTGTTCCACTGTGACATGTATTTTGGTCTGTCACGGTGGAATAATAAAAATCGAAAACCGACGATAATGTAAAGTGTGTCTTTAAAATCATGTGAACAGCCGTCTGATGATGAACTTGCCAGTTCGAAACCGGTAACGGCGCTATTTACCTAAATAAATAGCAGTAGTAATAGTGGCTGGTTGCTGTTTTCTTCTCTGTAAGAATTAACCTACATTAATTTACACAGCCACGATCTCACCATGTCAGTTTTAGACAAAATAGCACGAGAGAAATTGCTAATTTCTCTCATACTTTCGTATGGCTTGTATGACTTTAAGACTTAGTTGAAAGTATTGCTACTAACAGGAAGTTCAAAAGTGTTCCTCTTTCTTCCAGAAGAAGCTGTACTAATTTTGAGCCTGTAAGAGAATAAATTAATGTAGAAATGCATTTTTCGTTTTAAACCCTCATATAATGCTGTCTCTTTCTTTTTTATCACGTCACAGTAACAAAGTTGATCAAAATTAGTCGTATTCCGAACTCCATATATTCAAAGCACAAACCGATGCTTGTATAGGCACGCTTAAATTGTGTAGAGGATACGGGGATTGGTCCATGCACGCACAAAACACTTGATCATCCTTGTAAGGCTTGCAGATACATATGTACACACATAAACTAAGCAGGGCAATAACTGTTGCCGTAGGTCTCAACCGTTGCTGTTATGTTCTTCAGTCCGAAGACTGGTTTGGTGCAGCTCTCCATGCTACTCTATCCTGCGCAAGCCTCCTCATCTCCGACTAACTACTACGACCTACATACTTCCCCATCTGCTTACTCTATTCATCTCTTGGTCTCCCTCTACGATTTTTAGCCCACACGCTTCCCTTAAGTACTAAATTTCTAATCCCTTTATGTCTCAGAATGTGTCCTGCCAAACGATCCCTCTTTTTGGTCAGGATGCACCGTAAATTTCTCTTCTCTTCAATTTTATTCAGTACTTCCTCATTAGTTATGTGATCTACTCATCTAATCTTCAGCATTCTTCTGTAGCACCACATTTCAGAAGCTTCTGTTCTCCTTTTGCCTCAACTTTTTATCGTCCATGTTTCACTTCCACACGTGGCTACACTCCATACAAAAACTTTCAGAAAGAACTTCCAGACACTTAAATCTATACTCAACGTTAACAAATGTCTCTCCTTCAGAAGCGCTTTTCTTGCCATTGCCAGTCTGCATTTAAAAATCATCCCTACTTCAACCATCATGAATTACTTTGCTCCCCAAATAGCAAAACTCCTTTACTACTTTAAGTGTCTCATTTCCTAATCTAATTACCTCAGCATCATCTGATTTAATTCGCCTACATTCCATTATCCTCGTTCCGCTTTTGTTGACGTTGATGATCTTATATCCCACGTTCAAGATACTGTCCATTCCGTTCAACTGCTCTTACAACCCTTTATTTGTCTCTGTCAAAATTGTAATATCATCGGTGAACTTCAGTGTTATTATACCTTCTGCCTGGACTTTAATTCCTCCTCCAAATTTGTCTTTGTGAGCTGTACTGCTTGCTCAATATACAGCTTCTATAACATGGGGGATAGGCTACAGCGCTGTCTCACTCTCTTTCCAACCACTGCTTCCCTTTCGTGCCTCTAAACTCTTGTTACTGGCCTCTGTTTGCTCCACAAATTGTACATAGCCTTTTTATATCTGTATACTACCCCTGCCACGTTCAGAATTTGAAAGAGAGTATTCCAGTCACCATTGTTAAAACCTTTCTATAAGTCTACAAATGATACAAACGTAGGTTTGCCTCTCCTTAACCTCTCTTCTATAGGAAGTCGTAGGGTCAGTATTGCCACACGTCTCCTACATTTCTACAGAATCCAAACTGATTTTCCCCCAGGTCCACTTCCACGAGTTTTTCCGTTCTTCTGTAAGGAATTCGTGTTAGTTATTGCAGGCATAACTTATTAAAGTGATAGTTCGGTAATTTTCACACCTGTCAGCCTCTGCTTCCTTCGGAACTGGGATTATTATATTCTTCTTGAAGTATGAGGCTATTTCGCCTGTCTTGTACGTCTTGCTCATCAGATGGAAGAGTTTTGTCATGGTTGGCTCTCCCAATGGAATGTTGTCTACTCTGGGGGCCTTGTTTCGACTCAGGTCTTTCAGAGTTTTGTCAAATTTTTCAAGCAGTATCATTTCTCCCTTCTAATCTTCCTCAACGTCCTCTTCCATTTCCATAATATTGCCCTCAAGTGCATCTCCCTTGTATAGACCCTCTACATACTTCTTCCCTTATTTGCTTAGAACTGGTTTTCCATTTGAGCTCTTGATATTCATACAGGTGGTTCTATTTCCTCCAAAGGTCCCTTTAATTTTCCTTTAGGCAATGTTCGTCTTACCCCAAGTAATATATGTTTCTACAAACTTACATTCCTGCTTAGCCATGTTACACCTCATGTCAATCTCATTTTTAGACTTTATATTCACTTTCGCCTGCTTCATATACTGCATTTTTATATTTTCTCCTTTCATCGATTAAATTCAATATCTTTTGTGTTACCTAAGGATTTTTCATTGTCCTCGTCTTTTTACCCACTTGATCCTCTGCTGCCTTCACTATTTCACCCCTCAAAGCTACCCACTCTGCTTCTACATTTCTTTCCACATCACTGCCCCTAAACAATTCATTCGGTTTCTATCTCCTTAAATTTCTATCTTTTGGCAGTTTCTTCAGTTTTAGTCTGCAGTTCATAGCCAATAAATTGTTGTCAGACTCCACATCTGCCCTTGAAATGTCTTACAATTTAAAATCTAGTTCCTAAATCTTTGTCTAACCATTATATAATCTATCTGATACCTTCTAGTACCTCCAGGCTTCTTCCATGTATACAACCTTCTCTTATGATTCTTAAAGCAATGTTAGGTATGATTTAATTACGCTCTGTGCAAAATTTCTTCCAGGCAGCTTCCTCTTTCATTCCTTACCCTCAGTCCATATTCACAAACTACTTTTCCTTCTCTTCCTTTTCCTACTATCGAAGTCCAGTCCCCCTTGGCTATACAGTTTTCGGCTCCCTTAACTATCGGAATAATTTCTTTTTTCTCATCATACATTTCGTCAGTCTCCTTGTCTGTGGAGCTAGTTGGCATATAAACTTGTATTACTGTGATGGGTATGGACTTCGTGTCAGTTTTGGCTACAATAATGCGTTCACTATGCTGTTTGTAGTAGATTTCCCGCGCTCCTATTTTTTTATTCATTACTAAATCTACTCCTGCATTAACCATATAATTTACTATTTATAACCCTGTATTTACGTGACCAAATGTCTTGTTCCTCCTGTCACTAATTCCCACTATATCCATCTTCAAACTATCCGTTTCCATTTTTAAATTTTCTACCTACCTACCCGAATTAAGGGGTCTGATCCGTAGAGCACCAGTTTTGTTTCTCCTTACGACGACGTCCCCCTGAGTACTCCCCTCCAGGAGATCCGAATGGGGAACTATTTTACCTCCAGGATATTTTACCCAAGAGGATGACATCGTCATTTAACCATATCGTAGAGCTGCATGCTCTCGGAAAAAATTAAGGCTGTAGTTTCCCCTTGCTTTCAGCCGTTCACTGTACCAGCAGAGCAAGGCCGTTTTGGTTGGTGTTACAAGGTCAGATCAGGCAATCATTGAGACTGTTGCCCCTGCAACTACTGAAAAGGCTGCTGCCCCTCTTCAGGAACCACGCGTCTGTCTGGCCTCTCAACAGATACCCCTCCGTTGTGGTTGCACCTGCGGTACGGCTATCTGTATCGCAGAGGCACCCAATCCTCCTCACCAACAGCAAGGTCCATGGTTCATGGGAGAGAAAGTTTAAATTAGATCTATAAAAATACAGCAACCCACTCTAATACGGTTCATACAGGTTGTCCCAGAAGGAATGGTCCATATTAAGGGATATGACACGAACGCTCGTTTGAAGTACACTACTTCATGTGCACATATGGCCTGTTCCAAAAGGTATCCGAGATAGAAAACATTTATATGTAATAGAAGTGGATTCAAAACTGAACCCTGTCGAACTCCGTTTGTGACTTATCCCAAATACAATTAACTGATCACCGAGGCAGCCAGATATTAAGCCATTAGATTTTTGATTATGGAGTTGGATGAAGTCTGACTGGTACGAACAAAAGATGAACACGCGAGATGAACTGCTTGGTCGCATCATGGAAACTGCTTCCCTCATTAGAGTATGTGCAGAGGCACTCAGATATTAAACACAACACGCTCTCTCAAGAGCGTACTGGATTTGACGGGGGGGTTTTCGAACATTTATTGTAAACTGTGCAACAGCCGTTAACATGATATATATGGTGACGGTAAATGGGTTAAAAATACGTATTTTTCATTCATACTTTGTAAAGCGCACGTTTAATTTTTGCTGACAATTGTACATCTGTAAACCTGATGATGTTGTGAATAGTACAGAAAATAAATGACAATGTACATTACATGTGTTCTGGATCAGGAACTATTCGGAACGGGTCATATGTCCACACGAAGTTTTTTTCTTCATATGATCGTTGCTGTTGTATTAATGAATACTGACTCAATCCATAAACACTGTGGGATAGCTCTTCGCTTTCGTCCCTGTACATTTCCTGAGGTGGCAGGGGAGATTTATATTTCATCCCTCCTGGGATATCCTGTACATCGTATATCCTCTTCATAACAGGCCTATTACGCACTGCTAGTCTGATAGAACTGTCGCATATTTTTATTAGCCAGCGAAAATTCAAAACGCCAGCTAATACCTGGTCTCTCGTGTTTACACTCGCTTCGGAGACTCCGCTTTATTGCCACAATTCAATGGAGTGTAATCTGGAAACCTTAGTGGGCTATTGAATACTCTCGTTTACCCGATTCACCCTTCATGGAATGTCAATCCATAACTGATAGAGTAACCATGATGAAAGACTATGTTGGCCTTGTTGTCAGAAGGTTATTCCAACATGGAATCTCCCGTGTAGAGCGTGTGATGTGACAGAGCTCTCGTTCACCATGCAGTCAGTGACTTAATTTTTATCAGTCATAACTTGAAAACAATTACAAAACTGTTTTTTCGTTTCTGTTTCATGTTGAACTTGAGAAATCGGAGCTACACCGCTTTATATGCTTAGCTGGGAACGGACCATGGCCGCACCGATCATAGCATCACATTTAAACGCCGAATAACGTTGACGAGGAGATACCGCCTTTTTTATTATTCGCTGGGTCTGTTATTTAAAACATAGTAATTGAAATGCAAACGAAGTAAATATTGAAAAGTACGTGTATTAAACATGTTGCACCCGTTAACTGCTGTTTATATTACGTTTTCAAATGTTGTTGAACATATGATTTAACGTTGATCACGTGAGCAACTCGTAATATTATGACCTCAATTCTTCAAACGAGAAAATAAATTTGGGTTTGTGGAAAGTAAGAAAGGCACGTCGTGTGAAGAGTTTACGTGGTCAGATTACCAGTTTTGCTTTAGCAGCGCAAAAAGCAAAAGCAAGGATGTTCATATAAAGCCACAAAACAGTTACTTGCCGGTGAACTGTGAAAATATCAGAGGCGCAGAATACTGACAAATATGCCAATATTGTAGCATTTTTTATAAGTAGAGGAGGAAATGAGCATCTCCAATATGGATGAAGTAATTCGTGTAACTTCCAAAAGTTGAACAGTTCCTCAAGCTTTGAGTATAAAGCATACCGCTGTTTAACGACATAGCGATGGCGTAAATGACAAATACAGAACAGTTACTCAAAGTCCCTGTATAAATTGCCACATTCTCTATACTATTAGTCAGAATTTTTTCTCTTACAAGAAACTCCTTACAAATAATAATAACTATATAACATACGAAGGTCATTTTACGTACAGACACAGCCATATAGCAGCCCGATGTATCACAATGTAGTGATATTTTTTATTAGCATTTAGACATTATCGCTCAGTCATCAAGAGCGCCTACGGTTAGCCTTCTTAACATATAACCTAATCCTAATGTGAACGGCAGAAGGATGAAGAGAAAACTGTACTCAAAGTTATTAAAAGGAAATATCCCGACTATTTTTTATGAGTTGTAGGAACCACAGAAAACTGAAATATAAGTAGCGGAATTTGGTTCCAAATACTACGAACTGTGTCTGCAACAACTTAGCTTTTTGACAAACGCGTTCGGCGTGAGAGGAGAGAAGACGTATTGTATCCCGATGGGTAGATAATGTACCTGACGACCTTACATTTCCATAATATTGCGAGCTGCAGCAGTTCATACACTTGGCGTACGGATACATCCCTCCCTGAAAGTACTAAAAGCGTCTATGGTATTCTTCGTAAGAAGCAGAATCATTCTCATTACATAACACGATGTCGACATATTGAAAGTATAGTTTCATGACATGTAAGATCAAAGAGATATTATTTGATTGATTCAATCGACAATCGTGAGTGCTACTCAGGTATTTAGAACATGACTTTCACTGAATTGGGGTGTATTTCTACCGAACCTTTTAGCTCAAAATTGTCCACACAATCATGTTCTGAATTATTAACCATTAATCCTGAAAGACCCTGAAAACTTATTCCAGTGGGAAATCTCCAGTAGAACTTAAACAACCGCTTTTCACATGACGTTAATGATGCTCTGTAAAACGTGCAGCAGTTTTTAGATCTAAGAGTATCAAATAACGATATAGCCAATCGAATAATGCTGGCCGTTCAAGGTTGCATCTGTAACCTATGTTAGGCAAACGGAAAGCAAAGCTGTCTAGACTTACAGAGAGGTCGACCTGACGTGACAGAAGGCTTCGCCGCGGCACTAAAACATGCCTACTTACCAGATGCCCACCCTCGAATATTGTCCTCACAGCGAAGTACGGAGGTAGATGCAGTGGGTCTTTTTCTTCTGGGGCTCATTAGTCTTCTGACTGGTTTCATGCGGTCCGCCGGTCCTGTGCCAAGCTCTTCATTTCAGAGTAGCACTTGCAACCTACTTCCTCAATTATTTGCTGGATGTATTCCAATCTCCGCCTTCCTCTACAGCTTTTGCCCTCTGTAGCTGCCTCTAGTACCATGGAAGTCATTCCCTCATGTCTTAACAGATGTCCTGTCTTCCTGTCGTTTCTCCTTGTCAGTGTTTTCCACATATTCGTTTTCTCTCCGATTCTGCGTAGAACCTTCATCTACATCTGCATTTATACTCCGCAAGCCACCAACGGTGTCTGGCGGAGGGGACTTTACGTGCCACTGTCGTTACGTCCCTTTCCTGTTCCAGTCGCCTATGGTTCGCGGGAAGAACGACTGCCGGAAAGTCTCTGTGCGCGCTCGAATCTCTCTGATTTTACATTCGTGATCACCTCGGGAGGTATAAGTAGGAGGAAGCAATATATTGGATACCTCATCCAGAAACGCACCCTCTCGAAACCTGGACAGCAAGCTACATCGCGATGCAGAGCGCCTCTCTTGCAGAGTCTGCCACTTGAGTTTGCTAAACATCTCCGTAACGCTATCACGGTTACCAAATAACCCTGTGACGAAACGCGCCGCTCTTAATTGGATCTTCTCTATCTCCTCCGTCAACCCGATCTGGTACGGATCCCACACTGATGAGCAATACTCAAGTATAGGTCGAACGAGTGTTTTGTAAGCCACCTCCTTTGTTGATGGACTACATTTTCTAAGGACTCTCCCAATGAATCTCAACCTGGTACCCGCCTTACCAACAATTAGTTTTATATGATCATTCCACTTCAAATCGTTCCGCACGCATACTCCCAGATATTTTACAGAAGTAACTGCTACCAGTGTTTGTTCCGCTATCATATAATCATACAATAAAGGATCCTTCTTTCTATGTATTCGCAATACATTACATTTGTCTATGTTAAGGGTCAGTTGCCACTCCCTGCACCAAGTGCCTATCCGCTCCAGATCTTCCTGCATTTCGCTACAATTTTCTAATGCTGCAACTTCTCTGTATACTACAGCATCAACCGCGAGAAGCCGCATGGAACTTCCGACTTTGTCTACTAGGTCATTTATATATATTGTGGAAAGCAACGGTCCCATAACACTCCCCTGTGGCACGCCAGAGGTTACTTTAACGTCTGTAGACGTCTCTCCATTGATAACAACATGCTGTGTTCTGTTTGCTAAAAGCTCTTCAATCCAGCCACACAGCTGGTCTGATATTCCGTAGGCTCTTACTTTGTTTATCAGGCGACAGTGCGGAACTGTATGGAACGCCTTCCGGAAGTCAAGGAAAATAGCATCTACCTGGGAGCCTGTATCTAATATTTTCTGGGTCTCATGAAGAAATAAAGCGAGTTGGGTCTCACACGATCGCTGTTTCCGGAATCCATTTTGATTCCTACAGAGCAGATTCTACGTCTCCAGAAATGACATGATACGCGAGCAAGAAACATGTTCTAAAATTCTACAACAGATCGATGTCAGAGATATAGGCCTATAGTTTTGCGCATCTGCTCGACGACCCTTCTTGAAGACTGGGACTACTTGTGCTCTTTTCCAATCATTTGGAACCTTCCTTTCCTCTAGAGACTTGCGGTACACGGATGTTAGAAGGGGGGCAAGTTCTTTCGCGTACTCTGGGTAGAATGGAATTGGTATCCCGTCAGGTCCAGTGGACTTTCATCTGTTGAGTGATTCCAGTTGCTTTTCTATTCCTTGGACACTTATTTCGATGTCAGCCATTTTTCGTTTGTGCGAGGATTTAGAGAAGGATCTGCAGTGCCGTCTTCCTCTGTGAAACAGCTTTGGAAAAAGGTGTTTAGTATTTCAGCTTTACGCGTGTCATCCTCTGTTTCAATGCCATCATCATCCCGGAGTGTCTGGATATGCTGTTTCGAGCCACCTACTGATTTAACGTAGGACCAGAACTTCCTAGGATTTTCTGTCAAGTCGGTACATAGAATTTTACTTTCGAATTCACTGAACGCTTCACGCATAGCCCTCCTTATGCTAACTTTGACATCGTTTAGCTTCTGTTTGTCTGAGAGGTTTTGGCTGCGTTTAAACTGGGAATGAAGCTCTCTTTGCTTTCGCAGTAGTTTCCTAACTTTGTTGTTGGGTACTTCTTGCCTTAAGTCGCGCATCTGAAACCGCATGGTTTCAACGACTTTCTACGGAGCTCACCATCACTGCGTGTTGACGACCTACCTGGGCCTGATGCGGTACTGCGCTACCAGGATGCTGACAATGTAATTTCGTCACCGACGTTTCGATTCTAGGCCCTGGCAGTTTCCCGAAGATGGCTACTGAGTTACCCACAAGCCACAGCCCAGGGCCGTCCCGGGACGGTGACTGCAGCTAGACAACATTGCTACTCCTGTACTGTTTATGAATAACTTATGGTTATGGAGCTGTTGCTATGGCTTTAAGGCGACCGTCCATCCGGCTCTTTGTACCTGCTGCCCTGACAAAGATCCCCATCATCCTGGTGGTTTGTAAAAATGGTTCAAATGTCTCTAAGCACTATGCGACTTAACATCTGAGGTCATCAGTCCCCTAGACTTAGAACTACTTAAACCTAACTAACCTAACGACATCACACACATCCATGCCCGAGGCAGGATTCGAACCTGCGACCGTAGTAGCAGCGTGGTTCCGGTCTGAAGCGCCTAGAACCGCTCGTCCACAGCGGCCGGCCGTGGTTTGCATTGAAGTAGTAAACCATCCCGACACCCGCTACAAATCCACAAAAGTACGACATCGCGTTTTTAAGCGTTAGCACAAACGGTTTCGTAGCTCTCCCGAAAGTCGCCTCCATAACTGAGTAATTATTTCGGCTATCTGTCACGCGAAGTGCCCGTGTTCGATTCCCGGTACTGCCAGGGAGTTTTCCATGCCGGAAGGATTGGATTGGGTTTCACTCAGCCTCGTGATGTCAGGTCAGGAGTCACTTGACCGAGTAGTAGCGGCTCTAGGTAACGAAAACCGTCAGTGGCATGGAAGGCGATATGCTGACACCACGTCCATACATACTTCATCAAATGACGCTATTGGAAGAGTACGTCACGGCGGTCCGTCGATGCCGATGGACCTGCCAGGCCTTGTGGACGGAGTATAAATTTTCAAGCAATTCCTGTAAAGGTGTAGGGGTGTAGATTCCGCAGTAAGAGTTTATCATCCTAATTTATCCCCCAAATTATTAATTACCCAATGTGTAGGTTTATAAGCGCAAGAATGCTTCGTGTACTACTTAGTCCAAACATTAAATTCTATTTCGCATTTCATTTTGTACAACATCAATCTAAAATAGTTATATCAACAGTTAACTAGACACGCTACAATTCAGTATATCCCTTCTCGTTCTTTCATTGATCGTCCTTACCTGGTATTTAATTGCTATGATTACTCAATCTGTCAAGTTTTGACGTCAGTTTCGAGAATCTGCCTTTGGAAGCTATAATTAAAAATAATGATATTAGCTGCCAGTGGGTGCTGATTGAAATCAATGGGGAAAGTTGAAAATTTCTGGCAGACTGTGATTCGAACCCAGGTCTCCTGTTTACAAGGCAAATGTGCTGATGCTACGACACCTAGACACAGAGCTCATCGCCGCTGCACGGCCTTCCCTATCACACGTTCCATCAGATACAAACTCTCAACTTGTACCACACATTACTTAAATACACTGACATACATCAGTGCCAAGTGGTAGTTAATGTCAGTAATTGCTTATTAGCTTGATTCATAGCGGCTGCAGGATCAAAATAACGTCTGCTCTTGTGGAAATGTCAGAAAAAACAGACACCATGTATGTAATTAACGCGAGCACAACCACTGATCACTTCAGTGAGGATGCACACCGCGCTCAATCTTCTGTGGGAAGCGGCAGTTGCTGCGAGTATAGAGGATAACAAAAAAATGGTTCAAATGGCTCTGAGCACTATGGGATTTAACTTCTCAGGTCATCAGTCCCCTAGAACTTAGAACTACTTAAACCTAACTAACCTACGGACATCACACACATCCATGCCCGAGGCAGGATTCGAACCTGCGACTGTAGCAGTCGCGCGGTTCCAGACTGTAGCACCTAGAACCGCTCGGCCATCACGGCCGGCTATTGAGGATAATAGGCAAGACAAACTATATCAGTAGTGTGCCTATGTTGAGAATTTTGATCCGACGGGGCCGGCCGGAGTGGCCGAGCGGTTCTAGGCGCTACAGTCTGGAACAGTGCGACCGCTACGGTCGCAGGTTCGAATCCTGCCTCGGGCATGGATGTGTGTGATGTTCTTAGGTTAGTTAGGTTTAAGTAGTTCTAAGTTCTAGGGGACTGATGACCGCAGAAGTTAAGTCCCATAGTGCTCAGAGCCATTTGAACCATTTTCGATCCGATGGTAGGCATACTAGGGTAGTTCGTGCTGTGGAGATGATCACTGTGTCTGGATGGCGCAGTGGTAAACACGTCTGTCTAGTTGTCTAGTAAGCAGGAAACCCAGGTTCGAACGCAAATGTACCACTAATTTTCTACTTTTCCCATTCATTTAAATTAATGTCCACTGGCAGTTACAGTCGTTAATTCCTTTCTTTGATTCGGAGTGCTTGGAGCAACAAAACAGGGCCTGTTTCATCGGTCATGTGACACCACGTCAATATATTAAACAGAATACTTACAAACAATTTTTGTCAGCCCCATTTGCGTATGCGATTTCGCATTTCGACAAGATGAGTCGCTACTTGAAAAACGGCATCGTAATTGTGTAGTTCTCAAGTCTCCGTGCTCACCAGATACGTCTATTCTTTTAGTACTTGAAGTAATGGTTATGAGCACTTACGCCCATTTTAATAGAGCCTAATCCATTATGTAGTGTAAAGATGATTGCCATGAGCTCCAATATCGACCGGTGTTGTACAATTCGCGTTTCAAATATCTAGACACGGTACTAGTGACCAACTACGTTACGTTTTACGTAGAATCATATACCGGCAACTGACCGTTTCCATGCACCACTTCAAAAGAAATCTGATTTCATTTTCAATCTAAAGTGTCGATGTTTCTTACATAGTTTCCATACATGGTGCACTACCTGCGTTAAATATTCATATGTCACGCATATCTTCTGTTTACATTTTGCAGATTCCGTCATGCGTGCTAGACCATCTTTAGGCAAGTGGTTACATGGAGATGGACCATCGCCTGGGCGCCCAATTCCTCGCATTGGATAGTTCGCTACTTGTCTCGCAGACCAACGGGAAGATCGTTATAAGAGGCAGTCAGATGCAAGCGAGACGGCTTGAAAAGAAGTAAACTGCTTTTTAGTTGAAAGTAATCACCGTAACTATTAATACATTTATCCCACTTTGAGACCAGACGGACAGTGGCTTAATGGGAAGATGTCTTCGGTTTCCTACGGAAAAATGATTGCATCCAACCGACGACCTCTTCATTCCAGGCAAATGGATGACCACGAATTTCTTTCTTCAGGGCTCTCAAAATATGTCCATCACATGGTGTGTGGTCGGGACTCTATAGAGGATGTTAAGCGTTTCCTTGCGAAACTAATGTAACGTAGGCGAAACGACATCGCTAACATGTGAGCGGACCCCTTCATGTCTCATAGTGGGATAAATGTAATACTTAAATGTATTCTGAAGGAACAGAGACTTGATTATACGAAATACTTCAATGTTAATTCGCGAGTTCCTTGACATCGGCTGTTACTTATAGGTGTGTTACCCACACCGGGGAGTACACGAGGACAGCGACCCGTGGTTGTCGGCTTCGACCTGCAGAGTCTGCTGCGGCTGTGTTTAGTGGAGCTCTTGTTTACTGCGGAGTGTCGTCCGTGCTGCAGGGAACAGTTAGCTGTACTTGGAGTACCGTGTCTCTCTCGAGGAGAGAAACCTTGAAAATTAATTTTAAATGGAACACCGAAAGGCCTACCCCTCTCGCTATTAGGTCTTGGCTCACGGTGAGAGTCTATAATTTACCTTTCCAAGTGCCTCTCGTCGGCCGGTGTGGCCGAGCGGTTATTGGCGCTTCAGTCTGGAACCGCGTGACCGCTACGGTCGCAGGTTCGAATCCTGCCTCGGGCATGGGTGTGTGTGATGTCCTTAGGTTAGTTAGGTATACGTAGTTCCAGTTCTAGGGGACTGATGACCTCAAATGTTGAGTCGCATAGTGCTCAGAGCTATTTCAACCAACCAAGTGCCCCTCCATAAAGTCAGGGAGACGCTTTGTTTATGTGGGACAATTTACAGTAACAGAGAAGAAGTATGGTCAGAAAATTTTTGGCATGACAACCTCAGTGACAACAGAATAGCTAAAATAAAATTACAAGAGCACATACCCATCTTTGTGACTGTATGCGGTCAAATGGAGTATGTTCTGTCAGCTACTTACATGTACCAAAGATCATTTGAACGATTCGTTTATCGAAATGAGGTGGAACGAGTCAGTTTACAGGGTGTGTAGAAACGATAGTGTTTACGTTAACGAACACACTATTAAAACGAATGAAAATCAGGCTCGCCCATCCTCCGAATGTAATTCCATTGAATACCTGAGAGAAAATAGTAACCCTGATTAAAGCAAGACTGAGTGAGGCAACGGTACACTATGTGATCAAAAGTATCCAGACACCCCGAAAAACATACGTTATTAATATTATGTGCATTGTGCTGCCACATACTGCCAGGTACTCCATATCAGCGATCTCAGTTGTCATTATACATCGTCAGAGAGCAGAACGGGGCGCTCCGCGGAACACATGGACTTCGAACGTGATCAGCTGATTTGGTGTGTCTTGTGTTATACGTCTGTACTCGAGATTTCCACACTCCTGGACATCCCTAGGTCCACTGTTTCCGATGTGATAGTGAAGTGGAAACTTGAAGGGACACGTACAACACAAAAGCGTACAGGCCGACCTCGTCTGTTGACTGACAGAGACCGCCGACAGTTGGCGAGGGTCATAATGTGTAATAGGCAAGCATCTATCCAGACCATCACACAGGAATTCCAAACTGCATCAGCATCCACTGTAAGTACTGTGACAGTTAGGCGGGAGGTGATTTCATGGTCGAGAGGCTGCTCTTAAGCCACACATCACGCCGGTAAATGCTAAACGAAGCCTGGCTTGGGGTACAGAGTATAAACATTCGGCGATTGAACAGTGGAAAACCGTTGTGTGCAGTGATGATTCACGGTACTCAATGTGGCGGTCAGATGGCAGGGTATAGGTATGGTGAATGCGCAGTGAACGTCATCTGCCAGCGTGTGTAGTGCCAACAGTAAAATTCGGAAGTGGTGGTGTTATGGTATGGTCTTGTTTTTCATGGAGAGGGCTTGCACCCCTTGTTGTTTTGCGCGGTACTATCTCAGCACAGGCCTACATTGATGTTTTAAGGACTTTCTTACTTTCCACTGTTGAAGAGCAATTCGTGGATGGCGATTGCATCTTTCAACACGATTGAGCACCTGTTCATAATGCACGGTCTATGGAGGAGTGGTTACAGTATAATAATATGCCCATTATGGACTGGCCTCCACGGAGTCCCGACCTAAATCCTATAGAACATTTCTGGAATGTTTTCGAACGCCGAATACGGCGAACATGAACCAGGACGATTACTTCAACATTCTCGGTGAACAGCAGTTGCCCACTCATCTACAAATCTACGCTGAGTATGCTTGGGCGTTCCAGTCTTCCAAAATGCCGGCCATGATCATAAGTATGCTCGCATACAATCATTGTTTGAGAAACACTCAGGCATCCAACCACAGCTCGACTGCCAGGCTAAATAACAGATATTAATCCCACATAAAGTACCTTGAACTATTTTTAGCAGTGGGTTAAATTTAACAGGCAACATCCACACAATCTGATAGCTCTATAGGAATGGTAAACAGAAAATGGCTTCAGCTGGGCGTGGCATAGCTGAACAGAGTTGCGAACTATTTCGCCAAAAACTTACGCCATTATCGAATCTACAGCCCATGATATCCCCTCACATTGACTGGCTCTTTGTCTGGTGAGCGTACTATGTGCAGAGGTTTACGACATTTGAACAGACGGGAGTTGATCGAGTCGCTTCCTTGAAATACAGTTTCGCCCACGACCCTACCTGTTTGTACACCGTGTCGAGCGAGAGTTCGAGGTCCGAGGCCGTGGTGCTGCTAGGTTCCCTGGCGGTCAGCCACGAGAGTGCCTCATTCCGCTTTCTGCGGCCGATGATGGTGCTCAGCGGCCACGGGTAGCGACCCACCACCTGCGGCTCCGTCAGCGTATCCCGCGTTTTGGGATGCAACCAGCACACGCGCAGCTCCGCCGCCGACAGCGTGCACTGAACCAAGGACCAAAGCCGTTCCTGTCGATGCGTGTCTTCCTCTGTCAGGTCGCCGGACAGCGAGACGCCCTTACGAGACAAGTGGTGCAAGATGGGGTCCTGCAACCACAACATGCTAGTGTGACTATTGAAGCTTCTGTTTCTGTATCGCCAATGTCGTAACATGAACCGTAGAGTGGAAATCATAACGGGCCAAGTGCCAAAAGAATTTTTTTGAGTTTGACGCAAGAAACCAAGCTAAGCGCCGTTGTCAACAACTTGAAAAGCGAGTTAAGCGGTACAGTCATTTCTAGTAATGCATATAAGGCCCGAAAGATAGCATGAACGGTATGTACTGGCCTACTGGTGAAGCTAAAGCGGGCGAAGTACCATAAAGCTTTGTGAATGTTTGCAGCGTGTGACAGATTTTGTCCAGATTGAAAAACGTAAGAGGATGGACGAATGTCAGATTTCAAGTACCAAAGGATCTTATAAAACTTACAGAGAATGCGACACCGAACAGTACATTTGTGTTAACTGTGCTCCAGCGCGAGGGCATTTTTATTTTAAAAAAACAGCCGATGCACATAGAAAGAGAACGAAGATAAACATTTTAAAAAGGAACTGGATTGTAGTGAAAGACATTGCACCTAGCTTCGTCAACTTGAGAACAATGTTTAACGAACATGAAGACTGTATCACCTGCAAGATTTTCAAGAAAGAACTTACCACTGACATAATAAAGAACTTAGTTTTCCCTCACAGCACTGTAGAAACAACTTATCAGCAGAAAAGAAAGAGGATTTATAACAGATAATGCCATACGTGAAAGTGGCTATCAGTAGATTTTTCGAACATTTTATCAATTAAAACTGCTTTGTCGTATATAAACTTAAAACAAGGGTTAAAAGTAATTTAATCAGAGGACAGTGTATCTGTAAAATGATTGTTATTAACAAAAGTGATAAATGATTGAGATCTCTTTCATTGGTACTTACCTCGTTTTTACAGATACTTGTATGGTCTTTGGCATGTTCTGCGTTTTTCAGAATAAGATATTTATTTCCGTCGATAAAAGGAAGGGAGCATCAAAAATTTTGCAATAGGTGTGTGACTCATACTATAGAGAACATACAAAAATTTTCTTGAGTCATTTTCATTAAAATATTTTTGTTCGAACAGAAAAACTGAATAACTCGGAATTAGTCTTTTGCGCTTAGCCCATTATCGATTTCCACTCTACAACTCAGCTTCAAACAATCTGTGTCATCTGATACAGAATTACACGTGTGAAACAAATCAGTACACGATATTGATGAAATAATATGTGTGTGGATGGATATCCCTCCAAGAGAAAGTTGCCAAATGTTGTACCGGACGAACGGTGAGTTCCTTAGGTTGCTCCAGGAGGGGACCAAGTGGGTACTGTAAGACTTAGAGTATAAGTGCATTTTATTACAACATAGGTAAGACGAATTACTGTCGTACAATCCCCTTCCATGAGAATGTCACTAGCATTTACAACTGTTTCTAAACATTAAGGTATCACTCGATACAGACAACATACAAGTCCTTCACTCAGAGTACATTTAACAATAACTTTCAGGCGGAGTTCTGACTGATACACTGATCACGTAGCTGGCCAACTAAAGGTCAATACTGTCATCTCAGCGGATGACCGAGGACTGTCGCTCAGCTGTACCGTGATCGGCCGTAAGCAGACAAGCGGCTGCGGCAGCGTACCGAAACATTTCTGGGCGAGGCTACATCAGGGTCGCTCATTCATCGATGTGACTTGGCAGCGAGTATCTTCGCTTGTGGTTGTATTGCGAGGTACTAACCTTGTTTTGACACCTCGCTCTTCTGACGACAGCGCACAAACCACCCGCAAGGCGACATCATAGAAATAAAAAACCAACTGCAATAGGTCGCTCAGCCGAATGTCTACAAGAGATAAATTAGGTAAAGGGGAAATAGTCCTTCCGTTCGCTTTCTTCCTCCCTCTGACTACTCACTGTGTGTATTATTCGCAGTCCGAAAAATACTACCTTACTACTAGGCATCATTGTCAGCTCCATATGTTTCGCTGTTCGCCGTTTATGTTCTCCGTTTATTTTTTATTGACTCGACAGAGCAACTGTAGATAAATACGAAGGTCTAGTGAAACCAGTACACATAAATCACATCTTCACTACAAGTAAGACACGTTTTTTAAAAAAATACCATTAGCGGTATTTGAACTTAATAAAACGAAAAGTTTGTAGTGATGAATAAAGGCATTTTAGTAGTGGTACAAAGTAGAGAAACTAAAACGTATTTCGTACACGATTTAATGACAGCGCATAAACACAACTGAAGAACCTGGCCGACGATATTTCACATGTATCTGGTGACACTATTCGAATCAATAAATTTAACACACTCGTAAAGTCAGTCACAGTTGAAGACTTGACATAATTGCATTCACAGAAATGTTAATGGAACTGCAAGTGCTGTTATTCTCTTGAGCACATTAGAATGCACACACGGTTGGCTGTACCATTCCTGTGCACACATTCTTCTCAGTGGCGGATTGATAATTACATGACATGGCATCATGCGACAGTATAGAAAACATAATGGACGGAATTCTAACCAGACATCTATCTAGTAGTGCGGGTATGTGGATATGTGAGTAGGGTTTATGTAGAAAAAATGGTTCAAATGGCTCTGAGCACTATGGGACTTAACTTCAGAGGTCATCAGTCCCCTAGAACGTAGAACTACTTCAACCTAACTAACCTACGCACATCACACACATCCATGCCCGAGGCAGGATTCGAACCTGCGACCGTAGCGGCAGCGCAGATCCACCCTGAAGTGCCTAGAACCGCTCAGCCACTCCGGCCGGCGTTTATGTACAATGGACGAAGTTTGAGAGAGTACAAGGTACTCTGTCACCAATTTTTCGCACACAGAAAATTGTTAATGATTTTATTACAACCTTACGCACTTTGAGCGAGATTCTAGCAACTTTACGGCCTAAGCAGATGTTGATGGAGCATGGTAGGGCGTTAAAGGTATGAGGTATTTTTATGGTTATTGGTTCATAGAAATGGTATATTGGAAGTTGAAAACAAATGTCAGCGAGCCCATCCCTCCGTAAATCCTGCCGGACAGGCCCACAGCCGTACAGGGCAGACAGAGTAGCCCTTAGTCAAGACAGGTCTCCAGCAGGACAATGCCGCTATACCTGTATTGGTGCCAGCCGAAGGCTGAGCTGGAGTGACAAACTGAAGGTACGAGTCTACACAGTGGAGTCGTAAGCCAGGCATTGTGTGCAGAGCCGCACGTAATAAAAATTCACAAGTTTTCGCATTCGCCGATACTGCAAATAGGCTTGTGACTCACTTCCACCAGCCGCCTCAATTGTATAAGAAACTCCGACATCCGAGAAACGTTTAGACATAGAATCTTTATTGCACCTTACAGCTAGGACTAACATGCTCCAAGGCACAGGCGATTTAGATAAAGATCTTTAAGATGGTATCTATTCGCTTGTTGCCACGGGAAGCAATGCGGATTCAGAGAAAAACATCTTCTCCCTCTGTGAAAACTCAAAAAAGTCATTAATTAGCGGTTTCTCTTTTTCCAGGGATGCTGGTTTCTTAACTTTTGCGCTGGTTCGACATGAGTTTCTGCTGTCGTTTAGGAAGGAAATTTTGCGCCTCTAAAGCCCTGTGATTGGCTCAAGATGGGGTGAAGGTGGTGTCGTTCATGTACTTTGCGGATAAATGGTAATTCTTTTTATCTGGAGAGGTTCGAGGCACTTGGGTTCTGGACTTCAGTCTGGAAGCATCGTCTGGTCGAAGCTCTGGCATGTGTGGTTGGTACTTGGGGCCTGTCCTGAGACTGACTTCACTTACAAGTAGTTAGATTGGAGAGCTGGTGGTGAAGTTCTTACTATACTGACAGTGTAACTTCAAACGTCTCGGACTACTCGTTTCCTGAGGGCACACTTATTCGTTTTTCGTTTACCAGTCTTGAAGTTTGGTA
Organism: Schistocerca piceifrons; assembly: GCF_021461385.2. NCBI lineage: Eukaryota > Metazoa > Arthropoda > Insecta > Orthoptera > Acrididae > Schistocerca > Schistocerca piceifrons. The sequence goes on from NC_060139.1 coordinate 50,492,754, forward strand.
TCCTTGTGCGCTTGGTCGTATAAGTGAGCCAAATTGGTCCTTGGTACGACCAGCGAACGGGTGTTTAGCGCACTGAAATCTACCGTGATTTCACGGCTCTGGTAGAGAGTAAACTGCGATCCGTCTGCCTGATCGCTAGTCCGTGACGTTTTTGCATGTCTTTCATGGCTGCGGTCGATTCACAGGTGGCGCCTCCACGTCTTGCCAACACCGCACACTTCTCGCCAGCTGCTATTTACATCGCCGCACGAAGCAAACAGGGTAACATACTGCTGGTCCGGCCTTGTCAGGGTCTACAGATCTCAATCGCAACTTCCTCTCAGCTGCACCTATATAAACTTCAGTAGATTTCATCAATCAAAGTCTGCTCAGCGTCAGATCAATTCAGATGGTGTTATCCAATTTTTATACTTGACTCACTTCTGCCATCCAGGATCATTGTCGATTGTTCTCTTAATCCAACTGTTAGTTGTTTACAGTATTCAATCAATAACTTTAATTTATGTCTGTTTTTTCATTTAAAAAATAAATGTTGTTAGTAAATTTTACTGCATTCTCAATCATTTTCTTCCTACTAATATCACGCATTTTGGAGTTGTCTTGGTATTTGCCCTATACTGTGCATTCTCAACAGTGATCAGTGCGCCTGTTCTATCGGCTTGTTTCGCAGTCTGGGTGGTCCGAAAAGTTCACTCTACTAATGACTGCCAATATTGCAATTTTCTGAGGGAATACCCAACATCCTATGTTCATTCCTTTTTTTTTTTTTACTGTATTCCACCTTCAGTTTATACATTCATTTTCGTCTCCATTCCCTGAAGACTGCCGCGCGGTCTTAGGCGCCTTATCACGGTTCGCGTGGCTCTCGCCCGTCGGAGGTTTGAGTTCTCCCTCGGGCATGTGTGTGTGTGTGTGTGTGTGTGTGTGTCTGTGCGTGTTGTATCCTTAGCGTAAGTTAGTTTAAGGTAGATTAAGTAGCGTGCAAGCCTAGGGACCGATGACCTCAGCAGTTTGGTCCCATAGGAACTTACCACAAACTTCCTAATTTCCTGACGACCTTGTTCCACTCATATTGACCGAGGATGCCATTTTCGTTAAGGTATGTTGAATCATTTCATTAGATTTCCTGTACTAACGCATCTCCTCCAGAATGTAGAACTGTGTTTGTCTATGTGCTGAGAGAAAGGCTTTCCTTAAGTCCCAGAACGTTAACGCGAAATTCTTACTTCTCAGATTTTGGTACACGATTACGAGTTTTAAATTCAAGATGCCTGATGAATATAATCTCCCCTTTATAAAGCTGACTTGGTACACGTTAATTTTCTTTCCCCTGTCCTGAGAGTATCTTATTGATCACTGCTACTCTCGATACGCCTCTGTATTTCCTCGGCTCCGACGAAGCACCATTTCTATATAATACACTAGCAAACCCGCCAATGCTTAACAACTAAAATGTAAATGTCGTGTGACTAGGGCCTCCGGTCGGGTAGACCGTTCGCCGGGTTGAAGTCGATTTGGCGCCACTTCGGCGACTTGTGCGTCGATGCGGATGAAATGATGATGATGATGATTAGGACAACACCCAGTCCCTGAGCGGAGAAAATCTCCGACTCAGTCGGAAATCGAACCCGGGCCCTTAGGATTGACGTTGTGTCGCGCTGACCACTCAGCTACCGGGGGCGGACTGCTTAACAACTTCTAAATGTGTATGAGAATTGGCCATAAGTCCTAAACTCGTTGCCCTAGTTCTCTCTGTTCATCTCTACCTGTCCCCCTATTTGTCCTTCTTCTCCCCCTCCCCATCCCTCTCTTTGTGCATCACGTCCCATCCTCTCTCTGCCTGTTTTCTCCTCTCCCTCTCTCTCTCTCTCCCTCCCCCTCTCCTCTCTCTCTCTCTGTCCATCTCCACCTATCCCTCTCTTTGTTCATCTCCTCAATCGCCTCCCCCTCCTCATCCCCATCAATATGCATCACGTCCTATCCTACCCTCCCTCTGTCCATCTCCTCTGTCTCTCTCTCTCTTCTCCTCCTCCCCCTCCTCCTTCATCTCCCCCCACTCCCTGTCCGTCTCTTCTTTCGCCTTTTCTATGTCAACTTCCTCCCCCTCCTCTCTGCCTGTCTCCTGTTCTTCCCCCTCTCTGACCTTAAGCCTTGTTTATAGTTATTGAAAACGAAACTTTGATTGCCAATTAAAGTCACTTAACGTGAACTGGCAATCGGTTGAAATCATTGCCATACAGTGTTTGAGAGAGACCATTTCCCTTGTTGCATGTAACGGGATAATTGCGTAGTGATTTCCAGTATATACATTCGGCGGTACGGTACTATACGAGAGTTCCATGGTTCCGTGCCGCATCGTGTTATTCCTTGTTTTGTCTCGTTGACACTGAATGTCATACATACCGCATACTTGTGTGTGACTAATTTGTGTGTGGAAGTAAATATTTTAACGGTTTAACCACATATAATTGGTGTCGCGCGACGTCATACCGCATGACAGTACTCCCTCGAGGCTTAGTCGTTCCGCGCCGCGTCAAAACTACACTACCGGCCATTAAAATTGCTACACCAAGAACAAATGCAGATGATAAACGGGTATTCATTGGATAAATATATTATAATAGAACTGATATATGATTACATTTTCACGCAATTATGGTGCACAGATCCTGAGAAATCAGTAGCCAGAACAACCACCTCTGGCCTGGGCATTGAGTCAAACAGAGCTTGGAAGGCGTGTACAGGTACAGCCGCCCATGCAGCTTCATCACGCTACCACAGTTCATCATGAGTAGTGACTGGCGTATTGTGACGAGCCAGTTGTTCGGCCACCATTGACCAGACTTTTTCAATTGGTGAGAGATCTAGAGACTGTGCTGGCCAGGGCAGCAGTCGAACATTTTCTGAATCCAGAAAGGCCCGTACAGGACCTGCATCATGTGGTCGTGCATTATCCTGTAGAAATGTAGGGTTTCGCAGGGATCGAATGAAGGATAGAGCCACGGGTCGTAATACATCTAAAATGTAACGTCCACTGTTCAAAGTGCCGTCAATGCGAACAGGAGCTGACCGAGACATGTAACCAATGGCACCCCATACCATGACGCCGGATGATATGCCAGTATGGCGAGGACGAATACACGCTTCCTATGTGCGTTCACCGCGATGTCACCAGACACGGATGCGACCATCATGCTGCTGTAAACAGAACCTGGATTCATCCGAAAAAATGACGTTTTGCCATTCGTGCACCCAGGTTCGTCGTTGAGTACACCATCGCAGCCGCTCCTGTCTGTGATGCAGCGTCGAGGGTAACGGCAGCCATGGTCTCCGAGTTGATAGTCCATGCTGCTGCAAACGTCGTCGCATTGTTCGTGCAGATGGTTGTGGTCTTGCAAACGTCCCCATCTGTTGACTCAGGGATCGAGACGTGGCTGCACGATCCGTTACAGCCATGCAGATAAAATGCCTGTCATCTCGACTGCTAATGATACGAGGCCGTTGGGATCCAGCGTTCCGTATTACCCTCCTGATCCCACCGGTTCCATATTCTGCTAACAGTCATTGGTTCTCGACCAACGCGAGCAGCAATGTCGCGATACGATAAACCGCAATCGCGATAGGCTACAATCCGACCTTCATCAAAGTCGGAAACGTGATGGTACGCATTTCTCCTCCTTACACGAGGCACCACAACAACGTTTCACCAGGCATCGCCGGTCAACTGCTGTTTGTGTATGAGAAATCGGTTGGAAACTTTTCTCATGTCAGCATGTTGTAGTTTTCGCCAACGACGCCAACGTTGTGTGAATGCTCTAAAAAGCCAAACATTTGCATATCACAGCATCTTCTTCCTGTCGGTTAAATTTCGCGTCAGTAGCACGTCATCTTCGTGGTGTAGCAATTTTAATGGCCAGTAGTGTATGACTGTTACTCCAGCGCCAGCTGCGGTGGTTTTTTATTCAGAACAAAGAGGGATTCCTCGCTAGTGCGTACCGAGCTAGCCTCAAGTAATGGAACTATCAGCAGCGTTACGATCAAACATCGGCTGTTTGGCAACGATGTGCTGCCATAAAGAATGTGTTGATTGTGCGACTGTCTCAGTCTGAAGCTAAACATCTGGAAGAGCTTTTACGAAGAGAGGAATTAGCTGACAGAACTTCGTCGCAGCTGCTTCGTCACCTGTGTACCCTTGCACGCAGCGACGTTTGTTTATTACGGACCGGAACACAGAAGTGTGATATCTGATAGACACCGGAGTGGAAATATCAGTGTATCCCGCGACCAAGTTACCACGTCGCAGGCGCGGCGTTGTTTGCCTGTATGCTGCTAATTACACAAAGATTACGACAGGAGGACACGTCACTTTACTACTCAGTCCTGGACTTCGTCGTACCTTCGCGTGGCGTTTTACTGTGGCTGTTGAGACTTCCACGCGTTCTACGATGTGTTACCCGATCTACGTCGACAGCGATTAAGCGACGGAACAACGAACATGACTGCACACGACAAGGGGAACGATTCTGCTACTATGACAGTCACATTGATCACTGGCGATACGAAAGATACACGACTACTGAAAAATATCCCGAAGATCACGAGGCAATCAATAACGTTAGTACCTGTCAAACACTTGACAGTTCATCATACTTCCACTATCCCAGGCGTACTAACTTTTTCATGCTCGCTACGTTTAGCACCGGATAAACTACACATTATGAAACAAGAGCTTCGTAGTACGTTATCTCAAAGTATTTCCCGCTCTTTAAGTAGCAGCTGGGCAGCCCCTCTTTATGTGGTACCCCCCCCCCCCAAAAAAAAAAAAGAACGATAGACACCCCTGCGCCAATTATCGGCAATTAAATGCGAGAATGATGACGATAAGAAAATTTAGTATTTGCTACATGACGATCAGTTTAGCTTTAGAAAAGGTAAAGCCACGAGAGAGGCAGTTCTGATGTTGCGGCTGATAATAGAAGCAAGACTAAAGAAAAATCCAGACACGTTCATAGATTTGCGGCCTGGGAAAGCTTTCGACAACGTAAAATGGTGTAAGATGTTCGAAATTCTAAAAAAAAAAAAAAAACAGGTTTAAGCTATAAGAAGAGATGGGTAATACACAATATGTGCATGAGCTAAGAGGGAACAATGAGGGTGGACGGTCAAGACCGAAGTGCTCGAATTAAAAAGGGTTTAAGAGAGAGATGTAGTCTTTTCTCCCTTGTGTTCAATCTGTACACTGAAGAAGCAGTGATGAAAATAAAAGAATGGTTCAGGAGTGGAATTAAAACTGAAGGTGAAACGATATCACTGACAGATTCGCTGATGACATTGCTATCCTGAGTGGAAGTGAAGAATTGCATGATCTACTGATGGGAATGAACAGTCTAATGAGTACAGAGTATGGTTTGAGAGTAAACCGAGGTAAGACGAAAGTAATGAGAAGTATCAGAAATGAGACAATGAGAAACTTAACCTCAGGACTGATGGTCACGAAGTAGACCAGGTTAAGTAATTCAGCTACCTAGGAAGTAAAATAATCATTGACGGAGGGAGCAAGGAGGACATCAAGAGCAGAATAGCAATGGCGAAAAGGGCATTCCTGGCCAAGAAATTCTACTAATATGAAACATAGGCCTTAGTTAGAGGAAGAAATTTCTGAGGACGTACGTCTGGAGTACAGTGTTGTATAGTAGTGAAACACGGACTGTGGGGAAACCGGAACAGAAGAGAATCGAAGCATTTGAGATGTGGTGCTACAGACGTATGTTGAAAATTTGGTGGACTGATAAGGTAAGGATTGAGGAGGTTCTGCGCAGAATCGTAGAAGAAATTAATATGTGGAAGACACTGATAAGGAGAAGGGACAGAATGATAGGACATCTGTTAAGATATGAGGGAATGACTTCCATGGTACTAGAGGGAGCTGTAGAGGGCAAAAACTGTAGATGAAGACAGAGATTGGAATATATACGCAGAAAATAATTGAGGACGTAGATTGCAAGTGATCCTATGAGATGAAGATGTTGGCACAGGAGAGGAATTCGTGGCACGCCGCATCAGACCAGTCAGAAGACTGATGACCCAAAGAAAAAGCGAGAACCATTCCGGCAGATATCCCGTGCCGCGTATAAAGGATTTATCTGCCGGGATACAAGGCAAAACGATTCTTTCAGTAATAGAATTAGAGCGTACTATCAGATTAGAATTGCTGCTGAAGACGTTCCCAAGACAGTTGTCACCGCACCGTTTGGTTTATTCTAGTTAACACGTATGCCATTCGGGCTCTTTAATGGAGCACACACTTTTCAGCGATCCGTGGACACGATAACGCGTGATCTAGAATTTTGATATATATATATATATATATATATATATATTATGATACAAATTTGGCCGTTAAAGACTGTGAAAACAGTTATTTCTTGCGCTTCTGGGAAGTCTTCTTTCTCTCAGTCCACACTTCTTTCATTCTTGCGCTGAAGGCGGCTTTTCTCTCTTCAGACCATTTAGTTCCACAAGTCTTCTTAATTTTCACACCGAAACCCGTGAATGAATTCAGTTTTTTTCTAAAAAGGTTTCTGTTAAATATTGTTTCCTGATCTATGTCCATTTCTTTTAGATCTCTTTCTGTGTTGATAAACCATAAATTTCTATTTTTTACATTTGCGATGTACGAAAATATTTGTTTTGTAAGCCTATTCGGGTTCATCCTCATGATGTGAGCATAAAAGGAGTATCTTCTTTTTCTAATTTCGTCTGTAATTTTGCTGCACTTCGTATACACTTCTTTGTTGCTTTTTAGTTTGTATACAGGCTTGCCTTGATCATCTGTTATTTTCCTGTGTCCAAGAATTGTCCTCACAATTCTTCTTTCACGATTTTCTATCTATTCTGCGTATGTAAAATTTGCCAGTGTTTCTGATGCATATAGTATCTGCGGTCTAATGACAGTCTGGTAGTGTCTGAGTTTAATGTTTTTGGATATACATTTTTTTGAATACATTTGTCTGCAGTAGTGAGTTGCTGTCTCTAGTTTTTGTATTCTAGCCCTGCAGGCTGGATGACCTTTTGTCACAGGCTGAATTAGTTCACCAAGATATTTAATATGTTTTGATACCTGTATTTTCCCGTATTTCGTAGTTATTTCCTTTGGTGGATTTTTGATATTTGTAATGATTTCTGTCTTTTCAAATGAAATTTGCAAGCCTGCTTTTTCAGCAGTTTCTTTAAGTAATTCTATTTGTTTTATTGTGTCTTTTTGTGTGTAAGCTAGCCAGGCGAGATCGTCAGCGAAGGCAAAACAGTTGGTTTCAATGGCTTTGTAGCACTTCCCTCCAATTTGGACTTTCTCAACTCCATGTTTTTGCGTGAGTTTTCTCCATTCTGCTATGACTTTATACAGAACACAGTTGAAGAGTACCGGGACAGCGCATCTCCTTGTCTGACGCCGGTTTTGACCTCGAAATGCCGTGAAATTTCTCCTTGGAATTTTACTTTTGCTGTCGTATTTGTTAATGTTTCTTTGATTATGGTGATTGTTGTTTCATCTATTTCACATTCTCGAAGTGTTTTGATGAGTGTGTCCCTATCGATTCAGTCATAAGCTTTTTTGAAATCAATGAATGTTATGAAACATTTCTTGCTCCTTGTAGATAAATAGTTCATTGTTGTTTTGAGGTTAAAAATTTGTTCGGCGCAGGATATTCCTGGTCTGAAGCCAGCTTGATATTTTCCAAGTTTTCCCTCTATAATTGGTGATACACGATTGAGCAGGGCTTTTGATAGAATTTTGTATGGGACTGGGAGAAACGATATTCCACGATAGTTGTTAACATCCCTTTTGTCACCTTTTTTAAACAAAGGGTGAATTAGGGCAGTTTACCAGTGACTTGGGATTTTCTTGGTTACCCATACTTGTTCAAGTTCTTTGTGTAGTGCTTCTACTGATGTTTCTCCCCAAAGCTTGAGCATTTCTGCTGTAATTGTGTCTTCTTCACATGCTTTCCTGTTTTTGAGATTTTTGATTATGTTTGTGATTTCCTCTCGTGTCGGAGGTGTTGAATGTGTTGGTAATGTTTCTGGTTGCGTAAAACTGAGAGCCTGGATGGGTGTTTGGCAGTTTAGGAGTGTCTCAAAATATTCAGCCAGGATTTCACAGTTTTCAGTATTGTTGGTGGCGAGAGTCTTATTATTTCTCATAAGGTTTAGGCAAGGGGACTGGTATCCTCGGAGTTTCTGGTTGAATGTTTTGTACCAAGCTGCCGTGTTGCATTTCTTGAAATTCTCTTCGATTGAGTCCAGTTGTTGTTTTTCATATTGTCTCTTGGTGTTGCGAATAGTGTTAGAGGCATTCTTTCTGGCTTGCTTAAATTCCTCAAAGTTGTTTACAGTTTTATGTGAGTTCCACTTTTTCCAGGCTTTAAGTCTTTCATGCAGAACTTCATTACAGTTGCGGTCCCACCACGGGTGTCTCGGTTTGCTCTTTTTTTGGAAAGGTTGTTTCTGTTGCCTCAATCAAGTTGTTCTGAAATTCTTGGAGGTTTTGTGAAGGGGAGAATGTCTTTAGTTTTTTCTGAAAATCCTTGAGGTTAGAGTTGGACTTAAGGTTGTAAGTTCTCAGGGTTGTAAGATCAAAATTTATTTTATTTCTGTTTTTATATTCACCGTTTCTGCTTTTCTGTTTGTTTTGTGGGATCAGTTTAGTTTTTATTTTCGTGAGATAGTGATCGGAGTCGAGGTTTAGAGATTTTCGGACACGTGTGTTCAATATTTCTTTTTCACATTTGGAGGAGATGGCAACGTGATCTATTTGAAATTCTCCGATACTCTTTATCGGAGATACCCAGGTTTTTTGTTTTCTGGGAAGATGTTTAAAACGTGTTGACATTAGCTTGAGTTTAAACTGCTTACAGAGCATAATTAACCTTTCTCCATTTTTGTTGGTTCGTTTGTATGCGGGAAAGTTGCCGACAATATCGCGGAATTTCTTTTCTTTTCCAATCTGAGCGTTAAAATTTCCTAGAAGTATTTTTGCATTGTTTTCTGGGATTTCTGATATATGATCCTTAAGGTTTTCCCAGAATTCATCTGTTTCTTCCCTATTTTTAGCATTACTTTTGTCATTTGTGGGAGCGTGAACATTGATTAATGTGTATTTTTTATTTGCACATCGAAAAGTGAGGAAAGATGTTCTCGATGATGTTGACCAAAAATGTTCGACAGAGTTCAGAATTTTTGTGTTTACAGCAAAAGCTGTGCCAAGCTGAGGGCATTTCTTCATTACAATTTTTCCAGGTTTTCCTTTAAATACTCTGAATTTGTTTGATTCAAATGTGTTTTCATCAGTGAAGCGAGTTTCTTGTAGCGCCACAATTTGTATGTCTTCCGTGTGTAACTTGTCTGTAAGGTGCTTAAGTTTTCCCACTTTGAGAAGGGAGTTTATGTTGAGAGTTGCTAAGTTGAAGATTTTTCTGGGTTTAATCTTGTTGGATTTGCATGGTGTTGCAGACTCCCCAGAATCCATGGGTCTGCTTGCGTCGTTGCCGACGGTGGATAGGCCACCTGGGGTAGTTTCGTTATTGAAAGACATTTCCATCATGCGTTAAGATTGTAACTGTTGAAATTCTTCAAAGTTGGGGAGATTACTTGCGTAACCTACCAGGAATACGACTAACGTTGTTAGCGTTAGAAGGTTTTCTTGAAACAGCCGCCTCTAACATGAGGAACAGACGCTGCCCGCAAGCCGCCCAATCTGGGTAAAGACGTTTGCAGTTATAGATTTTTGGTTCCTCCGCTCCTCAGCCGTTGGGAGTTAAAAATTCCTTATCCGCCTATGAGACCGTTGACCGCTTTTCACCCGTAACCCTAGGCAGGGGCCCTCACAGGCTGCTACTATCCGGAGCCAGATGGACCCAGGTTTTTTTACGAGGTTGTTACTCCTCCCCCTCCTCCTCCCTCATCACTTGTAAGATGAGGATCCGGGCTTGGGACCGGCAATGGCGGAGAATATATATATGATCCGAAGAGGAAGATATTGAGCATCTGACTTAGATATTTGAAAGTTTGTTTGCACAAGGACTAATAGTGAACCTATCAAAATGTACACTACTGGCCGTTAAAATTGCTACACCACGAAGATGACGTGTTACAGACGCGAAATGTAACCGACAGGAAGAAGATGCTGTTATTTGCAAATGATTAGCTTTTCAGAGCATTCACACAAGGTTGGCACCGGTGGCGACAAATACAACGTGCTGACATGAGGAAAGTTTCCAACCGATTTCTCATACACACACAGCAGTTGACCGGCGTTGTCTGGTGAAACTTTGTTGTGATGCCTCGTGTAAGGAGGAGAAATGCGTACCATCTTGTTTCCGACTTTGATAAAGGTCGGATTGTAGACTATGGCGATTGCGGTTTATCGTATCGCGACATTGCTGCTCGCGTTGGTCGAGATCCAATGACTGTTTGCAGAATATGGAATCGGTGGGTTCAGGAGTTGTCCAAGCGGTTCTAGGCGCTGTAGTCTGGAACCGCGCTGCCGCTACGGTCGCAGGTTCGAATCCTGCCTCGGGCATGGATGTGTGTGTTGTCCTTGGGTTAGTTAGGTTTAAGTAGTTCCCATAGTGCTCAGAGCCATTTCAAACATTTGGTTCAGGAGGGTAATACGGAACGCCGTGCTGGATCCCAACGGCCTCGTGTCACTAGCAATCGAGATGACAGGCATTTTATCCGCATGGCTGTAACGGATCGTGCAGCCACGTCTCGATCCCTGAGTCAACAGATGGGGACGTTTGCAGGACAACAACCATCTGCACGAACAGTTCGACGATGTTTGCAGCAGCATGGACTATCAGGTCGGAGACCTTGTCTGCGGTTACCCTTGACGCTGCATCACTGACAGGAGCGCCTGCGATGGTGTACTCAACGACGAACCTGGGTGCATGAATAGCAAAACGTCATTTTTTTTCGGATGAATCCAGGTTCTGTTTACAGCATCATGATGGTCGCATCCGTGTTCGGTCACATCGCGGTGAACGCACATAGGAAGCATGTATTCGTCATCGCCATACTGGCGTATCACCCGGCGTGATGGTATGGGGTGCCATTGGTTAATGGTGAAATGAATTTCTACCAGCGGTTTGTGTCCCATCAGGCGTTGGTAATAGCAGCATTGAATGAACTCTTGGGTTCAAATAGGCGAAACGATAGACTGCAGTGGATGCGTGAAGCAGACTCCGCTTACAATGCTATGTAAACAGCAACAGCGGATGCAGCTCCAACAGCATTCCCTGTAGCAAACATGCGATTAGTATTAATGGTTCAAATGGCTCTGAGCACTATGGCACTCAACATCTGAGGTCATCAGTCCCCTGGAACTTAGAACTACTTAAACCTAATTAACCTAAGGATGACACACACATCCATGCCCGAGGCAGGATTGGAACCTGCGACCGTAGCGGTCGCGCGGTTCCAGACTGAAGCGCCTAGAACCGCTCGGCCACTCCGGCCGGCTAATATTAATGGTTGATGCTTCTACAAATGCAGTTGCAGCAGTATTGCAGCAGAGGACAACCCGGTGTTGGTAACCGCTTTCTTTCTTCAGGTAAGACCTGTCACTCTCACAACAGCATTGGGCAATGTACGATCACGAACTGTACGCAGCCTATGCTGCATTAAGAAAAATTGAAACATTCTTTGGAATGCCACCATTTCAGTCAGTATCTTTATGGACGAGAAGCCGGTAAGTTACGATTTAAAAGTTAACTCAAGTGAAGCATCGCCAAGACAACTCACGGATATTGACTTAATTGGCCTATTTGCAACCAAAATCATACGCGTACAAGGCAACTTAATGTACCCACTGGCGCACTCTCCCGGATTGAGGCAATGGACGTAATCGAACATACATCGCCGCATGTTGACATCATAGCTGCAGCTATTGATTTTGATGTCATGGCAACAGCGCAACAAGACGATGAGGAGCTGTGTCTACTGCTTGTGCAACAATCAGGTTACCTAGTAAGAAGAGTGACAATACCGGGCACGAACGCGGAGTTATACTGCGATGTCACCAAGATACAGCCTCGGCCGTTTGTTGGTAGTAATTTCGAGCCCAGGAAATCTCTTCAGCGCATCCTGGAGTCCGAGGAACCACGAACCAGGTTAAACAACGTTTCATTTGGCCCAGCATCAACGCCGACTGAAAATTGGGTATCCGACAGTGTATCGACTGTCAGAAGAACAAAATCGCACGTCAAGTCGAGGCACCGCTGGCTACATTTATACCCATAGCCAGCGAGTTGACCATATCCACCTGGATAATGTAGGCCCACTATCAACGCCCGAAGGCTGCAGTTACTGCCTTACGATGGTGGGCGGATGCCCGAGATGGCCAGAAGCATTAACTGCGACAGACATTACAGCGGAGACTATGGCGAAAACGTTTGTCGCAAGATGAATTCCGCGTTTTGACGTACCGTTGAGAATAACGACAGATCATCGACGTAAATTTGAGGCGTACCTATTAAAGGTCCATGCCAAATTGCTACGCGTCAAGCGAATAAAGACCACCGCTTATCATCTCGCAGCGAACCGAGTGGTAGGACACCTGCACCGACAACTGAAGTAAAATCTTCGTTGTGACGCAACAGGCAAGTGGACAGAAACTCTATCGATTGTTTTACTTGGACTGCGAATAAACTTCAAGCCTGGCCTCCAAGCCACATTGGCAGAGTCGCTGTACGGCCACTCTATAACATCTGCCCGGAGAGTTCATCCATGATATGCGAGATGAAACCGTTGCAGCGTCAGACTTCGCTACGAAGTTTCGAGCCCACGTACGTCAGTTTCGTTCAGTACAGCCTCGGGAACAAACCGGACTCCGCAATTTTGTCTTTACCGGTTTAGGCACATGTACACATGTGCTCTTACGTAATTAAGCGGTACGCAGACCACTGCAACCCCCATATGAAGGAATTTCGAGATCGACATTCATAGCGTACCTACTACGGTTGCGGTTGACCGTATCAAACAGGCATTTCTGGATACACAGTCAACAGAAAAAGAAGCTGCGTCAAGGAACATGAAGAAGGGAGAGGCAGCAACTATAGATCCTCCCGCACGGGAAGCTGCAGAGGAGCTAGACGAACATCGTTTGTCACTCAGGAAACATCAGTAGCCGCTACTACCCCGCATTTGGAAGAAGACACCGATCCCAAGGAGAAGCTCCGGCGATTCAAGAAAGGCGTGACGACGTGATCTGAATGATATGTCAAATTTAACGAGGAATGTCGCTCACCCTGGTGGGAGGAACTCTGTAGTGACTCTCACTGTATAGCTACATTCCGGGGTACAATGGCGTAGTAGACCGTACGAAAGCTCCATAGTGTTTATTCTCTGGTTTTTATTATATAGTTATCCTTTTTTTGACTCGTTGACTCTGAACATCATGCAAACCGCATACTTATGTGTAATTAATATATATGTGCAAAAAAAATCATTTCACGAGTGAACCACAACAGCTTCAATGACGTATTTCACATAATTGTAAGCTGCGAGTGGATATGATTACGAAGTTTTAGAAGATTCAGGTTCCGCAGTAGTATGCTAATTATAAGCCTATAATCAATGAACACAACTGTAATATTTTCTGTAAAACTGACGGCGTGGAAGAAGATAAACCAGCTCACTGTTGTGTACACTTTTTGTTTAAAATCACGTATAAAAGGGAAAGAGTATATATGGGAAAAACTATTTGTCTAACAGTTTACAGGCCCTACCACCATAGTTAAATCTGCCTGCTAGAAATAAAATGAAACGGCATATTTTCACGTAACAGCACAGCCTGCATTTCGTTTCTCATGGTCGCCGTCAACGGAAAACCTGCACATCGTCGCTTTAAAATACATACAGCGTATGTCCCCCTAATTTGCGTTTTCTTCTTTCCTTTTAGACCATCTGAAGGACGCATGGTTCCGTGTCAGGTTTCTTTCTTCTGGTCTTTCTCCTTGTCCAATATTCCTTCATTCACATATTTCGCAGCCTTCGCTCTTCCATCCATCGTTTTGTTGTGGGTCTACTTAGGTAATCGAAACCTGTGAAAACCTGAAGTTTTTATTTAAAAATCAATTTCTTGTGTATCTGCGGTACCTGTAATCTCGTTTCTGGGACATACATTTTTACTCCTTGGATCCAACGTAAATTGATTCTCTAGTTAACAAGAAACTGCATTATTTGCTGCATTAGCCACTCTTCGCCCATTGGAAGGATGTCCGAAGAACACGTTCCTTCATTTCCTGGTGAAGTACTGTAACGCCAGAAATGCATATCCTCCTATTTCCATCTATTGTACTATAGATTTTTCCTTGTTTTGTTACCTCAAGATATGACATTTCTGTGTCTTTATATATTGTAATTGTTTTACTACTTGTGTATATATATATTTATGCATTTATGTTGGTTTGTTTTGTGAATATTATTTGTATTTTACGCTGGGTCTTGCCTAGGGAAAACTATGCTATCGAACGAATATATCGATAGGTCGTGTGAAGAACGAAAGTGTGTAGGATCTTTGGTAGTGAACTCTATCGCGTGGAGCGCGGGCAGGGGGAGTCTGGCTGGAGTAGTGCAGTGGAGCAGGTGTGTTGTGTGAAGCTCCCGCGAGTTGCCGCGCTTTCGGGGTTTGGCAGCATGTAATTGCGCTCGACTTGCTATGATAGTTTCTGACACGTCGCGGACGGGAAGCATTAGCTGGCGCACATCAAGAGCCCGTTTCGCCTGGTGACAGTGTCGAGAAGAAGGCGCGCCAACATCCAGCTTCTGCAACAGCGACGGCCGACAATGAGTGACTGTCGCCACCTCCTCGACCGACGATTTCAAACCTTCAATCAACCAACAAGGAATACTGGAAGCACGTAAAGTTTTAGAACTGTATGACAGACCTCAGCTTTTAAAATTGTTGCATCACAAAATTACAGCAACTTAGCGTGAACCTTTGTAGCTCATTGTCCCAATTGCATTACCAAGCAGGGTCCCTTCCTTTTCCGAAATGAACCCGAGTGTCGTTGAAATTCAGACGCCAGCATTAAAGTAATATCTTTCCATTTCACTGCTTTAATTTCAAAGTTAAGTTAAAGTATTCATAGCTGGCTGCAATATTTAGATTACACAAGGACAAATTAAGAGTGCGAGTTTTGTTAGCATATTTTAGCTTACCTGTGACTGCAGCTCAGCTTGGTAAGTGCTAAATTTTAGTATTGTTAATTGTTCAGAATCATTTAATTCAAGTTCAGAGTTAAATCTCTTATTTCTAAATTGCGTAGATTCAAGAAGCTTTTGAAATGATTGTTGAGGTAGCCCAAGACTAACCGTATTTTACTGAATTTCGATGTGCTTCAGAAAGAAAGCTCACTATTAATTTCAGTCACTAAATTAACTTTCAATTTTCCGGTTTTATTAATTCTTTTGCTAAATTAAGTCACAGTGTAGTGAAATTTATTACTTCTGACAAACTTTCAGTTTTCACACTACACGTGTCAACCTTCAGTTGCCACGCTTCTAGTGCTAATTATATGTGTAATAACCTTTCTTTTTCAGTTACTATAGTAATTGTCCATAGGACTGGCGACCGTAATTTCCCCCAAATCTCAAATATCTAATTACCGCTAGTTAATTGTTAACGTAGCGGCCACACATTTACTTTCTTTATTAACTTTACCCCTTTTCAAAATTAATTTCCACCAGTTTCATTTACATTTTTCCTTTCATTTAGATGTAACCCTTTCCTCCCTCTTTACCGACAGATTAACTTCGGTGACGATTGCTTTTCCCAAATTTCCATTAGGTACACGCGGTTTAATTTTTCACTGTCATTAAGGTCGATAAGTAAGGAGGAGGTTACACGTGGCGACATGGTGACAGGACAATCTTCAGATTTGAGGTTGTTCTGGATACGAATTTTGCATTGTGCAAATCTCGTAACAAAGTACTGGTTACGAACAGGCCGTTACGTCAGCGAGAATAAGTAGTGTGAGTATATTTGAGATTTGGCATTTATATTAAAAATTATTAAAATGAGTGAAGGCAACAATTACCAAAATTTGGTAGACTTGGGTACGGAATAATCGGTCGAACAGTGGGAAACACGCACCGCGGAAGCCATTGTTCAGGGGCAGGCGGCTAGCATGAAAGACGCGACCGCCGAAACGCAACAAAGAGTAGAAACGGAATTCCAAACATTAGAAAATGTTTCGGAATCGGAAGAGAAAATCAAATCCGTACCCCCTTGATGACGAATACGGCAGAACATATATAGAGGAACCACCTACGGAAGTAAAAGCGGTAGTTTCCGGGAATTTAACTGATTTATTGAATGTTTTGATTAATGAAATCAAGAGTCAATCGGCAGAAATTAAAGCTCAGTCTGAAAAAATTGACAGGAAGCTAGACAACCAGAACAAAGCTATTAATGTTGTTAACAACAATGTTGGAGTTGTTAACACAAAAGTTGATAAACCAAAGAAGATATTGTTATGATTAATACCGAAATCGGTAATCCTAAACAGGAAATGATAGGAGTTCAGGCGGAAATTGCGAGCATAAATACTCGTTTTGATTCCGAAATTAGCAGAATCGAGAAAAGTGTAGGAGAAGCAGTTGCTCCGATAATCGAGAATAAGGTGATGGAACAAATTCAATTAGTGAAAAAAGAGGATCAACAGAAGGTGGAAACTTTAAAGGCTTTAGTATCCGAAGTAGATACTAATGTGACAAAGCAGGCTAATACCTGCGAAGTGAAAAATAGGGAAGTAGAAACGCTTGCGACAACCACTTGCCAGGTAATTACGAGAGTGTCGGCATTAGAAAAGAAACTTGACGAAAAACAGAGCTATGTGCCAATCTTTGCACATAGTTCGGAATTGTTGACGAAAGAGGAGCGGTTCGACCCCTTGGAAAAAGGCGGTATACACGCGACGGATTTCATTAAAAATTGTGAAAGAGTTTTACCCAGATCATGGACTAATGAGAGAAAAATTAATGCGGTTATTGATGTGTTGGCTGGGGATGCCAAGCGTTGGGGTTTAAACCTCAACATTACGAACCTGACTTTTGACGAGTTTAAAAATTTGTTTGTGGTTGAATACTGGTCAGAGCAAAAACAACAAAGTGTCTGGCGCGAATTTGTCGTATCGAGGCCTTTCGATGCGAATTCGCGCGGCTCGATGAAGGAGTTTTGTGAGGGCTGGATCCGCAAGTTGGAATATTTGCGTGATCGCCGCACGGAATCCGAAATAGTCTGGGAACTCTACAAGAAGCCTCCAGATTACACAAAACGCTACGTAGGAAGCTATTACAGGACAGTTAATGATTTCCTGGAAAGAGTTGAGGACGAGGACAATTGGCGCAATAATCGCGACAGTGGTGGAGGCCGTGGTAACAACAACAAGTACCACAGCAACAACAATAGTGGTTCGGGCCGTAAGGACAATCGGTACAATGCAAATAATACCAGGAATGACGGAAACCAGTATCATACTAGCGTGATACGGACTTCGCAGAATAGTAATAACGCCAGAGGGTGTGACCAGCCGCCTCAGCAGTATCCGGGGAGCGTATCGGCTGGGACGAGACAGGGAAACCATTAGCCGCGCCGGTGAGGGGGCGACCGGGCGTGGAGTAATTTTGGCGGCCCAATAACAGTAGAAAACCGAGGTGTCGTCGTTATGAAAATTCCGTATGGAATAATCAGCGGCGGGAGAGTGTGCCAGTGTTAGGAGAAAGGAGTGCGCCCACAAGTAGTAGATCAGCTGTAGACACGGCAGCAGAAAATACATTCACTGTCAGTGAGAACAACTTAAGCAGTGTTCCGGAAATCGATTATAAAGTGGCAGCTGTAACACCCACAGCGGAACTGGAGACTGAGTTTAAAAATGATTCGTAATTGTCAATAGGACTGGCGACCGTAATTTCTCCCAGATCTCAAATATTTAATTACCGCTAGTTAATTGTTAACGTAACGGCCGCACATTTACTTTCTTTATTAACTTTACCCCTTTTCAAAATTAATTTCCACCAGTTTCACTTGCATTTTTCCTTTCATGTAGATGTAACCCTTTCCTCCCTCTTTACCGACAGATTAACTTCGGTGACGATTGCTTTTCCCAAATTTCCATTAGGTACACTAGGTTTAATTTTTCACTGTTCATGATTTGCTCGTCTTGCCTATTGACCATCTTCTGTTCTTCGAGGTCCCAACATCCTCTTGAGGATCTTTAGTTACACCAGTTTAGTGTATCAAGTACTTCTGCTATTCTTATATTAGGAGTATCTGAGGTGTATATGATTTTCATTTTTACATTGATCGAAATATTCTTCTTATTGTAGGCGTTCTTAGTTAGTTTTTATGCTAAAATCATTTTGTTTGTTCGTGCTCCCATTGCTTCCTTTTTTGTTCACCAGGTTTCTATCCATTCTCCCAGTTACCTTATGAATTTTCCATTCACTTACTGGCATCCATCTAAGAGCTGCCTTGATGTTTCATGTATATACTACATCTTCTCGACAGAGACCTGTAGGCATGTTTTAGTCGCTTCTCCCTGTAGTTGCGTGGTTTGGTTAACCACCTCTTCTAACGATTCTGACACTATCACAACATCGTTGACGACTGCTAGACAGTCTACCCATATTCCTTTCTTCTCCCACTCCGTCGTGTTACACCCACTCCTTCCATCTCTCGTCGTCACTCTGTGATCACCTTATCAAGAACACATTTAAGGAACAATGGGTAGTCCGCCTCCATTTCCCATTCCTCTTTTGATTTATAAGGACTCTCTAAGTTTTTCTCTTAACCTGCTCTGAGAGGCTGCGTTGGTTAGAGTATGTTTAATCAGTTCACTCGTTTTTCTATATAGACTCATTTCCCCTAAAATTACGAACGTTGTTCGTCTATCATCTGATAGTTTAGTAGCGTATCGCGTAAAAATTTCAAGTAAATCGTCAAGAAATTGTCGACACTTGCGCTAACAGTGCTTCTCCTTTATTTACGATAATTATACATCATACGTATTATAAAATATGGTTCTTACGTCTGCCTGAACGTTAATTAGAATATCGTGTAAAAATTCAAATAAAATTTTCATGAACTTTTCGAGAGTTTTTGCTAACAGTCTTCTACTTCTTGTATTATATTTATATTTGTGTACAATATATATGAAATACATAGCTTATGTTTATCAGAACGTTACTTGGAGTAGCGTCTAAAATTTGAAGTAAGTTGGTAAGGAACTGACTTCCTCAGGAGTTTTATTTATGACGCTCCTACGATTTTCTGCAGTTGGTGGCCTCGGGAACAGACAGTTGGTAACTTCTTTGGCAGAGAAAAAGACCTGTATTATTGTTATGTCATAGTCAGTGTACAGGAAAAGTTAGAAAAATTACTACGTTTGATGAACCTCTAGATTCACTCACTTTTGAACAGTCATGTGGGAATGTTCTTTGAAAATTTAGGTTACATCATTGATGGAAGGGTCATATTAGTCCGCTGGAATACCAACATGATGGACAAAGATGAATGTTGGTCGCTTAACACAGACATTCAACAGAGACGTTCAACAAGAATTCATCGGAGAACATTAAATAACAACTTAAAAATCGTCCTGTCCAGCACGAAAAGGCGAATACTCGTCTCTTTAAAAGACTGATATAACAATGGGGAACGAGCTCCATCAATCCCCATAATGCCTTCCACATCAAAAATTTTGCATCCAAGCGTATTCGCTGTCCTTTAACATTGGACATTCTAAATCCTTGTACCTATTCTCTCTTTGCCGGCAAGTCTTCATAATCAGTACCTCCCTCTCATTGTCACTGTCTATGTAACCGTATATCTCTCTCCCACTGTCTTTATCCAATTCCTTACGTTGTGCCATAGCATGAATATTATCAAATCTCAAACACTTCATAAGGAACAAAAATCTGTCCAGTGACATAGTGGTGTGAAATATTTGTAATCTTAATCCCTGTGAAGAAAGCAGATGTTGCACATTCATTTCAAAGCAGATCTTGCACATTCATTTCAGCTGTTCTATAAGAACCAGCAGTTATAAGTAATTCAATGAGAGATTGCATTTCCATTTAATCTGTTTTCCGATATCTATTTTTGCTTTGGTAGAAGGGCCCACTGCGATCAATATATAAAGATTGGTGCACTCGACTATTAAGCGAATTATTTCAGCTTTTATGAGAACATTGAAGCACTCTACAGCAGTCTTGCAGTTTGTAGCAGTTAATTTGTTACAACGAAGCGGAGTTGCTGTATTTTGCTTCCTCGTTCTCATATTATTAGGCTTAGCTGTAGTCATTAATTTGAATATTTTCTTCTGGCCAAGCATAAACTTGTCTGGTGAATCGAAAAGGAGGATGCTATATCTTCTCCAGCATCATCACCAAATTGATCACTTGCTGCTGCACGGTCACTTTCTTTGCAGTGCTCTTCTTCTTCACTGTCATCCAAATCTAAACAAACTCCGTCATGTAACAATCATTATGATCCTCATTCAGTACTTCCTCCAACAGCTTTCTAAGATGTCTTCGCTGTACCTCATATGGCATACTGATATACACTGCTCACCACAGAATGTCGCACTTCTAGGTAGGTGGGGTGTGATCCGTACCCCCAGCGATTAAAGCTTGTGGCGTATGCTGTTTCATATCTCTAAAAACACAACAACCAGTTTCGCAACAATGTGCATCAATTTGAACGAAGGTAACAAGCCGCTCAACTGTGTCACCAACGTGCTTCCCTATATACTAGTCAACTTCTCCACCTGGTTTGTTGTGAACACCCCACATCCGCAATTAAAGTCTACTGATCAAAAGCAAAAAGCAAAGCGAAAATTCCTTACCCTTCAGCTGACTCACATCACGGACTTGTGCTGCCTGTGTAGGATGAATAAAGAAACTCCGACAGCCAAAACGTAAAAACCAGAAATTTGTCTGTCTGTCAGTCTGCAAGTGAAGTTTACATCTTGATGACACACAACTGAATTTGAATCTTGTTTCGCAGAATAGATTTCTCGGTCATCTTCCAGTTATTACACACTATTTTCTGTATTACAGCTGCATTAAGTTTGCGTGGAATGTCAGTTTAAAGATATGGCGGCGATTCCTGACACAAGAAGATCCGTCGCCAATCAGTGTACTCCTATGGCCGACTGCAGTGGCTCTATTAAGACTTTACCGTCTGCCCTCAGCTCCAAGACGAATTTTTTTGGATAGTTTACAGCTAAATCAGTTAGTTTTAATGTCGGACATTCATTGGTGTGCGCCAAGAGACGTTTCCGCTTACATAGGTACACAAAAAAAGTTTTTAAATTTTTTTGTGCGGTAATAGCACCGATTTACTTGTTTCATGGGTACCGAATCCATATATGACCTCACTATCTTACATGGTACAATTCTGTCAGAATGCTACTCTGTTAGAAACTAGAAAAATTGACGAAACACACGTAATAAAAATGTAAAATAATTTAAATTTCGAAAATGAAACAGGTTTTTTGTAGTCAAATACAAAAAATCCTCTTTACTACATAGTAAATATGTGTCCATGGGCGTATGTTAGCTTGATATGTTGTCTGTAGAGTCGGTCCTTGCACGACACTGCACGGTACCAAAATGTTCCAAAAAGTCTCCCGCGGAAATGCGGTTTTTCCAGAGGCCATATTTCGGACTCTATTGATCACAGAGACAAAGGATCAAGAGTTTTGAATAGCCCTTGGCCCAGCGACCATTTGTATAGCCATCGTAAGGACGGGCATACTGTAATGTCCTACGGTACAGGGTGAAAATTTAATCATTACACAATTCCACCAGCCTAGGAAAATTGTGCAAATCGATTTTTCTTTATTTAGGCGTGGTCTAGGAGAGCCTTACGCGGCTTACGAAAGAACCATTTGTTCATCGGTGGGTCCTGAGAAAACCATGAAAAACAATAATTTATGGGTTCGAAAAATACCAGCTGCGACAATGGCCACCCCATCATTTCTATCCACAGTAGGCCGTCGGAATGTTTAACATGTGGTGTTAGATAATATTCTTGGGAAACTTAGAACCTTTTTTCGATATCATAATACGTTAAGGAAATGCACTGGTTGAAGTTAGCGTACTTATGCAGAAAACTTCAAAAACCGAACCGGTGGGTCGTAACTACCTAAATAATGAAAAGTTTACTTTTTTTATTTTCAGGCAACTATCAAAGTTCAGGCATTCACACATAATCAACTTCGCTCCCCAAAATTCCAGGACATATTCAGATTTGCTTGGACATATGCAGAATTTGACGGTCTACACACGGAAAAATTTGAAAACGTTAAACACATATGTTTTTACAGAGCACAGGGAAAGCTGTGCGTCTGTGAAACTGTTGCATTCATTTGTGGCAGTTTATGTGACAAACTCTTATCTTCTCATCTCTTTTTTGGGAGTGATTCTCACATCCACAAGAACACCTAAATCGGGCAAGTTAGAAGAATCTTTTTACCTATTCGCCAAGTGTACAAGTTAGGTGGATCGACAACATATTCCTGTCATGTGACGCATATGCCTTCACCAGTGTCGTATAGAATATATCAGACGTGTTTTTCTGTGGAGGAATCGGTTGTCCTATGACCTTGTGATCAAATGTTTTTGGTTCCCATAGGAGAGGCACACACTTTCGTCTACTAATCGCACGGTTTTGCGGTACGGTCGCAAAACACAGACACTAAACTAATTACAGTGAAGAGAGACGTCAATGAACGAACGGACAGATCTTAGCTTTGCTGAAATAAAGAAAGTAAACTTTACACTCGAGGGAAGATTTGAAGCCAGGACCTCTCGTTCCGCAGCTGCTCACACTAACCACGGAACTACGGCGCTCCTGAGCTCACACTATCCTTTCTACATCTACATCTACATTTATACTCCGCAAGCCACCCAACGGTGTTTGGCGGAGGGCACTTTACGTGCCACTGTCATTACCTCCCTTTCCTGTTCCATTCGCGTATGGTTCGCGGGAAGAACGACTGCCGGAAAGCCTCCGTGCGCGCTCTAATCTCTCTAATTTTACATTCATGATCTCCCCGATAGGTATAGGTAGGGGGAAGCAATATATTCGATACCTCATGCAGAAACGCACCCTCTCGAAACCTGGACAGCAAGCTACACCGGGATGCAGAGCGCCTTTCTTGCAGAGTCTGCCACTTGACTTTGCTAAACATCTCCGTAACGCTATCACTTTACCAAATAACCCTGTGACGAAACGCGCCGCTCTTCTTTGGATCTTCTCTATCTCCTCCGTCAACCCGACCCGGTACGGATCCCACACTGATGAGCAATATTCTAGTATAGGTCGAACGAGTGTTTTGTAAGCCACCTCCTTTGTTGACGGACTACATTTTCAATGGACTCTTCCAATGAATCTCAACCCGGCACCCACCTTACCAACAATTAATTTTATATGATCATTCCACTTCAAATCGTTCCGTACGCATACTATCAGATATTTTACAGAAGTAACTGCTACCAGTGTCTGTTAAGCTATCATATAATCATACAATAGAGGATCCTTCTTTCCATGAATTCGCAATAGGTTACATTTGTCTGTGTTAAGGGTCAGTTGCCTCTCCCTGCACCAAGTGCCTATCCGCTGCCGATCTTCCTACATTTCGCTACAATTTTCTAATGCTGCAACTTCTCTGTATACTACAGCATCATCCACGAAAATTTCTCTGCCTCGTGATGACTGGGTGTTGTGTGATGTCCTTAGGTTAGTTAGGTTTAAGTAGTTCTAAGTTCTAGGGGACTGATGACCATAGATGTTAAGTCCCAAAGCGCTCAGAGCCATTTGAACCATCCACGAAAATCCGCATGGAACTTCCGACACTATCTACTAGGTCATTTATATATATTGTGAAAAGTAATGGTCCCATAACACTCCCCTGTGAGTATCTTGCGCATGGATTACTCAGTTTGTATATTTTGCTTATTTTCTTCATAGTTCCACACAACTTCCTGTTTTCTCGATTGATCTGTGTTCAGTTTTTCAAGGCCTATCCGCTGTGCCAACTTATAAATAAATCTGAGGGGGGGTGCGATGGGGTGGTTCCCTTGTCAGTAGCAAATACAGAGGACAAGCACTAGCCCTAGGGGACACTCACCAGCTCGGAGACCAGCTGGCGGCCGCACTTGATGAAGGGCGCGCGGCCGGAGGGCGACATGTACTCCACGTTGGCCGGCTCCTCGACCTCGAAGTCGAGGCTGAGCATGCGCAGCAGGGCGTCGACCGCGAGGCACTCGGCGTGCTCCGGCAGCGGCACGTCGTACATGCAGCGCAGCACGTACAGCGAGAGGTCGCGCGGCCAAGAGTCCTGCGCCGCGTCCACCAGCACCATGCCGTCGGCGCCGCACGTCGCCACGCACTCGGCCTGCACATTCGGCGCCTCTGGTCAGCGGACAGCGTCAGGTAAAATGTCAGGCACCGCTAGCGAATACGAACATGGTTCTCCATTCTTTTGCTTTGATATGCAATTAGAGTTACAAGAACTTTCGCGATATCAAAAATATCGCTGAGAGCAGCTGAAAGTTGATGGCGTAAGAGCACTGTATTACGTTACTAGTGGGTATGAAAGGTTGGGTCCACAACTGTTGATTATTTTGTCTCATATCAACTTGTCGTTTAATACGCTAAACAACAATTGAAAATGCTCTATTTATGAGAACTACACCACTCGTCATTAAAATTGATACACCAAGAAGAAATGCAGATGGTAAACGGGTATTCATGGGACAAATATATTATACTAGAACTGACATGTGATCACATTTTCACGCAGTTTGGGTGCATAGACCCTGAGAAATCAGTACCCAGAACAACCACCTCTAGCCGTAATAACGGCCTTGGTACGCCTGGACATGGAGTCAAACAGACCTTGGATGGCGTGTACAGGTACAGCTGCCCATGCAGCTTCAACACGATACCACAGTTCATGAAGTGTACTGACTGGCGTATTGTGACGAGCCAATAGCTCGGCCACCACTGACCAGACGTTTTCAGTTGGTGAGAGGTCTAGAGAATGTCCTGGCCAGGGCAGCAGTCGAACACTTTCTGCATCCAGAAAGGCCCGTACAGGACCTGCAACATGCGGACGTGCATTACCCTGCTGAAATGTGGGGTTTCGCAGGGATCGAATGAAGGGTAGAGCCACAGGTCGTAACACATCTGAAATGTAACGTCCACTGTTCAAAGTGCCGTCAATGCGAACAAGAGGTGACCGAGACGTGTAACCAATGGCACCCCATAGCATCACGCCGGGTGATACGCCGGTATGGTGATGACGAATACACGCTTCCAATGTGCGTTCACCGCGATGTCGCCAATCACGGATGCGACCATCATGATGCTGTAACCAGAACCTGGGTTCATCCGAAAAAATGACGTTTTGCCATTCGTGCACCCAGGTTCGTCGTTGAGTACACCATCGCAGGAGCTCCTGTCTGTGATGTATAGTTCATGCTGCTGCAAACGTCGTCGAACTGTTCGTGCAGATGGTTGCTGTCTTGCAAAAGTCCCCATCTGTTGACTCAGGGATCGAGACGTGGCTGCACGATCCGTTGAGGATGACACGGCGGTCGGATGGTCCCCATGGGCCACTCGTGGCATGAAGACGGAGTGCTATATAATTATAGTTACAAGAACTTTCGTGATATCATAAACATCGCTGAGAGAAGCTGAAAGTTGATGGCGTAAGAGAACTGTATTACGTTACTAGTGGGTATGAAAGGTTGGGTCCGAAATTCTTGATTATTTGGTGTGTCATATCACTTTGTTGTTTAATATGCTAAACGACAAGTGAAAATGCTCGATTTATGAGAACTATAATTTCAAGAAAAATGTATGTCGCATTCCAGC
The DNA here is from genome assembly GCF_021461385.2 of Schistocerca piceifrons. Lineage (NCBI taxonomy): Eukaryota > Metazoa > Arthropoda > Insecta > Orthoptera > Acrididae > Schistocerca > Schistocerca piceifrons. The sequence continues at coordinate 50,518,702 of NC_060139.1, forward strand.
GTCATCAAATTGGCACTTATTTAACATACAAAACGAGCACTGCTACAAATAAAGTCAAGGTCAGAAGACAACACCAGTGGCGAATCATGTTACCCTGCATACCGAAAGCAAGTCCAGTTGCAAATCTTAAGAGCTGTTCAAACTAAAGTGAAGATACAGATGAAAAAAACTTTGTGAATGACTATCGAGGCAGAACAAGTCGCTAAATGGTTTTAAGACAACTGAAACAACAGTTATATTAGGAGACGTAATCAACTTCGGGGGACAGCCGCTAGGGTCTAATATTGTTCATGTAGCGTCCATTTCGTACAGTCGCTGAGGCCAGTATCTTCTCGGAAGCCCCTTCAAGGAGCTTAAAACTCTCGCCCATCCGCGGACCTCCTAACATAAACACTTGTGCCTTGGCATAAACGGCTAAAGGTATCACAACAGTGATTCCAGAATGTAATGTTTAGCTCAGCTCTGGGTACTCTGCTATATAGAGTTTGCTCATACCTACTTTGCTTAAATGGATATTACACTTACTGCGGAATGATGTATTTTAAAAGGCATGCATGGACGTCGCTTTACAAAACTGTAGAGAAGAGTTACTGCCAACAGTGAAACTAATCGAGCAGTGTAAGAGTTAGGATCTGGGCAATATTAATAGTTCCACGAAGATTAAGGGTGAACCTTGCTGAAACTTTGATGCCCATATTGTAGTAAGTATGTGCTTCCGACACAGAAATGGCTGTATGTGCTGGTAAACATTCAAGTGATGCGATTTAATACGTGGATGATATACTTCCCCACATCTGTGTAGGTGTTACGTGATCCTTTCTCCCCTAACTAATGTAAACATGAAATAAAACGCCATGTAAAATTGGAATAAATTAGTCTGCGCTTACAAATTTGATGTGAGTCAGTACCAGTGACTGCAGGCACGTATCTATGTAGATTATAAGTTCCTACATTGAACTGCCTGTACATTAAATGAGAAGCCTCTAAGAAAGCATCTTGCACTTGGCTGTAGGCAAGGAGAACAATAGCCAGCAGGAAACAGTCCCAACAGAATCCGCAAAAGGCGCATAACGCATGGAAAGAAATGCGGCAGGAGGTTAGACTGGAAAATATTTCAAAGAACGATGGCTTAATGGCGGCCGCACTAAAAATAGCAACACAGATTGTATCGCTCGTCTGTTCGGGAACGACAGATACTGTTTTTATGAGCTGTCTGGCCTGGGTGATGCACTCTGTTTTTTCAGAGTCCCACAAGCACTTTTGCGTTCGGTATAGATGGCAGTCAGAATTCGCTAAAATACGTGGACCGCTAAGATAACATCTATGCAAGTGCAGTAGGAAGAGAAAAACGCTTGGGACACCTTTGAAGATCCTGAGATACTGACATCGCACTCAGGCCACACAGGACTATAAAAATAACAAAAATTGGTTAATATAAACAGTTCAGAAGTAACAGTAAAAAGTGTGACTGTGCTTACATTGGACCCTTCACCCTTCCCTACTGACATGAGTAGGCGGTCAGAGAGTGGGTTAACCGCCTGAAAAGATTGTAAGGGAGGTTGATCATCCCATTTTAAGATAGCTTTTCAATGGTCAGCACTTGCAATGTTTATCATTCAGAAAGTCAAATTACAAGACGCCAGAAAAACACAAGGAACTGAGTCTTCCTCGTCGGAAGCGCACTGCAGAAAGTCGCTCTTCAACCAGATGTCACCTGGCGCAGCACTAGACAGCCTGGTGCCTCATCCAAACAGACTTCACTTTGGTAACAAGAAAGTCTCATCTGTCCAAGCTATAATTACATGCAAGTTGTTGGTACAGGGCCAATGCCTGGTTCTGCAGGAACTTCAGCCATTAGGAGAATGTCAAGATCCAACCACAACCGTGCGGTAAACTGTAGTTAAAGCCGAGTCATTATTAACAATGTACAGTTATCTTAGTCTTAATACTCAAGGATTTATTGCATTTTAAGGTTCAACATGCTTTTAACTCCAGCTGTAAATGTAAATGCATACCCTTCTTCAGTACTATCTATACTGAAATACTAACCCTCGGTAGTCAGGTTAGGATAGATATAATTTTAGTATTGTAGGTTTATATTTAAATCACATCCCAGATCTCATGTCTAGATTTTCTAAGACGTTATCTTATTATTGTCAATAATCGTCAAATCATTTCTTTTGCAGTTAGGTTCACTGAGATCCTTGTTTTATTTCGTAAATAACTGAACTCCTTTATCGTTGGTTTGGTGGGTAACAGTTTAATTATTTTGACTATTTTAAGAGATCCAGTTAAAGATTGATATTTCTAAACCTCTACCAACAATACCACCACTTCCCCACCACCCACTCTCCATCGTCGATGTCACATTATATTTTGCCGACGGCCCTGGCAGAAAACGTTTACCTGTGGACCCCTGTCGCCGCAGTTAGATTCACAACAAGTTTTCACCTTAAACTTAAGTTTGGAAGAAGGATTTGCGTTTTCCTTCTCAATAATCATTAAATTAACGAATATGAATTATTTTAAGTTGCTGACGTGTGATCATCTACTGTGTTCCATTTCAACAAGGTTTGTACATGTGTATAGTTTCCAACTGAAAATCGTAGTGGAGCTTTTGCATCGTACTTCATTTGTTTTCTGTGCACTTTATGTGTTTTACGTTAGGAGGGCATTGAATTGTATTGAATATGTGGGTTTTGAGCAGTTTATTGCAGGTTTATTGGTCCTAATCAAACATACGTGTATTGAAGTGTAGAGCTATTGTTAGAGCATACAGAAATTTACAAATTCTTAAGCTATATATTTAGCAAGAATGACTGAGCTACATACAGAACATACAAGTAATTCCTAAACGGTAAACAATGGTTAAGATATGGCTGTACAGCAGGATAATATTAAGAATATAAATTTCAGTGCTCGATAAGAAGTAGCATCAGAGTATGAAACTAATGTGGGGAATGAGCAAAGTCAGGTGCAGATTAACGAAAAAATGTCTCAACCTGAGTCTAGGAGAGAAGATGATAGAGAAATTTCTGTGTAGCGGAGACGTCTGATATAACAAGTCACTAACGAACAGTATGGAATGATGCTAACCGTGAGCCCACGCCTCAACAACCAGCAGCATTCGATCTGAAGAGTTTTCTAACCGAGCACTTCAAGAGAAGCTAGGATATATTAAATAAAAGAGAGGAGAAAAATTATTTGCGCTTCTAGAAAAGCGAATAAATAAGGGACGCATAGTCTGAAGAAAATATGAAACAATTTACAAATGTAGATTACAGGATAGAACAAAAAGTTGGGGCCACGAACAAGAAACTCGACGAACACATGAAGATATGCGAAAAGCAAACAACATTGTTTGACTAAAAGGTTGATAAGTATGTTACGAAGGTAAAGAAAGAGCTCCGAAGAAAGTAAATGAGGAAGTGCAAGACTTTAACACGAAAATACATTCTTTGACACAAAATACTAGGAGAACTATAGATAGTTTAGGAGAAGATGTAGATACCAATGCACAAAACATTGATTCACACAAGAGTAAGTTAGGAAAAGTGTAAAAATAAGTGGGGATACTAACCACCGCCATCACGTAGGTGTGGACGTGCAACTTAACCACATCTGATAGGACACTATCCATAAGGCTATGCAGACATGAGGAGATTAGAGATTTTGTAAGGTTCAGTGAGACACAGATCAACATTAATCGACGGAACAGAGGAACACCAAATGTGTTAATGGAAGAGAAGAAGAGCAGTAAAAATTCTAACGCTAATGGAAGACAGAACGTGACAACTCAGAATGAAGGACAGAAGAATCGAGAGCAAGAACAACTAAGAGAACTGACAGACAGTTTATGTCACATCAGGCGAATACCTTCACACATATAACTCCACCGGTAATTAACTGCAGAGTCCGTTTAAACATTGCCCAGCGATGAAGATGAAATCAGATGCAGAAATCAGACAACTGTTTCTGTCAGTGCAAACATATACGTTGTTTCTCAGTGCATTGAACCACTTACACGCTGAGATTTGAATGGAGCAGTTTAGAGAGGCCTTACCTAGATCGTGGCCACATCTATTGAAGATTAAACTTGTGTGCACACACCCCAGGGAAGAGCCGAAGAGGCAGCAGAATCAATGCTTGTGGTTGCTGAAGAGAGAAAGACATACAAAGAATTCAAATTCACTTTCCTTCTTGAGTGCTGGTTGAAGGCACTACAAAATCATGCAGAACTAAGGGTACTGATGGTGGATGTTTATGCGGACTCGAGGTAGCAGAACGCCATACTGCATTTCAAGGAAACTATCAACAGAAACCAGATCCTTGACGTCTCTAATGAGCCAGTGGAACTCATACTAATTTGTTTGATGAAACTTTTGTGTCAAATCCAGATTGTTGGTAGGAAAACGCGTGATGCATGCTGATTCTACCGCACGAGTTAGGTTACAATCAAAGAACAGAAGTGAAGGAACTTATGCACTTTATTCAGTCACAGTACTAGAAAGCAAAATACCAAATGGAGAGCGAGACACCGACCTTATAAGACTGGAAACGGATGGGATTGGCGAAATGAACACAGATGATGATGTGTAATCTTGGCAGAATCCTATCCTTCTCCACACAAAAAAAGGGCCAGAGACGAGTACCTACATTATCCCAATGACAAATTAGTACAATTTCTTTGATGCACTTATGCTATAATGAGCATCAACATGCATTTAGAGAAAGGCAGCAAGGGGTGATGCTAGACTACCGTTTTCCCAAAAATTTCCTTTAACTAATGTAGAAACTGAAATAAAAGGCAAATCAAACCGCCATAAATTAATTTCCACCGATAAAGGAAATATGAACCGGTATCAATGACTGTCAGTACGTAACTATGTAGTTTACGATTTCCTGTATTGAACTGCATGTACACCTAAGTAAATAGCCTAAATGAGAGTATCTTGAACTTGCCTGTAGGGAAGGTGGCATGCCATGGGTCATACATAAAAAATGGCAGGTACGGCTGACAGTCTGAATTCTCCGAAACAAACAGGCAACCATCACAGAGAGTTGAGAGGGAACCAAAAAGTATAGGGAAGTTTTGGAGAATGAGACAACGCCACCTCTCTCAGACGTTGCAAGACAAAATTTTAATAAACTGTAAAAAGAGCTACCATTGGTTCTCCTACACAATTTCAATGTGGTTGTAAGAAATGCAGCTGTGCCTAGAGAGATCCATCCACCTTCAGTGGCTAACTCGCGAACGTATATAGTATAATAGAAAAACATACATCTTTAAATTTTTAAGTGGTTTTAATGTACATGGCCTGCGACATTTAGTATGCAGGACTGCCACCTCTGGTGGCAGCATTGGCTCAACCCCAGATGGCCAGTGAGTCGAGCTGAGCTTGAGTGATGTAATAGAGGTAGGATACTCCACGTTCCTTCATCTTTATATCAGAGTTTATCAGTCGTAGAAGCTGGCGAATGGTCGTGTGCTCACTCTTGTTAATCCATTACAAAACATTTGTAGTCGATATCTAAAGAACGACCTGGCCAGGCCAACGGTCGGAGACCTTTGTGTCGATATAGGTTAGGATGGCATGGGCAATATTAAGTCTTGTGTTGTCTCGTAGAAGATATCTCAATGGAGATCTAGAAGGTAGGGTATAGCCACCATCATTCACATATCAATGTAATAGTCGAGTCAGCTGGCGTTGAAATGAGCCGTTTTCGTAACAAAATGGAATTTTTTTTTTCTCAGCAGTTCTATATATTCATATGTTCACTACGAATTTCATGTTTACTACCTTGCAGGACGTAAGTTACACGACGAATAACGCAAAAAACATAATATTTTTCAGTTTTTATGTTATATCCCGAAAAATATGAGGTTATCGAAGATGACCACTCTGAACAAAACTGAGGTAAACGAAACTTACTAAAAAATGTACTTATAAGGTCAGATTTGCTGTCCAGCGGAACTGGTCCTAGAGAAAGCTGAAGAACAGCGATGTTTTGGGTCTTCTACGAAATCGTCAAAAACTCACACTCTCACCTCCATCAACTCGAAAAATATCCACGTAATCAACAAAGAAACCTGCACCATGTGAATGTACATTTAATTTCCTACATGAACAGTCTGTAACATTCGGTTTGCTAATAAAGGGGGAAGGGAACAAAGCGAAAATTACCAAAATGGCTTCTGCACCCTCCAGGCAAGCGACCCCGACCACCTGTCCTCATCGGATCGTTGCTTTCAGTTTTACACGTATAAGACGTTGTTTCGAATGAACTGCTGGGGAAACGTGTATGATGAAAATATTAACATATTTTATTTTATTAGATACACGATAGTGTACACAAAGACGAACATGAAATCAATGTTTAGTTGTGTATATTTTCCACGAAATGAGCGAATGTCGAGCCCAGGATTCGGTCATTGCTTCGGGTAGCTTTTCAGGAAAAGAGAGAAGGATTGAGTGACAGAATATGGATACAAATGCCCAGTGATGATAAAAAGTTCTTAAAGTTTAAGAATGGCCAGCACTAGGAGCCTTGTCTCTTTGTTGGATACGCTGTCTTTGAGTTCTTACTAGTTTCTGTGGCTGCATTGTGAAGGTGATCCCAATGTCTCTCACACCACTTTCACAAATCAACACGCACCATATTTAGCAGCGTATCAATTTGTGTGACTGTATGATTTATGTTTGGGATAATCCTACAAGATGGCTGTTCTCTGAGCCTGAAATATTTGTATGGATTGTTGTTTGGATTTATAGCCAAAACATTCCAATGAGCAAATCTAAGGAGAATGAAGCGTTATACAAATAGGCAATTAAATGTAATATTAGTGTGCTACCTTTGGATAGAAAAGTGGAAACTCCATGGAGAGATCACCTTCATTTAACAGTGAAGTTCCATAATACAGCTCATAATGCACACAGCTTGAAGAACGTACTGCCACAACAAATACCCATTTCTTCCATAATTCCAGTAGTATGAAGCAAACTTTCTTGTTGAGCAACTGCATGGTTTTGCGTTTCTGACAGTGCACAAAAATACATTTCATTCTCCAAGTGAATAACACCAAGAGTATCGCTCCGATTCCTGGATTCACTACGATTTATGTTGGCACCTCTTCAGAAACTTGCTCAGACGATGGATTGCCGGGATATGCATATTACTTAAGCTGCATTTCCTAACAATACAAGATTTCAGTTTGTAACGAAGAATAAGTCAACCCATAAATATGACTGGATTCACTGGAGAGATTCCATAAAACTTTGTATCCTGGTATAAACTCATTCACAAGCAGACTCACAGACACTTCCATAACGGATGTGGAATACAGGCGAGCGGCGAATGTTCAGCAGGAATTCTACATCTCTGACGCAGAGAGATATGCTAATTTATAAACGGAGACTTACTTACGCTTGCTCGCCGATATTTATGAGAAATTTCGGAGTGTATATCTGGGCACAAACACTTTGCATCCTGATTTCTATTGCACCACACTAGGGCTTCCTTGGGATACGATATTAAAAAAGTTACGTATCGAGACTGATCTGTTGACTGAGTTCTATTTACGTGGTACTTTAAGAGGAACGCCAAGACAAATAACCCATGACACAAAGAGGAGGATACAGACAATCTGACGACTATGAGTTACGTGCTTCACTTGAACGCAAATGATCTCTATGGGTATTCCAAGCAACAAACTTTGCAGTCTGAAGAGTTCTGATGGTTGTCTAAAGAGGAAATCGTTGGATTGAAGGATATGATGAATTATGTTCAAATGGTTCAAATGGCTCTGAGCACTATGGGACTTAATATCTGAGGTCGTCAGTCCCCTAAAGCTTCGAACTACTTAAACCTAACTAACCGGAGGACGTCACACACAACCATGCCTGAGGCAGGATTCGAACCTGCGACCGTAGCGGTCTCGCGGTTCCGGAATGAAGCGCCTAGAAATGCTCGGTCACAGCGGCCAGCATCAACGACGTGGTGGCTGATGCCACCGAGAAGATATGCCTCGGAGGCAGGCCTGGAATATCATATCAAATTGGCAACATGATCATAGCGAGCTGCTGCTGTGTCGGAGTGCCTAGTCCAGTGAAATAGTTCTGTCCCCAAGCTGATGACAAGACTGGATAACAAGCATAGATACGTTTCACACTATAGAAACCTTCAGCATTGTCTCAGATTGAGGGATGTGACTTCGTGGAATCACCAGTAGCATCTGCTTCGACCACCATGATGTTAATACCAAACAGGGGCCTTTCATGATAAAATGATTCTTACAAATTAATGAACAGTTCAGCTTTTGACAAAACCATGGAGAATGTTACAATCTGTCACGAAATCCATTTGGTTTACCATTTGGCTGGGCATCATGGCGAAAGAGATTAGGTCGCTAGGCCACATTTTAAGTGGGCCACAATCTTCAATGAAAGACTAGTTGCTGTGAAGATGGCAAAGGTTTCGATGGAATTAACAAAACCTGTCTATATTAGTATGTGTGTTCTGTACCTCTCCAAACTCCAAATTCTGATGTCCCCTCTCTCTTGTTGCCCAGTATTGATGTTAGTGATGTTTGGGGTAAGTTAGTAATTTGTGCGACTGGTCACATTTTCACATCCCTTGCCACACTGAGATAGTAACACACTGCAGCCAATGGCAAGGACCGTCGAATTTTAATAAACACTTCTGTTAATAATAAAAATACTCACGTTTTTGTTGCGCTTCTTTGTTGTAAGTCGATGTCTTGTTGTTCTCTTCCTTTCTGTGGTTCATCTTTCTATAACTGTCTACAGTGTGATCGGCTTACTGCTTCAATAACAATGTGAAATCTTGTGGACATTCTGCAGAATTACTCATATATTTTCAGTCATTTCACTTCACAATACAAATAGCTCTAAGCACTATGGGACTTAACATCTGAGGTCATCAGTCCCCTAGACTTAGAACTACTTAAACCTAACTAACCTCACACACATCCACGCCCGAGGTAGGATTCGAACCTGCGACTGTAGCCGCAGTGTGGTTCCGGACTGAAGCGCCTAGAACCGCTCAACCACAGCGGCCGGCTCACTTCACAGTACAAATCAACAAAACATACATAACTCGTTCTCCATCCTTGGACTTCCGACTCGTACAAGCAACAGCCGAAACAAAGAAAGATTTTCCTCTACCAACATGTAGCAAAGAAATTACTTGTAATTAATAGGTTTCAGCTATCAGTCGCCCTTTTTAATTTTTATTGGCAGATGTAGATTTCAGCTAGAAACTAGCCATTCTCAATGCACTATCATTTTTGATCAATGCATGTAATGCCTGTTAAATACTTATTCAATGAACTGTGGATGAAGCCAGACCAACAGGCATTACATGCATTGATCAAAAATGATAGTGCATTGAGAATGGCTAGTTTCTAGCTGAAATCTAGATCTGCCAATAAAATTTCAAAGGACGACTGACAGCTGAAATCTATTGTTTACAAGTCAATACAACAGTCGCTGCGTGCAACAGCCTTCCGAATGGAAGGTAGCCTGACATAGAAATTACTATCATATATCGATCTATTTATGCAACATAATCTTTGAGACATACATTTCATAAATACAACTAATTGTCTGTCTTTTTTAAAAGGTACACAATCATCGTTGTACTTACATTAAGTGTTTATAAACGTGGACATTTAAACATTTTCATAGCTTTGTAGTAGTGGATTTATGGTTTTTACGTCTTCACCGCAGTACCGTTCAGTCCATATGATCGAAGATCGGGCAGTGCATTTATCTCACTATAACCTGTCTCATCACAACATGCATCAGTTCCACTACAAGTCTGAAAAACCAAATGTCTATGTCAAGTTACTTTATGTAGATACAGATAGTTTCATCTGCGATGCGATCCGGATAAAGTAATAATTAGGTTCAAGCTCGAGGAATACAACACATCTGGTTACGCTGCCAATAATCATTATGTCATAAAACCTCAGGATAAGAAGGTTATCGGGCCTGATGAAATATGAAAGGAATGCTTAACTGCTGTGTAGTTTGTAGGGCTCAAATCGAAGATGTACGCACAGTGTCGACGTGGGTGTCATCCAGAGTGAATCAAGTGACCTCACAGGCTCTCACGATTGAAAAGTATCAGATGTGTTTGCTGGGCGAAGATGGATCTCCTAGTATGGTGCAGCAAGCAGTCTTTGTGTCACGGGGCTATGATGTGTGTACTGTACTGCAAATGAAAGTCAGTGGGTTACTACATGACAAATCCTTCTTCTCACGTGATTTTGTGCATGCATGAGCGCGCGTGCGTGAGTGTGTGTGTGTGTGTGGGGGGGGGGGGGGGGGGGGGGGGGTGCATGGACACTTGCAAAATGTACATTGTTATGCGTATCATATGCATGATTTTTGTCATTCACAAAATGTGTGCTTGTATATATGCGACTAACTGTATGATTCTTCACCTGTTACTGTTAGTCGCTATGCACTGTAAAGATAGTAAACAATAAAAAAAGTCTCTCCCTCTCTTCATGCAACATAGCTCTGATAGTCACATCTAGGGTGTATGATGCTATAAATATTGCATAGTTGATCAATTGCTGTTACGCAAATAAAATTATTCTGCACAAAACCAATCTCATTTTTTTAAAAAAGAAAGTACTGTTACCAATATCAAAACTGTAAGTTAACTTCTTACATCTGAACTACTATTTGATTCTTCCACTATTGAAGTTATTATAGGGTGGTTGCAAATAAGAACAAATTTTCTTTGAAGAATTTTTCTTTTTTTGTTTTACATATAGACACCGTACAATCGCTCAGTTTTACAGAAGTATTCAAATAATGGTCTTTTACATGCTTTGAATTTAGCCAGAATCGTATTCAAGTCTAACTTGGCGCCGTTTTCGTTACCGTATGCCCCCCCTGCGTTTTCTCTGTCACAGTTTTCCAGCTAAGTGTCGCCATTCTAAGAGAGCAACGATCGACGATGCGATGCCCCCCCACTCAACCCCCTACCCCCCACCCCAAAAGACGAATGCCGATCTACAGCAGTAGCACAGAAAACAGCAACATTAGCGAAGCCGTGAAGTATTATAATTTTGCTTTTACCGTCCTTGAGCCGTAGACCAGAGATACTACGATAACCGTCTAACTCAGCGTTTAACTAGAAAAACTCGTCATTGCGATAGACAAGAACCACACCACATCGTCTGCATACTGTCGAACCGTGAGAGTCGCACCAAAAATGATCATTTCTCGTAACTGAAGCGAGTGACAACGAATAGCGGTTCCAGAGAAATCAGAACATCTAAAGCGTGCCCTGGGGCACATCTACGCTAATCGCGATCGGCGGCGGCAGCTGACCGTTAACGAGCATCTTCGCCGCGATGACCTGAAATATGTCGGAAAGAGTTACACAAACCTCAAAGATGAAATCGATTATCTCCAACACATGGGCCAAATAACTGTGAGAAACACTGTCCAATGCCTTGTTAAAATCCGGAAAAGCAAGGGCACGGAGAACAGAAGAGACAGCAGCAACTGTAAACGCATACCGGAACTCTCCTGTTGGAGTCAAATACGAGCAACCACGAAGGCAACTCTCTGAAGCTCCCCAATCAAGTTCGCCAGCAGAGAAGATAACCCTTTGTAGACTGCCCTCGCAACAGTTTTATGTTCAAAATTAAGCAAAGTGAGAAGACGAAAAGAATCGCAGTGACACGATCTGGTTGTTAAGGTATTGATACGATCTGACTCACCTTAAAGCCTGCAGGCACAATTCTCCCACAGTTCTCCTCCTCTCACAGCTCTCGTTTAACATCGCCGTAAACGTCGGACCCACGAAGGACCAAAAGCGGACATAAAACTTCTTAGGGAGACCATCCGCATCACGTGATTTACGAGGTTGAGAGGCGGCAATAAGAGAACCTCACCTGCCTGAAAGACGGCCAAAGGTACAACGTTCCGAGCAAGCGTGATCCTCCCACTCAGGGCACCATAAACGTCGACGTGAAAGTGTGTCATGTATATCTAGTTCCGCCTAGTACTGGTGGAGATGTACAACAACAACTGTACATATAATAATTTTTTTCTTCAGATTTTCGTTAAATTAGTGTAATCGATGTTCTGATTTCATTTCTTTTTCTTTTCATGCCATGATGTTAAAGGAACTGTAACCAATTTTCGATGTGAATATTAATGTTAATGTCAAATTGCTAGCAATATTATAACAAAATGGAAATGTAAGAAATGTTGAAACTGTTGTAAGATGTTAAAGTTGTAATTGTGCGCATGGTCCATACGTAGGCAATGTATTATTATATGTGGAGTGCAAAACCTTTGGTGAATACCCTGTCTGTAGGGGAGCGGTAAAAGGTGGATGGCAGGCGAGCGCGGGAAAATGCACACAGGCGCGGCACGGCATAACGGGCTGAGCAGTGGTAGTCGGAGTTGGGCATCGGTCTGAGAAACACGCTCTGGATCGAGGAGGCTCTCCTGGAAAACGTGATTTCATTGAGCCTCGGATGTGCCGTTTCCGACGACTATACAGCATGGCTATATTCCATAGGCACTAAATGGAAAAGTATTGCGACGCTAAGAAGAAGCAAAGTGCCGATACATCAAGAGCCATAGCTGTGATTGTATGTGTGCTGTGCGCCTCGCCATCTCGCCGCTCGCCAACCGCCGCATCGACACGAACAGGTTGAAACTTTTAGTACTGTATTCGTATGGACCAGTGTTACTTTTGTTCCTGACTGTTCAATAACAACTTAACTTTTACCAGAACTGTCCTATGATTTAATTATCCTCATCACTAATCTAGACAGGGTCCTTTCCACATGTTGTGCAATCCGAGTGTCCCGAAATGAAGATTTAAAGTTTATGCTAATAATACTTACCTGCAGACCTATCTATGTTAGAACGATGTTTAAAGAACTTTGTTGTTAATGAATATATAGGTCTGGCAAAGTTGGAAGATAATGTTGAAATTGGTTTAGTAATGAAGTTTAATTATTGGAGGCAGATAAAATGGTAATTAAATGAGCAGGAAATAGGCTAAAAAGAGTAGTAACTCACCTATTGGAAATCTTGAGTGCTTAATGAATCCTTTAATCAATATATTGAAGCCGGCCGCGGTGGTCTCGCGGTTCTAGGCGCGAAGTCCGGAACCGTGCGACTGCTACGGTCGCAGATTCGAATCCTGCCTCGGGCATGGATGTTTGTGATGTCCTTAGGTTAGTTCGGTTTAAGTAGTTCTAAGTTCTAGGGGACTAATGACCACAGCAGTTGAGTCCCATAGTGCTCAGAGCCAGAGCCAATATTTTCAATACAGTGATCATAACAGTTTCAGGGTCTGCCCCCCCTTTTTTTCTTTTCTATTCATTTAAATTCTGAAGTGTACTGAACTGAAAGTTAAAGTCAATATAAAACCAAAATTTATTAGTGTTTTACCTTTTTCAAAATTGATATTGTATGTGTGTTTCGAAAGTGCTATTTCTAGGGTAACCTATGCCCGATTTAAATCAGATCAATAGACAGTACGAAGTTTATAGTAAACATTATAGTGTATTGTTGTGTATTTATGGCTTGTCCATATTAGTAAAGAAAGTGAAATCATTAGTTCAGTAAATTTTCTGGTTCTAAAATTTACCATAGTATGCAGTGTTATTACGTGTTGTTTTGTATGAACGTACATCAACTTGTACTGGGAAGAAACTCAGTTAATGCCTAATTAGGCTGGCGACCGTATGATTAACAAATTGGTAGCATCTGATGTGTCGTTTCTTGTCCGTCCTAACGTGTAGTTGCACTTCAGGCTTGCTTGACGCATCAATGTTGTTACTGAGTGGGTGAAAGTCTGATTTTGCCTCCATTCAGGTACACTCGGTCAGCATATATACCAAAATCCTTTCTTATAAGGTGAAGCCCGTCAATTTACCATAGTACAGGCTTTAATAAGCATCGTGCGTATTAGTGTAGCGTTACAAGTGGCTTTTTCGTGACAGGACTACTTGTTCTGTTGGGGCATGCTACGTAATAAACCAAATTTGGTATTTCATAGTATAAGCTACGTAAATGCTGCTGCAGCGTAGTGTTACAGAGAGATCGAAAATCACCTTGCGAAGTCAGTTGGCGGCACGTAGTAATTGTGAGAGATGTAATGAAGGGGCAGCAACATTGCGAGTGATGGCGAAGAAGATCATACAATGACGTCACTTCTCCTTCAACACGCGATCGAGGTTTAGGTTTGACCTGTAACCCCTTCGTCTGATTCCGCATGAGCCGTCTTCGATGGGCAGATAGGCGTCACATCCTCGTTCATACAGTTTACGAAAAAGAGAGTAACAAAATTCGTACGTTGTCCTGAAGTCCTTCTCTCGAGCAGCACAGACTGACGGAGCTTCGGCTTCGCTAAATCTGACCATCAATCTAACAACGAAGAATAACGCAGAGCGGAGAGGGGACAACGTTCCCACACGGCGACATCCACATCATCCAGTGCGCTATTCGTGAGGTAGGAGACACGCTGCATCCAGTGTGTCCTACACTATACAGTTTCGCAGGTTGTCGTTCAGGGTTTACAGCAGCCGCCACGGCAGAGTACTCAGGAAAGCAACCGGGGAGAACGTCAACGGCAAGAAACATATGAAATAAACAATAAGATAGGTAAAAGGTGTCAGCGCGGCTACAAAAGACATGGTAAAAATCGTGTATGTAACCAAGGTGGGACATCTCTCCTCCCAAAAGTCACGGAAACACATCGAATGAGCCAATTCACCTAATTCACGACGAACATTATAATGAAATTAGGATTATATATATTAATACCTTCAGCCGCGGACGGGCGTTGATATATATCAACCGAGACTCGAACCCGGGATATCTTGCTTTCATGGCAGACGCACTATTCACCTGAACCACCGAGGGAAAAGAGGATAGTGCGACTGCAGGGACTATCTCGCCCACGCCTCGTGAGAGACACACATTCTCACCTTATGTGTCCACACACAACATTCTTAGTGTCCCTACCCAACACTCTCATTACTCGTGGAAGACATTCTCACCAAATCCCGTAAGATTTCGGGTAATATGTGTGATCCGCACAGAAGAAGAAGGACATGGCCGGTATTGCCAGAACTATATTCTTATATAGATATGGTGTGTGTTCTTTCGGACATGTCCGAAAGAACAGACACCATATCCATATATGTATAACATTATAATGTGTCGAGCGATCGCTAGGACGTAAATTAAAATCGCAACCTGGCATCTGAAACCGAGGACTCTTGAACAAAAAGATAGACAACCTCCTATTTGTAAAATCGTGAACGCACCTCTGTACGACGCGAAACAGACGGTGCATATGAAATAATCAAGGTGAGGCCAAAAAGGCGACACCGTATTTCCCCTACCAGAATCAGGTAATGTCTTTCAGTATGGACAAAGAGAACATCCTCACGACACAAAATATCGGTACCCGTCGCACATTCTGGAGCCACATTGAAAACAGTATGAAATCCACGGAGAGCAAAACTGGTAAATACAACTATTTGTAAAAGTGTTATATCAACACAGGATTCGTAAATAAACTGAGGTACGAAGACAGAGGTAAATCTGATTCGATTCTATTAACATTTAAGGTAATAAAGTTGTAAACTTAAGTCATCAGTCACAGTAAGAACAGATGGAAACAGCACAAAAAATGACATTTCGTGTTCCATCCTTCGACCGTCACAATCCGTAGTCGCATTCAACGATAAATCTGAAGTAAGGGGGTTAGTACCGCGTTGTGCTGAACCTTCATGCTATTGTTAATTCTTTGCAACAACACAATGCAGTTCGATTTGTTGTTTACGCCGCCGTGTGGCTACTTTATCTCTGCGCCGGAGAAATTAGAGGATCGTTCACCGCATCCAAGTCAGTCACTGCCGGACAAGAATCCGAATCTGCCTGCACAAGAGGAACGCCTGGTGAAAGGGATCCATCCACGTCAACAGGACAACCAGACAGTGGGCCGGGCGTCACGGCAGACAAATTGTGTGAAACTACCCCCGAGTCCAGCTTGTCTAAAGGGGAAGGAAATAGAGACGTCGGCGGCAGTATTAGACAGGGGCACAGGGGGCGCTGCGACTCAGTAGGTGAAACGAACGTAATGGGCAATAAGGGACTCAATACCAAGTGTTATGTCCTCTGGGTTCAAAAATGGTTCAAATGGCTCTCAGCACTATGGGACTTAACATCTATGGTCATCAGTCCCTTAGAGCTTAGAACTACTTAAACCTAACTAACCTTAGGACGGCACACAACACCCAGTCATCACGAGGCAGAGAAAATCCCTGACCCCGCCGGGAATCGAACCCGGGAACCCGGTATGACCTCTGGGGACGTTCGGTGGAAATATCCGCGGAAGTCGAAGGAACACCAGAACCCTCCATCTCAACTCTCGATTCGATTCTACTGACTCCATCCCCATCATTCAGAGAACCAACACACTCACGATCTTCAGGGGCGGAGGGGGAGGGGGCCCCGAGGCGTCAGGACATGGGCAACGCTATCAGCAGTATTCTCTTCCTGTGTATGGCACCGCTTATTTTGGATCACCTGAGCAACTGCGCGATGAACAGTAACATCACAACCCGTCTTCCGTCGCAAAGGCGAAAAATCACCGTAGCGACATTCCAATCCATCAGCTGGGCTTCATTAGCACAAGATTGTTTTGCCCCTGACCCAATTCCACTGTGGACGAGCTCGGGCACTGTTGAGTTAACGTTGTTCAAGACAAAATCGCAAAACAAAAACCCTTCACAGACTATTGGTACGAAGATAAAAATTCTAATTACACAAAAAGCACATGCCCACCTGACCACTGTATGTAACATGTAAACGATAGCCACATACTTGTAAATTTGGCGGGATATTTTGTTTCACCTGCATTTCTACGGAAAGAATCCAGATGTAACATTGAAATCTGTGCTGGCAGCGAGTCACAGCGCCTTACATCATGACAATAGAGATAGCAGCAGCAATAATCAGACGTGTAGCGTGAGTCACGTGCACGACTGGTGGTCTCAGACCCTGCTGTGTTTGTAGTTTCTGTGCGATCTGGTAGAGATCGCAAGTTGGTGGACAGTGTTCGAGTCTCGGTCAAAATACTGCCTTTTAATTTGCAGTTCTGTTTGTTTAATTTTCTAATTATCCAATAATTATTATTATACTTGTACATAGTTATGAGAGTGAATGGAGATATGAATGTGAAATATTGTTTTATGTAAAGTTTTTAGACGATACATTGAAATATCTCGTCTCACGAGCAATGTTCGAGAATGACGTGTGTGCTAGTCATTAGTACCGTGGAATCTTTATAAACTGGTTCATCAGTTTATAGTAATGGGGAATGAGATTATGATTTCGGTAAAGTTGTTTCGTGAGGAAGGAGGTAAGTTTATAATTTTTGATTTTCAAAATTTATTTATGTTAATTTACTGTTCTGATTCAGTAACTATTTTTCATTGGTTCTGTACATATGCGCAGGATTGAGAGGGTTTGTTGCGGCTTCCTGGATGGCAGAAATTAGCATATTCGCACGTATTTTGTGAACTGGAAACCACTTTTGTGTAGAGAGAGATGAGTAAAGTCGGGGATTGGATCTCATAGTGATAAGAGCTATTGACAGACGCTCCGATGAAAATTGTTAAAACGTTTGAGAAGAGCCGTAATGAGTGGAAGAGCGTTCGACTTCATGCGCAGTCTGATATTACGAACTTTTGTAACATTATTTCCGTGCCGGATAATTAATTATTAGCATAAACTGGCTATGGTTATGAATGATGCGTGCATAGTAGACTTTTCAGACTTTTTGACTCTCGGTAGTGACTGGTGTATACAAGCTTACCTTAATAGAGTGAAATTTTATACACCTAAAAACTTTTATTTAGCTATTCCTTGCACCGAAAAAAAACTGTTTTTGGTGCGACTTATAGTTACGAGGTATACAACTGTTTTTTCTGTACTTTTTTCGGGTTGTGAGTTGCATTTCAGTAACTTCAAGGAGGCGTGTTTGTGAGAAGAGACATCCATGCGGTGAGTGGAACTTTGCAACGCACCTCGCCGTCGCAAATGCAGCACTTCGGCTCGGGAAATATAAAAAGCTGTAGAGAAGAGATCCGCAATCGAGAGTAAACGTGCAAATGAACAGTGTCGAACAGTGATCAGATGCCAGGATAGATCAGTGTATGACAAAGCGGAAAGGCGGGACACAGCAACGAGAACTGTAATCCTACGGCGGGAAGAAGAAGGACTTCGTAGATACGAAAGAAGAAGCGGTCTACATCTACATCTACATCTACATGACTACTCTGCAATTCACATTTAAGTGCTTGGCAGAGGGTTCATCGAACCACAATCATACTATCTCTCTAACATTCCACTCCCGAACAGCGCGCGGGAAAAACGAACACCTAAACCTTTCTGTTCGAGCTCTGATTTCTCTTATTTTATTTTGATGATCGTTCCTACCTATGTAGGTTGGGCTCAACAAAATATTTTCGCATTCACAAGAGAAAGTTCGTGACTGAAATAGATCTCGCCGCGACGAAAAACGTCTTTGCTTTAATGACTTCCATCCCAACTCGCGTATCATATCTGCCACACTCTCTCCCCTATTACGTGATAATACAAAACAAGCTGCCCTTTTTTGCACCCTTTCGATGTCCTCTGTCAATCCCACCTCGTAAGGATCCCACACCGTGCTGCAATATTCTAACAGAGGACGAACGAGTGTAGTGTAAGCTGTCTCTTTAGTGGACTTGTTGCATCTCGTAAGTGTCCTACCAATGAAACGCAACCTTTGGCTCACCTTCCCCACAATATTATCTATGTGGTCTTTCCAACTGAAGTTGTTCCTAATTTCAACACCTAGGTACTTAGTTGAATTGACAGCCTTGAGAATTGTACTATTTATCGAGTAATCGAATTCCAACGGATTTCTTTTGGAACTCATGTGGATCACCTCACACTTTTCGTTATTTAGCGTCAACTGCCACCTGCCACACCATACAGAAATCTTTTCTAAATCGCTTTGCAGCTGATACTGGTTTTTGGATGACCTTACTAGACGGTAAATTACAGCATCATCTGCGAACGACCTAAGAGAACTGCTCAGATTGTCACCCAGGTCATTTATATAGATCAGGAACAGCAGAGGTCCCAGGACGCTTCCCTGGGGAACACCTGATGTCACTTCAGTTCTACTCGATGATTTGCCGTCTATTACTACGAACTGCGACCTTCCTGACAGGAAATCACGAATCCAGTCGCACAACTGAGACGATACCCCATAGGCCCGCACCTTGATTAGAAGTCGCTTGTGAGGAACGGTGTCAAAAGCTTTCCGGAAATCTAGAAATACGGAATAAGGAATATGCTGTTAGCAGACGGAGCGACCAATGAAGCGGCAGCCGCTATCTCAAGAACAGCACTGACGGTGTTAGCAGTAGCCGACAGTCCACGAACTTACATGTCTGGAGGCAGGGGACGGTCCCGCAGTTTCAGCGCGCCTGGACTACAGTCGACAAATAGAAATGAGTTTAGTTCATCTGTTGTTTGCCTTTTTAAATGCAATGGGAATTGTAGCTCTGTAGTTGTGGAGGAAGAGGATGTGATTCAGTTTGATGGAAGTGCCACTCAGACAAGCACTACAGGGCAGAGAAATGTGAGTGAATTAGAAATTAATGATATTTCGGTTCCTAATTTACAACAGTTTTCTACAGTTGTGGGAGGGAAACAGGGACGAAATGTTTTAACGGATGTTGCTGGGGGTGAGGGTACCAGCTCTTTTAATAGTACATTTGGTGATTTTAGTCATTCTCATTCATTTGGCAAGAGCCAGTGTTTTCTAACTGAACAGGAGACAAGAGAGGCAGATGCCGAATTACATATGTTGCAAGTAAAGCAAACTGAATGAGAACGTGTAAAGGAGATGATAGCAGCAGTAATGCTTAGCGTCAATAAAGCATTTAAAAACTTAGCTAGGGATGTTAAGATTAATTTTAGAAGAAAAATTGATTAGCAGTCCAGTAATATAAATGGTTCACCTAGCGAGCTTAAACAGCAGTGATTTAGCTGGTGAGCCTAAACAGTTCAAAGTTAAAATTGGTACTAAGTTTAAAAAAAAAACGACTTCTAATCTAAAGGAAATGTGGCGAAAAGAACTTTTGATGAAAAGGTCGAAGTAAAGAAAGGGATTAACAGAGGCTATACAAAGGGTGGCTAATGAAAGCAAGCAAAGAGTGGGTCAGATCCAAGGAAATGTTCAGAAAGTAGAGCTTGAAATAGCTACACCTCTAGGTGTATGTAAAAGTGAGAATACAGTTTTGAATACTAAAATCAATGGAGAAATCGAAAACTATTTGAAAGCCATAAATGTTGTGTCCGACAGTGTGGAAGAAGTATAAACTAACACAGGTCATTTAACTCATCAGGTGGGGGTGGTAGTAAATAAACTGCATGATCATTAAAACAGACTAACTAAATTAGAACATAATATACAAGCTGATACTAACAGTGTGTGTCTGTGGGGGAGGGGTCTGAAAACCAAATCGGCTGAAGTAGCTTACTTCAGCTAACAGACAGTTCTTACATTTTGATTCTGCTGGACATGTGCATCCAAAGGCATTTTGTAATTATTTTGACGATGCGTTACCAAGATTGTGGACTGATAGGCACAATTGGGTTTTATTTGCTTAAAGTTTTTGAGGAAAGCAAGGGACTGGGGAGTGAATGCTACTGAACAATATGATACCTTGGAAAAGTTTAAACATGCATTTTTCGCAGAATATTGAGGTAAACGAAAGCAGATGGAACTGCAAAACAATTTCTGGGCTGGCGAAAAGTTTAATCACATAAAGGGGTTGCTAATTTATCGTATGTCCCAAACAAATTAGAGCCACAACAGATTATCATGGGTCTAGATGGGAAGCTGCCTATGAACTGCAGTAACAAAATAATTGCTGCTCCCAGGGACGTTAGTAACAAATTAATTTATTATTTTTAATGTGTAGAGAGACTCTTGCAGGAGGTGGAGCCGGTCTCCGAACAACGCGGAACCTGGACAGAATGCAAATGTAAACAGAGTGGCTGTATCTCCAGCTAAGGTTAGAGGAAGATTCGCAAGTGGCTGGCGCCACGCTACTGCAGATAGGCAGACTAACTCCAATGAAGGACTTGCTAACTGATAGCTATCACCAGTATATGACGATAGTGACGTCCAAACAAGACAACAAGGAGTGCGAGTGGGAGAGAGCGCGGAATCACAGAGTATGGGAAACTAGGTCCCGTCCGTGAAGATACTGAAGTTCTCAGGACAGGAAATGGTAGTTTAAAATCGCTAGCAAAACCTTTTGTGATGTGTAATACAGAAGTGACTGAATTAGGAAGTAATGACTCATTGCTCTACAGTACTAGCATCAAGCCCATCAGTACGTAGCACCAACAGGTTAGTGTTCATCACGAACGTGGTTTTGCAGTCAGTGCAATGTTTACAAATGCGGAGCTGGCAGATGTCCATTTGATGTATGGATTAGCACGGGCAATAGCCGTAGCGCGGTACGTTTGTATCGAGCCAGATTTCCAGAACGAAGGTGTCCCGACAGGAAGACGTTCGAAGCAATTGATCGGCGTCTTAGGGAGCACGGAACAATCCAGCCTATGACTCGTGACTGGGGAAGGCCTAGAACGACGAGGACACCTGCAATGGACGAGGAAATTATTCCTGCAGTTGACGATAACCCTAGTGTCAGCGAGAGAGAAGTTGCTGCTGTACAAGGTACCGTTGACCACGTCACTGTATGGAGAGTGCTACAGGAGAACCAGTTGTTTCCGTACCATGTACAGCGTGTGCAGGCACTATCAGCAGCTCATTGGCCTCCACGGGTACACTTCTGCGAATGGTTCATCCAACAATGTGTCAATCCTCATTTCAGTGAAAATGTTCTCTTTACGGATGTGGCTTCATTCCAACGTGATCAAATCGTAAATTTTCACAATCAACATGCTGACGAGAATCCGCATTCAATTGTGCAATCACGTCATCAACACAGATTTTCTGTCAACGTTTGGGCAGGCATTGTTGGTGATGTCTTGATTGGGCCCCATGTTCTTCCACCTACGCTCAATGGAGCACGTTATAATGATTTCATACGGGATACTCTACCTGTGCTGCTAGAACATGTGCCTTTACAAGTACGACACAACATGTGGTTCATGCACAATGGAGCTCCTGCACATTTCAGTCGAATTGTTCGTACGCTTCTCAACAACAGGTTCGGTGACCAATGGATTGGTAGAGGCGGACCAATTCCATGGCCTGCACGCTGTCCTGACCTCAACACTCTTGACATTCATTTGTGGGGGCATTTGAAAGCTCTTGTCTACGCAACCCCGGTACCAAATGTAGAGACTCTTCGTGCTCGTATTGTGGACGGCTGTGATACAATACACCATTCTAGAGGGCTGCATCAGCGCATCAGGAAGTCCATGCGACGGAGGGTGGATGCATGTATCCACGCTAACGGAGGACATTTTGAACATTTCCTGTAACAAAGTGTTTTAAGTCACGCTGGTACGTTCTGTTGCTGTGTGTTTCTATTCCATGATTAATGTGATTTGAAGAGAAGTAATAAAATGAGCTCTAACATGGAAAGTAAGCGTTTCCGGACACATGTCCACAATACATATTTTCTTTCTTTGTGTGTGAGGAATGTTTCCTGAAAGTTTGGCCGTACCTTTTTGTAACACCCTGTATATGTAAAAGATGACACCGGTGTAAATCAGTAGGGAAACGTGTCAAATAAGAATCTTTTTACAAATAAGGGGAGAGCAAAGATAGTAAAGAATTGCGTGATTTAGTTGCAAAAAATGTTGTGGAGGTGATTAATGAGAGTTTGTAGCAAAGGCAGAGGAGCATGCTGTGAATTACCATAGTGGGAGACAGTTAAGTAATGGAGTAGAGGAGGTACACGTAGAAAATGGTGATGTGTCAAGGTGTTTGGATTTGTCATTAGTGGACAGACTGGCTGCTACGAAGAGGATAAATAATGAAAATAATCCTACTAACATCTGTGTAATCTCTAGACAGGAGGAAGGTCTTGAAAAAAGGGAAGTTCCACACGATTTGCTAGATGAATCTGAAGTCAGTAATAGTGGGGAGAAGACAGGTTAACCTGTAGTTAAGCTAGTGAACACGGGGAAGAAGTACAATGTTTAGCTGACAGTGGCAATGATCTTTGTGCTGTTAGTCAAAAGTGGTTAGATGCTTTGCCAAACAAGGAGGAATTGTAATATTGCCTGTTATGGGGATTCAAATAATTGTACCCACAGGAAAGATTAAGAAACCAATTGAATATGAAGTGCTGCTGTCTGTTAAAATAAATGGCATAGAGTTGTGTCATACCTTCCTGATAATTCAAGAACTATTTCATTACAGTGCGAGTACGTACAACGATATTATCAGATAATGGCACACAGTTTATTTCAAGAAGGTTCAGGGAATGTTTAGAAAGTACAAATATTGAACATATTAAAATTTCAGCATACTTCCCCAAGATAATTTCTGTAAGCGTGTTGTGAAAGAGCTTAACAGGCTGCAAAGAAGATATTACCTTAGAAACAATACTGCATGGTCGCAATATTTAATTATGAGGTGGTAATCAATCATCTGAAGCATGAAGCAATAATTTACTGTTTGAATCGTCGGAATTTCCGTACATTGCCGATGTGGCATTGGCAGAGACGGAAAAAATGCCTTAATAAAATATTAGGAAAAAGGGACCTGAGAGAAAGGGACGACATGATTCTAGAGAACCTGGCCACTAGCCTTCGCATAGCCGATTTGGTTTTAGTTAAAACTACGGAAAAGCCGAAGGAGATCACGCCAGAAACAAAGAAGTTTACAGATGTGTACATGGTTCCTTTCAGGATAGCAGGAAAGCCGCATCCAAATACTTACATAATGGAATACTGGAAGTCTCAGAAACCTTCGCGATAAAGAAAAATTGTAGACCTGAAGAGATGTTTTCAATAATATTAGGAGTAAAATGAGGTATGGGGATCTGCTGAATTTGCTAGGCACACCACTTGGTAAGTGGTGCCTTCCCCAGGTTGATGTGTCCATTCTTATATTCGGATGCTCTCCATCCTAACGCTTTCCTGTCTGGGTTCTATTCCCAATGTGCTCTTCAATTTTTGTTTTATTCTTTTCTATCTGTGGTACAGCTCTACACTTACAACATCTGCCATCCCTTTCATATAAATTCTTGCAAAGTACGGCAAAAAATAATTTTTGTTGTAATATAATTTTAAATCTGATGGTTCAGTGTTGTGAAAGGAAGTTAAATTGGGAAGTAATAAGTTTCTGATTTCACTCTGGATGATATATTAGAGTCAGTTGTGGAGTTTGCTTAAATAAATATGTGCTGTGCTGATAGGATATTAACGATGAGCAACAGTAACGGTATTGAACGAAGTAAAGTTTAGTGGTTATTGAGTAGAGGCAATAGAGCCTGAATCTGGTGTTTTTGTGCGTAGTGCTGCATAAAAAAGGGTCCTTACTTTCAGGAAGTAAGAGAGGTTTATGTGAAGGAAAAATGTGTAGATGTAGTGATAGCTCAAGCTCTAAGCGATGAAACGTAGCTTAATGAGGTAAGTTCTGTTGCATGTGGTATGAATGCACGTGTTGAGCAGGCACATTTATTTTCTTGCACAATGTGAAAATAAAGTAATATTTCAGAGCTAGACCAGAAATGTAAGGACTATGGTATGAAGATTAGCATCTCCAAAACGAAAGTAATTTCAGTGGGAAAGAAATACAAACGGATTGAGTGCCAAATAGGAGGAACAAAGTTAGAACAGGTGGACGGTTTCAAGTACTTAGGATGCATATTCTCACAGGATGGCAACATAGTGAACGAACTGGATGCGAGGTGTAGCAAAGCTAATGCAGTGAGCGCTCAGCTACGATCTACTCTCTTCTGCAAGAAGGAAGTCAGTACCAAGACTAAGTTATCTGTCCACCATTCAATCTTTCGACCAACTTTGTTGTTGTTGTTGTGGTCTTCAGTCCTGAGACTGGTTTGATGCAGCTCTCCATGCTACTCTATCCTGTGCAAGCTTTTTCATCTCCCAGTACCTACAGCAACCTACATCCTTCTGAATCTGCTTAGTGTATTCATCTCTTGGTCTCCCTCTACGATTTTTACCCTCCACGCTGCCCTCCAATACTAAATTGGTTATCCCTTGATGCCTCAGAACATGTCCTACCAACCGATCCCTTCTTCTGGTCAAGTTGTGCCACAAACTTCTCTTCTCCCCAATCCTATTCAATACTTCCTCATTAGTTATGTGATCTACCCATCTAATCTTCAGCATTCTTCTGTAGCACCACATTTCGAAAGCTTCTATTCTCTTCTTGTCCAAACTATTTATCGTACATGTTTCACTTCCATACATGGCTACACTCCATACGAATACTTTCAGAAATGACTTCCTGACACTTAAATCTATACTGGATGTTAACAAATTTCTCTTCTTCAGAAACGCTTTCCTTGCCATTGCCAGCCTACATTTTATATCCTCTCTACTTCCACCACCATCAGTTATTTTGCTCCCTAAATAGCAAAACTCCTTTACTACTTTAAGTGCCTCATTTCCTAATCTAATTCCCTCAGCATCACCCGACTTAATTAGACTACATTCCATTATCCTTGTTTTGCTTTTGTTGATGTTCATCTTATATCCTCCTTTCAAGACACTGTCCATTCCATTCAACTGCTCTTCCAAGTCCTTTGCTGTCTCTGACAGAATTACAATGTCATCGGCGAACCTCAAAGTTTTTATTTCTTCTCCATGAATTTTAATACCTACTCCGAATTTTTCTTTTGTTTCCTTTACTCCTTGCTCAATATACAGATTGAACAACATCGGGGAGAGGCTACAACCCTGTCTTACTCCCTTCCCAACCACTGCTTCCCTTTCATGTCCCTCGACTCTTATAACTGCTATCTGGTTTCTGTACAAATTGTAAATAGCCTTTCGCTCCCTGTATTTTACCCCTGCCACCTTTAGAATTTGAAAGAGTATTCCAGTCAACATTGTCAAAAGCTTTCTCTAAGTCTACAAATGCTAGATCTTTCTTCTAAGATAAGTCGTAAGGTCAGTATTGCCTCACGTGTTCCAGTGTTTCTACGGAATCCAAACTGATCTTCCCCGAGGTTGGCTTCTACTAGTTTTTCCATTCGTCTGTAAAGAATTCGTGTTAGTATTTGGCAGCTGTGACTTATTAAGCTGATAGTTCGGTAATTTTCACATCTGTCAACACCTGCTTTCTTTGGGATTGGAATTATTATATTCTTCTTGAAACTTTGTTGTATGGGAGCGAAAGCTGGGTGGATTCAGGTTACCTTATCAACAAGGTTGAGGTTACAGATATGAAAGTAGCTAGGATGATTGCAGGTACTAGTAGATGGGAACAATGGGAGGAGGGTGTCCACAATGAGGAAATCAATGAAAAACTGGGAAAGAACTCTATAGATGTAGCAGTCAGGGTGAACAGGCTTAGATGGTGGGGTCATGTTACACGCATGGGAGAAGCAAGGTTACCCAAGATACTCGTGGGTTCAGCAGTAGAGGGTAGGAGGAGTCGGGACAGACCAAGGAGAAGGTACCTGGATTCGGTTAAGAATGATTTTGAAGTAATAGGTTTAACATCAGAAGAGGCACCAATGTTAGCACTGAATAGGGGATCATGGAGGAATTTTATAAGGGGGGCTATGCTCCAGACTGAACGCTGAAAGGCATAATCAGTCTTAAATGATGATGATGATGATGATGATGATGATGATGATGATGATGATGATGTGAAAATAAGAAGAAGAGAGAAATGGTTACCAGTAATTGTATAGCCAGGGAAAATGGACTCAGAAATGAGCCTTTGAAAGTGGTCACTTTTATAATGGTGAAGGTATCAGGCAGATAAAAGGAGTTAGGCTAAAGACCTCAGAGGGAAATGGATCTTTGCAATGTTAGATACCAAATATTCGAGTTACTGAGAATACTACTTCAATTCCTTTTCCTGTTGTCAATCTTCCTCTTCTGTCATTCTGAGCTTTGATCTATTATCTTCAACTTTTTTCACTGTTTTAGTAAGGTGGATGTAGCAGGGGGTATTGTGATGATGAATGCTATAATCAGAGAGAATTGTTTCATTGTGAGAGGAACAGTTAACGTAATTTTAATTGACTACAGGATGTGCTTGTGTAAGTGAAGTGATTAAAGATAATTTGGGGTAGTCAGAGATGTTGTGCTAATTAAAAATCAATTTTAAATTGATTGTTTTAAGTTCACTGAAGGTGACATGTGAAAGAACCAGATATGACTATTGAGATTAACTGATTGGTGTAATGATGTAAAGAACCTAACGAAGTTTGGAAAGGTGAATACTAATATTAATAGTAACTAAATTCACATGTGTGGACATTGGAAAGAGTTCAAATGTGTGTAAAATCCTATGGGACTTAACTGCTAGGGTCATCAGTCACTAAGCTTACACACTACTTAACCTAAATTGTCCTAAGGACAAACACACACACCCATGCCCGAGGGAGGACTCGAACCTCCGCCGGGACCAGCCGCACAGTCCATTACTGCAGCGCCTCAGACCGCTCGCCTAAACCCGCGCGGCGCGTTGGATAGAAAGGAGGTTAAACGAAAAAGTTGTACATAATTCTTTTTTGAAATTGTGTATAATCTATGTCTACATTAAGTCAAAACATTATGGCGAAGATAGTGAGAGGCAGTGTGGTTACACTTTTTACTTATAACTGATAAGTGACAGTACATGAGATTTAATGAAGGAGCTGATATAAGCAGTGGTAACTATGCTGTGTTGTAAAGTAAATATTTTAGAAGAATGATTTATACTAGACGTAAGTCAATTTTGAAAGAACGTGAATCTATCTATCGTAAATAATTCAATTAGCTAAGTAAATAAACAAAGTGGTTGCATTAGCTACCATAGTTTATTCTAGTTTTGAAATTAAATAGATTTAATTACTTATGGCTTCAAGTACATTTAATTTGGTGCCACTTTAATGCATAGTTAGAGTGAGGTCTCTGCTAAATCAGTTAAATGAAAAGTGGAATTTAAGAAAATGGAAAATAGGATTTAAGAAACATAAGATAAATACTGATTACAGGAAGATGTAACTGTTATTTTTAGGCGTACACGGAACACTGTTTTCAGGAACTATGGACTTCGAACTGCAGATTGGACAATAGTTGAAGTTCAAATCTAAGGATGCCACATACATGAGTGCCCCACATGTGTAAGAAATAAGTGTAAGAAAAATGTGACCCTAATGAAGTGTTAAAATAAGGTAGGAAAGAATGTAATTGGCGTAAAATAGACACCATCCATAGTGAAAAAAGAAAATTTTACAAATATTGCAAAACACATCCGAAATAGAATTTTCAGTGTTGTGTGAAACAACTAATTTTGTATGAAAAATGATTTTGATGTATTTGTAAGTAAAATAGTCTGTCAACCCAAAGGCTAGGTTAGTTTAAAAATACCAAGTCTGAAGAAAGGAAAATGTAATTAATTGTATTTTGGTTTTGGAACTGGCCCAATATTTGAGTTTCATTATCAAAAATTTTTATTTGAAAAAAAAGTTTTCAGGTTAAAAGGGATGTGAGGTACAGCCTGTTGAGATCGCAACTACAGTAGATAATGTGCAGTATGAGTCACGCACAGGACAGGTGGCGTCGGATGCCGGTGTGTACCTAGCTTCTATTCGATCTGGTAGACGTCATTGGCTGACGGACACTATTTGAGCTGTAGTCAAAATACTGTCGTTTTAATTTGCAGTTCTGTTTGTTTAATTTCCTAATTATTTATTATTTACTATTATAATTGTGCATTTTTATGAGAGTCAATGTAGGTGTGAATGTGAAATTATGTACAATTTTGGTAAAAATTTTTGGATACACTAATCAGTACAGTATTATATTTTAACTAATGTTCAGTCTTGATCACAACACTTATGTCTCAGTAACATAGGTGACCGGTTTCGGTTATCTTTATATAACCATCTTCAAACCCATGGCTTCCTTGGAGGATGGTAGGCGGAGCTCTCCTCAGCTGCAGCTGCTATGAAGTCAACTCCACCTACCATCCTCCAAGGAAGCCATGGGTCTGAAGATGGTTATATAAAGATGATCGAAACCGGTCACCTATGTTTTTGAGACATATGTGTTGTGATCAAGACTGAACTTTAGTTAAAAAATGTGAAATTATGTTTTATGTAAAGTTTTTATCCTATGAATTCAAATACCTGGTCTCGTGAGGAATGTTCGAGAATGACGTGTGTGTTAGCCATTCCGGCCGGGGAGTTTGTTATAAATTATTTCATCAGTTTACGGTAATAGCGGAGTAAGATTACGATTTCGGTAAAGTAGTTTTGTGAAGAGGGAGTTAATTTTATATTTGTCGATTTTCAAACTTTATCTATGTTAATTTACTGTTCTAATTCAGTGACAAACTCTGATTGGTTCTGTATATGTGCGCGGGATTGGGCGGGTTTGATGCTGCTTTCCGATTGGCTTTGATGTTTCTCTGCCAATCAGAAATTAGCATGTTCGCGCGAGTTTTGGTAACTAGAAACTTCTTTTGTGAAGAGGGATGAGTAGAGTCGGGACTTGGGCCTCATTGAGATCAGACCTATTGATAGATGCTCCGCGTAAAATTATTAATATTGTAATATTTCGGCAATAAAATGTTTGAGAAGTGCCGTAGAGTGTGAAAGACAGTTCAACTTAATGCAGAGTGCGGCATTCGAAAGTTTTAGTGATATTTGAAATAACTAATTTGACGTGGGGTGTTGCTTACTCGCAAACGTGTACATTTTCTTACCTGAAACTGATTACAGCAACATTTGAGTGAGCTATTCTGAAAGAAGCAGTCCGTTTGTAAATGTTCAGTGCAGGATAAATAATTGTTACCACAAACTGGTACGGTTGTGGATGGTTGTCCAATGGGATTTTTCAAACTTTGTACAGCTTAGAGTAAGGGTTTTAGTGACTGGTTTACGCAAGCTTACCGGAATAGAGTGAATTTTTACGCACATAAAAACTTTCATTTAACTATTCCTTCCACCGACAAAACAGTTTTTGGGTGACTTGTGGTTATGAGGTGTACAGCTGTTTCTTCTGTAGCTTTTTTTCCGGCTGAGAACTGCATTTCAGAAACTTCAAGGAGGCATGCGTGGGAGAAAATATTCACCACGAGTGGAATTTTGCAACGCTTCATGCCGCAGCTGGACCATTGCTCTAGGCGAATGTTTCAACTTCACCTTACTTAAGCGGAAAATCTTTAACTTAAACATTATTTATCTTCGGAGGCAGTTGACAACACGAACATCCGTGTATTCGAAGTCAGAGTTCACAAGGAAAACTCTCCTCGATTGAAAGGAACTGGGAAATGGGCTGCACTTGACGGGCCGGCTTATCAAAAGAGAAACTCATTGTACCTGTAGTTGAAATATACTTGGACGCCATGGAAATAGAAAAAGCACCTTTAAATGAGCTGAAAGGTGAACTCGACTTAGGGTGTACACTCACAAAGCACAAAACCTCTAGTTCCAATACTCGCAGCATTGTGACGGAGCAAAAGTAAACAAAGTCCCACCCGTACAGATTAGGAAGCGGAATCTCTATCTGGACCTAGAAGCCCCTCATATACAGACACAGTTCAGCTATAGGTTTTGATGAATAGTTTGCGAATATCAAAATAGGTGACATATATGACCATATATTTCGAGTGCAGTGAATCTGTACACATTATTTAAAACGCATCGGGACCGTATACCTTGATATTTGACATAAATTTCAACTTGATACCTTTAAACTTCCCTGTAAAAAAAAAGGGTCTTTACAGACGGCCGCATCTTTTCATTGCATTGAGTCAACATGACAGTAGTTTTAATTTTACTCTTAATGTATGTCGTGATTTTCTGCATCTACAAATAATAAATTTTGTTGTCCTGAAAAAACATTGTCAAAGTTATAAAATTACTTAAGAAAATATAGTTAAACGAAGTTGCCACTTCGGTAGATGAGCATTGTGAACAACAAGACTGCATTTCATGTTGGCAGGTATTTAAATCCATATTGCAGCCGTTCTTGTTGTTTCAGTTGGAAAGTTTAAAGAGTAGAATTTTTTCTTGCAGATGAACCTCAGTTTTCAAAGGAAGGTAAGATATTAACTATACACATAATTTACAATAACAACTATGCATCGTGACGAAAACCGTGAAATGCTTTACTCTCTGTGTTGGCAATAGTAGCAGTTCTGCTTCTTTTAGGTTTGGAGTAAGGAAAGCTTGTAACTTAGTGATCCATAAAGCAGAGTTTAATTTGTAACTTATCACTCACCTATGTTGAAAGTAACTGTGTTCCACCTGAGACAGATTTTTGGGTTGTTACTGAAATCTAAACCAATTATCTCTCCATGTCATTTTTAAGTTATGGTGGTTAATATAACTAGTTTGACACTGATAATGACTTATTAATTCTTCAGAAAACGAGGAAATCAATGTCAGCAGAGTATATGAGAACACTTCAGGAAAAGTTGCAGAAATATGACAGCAGATACAATATCCATAAAGGAAAAGAAAGAAAGCGGCATAGAAGAAAATAGGAAAACTTAAGGATATCCTTCAGTGAAAATTTTCAGTTGGGCATCACAAGAAGGAAACTGAAAGAAAAAGAAAGTGCAGGCTTAAACTAAAAACTGCATTGGTTAAAGGTGAACTTGGAACCTGTGCTTTCCTGGTCTCTCGGTACAGTTGTTTCGTAGTGAAGAAAGTGTTTCCTTCTAGCCCCTCAAAAATATCAGCAGTCATAAGAAAAACTTATATGGGAAAGACAAAACACAGGTACCAAAGCAAGTTTTCTTGTTAGACTAGGAAACCTGGTCTCATAAACTTGGAAATGATAATGTGCTCAAAATACAGAACATTTTCGCAAATGATAAAACCAGAAGGCAGACACCTTCTATAGTCAAGTTTATTTTAGATCCAGTATCTGAGAAAATAGTTAACTTGTAGAAATGTTAAGTGTATATGATTGTAAAAGAAACATATTTTGAGCAAGAAAATCCAGATAGTGAATTCAAGTTTTTTCACTTACACCATGTGTACATTCTCCCATCTATAGATTCAGAGATGAGGGATGACCAACCGTATCTCGATTACCTCCAGGCAATCTCAAAGAATTTAAGGGCTCATAACCACCTGTCGAACAGACCATGCAAGGAACATCCATTTTTGTGGAGTGTCTGACTGCAAAAAGGAAATAAGGCAAATACTGATATGCTGCAACTGAACTGAGAGATGTTGAAGAAAATGGAGAAATACAGATTATTTTCATGAGAACTGTAGGATACTCAGAAAGCTGACAAGAAGGATGTACCCTACAGTAAGTGTGCTCGATTTCTTGCTTATCTCCTGAATCTAGACAAGAAAAATGTTAGGAATACGTTATGAGTTTGCTGGAAATTTTAAAATTTGTGAAACTGCATGAGTGGTCAGCTGCATCATTGTTTTCTATTTTAGTGCTGCAACATTGAAACTGCAATAACTGGGTGCTAATAAGTCTAAAGTAATACTGATGAATTTCCAGATGTGAGAAAAAACACCAACACATACATATACTGTGAACAAAATACCTTTATTTAAGCCATAACCAAAACAAAGGAATAACTAATAACTAAATTAATGTACTAATATTTACATCAAGGGAAAGACAATGTTGGGTGTCCTAAGAAATGGTGGAAGGATCAACTGCATTCTGATTGAAATTGGAACAAGTAAGTACGCCTAAACCAAAACCACATGTGATGATGATGATGATTGTAGTTAAAAAAACGTTGCTAAACGGCTGTTTAGGCAAGAAGTATGGTCTACCTATTTTAACCACTAATTCAGACTTAAATTGAAGGTAAAAGAACTATTCATATGATCACCAATCAATATTTATTTTTTGTATTAATAACTTTTGATATACACTCCTGGAAATGGAAAAAAGAACACATTGACACCGGTGTGTCAGACCCACCATACTTGCTCCGGACACTGCGAGAGGGCTGTACAAGCAATGATCACACGCACGGCACAGCGGACACACCAGGAACCGCGGTGTTGGCCGTCGAATGGCGCTAGCTGCGCAGCATTTGTGCACCGCCGCCGTCAGTGTCAGCCAGTTTGCCGTGGGATACGGAGCTCCATCACAGTCTTTAACACTGGTAGCATGCCGCGACAGCGTGGACGTGAACCGTATGTGCAGTTGACGGACTTTGAGCGAGGGCGTATAGTGGGCATGCGGGAGGCCGGGTGGACGTACCGCCGAATTGCTCAACACGTGGGGCGTGAGGTCTCCACAGTACATCGATGTTGTCACCAGTGGTCGGCGGAAGGTGCACGTGCCCGTCGACCTGGGACCGGACCGCAGCGACGCACGGATGCACGCCAAGACCGTAGGATCCTACGCAGTGCCGTAGGGGACCGCACCGCCACTTCCCAGCAAATTAGGGACACTGTTGCTCCTGGGGTATCGGCGAGGACCATTCGCAAACCGTCTCCATGAAGCTGGGCTACGGTCCCGCACACCGTTAGGCCATCTTCCGCTCACGCCCCAAAATCGTGCAGCCCGCCTCCAGTGGTGTCGCGACAGGCGTGAATGGAGGGACGAATGGAGACGTGTCGTCTTCAGCGATGAGAGTCGCTTCTGCCTTGGTGCCAATGATGGTCGTATGCGTGTTTGGCGCCGTGCAGGTGAGCGCCACAATCAGGACTGCATACGACCGAGGCACACAGGGCCAACACCCGGCATCATGGTGTGGGGAGCGATCTCCTACACTGGCCGTACACCACTGGTGATCGTCGAGGGGACACTGAATAGTGCACGGTACATCCAAACCGTCATCGAACCCATCGTTCTACCATTCCTAGACCGGCAAGGGAACTTGCTGTTCCAACAGGACAATGCATGTCCGCATGTATCCCGTGCCACCTAACGTGCTCTAGAAGGTGTAAGTCAACTGCCCTGGCCAGCAAGATCTCCGGATCTGTCCCCCATTGAGCATGTTTGGGACTGGATGAAGCGTCGTCTCACGCGGTCTGCACGTCCAGCACGAACGCTGGTCCAACTGAGGCGCCAGGTGGAAATGGCATGGCAAGCCGTTCCACAGGACTACATCCAGCATCTCTACGATCGTCTCCATGGGAGAATAGCAGCCTGCATTGCTGCGAAAGTTGGATATACACTGTACTAGTGCCGACATTGTGCATGCTCTGTTGCCTGTGTCTATGTGCCTGTGGTTCTGTCAGTGTGATCATGTGATGTATCTGACCCGAGGAATGTGTCAATAAAGTTTCCCCTTCCTGGGACAATGAATTCACGGTGTTCTTATTTCAATTTCCAGGAGTGTATTAGCTTTTGACTGTTGAAAAATGTAGTACAACTGTTCCCCTTGTGACAATGGAATACCCCAAAATTAATTTCTCTTGAAACAAAGGAAATTTCGACAACGAATAACGTTACAAAGAAAAATTCAAAATAAGGACGAGGAGGAAGTGACATCACAGCAGCCATTACTGTTACGTCGATGCCAGGGATCAAAAATTAGTATCGCAAATTCCACTTGACTTTGTCATTGACAGACGTCCGAATGTACGAAGTATTGGGTCAATTCTGGTGTCGGATTCCACTCGTCGGCTTTGAGAAATGACGTCATACCTAAGGCAGAGACGCTACGTAGACGAAATCTTTGAAAGCAAACGATCATATTAGTAAACAAACTAATGTACCATACAATAAAATTACAAACACAGTTCACGTGATGAATTACTTAGCTACAAATTATACAGATAAGAATTAAAGGCAATGAAAATAAATAAGAACAGAAAAAGAGGAGTATACAATTCCGAAATAAATTATTATTGTATTTTTTACGATTAAGAAAAGCACAGAGAACCTTTAAAAAATGGTTCAAATGGCTCTGAGCACTATGGGACTTAACTGCTGAGGTCATCAGTCCCCTAGAACTTAGAACTACTTAAACCTAACTAACCTAAGGACATCACACACATCCAGCCCGAGGCAGGATTCGAACGTGCGACCGTAGCAGCAGCGCCATTCCGGACTGCAGCACCTAGAACCGCTCGGCCACAGCGGCCGGCAGAGAACCTTTAAATCCAGTACAGTACAGCGCATGGTGAAATCATTATATGAATCAGCGATAACTTTTAATACTAACTGTTGAATCTAATGGGACGGGTACACAAGTAACGAAAATCGATAAAAAGTAGGATCTAACAAATAGTGGATTCGGAAACTGGAACTGACCTGTAAAGGTTATTTCCAGTTACCTATTCCACCATTCCACAGTTCGTTATTTAGATTGTTTTAACAACAAGTGCGTGCAGTGATGTGTTACAGGATTTCTACATATGGTATTCCTACCTTCATTACTATGAAAAATAGAAAATTTTGAAGCTGTAGCTACAATATTTATTAGCTTTTCATGGTAGTTGTGAGATCAATAAGAAATCTAGAAATCCTACAAAAACGTATTCCACAGATTTACTGCAAAAATTTTCAAAATTATGGGCCATCGAAAAGCTGGAATTGGTAACTAGAATTGACCTCATATATAGGTCAGTTCTAGTTACCAATTCCAGCCATTCCGTGACTCATTAATTACATCGTTTTTTCAGCACGTGTGTGCACTAAATTTAGGCTAATATGATTTCTTCATTTGTAATTGCTCTTTGAACTATTCCAAAAAAGTTTCCAGTATTGGAATCGCTAACTAGAATTGACATGTATAGAAGGTCCGATCTAGTTACCGATTCCAATGTTTGTTATACACTGCATTAGTTTTAGAGAGAAATTCCAAATGTAGAAATGATACTACGTTTCAGAGCTTACAACTGGAAAAATTATTTAGGTATTAATCATGGAGCGGTTGGAATCTGTAGCTGGGATTTAATTGCATATGTTAATTCTAGTTACCGATTCCTATATTCTTTATTTGTTTGTAGGTATCCATGTCATGCACTGGCTTTTTGTTTAGAATTTAGTGTGTCGGTTTCTCCAGATTTTATGCTGCTGTTTCGTAATTGGTGTCATTAATTTCATTTTCCCGTTTTTCTGATACATTTTAGTTTCTCCCCGCCTAAACCTCCTCTTTCCTCACCTGCGGTTCACCCGTTAGATTAAATAATTAATATGAAATTGACGCTGTTTTATAACAGTACGACTTCACCACGAGCTTTACCGTAATGCATTTCAGCGGTTCTCTGTGCTTTTGTAATCGCATAAATTACGAGAATAGTTGTTACTTGACGTGAAAATTTGCCTTTAATTCTTATTCTTAATTTTTTTCGTTATCTTCAGTTCGTTTCGATATATTCATGAGTAAGTAAGTAACTGCGTGACGTTATTAAAATTTTCTCGTATGCTGCAATCGTTTGTTTGCGAGTATGATCCGTTGCTTTCATAGATTACCTGTATGTAGATCTTTGCCTTAGGTATGACATCACAGCTCAGAGCCGACGATAGGAATCGGACACTGGAATTAATCGGAAGTGTTTGCTGCAAAAATTTCGCAGTCTGAATCTTTATCATGTTACGTAACTACGAGTATATGAAGGGCTTATTTCAATAGTGGTACAAGTCCATTACCACCACTTTTCTGCCTATTACGCTTCTGAAATTAATGACCCAAACAAACAGAAAGAAAGGTTCATCTCTAGCAAGAAGCCATATGCTTGAACATTTCTGGTATCTCAAGTGCAGATTTTTCCGCGCTCATTTACCGTTAGGACTCTGTATCTGACAATGAACAAAAATGGACTTGTACCACTACAGAAATAAGCCCTTCATATGTTCTACATAACACACCTACTCGGGTTTCCAAAGGAGATAGGTGGCCAAGATTCGGGTCTAATGAAGCAGGGGATACAACCCGTCGGTTTGACCAATGGCGTCAGAGTTAGCCAGAGAGCATTTATTACACAGATGAAAGAGCTGACAAGACTGTTCAGAAACAAAGGAATGCGAGAGACGAAAAATATAGTTGACGTATATCAAGCCAAGCAGTATTTTCACGTTAAGGATATCCCGTGTTTGTATCGTATTATTTCTGTGGAAAATGAAGGGGAAAAATGTATGGAAATATTGGTAGCATAGAATACCTCACATCACACACATATATGGGTTGCAACTCGAACCTCATTCGAACTGTATTGGTTACCTGCAGTACGGGATACAAGTTTAGCGTATGTCGATTTCTTTGTTTTGGTTAGCTTTAGTATTCTTTTTTTCAATTGAATTGTGTAGGTTAACTGAAGCACGGGATACAAATTTTACATGTGTTGTTTCTTTCCGATACCTCTAACAGTCTGTTCTTACATAGATAGTAACACTACCGATGGCAGAAGAAGCTACGTACATAATATTTGTATCCCATACTTCCGTCGACCTATATATATTTACACTGCTAACGAAAACGTGGAAATGGACGAACGCTACATTTGCACCCTGTGCCTCTGTCGAACTACGCGAAGAGGCAATAAGATGAGACATATACAATATGTACCCCGTACTTCTCTATGGGGTACAGTTTTTTTTCGCCTTCGAAGCTAACAGTATCGACTGAAAGCTATAATTTTGATCGCAGCAGTGACAATAGTATCCCATTCTTTAGTTGAGCTATATAGCTATTCACAACATTTATACCTTGCTCTCCAGTTAGCTTGCATAGGTAAATCTCATAAACGTTACTTATGTCTTTCTTTTCGAATATGTTGTGTCAGTGTAAAGGTCAACTAAAGGACGGGATACAAACTTTAGTTGTGTTGGGCGTTTCGTCTTTAATATTGCTAGTATAGATTCGAAAACATCGTGCTGATACTAGTGCTGGGAAACTAAGGATGAACGGCAGCTGCGAAATCTATACGTGCTGGAATACACGAAAACGTACGTAATGCTGTAACACAAAAATGAAATACGTCAAAATAGTCAAATTCAGTAAAAGAAAAAAATGGAAAACTGAACTTACCACACAGGAACTTCTTAAAATAACCGAAGCTCGCCTAGAAGGACATCAACAAAAATCACATACCCACATGCACAACAAACAAAACATTACGTAACAGTCACACACACACACACACACACACACACACACACACACACACACAAAAGCGCGCGCGCTCGCACACGCATACACACATACACACACATTCACCCACCACCCCCTATTCTATTGTGAAATTCGGTAACATATTTCGACGGTACCTTTGCCCAACATGTTTAAGAAAACATTTAAACGAGTAATATGTTTGGACAATACTACGCCTCCACGAATATTCGTCTAAGTGACTTTGAAGTGTGGAAAACCGGCGTTTCCCCTTACCTACAAGAGATTTCACAGCTAACCAATAACTCTGAAGTGGTTCAAATGGCTCTAAGCACTATGGGACTTAACATCGGAGGTCATCCGTCCCCTAGACTTAGAACTACTTAAACCTAACTAACCTAAGGACATGACACACATCCGCGCCTGAGGTAGGATTCGAACCTGCTATCGTAGACCAATAACTCTCTATGCTATTTGTGCAAGCCCCTGTGGATAATGATCTGAAAATATTGTGATTAACTACGAAATGCTGATAACCCCTTTCCCCAAAATCGCTATATGAAGAAAAAGCATGTGAATTTACAATGGAACCCTCTGCAACGTGATCTTCTCTTAAGCTGACCAAAACTTCCTTCCCTCGATTGGGTACTACTTTAAACACTACATCGTCACACACTTGACCTGAGACTACAGCCCCACAAACCCATAATCCCACCGGAGGTTTTACCGTGTTGTACTTCCTTTTGCCAAAATGTGACTTGTCAATTTCGACTATAACAGCCCCCCCCCCCCCCAACGGCCCCCCTATATTGCATGTATTCCCCACATACTTCCCTACAAAAAGAGTACCAATCCACAACTGCATGCTTACTCACACGACATTCGTGGACACACAGCCACACAGGATATCTCAAACACCAAAAGTACCTGATTTTCGTAATGTCCCTCAAGGCGAGCTTAGATTTTTCGAACCACGTTCCTCGTCTAACGGACCGCCACAACCGATCTTTGCTATAGCGCCACACGATTAAACGTGTGTACGGCGTCGAGATACGCTTGTGAGGCGCATATGTTCGCCGCACTCACGACGTCGAATATACTAGGCAACGAGGCCACACATTTGCAAAAAAAAAAAAAAAAATAAATAAATAATTAATAAAAAAAATTTTAAAAAATCGTGGCCAACATGTCTACGACCGTAGCCTCTCTCAAATCATCCAGGTTCACCGGAACAGATAAATGCATACCTACAAACGAAAATGAGATACTAAAAAGAGTCCTAAAATGAGAAACTAATAGTCCAAATTACCTCAGCACCACGAAGAACGAAATTAAGTACCGAATGAATGGTCAAAAAAAAAGAAAATAAAAAATAAAAAAACTCCTCCCGAACAGGTCATGAAGGCCCAATGGCACCGACCGGCCGCGGTGTCATCCTCACCCACAGGCACCAGTGGATGCGGATATGGAGGGGCACCTGGTTAGCACACCGCTCTCCCGGCTGTATGCCAGTTTCCGAGACGGGAGCCGCTACTTCTCAATCAAGTAGCTCCTCAGTTTGCCTCACAAGGGCTGAGTGCACCCCGCTTGCCAACAGCGCTCGGCAGACCGGATGGTCACCCATCCAAGTGCTAGCCCAGCCCGACAGCGCTTAACTATATAGCTCTGACCGGAACCGGTGTTACCCCTGCGGCAAGGCCATTGGCGAATGAATTGCAAACAACCAATTATTTAAATAAATACACACGAAGAATATTTTGAGCAATATGTAGCGACCTCATTTAAAATAACATTCAGTTATTTTAATGTACAATGATAGCACTTATCCGGAACACAGAACTGCTGTATTATCTATGGCTGAACGTGAAGGCATTATTATCTATCAGTACTGTGTGACGTAATTGGTCAAAGCCGACGGGTTGTATCCCCTGGTTCACTAGAACCCAAGATTCATAAAAAAATATGTGAGAAGTCAGGCAATGACAATGAATGTCCTTACCTCCCTTTCCTGCTTTTGTGGTTCATCAGGTTTTTTTTCTTCAGCTTCCTCGACTACGTCATCGACTGTCGCATCTTCGTCCGGTGATAAATGTGAGTAGGTCTCAACATAGTCAGCCTCGAGATCTATTTCCACACCGCTTCCTATGGCTCGCCGCTGCTCTAGGTCATACTCGTCTTCCTCCTCGCTGAGTACGTCATGTAAAGAATCGGTGATATCGAGTTGGTCATCGTCTTCTGCCATTCACAAAGTAATTTGGACATCGAAAAAGTATAAGTACACATGCACTTTGTCTGACGTTCTCTTTTTTCCCAGGTGTTGCTTTTTTACGACCAGAGATAATTCATTAGTGAGGCTGTCGACAATAATACGACAGTGACCTTGCTACCACATTATCGCAGGGCTTTATGCTGAAGTTCTAAGAGTTACCGTAGTTCTGGAATTTGTACATGCAGGTATATTAACTCTTATTCCAAAGTTACCTACGGAGGGAGACACAAGTAAATAACTTACATATTAGGTATTTTTGAAGCTTGTATTGCATTTGAATTGCGCAACTTACTGCAGAAAAATATGTGCAGTCTAATACTGAAGCGTAGAAATATTCATTGTAAGAAATAGCTTCGTTTCGCAGTAATATTCGTGGAGATAAAGGTAAGTGGAGTTGTTATGATGCCAAAAACTGCAAGTCATCGTCCGCCGTAGTTGACTGTTTTGAGTCGAGAGAGTTGTTTGATCAAAAATGCTAGCTTGCGTTGCTTATCGATGTACTGCTTGTTCTGATCATAGTCTGAAGCGTAAAGGAATTACATTTGTTGGAACGTGTTACGTCATATATATAAAATACAGATTTCCCAGCAGAAAGCAAATGAATAGCGAATGAGTAAAATGATAGTTGCCTGCAGTAATGTGCTTCACTGGTTGAAATAATATGAAGCGGGAGATCATTCTGGTACTATGTACAGATTGCTTAATTAGTCGCAGATTTTCAGGACTTCAATCGTTCGGACAGTTTAATTTCGTAGTATTGGTTTGCTTTCCTTTTATATAGTTCACTTTAAGTCATTGTATGTTGTTTATGTTAATTCAATGCTCCTATGGTATTTACTAACTTCTAGTTGTTTATCTTTGAATGTCGGCTGTAAAATTTTCTCTCACTGAACATGTCAGTTCTAAGGTACCCAAAATTAACGTTGAGTTACCCTCAAACATCATTTGATATTGTGCGTATGGCATAAAGCCCGGAAGATTATAATTTGAATACAAAGGGTGTAACTTTCGAATATTAAGTTCGTCTGATAAATACAATAGTTTGCCATCACGAATGCTGTAATGTTATATGCGGCCTCTCAATGACTGTTTATGTTGATGCACTTTACATGTGGTTTGTCTTTTAAGTTTGATCGTCTGGTTTCCACATGTGCCTACCCTGTACTAGCCAATTCATCTTTCAAGAATGAAAAGACACGTGTTGGTGACCCCACGAAATGTCAAGAATGCTGATAACGTACGGTACCTGAACATCCTGGATTTGTCCGTTTCCATTAATACGCACCTTATGAGAGAAACAATGATATGCAGCTTCATCTAGACTCTTCTTTAGTCTTCTTAGCATCACAGACTTTACATTGACAAGTCCAGTGAGTTGAGTTTTTTGTTTCTTAGGAAGCCATCTGATTGAAGACGTCTATTAGTCCTTTTATTTCTAATTATGGTATATTCTGAAAACATCTCGTAACACCTTTACAATCGTCACCTGTAACATGACCCATGGCCCGAAAACTTTTGGAAAAATAAAAAGTACGTGCCAACTCTTTTCCTTGTACTCTGTGCAGGAGTGGAATGATCACCTTCATTCCCCGAAATTTATGATGCCCTCATTTCAGTTAAGACATAACCATGCGCGCAGTTTCGTTAGCAGTTACGCGTCAGTGTTTCTGTCAGCTTACCGAGAAAAGCTCATTTTCCAGTCTCGTTTGGATGCACAATTTGGCGCAATGCTACCGGTCCTTGATTTACTACTAAACAACGTAACAATTTGAAAGCCCTTTGGAATGTGTGATTCACTGACAAGTATTGTTGAAAATTCCGTAACATGAAGCTTATGGGATGAAACATAAAAGGAGAAAAAAAAGGTGAAGTAGAAAATGGATTTTGACTGTTATTCCTCAGCACCGACTGGTCCTTGATCGTTTTTCTCAAGTATTTTATCACTGATTCTAGGGTACTGTATCGCTTTTACAACAAACCAACATTGCCCATTATGGCGGTTCCATTCCTCTATAATATGGTGATATTAGGTAAATTTTGAATTCTGACAGATCATCGTCGTTGTTCAGATATAAACACAATATCGCTTATTATGCAGACTTACATTCATGACTGCATTTACACACACACAATATATCAACACTGATCTCCTGCAAGATGGATGAATGAATAAATTCATGTTATCCTAACATTATTATAAGTTTATCGGAATAGTTCGTGTAAGATTGTTTGCTTTGAAAACCTCTAAATGAATTCAAAATTATAACCAAACAGGTTATTTCGGCAAAACTGACACAGAGAGGTTCTGGAAAGAAATATTATGGGAAATGAAGCAAACATGATACTGCTAAAAAGGTAAAATAATTTGGTGTAAAACCAATTGTGAAACTACATGCTATTAATTGATCTTTATTAAAGTAAATGTGAGACACCTGTTTAAGAAACATGTACATGTTCCAGAAGTTAGGCTACCATTATCCATTAAATTATTTACATACTTGTTGAATCTAAATATCCATTTTACAGGCTCCAGGCTATTAACACCATTCCTTTATTCACAAATCTGTGTTTTGGACTTACTAATAAAAGTATTAGTTTAAATGCTCATTAATACCATTACTGGTGACATTTATTGAATTTGAGAGTGTTGGAACATGTTTTCAAAAATAAATTTATCGTTTTTCTGCTCTTACTGAACACCTATTGTATGACATGTATGTAAACTACGATGATACTGATGTGCCTACTGTATGACATGTATGTAAACAACAATGATGCTGAAGCACCGACAGTCTAATAAATCTAAAACTCAGTTCTGTATCGAGGTATAACTTCATGTAGTCCTGTTTCTTCGCCGTTTCAAGACTCTTCCACTTTGTTGACATACACAAGTAGTTTTATCATGCCATGTTTGCTGCTTTCCTTGTTGCAAACATTTATGGACTAAAAAAGAAAATGCATTTAAGTTTATTACAAACTTTAAAGCCACATTTTTAGCCATAGCATGTAAATCTAATTTTTTTTAATCAGAGAATCCTGTTTAATAAAGCATGAAAGCCAATGCAAGTTATCTTGTGCACGGTCGCATGTGATCGATGGTGAGACACAGAAAGGATGTCTAGTCTTTTGTCAATTACTTCTGCTGTGATCTGTTCTGAAATGGAGTCGAGGGAGAGCCTCGCGCGTTAGAATGGCCGCTCTAATTTAAACTCTTTAATTTTATAAAAATTCACTGCGTGCTGTAGGGCGCATACTAGCGCATACTAGTAATTATATAAGGAAATTTCCACTGTGCACGGACGAGATACCGACGTGCGGATAATCAATATGTGACTAGTGATTAATATTATATTCCCTATGTAAGTAGCATAGTGCATTTCAGTAATTAAACTTACGATTGATTGTGATTTCATTATTTGTTTAATCCATGATCCTAAAATTTCAACATTACATGTAAACTGTATTTGCAGTATTTATCTCATTTTAGCTCAGAAACAACGGGGCCCACGAACCTCCTTCTTATGGCGACGAAATTCTCAAAGTATATGTCGGATGCCACCTTATCGTGGTTTGTTCACTGATTTTTTTAAATATTTCCATCTACCTCTATTCAGTTCAACAAAAATTAAAATAATTTAAATAATCATGTTTACATACATATATATTTTTATTTAATTATTTACATTGGTGACACGCTGGCAAGGACGTTATTTGTGAGTAATAACTTTTTGTTTGTTTCATGTTCCATCGCAAACACTACTCTGAGAAATCACCAACAAGTAATGGAAAGAATATTAAATCCAGAAAGCATAATGGAAAATTTGGTCACACTGTGACAACAATCACCACAACAGAGAAGGTAGGACAGACTTATCATATCTGGCGCAATCTTTCAAGTTTTGCAAAAGTTTGAGAAAAAAGAAGAAGTGATTTTTACTACTGAGTACGATTTTTTTTTCAAAATGTTATTCTGATTTTTAAAGTACGACTATAATTATTGCAATATGGCCGATATACAGCTTAGTAGAGACAACATGGCGTGTAGATACATCGTCAATAATAGATCAGGTTCAAATGGCTCTGAGCACTATGTGACTTAACATCTATGGTCATCAGTCCCCTAGAACTTAGAACTACTTAAACCTAACTAACCTAAGGACAGCACACAACACCCAGCCATCACGAGGCAGAGAAAATCCCTGACCCCGCCGGGAATCGAACCCGGGAACCCGGGCGTGGGAAGCGAGAACGCTACCGCACGACCACGAGATGCGGGCGATAATAGATCAGCTCTATGCATTGTTTGAATAACAGTTACATACAAGCTAAACATTGTAGATACTCATTTGCTGTAGAGACGAGTTTAAAAATATTTCACGCAATTACTTTACTGAATTTTCAAAAAATTTTATTACATTTATGCTCTTGATATGGTGACG
Source organism: Schistocerca piceifrons (assembly GCF_021461385.2). NCBI lineage: Eukaryota > Metazoa > Arthropoda > Insecta > Orthoptera > Acrididae > Schistocerca > Schistocerca piceifrons. Next base: position 50,563,669 of record NC_060139.1, read on the forward strand.
ACTCGTAGTATGGCAAATATAATGGATAACATAAACAGTTCGCCTGCTGCAAGTTCCGTGTCCAATGAAGAAGCACAGAATCAATTCGCTTGCTCAAAACACTAATGCTTAAACAAGCGAAACAGTAAATGAAATACAGAACTTAAACAATCTAGCCGTAGCACCAGACAGTAACATAGAGTTTGCAAGATATGGAAACTGAATCACAAGCAGTAAATTCTCACGAGTTACTGGGGCCAGATAATGTTCAAACAGTAAATTTCTCACAATTTATCATTGCCGTCATGCAACAATTTCAGCAGATGAATACAAGTTTACAGAACAATGACAAACAGTTTACGGAAAAATTTCGGGAAATAAACATAAAACTTGGCGGTAATGACGCTAAAGTAACCAAAATTGTTACTGACTTAAACAAAAGGATCGAAGAAATGGACACGAAGTTTTAGAAACTAACAGTTTTAGCAAAACGTAATGAAACCAAAATTAAAGTTCCTGAAACCAATGTCAAACAGTTAAGTAGCACGTGAGACACCGTGACGACAAAAGTACAAAAGTGCGTCACTGCTCATGATGACATCACGAAGCGTGTCACACAAGAAGAGGCAGATTTAGAAACCATGACAAAGACAATTGACCAGACAATCAAATTAGAGACAGACAGACGTTTTTCTAAAATTAATGAAGAATTTCATGACTGGACTGACAGAAAAAACAAACATCCTGCCGAATGCATTAGCAGAAACCTACCGGCATTAGTCAAGCAGACTGTAGATGAATATGCTGTAACCAAAGCGAGCCAAGTACCTGACGCCGCACACACAAGAATATGTGTAAACGTACGTGTACACGATGTTGACAGTACAGACAATTCACATCACAGTGATAGTTACATTGAAACACAGAACCGACATAAATTGTCGAGACGTAACAGACATAAGAGAGAAACTTATTCAGACAACTCAGACAGATGTATATACAGAAAAGTAGAATAAAACCGAAATTTCGGAAATGATTCTGACCCACAGTCTTCTTGTCCTGAAATATATCAGAGACGAAGGACGAGAAGAGCAAACATAGATCAATCTGACAGACAGCAAGAAAGTTTTATAAAACACCGAACCTTTCGACCTTTTACTTCAGACAAGAAAAGCATTCACCCTGTAATTTTCATGAAAGCTTTCATAGGTGCATTTCCTCGCACGTGGAGTGAGCGGGGGAAAATTTATTTTGCAGTATCTTATACACAAGGAAACGCAAGTATTTGTGCCTATAATGAGGTAGATAGATGCCAAACTTTTCAGCAATTCGTAAATACTTTCCTGTTAAAATGCTGGTCACATACCGTGCTGGAACAAATAAGGAGACAGATCGTAGAACCCGAACCATTTAATCCAAAGTACGGGAATCTTAGCCGTAACTTCGAGAAGTATATAAATATGACGCATTTCTTGTCAGAACCTGTCGCGTCTAGAGACCTGCTCCGTGCGTTGAAAGCACGTTTACCGTTCTATATCAAAGAGAAATTATTACATATCCCGGATTACGACATAGAATGTTTTCCTCCAGGCTCTAGATACTGTTGATCTGTTATTTGAAGATCAGCGTAGCAGCCGACATGACAACAAACAATATGACAGTCATAATTCCAACCAAAACAAGCAGTATAGCCAACCTCATCAATATACACCACCTACCGTAGCATATATTGCGCCGCATTTTGGCCCTGCAGCGAATGCAAATTATGCTGGCAGCAGTGTACCTAATATGCAACTTCCCATCTTGAACACTAACCCCACATTTTCGCCTAGCGACAGTGGTTACAAGCGCAGGCGGAACAATGAACAAAGCCGCAATTATGAAAATGATCAAAACTGGCAAAATAACCGACAAAATTTTAATTACAACGGTAACCAAAACCAACAGGGGCAGGTTTGGTACAGTAATAACCCAAACTACGGAATGCAATGTCCAGCATACCCGCAGCCTCAGAATGTAAACAATGGCGCATGGCAACATCAAACTCTATCACAGCCACCGCCGCGAAGGAATTACAGCAATTCAGTACAGAACACTACACAACAGACACCTAATGCAACTTTGACACAGCAACAAGGAAGGAATGCGGGTGACTGGAATAGACAGTACCCGAATGTAAACATATTAGTGGTAGACAATAACCCACCTACACCGAGACTGACTGACGGAACACAAGACAGACATTTAAACTAATGACAGCCATTACTAGGCGCCAAGTAGTGGCTGAGGAATACTATGGGGGCGACTTTGATTTACAAGAATTATTTAAGACTAACACAGTAAGTAGTGAACAAGAAAAAGTGAGAAGTATTTACAAACATAAACCTGTGTTATTCTTACGTTATAATTATGGTCAAAATTTATTAGATGAACTCACTGAAAATGATAACAATATTTGCCGTTCATCACACAAAATAGTAGTAATTTCTTCCACTAAAGCAAAAGTAGGAGGTATAACTACAAGTCTCACATTAGATACTGGTGCAGCTGTAAGCGTATTATCTGAGAATTTTTACAATTTAATGCAAGAACACGGACAAGTGGATGTGTTTCCAGTGCAAGGATGCAACATACTGACTGCTGTACGTAACAAGACTATTAGTATTAAGAAGCCAGTTTATATACCAGTCCTAGTAGAGAATGGATCGATCTATTGGGCATTCTTAGTTTTACCTAATTTAATATGTGATGCTATACTGGGACTGGATTTCTTGTGTGAAAAGGACGCTATAATTGACTTTTCTGCACTAACATTTAGTTTTAAGGATTTTGGCAATCAGTACACCATGCACTTAGGAACTAGAGAAGTAACCCATGATAAACACTGTCCAGGATGCAAGTTGCAGATAATACATGAACATGATGACACAGAGAGATGCACACCAGTACCTAAGCAAGACATGTTTGAGACAGAGACAACTATACAGAGTAAGGTTCAGCAATCATCGGCCTTATCTGAGGATGAACGAAGTGAACTAGCAGAACTATTACATAGATTGCCAGTGTTTTCTCAAATATACCGGGAGTAATTAACACATATTCTTATAACATTGAAGTGAAGCCTCATACAGTATTCTACCAGAAATCATATAGTGTACCACACTCACAGAAAGCAGCAGTTTGTAAAGAGTTACAACAGGTGCTGGAGTGGAATATTATTGAGCCCAGCACGTCTTCATATTGCAGCCCACTATTAGTTGTAAGGAAAGCTAATGGTAGCATTACACTTGTGTTAGATGCTAGGGCAATAAACCAGATTATACTACCGTTGGAACTAAGCCTGAGAACCTTGAAGAGCAACTGCAGAAATTTCTAGATGCAAGATATTTTAGTTCCTTAGATTTGGTCAATTCCTTCTGACAAACAAGACTGGAACCTCAGTGTAGAAAATACACAGCTTTTTCGTTTAATGGAAAGAGTTATCAATTTTGTGTACTGCCTTTTGGATTGAATATGAGCTCTGGTGTTTTCATCTCAACCTTAGAGACGGTACTGAATGAAGACTTAAAACATTCTGTCACGCACTGTGTGGATGATCTTTTGATAACCACCCACACAGCTTGTGATGCTTCCAACTATGGTTTAGGAGCATGTCTTTTCCAAGTTGTAAATAAAGATGGTAACGAAGAAGTTAGAATTATAGGATTTGCTAGCAGAACTTTGACCAAATGTGAAAGATCTTACACAACAACAGAACTACAAACATTAGCCATAGTCAGGGGTTTCAAGAAATTTAACTGTTATATTTTTGGCAAGCACACAAAGGTATACACAGATCATCATGCGTTGACATTTCTTCTGTCATGTAAATTATTACACCCCAGATTAGCCAGGTGGGCGATATCCCTTCAAGGATACTCATTTGAAACAATTCACATTAAAAGTACACATAATGTCATAGCAGACACACTATCATGACTTCCACGAGGATTAAGTAAGGATACAATAGAACCAGAGAACCTCCATGATTACAGAATTTTGCTAATGCAGAATAGCAATTATACTCAGTATTACATAGGCTTGTGTACGAACATGGAAACACTACAGATGGCAGACCCTCACTGGTCAAAAATGGGGAAAGTTATCACAGATCAGCCTGAGCATACACTGTGTAGTAGATATAAACTAGATAGAGGAGTATTATTTTAAAAAAGACACATTTTGAGTAAAAACTGGTACGTTTGTATTCCCCAGGAATATGAAGGATATCTTATTTGGCATACACCTTTTCTCTTTGGTCATTATGGAATTAAGAAATGTTTTTCTAAATTAAGCTCATACTGTTACTTCACGAACATGAGGAGAAAAGTACATAACGCACTCAAAACTTGTACCATATGTCAGAAAGCAAAAGCAAGTAACCAGTCACACACAACAGAACTAAATTCAATACTGCCTACCAAACCATTGGATATAATTAGTACTGACATAACTGGACCTCATCTTACAAGCTCTGGAGGAGCAAAATATACACTTTTATTTTATGATGTATTTAGAAAACATGTAAAATTATTTGCACTGAAAACTGTAACAGCAAATGCCATTATCAGGAGATTTAAAAACGATTACATACCACATGTAGGAAAACCTGTTAAAATCCTATCAGACAATGCCACATACTATACAGGACTTCGTTGGAGGAAAATTTTATCCGACAACAACATACAACCCATATTCAGCACTAAATTTACACCACAAGGTAACCCAGCAGTGAGAGTATTTAGGGAACTCATTCGATTTATCAGGACTTACATACCAAATAAGCAAACCAAATGGGTAAGCCTATTGAACTCATTTGAGGAGGTGCACAATAATCTAAACATATATGACACTAACTATACAACTATGAAAATCATGTTCAACGTAGCAGAAAGAAACGAATGGAGTAATCCAATACCGAAGTTGAAACACGAAGAAATTCCACTAGAAGGCAAGCTAAGAGAAGTCTACATTACACTGGAAAGGGAAAGTAAGATAAGAAAAGGACACTACAGTAAATAAACTAAGAAAAGACTAAACTACGAGCAAGGTGAACTTGTACTTTTGCGTACTCATCACAAATCCTCAGCTCTGATGCATAGGAATGCTAAGTGGAGACTTGTCTACGACGGTCCATACATAATCCACAGGATACCGCATCCAGGAGCGTACTTACTAAATAACAGGAGAAATGACAAGATTATAGGAGTACATCCGCATAAATAAATTAAAAAGTACAACACAGAATAATTACATGTAAATAGTAGTTTTGAGGGAATGCACTTAATAATGACAGGCAAATGATACTAATATTAATTAAGTAATATTTATGTACCTGACTGAAGAATGAAGACATGATTGCAGAACGCTGATACTGAATATTATAGTCATTAAGATAGAAGGTAAGTGATATTATTTGTTAATAAGTATATAGGATTGTGCAAGGCACATCTATTAAAGAAGTTTGCAGTACGATGTGTAGATTGTGACACCGATTCACACGCACGCCTGCGGAACAAATAGAAATTCTTGAGCACAGTGATTTGAGAACAAAAACACACGACTCTGAGTTATTTGTTATGGTTTTAGGGCGCAAAACTAACGACACTGAGTGGCCAATTAATTGCAAGGTTACCTTAGGTTATGATTTACTGAATAAATTTCCTTTTCGTTACGCAGTAACATTTGTGTTTAATAAGCGCCTCAGGGTCCTGTGCTCTAGTTATGATGTATTTTGTCTTATATTCTCTATTTTCCGGTGAATTTAAACTTGTATATATTTGTTGAATTTTTGGTTTGCCAACAATTCTTTCCATACCTTGTTGACAAAGGATACTTATTTCATTATGCTATTTAGCTGTAAAAACTAGATCACAACAGAAGGAGAAATGTGAATAATATTGTACATGTCTAACATGAAACTCTCACATGAATGAGTGAGAAATATAGTTGTAATTGTATTCTTAATTTTATTTCCATGTCAATGCATTGATCTATACCTGTAAATAAGGACAAGGTTAGAAAAGGACCACAATATATAAATGTCCAAAAATTGAAAATTTTGTCAAACGCAATGTGATCAGTGTGTTTACATGTGAAGTTATTCGCGTGTATGAACAAGTGCGTTGTTAGATCTTGTGTGTGAATGCGAACAATGACAACGACGTGATATGGTGAAATTTGCAGTCCAAACGACTCTGAACAAAGACATTATGCCAATTATGGTTGACGACGAGCGCAAGCTGTAGCGAACGGTTATCGTCGGAGTGCGCCTGCACTCACTAACAACATGAGAAACTAACTATGTAATGCCATGCAAGCGACCAGAAGAGCAACTTATGGAACACTTCGAAATGCTAATAATTAAACGTACGACGAACACTAACCTTAGAACATTGGATAACCAAATCAGTAAACTGTGACGTCGGAAGTGTTTTCAATGCCTTCTCCGGGACTAAACACTTGTGGCACACCTGAAGTTACGTTCTTCAATTCTTATGTACGACTGGATCTGTGAACAACAACAAAATAGTCAATCAAACGACAAAAATGAATCCTTTCCTTCATTAAAAGCGAGGAAAAGGCGCACTGTAACGACCTTTAATGGACAATACAAACCTGTATCACATCTGCAATAACACCGACAAATGGACTTTGACCGCTGACGTCAATTGACGGCACGAGAACCTAACGGATGCAAGAAATGAATAAATTATAAACTATACTACTACAATGAACATTGAAAACCAATGGAAAATATTTTCTTTTCAAAGTGATGAAGTACTTACCTGCAAGGAACTTTGGTATGCAGTCATATGAACTTTATCATGACGAGATACATCCGAGAATGTACGCGCGGCAATAGAGACTGGAACCGCCAACCAGCGTTGCCAACCCCAGAAGATAAAATTATGGCATTTTGTATTTAAAATTATCGTTTTTCATCGAAAATTATCGTATATTGATAATCTTAAAAAAACAAAAACAATAATGCTGGTAATATGACGTACACAATATTTGTTTTCAATCGCGAATGGCAGTCTTCTCATCTTTTAAAATTTTTATCCATAAAGCCTTCTAATTACGAACCAAAACGCCTCTAATCACGATGCTAAGTACTAAAAATACGTTCAGAACCAGATAAACTCGGAAGTGTCCAAAGCATCACAGATTTTATGCAAGGAAAATTCGCTAACCCCGGTCGAAAAGTAGCACTGTGTACGTAATATAATTAAAAATAATAATATAATTGAACTCACCCTAATAAGCATCGTTGTCGAACTCCACATCGGCGAAATCGGCGTCACTATCCCGAAGAGATTCCTTCTTCTTAGCATAAATGTTCGATGTGTTCATTGATGCTACCATTGCACTGGTTGGTTCGAACTGTACACAATTCTTCACACGCTGGGAAGTGAGCATTCCTACGCTGACTTATTTCTCAATGGTGTCTTCACTAGATTTATTTTTGAAAAGACCCGCTCACAATCAGCACTAGAATGTGGTAAAACTGATATACCTAGCACAAAGATTCCTATTTGGAGGAACTCTTGGTTACAATGAAGGTCCCTAGCGTTCTTTATGAACACACAAAATTCGTAGACCTTTTTAGACCGTAGATTTTCGGGAAATTCTGCATGTGGCAATGCTCTCCACTGATCATCAATCATTTGCATAAGCATTTTGTCTTTTGGAGAAATCCTCTGATTCGACTTTATACGAGGTGCTTTCAAGTTCTAAGGCCTACAATTTTTTTTCTAATTAACTACTCACCCGAAATCGGTGAAACTGGCGTTACTTCTCGACGTAATCGCCCTGCAGGCGTACACATTTTTCACAACGCTGACGCCATGATTCCATGGCAGCGGCGAAGGCTTCTTTAGGAGTCTGTTTTGACCACTGGAAAATCGCTGAAGCAATAGCAGCACGGCTGGTGAATTTGCGGCCACAGAGAGTGTCTTTCATTGTTGGGAAAAGCCAAAAGTCACTAGGAGCCAGGTCAGGTGAGTAGGGAGCATGAGGAATCACTTCAAAGTTGTTATCACGAAGAAACTGTTGCGTAACGTTAGCTCGATGTGCGGGTGCGTTGTCATGGTGAAACAGCACACGCACAGCCCTTCCCGGACGTTTTTGTTGCAGTGCAGGAAGGAATTTGTTCTTCAAAACATTTTCGTAGGATGCACCTGTTACTGTAGTGCCCTTTGGAACGCAATGGGTAAGGATTACGCCCTCGCTCTCCCAGAACATGGACACCATCAATTTTTCAGCACTGGCGGTTACCCAAAATTTTTTTGGTGGCGGCGAATCTGTGTGCTTCCATTGAGCTGAATGAGGCTTTGTTTCTGGATTGAAAAATGGCATCCACGTCTCATCCATTGTCACAACCGACGAAAGGAAAGTCCCATTCATGCTGTCGTTGCGCGTCAACATTGCTTGGCAACATGCCACACGGGCAGCCATGTGGTCGTCCGTCAGCTTTCGTGGCACCCACCTGGACGACACTTTTTGCATTTTCAGGTCGTCATGCAGGATTGTGTGCACAGAACCTACAGAAATGCCAACTCTGGAGGTGATCTGTTCAAGTCATTCGGCGATCCCCCATAACAATTCTCTCCACTTTCTCGATCATGTCGTCAGACCGGCTTGTGTGAGCCCAAGGTTGTTTCGGTTTGTTGTCACACGATGTTCTGCCTTCATTAAACTGTCGCACCCACGAACGCACTTCCGACACATCCATAACTCCATCACCACATGTCTCCCTCAACTTTCGATGAATTTCAGTTGGTTTCACACCACGCAAATTCAGAAAACGAATGATTGCACGCTGTTCAAGTAAGGAAAACGTCGCCATTTTAAGTATTTAAAACAGTTCTCATTCTCGCCACTGGCGGTAAAATTCCATCTGCCGTATGGTGCTGCCATCTCTGGGACGTATTGGTAATGAATGCGGCCTCATTTTAAAACAATGCGCATGTTTCTATCTCTTTCCAGTTCGGAGAAAAAAAATCGGCGGCCTTAGAACTTGAATGCACCTCATAAGTGGAACAAGCGTTGACGGCCTTGCAGCACTTTTTGACAATGCTATTTCTGATGTTAACCAACTCAACCCTTTTAGAACAGAATTGTTGAAATCATACCGCTTTTTTATCTCACAACAAGATACTATAAGAAACTGTTGCACTCTGTAGTAGATATTAGTCACTTTAGATTTTTGTGAGATGTTTTCAGATTGGCTCATGGAATCCATCACACCTACACCTAAATACATTTACGTATAAGGCACAAGTTGGGCTGGGTTTGCTGGGTCTATGTCTGTCAAATAAGTTTAATTGATATAATCAGGAGACATATAGCAGAGAAGGATTTCTTTGTACATTTTGCACATTCTATCATGCAAAGAGCAAATTGCTAATTTCTCGCTTTGGAAATATTGATGCAGAGACACATATTTCGGTAGAATCCACTCGAGAAATGCAAAAAATACACGTACAAAGTTGCCCCTGAATGCCTTTGATAACTGTTCAGCTGCATACAGTCTTTCTTCTTCTCACGTGCAAGTGAAAAATAATTGCAATGCATTCCATTGTTCTAGAATACGTGAAACAACAGTTATCAAAGATAACCATCTTGTTTGAGACGGATGCAGTATCTTGTGAGGTTCGACATTATAAAACTGTTGGAATTCCACAAACTGGGCTATGCTTTTTGAACTATGCTTAAAGAATGAATATATATCCGTTGCTGTGTCTTCACATAGTCTTGGTAATTGTTTTCAAGCCTCACTTGCACATACGTGCAATGAATGACATATACATTTCTGTATAAAAATACCAGGAAAGTCTGTAATTATTCGACTAGCAACAGAATTATCTTTCCCCATCATTGTGTTGCACCCATCCGAAGCAAATCCTATTAAACTTTCAGGAAGAATATTATGTACTGACAAGGCTTTACGTACGAGATCGTACAAACGATTAGCAGTGGCACCTTCGTGAGCGGCCTCTGCATTTTTCTCGTCAAACAGCTGTAACAACTGCCAAAATTTAGTATGTATTTTGGAGCTATCTTGATCAAAATACCGCACACAAATACACAAATTTTTTCGTAGCGCAAATGTCGGTAGATTCATCAATTATGAAACTGAACTTTTGTCTCCGTTTAACTTCATTCAGGTCATCAAAATGACATTTACCTATGACATTCTTTATCACCCCTGTGGCTTTTGTTCTACCCAACTGCAGTTCTCAGCTATTTTAGAATCGGGAAAGGCACTTTTAATTACATCTGTTAAGTGATTGGCTGTATTAATAGAGATGTTATGTTCTGCCAAAAATCCACATAGCAATATTTCAGCCCTCTTCCCCTACTTATCAAATGTATCACACGATTTTGATTGTGATGAAAAGTCAAGATTCTTTTGCAGAGGCCCGACACATTTTACGGCACTTAAGTGTTCTTTCCCTTTAGCGTGATTTTTCACTACAGTCAACCTAGCACTACAAACTTTACACCGAGTTTTATATGCATCATCGCTAACAGGATGTAGCCAATCCTTGAAATATAAATCAGTCAACGATTCCTTTCTGAACTTTTGTTGCCGGCCGCTGGTGGCCGAGCGGTTCTGGCACTACAGTCTGGAACCGCGCGACCGCTACGGTCGCAGGTTCGAATCTTGCCTCGGGCATGGATGTGTGTGTTGTCCTTAGGTTAGTTAGGTTTAAGTAGTTCTAGGGGACTTATGATCTCAGCAGTTGAGTCCCATAGTGCTCAGAGCCATTTGAACCATTTTTTTGAACTTTTGTTTCAAACGTTTTAATTTCAACTCGCCACGCAGCCTCAATTTCATCTGTGGGGTTCGCGGAGAATCTACATCACTGATGTCACTTTCCATTATTTATATTTGAATACACTACTACAGTATTTATTTAAAGAACACCACACTTTAATTTCCCTTAAGAACAAAAAAATTATGTTCTTTTAAGAACACAAAGACAACTACCCGTGCATTGAGGTCCCTATTTCACCAGCAACTGATGACGATGGCCTAGCCCTAATAGCCCATATTGTTGTGAAACAATATTTGTTAGGCAGTAAGGGTATTCCCCGGAAGCGATTATACAGTGTTAAGGGTCATTGGACTGTTGCGGGGAGTGGGCGAGAGAAAAAGAGGAAATTGCTTATATTGAATGGAGTGGGGACTTAAATATATGAAAACAGATTATAAACGTATGAAACTACTACAAGTATCAATTTATTTTCATTTTAAATCTTCACAAAAATTATCGTAGATTCCGCAATTATCAGCACTGTACAATCGTATATCGTGTTCACGTTGTAATTATCGTATATCGCGATAATTTATCGTATGGTTGGCAACGCTGCCGGCATCTATGCGAGACGGAGTATCTAGCAACGATCGCGGCGCCGCAGAAACCTACAGTGAAGCGCATGCGCGCGGACTACAATAACAGACTAAGGTCAACAAAGGGACACAACCCGGCAACTAAAGACCGGCTAAGAACTTGATTTGTTAAAATGTAAATAAATGCAATCATAATGTATCTGTATATGTTGTTATGTTTAAATGTTTAAGGATTGTATGAGTATTTATTATTTATTATTATTTATTTTTTATTTTTGCCATTCCACTTGGGAAAGTTGCTTGTCTAAAGATGTGATCTTTTGCCTCGCAACTTTGGGGGCTGTTTAAAGGCACATTTTTAGCCATATCATGTAAATCAATTTTTTAAAATCAGAGAACCCCGTTTAATAAAGCATGAAAACCAATGCAAGTTACCTTGTGCGCGGTCGCATGTGATCGCTGGTGAGACACAGAAAGGATGTCTGGTCTTTTGTTAATTACTTCTTCTGTTATGTGTTCTGGAATGGAGTCGAGGGAGAGCCTCGCGCGTTAGACTGGCCGCTCTAATTTAAAATGTTTAATTTTATAAAAAGTCACTGCGTACTGCAGGACGCATACTCGCGCATACCAGTAACTACATATGGAAATTTTCACTCCGAACGGACGAGAGATACCGACGTGCGGATAATCAACATATATCTAGTGATTAATATTGTATTCCCAATGTAAGTAGCACAGTGCACTTCAGTAATTATAGTTATGATTAACGCTATTTGTTATTAAACTTCATTATTTGTTTAATCCATGATCCTAAAATTTCAACATTATATGTAAACTGTATTTTCAGTATTTATTACATTTTAGCTCAGAAATAACGTCGCCCACGAATCTCCTTCTTACGGCGACGAAATTCTCAAAGTATATGTCCGAAGCCACCTTATCATGATAGTAAATATATTCACAGATTTTTTAAAAATATTTCCACCCCTCTCCATTCAGTTCAACAAAAATCATGAAAAATAAATAATAATATAAATAATCATATTTACATACATTTATATATTTTTTATTTAATTATTTACACAACCTTAACCATCATGCCGGCCGAGGTGGCCGTGCGGTTAAAGGCGCTGCAGTCTGGAACCGCAAGACCGCTACGGTCGCAGGTTCGAATCCTGCCTCGGGCATGGATGTGTGTGATGTCCTTAGGCTAGTTAGGTTTAACTAGTTCTAAGTTCTAGGGGACTAATGACCTCAGCAGTTGAGTCCCATAGTGCTCAGAGCCATTTGAACCATTTTGAACCATCTTGGTACGAACTTTCGGGAAAGTGTAACACGGTATGCCCGCTGTTCCGACCATGTTCATCGCCTTCGTGTAATGGATGGTGGCGGCTAGCGTGAGCTTCAATTTATCCCCACCTGCCTGCTTCACTGTGAAGGGAAACTGGCAGTTGGTCTTCAACCAGTTCTCTAGCTTCTCGTAGCTCTCCGGATACTGGAGAACTATCGGCAGGAGTTTCTCTCTTTGTGGTGTGTTACCGTCTTTGTGCTGTGTATCAGAGTCCGTTTCTGGCGCGTGAGGTGCTGCAGCTAGAGCGCTTTAAGCGTTCCTCGTCGCCACTGGCGTAGGTGTGGGCGCTTGTGGCTGACGCGTGGTCTTCTTGCGTGGTGGCCCCAGGAAGCCACCGGCGCTAGCTGCCGACCACTGTCGTGCACCTGTCGTCGTCTGCTGTGCAGTGAGGTTTCGCTGCTGCGTTGTGTGCGCTTCCTCACCTAGCGCCATGTCGTCACAGGCTGAATGCACCTCATGAAGCCTTTAAGTTCCTGCCTCGTGTGTAGGATTGTTTCGTGCGTCTATCCGTTGTCCTCGCTGGGTAGTCAGACAGTGGTCTCGTCGATGGTGCTCGCCCCATCGGACGATGGCCAGCCGCCCCGAGCTCCTCTTCTGTAGCTGGCGTGGCAGTCGCGCTCTCGTTTATCACGTCCGTTCGCTACGACATCGCGAACTCGAGTCTACTGTACTCACTACTACTACTACTACTACTGTAATACTACTGCACTTACTTACTGCCAAGGGACGCTGACGCTGCACTGAGGAGAGTGGACCCTCCACTTGAGACGGAAGTTCTAGCGCTGGAGCGCTTCGCCTTCCTCTTGGCGGTGTGGTGAGCGGTGACGTGGTGACGGTGTGCATATTCAGTTTTTTTTTTTATTGTTACCCAGAGTCGACAGGAGGGTGGGAGAGAGAGAGTGGAAGAGGGGCGGGAACGAAAGGCCTTATGTGACTGGCCTGCAGGTGGGTATTTTTTTTTTGTTTAATAGAGAAAAGGATAGTAGATGGGACAGTAAGAGAAGCAGGAAAACGAAAGGCTCAATTGACAAGCCGGTTACTGAATGATAAATGAGAAGACAGGAAGGAGAAGAGAGAGTGAGAGAAGAAGGAAGAAAGAAAAACGGTAGTCGACAAACCGACGGCGAGGCAGACTGTGGTGTCACCGTCAGACACCGCACTTGCTAGGTGGTACCTTTAAATCGGCCGCGGTCCATTAGTACATGTCGGACCCGCGTGTCGCCACTGTCAGGGATCGCAGACCGAGCGCCACCACAAGGCAGGTCTCGAGATACGGACTAGCACTCGCCCCTGATTGTACGGACGACTTTGCTAGCGACTACACTGACGAAGCCTCGCTCCTTTGCCGAGCAGATAGTTAGGATAGCCTTCAGCTAAGTCCATGGCTACGACCTAGCAAGGCGCCATTAGTAACATTGCATGTATCTAAAGAGTCTCACTTGTATTCTCACAATCTCCAGATGTACCACAAGGATGGATTAAAGTTAAGTATTACAGAAGCTACGTACTTTTCTTTATAGCAATCATTACGTATCCTGTTTCAGACCTCACGCACCGTCTTTGGCTTAGCGCGTGCCTGTCGGCTTCCTCTCAGTGTGTCTAAGCTGTCTTGTCTAGACACAACACAGACACTAGTAGATTGAGGGGGAGGGAGAACCTAGGAGGGGAGTGGAGTGGTAGTAGGGTCCCAGGAGGGGACTGATTATGGAGGGAGTGGAGGACGATAACAAGGAGGGAACGAACGTCCAAGAAGGGGTGGGGCGGCTGGCAGGGAGGGGGGAGAAAGAAAGGAAGGGGGTAATCAGGAGGGGAGTGGATTACTGGTGATGAAGGATCAGCGGACAAGCAGGCCAGGCTAACGGGTCATGGCCAGGCGATGGAGGTAGGTACCAAGGGAGAGGATGAGAGGATTGTGACGGGAATGGTGGTAAAAGGAAATGGCGGAGGAGCATACACGGTCGTGAAGGAGGGGGATACCAGCAAGGAGGTGAAGTTCGCAGATACGGAAACGGTAGGGGAGGCGGAGGGCAAGTCGGAGAACACGGTTCTGGACTGCCTAGGGACGGCAGGCCTTCAGATATATATCAGATTCCTCCTCCCCCTCCCTCGGGCGTTCCAACCGCCGTCGTCCGCGCCAGGTTTCGACGCCCGACCAGTGGCCTCGCGTGTGGGCGTCCCCATTAGGTACACCCAGACGCGCGGCTGAGCGTCCCCCCCCCCCCCCCCGGCCCACCACTGCGGTCTCTCTCTCTCTCTACCTAGCACTTATCAGGCCGGGGCTGGAGTACGCGGCCGTGGTGTGGGGAAACGCGGCAGACACCCACTTCCAGACGCCGCAACGAGTGGAGAACAAAGCCCTTCGGCTGGCGCTACAACTGCCAAGGGACTACGACGCAGGACAACTACACGACATCGCTGGAATCCCGTTGCTGAAGCGCCGGTTCCTCGCACTCGCGACGAAATTCTACGAGTCGGCGAGGACATGTCGAAAACCGCTGGTCAGTGGACTGGGCAACCAACTCCACTGGCGCCCAGCCACCAGATGGCCCGACCTGCCACTGAAATGACTACCAGGCAGCAGGAGAAGAATAAGTCGCAGCTGTGACAATCGAGAAGACGAACATAACTGTGAGGACAACACATCCACTAAGAACTCATACGCAGGAACAGCAGGCTCAGATTAACCAGCTGCAACTATACATGGATTGCACTTGAGTCACGCACGCACGCGTCTGGGTGTTCCTTCGTAGGTCCGCACCCAGGGAGGTTTGCCAGCGGCTTTTCGGAGGTTCCAGCCCCTGCCCCCGAAGTCAGTACATTCTGGGATATTTCTATCTTCTCCTTGATCCGCGTAATGGCTGGTTCCCAAGATTGGTTAAGGAAATAGTCACTGTCACCATTCAGTTCAGGTTTTCTTACTCTGATCTCTATAGCTTCTTTGATGATACAGTTTCGAAGTTTTGAAGTCTGTATTAGGACCTTGGTCTTGTCATAATCCTTGCCATGAAGTTCTGACAGGCAACGCGCAGCGATTGCAGACGTATTAGGCTGTTGCTATCTCGTGTGCCATTGGTGTTCGTGGCATCGGTCTTCAATTGTGTGATTTGTCTGGCCTGTGTATTCCTTACCACATTGGCATGGTATTTTGTAAACCCCTTATTTATGTAAACCAAGGTCGTCCTTAACACTGCCAACAAGCGCTCTGGTTTTAGTTGGAGGGCAGAAGACGGTTTTTACTTGATATTTACGTAAAATTCGTCGACCTTTTCCCCATAAGGCCCCACAAAATGGAATGAATACCATGGCCGTGTTTTCCTCAGTTTCTTCATTAGTTTCTGCAGGTTGTGTTGCGAGTGTCGGACGTAGAGCATCCCGCGTTTGCCTTTCCTTATAACCATACCTCAGAAATACGGACTCCAGATGGGCCAATTCTTGTCGGAGACTCTCCTTTTCAGAGAGGGCGCGAGCTCTATTTACAACAGTTTTTAGCATGCCGTTCTTCTGAGCAGGGTGGTGGCAGCTATCCGCATGTAAGACGGTGTGAGTTTTCTTTCTATACATGCTGTGCCCCAACCTGCAGTCATCTCGTCTTTTGACGGGAACATCCTGAACGGGGAGCATCCAATCCGATTCTACCTCCGTGCTGAATTTGATATTCTCGTGTCTTCAGTTGAGATGTGCGACAAATTCCGTCAGCTTGTCTCTTCCATCTGGCCAATTAACAAACTTGTCGTCCACGTACATCTGAAGACACAGATAGGTTTTAGTTGCGCTGACTCCAAGGCTTCTTCCTCGAAATGTTCCATGTACATGTTAGCGACGACAGGAGATAGAGGACTCCCCATGGCAACGCCTTCCGTCTGCTCGTAGCAGTCTTCGTCAAATAGAAAATATGTTGACCTTAGAACATGTCAGAACAGATCGGTGGTTTTCTCATCCAATTTCCGGCCGGTGAGTTCCGTGGAATCAGGTAACGGAACCCCAGTAAACAGGGAAACCACGTAGAAACTCATAAGTATGTCAGACTCCTTAATCGTGAGGTGGTTGATGCATCCCAAGAAATCAGAAGAGTTACGGATATGGTGTGGGCATGTCCCCCTGTGACGGCTGAGCAGTTCCTTGAGGTTCTTGGCGAGGGAATACGTCGGGGCAGCAATATTGCTGACAATAGAATGTAACAGGACAAGTTCCTTGTGGATATACGGTAAGCTGTACAGCCTCGGAGGCTATATCATCAAAGAAGTTATAGAGATTAGAGTAAAAAAAACTGGAAATGAATCGTGACAGTGGCTATTCCCTTAACGAAGCTAGGGGAAACGGCCATTGCCTCGATCAAGGAGAATACAGAAATATCCCATAATGTACTGACTTCGAGGGAAGGGGGAGGAACCTCCAAAACGCCGCTGGCAAACCTCCCGGGGCGCGGACCAATGGGGGAACACCCAGACACGCTGACGTTGAAAAAGACGAACCTGTCCTTGACTCGAGATGGTGCACTTTAGACACAAATTGTCATTCCTCCGGTTCCTAAGGGGGGGGGGGATAGATATTACCTTCCTTCTTGATTCGTCCTTGCTGGTGGATACCTGTAAAAAAGTAGTCAACACACTCTGCTCTGGGTGACCGAGCGGTTCTAGACGCTACAGTCTGGAACCGCGCGACCGCTACTGTCGCTTGTTCGAATCCTTCCTCGGGCATGGATGTGTGTGATGTCTTAGGTTAGTTAGGTTTAAGTAGTTCTAAGTTCTAGGGTACTGATGACCACTACGGCCGCAGGTTCGACTCCTGCCTCAGTCATGGATGTGTGTGATGTCCTTAGGTTAGTTAGGTTTAAGTAGTTCTAAGTTCTACGGGACTGATGACCTCATAAGTTAAGCCCCATAGCGCTCAGAGCCATTTCTTGAGCCACTATGCTCGGGGGCCCAGAAGCGGGGCCACAAGCAGGGCGTCGAACACCGGCGCGGACGGCCGAGAGAGTGCCCGCGGCGCGAATAGCGGAGAGAGCGCCCGAGGGAAGAGGAGGGGGTATCTGATATATACCTTAAGGCCTGCCATCTCTTAGCAGTACCTCAGCACACCTGATGATGGCGACAAGGTCGATTGGCGAAATATTGTGTCCTTTGTACACTCACACCAGGCTCTTCACTTGAGATCTATTTCGTCATGAAATACGCCTGGAGAAACTAAAGAATCACAAAAGAAAGTTACATTTTGGAGAGCGAATGCGTCGTATTACTGGAGCAAATACGATTTTAAGATAAGAAAAACGTTTAAAAATGACATTATGACACTCTAATATTTACTGTTAAAGCAACTGTCGCGTGCACGCAACAAAAATTAAGAACAAAAAGCAGTCGTAAACAATCTCCATGTAAAAAATAGTCTTCTGCTCTTTTGAGGCATCTAACATGGCGGCGGAAACTTCAAAACACGTACAGCGTATGTCCGTAGCGACATTTCCGTTTATTTGTACCTCTATGGTAGCCTTCCTGTACTAGTTGTATTCACTCGTTTGAAACGGCATCACCGATCCGACAAAACAGGTCCGGTTTTTATGACGTCACTGTGACGAAATTTTGTGACAACTGCGGGCTTATAGCTCTGTCTGTCACAATTTTCTTATTTTATGAGTGTTGAACTATGTATTAGTGAAGGTATGATAATCAGTCCCGTTTCACTACAGCAGTCAGCTTGTTCGTTTCCAGTACCTGCACGAAGGGGAAGTACTACACACCGAGGCCCACGAGAAAGACATGCCGTTGGGCGTACGTCAGAACATGTGACACTGCGGGTTTTAAGATGCCAGCAGCCATCTCCAGCGGGTAGTGACTATCTGCTTCAGAAGAGTTTGACAGTTTTCGTGATATTTTAATCCGTTTCTGAGATACGGAGTAACAAAGTTACCCTATTTCTACCCGTAAAATGCGCGCGTTATGTCCATGTGAGGCAAAAAGGTAGTTTGCAAAGTGACATATTAGGTAGGAATATGTCGTAAAACCTTTCTGTTATCATCAGAAGCTTTCTGGGAACCGTATGTTGAAGTACTGAAGCACAAGCAAAATTTTTTGTACGTAAGATTTAGTTTGAGGTGTTAAATTACACTCCTGGAAATGGAAAAAAGAACACATTGACACCGGTGTGTCAGACCCACCATACTTGCTCCGGACACCGCGAGAGGGCTGTACAAGCAATGATCACACGCACGGCACAGCGGACACACCAGGAACCGCGGTGTTGGCCGTCGAATGGCGCTAGCTGCGCAGCATTTGTGCACCGCCGCCGTCAGTGTCAGCCAGTTTGCCGTGGCATACGGAGCTCCATCGCAGTCTTTAACACTGGTAGCATGCCGCGACAGCGTGGACGTGAACCGTATGTGCAGTTGACGGACTTTGAGCGAGGGCGTATAGTGGGCATGCGGGAGGCCGGGTGGACGTACCGCCGAATTGCTCAACACGTGGGGCGTGAGGTCTCCACAGTACATCGACGTTGTCGCCAGTGATCGGCGGAAGGTGCACGTGCCCGTCGACCTGGGACCGAACCGCAGCGACGCACGGATGCACGCCAAGACCGTAGGATCCTACGCAGTGCCGTAGGGGACCGCACCGCCACTTCCCAGCAAATTAGGGACACTGTTGCTCCTGGGATATCGGCGAGGACCATTCGCAACCGTCTCCATGAAGCTGGGCTACGGTCCCGCACACCGTTAGGCCGTCTTCCGCTCACGCCCCAACATCGTGCAGCCCGCCTCCAGTGGTGTCGCGACAGGCGTGAATGGAGGGACGAATGGAGACGTGTCGTCTTCAGCGATGAGAGTCGCTTCTGCCTTGGTGCCAATGATGGTCGTATGCGTGTTTGGCGCCGTGCAGGTGAGCGCCACAATCAGGACTGCATACGACCGAGGCACACAGGGCCAACACCCGGCATCATGGTGTGGGGAGCGATCTCCTACACTGGCCGTACACCACTGGTGATCGTCGAGGGGACACTGAATAGTGCACAGTACATCCAAACCGTCATCGAACCCATCGTTCTACCATTCCTAGACCGGCAAGGGAACTTGCTGTTCCAACAGGACAATGCACGTCCGCATGTATCCCGTGCCACCCAACGTGCTCTAGAAGGTGTAAGTCAACTACCCTGGCCAGCAAGATCTCCGGATCTGTCCCCCATTGAGCATGTTTGGGACTGGATGAAGCGTCGTCTCACGCGGACTGCACGTCCAGCACGAACGCTGGTCCAACTGAGGCGCCAGGTGGAAATGGCATGGCAAGCCGTTCCACAGGACTGCATCCAGCATCTCTACGATCGTCTCCATGGGAATAGCAGCCTGCATTGCTACGAAAGGTGGATATACACTGTACTAGTGCCGACATTGTGCATGCTCTGTTGCCTGTCTATGTGCCTGTGGTTCTGTCAGTGTGATCATGTGATGTATCTGACCCCAGGAATGTGTCAATCAAGTTTCCCCTTCCTGGGACAATGAATTCACGGTGTTCTTATTTCAATTTCCAGGAGTGTATTTCTGCGCTATTTCAGTTTCACGTTAGCAAACTATCAAACTTTATTGACCCATGAAGTTCTTTTCATGTGAGTGAAATGACCTGCCGTGTCACGGAAAAGAAAGAAACCAGCAAAAAAATTCTAATATCGGAGGACAAAAAAAGGCGAATTTGCTCCTATATAAAAGACTGACTGAAAAGTCAGGTACCGGCTGCCTCATTCTACCTACCTTAGAATTTTTCAAAATATTGACTAAAATTTCGGCATGAGACTTATTAGCGGTTTTTTAGGCTGAGAGTGAAGTACACGATGGCACTGGGAAAGAGACGAAAAAGTAAGAAATACTGGACGATATCAGACATTGATTGTGATGTAGACAGGGTGAAGGACACAATAGCAGTGCGAGAAAAGAGAGGGACACCGTGGTAGTGAAACATATGTGACAGTCACGAAGTAGTGGTAGGAAAACAGTGAAAGTGATGGAGCCAGTGGGAGAGGAATAAAGATAAGAAGGAAGTGGAAGCCAGCGAGTCACTGATAATGTGAGACAGAGTCTATGACAGTGAGAACGAGGATTACAGACACAGTGACAATGGCAACCAACCTAAGTCCAACTAAAATAATAACAGACACCGTAAGGTAATGCGCTACATGCAGTTTGTATATACTCAGGCTACATCATAAATCGGCAACAGTTGAAACCAGCATCCCAAATATGTAATATAATAAATAGACACTACAAAATAACGAAGTACGTGAAAAATAGCGCTACACGCAGCGTAGTTCGAAGCACATTTCCAAGTGGCATTACAAAGCGCTCACAGGTAAACAAGGTGATGCGGAAAGTAAAAGGAGGCAGCTGCTACATCACTTTGCAGTCATTCTTCTGAGCAGAAGTATAATTGCCTTTTTGTGTTCCGATAGGAGAATCTTTCAGTTGGTAAGATACGAAATGCACAATTAATATAATTTTTTTAAAATGCAGATACATCACTGTTATCACATGTTACAACCGCAATGGCACGTTTTTACATTCTGCCCAAAATTCTATTCTTAAAATTTCGTCGAAAGATACTTAATATTGCTTAATTGCTATCCGAGTGGACTTAACATCAGTTACCATTAATTACTACTGTTTACTTACTGGGCGAGTTAACGAAACATTACTTTGAAACCACTCCAAAATACAAATTTCAAAATGTCGTTTTATGGAGAGCACTTTTCGACCGTACTTGCTGGTGCAAGTAGCTACGCATTTAGCGTACAATAGCAAATCTGCTGTCAGAAATTGCGAGATACGTGTTGCCTGTCTTCTTCACTTACACGCTCGAAACAATTTTTAGGGCATTCGCATGAAGGATCTATCTGTTTTCAGACAACAGCAGCCCCGCTGCGCTTTTGTATCCTCTGTTCCTTTCCTTAATTTCTCTTTTTCTTCATTTTTTCCTGGACACCTCCACGCTCCACCGTCTTTCGTCATCTCTACCGGCTCTGCTGATCATTTGCATCAACTGTATCTGCCTATACCATTTCAAGACCTGATGCATCTTCGGAAAGGGTGCATTTCTATGATGTTCCTCTGAACCTGTAAAAATACAGGTTAAAATTTAAACATGCTCCACATATCTCATAGTAATTTCATCCATAAACGTAAAATACGTCCATCGATAGTATATAGTTTATACTCGTTAATACCCTCACACAAATACAAATGTACACCCAACACAGGACGTATAGAACATTCAAAAGGAGTAATAATGTTCGTAATTAGGTATCTACGTAATTAATGAAGTAAATTGTCTGAGTATCGTCTTAAGTTGCATACGAAGTCTCCTTCCTTTATTGATGACGGCTATTTTCGGTCTTGCTTCCATTATCAAACTATCCTGCAGCAACAGAATTAGCAGATGTTGTAACAGTAATACCGGTAAAGCACGACTGTGACAATAGTTCGTGTTGCAACATGTTGCAAACAAGGCAACATACCGTATTTGTAAGTGAATGAACACTGTTATGTAAGCATGCGAGGAACAAGTGCAGCTAAAATTCCAGGAGCTATTGAAAATATCTAATCACGCAATAGACAAGTTACAATTAGCAGTGCGAAGAGAAATAGTGCTAGAGATTACCAGCAGCGACCAAGTGATAGTACCAGAGGCTGCACTTAAGGCAAAATGGTTATTATCTAACAAACAGTTATAATACTGTAATATAACCATCACAAACTATGTAATCGTACCTGAATCATATTACAAGCACCTTCTGTTGGTAACCAGTCGAAGTTCAATTAAAATAATAGCGACCCCCATCAGCAGCCAAACAACGTCGATGTCGCTGAACTGTTGACCGAACTTCAGTTGTCAGCGTTGTCGGTGTGATAGCCGCACAGGACGCCACCATTGTTTCTCGTAGCTCGTTCATTGTGGCTGGCTCCTGTTGATAAACTTCATTTTTCGAGTTTCCCGATGGGCAGAGGTAAAGAGGAGTTAGGTCTGGAGACCGTGGTGTGAACTCAACAGCTCCTTTTCGACTTATCCATCGTCCAGGTAGATTTTCATCCAAGTAGGCCCTGACAACTCTGCGGTAGTGAGGCGGAACGCCATTTTATTGAAGATAAGATCTTTCGGTTCCGAATACCTCTCGGATGACAGGTAAACTCCATGTTTGCAGCATATGAGGATACACCTCACTCGCTGGTAACTTCAAAGAAGAATGGACCAGTCAAACAGCGCGATGAGAATCCATACCACACATCAACACCCGGTGGATTAACATGTTTATCCTCGTCAGCGTGAGGATCATCAGGAGCCCAGGACACGCAGTTCTGCCTGCTTATAGTGTCTTTCAGTTTGTATAGAACCTCGTCACACTAGATAACCATCGCTGCATACTGTTCATCCTAGCTTAGCATAGCTTCAAATCGCTCGCAGTACTCCAGCCTTCGATCCGGGTCATCCTCTTTCATAGCGTGCATTAGTCTTGGAATGTGCGCTTTCCAATTTGCAACCTTATGAATTCGTCGTACACTTGACTGGCTTTTCCCGCTTTCACGTGCATCCTGCTTCAGAGATGTTTTAAGTGACCTAGTAAAGTGTGGCAACATAGCACCGCTGGCAGCTGGACTTGATGGTTTTGGTGGGCCAGATCTTTCCTTGTGCACATAGGTACCGTCGGCTTCAAATTTATGCCGAATACGATAAATTGTTTTATGTGTTGATGAATGAGTCGCGTACACATTACGCCACTTCCGTTGTATCTGTATCATGTTTCCGTATTTCCAGAACCACTTCAATACTGTAACGTTTTCTGGCAGGACGCACCCAAGGTGAAAGTTAATAGAACATTACGTTGTATAATGCTAACTGTAACATGTAATTTATATGTATTTCAGTTAACTGAATTTCAAAAGGACACTTAATTTTGTGAGGAAAAAGATAATTATGAATTTTGCTATTATAAATGATCACTCAGAGAGCGTGAAATACTATCTGTGGCGGAGGATATGAAAACCGCCACAGAAGAAACGATATGTAATGACAAAGGCTGTACAAGAATTAGTTAAGGTATAAATAGGCAATATATTGTAACAGAATCGCTTGTCTTCTGCACGGACTGAATGGGAGAGGAACCCGTGACGTTGCATTAGGTTCTTACGTAGTCTTCATTTGTCGCAAGTCGATGAACGACGCCATTTGTAGCTGGGATTGTAAAAGGTGTGTAAAGATTTTAATTGTTTCTGTTAAAATATATTTATCTACTAAAATCTGTTTGTCACAATTACTGCAAAGTTCGCACCTGGCATTACCCATTTAATTTATGAGATTTCAGCATTTTATTGGATATCGCTGGCGGTGCGGAGCTGCGCTGCAAGCGAGAAATCAGCAGCAGTAGCAGATTTAAATAAACCATTGCAATCCTAAAAAGGGTACGTGTAGAGGGGAACGAAAATAATAAAGTGTTTCTTTTCACAGCATTCCAGACGCAGAATAAAAAGAGAGAGCAGATTTTATCTTGAGCATTCACAGGTGGATACAAGCTGCAGCTTTTGTAAATTTTTATTCAAAAAGCGGTAAATTCTGAACAAATCGTAAAGTGTATTTAAAAGTGGATAATTTTTCAGGAGAGCTTAGCAATATACAAAAAAAAATTTCGTATAGTGAAGATAGCCTTATGCTTCAAAGCTAGTCGGGGTATATCGAGTAAAACAAAAGTCCACTGCAACGTGAAAATGTTTGCTAAGTTCGATGGACAATAATATTTTCATTCTTGCACAAACAGCTTTAGTACTTTAATAAAAGTAAATCTTGAATTATTATTTTGGAATATTCAAGGAAATTCATTTTTATTAATCTGCAACAGAATATTTCATACCTAAAGTAATAATCACTGACGAAAAATTTATTGCAACCTTTCATTTCTCATGTCCATCCATGTATATGTTAAGATCAATCTCAACGGTTTCCCAATCAAATTAAACGCAAAAAGCAAAGAAATTTTAAAACCAGACGGTCAACTCACGAATAATTAAAACAGACAGAATCGCATTAAAATACGACCTAGTGTTGTTCGAACGACAATCTCACTTCATTCGTTCCTGCACTGTTATCTTTCGGGAAACGCGCACCAAGATCTGTCGGGAAAACAATGGGCTACGCTATCGTGCAAAATTACAATGCTATGTCATTTTGTACCAAAGATAGTAACTATCAAAGAGTGTCTACAGTTTTATGGACCCCTCTGTATACGATAAAAATCAACAATGAGAAGTAATAAAATACACAAATATCTCCTTTCGTTTACACAGGCCTTAAAGATCGCATAACACACAATATGATAACATTTGTAAAATTTGTTCCATAATTACAGCCAAAACATCTCTCGTCATCGCATAAAAATGTTTTTTCATGGAATGAAGTAGTAAGAAATATTAGGCTGCGCTTAATCAACAGAGGCCGCTATTAACGGTATATGCAAAGACTGAAGTGTTTATTCAATAATAAAACTATAAATTTTATTACAACGCTATCTTTAATTAAACACAATGGCAAATGGATTATGCCCTTTTTGGTCTCGCATCTACCCAGTATCCGTTGTGCTAAAGGAGTTCACAAAAAGATGTAGTGCCACATATGGCGCGATAAGTAGGTTGCATGCCCTAGTCTACTTATTTCAGCCAAACACTTTATTAAAATAAAAATGAGAATAATTACAATAGAATTGAAGTACAGTCTCCCCCTTGTACCAAGAAAAAATTCTGAGGCGTCACAGATGAAGCAAAATATCCATGTCAGTGTCTACGGAAACACATCCTTGATGTCAGATAATGTACATCTCGTAACATAGTTCGATAATTATATACAAATTAGGACACAAGAATAAATACCCGCCAGGTTCGCTGAGGGTGCCAAATGCGCTGCTTCCTGGACTCGGGTAAGCGCACTGGCGCCGGATCGAATCCGCCCAACGGGTTACCTACGAGGACCGGTGTACTAACCAGCCTGGAGCGGTTTTTACGTGGTTTTCCACATCACACTAGGCGAATACTGGGCTAGTCCCCACGTCCCGCCTCCAGTACACGCCTCGCAGACATTTGAAACCCGTTCGAACAATTTCATGGATTACATATGAAATACACTAGGGTATACTGATTGCATCCTGGGGTAGGGGAGAGGTGGGGGTAGACGGCGACAGAAAAGGCATCTGACCACCCTCAGACACTAACACTGCCAAATCCGTAGTAACAAGGCCAACCCTGCACTGAAGTGCTACAAAGGCCCCAGCAAATGATGACTACACATTTATAAATACCGAGGGTATCTGTAGGCTCTTTCATCTTTCTTTTATATACTTCTAGCACATGTAAAATGGCAACCTTGGAACCGTTAGCGGCGATGATAAGTACTTCCATCGTCTCCTGCATGTCGTGTGTTGTAGGCCCTTTTTTATGCCAATGCAGCCCAAATGCCTTCCTGTTTGTCAGGCCTATGTTTTCTTGAAAAACCCAGTCAAGAAAGATCTACCTCCATGACGTACAAAAATTTGTCACAAGATCAGGCCCAGTTCTGCAGGAGGGGGGAGGGGGGCACCACTATCACGTTTTTGCCCCGTTTTGGAAATATCGTAGCTCCAGGGCAGCACAAGATTTACATTTAAGTTAATACGCCACAGATGTCTCACGTTTCTTAGTGTAACCCTTTTTTATCTCTTTCCTTAATCTGTGTTTCAATCTATGCTTTAGACGACGTCCCATCCGAAATGAAATTTGAAATATTTTTCGACAAACTGGCGCCAATTTTTATTTGTAAGTACTCAGTACTGTAACGTCAGAAAATTTTTATGCTCTCCTTGTGAAGTCTTAACCCATCTATGCTTCCTGCACATCTGTGTTACCATACTACTTCTGCATCAGTTTTCCACCGCAATTTATTTAAGTATGTCCAGGTCCTTGGTCCAAATTGCTCTGAGCAATATGGGACTAAATTTCTGAGGTCATCAGTCCACTAGAACTTAGAACTCCTTAAATCTAACTAACCTAAGGACATCACACACATTCATGACTGAGGCAGGATTCGAACCTGCGATCGTAGTGGTCGCGCGGTTGCAGACTGTAGCACCTAGACCCGCTCGGCCACTCTGGACGGCGTCGAGGTCTTTATTGACCTCAATCTCGTCTAACGGTAGTTTACAATATGTGTTATCTTTGCACGGAAAAACGCCTTTCTATGCTGTATGGGGTTGGAACGAATCATTACTAACTACTACATCCGCGTGTGCGTGTGCTTTTCCGAAAAACAAAAAACGTAGCTCGGTTCCCCTTCGTGTCACCTTAAAGTATTAAAAGGTTATTTATTTATCTGCCTCATCCTCGAGTGTGTACTTCATATTTGCATGCTGCTGGTTGTAAATATTGTGCAGTACTGCCACCTGACCCTCTTAACTTTTTACAACCAATGTAGCGTCTATAAATAAACCACTTTGTCTGTTAACCATGGAGTGCTAATAAAGATCCTCGACTCCAAATTTTAACTGAAATATGCGCTAGTGGACCTGACAAAGAGTTGCCCATTGCTTAAGCCTTCCTGTGTTTGTATACTCGCCTGCCAAATTAAAAAAAAAGTATTGTAAACCCTAAAAGATCTATAAATTCAAGTAATACTCCCATCGAGCATGCTGGAGATCTGTAGGTACATAATTGACATCACACGTGTATACGTACAGTTGTATATAGTGCTTTATGGGAAACATTGTTTACTCGCTTAACCTAATGTGCACACTTATCAGATTAATGTCAACTTTTGATGCGTATTTCCGTTCAGGAACATACAGCATCATCAAAGACATATGTATCCTCATCAGCCTCCGGTTCGTACAGTTGTTTCCTGTGAAGGATTTTATTGGCATGACTACTGCACAGTTTAAGATTGTGGCACTTAACCACTGTGAACACGCAAACACCTTGCTAAAGTCGCCACTAGCTAGATTCTCAATTGCGAGACAGAGCTTCTACCCCACGGATTATCGAGGATCTTTCACGTCAAAGGACCAAAGCACACCTTTTACAATACTTTTCATGCAGTAATTCCATTTGCCACTCAATATCGGTTACCAATGCTTTAGAGCTGAGGTCTTCATATACTGAAATCTATTTTACAGTAAACGGCGAATTTTCGTATACAGAAGTTGCCAATGTAGTATTGACATTAAACCTTAATAATTACCTTATAATTTATAGAGAAAAGAGTTACGTAACAACTGAAAGATCATAAAATGAAAGTGAGCGAAAGCGTGGTGTTGTCACTTAACCTACTCTGAAATTCAAATTGCCACCTCTATAATTGCGAAGAGGATGTACTTCAGCTCCGTCAGTGGCAGACGTAATTTACATAAAGTTATTACCCTCGTTGTTATGCAAATGCCGCAACAGTTTAAACGCTTTAAGAGACAGCAGGGATGTGGCCGTTGTTGTTTACCATTAACCACTCACAAGCCGTCGAAACTCGCCAGAAGCTGGGATTAAACATACAGTTTTTGAATAAAAGTTACAATTTGCACCCGACCTACGATCACAAGCAAGGCGAAGACAGTGTATGAAGTAACTCATAGTACTGACTGCACTTTTTGTGGGAAGCTGAAGCCTCCGTAAGAAGCCTCAAGTAGCCTCCATATTTAGTCTGGCTTCAACACTAAGGGGGCAACAATAGAGGGATTTAGCAACAAAGAGTATTAACATTGAGATTTAAAGCATACAGCGAAGCTCCACAATCGATGTTACTGCATGCGACCGTGGATAAGTGGTGTACCAGTGAAACACCCCTTCCCCTCTGCCATAGACGTATAACACGAGAAATAGTTCAGAAAAAATATGTTGATCCGTGCGTTCTCCTGAACCGTTAGCTCTTACGGTTAAGAGCGCAATTCTTTACCACGATGCCACTAGCAACTTTCACAGGCCCCTCAGAAGCACAGACAATATAACAGCTGTAGTCTGAACATGCTCCATCTCTTCCATTTGAATCATTCGGTAATGATGGTAAGTACTTATGACACAACCGTGGGAACAGGAGACCAATCAGTGAAGTGCATTGTTTGTTCCTTGCAACAGTAACTGATTTTGAGAGTTGGATGTTTATTTTTTGTTTTTCTTTAGCTGTTACGACCGACAGTAAGCTGACGAAGTAAATATCGTGAAATATAAGTAGATTTGATTTCTGAGCTACACAACAATGTGAAATGATGAATCTGAATCTACATTACAAGTGAGACACCGAAAGCTCTATGTTCATGCACTTGTAACGCTTATATCGATAAATGGCAAGTTTATATTATGTAATTGTGTATCTGTAATTACGAAGTTTGTATTCTTTGTTGATTAAGGTCATTGATTTGGGACAGAAAATTTTAGTTTTGTAATATATATGGACAAAGAAAAATAATTTCCTTAAAATAATGAAATTTTATAATATATGTATGTTTATAAATAAAAATATTGTGTATTGGGTACTGGTTCATGCTTAGGGCACTTGTATTGTAAAATGTAAAAGATGTACGGAAGTCCCTCCGATACGGAAGTGGCTTGGCGCGAGGTAAAACGTGGTTTTGGCGGTCGAAATGGGCAGCTCCTTGGTTTGAACGGTACGCAGCCAGTGGCTAGCCGTTGCACGGTACACATCGACGGTGCCAAGGGAGGCAATCGGAAGCCTCTTTGCAGGGAACTTTGCCACGTATGTGGATTTACTGTTGCATGGTACTGTTGGCAATAAGGAATGGCTCTAACACATTAAACATCCGTCGCCAAGAAGAAATTGTATAGAGAATTCAAACATCAAGAGCCGTGAGTACAGTTAGCCGCCATGTCCCTTGCCACCACTACTTCGCCACTGCTTCACCAATTTCATGCATACAGATATGTATCAGAGCATGGAAAAGTTAATTTGTGTGAGTGATTTTAATAATAATGCAAGTGCTATAAACTTGTGTTTACAGCCCTAACTTTTATCCTGATCATGAACCTATGCAGGATCCTCTCTTAAGTGTTTAGGAAACAGAGTATCCTGCTTCAAATGAACTAGCGATTTATTTATGTGTAATAAATGTGCAAGGATTAGCAAGAGTTGAAGTTAGTTAGAATGTTACTAAAGTGATCTCAGTTTATTGCAAAGTGTCGTCTTGCTAAAATTTAGTGCTAGACTGTGTAAATATTACTGTCTAAAACACAGAGATAACACATACTTCAAATAGATCTAAACATTTAATAAAACACTTAGCAGAACCAAAATACAGAGGGATCGAAAAAAATGTATCCACTGTTTAAAAGTCCATAACTTGAAAACTAATTGACGGAGTTGTCTCATTTTTGGTGAAAGTGTAGCTTAAAGTCCAACTTAAAGATATCACTGTAGGTGTTCGAAATGGTCACCGTTAACATCCACACAAAAACGATGCCACCGAACTGCAGCACGAACTACTGACTGCAACGTGTTCAGTTGGATATTTTCACATGTATGAACGATGGATTCTCGAAGTTCATCCAATGTGCATGGCTTTTGTCGATAAACGACGTCCTTTAGTGTTCCCCACAGGTAAAATTCCAGAGGAGGTAGGTCTGGGGAACGTGGTGGATTCTCCACAGCACCTCTACGGCCTATCCATATTCCTGGTAGATTTTCGTCGAGATACGCCCTAACACGATTTTGGAAGTTGGCTTGGGCACCATCTTGTTGAAAGTAAACTCTTCCGTCTCGGATAGCAGGTAAAATGGATGTCTGAAACTTCTGAAGGTACACCTCATCGGTATCTGTGCTGTCAAAGAAGAATGGCCAAGAGATCACCGGTGTGTGTGTATGTGTGTGTGTGTTTGTGTGTGTGTGTGTGTGTGTGTGTGTGTGTGTGTGTGTGTGTGTTTGTGTGCGTAGTGAGTGAAGTGCTATGAAACAATGTGTGGCCCGCATCTCGTGGTCGTGCGGTAGCGTTGTCGCTTCCCACGCCCGGGTTCCTGGGTTCGATTCCCGGCGGGGTCAGGGATTTTCTCTGCCTCGTGATGGCTGGGTGTTGTGTGCTGTCCTTAGGTTAGTTAGGTTTAAGTAGTTCTAAGTTCTAGGGGACTGATGACCATAGATGTTAAGTCCCATAGTGCTCAGAACCATTTGACCATTTGACCAAACAGTGTGTGTACAGTGTGTGCAGTCACTGATAGTGAGATATGAATGAAGAGTGTGGCATTAAATTATTTAATAAGTTATCTGTTAAAAAAGTATTGCGCCTATCTAGAAGTCTGTAACTGTATGAGTATACGAATTAGCTTGTTTTAAATTGGTGTAAACTTGTAAAAACTTTGACATATCCTATATCCTCGTAAAAAGAGATCTACAGATGAATAAAGCTACTACGCCTACTTCACAGGTGATGAAAAACGGCAAACAATTTATACTAATTTGAAACTTAATTTAGCTTTTATTACTATCATGAACGAATTTTTGAAGTTAAATGAGCATCAGTGTTGAATAATTTGCCTTGAAAAGAGTAAAACCACAAACTATTCCAAGTGAAGCTAAGAATTAAATTTAGTTGAATTGAATTTTGCTACTGAAATAGTCATAGAGCTTGACTAGTGGTACAGTATCAGTTTATGAGTCCCCACCATATTCGTCTCATATTAGAAATATAATTGGAATATTATTGCTAAGAAGGAAATCTGATACGTTTCTATAAATGGGAATATAAACAGTGTAATTGTGGTATTATTTATTTTATTTGTGGGAATTATATGTCAGTTAAGTCAAAAGCCCCTCCATGTCCAACTTTAGTTCGGTGCTTCCTCCAGTAGAAATCAAAGTACTGAGTCACGTAATGATCGTGATTGTAGCTGTTATTATTATGAGTTGGGTACAATTTTGCTTTCTATGATTACTAGTTTGTGCATTATTGGTAACTACTGCTACCCACAGCTTAGACTGCGCTGTAATCTTTTGTATCCAGTGTGCTATTCAAAGGGAATCTTCATGAAAGTCACTTCAGTAACTAATATTCAATTTTCTTAAACACATATTTTCAAATGAATTTGCCTAATTGGGCTGGCGATTGTTAAATTCACCATATTAAAAATTGCTGTCCGATACCTTTATCCATTAGCCATACACGCACGGTCAAAATTATAAATCCTCTCAGAGGGTAACATAATTTCGTGTCACGACAGGCTAGTCTTATACGTGGCTTTTCCCGTGACAGGACTAGATGTTCGGTGGTTAGGGAAGAATGACGTATAACGGCCTGGTGACGTATAGCGAAGCTAGTGTTATGCACTGCAACAATTGAAGTTAGGAAACTAAAATGGCTGTACCAATGACATCTACCATCCTGTTATGCTCATTTGTCGACAGATCGGCGTCGTCGCTTCTTTGTTTTCCTTATCATTTACGTTGTTCCGAATAGTCACAGTAAGAGACTATGAGCTTAAGATGAATAACATTCACTTAGTTGCATACCGAATGTCACCCAGTTTCATTTTGTTCTAAGAATTATACGACCTCCGCATCAGGATTTTAAAATTGGACTCCCAGTGCATCAGTTTACTCGTCATTGCAATACAAAACGCACATATCAGTTTTTGACGGTGCGGGTCCATGGAAAGCTGACTGTTACACAAAAACCAAAATATTCACGGGAATAGAGAGTTTTACAGTGACAGAGAGAGAGAGACGTCGTAGTGGCCACTGATATTAATAATATCATTCTCCTAAAACTTCAAGTAGTGGGTAATCGACCACATGCTACTGTCCTCACAGAAGGCAACGTTGAAGCCGAGTCACTGGATCTGACTCTGAGTTAATCAAAAAGAAATTCTCAGTTGGAAATTTTGGGTCAATCTGTGCAATGCGTTATTTTAAGATTGTCTTACTTCCTCACTATAAGATAATGGTGGGGAATCTTTCATTGTGACGCATGGCGTGGAGAGCATTGTCCCCAAGCAGGGCAGGTGAGAAATCAGTTGTTTTACACATCATGGCCGGCCGCGGTGGCCGAGCGGTTCTAGGCACTTCAGTCCAGAACCACGCGACTGCTACGGTCGCAGGATCGAATCCTGTCTCGGGCATGGATGTGTGTCATGTCCTTAGGTTAGTTAGGTTTAAGTAGTTCTAACTTCTAGGGGACTGATGACCTCGGATGTTAAGTCCCATAGTGCTCAGAGCCATTTGAACCATTTTACACATCATGTGATTTACTGAATATGTCCACTTCGATGCGGAAAGCACTGAAAGCGAGCAGAGTTTTAGATTAGAGATACAGGGCGCACATATACGCTTAATACATTTTAAATATTGAATGATACCTTCATATGTCATGTAACCGACACTTCCACCAGACGTATGGCGGGATACAAATAAGGCACAATGATTTATGCACGGCAGACTACACACACACACACACACACACACACACACACACACACACACACACACACACACACACACTGCAATGGTGTGGTTTATTGCAATGGTATGGTTCATTTCTTTACTATGATCTGGCCTTCGTGTAATCTAGAACGAATTTCACGAATATCGTGAACTTGACCAATACTGCAGTCCCTGGGTTCGTACTTCAAACTCATGAGATCTCTTTGTTTGGAGTTTTCTCAAAGACTATGCAACACTATTAAGAGATTTCGTTGAAATGGCGTCACACTGTTTAGTGCTACACTATAAGATATCGTAAGGTTGTGCTGAAGAATCTCCACCAAAGTACATTGTGACTTTAACAAACTTGAAATTCGAAACGACATATGTATGAACATCTTATCTCAAACATTTCCAGGGGCAGATGTGGACTCTGACCACAATCTATTACTTATGACCTGTAGATTAAAACTGAAGAAACTGCAAAAAGGTGGGAACTTAAGGAGATGGGACCTGGATAAACTGAAAGAACCAGAGGTTTTACAGAGTTTCAGGGAGAGCATAAGGGAACAATTGACAGGAATGGGGGAAAGAAATACAGTAGAAGAAGAATGGGTAGCTCTGAGGGATGAAGTAGTGAAGGCAGCAGAGGATCAAGTAGGTAAAAAGACGAGGGCTAGTAGAAATCGTTGGGTAACTGAAGAAATATTGAATTTAATTGATGAAAGGAGAAAATATAAAAATGCAGTAAATGAAGCAGGCAAAAAGGAATACAAACGTCTCAAAAATGAGATCGACAGGAAGTGCAAAATGGCTAAGCAGGGATGACAAGAGGACAAATGTAAGGATGTAGTGGCTTATCTCACTAGGGGTAAGATAGATACTGCCTACAGGAAAATAAAAGAGACCTTTGGAGATAAGAGAACGTCTTGTATGAATATCAAGAGCTCAGATGGAAACCCAGTTCTAAGCAAAGAAGGGAAAGCAGAAAGTTGGAAGGAGTATATGGAGGGTCTATACAAGGGCGATGTACTTGAGGACAATATTATGGAAATGGAAGAGGATGTAGATGAAGATGAAATGGGAGATACGATACTGCGTTAAGAGTTTGACAGAGCACTGGAAGACCTGAGTCGAAACAAGGCCCCCGGAGTAGACAATATTCCATTGGAACTACTGACGGTCTTTCGAGAGCCAGTCCTGACAAAAGTCTACCATCTGGTGAGCAAGATGTATGAAACAGGCGAAATACCCTCAGACTCCAAGAAGAATATAATAATTCCAATCCCAAAGAAAGCAGGTGTTGACAGATGTGAAAATTACCGAACTATCAGTTTCATAAGTCACAGCTGCAAAATACTAACACGAATTCTTTACAGACGAATGGAAAAACTAGTAGAAGCCAACCTCGGGGAAGATCAGTTTGGATTCCGAAGAAACACTGGAACACGTGAGGCAATACTGACCTTACGACTTATCTTAGAAGAAAGATTAAGGAAAGGCAAACCTACGTTTCTAGCATTTGTAGACTTAGAGAAAGCTTTTGACAATGTTGATTAGAATACTCTCTTTAAAATTCTAAAGGTGGCAGGGGTAAAATACAGGGAGAGAAAGGCTATTTACAATTTGTACAGAAACCAGACGGCAGTTATAAGAGTCGAGGGACATGAAAGGGAAGCAGTGGTTGGGAAGGGAGTGAGACAGCGTTGTAGCCTCTCCCCGATGTTGTTCAATCTGTATATTGAGCAAGCAGTGAGGAAATAAAAGAAAAATTCGGAGTAGGTTTTAAAATCCATGGAGAAGAAATAAAAACTTTGAGGTTCGCCGACGACATTGTAATTCTGTCAGAGACAGCAAAGGACTTGGAAGAGCAGTTGAATGGAATGGATAGTGTCTTGAAAGGAGGATATAAGATGAACATCAACAAAAGCAAAACGAGGATAATGGAATGTTGTCGAATTAAGTCGGGTGATGCTGAGGGAATTAGATTAGGAAATGAGACACTTAAAGCAGTAAAGGAGTTTTGCTATTTGGGGAGCAAAATAACTGATGATGGTCGAAGTAGAGAGGATATAAAATGTAGACTGGCAATGGCAAGGAAATCGTTTCTGAAGAAGAGAAATTTGTTAACATCGAGTATAGATGTAAGAGTCAGGAAGTCATTTCTGAAAGTATTTGTATGGAGTGTAGCCATGTATGGAAGTGAAACATGGACGATAAATAGTTTGGACAAGAAGAGAATAGAAACTTTGGAAATGTGGCGCTGCAGAAGAATGCTCAAGATTAGATATGTAGATCACATAACTAATGAGGAAGTATTGAATAAGATTGGGGAGAAGACAAGTTTGTTGCACAACTTGACCAGAAGAAGGGATCGGTTGGTAGGACATGTTCTGAGGCATCAAGGGATCACCAATTTAGTATTGGAGGGCAGCGTGGAGGGTAAAAACCGTGGAGGGAGACCAAGAGATGAATACACTAAGCAGATTCAGAAGAATGTAGGTTGCAGTAGGTACTGGGAGATGAAGAAGCTTGCACAGGATAGAGTTGCATGGAGAGCTGCATCAAACCGGTCTCAGGACTGAAGGCCACAACAACAACATCTCAAACATTATTTTCCAGTGATGTGTTCATTACTTTGTTATGAGTAAATCAGTCCATAAAGACCGAAACAAATGAATAACCCACTAATCGTTGAATAATATGAAATGTATCATTAATTTGAAGAATTGGAGTATGAAGCTTTTAGATATTACATATGAGACAGTAAATGGCGCCTTCAGAAGACGTAGCTCTAAGGAGGAATGTTCAGACTAACGAAGCTAATCTGTCAAATTAGGAACCGAACCTGATATCCGTAGATAAATGAAAGTGAATAGAGGGTTGCAAGGACGTTGAGCAGGCGAAGAAAGACGATTCTGTAATAGAGGTTCAATATTCCATCGAAGGAACGCCATTAGGAAGAGCGTTCTAGCTCAGACTGGTCAAATATCGTGAAGGAAACCGACTGTGGCCATTTGCAACTAATCACCTCAATAACAACTTTGCTTGAAAAATGGGTCACATGGCTCTGAGCACTATGGTACTTAACATCTGAGGTCATCAGTCCTCTCGAACTTAGAACTACTTAAACCTAACTAACCTAAGGACATCACATACATCCGTGCCCGAGGCAGGATTCGAACCCGCGATGGTAGCGGTCGCGCGGTTCAAGAGTGAAGCGCCTCGAACCGCTCTGCCACACCGGCCGGCAACTTTGTGTGATTAATGGGATAAAATATAAGACGGATTATGGGTGAAGGCATTGGAATTTCAATCTATGTCCTTTCGGCTTCTACTGATTGTACTCAGACTAGGAGGTGCTCAAGAAACTGCACACAGACATAAGAAAAAAAGGAAGGAAAGAAGGTTAGCGTTTAATTTCATGTCAACAAAGAGGTTGATAGGGACGGAAGGGGAACGATGACCGTAGCAGTCTGGTCCCTTTAATCCCCACAAACCAAACCAGGGACGGAAGATGATGGACGACAGCAAGAAATAATTCTGAAGGGTAGCAGTCGAAAGGTGTCAGCTGTAATCAGTTCCATTTTCTCACATGTTCATTTGTGGCAGGCACTTTTGCTTTTGTGTCAGTAATACATTCATCGATTCCCGTATTTTTATTTATTTATTTATTTATTTATTTATTTTTTTTGCTGCATCAGCTACACTTAGACCTTTGGCTGCGGCCGAGTCTGACTCAGCCAATAAATCGTGATGGAGCAGTCGCCTTAAATGGGGAGGCTAGTATTCGAAATGAGGAAGGGGCAGTTCGTGTGTAGCAGACAGTTGGTGTGTGTTTATTGTTGCGGCTACGAGCAGGCAGGCGGTGCTGGCTAGGAAGTGATCGCTAGAAGCTGTATGTGGTGGTTACACAATCGTCTGATGTATTCTGGTTTGGCACTGTTGTGGATAAAAGGCATGGCATTGGTATGAAGTGGTAATTAGCGTTGCTACAATAAGCTGTATTGAAAGAGAGAGAGAGAGAGACAGAGCTATGCACTGTGTACAGTAAAGAGTTGTATTGAAAAATATTAGAACAACAAGCAATAACCGCTCCTCATTGTTTGTCTGCTCAGCACCATAGGTTAAGGAGCACTTTCTCTATACGACATGGCGTGTGTGGCGGACATTGCTCTGTTTAACTGAATTTAACTCGTGATGACGTGTAGAAAGTTGGTACCTCATTCACCAGATAGATCTTGCACTTGCCACAGCGTTTTCAAGCTGTGTTAAGGAACTAATTTTGTGTGACTGTGCGGAGAGCAGCAGGTACTTGTACACTAATCACCTGAACTATGTAAGAGTTTTGTAAATTTTGAAGCACAATAACAATTATAAATTTAGTGGAAATCATATATCACTATTTCAGACTCGCGTCTTTCGTATATTTAATTAGCTGGGGCATCAGTTTTACCAGACAGTGTAGCACAGCAAGTGTGAGGTGCAGCCCAGTGCCTACGTGGAAGTACTGAAGTTAAATGTTCTCTTATCTAATCCAAGTTTTCAGTCAAAAAACTATTTATGCTCTTATTAAGTGCTCAAAGAGAACTACCTTCCAGATTTTTAAAAAAATTTCATATCAGATTAGGGAAATTTGTTTGAGGACTTCGAGATTGCTGCTACTCGATATTTTATTCACGTTTTTTATGGTGTTATGGCGTTGAGTGGTCATTACGATGAAAGATAACAATGTTATAGTGTGATAAAACTGAATGAACACTAACACTTAGCTTAAGGTAATGTAGGATGATGAAAGGGACAAGAAAATGAATTGTGCGTGGCTGTTACTATGGACAAAGTAACAACGTTGTAACTTAAAGACTGAAACCAATATCGAACGTGAATCGAAATTATGCAAATACCGCACGATTTTACTGTATGTACATAAATAGCACAAGCACGAGACAGTAACCATGTGATCAAATGGTTCAAATGGCTCTGAGCACTATGGGACTCAACTGCTGTGGTCATAAGTCCCCTAGAACTTAGAACTACTTAAACCTAACTAACCTAAGGACATCACACACTTCCATGCCCGAGGCAGGATTCGAACCTGCGACCGTTGCGGTCGTGCGGTTCCAGACTGTAGCGCCTTTAACCGCTCGGCCACCCCGGCCGGCATGTGATCATGGAATCGAAAATAGGTGCAATATCTATATAGACGTAACTGCAGAGTGATAATGTGTGTGGTGTAGTAATTATCCAAACGGTATAGTCGACAAAGCAAGACCGTTCGCATGTCCTGATAAGCTCGGGTAGCTTCACTTGCGTATGGGTCCCACCCGTGGGAATGCAACCCATACTGCCAACGATGGCAGCGCCACATACAACACACATTTACCACTTTATTTGTACTCTACTTATTGCAGCGATTTTACTTGTAGACCTTTTGATTTTCTGTGGTTGCATATAATTACCGTATATTGCTTTATATAAGCACATTAACACTTATTTTTATCTGTTTCAAACGTCGAGATGTTTCTTCCCTGACATCAAGAGAAAAGCTCTATAGGTCCGTGATAGCCGCGTTTGAGCATCGGGATTTCCGCAGTTTGTTTACTTTGTGTTGTTTGTTGAAGTGTTGCGACCGTAACACCAATATAGCCAATGCATGTCGAACACGTTGTAAGTACGCTGTTTAGGTTTGTGGGTTGGTAATGCCAGGTAGTGTTGTGTTTGAAAATCGCTAACTGCGCTGTGTGCTGTCTGTGGCTGGTTGGACTCATTGTTGGAATATTCGCTTGTGTAGTGTTGGGCAGTTGGATGTGAACAGCGCGTAGCGTTGGGCAGTTGGAGGTGAGCCGCCAGCAGTTGTGGATTTGGGGAGAGAAATGCCAGTCATTTTAGAGGTTACTATAAGCGGATGGTCTGGACGTGCGTCCACCAGAAAAAGGAAATTTGTAAAGATGGATGTCATGATTTGATAGATATATATACTTTTGAACATTATTAAGGCAAATACATTGTTTGTTCTCTATCAAAAATCTTTCGTTTGCTAACTATGCCTATCAGTAGTTAGTGCCTTCGGTAGTTAGAATCTTTTATTTAGCTGGTAGTATAGGCGCTCGGTGTATTGCAGTAGTTCGAGTGGTAAGGTAAGTGATTTATGAAAGGTATAGGTTATTGTTAGTCAGAGCCATTCTCTTGTAGGGATTATTTAAAGTCAGACTGCGTTGAACTAAAAATATTGTGTGTCATTTTAGTGATGATCAGAATAAGTAAAGAGAAAACTGTTTTGAGTACGTTTTTGCTTGTTGTTGTTGTGGTCTTCAGTCCTGAGACTGGTTTGATGCAGCTCTCCATGCTACTCTATCCTGTGCAAGCTTCTTCATCTCCCAGTACCTACTGCAACCTACATCCTTCTGAATCAGCTTAGTGTATTCATCTCTTGGTCTCCCCCTACGATTTTTACCCTCCACACTGCCCTCCAATACTAAATTGGTCATCCCTTGATGCCTCAGAACATGTCCTACCAACCGATCCCTTCTACTGGTCAAGTTGTGCCACAAACTTCTCTTTTCCCCAATCCTATTCAATACTTCCTCATTAGTTATGTGATCTATCCATCTAATCTTCAGCATTCTTCTGTAGCACCACATTTCGAAAGCTTCTATTCTCTTCTTGTCCAAACTATTTACCGTCCATGTTTCACTTCCATACATGGCTACACTCCACACAAATACTTCCAGAAATGACTTCCTGACACTTAAATCTATACTCGAAGTTAACAAATTTCTCTTCTTCAGAAACGCTTTCCTTGCCATTGCCAGTCTACATTTTATATCCTCTATACTTCGACCATCATCAGTTATTTTGCTCCCCAAATAGCAAAACTCCTTTACCATTTTAAGTGTCTCATTTCCTAATCTAATACCCTCAACTTCACCCGACTTAATTCGACTACATTCCATTATCCTCGTTTTGCTTTTGTTGATGTTCATCTTATATCCTCCCTTCAAGACACTGTCCATTCCGTTCAACTGCTCTTCCAAGTCCTTTGCTGTCTCTGACAGAATTAAAATGTCATCGGCGAACCTCAAAGTTTTTATTTCTTCTCCATGGATTTTAATACCTACTCCGAATTTTTCTTTTGTTTCCTTTACTGCTTGCTCAATATACAGATTGAATAACACCGGGGAGAGGCTACAACCCTGTATTACTCCCTTCCCAACCACTGCTTCCCTTTCATGTCCATCGACTCTTATAACTGCCATCTGGTTTCTGTACAAATTGCTTAGCTGTCTGAAAACCAAATAACGTAGGAGTTTTTCCAGCACTGTCGTGCATAATTTTTCAACTGGGACGTTCCATAATGTTAACACACTGCGCCGACGGCGAACATATGCCAAACAGGCATTTACTGCCACGATCATTCAGCATAGGCAGGTCACGAGAGACAGCACCCGTGCACTCGTCCAATATGATGGTTGCATTGTGCTGACGCAATGAAGTGATCCACTTCCAGCAGGATCACTCACCGGTTCACTCGAGTCAATCGTTCACCAGTGGTTTCTGCAACAGGCTGACGTCGATCCGATTGACTGTCCTGTTCGATCGTCGGACATGAAACTCATCGAGAATTTGTGGGTCTAAATGAAGCGTGACATAAACCCCAGTCACCCATGGGAATGTCTCGCGGACGATGAGACATCTTTCCAGAGCTGACAGCCTCCATGCCTCGCCGGATCAGGCACATAACTGATGTCAGTGGTGGATGGACCTCGTACTAGCCTCATGCCTGATCTGAAACATTCCTCGTCTCAAAATTACTTCATCTTACATTACAACGTTTGATGCAACTTACTATTTTTTAACTGGAATTCTACATGAAGTCATACTACATTATGTTTTATTTATTGAATTCGTGTTACCTCAAAGTTATTTTTTTTTTACTTCCGAAAAAGCTCAACCAAGTTAGTGATTGCTGTCCTAATATGAGGCTGTCAGAGAAAACATTTAGTAGCGACCACTATAAGAACAGCTAAGTCCTATAATAATAACATTCTCTTCCTTACTACCTCTGAGTTTATTGTACATAAGAAGTGTAGTAAGAACATAAGAAAGGTCTTTATCAGGTTAAGATTCTTCGGGATCCCAAGGATCGCTTTCCACACACTGTAAACATTCATTCATGTCAGCCTTTAGAGAAACGACCACTGGAGATCAGTTGGCTCTTGATGTGAGTTTCTGAAATCGAGAGCTGACTGGACACCTACTGGACTCACATTTACTCCGTTATTTGAAATTCGGATGTCATAATCCTGGTGTACTGCAAATTCATTGTCTGACATGACTGTTATCTGGCAAGCCCTTTTTCCAGAGGCCGTTTATAGCATTTTCCACTGTCACTGCTTCCAAGAAGGACGCTCAAAATAATCTCGTAATGCCGCGCGGAGTGGCCGCGTGGTTTGAAGCGCCATGTCACGGATTGTGTGGCCCCACCCGGCGGAGGTTCGAGCCTTCCTTCGGGCATAGGTCTGTGTGTGTTGTTCTTACCATAGCTTAGTTTAAGTTAGTTTTAGTAGTGTGTAAGTCTAGGGACCAATGACTTCAGTAGTTTGGTCCCTTAGAAATTCACACACATTTGAACATTTAATTTCGTAGTAAAAAATGAGGCTTCTCCTTGACCTGGGATATCTGCGTAGCAGATTTATATTTAAAGGGTATAATACTTTTTTTTTTTTTTTTTTATTTTTTTTTTTTTTTTTTTGGGCCTTTGAGTGTGTACTCAATTTAGCCATCGGCAACACAGTGACAATGTACACATAATTGAATAAACAAATACAGAAATGCATATTTACAAGAATAAAAAGCTTAACTGTTACAGTTTTGTACTTAATTTTTTAAAAATTTGAATTGAATTGAAAAATAATTAAAAGTGTCTTGCCTCACAATTCACACCAATTCTGAAATATCTTCATCAGCAAGACATATTTATAATTGACGTACACCATTAAATCCTACAGATTGTGACCAGTACTCTTGATGAAGTTAACGATCACTTTATATAGTCGAACGTCTTTAGTACACAAAAGAGAAGAAGCTGATTGAGGAAGATGGTAGCCCATACTCAGCAATATCTTCAAAAAGACCAACCGTTCACTGTCAAATTTGGGGCACATAAATAACATGTGGTTAACATCAGCTTCCGACTCAGGATCACACTCACACGTTGGTGAACTGTAAACGTTGATCCGATGTAGATGCTGTGGGAAAGAGGCATGATTGAAGCGGAGTCTTATGATGGTAGAAATCGTGGATCGGTCCAGATGTGTCCTCATGAACCACGGCTGTGAAGGAATCCGAGGTTGTAGCACTGCGTAATAACCGCCTTTTGTCTGTTGAGAAACGTTCCACATTTCCTGCCATTGTTGTCTTGCGTGATCCTTGACTGCACGTAAGTAGTCTGTATAAGGAAGCTGCAGATCTAGGACGGTGCCTGACGTTGCCGCTTGTTTGGCTAACGCATCGACTTCATCATTATAGACGATACCAGAGGGGGAAGGTACCCACAACAAATGGATCGTCCGGCCCGTGCGCGTGCTGCGAATATATTCAGATATCTCATCCAAGATATAACTGTTGGTCGTTTTGTTCCATCGACTGTACTGAATGTTTTTAAGAACGCTTTGCGAGTCAGATACTATCAATATCTTGGGGAAGGAAGTGCTAGAGACAAACTTAAGTGCTTCCAAAACTGCCACTGTCTCCGTCGTAAAAATAGAAGTGCTCGTAGGCAGTTTGAAGGTTTTGCGGATCTGGATCTGAGGGCAGAAAAAAGCGCATCCTGTACACTCTTCTTGCGGAATTTTGGAGCCATCAGTATATACACAGAGAAAACCCGGCCATTGTGCTTGAACGAGACGACTGAAGCCAACGTTGACATTAGTACCGTCCAGCCAGGTCGTACTTAAATAATGGATAATCAGTCGTATGAATTCCACACAAAAAGCTGTCCTTTATGCACGGAACGGTGTGACCAAAAGATGACGCATACACGGCTTTCTCTTGCTTTGTCTATCACACAAGTGTGATGTTGTTCCCATCAACTGTTAGTGCAATAGAACAATTACCATATGGCTTCACAGAGTTCACCACT
Source organism: Schistocerca piceifrons (assembly GCF_021461385.2). Lineage (NCBI taxonomy): Eukaryota > Metazoa > Arthropoda > Insecta > Orthoptera > Acrididae > Schistocerca > Schistocerca piceifrons. The sequence goes on from NC_060139.1 coordinate 50,606,931, forward strand.
GTTTCAAATCACTTAGTAATATTACGAGTGTGAATCTAGCTACTCGGGTGGCAAGGCGAAGTTCCCCTAATGTTAGATACATATCGTAACATGCGATACTGTCACGTATTAGGATACCGGTGGTGCCGTGTATTAGGTATAATCCATCTTGCGCTGGAAAACAGTTTGAAGCGAATGCATTTTTGCGAATGAAAGAGTACTTTGTTAAGAAGATATTCATATGAATGTTGTTGCAACATCTACTGAACTTGAGATATTAAAGCCCCAGTAGCACACACACTGAAAAAAAACCTGAAATTCAACACTATTAAAATCAAGGTTGCTCGACAATATCAGTCTCCCAAACAGTCGTATTGTCTCTGCTCTACGCCTCAGACGTTGTGAGGACTAATTCCGATGCATCCCAAACGATCTGATCACTGACTTTAGTCGAATCTACGTTTCTCGCACTAGCGAACTCTTCTGTATTATATTGAAAATAATTTTGGGTTATGACAGCAGCTCTTGGGTAAATTAAAATCATTGCCAAATCAGAACGTAAACAGTCATTTTTTCGCATTAAATTCTAATTGATTTAAGACAAAGAGTAGTGCATTCCATCATCTGGCGACTGTCGTTTCATACTCGCAGACCACAGACACTATTGGCATTACGTATGTTTGACAATCTTGTTTTCGTCCTGGAAAATTTGCTACTTACACGAAGCCACGTCGGCCGACTTCGCTGCGCTGGCAATTGTAGAAGAAGCACAACAACTTTCGGCAGTGTTGGACTCGTGGTCACACCACTTTGCTTCCCACTAATCTTTCTATTGCCTGAATGCTAGGATGAGCCAGGTTACGCAAAGCCCAGAAAACTATGTGGTGAGATTCTGCGGAAAGGTACTGCCGTTTATTGCTCCGGAACGTGTCACACCAGACAGTAGTGTAACGGTACGGAACTTAAATACCTCGCAGGTATAGGGCTGTGTGTACAACTTGGAGCAAGCCATGCAGCACTGCGCCCCCTTTTTTTCTTGGCCATTATCTCACCCCACGGCACCCGCCCGCGGACTGGTGAAATTTCACGATAGGCAAACTGTGAGAATGCTGTTTCTCCTGAAACAGAACGCACATCTGTTGTAAACAGTGCTATATATTCCGCTTGTCTACACTGCTGCAGTGATCCACCATCCGTTGCACGGTGGAAGAAACAAGTTAGTGGTTTGTGGTCAGCAAAAATTGGAAAATGTCTTCCTTACCCAGACAATCGAAAATACTATTTGACCGCGTTGATTACCAGAAACTCACCATCGATAGCACACCATTTCTTATGCTGGGACGTAAGGTACCGTAACGGAAAGACGAGTGTTCGCCATCGACCTTCGACTCTCTGTCGCAGCTCTACACCGAATGCATTTTGGCTCGCGACTACATTTAGAGCCAAAAAGCCCACTTACGCACAGGTAAGCCACCTGTATATGTAGATGTTGATGTAGATGCCTCTTGCGACAAACATTGTTTGACTTTATGAAATGCTGTTTCACTAGCCGATGTCCAATGTGTCTTCTGATTAACTGTTTTGTGCTTGCCTGAGATGTGCACGGTAAGATGTACCAGATGACTTGCGAGTCATGGAAGGTGTCACCAGATGCGTAAACGAAAGGGTGACAGGTAGGCTGATGAGACAACATATCAGAAAAACTGCACCTCCGGTTTGGCGAAAACAATCTTTGCAGTATTAGTGACGACTCGTTACTCCTGTAGGAGCTGAAAAAGTTCCTAAAGTGAGTCACATGCTGCTCAATTGCATGTGAAAATGTGGGTATTTCATCCATGTCACAGAATAGAAATGGCCACTCATGCAATACTTTTTGCATAAGTCGTTGCCAAATCTGGATGGCGTTTCCCAGCCAAAAAGACTTAAAATTATACTGGAAAAGCACAAAAGACGTTGTTACAGAGTGATTTTTGAACGTCATCCGCTAACGGAATTTGCAGATATGCTTTTGTACAATTGACCATAGCTGACATGTTAGCATGAGGCATAGGGTAACGATTGGGAAATGTGCGAACTATATACTCCCAGCATAAACGAAAGGAGCCGTCTTTTTTAGGCCGAGCGGTTCTAGGCTTTTCAGTCTGGAAACGCGCGACCGTTACGGTCGCAGGTTCGAATCCAGCCTCGGACATGGATGTGTGTGATGTCCTTAGGATAGCTAGGTTTAAGTAGTTCTAAGTTCTAGGGGACTGACGACCTCCGATGTTAAGTCCCATAGTGCTCAGAGCCATTTGAATTTGAAGAGCTCCTCAAACACTACACAACATGTTCCTACTTTCATGTGGTCGGTTTATAACGCTATACTTTCCATCTCTGCCATTTCACTTTAGCAAACATATGTGATGCTATGTGTATTTTATATTTTCATCTTCTTATTACGGAAGAACCAATGTGCTATGAGTGGAATCTGTTCCCATTATGTGACTAGTATGCACGCACTTCAAATTTCGGCAGCTCAGATGATAACAGCAAGCTCCTGTCCAAACCGGTCATTGTGAAATAAATAATATTTAGTGATCATTGGTTCAAAACAAATTTCTTTCCATTAAATTGTCAGATCAGTCCCATCGCATTAACATGTGTACCCTATACAAGTTCAAGGTCCCTTGGAAATTACGGAGAAACGATACGTACTTTACACCAGAAAACTTTATTGTAAGCTTGTCCTGCCGTTTCATGCCTCCTAATGCCTTTTGGATCATTATACACATCGAACCGGATTTCAATTAATATTGAGTGACGGAATTTAAACGTCTTATTCAGACCTGTTACTTTGGACGGATGAACCGATTTTTCCCAGCATTTTTGTAAAGTTACTTCGATGCCAAAATTTATGAACTGGTTGTAGAAAATTTATTCGCTCTTACTGAGTTCCATCATAATGATTTTTTCTGCTGTATCTGTGAACAGTTTTATGCATATACACGAAACTTTCTATCTGGAAACTCAATTGTGACCTGACTGTTTTAGAAACTGAAAGATCTAAAATCTCTTACTCCTCATCAAAATAATATGCTCTCACTCTTATAAAACGAATCCCCTTAAAATAACATGGATGCATTTTGTTTAAAGTATTGGGAGTTTTTTGATACAGTTTTTGTCGACTCCTACAACAGTTCTCTTAAAGACTACGAAAAATGCGCACCAGTATTGTACAGTTGAAGATAAAAGAAGCTACCACAGAAAGGCCACTGGTATCTACCACGATAGAGACATAATAAAATATTGGCCAGATATCGGAACCAAACTCTTGTTCAAAGAGTAACGATGAGGGACTTTGACTGAGAGCTACTTGTACAACGGGACCCCATCCAGCGCTACTGACCAAATCACTATATATTTCGCTGCCGCTGTCGATACCCTGTATTTTCGTGTATAATGTTTAAGTGGTATTAATTTCCAGTGCAGTCTGCAGTACGTTATGCTGGCATGACAATATGTTGACGCTACAGCGCAAGATGGACGTTAAGGGGCCGAAAGTTTGCCACAAATTGTGACGTAGATGTACAACCCGAGAATGCCCGATGTGGAACAGCCATTTGCGAGCGAACAGTTGACTTTTTCGGCTGTACAGTGTCCTTTGTTCTCACTCTCTTACCTCGTTGAAACAGTGCTGTACAAATTTTCTACTCACTACTAGTGTTAGATGACCGCAACCTACTACATACAAAGGTTAATTTCGTTCAAGAGTGGTACACACTACCCATCACACTATTTCTCGTTTTATTGTAAAAGAGATTTATGGCGACATATCCAGGCAGCCCAAACAGTTCTTTGGATTTCTGACCCTCATTTTTTCAAAAAGATCAAAATTTTTAGTAGACGTTTCGTTATTGCTTCGTGAAGACACAACACTGATAAGAAAATAGTTGTTTTTTACAATCTATGCAAAATAAAAAAATAAAAATATGTGTGAAACGAGACATTAAATGTTGTTCATTTCTGAGAGACTGGCTGGTAGTTTGTATAACAAATCGTTTCTACTATTTTGAGAATATTGCTGCACGCTTTATTGAGTTTGATACTTCTTGCTAGAACGTTATTTAACAACAGTCATGAAAAACTGTTCATGTCCTCTGGTGTGACGTCATAAGCGAGTGACTGCGCGTGAGATCGCTCTGCAAGTTTTTATATATTTTTAGGTTTCAGATACATATTTTAACGGTTTTTGTGATAATATTTACTATATAAGTGACCCATTAGTGGCTTCTACATTCACCTCTGCCTTTCTTGTGTTGTGACCTTATATTTGTGAGTGTTTCGTATCGAGCAACGTAACCTCTTACCTGTGTTTACATTCCGCGCTGACCAGTTGCAGCTGTAGCGGCGCATCGAAAGCAAAGTACTAATTAATTGCATGTGTATAGTGGTTTATTTAGGAACTTTAGTAGTCTTCAACCGGATTTTTTTGTGTTTTCTGGTGAAATAATTTCAGAAGAACCTTTTGGGAACTGTTTTCAGCTTCGTTACTGTGTCATCAGACGTTTGATTCTCTTTCTGTATTAGTCTTTTGTTATATTCACATTTGTTGTTTATTAATACTGTTAATAATAGCAGTTACTTCCTTTGTAGAGTAAGTTTGTGATTATTGTAGTCAGGTTTTTAACGTCTTCTTACTGTAGTAGCGGAACTTAGAAAAAGTAAAATTTTACCATGAGTGAGAAGTGTGGGCTTTGGCGTAGGTTCGTGAGTAGTGGATTGCGGTGTGAGACTTGTTTGAAGTATTTTCACTGGGGGGGAATGCAGTGCATTCTTGTGAGATCCTCTCCTGGAACTGCAGGTTATGTAGCAAGAGTAAGTTGATAGAGGAGCAGGAGCGTAAGATCTGTGCCCTTCAGGTGCAGTTGAAAAACGCACAGGAGGAGCTAGATAGGATGAGGAGGGAGAAGGGGGTTGGCGAATGGGAGCTGGATGTTGGCAAGAGATCTGCTAGGAGAAGAAGATTTTCAGATAGTTTTGCTATTGGTGTTTACAATAGATATGACCAACTGTCAGAGTCTAGTGGTCAGTCGTAAAGGAAGTGGCTGGTCTGCAGAGACAGGTTGAGGATATAGAATCAGTGCGTAGTGGGAATGTCCATGTTAATGATAAGTCGCATATATGTACAGTATTTAATAATCACTTTCTGAATATAGCAGGTGAACTAAATAGATACCTAGTCCCAACAGGGAATCATATAGCGCTCTTAGAAAAAAGTGTTCCGATACTGTTACCTGAAATGGTCCTCCATGATACTGACAAGAGGGAGATTGAGTTAATAATTAAATCACTAAAGATCAAGAACTCTCATGGATATGACGGGGTATCTAGCAGAATACTGATGTATTGTTCTATGTATGTTAGCCCAGTACTTAGCCATATCTGTAACTTTTCCTTTAGGAGTGGTCGGTTTCCTGACCAATTAAAGTACTCGGTAGTGAAGCCACTTTATAGAATGGGAGACATTGATAATGTTGACAATTTTAGACCTATTTCTATGCAATCGGTGTTTGCTAAAGTTATCGAGAAAGTTGTATATACAAGGTTACTGGAGCATTTAAATTCACATAATTTGCTGTCAAATGTTCAGTTTGGTTTTAGAAATGGTTTAACAACTGAAAATGCTATATTCTCTTTTCTCTGTGAGGTTTTGGACGGATTAAATAAAAGGATGCGAACGCTAGGTGTTTTCTTTGATTTAAAGAAGGCTTTTGACTGTGTTGACCACAAAATATTACAACAGAAGTTGGTCCATTATGGAGTAAGGGGAGTAGCTTACAATTGGTTCGCCTCTTACTTTAAGAACAGAAAGCAGAAGGTAATTCTCCGCAATATTGAGAGTGGTAGTGATGATCAGTCCCAATGGGGCACTGTTTAGTGGTGCATTCCCCAAGGGTCGGCACTGGGGCCACTGCTGTTTCTTATTTATATAAATGATATGCCTTCTAGTATTACAGGCGATTCAAAAATATTTCTATTTGCTGATGACACCAGCTTGATAGTGAAGGATCTTCTGTGTAATATTGAAACAATATCAAATAATGTAGTTCATGAAATACATTGGTGGCTTGTGGAAAATAATTTGATGCTAAATCACAGTAAGACTCAGTTTTTACAGTTTCTAACTCACAATTCAACAAGAACCGATATTTTGATCAGACAGAATGGGCATATTATAAGCGAGACGGAACAGTTCAAGTTCCTAGGCGTTCGGATAGATAGTAAGCTGTTGTGGAAAGCCCATGTCCAGGATCTTGTTCAGAAACTAAATGCTGCTTTATTTACCATTAGAATAGTATCTGAAATAAGTGACACTTCAACACGAAAAGTAGTCTACTTCGCATATTTTCATATGTTATGTCGTATGGTATTATTTTTTGGGGTAATTCTTCTGATTCAAAAAGGGTATTTTTGGCTCAAAAATGGGCTGTTCGAGCTATATGTGGTGTAAGATCGAGAACCTCTTGTCGACCCCTATTCAATAGTCTGGGAATTCTGACATTGCCCTCACAGTATATATTTTCTTTAATGTCGTTTGTTGTTAGCAATATTAGCCTATTCCCAAGAGTTAGCAGCTTTCGCTCAGTTAATACTAGGCAGAAATCAAATCTGCATGTGGAATGCACTTCCTTGACTCTTGTGCAGAAAGGAGTTCAGTATTCTGCTGCATCCATTTTCAATAAGCTACCACAAGAACTCAAAAATCTTAGCAGTAGCCCAAACTCTTTTAAGTCTAAACTGAAGAGTTTCCTCATGGCTCACTCCTTCTATTCTGATGAGGAGCTCCTGGAAGAGCTAAAAAATTAAGCAAATTCCAATGTTACATTGTTGATTTTCTTTATTTTAACTTACGACGTGTCACCTGAATATGTTTTTCTATATTTCATTTTATCTGTTTCTAATATCGTGTTATAATTTCATGTATTGACTCGTTCCATGACCATGGAGACTTCTCCATAATTTGGTCCCCCAGAACAATAAATAAATAAATAACCATGATCATCTTTCCATGTCGAAAATTTCTGATGTCATAAGGAAACATTTTATTCCAGTAACTACAAAAGACGATAATTCAACGTTTGTACAAGAGAAATGATCAATTACACAAAATGTACATCTTTCCTGACTATTTTCTTCTTCTACTTCAATAATTTCGTCTGCTTGCATGAAACTGCGCTATATTTGCCTTAACTGTTGTTGGATAAACATAATAAAAATGGATAGTTCCACATTTTCAACACTTAAGTACCGGGTTAGTTGAAAACAATTTTCGTTCCATTCATATTCATTTCCAGATCAATATTCTGCTCCTTTATCAGTAGAATAACAAATAGTAAATAATGATAATGTGATTTAATTACTTCTGATAATAGACAACAGACTCTCACTTACATTCAAGCAACAAGATGTATATACTTCATTCTTTTCACATGAAACATCAAAAAGTGAACTTGGAATGAGCATATCTTGAATGCCACGATACATATTGTTCATATACAGTCCTTTCCTCATGATACATAAAAAATTGAACTTGAAGTGGAAATATCTTGAATACTACCAAGGAAGATAATTATTACTAATTCTTAGAAGTTAGGTTGCTGAATGTTTGCTTGTTTACGCATAATGTCCAAGAAATCTTAGAAAGGTGCAGTGGATATCATGAGGCATCTGATGACTAAAGTTATGTCAATCTTCTTGTCTACTTTCATCGACGTTTCAGTAAAAAAAAAAAAAAAATGTAGCTCCATGAGTAGGACCAAAAGTAATAATGTATTCACTGACGTTAACACTAAACATGGACACATATCCCATAAATTGAATCGTTCCATAACATTTCGATAAAAGAATCGTTCAAATGATCTGTGGAACATGTAACTAACTTGTGGGAGCAGGTTGGTCTTCCATATAGCGTTTTGATGTGTTAGTGTGTGTTTTGACATCGATAAGGTTGGCTTCAGAGCTATATGTACTGTCATATAAAAACAGACAAAAGCAGACTGTATTGTTTTTGAGAGCTGTAAGAAGTATCGTTGCCTAGGAAACACGCTGATTCACATCTTGTAAAATGTTATAATAAAGAAGTTTTAAGTTCCTATTTGTGTGTGTGTGTGTTTACCTGTGTTAGACAGCACTGACAAATTGGTGACCCCGACGTGATCGGTGAGACAGCAAAAGCAACCCTGCAACGTAATTATCGGTGAACTGTCCAACGCGGAATCTACTGGAAGTGGGCGCAGACGGCGTTCAATAAAATACTCAAAATGCAATCAGGAAGTGGACGTGACGGGGACAATCCTGTGAGTACTCCGGAAATCAATAAGTTAAGAGTAAAGCTTCTCCCCTTCTTCCATTTTGGGCAGAAAAGCCAGATATTTGGTTTGGCCAAGCCGATGCTCAGCTTACTATCGCTGCCATACCAACGGAAGCAACTAAGTTCAATTATTTGCTGGCCCAGCTTGAACCGAAATATGTCAGAAACATCTGGGATATGGTAACCAGTGATGAAAATAATAAATATTCTCTGGCAAAAGAACGACTCTTAACAATTTTCAAGGACAGTGAAGGGCGTGAAATTAAAAAAAAAAAAAAAACGGTTGAGTGGATTGGAACTTTGGCGATATGAAACCTAGCCAGTTATTACGAAATATGCGAAACTATGCTGGTACTAACTTATCGGAGAACGCTTTAATAACATTGTGGCTCGATAAACTTCCTAGTAATATTGGAAGTATATTAGAAATATCAGAAGAAACGACGGAGAAGATCACGCAGATGGCCGATCGGTTAGTGGAGATGCAATATGCTGAGGAGCTTCAAATTACCTCATCCCAATCAGTTACTTCCACATCCTTATGAGTCCAAGATGTTCTTGTAAAAATTAAAGACCTATAACATGAAGTTAAGACGCTCCGAGAATCAAAAACATCCAGGTCTCGTAGCAGAAGTAGAAACTGCCCACAGTTTAAAAAATGGTAACACTTCAAATTTGGCCCTTGCTGTAAACCTGAAAAGTGTGAATTACCTTGCCCATGGAAAAATAAGGAAAACAAGGAAGGGTATGGTCAAAAGCGGCTGAATGGTCAACCCTAGTTCCTACAGTAAGCCGCCAATATCGGTTATTTATTAAAGACAGATCTTGTGGACAATCGTATCTGGTAGGTAGCGGTGCAGATTTGTCTGTTATACTAGTGGCAAAAACTAAGAAGCTTGAACTCTCTGACTTTATTCTCTATACTGCAAATGGTTCTGAAATAAAAACTTACAGTTCAAAGCTGTTAACCATTGATTTAGGTCTTAAACATAAGTTTGATTGGCCATTTATAGTAGCAGATGTATCAAAAGAAATATTGGGAGCCGCTTTTCTTCATCATTTTAGTTTACTCATAGATCTGAAAATTAAAAAGTTTATACATAACATTACTAAGTTAAAAATTTTCGCAGAGGTAACCGCTGTGGACGCTTACGATTCAGTAAGCTCATTCTATGCAAAAATGTTAGTATTCAAAGCTGTTAAAGAAATTTTCTGAGCTAACAAAATCATCTATAATACCAAAGGTGTCAAAGCATAACGTATAGCATTATATCACTACTTCTAGTGGTCCACCGAGGCATAGTAAAGCTTGTATGTTGGACCCACATGAATTGGAAACAGTTAAGAAAGAAATTCAATTTTTGCTGAATTATGTTATTATGGTCCCATCACAATGACAATGGTCTAGTCCACTTTACCTTGTAATGAAGTCCAATGGTCAGTGTCGAGTTTGTGGAGATTATTGTCGTCTTAATGACAGGACTCTCCCAGACCGGTATCTAGTCCCTCGAATAGATGACGTAAATTTGGTGCTTCAGCATAAGAAGATATTCTCCAAGATTGACCTACTAAATGCGTATTATCAAATTCCTTTAGCCAAAGAAGACAAACCAAAGTCAGCGGTTATTACTCCTTTTGGTCAGTCTGAATATAATTTTATACCCTTCAGACTTCAAAATGCACCTAGCACAATTCAGAGGTTTATACACGAAGTTATGAGAGAGCTGGATTTCTGCTTTCCCTATTTTGATGATATTTTAATAGCATCAAAATCTTCAAATCAACATATTGAGCATCAAAATTTACTCTTTAAACAATTGAATCAGTATGATCTAGTAATAAATGTTGCAAAATCCGTATCTGGAGTGCAAGAACTGACATTCTAGGGACAATTAATCACACCCTCATCAACTAAGCCGGATCCAGAAAAACTTTCTGCGCTAGTGAACTACAGGCGACCTGAAACTGATCACGAACTTCGAAAATTTTTAGGACTCATTAATTTTTATTGTAGATATTTAGAACATGGTGCAGAAAACCAAATCTTGTTGAATGATAACCTAAAAGGAACACTAAAAATGACCGAAGACATATTGACTGGACAGAAAAGGAAATTGCTCAGTTCCAAAAATGCAAGGAATATCTCGCAAATGCTACACTTTTAAAATTTCCGGGTTTGTACAGCCAACTCGCATTATTTGTGGATGCATCCGATTTTGCAGCTTGTGCTGTGTTGCAACAGTGGCAAGATGAACAATAGGAACCTATTGGATTCTTTTCAAAAAAGTTCACGAATGCACAGGAAAAGTATTCCACATATGACAGAGAACTACTTAGTATACATATGGCTGTTAAGTATTTCAAATATCTGTTAGAAGATAGAGACTTGGTTATTTATACTGATGATGCCCCTCTAACATATGCACTCAAGCAGAAGAATGAAAAAGAAAAGTCAATCCAACTACGTTATCTCCAGTATATCTCACAGTTTGCAACAGATTTGCCACATATTTCCGGTAAAGCAAATTCTGTGGCTGACAGCTTTTCAAGGCCTGAAGAATTGGTTCCAATTAACTATGAAGAGATAGCCCAAGCACAAGAAAAGGACGAAGAACTTCATCAATTGCAATCTGACAATAATTCTTCGCTTGAATTAAAATACTATTTGACTCAGACAGGAAAACAATTGTGGTGTGACGTCTCGACACAAAGTATTCGTCCTTATATTCCTGAACAATTCTGTTATGCTATTTTTCAACACTTATCATAATTTGGCTCATCCAGTTATCAAGACAACTGTAAAAATGATTACATCAACATGTGTCTGGATGAATATTAAAAAGGACATTGCAAATTGGTCACGAGCATGTAATGCTTGTCAAGAAAACAAGGTATCACGACATGTGCATTCACCAATGGGACACTTTCACGACACTGATGAAGTTTTTAAAGTAATTCATCTGGATGTAATAGGGACAATGCCTCCTTCTGACTAATATACGTGTTGCTTAACATGCATCGGTTGAGTTACGAATTGGGCAGAGGTAATATCACTTCGGAATATACATGCAGAAGCTGTAGGTCAAGCTTTCTTCAGTTGCTGGATTACTAGATTTGGCACATTTTGTCAAATAGTATCCGATCGCGTAAGACAGTTTAATTCAAGCACTATCAAAATCATGTGGTTTGAATCAAACTCAAACTACTGCATATCATCCTCAATGCAATGGAAAAATAGAAAGATTTCATCGCACACTTAAAGCAGCAATCCGTTCAGATTCAACTAAGAAATGGACTCAAACAATACCTGTAATCCTTCTTGGTCTTAGTTGCTCAATCAGAGAAAACACGAATACTACGACAGCAGAAATGGTTTATGGTTCACTCATCAGGATACCTGGTGACTTTTTTTTTCAAGAAGTCGCAACAAAAAGGGATTCAGACTTACCCCAATTTGTTTCACAACTAAAATAATATACGAACCGGCTCAAATTTGTGCAAATAGTTCAGAAAGTAAGAGAGACACCATTTGTATTCAAGGACCTCAGCACCTCAAGACACGTATTTGCAAGGGTTGACAGAGTTAAGAAGTCGTTAGAACCTCGATATGAAGGCCCATACGAAGTCTTGGAAAGAACACCAACATTTTTTTGACTCAAAATTAAAGACCAAGTAAGGAACATTTCCATCGACTGATTGAAACCTGCATATTTGCAGAACGAAGACGTTAGATTGCCGGAAGATACTCCAGTTTCACTACCACCCCAGGACAAGATAAAAAACCACGAACATCGAGATCGGGTCGGATCGGGTCGCGTAATTTGATTTCCCGCAAGAGTAGTGAACGTTGTACAGTGAATTGCGACTGTCTTACTGAGAAGGGGGTGATTTGGGAGCAGGTTGCTCTTCCATATAGTGTTTTGGTGTGTTAGTGAGTGTTCTGACATAGATAAGGTTGGCTTCAGAGATATATGTTGTGTGATATCGCAAGAGACAAAAGAAGAGAGTTGTAAAATGTATCGTTGCCTAAGCAACATGCCGATTCACGTCTTATAAAATTTTATAATCAAGAAGTTTTACGTTCTTATTTGTGTGTGTGTTTACCTGTGTTAGATACCACCGACACACTAATTAATCTGGGCGCATCAGTTGGATGTTCTAACGGCTCTACAAAGATGGATTCTACTTACATGTTAGACATTTTGTTGTTTTTGTACGAATTAAAAACTGAGACACGGTAAAGTATTAAAAGACTTCATTGTTTACGATAATCGCTGTATTGGTGATTTATTTTTGCCCTCAGTATAAAGCCACTTTTTTGTGCCGTCAGCTCCACCATGTGTCTTGACGTTCGAATATATTGTAAAAATGTGGTACACTTTTGAGTTAGGTAGTGATATATGGGTGTGGAAAGCTGTAAAAAAATTTATCACTTATTGTTCTGAATGTTTTCGAAGAGTTTTGAGAACAAAACACGTTTCTGAGATGTTATATCGCAGAAATGATGTCTGGTCTTATTGATTTTCTGTGTTTATGGTATGAATTGTGTGGTGTCACTGCCAGACACCACACTTGCTAGGTGGTAGGCTTTAAATCGGCCGCTGTCCGTTAGTATACGTCGGACCCGCGCGTCGCCACTATCAGTGATTGCAGACTGAGCGCCGCCACACGGCAGGTCTAGAGAGACTTCCTAGCACTCGCCCCAGTTGTACAGCCGACTTTGCTAGCGATGGTTCACTGCCTACTTACGTTCTCATTTGCCGAGACGATAGTTTAGCATAGCCTTCAGCTACGTCATTTGCTACGACCTAGCAAGGCGCCATTATCAGTTACTATTGATATTGTGAATCATGTACCGTCAAGACCGACGTTCATCATTAATGGATTAAAATTAAGTATTCCACCAGCTACGTCCGTTTTTCTAAATTCTAATTTCCTTGTCATGTTCCAGACCTCACGCCAGCCTGCGTGAGCTAAAACGCGTGCATTTCGGCCTCCTTTAGTAAAACGGTGTTGGCTCTCTTGCCAACCACAACAAATTGCATGGAAGAGAAGCACGATACAAGGAAATTTTCAAATCATAGGAACACGAGAATCGTATTCGTCCGCAGAAACTGTAAGCTTCTTGAAAGTAGTTACGTGATCGAAGGCGTTTGAATTGCCTCAAACGAATAACATGGCTGTATAAGGTAAACGAAGACGAGACTTGCTTAGTTTTAAAGAACGAGGTGCAACGACTTAATGAAAGGCAATGGTTTCCAGATACAAACAGGAAAAAATTGTGTAGTAACTGAGAGTTAGCATTACAACAGAGAGAATGGTTATGTCTTCGAGCTTTTTATTCTATTCTCCATGGAGTGAAGAGGGCTGTTTAAGGTACCACCAATTTCAGAATTGGGATTCGTTTAATACAATTACGAAGGGAGCTTCTAGTGAGGCAGACAGGCACTGGAAATAAGTGGTCGAGGACGAAAATATCCGGAAACCAGAGGATTAGAACTACTTTTCGTTTATGTCTGAAACCGGTGTTCTTTGTTACAATGAAATATAAGAGTTGCAGTGTATGTGTATTTGTCTGTACTTGTGTGTGTGTGTGTGTGTGTGTGTGTGTGTGCGTGCGCGTGTTCTGCGTAAATCTTGTATGATCGCTAAACGTAACAACAGTTCAGACACGAGAAATGTATGCCTTTTTTCCTTGCTATGGCTTCCATTAACATAGTTTGCGACGAATGGAACACATTACAATTATCGACATTTATTACACTACACAGCGCTAATAAAGTATTACTTGTATAGAACTGCGATGTGTAAGCTTGAAAAGTGCCTCAGAGGTGTCTACATCCTTCCTCTGAACTGGTGCAGACGTCACACGCGGGCTCGGATATGCTTGAGAAAGCAAATTGTCGACGCTTGAGAACACAAGCTCACAGCTCAGATGGTTGCGTACGTAAAACATTTACTTGTCAGACTCTTCGGTCCATTCCGCTGACAGGTGCCTGGTAGCTGCTCTACTGCCATGGTGCAAAACCGTGGCATCCTGTGACGTCACCCTCGTGTTCGGGGCCGCTTCAAACTGCACGCGAAGAAAAGTCCACATGTCAGATGTTCACAAGAGGTGGAAGATGGGTTAATGTCACACTGGCACCCTAAGAGGTGTGGAAGAGGTTGCATGCACTCAGGCGCTAGAGCGACTACGGGACACTGCTCAGCTGACTGGGTGTCGAAGTTTGTGCCAGGCACATTTTTAAGGTGCTCAACAAAGGTACGTGGGGGTATTGCCGGCCTGATGGGTCATAGCGGGATCATTCGCGATTTTATTCATCGACATGCTAATGTTGCATCCCATGAACATGCCACACGAGAGCACGAAACAGCAGGGCTGAAAACGTGGATGCACCCTTTGCTGTTTCGCATCACGTTCAAAATACGTTGGGCAGAACTGTGGTGAAGTTTGCTTCCAGTGTGACCTTATTACCTCACCTCACCTCATATCAACAACTGAGCTGTGGTCTTTGTTTTCGCTTGTGTCGACACCTTCAAATGTCGCCGAGCCCGAGGGTGGTGTTGCTGGGTGCCTTCCTTTTCCACATTTATTTTGCCCCATTACGTAAAATTTGCATTTCTGTTACATAGAAATACACCACTGGCCATTAAAATTACTACACCAAGAAAAAATGCAGTAGATAAACGGGTATTCATTGGACAAATATATTATACTAAAACTTACATATGATTTCATTTTCACGCAATTTGGGTGCATAAATATTGAGAAACCAGTACCCAGAACAACCACCTCTGGTCGTACTAACGGCCTTGATACGCCTCGGCATTGAGTCAAATAGAGCTTGGATGGCGTGTACAGGTACAGCTGCCCATGCAGCTTCAACACGATACCACAGTTCATCAAGAGTAGTAACTGGTGTATTACGACGAGCCAGTTACTCGGTCACCATTGACCAGACGTTCTCAATTGGTGAGAGATCTGGAAAATGTGCTGCACAAGGCAGCAGTCGAACATATTCTGTATCCAGAGAGGCCCGTACAGGACCTGCAACATGCGATCGTGCATTATCCTGCTGAAATGTTGGGTTTCGCACAGGGATCGAATGAAGGGCACAGCCACGGGTTGTAACACATCTGATATGTAACGTCCACCGATCAGAGTGCCGTCAATGCGAACAAAAGGTGACCGTGACGTGTAACCAATGGCACCCCATACCATCATGCCGGGTGATAGGCCAGTATGGCGATGACGAATACACGCTCCCAGTGTGTGTTCACCGCGATGTCGCCAAACACGGATGCGACCATCATGATGCTGTAAACTGAACCTGGAATCATCCGAAAAAATGACGTTTCGCCATTCGTGTACCCAGGTTCGTCGTCGAATACACCATCGCAGGCGCTCCTGTCTGCGATGCAGCGTCAAGGGTAACCGCAGCCATGATCTCCGAGCTGATAGTCCATGCTGCTGCAAACGTCATCGAACTGTTCGTGCAGATGGTTGTTGTCTTGCAAACGTCCCCATCTGTTGTCTCAGGGATCGTGACGTGGCTGCACGATCCGTTGCAGCCATGCAGATAAGATGCCTGTCTTCTCGACTGCTAGTAATACGAGGCCTTTGGGATCCAGCACGGCGTCCGGTATTACCCTCCTGAACCCACCGATTCCATATTCTGCTAACAGTCATTGTATCTCGACCAACGCGAGCAGCAATGTCGCGATACGATAAACCGCAATCGGGATAGGCTACAATCCGACCTTCATCAAAGTCGGAAACGTGATGGTACGCATCTCTTCTGCTTACACGAGGGATCACAACACCGTTTCGCCAGACAAGGCCGGTCAACTGCTGTTTGTGTATGAGAAATCGGTTGGAAACTTTCCTCATGTGAGCCCATTGTAAGTGTCGCCACCGGCGCCAACCTTGTGTGAATGCAATGAAAAGCTAATCATTTGTCTATCACAGCATCTTCTTCCTGTTGGTTAAGTTTCGCGTCTTTAGCACGTCATCTTCGTGGTGTAGCAATTTTAGTGGCCAGTAGTGTACTTCTGTGGCTAGCATATTGTAACATTACAGTCAATCATTATTCAACTGAGGTATGAGAGTGCTGATTGGGCTATTTTCGTTCTAAAGAACAGCTGGCTGCACATTTAATCTGTTGTTCAGAATAAAAACTATGGTGTCATGCCTAATACTAGATAAGATTCAACAAGTCCAGCAAGCAATTAATGCTAGCATTTGTCTCACATGCCGATGTCGGAAGCTTGTCAAAATGTAGTGTTGGTGATGAAATTCATGTGCATAAAAAATTTACAGTTGCTCCAAAATGATCTTTACAACATTAATCACGTACATTTCTTCAAAGGGGATAGGTGACAGGTGAGGTTTGTGGCACAACGATCAAACCAATGTAAAGGTTATTTACGTTAGTTATTGACGAATGGATTACACAGTGTTAGAACGACTGGTAGAGATCTAATCTGACACGCAGGTCCAGCAGAACTTCAAAACACATCACAGAAGCACACCACCATCACGTGTGGTCATCAGACGGTAGTAAATGAGATTAAAGCAATCCGGAATTGACGTTATACGACGAGTTCAAGGTGGCCTAGCACGAGTGATACAATTCTGGAACGGGCGTGACAAGTATTTATCTCAGGCGACATCAAACTAATCTGTCAAGCATCTCGACAATTGTAGCTGCCACCAACCATGGTTCACAGAGTGCTAAAAAAGAGAATTAAGCTTCATGCTTCTGTGGTGTCATCGCCAGACACCGCACTTGCTACGTGGTAGCCTTTAAATCGGCCGCGGTGCGTTAGTATACGTCGGACCCGCGTGTCGCCACTATCGGTGATTGCAGACCGAGC
Source organism: Schistocerca piceifrons (assembly GCF_021461385.2). Lineage (NCBI taxonomy): Eukaryota > Metazoa > Arthropoda > Insecta > Orthoptera > Acrididae > Schistocerca > Schistocerca piceifrons. The sequence goes on from NC_060139.1 coordinate 50,624,137, forward strand.
GCCGCCACACGGCAGGTCTAGTCTAGAGAGACTCCCTAGCATTCGCCGCAGTTGGACAGCGGAATTTGCTAGCGATGGTTCACTGTCTACATACGCTCTCATTTGCAGAGACGACAGTTTAGCATAGCCTTCAGCTACGTCATTTGCTACGACCTAGCAAGGCGCCATATTCAGTTACTATAATTACTATCTTCAAGAATGTATTTGAACAGATAATATTGTGAATCACGTACCGTCAAGAGCGACGTTCATCATTAATGGATTAAAGTTAAGTTTCAAACTAATTACGTTCGCTTTCTGAATTCTCATTCCTTGTCATGTTCCAGACCTCACGTCAGTATAGTTCTTCCCTCCTCACGCCAGCCTGCGTGAGGTAAAACGCGTGCATTTCGGCCTCCACTCGTAACACGGTGTTGGCTCTTCTGCTAACACAAAACTCACAATGTGTTGCTGCCACGTGTACTTCTCGCTGATGACAGGTCAAAACGCAGGGCATCTGCAGATGAACTAGACTATCTGAAAAATGTGTCTGAGAAGGTAAATGGACACTGTGTGAGGATCTGGGTCTCTGAGAATCCGCGCTTATCGTGGAAGTTGTATGCAACACTTGAAATTTAACATGTAGCTTAGTTTGCATAATGTGGTGGTATTGTTTTCCTCTGTAGAAGTATCAGTAACCTCGACTGTTTGGCAGGGTATGTTGGAAGAGTTTGCATTTACACAGGTCAAAGAACTGCAGTCTGACATCATGCTTCAGCAGAATTGGATTCCATACTCACTGGGCCTCGATCATTAGGAAACTTGGGACGACTCGTTTCCAGGTCGCTGAATTGGCACGGGACGACCCATTTTCTGGCTCCCAAAGTCTCCAGATAAACCCAATTAGATTTTGTTTCTTTGGACCATTGCAAATAATACGGTTTACCACGTCTCGGTGTGGGACTTACTGCTAGCTCGCATCCGAGCAGCAGCTGCACACTTTAATGAGGACGTGGTACGCCAGGAATAGGAGGAACTGGAATCTGCTTTGGTATCCTACTTTCTATTGATGGGGTACGCATTTATCTCTGTGAATCGCCTACTAAAAGCTTAGACACATGTGTATAATACGCTGCAAAACATTCCTTTTAATCTATGTCCCTTTCTGAAATGTACGTGAGCAAAGATGTACGGTAATTTTTAAACACTCTGCAGTATTGATTTCTACGTACACCAACCAGTATTTCCAGTGCGGAATGTTTGGTGTTCCATTTCTGTTTGCGGAGACGGTGGTTGACTTATTGTAAGGTACTATTTTCTTTTTATTTTCGACACAATCACTTTTTTATAATACTGTTATAATAAGTTTCAGCCTTGACAACGCAAGAACACTTGTTCATCAAATGCCGCCTATGGCGTCTGAAGATAGACTTTGAAGGCTGAAACCGGTTATGATTGCATCATAACTAAGTGACTTTGCCATTCATAGTCACTGAATTTCTTGTGTAAGAAAGATAAAGTAAGGGAATCTGGAAATTGTATAGTTACCAGGGTAAAGCCTATAAACTTAGTTTGAAGAGTATATGCAATCACGGATCAAACCTACACCTTAATGTACGTAGTTTTCCACTGGTAATTGCAAATCAGTCCCAAATGTGACTGGCAGCATGCCGTTACCATTATATTTTGTGTTATGTAACGGAAATAAAAAGTGTTATGAAGGGGTGAGTAGCTGGAATCAAAGGGCAACAACAACTGTGAAGCTGGCACATATTGGTTTATATATCTGTGTTTTAGGAGAAAACATCTTAGGTGGCGAACAGAACTTAAGCAGATACTAGGAACGAATGTTCTGTGGTATCAGCTCTTGATGTAGACAGAGAATACGAGGGGTGACCCGAAAATAACTAGTATCCCTTTCCTATAGGCGGTACTTAAAGGTTCTCGCACTAAATGTCTCCAGCACATACGGTTTTTAATCTGTTGACCAATCGTCAGTTGTGATGAAATGTAACTTGAACATTGAAGAGGCTCTTTTTTTTAAAAAAAAAAAAAAAGTAAAAGAAAGCTACTAACTGCGCTGGGTGCTGTTAGTTTCAGGCCTTCTATACCCTTCCCACTTCAGGAAATAGAAAAATCCTTGCAGAATCATTGTAATTTTGCTTGTGGTCTAAAACTGTTCACCGCTTCACGCTGTGCTACCGGGTGCCTTGTCGTGCCGCTCCGAGGACTCCGTTGATCGTCGCAGTACAGGCGTTTTCTGCTCAGTCAATTCTTTCAGTATTTGAAGTGGGTTAACTGTCGTGCCTTTCGGAAAGCATTCATGGTGGACTATCTCTTCCATGTAGAAAAACATACAACTCTTAATTTATGTGACAAGTCAGGGTTTAGTTACCATTCGTAATTGCTGTAGTTCTAGGAATATACATAAAACTACGTCTTGTTACCCATAAACGTGTCTAACTACAACTATAGGTGAGGAAGTCGTGATTTGTGCACGGCTGCAAAACGGCAAAACAGAGATGCGTTGTATATGAAAGCAAGTGCTTCGTACTTACTTATGCCTTCGCCAGGTTAATGGCAGGTGAAGTGATTCGAAACAATGTTCACGAACACCTAACGCTCACCTCAACTCCTCCGACACACACACACACACACACGCACACACACACACACACAGACGAGGTTGCGCTGTCAATGGAATCGTATTTGGGTAACAATGGCTCAAATTCCCGTCCGGCCCTTATGATTTAGGTACTTCCTGGTTTCCCTAAACCACTTAAGGCGAATTCTGGTATTGTTTGTTTCAAAGGGAACTGTCGATATCGTCTTCACCCCTCTATCTAATCAAAGTTTCTGCTCCATTTGTTCTTTCGGTACAGCCCCTCTTTCTGCACGAGATATATTCTAGTTATCTTTTGGTCGCCACCTTATTACGGGAGGTTCGGTTGTTTTCGATAACGAGTCAGGCGTAAGCAATTCCGGTTCTATGGCAAGGTACTTCCTGGGTTACTTTCTTCACGTTGGTGATTCTGGCGCACTTTTTTTACATCACGTAAAGTACGTCCGATAATAACACACACCCAGTTACGTATGACGTCATCATTGTGAGGTCAAAAGCTACAGCACTTTTTCAATGACTTCATTGACATGGTAAGAAATTTAAAATAAAAGAAATGAATTTTTGCGGAATCGAATTTCATCTCACATGCGTAATGTTCTCTCTGTTTCCATACTTAATGTTTATGTCAAATACTTTAATCTTGTGCCAGTAAATTTCTACTACATCTGTCTCACCAGTAAGTTTCCCGCTTCCACTAATGTTTACACCGAATACTGTTCTAACTCATAATCAGTGTGTTACAGAGGGAATGGGAAAGGGAAAAATAGAAAATGTTAAGGTCAAGGTCCACGTGAGATCAGTGATGTGTGTGACGTGACGTAAGCAAAGTGGGCCAGAGTCGACACAGCACACTAAGTGACCAGACCCAGGTAATTCATTGCTATACCATTAATTTATATGATAAACATATGGGCTCCATTCAAATGCGTGGTGTTGCAAAAACATTTATCCGAATTCTCAACCAAGTCTGACCTCTACATGATGAGTGAAGATGTTGTTAACCAGCGTACCGAACGCAAAAGTTTCTTTAGGTTCTTCTCGTACGCCGTAGGTTCATAACGTGGTTACGATATGAGTCTACGTAGTGCACCTAATTCGCTCGGTCATTCATCTGACTTTTGCACGATTTGGAGAAGAGGGTAAAACTTCCCATTCTTCACGATGACGGAGCACCATCACACTGGCAGCTGCAAGTAAGTACTCAGCTGTGAGCTACCGCAAAGATGGATCGGCCGTTAAGAGGCATACGAACCTCACGTAGCACCACAGGCCTCCAAAGCCACATAGCCTTACGCTAAGAACGGTAAGTCAAACTTTCAACCTGGAGCGTCACATTGTTACACTAGGCATAATTCTATTCAAGTCGGAATGCCGTTTCCGTCCTCTGACATCTCAACTGACTTACCCATCCGGTTGCAGAAGGACTTACAGTTTAACACGGATACCGGAACACAGTGCATCCCGATTGTCTTCACATCAACAAATATTGCCAGAGATAAATAAGTGAAAAGTGATTGACAAAAATTTTATAGCTCACCAACGATCCAACCTGAGACTTTTGGATACGTAGTCACTCATGTAACAGCTGAGTCAGCAAGCCTCCATCGAAATGACTAAGCCACCTTGCCCACTCCTTTGCCCAACAACTTTGGGTCCCGTAGAAGCAGCAGGGAATGCACTAACTCCACGCATGCTCGCAAAAGTGTCGGAAAAGTGGGACTACCATCTGGTATGTTTGCTGCACTTACAGTGGAGGGCACACTTAACATTTGTGGTATATAATGACAAACTGTTCTGGTACATGCATATAAAAGATGTTGTTGTGGTTGTGGTGTTCAGTCCTGGGACTGGTTTAATGCAGCTCTCCATGATACCCTATCCTGTGCAAGCTTCTTCATCTCCCAGTACCTACTGCAACCTACATTCTTCTGAATCTGCTTAGTGTATTCATCTCTTGTCTCCCTCTACGATTTTTACCCTCCACGCTGTCCTCAAGTGCTAAATTTGTGATCCCTTGATGCCTCAGAACATGTCCTACTAACCAGTCCCTTCTTCTAGTCAAGTTGTGCCACAAACTTCTGTTCTCCCCAATTCAATTCAATACCCCCTCATTAGTTATGTGATCTACCCATCTAATCTTCAGCATTCTTCTGTAGGACCACATTTTGAAAGCTTCTATTATCTTCTCTTCCAAACTATTTATCGTCCATGTTTCACTTCCATACATGGCTACACTCCATACAAATACTTTGAAGAAACGACTTCCTGACACTTGAATCTATACTCGATGTTAACAAATTTCTCTTCTTCAGAAACGCTTTCCTTGCCATTGCCAGTCTACATTTTATATCTTCTCTACTTCGACCATCATCAGTTATTTTGCTCCCGAAATAGCAAAACTCCTTTACTACTTTAAGTGTCTCATTTCCTAATCTAATTCCCTCAGCATCACCCGATTTAATTCGACTACATTCCATTATCCTCGTTTTGCTTTTGTTGATGTCCATCTAATATCCTCCTTTCAAGACACTGTCCATTCCGTTCAACTGCTCTTCCAAGTCCTTTGCTGGCTCTGATAGAATTACAATGTCATCGGCGAACCTCAAAGTTTTTATTTCTTCTCCATGGATTTTAATACCTACTTCGGATTTTTCTTTTGATCCCTTTACTGCTTGCTCAATATACAGATATAAAAGATACGCCTTTGTAAATTCTGAAAATAACAACTATGTAGTGCTATGAGTAAGACAAAATGCAGCCCTTGTTTCTAAATTAACCCTTGTTGAAGGTATGTGAAACCTAGTGAATCTTCCTGTAGCACCCTTATTTCGGCATAATTTGAGTACCTGGTATTATACCGAAACTTGGGAGTCCATATGATGATATAATTACTACATCCCGTGGAATCATCGCCTCGAAAGTCACGGAATGAAAGAAGCAGTAAGAATCAGTTATTGTTTGAAGTATAAGTTTATGGGGAGAGCCAACGTTCAAGTGTGGACAAAGCGAAGAGCAGCAGCAGCGTCGCGGTCAGCTGTAGCAGTGTCGCGAGCTTGAGGTCAACTTGAGCCTCTCTGCGAGCGAGTGCGGCGACGTCGAAAGACTCTCTCGACGGCTGAACGCAGACACCGACGACGGGCGCTCCGCGAACCATCGCTAAGCAGTCACTCCGGGACATTCCTGCGACAGCACGAGAAAACACGTTGTTTGCGGACCCCGCTGAAATACGGCGAATGTGTTTAAAGAACTACATCCGATCTGTCATCGGAGTACAACTCTTGCTCCAAAGCTCTATTCTGCTGCGCTACAGCACTTATACAGGCTGTTACAGACGTGATGCTCAATATTTGGGGATATGACAGGAACGATCATTCGAAACAAAAAGTGAAATAAACATGGGCACAAAAACACGTGCCTTAAGAGGTATGAGCAATTCCTGACCTTCGATACTATGAAACAAATCTCTTCTACTGCAAGCTCTTTGCTTTCCACATTTTGGGAAGTGGTAGTAAGGACGAAAACAAGTAAAAAAATGTCCAGTAAACATGTGTTCTAAAATGCATACCTTAAAAGTTATGAGCACTTGCTCATTAGAAGAGTTGTATTTCAAAAGTAGCAAAGGTGAACAAGTGCTCAATAGATCTTAAGGCATGCATTTTAGATCACATGTTCACTCAACATTTTTTGATGTTGTGGTACATACTACCACTTCCTAAAATATGGAACGCAAAGAGCGTGCAGTAGAGGAGGTCTACTGCACAGTATCGAAGATGAAGAATTGCTCATAGCAATTAAGGTATGCATTGTAGACCCCATGTTTACTTGACATTTTTGTTTTGAATGATCATTGCTGTCATATCGCTTAGTATAGACCATCACCTCTGGAAACGCTGTAGAGATACCTTCATCCTGACTGCAATAAAACTCATACATGTACAATGATGCCCATGAAGATCCGAACAACAACGAAACGTCTCAACACAGCTGTTCCATAAGAACTTCCTACTAACTAAAGCAATTACGAATTATGTGGCCCATCGTATAACTGTGGTTGAGCGTATGAACCGCCCAAGAAGGCTTGAGTAGGTGACCTGACGGCAGAAAAATGTTTTTTCTTACCGCAAAACCAAGTATTTTGCAAAAGGTCATCAGTGTTTGATTATACCAAGTCATTTATCATGTCCCACGTTTCCACATGTACACCTATTCCTTTCCCCGAACCGTCTTGTGTGTGTGAATGTGAACAAATCAGTGTTTGAATGTCTTTTCTACCTACTTGTGGTGGAAGTTGAGTTGGTCGTCGTCAGCGGGAGCGAAAGCTGTGTGCTCGCTGCTTGGAGGGGAGAGCACGATGACCAGATCAAGATCCTTGTACATGGTCAGAGATGTCTAGTCTTTCTGGAGGTGGTATTGTTGGTCTGTCAGGTTGGTGATGGAAGCTCTCTCTGGTTTCCGTTTTCACGTAGTAGCCGATGGAACCCTTGTGAAGAGGAAGGCATTCTGCTGCTGGTTACTGGTGAGTAAAGACGTAGTAGCATTTTGCTCGGCTAGGAACTTCGCAAATTTCCGTTTTGTCCGCTGCAAATAGCCTGAAGTATTTATGTTCAGTTCATCTCAAACGCTATCAGTCTTTGTGCTCTGAGGTAGCAGTAATAGCACACGATTATGTGCAACTTTTGCACTGATCAGACTTGGCTTTGTTCCAGTGGAACTATGTTGTGCAAATCACCCCAACACAGAAACTTACAATCACGTTTAAGTTAGAATAACTTGCCGATACTTTGTGTGAAAGTAAGGGTGATTGTTTCTTCATGAGTGTGCGTTTTTCCATTTCTTTACGCCCTTGATTTCTAAACTGATCGTCGTGCCCTTTGTTTCAATTGTAAAGGTTGTCGTTATTTGAAGAGCCACCTGCTCAATCTTTCCTGTATAATAAGTTTCCTTCGTTGTGACCTTAAGTAATTGCATGTTATGATATTATTTGTCAATTCTCGAAGTTTTCATGCAAGTGCGGAAATTTGGCGTAACAAATCTATTGTGTGGGAACCACGTGGTTGTGCAATAGGAGGAGGCTTTCAGATTATTCCCCATCGGTTTGATTTATACGGCTATTATTCTGTGATAAAATGCACTCACCCTGCCCACTTTTCCTCCTTTGCATGCGAGTCCTGGTGGTGGTTATTGCTTGAGTGTATGACCATTTCCTTATTACTACATGTCCTTTTCCTTCCGTTGAATTTCACAAATGTTACGACCTTCTCACTAAAGAGAAGCAGGTTATTTTGTTCCAGTATCAGGCAACCGTTTTCCCTTATAACCTAACTCATTCCCTCCATTACTGAGCATTGCTAATTGAATAACCCAGTCATAAGTTGTATACCATCAATCCTGCCTACTATTTCATGATCGTTAGGTTAATACCCGATTTCGACTGTAAAATCAATATGAATGTTCTGTTCATTTTATGTCTTTTGACGAGTCAATGTATAAGGGCAGTGATAAAAGAGAAGTTGAAAATCACCAGCACGATTCAATGAAGTGAAAAAAAGGGGGAATTCAATTGGAAATGCCTTGTTATGAACATTGTACAGTTCTATCGGTTCTCTTGTGTTAAGGATCGGCTTAGGCTGGTGGCTGCCCTGAAATTCTATCATTTTAGTTGCAAGTCTGAATGTCCCCAAGGTACTAAAAGTAGTATACCGATTCATGAGTCCTAGGTCAAATTGGTAGTGCAGACTGCAAACGGTTCAAAAGGTTCTGAGCACTATGGGACTCAACTGCCGAGGTCATTAGTCCCCTAGAACTTAGAACTAGTTAAACCTAACTAACCTAAGGACATCACAAACATCCATGCCCGAGGCAGGATTCGAACCTGCGACCGTAGCGGTCTTGCGGTTCCAGACTGCAGCGCCTTTAACCGCACGGCCACTTCGCCCGGCCGTGCAGACTGCGTGCAAGACCTAAGCGTCCTACTCACAACAGGAAATAAAGAGATTTTACTTATAGTGGGTTGCAGTGTAGCAAGAAGAATACCAGTTGAGAAATACGCTACACAGTGTTGACACCCTCTACAGCAACAACGCTCTGTACCGGCTGGGAAATCAAACGTAGCTCAGACGAGACATACGGCTACATCATTCGATTCTGTTTCAACGCTACGACACATTTCGTCTGTTACAGTGTTTGGCGAGTTGTTCCGTGCCACTGTCTCGGCAACTCATGACCAGATATTTTTGTTGGGTGACAGATTTGGAGAACGTGCTGCTCAGATCAACAGTGGAACAACGTTTGTACTGAGGCAGCTCAGAAAAGCATGGGCAATACGCCTTGTTGAAAATTGACGTCTTAGAGACCTCGAAGGCAAGGCATAGCCACCAGCCTTGAAAAGTCGTAAATGTAAAGGCTACTGCTAAATTACTGTATAAAAACCAGGCACCATTTCTGCGTCCAGTGTTGTTGAATGCACTACTGTTGGTGCCCCGTAACAGCTGCACCGTCAAGAGGGAGTTCCAACAGTGGCCCCCGTGCTAATAGTCCGTGGTGCTCCAGACGTCGTCGGAAAGAGCGCGTGAATATTTGTCTTGCAACAAACAGGTGGCTCATTCTACATCAAGTGGCTGTACGATACTACACTGTCGAGTGAAGAATATGTTTATATTCTAGAGAGCCTGACGCGTGGGACATTGAAATTCTTCTTGGCGTTGAGTACGGTCCTCGTGAACCCATATTCTCCATGTTCACATGACACTTTAGGCATCCGGACCAACTCAGACAGCAACATCGCGGAGAAATAAACCACAGTGAGGATAGGTCATCAACCGGTCACTGCCCACTCTGACCAACGATGGAAAATTTTGTCCTTCTTGCATGAGGCCTAAGACGATATTCTCAAATAAGACATTGTAACTAAGCAGAAGAACATGAATTAAATATCACCATTAAAACATTAGTGGACAATCGTTAATATTAGAAATCTTCGAAGAAAACATTTTATAGATGTATCTCCCACATGGAGTGTTTAAAGGCAAATTCTGCTTTTCTGTAAGGAAGCACTAGAACCGTTTCACACCACAGATTCCCAAAAATAGTCTTTTACAAGTTGCCTTTCATTTTACCGACGCGTTCGGAAATCAGTAGATCGGTTACAAATTTGAAGCTATGCTTGTGACTGGCTGTGTAAAATAGTTTATAAGCTTTACTTTCTCTGCACGCAGAAAACAGGCTGTTTACCATGTTTGAAGTTGCAACAGAAACTGAGCATTGCTACACCGGCAGTTTCTATGGCATTGTACATTCAGTTGTGGGAAACAATTTAGCCACTATTCGCACAATGAAATATAACTTTTTTTAATTAACATCATTCTATTGTAAAGAATACAACCAAAACAAACACTGAAGATTATTTGATCACTACCGTTCCGCCAGGTACAGCTCAACTTCTTGCCACTTACAATAAAAATCTTTGATGAGTCATAAGGTTTTTTACTGTTGTGTACTTTGTTTTGTATTTCATCAGTTTCAAAATTCTATGTATGCGACAACTTCAAATAACCGATAGCCAGATCTTTCGTTAATTTATCTATTAAAAAGTACGATATAAATGCCCAAATACAGTGTGTCACTCGTCAGTGTTAAATTCGTTTGATGCATTGGCTATGAGGAATAACTGCATAACGGCTGAGGAACTACAAGGGTGTTGTGAATGATGCTGTCGTATACAGAAAGGTCGCTGCATCAGAAAATTGCAGTGGAATGTACGGAGGCCTGCAGGGTCTCGAACCTTGATGCAAGGATTGCAAGTTTACTGTCACTATAAACAAATTTAACATAAGCAGTTGGAAAGATTTATATTTTTTAGCTTACACTATCGGCCACAGATCAACGGAAAATGTCGCAACCGGTAAGTATATAGTGTACCCATTCAGAGCGAATAAAGTGGAACTGCCACAACAATTTATTTATAAGAATGGCTGACGATACTTTCTTGGAAATGTGGTTTACCTACAATGGGAGTAACTTTCAGAACATTCAGTTGACAGATTTTTAAGAACTGTGCGTCTTTTTGCCTGGTAACCTTTCTTGGCAGAATTTCTTCACAGGAGATAAAAAGAGTCCTAAGACGTACACTACAGTTCCTCACACTATTAAGTAACAGTGAGAACTTGACGCAAATGCTCGTCAAACTCCAGCAGGATACGATAGGAAACGCGTTTACCATCATTGGTTTGTGACCTGCTGTAACTCCGGTGGCGTACGTTCCAAGGTGAGTCAGGCGTACACATTATTTCTTTGGACGTACTTCTCGTGAAATAGCCCTGACGACAAAATCAGGGAAATTCGAACTATACGAGATTTACCGTCTGTCACACTCCTCACACACTACCTGGGCATTGAAGTGTAAACGTTGTTGCAGCTTTTGGAATATTAGTACAAACAAAGATGTAGAAGTCAGTCAAAGTTATCCGCATGTGACAAGATACTAAATTCATTAATCACACCAGAAATTAATGTGTCCATTTCTACTAACAATGTAACTCAAGAAAAGTTATAACTTAAATGATAAGGATTGGCTTGTGTCGATGCCGAAAATTGCACGAAATGCTGTAATAGCTGTGACGTACAGAACGCTACAGATAAAGCGCTACCTCGCATAGAGGAGGATGAGAAACCTGGAAATGATCCCTTATTTTGAAAAACATTTTTGTAGCTCACGGCGCCAATCGAATATTTAAACGAACGTGGCTACATAGTGTTTCATATCCCATTACTTCCGAATTCGAGTCAAATAATTTAAACACTGTACGCATCATTTTGATCCGTGAGGCTCATGAGAGCAAGTTCAGTGTTGGCGAATTTAAAAACCTTTGCAAAGTGATTTAGATGATGCTTCTGTGGGTTGATATGATTTCATTTCGTCCATACTAGTACGCAGAGATGGGCAGGTGATTAGGAAGAATATGAGATTAATGTTTCATTCGAAAATTCGTTATTTAACAGACATTTGTACAGGCACTTATACAGATCACATAACCGACACTGCATCACGTATTAAGACTGGTCAACAGAAAGAGGCTGAAAACGTATACTAAAATGTAGACTTTCACGGCCGGAAATATCACGTCCATTATAATTATCCGGGCTGTTATGCCGTGGTCGGTTGATGAATTCTGTGTCAGTTCCCAACGTTTCGTCTCCGACTGCGGGAGACATCTTCAAGGGGTCAATAGCTCGATGGGAGGTCCAACACACCCACTGGCTCGCTACTGACTGCCGCTAAATTCCGTGTCCCAGCGCTCCCGCGCCGCGGCGTGACGTCACGTGTTTTGAAAACGTCAGTGCAATTGGTCGCTGTCCGTCGCCGGACACGGCAGAAAAGAGTCACTGACTGATCACTTGTCTGATCTGGATGGGGCACTCACACGGCGACACACTACAATCTGAACGCAACAGTTTAAGCTGGAGTGAAGCGAACTCACTTAACTGTGAACTGCACAGCTCCTGCTTAGTCTTCAGCTAAAATGAGGATAACCCCTCCCGGCAATTATTCAGAACATGAACCACATTCCCTCAAACCGTGGCGTACAGAAATTCGTTTGTTACAGGATTTATAAATGGGTGGGTTCTCCAGCCAGATTAAAGTGCTATACTCGAGGGGCTGTGTCCTTGTTAAACCAAGTGAATGTGACGTCATGCGGAAGGAGAAACGCCACTGTCAGATCAGTAATTTGTCGGCAATGTGGTGTCCCTTACACCCTCCTGCTCTTCCTCTCGTCTATGGACAACGTTCCAACTCAACAGCCAGACGGGAATGGCTCATGCTTCGGTTAGGCCACCCCACCAGGCCTTCATAGTTATTATATCAGTTTGTTTTCTTCTGCTAATTTCTGTGTGCTCAGATACCCACCCTATTCAATCTTCTTCCCTTGCTGTTGTACCAGTCGTAAAGAGTCCTGCCTCGCTGTAGACACTGTGTGACGACTTCTGTCGACCAGCACAGACTATGTTACGTTTAGATGCTGTACTGTAACGTTTACCCTGAAGGAATTTAGAGCACCTGGCTCCTCGGTATCTACACAATAGCTATAATACTTTAGGACTTACCTTTTGCAGTTATTTGATGAGGTGCTCTATTTCAGCTATTACTAAAAGAAGCGCACACGTTTATACACTGGTAACTGCTCACATATATCTCAGAATTCTGTTTATCATTAAAATAAATAATATTGATGCACAAGAGAATAAATTCCCGTTTCTGTACAACTATACGAATAGTTACAATAACAACACTAACGCATAAACTGAAACGAGGTTTGTATCGCTGATTTAAACATAACAGTACACCAATGATTAAGAGCCATCCTAATAGCCTCGCGCGTTAGCACGCCTCTTTCGGTACTCGCAGAGGCGCGCCGGGCCCGGATAGAATCCGCCTTGCGGATTAACGACGAGGGCTGGTGTGTCGGCCAGCCAGGATATGGATTTTAGGCGGTTTCCCACATGCGACTAGGCGAATACTGGACTGGTACCTACGTCCCACTCCTGTTACACGTTTCGCCCACACTTGGTAAACGTGCTGATTCTTTCACAATAGAAAACAGTAGATGCAGATAGATGGGGCGTACACATTCCCTCCCCCTTGTGACAGGAAGGGTATCCGAGACACTTCTACCCATTGTCTTGTTCTTGCGCATTTGTCCCGCATCGGTGCAGGGTCGACACGTTTAGTAACGGATTTCACATGGTCAGTATCATGGAGTAGCCAGATGGCCCTCCATGTCGATACACCGTTACACCTTGTCTGCATGCAGTGTTATTCAAATGAAACTGAGCCAAAATATTTTTAATGTTTTCGAATCTTGTAACTGAGGCGGTACTTGGGTAACAATCCGATATTCACGTACTGGGATATGGGAAACCGCCTAAATACGATATCTAGCTGACCGGCCTCATCGTTAACGTTCCGGGTGTATTCGATTCGGGACCTCCACACCTCCCCGTCCCGTAACCGGTGTTCTAACACACACAGCTATCCGAGTGGCTTTTGGCCACCTTCGACTGTATGGATAACATTATCAGACCAATATTTACGTGCCAATGCCGTGAATATACGAAACAAGTCCAGGAAAAAGAAATGAGTACACTAACAATTAAGATAACATAACAGTACGTGATACCCTCGCATCGAGCAATCAAGCAAGTAAACGGCCTGGAATCAAAGAGGGCCATGGACAAGTTTCTGGGCAAAGTCCATAGTCACACTCCAAATTGATGACCACAGCGGATTAAGAGAGGTTATTTTATGGTCGTATTTATTACCTCCTCAGAAACCGCATAGGAAATATGCTCGAAGAGTGGTAAGTCAAATGGGTGTTCAGGCCACAGAAACAGTGGAACCCATTGTTCATCGTCACCTTCTCATTTACTCTGTTGCATTATTAATGTATCCCACATTTTGAAAGCAATGTAGCCGTTTTATGTGAAGCTCGGTGTTTCGAAAAGGAATTGGGACTGTACTCCATAAACAATGTGGCCCTAGGGTGCCATGTCTGTTTTTTGAATGTTCGTGGAGAAAATCTATTAAACAAAGTGTTGAAGACCATTTACAAATTTCAGATCGGATGTAGTAAATATAGAAGATGATATTTTTTACAGATCTCAAAGTGAACAGATGTTCTGTGAGTTGCGATTTTTAAAGAAATGGCAACAGGCTTTCGAAATTGCTTTATTTCTGTAGAAAGCTTAGGACTACTTACATTAAAACGTAACCCTTTCTGACTAAGAACAGTGACAAAATTGTATTCTACGGATGAGATATAATACGCTGATTCCCTAAGAATGAACTTTTCTAGGTAATCATTTAACACCGCCTTGAGCATTTTAATGAACTAAATGTAATACTAAGACTAATTCAAAATTAGTAAAATGAAAGATACCTATGCATTATCACGTACAAGGAGAATTAAATCAGTTTACAAGTACGCGCACAGAATTGTTCTTGAGTATCATATTAAGATGAAGTACTTCGTGTAGCAGTCGAATAAGCTGTTAACGCGATCTCCGTGCTCTAGAAACGACCAGGTGAACGTTGGGTCACTGGGAGATGAGTGATGTCTTGGGCAGGACTTCACCATCTCCTCGCTGTTTGTATGGCCGCTGAAATATGTATGCTGTCTTGTGGCATATCACAGAACAGCAGTTGAGTCAGTACCTGGGTCGCACTGTGGATCTCGTCCATCGAAGTCATCGCGTGTACACGTGCTGGCGTCGCTGACGCGGGCAGTCAAGTCCTCGGTAGACGGCTCTCCAGCAGATAGTGCTATCATGCATACTGCAAAAACCGTGCACACACTACATAAGACAATTAGAACTGATGCAAACTTCATTTACAAAATTTTACAACATCTAGAGGATATTCTGTCATTCTAGACTATTATCTACGACTTGATTGCCTATCCTATTTCAGATATTAGATTTCTAATGCGCGTATTTAGGCCTATATAAAATGTCAATAATAAAGTAAATATTGGAAATGTAATGTGATGTGATTACTCAAAAAAATAAATGGCACTGTTTTAGTTTCCTATGTACCTACCACATAACTAATTGAAGGGCCATATAAAATTCTATGGCACTATTCGAGTACTTAAAGAGTTTTTAATTAAATACTAATAAACTATCGGGTGCAATACAACGGTAAACTGGTTGTATATATAGTTACCATCACTGTACTACTTATGAATGGTTGATAGGGTTATTAAACTTCAGTCTTTTTACGACCTTCATACTATGGTTCAATTAAACGGAAAACGTGTTGTATTTCCTATTAATATCATCCAATTTAGAAACAGCTGATAAGTCCTTTAAACTTCCAATTACCTTACGTTGTTCATACCAGGTTGCGAAGTAATAGGATAGCATTCCAATATCCATGTTTAATTCGATTCTTAGTATGCCTACGAGGCCCTATGGTATAAAAAGTAACGGTTTCAAAAATTACAGTATCTGCATGTCCAAATTTCTCAGTGACTTCCCGTTAGGTATCAAATCATGAGAGCTAAACTATATGTTAGGTTAAATTTGTTGACAAGACCATTAATTACCGGCCGAAGTGGCCGTGCGGTTAAAGGCGCTGCAGTCTGGAACCGCAAGACCGCTACGGTCGCAGGTTCGAATCCTGCCTCGGGCATGGATGTTTGTGATGTCCTTAGGTTAGTTAGGTTTAAGTAGTTCTAAGTTCTATGGGACTAATGACCTCAGCAGTTGAGTCCCATAGTGCTCAGAGCCAAAACCATTAATTGTTTCACTATGTACATAACCGTGTGGTGTCATTCAACTTACTAAAACTAATTACACATAATTATATTCATAGTGGTAATATCGAAGTACGTTAACGGGGAGCCATTTGTGTTTGCTTATCATACAGCTTTTTATGTTTATATGTTTTCATGGTGTCTATTTCATCTACAAGATTTTTATGTTTCATGTACTGGTTTAGCAATTTTTTATGCTCAAATGTCGCGCTGGACCTCCTTTTTCCTGGCGTTGTGGAGCAGCTCAACGTGGCATCGACTCAACAAGTCGCTGAAAGTCCCTGCAGAAAAACTGACATGTGCTGCCTAAATAGCCGTCGGTAATTGCGAAAGTGTTGCCGGTGTCGGATTTTGTGCGCGAACTGGCCTCTTGATTATGTCTCATAAATGTTCGATGGGATTCATGATAGGCGATCTGGGTGGCGGAATCAAATCATTCGCTCGAACTGTCCAGAATGTTCTTCAAGCCGATCGCGAGCAACTGTGACCCAGTGACATGGCACAATGTCAGCCATAAAAATTCCATCGTTCTTTGGGAACATCAAGTCCTTCAATGGCTGCAAATGGTCTCCAAGTAGACGAACCTAACCATTTCCAGTCACTGATCATTTCAGTTGGGCCAAAGGACCCACTACACTCCATGTAAACAAGGTCTACCATTATGGAGCCACCAGCAGCTTGCACGGTGCTTTGATCACATCTTGGGTCCATGGCATCGTGGGGTCTGCGCTACACTCTAACCCTATCATCAGCTCTTTCCATCTGAAGTGAGGACTCATGTGAACACTCCTCGGTTTTTCCAGTCACCTATGATCCATCAGATACGTTCGCGGGCCCAGGAGAGCGCTGCAGTCGACGTCGTCCTGTAGCAAAGGCACT
The DNA here is from genome assembly GCF_021461385.2 of Schistocerca piceifrons. NCBI lineage: Eukaryota > Metazoa > Arthropoda > Insecta > Orthoptera > Acrididae > Schistocerca > Schistocerca piceifrons. Next base: position 50,640,928 of record NC_060139.1, read on the forward strand.
TGCGTCTGTCGTCTGTTGCCATAGCCAATTAACGCGAAATTTAGGCGCACTGATCTAACAGATAAGTTCGTGATACATTCCATATTGATGTCTGCGGTATTTCTCGCAATGCTGGTTGTCTAATCGTACTGACAACTCTACGAAAATGCCGCTCCTTGCGGTCATTAAGTGAACGCCGTCCGCCACTGCGTTATCCATGGTGACAAGTAATGCCCGAAAATTGCTATTCTGACACTGCGGATCTCGGAATGTTAAAATCACTATTGATTTCCGAAATGCTATGTCTCCAACTACCATTCTGCGTTCAAAATCCGCTAACTGTCAACATGCGGCCATAATCAAGTGGGAAAACATTTTTACATGGATCACCTGAGTACAAATGACAGCTCCTCGAATGTCTACCATTTCTACCCCTTGTACGTGATACTACCGCTATCTTTATGTGTGAATATCGCTGTCCAATGAGGTTTGCCACCCGAATGAGGTTTGCCACCTTAGTTTAACATCATGAAAATATTTCAACGACATTTCAGTTACTCCAACAGATAGAGCTATTTTAAGAGGAAAAATATCGCTAGGATATTGTTGAAATCTACACTACTCTCGAGGGATATGTGACTGTGTGAGTACAGCATATCACGAGTTGTATGCAGAAACATACACTGAAGTGCCAAAGAAACTGCTACAGGCATGCGTATTCAAATGCAGAGATATGTAAACAGGCAAAATACGACGCTGCAGTAGGCAATGCCTATATAAGACAGCAAGCGTCTGGCGCAGTTTTTAGATCAGTTACTGCTGCTACACTGGCATCTTATCAAGATTTACGTGAGTATGAAGTTGGTGTTACAGGCGGCACACGAGCTATGGGACACAACATCTCCGAGGTGGCGATGAAGTGCGGATATTCTTGTACGACCATTTCGCGAGTGTACCTTGAATATTTAGGAATCTGGTAAAACATCAAATCTCCACAGTCGCTACTGCCGGAAAAAGAGTCTGCAAGAATGGGACCAACGATGACGGAACATAATCGTTCAGTGTGACAGAATTTCAACCCTTCCACAAATTGCTGCATATTTCAATGCTGGGCCATAAACAACTGTCAGCGTGCGAACCGTCCAACGAAACATCATCGATATGGGCTTTCGTAACCGAAGGTCAACTCGTTTGTCCTTAATGACTGCAAGACAAAAAGCTTTACGCCTAATCTGCGCCCGTAAACACCGACTTTGGCTGTTGATTTCTGGAACCATTTGTCTGGTCTTACAAATCTCGTTTCAAGTTGCATAGAGCGAATGGAGACAACTTCATGTATCCATGTACCCTACATGTCACCAGGGGACTGTTCAAGCTGGTGAAGGCTCTGTAACGGTGTGCGGCGTGTGCAGTTGGAGTGATATGGGTCCCTGATACGTCTGGATACGACTCTGACAGGCGACGCGTACGTAAGCATCCTGTCTGATCACGTGCATCCATTCTTGTTCATTGTGCATTCCGATGGCCTTGGGCAATTCCAGCAGGACAATGCGACTCCCCACATGTCCATAATTTCTACAGAGTGGCTCCAGGAGCACTCTTCTGAGTTTAAACACTTCCGCTCTAGACATGAACATTATTGAGCGTATCTGGAGTGCCTTGTAACGTTCTGTTCAGAACAGATCTCCACTGCCTCGTACTCTTACGGATTTATGTCGAGTCCATGCCACGTCGTGTCATGACACTTGTGCGTCCTCGCGGGGGCCGTACACGGTATTAGGCAGATGTACCAGTTTCTTTGGCTCTTCAGTATAGTACGGGCTAAGAAGGCCACCATTTTTCCCGACCTGCGCAGTATCTGCTCCTGGTGGCCAGCGGGTCGTCTTCGCCGTCGTCGCGAGTGCACGTGCTGGCATCGCTCTGGCGAATGTCGAGGCTCGCTGAGGAGGGGATCAGCACGGGCAGCAGCGCTTCGGGCCGCTGTATCAGCCAGAAGGCAGTGCTGCGGTGGAACAGCTCGTGGTCCATCCGAGATACCAGTGACAGCAGGTTTGGGTACTGACACACCACCTAAAGCCAAATCAAAGAATTCCAATAATTAATTGTGTTCTTTATGGAAGTACGCACATATACTTAGAAGCGAGGACTGGTGAGTTGATTGAAGAGAACTTCAGGTCTGTAAGTCAGATCACAAAATCCTTGTAAGAGCATGAGGCAAAGGCCTCAACAGAGCACTTCCCAATCTATGTTCTAATAATTCGCTAATCCCGTTCTTCTCTTACAGTTGTGTGTATTCAGGCTGCAACATGTACGCCGGCCAGTGTGGCCGTGCGGTTCTAGGCGGTTCAGTCTGGAACCGCGTGACCGCTGCGGTCGCAGGTTCGAATCCTGCCTCGGGCATGGATGTGTGCGATGTTCTTAGGTTAGTTAGGTTTAAGTAGTTCTAAGTTCTAGGGGACTGATGACCTCATGTGTTAAGTCCCATAGTGCTCAGAGCCATTTGAACCTTTTTTTTTTTTTGCAACATGTACTACTGCATCAAGCTATTGCATGACTCCAATAACTTTTGGAACCTCAATAGTCGCTGTCCATGCACCATACTTCTTCCTACCGTAATCCACACCGTTACTGATTATGTTACATTTATGGTCAAACGTCACTTACTTATTTTAAAGATGTGGCAGGGAAATATTAAATGTACCATCTTTCTTGTGCGTAGCCTGTGTTGCCATTAGCAAAAAATGATTCCACCACACTGATTAGGAGAGCTAATCCTCATTAATGTGAAATTATTAAATAATGTTGTATCCTACGTATGAACCGAATGCACTAGCCAAAAACATTTACTGTTCACATAACCCAACTATAGGGTATCAGAAATATGTAAGCATAAAAATGGGAGTAGGACGGACGGAAGATTTACATTTGATGCCCCCAGTTCATTGTAAATAGGAAAGGCGAGAATGCCAAATCAAATGGTTCAAATGGCTCTGAGCACTATGGGACTTAACAACTGAGGTCATCAGTCCCCTAGAACTTAGAACTACTTAAACCTAACTAACCTAAAGACATCACACACATCCATGCCCGAGGCAGGATTCGAACCTGCGACCGTAGCAGTCGCGCGGCTCCGGACTGAAGCGTCTAGAACCGCTAGGCCACCGCGGCCAGCTACTGCCACATCAGTCACAAAAAAAGTACATTAAAACTGCAACAACAGAATAATCGTAATATACTACACGAATTTTTGCAACAGCTAGTGAGCTTCCCAATTATGACAACTTAGTTATACTTAGCACAATCTCTAGAACCACAACAGTTTGAAGCAACCAGATGCTTTTACCGTTTTGACACTCAAAACATATATCAGTAAACGTATGGTTCTCCGCTAGATGTTCTGCTAAGTAGTACAAAAGAACACGACGTATCTTTGAAACTACATTTGGGTGCTGAAATTATTTATGCTTACATTTGCAACTTCAATTTCGACAAAGGGTGCAATAAATGGTGTGTTTAAAAAAGTTTTATGTGAATGCGAATCCAAAGTACTATAAATCACTAAATGAAATACAGTTCCCACCTTCGTCTACCTTTCTTAAATTTGCTGGAAATATATTGTAGAGACTCACCACACAGACAGATCACTTTGTAAGCACATACACTTAAAACCACGATTCATTCTGTCATAGTTGTGACAGTTAGATGTCGGAGATCGCGGAAACTTGTGTACGCACCCGAGTGCCACTGCCACACGTTTGACATGTCAGCAGTAGTATGCTCACCTCCAAGCATCCACATGCCGACTGTACCGGACTCTAAGAGGTTGGAGAGACCGTCACCGTGATCGCCCAGCAGTCAATCGATCAAATTACATGGACGGAATAATCGTCCAGCGCACACACTCGCCAATTGAATATTCTTAAGTTTCCACGTAAAAATCGGTAGTGCAACACACGACCGCGAATGCTGCCCAACGCATAATGAGTATCAGTATCCTATTCACCAGCCCTGAGAGCGACACAGTTAGGTCAATTACACCCTCGTACCCCACCTGACAAGTTCGGGCGGCTCAGCAGCCGCTCGCGTCTTATGCCGGAAATGTACATACGTTTTGGTCACCAGGTAACTCCGACATTCGCCCGGGGAGCAAACAGAGTCGTCCTAGTAAACCATCCACATATTTATTAGTGTAATTACAATTAAACATTACGATCGCAGCACCAATCTGGTGACATTCGAATATGAGTGAAGTATGGGAAATACCTCCTCATGACGACCTGTAGTTCTGGAATTAACAATCTCAGACGTAAATCTATATCCTCCTTAAGACTGAACATAATTTTCCTTGTAATATATTTCATACCCCTACAGATGTACATGCGCTCAAATCGCAACTTTCCGCATAAAAATCGGTGAATCTACACATCCCTTACAGCAGGTTCAAATGGCTCTGAGCACTATGGGACATAACATCTGAGGTCATCAGTCCCCTAGAACGTAGAATTACTTAAACCTAACTAACCTACGAACATCACACACATCCATGCCCCAGGCAGGATTTGAACTTGAGACCGTAGCGGTCGCGTGGTTCCAGACTGAAGCGCCTTAAAACAGGACATAGTTCCAACCATGTCATTGTCTTTGTACATGTCGGAACACTGATCACAGTGACTTTAAAGTCCAGCATATACACATTTCAGATAAGCATTGCAATTACTGTTTATTTGTGTACAGCGTTCGAAAACATCGTGGTACTCTACGCCCACGCCACGTAGGTGTCTTGATACGCCTCAGTTCTACCAAACATTTTGACTTTTAGGTCTTCCAGTCAATCAGATTCCAAAACAGACTGCAGGTATTTTCAATCATCACTTCGGGAAGGTGCTGCATCTCCGCCAACATCACCTCAAACTAGAGTTGCGAAGCACAATCGTCTGGCGCTATGTGATAACCAACAGCGCTCCCGCCGACGAAAGGGTTGGAAAAACATCACCGATATGAGTTAGTGTACTGCAATAAACACCGCAGTCAACAGTGCGACAAAGAAAATGTGAGGATCTGCTTAGCGGAGCCGATGAGGGGATGTTGGTTCAAATGGCTCTGAGCACTATGGGACTTAACATCTATGGTCATCAGTCCCCTAGAACTTAGAACTACCTAAAGCTAAATAACCTAAGGACATCACACAACACCCAGTCATCACGTGAGAGGATGTTCTTCGTATCTATGTTGTTACAGCCATGTTGCCTGCCCTGTTTCACACTATAGCAGAACCAGCTGAACACATCCATTGGCATATTGTGGTAGTGTTTACGACATGAATCTGTCGGATACACTCGATAATATGTTGAAATCGCAAATCGCTAGGTCAAATCTCTCCATCTCTAACGGCTGGACATAGGCAATTTTTCACTTGCCACACGCGTCTATGATATCCGTAACATTAACCACAGTAACCTTACGATCCACTAGCATAAGTTAGTTTAAGTTACATTAAGTAGTGCTTAAGCTTAGCGATCGATGACCTCAGCAGTTTGGTCCCATAAGACCATCCCACAATTATTTTCCAGATGCATGCCGTTTCGCAGGGCCCACCATAGCTTCCAGTAGCAAAACCATCCAGGCACATCATAGTTTCACATTTCTGTAGAGGTGTAAAGAGCGTAATTACAATTAAAAACCCCTCGCATCGCTTGTTTATGTTGCATACTACGTCCTTGCACGGCATATGGCAGAGCAAGAACAACTTTCACACTTAATGGAAAAAGAGAAACTTAGAAGGGTCCAGCTAACTTCTACGGAAACATCAGCTCAGCCCCCAGATATCGTATCCCTACGAGATATCTCGATGTAGAAGTTTCCACGAAATGATTTAACATATAGGTCTTTCAACCAATCAGAATCGAGAACTGATTAAGTATCTTGCGCCTGGTATGGCGTAAATAAATGGATCGGACTCCATATTTCACCAGACAGCTGCACCATCACTGAGTGATATGATAAATAATGGATATTAATATATTCCCATCCACACTGTGTCCATGAAGTACTGCTGGAGTGATCCACGGTGCGGTGGCTACTAATACATATATCCACATTTTTGTCGTATGTTTCCTCAGTTTTACGTATTTTCCATCAATTTCACGCGTTTACCAGGTTTTTCTGTAGTTTCAACGCTTTTTACCCTATTACTCGAGTTGAAAATCATTGCCCTAGACGATCTGTCGCGTCAACAAAACATCTCGTCGCGTCGATCACGTGATGTTATCAGTCAGCGACATAGCAGCGTGGTTATCAGTTTCTGTACCATTTGAAACTGACCAGTAATAGGAGAGTACTTCCACTACATTCAACATCTCGTGAAGGAAGGGAACGAGCTCAGTTAAAGGTAACCAACACAATTCGATATTTTGCTTTCAGAAAGAGTGTACACGTATTCCGAATTTGCACAACCGACTGACGCTAGCAGTATAGACTCGTAGTCTCACTCCAATACTGTAACTGCCGTTCTGTGAAGACCGTTCCGTTCCAATCTTACTAACATCACCCATCCAATTAGAAAAGTCTCTCTAGGTGCATGCATGCTGATGAGATTAGGACCCCTGATTAGTGTGTAGTAGCTATGAGCCCGATACATTTGAGAACGTTGAGGTGACAGTCAAGAAGAAGAACAAGATAAATATGGAGCATCACACGGAAGGAGTTTGAAACATGTACTTGTACTATCAGTTCTGTAGTGTTGTTGCAGTGTTTAGTTTCCACACCTAGAATGAAATGGAAAGAGAGATGTGGTCGTATACCATTAACACGCACTCTGAAGGCTACACATTTCTGCACTTAAACATGCTATAATGTTAAAGTAGTGTGGTTTCCGAAACGCTAGTCGCGTGGAATGCACCGCTGTATTACTCCAATGCAGGAGACATGTTTACAACACCTGACATACATTCATTCACCCTGCCAGTTTTCTGTCAAACACACTATGGTGAGAACCTGTAAGATGTTAAAACGACTACATCCTACACTAAAGGAGAATAGAGAAAAACATAGATTCTGCACTATTTAGCTTTGTGGAGCACTATCCCGGCCGTAGCTTGTGGTGGATCCACCTCGGAACCCTATCCCAGTCCTAATGTGTGGTGAACTCACCTACGAGCTCCGCCGCAGTCCTATCCCGGACGTACACTGTGCCATAGGGTTACCCCCACATGAAAACCAAACACACACATAAAATTAGCGCAGTTGCGCTAGGTGTTTATAACTGCTCTAAATTTTCAAGCAATTACGAAAATTGACAGAAAATACGTACAAACTGAGGAAAAATGCGCCAAAATGCGGGGAAATTGCTAGTGGTTCAAATAGCTCTGAGCACTATGGGACTTAACTTCTAAGGTCATCACTCCCCTAGATCTTAGACCTACTTAAACCTAACTAACCTTAGGACATCACACACATCCATGCCCGAGGCAGGATTCGAACCTGCGACTGTAGCGGTCACGCGCTTCCAGACTGAAGCGCCTAGAAGCGCTCGGCCACTACGGCTGGCTATTTCTAGTGAATGAGGGAGTACATACAGGTTTGCTTCGTGCATAAAAATTCTTGCACATGGGAACGAGTGTGTAGCAAGAAGAGGGATACGAGAAATAGTCTAAATGGAAGTGCTGGAGACGATGGACGCAGTAATTTTTCGTCGACCGCGATAAGACGGCAGGAAGAGATTGTTTAACGTGGATGACCACCAAGGGTGGAGTAAAAAATTTATATGTGTCGGATCAGAAACCCAGGTGCGACGCCAAAGTTAACGGCAGCTACCTTATAGATTTTTATAACGTTTCTGGACATTTGACTACGGTAAAATTTACGTCCTCCTTAGCAAAAAAGCACTGTATACCAGCTTGGGGACTTACAGCTACCAAGGTATCGCATGTTTAACCCTGTGCAAGACTGTTCCATCGTTGTAAGCTCTAACATACAGAATCTACAATGTGTATCTCTGTAGTCTCCACCAATCACAACCACGCAGTGTCAGCTGCCAAATAATTTATAAAATAGCTGCTGCATGCTTTTTAATAACGTTCCGCTGTATGTCTACTGAGGTAATAGGAATACATGAAAGATGACTGCTACCGTGCATGCTTTCACAGAAAAGAGAACCATCTGCTTCTAAACTGTCATGAATTTCTGTTAAAGGATGATAGAAAGTAGGTGGAGAAATCGGTTGTGACGAGATAAGACTTAATGGTTGACAGGTCATTTATCGCACATTTAACCAATTTTACCATTGTTGACTCGGACTGTATCAGTTGTGTGGTATAACCTGCGTTCGACACGCATACAGTTGCATGTTCTGTGTGTGACAGTGTCCTACCTACGTGCAATCGTTAACAGAATACCTCCTGATACCACAGTCATCAGAGTGCTTCCAAAGCATATTTAAGGACTCATGTGCACCAAACCGCTGGCAAACCTATTTCCGCACCCTCTGCCAAACAAATGAAGGTGTATGCGAAGAATTCCACTTCCCCGCCACACCGTGGACATAAATTGAGTCTTCAGTTTCATAACTACAGTGATTGTAAGTCAGTGACAGGGATTTGTGTGGTACTGCAACTCCTGTGTGTACATTTGCTTGACAGATGTGTGTGGAAGAGACTGTGCTCTGCCCACGGAGTTTAGCGCAGCATGACATGTAATTCCACACGTTCGCCACCGCTGCTATGCATGTCTGTTTCCTCATAAGATGTCGTCTCGTGCATTTCGGTTGCTGTCAATCATTTTATACCATTGATGCAAGGATAGCGTAGTCTCCGATCAGTAATTGGACGTGAACAATGGCTACTATATACGTCCAGAAAGCTGCGTAATACATAATCACAAAGAATCAATGTTTTTCTTTTTTCCTTTGGGTAGAGCGTGGTCGTCTTAAAATCTTATAGTTTCTCACCATACTGAGTATGATGAAAACTTGCAGCGTGAATGTATGTCAGGTGTTGGAAATATATTTCTTGCGCTGGTGTATTAACAGTGTTGCATTCCGCGCGACTAATGTGTCGGAAACCATATTGCTTTAACATTATAGCATGATTAAGTGCAGAACAGTGTAGCTTTAGGAGTGCGTGTTTACGCTCTACAATCCTTTATGTCTTCCTAGTACATTCTTGCGATCGAATCCAAACGATACAACGACAGTACAGAATTGATAGCATAAGTGAATTACGTAAAATGTTTCAAATTCCTTCCGTCTGAAACTCCATTAAACCATATGTTTCTTCCTTCTTCTTAACCGTCACCACATCACCCTCAAATGTATCAGGCTCATAACTATTACACACCAGTGAGGAGTGCTAACCTCTTCAGCACGCTTGTAGCTACGAGACATCTTAGGTAATTGGATGTGTGACGTGAGTAAGATTGATATGGAACAGTCTGAAGAACGGCAAGTACAGTACAGCAATGAGAATACCGTTTTAAATCGCTAGCGTCAGTCGACTGCAGAAGTTTGGAACACGTGGTATACTCGTTCTGAAATCAAAATATCGAAGTATATTGATTCCTTGGAACTCATCTCGTTCTGTTGCTTTACGAGATGTCGAATGTAGCGTTTATAGTACCCTCCTACTTCTTGTCAGTTCGAAATTAAATCGGCGATAGTGCTACAGCGAGAGCTGGTTACAAAGGGAGGAAGGGATACGAAATGCGTAGAGAGACACTATTTGGTGTTTTGCTCGTTAGTCGACAGGTTCAACAAAAGGGCAGCTCATTTCCAAATAGAGAACAGAGTGCTGCTCTGGATATGATTCATTTGTTGGGGTGGTAAACATGAAAGAAAAGGTATTAGTGTTATATTTCAACCTCCTGAGTTTTTCCTACGAATGCTAGAATATTTTCTGGCTCCCATGTACACAGTGGGATATAGTCCATCGTAATAAAATCTTTCCGAATTTCTACGTCTACGTGGATACGATTTGTCAATTTTCGCACCATACAGGTAGCTTATTTAAATAGTTTCGCAGTGGGTTTTCATCTTCTAATCACTTTACAAGACAATAAACGATAGCATCATCTGCAAACAACACAAGATGTCTTCTCCGATTGTCTCCCGAATGGTTTACATAGATAAAGAACAACAGAAGGCCTGTAATAGTACCTTGGGGAACGCGCAGAAATCATTTCTGTTTTAGTCGATGACATTCTATCAGTTACTACGAACTGTGCTATCTGTGACAAAGAATCACGAATAGAGTGGGATAACTGAGAGGCTATTCCATAATCACGCAATTTGAATACAAGGCGCTTCTGAGGTATAGTGTCAAAAGCCGTCTGGAAATGCATAAATACGGAATCAATTTATAAAGTGTTTTGGCTAAGGAACCTATAATTTTTGTACCTCCTCTCTACTGTTCGCAACTTCCCACAGTACGAAACAGTATTAGTTTCATGCGATTTGTAGGTACTGTAACAGGGCCACAATATGTCCACATGTATGTAGGACTTGCGCAGTATTGGAGGTGGTGGTTTAGCAATGATACAAAAATGGAGAACCATGCTGCAATATCATTGGCTGATAACATCACAAGACTCACGTGATGTGATGTTTTGTTGAAGTGAGAAGTCGTCGAGAGCAGAGGTTTTGAACTCGAGTATTCGTGTAAAATGCTTTGAAATTAGGGAAAAGCCTGGTAAAAGAGCAACATTGATGGAAAATACGTAAAACTGAGGAAAAATACGACAAAACGTGGTTGAATGAGGGTAGTTACATGCTCATTTGGGTATATGAACAGCATTCCATTCCAATCTCCTCACTGTTGTGGTGACTCTGAGTAACCTAAGTTCACAAAGGACTTCAAACAGCACGATGCGGGTCATTACTGGACTCCAACATACGCCCCATCCATTGAACCATAGATGAGTCCAACAATTTCGCGAGGACAGAGTGTGAATGGGAATACACAAATAGCCACTATCTATTATAGCAATGTATGATGACACAGCACTCATGGCAAAATCTGATGACTATCCATTGATTTAGCAAATACCAAGAGGAAAATACCTACACTCTGTTGTCGATTCCGATTGGTTGGAAGACTTACATGTTAAATCATTTCGTGGCAACGGCGAAATGCAGACATGTCGTGGAGATGAGTCGTCTAGGGCTCTAGCTGGACGTTTCTAACTTACTCTTTCTACATTAGGTCTGTCAGTTCCTGCTGCTCTGCCATATGCCGTGCAAGAAAGTACGTAATAACAATAATAGACGGGATGGCTTTTTAATTGTAATTACGCCCTTTATACATCTATAAAAATGTGAAAAGGCATGCAAATGGTATGACGGTGGAAGTATCATAATATTTCTGACGATCAACATCTATAACTGAAAACCATGCTACTTGTTGGGAACGTAAAGTTACTTTGGTTAATGTTCCGACATATCACCAGACGTGTGTGGCAATCGATCAGACAACCATTCCTGTAAACTGATGTTCCCAGAAGCACAACCGTCATGAGGAGTTATTTCCAATACTTGACTAACATTCGAATGTCACCAAATGGGTGCTGCGATCGTAATATTTAATTGTAGTTACACTAATAAATATGTGACTGCATCCTAGGACGACTCTGCTTTTTGTCTGAGCATCTGGTGGAGGTACCGCGTGACCAGAAAGAACTTCACGGCAAGTGAATAACGAACAAATACTCAGTATGTGTTTGATATCCTTCGCAATTTCTCTGATCATTTTATGCAAATGTTCAAAGCTGTCATCTTATCAGTTTTCAAAATTTCTTTACTGTGTTTGGAAACAGTGTAACGAAATCTTTGGCAAAATGAATCACCTGTACATAATCCACTGATGTGGAGAACAATTTCATGTAGAAACGTAATTAATCTATATTTTAAAACTTGGGAACTGCAAGAATCGTAAATAATTTTTCCCAACGATACATTTCTACAATGTAAACACGTAGCAGAATGCCACTACTTGGGTGATGTAACGTATGCTCACAGGTAACATCCACTAGTTGGTAGTTACTGGATAGCAGTAACATCTGGCCCACTGAGGTACCACCAGTTTCATTTTGAGATTACTGCAAATGTCTTCTGTCATTTTGCCTTCAGATTGATATACTAGGATACATGGGAGTCGAAATATGTATTCCAGTATATAAAACATTATCGGTTGTCTTGCCGCGTCAGTTCGGGATAAAATCTCAAGCTTTCGACGTTAACCTCTATCGTCATCGTCAGAAGCAACTGACGTCGAAAGCGAAATACTTCGTTCTCATATGCATTCCTGGTTTACAAATATTTTGAAAAACGGGCTGCGCCATCTCGGTATCATTGTGTAAAAGATTCACTGTCATGAAGTTATTATTGAAGGAGTAAAAAAAGGCCTCTATAGATTTCCAAATTAAAAAAAAAACAAATTAAAATATATTTTGTAGTATGAGAGAAATTGGATGCTATGTTAGTGGAGATTACCTGAAAGTCTCATAAACGAATGGGTTCACAACATGTCGTTCTGGCGCAGATTCACTAAACGTAGGTTTTCGTTGTGTTATTTTATGCAAACGAGCAATATTGTCGTAATCTAGACATTCTGATGTGGGAAAACTTTACATGTGGGAAAATGTTACTTGATGATATCTGACTATTGCTTTGAAAGAAAAGCAGTTATAAGTTCAATTTCTTTTACAATTTGAACCAAATATTGGACCATGTTGCGGTGAAGCTTGTATATTATGACTCATATTGGTGGGCACTGGTCCACAAGCATGTTACAAACAGATTTTACATTGCGTAACACCTTTTTTGTGATTAACTATGTCGATTAAGGCTACGGTCCAAATATTAAGCTTACACTTTGAATACAGTAGTAACATTATCAATAATACATTTAGGTCATTTTCGTTTTATGATTCCTGTGCTTGTTTGAATTGGTTAATTTCCGGTATGTTTCATGAGGTGATAAAGGAGCGTTGCAATCTCGGAATCTACATTGTTTTGAAATGGGATAATAGGCTCGTATGACGTGGTTGTCACAAATTGCTATGTGATGTTGTTTCGTTTTCTGTCACTATTTCATGGTTATTTTATTGAGTGGATTGGACATGTGTGGCTGGGAGGAAAGCCTTACGTTCTCTTCTCAAGTAAAGTGCACCTCCGGTGTGGTTTCAGTTCTTCTTTGTTAACAGGCGGTAGCGAGTAAGCCTCGTTACCACGGGCAAGAATCAGCAGGGAGTTTAGCAGTTTCCGCGGAACTTGCACCAGGTACCCACTCAGTAGTTTCATTGGCGGAGCATACATCAGAACTCCCTCAGAGCAGAGGACCCTGTATCACAACTGCCACCACCAGAAAATAGCTGAGCGTGGCAGTTATGCCTTTTCTGTACATACAGCAAAGACAGAGTGCCGTGATGCTGTTTCACAAGAGGGCGGGATTCGGTTGCTTTCACTCTCAAAATTTCGGTTAATCCAGTCGAATGACTGTGCATTGCGCAAAAGGGGCTGAACAATCAAGGAGACACTGCTCTAGATGAGTACCAACATTATGCTTGTAAATCTTCATTTGTACGCCAAGAGTGGAAGTTTCTGCTGTTTTTCCCTGTTTTTTTCTTTTTTTAATTGGTAAAATGCACTTATTTTGTTCATCACTTTAGCAGCACCACTGAGTCATCATCTTCATAACGAGTTTTCTTTAAGTGACAAGATGAGGGTCTTGAACCAAGATTCCGGGTAATTCTTCTCGTAGCTGCCACCTAGAGACGTTCGGCGCACTCTAGCTGACTTTTCTGGAAATGTGAGTGTTGCAATTGTTCTCTGAAGCTTCAGACAACAGCGACTTACTTTCAGGTATCTGTGTGGTTATTTTTTGCATGTCTGAGTACTTACTAGATATAGTCTTTCCTCATAATAGCTGTATAGTGTGAAGTACCGCCGCTTGTATCGACCCTCGTATCGTACAAGTTTCTATTTGTTTCGGTTAGAATCTCTCAGTGTCGATTAGACCACCAGTGACACAGCACCGTGCGTTCCTGCTGCAGATAGGGCGAGTACATCGTTGTGGATTATTTCTGCGATTTCAAACAGAGGCGACATATTTTCAGTTATCTGTTTGGTTATTAGTTTTGTAGTTTTGGCTTTTTAAGTTATTGTGTGTTTTTGTGCTTACTAGAACAGTCCACTGTTTTAATTCCTGTTTGAGGTAAAGGTTTGCCGTCTTTGGTAAGGATAGTTACTGACATTGTTGGGTTTAGATGCGAGCTGATTGGTAAACCTTCGCGCACAACTCTAGGTGTTGATAACATTGGTCACACAGCTTGAGGCTGCCGCCAGTGGGCTTCACTGTGGTGGCCCTGACAAAGTGATCAGAGGCAGGTCTAGCAGTTCCCAAGTGTTCTCCGATCGGTCTACTACTGAGACCGCTCCATCTACTGCTGTAGCCGCTCCATTTACTGCCTACACTGTCGTTGACCCCTCATTATGGTCGAGTGGCAGGTCTTTCCAACATGTGGTAGGCAGCGAAAGACTTTCTGGTAGGCCGATTGGAGGGCCTTCCCTGTTTGTCTGCCTAACAGGTTTTTCGAGTGCCATTGTGGCTGCTAAAGTCCCTGGGCCAGATGTAGTCGCTGGCCCTGTTCCAGAGGGACCCTCTCGGCCCACAAGGTTTGGGAATTCACAGGGGGTGGAATTACTGGTAATTGGAACCTCAGGGATATGGCTGACAAGGAGGGGAAGGACTCCAGCAGGACTCTGAGTGCAAACCGGGTGGAATTATTCCAGATGTGGAAAGACTGCTTCGGGATGCCATGAACAGCACAGGGTGTAGGCAGCTGCAGGTGGTGGATCGCATCTTTACTAATGATTAATGTTATTTTAGACAGTAAAAGAGTCTCGCTGGTTTGGGTGGTTAGCTGAAATGGTCAAGATTGCATGTTTTGCTTGCGAGATGAGAATGGAGGTCAGCATCAGTAGCGTCGTCGACAGAACCGCTGTTGTCCTTTGGTTCAGAGCCGAGTTGAGGGTCTGAATCAAAGGCTTGGACGGTTCTGCGACCATGTAGGCTACAGATTCCCCGGCTAGCGTCATAGGTTGGCGGGTTTCCAGATCCTGCATAATAGGTCAGTGGTCCACTACACACAGGAAACAACTACACGGGTGTGGCAGCTGAGTGGATGGGACTGGGCGGTCTTCTTAGGTTAGAGGGTACCAGAAGACTACACAACTGGCCATTAAAAATGCTACACAAAGAAGAAATGCAGATGATAAACGGGTATTCATTGGACAAATATATTATACTAGAACTGACATGTGATTACATTTTCACGCAAATTGATTTGGGTTCATAGATCCTGAGAAATGAGAACCCAGAACAACCACCCCTGGCCGTAATAACGGCCTTGATACGCCTGGGCATTGAGTCAAACAGAGCTTGGATGGCGTGTACAGGTACAGCTGTTCATGGAGCTTCAACACGATACCACAGTTCATCAAGAGTAGTGACTGGCGTATTGTGACGAGCCAGTTGCTCGGCCACCATTGATCAGACGTTTTCAATTGGTGAGAGATCTGGAAAATGTAGTGGCCAGGGCAGCAGTCAAACGTTTTCTGTATCCAGAAAGGCCCGTACAGGACCAGCAACATGCGGTCGTGCGTTATCATACTGAAATGTAGGGTTTCGCAGGGATCGAATGAAGGGTAGAGCCACGGGTCTTAAGACATTGTAAGGTGTCAGGCAAATCCAACACCTTCCATGAAAACCATGACATGATAAGCAAATCCAGTAGTATGTCACATAGCTCCGAATAAATCGTGACATTAAATTAACCAAAGTAATATGAGTAACGAGTGAGCAAATGGAATTCCACAGACTAACACAAGAATGCCTAAATGCATGTCATACCTTCCCACCGTGAGACAGACGCAGTTCCGAGGGGAGAAACGAGAACAGAAGCCGAGAGCAGAACCGTGTTAAGCTAGAAGGCGATAAGGGACGGACACCCACGTTGCCAGCTAACCGCTAGGACCACCCCCCAGCCCATGTTAAAAGCTAGAGCCCTCCAGAAGAACAGTATAGATCTTACGATAACACTAAAAGGACCACACCAGCTGCACGTTTTAGTGTGAGACTTTTTCGCGTCTCTGTTACGTTGCAAACTTTAAAAACATTGCCCCGCCACGAAAAGTATAACGTTTCTCATTGGATAGACAGAATTTTTGTAGGCGGAGCTTAAGGTTAACATTGAGACCCTGATTGGTCAGATGAAAACACAGCCAGATAGTTTTTTTAAACCAACTTCGGTAAACTGTAGTAAGGAGAAGTTAGGAGAGAGTTGCTTCCGAGATGGCGAGGTGAACGGAGCTGTGCTGTCCGGCGAACCCTGACGAACACCGACAAGGTAATGAACGCACGCGATGCCGCATAACACCGCATAAAGCTTCACTCAGAACTGCAGAAGTCTCATCTGTTACACCCCTTTTTTGCGTAATACTAGTGTCGATTGTCAATTAAAGCTCATGGTGTTCACATTTCCCACTTGAAATAAAAATCTGAAACGCGATGATTTTTCTCTTACATAGTTATTGAGAAGCCACATCAGCCACTGTAATTTACGACAAGTTAGATAAGTAATTAAAGATAACTGAGGGTCTCTGTAGACCATTTTGATAGATTTCTCTTTTGTGAAACTTAATTTAAACCTAGATTATAGATGTGATATGGCATAGGTCATCTTTCGATCCATTGTAGAACTTGGAAACCCATTCAGGGAATATTCGTTCACATTTTTGTTGAACGCAGTTGGTTTTTACCATCCTGTATTAAAACATTTCCTTTTATCAATAGTGCAATTCATAAACAATGTTTTTGTGAGTAGAATAAAATTTCCAATGGTAAACTTAACTGCTTTTTCCACGTTATTTTACCAGCTAACTAAAAATAGGAAAGCCTTGAACCCCTTCCACTAAATTTAGTTAGTATTAAGATTCTTTTACTGGGAGTGGAGTGTAGCTGACGCTGAAATCATTAAGTATTTGGTTATATCATCGATAGTCTCACTGAACTCTACATGTCATGTGTTGTTTGACGTCTCCTTACCAGCAACAGGTCCCATGTTCAAACTAGTCAATTCGCTAAAAGAAAAAAAACGCTCAGAGCGTCGTTCCGCGAAAGTGGTAGGGAGACACTATATAGAACAAACAGACACCACACAGAATGTTAGAAAATGGCGACCCTGTATTAAAACATTTCCTTTTATCAATAGTGCAATTTATAAACAATGTTTTTGTGAGTAGAATAAAATTTCCAATGGTAAACGTAACTGCTTTCTCGACGTTATTTTACCAGCTAACTAAAGATAGGAAAGCCTTGAACCCCTTCCACTAAATTTAGTTAGTATTGAGATTCTTTTACAGGGAGTGCAGTGGAGAAGACGCTGAAATCATTAGGTATTTGGTTATATCATCGCTAGTCTCACTGAACTCTTCTGAACTCTACATGTCATGTGTGGTCTGACGTCTCCTTACCAGCAACAGGTCCCAGGTTAAAACTAGTCACTTCCCTAAAAAACACGTTCAGAGCGTCGTTGCGCGAAAGTGGTAGGGAGACACGATATAGAACAAACAGGACCACGCAGAATGTTAGAACATCTGAAATATAACGTCCACTGTTCAAAGTGCCGTCAGTGCGAACAAGAGGGGACCCAGACGTGTAACCGATGGCACCCCATACCATCACGCCGAGTCATACGCCAGTATGGCTATGATGAATACACGCTTCCAATGTGCATTCATCGCGATGTCGCCAAATACGGGTGCGACAATCATGATGCTGTAAACAGAACCTGGATTTATCCGAAAAGAAATGACAATTTGCCATTCGTGCACCCAGGTTCGTCTTTGAGTACACAATCGCAGGCGCTCCTGTCTGTGATGCAGCGTCATGGGTAACTGCAGCCATGGTCTCCGAGCTGATAGTCCATGCTGCTGCAAACGTCGTCGAACTGTTTGTGCAGATGGTTGTTGTCTTGCAAACGTTCCCATCTGTTGACTCAGGGATCGAGACGTGGCTGCACGATTCGTTACAGCCATGCGGATAAGATGCCTGTCATCTCGACTGCTAGTGATACGAGGCCGCTGGGATCCAGCACGGCGTTTTGTATTACCCCCCTGAACCCACCGATTCCATATTCTGCTAACAGTCATTGGACCTCGACCAATGCGAGCAGCAATGTCGCGATACGATAAACCGCAATCGCGATAGGGTACAATCCGACCTTTATCAAAGTCGGAAACGTGATGGTACGCATTTCTCCTCCTTGCACGAGGCATCACAGGAACGTTTCACCAGGCAACGCCGGTCAACTGCTGTTTGTGTATGAGAAATCGGTTGGAAACTTTCCTCGTGGCAGCACGTTGTAGGTGTCGCCACAGGCGTCAACCTTGTGTGAATGGTCTGAGAAGCTAATCATTTGCATATCACAGCATCGTCTTCCTGTCGGTTAAATTTCGCGTCTGTAGCACGTCATCTTCGTGGTGTAGCAATTTTAATGACCAGTAGTGTACAAAAAGGGCGTCGGTCTGAAAGTTTGCAGGACAAACACACGAGGGCGGACCTATCAGCAATCGATAGTGTGGCTGTAACACGTGGTAGGTCTTTTGGAAAAGATCCAGAGCTGTAAGCGCTAACAGAAAGCGCTGAAGCTCATGTGGTTATAGGACCGGAAAGCTGGTTAATGCTGGAAATAAGTTCTGCCAAAACTCTTACAAAGGCCTGAAGGTGTTCAGAAATAACTGATTACATACAGTTGGTGATGGAGTGTTTCTTGGTGCAGACGTTTTTTACCCTGTAGAGAACTGAAACAGATAGTCCCTATGAGTTAGTATGGGTAGACAACTGGAAAAAGTAATAACTATTTCCTTTTACCAAACCTCCGACTAATGTGATACAGTTGCTGCACATCTCAAGAAAAACTTTAGTCTCATGTGAAATAAACTGCCCTCTCACACGATTACAGTTTGCAGGGACTTCGATCAACCCTCGATATTCAGGAGAACACCGAAAGTGTGAATGGTTGTGAAAACATATCTGACTTCTTAGCCAACAAATAATATTGAAGAAATAGGAAGCGTCATGAGACATACAGGGATTAGTGATCACAAGGTTGTTGTAGGAAGACTATAACACCCAGACCCACTGAAATAAGCGTTAAAAAATGGTTCAAATGGCTCTGAGCACTATGGGACTTAACATCTGTGGTCATCAGTCCCCTAGAACTTAGAACTAATTAAACCTAACTAACCTAAGGACATCACACACATCCATGCCCGAGGCAGGATTCGAACCTGCGACCGTAGCGGCCACGCGGTTCCAGACTGAAGCGCCTTTAACCGCACGGCCACACCGGCCGGCAAGCGTTAAAAGACATATATTTAAAAGAGAAGATAAATTTGCTTATCGTCTTTCTAAGAGGCAGCCCTAACTCCTTCAAATGGCTCTGAGCACTATGGGACTTTACATCTTAGGTCATCAGTCCCCTAGAACTACTTAAGCCTAACTAACCTTATGACATCACACACATCCATTCGAACCTGCGACCGTAGCGGTCGCCTGGTTCCAGACTGTAGCCGGCCCCTAACTCCTTCCAGTCTGACTATGTAAGTGTAGACTAGGTGTAGATTAAATTCAAAGAAATAGTTTCGACGGTAATTGAGAGATATATACAAAATAAATTAATAAGAGATGTTACTGATCCCCCGTAATACACAAAACAAGTCCGAAACCTGTTGCAGAAACAACGAAAAAATCGTGCCAAATTTAAAAGAACGCATAACCCCCAAGATTGCCGAACTTTTACAGAAACTCTAAATTTAGTGCGAACTTCAATGCAAGATGTTCTTAAATAGTTTCCACAATGAAACTCTGTCCATAAATATCGCAGAAAACCTAAAGGTACTCTGGTAGTATGTAAAGTACGCAAGAGGTTAAGACGCAATCAACACCTTCAGTGCGCGATAACAGTGGTGATGTCACTGATGACAGCTCCAGTAAAGCCGAGTTATTAAACAGTTTTCCAACATGCCTTCACCATAGAAGACGAAATAAATATTCCAGAATTCGAGTCAAGAACAGCTGCTAACATTAGTAACATAGAAGTATATATCCTCAACATAACGAAGCAGCTTAAATCACTTAATAAAGGCAGTGCCTCCAGTCTGGATTTTAAGACAGTCAGGTTCCCTTTATAGTATGCTGACACAGTAGATCCATACTGAACAATCGCATACAATTGCTCGCTTGTCGAAATATCCGTACCTAAACACTCGAAAGTAACACAACTCATACCAATACCCAAGAAAGGAAATAATGGCAATCCGCAGAATTACAGGCCCATATCATGAACGTCGATTTGCAGTACGAATTTGGAACGTATACCGTGTTTGAACATAAAGACTTGCCTCAAAGAGATCGAGTTATTGACAAGCAGCGAACACGGATTCAGAAAGTAACTCTTTATGCTCATAAAGTAACGAGTGCTATGGGCAGGGCAAGTAAAATTGATTCCATATTTTTAGATTTCCAGAATGCTTTTGACACCGTTCCTCACAAAAGCCTTCTAATGACGAATCGTTTCAATTCTGCGACTGGATTCGCGATTTCCTGTCAGGAAGATCACAGTTCGTAGTAGCTGACGTAATGTCATCGAGTAAAACAGAAGTAATACCTGGCGTTTCGAAAGAAAGTGTTATGGGAACTCTGTTGTTCCTGATCTACATAAACGGTTTAGGAGACGATCTGAGCAGCCCTCTTAGAGTTTGTTCAGATGCTACTCTTACTTACCGTCCTGTGAAGTTATCAGATGATCAAAACCAACTGTAACATGATTTAGGCGAAATAACTCTGTGGTGCGAAGAGGGCAACTGACTCTTACGTCATGATAAGTGTGAAGCCACCCAGATGAATATTAAAAAGAATCAGCTAAATTTCGGTTACACGATAAATCACGCAAATTTGAGACCTGTAAATTCAAAGAAATACTTAGCGATTATAATAACTAATAACTTAAACTGGAACGATGTCGTAGATTATGTTGTGGGGAGAGAAACCAAAGACTGCGCTTTATTGGCAGAACACTTAGCAAATGTTACAGGTCTACTAGACTGCTCTGCCCTCTATGTAGTATTGCTGTCCAGTATGAAATCCGCATTAGACAGCATTGATGGAGGGTATCGAAAAAGCCCAAAGAAGTGCAGCTCGTCTTGTACCATTGTGAAATAGGGGACAGAGTGCCACCGATACGATACCCGAATTTCGGTGTCAATCATTAAAACAAAAGGCTTTTTTCGTGGCAGTAAGATCTTTTCATGAAATTTCTAGCAGCGACTTTTCCTCAGAGTGTGAAGATATTATCTTAGCCGCCCACCTACATGGGAAGAAATGATCATCTTATAATAAGAGAAATCAGAGCTTACACGGAAAGATTTAAGTGTTCATTTTCCCCCCTCTGTTTGAGAGAGGAACTGTGGATAAATAGGTTGAAGGTGGTTTGATGAACCCTGTGCCAAGCACTTAATGGTGAATTGCACAGTAATCATGTAGATGTAGATGCAGTAGCGAGATCCATATTCAGAGCACCTCGCCGGTAATTTACTTTGCTACCCAACATCTGTTGCTAACTTGGTTATAATTTTAGCCTCCTTTTGTCTCATTAGCTATGAATTCGCGAGCTGCCGGGATGAGAAGATACTGTTGTGTTTTCTCCGTGCAGTCTTCCATGTAATTTGGTACCTCCCCCAATCTTAACGCCATTTTGTAATTTAATTTGAGCTTTTAGAGGACTTTGCTCTGTGTTAATATTACGTGAATTACCTCAATCATTGAGACAAAAGACATAGTTTTACTCTCAGCCTTTTAAGGGTTAGGCGACCTACAAATAATAAATATAAGGTGTTGGGTTCCAAAGGTGCTGATTTAACTGTCATAGTGTTTCTGTTCCACACAGGGGTCAAACTCACCGAACAGGTGCTTAAAAAGTTCGGAGAAAGGAACGAGGATTACACTCGCTCGACTTATATAAGATTTGTTTATTGGCCAGAGAGAGAGAGGTGGTTTCGATGTCCCCTTAGTCTGTAGCCAGGTTAATGACAGACACCATAACTTTAAAAGCTTTACTTCTTCTGCTCATCTATCTGCATTTTACAAAATGACAAATCTCATTCTTTCTAAATACTATACGTTAAGGGCTCTGAGCTATGATTTTTGCGGAATGCAAATGTTATCTAGATGCTTCAGTATGCTATTGAAGGCCTACTAATGTAAACATGCCGGGTGGCTATAAGTCAACTGACATTGTTACGACCACTGTAATGCAGACTATATACATTGCAAGATGCTGAAAGGCTACAGGTATGTTCATTAATCGCGGCGATCGCCAAGTATACCGAAAAAATACTAGTTCCACTTTCTGACACCAGGTGAAAATAAGCAGTCAGAATGTGGGGTGTGCAGGAAAAGGGGAGGAACGATGACACACATGACAATGGTGGTTGTAGCATGTTCATTAGGATACGGTCACAAGTTGCAACATGTGTTCAACATACTACCGATTCAGCAAGGTAATTTATCCAAAACACGACGTGGTCGACAGTTGCTCGCAGCATATCTGGTGTAGTCAGAGTGATATGTCCAAGGATGCACATCAGGAAGAGTCTGGATACATCCCTGAAAAACATGACCTTTCAGATATCCCCACAATCAGGTGGTTGTAGCATGTTCATTAGGATACGGTCACAAGTTGCAACATGTGTTCAACATGCTACCGATTCAACAAGGTAATTTATCCAAAACACGACGTGGTCGACAGTTGCTCGCAGCATATCTGGTGTAGTCAGAGCGATATGTCCAAGGATGCACATCAGGAAGAGTCTGGATACATCCCTGAAAAACATGACCTTTCAGATATCCCCACAATCAGAAGTTGGATAGATGTAGGTCGGAACATCTGGAAAGCGAATCATCTTGAAATTGTCAGGAGATAATTCGATCGTTACCGTAGGTTTCTCGAAGCAAATCATTCACCTGGAAACGGCCATGTGGTGTCGCCCCGTCCTGCGTAAAAACAGTGTTGTGGATACAGCTGTATTCTTGAAAACGTGGAATCACGTGTTACTCAAGGAGGTGCTTATAACGCGCAGATGTTACTGGACTCTTAACAGCCCTGCACAATGTCATCTCCTCGAAGAGAAACAGACTGAGAATGAAGGATCTTGTGAAACCACTCCACACAGTCACATAAACTGAGTGCAGAGGATGTTTCTGCACAAGAATGGCGGACTAGAACCGCATATACGACAGTTCTGTGCATTCACGGCACGGCCACACACCGTAAGGTGGCTCGCGGAGTATAGATGTAGAAATGCGCCTCACCCGTCCGAAGAATATTTCCCCAGCCACATGTCATCCATTTTCATGAGAGCTAAAAAGCGAAGGGTGAAGTCACGGCGTTATAGCCTATCTTGGGGCTTCGTTTGGTGTACATGAATCTTGTACGGATCCAGTGTAAAATGTTTTGAACTGTTGACCGGGGGAATGCAATTCCTCTGATACAGCTCGAGCAATGGCTTCAGAAAATGAGGCTGCACAGTCGCTCATAGCTACAGCAACTTCATCAACAACTGCCATGGGAATGGGCCACCCCCCTCTCCCAGCTGCACTACCTAGCTCACCTATTCCTTCAGATTTAACCATCGCATTCTTTAGCCCAGTGGTTCCCAACATGTGGTCCGCGGACCCCCAGCAGTCCGCGAGATAAGCCAGAGGGGTCCGCAAGATGCTATTAGAATAAATATATTAAAAATATTTTGTATGATAACAGACTTTTTGCTTTGGCCGCTCAGTATTTTTCCAATACTGAATATATCAATGTTTTTCTAAGTATAAAAATAGAAAATGTATAAAAAGACTCTTAATTTGGCTTTGTTAGGTACTTGACACTGTGATATGACAAGGTACCAAACATGCTCGATGAGGGGTCTTCGAGAAAATTTTTTTGGGAACCCCTGCTTTAGCCTATTTACTGGCATCTAGCCTATTTACTGGCATCTAGCCTGTTCACAGCCGTTTATGCTAGTGATGTTTCCGCAATTCAGTGTTGCTGATACTGCCGTTTTCATAAAAACAGCTTCACCAGTAGTGCGTGGCCCTTTTTCTCAACAGCCACTGCCTTTCATACAGAAACCTTTAACCTACGTAACCCTTTACAGTAGTTACTTCTCAAATGGAATTAAAACGCATCGCCAAGCAACAAAGAGCATACTAGCGTCCAAACGCAGACATTTCACATTCTGACTGCTTACAGCGCCACATTTTTACGTGGTGGTAGAAAGTGGAATTGTTACTTTTTCTGCATACTCGGTGAGCACACCGATTGATGAACATACCTGCGATGTTTCAGCGTCCTGTACTGCATAAAGTCCTCAGTGCATCGCTCGGAGCACCGTCAGTTTAATCAGAACCATGCGGTATATGAAGGGGTTTGGATTCAAAAGAACAAGAAAGTAAAAGGCGGGCTCAATAACCCGGTACATCTAGATGATGATGATGATGTTTGGTTTGTGGGGCGCTCAGCTGCACGGTTATCAGCACCCGTACAAATTCCCAACCTTCGCTCAGTCCAGTCTCGCCACTTTAACGAATGATGGTGAAATGATGAGGGCAACACAAACACCCAGTCATCTCGAGGCAGGTAAAAGAACCCTGTGTGGTGGAGGGCACTTTACGTGCCACTGTCATTACCCCCCTTCCCTGTTCCACTCGCGTATGGATCGTGATCTCCTCGGGAGGTATAAGTAGGCGGAAGCAATATATTCGACACCTCATCCAGAAACGCACCCTTTCGAAACGTGGACAGCAAGCTACACCGCATTGCAGAGCGCCTCTCATGAAGAGTCTGCCACTTGAGTCTGCTAAACATCTCCGTAACGCTTACCAAATAACCCTGAGACGAAACGCGGCGCTCTTCTTTGGATCTTCTCTATCTCGTCTGTCAACCCGACCTGGTACGGATCCCACACTGATGAGCAATACTCAAGTATAGGTCCAACGAGTGTTTTGTAAGCCACTTCCTTTTTTGATGGACTACATTTTCTAAGGACGCTCCCAATGAATCTCAACCTGGTACGCGCCTTACCAACAATTAGTTTTATATGATCATTCCACTTCAAATCATTCCGCTGGCATACTCCAGATATTTTACAGAAGTAACTGCTACCGGTGTTTGTTCCGCTATCATATAATCATATAACAAAGGATCCTTCTTTCTATGTATTCGCAATACATTACATTTGTCTATGTTAAGGCTCAGTTGCCACTCCCTGCACCAAGTGCCTATCCGCTGCAGATTTTCCTGCATTTCGCTGCTACTTCTCTGTATACTAAGGCATCATCCGCGAAAAGCGGCATGGAACTTCTGACACAATCTACTAGGTCATTTATATATATATATTGTGAAAAGCAATGGTGCCATAACACTCCCCTGTGGCACGCCAGATCTTACTTTAAGATCTGTAGACGTCTCTCCATTGGGAACAACATTCTGTGTTCTGTTTGCTAAAAACTCTTCAATCCAGCCACACAGCTGCTCTGATATTCCCTAGGCTCTTCCTTTACCAGGCGGCAGTGCGGAACTGTATCGAACGCCTTCCGGAAGTCAAGGAAAATGGCATCTACCTGGGAGGCTGTATTTAATATTTTCTGGGTCTCATAAACATATAAAGCAAGTTGGGTCTCACACGATCGCTGTTTCCGGAAACAATGTTGATTCCTACAACGTAGATTCTGGTTTTCCAGAAATGACATGATACGGGAGCAAAAAGATGTTCTAAAATTCTACAACAGATTGATGTCAGAGATATAGGCCTATGGTTTTGCGCATCTGCTCGACGACCCTTCTTGAAGACTGGGACTACCTGTGCTCTTTTCCAATCATTTCGAACTTTCCGTTCCTCTAGAGACTTGCGGTACACGGCTGTTAGATGGGGGGCAAGTTCTTTCGTGTACTCTGTGTAGAATCGAATTGGTATCCCGTCAGGTCCAGTGGACTTTCCTCTGTTGAGTGATTTCAGTTGCTTTTCTATTCCTTGGACACTTATTTCGATGTCAGTCATTTTTTCGTTTGTGCGAGGATTTAGAGATGGAACTGCAATGTGGTCTTCCTCTGTGAAACAGGTTTGGAAAAAGGTGTTTATAGTATTTCAGTTTTATGAGTGTCATCCTCTGTTTCAATGCCATAATCATCCCTGAGTGTCTGGATATGTTGTTTCGATCCACTTACTGATTTAACGTAGGACCAGAACTTCCTAGGATTTTCTGTCAAGTCAGTACATAGAATTTTACTTTCTGACTCACTGAACACTTCACGCATAGCCCTACTTACGCTAACTTTGACATCGTTTAGCTTCTGCTGGTCTGAGAGGTTTTGGCTGCGTTTAAACTTGCAGTGAAGCTCTCTTTGCTTTCGCAGTAATTTCCTAACTTTGTTGTTGAACGACGGTGCGCTTTTCCCGTCCCTCACAGTTTTACTCGGCACGTACCTGTCTAAAACGCATTTTACGATTGCCTTGAACTTTTTCCATAAACACTCAACATTGCCAGTGTCGGAACAGAAATTTTCGTTTTGGTCTGTTAAGTAGTAATGGCGGTAGGAAGAGAGAGCGGTGCGTTGCCTTGGCCAGGGGCGGCTCTCCCAGCGGCACGGGCACGGTGAGCAGCAGGTAGAGGTGGCCGTACAGCAGGGCCTCCAGCTGCGTGGCGCTGCCCCCGAAGAAGAACTCCGCGTCTCCCAGCTGCGAGGACAGCGCGCTGCACACGCGGTCCACCTGCAAATCGGAAAGCAGGCTCGGCTGTCCCATTATGAGGTAAAGGCAAACGCAATTCACACACTTACTTATAACTAAATGTTTGATGGCTCTCTATCCACGTGGGACTGGGTATACACATTTCTATTTGAAGGTAACTTCATTCCGTCTTTGCAGTTACAAGATAATGTGTGGTTTTGTCACTAAACGCGTTTCGTTTTATTGAGACAAAATACACTACTGACCATTAAAATTGCTACACCAAGAATAAATGAAGATGATAAACGGGTATTCATTGGACAAATATACTATACTAGAACTGACATGTGATTACATTTTCATGCAATTTGGGTGCATAGATCCTGAGAAATCTGAACCCAGAACCACCACCCCTGGCCGTAATAATGGCCTTGATGCGCCTGGGCATTGAGTCAAGCAGAGCTTGGATGGCGTGTAACA
The DNA here is from genome assembly GCF_021461385.2 of Schistocerca piceifrons. NCBI lineage: Eukaryota > Metazoa > Arthropoda > Insecta > Orthoptera > Acrididae > Schistocerca > Schistocerca piceifrons. The sequence continues at coordinate 50,668,214 of NC_060139.1, forward strand.
CGATACCACAGTTCATCAAGAGTAGTGACTGGTGTATTCTGAAGAGCCAGTTGCTCGGCCACCATTGACAAGACGTTTTCAATTGGTGAGAGATCTGGAGAATGTGCTTTCCAGGGCAGCAGTCGAACATTTTCTGTATCCAGAAAGGCCCTATAAAGGCACATTTGCATGCCGAGCGTGAGTTTCCTCGGAAACGCGAAATATTAATTAAATAAATAATCAGTGACAAATAAATAAAGCCTATGGCACACAACTGCAGCGCTGTGTCGCTGATAAAACAAAAGCACAATTACGTTACTCTTATGTTTGATTAAGAAATAGGAGAGCTCTGGTTGAAGTGGTGCGAGAAGCACGTATTTTATTTTATTGTCTGGCACACCGCCATATTTCATGTTATAGAAGAATACTGCGAGTTGCAACCACACTAGGCACTCGATTCTGTAAAGAATTTATATTTATAAAAGTAAGTAGGATTATGAACTGTAGGCTTATTCATTGAATATATCTGATTTAACTAACTGTGTAACTTTTTTATGTTTAGTAGACAATCACCTCTGTACGACGTATTGGCATGGCTGGCAAATTATTGTAATATTGAGATTTAGATTATGAGTCCGCACCTACCGCAGCAGTCTTTGGAAACGATTTAATTACGAAGTCCGATTATTTCAGCTTTATTTCACGGTCAACTACGAGTAACATTGCCTTTACGAAAAAGCCATTGTCAAGCGTCTGATACCGAATAATTAAACGTCCACGTTCCAGATAAGCAAATATAATTGCAATCACAATCACCATCATACAGATAGAATAATCAATATCTAAATAACAATATATTTTTATTTATTTATTTTATTTATTTTATATTGGCGACTGCGTGTCGGACTTGTTATTTTGTCATTTGTTGCATTGTTCTCTTTGTTTCATGTAAAAAATCAACTTTCTGGACCTGGACGTCAATGTATGAGAGATAACAAAATCTGAAGATATTTTCCAATTCTGAAATTTTGCGGGAAGACGCAATGAAACTTCCAGCAAAATAAGGTAAGACGCAGCATCTTTGCATTGGTAGGCTTGACCAGACGTATAATTCAGTGTATTAGCTTTTCAGTAAATTCTGTAGTGTTTCTTTTCTGCATAACAGTTTCAGTGATAAATTTCATTCTCAGTACTTTTCCCTAAACAATAACGTATGCAACAATACCAATACACGAGTGTACAATATGGCCGACTTCTGTACGATATCATGTAACATGGCTATCAGCCATTACCAATAATCTCAAATTCAGTTTATATTTTTAAATTAACAGACAGCCATTGTTGCTACGAGCGATTCATGCTCAACTACATTTTATTTTAAAATCAGTGTCAAAAATTTTCTTGAAACATATATCACGTGTGGCATGGTAATAACTAGAAAACAATACGCAAAAATGGAACAGCAAGGACGTACTATTCAGACGCAATCCGACTCGGACGTGAGACAAGTGTTAGAAAATGACTTTACGACAGCAACCGGTAGTGACGATTCATCAAACATTGACGCAAGTGTTGACGAAAATTTTGACGATAGGCCGTCCACTACAAAAATTTCAAAATCTCAATCAGAGCCCATGTTAATGCATGACGTCACGTCTAATGACGCGGCGGGGGCAGAGACCTTGCAAACGGTAAACATTGCCGACATGTTACAAATGCTAATGAAACAAAACGCCGAAAACATGGCAACCTTAAAGGCACAATTAGAGACACAGAATGAACAGTTAAAAACACAAAATGACGAAATCAAATCTGATCTCATAGCAATCAAGATAGGTAATGACACTTTGTGTAAGCGTGTGGAACTTATAGACGCCACACTGACCAAACAGATGACCGAACTCAGTACTAAATTTTCCCAGCTCAATACGAGACAAGAAAAGACTACAACTGACGTAGCACTTTTACAGACACAAGTAAAAAACCTTAATGTCACGTGTGAAGTTCTTACTGAACAAATTCAAACATATCCTTCAGTACATGACAATCTTGAAAAACGAATTACTGACGTACAGAATAAATTTGACAATGTTGAACAACACCTGACTGACATCTTACAATCAGATGCCACAGCTCATTTTCAAAATATTAATAAAGAATTTCGTGATTGGGTTGAGAACAAAGACAAACATTTTGATAGATGCTTACGTGAAAATTTACCAACAATTGTGCATGACTCCGTAGCGCAATACATTACTAATAACAAACAGCTGATCAGTGACGCAGTACAATCCGTCACTGCACCCATGAGACAATTCACCGATCAACTACAGTCTGAATGTAACGAAAATATCAGTCAAAATGTACAGTTCAGAAACCAATATACATTCGAGTATGATACACACATTCCGCACACGACAAATACACAAGAACAAAACACACCACGACTACAACACATACCACGATGTGGAAACACAAACACAAGCTATTGTCATGGTAAACCACAGCAACATTATCGTAATTACTCGCCAGCTGAACATACCAGTAATTACAGTGGAATAAATCCATATCAAAATGCGAAGGAAGATGAAAGCTTAATGAAACACAGGCAATTTCAGATTTTTATCCCAGAAAAACGAACCATTCATCCGGTGATTTTTCTTAAATCTTTTAGTAACGCATTTCCACGCACTTGGAGTGACCGGAAAAAGATTTCATATATTGTCGGTTACATCCAAGGCGATGCAGCTGTCTGGGCATACAGTCAAGCTGACGTATGTACCACGTACAGTGAGTTTGAGCGTGCTTTTCTGAACAAATTCTGGTCGCAATCCGTCCAGGAGCGACTCAGAAGACAAATTTTAGAACCTGAAACTTTTAACAGTAAAAATGGTAACTTACGCAGATATTTTGAAAAATACTTGAACATGGGACATTTTTTAGACGAACCAGTCGCAACGCGTGATATACTCCGAGCGTTGAAGGCCAAATTGCCTTTCAACATTAAGGAAAAACTTCTACATATCCCGGATGACGATTCAGATTATTTTTTAACAGATTTAGATTCGGTTGACATGTTACTTGAAGATCAGCGCTTCGCGCGGCAAAACAGCAGCCACAATGTTTACACTAGTGGTATGCAAAACATGCAGGCTTGCCAACACAATTCTGGCGCGCCCACAGTTGGATACGCGGTACAACAAAAACAGCAAACTCACATGCCGTCTCAGTACGGAAATCAAAATCAACACGCGTATTCCAATACAAACAATAGTTACAACAGTAATAACATTTCATGCGGCAATCCATACAAAAGGCGCCGCGGTAATAACTACAACGGTAACAACGGATACAAAGGTAATAACAAAAACACAAACAGAAATAGAAATAATAGTAACTACGAGCCAAGACAGCATCAAGGTTGGACTCGTAACGATCAGTACTTTCATTCAAACTCTGCTTTACCACAGCAGCCACCAGGACAAAATTGGAGCATACCTTACGACCGACAGGTAAGTTATAATGCGCAACAGCAACAACAACCGCAAAAGTTTGGAGATCATAATAGGCAATATCCGAATGTGAATATAATAGAAATGACACCTGATGCACAACCTCAATCTGTGTCAGTACCTTGTACAAATGATAATCCAACAAACTAGAAACAGTCACTACTTTGCCCCAGGTCATGGCTGAAGAATTCTTGGGGGGCGACTTCAATGTTAATCAGTTATTTGACACCACACTTGAACAACAGAATAATGATATGCCGAGTAATTCTAAACAAAAACTACCTGTTTTATTTATAAGATACAACCACAATAACAATATATCAGATGAACTTTTACAAGACAGTACACAATGTCGTTTAAACACAAATGAAATTGTTTTAGCATCTACTACTGGTGTAGTAGGTGGGATTCCAACTACTATTATCCTAGATACAGGTGCAGCTGTGAGCATCTTGTCTTTTAATTTCTATAAAAAGATGTGTGAATTGGAACCTGTGCCTGAGTTTCCTGCCCAAAACCGTAAAATAACTACTGCACTAGGTAATAAGTCATGTAGGGTTACGAAGCAAGTTTTTGTAAACGTTAAAATAGGTAATGGAACCGTACAATGGCCATTCCTGGTTGTACAAAACATTGTGACAAATTGCATATTATGAATAGATATTATGAGCGAGAAGGACTGCATTATAGACTTCTCCAAAGGTAAATGTATTTTAAATGATAAAAGCAGTGTAATTATTATTGATTTGGACAGGAGAACTCTAAAGCATGACAAACACTGTACAGGGTACAAGGTTCAGTTAGTACTTGACAATGACATTCACAACATGCAAACACACTCATCTGACACAGAGCTAATGGACTTGAAAACATTGCTTGATCATAAGATAAGTGAAGCTACAGCTCTCAGTGTACATGAACGTATAAAACTACAGGAAGTGTTATCCAAATATTTACAAGTTTTCACCAAACGATTAGGTGTTAACAACACGTATGTGTACAAGATTGAAGTTAAGCCTCACAAGATCTTCTACCATAAGACATATAACGTACCGTTATCTCAACGACCTGCTGTGTGGCAAGAATTAAAACAAATGTTAGACTGGAAGGTCATTGAACCATCCACCTCACCTTATTGTAGTCCTCTACTTGTTGTCAAAAAATCAAATGGAAGCATTAGGTTAGTGTTAGATGCACGAGCTATTAATGAAATAATTTTACCGGTTCACACAAAACCTGAAAATTTAGAAGAGCAATTACAGAAATTTCTAGATGCAAAATATTTTTCCACAATAGATCTCGCTAATTCGTTTTGGCAGGTGGGTATCACTCCTAATTCTCGGAAATATACTGCATTTATGTTCGGGGGGCGAACCTATCAGTTTTGTGTTCTACCCTTCGGACTGAATGTCAGCTCGGGGGTATTCATTACAGCCCTGGATACCGTGCTTGGCGACGATTTAGTTGAGACAGTCACACACTATGTAGATGATATACTGATAGCTACACAATCTTGGAATGAACACGTTGACACTCTTCAAAGAATTTTAGAAAAATTTGCACAAGCTGGAGTCACAGCCAACCTAAGAAAATCAAAATTTGGTTGCAGTGAGATAAAGTATTTAGGACATATCATTAATTCACAGGGCATACGTCCGGATCCCAGTAAATTAGATGCTATCAGAAACTTTCCTAGCCCTCGAACTAAAAAGCAGTTAAAATCATTCCTTGAGCTATGTTCATTTTTCAGACGTTTTTTGCCACAACCACTTTTGAACAGTAAACATCTGCTAAATCTACTCAGAAAGAATCAAGTTTGGATCTGGTCGGAACAGTGCCAGAATGACTTTAATACAATTAAACATGCTTTAGTGAATGCTAACATATTGAGCCATCCAGATTTCAATTTAGATTTTTGTATGACTTGTGACGCTTCACGTACTGGCTTGGGCTGTTGCTTATTTCAAGTTGTAAAGAATAAAGAGGAGGAACAGATAAGAATTATTGGGTTTGCGAGTCGCACTCTAACTGAATGTGAGCGTACATACTCCACTACTGAGTTAGAAACACTTTCCATAGTATGGGCATTCAAGAAATTCAATTATTATTTATTTGGAAAACATACGGTAATTTACACCGATCACCAGGCCCTGACATTTTTGTTAACTTGTAAACTTGTACATCCTAGACTATCACGATGGGCAGTCACACTTCAGAACTACTCTTTTGAAATTAAGTACATAAGAGGTAAGGGCAACACCATTGCAGACACTTTGTCTAGACTTCCACAAGGTATGAATGATACCAACAGTGACTTAGAAAATATAAATGACTACAGGATTCTCTTAATGCAAGACAAGCAGTATCACCAATATTATATTGATATGTGCAGAAACGTGGCTGAATTACAAAAATCTGATCCTCACTGGTATAAGATAATAACATTACTGGTAGAAAAACACAATCATCCTTTGACTAAGTATTACAAGTTACACAATGATGTGTTATTTTACCGCCGACATCCAAATGCTACTAACTGGTGTGTATGCATTCCCAAAGAGTCTGAACGTAATCTAATTTGGCACACACACTTAGTTTGGGGTCATTATGGGACGAAAAAGTGTTTGGCAAAGCTCAGTACATACTGTTATTTTAGCAATATGAGAGGAAAAATTTACAGGGAACTAAAAACATGTGTCATATGTCAAAAATCAAAACCTCAGAATTTATCCACAAAAACAGATTTACATTCTATTTTACCTAGTAAACCCCTGGAAATTCTGTGTACTGACATCAGTGGACCGCATCCAGCAAGCTCTGGAGGCGTCAAATATATCTTAGCTTTTTACGATATATTTTCTAAACATGTAAAACTTTATGCTTTAAAATCCGCCACTGCAAATGCTATAATACGAATATTCTCAAGTGATTACCTGACGCACGTGGGAAAACCTAAAGCAATTCTATCAGATAATGCAGCATACTACTCTGGGTACAAATGGAGAAATTTCTTGAAGGACAATAACATTAAAAGTATATTTATTTCGAGGTTTAGTCCACAATGTAACGCGACTGAGAGACTTTTCCGAGAATTAAATCGATTCATGAGGACCTATATTTCATCAAAACATACTAATTGGGTGTCCTACCTAAGTCTTTTCGAAGACGTACACAGTAACTTAAATATTTACGATACGAATTACACACCTAACGAGATCATGTTCAATTGCAAACAGAACGATCAGTGGATAGAACCATTACCTAAGTTGTCAGACAAGGAAATCACACCTGAACAGAAAATAAAAGAAGTATTGACTACATTGACACATCACGCACAAATACGAAACAAACATCACAGAAACATACTAAAAAGAAAACAAAAATTCGGGGTAGGAATGCTTGTACTACTTCGTACTCATCATAAATCTGTAGCACTCAAACGACGCAACGCTCAGTGGCGTCTGCTATATGAAGGACCTTATATAATTGTTAACATACCGCATCCTGGTGCGTATCTGTTACAACATCCTAGAACTAACAAAATTATTGGGCTATACGCACACCGAGATCTTAGAGCATTTCATGCTGAATAATGTCAAAGTCATACCCATCAAAATATTGTTAAGCAACTCGAAAAACTCTGTTGTTACAACACAGACAATAAGTAGTATAGAAATTTTCATTTCAGCGGTTCCAGTGACGCAGTTGAAGACAGAAGAACTCTTCTTTCAGCGCGCGCCTCCACCTGAAAGACGGAATATTAAAGTAAAATTTATGATTACGTAGCAGTGGATGACATATTAATTTTTCACGGAACATTTGTTACTGAAGGTACCACTGACTTGGTGTGACACCTGACGAACTGACAGACGTCATCTGTGAAGCGATCTTTTACTTTGAGAAATAGATTAGACGCACATCTCTCAACACGAAAAGCATCTATCAGTAGTCAAGGCCACACAGACACTCTACACACACGCACAAAACGCGAGGAATTGAACATTTTCTCTCTCTTACTATTTTGAATATTTATTGAGTAGTGAAAACGCCTGGTCGGTCTTGCCTACTGATGTAATGAATGTTGTGTCTAACCTATCTTAATTTCAGATGACATCACAAAAAACATCGATAATATCCCAGCAAAACCGCTAAAGAGGATGTAAATATCTGCAATTCATGTAATCAAATGTGACACAATGTAATAACCTATAGCGATGTAATGATGATGTAAACATGTTTATGCGCAACTATATTATGTTTATGCTAAGAAAATATGTGACGTGTGTATGTATAATTACTTATTTTTTTAACTGATGTATAGTGTAACTGTTACTATGTAAAAATTTGAACAAAACAAGTGCCAAAAAGACATTGCATAGTGAACCACTGTTCACGGACATTAACGAACATTACTAACTCTGCAACTACGCGGAAACCTATATGAAAGAAACTGTTAATGCCATTCATTATGCAGCGTATCAATGTAAACGCGATGAACGATTTCCTTGATTAATAACTACGAACATTTAGGTGAGCTATATTCAGCAAAAAAACTGAAAATATGAAGTGCATAATTCATGCATCGTCTAGTGACATTACTACAGTACCCAACTTCAAGATGTTAACTGGATTAAATGGACACAAAGTGCCTGTCCAGAAAACAACACGACGGGTGGAAGAATTTTGGTTGGAACTTCAGGGAATGAAATGTTCTCGAAATGTGACGGACACTCTTACCTGGACTGTCCAAGGATTGACGCCAGCTATGTGCCGTCCGAGGTTCTGCAACCAAGCTTCCACGGAATGTAAAAAACGAACTGCACGTGGACCAATTACTCGACGGGTCACGTCTGATCTGTAATAAGCAATGCTTTTAGTCACAACGAACTGCATCACTACGACTATAATGGAAATGAGAAATGGACACGCTTATGTATTAATCACGTTGTTATACAACGATGGTACTGTGATCAAAAAACATTACCACGATGATACTAACCTGTAAAAAATTATTGTGCAGCGGATGAATATGAACTGTAATAACGACACGATGTGTATAGGTCAACGCACCTGAAAAATACGGACATTTTTCTTTGAAGTATTTCAAAACGATACTATGTAACTAAGAACATTCAACAATCTAAGTTGTATTGTGTTATAACAAATATTGTAAATTTAACACTAAATTACCTGTCATAGAATGTAGTCTTCATATGTAATCTTGTTTGAATATTTTCTTTGTGCAACGACTGAGAAACGCGCGCACACGAACAATATGATCTGCAATACTGTGCCGCGTGATCTAACTGTACGAAATAACGGCAGTGCCGCAGTTACACAGACGCTTCTGGGCATGCGCGCACTCTATCTGCCAACATTAGAACTTTTACGGCGCACCCGCGTCATTCAAATTTTGTATATAATGTGTATAATGTGTAATGTAAGTCATGTAAATAGTTGTAGATAACTTAGATTTTCTTGTGCCTTTAGGTGAATTGCTCGCCTGCAGGTGTGTCCTTTCGCCTCGCAATTCAGGGGGCAATATAAAGGCACATTTGCATGCCGAGCGTGAGTTTCCTCGGAAACGCGAAATATTAATTAAATAAATAATCAGTGACAAATAAATAAAGCCTATGGCACACAACTGCAGCGCTGTGTCGCTGATAAAACAAAAGCACAATTACGTTACCCTTATGTTTGATTAAGAAAGAGGAGAGCTCTGGTTGAAGTGGTGCGAGAAGCACGTATTTTATTTTATTGTCTGGCACACCGCCATATTTCATGTTATAGAAGAATACTGCGAGTTGCAACCACACTAGGCACTCGATTCTGTAAAGAATTTATATTTATAAAAGTAAGTAGGATTATGAACTGTAGGCTTATTCATTGAATATATCTGATTTAACTAACTGTGTAACTTTTTTATGTTTAGTAGACAATCACCTCTGTACGACGTATTGGCATGGCTGGCAAATTATTGTAATATTGAGATTTAGATTATGAGTCCGCACCTACCGCAGCAGTCTTTGGAAACGATTTAATTACGAAGTCCGATTATTTCAGCTTTATTTCACGGTCAACTACGAGTAACATTGCCTTTACGAAAAAGCCATTGTCAAGCGTCTGATACCGAATAATTAAACGTCCACGTTCCAGATAAGCAAATATAATTGCAATCACAATCACCATCATACAGATAGAATAATTAACATATTTAAAATAACAACATTTTTTTATTTATTTTATTTATTTTATAGCCCGTACAGGACCTGCAACATGCGGTCGTGCATTATCCTGCAGAAATGTTGGGTTTCACAGGGATCGAATGAAGGGTAGAGCCACGGGTCGTAAAACATTTGAAATGTAACGTCCTCTGTTCAAAGTGCTGTCAATGCGTACAAGAGGTGACCGAGACGTGTAACAAGTGAGAGCCCATACCATCGCGCCGGGTGATACGCCAGTATGACGATGACGATTACACGCTTCCAATTTGCGTTCACCGCGCTGTCGCCAAACACGGATGCGACTATCATGATAATGTAAAGAGAACCTGCATTTATCCGAAAAAATGACGTTTTGCCATTCGTGCACCCAGGTTCGTCATTGAGTACACCATAGCAGGCGCTCCTGTCAGTGGTGCAGCGTCAAGGGTAACCGCAGCCATCGTCTCCGAGCTGATAGTCCATGCTGCTGCAAACGTCGTCGAACTGTTCGTGCGGATGGTTGTTGTCTTGCAAACGTCCCTATCTGTTGACTCAGGGATCTAGACGTGGCTGCACGATCCTTTACAGCCATGCGGATAAGATGCCTCTCATCTCGACTGCTAGTGATACGAGGCCGTTGGGATCCAGCACGGCGTTCCGTATTACCCTACTGAACCCACCGATTCCATATTCTGCTGACAGTCTTGGATCTCGACCAACAATACGATAAACCGCAATCGCGATAGGCTAAAATCCGATCTTTATCAAAGTCGGAAACGTGATGGTACGCATTTCTCCTCCTTACACGAGGCATCACAACAACGTTTCACTAGGCAACGCCGGTCAACTGCTGTTTGTGTACGAGATATCGGTTGGAAACTTTCCTCATGTCAGCACGTTGTAGGTGTCGCCACCGGCGCCAACTATGTGTGAATGCTCTGGAAAGTTAATCATTTGCATATCACAGCATTTTCTTCCTGTCGGTTAAATTTCGCGTCTGTAGCACGTCATCCTCCTGGTGTAACGATTTTAATGGCCAGTTGTCTACCTTCAGTGGTTAGTAATGAAAGTTATTTCATAACCGATTGTCTTCTAGATCGAAAAACACTTTGTTGCAAAATATATTGTTTTTAATTACGGTATTTCCAACACATCAGGAAAACTCCGTCTGCCTGCCCGTTTTCTTTTTATTCTCGTGTTTGGTAGTGTTCAATCTGGTTATAGGTGTCGAAGAAATTTTTTTCAAGGTCAGTTTTAATATTAACCTATTGTGCAAGTCTGGAAACGTATCGTGTCGCAAAAACTAAATTTGACGAGAAGCGTTCTATTATTATCTTATCTCAAAACATTACAGTCATCTGCGTTGTATTTAAAAGTAAGTTACTTTGGTACCTAAGTTGTAAGGATACTACTTTAGGCAAAGTACATATTTTTGTATTATTAATGTTGTGATCTCATAATTTGAATCAACTGTCTAAAATTGCATCCTATTCCTGTTTCGGCTGGCATGACTGAATAAAATGAAATGTATTATCAAATCAACATGCTTTGGGTTTGTAAGGTAAAGTGCAGCCCGGGGCCAATACACTAATAAATCTCGGCGGCCAACCTCTCAATATCATCCTCAGACTGGCCATCAGAATCAATTTTCAGTAGCTAAGGACTGCTCCAAGGTGATCCTCGTTTCTCCAGTTTGTCACGTTATTGTGCAGCCGTGTCAGGAATTCAGAATTCATAGCTCTCTGACTGCATGTGGCGCTGCGTTGCACCCGCAAACTCTGCGAGTATCCTTGTGGTGGAGTGCGCATTTTTCAGCCTTTAAGTTTTACTCTTTCCCCCAGTCTTCTAGCGCTGAAAACTGAATTTGCTGTTTTCAACTGATGTGTTGGAGTCCGTATTTTAGATATAAATTTGCACACCTGCAGGATTCCATATGTGATGTTATGTACTGTAATGTAACCTGTTTAATGTACTGCAAATCCGTGTGGCTCTAGGCGCTACAGTCTGGAGCCGAACGACCGCTACGGTCGCAGGTTCGAATCCTGCCTCGGGAATGGATGTGTATGATGTCCTTAGGTTAGTTAGGTTTATGTAGTTCTAAGTTCTAGGCGACTGATGACCTCAGAAGTTAAGTCGCATAGTGCTCAGAACCATTTGAACCATTTTTTTTTTTTGTACTGCAATATGACGCTCCCTCGTGTATAACTAAACATAAAATGATAAATACTTCATGCACTATCCATGTCAACAGAAATACGGTAAATTACGAATTTGTTCCATTCTACACTCGTGGGACCACTAGAAGACACGGGTACGCTATTGCCATTTTTTTGACGTGTTGGGAATCGGCCACGTATTCCGTGTGTCACGGTGTTGGACCGTCTCTCCACTGCAGTACGGTAACCGCTGAAGGAGGAAGAGACAGAAAAAGATTGAAGCCACTATTTCGGCACGGTTCTAGAAAGGTTCGCATCCATCTGGACTGCCGATGGCGCAGCCGCACCAATTTCCCATCAACAGTATGACAGATACTCGTCGCGTTCGGCAACGTTAGATCTGCAGCTTAACTACGTCGCAGACAGTGGCTGCTAGAAATATCGAATAAATTCTGTAGTGATTTAAAAGTCTGTACTAAGATACTAGGACAAGCCAAGTGCTCCCTCTTGGCCCCCTGGCGGACGCGTATGATTCCGGCGTAATCTCACACTGGTGGGCTGAATAATGCATTTCTTTATGTGAAACACGCCACAACATGGTAACATCACTGTTTTTTTGTACCTTTAGGCTACATGGGTCTCGTGTGTTTTGTGTAGTGTTACCAATTACACTGATAGATTTCACTTTGATCTAAACGTGTTCAATTCCTCCTCGATTCTTTATTTGTGTTGTTTGTGTTACTATGTATTTATTTAGTGTGAAAGAGAAATGAAGATGTCCTGACGGAAATGTATATCCAGATGGAGAGCAAATGGGGTGTGGGAGTGAAGACAGGGTGTGGAGGGTGTCAAGGATGAGTGAACAGTGAATGCAGAGTAGTGCAGTGGAGAGAGAGTGGAAGGGAAAAGGGCTGAAGAGCAAGAGGTGAACTGAAACGCCGGGAGGGAGGGAGAGAGAGAGAGAGAGAGAGACAGAGTGAGGGATGAGAAAATAAAAGTATAAATCAACTACGGACAATATGGCCACACAAATAAAGAATTTCTGTAGATAGTTCATCAGCAGGTATAGATGAGGATGCAGAAGTATGAAGAAGTAGTAAATTTTCTACTGCCTGTAGGTAAATAAAAGGAGAACCACATACCTCATCAATCTATCATAGCATACAAGAGAGAGCTTACACTGACTGAGCAATGTCTTTATTTCATAGTGAAGTATGGTGACGTCATAAATCTGAATGCTTCCAAACAGCGCTGTATTGTGGTTGGGTATTTGCAGGTCTCTTACACTAGGTTATGCCACATAGCACTCAATACTGTACACTCCCCCAATACTTTCTTATCATGTACTATGTCTGACATATTTGTAGGGTACGACTTTCACATGTTAGAATAACCCTCCACATTGATGCGACAAGTAAAATTACCGAAGTACTAAATCCGAGGTTTGTCGGGAGGATGAAAAAAAGTTTACCTGTTCGTACACAAGCGATTTGCATCAAAAAATTATGAATTTCAAAGTAATACTTCATTAAGAACATTGTTAGTCCCGTGCTACGAAACTGACTATGTGGCAAGAAGAATGTTTATAAGTTTATTCTTGCAAAGAAGGGAACAGAAACCACTCACAGTTAATAATGTTATTCATTTACACATAAAACGCCGCTACAGCTTTCGGGCGGCCAAATTCATCTTCAAACAGCTGTTTGCGTTTAAACAGCCGACTGAAGATGAACCGGTCGATTCGCAGCCGGTAATGGAGACTTTTTTGTGTAAATGAATAGCATTATTAGCTGTGGCTGGTAGCTGTTTCCTTCTTTCGGATGATCAGCTTTTATTTTGTACACAGCCACGGTTTCAAAAATGTCAGTTTTCGACAGAAGAGCAGTAAGAAAGTTTCCATACTAACGGCCATTAATAATGAGGCACTTTGTTTTCTTTGTGATAATACAAGTACAGAAATATTGCAGTCAACAGGAACCATTTCACATGTCTTTTAAATTTTGGAATCTCAAAGGCAAGCACAACTTGGAAAGACCAAGCGACATATACCAACGCATGTCTGAAAGACTTTTTCCATGGTCTGGCCATGGGATCCAGTCGAGGGACGTGCAACACAATACCTAGACCACAATAATACCGAAAACACATTTTGTGAAATATGGTCCCTAAAATGTTTTCGATTTTAACCCTTCATTTCTCGACATATTTTAGATCTCTACTCATCGTCGCTTCACTGCAGAGTAAACTTATCTACGAATACGTTAAATGAGTATTCTTAGACCACATGTACTTTCTACTCTATTCTACATTCAGGCAGTTTGTGAGAATGTATATGAAGATATGATCAGGAATACTAAAAAAATGCTTTAACAAACTTTCTGCAGTGTATCGAAAGTTATGTTCGTATAGTCAAACAAGCATCGTCACGTTGGTTTGCCAGATGTGAAAGTAAAACAGACACGGAATAGCACTATTTGGCCAGGTACATAGGTCAGCGCGGTTTTTAAGTGCTTTTCCACGCTCGATTAGTCAAATGCTGAGCTTGTCTGCAGTTTCTACCTCATAAAATACTATACGCAAACAAATGTGAATGTATGCTTTCCTGCCGTATGCAGCTGGTGAAGAGTTTTCGGGCTTCCATCCGGGTGCCGGTGTCTTCTGCGACTTTTCGACGAGTGACATACTCATCATCTTCTGTCGAAGTGCCGAGACTTTTTTTAAAAAAGAGATGGGGCCCCTCCTCGCTCGCACCAACGTGGTGACCAAACAAAAAGTTCTACTGTCACCTCCGTAAACATGTTAGTTATCTAGTAAGTGGATCACAGGATGCGGGGCTGTGATGTCCGTGCGTCTGGGTAGGGCTACGCATTAACACGGTCCATCAGGTGATAGATAGTGGACGAAACGCGAGTGAGGGTAGCGACTTCAAGAGCAGAGGGAAAAAAGTACTATGGCTCGTGCCGTGGGAAATAAACCTCTGCGACAGTGGGATGGGTAGTAAGAGCAGTAGTGGCTTACTAGCTGCGATAGCTCATGCAAGGTTGGCCGAGACTTTGTGGATGCCGGTCGCTTTATACCTGTTGCGTGCCCCCCACCACCTAACCGCGGGAGGGGCGGAGGGGGAAGCGGGTGCGCAGTTCGTGTCTACGTCAAAGCATTCCGGCCGCGTCTCGCGAACTGGACAGTCCTTGCTGCGTTCACGGAGTACTGCGGCTAAAGCTGGATTCCAGGCCACGCTAAGTTGATAACATTCGTCCCTGTTCACAAGATTCTCGTGGACCTGTATTTCTATCGATTCTTCAATGACGCTGTCCCGATAGCTCCCAGCTTGGCACAGCACCCTAGTGTGTTCTAAATCAAAGGTGTGGTTTTCTTTGATACTATGTTCACCTATAGCATATTTCTCTGTCCGTCCAAGTCTGATGTGTTCCTCGCACCTTTCAGAGATGCAGCGCCCTGCGTCTGTCCAATGTACTGTACACCACATTCGCAGGCAATGCCATATATGCCAGGTGTTTTGAGTTTGAGTGGGTCTTTAGCTGAGCGCAACAGCTCTTCCGTCTTCGGCGGTGATCGGAAGACGGTATTTATGTTCGATTTTCTCAGTAGCCTCTAGATTTTGGCTGACAGGGGACCCAAATATGGCAGCAAGGAGAGTTTCTTATTATCTTCCTCTTCTTCTTCTTCTTCCTCTTCCAGAAATTTGTCAGCCTGTCTCCTCTTGAAGGCCCTACCAATCTGTGTTCCACTGTACCCATTTTTCCGAAATACCTCCGTTAGGTGGTGTAATTCGTCTGAGAGGCTTTCTTTGTCATAAATTACGCGCGCCCAATGATCCAAGATGGTCAGTGCTGTCTGGCGTTGCGCCGGATGGTGGCAGCTGGTTGCATGGAGGCAAAGGTCTGTGCGTTTTATTTTTATACACTGAATGGCTCAGAGTGCATCCCCTTCTACCTAATCTCCAAACGGCAGCTATTTTGGCTGCGTCGGTAAGAAAACGGAAAAGAACATATAGCTTTTCCTTCGAAGTACGGAAGCTATTTGGACGGGGTCGGTAAGAACGCGAGAAAAGAGTTTGGGTCGAGACACTATTTGGCGGGACTCCCAACTGATTTTAGGTGACTAACATGAGGCAGTGTTAGCGAACATTTTCTTTTAGCTAATCATGATTCATACTAGGAGTGATACGGATTGTTATAGACGGGATATGGTACTAATGGAGTCAGAGTACTCATATTCCGTAGCGTAATTTCTTTTCTTGTTTGGCGAATTATTTTGCTTGATTATATTGGTATCGGTTACATCGCGTGGTGCACAAGGATTGTATAATGGAAATGCTTAGGTAAACTCATTTCATATATAAATTCTGAAGTTCCGCCATTCTTTCTTTCGATTCACCCTTCATTACATTTATGGCTCGTCGATCGGTTAAGTTTCGCGTACGGGCAGTAAATTCAGATGCAGTAAGTATTTTTAGATGTGCCTTCTGGCACTGTGGGCGCCATATCAGTCATGACACGATTTAAGTGGAATATTCTCAGTAGCATTTCTCCATGGATATAAACAGCTTGCAAGCATAAATGCCCTTCCCACATTTCCCGTTGTTTTCCTTTACCTCATGTACAGCATCTCTGTCTCAGTCCACTCTTAACCACTTTAGCGCGACAGCTTTCTAATACACCAATATCTACAGGTTGATTCCGTCAGGACGCTACAAACTTTCAGGAATGATGGAGCAGGGTAAATTTATCAATTTGAGGTAAGCTACCCTGGTCTGAAAACGTCCCTATCGGAAGTTATAAGCGAAATAGTTTGGATACCGTTAGGGGGTACCTCTGACAGTGGAGTACGTGTACCGGTATTGTTGTTGTTACTGCAACTATCAGAGGTGGTGTAATGTAATTTAATTTAATTTAGTCTGGCTCCAGTGTAATGTAATTTTTTTTAATTTCCATATGATTCGATAGCTTTTAATAAAGTGACGTCAAAATAAAAGAGAAATAACTCTAATAATGTTGTGAACAGTGTGATGTAATTTAATTTAGCCCGACGCGGATCAGCAATTAGCAAACTAGCCCAGTACTCAGGGTCGTTACGGGTTTATACCTAATTAATTTCCTCTCTCTTGAATCATCACGGATATTCCTCAACATATATCAAAAGTACAGTTAAGACATAAGTGCTTATAGCACCAGATAGTACAGGGTGATTCAAAAAGAATACCACAACTTTAAAAATGTGTATTTAATGAAAGAAACATAATATAACCTTCTGTTATACATCATTACAAAGAGTATTTAAAAAGGTTTTTTTTCACTCAAAAACAAGTTTAGAGATGTTCAATATGGCCCCCTCCAGACACTCGAGCAATATCAACCCGATACTCCAACTCGTTCCACACTCTCTGTAGCATATCAGGCGTAACAGTTTGGATAGCTGCTGTTATTTCTCGTTTCAAATCATCAATGGTGGCTGGGAGAGGTGGCCGAAATACCATATCCTTAACATACCCCCATAAGAAAAAATCGCAGGGGGTAAGATCAGGGCTTCTTGGAGGCCAGTGATGAAGTGCTCTGTCACGGGCTGCCTGGCGGCCGATCCGTCGCCTCGGTTAGTTGACGTTCAGGTAGTTACGGACAGATAAGTGCCTATGTGGTGGCGCTCCATCCTGCTGAAATATGAATTATTGTGCTTCTTGTTCGAGCTGAGGGAACAGCCAATTCTCTATCTCCAGATACTGTAGTCCAGTTACAGTAGCACCTTCGAAGAAAAAGGGACCAAAAACTTTATTGGCTGAAATGGCACAGAAAACGTTCACCTTAGGCGAGTCACGTTCATACTGAGTTGTTTCCCGCGGATTCTCAGTGCCCCGTATACAGACATTGTGACGGTTGACTTTCCCGTTAGTGTGGAAAGTTGCTTCATCACTAAACACAATCTTTGAAACGAAAGATTCATCAGTTTCCATTTGAGCAAGGATAAAATCACAGAAATCGATTCTTTTAATCTTATCAGCTGCAGACTGCTTGAACCAATTTCAGACGATAAGGTTCCATAACTAACCTTTTTCGTAGGACTCTCCATACAGTTGATTGTGGAATTTGCAGCTCTCTGCTAGCTCTGCGAGTCGATTTTCCTGGGCTGCGAATAAATGCTTGCTGGATGCGTGCTACATTTTCACCACTCGTTCTCGGCCGTCCAGAACTTTTCCCTTTGCACAAACACCCATCCTCTGTAAACTGTTTATACCAACGTATAATACACCACCTATCAGGAGGTTTAACACCATACTTCGTTCGAAATGCACGCTGAACAACTGTCGTCGATTCACTTCTGCCGTACTCAATAACACAAAAAGCTTTCTGTTGAGCGGTCGCCATGTTAGCATCAACTGACGCTGACGCCTAGTCAACAGCGCCTCAAGCGAACAAATGTACAACTAAATGAAATTTTATAGCTCCCTTAATTCGCCGACAGATAGGGCTTAGCTCTGCCTTTTGTCGTTGCAGAGTTTTAAATTCCTAAAGTTGTGGTATTCTTTTTGAATCGCCCTGTATTTCGTAGGCCAGTTCAATGTGATGTAATAAAACCCGTAACTCCAGATCGTGGTTTCGTCTCGAATACCAATACACGATAACAAGCGTAATCTGTTGCAGATGAAATCTTATACTAGAACTAGAATCCTATGACCATGCCTTTCTGTCTGGGACGTTATCTCACAACCTTGAAAAAATCTGAACTGATATATATAAAATTATTCGTAACGGCCGCATAGCGCGTGGAATCTGAAAGGAAGTTTAGTGTTCTACCCGGCGGCACGTCCCGAAGATGAGCTGAAAGAAAATAATTATTTTCTAGTATGGCGCCCAATAATGGTCAATGTTCCGTTAAGGCCACGTCTACTCAGGACACTAATGGTTTAGCTTTACAAATCATTACATACCGCACACAAATTTTAAGTCTTTTACAACATACATGGCCTGTTACAGGAAGATGAACCTCAGACAATCGTTCTTTCTTTCTTCGAGTCCAAGAAAACAAGGAGACAAAAAAAAAAGTAATCTCACTCAGAAAATCTCGAATGTCCATGGAATATATTGCAACAGAATGCATTCGATTACTCTTTGGTGCACAACGCCAGCTATTCATACAATAACTATCACCACATGGCACTACTAATTTCAAATTCCTGACCACCCCAGGAGATTCACTACAGTGTTAGTGTGCACCAAAATAAGAAAAATATGCCTAGTACATGTGTGTTCCAAAATGCATACCTTAAGAGCTATGAGCACTTGTTCGTCTTCGAGGCTGTAAAACACATCGCTTCCAGTGCATACTCTTTGGTTTCCATATTTCCGGAGGAGGTAATTTAGACCAAAATGTGTTGCTCAGTATCGGAGGCGAACAAGTGCTCATAGCTCTTAAGACCTGCATTTTAGAACACATGTATGCTAGAAATTCTTTGGTTGTTTTGGTCCACACTGTCACCTCGGAAAATTGTTTACCGTAGAGTTTGACTACATGTATTTAATTGTCAGAGGTATTAGAACGTTATTCGATTATAACTTTAGACTTTGTCGTTTCCGGATCATTGTCCGTTAACTCGAATAGAATCATTTATCCTTCCGTACTATCCTAGAAAATTTGTAATATCATCACGGAATCACACTGAATTTTCCCGGTTTTCCTGGGGATATAATCGTTGAGAGTGAGACACTTAGCAGTCTGCCAGTGATTTCGAGAAGTTACCGGTTTTTTGTTCTCGTCTCTAGCGAAGATTATTTTGTAAGTAGGCTGTTTAGGTTTTTACGTTGGTAACGCCACGTAGCGCTCTGTATGAAAATCACTGACTGTGCTGTGTGCAGTCTGTGGTTGGTTGGACTCATTGTTGGAATATTCGCTTGTGTAGTGTTGGGCAGTTGGATGTGAACAGCACGTGAGCGGCCAGTAGTGGTGGATGTGGAGAGAGAGAGATGCTAGCGTTTTGGGGGTTACTGTAAGCGAGGTCATGAATTGATATACATATATCAATTTGTACAGACATTGAACATACATTGTTAGGGTAAACACATTGTTTGTTCTCTACCGAAATCTTCCATTTGCTAACTATGCCTACAGTAGTTAGTGCCTTCAGTAGTTAGAATCGTTTATTTCGCTGGCAGTATTGGCGCTCGCTGTATTGCAGTAGTTCGAGTAACAAAGATTTTTGTGAGGTAAGTGCTTCATGAAAGCTATACGTTCTTGATATTCAGGGCCATTTTTTTGTAGGGATTATTGAAAGTCAGACTGCGTTACGCAAAAAAAAAATATTGTGTGTCAGTTTAGTGATGATCAGAATAAGTAAAGAGAGAACTGTCTGAGTACATTCAATTTTACTCAGCTGTCTGTGTATCAAATAACGTAGAAGTTTACCAGCACAGTAATTCATAATTTTCCAAAGGGAGCGTTTCAATTTTTGTAAATTTAATTGCGAAACAAAACAGAATATTCTAAAAACTCTACCAATCTGATGAGTCAATATGCAGTTCTGCATTTAGTACCAAAAGGTGTTTGTGATACAAACTAATTTATTAACTGTGCATTTACACCACTTTAAAAGCTGAAAGTAAACATCTTGTTGGTAAAGTATGCAAATAAAAAATGTTCATGAAAAACTTCCAGTTTATTTGGAAGCTTTAAGTGACCGATTCAACTATAAAAGTATTTATAAAGTTGCGAAATAAGAAAAGGTAGGAGATTATCTACCACAGAAGTATAGAATAGGGGAAGATCAACTATCTAGAATGCTTGTACGGTTTCAAAATATTAAAAAATAAAGCAGAAAAGGTAATGGAAGTACGAGTATATTAAAGACTAGAATTTTTTTTAAAATCTGATGCTAAACACCATCTCAAGGGTCGAGTCGCCCTCAGTTAAAATCTACAGAAACACGATAAGAAGAAATCACAAACCGATATCCTACTTAGCAGTGCAAACTGCAACATCTCCACGGTAATAGTAAATATTTCTGGATAGAGGCTGCAGGGACTGGGGATGTACACACTTAGATACCACGTATATAAATACATCTCCATCCGAAGAGGTCTCGGAAGGTACAATAGTACCGACCGACCGCCATGTGATCCTCAAATGGATGCTGATATGGACAGACATATCGTCAGCCCCTCTCGGTTGTCAGTTTTCGTGACCAAAGCCACTACTTCTCAACCATTTAGCTTCTCAACTGGCCTCACTAGGGCTGAGTGCACGCAGCTTGCCAATAGCACTCGGCAGATCCGGACGAACACCCAGCCAAGTACTCAATTTCGTTGATGTGACGGGAGCCGGACTTACCACTGACGGGAGGCCATTGGCTACTTGAAATAACATGTCCACCGTGAGCAAACACACAAACCCGCCAGGTTAGGCGAGAGCGCTAATGCTCTGCTTCCTGAACTCGGGTAAGCGCACTGGCCCAGATCGAATCCGCCTGGTGGATTAAGAACGTGGGCCAGTGTGCTGGCCAGCCTGTATGTGGTTCTTAGGCAGTTTTTAACATCCCCCTAGTTGAATACTGGGCTGGTCCCCACGGCCCACCCCAATTACACGCCTCGCAGACATTTGTACCACGTTCACACTATTTCATGGTTTCCACCAGACACAGACATCTGGGGTACACTGATTCCGTCCCAGAGTGTATGGGGTGGCGGCCATAAGCGCATCCGGTCACCACTTTAAATTAACCATGCAAAATACATTGTAACCATGCTGACGCAAGGAATCTGTGGGAAAAGGCACAAGCGAAAGAAGAAGAAGAAGAAGTGAGCAAACACACAGTGAAACAACAGACAGACAATTTGTAGGGAAGCGGCCTACTCACGCCATAAAGAATTCATATGCTTTCCAGTGTGACAGCCGAGTCTGCTCAACTAGCTATGACGTCACGAATGTTGCGCAATACCTAAAAAAATAAAGTAAATAATCTGAACAGTTAATAGCACGTCAGGAGTGATTCTAAAATAATAATGTGTTAAGTTTCAGTTTGGTAACTTTAACAGTTTTCGAAATTTGGACGTTTTACTTAAAAATCATCGACACAACAGAAAGGAGCTATAAACTTCAAAATTTATATTCGGATTCCTTTTTCATTGTGATTGAAGGGAAACAGCATGCTGGATATCACAAAGTAATATTTAGTTTGAAATTCATCATTTTTTGTTTTCGTGTCCTAAAAGTTCGGAAGCAAGATAGGTTAAGTACGTCATTAGATAAAGCTAGGATGTTCAGATTTAGGTAGAATGGAGATACGCTACAATGACAAAGATGTGAGAAGTTTCAAAAAGGTAGCTATAAAACTATAGCTGTAGCGTCTCTCCAAAGAGCAAGTTCAGAGCTCATATACTGCGTGCAGTACAACTAAAATAATTCTCTCGCCAAAAGTATTAAGCCTAGCCACATCAGAATTTTATTACAGATACTTCCCTGTGCGCTGATTGCACAATTAAATCGAGAGCTTCATTGGCCTTCAGCGAATGAAGCAGTTAATTATTTAGTAAATTGAAGTGGTGTTTTGCTAGCCCAGCGGCTAGTCAGCAGGAGAGATGTTGGCTGCGCCTTCTGCAGTCCGCACCGCGGCTATATAAATAAGAGCGTGGGAGCTAGAGTAAGGCACTCTTCTAGATTCGCATCAGCACGCCCTCTGTTTCGGAAGCTGCGTCGCGTTTGCGCAGTTGCCAGGAACAGCCTTGGATACCGTATTACGTAACTCGATATGCACTTAACAATGAGTTCGCATTGAGGCAAAGTGTTAATTACGGAACGACTTCAGTGATTTATTCTCAGTTTGCGTATGTCATATTTTCACGTGTCGCCGCAGAACAGACTTTCTACCATTACTAGCATGGCATTTGATGAGTATTAACATCATATTTTGGCGAGGATTCGCTTTGAACATTCACATCGATAACGATTATTGAACAGTTTCGTTATCTCGGGATAATAGGATCCGTGCAATACACTCTGAACAGCTCTGATAGTACAATAGCTGATATGGGTAATCATTTGTCTGGGATTTTACGCTTTATCATTTTCAGAATATAGCGAAAATCGTTATAGTAAACAGCATTTTCTGTGTATCCCAGACATCATCCTAAATCCTCAGAGTAATGAGCTTCAATAATCAACAACTTTTATTTTCCATCAGAGTGTGCACAGTGAACTCTAATTACAGGCATCACGTTTTTGCTAATCACTTTCTGGTTGCCAACATTGTAGTAAGAGAGCCTGTGTTGAGAACGGCAATACAAACAAAATGTAATAACTTTATTTTCAACCCGCCGCCCCACATATGGTGCTAATCGGCCGGAATAAACATTGTTAAAATGAGTGAAAGTGATTTTAATTGTTCGGACTCGGAAGTGTAATGCGACACGCAACTGAACAATAGAACAGTTATGAACAGTGTTACGTGTGCCCATTGACGACGCAATTGGATTAACGAAGCTTTGGATTACAACGCATCTGGATTGACGATGCTGGCGCTGAATCTACCTGTGCCGCCGGCATCGCAAGAAACCTTTCTCGCCCCACTGCTGTCGCCCGTTATACCGGAGCAGCGCCTGCTGTTGCGGGCCACACACACACACTCAGAGCAGCTGTCGAGGTGCCGTCTGCAGTTCAACGCGCCGCACCGCATCAGTTAATCCTGGTACGCTGTGCCATCATCGCCATGCATCGTGTAGAAGGAACTAAGTTACGTGAAAAGATGTTCAACCTTTTACTAACCTTCACTAAAATACTGTGGGCGATGGAACCGCTAAAAGAATCTGAGGTTAAAATTAAATCAGAACCAGTGTCTGATGAAGAAAGTGCAAATCCAGACAAAGGTCAAAATGTTAATGTGCTTGAAAATAGTGATGTTGAAGTGAAATTCGAACCATTGTCTGCTAACAATAATGTGACAAGAGGCGATGATTCAATATCATAAACACCTGTAGTAAAGCAGAAATCAGAGATTGTTACTTTACTGGATGATAATTTCTCTGATGATTTAAAAATGAAACAGTCATCAGAGTTGGTAATGTTTAAAAAGGTTAAGTGGATATAATAGATCAGATGTTTCATTATTTTTATGATTCTAGTACTGGGTCTAGTATTTTGTCACCTGAGTGTGATAAGAAACCAGCTAATGAGCAACCCAAAAATACTGGGGCAATTGATTTAAAGTTACTATTGCAGGCAATATCAGTCAGTAATGCTAATATGACAGCCAGTAATGCTAAAATGATGGCTGAATTAAAATCTGATGTAACTGAGGTAAATAACAGGATTGTGGCCAGCCAAACTAATTTTAATAAACGGTTTGAAGTAATGGACAATAAATTAGAATCCACTGAAGCAGAATTAGATGCTTCCTTCAAGACTGGCTGCAATAAGTTGAAAGGAGATTTAGAAGCTGAACTCAAAGCAGATCTGGACAGTTTAAATTATAAGATTTATTCCAACCATGCTGACATTAAGGGAAAGGTTTCTCAGCAATTATCTGGGATGCATAAAACGGTAAAGTCCAAAGTTGCCAAGGTTGGCAAAGACTTCCAAAAGGAAGATGCAGAATTGGAGCAAAAATTAACAGAGAAAATAGAGGCGGAATTTGAACTGTGCTCAGATAGATTTAAAGATGTTAATGTAAAAGTGAACATATGTCAATCGGAGATAGAAGCAATTAAGACTGATACTACTCATGTTGTGCAAAGTGTAGGTAATGTTGAAATGAAAGTAGAAACGATTAGCACTAACGCTGCTAAAATTGAGATTAAAGTAGCTTCAGTAGCTTCTGGTAATGGCTGTGTAGCTGCAGACGCCCCTTTTATCGGGTGTCGGCAGTTCTTACGGTTCGATCCAGACAAGAATATACATCCGCTAGATTTCTGGAACGATTTTGAAGATGTGTTTCCATCAGTTTGGTCTGAACGCGAGAAATATTCATTTATTAGAAGTCACATGGCAGGTGATGCAATGCGTTGGTTGGCTGATGTCATGTTGAAGTGTAGCACATTAGTGGAATTTAAGACAGCTTTCATTAATGAATACTGGTCTAGGCTGCGCGGGATTAGCCGAGCGGTCTCAGGCGCTGCAGTCATGGACTCCGCGGCTGGTCCCGGCGGAGGTTCGAGTCCTCCCTCGGGCATGGGTGTGTGTGTGTGTTTGTCCTTGGGATAATTTAGGTTAAGTTGAGTGTAAGCTTAGGGACTGATGATCTTTGTAGTTAAGTCCCATAATATTTCACACACATTCGAACATTTTTTTTGACTACTGGTCTAGTCATAAGAAGAATGAGGTGTTGAGAGAATTCTGGAGTGGGAAACGGTTAAATGACGGCAGGGAATCTACCAAAGAAGTTGCCAGATCTTGGATTTCACGTCTGTCACATTTGACGGAAAAGCTGAAACCTGAAATCATAATACTAGGTCTTGAACCTAAATTGCCATGGTATTGGCAACCTAGAATCATTTCCGCCCCGTAGAGACAATCTTAACCGTTTCACTTAATATTTGAACGTGTAGAGCGTGTTGCTACCAATGAGGAGCACGCACGTAATAATAGAAATAGTAATAGCAGTAATAGTAATTTTAAGAATGAGCAGAATGGCAATTTAAAACATCCGAACAGAAGGTGTTCACCATCCTAAGAAAGGTAGGAAATGGAGAAATGATAACCATAACCAACAATCGCAACCTGAGGGTAGTAATTTTGTTCGTAACGAAAATGTGCAGGTAAACAACAGTGTTGAAAGCAATGCTGTTCCAGTTGGCTATAATGGCAATAAGGGAAACGATAGTTGGCAGAGACAGGAAAACTAGTTCCCGTCTATGAGGACACTGGCGCTCACCAGGCAGCCAGTATTTACAGCGATTGGAGAGACAGATCAAAATACTCAAACCGAGCATTCGCATGATGAGTCGGTAGCACCCAATGATACAGCAGAAACATTAAACCACTCACAGTATTTAGTTGATACCGTGTTAGAGACGCTTTCTAAGTGGGAAGAGCAAGAGAACGCAGCAACGTAATGTTAGGGAAGAGCTAAAAGTACTGAATTGTCAGGTGAAGAAGCAGAAGAAATTCATGCTTATATTTACGATGAGAATTATGTGCTCTTATCTAAAGTGCCTGCGCAGGATGTTGATACTGTACTGATAGATTTAGGGCAGGAGGTAAGTGAAAATGTAGAGTGTAGCCTGTTGCGGGTCGATGAACCCAGTGGCTGTGACCAGTTGTCACGTGAGAAGGAACCAGATAATAATGAAAGTGGTTTAGCTGTAACTAGTGTTATGCCCGGTTTGGAGGCGCAGAGTCGCTCCGACCACAATAATTTGGGTCGCGTTCAGCAAACTAATTGTAATGAAGTCGTGCGGTGCTTTGATTTGAAATTAGTAGACCGCTGGTGGTCTTGCGGTAGCGTTCTCGCTTCCCGGGCACGGGGTTCCGGGTTCGACTCCCGGCGGGGTCAGGGATATTTCCTGCCTCGAGATGACTGGGTGTTGTTGTGTCGTCTTCATCAGCATCATTCAACCCCATAACGGTCGGAGGAAGGCAATGGCAAACCACCTCCCCTAGGACCTTGCCTATTACAGCAGTGCGGGTCTCCCGCATCGTCCCCTAAGTTCCTCGGAGTACGGTACCTCATCATCATCAGACCGACTGGGAAAGGCAGCTGAAAATGTGGTTCAGGAAACCCCTACACACCTAGACCAAAATGTAATCAAGACATTTGTCGACCACTGTAGTTGGAGACAAATCCAAAGGAACTGTTGGATGAATTTGAGGAACCGCCTGTACAACCTAGAATAAGCCATCCTATAATACTAGCAAATATATTAGGTACCAATGTACGTTGTCTCTTAGACAGTGGCAGTGAGGTGAGAGCTTTGTCTCAGTCTTTCCTTGATGCCTTACCTAGTAAAGATAAGCTTACAGTAATAAGGTTATCTGGACTGAGAATAGTTGATGGTACTGGTAAGGTGTCAAAAATGGTAAAGCAAGAAGCTTTGCTGCCCTTTAATGTTAATGGTAATGTAATTGGTCATCCATGCTTAATAGTAAAGAATCTCAGTACCGAGGTTCTAATTGGCATAGTTTTCTTGTCAAAGTGTCAAGGTGTTGTTGACTTTGAAAGAAGCCAGTTAGAAATGGTCTTGCCAATAACTGGAGTAATTACGGTACGATTTATTGACAAACACATAGTAACTAATGTTGAAACTTGGGAGCTGCCTATGAGAGTTCTGAAAATTCTTAGCAAAAGTAGGTTGAACACAGCAGAAGCAGAAACAAAGAAATTCATGATCGTATACCAAGGACCTGTCAGGATTATAGGAAAACCGCATGCTAATGCGTATAGGCGGCAGTACCCGTAGAGTAAAAACGTATTAGGTCTCAGAAACGTGATCGACCTAAAGAAATTCATAGCTAGTGAATGAATTCTGCAGGGCGGAAGTTGTTCTGTAACCTCTAAGCAGCGTGGCAGCTGTGCAGTCCCAGCTGTCTGAAATCTTCTTTCCCCATTTCAGGTCCCACTCATTCTTCATCTTTCCTATCCACCAAAGTTTCGACCCCTTCTTTCCATTACTAAAATTTTTCGATATGGCTATCAAGACAGTAATAAGCCAATAAACTCTGTAGGGAGGAAGTTGTTCTGTAACCTCTTCACAGTGTGGCAACTGTGCAGTCCCAGCTGTGTGAGATCTTCTTTCCCCATTTCAGGTCTCACTCATTCTTCATCTTTCCTATCCCCAAGATTTCGATTTCTTCTTCCGATAACAAATTTTGCAAATTTGCCAGTAACAAACCACGAGTTCTGTAACCATTCTATCCACCGATTAGTGACGAAACTACTGGATGTGACAAACCTAATAGGACAAATAAACAATAGAGAGGAATGAAGTAATGAAGTTGTAAATGAATATGAGTAATAATTATATATATATATATATATATATATATATATATATATATATATATATATATGTGTATGTATGTATATATACGATTTAGGAGAAACCTTGATAATATTATATGTACAAAGTGTTGTTATATTGGAAATGGTTCCACAGTAATATTGAAAAGATATGCAAATTCCTTTGTAAGCAGAAGCTGGAGTGGTAATGAGACCTATTATCGGCATTAGAGCTAACTAGTAAATAGTGGAAGAGATTGCTTAGTGTTATGGAATATATGCAGATAAATTATAATGATGAACTCACCTTATATAGCAAGGAATGGCAATAATAATGGAACTGCACAGTGTTTGTGGTTAAGACGTGAAGGACGCGTCCTTGAAGTATTTATGAGGTTGGAGCTGGCCATTATCACGCCCACACATATTAAGGTTATGAGTAGGGGGCGTGAATGCGACCATAGGTACCCTTATGTCAGATGAGACAAAGCAGCTCATGGTGTCCCACAGGTTTAGGGAATTTAGCATAACACATATCCATGATTATTTAATGCACTTTAGTGGTAAGTCGAGAGAGACTACCTGTGGTTTCAGCATCCGATCGAGTGGAAATGGATTACCACGTGAGCGAACTGATCAGCTGCAATACACCATAGAAATTAAATCAGTATGCTATCCTGTGCTTTAAACTGTTAATACAGTGAGTATTACATAAGTACATACACTAGCGACGTAACAGAATAACATAACTGCAGGCGTGAAACATTATTAATAGCTCAGTATAATTCAACTTCAATGAAATGTGGAACTGACTCAGCGGCAAAGGACCAATAAGTTAATTTAGTAAGCGACTAATCATAGTGTGTTTCGAACACTCAGCAATTGCACTCCTATTTCCAGAAGTTACTCAAATGTACAGAGAAGCTAAGAATGACAACTAATAATTAACTATAGTCATACTGTCTCTAAAAATGAGATAGTTGAGTATGAGTCAAATGGTTCAAATGGCTCTGAGCACTATGGGACTTCACTTATGAGGTCATTAGTCGCCTAGAACTTAAACCTAACTAACCAAAGGACATCACACACATCCATGCCCGAGGCAGGATTCGAACGTGCGACCGTAGCGGTCGCGCGGTTCTAGACTGTAGCGCCTAGAACCGCTCGGCCATCTCGGCCGGCTACGATGAGTCATCCTGTAAATAAATACAGATGTGTCAGGAATGTACCGAGCATTGGTTCAGTGTTTCAGAAATAATAATTTGAGATTTAAAGGTTTCATAATTGTATGCCTTGGGCACAAATTTTTCTTTGGTACGTGATTAAAGGCATGTTGAGGCATTTGTTCACCAATTTACTTACAGTAAAGCAACCATGAGATTGAAATAGAAAACCGTTCTGTTAAATTTGTTTCGGTAACGAGTGAGAGATAAAATGTATATATCCACATTTCATTGTGACCCTCCCTTAGTTATTAAGTGAACGGAGTCTGAGGCACTCTTTTTGTTTCTACTACAGGACAAACCAGATAGTGGCAGCCTGGTAGCCGCGTGAAAGCGTGAAGTGACTTGGGCACAGCTCACAGTGACCTCTCCCCCTTCCCCATAGTAGTGTAGAGTGGACGTGAAGGACGCACACCATAGCAACTTCCCCCCTCCACCCTCGTGAATCAAATGTAGAACGCCAGCCAAAGCAGCTACAACAACGTATGTAAAAAAGGAAGTGCTGTGATTTGTGAAACTCTCTTTCAGGTGTAGAAAAGACTGCTAAGATTTCATTATTTATTTATGTAACAAGACTAACCATGTCATTTTCTTCGTACCTATGTATGCAAAAATACCTACAGACAATTTACTAGGTCTAAGATTTTTACCTAATTAAGTGAAACTTAAGCCAGATATTTTCATAATGTTTCATGTTTATGTGTTTATGTATTTGAGGAAATATGTATGCCAAATTGTTTCATTGTTTTTCGAAACTACTTACACTTTTGAGTGATTTTCTAAGCAATATCATGCCATCCGTTTAATACATATTTCATGAATATTTTAATATGCATGGTGTTAGTGCCATGAATTTTGCAGTCTTGCAATTTACGTATTTTATAGATGTTCTTATTAGTTTTCCAATTCTGCTTAAGAGGCAGTGAACATACCAGCAATCTAGATAATTGTAGTAGTTAACTAGTTTTCTTTTAATATTTCTAAATGTTTAAATTTCAATGTTTCAATTTTTGTAGGGAGTTAAGCTGTACACTTGCTTCCCTTTTTGTAACTAATTTTTTTTTTCATTTACGTTCAAAACAATTAAGTAGAGGGTGATGTAGGAAAGCAGCCTACTCGTGCCATAAAGTATTCATACACTTTGCATTGTGTGCCAGCCTAGTCTGCAGTAACTAGCTATGACATCACGAATGTTATGCAATACCTTAAAAATGAAGTAAATAATCTGAACAGTTAATATCACGTCAGGAGTGATTCTAAAATAATAATGTGTTAAGTTTCAGTTTGGTAACTTTAACAGTTTTCGAAATTTGGACGTTTTACTTAAAAATCATCGACACAACAGAAAGGAGCTATAAACTTCAAAATTTGTATTCGGATTCCTTTTTCATTGTGATTTAAGGGAAACAGCATGCTGGATATCACAAAGTAATATTTAGTTTGAAATTCATCATTTGTTGTTTTCGTGTCCTAAAAGTTCGGAAGCAAGATAGGTTAAGTATGTCATTAGATAAAGCTAGGATGTTTAGATTTAGGTAGAATGGAGATACGCTACAATGACAAAGATGTGAGAAGTTTCAAAAAGGTAGCTATAGAACTATAGCTGTAGCGTCTCTCCAAAGAGCAAGTTCAGAGCTCATATACTGCGTGCAGTACAACTAAAATAATTCTCTCGCCAAAAGTATTAAGCCTAGCCACATCAGAATTTTATTACAGATACTTCCCTGTGCGCTGATTGCACAATTAAATCGAGAGCTTCATTGGCCTTCAGCGAATGAAGCAGTTAATTATTTAGTAAATTGAAGTGGCGTTTTGCTAGCCCAGCGGCTAGTCAGCAGGGCAGATGTTGGCTGCGCCTTCGGCAGTCCGCACCGCGGCTATATAAATAAGAGCGTGCGAGCTGAGTAAGGCCACGCACGCACGCACTCCGCTGCTCGACTCGCTACGGCTCGCACCGTTACGTCGCTCGCGCACGCCTTTGTTCGTTCCAACCACAAGCTATGGCAGGACGCAGGGGGAACAAGCTAGCAGCCGCGCTGGAGCATCTCATCAGTGCTTTGGGGAGCTCCCGCGGCCGCAGGCGACCACAGAAGCCGAAGCACAAGCGGCGATCACTGCAACATGTGCAGTGCTACAGGTGCCAGCAGCTGGGGCATGTGGCGGGTGTCTGCAGGAACGCAGCAGCGTGTTTGAAATGCGCGGCGGCACACGACACCCGTAACTGCCCCAAACCACGTGGAGCAGCCAACAGATGCGTGAATTGCGGCGGACCTCACGCCGCCAACTCGCGCAGCTGCAGCTTCCGCCGGCAGCACACCACAGCAAGCTCTGAGGTGCCTGCCGCCAAGTCGGCCGCACTGCCTCCCCGCTCCGGCGAGGGGCGCGCCTCGTGCCGCGTCGAAGCGGCCACCGACCAAGCGCTGGCCGACCTACAAGCAGCCATCGCGGCCGAAAGGGCCGCAACGAAGGACGAGCTAGTGGCCGTCCACTGACAGCTTCAACAGCTGCGGGAGGAGCTGCGGCTTCTCAAGAAGTCGCCGCCTGTGCCAGCTCCCCCCGCCCCTGTGAGGCGGCCATTGCTGGTAGATGCCGCCACCCAGACGTCCACCGACTCGCCTCCTGCAGCAATGCAGGCGGCGTGTCGCATGGAAGTGGACGTCGGGACACCTGCACCGTCTCCCCGCCTGGAGACAGAGGCAGAAGAAGAACCATCCGACGACGACTTGCCGACCGCTTCTTCGCAGGATGAAGAAGAGGCGGAAACCGAAGGACTGCCCCTCCCGCTCCCTGACGAGCGGAGTGTGCAGCCCTTCCTGAAGAAGATCGTGGCGTCGCTGAAGGACGGGACGTACCCTCACGGGGACAATCCGTACCCCTTCACGCCGGCGCACGCGAAGCCACCCCTTCCGCACGTACCGTGCGACCTTCGCCACTCGCGTGGCATGTTGCACGACGCGATAACACGGAAGGAGCTCAAACTGCTGAGCAGCCACCCCATCTTCACCCCTTCGGACTGGGACCACATCACTGAAGTCACAGCGAAGTGGGTGCAAGAAGAGTTTCGCTCCGGCAGGCGACAGCCTGCCCCAGAAGACCAAGCAGTAGCCGACTACTTCGCTCGACTAAACTCAGCGAGGTAGCCAGAGGCCAATTCCACCGAGAGGCCACACAGATGACAACAGCGCTGATAAAGGAGGAACAGCAGCCACGCTGCTTAGCCTCCCCCATCTCCAGACAGATGATGTCTGTGATTTTGAGTGAGTGAGTGAGTGAGTGCTAGAGTAAGGCCCCAGTTTTCTTCTAGATTCATATCAGCTCGCAATCTGTGCCGGAAGCCGCGTCGCGTTGTGCAGTTGCCAGGAACAGCCTTGGATGCCGTATTACGCAACTCTATATGCACTTAACAATGAGTTCACATTGTGATAAAGTGTTAATTACGGAACGACTTCAGCGATTTATTCTCAGTTTGCGTGTGTCGTATTTTCACGTGTCGCCGCAGAACAGACTTTCTACCATTACTAGCATGGCATTTGATGAGTATTAACATCATATTTTGGCGAGGATTCGCTTTGAACATTCACATCGATAACGATTATTGAACAGTTTCGTTATCTCGGGATAATAGGATCCGTGCAATACACTCTGAACAGCTCTGATAGTACAATAGCTGATATGGGTAATCATTTGTCTGGGATTTTACGCTTTATCATTTTCAGAATATAGCGAAAATCGTTATAGTAAACAGCATTTTCTGTGTATCCCAGACATCATCCTAAATCCTCAGAGTAATGAGCTTCAATAATCAACAACTTTTATTTTCCATCAGAGTGTGCACAGTGAAATCTAATTACAGGCATCACGTTTTTGCTAATCACTTTCTGGTTGCCAACATTGTCGTTAGAGGGCCTGTGTTGAGGGCCGGCTGGGGTGGCCGAGCGGTTCTAGGCGCTACAGTCTGGAACCGCGTGACCGCAACGGTCGCAGGTTCGAATCCTGCCTTGGGGCATGGATGTGTGTGATGTCCTTAGGTTATAGTTGAATTCCTTTATCTTGGCGGTTCGCGCATGCCCGCCCAGACGCGGGAGATTGCTGCGTTGCCAGTTGCAAACGACGCACGCGCCAAGAGAAGCAGCGCCATAGTATAGTATAGTTCGCAAACTTACGTTTAAGGGGGAGCGCGCAGTTTATGAAGTAAGGCCACCACGGCCGCATTAACCCGTTCGCTGCTGCAGAGACGTGCTCCCCGCATTCCGCGCTGTGCGCGATTTTGTCATCACTGCACTGCTCGCCTCTGCTGACACATGGTGTTCCGACTGCTTTGACACACTTATCATTCGATTTCACGAAAACTATTTGGCCCAAAAATTTGATTTTTACTCATCTTCTTGACTCATACCATCCCCCCATAAATGACTTAATTCTACTTCGATTTTCAACGCAGTTATTGTGCAGCGTTAAATGTAGGAAACCATTGCACGAAATTTTGAAGAGTTTGCAGAGGTAAAAGTCCATAGCGTATACTTTCCGTATAGTCGACTGTAGTTGCCACAATGTTGAGAATGAAATGTGGACAATATACCTAAATTTCATATAAAATTTACTGCATAACAATATCTCATATAATTTAAGTACCAGATAGGTGAAATATTCCGTCTTTCGCGACTGTAATAAAAGTTTTATTTATACGAGAGTCATTTCGTTTTTTTATAAAAATTTCTGAATAAAACAAAATTGACGAAGTACACAAAACTGAATTGTGGGCGTAATAATACATGGAAAATAAAATATATTGTCACTGAGGCGCAATGCGCAAAAAATTTGTGTTTGTCACAACGGACAGCAAATACTTGCCAAAACATAGATCAGTTGACGACAACATTGAATATGTTGATGTTGCCAAAGCAGCGGAGCAAAGAATTGCGTCAGACAATCAAGCAGTTCGGCAACGTACGAGCCGAAATTCTGCTCTAAATAATACTTTTAATACTGTTGCAAAGAATATATTTCAATATGAATAGTAAAACAGCGACTGCGGAGGAGAAGATACACAAATAAAACAGATAACATGAATATTGTATGTGTGCCTTTTCATTGTTTTTAATTTCTGTGAAAAAAAATATTGGAGGACAAAATTAGAAAAACCGAAAACTTATTACGATTATAATGAAGACACAAGGAACTAGAAATTTCAAAAAATTACA
Organism: Schistocerca piceifrons; assembly: GCF_021461385.2. Taxonomy (NCBI): domain Eukaryota; kingdom Metazoa; phylum Arthropoda; class Insecta; order Orthoptera; family Acrididae; genus Schistocerca; species Schistocerca piceifrons. Next base: position 50,702,422 of record NC_060139.1, read on the forward strand.
TTCAAACGAATAAAATTCATGAAGTAAGAGACCTCGATATTGTTTTTAAATAAACAAAATATTAAGCACTGAACAAGGTTTGAACTCAGAACCTCTTATCCAGCAGTCAAATACCTTTTTTATTTTTATTTTTATTGTTTTTATTTTTTTGTTTAGTTTTGTTGTGTAATTGATCAGAGGCCTTCTGCGCCCCGCTGGTAATATGTTGAGTCACGTCTTCTCGAAATTGATGTGTTCCGTTCAATTGTTTAGAAATGTTCATTGGTTCGAACAGGAAACCTTCTTCTCTCTTGGCTTAACACATTCCAGCTGCGAGGCGGGTCGTGGAAAGCACTCCCAAGGAAGGTCGAGAAAAATTGTCTGTATTTTGGGTGACGGACAACGACATAATGACGGTCATTGAGGTATGTCCAAAAATCGAGCACAGAGTCAACAGTTTGTCCAAATAGGTAGTGAATGGCATGTTCGCGAATCCAATTCACAGCATTGGTCTTTGTCCAAGGAAAATAGTCACGTTCCGGAAATAATAGTGAAAGGGGAGTAATCCGATCCGGAATGTCCCGCGTTAGAAAAGCCACAATACGACTAATCAAGTGCCAAACCTCCGCCGCCGGTCCGCAAACAAACCGATGTTCGTCATTGTCTGGCACTCCACACGTGGAACATAGAGATGATTGGGCGAGGTGCATATGATGAAGGCGAAATTGGTTGATTTGCTTACCACTGACAGTTAGGTACCAGACAGATTGAACATTCGTGTCAAGGTAACAGGCGAACACCGCGCGCCATACATGACGCCAGTAAACCTGGGAGAACTTTTGTTCAATCAGGTTAGGTGGACGACCTAATTGGAGGACATTGTATACTGCCTTTGTCTTGAGTAAAAGGTGTCTTGGTAAGATGAGGCGTAGATAACTGAGTTCAAGAAAGAAGTATCGTATATAATGGAACTGGGCCGGAACGTCCGAGATCACTGGGGCTGACAGTGAGACCGGCGTATATGCCGACAGGAGGAGACCAGTGAGGCTCGTTGGGCAACGTGTCCATACCGTCATCTGGGAGACGACAAATAGGGCGCGAGCTCTATCCGGCACGTGAAACAGACCTATCCCACCTCGTTCACGGGGTAGAGTAAGGGTTGCATAGTTAACATTGAAGAACAGCCCAGAGCTGACGAAAGATGCCATCGCTGCCAACATGCGACGTGCCACAGTAAGCGAGAAAGGTAGAACTTGTGCTACATGGGGAACTCGGGATGCAATATATATATTGACATATCGAGCTCGTTGGAGAATATCTAGGGATCGAAGGCGATGGTCCATAAGACCAGCTCTGATCATTAGAAGGAGGCGTCGGCAGTTGATGGTGGCTGAACGTCTGAGATCAGATGAAAAATCTATTCCCAAACAGCGAATGGTATCAACGGTGGTGAGAGGTGTAACGCACTCCACGGGAAGTCCCGTGGCAATGAACATAAGTTGTGACTTACGTACGTTTAAAGAGCTACCCGACGCCTCACCATAAGTCGCTACCCACGTCAAAACAGCTCGAACCTCGTCGGCATTACGTAAACAGATGACTACATCGTCAGCATAGGCCGTGCAGCAGAATCGGTAGCGATCTATGGACAACCCTACCAAACGTTGTCTTAGTCCACATAGCAAGGTTTCTAAGGAAAAGCCGTACAAAATCGCTGATAGAGGGCAACCTTGGCGTACGGATCGACCTATTTTTATCGGAGGAGTGAGTCTGCCATTGCACATAATCCTGGAAGAGGCACCCCGCAGAAGGCGTATCACTACCGTGAGAACGGCGACTGGGAAACCCATATGGTGGAGAACGGCCGTAAGGAACGAATGGTCCGCCCTATCAAAAGCTTGACTAAAGTCCAAAGACGCAAGTGCCCCAGAGAGGCGTTGTGCCTGGGTAACGGCGATCATATCCCTGTAGCGGCATAAAGCCGTGCGGATATTATTATCCCCTCCCAAAGATGCTTGGTCTGGCGACACAACGTATGGGGCAACGTTTTTAAGTCGTGCCGCCAAAAGGCGAGTGAATATTTTCATATCACTGTTAAGGAGGGTGAGGGGCCGATAATCACTGATATTGTTGCCACCATGCGGTTTATGTACTGGAATAATAATTCCTTCCATGAAAGCGTCCGGCACAGATACTTCCGGAGACATCAGTTCCCGACAGATGGAGGTGAAGGTGGACTCTAACAAATCACGGAAGGTGCGATAAAATTCGAGAGGAAGACCGTCGGGTCCTGGGGAGCGATTGATGGTTCCTGCCCAGATCGCATCGCGGACTTCATCATTAGTCACTTCTGACATGAAGTCAATTACCGCATCTCCTGGGAAACCACCGAAGTGGAACTGTGAGATTTCCTCGATCAACTCTGGGGAATGTGGAATCGCGGCGTAGAGCTGCTGGTAGTGAAGCACATTCCCTACTGCAGATTGGGTTACGTAGTGACGCCCTTCTTGGTCTGTTAGGACGTGAATCAATTTTCGGCGTCGATTTTGGCGTTCTTGGATGATATGGTACATCGACGGATGTTCATGAGGCATGCGATCAGCAGTACGAGATCATACTATCACTCCTTCCAAATGCCTTCGCATGAGATTGGAGATTTGGGCCTTCGCATGGTTCATCCTTGTATGGCACTCAGGGGAGGCTGGCATCGTGGAGCATTCTCGTAGGATCCTGTAGTAAAAGTCAATAGTGCTCTTCCTCCAGGCGACAACATCTTTGCCATACCGGATCAAAGTTTTTCGAAGAGCAGGTTTTGCACACTGGATCCACCAGGATATGGTAGACGGATACGTGGGATGGCGTCTATTACATATGATCCAAGTGTCTTCTATTAGAAGTCGACAGTCAGGTGAATCAAGAAGTGCCGTGTTCAGTTTCCATAAACCACGTCCGTGCCATACTGCCTGTCTTGTGAGAACATCACAGAAGTAAGCCTCATGATGTGAGAAAGCAACAGGCAAGATTTCAGCCTGTCGGGTGTGTTGAATTAGGGATCGCGAGATGTAGATGCGATCCAGCCGGCTAAAGGAGTGCGCAGTGTAGTACGTAAAGCCCAAAAGATCACCGTGAACATGTCTCCACGTGTCGACAAATTGTAGCCGCGTGACGACTGTTTCCAGAGCTGCGCATGGTGAGTGACGCGGCAATTGATCCTGAGGTCGCTGGGTGCTGTTGAAGTCTCCACCCAAGACCCAGTCATCGTGTGGTCCCATAAAAAGGGGTGTAACTTCATTCGCGAAGAAGGCATTGCGTTCACGACGGTAGCTGGAGCCCGACGGTGCATAAATGTTGACGATGCGTACACCAAAGAGAGTAAGGGCCATACCTCTGCCGTTGGGGAGGTATAGGACATCTTCGGCAGGAAGACCTTCTCGTAAGATGATGGCAACACCACTACCGGTGTCCGAAACGGGAGAAAGATGCGCCGTGAATTCACGTGGTGGTGAAAAATCGGTGACTGCACTTCCTGAAAAAGCGCAATATCTATGTCCGCATCATAAATCATATCGCGGAGCAGCGCCAGTTTGTGGGGCGCACGAATGGTCGCGAGGTTAATCGTTGCGACACGATAATGCTGGTGCTAGAGTCCCACTGGCACAACTGGGGATCCATCTTCAGGAGCGAGAGGTCGTCGTACTTGCCGGTCCGCTGAAGAGGCTGCTATTGTTGAGAGTTAGCGAGCGCGAGCGCAACCGATGGGGGTGCCCCACCATCAGCACCGTCCACCCCAGTCCCTTAGATCTCCACGTCATCTGCCTAGGAGGCTGATACTGCGGTAGGGCATCGGCTGTGCACATCATCCACGTGGAAAGGAGACGTAGTTTTCGGCTCAGCGGATAGGCTCTCTTCAACGTCGACCTGTGGGGGCGTCGGCGCTACGTTTCTTTCTCTTTCGTATCGACCCTTGTTTTCGAACATGTCGTTCAGAGTCTGATTGCGGCTGACTTTCGTCTGACTCCGGACCAGTCTGAAGGAAAGCAGAAGTAGGTACCACTCCCGGATCAACGTCCATCTCAGTAGCATTTTTAGTCACAGTGCTGCGAAGATTCGGCAGGTCAGGATCAGGCGTGTGTGGCACCTCAGAAGGATTCTCAGTAGCGGTTGCATCTACCTGATCAGACGACGTCAACGGAGCAGGAAGACCCTGTGTAGAGGTGCTACCTTCCTGGGCAACCTTGGCATATGTGACAGGGATCTGAGTGACCACCGCTGGGGACGCTTCCTCGCCGACCGGCAGCTGGATCAGGCGGCGTCGCATGCAGGCGGATCTGACGTGGCCTTCTTGTGCACAACCCGCACATGTTCGGGGTTGGCCGTCGTACATGACAATGGCTCGCACCCCGACAATTGTCAGGTATGATGGTATATGCTTTTTCAGTTCAATTTTGACCTGACGCACACCATTATGGACATGGTAGGTCGTGAAGGTTTGCCATTTTTCGACGTGACCACAGAGTATTTGAACCTAAGTCCATTGGCATGGCAGCGAATAACATATTCACACACCTCGGTGTTCGTCATTTTAATATAAACGACACTACTCGTGATCGAAAAATGGATTCCGAGAACGTGGTTAGGATCTAAACGAACTTCTTCACGTATGAACGTTTCAACTTCATGTGCACGAGGTTTCGCATGTTCAGCTGGGAAGGAAGCTTTAAGGGTCTCACGGCGGTAAGCGCTCGACATGTTGTTCACGGTGGACGGACACAAGCCTTAAAGCTACGACGCGGAAGTAAACAACGCCTGCAGCGGGCCGGCCGCGGTGGTCTAGCGGTTCTAGGCGCTCAGTCCGCAACCGCGGGACTGCTACGGTCGCAGGTTCGAATCCTGCCTCGGGCATGGATGTGTGTGATGTCCTTAGGTTAGTTAGGTTTAATTAGCCTTAAGTTCTAGGGGACTGATGGCCTCAGAAGTTAAGTCGCATAGTGCTGAGAGCCATTTGAACCATTTGTGTTGAGAACAGCAACAAATAATAGAAATAACTTGCTTTTCCTCCCGCCGTTCCACAACTTAACTGCCGTTTGGTTTCTGACGAGACTCTACCGTAAATGATTTGTATAAAATTATGTGACTTACACTGAGGAAGTGTTTATGGTGGCGTTACCTGATCGTATAGCTGTTCCAGCGAAAACGTGGCGCCTCCTTTGGCGCCGTCAACCGCCCGGAGCCAGTGTATGGCGCGCCGCCTCTTCTGGAAGGCGACGAACCGGCAGAGCGGCCACGGGTAGCCGCTGGAGACCCGCGGGTCGGTGAGGGAGCGCCGCGTGGCGTCGTGCAGCCAGCAGACGCGCAGCTCCGCGGCCGACAGAGAGGACTGCAGCAGCGAGCAGAGCGCGCGCAGCCGCGGGCCGTCCGCGCTGTCGAGGCGCGAGCACGCCGCCACGCCGCGCCCGCACAGGTAGCGCGCTATCGGCTCCTGCCGACCGGCCGCACGTCACTCAAAGACCCTCAGCTGGTACACAGTCTGTCAGGCGTCACATGAATTTAAGGGGGGTAGGACGTCAAACGGGCCGACTTGGAGCAGGAGAGGCATCACAGGATATTTTAATTTCCAGTGTCTATACTTTTACAAATAAAGTCATAAAACTTTGTCAGCATGACCAGGAAGAATTCAGAATTCACACTAATAACAGTGGAAGTTCGAAAACATAACGAAACAATTTTTTTTTCATGAGAAATTTCATAATTTTTTCACTTACTAATGGCAGCATTTGTTGCTATAGGTACACTTTTTTTCATAAGTTAGAGAGATTCTTCGATGAATTTTGCACAGCATACATACCATAATTACAGGTGTATGAAACTCTACAATTTATTTAATTTATGAAAAACCGAATGAGCTGTTGTATTTTAAACTTCATGTTTAGAAAAAAAAAATTTTTGTTAATTACCTCAATTTTTACCACAGTTTTTAATACATTTGGAAAATTCTAGAGTTCCATACACCTTAAATATGGTTTGTATGCTGTGCAAAATGCATCAAAGAATCTCTCTTACTTATGAAGAAAAGTGTACCTATAGCAACAAATGCTTCCATTAGTATGTGAAAAAATGATGAAATTTCACATGTAAAAACAATTATTTCGTTACGTTCTACAACTTACACTGCTAAGAGTGTGAATTCTGAATCCTTCCTGGTCATGCTGACAAAGTCTTATGAATTTATTTGTAAAAGTTTAGACAGTGGAAATTGGAATGTCTTGTGGTGCCTCTCCTGTTCCAAGTCGGCCCGTTTGACGTCCTACCTCCCTTAACATATCGTAGAAACGACACCGTCATGTAGCAGTGCACATTGAGGTGACACACGTCACTGGATGCCTCCTGATATCGTCTCGGACCTCCCTTTAGCCCTGTGTGCTGCAGCACGGACTCAACTAGTATAGAAATATTGGGCCATGAAGTCCCCTGCAGAATTATTCAGATATTCTGTTTCTATTGCTGTCCATAACTGCCAAGTGTTGCCAGTGCAGTACCTCTCGATTACGTCCCATGAACGTTCGACGACATTCATGTCGGACCATCTGGGAGGCAAAATCATTTCCTCTAATTTTCCACAACCTTCTTCAAAAAACACAACCAATTTTAGGCTGTTGACAAGGTCATATCTATTCCATTAAGTTTCGGGTGTGCAGCCGCAATAATGCTCATTCTTCTTCTAATACTACGGCTGCATAACGTTCGACATGCCAACACAGATCGACTGCGGAGTCATAGATGTAACGCGCGCATTGTGCACGCCTCTGCCACCGACCAACGTCTCTGGCGCATTTGCATCTGTGGCCGCATGCGCAGTTGCGCGGTACATGAGTATAAAGGCACGAAGCAAGCACTCGAGCGACAGTCTTGCGGCTCACTCTGAAGATGGCTGAACGTTATACAACCGAAATATTAGAAGAAGGAGAATTCCCGCGGCTGCACACCCGAAACTTATTGGAACAGTCTTTGCGCCACCAAAACCTGAATATTCACATAGTCATAGCTGTTTGTCAACATAAAGTGCATGACTGGCTGCAAACAGCCTCCAAGCAGCGAAATGTAGCAATGATATCTTCACTTCGACCAGAGGACCCGCTCCATTCCATGTGAACACTGCCTACACCATTACGGAGCGACCATCAGCTTACAAAAGTGCCTTGTAGATAACTTTCGTCCATAGCTCCATGGGGGCTGCGCCACACTCGAAACCTATCATCAGCTCTTGTTGTTGTTGTTGTTGTCTTCAGTCCTAAGACTGGTTTGATGCAGCTCTCCATGCTACTCTATCCTTTGCAAGCTTCTTCATCTCCCAGTACTTACTGCAACCTACATCCTTCTGAATCTGCTTAGTGTATTCATCTCTTGGTCACCCTCTACGAGTTTTACCCTGGACGCTGCCCTCAATTACTACATTGTGATCCTTTGATGCCTCAGAACATGTCTGATCAACTGATACCTTCTTCTAGTCCAGTTGTGCCACTAACTCCTCTTCTCCCCAATTCTATTCAATACCTCCTCATTTGTTATGTGATTTACCCATCTAATCTTCAACATTCTACTGTAGCACCACACTTCGGAGGCTTCTAATCTCTTCTTGCCTAAACTAATTATCGTCTACGTTCCACTTCCATACAAGGCTACACTCCATACAAATACTTCCAGAAACGACTTCCTGACACTTAAATCTATACCCGACGTTAACAAATTTCTGTTCTTCAGAAACGCTTTCCTTGCCATTGCCAGTCTGCACTTTATATCCTCTATACTTCGACCATCTTCAGCTATTTTGCTCCCCAAATAGCAAAATTCCTTTACTACTTTAAGTGTCTCATTTCCTAAACTAATTCCCTCAGCATCACCCGATTTAATTCGACTACATTCCATTATCCTCGTTTTGCTTTTGTTAATGTTCATCTTATATCCTCGTTTCAAGACACTGTCCATTCCGTTCAACTGCTCTTCTAGGTCCTTTGCTGTGTCTAGCAGAATTACAATGTTATCGCCGAATCACTAAGTTTTTATTTCATCTCCATGGATTTTAATACCAACTCCGAATTTTTCTTTTGTTTTCTTTATTGCTTGCTCATTACACCGATTGAATAACATCTCGGAGAGGCTACAACCCTGTCTTACTCTCTTCCCAACCACTGCTTCCCTTTCATGTCCCTCCACTCTTATAACTGCCATCTGGTTTCTGTACAAACTCTAAATAGCTTTTTGCTTCCTGTATTTGACCCCTGCCACCTTTAGAATTTGAAAGAGAGTATTCCAGTCAACATTGTCAAAAGCTTTCCCTAAATCTACAAATGCTAGGAACGTAGGTTTGCCTTTCCTTAATCTTTCTTCTAAGATAAGTCGTAAGGTCAGTATTGCCTCACGTGTTCCAACATTTCTACGTAATCCAAACTGATCTTCCCCGCGGTCGGCCTCTACCAGTTTTTCCATTCGTCTGTAAAGAATTCGCTCTTACCGACTGAAGTCGGACCTCATCTGATCACGTCGCAGTTTTCCAGTCGTCTAATCCCAACTGATATTATCACGAGCGTAGGAGAAGCGCTACAGGCGACGTCTTGCTGTTAGCAAAGACACTGGCGTCGCTCGTCTACAACCATTCCCCGTTGACGCCAATTTTCGCCACACCTTAGCTACTGATACGTTCATTGTGCGTCCCACATTGATTTGTGCTGTTATTCCAGGCAGTGCTGTTAGTCTGTTAGCACTGACAACTCTACGCAAACAACGCTGCTGTCGGTCGTTAAGCGAAGGCCGTCGGTCACTGCATTGGCCATGGTGAGAAGCCTGACGTTTGGAGTCTCGGCACACTCTCGACAGTGTGGATCTCTGTATATCGAATTCCGTAACGATTTTAGAATTGGAATGTCCCGTGTCTTTAACTCCAACTAACATTCCGCGTTCGAAGCCAGTTAATTCCCTTAGAGCTGCCATAATAGCGTCGGAAACGTTTCCATTTGAACTACATCTACATCTACATCTACATGGATACTCTGGAAATCTCATTTAAGTGCCTGCCAGAGGGTTCATCGAACCACCTTCACAATTCTCTTATTATTCCAATCTCGTATGGCTAGCGGACAGAATGAACACCTGTATCTTTCCGTACGGGCTCTGATTTCCCTTATTTTATCGTGGTGATCGTTCCTTCCTATGTATGTCGGTGTCAACAAAATATTTTTGCATTTGGAGGAGAAAGTTGGTCATAGGAATTTCGTGGGAAGATTCCGTCGCAACGAAAAACGTCGTTCTTTTAATGATGTCCAGCCCAAATCTTGTATCATTCCTGTGACACTCTCTCCCATATTTCGCGATAATACATAACGCGCTGCCTTTATTTGTACTTTTTCTATGTACTCCGTCAGTCCTATCTGGTAACGATCCCACACCGCATAGCAGTATTCTAAAAGAGGACGAACAAGCGTAGTGTAGGCAGTCTCCTTAGTAGATTAGCCTTCCCCACATTTTATATGTGTTCCTTCCAATTTCAGTTGTTCGTAATTGTCACACCTGAGTATTTAGTTGAATTTACGGCTTTTAGGTTAGACTGATTTATCATGTAACCGGAGTTAAGCGAGTTACTTTTAACACTCTTGTGGATGACCTCACACTTTTAGTTATTTAGGGTCAACTACAACTTTTCGCACCATTCAGATATCTTTTCTAAATCGTTTTGCAGTTTGTTTTGATCCTCTGATGACTTTATTAGTTGATAAGCGACAGCGTCATCTGCAAACAACCGAAGACGGCAGCTCAGATTGTTCCCCAAATCGTTTATATAGGTAAGGAACAGCAAAGGGCCTATAACATTACCTTGGGGAACGCCAGAAATCACTTCTGTTTTACTCGATGACATTCCGTCAATTACTACGAACTGTGACCTCCCTGGCAGGAAATCACAAGTCCAGTCACATAACTGAGACGATATTCCGCATGAACGCAGTTTCATTACGAACCGGTTGTGTGGTACAGTGTCAAAAGCCTCCCGGAAATCCAGAAATACGGAATCGATCTGAAATCCCTTGTCAATAGCACTCAACACTTATGTGAATAAAGAGCTAGTTGTGTTTCACATGAACGATGTTTGCTAAACCCATGATGACTGTGTCAATAGACCGTTTTCTTCGAGGTAATTCATAATGTTCGAACACAATATGTGTTCTAAAATCCTGCTGCGTATCGACGTTAACGATATGGGCCTGCAATTTAGTGGATTACTCCTACTACCTTTCATGAATATTGGTGAGACCTGTGCACCTTTCCAATCATTGGGTACGGATCTTTCGTCTAGCGAACGGTTGTATATGATTGTTAAGTATGGAGCTAATGCAACAGCTTACTCGGAAAGGAACCTAATAGGTGTACAGTCTGGACCAGAAGACTTGCTTTTATTAAATGGTTTAAGTTGATTCACTACTCCGAAGATATTTACTTCTACGTTACTCATATTGGCGGCTGTTCTCGATTCGATTTATGGAATATATACTTCGTCTTCTATTCTGAAGGCATTTTGGAAGGCTGTGTTTAGTAATTCTGCTTTGGCAGCGCTGTCTTTGATAGTATCTCCATTGCTATCGCGCAGAGAAGGCGTTGATTGTTTCTTGCCCCTAACATACTTCACATACGACCAGAATCTCTTTGAATTTTGTGACAGGTTGCGAGACAAAGTTTCGTTGTTGAAACTGTTATAAGCATCTCGCATTGAAGTCCACGCTAAATTTCGAGCTTCTGTAAAATACCGCCAATCTTGGGGATTTAGCGTCTGTTTAAATTTGGCATGTTTGTTTCATTGTTTCTGCGACAGTATTCCAACCTGTTTTGTGTTTCAAGGAGGATCAGCTCCGTCGTTTGTTAATTTATTTGGTACAAATCTCTCAATTGCTGCCGATACTATTTCTTTGAATTTAAGCCACATCTGATCTACACTTATATTATTAATTTGGAATGAACGGAGATTGTCTTTCAGGAAGGCGTCAAGTGAATTGTTATCTAATTTTTTGAGTAGGTATATCTTTCGCTTATTTTTCGAGGATTTGGGATTACAATATTCTATCTCGCTACGACAACCCTGTGTTCACTAATCCATGAATCGGTTTTGATGCTCGTTATTAACTCAGGATTATTTGTTGCTAAGAGGTCAAGTGTGTTTTCACAATCGTTTACTGTTCGCGTGGGCTCATGAACTAACTGCTCGAAATAATTTTCAGAGAATGCGGTTAGCACAATTTCAGATGATATTTTATGCGAAACTCCGGAGTTGAACATGTATTTTATCTCACAGAACAAATGACAGCTCCGCCAATGCAATGCCGTCATATAGCTTGTGTACGCGATACTGCCTCCATCTCTACATGTGCACGTCGCTATCCCATGACTTTGATCATATCGGTGTATAGCGTCGAATTTCACTATGACTGGGAAACAGCGCTCGGTACCAGCTGCAATCCAACATGGTTGTACGAAAGTGTACACTTATAAAATCAACATCGCGTTCTAATAAACGGCGGCCTCTCTGTGCCGTCTACAACCATAGAATGAATCTTCTGTCTAAAAGACATTCCGGAAAATACATTTAAATAATAACGCTCTGCTACTGTGGACCTATATTCTTTATTATGCACTGAAAATCGAACGTCGATGTTAAGTCGAGATTCATTAGTAAAGTACCAATTAGGACAAAGATAACCAAAATTACAAGTCCCAAAACCTGTTTCTCTAATAACCTTTGAATTTACGGGACAACTACACAATGTTTGCTATTCAGTGATTTTAGTTACGAATGTCGAGAAAAAGACGGCGCATTAATGTACTCCCCTTCAGTTCGCTTCTTAGTACGTTAATATCGCCTGCTACTAAAAATGGCTCTGAGCACTATGGGACTCAACTGCTGAGGTCATAAGTCCCCTAGAACTTAGAACTACTTAAACCTAACTAACCTAAGGACAACACACACATCCATGCCCGAGGCAGGATTCGAACCTGCGACCGTAGCGGTCGCGCGGTTCCAGACTGTAGCGCCAGAACCGCTCGGCCACCAGCGGCCGGCCACCTGCTACTGAACATGGGGTAATAACAACACTTAGACTGATTTCCGCCTATACCTCAACTCCAATCTTTACATAATTTCCCTGTATAACTTGCAGGACTGGCATTGCTGGAAGAGGGGATTTTGTGGAAACATAGCTTAGTGAGACTAAATTTTCAATGTGCAGCGGAGACTGCGTTGATTCGAAATGTCCTGCCAGATTAAAAACAGAACAAAACAGTGTGCCACACCGGAACTCCATCTGCGACATTTGCTTTTTGCTTATCTCCATCCATCCAAACTTCACAGAAGTTGTCCCATATAACTTAGGGGAACAGTGCTCTTGGAAGAAACGGTATTGCGCTGACATGGCTTATGACGCAGCCTAGGGAATTGTTTCCACAATGAATTTTCACTCTGGAGTGGAATGTGAACTGATCTGAAACTCACGAGCGCATTAAAACTGTGTACCAGGTCAGTTCGGGTAAGTTAAGCTGTGTGTGCGGGTTGTGACTCGTGCCTGAATAGCTCTTTCGGTAGAACACATGTTCGTGAATGGCAAAGACGGCAATTTCGAATTCCGCTGTGGCACAAAGTTTCAGTCTGCGAGGTAGTTTCAAATCAGCGCACACTCCGTCGCAGAGTGACAATTCATTGCGTAATCATACGACGGATACTAACTAATTAAACACACTTGGTAAAAACTAAGAACAGTCTTTTTGAGAACTCAATACATAATTTGTAATGACTGAATTATTAAGTCCCAATAAAGAGGGATTTAAAACGAAAGTGCACATAAAGTAATCGATCCTTAATGGCCATTTTATTAGATTTGTTGATAAGGGCGTGGGAAAGTGTATGAAGACGTGTACAGAACACTAGTGCGGAAAGTGCGAGAGTAACGGTCCAGCGTTTGGAATCCTTATCGCGTGAACATAAAGAACAGACGTCGAACAGATGTCGTGCGATAATTCTGCTGCCACCATGGTGTGTCTGGTACAGAGATCATCAGAAAAAGACAGTAGAAGTTATGATGCTAGAAAAAATAGATATTAGGATGTGCACAGAGGCATACAGAAAATTTTCCTCTACGTATGGATAGAGCATACAGTAGCTAGTACTGGTGCGATATATCCTCCGCTAGACAGTGACTGCCCGAAAAGATAATCACCCAGAAGACATGGTCAGATGTCAATGTAACTTCGTACATTTACGTGCGATAGGCCTTTTTCAGATGATCAGACTTGTAAGGTGTATGACAGATACAACAGCCACCGGAGGAATTTAGAGTTGTTCGTGTGTAGAGTAGTTACCAGCACTCGTAGGGTGTATAATGGTTGTCAACAGCGACAGATATTGAGTGATCACTGAAAATGACACGCAGACGACGCATACTCGTATGAGACAGCGTTATCAGCACCTGACAAAGTTTGGAAATGGCCTCACCGTGCATCTTCTTTTGGTTTTCTGGTCGAATGCTGCCTTATTTAGATATTTGGGCATCTGGATGTGACAGTGACGCGATTTAGGACTGCTTTGCAACGTGAGAGGAGGCGTACTCGTATTCAAGTCTGAACACTGCAAGCGAGGTTCTCACCATTGTCCACCAAGCACGTCGTAACCCATTCACGTCTGCGTCTACTATCCAACAACAAGTAACAATGCAACGTTCTGTGTCATCCCACACCGCTGGTCGAAAACTAGCAGCAACCGTCCCATGTGTAGGCTGCCATTAAGACCACAACACAAACGACTTCCTTTGTGGTGTTGCCGTGGCCGGGAAGCACGGAATGCTGATGGGTGGCGTCGTATTCTGTTCAGCGATGAATGGCGCTTCGGGACTCCTCCGCGGATGTCCATCGTAGGGGAATAACGCACCGATCCGGTGCGCGGTCCCATAGTTCCGATGTTTTGCAGAGGCACAGCTGCATTATTCGTGGCTTCATGGTGCGCGGACCCATGAGTATGCCTTCAGGTCAGGGCTGGTTGCTTTGATGGCACAACGGTGTGTCACGAACATTCTGCGTCCTCTGATCATATGGCATTTATTGGCCGCGAAATCCACTTCGGGGCTCGACCACCGTGTTGCAAGTCTTTTTAGTTGACGCCACTTCGGCGACTTGCGTTTCAATGATGATGAAGGACACACAACACTCAGTCCCCTGTCGGGAATCGAACCTGGGCCCCTTTGAGTGGTATGTGGTAATGCTACCGCTGCGCTACGGAGGCGGACTGTGTCCGCTTATGTTATCTGTCATGCGTCAGTTTCATGGTACAATTTCTCAACAGAAAATTGCTTGCCCACACATGGCTCGGGCCTCTATAAAATGTCCGCGTGATGTTGGGGTCCTTGCGTTGCCAGCAAAAGTTAAGTTCTGTCGTTAATAGAAAATGTGTGACATGAGCTCGGACGGCCGCTCTGTCTCAACGCCATTACCCGTGACATCAAAGACCAGTTACAAGAGTTGTGGGCCATCTTACCTGAGGATAGGATACAACGGATTTACGATCCTGTTTTCAAAAAATCGAAACATGCCCCCAGGCCAGAGAGGCTGCAACGGTCTACTGACACGTGGGCTCACAGTATCCAGTATTTTATAAATTTGACCTCAATTTCTAATCACAGAAATAACACCAGCAACTCACCCGCCTATGAAGTTCCACCTTGGTTCCTCCTTTCCGTATGGATGCTACACTTTTCTTGTCAGGTAGTGTATGTGGAAACAGATGACGGGTGCGACTCGAGAGACATGGAGTCCACGAAGCAGTCGAAAATTAATGTTCCATGACCGCTCACTTTTTACAATCAATGCATATAGATTGGTCTGAGCTAGTTCCTAGATGCGAGCACATTATGTGCACAACATGACAGACGTCAGGTTATATTGAGGGCTACGTTCTTTAAGATACAGGTCACCTGCGTGTATTGTTAGGCAACCAGATGCATATGATATGATGGTAGTTTCCTGTACCGTCTGATAGCGGCAAATTATTACGGACATCTCTGTAGTCGCGTTTCATCCCATGTAACCATGTTCCACACAAGAATTCCTCAAGCGTCTACCTATTGGTAAATAGGATATATTGCTCAATATGATTTTCGAGGCACACATTCCCTGCTTCCAGCGTGTGGTAATATGCACCGCGACCAATTAGAACACGTCACGTCTTTCCCATCACACAAGGGTCCAGTAATGTTGCTGCAGTTGTTTCTTTACCTCAGCGCCCTTTGACGTATGTTGTCTAGAGGTACATTCAGCAAAAATTTCAATGCCGTAGGCCAAATTTTTCAGTTTTCCTGAATATTTTGGTACAAGGGTTTCGTGGTTACAGTTGGTTCGTTAATGAGTAATAATGTAAGTACTATTTATTTTGTTTCTTACACAAATTACATTTAAAAAAAAATACCTCTACAACAACAATAATGTCTATATTACACGAGTATCAAAGCAAACAACACAAAACACCGAGCTATACAGTAATCGTCAGAGAAATCGAAAAGTAGAGTGATTTCGTTGCTGTCACTGCGGAAACAGCTTAGAAAGGCGTCCTGCTTGACATACATTGCAGTCAAAGAAACTATACGCAAAGTACATATCGGCTCATAGATCATCATTTTTCCTTATGCTTCCGTGACTGATTGGTATAAAAACCAAAGAATAAAAAAAATAGAAAGCATAGAACTGCGGAATGTTCTACTGTACCAATTTATTTCGTTAACTGGTTTTCGGCTTACAAGGCCATCATGACATTTTAACTGAGTATCGTCGTCAAAGGCGATGCAGTACTGTTTCAAGCACTGCTAAATATATTCCACAAGGGGAATGACGTGTAAATATAGTGTACATTATATAAAGCACAATGCAATGATTATGCAATCAAAATGCCGAAGTTAACCAATAAACGTAGATTAAAACTAAAGAAACATGCAAAAACGTGGGAATTTAAGGAGATGGGACCCGGATAAACTGAAAGAACCAGAGGTTGTACAGAGTTTCAGGGAGAGCGTAAGGGAACAAATGGCAGGAATGGGGGAAAGAAGTACAGCAGAAGAAGAATGGGTAGCTCTGAGGGATGAAGTAGTGAAGGCAGCAGAGGATCGAGTAGGTAAAAAGACAAGGGCTAGTAGAACTCCTTGGGTAACAGAAGAAATATTGAACTTGACGAAAGGAGAAAATATAAAAATGCAGTAAATGAAGCAGGCAAAAAGGAATACAAACGTCTCAAAAATGAGATGGACAGGAAGTGCAGAATGGCTAAGCAGGTATGGCTAGAGGACAAAGGTAAGGATGTAGAGTCTTACCTCACTAGGGGTAAGATGGATACTGCCTACAGGAAAATGAAAGAGACATTTGGAGAAAAGAGAACCACTTGTATGAATGTCAAGAGCTCAGATGGAAATCCAGTTCTAAGCAAAGAAGGGAAAGCAGAAAGGTGGAAGGAGTATATAGAGGGTCTATACAAGGGCGATGTACTTGACGACAATATTATGGAAATGGAAGAGGATGTAGATGAAGATGAAATGGGAGATACGATAATGCGTGAAGAGTTTGACAGAGCACTGAAAGACCTGAGTCGAAACAAGGCCCCGGGAGTAGACAACATTCAATTAGAACTAGTGATGGCCTTGGGAGAGACAGTCCTGACAAAACTCTACCATCTGGTGAGCAAGATGTATGAGACAGGCTAAATACCCTCAGACTTCAAGAAGAACATAATAATTCCAATCCCGAAGAAAGAAGGTGTTGACAGATGTGAAAATTACCGAACTATCAGTTCAATAAGTCACAGCTGCAAAATACCAACGCGAATTCTTTACAGACGAATGGAAAAACTGGTAGAAGCCGACCTCGGGGAAGATCAGTTTGGATTCCGTAGAAATATTGGAACACGTGAGGCAACACTGACTTTACGACTTATCTTAGAAGAAAGATTAAGGAAAGGCAAACCTACGTTTCTAGCATTTGTAGACTTAGAGAAAGCTTTTGACAATGTTGACTGGAATACTTTCTTTCAAATTTTAAAGGCGGCAGGGGTAAAATACAGGGAGCGAAAGGCTATTTACAATTTGTACAGATACCAGATGGCAGTTATAAGACTCGAGGGGCATGAAAGGGATGCAGTGGTTGGGAAGGGAGTGAGAATGGTTGTAGCCTCTCCCCGATGTTATTCAATCTGTAAATTGAGCAAGCAGTAAAGGAAACAAAAGAAAAGTTCGGAGTAGGTATTAAAATCCATGGAGAAGGAACAAAAACTTTTAGGTTCGCCGATGATGTTGTGATTCTATCAGAGACAGCAAAGGGCTTGGAAGAGCAGTTGAACGGAATGGACAGTGTCTTGAAAGGATGATATAAGATGAACATCAACAAAAGCAAACCGAGGGTAATGGAATGTAGTCGAATTAAGTCGGGTGATGATGAGGGAATTAGATTAGGAAATGAGACACTTAAAGTAGTAAAGGAATTTTGCTATTTGGGGAGCAAAATAACTGATGATGGTCGAAGTAGAGAGCATATAAAATGTAGAGTGGCAATGGTAAGGAAAGCGTTTCTGAAGAAGAAAAATTTGTTAACATCGAGTATAGATTTAAGTATTTGTATAGAATGTGGCCATGTATGGAAGTGAAACATGGACGATAAATAGTTTGGACAAGAAGAGAATAGAAGCTTTCGAATTGTGGTGCTATAGAAGAACGCTGATGAATAGATGGGTAGATCACATAACTAATAATGAAGTATTGAATAGAACTGGGGAGAAGAGGAGCTTGTGGCACAACTTGACTAGAAGGAGGGATCGGTTGGTAGGAAATGTTCTGAGACATCGAGAGATCACCAATTTAGTATGGGAGGGCAGTGTGGAGGGTAAAAATCGTAGAGGGAGACCAAGAGATGAATACACTAAGCAGATTCAGAAGGATGTGGGTTGCAGTAAGTACTGGGAGATGAAGAAGCTTGCAAAGGATAGGGTAGCATGGAGAGCTGCGTCAACCAGTCTCAGGACAGAAGACCACAACAACAAACAACAACCAATAAATAAAAATAAAGCGAACGAATCAGAAAACACTAAGACTAAACACAGAAGTAAAAGGTAGAGAGAGACAGAGAGAGAGAGAGAGAGAGGGAGAGGGAGAGGGAGAGAGAGAGAGAGAGAGAGAAAGGAAAAGAACATCAGCAAGAAATAACACTCATCAGAAGAGAAGACGTCCTTGTTATAAACGAAGCTAACAGCCTGAATAACAATTTGAGTTAAACTGAATATCACGATAGAATAATATTGGAGAATGGATTGAAGAAGAATTAAATGTGAAAGATATTACACAAAGGGTAAAAAGGAATAATTCTTAAATATAACAGGAAGTAGTCTTCTTAATCGCTTTGTGTATTAGGTAAATTGCCTGTTATGGTACTCATCTACTGCATGGCCTTCCTACATTGGCTCCTCCAGTGCATTTATAACTTAGTGCCTACCTTTACACATACGGTCTGTATGTTCCCACCATTTTCTCCTATTTTATGTTCTCGTTTATGTCATATATTCCTAAATGTTTCGTTGTATCTACATTTCTTTGTCGAATTTCATCCTTCAACTTTTCTTAGAAACCTCATTTCGTGAATCTGTATTCTAATTTCTTGGTGTTTTACTGTTGTCCTTGATCACTTCCGTAAGTAAGTGTTGGCACTGCTACTGTTTTAAGAAACTTCAGCTGGGTTCCTTTTCTGGCTTTTTTCTGCAAACCTTTTGCGATGGTTCCACGTATTGAAGTAAATTTATTAATTTATCTTTTGTCTGCGTCATGATTACATTCGTATGTCATGTAGCATCCTAGATATTTAAGATGTTTTACCTGCTCCAAGGTTTTATTATTCAAGACTACTTTAAGGCTTGTTGGTTGTCTGCCGTGAAATACAATCACCTTCGTTTTATCTACAAACAATTTTAGATTGTAATTTGAGGCTGTCTGCTGATAAGCATATTATCAAGAATGCTAAATCTGAGTATAGGAGAGTTGTCATTCAACCAAAAATTGAGTGTTTTAGAAAGCTGCTCAAAAATATGAACTGGAAAGATGTTTATAGTGCTCATGACATGAATGAAGAATATAACACATTCATGAACAATGTGAGTACCATGTTTGAAAACTGTTATCCTCTAAAAGTTACTCAAATTAAACAGAGGTCTATAACAAAACCATGGATTACACAAGGAATAAGGATTTCCAGTAAGATAAAAAGGAAAATGAATCTGTCGACCAAGAATAGCTCCAATGCTGATGATTTAGCTAAATACAAAGAATACTGAAAAATATTAAAAAAAGTAATTCAGACATCTACACAAATGCACTACGAGAAAAAGATAGCAATGTCAGGGAACAAAATAAAAACAATATGGGATATAGTGAAAGAGCAGACTGGTACAACCAGAAAGGAACAGTAGCAAATAGCATTAAGGGTAGATGACATACTAGTAACCGATGCGCATAGTGTGCCAAATCTATTTAACGAGTACTTTATATCCGTTACTGATAGAATGGGATTGTCAGGGTCATTAAATAATGTCCTTGAATATCTGAAACTAGCCTTTACAAATAGCTTCACGTACATGAATATGTCACTCACTTCACTGAAAGAAATAACTTCTATAATAAAATCTTTAAAAACAAAGCATTCTAGTGGTTACGATGAAATATCAACAATGTTAATTAAGGTATCTTCTTGTGAGTTTAGTACAATTTTAAGTTACTTGTGTAACCAGTCAATTATAACTGGGACATTTCCTGACTGGCTAAAATATGCAGATGTTATGCCTCTATTCAAGAAAAGGGATAAAGAGATACCATCCAACTAGAGACCGATTTCACTTTTGGCAGCATTCTCAAAAATTTTAGGAAAAGTAATGTACAGGCAGCTTCTCAACCAACTGACCACAAATAACATATTATCCGGAACACCATTTGGATTTCTGAAGAGTTCTGATATCGAGAAGGCTATTTACACCTACATTGAAAATGTACTTAATTCATTAAATAACAAATAACAAGCAGCAGGTATTTTCTGTGATTTGTCAAAGGCATTCGATTGTGTGAACCACAACATCCTTTTAAATAAATTAGAATTCTATGGTGTTACAGGAAGTGCTGCAAAATGGTTCAAGTCATACCTTGCTAACAGGAAACAAAGGGTGTCAGTGCAAGGCAGTAGTGAATTAAGTCATCATTCATCAGTCATCATCAGAATGGGAAGAAATTACATATGGGGTCCCATGAGGATCCATCTTTGGGCCATTGCTTTTTATTGTGTACATTAATGATCTCTCATCAGTTATCCTGCCAGAAGCAGAGTTCATTTTGTTTGCAGATGACACAAGTATTGCAATAAATAGTATGTCGAGTGTAGTTCTAGAAAGATCTGCTAATGATATTTTCATGGATATTAATAAATGATATTTTCATGGATATTAATAAATGGTTTATATCCAACTCACTGACATTAAAATTTGAAAAGACTCACTAGATGCAATTCAGAACCTGTAAGAGGTTTCCACCCAGCATATGCATTAAGTATGAAGAAGAGCAGATAGAAGAGGTTGACAGTCTTAAATTCCTGGGATTACAACTTGATAATAAATTCAGTTGGGAGGAGCACACCACAGAACTGCAGAAACATCTTAACAAATCTGTATTAGCAATTCGAGTGTTACCTGACATAGGCGACATAAAAAAGTAAAAGCTTGCATACTTTGCCTAATTTCATTCCATAATGCCATATGGTATAATATTTTAGGGGTAACTCTTCAAGTCAAACAAAAGTTTTCAGAGTCTAAAAGCGTGTACTATATATTATTTGTGGAGTAAATTCACGGACGTCCTGTAGAAACCTCTTCAAAAGAACTGGGTAAACTAACTGCTGCCTCTCAGTATATTTACTCCTTAATGAAATTTGTCCTAAATAATATATCTCTTTTTCCAACAAACAGCTAGAGTTCATACATACAGTACCAGGAACAAAAATAATGTGAACAAGGACTTAAAAGCACTTACTTTAGTTCAAAAAGGGGTCTACTACTCAGGGACACTCATCTTCAATAATTTGCTAGAAAGCATAAAAAATTTAGTTACAAATAAAGATTAGTTTAAAAGGAGCCTGAAAGACTTACTAGTGGCCAACTCCTCCTACTCCACTGACGAATATTTTAATAGAAACAAATGATGTATTGTATATATACACTCCCATCTGAAGGTCATCTTCACTCTCTGTAATCAGATTTAGGTCATCTGCATATAACATTACATTCAGTTTAGTGTCACGATATAAAAGAACTCTGTTTCAGTACAATAGTTTCCAGTTACTGACAACTACATATAAATACATACGAAATAGAAAAGCTGTGCATAGCAGTGGTATGATTAATCACCACTTACCATAGAGATATGGAGGACATAGACAATGACTATTGAACACATAAATACCGAGTGGAAAAATACAGAGGAAAAGAACTGGACAGAATATTTGGGAAGAAATCCAGAAATATGGAGCTTAAGTGAAGTTCGGGAAAGTGCAGGTATGATTTAACCCGTCACGGTTGGGAGTTTCAGCGATCATACTTGTGATGATTACTTATGAAGAATCAGTCACGATCGCATTATACCATTCACTTAAAACGAGCTTTTTCCGCACATATAGTAGGCACCTTAATATTTATTGCACTATTTGCTAAGCTGGCGACCTGCTGAGCAGCTGCGTATTGTCAAGAGGGTAACTACCTGGGGGCTAGATTGAGCTACGTTTAATCATTTCATATTTAATGTGGAGTGTGTGCCACACGTTTGGACTGTGGCTGATGGCTGGTAGCTGTGGTCCTCATTAAGTAGCGTACATGCTCAGCAAATGTGAGGTCGGAATTCCGCAACGTCCGGCTGCGTTCATTTTCAGCTAGTCGTATTGATACTTTCCTGGCCAACTGAGCAATATACAACTTCCACAGTAAGGATAAGTAATTTTATGTACGCCACTGTTGGCTTGTAATCATGTCTTATCTCTGCTATTTAGTCCGCCCCCAGTAGCTGAGTTGTCAGTGCGACAGAATGTCAATCCTCAGGGCCCGGGTTCGATTCCCGGCTGGGTCGGAGATTTTCTCCGTTCAGCGACTGGGTGTTGTGTTGTCCTAGTCATCATCGTTTCATCCCCATCGACGGACGCAAGTCGCCGAAGTGGCGTCAAATCGGAAGACTTGCACCCGACGCACGGTCTAGCCGACGGGAGGCACTAGTCACACATTAATTAATTATTCTGCTATTAAAATACACTGGGCTGTGTTTTTTTTTTTTTGACATAACACAGATGGCACAATTTTAGTGCTTTTGCTACACTCTGTTCCGGCCGCAGTGGCTGAGCGGTTCTAGGCGCTCAGTCCGGAATCGCGCGACTGCTACGGTCGCAGGTTCGAATCCTACCTCGGGCGTGGATGTGTGTGATGTCCTTAGGTTAGTTAGGATTCAATAGTCCTAAGTTCTAGGGGACTGATGACCACAGAAATTGCTCAGAGCCATTTGAACTATTTGAGCTGAGACCGATGACCTCGTAGTTTGGTCTCTTCCCTCAAAACCACCAACCAACCAACCAACCATTTGAGCTACACTCTGTGATACCTGTCCTATGTATGGGTTAGTACACGATTATCTGCAAACATTGGAAGGAACATTTGGTTGCTACGTAATATGTGGTCAGGCAGGACTAAGAAATAGCTATTGGCTGAGGCAATGAATTTTATTGCGTCTATCTCTGCTTTTAAATCTTGTTTGTCCATTGGGACAGATAAGAGATAGTCCAGCGCTCAATGGAACGCTCCATTTCTGTGTGTTATTGGGTACTGTGGGTAAGAATATACTACTATGTCTGTAATTGAAGATTTTAAATATATTTTGAAACTCAGTGTTTGTGCTCTCATGCCAGTATTTAAATCTGGGAAGTTTATGGATTTGTTGTTTATTTCCATTGTGAATCGAATGTTTTTACGTTCACTGTTCGAGCTTTGCAGAAACGTGTTCAAATCTCTTATAGTGCCCGACCACATATGCAGTACATCATCTATATTTCTGAACAAATATTTAATATTTCCACTCTTTATTCTAGAAAAGTTTTGCAAACTGATCGTTGAATATTTCTACCACAAGTGGACTAAAAGAGAACTGGTTGCTAAGCCATCTTACTGTTAATGCAGAGGCCCTTGGGACTCGCTAAGCCATCTAACTGTTTATAACTAGCGCTTTGGAATTGGAAATGATTTTGTGATAAGCCTGCCCGAGTGTTTTGATATTCTGACATACCTGATGTACAAATTTAATATCAACCCCGTTCAAGTGGCTCAGTAAAAAGTAGTTTGCAATATGCCCCAAGAGGGTATTACAATTCTTTCTATTTCAATGGTCTAGTGCAGGCGTTTCCACACTTTTTGTCACTGCGTACTAGACTTTTTAGAAATTGGTGTGTACCACTATATCGTGTTCACCTTTTAACTAACTCCGGGGTCGGGGAGGAGGTGTGGATGACCTTTGTAATATGTACGCTAGGGTTCCTGCAGCAAGCTTTCTTTGTATCACGATGCCATTTAAAGTAAAGCAGCGTCCACGCCCGACGCGCTTCACCATGCAGAACTGTTCGTAAGTGCACAGCAATGTTACGCAGTGCACGTGCGCACTTGAACAATAATGGAAAAAGAGGGAAGCCGTCCAAACAAAGCCGCGCACGGAGGAACCATTTTCTTTAACGTACTGACACTGCGCGCAACCTGTTTACTGCACAGAACGGCACGGTTTGACGCCCACGTCTACACCCGCTGCGCCGCGCCACGCCTAACCTGTTGGTTAGACAAGGCTCAACAGCCAACAAAGCGACAATAATGACAATTAACCGTACACTGCGTAATGACTGCTGCAGCACCACTTATTGGTGGTACTCCACATTAACTTGGAAGCAGTTGCAAAGCGGTATGAAAACATTCGAATAAGCGCGATGAAGACCCGATCAAAATACAGCCAATGGCAAAACAAGATGATTCATTCCGTGTCAAGACAGTGACGGCTAATGAAGGGACAGATACAGAGGGTACAATAAGATTTTTCTGAGTTCTGCTTACAGTGCGAAACAGACATTCTGCGGTGCAACTGTTTTCTTAACAATTCTACAGAGCTACTTTTATCAGTTTTCTCACTATCAATTCAATTCGAAATTAAATAACGTAAGAGAATAATTTTAATTACATCAGTAAGTAATTTGTTTACACGTATTGGTAGCACCTTAAATGTCTGTGCGTACCACCAGTGGCACTCACAACAGTGTCTGGGAACCCCTGGTCTAGTGGATAAGAATTAACAGTAAGACCAGTAGACGATCGAGGCTTAGTACGAGAACAGACTGTTCATTCTGAACGTAAAGAAATGCAATGCGCTGCGAACAAATAAGAGGAAAGATTCGTTACTGATTACATTACTGCTGAACACTTAATGAAAAATGTCACACCCACTAAAAATGTTGAATGTACGGAGGAATTTAACGTGGGACGATCACAGAAAACTGACCCTAGGAAAGCAAGATGCAAGACTGAAATTTATTGAAAGAATTCTCAGAAAGAATAGCCCACCCACGAAGACAAAATCTTTTTACACCGATATTGCTATATTGCTCCTAAGCCTGAAACACGAACTGTGTGACGTTGATCCTGTAATAACAGAGACTATCCAAGAAAGAGACGTTAATTTCGACATAGTGCTGCGTTATTCCAGAACTTGGCAAGAAACGATTCAAAGCTTGTAATTCCTGATAGCTTATCTGCATACTTTCCAAATCCCCTCCAGTTTGTCGCAGGTGTCAACGTAATTGTCTTAACTGATTGAATGGAAAGAAGAGAATTTCAATCTGTGAGAAACACAAAATGCAGAATATTGACCAATGAAAACAAGTCGTGTACTCTGAAGAGTACTTCTCTCTATCACAAAACATGTTTTGTTATGAATGACCTCAAACTGTATTCTTCTAACTGTGAAAAATACAAAAAATTCTATCATCGTTCTGGTTGTCACAAAGTCAATTTCAATATGTTCTGGGTTCTTTTGAAAGAAATTTAAGGGGAGATTTTCATGAAGTGATAAATGATGTAGATATTGCTGTTAGTAGGAGGTTACGTCATCAAAGAAAACACCCCATTACCAAATAAAGAAAACTTATAGCAGGATAAAGGCGACTCTTCAGCCTCTTGGTTGGATATTTATATATTTCCCAGTCCCTGAACTTCACTGAGTACAAGACCAGCCTATTGACAGTTTAGAAATATGTGCTTGGTGTTCTTCCGGTAATTTGCTTATCAATAAATGACAAGAATGTTTTGAAAGTCTACCAGTGTTCTCCAACAATAACAACAACACAAAAGCGAATGTTCTATGCGTGTCATAATTATAATTTTTATTTTTTATATAGACAAATTCCTTTGCGCCAGAGTTGGAAGAGTATAAACACAAGTTTAACAAGAAGGCATAATTTTTTTACTAGCCTAGACGGTCTTTTACTCTATCATTCTCTGGACTGCCACTGTTCGTTATATCACAAACGGAACAATGTTACATTCGCTTAGTGATTAAAAAATAAGTTTATACACCTAATAACCGTCTAGTGATAAGTTATATTCTTAATACAACAAGTATATTAATTGCTATACAGTATTACGGCAACGTAAAGAACAAGTAACGGTATTCTAAGTAATGACTCTGCGTCTACTCCTAACCACAGAAAAAATTGAAAAAAAGGTCGGTCAAGTATTTAGTGAAATAGTTTGTACACAGTAAGAGGAACGAGGATGATCAATGTGGGATTATCATAGGTGTCGATTGTAGTTTCCCTGTTGCTTGACATATATACAACTGACCTCGAATACATCTTGTCACGACTAACGGTAATATGCAATATGCAATATACAAGTTCAGTTATGTTGATGATGAACCACCCGAGGCCGTTTGAAAAGATTTTAAGGAGCAATACATCACTTCCGACACCGGCTATATGTAGTCAGTTATGACTCAAGACTTAATAAGTTCGCAGCAAGCAAACATTCACGCCGCAGAACCACAACGACTGCAACTCTGTGTTTACCAAACAACTTGCAGATATTGTGTTGCGTATCCGGGACTTTAAACATACACCAAGCACAGTTGGACATAGGACATATATCATACCAAAGCTAAGTGTTATCCATGTATCGCACGCTTCTGCGAGCTAACCTGAAAGCTGCTGCAGACACTAGACAGCTACGAATATAAAGCTCAGGAGACTATACCCAGTAGTAATAAGACGCACTGCAAGGAATTCAGTTTTAATCGAAAAGACGAAATCACCTTTATTAATAAGCAGAATGTATATCGGCAGGAAATTAATGATGGAACACTAAAAACTCTTCGTTTTGCAGTAAGATCATCCGATTTTCGACCTACAAATCAACACTGCCACTAGCGGAGACATTTAATTTTCAACGCTATGAAAGTTTCAGACTACTACTCTTCCTAGAGGACTAAAATGTCAGTCAGGCACAGGACATATCAGTGTAGACTACGCTGATAAACCAGCGATTAATAACAGCATTTTAGGTGGCTTTCTCAAAAAATGACCACGTACTGTGTATCGATGGGAGCAGTTACGATGATTTCGTTTCACATGGATATGTATAAGCAAGAACTAAACTACTGGAGTATTCAGCCGGCCGAAAGAGGCGTCCGTTTATACGGAGGACCTTTCAAGCCACTGAGATGGTGCTAAAAAACTGCCTGACGATTCAGACTGAACATTTTGTAATAACAACAAAGTCACTCCACACGTTGCAGCTACTAACTGAAACTAGGAAGGAGAAAACGAGTTGCTATTTTCCATGGCAAATGGATGCTGCTGAACCAGCACGACGAACAAACGGTAGAGAAGTATCACTGTATGACCCAATGGCATGTAGAGAGTCTGGAGAATTGGAAAACTGACCAATAAGAAAAAGATGCGCTAAAGAAGGCAAGAGGGATCTATATGAGCTGGAGGTCTTATAGCTGTAATCAAAGACACGGTCGAAATCTAAACAAGGAGTGGAATTTCCTGTCCAGCACGTGGAGCATCTTAGCGACGATTAAGCAATTGTGTTTTGATGAAAACGACAATTCAGATACATAAATCTTCAATACAACTTGCCCAAACACTTGGTAAAAGCAATAAATTAACATAAAGTTACTAAACACAGTTTTCCGAAATTCCTACACCAATGAACCTACACCAAAGAAGACACAGTAAATATTTCTGAATATGAATAAAGAAAAAATGCCAATATCATGAACTTAGAAGTAGATATTCTCGCTATAGCGAAAAGCTTAAATCACTTAATAAAGGAGCGGCCTCCGGTCCAGATTTTACACTAGTCAGGTTCCTCTCAAAATATGCTGACACTAAAAGTCCATGTTTAGCAATCACATACAACCGCTCGCTCGTCAAAAGATCCGCACCTAGAGTTGCACAAGTCACACCAATACTGAAGGAAGGGAATACGAGTAATCCGCGGAATTACAGACACATATCGCTAAAGTCGATTTGCAGTACTATTTTGGAGCTTATGCTGCATTCGAACATAAAGAGGTACCTCGAAGAAAACGATTTATTCACAAACAGCCAACATGGATTCGGAAAATATCGTTCTTGTCAAATTCAACTAACTCTTTATTCTCATGAGGTAATTCAGAAAATATCGTTCTTGTCAAACTCGAGTTACTCTTTATTCTCGTGAAGTAATGAGTGCTATCGACAGAGGATGTCAAATTGATTCCTTAGTTTAAGATCCCAGAAGGTTTTTGACACAGTTCCTCACAAGCGACTTTAATAAATTGTGTGCATATGGAGTATCGTCTGAGTTGTGCGACTGGATTCGTGATTATCTGTCAGACAGAATTAATATGTGGCGTTCCCCAAGGAAGTGTTATAGGGCCTCTGCTATTCCTGATCTACGTAAGCTATGAAGGGGAAAATCTCAGCAGTTCTCAGATTTTTGTAGATGATGCTACCGTTTACGGTGTTATAAAACCTGCAGATGATGAAAACACACTCTAAAGCGATTTATACAAGGTACATGTATGGTGCGAAAGGTGGCAGTTGATTAAATAATGAAAAGTGTGAAGTCATGCACACGAGTACTAAATGGTATCTGCTAAATTTCGGTTACAGGACAAAACACAAAAATCTAAAGGCTGTAAATTCAACAGAACCCTTACGAATTATTTTGCTCAGTAATTTATGAAAATATAGCTCTGCACATATAGGTCTGATCTCGCACTGCATGAGGGAGGTGCTGTTAATGCTGAGTGCACAAATTTCCTTCCAGAACCTACTGAGTTGCTGTTTAGTTACAGATTTCTCGGATCATGATGTGAGGCTGTTTCAGCAAAGGAATGACTTGTGTTCTTCATTAACCTCGCCCAGCAGTGCAGTGTTGAAATAGTCTAACATTCGTTCATTCTTTTCGAGTGACTTCTTATTGTCTCCCAAGCCCCTCAGGAGGTCCTCGTCACTTGAACACTGCACTCTTTTCGGCTTCATTTTCACATACGGGAGCAATGCTAATTCACAAGGAGGAAGGTGTGGACTGTAAGGAGGGTGCTCAAGACGTTTCAGTGCTGTACACCGTAAATATCGGGTGCATGGTTTGGCGCGGTGAGCTGGAGCGTTGTCGTGATGGAGGAACCAAGTGTCCATTATTGCCAACGGTTGCAGGTTCTTCAAATATTGGGTGACTTTGGGCAGGCACTGCTTATTGTGACTATCTTCTGTGTGCCCAAAAATGCCCCACAGCCGGCCAGGGTGGCCGAGCGGTTCTAGGCGCTACAGTCTGGAACCGCACGACCGCTACGGTCGCAGGTTCGAAACCTGCCTCGGGCGTGGATATGTGTGATATCCTTAGCTTAGTTAGGTTTAAGTAGTTCTAAGTTCTAGGTGACTGATGACCTCAGAAATTAAGTCCCATAGTGCTCAGAGCCATGCTCCACAATTCCACTCGATTAGAAAAACAAAAACAAAAAAAGCTACCATTTTCTTCTTTACTGGTCGGGATTTTCTGACAGCTACGAGTGTGTCGTCATCTTAAAAGACCAAAACTTTGTTTTGAATCTTAGCCTGCCCGTCATAATAGTACGGCCACGCCACGTCACTTGTCACGATGTTATTCACATAATGAGACTGTCCCTTAGAAAACTTTATTAATATCACCCGGCACCAAGTCACCTGTCATATCATCAGCTCTTTCATCAGTCTATGCGGCACCCAGAAACAACAAAGTTTATTTATTTGCAAAATATCATACAGAATCGAACAAACAGCTGACGCATTTGGCCGTAAGGTATCCTCTGTCTGTTTGTAGGTCACTTGCCAATCTTCGTCTAGCATTTTCCTCGCAAAATCAATGTTTTTCACCCTAACTGATGATTGTGGCCTTACCGTCCTCTCAGCGACCTCCAGCGTGAAATTTCCTCTTTGGAATTCCCTGTACCACCTGAATATAGTTGTACGATGTGGACATACTTCATCGACAGTAAGACTCATTTCTTCAAAGCACTCGTCTATATTTAAACCACGCGCGAAGCTGTATCACAAAACCGCCCGAATCTCACTTCGTCACCACGATGCCATGGCAAGCAGTTCTAACTAACGCTTCTAGTGACCGACTGACTTGGAACAGCAGTCACAATGTCAGTAAGAATTATTCTCAGAACACATCAACAATCAGTCTCCTGCGACTTCCTTGCGTCGAATTGCAAACCTTTTCTAGTAGCCTTTGTATTCCTATTCTGGAAAGGTTCAGAGAGAATAATATTAGGGATTTCCTTCTTCGGTATTCTATTTCTATAATTACTGTATCCGCCATATTACGCTGCCCTCCCACTCCCAAGAACCACCACAAGGGAAAAAAACAGTAAATAAGAAGTGTTCGTTTGTAGTGCTGAACAGTAATAGGAAAAGGCAAACGTGCTTACCTTTATTGGCGTGTTCAATAAAAGATAAGTGATATGTATATCAGAGATACAGATAAAGGAAAATTTAGCTAGGAACGACGGTAGTAAAGTGCACGTTTTACCATTTCAGAAACAATGTCTGATCCACATTTGACGAAGGGCGTCCGGCCAGAGGGAGACATGTACTCGGTGTTTTGCTTCTCGCAGAGGTCGAACCGCAGTCCGCAGATGCGCAGCAGAGCATTGGCAGCCAAGCACTCGGCCGTCTCGGGCAGCGGCAGGTCTTGCGTGTCCTTCTGCACGTACAGTGAAACGTCCCTCAGAGTCAGCCGGGTCCTCACAACAGATACTGCGCGGAACTGCGTGCTCAGTGCTTTCACATCGGCGAGTCTCTGTAAGAAATTGTCGATACCGCTAGAAATTATCTTTTGCGCATTTTGATACGATTCTCATTACTTACCACTCTTATAGGTATTGTAATGCTCGTAATATGACCGATTTCGCACGTACATTTATTTACGTTATTGTAAAACCGAGATAATAGGAGCCTGAATGCACGTACTCTTAAATAAGCAATCTTTTGAACGAAACTGCAATGACGAGAAGGATGTAAGAAGAGTACTTTTGATTACAGCGTTATTTGGTAAACTACACAAAAGCTTTCTCTGGCACCACTTTTATATACTACTATAATGACATTACCGTGACACCAACACATGACACGGTATATGCGGTTTTAAATTCCACCGATCTGAACCCTTTAAGAACCGTATAATGATTCACCCTCCTCTAACATTATTCATAGAGAGAGAGAGAGAGAGAGAGAGAGAGAGAGAGAGAGAGATAACCGATACCATTTATACTATCTATTCTCGCATCTAGGTCAAAATTATCTCAGCAGAATTCATATGATTTTGAACACGATGTATTATATTTCGCGCTAAAATGTATAAAAAAAGTGTTACACTCGATATGTACTAACTATTAAAATTACTCTTCTTTTAAAAACATTTGAAATTACGAAATTTCTGGTATACTTAAAATTGATATTATTTATTTTAAGACCTGACTAATTATTAAATTTATTTCTGGATTTATTTATAAAATAATGATATAATTTGGTGAAGATTCTTCTTTGGTAAAGAAAGTTTGTAAACTCTTTTGCTTTTTAAACTCTTTAGAATCATGTCACTAGCACAGATGGTAAGTAGTGGTGTACATACCTCTGATGGAAGTAGACGTTTTCTAAGTTTGTCATCAACAATGTAATTATTGGTTATTTTGAATGTGGAAAACGTAAAAACGGTGTGATGTCGGTCATCAAGATTCTACAAATTCAAAATTTCATCTGTAAGAATGTACCCCTAGACAAGACTTTGAGCCATCGACAACAGCGACACAATGAAACTAAGAAAAAGTTATTCTTTTGTATATCTTACGCCTCTTGAAGGTTTCAAAATTTGTGCAAAGAATGAGAACTTCAATAATGACATATGAGAGGGTAAAATTACAACCGCCAATATAAAAAGTTTAATATTAATATTTCCCATTACTAATATCTTGTTATTACAGTAAGCAACGAATGCAAGAAGGAAATGAGAAACAGTAAACACTCAGTTGTTTGTTAGCAGTAGTTTACGTTGGAATATAATTTTAAAATTTTTTACAATATTATTCTTGGTTATCTTTGTAAGCAACAAAAGAAACTGGCAAAAAGTAAACAATTATTTTAAGAAGGTGGTTTCTCTCTGAAACCCCTACGACATACGATTTTCGACTACCCGTCTTTCCATGTGGTATATTTGAAAGGCCATTCCCCTTTTTCCTAGACACAATCTCATGTCTCGAACCTCTCATGAATACATAATGCCTAAAACAAGTCATAGTCCTAAACAATAGTCAAAAATAGACCTAAAATTTAATAAATCTTGTATAAAAAAAAGTAAACTGCCCTAGTGGTGTCATTTCGAAGCCACTCATGAAGATAATAGTATGCACTCAAATTTAGGTGACAGTAACTTTAGGTGTACTTACTTTCCCTGTCAGATCTCCGTCATGTATGGTCTTAATGAAAAGAAACCGCAGGTCCCTATCTCCTGCGATCACACAGCACTACCTTAGCGCAATCTGTTGCTTTGACAGCTGTATGTGACTGCTACAATACACTACATTTGTTGAAGTACCTCAGTGTACAACTGTAGTCCGTTCATCATAAGAATAAACCTAATGTAAACAAACACAAACGCAATGATTGGTCAGAAGCCGTAGCACACGTACACTGGTGTTGTTACGCTCTTGGAAATAGGTCCTACTGATGTATTAGGTATTTTATTTCTATGTTACCTTAAATGAAACTTTAAGATATTCAAACGTATTAACAGCCATCAACGTTTTTCTTACTCTCACTTTAACTATGTAGTTTTTATGTTAAAAACCTGCAGCATTGTGCTCTGATTGTCACGCTGTTAATACGCATTATGAAAATGGCTGAGGCTGCTTTCTGTTTCGTAATGAGACACGCGCGTGGAACACTGTTAAAAAAACTGCTGAGAAATAGGCTCTTCTTAATGTTTTTCATAAATTTACAGATATAACCGGCTGTGAAGTTTTCCCATCATTGTATATCGTGCAGTTGAGGATATTATCTGCCTTAAACGCGTAGCGCAGTCGGTAGCATTATGGAATTCGGCCCAAATGTGGTTGCTCGCGCGTGGGATCGAAACTCCCCATAATTATATTTTTCCCTCGTTCTATCTGAAATACCTACATCTCGTAATTATAAAACTAATTTTTTATGACAAATGCACGTCTTTTGTTTCTAATTACATGTTTGACGCTAAATTTCTGTTTCCATTTCAAGTACAAATTCTTAGTTATCGATATTTTATGAAACACCGTTCATAAAAGTTGTTTAAATTAAGGAAACATAACAATTAAATTTTTAAGGCAAAAATGAAAAATCAAATCCTTTTCATTCCGACTATCTCCATTGTTTTATATCACAGAGGTAGATAAGTATCGTAGAAACATGAAAAACAATTATTTTTACCTTATTACGACTATGTCCATTGTTTTGTATCACAGAGGTGGATAAGTATCGTAGAAACATGAAAAACAAGTATTTTTACAGGATCGAGCACATCATACAAATGCTGCGTTTTTACATTTGATACTGTACCATTACAATATGAAACCGACAGATCTGGAGCCACGCTGTGGGATTTGGCCCGCGAAGTAACAAAGACTTTTTAGCTGCCAGACGAAATGGAAATAACGGACGCAGCTTTTTCACACGTCACTGCCGAACGCTTGCGGGATATAGAACGACTAGCAATAAAAGAAGAGAAAATGTTCCGCCTCGTTGGGTTGCTGCATTCTGTTGTTGATAGACTCGTTATCAACGTAGCACGTGACACTTCTAGAACTGAAATGTGTTTCTCCGATTCGGATAAGGAAGGAGCTAAGAGATCACCAGACGACTGAAGTAAGTAACACATTCAGTTGCTTCAATATTTAACTATACGATGAAATTCTTCGATACTCTTACGATACACACAGCTTATACAGAAAAATTATCCTGTGGTTAAGTCAGGAATTTTCATAAAGCTTGATTTTAATTACAACAGTACGTTAGCTAAAAACGATAGCGTGTTGCGGCTTTCGTCTAGTCGTCTAAGGAGCGTATTGTGGGAGATTTGCAGTGTATTAATTCATTCTGCCTGATAATTAAATAAGATTCGGAGCTGTTTTGCTCCTTTGCTTGTCTCTTTTTGCGTGTGAACTGTAGCTGGCCACGTTACTCCAGGCTAGGTGTACCAGCTGACCGGCCAGTGTTGTCCAAGTTAAGTTCACCGGTAAAGCTGTTGTCCCATATTATCCCTAAGTCGGTGTGCGCGTAACGCACAGCACAAAACGTACCCTTATTATCGTACCTGACAGTACTCGAGACAGCTTGGCTGTAGTCCCACGTGAAACGGAAATCTAATGAGGTTCCAGCAAACGCGGAACAATACGTAGTGCAATGTTTGCATCAGGATTACTCTTATGATTAACGGATTATAGATGTAACAACTAGTATTGAAAATGTTAATATACCCTTCATTTCCTCGCAGGCACGATTTTTAAATCGTGATAGCGAGTGCAATAGATGCTGCAGAAACTGATCAAACAGACTTTTCTGATAAGCCAGGATAAAAATGTGACTACACGTCAAGCAACGGTTCCTGTTGACATTGAACATATTTCAGCGTGGAAAAGAAGTATAAAAAGGGCCTCAAAGGGCCGCAGCAGTAAGGAAACAAATGTGGAAAAAATAAAGAGATATCTGGAGAGCCCTATTGTAGCTCTGCTGGTAAAAAGGTAACCTAAGTACACTTAAAATATTTGTAATTACGTTTCAGTATCTTGCCATATCTTGTAAAAACTGTAACAGCAATTAATAATATGACTACAAATGTTTCAGCCTGTCATGTTACACTTATTAGCAACGATATGTTTGTGAACGGAGAAGTGTCAGAATTAATAAGATTATTTTTTTTTTGTTCATAATGTATTAGTACCGTGCCTGTAGTGTTATACAGGGTGAGTCATCTAACATTACCGCTGGATATATTTCGTAAACCACATCAAATACTGACGAATCGATTCCACAGACCGAACGTGAGGAGAGGGGCTAGTGTAATTGGTTAACACAAACCATAAAAAAATGCACGGAAGTATGTTTCTTAACACAAACCTACGTTTTTTTAAATGGAACCACGTTAGTTTTGTTAGCACATCTGAACATATAAACAAATACGTAATCAGTGCCGTTTGTTGCATTGTAAAATGTTAATTACATCCGGAGATATTGTAACGTAAAGTTGACGCTTGAGTACCACTCCTCCGCTGTTCGATCGTGTGTATCGGAGAGCACTGAATTACGTAGGGATACAAAGGGAACGGTGATGGACCTTACGCACAGAAGAGACTGGAACAACACATTACGTCCGCATGCTAACACCTTTTTATTGATCTTTTTCACTGACGCACATGTACATTACCATGAGGGGTGAGGTACACGTACACACGTGATTTCCGTTTTCAATTACGGAGTGGAATAGAGTGTGTCCCAACATGTAAGGCCAATAGATGTTCAATGTGGTGGCCATCATTTGCTGCACACAATTGCAATCTCTGGCGTAATGATTGTCGTACACGCCGCGGTACATCTGGTGTAATGTCGCCGCAGGCTGCCACAATACGTTGTTTCATATCCTCTGTGGTTGTAGGCACATCACGGTACACATTCTCCTTTAACGTACCCCACAGAAAGAAGTCCAGAGGTGTAAGATCAGGAGAACGGGCTGGCCAATTTATGCGTCCTCCACGTCCTATGAAACGCCCGTCGAACATCCTGTCAAGTGTCAGCCTAGTGTTAATTGCGGAATGTGCAGGTGCACCATCATGCTGATACCACATACGTCGACGCGTTTCCAGTGGGACATTTTCGAGCAACGTTGGCGGATCATTCTGTAGAAACGCGATGTTTGTTGCAGCTGTTTGGGCCCCTGCAATGAAGTGAGGACCAATGAGGTGGTCGCCAATGATTCCGCACCATACATTTACAGTCCACGGTCGCTGCCGCTCTACCTGTCTGAGCCAGCGAGGATTGTCCACGAGCAGTAATGCATGTTCCGTAGATTCACTGCCCCGTGGTTCGTGAAACTCGCTTCATCGATAAACAGGTAGAACTGCAACGCATTCTCTGTTAATGCCCATTGACAGAATTGCACTCGATGATTTAAGTCATCACCATGTAATTGCTGATGCAGCGACACATGAAACAGGTGAAAGCCGTGACGATGCAGTATGCGCATGACACTACTTTGACTCCGTCCACCGGCTCTCGCAATGTCCCGTGTACCCATGTGTGGGTTCATGGCAACAGCAGCTATCACACCAACTGCAGCCGCTTCTCCTGTGACGGGCCTGTTACGGACCCGTTTACGTGCTACGACCATACCTGTTGCATACAGTCGGCGGTAGATGTTTTGCAATGTGCGGCACGTTGGATGCTCTCTGTCCGGGTACCAATCAGCACACACCCTGCAGGCTTCAGCTGCATTTCGTCGACACTCGCCATAGATAAGTATCATCTCCGCCTTTTCAGAGTTCGAATACACCATGGTCACAGTTCCTACAACACTACACTATCACAGACGTCTGGTAACACGGTGTACTACAGTTGGTCTGCGTGCGGAGACGAATGCAGAATAACAATAGTAGCAAGCACTACATGCGGACACTGCGACAGCTAGTCCAAACCACAACAGTGCACTACAGCCACACTCGTCAACACGGTCGTCATCGTAAACATGTCCCTGCAGATGCTGCTCGCCGACCGTAGCCCGTGTTAGTTACAACACACAACTGAACGTCGGAGGTTTCAAGCTTCAGCTTTAGGTTACAATATCTCCGGATGTAATTAACATTTTACAATGCAACAAACGGCACTGATTACGTATTTGTTTATATGTTCAGATGTGCTAACAAAACTAACGTGGTTCCATTTAGAAAACGTTGATTTGTGTTAAAAAACATACTTCCTTGCATTTTTGTACGGTTTGTATTAAACAATTACACTAGCCCCTCTCCTCATGTTCGGTCTGTGGAATCGGTTCGTCAGTATTTGATGTGGTTTACGAAATATATCCAGCGGTAACGTTAGGTGATTCACCCTGTGTACTAGTATGACCTGTCACACTATGTCTGAATTGTTACGTTATTTTAATCCAGATAAGCGTGAAATTTTATTAAAATGTTTCTGCAATTTGTACAGTAATGTATGAAAAAACGGTTCCGATTCTCACGTAAATCATTTAATACTTGTTTTTCCCCTCGTTTCAATGTGTAATACTAAACGCCATAAAAGAAAGTCACATGCAACTCATTTCTTTTCCACGACAATAATTTCATCACTGTCTAAAACATACACTAAGTGGCGTGAAAGTTATGTCTGATAGCTGGAACAAAACTACCGCTCCTTGTGGCGAGAAAGCTAGGCGTAAGAACGCAAGAATAAACTTTTTGCTTTTAATAATGTTTTTTATTATCTTAACGTAATAGTTATTATGTTTTTGCATTCCAAGCAATGCTAAAGTATCAAAGACATGAATGTTCGTGAAATAAATTTAAAAACAGCCGAAAGTACATCTTACACATGACGAAATGCATTCGAAATTGTGTATAATTGCAGCTTAGTCCGCTGAAAGCAAGCAAATATAAATACTTTCTTCATGCATCAAAAGCATGTATTTCTGTTGTTGTCTTTCCTCATTACGACAGGCACGTATTGTGACAAATAAAATTCTTTAATGATGTCTAATGATTTACATATTCTTCCTCTGCACTCGACTTTCTAATGCACAAATATATTTGTAAATGTTATTATTCCTTTTCCTTCAAAAGCAAGTGAACTGAATCTTCTTGCCGTTTGTGGCTTACGCGTAGCAACAATTGTGCAATTGGTTTATTCTGTGTTGGAAACAGTTTCATTGCTTATGACGTTTTATTACGACGTCTGTGCGGTTTTCCCTTCACCTGCAGTTCTGGTGGCTTATTTGGTACATTAAATAATGTAGGTATTGCTTGCCATACACGTTTCCTGTGCTTAAGATTCAATGATTTAACTGGAACAGTAGTAAATAAAACTTCACTTTGACGAGTACATACGGGACGTCTTTCTGCAAGAGGTCAGGTCTTCTGTTGTTAATTAGCTATTTTTTGTTCTTAAAAGAAATCTACAATCTTCAGTAAAGACCCAGAGGTTACATTAGATTCATAAATAAACTGTCCTTTGAGGTACCACTTTTAACTCCTCAGGATCTTCAGGAAACTAAAGACAGACGAACATGATGTCGTTTTTAGTCATTACCGATTTTGATGGCACTACATAAGCTCCCTTTTGTAAAAACTGTGCTCCAGATCAGTTTGAACGCCAGAACTTACACTCATCCGATATTGAATTCACAAATGTAGCTTACCGTCCGCTTAGAGCGCTGCTGTGGCTGCGTATACATAGGAGTATCGTGTTTGCATGTATTACAACGTGGTTTCACCATGAACACACAACCGCTTCTTTGAAATGTTCGTCTTCACTAATGTGTCACTTATTCCGTCCATAGGAAAACCGTTATGTCGCACATCTGACTCCCACATATGACCATCCTGATAATTAACAGACTCGGATGTTGAACAGAAACTTGGCCAGAGTTGCACAAATTGAGCACATGTTGCTGTAGTCCTGGGACACTGATGGTTATCATTTTCATGGCACTCATAATACGTATCACGTGTTTTGACTTTCGTAATTAGGTAGGGAGAAATGTTCTTAGACTTCAGCTTTAATTTTGTTCCCTTTTGGATTCTTATTATTGACACGAAACTACCAGATTTGTAACTAAATGCTTTCCTCCTGTGTCGTCGAAGGTACGACAGTTTTCTTCCTGTGCCTTACTAATTTGTAATATAGTGTCTTCCCTCAGTTGATTTCAACTTTCTTCATATCAGTTAATAATTTGTTCTCCCAATAATTTTGTGATATGGAGATCACTCTGTGTGTGTATCTTAACTCCTATCAAATATTAAAACTGAATTTCCACAAATCTCCGGTGATAAGTTGATTTCATGGCTTTGAACTGATGGGACCATTTTCTACCATTTGCTAATGTCGTCAAGAGTGATAACCTTAGCCAGAGTAGAACTAATTTCCTCAATCTGATGGTTCAAATGGCACTGTTCACTATGGGACTTAATATCTGAGGTCATCAGCCCACTAGACATAGAACGACTTAAACCTAACTATCGTAAGGACGTCCCAGACATCCATGCCCGAGGCAGGATTCGAACCAGCGACCGTAGCAGCAGCGCGGCTCCGCACTGGAGCGCCTAGAACCGTTCGGGCACAACGGCCGGCCCTTCTCAATCTGTCCATTGGCTGTAGAGTGTTCTGTCGTAATTTAAATGTAATCACTTCCTTCTTTCCTGCAGCACTTTTCGATATCTAGAATAG
Organism: Schistocerca piceifrons; assembly: GCF_021461385.2. Classification (NCBI taxonomy): domain Eukaryota; kingdom Metazoa; phylum Arthropoda; class Insecta; order Orthoptera; family Acrididae; genus Schistocerca; species Schistocerca piceifrons. The sequence continues at coordinate 50,741,542 of NC_060139.1, forward strand.
GATAGCAAGTCCCTCTGTCAATAATTACTGGGACTGCGCTCCGAAATTAGTTTTCTGTGATGGTGTAGTTGTAAATTGCTTTTGCTGATTTTGAAGTCATTGTGGGATAGAGACATGTAAGCTTGGTAAATTAATCTGTAACAGTTAACAGTACTTATATCCTTTGTGAGTTGAAAGAAGTGATGCAGTGTGATGGACTCGTATATAATGGCTCATTCTCTTTGAGTAATGTGTGAAAGAAACTTTCATTCTTCACTGATTTCTTATTCACAATACAATATTTTACTTATAGTGCGTTTAAAATTAGTTGCGGCTTTTGACATTTGGCTCGCCGGAGCTGACATGACGACGTTGCCCAGGTGGCCAATGTATCACCAATGGCGAGCCTGCTTTCCCTACCACGCCGCCGGCAGTTCGGTTGGTAAAGCGCCTCTGTTGCCACAAGCCGTCGATAAACACTACCACGTGGTGTCGCGCATTAGAGGTACCCACATTCATTAGCTCACGTTGTAAAGTGATATTTTCTGGCTTTGAAGTGTTCTGCAGTCGTGAGGTAACCGTATTGGCGCTGCATTAGTAATGACAGTGAAGCATGTCAGAACACGAGATATAAGTGGGCGTCCAAGATCACGTTTACCGGCTGTGAAGTTATGTTCCGTTGCAAAATATTACTCTGAATTCCACAATAATAATGGAAAATGCGCAATAGCACTCACCTGTGATGGATAAAACTCCAACAACGTAGCTAAGGAAAGCGGTTATTTTTCTCTGGGTACAAAGAAATGTTGCATTGGATAAAGTTGAACCTAGCTTGTGTAAGGCGAAGTTAGTGGAATTGTAGTACTGTGCAAACTAAAAACTCTACGCTGTCAACGTCGTCGAAATGGATAACGCTAAAGAGCATAGATTAAACAGGATTCCTCCGCATCACGCTCATTCAAACCCTACTGAGAATATATGGCATAGGTGAAAAGTAATGTGGTAAAAAACAACAAGAAATTTACGTTCAGTTAAGTAATACGTTACTTTTCTTACTGCTGTGTTAACATTTTCTTCTTTTGCCTAAACACAGCAGAATTTGCAGATATACACGACACTAACATTCTAATGCAGTCGAAATTGAAGAATCCTAAAGCAGGGGATTATTAAACTAGTAACTGGGGGCAAGATTTACCAATAGTTATGAGAAAGCCCAATCTCAGTATAAAAATAAATTTGCAGCTTCTTCACTTATATTGCTGCGAAACCTTCAGCAATTCTCGTTTAACCGTGTATTGGTGGTCCTTAAAAATTACATTGTTTCACGTAAAAAAATATGTAATTGCTTGAATATCACGGTAGATATGGAAGTTTCGCATATTAATCGTATGGCAAAATACCCTTCTCTTTGCATGATGGGCGCTCAGTCAGGAACCGCGCGACTGCTACGGTCGCAGGATCGAATCCTGCCTCGGGCATGGCTGTGTGTGATGTCCTTAGGTTAGTTAGTTTTAAGTAGTTCTAATTTCTAGGGGACTGATGACCACAGATGTTAAGTTCCATAGTGCTCAGAGCCATTTGAACCATGACCTCTTTGCATGCTGTCATTTGCCTAAACCTTGTTTTGATATCGCAGACCGTTTATGAGAAACGAGGAATTCATGAATAGTTCATTCTTCATTTTTCACTGGTAAGTGCGTTCGTGACGGGAGGTTTAAATAACAATTTAATATGTTATCTAAAATTCATATGCAACAACGTATGACCTAACACACACCAAACGCAAATCCATAGTGACCCCTATTTTTCACTGCAAACTTTAAGAATTTCTCGCAGTATTTCAGCTAATACCGAAATGTCACAGTAACTATGACTATTAAGGAAATCATAGGTAATTCATAATGAAGCTGACGAATGGAACTATAAGATGTGCGAGACTCAGACTTTATTTCGTTATAGTTTCTGTAAAATCGTTAGAGAAAGACTGCAGATCGTCCAGCTTGCGCAGCTGACAGGTTACACGCCGAGCAGAACTGGCGTTATGTCGCCTGCTGACGCGTTCAACACACGCTGTTAACTATGTTTCCCTCCATTCGCTCCGTACTGAACTGTCAAAAGTCGCAACTAATTTTAAAACACACTATAACTCATTTCATCTTGACAGTCAAACCTGATATAATAATCTCGTTGTACTTCTTTTCGGTTCACTTAATAACATTATGTCCTTTCCACACGGAAGCTTGACGATGTTATGTTGCATAGAGAACAGTACTGTCTCTCTTCTTTCCTCGAACTTCCGGCCGATGTGGCCAAGCGGTTCTAGGTGCTTCAGTCCGGAACCGCGCGACTGCTATGATCGCAGGTTCGAATCCTGCCTCGGGCACGGATGTGTGTGATGTCCTTAGATTAGTTAGGTTTAAGTAGTTCTAAGTTTTGTTTCATGAGCTATCGAAATTCTAGCAATTAAACTATCAGTGAAATCTAACTACTTTTACTGCAGTTTAAAGCATCTACATGTTTCATCCTAGAACCACATCGATGTTCAATGGTTGATGAATACTTTTTCCAGATTAAAGCACATCTTGCTCATCTTAGTGACAATTCAATCTTTTCCATGGTCTTCTAGAATGCAGCACAAGCCACTACCATTTTGAAATGTATTCCGAATAAATACAGTGTTAACAATAGCCAAGACATCTATTTCTTTACTACTCAATTTTTCCTCTTGAGATGTACCTATTTTCCTCTTGTTAAAACTTGGAGGGAACTTATGATCTAAAGATTTTTGTAATAGACAGTTCCAAACCCTTCGTTGCCTTCATCTGTATGTAGATCACCTTCATAGTTTGTGCTCCCAGTTTTCAGAACTACATCCAATGAAAGGACCTCTTTGAGCGTCCTAAATGCTAGCCTCTGCTCTTCTTCAAACTTATATTCCTGATTACTCCTCAGTAAACCACCTAGAGGTTGTAGAGCAATTTGAGATAAACTGCCTGAAATATTCTGTTAGTACATGGAAACTCTGAACTGCTGCAACAGACTTGCTCTGGGAAGTTTTGAATACCTTTTGTCTTCTCAGAAGACGACTTTATTTGTCAACACTGTACAACACATCCAAGAAATTCCACATTCCCTTTCGACAGTCAGTATTTTCCAACGCTAATTTCCAGGCCGTATTCCACTTTGCTGGTATTTTAACATTGTTCACGTAATAAACTGACGTTGTCAACAATACCTAAAAATTAAGGTTTATAAAGCGCTGAAATGCTGCAGGCAAATTCGATATTCGAAATAGGGCTTTTTTGAACTGGAATTTCCCTGAGTGTGTTACAGACTAAGTATACTTTCGGTTCTCCCCTTCAACATCAACGTCAAAAAATCCAATTGTGAGGCCTAGTGCGTAAAACACACAGGCATCTAGTATTTTGTCTAAAAGGTCTTAATATGTAATGGTGTCCAAGGGTATCAAAGCTAGTGCAGAGTGAAGAGAGCTTCTCCAGTATGAACATTATTTATTCGGCATAACTTCCACACAGTAGCTGGATGTCCAGGTCCTGGAAGCATGAGAGGTCATCAGGGCAGCAGAATTCTACCTCAGCATAGCTGCCAGTGACGTGTGTGGCCCTGAAGTGAAACGTGTGTGTAAGGGGCCACAACATGTTGACACAGCAGAATAATACAGCTGGTGAGGGGCCTTCCTGAAGCAAGTATGGCGTAAGGCCAGCAGTGAAGAAGCTGAAGCTTAGCTGCTGGCTACTCCCAGCAGTAAGTCACACACTCGAGCACCAAACTCAGGAACCTCGAAATCAGATGAAGACACCCTGGAGGTGAACCGCATTCAGAGGTATCGGCTCGAGAACCGAGACCATCAGATCTAGTTTGTGGCTCGCAGATCAACAGCTAGCTGGTGTCACTGCTTGGCGAGGTAGAGACTGCTGGGCCTTAACACTGGACTATCAGCTGATGTGGAATCCGTAACAGCATCGACTGAAGCTCAAAGTCCTGGCACTGGTCGAATTACTAGGGTTGTTAACGGCTAAGCGGCGTGCATTTATAGTATCACTAGCCACCTATGTTGTGACAGCCCTCCTCCTATCACATAGGTGGCTGCAGAAGAGCAGTGTTGTGCCACGGCACGTTGAAACCAAGCCTATTGCTACAGCAGCCTGCGTATTTTTATTTAATTTTCTGCAGGCTTTGAGAAGTGAATGTCTTCATTTTTTTTAACACGAAGACCTGGTTAACATATTCATCTAAATCTACATTTATACTCCGCAAGCCACCCAACGGTGTGTGGCGGAGGGCACTTTACGTGCCAGTCATAATCTCCCTTTCCTGTTCCAGTCGTGTATGGTCCGCGGGAAGAACGACTGCCGGAAAGCCTCCGTGCGCGCTCGAATCTCTCTAATTTTACATTCGTTATCTCCTCGGGAGGTGTAAGTAGGGGGAAGCAATATATTTGATATCTCATCCAGAAACGCAACCCTCTCGAGACCTGGACAGCAAGCTACACCTCGATGCAGAGCGCCTCTCTCGCAGAGTCTGCCACTTGAGTTTGTTAAACATCTCCGTAACGCTATCACGCTTACCAAATAATCCTGTGACGAAACGGGCCGCTCTTCTTTGGTTCTTCTCTATCTACTCTGTCAACCCGACCCTGATGCGGATCCGACACTGATGAGCAATACTCAAGTATAGGTCGAACGAGTGTTTTGTAAGCCACCTCCTTTGTTGATGGTCTACATTTTCTAAGGACTCTCCCAATGAATCTCATCTTGGTACCCGCCTTACCAAAAACTAACTGTATACAATCATTCTACTTCAAATCGTTCCGCACGCATACTCCCAGATATTTTACAGAAGTTACTGCTATCAGTGTTTGTTCCGCTATCATATAATCATACAGTAAAGGATCCTTCTTTCTATGTATTCGCAATACATTACATCTGCCTATGTTAAGGGTCAGTTGCCACTGCCTGCGCCAAGTGCCTATCCGCTGCAGATCTTCCTGCATTTCGCTGCAGTTTTCTAATGCTGCAACTTCTCTGTATACTACAGCATCATCCGCGAAAAGCCGCATGGAACTTCCGACACTATCTACTAGGTCATTTATATATGTTGGGAAAAGCAATGGTCCCATAACACTCCCCTGCGGCACGCCAGAGGTTACTTTAACGTCTGTAGAAGTCTCTCCATTGAGAACAACATGCTCTGTTCTGTTTGCTAAAAACTCTTCAATCCAGCCACTCAGCTGGTCTGATATTCCGTAGGCTCTTACTTTGTTTATCAGGCGACAGCGCGGAACTGTATCGAACGCCTTCCGGAAGTCAAGGAAAATGGCATCTACCTGGGACCCTGTATCTATTATTTTCTGGGTCTCATGAACAAATAAAGAGAGTTGGGTGTCACACGATCGCTGTTTTCGGAATCCATGTTGATTCCTACAGAGTAGATTCTGGGTTTCCAGAAACGACATGTTACGCGAGCAAAAAACATGTTCTAAAATTCTACAACAGATCGACGTCAGAGATAAAGGTCTATAGTTTTGCGCATCTGCTCGACGACCCTTCTTCAAGACTGGGACTACCTGTGCTCTTTTCCAATCATCAGGAACCCTCCGTTCCTCTAGAGACTTAAGGTACACGGCTGTTAGAAGATGAACTTTTTCCTATTATTTCTTGAGACACAGCATTTGCTTTCACTTCTGGTTAAAATCTCCTGTACCTTCGGTAAGTTGCGCAGCAGCCACCCATCGGGAAAGGATTTTTGTTGAATGTGGAGGTTGAGAAGGTGAGGTGGTGGCAGTAATGGTCTACGCTTTACCCTCTAATACACTCGAGACCTAACTTATTCTATTTGCTATAATTTGATTACAGCTGTTAATACAATTCAGTTAGTTATAGCGCTAACCATTCTAGGGGGATCTGGTGTGAAGATAGGTCTGGAGCACTTATAGCTCTACATATTAAACTTCGATAGAGTATACAAACAGTATAAGAAATATTGCTATGCTAGTAGTAGAAACACTTATAGTGACAGTCGTCAAACATTTTTCGGGCTGTAAATGTCTGATATGTTCAAACATCTGTTCAATAGTAGTAAATCCCTTTTCTAATGCAGTCAACGTCTCTGTTGTGTGTAGGAGCTCCAGATCCAAGTGTCGTTAAGAAAGGTTAGATTTTGTGTAGGTAAGATATTCCAATTCTTTTCTGGCCAGTACAACATTAGTGTTGATAGCTTGATCGTAACGGTAACGGTTGTTCGTAGCCGCTAGTTAGCCCTACGTGTATAACAAGCTGTGCCATTGATCAGGATACCACTATACAGAAATTCCATTCTTTCCATGACACAAGGTATCCAGTCTTCATAACAGTTGATCATTGCAGTCTGTGGTGTATATACTGAGTAAATCCAGGGGGAATCAACTTTCTGAAAATTCCCGCACTTTCATGTGAAATTTTATCACATGAAGTTCTCTTAACAACTGAACCTAACAAGATCGCTCTTCGGTTTGCTGTGCGGGGTAGCCGCACGGTCTGATGCGCCTTGCCACGGTTCGTGCGGCTCCTCCTTCCCCCCACCCCCGACCTTGTCAGAGGTTCGAGTCCTCCATCGAGTATGGGTGTGTGCGGTGTGTTGTCCTTAGCGTAAGTTACATTAAGTAGTGTGTAATTCTTGGGACCGATGACGTGAACAGTTTGGTTCCATACGAACTTAACAAAAAAATGGTTCAATGGCTCTGAGCACTATGGGACTCAACTGCTGAGGTCATTAGTCCCCTAGAACTTAGAACTAGTTAAACCTAACTAACCTAAGGACATCACAAACATCCATGCCCGAGGCAGGATTCGAACCTGCGACCGTAACGGTCTTGCGGTTCCAGACTGCAGTGCCTTTAACCGCACGGCCACTTCGGCCGGCAGGAACTTAACACAAATAAAATTAAATTTTGGGATTATTTTGGTGGGACAAAAGATTACGATTCCTGTTCTAGACCCTCGCTACTCTTCTAATGTATTCAGAGCATGTGTACCCTCTTGCTCCAAAGTCACCAACAGTTCCTCAGTCTGCAGACGCACCAACCTATTCATGTTTTTCAAATTCATCGGATTTGGATGGACGGAGTAACTCTGATAGTGCGTGTTTCTAATTACTACAGGAAAACGGACCGATATAATCAGTCTTGCTTTAGCTGTCTTCACTTCTACAGTTGCTACGCAATAGCAGATAGATTCTTTTGTATTTACTCAACTACTTGCCAAAATTCTGCAGAGAAGTCCTTCTGGACTTGGGTTATAACCCTCTCAAAACTTGGTGCGGTGGCATTAATGCTTAACTCAGCTGTCCCACTACCGGATCATGTACCGCGTCTTGTAATCCTGCTAAGTGAAGTCTTGCTTCATTAATGCTGTTCCCCAATATCTGTGATAGTCTGGCAACAGTCGCCTTTTCGTCTAATGTAATTAACGGTTATGAATTACTGCTAGGTTATCATTCGCTTTTGCTAACGTATTACGCACACACTCTATGAGTTCTGTAGCTGATTCCCATACTACTCAAGCCTTGTTCAGCATATTCTGCTCTATGTTCAAGAGTTGTGTGATATGAAACTTCCTGGCAGATTAAAATTGTGTGCCGGACAGAGACTCGAACTCAGGACCTTTGCCTTGCGCGGGCAAGTGCTCTACAAACTGAGCTACCCAAGCACGGCTCACGCCCCGTCCTCACAGCATTACTTGTGCCAGTACCTCGTCTCCTACCTTCTACACTTTACAGAAGCTCTCCTGCGAATCTTGCAGAACTAGCACTCCTGAAAGAAAGGATATTGCGGAGACATGGCTTGGCCACAGCCTGGGGGGTGTTTCCAGAATGCGATTTTCACTCTGCAGCGGAGTGTGCGCTGATATAAATCTTCCTGGCAGATTAAAAGTGTGTGCCGGACAGAGACTCGAACTCGGGACCTTTGCCTTTCACCGGCAAGTGCTCTACAAACTGAGCTTCCCAAGCATAAATCACGCCCCGTCCTCACAGCTTTACTTCTGCCAGTACCTCGACTCCTACCTTCCAAACTTTACAGAAGCTCTCCTGAAAGATCCCTTAAACGGGCAAATTAATGAAACTTTCGGAGAAAAGAGAACCAATTGTATGAATATCAACAGAACAGATGGATACCCAGTACTAAGCAACGAAGGGGAAGCAGAATGGTGGTAGGAGTATACAGAGGGTCTATACAAGGGCGATGTACTTGTGGACAATAGTATGGAAATGGAAGAGCATGTAGATGAAGATGAAATGGGAGATATGAATACTGTGTAAAGTGTTTGACAGAGCACTGAAAGAAACAAGGCCCTGGGAGTAGACAACATTCCATTAGAACTACTGACAGCCTTGGGAAGGCCAGCCCTGACAAACCTCTACCATCTGGTGAGTAAGACGAATGAGACAGGCGAAATACCCTCAGACTTCAAGAAGAATATAATAATTCCAATCCCAAAGAAAGCAGGTTTTGACAGATGCGAAAATTACCGAACTATCAGTTTAATAAGTCACAGCTGCAAAATACTAACGCGAATTCTTTACAGATGAATGGAAGAACTGATAGAAGTGGACCTCGGGGACGATCAGTTTGGATTCCGTAGAAATATTGGAACACGTGAGGCAATACTGAACTTACGATTCACCTTAGAAGAAAGATTAAGGAAAGGCAAACCTAGATTCCTAGCATTTGTAGACTTAGAGAAAGCTGTTGATTATGTTGACTGGAATACTCTCTTTAAAATTCTGGAGGTGGCAGGGGTAAAATACTGAGAGCGAAAGGCTATTTACAATTTGTACAGAAACCATATGGCAGTTATATGAGTACAGGGGCATGAAAGGGAAGCAGTGGTTGGGAAGGGAGTGAGACAGGGTTTAACCTATCTCCTACGTTATTCAATCCGTATATTGAGCAAGCAGTAAAGGAAACGAAAGAAAAATTCGGAGTAGAATTTATTGTCCATGGAGAAGAAATAAAAACTTTGAGGTTCGCTGATGACATTGTAATTCTGTCAGATCCAGCAAAGGACCTGGAAGAGCAGTTGAATGGAATGGACAGTGTCTTGAAAGGAGGATATAAGATGAACATCAACAAAAGCAAAACTAGGATAATGGAATGTAGTCCAATTAAGTCGGGTGATGCTGAGGGAATTAGATTGGGAAGTAAGACACTTAAAGTAGTACATGAATTTTGCTATTTGGGGAGCAAAATAACTGAAGATGGTCGAAGTAGAGAGGATATAAAACGTACACTGGCAATGGCAAGGAAAATGTTTCTGAAAAAGAGAAATTGGTTAACATCCAGTATAGATTTAAGTGTTAGGAAGTCGTTTCTGAATGTATTTGTGTGGAGTGTAGCCATGTATGGAAGTAAAACATGGACGATAAATATTTTGGACAGGAAGATATTAGAGGCTTTCGAAATGTGGTGCTACAGAAGAATGCTGAAGAGTAGATAGGTAGATCACATGGTTAGTGAGAAGGTATTGAATGGAATTGTGGAGAACAGGAGTCTGTGGCACAACTTGACTAGAGGAAGGGATCGGTTGGTAGGACATGTTCTGAGGCATCAAGGGATCACCAGTTTAGTATTGGAGGGCAGCGTGGAGGGTAAAAATTGTAGAGGGAGACCAAGTGACGAATAAACTAAGCAAGATCAGAAGGATGTAGGTTGCAGTAGGTACTGGGAGATGAAGAAGCTTGCACGGGATATAGTAGCATGGAGAGCTGCATCAAACCATGTAAGTAGGCTGTTTAGCTTTTTAATTTGATAACGCCACGTAGCGCTCTGTATGAAAATCACAGACTGTGCTGTGTGCAGTCTGCGGCTGGTTGGCATTGTTGGAATATCAGCTATTGTAGTGTTGGGCAATTGGATGTGAACTGCGCATTGAGTTGCACTGTTGGGGGGGGGGGGGGGGGAAGCCGCCAGCAGTGGTTTTGAGAGATTACTATGTGAGCACGATCTGGACGTCTGTCCGCCAGAAGGAAATTTCTAAAGATGGATGTCAATATATATATATAATGACTTTTGAACGCTAGTAAGGTAAATTCATTGTTTGTTCTGGATCAAAATCTTTCATTTGCTAACTATGCCTATGAGTAGTTAGTGACTTCAATAGTTAGAATCTTTTATTTAGCTGGCGCAGTATGGGCGCTCGCTGTATTGCAGTAGTTCGAGTAAAGATGGTTTCTGTGAGGTAAGTGATTCATGAAAGGTATAGGTTTTTGTTAGTCAGGGCAATTGTTTCGTAGGGATTATTGACAGTGAGATTGCGTAGCGCTAAAAAAATATTGTGTGCCAGTTTAGTGATGATCAGAATAAGTAAAGAGAGAAATGTCTGAGTACGTTCAGTTTTGCTCAGCTGTTTGAAAATCAAATAACGTAAGAGGTTTACTAGCACAGTCATTCATAATTTTTCAAAGGGGACGTTACATATGTCGACCCTTAGCCGAGGATACCTCACTGTAATCTCCTGATTTTTTCCTTGTATTTTGCGTGATTAGTGTAGTTATTGTTTATTGCTAGCGCGTAATTGTAGAGAGAATCTTCTTTGCAATTGTAGTTTTCCTTCTTCTACTGTAATACAGTTGTGGAATGCATGTAGATTTGCACCAAATAATTCGCTGCTGTGCTTGAAATTAATTACATATTATTTTCAGTGCTTTGTTAATGTGTTTTCTTATTGTACTCTTCAAATTATGCTTTTCTGTGTCATCGTGTGAAATATTGTGACAATTATGGCGTGTGAAAACGTAATACTAGGCTCCAAAGTAAACTGAGAAATGACAGTGAAGACGAGAGTAGTGAGTTAGCGCCACTGTGTAATGAATTAAGAAAAGTTCGACACAGTAATTTGGTAATTGTGGATAGGGAAATGGACCAGGCAAGAAGTAATGGCGTAGACAGTGAAAGAGCTAGTGAACAGGGTAGTATTGTCGATCAATCGGTCGGCAACAGCTCGCCCCAGGGATCCGAAAAGACAGGGCACAATCTTGCAACTACTGTAGATTTAGGTTTTGCGTCATTACCCTATTTTCAATCAAGTCAAGACACATTTTCTGCTTTTCAAAATGCGGATGTTGTCGGTGCAAATGAACTGCCGAAAAGTACAGAGGATCATGTTTCGGACACCAGTGTATTGTTATTATAATTAATGCAACAAATGGGACAAAACCTCCAAAAGTTGGACGCAATCGAACAAAATCAAAAACATTCACAACAAGAAATGGAACAAAATCAGAGACAAACGTAGCAACAGCTTCTAAAGTAAGACACAATGCTTGAACAAACACGCAAAGATTTAACTGCCGCTGCACTGCAGCATTGTTTAAAATAAAATTTTATAGATGTACTAACAGAAAAGTTTCTGTCTGCAGACCCAGTAAATATTACTTTTATGATTTACTTTCTTAGAAAAGGGAGCACAAATAGACATTTCCCTTCACAGGAATTGCATACCTAATTTTTTAACGACTTGGTAACTTCTTTGGTAGAGTAAGTTATTGTGATGCATCACTCTAGTGTTAAGATGTGTCGTAGGTATTAGATTTTTCCTACCTTTACTGTAATATTTTTTCTGCTAGAGCTTTGTCATTCTTATGTATAAGTTACTGCATTTTCTGCTACTTTGTCAGGCATTGTACTACTGAATTTTACCTTGTATTAAGCCAGTTCTACTGCTGATTTATTTTTCTTGTTGCTGCACATTCACTCAAATTAGTTTAATGTTGCATTTGCGTGGCTAATTTAGATATACTGCTACTTGCTTTGCCAATTTGCATTTTTTGTCATGGTTGTTTGAGTTAATGGTTTTGTGCTGCTGCATTGCCTCATTCTCTAGTACATATATCTGAGCTCAGTAGATTAAAGTTAGCTTAAGAGTGAGTAGGCTATATAAGAGAAAGTGTTGTGATGAATTGTAAGAAACGCATTGACAAGTTTTAAGAATAAGGTCTGGCCAAACAAAGTAGTGTACAATGAAGAATAATTATTTTGAAAGAGGATATGTACATAATAGTAGGGTTTTGGGACAACAGTTTTAGATAGGATTTTTCTTGTTTGCAGGAACAAATGTTGAAATATAAGGCAAGATCTATGGAATGAAGTTTTGGGTTGGACTGCAGTACGAAATGTTACACTGAAACAAACCCTGTCCTTTCCTTATGTGTTACTCCGCTATGTGTTTGTGAACCCTTGTGTATTTGTGTTCTTCCTGTCTTTACGTGTTTATCTGATAACAGTTATGTTGTAGAATTGTTCTAATACTAAGCTACTTTCACTATGATGAGGAATACTGTTATCCTCAAATATAATTTGCATTAATAATATGTTATTGACTTTGTAAGGATGTTTAGACATTATTTATTGTTCTGTTATAGTGCTCATGTGTGAAGTTAATGTTTCGAAAAATATTCTCCATATTTTATTTATTTACTCATGTCGTAAGTCCTGTAACATTGATGTATATGTTTATTTCTATTCTTGTGTAAAGCTTGTATTACTACAAATGTTATCTGTGTTATTATGTTCTTTAATGATGTATTTTGTACCTTTGTAATTATATTCTCATGTCATAAATTTGTAATTGTATAGACACCGGTTCTTCAAATTAAGTTTCATTTTACTGCACACGTTTCTGTTGGTCATAGTATATGCACAATATGTAAGAAGTTAAAAAAAGAATGGGTACTGTTAGTACTCACAAGTGTGTAGATAATTCAGCAAGGGACTGATTAACAGCACTGCTGGTTCTAAGCACATTCCAATAAGTTTGTGAATGCAGAAGTGGTGGTTTATTGACTTGCTATATTATCCGCAAGATTATTCGATGGTGATTGTGCACCCGCACAGTCGCAACAGATGGCTGCTGGCCATCTCTACAAGGTCTACAGTGGGTCTGCACCTTTGGTGGCCCACCAATGTCATTACCTCTACAAGAAATACTGTGGGTCTTCTCTGTGATGACCTACCTACCAATATCATCCTAAACTTCGACTGACTCTGCTATGAGTGTGCTCTGTTGTGGCCTATTACCTGTCTGCATGTCAAGAGTGAGCACTGTCTTTCCGCTGGAAGGACAACACCACTTCTTCAAGACTGCATGGAAATCCACTGCTTCCGTGTGCATTTTCTTTTACTGCTCAGACTTTGGGAAGAAAAGAAAACTGCAATGACTACTGTGATGAATGATCAGGACTGTCTTTGTTGACTGTGAGAAAAATTTTTATTTTCACCGACACTGTATCAATAAGTGAGTGCATTTGATACATTTATCAGCGATAAAAAAAATTTAGCAAATTTGTCTTGGCCACTGCCTAAAACAATTTGTAAAATTTTTTGTGGGGAGCATGGGGGCTATGTAAGTGGGCTGTTTAGGTTTTTATGTTGGTAAAGTCACGTAGCGATCTGTATGAAAATCACTGACTGTGCTGTGTGCAGTCTGCGGCTGGTTGGTATTGTTGGAATATTCGCTATTGTAGTGTTAAGCAGTTGGATGTGAACAGCACGTAGAGTTGCGCAGTTGGAGGGGACCCGCCAGCAGTGGTGGATGTGGAGAGAGAGATGCCAGAGTTTTGAGAGATTACTTTGTGAGCACGATCTGGACATGTGTCGGACAGAAAAAGGAAATTTGTAAAGATAGATGTCATATATATAATGACTTTTGAAGGCTATTAAGGTAAATACATTGTTTGTTCTCTATCAAAATCTTTCATTTGCTAACTATGTCTATGAGTAGTTAGTGCCTTCAATAGTTAGAATCTTTTATTTAGCTGGCGGTATTGGCGCTCGCTGTATTGCAGTACTTCGCGTAAAGAAGATTTTGATGAGGTAAGTGATTCATGAAAGGTATACGTTATTTTTATTCAGGGCCATTATTTTGTAGGGATTACTGAAAGTCAGATTGCGTTGCGTTAAAAAAATGTTGTGTCGGTTTAGTGATGATCAGAAAAAGTAAAGAGATAAATGTCTGAGTATGTTCAGTTTTTCTCAGCTGTTTGAAAATCAATTAACGTAAGAGGTTTACTAGCACAGTCATTCATAATTTTTCTAAGAGGACGTTACAACCACTCTCTGCTCTGAAGACAACAACAACGTTGATGGATCAGATGAAATTCCACTAATTGGCTGCAAATCCTTCAATAAGTCTGCTCCAAAGAGATGAGCGCGCGCATCTGCAAATCTTTATGTGTTCAGTATCGTTGAAGATAAGAGGTTCTATATTCCTGCTAGCCTCTTAAAGGAACTGTGTACCTCAAACTTGTGAAAATGTAATAGACCCTAGTGTAATTTTACTCCTTTAAGGGGTTTTTCAGTAGAAATGTGTTGCATATATATTGCCTGGGGTATCAGAAGTAGAAGGATCTCATTGTCCTTTACTGTCACCTTCAAAATGAATAACTTATTCTCATCCATACAAGGATCCGATCATAATAGACGATAATTGAGGGTCACATACTATAATCATTGCTACAAATGACACAGGCACATTAACTCGGCTCACTTTAGAAGGGAGATGGCATAGATAGAAATAAACATGTTATGCTTTTACAGATATGTTAATGAAATTAAATTGCATACCAGATTCTTAACCAGTGAACACATTGTGGCCACTACCTACCAAATAAACAACGATAATTTTTCTTCCGATTAGATGAGTTCTGGCATTTATATTGTTAGGGCATTTACAACCCCATTGTGGCAGGAATAATTACGAACGTCTTCAGTTAACAGTTTTGTTCTCCAAGAAGTGCCGACACCAAGTGGGCAGCAGAAACGTTTGACTCAATTTCGTTCATCATAATCGATGTTTTTTGAAAGCCTGCAACTCTCATTCGTTCATTGTTTAGATACGGTAATGACACACAGCATCACTTACCTATTTTTTCATGCTTTCCACGAACTTAGTTTCGAATACTTCTCACTGTCATGATCAAATATTTACATCAGTATTAGTGTGTCGTGTTGCCTGTATTGCACTGTAGCCATCTTTTTGTGGTTATAAGATACTGCGCCTTCTACGTTATGCAGAAAACAAGACACACGCAAACTATCACTCAGTTTGCCCGCCCAGTTAGCAGTGTGGTCCAACGTCCTGCTTTCCGGGCGGGAAGGCTTGCCGGTCCCCGGCACGAATCAGCCCGGCAGATTAGTGGCGAGGTCTGGTGTGCCGGCCAGTCTGTGGATGGTTTTTAAGGCGGTTTTCCATCTGCCTCGCCAAATGCGGGCAGGTTCCCCTTATTCTGCCTCAGTTACACTATGTCAGCGATTGCTGCGCAAACACTTATCCGTGTACGCGTACACCATAATTATTCTACCATGCAAACATTGGGGTTACACTCGTCTAGTGCGAGACGTTCCAGGGGGGGGGGGGGGGGGCTCCACTGGGGGCTGAACCGCACAATAACCCTGGGTTCGGTGTGGGGCGGCGGTGGGGTGAGTGGACTGCTGTAGCCTGTTGTGGGGTTGTGTAACACTGAGGGCTACGGCGGGGACGAAGCCTCTCCGACGTTTCTAGGTCCCCAGTCTCATATAATACAATACAATACAATGACTCAGTTTTCAACATTTCACGTTTTATGTTTTTCTTCATAATGTAAATATTTTCACTTGAGAATAAGAGCAAATTCTCGAAACGCGTACAACTAAGCATTAAAAAATACTACCCGGTGCACTGTTCCATTATTACACTGGAAACGTTTGCGCAACGCGAAGAGTGTAGATGCATCAACTAGCGCTACACGTGGTCAGACAACGAGACACGCGAATAATCCGTTCGAGTACAACCACAAGTTTCTGATGGTCGAAACTACAGTATAACGAAACTGCGCATGCCTAGTAGAGAGATTTTGAAACCGTTTGCACTCGGTTGTGGCAGCTATACTTGAATGAACCTAATGTTTCTGGGTAGCGCCTGGCTGCTTGTTGCTACTACTGATGCAGCTAATAACCAAACTTCAAGTAGCCAGAAGCGGGAGAAGGTACTGCTCATACGAGACTCAACTGCGCATGCGCATGAGCTCGCTGGCAGTTGCTCAAACGGACCTAATGTAAATGGTAGTGACGTCACGCTTATCGGAAGCAATTTGTTGATATGAAGTATTGCATAGTCTTCGTCCTAGAGCCTTCAAGATATTTTGCTGTTGGCAGACGCTGGTGTGTGCACTGCGCTTTGTTATTGTGAATGGCGCATTTCCTTTGCAGCTTTTTGTATTTCGATTTTTTCTCTCGTTTATTTTTTATTGTTCCAGTATTATTTTGCAGTAGCGGCATACAGTAAAATTCTTTGGTAGGGTGTCAGTTCTTACCAGTAAATATTACAAAAATTTAACTGAAACCTAAAACAATGAAAAATTCGCAGAATTCTAAAAAATTCCTGTTTTTCCCAGCTTTCTCCCGGACGAGGAATTTTCCGGGTCTTTCTCCGTTGTCCCGGGGTGTATACACCCTGATTAAAGGGATGCTGGTTCAGTTTTATTACAAGATAGTATCTCATTCTTTTGCTAACAATACCCTGTAATTACGGTGACAAATTACCACAGGTCTCTTCAGCGCATCAAAAAATTATTATTGATTCAGACTACGGTTGCAGCAGGCTTTTAGAGGTAATTCACACTGTAAACCAATTTCACGGAGCTTCATTTCTGGGCTACTAGGTTTATACGTATCCTTGGTGTCCATGAAGTACGTAGGAACGGTATAGATTTGTAATCATAATTGAATGTATCTGCTACTTCAAAACTTCCAGAACATACGTAAAAGGAGATATTGTAATCGAAGTAGCGGTTTCGGAAATTTATTTCATGGAACGGCCAAGTAAAACGTAGTTATTCGATAATAATTAACACATTTTGTAACTATACCAATGCGAAACATCAGTCGCATTTCCTTTAGCATAAAGAGTTCGAGAACCAATACACCACCACAAATACTTCTATCTTAGTAACGTGAGAAGCCTCGCTATCTTGTGACGATTGCTAGAGATCATCGTAATCTGTTACTTTTTAAATGGTTCGAAGCCACTCCAGATCAGGACACAGCTCTTTCAAAAAAAATCTATCTTATAAAATATGATACTTTTACTTAGAGGAAAGGTAAAATGAAATAAAACTAATGAAAAGAAAGAAATCGCCTGGAAATGCGTATCATGATCTCATAAATAAAGATAAAGTTAGTTGGTCGATAGAAGAACCTACAATCGCATAAACATAGAGCTGAAAGGAATGTCAAATGTCAGATTAGAAAAGAATATAACAATACAATGTAAAAGAAAGTTTCCCGCGTTCTGTGTTACAGAGAACATAGTCCTTCGCAAGTTAAAGCTATATTGGTCAACGGAAGAACCTACAATCGGTTAAGCACGGAAGAGGCCATATCAAAATTCAAATTGAAGAGATTGTAACGAAATACTTAAAACAAAGCCCTCTGTTTTTTCCTGTTCAACATGTAACTTTTTCCTCCCCGCACTGTCTCCATTTTCGGAAGAAACCCGAGTATAACATTTCACTGAAACAGTAACGACGGTATAGTTACAGTGACAATAAAACGTGAGTGTGCCTAACTGAAGTGTTAGTCCGAGCGGCAGAAAAGTTTGACAAGGATAATAAACTGCTCTATTGTTGCCCTTCCCCTCCAAATTATTCTTATATTTCATAAGTACGGAATACTGCAAAAGTTGAACCACTCACTCCATAATACAGACATCTCTGGCTCTATTTTAGGGGAAATACGTAATGAAAACATGTAAAAAATGTTCTTACACCTCCATCAAAAATTAAGATTTCGTATTCACTCACAACCAGTCCAACACCTTCTACGGCAACCTTGATTTCAGGATACGTTTCAGACTAACATTAACATTCAGATTAACATTAACAGAAAGCGAGGTGCTAGCCTGGGGGACTTACAATACTACACGCTAGCAGCAGAGTCCAACAGCAGTTACAAAATAACCACAAGCCACCAAGTATTATACGTTTGTTACGTTTTTGTCATATGATGTCATAAGTTACATCTTTGCTGTTAGAAATTTGTTCTTCCATTAACCTAATCATAATAAAACCCCCAGGGTACTTAAAGCGTGCATTTCTGTCTACAAACCATTACCAACAAGATTTACATTTTCATTACTTACTTGCATATCAGGAGGCTACAATAGTTCTTCGCTGTCACACGGTTGTTAGTGAATTTTCTCCTCAATCAGTGTTGCCTACTCGTGGCAGCGATCGCCATGTCCGCTTGTAGATTGTGTAAACAACATCAGGCTTCCGAATAACAATAGTTTAAATCGGAAGACGAAAATAAATACGCAGTTTTCCGTTGAGTACTATATGAAAGCAAAAAGCTGCCCGTATAAAAGATATCAGGCGAGCTGGTTTAGCAGACGTTAATAAACAAAAACAATCAACAGAATCATTGCTCCCAGACTACGGATGAGAGAGTCTAAGATAAAAATAAATCTCCACGAGAGAAACACTCGAAACCAGAGATAACTTTCATACCACAATATGGATGTAACACGCTTTCTGTAAATGAAAATATACGCGAAAGAAACGCGTTCTTTCTTCAGTGAAAGATAGTTTCCTTAGCGCCGTCTTATGTGTGATAATTAACATTTTATCAGTTTCAAATTTATAAACCATTATTGGCTACACATAACACTTGTAACATACGTAATTGGGTATAGTAGGTCTATATGGTCGTTATTACGGTGTGCACGGAAGCTGCAATAGAGAAGGGAGCCGTTACTAGCAAAAGCGCTGTAGTTAAAATATTTCCCGAATCTTGAAACGTGTTCAGAATATTTACAACACCCAGGATCCAGATTCTCTAGCTGTTCCGAATAATACTTCAGAAGTTATTAGTGTTTTATCAAAATTTTATTGATATTTGGATCGGTTCTGGATTAAAGTTACGAACACCATATTCGATATGACTAGGCAGATACTACACTCATAGGATTTTTACTGTTTTGTTACAGAAGTAAGTAGTTTTTAAGTTATTCGTGTTATAAAATTTCTGAAAATTTTTGTAACCTTGGCAGCGATCTTAAAACTTAAAACAGTCTTGATCGCCTTTTTGAGTGGGTGACCAGCTTCGCCCGAGAGTCGACGGAACTCGTCTGGCAGTGTCCATCCATCGCTCTGGAGTCTGCAGATGACTCTATGAAAGAGTCGAAGCCGGTCACTCACTCCAATAAAAAAAATTGCCATCAGGACTATTTGAAAAATTTTAATTTTATTTATGTTAGTTTTCGTTTCTGATCGTATCACCACATATTGTCTAGTATCAGTTTCGGTCAGGAGCCAAAATTATCAAGGCAGTTCAAATGAGGAATCTCTACTAACACTGAGTTCCTTCAGAACGATAGCGCCGGACTTTGCAATTTGTAGGCCATCGTGTAACTCATTGCAAATAAAATTACGTCTGTTACAAAATGTCTTTTTAACGCAGTTTCCTACTAGTAAGACAAGTTTTGCAGTGAGGAGAAAAGTGATGATCCTCGTTTTTAAAAAAAAATCAGGTCGTAGGTAGATGTTAGAAATGTGTAGCTGGGAGTGACAGAATGCTTGACCATTACAAGGTCTGTGCAAGGGTCAAAATCGATAATTTTTTACAAGCTGGTCGTTATCGTGAAACACAGCCGGAAAAGTTCAACTGCCTTAAGGATTGTCTTCAGTGGCATCACGGGATAATATACAGGGTGTTACAAAAAGGTACGGCCAAACTTTCAGGATGTCCGGAAACGCTTACTTTCCATGTTAGAGCTCATTTTATTACTTCTCTTCAAATCACATTAATCATGGAATGGAAACACACAGCAACAGAACGTACCAGCGTGACTTCAAACACTTTGTTACAGGAAATGTTCAAAATGCCCTCCGTTAGCGAAGATACATGCATCCACCCTCCGTCGCATGGAATCCCTGATGCACTGATGCAGCCCTGGAGAATGGCGTATTGTGTCACAGCCGTCCACAATACGAGCACGAAGAGTCTCTACAATTGGTACCAGGGTTGCTTAGACAAGAGCTTTCAAATGCCCCCATAAATGAAAGTCAAGAGGGTTGAAGTCAGGAGAGCGTGGAGGCCATGGAATTGGTCCGCCTCTACCAATCCATCGGTCACCGAATCTGTTGTTGAGAAGCGTAAGAACACTTCGACTGAAATGAGCAGGAGCTCCATCCTGCATGAACCACATGTTGTGTCGTACTTGTAAAGGCACATGTTCTAGCAGCACGGGTTGAGTATCCCGTACGAAATCATGATAACGTGCTCCATTGAGCGTAGGTGGAAGGACATACTGACGAAACTAAAATGAGCTCTAACATGGAAATTAAGCATTTCCGGACACTTGTCCACATAACATCTTTTCTTTATTTGTGCGTGAGGAATGTTTCCTGGAAGTTTGGCCGTACCTTTTTGTAACACCCTGTATACATACTGATGCATTGTACTGTTAGTGATTTACTTGTCACAGCCAACGCCGATCAGATGGTACACAAGTTGTCTGTGCACCCTCTATTTTGGCTCTGCAAGCAGAAACTGTTCTGAGTTTAAAAGTGAAGTGTTTTTAGCATTCATTCTACGGTACAATCGTACTTCACCGGTGATTACGTACAGATGAACAGCTTCAGCCATTTGAACTGGGTCGAATTGTGAAGCTGAAAGGGTGCATCGGCGGATTACTCGTATATCGGGCACAGTGTATCGGTGGTGTGTAGCTGCTTTCAACAGTCGTCTGTGAAACGTTCCCACAATTATAGACCTGAATCTGGACGTAGTACGGATACACGTGAAGATCGACGCATTGCGCAAACTGCGGTAGGCAACCGAACATCATTCAGAAACGAAATCCGGGTACTTACTGCATCTACTGTGACGTCAGAGACCATTGGGAACCGTCTGCTTGCAGCAGGTTTAACATCGTGGGTGCCCCTGGCGTGGTTATCACAGACACCTCGACACTGCCAGGCGCGGTTACTTCACTGTCGTGAAAGGGTTGATTGGAGAGTGGAATGACGGTCTGTTGTCTTCAGTAATTAGACTAGGTTTTGTATGCATGCGAGTGATGGGCACATTGGGCATCTGGCCAAGACACACGGTTCTCATCTAAAGCCTCATTGTGAGAGTGGCCAACAATTATAACTCGCGGTAACATTTGGTGATTCTAGAGGGTATAGTAAAAAGTGTCCGATACACTGCATACGCTGTCATTCCCGTACTACTTCCATTTCTTCGAGTGGAAGGTGATGTGCTTCTCCAGCAGGACAATGCACATTCAAAACAGCTATTGCGACAGAATGTAATCTTCGTGCTGCTCAACTACCTAGTGCAACAAGATCATCAGATCTGACCCATTGAACATGTATGGGACGTGACGAAATGGGAACTTACTCGTTCGCCATCGCCTACAAAACAGTTTCCGAAATCCAGCAATAGGCGTAATCTATGTCAGGATGCAATCCTGCGGCTTTATGAACCTTTGCACACGAGAATATACCCCAGCGTCGCTACCAGAGGAGACAATACAGTATGCATTGATGTGACTGAATACCATTTATGGTAACAAGTCTGTAACATTTCTTCTGGATTTTTAATCATAAACTCCTGCAATTATTGAACTACCTATCACCTCCTTTGTCGATAAAAAGACTTTATCCTTGGAGGTGTTTCATTGTTGTACGTTTCAGGCGCTGTACTTGAGCACGGAAGTCAGTCGGCATTGGAGCTACGCCGACTTCACGTGCTCGATTCTCTGACCAGCGTAGGGTCAAAGACATGAATAAGGATTAATGTTTTCGACTAGGCATTTGTGTTATACATGTACGTCCTAAGATATACGGCGAATTTCGGTCACTGTTCCTGGAGAGTTTCACCGACTAAACGCTACAGAGTAATTAACGTGCGAACTATGCCGGCGAACTTTAACTTCACGAGTGGGCTATATTTTCAAAATACACAGTGTCGAAAATTTAAACGATTTGGATTAGAGGAGTTAAAGTGACATTATGAACTTTTCGTACGCATTCCGTTCCGCACTATAAAATCCACGGAACACCGTAATCAAAGCATTTTGGATACTTGAGAATATTAGTTATTAAGGCGAGCGATCATATTATGAAATTTTACTATCTTCCATTCTTCACATGTTGAGGTAGGAGTTTGATAGATTTTATATTGGATTGTTCCGAATAAGAACTGGTGTATTCTGTAAAAGAATAAATGAACTGTTTGATCAGAAACTGTGTTTAGCATTTCAATAGTAATAAATATGCTCATCTGCTCAATACATTGTAGCGCAAACGCGCGGATGTTCTGGTCAGACGTAGGGCTCTGCTGTTTCTTCCTAACTTTTGTTTTCAGTTGGGAAAAGATAGGTCGCACGACTATGTTGACCTGACGGTGAACTGTGAGAATAGACATTTGTTATCGTAAAAAGAGCTGCAATGATAATTTTTCGAAGCAGATACAGATGAAGTTCGAGACAGTGGCAGCAAGAAGATTCTCCTTAAAATTACGGTAATACTATTTCATTTCATATTAGATATATAAATTCTTTTCATTCCGTAGATCAGAATTCCAGAAATATAGCAACAACTAAAACCTATGACCAGCTTTATTTTTAAACCGTCATCTGAAAAATTTTAATCAGAATAATATAAATGTTCAAGATCCGTTGATGCTGCTATCCACATAGTGTCATACGTATGTATCGTCTGATTTTAACATTTGTTAGGAGGTTATAGTAATTTAGAGGATTAGCACCACTTTCTAAGCAACTGACTCCCCGTCATGCTCTATCAATGACTTTAGAAAGAGATCTCTAAGAGCTACAGTTTCTTGAATAATGTATCTTATTTGATACTTCTATTTCTAATGCTTGGTACTACCATAATACAGCTATTGTCGGCTACTGTACACATATTCAGACAGTTTACCTCCTCAGTAGTTGCAATTTTATTTCGAAGATGCAAATAGTAAACAACAAACAAAAGGCGACAACTGTAGTGTAACTTAGAAACCAATACCTAGATTTGTCAGCGATGTAGCTGTTCTGGTCAAATTGTATTAGGAGTCTCAAGGGTCATAAGTACACAGGAAATTATACCTTTCTCATAGATTGGTTAACGATATACAGAGCTAAGAGGCAGACAATGAGGAATGTTGTGTACAGGCGCACACCTCTAGGGGCTATATCGAAATAAATATATTACAAATTTCCAGTCAAAAGCAGGCTGTTCCTTCGGCCTCTACAAATCCCGCAATGTTTGGTTCATCATGGCTGGATACTGCCTCCGAACGGAGTCTATAAATCTCGACTTCAGGGGCCTCCAATAAGAGGTGTCGGAGGAAGTCACGTGCACTGCCAGAAACACCTTTACTCTCCTCTCCCAGCTGTAACGTTGTTGTGATCGTTCATTCAGACTACATTCCTTCTGTACACTGAAATATCATTATCATAAGTGTTCTGCCCTAGGGCAGGTCTTCAAATGTAGCTCTCCACGCAGTCGTGAAACACCGATACTCCTAGTTTTCTCATAACTAGAGACAGGATTATATGGTTGGGGTTGGGTTATTGGGGGAGGACACCAAACAGCGAGGTCATCAGTCTCATCGGATTAGGGAAGGACGGGAAAGTAAGTCGACCGTGACCTTTCAAATGAACCATCTCGGCATTTGCCTAGAGCGATTTAGGTAAATCATGGAAAAAATAAATCAGGATGGCCGGACGCGGGATGGATTATATGCATTATAAAAACGTTAAAATATGCGTGAAAAATGCATGAAAAGTGTCGAAATATACTAGATCAAGTAATAAAAAAACATGGCAGTTACTGCGTGCATTATAACTCATTGTCGATCCTGTGTATATCAATTACGAGGAAGAGCGCCGGCCATGCGAAAAATCGGTACTTTTGGAAAGCTGATATCATTTTCTGAATACTTTCTGCTATAGGTTAGGAAGGTTGCCTTTCTGGGATTATTTTCTAGAAATTTGCAAAATGGGGACGCGTACCGTGTTTCAATAATTGTTCTTTCTTTGCTATTGTCGTCGGTAACAAGCGAATGTGATTCGAGTGAGTCGCAGCGAAACAATCGATATGTACAAGACCAACTTCGAGATATACCGCACGCAGAGGGACACTATGGAAAACTCCGTAATATTTCATTTAACAAAACATCACATGATCATGAATTTTTTTGAACAGCATAAACTTTTAATTAATGCTATTGGACCAAAGCGTCATTTACAATTAATTTTACACTTTTCTACTATTGTAAGCATAAAAGACCAAGTGCTGTTCTAAATGTTCGGTAGTAAGATAGTGTCTTCGATCACTCAAAACATTTTTATAAGCAGAAAATGATCGTTCTACATCAACTGAGGTATTTGAATTTTGGTGCTATGTTGGCACTTACAGTTTCTGCTAAAAGTACACCCGTCCAATTAAAAAACTATCAATTTCGTACAAGGGTTCAATATCTGGGTTATTGTTTAAAATGTTTTCCTCGGAAAACCTCCGCCAATGAGGTTTTCACTACATTAATTATATTTATTAACTGAATAGATCCATTCAACGCCAAACCTTGAGATTGAAGCTTTTTAATACTTGCAGATATACGGGGAAAACCAGTGCTAGTCACAGCAATGTCTTTTTTAATACCAGAATCATTAAAAGCTTCCTTGCACCGGCGACCTGCCAAAGCCTCTGCACTGTAGAAGTCGTTTACTACCCGTCTAATTGCCTCTAAATGTTCATTGTAAAACAACACAGCTTCGACCCACATTCCCCAACGAGCTACCACTGGTTCGGGAGGTAAAGGCACATTTGGTCGTTTTTCTTTGTCGGTCTTCATGAGAGTAGCAGCCTTTAGAAACTTTTTGTTTGGGGATGGAATCAGTTTATTAGATTCATAAAGGTGGATCGTTCTTCTTCAGCAAGGCGTCTTCTTCCGCAAGACGATGTACTCCATGACCAAAGCATGCCACATGAATCAAATTGGGATAAAATACTCGGAGGGCTTCATGTGCTTTGATCATATAAGGAGCAGCATCTGAAATAAACACCCCTCCATATGCAGAAGATTCTGGAAATATTTTTTATACCCTGATTCACAAATCTAGCGATCACAGAATGATTTACTGTTCCAAGTTCTCTGCTGGCCGCTAAATACGAAGAAGAAGGCTCTTCTTTTAAAGCACCAACAATTAAATTTCAGATGTAACGGCCACAAGTGTCTAGTTTCGGCAACTGAAATCCAAATAATGCTGTCGTTGAGTTCATTACGTATTCCTTGAAGAACATTTATGTAAATTGTCGGTATGTAATTTTTACGCTATGTCGACTCATGTGGTATATTTTGATTTAAGCAATATTTGCGCAGGAAGCCTTTATAGGAGAGAGTTTGTACGTTTTTGAAGAGGAATATTGCTTGCAATGAATGCTTCACATATATCCATATTAAACTGACACTTTTTGTTACCTTTCAACAAAAAAAATGTTCAAATGTGTGTGAAATTTTGTGGGACTTAACTGCTCAGGTCATCAGTCCCTAAGCGTACACACTACTTAACCTAAATTATCCTAAGGACAAACACACACACACACACACACCCATGCCCGAGGGAGGACTCGAACCTCCGCCGGGATCAGCCGCACAGTCCATGACTGCAGCGCCTAAGACCGCTCGGTTACCTTTCAACAAATCACTGCTACTGCAACGTGCTGTTGTCAGAAGTTGTTATCATGATCTTTTCTTCTGCATTCCTGCGGTGTGAAGATTTGTCTAGACATGCTGATCTGTTTGAATTTCTTTTTTTCTAAGAACCGTTTTTCTCGAAAACTCGTAATATGTAAATGTTCCAGAATGGTCAGCTACCCACGAAACGACGTTTCTTTTTTCGGACGGCATGGCACACAACACGTTACACACTACAGGTCGTAAACGCTTTCAACTGTGTACAAGTAAATAAAAACCTAAACCGAAACAATGGACGTGAGACTAAAAGGTTGCGTAGTGTAATTTAATTGTTGCCGACGCGTACGGCATGACAGCGGAGGGGATTAACAGGGGGCGCAGGAGCAATAGCATGGACTGTCTACCTGTTCCCATTCCTCTTCTGTAATGCTTTCGCTAGGCAGTGGCCCCTCGGTTATCGATTGCACGCAGTTCTAAGTCGCGGTCAATCTGTGAGACATCAAAACTAGATCGACGCCAGAGGCCGACCGTCTAAATTTTTAAAATATTGTAAACATAGAGGGGGAAAAAACGCTTTAATCACTAGCTTTTAGTTAAAGTATGCAATAAGCGGTGAAACGGAGCCAAATATTCAAATGCATATGCAATATGCAAATGCATATAATCCGGTCCTTACTCATACTATCCACTCTCTGGTACCTTCTGCGTCTTCTACTCCATTTTTCCAAGCCCGTTGTGTTTCCTCTTCCTAATTACCTTTAAAATTTATCTCTTTATCACCACCCTTCTCAACACCTCATTTGTCACTTTGTCAATCCATTTCATCTGTATCATATCGAACGTATTCCGTCAAAAAATACGTCAGAGCGGAAGCGAGTATCAACAGAGCCAGCCGTAGGTGGGTGAGAATGTAATGCTGTGCAAAGCAAAACACATCCGACTGGCACTGCGAAGCAGAGTGCCGTCACTAGCCTTCACTGCAGTACACTATTGGAAGGATGGAAGGCTTTTCTCACTAGTCACCGTGGAAATGTTTTAGAGTATGTGCCGAGAGTCCTAAACAAACAGTCTGGAGTGTAACATTACTCAACCATTCATGTACCAAATGTTTCTCATCTCAGTGTTACAGCCTACACCACAAGCCTGTGAAACCTGGTGTGACAACCACGAATGCAGCATAGGGCGCGGTGTTCCAACTACAAGACACGACAGTCTGCCCTGAGTCTAGAGGGAACCGCTGCGCTGTCTTTATGGTCGCAGCCAGAGATGTTACTGACAGCGGCATCTGAGTGATGCTATGCTCGAGCCCGCTCTTTGTTATGTCAGCTATGCCGGACGTCTGTTGTTTCGCATGAGAGGCAGCTGGATGCCTCCACCAACCTCTGCTGATGTGCTACAGCTAAGGGCCGGAATAAAGAAATTAACTGAAGAAATCTCATTGTGGCCGAGCGGTTGTAGGCGCTTCAGTCTGGAACCGCGCGAACGCTACGGTCGCAGGTTCGAAACCTGCCTCGGACATGGATGTGTGTGATGTCCTTAGGTTAGTTAGATTTCAGAAGTTCTAAATTCTAGGGGACTGATGACCTCAGAAGTTACGTCCCATAGTGCTCAGAGCCATTTCTTTGAAGAAATCTACTCTCGTTCTAATGTCTCATTTCACTCCCCACAGGTGACAACTTTAAGTGTCATTGGACACATCCTTTCCACCCTCCTCCAAACCGACATCTAAAATTCTTCTATTCATCTTTCTTCCTGTTTCCTCAGTGTCTATGTCTCACACCCGTACAATGCCACGCTTCGCATAAAGCATTTTACCAGTCTCTTCCGTAGGTCGCTGTCTATGCAACCATATATAAGCCTCCTCTTCTTAAGAAATGCTTCATTGACAATTACTGTGTGCATTTCACGTCCTTATTGCACCTCATATCTTCTGCAATTATGTTTCGCAGATATCTGAAAGCACTAACTTATTCTGTATCTTCCCATCTCAATTTTACAATAGGTCTTACTTATCTTGCACTTTTCAACTTACATTTTGTTTTTCTTTTCACTTCTCATTCCTAATTCCTGTCACAGTTTTTTCACACTCTGCTAATAACACCATATAAGCCGATCACCCACCCACATACCTCTTCTTCGTTTCTAACACTTGTGAATAATATGGTCCAAATACATATCAAACAGCGCTGAGGGGAGATAGCAGCCTTTCCTTGGTCTCTATCTAACTATGCTTTGTCATCTCATTCCAATCTATATTTGTATTTTCTGTAGATTATTAATTAACCTTAGATTATTAATCAGCCCTCTACCCCTCCAGTCGACTAAATTCTTCCTTAGAATATTCATTAATAACTCCACTGTACTCTATAAAGGCTTCCTCTATGTCAATGAAAACAGTATAAACTTCTTTTCGTCTTTTAATGTATCTTTCACCTACAACACTAGCCAATAGTGAAACCTTAACTGGGATAAAATAAACGTTCAACTATATCGACCGCGCTGATAACGAAAACAACAACGAGAAACTCTAATAACCTCTCGTTTCCATATTACAGGTGGATGCATTTAATTATAATTACATTTTATTAGTATTCATTGCCAATCCCTTCCCATATAGGTTTAGAAATCCCGCTAATGGTAGACTGTGTGATGAAGATTCAGGTAACAACAGATGTGTGTATTTTGCCGCTATTTTTATTTATTTATGCATTTATTTTACCTGGCAAGATTAGGGCCTTCAGGCCCTCTCTTACACCTAACCAGGCATACTCAGATTGAACGAATTGCAGTTTCTACAGAACATTAAGGACATATAACGTGTTATGCAGTATTAATGTTAAAGAAAAAAAGAGATTATAACAGTAGTACAATGATAATTATAACAATAAAAAAATAATTATAACAATCAAGAATAATAATAATAATAATGACTATGTATATGAAAGTAAACATATTTTTCTTTTATGAATGTCAGTCCTATTGCTAGTTGGGAATTTTCTCGTTATGTTCTTGCAGCTTGTGAGTTATTCCCATTGAGCAGAGACATAAGACGATAGAATGGGGTGAAAGAGATATAGAAGAGGTAGACAGGTTAGAGGAAGAGAAATAGAATGGTAAAATTCGAAACTATGATGGAGAGAAGAAAAAAAGAGATGAGAGGGGCACAATAATGGTAGCTATACCGTCCCTAATATGTAAGTTTTGAGTTCCCTCTTGAATGTTGAGTGGTTCTGGATAAGACGCAGATCACAGGGGAGCGCGTTCCATAGTCGTATGGTTGAGATGGAGAATGACACGGAGAAAGATTTTGTGTTATGTGAAGGTACAGCCAAGACGCTAGACGTATCCGATCTGGTATTGCGGTTGTGGAATGATGATAGGTGTTTAATGTGAGAAGATAAGTATTGGGGGCACCAGTGGCTTAGAAATCGATGAAGTAAGCACATCGTGTAGAGATCGCGTGCCAACCTAGCTGGGAGTATGAAGGACTGATATGGTCATACAACCGTATATTGCACACGTATCTAACGCAAGCATTCATCACTAGCTCGAGGCATCTCGAATTTTCACTATTTGTGCCGTGTTGAACTACATCACAGTAGTAATGATTAGTCAAGACTAGTGTTTGGACTAATTTTTGTTTAACATCGGTTGGAAATTTTTTTCTAAATTTTTGAATTGCATGTAGGGACGAGAGCGATTTCCGATAAGCTGTGACTGTTTGTTCTTCCCAGTTTAGGTGTTCATCCAAGATTATTCCAAGGCCTTTTACTGTTTTTTGGTATGGTAGTTGGGTACCATTGAGGAGTATTTGAGGGACTGTTTCGCGAAAGTACCGGCTGTTTAACTTTGGATGAGATATAAGTATGACCTGGAATTTCTTGGGGTTTAGTTTCAGACCTAGGTTCTGTGCCCATCGAGAAACAGAGCAAGGATCTGCGTTCATACTCGCTACTGCGTCAGCAATGTTCTTGGGGCTTGCACTTATGTACAGTTGGATGTCGTCGGCATATAGATGGTAGTTGCAGGAGTGAATCACTGAAGAAATACACTGGAAATTGAAATAAGAACACCGTGAATTCATTGTCCCAGGAAGGGGAAACTTTATTGACACATTCCTGGGGTCAGATACATCACATGATCACACTGACAGAACCACAGGCACATAGACACAGGCAACAGAGCATGCACAATGTCGGCACTAGTACAGTGTATATCCACCTTTCGCAGCAATGCAGGCTGCTATTCTCCCATGGAGACGATCGTAGAGATGCTGGATGTAGTCCTGTGGAACGGCTTGCCATGCCATTTCCACCTGGCGCCTCAGTTGGACCAGCGTTCGTGTTGGACGTGCAGACCGCGTGAGACGACGCTTCATCCAGTCCCAAACATGCTCAATGGGGGACAGATCCGGAGATCTTGCTGGCCAGGGTAGTTGACTTACACCTTCTAGAGCACGTTGGGTGGCACGGGATACATGCGGACGTGCATTGTCCTGTTGGAACAGCAAGTTCCCTTGCCGGTCTAGGAATCGTAGAACGATGGGTTCGATGACGGTTTGGATGTACCGCGCACTATTCAGTGTCCCCTCGACGATCACCAGTGGTGTACGGCCAGTGTAGGAGATCGCTCCCCACACCATGATGCCGGGTGTTGGCCCTGTGTGCCTCGGTCGTATGCAGTCCTGATTGTGGCGCTCACCTGCACGGCGCCAAACACGCATACGACCATCATTGGCACCAAGGCAGAAGCGACTCTCATCGCTGAAGACGACACGTCTCCATTCGTCCCTCCATTGACGCCTGTCGCGGCACCACTGGAGGCGGGCTGCACGATGTTGGGGCGTGAGCGGAAGACGGCCTAACGGTGTGCGGGACCGTAGCCCAGCTTCATGGAGACAGTTGCGAATGGTCCTCGCCGATACCCCAGGAGCAACAGTGTCCCTAATTTGCTGGGAAGTGGCGGTGCGGTCCCCTACGGCACTGCGTAGGATCCTACGGTCTTCGCGTGCATCCGTGCGTCGCTGCGGTCCGGTCCCAGGTCGACGGGCACGTGCACCTTCCGCCGACCACTGGCGACAACATCGATGTACTGTGGAGACCTCACGCCCCACGTGTTGAGCAATTCGGCGGTACGCCCACCCGGCCTCCCGCATGCCCACTATACGCCCTCGCTCAAAGTCCGTCAACTGCACATACGGTTCACGTCCACGCTGTCGCGGCATGCTACCAGTGTTAAAGACTGCGATGGAGCTCCGTATGCCACGGCAAACTGGCTGACACTGACGGCGGCGGTGCACAAATGCTGCGCAGCTAGCGCCATTCGACGGCCAACACCGCGGTTCCTGGTGTGTCCGCTGTGCCGTGCGTGTGATCATTGCTTGTACAGCCCTCTCGCAGTGTCCGGAGCAAGTATGGTGGGTCTGACACACCGGTGTCAATGTGTTCTTTTTTCCATTTCCAGGAGTGTATCATTAATGTACAGTGAGAAGAGTAATGGACCAAGGACGTAGCCTTGGGGAACTCCAGAGGGCACCTTTTCCCATGATGACTTTTCCGACCCACAAAAGACTTGTTGACTTCTGTTTTTGAGATAGCTGTCGAACCAGTGTATTGCGCTGTTTGAGAAATTGAGCTGTTTCATTTTAATTAGTAATATATCAAAGTCAACTGTATCAAAAGCCTTGCTAAAGCTTAGCCCAGGTTACTAGGAATAATGGGAAGGGGATGAAGGAGCGGAGCAAGTTTCATTTAAGCTTAGTTGCAGTCTGTAACAAGCTGAGTTCCGTTAGTGTGCTGGAAGAATGTGTTGCTGACGTTTAGTTAGTGTACGTGCTCATTGTAACTCCTAGGATTCACTAAGTCTCCCAAATGCGTAAACAGTGCTGACAGACATCGCAAAAGAGGCCAATAACTCCATTTAGCAGGGAGGCGCGCAGAGTGTACTTTGGTGAGAAATCTAGAACCATGAGAAGCTCTGGGCTCCTCTTGTATGTTACATATACGTACACATCGATAGTCAGCATATCACACTTAACAGTCTAGCAGAGGGTTCAATGAACCACCTTCAAAATAATTTTCTATTATTCCAGTCTCGAAAAGCGCGTGGAAAAAATGAACACCTGTATCTTTCCGTGCGAGCTCTGCTGTCAACTATTTTATTATGATGATCGTTTCTCCCTGCGTAGGTCGGCGTCAATAAGATATTTTTGCATTCGGACGATAAAGTTGGTCATCGAAAGTTCGTGAGGAGGTTCCGCCACAACGAAAGACGCTTTTGTTTTTCCAATGTCCACCCCAAACCCTGTATCATCACACAGTCTGTGAGATGACCCCCCCCCCCCCCCCGGGTGATTTGAAGGTTGGCTCGTGCCAGAAGTGACCCATCGCTACCCTAGTTTAAAAAATAACTTGATAATTTGGAATAAGTTCATGTGAATCATTACAACGAAGCATTGTATGGAACTAAAAAATAGTTTATTAGAAAATATGTGGAAAAAGTTTGGAATCATTTTAAATATAGCGGCAAGAACAGCTTAGAACGTATGGCAGGTTATGGAAAACATTTCCCAACAGAGAGATAAATTGGTGGGATATGTTCCACGATAGCCAACAGTAGTTAACTTTTGAATATAGCCCAATAAGAGGAAAACATCTTAATGTCTCAAGAAACTTAGATTATTAGTATGGGAATATTGAGGATTTATTACATCATCTATCTACAGACAAAATGATTTTCACTAGATGGGAAGAGGTGCAACGTTTCATCGAACTAGTTTTATGTCTGATAACAAAAACAGGGATGTTAATGAGAAGAAAATATTTTAAAACGAGGTGAAATTTTTCTACTATGCTATTTTTTTACATATACTCACAAGTATATGTGTGCTTTTCATCACTGAGTGTTCTACAGCGAGGAAATTAGTGAGTTTTATATGACGACTGCGATTTGTTCCATATGATTTATATGCCGTTCTGGATTAGAATAAGAAGAAAATTATGAGAGTGGATGGACAGAACTGGAAAGGGTAAGCGCCTACCCAAATCCTGCTTTGCAGCACTCGACCTCTTGAACACGAGAGTGAGGGGTGGTATGTAAGGTGAACTAGGGAATATTTCAACTATGTATCTTTGGAAGTATAATTGTAAAACTAAAATGTAATAAGGAAATTGATGGTTCCCACTGCCTTTTCTTAGTCTATGTTTGGGGGGGGGGGGGCAGCATTAATAGTAGAACCTTAAAATCCGGAGATAAGGGAATGGAGTTTCAAGATAATCGTATATGTAATTGCTGAGAAGTAATGCCTCCGAATTTTTTATGCAAAAAAAACCCTTAAAACTTTTCTAATGGAACAAACTTTATTAACATTCCACACCTTTATTCTTTATATCTACCTGTTAATTTCTCAAAATAGTGACCCTGACGACGAACTGATTTCTCCCAACGAGAGACCAATTCGTTGATACCGTCACTGTGGAATGCTTGACTTCGTTCTCGGAGCCACAACCTCCCCTCTGCTTGTACTGCATCATCAGTGTCCTAGTGAAGTTCGCCAATGATTCTTTTAGTTGGGTGAGTATATGAAAATCGGATGGGGCCAAGTTGAGACTCTATGGAGGATGATCGATGACAGTGAACCAAACGCGTCGGATTGTCTAAGACGTCGCTGCGCTCGTGTGCGGTCAGCCGCCATCATGCCGAAAGAGAGGATACTCCATCTGCGGACGAACTCTTCGAATTTCAAACTCGATTACAGGACACTATTTCTCACGCACTGTCATAGTTACATTACACATCGGCATGTTACACACTACAATTCCAAGTCCTCTAGCGCCAGAGGGCTGCAGATCTGTAGACATAAAGAACAAAGATGTAGAATCTTAATAACGTTTTGAACAGGTCTCGGGTATCCGACCGGGTAGCGTCGTAATTTCTCCACACTATTTCGGCAGACGTACACGCTGCCATCTTCAGGTGGTTCCTGACGAATGCTGTGCTGTTCCTCTCGGCGACCTATATATGCTAGCCGTTACCCCCTCCACCGTTCCTCTCCCGGTGTCTTTGGTGCGGCCGGCGCGGCGGCTACTGGAGGTGGTGGGGGAAGCGGCGCCTGGGTCTGAACTGGGGTCTGGAGTCTCCCTGCTGCCGCCGGCGGGGGCAGTCCTCGATCTCTGGGACCGCATCTTTATCTCTAGACTGAGTGCAGGGTTCCAAGCCTGACTAAGTTGAAGGCCGCTGTCTTCATTAATTAGATTGTCCTGTAGTCGGATTTCGATGGCCTCTTTAGTAACGTAGTCCCAGAAGTAGGAGGATTGACAGAGTATTTTTGTTTTTTCATAGTCCATAGTATGGCCAGTCTTTATACAATGGTCAGCCACGGCTGGTTTTGTGGCCTGGCGTAATTCAGTATGGCGCTTGTGTTTGCGGCACCTCTCTTCTACAGTGCGGACTGTCTCCCCGATGTGTGATTTTCCGCACTGACAGGGAATTTGATAAACGGCTGGAACCGAAGTTCTTATATACGTTGCACGAAAAGCATGGAATTGCGGATGTGGTGTTCGCATTTTCCCACAAATGGACTAAGGAGACCCGTCAGGTGTTGGGCCAGTTCATAGGTTGCTGCTTCTATGTTGCTGACTATTGGACGCATGGGTGTCCCATCCTTGTGGACCTTTGGTAGCCCATACAGTCGTGGCGGTGCAGCCCCGCGTGGTCGAAGTTTCTTGACAGTTTTTCCATCAAAGGTACTGCGAAGAAGTTCCACGATTCTTCTTTGAAGGCGACTTATGGGTCTCCTATCCTTCTGTACGCTGCGTCATCGAGAATAATAACGTTTGTTTTATTTTAACCCTGGAGTGGTCGCGCGGTGTCTGACAGACGCCAGCAGCATTTCATTCACTCACTGTTGTTTAACCGATACGCCGGCGGTTGTGTGGTGCCATCTACTCTTCAGTTAACTAAATACAGACGTATTCAACTCATCAAATCGCATTAGTCGCCGTACAGTGTTGGAAGGATGGTATTGTTCCCGGAGATGCATCGCTGGAGTCTGTAGTGCTACAACGATGAAAATTAATATTACGACGAAGTCAAACCTTATTTTCATGATTTAAAGAAGTATTCATGATATTAAAAATGTAATTATAATTTAATTATTTTCATTTTTGTGCTCAGTGTGTCAAAGACGTTCTAGTGCACGGAATAAATTAGCATTGTTTGTACTACGAAACTATACATAATTGTTAAGGGTTAAGCATGTAATAATTAGATGTAAGACATTTCGTTGAGTCTGAATTTTGTTCTCGTACTGGTTGGTAGAGAAGGAAAAGTTCCTTAGTCGATGTGAAGGTATAAAGGCTGTAAAAAAGGAGAGAGAGAGAAGGTAAATGCAATTTATTAAAAACAAATATCTCGAAGGTGTAATGCCTTGTCATTTCCTATAACTAAAAATTGCAAGGGCTAATCTGAGCCTGTCCTGAATAACAGCGAAGAACATTTATGTTATCATATATTTTCTTCGTTTGACCACGGTTGTGATTCGCATGTTTCTTTTTGTTACGCGACGTCTTATGAATATTTTCATTATACGCGCAAAAGTGCACACAGCTTTAATCGAACCTGCGTCTTTCGGAAACGATAACTTTTAATCAGTACAATTACACGAATACCGTCTAAATCGCAACCGTGATCGCAAAAGTGTTTCCTGGACCGAATAATTCTTATAAAATGTGTATTCTCCAAAGCGAGCAGCATTGCACTATCGCTGCCTCGCAACAATCGAAAGAGCAAAAACGGTGCTTAAATAAAATTGCCACCTTTGAATAATTATTATTATCCCATTAAATAAATAAATAGCAATTCAGTGGCTATCCAATCAATAAACAGAGGGGGCAATTCAGTAAATAAGAAAATATATGATAACGTAATCATAACGTAATATTAATTTTCATCGTTGTAGCACTACAAGTCTACCAAACGCCAAGCGACCTTTGTCGTTACTGAAGGTATATATTAATCTTTTTAATGTAATGTAGTAGTTTTTAATACTTGTTAGTAACAGGTGTTACTAACAGGTATTTTTTTTTCCTTCAGATCCAACATGAGTTCGCAGAAGACTTACAATTTGGAAAATGAACGTGATAGGGAAATAGTACTCTGACCTGCCGGCCGCGGTGGTCTAGCTGTTCTGGCGCTGCAGTCCGGAACCGCGGGACTGCTACGGTCGCAGGTTCGAATCCTGCCTCGGGCATGGGTGTGTGTGATGTCCTTAGGTTAGTTAGGTTTAAGTAGTTCTAAGTTCTAGGGGACTTATGACCTAAGATGTTGAGTCCCATAGTGCTCAGAGCCATTTGAGCCAGTACTCTGACCGCTGCCGGCCGAAGTGGCCGCGCGGTTACAGGCGCTGCAGTCTGGAACCGCAAGACCGCTACGGTCGCAGGTTCGAATCCTGCCTCGGGCATGGATGTTTGTGATGTCCTTAGGTTAGTTAGGTTTAACTAGTTCTAAGTTCTAGGGGACTAATGACCTCAGCAGTTGAGTCCCATAGTGCTCAGAGCCATTTGAACCATTTTGAACTCTGACCGCTGTTCGAGGAAACTGATGAATCGGACGATGAGTTCGATATTTACAGTGATGTGGAAGAAGACAATGTGGAAACAAGAGAAAAAGATTCGAACACTGAGCACGATACGGTCTCCAGTGAGAGTGACAGTGACGAACATGTTGACAAATGTTTTCTAGGAAGAAAAAATCCACAAAATGGTCAAAAGCGTGTCCCCCCGAAAATGTTCGTACTCGACGACAAAACATTGTCACTCATTTACCAGGAGTGAAAGGAGCCGCGAAGAATGCCAGAACACCGATGGAATGTTGGGATTATTTTTCGATGGTCATATACTTTGTAGTATTGTGGATCACACAAATAAAAAGATTTCTGAAGTACAGAGAAATTATTCCAGAGAAGGGGATGCTCAACTGTCAGATGCATCTGAAGTAAAAGCTCTGTTAGGAATATTGTATTTATGTGCTGCAAGGAAAGATAACCATACTAACACCCAAGATATACTTGCAGCCAATAAAATGGGAATTGAGTTGAGTCGTCTGATAAGGACTGAAAAACGATTTCGGTTCCTGTTGTATTGGTTGAGGTTCGACAACAAGGATACCCGAGAGGAAAGGGAGACGGTGGACAATTTAGCCCCCATACGTGAGGTGTTTTCTTCCTTTGTGTAAAATTGTAAGAAAGGTTATTCTGTTGGGGAGTACTATACTATTGATGAAAAGTTGGAAAGCTTTCAGGGGCAAGTGGTTTCTTCAGACAGACCTGCAGTCCCTAGCCAACCAAGTAAGTATGGGCTGAAAATATTTGCTTTGGTGGATGCTAGGATATTACACAGCCCACCTGGAAATTTACGCTAGTAAGCAGCCTACAGGGCCATTTGCAGTTAGCGACAATCCAACAGATGTTGTGGAACGTCTCACTAATGAGATCTGAGCAACTGGACCTAATATAACTGTAGACAGTTGGTTCACATCATTAAAATTAGCTGATTACTGGCTTCAGAAGTATCGTACTCTGGTCAGAACTATGAGGAAGAATAAACCTGAGATTCCACCGGAGTTTACGCAAACAAGAAACAGGGAAATATAAAAACAATGTTTGGGTTTCAGAAAAACTCAACTGTAATGTCATATGTCGTCAAGAAAAACAAGACGGTTCTGGTACTACCCACAATGCATCACGGTGACGCAATTGATGCCACTTCTGGCGATAAGAAAAAGCCAGAAATGATAACGTTTTATAATGCAACCAAATCAGCAGTTGATACAGTCGATAGTTATGCAGCACCTACAGTGTATCAAGAAAAATCAAAAGATGGCCAATGGTGATTTTTATGCCATGATGAACGTTGCAGGTATAAATGCGCAAATAATATACGATACAAATAACAGAAGTGTTCGCACTAGGCGCAGTGAGTTTCTGAAACTTCAGGCACGTAATCTAGCTGACGATTACTTGCGTTAATGTTCCCAGTGCCTATCGTTCCCAAGAAATCTCAGACAAGTTATTCACAATATTTTTCCAGAAGCAGCCGCTGTCCAACCAACAGAAGAGGACTAAAGCTCAGAAAGACGGCCGGCCGGGGTGGCCGAGCGGTTCCAGGTGCTTCAGTCCTGAACCGCGCGGCTGCTACGGTCGCAGGATCGAATCCTGCTTCGGGCACGGATGTGTGTCATGTCCTTAGGTTAGCTAGGTTTAAGTAGTTCTAAGTGTAGAGGACTGATGACCTCAGAAGTTGAGTCCCATAGTGCTCAGAGCCATTTGAACCATTTTTTTTTTTTCAAAAAGACAGAGGTGTTGTGAATGTGGTAGTTCAAAAAACCGGTACACCAAGTACAGATTCCGCAGCTGTAAGAAAATTTTGTGTTTACAACATGAGCAGCAAGTATACGCTGACTGCTGAGAGTGGTGCTCATTTACATCTACATCTACATGATTACTCTGCAATTCACATTTAAGTGTTTGGCAGAGGGTTCATCGAACCACAATCATACTTTCTCCCTACCATTCCACTCCCGAACAGCGCGCGGGAAAAACGAACACCTAAACCTTTCTGTTCGAGCTCTGATTTCTCTTATTTTATTTTGATGATCATTCCTACCTATGTAGGTTGGGCTCAACAAAATATTTTCGCATTCGGAAGAGAAAGTTGGTGACTGAAATTTCGTAAATAGATCTCGACGAAACACGTCTATGCTTTAATGACTTCCATCCCAACTCGCGTATCATATCTACCACACTCTCTCCACTATTGCGTGATAATACAAAACGAGTTGCCTTTTTTGCACCCTTTCGATGTCCTCCGTCGATCCCACCTGGTAAGGATCCCACACCGCGCAGCAATATTCTAACAGAGGACGAACGAGTGTAGTGTAAGCTGTCTCTTTAGTGGACTTGTTGCATCTTCTAAGTGTCCTGCCAATGAAACACAACCTTTGGCTCGCCTTCCCCACAATATTATCTATGTGGTCTTTCCAACTGAAGTTGTTCGCAATTTTAACACCCAGGTACTTAGTTGAATTGACAGCCTGGAGAATTGTACTATTTATCGAGTAATCGAATTCCAACGGATTTCTTTTGGAACTCATGTGGATCACCTCACACTTTTCGTTATTTAGCGTCAACTGCCACCTGCCACACCATACAGCAATCTTTTCTAAATCGCTTTGCAACTGATACTGGTCTTCGGATGACCTTACTAGACGGTAAATTACAACATCATCTGCGAACAACCTAAGATAACTGCTCAGATTGTCACCCAGGTCATTTATATAGATCAGGAACAGCAGAGGTCCCAGTACGCTTCCCTGGGGAACACCTGATATCACTTCAGTTTTACTCGATAATTTGCCGTCTATTACTACGAACTGCGACCTTCCTAACAGGAAATCACGAATCCAGTAGCACAACTGAGACGATACCCCATAGGCCTGCAGCTTGATTAGAAGTCGCTTGTGAGGACCGGTGTCAAAAGCTTTCCGGAAATCCAGAAATACGGAATCAACTTGAGATCCCCTATCGATAGCGGCCATTACTTCGTGGGTTGCACAACAACGATGTTTTCTGAAACCATGCTGATTACGTATCAATAGATCGTTCCCTTAGAGGTGATACATAATGTTAGGATACAGTATATGGTCCAAAACCTTTCTGCAAACCGACGTCAATGATATAGGTCTGTAGTTCAATGGATTACTCCTATTACCCTTCTTAAACACTGGTGCGACCTGCGTAATTTTCCAATCTGTAAGTACAGACCTATCAGTGAGCGAGCGGTTGTATATGATTGCTAAGTAGGGAGCTATTGTATCAGCGTAATCTGAAAGGAACCTAATCGGTATACAATATGGACCTGAAGACTTGCCCGTATCAAGCGATCTGAGTTGCTTCGCAACCCCTAAGGTATCTACTTCTAAGAAACTCATGCTAGCAGCTGTTCGTGCTTCAAATTCTGGAATACTCCATTGAATGTGATATTTCGGTTATAATCTGTACAACGCAATTTAACTAGCAACGTTTTCTGATAAGGACTGTAATGCAATTTTTTGAAAAGTTTTTCACCTTTGTGATTAAAGGCATTAAAAATTACGTCATGTGACAGTCAACAGTTCTGTGAAGCACATTTATACTTAAAAATAAGAAAAATAATGTACTCATCTCTTTTATAGTACCTGATTGGTGCTTTTACAAATATAAACATGAACAGATTGAACTAAATATACATTGTTGGCGCAATAATGCTTATGATATCTGTGAGACGGCACGCGTCCTGCAATGAAACAATATCCCGCGCGACAACTGCAGGGTTAGAAGGTTGAAGAGTTTTCACATAGAGAAAGAGACCATCCCTTCAAATGTGACGTTACTGCAATACGTTTATACATACTCAGCAACAAAAATCCATAACGGTGGAATTTGAAGCTGGAAGTTTTTTCTAGTAAAATTCCGTTATTAATAGAATAAATAGATTTTCCGTCGGTTCTCGACAGAAAGTGACAATAATACTAAATAGGAGTTACTGTTGTCGATAACGATTCCAAATTAAAACTGTATTTACATGATCAGTGATGAAACTATTCAAAATATTTACTTGGTTTAGTACGATGCGAGTAGTTTAGGGATTGGAAGATACTTGTGGATTACTGAAATGTTTTCAAGCCGGTAAATCCACTAATACTTGGCTTATTTAGAAATATTCCTGTGTACTCAAGATAGCAAACCTAACGGCCGGTGACGTAACACGGAAAATTTAGGAAGAGGCCCCATACGCTATTTATCTGACAGCAGAGTAGCGTACGGTGTGTGTTATCCTGGAGCCGCACGTCTCTGTGGACCGCAGTTTGCCTTTTGGACGCCCCGTGACGTGACGCGAGAATGAACACCGGCAGAGCAAACACAGTAGCTCATTAAGCTGTCTGTGAACACAGGGCGTACTGCTTGCTCCTCGTCTCTGGGGCGCAATACCCTCTGGGACCCAAGACTCTCGCAGCTTCTTTACGTCTCCCGGAACATAATCTTTCTCCGCTAGAATCAAAACCTTAGCTTTCTTAATTTTGTTCCAGACTTAAATTGAAATGGTTCCATTTCCCCAGTCCATCTGCAACGACAGTGACCAATCCCATGGCAAATATATTACAGTACTGGAAATCGGTACAAAGGCATGGCTATTTGTACGAAAATTAACACTGTCGGTTGGAATAATTGCGCACATTTGATATCCAGCAGTATGAGAACCAGTATATTGCCAAATGCAGTAAATCGGTATCGCATTTGATGTCAGAAGTACGGTATATAAGAAAACATCATGTTGTTGTTGTTGTGGTCTTTAGTCCTGAGACTGGTTTGATGCAGCTCTCCATGCTTCTCTATTCTGTGCAAACTTCTTCATCTCCCAGTACCTACTGCAGCCTACATCCTTCTGCGGGGTCAGGGATTTTCTCTGCCTCGTGATGGCTGGGTGTTGTGTGCTGTCCTTAGGTTAGTTAGGTTTAAGTAGTTCTAAGTTCTAGGGGACTGATGACCATAGATGTTAAGTCCCATAGTGCTCAGGGGGGGGCCTACATTCTTCTGAATCTGCTTAGTGTATTTATCTCTTGGTCTCCCTCTAAGATTTCTACCCTCCACGCTGCCCTCCAATACTAAATTGGTGATCCCTTGATGCCTCAGAACATGTCCTACCAACCTATCCCTTCTTCTAGTCAAGTTGTGCCACAAACTCCTCTTCTCCCCAATTCTATTCAATACCTCCTCATTAGTTATGTGATCTACCCATCTAATCTTCAGCATTCTTCTGTAGCACCACATTTCGAAAACTTCTATTCTCTTCTTGTCTAAACTATTTACCGTCCACGTTTCACTTCCATACATGGCTACACTCCATACAAATACTTTCAGAAACGACTTCCTGATATTTAAATCTATACTCGATGTTAACAAATTTTTCTTCTTCATAAACGCTTTCCTTGTCATTGCCAGTCTACATTTTATATCCTCTCTACTTCGACCATCATCAGTTATTTTGCTCCCCAAATAGCAAAACTCCTTTACTACTTTAAGCGTCTTATTTCCTAATTTAATTCGCTCAGCATCACCCGACTTAATTCGAGTACATTCCATTATCCTCGTTTTGCTTTTGTTGATGTTCATCTTATGCCCTCCTTTCGAGACACTGTCCATTCCATTCAAATCCTCTTCCAACTCCTTTGCTGTCTCCCCGACCTCAGGGAAGATCAGTTTGGATTCCGTAGAAATTTTGGAACACGTGAGGCAATACTGACCCTACGACTTATCTTAGATGAATGATTAAGGAAAGGCAAAACCTACGTTTCTATCATTTGTAGACTTAGAGAAAGCTTTTGACAATGTTGATTGGAATACTCTCCTTCAAATTCTGAAGGTGGCAGGGGTAAAATACAGGGAGCGGAAGGCTATTTACAATTTGTACAGAAACCAGATGGCAGTTATAAGAGTCGAGGGACATGAAAGGGAAGCAGTGGTTGGGAAGAGAGTGAGAAAGGGTTGTAGCCTCTCCCAGAAGTTATTCAATTTGTATATTGAGCAAGCAGTAAAGGAAACAAAAGAAAAATTCGGAGTAGGTATTAAAATCCATGGAGAGGAAATAAAAACTTTGAGGTTCGCCAATGACATTGTAATTCTGTCAGAGACAGCAAAGGACTTGGAAGGGCAGCTGAACGGAATGGATAGTGTCTTGAAAGGAGGAATAAGATGAACATCAACAAAAGCAAGACGAGGATAATGGAATGGAGTCGAATTAAGTCGGGTGATGCTGAGGGAATTAGATTAGGAAATGAGACACGTAAAGTAGTAAATGAGTTTTGCTATTTGGGGAGCAAAATAACTGATGATGGTCGAAGTAGAGAGGATATAAAATGTAGACTGGCAATGGCTAGTAAAGCGTTTCTGAAGAAGAGAAATTTGTTAACATCGAGTATAGATTTATGTGTCAGGAAGTCATTTCTGAAAGTATTTGTATGGAGCGTAGCCATGTATGCAAGTGAAACATGGACGATAAATAGTTTGGACGAGAAGAGAATAGAAGCTTTCGAAATGTGGTGATACAGAAGAATACAGATGGGTAGATCACATAACTAATGAGGAGGTACTGAATAGGATTGGGGAGAAGAGAAGTTTGTGGCACAACTTGACTAGAAGAAGGGGTCGGTTGGTAGGACATGTTGTGAGGCATCAGTGGATCACCAATTTAGTATTGGAGGGCAGCGTGGAGGGAAAAATGGTAGAGGGAGACCAAAAGATGAATACACAAAGCAGATTCAGAAGGATGTAGGTTGCATTAGGTACTGGGAGATGAAGAAGCTTGCACAGGATAGAATAGCATGGAGAGCTGCATCAAACCAGTCTCAGGACTGAAGAGCACAGCAACAACAAAATTTAAAATTTCGGCCCTTTTATAGTTTGTATATAAGATAATATTGGTTTTCGTAAGGTGATTGCTTACAATATATTGTACAGCTTTTGTATGTCATACGACTTTCAACAATCATCGCAGTGGAAGACCTGTGTATAGTGCATGAGGGTCGCACACACTTACAATAGCCAAGCAAATCTGCTATTGCAAACACGTTGCCCTGACGCTGGTAATCCTGCGGAATGTGACAGCATACACACTCTAGCATGCACTTCCAGCTGTTGACACAATATTGTGTAGGATGCAGTTCAAATTAAATTGGCAAATAACCTTATAAATATAGATGGATACTCTCACTTAAATTCTGCTTCGAAGCCTGCTGTAGCCCTTGTTATAAAACAGAAGGTCGAAGTTAATGCTGCTTGCTCACCCGCTGGTAGCTGATATTAAGTATCAATAA
This sequence comes from Schistocerca piceifrons, assembly GCF_021461385.2. Taxonomy (NCBI): domain Eukaryota; kingdom Metazoa; phylum Arthropoda; class Insecta; order Orthoptera; family Acrididae; genus Schistocerca; species Schistocerca piceifrons. The sequence continues at coordinate 50,785,169 of NC_060139.1, forward strand.
CTTTTGACATTGGTCATCGCTGGTTTTGTGGTGGCGCGATTTGTCCACCGTTTGTCTGTTGTCTTCCAGTATATGCACCGCGGATCCAGTCTTTAAATTGTTTCGACAGTAATCTATCACTGCATTTGCGCCTTGAAAATGATGGCATTTAGACCTGCCGAAGTGTCGGCTGTTGTCGAAGATGTCACTCGGTTGCATTCTCGTAAGAGGTCAGTGTGCAATAAATGTTATTAAAATTAGAGTCCAATCCCCCGGAGAGTGTGTGTTATGGGCGGAAGCTGAGCTTCTGACATTTACCTCAAAGACTTTTAGGACATTAGGGGACAGCTGGTAGCCTCGGTCAGGACGTATTCCAGGTATCACTTTTACAGTTTTGTGTGTGCCACTCTGGCCGGTCTTCGTCGCCTCGCATCAACTGTGTGGAAGTAAATGAGAGAGTAGCGCCAACAAGTGTGTTGTATTGAAAACCGTGGCGGTTCTTCTTTAATCTTACGTTCTTCTATTAGTTATTACGTCCCTGTACGTATCTCTACTTAATAGTTTTTGTCATGTAGTCTTTATTTCAATAACAACAATAATAGTTATACAAATTAACCCACCACCTTAGTGATTATTGAATGCTAATGTTAATACAATATTATATGTTATTAGCAGCTATTACAGTTATTACAATATTATAGTTAATTTGTGAGCTACAGACAGTGTGACACAGTACATGTTAATAGGCAGATTACGACTGTTAATCTATACACTACTACCTGCTTGTTAATATTTCTAACTGTCTGCAGCGTTACAAGTGTATCAGCCTAGATATAAACGTACTTCAAGGCCTTACTCATCGAGCTAATCCCGATGAGCGTGCCCCTGACACTTGGCACGCCAAAATTACTGGTCGCTGCAGGTTCCTAATTTAGTATCTACTTCTAATCCTACTAACTACTAACTAACCTACGTGAAATCCGGTGCTGTCTTAGTCGAGAATAGGTGTACCCCAGTACCCCTAGCCCTGCACGTGGCGGATTCCAACTAAAAAGTTGACCTGCCCACTCACAGGCGGTACAGGATTAGGGTACTAGGACACGTTCAGTGGTTGGTTCTAATCGCGAAAGTCCCTCAGGTATGCAGTCAGAACTCTTCGTGATACCTCATTTGCCAAGTTGTTCAGGGTTTCAAAAGTCTCTTCGTGTCTTAGTAAGTCGTATGTGTTGTTGTTTGGAAGTTGTTGTCTTAATGTAGCTGCTACATCATCGACAAGGGGGCCCTCGTAAACCACATGGGCGGGAGTACCCTCCGAAGCGCCACAGTCACACTCAGGTGTAGCCCTTTTCCCAAACCGACGTAGGTATGTCGGGTAGTGCCCATGACCAGTGAGAAAGTGTATTAGATCCCGGGTTGGTTCGAAACACCTCATGCCTAATCTTTCTTGAACATTAGGCAAGAGTCCGAAGGTTCTTCTGCCAGATTCATCCATTTCCCAATATTCCTGCAATAAGTCCTCACCCCTTCTCCGTATCTCTCCCTTGTCTCAAGCCAGAGCTCCCAGTATATTTTCATGTCGTTCCCTTTCTTAACCCAGTACCATTCTGCTTGCTCTCGAATTTTGATATCTAGAGGACAGAGCCCCATTATCACTAATAGGGCACTTCCTGGGGATGTTCTGTAAGCCTCCACAGATCTTAACAGCATGTTCCTTTGTACTCTTCTCGCTGTCATGGCAGACACCACCCTTGTGAGCCTGTGCGCCCAGACTTCCGATCCGTAACCCATTATTGAGTGGCAATCTTACTGATATTGAATATTGCGCGTTTTAAATTACACTGCAGGAAAAAAATGGTACACCTGAAAAAAACAGCGTCTATTTTGATCCGATGGCGGCATATGCCACCTGGAGGATAGCAGATGTACTGATAATGGTTTTAGCTACGTCAGCCAACGGATAGCGCAATGGGATAGCTACCACAGCGCGGTCTGTGTCTACGCATTAATATAATGGTTTTAGCTACGTCAGCCAACGGATAGTGCAATGGGATAGCTACCACAGCGCGGTCTGTGTCTACGCATTAATAGCGAATGCTCATAGAAAACTCAAGTGCTGTGCAAACGTCCGAAGCAAGCGGGCAACTATGCAATGGAGGGGCACTCGTGCTTCTTACAGCTAACTGAGTAAGTTTGAACGGTGTCAGATTGTGGCCTTTCGAGTGGCTGGATGGTCCTTTCGGTGAACTGCCTCACAAGTAGACTGTGCTGCGTCAGTTATCCAAAGATGCTGGTATCAGTTGTCATGTGAAGTTCTGGATGTCCACGCAGCACAAGCGGCTACCAGGATTGTTGTACAGCTAACTGAGTGAGTTCGAAACGGGTCAGATTGTGGGTCAGGATGGTCCTTCCGATGAATTGACTCAAGCTGACAGTGCTAGGCGTCTATTATGTAAACACGCTGGTGTCAGTGGTCATGTGAGGTTCTGGATGTCCACAGAGCACAGGTGGCTACCAGGATTGTCGTAATGTAAGGGCAACAGTGGCAGATCATACAGTTAACAAAGGACAGATGAGAGGGATTTTGAGCTCACACGTGCCAATATGAACAGTTGCGAATCGGTTATTAGCAGTGGGACTACGGGCACACTCACCTCTAGCCCCTCTTCCATACACATCACAGCATCGACGTGCACGACTCGACAGGTGCAGTCAGAGTATCACTTGGAAGAAGAAGTGGTGCGCAGTGATCTTCAGCGATGAAAACATAGTCAGCACTGAAGTGAAGTTCGTTTGCACGCTCTCGTACAGTGCGCTCTCTCGTACAATGCATTCGTCCAAGACACAATGGCCCCAATCCAGGCGTAGTGGTCTGCTGTGCGACAAGTTACAACTCGCTTTCATCTTTGGTGTTTCTGCAGGGGTTAGTGACCAGCACACGGTACGTGCCGAATGTTGTTAGACCAATTGTTTTTGTCCTTCTTGTAACAGGAAGGTGATGTGTTGTTTCAACAGGCTAAAGCTCGAGTAAAAGCTCACATGGAATTGACGGCATTTCCAGCAGGATAATGAAAGCTTGTTCCCAAGAAATATGTGGGATTCTTAGCCACATATGTAATAGCTCTCTGAAGGAGGGTATTTTCCCAGATAAACTGAAGTATGCCATTGTTAAACCACTGCATAAAAAAGGCGATACGTCTGATGTCAACAACTACCACCCAATCTCTCTTCTGACTGCCTTATCCAAAATTCTTGAAAAAGTAATGCATTGTAGAGTAGCTTCACACCTTTGTAAAAATAAAGTTTTAACAAAATGTCAGTTTGGTTTCCAGAAGTGTTTTTCAATGGAAAACGCTATGTATACTTTCACTAATGCAATATTAAATGCTTTGAGTAACCGGAGGTCACCCGTTGGGATTTTTTTGTGATATATCAAAAGCTTTTGATTGTGTAAATCATGGAATACTTCTAGATAAGCTCAAGTACTGTGGTATGGTACTGGAAGAGTGCAGAATGTTGAAATAAACAGTTCTAATAATATGGAAAAAACTGGTGATTTCTCAAACTGGGGAACAGTCAAGAATGGGGTGCCGCAAGGTTCGGTCTTGGGTTCTCTGCTGTTCTTAATATATATTAATGACTTGCCATTCTATATTCACGAAGATGCAAAGCTGGTACTTTTTGCCGATGATACAAGTATAGCTATCACACCTGACAGACCAGAAAACTGGTGAAGTTGTCAACGATGTTTTTCAGAAAATCATTAAGTGGTTCTCTGCAAATGGGCTCTCCTTAAACTTTGACAAAACACAGTATATACAGTTCCACACAGTAAATGGAATGACCCCATTAATAAAGATAGACTTCGATCAGAAATCGGTAGCTAAGGTAGAATATTCAAAATTTCTAGGTGTATGCATTGATGAGGGGTTGAACTGGAAAAACACACTGAGGATCTGCTGAAACGTTTGAGTTCAGCTACTTATGCTATTAGGGTCATTGCAAATTGTGGCGATATACGTCTGAGTAAATTAGCTTACCACGCCAAATTTCATTCTCTGCTTTCGTATGGCGTCATATTCTGGGGTAACGCATCTTTGAGTAAAAGAGTGTTCATTTGCACAAAAGCGTGTAATCAGAATAATTGCTGGAGCTCATCCAAGATCATCCTGCAGACACTTATTTAAAGAGCTATGGATCTTCACTGTAGCCTTAAAAAATATATATTCACTTATGAAATTTGTTATTAACAATCCGAACGAATCCAAAAGTAATAGCAGTGTACATGACTACAACACTAGAAGAAAGGATGATCTTCACTGCTCAAGGTTAAATCTAACTTTGGCTCAGAAGGGGGTAAATTATGCTGCCACAAAAGTCTTTGGTCACTTACCTAATAGCATCAAAAGTCTCACAGATAGCCATATAGCATTTAAAATGAAAAGAATTTCTTAATGGCAACTCCTTCTACTCGTAAGATAAATTTTTTGATATAGTAAGTGGGTAATTGCCCAACCCCCCCCCCCCCCAAAAAAAAATAAAAATGTTGAGTGTCATGTAATATTTTGTCTAATGCAATACCTTGTATAGACACCTTTTATTAACCTGACACGTTCCACATCATTACGAAGTGTCGTATTCATGATCTGTGGAACAAGTACTAATCTAATCTAATCACACACTGCCCATAAAACTCAACGTGCTATGCTCGACGTGCAGCAACTTCCCTGGCCAGCACGATCCCTGGACTTGTCTCCAATCGAGCACATGTGGGATGTGATGGGTTGAGAAGTTACTCGTGTGGCTCATCGACCAAGAATTCTCACATAACTAAACGAACAAGTCGGTTAGGTGTGGCATAACGTATCCCAGGACAGTATTTGCCATCTGTACGATCGGCTGGATGCTGGAGTCAGCGTCTGCGCTGGCGAACGTGAAGGATGCACGAAGTACTAATAAGAGTGTTCCATCATTGATCGACATCTAGTACCCAAGAACCGCTAGTGCTGTTGGCATGTACATGCAATCATTTCATGAAATCCATATGCATTGTTGCAACAATAAATACTGAGTGAATGAGACGCCACTAAACCTGTACTAATTTTTTCAGCGGTGTATTTTGGCTTGTTTGTCTAAGCTTCAGGGATAATTTTCTCACAGTATGGTCAACAGGATACCATGGTACCTCATGATGGTGTAGTGGCGGTAGTTTCTTGTCTCACTTGTATCGCTCATGTTGCTTATCTCCCAAATTTTTGAAAATAAATATAGTCATTATAAATCTAAAATGAAACAGTGGTATGTATACCAAGCAAATGGAAAAAGATATGATGAGTAGGGACAAGTGGATAGACCAAATAATGAGAGATGCTTTATAATTTACAATAGAAAGAAATACTGTAGTTGTTAAAATACCGTTCACACCCTTCAAGAGCGAAAAAATGAAGACCAAAGCAAAATCTCTTATATGACAAAATGGTAGAGTCATCTGCAAACAAGAGGAGACTCCGAATAATAGTAATACTGTCTCCACATAAAGTACAGAAGGAAAGCTTTAAGTCCACGACAAGAAATAACATTTAGTACCGCTTTTCTTTTTAAAAAAAATCGTAGGAAATGTCTAGCTCACTGCAGTCCTGATGTTGACAGGTATTTTCTCAACCTAGGGGGTTATTGTTCTTAATTTAACTTCATACCAAATCGTATATACAACTCAGGTTAACTTGAACCACAGCTGTAGAAGATTGGGCACCATATTTACCCAAAAAGTAAATGAAAGAATTAGTCCTGTTTCAAGCTGGGAAAAAGGAAAGCTCATTTCCCGTCCAATATCTTACCCATTAAAAGACGAATCCCTTAATAAAAAGGGAAGGACCTAATTACGATGTATATGGGCAATCACATAAAGGGTGGACCAACGCACTCTTATTTGCAATATGGCTAAAGAAGTTCATTCTTTTACAGTTACATCTGGATAATCCTATGCCGTTAATCTCAGATATGCACAATAGTCCTACGCCCTAAGAGTCATGTGAGTTAATGCCAGTCCGCAGCTCGTGGTCGTGCGGTAGCGTTCTCGCTTCCCACGCCCGGGTTCCCGGGTTCGATTCCCGGCGGGGTCAGGGATTTTCTCTGCCTCGTGATGACTGGGTGTTGTGTGATGTCCTTAGGTTAGTTAGGTTTAAGTAGTTCTAAGTTATAGGGGACTGATGACCATAGATGTTAAGTCCCATAGTGCTCAGAGCCATTTGAACCATTTAGTTAATGCCAAGCAGATGGAGTTGCTATGGTACCTCTACTACTTCATTCCTCACGCCAGTAACAGTGGCTGAACGTCAGATTCAATTACGCTCTCAAAGGATGTTTAAAAGAGAGTGTGATCTTAACACGAAAAGTAAAAGGTTTCTACGAGCCACGCCAGTCTACCTAGCATGCCTCATCTGCAGCGCTCGGGCAACACTAGAAGACATTCTTACAGATGTGTCATGTTTTAGGACAACCGGGTTACATCGTTTTCCTCCAAAATGTTTTACCAAGAGTGAAATCATTACTGTGGACGCGTTCCTGGACGTAACCGACATTTCCTTTGCTGGGCCTGTGCACAAAGAACTTGCATTCTCTGACATTTAAACTAGGGTTATAAAATAACAGCTAACGAAGTGCGAGCAAGAAATGGTTCAACAGACGCAGGAAATCTGGGAAATCAACACATAAATAAAGCCACAGATCAGTATGACGTGACCTCTAATGATCTTTCATTTCCAACTAGCAGTGAGACTCAGGCTAAAATCAGAAGTAAGCCTTTCGAAAAGCATAAAGTAGGATTTTTACACCCATGCCTAACAAATCTGAACTTCAATCTACACCCGAAGGAAAAATTAACCGAACCTCACAAAAGAAAACGCCACATCGAAAAAGCGTGCTAAATATGTTGCCAATGCTGCCGAAAATGGATTAAGTTCGCTAATGTACCCGCCCCCCTCCCCCCCGAAACGCTGTAACCTCCCCACAAAATTTTAAAAGAAAAAGAAAGGACAATACTTGATACAAATGGGAGCCGAGTGTAACCTCCCCACAGAAATTTAAAGTAAAGACAATATTATTTAGGAATGCTAATGCACACTGCTGTAGCGTAACCTGCCCACAATGAAATGTACTGACAATGGCAACGAAATGTGAAATTCGCAATCTGACTCAAATGTAAATTCTTCACAAAAAATTAAAGTCAATTCAGTGACAAGAAAATTCAATTAAACCGAAATATCGGTCTTTGGCCCTGTGTAAAACAATCAGAATTAAAGTCTTACCTCAGAATAAATGGATGTCACATTTCTGCTCTTGTTGTTGCGCACCGCTTGGAGGAACTGCATTGCAAATAATAATATTCTCTTTTTTTGTGATTTTAGTGAAATTTTTCTTCAAAAGAAGTGGAATGAAATGGGAAGTGCAACGAGATCTTTAGTTCAATAAAAAATTAAATTTTTGAAAAAATGCTTTTGAAATAAAAATTATTATTGGGGAACTTGTTGGAGAATAATTACAATTTTTCATTATCTAATAATTATATTAATTAACAGTATACCTTATTCACCATCTTGACCAGTGTTGCCGACCGCCTACATCACACAACCGCACTGGGCTACTACTACTGACCGACCGCTCTGCATGACGACTATTAGCGAACTGCTCTGCAACTAAACAGAGCTACAGACTCGCAACGACTGACTGACTGACTGAGAACCGCTCGCAACACTCGCGCGGTCAAGCGCAAACTCTCTGGTCACAGATGCTACAATGCCTCGCCATCGCTGCTATGTTACATACGTGTTTCATAACCCTCCACTGGGGGGGCAAAAATTTGGCAGCGATGGTGAGTCATTTGGACTTGCCAAGCGCGGCAAAATTTTTCTTTAATTAACAAAATTCTACAATTTACAGAATATTTAAATGTTGTGCACACGCACTAAGTACAAAATATATCAGACAAAGACAAAATGTGAGTACAAAACATAGTAGCAAATCAGAAAAGTATATACAAATTATTTGACAGATAACAAAGTGCACAGGCACTGAAAAAATTCTTTAGCATATTCAGAACAAATGAACAGACTGGCAAAAAATATTATGTTGAAAAGTGACATGAGTGCACATGCACTGCAATTGAGAACATATCAGCAAATGATGAAATGTATATACAATTAGTAACAAATGACATAAGTGCATACGCAATTAAGTATTGAATATACAGAATAGTACAAATCATATTGAAAAATGAGAAAAGTGCACAGGCACTGAAGTTCAGTAGAAAACATATTAACACCTAACATAAGTGCACATGCACTGTAGTTCAGAACATATCATTACAATAAAAATGTATATACAATATAAAAGACAAGAGTGTACATATACTGTACTTCAGAACAAATCGAAAAATGTCTTTAGCATTTTCACAACAAATAAACATAATGGCAAAAAAAATCATGTCGACCAGTGCCATAAGTGTACTCGCACTGGAGTTCAACAAATCGAAAAAATGTATAACCTATGAACATAAATGATGTTACCAAAAAAAAAATGATTTTCTTTATGTGACAAGAATCAGGATAGGAAAGGGAAGGATTGCATCATGGTTGTAGCACTTTAGATTGCACACAGCTGCTCTGAAAGTCCATATCTTTCCACAGAAGTACAACACCAAGTGAAACAACTTGAAGATCTTTTCCCATCAGAATTTATCAGTGTAGCCAAGACACTGAACTGTCGTAGTAATGTTCCATGTTTTCATTTTGGCAGTACATTAGGTACACCAAACAGTGGGACCATAATAATGTCTTCATCGCTCATGGTGGTGGACAGCATGTCGTGTCAACACCACACTCTTACAAGGCACACCAACGTAGAATTAGTGCAAAACCAAATATAGTGCTCCATGATCACTGGGATAAACAGGACAAATGGACATTGCAGTAATTCAGGGTAGTCAGCTTATGAGGTGAAGGACATCAAGTCACATAATATTGACAATTACAGACTTAATTAGTAGTTTGTGGCATTCATAGCCCAGTTATTGAACATTTCTGTACCAAGTATGTAGTATTACAGAAAAATGTTCATTAATTGTTTTACATAGAATCAGTAGCCTTCTTTTCCTGGTTACAAAGCATTATGAAATAATCGCATTCTTTTTTGTCACAGAGTATAATTAGGAATCATTAACCTTCTCCTAATTACAGTTAATTAATCATTTGTCATTAATTAATCATTTGTCGTTAATTAATCATTTGTCTAATTACAGTTAATTAATCATCTGTCGTTAACTAATCATTTGTCTAATTACAGTTAATTAATTAATCATTTGTCATTCCAATATAGTAAGAATTATTAGCCTTAATTAATTACAAAGCATTATTAAACAGTACCATAGTTAATTAATTATGTGTCATTACAATCTATTAAGGATCACTAGCTGGCATCATGGGTAATCGTATTACAATAAACAGTGGCGGTCCTTGGCCAGTTACAAAGTATATTTAGTAAGACAGAATAATGTTCATCAGAAGCCTTAATTGAAAAGGAGAGTCAATTATTGGCCTAGCATTAACATAATACATTGAGTGATACAAATTATTGGCACTCATTGGCCATTAACCAAAACATGAAAACTCAACATGGAAAAAAAGGGCTAATTAATGGCATAATTAATAACAATTCTTCAAGTGACATTAATTATTGGCACTCAGTGGCCAGCAAGTATTGAATAGAATCATCATTCAGTATTATTCAAATTATTACGAAGTCATTATTAAAAATCAGTTAATTACAGTCAAATCATTAATAATCACAGGCATTATAAGTAGTATCATTACAATAAACAGTGTTCCTCCTTCAGTAGTATTCAGATCATTACAAAGTCATTATTAAAATCAGTTAATTACAGTCAAATCATTAGTAATCACAGGCATTATAAGTAGTATCATTACAATAAACAGTGGCAGTTATTAGCTAGTGACAAAGCATTATTTTGAATATAGTCTCATTAAGAGGTCATTATTCAAGTGACATGCTATTCAGAGTTGATCAGTATTATTCAGAATTATCATAAACTAGTGACATTATGTGGGACTGGTAATACATTTTTTTGGTAGCAATGCATTGCGTTGGGATCGATAATTAATTGCTGAAACATAACACTATTTGCTTTTGACCTATTGCTGCAAATGAGGATAGGTAACGTCATTCGTCATGAGTCAGCTGTAGCAAGATTATGTAACAAGGCAGTACATGTGATCACATTCATAAACGATAAACACAAATGGGTAAAAAAAAATGCAAGTACAAGAACAGGTATAATAACTAACAGGTTTAGTAAGTATCATGAAAAGCTTCTCTTGGAAAAAATACAAAATGGATTATTGACCTGAAAGGAGAAACGCACACTATGCTGAAAAGTAGTGAACTTCGAATTAACAGGTAGTGAAATGTGTATAAAAATGTGTTCCATAGCTGTCCTTTCCAAAACTTTCCGTCATCCTACTATGCAATGTAACACCTGCTGTCAAAGCAAACTGCAACAAATACTTAAATAACTACATAGCATAAATACATAACTTCAACATTATCCTCATCTGTAAAGAAAACTTCATTATCCATATCATCATAACTTCACTATTATCATCATCTGTAAAGAAAAACTTCATTATTCATAATACCATTTCCTTCATCATTATTCATCAGTATTCATTATCATCTGCAAAAAAATCACTTCATTACTCATTACATAACTATTCCTTATCTCTAGCATATTTCATCACTAAAACTAAGATGTGTAGTTCAGTCTGACAGCCTGCATCAATCACCTTGTATTCTGAAAGAAAAAATTAGTTAAGACTGCTATTCTGTGATGAGTATAGTATATTCTTGTTAATCCTGATCCATTTACTCTTCCCCATAAAGCTATTGCATCTTCTTTCGTTTATTCCGTAGGTGAAATTCCCATTTCTGTTGAATTTATTTCTTACATGCATCATTTCTTTCTGAAATTGATGAGCAGAGATTAATGTCTTGCATTTAAATCATATACCCACTAAATAATGACTGGTTTATGGTGATACAATTAACCATACAGCATAACATGACAGAAAACGTAATATGTTAAAGACGTTGACAGTGTTCAGATGCAAAAATGTACACAGAATAATACAATGCAGTAGCAAAAAAAAAAAAAATGTAAAACAGTCACGATGTTGAGATGTCATAAGGCAAAAAAAATGTCAAAGTCGACTGGTGTGTGTTATATCTTAACTATTTCACAATACATACAAACAAAACTGGAGTACAATCATATACACAAAAAAGTGGAAAATGTGCACGGTCTGATGTGTAACGACAAGAAAAGCGACCTGCTAACCTTACCTTGCCGGGCACTTGCCAAGAAAAAATACGATAATCATCAGTAATTAGTCAGGTGAATTAATTGCATTAGTAAATGACATCATAGTGTGTTGAATCATACAGTGGTTTCATTCAATAAACGGTTTAATGTTTGAGATATGGTGATTGCCTTTCGATTTTCTGGTTCTCAAAGTTTCGACGTGTACAACATTGGGGTGAGGGATGCTGCGAATCCGATATGGACCTGCGTATAGAAGTTCAAATTTACTGCACTTACCTTTTAATTTGCTGGATAAATAGTGTGTACGTACTAGTATCTTCTGTCCAACGTGAAAGTCGCGGCGTGTACAAACCTGTTTTTGCTGTCTTCTCCGTCGCTCTGCGGCACGTTTGATGTTGTTCAGCGCAATGTTAATTATTTCGTGGTGTCGTAATCGACGAGATGTAGGAAATGTTATTAATTCTTTAATTTTGTTAGGTGGTTCAGCATTTTTCAGTATAACAGACGGAGATAGCATAGTGGATTCATTTGGAATGGAATTAATTACATCTTGGAATGAGAATATGTGTGTGTCCCAATCAATATGTCTTTTGTGGCAGTATATTCGGCACAGTTTACCAATTTCTTTCATTAATCTTTCACAGGGGTTCGAAGAAGCGTGATACTTGGATATATAGATCGGAGAAATGTTTCTGGCTCGTAACATGCGTGTCCATACGCTACTACGAAATTGAGATCCATTATCAGAAATTACTTTCATTACATGCCCTACATGAAATAGAAAATGTTTTACAAATGCTTTCGAAACAGTTTTAGCAGTAGCTTTGCGTAATGGAGTGAAAGTAACAAATTTTGAAGTGAGCTCAACAGCGACAAAAATGTAGCAAAAACCTCTGTTAGTTCTGGGAATCGGACCAAAAATATCTACAGCGGCCATATGTCTTAATTTAACAGGTATAATGGGATATAATGGAGGAATATGTGAAGTGGTGTCTGATTTAGCTTTCTGGCAAATTTTACAAGACGCTAAAACTCGTCGTATACGTTTCTCCATGTTGGTAAAATAACAGTTCTGTCTCAATATAAGAAAACATTTTCGTGCTCCGTAATGTGCGTAGCTTAAATGAGTGTACCAAATTAATTTGTTGACCAGTTCGTCAGGAATGCATACTAACCAATTGTTGCTGTCAGGATGAGAGCGGCGAAACAGAACGTCATTGCGTACAGTGTAGTGGTTTCTAATCGTAACATTTTTCCTATCTTGCCATAGGTGTTTAATTTCTTTCCACACATTGTCTTTGTTTTGTTCTTGTGCTATGTCCCGTAATGACGATGAAATAAAGTTTTCAAATGCAACTTGCTGAATGTACATGACACTGAAATTTGTTTTGCAGAAGTTGGTTGCTACGTCTTGCTGATTGTTGCTGAGAGAACGCGATAGTGCGTCTGCTATAACATTTTGCGTACCGGGAATGTGAACTATTGTAAAATTAAATTCTTGTAAATAAAGTTTCCATCTGCTTAACCTGTCGTGAGTGAATTTAGCTGAAAGTAAAAATTGTATCGCTCTGTGGTCTGTGTAAACGGTGGTATGTCTGCCATAAAGAAAGTGCCTAAATCTCGTAAAAGCCCATACAACACATAATGTTTCAAGTTCTGTAACGGAGTAATTTCGCTCAGCAGGTGACAGAATGCGGCTTGCAAATGCGATGTTTTTGATTACTATTGAACCATCTTCTTCAATTTCCTGGAAAATATGTACGCCTAAGGCGGTGTTGGAACTGTCGGTGGCAATGGAAAAATTTCTAGTAAGATCTGGGTGCGATAAAAGTGGAGCATTCAACAGAGCATGTTTCAGGTTCATGAATTCAGAATGTGCTTGCTTATCCCAAGACCAAATAGTGTTTTTACCTGTTAATTGGCATAATCTGGGTGTGTCTAAAGCAGAGTGATGAATAAATTTACGAAAAAAGTTAATTAAGCCCAAAAAACTGCGTAATTGTTTCTTCGTCGTAGGAACGGTAATGTCACGTAGAGCTTGAAGTTTTTCCGGATCAGGTGCAATGCCTTCTGCTGAAATTACGTGTCCAAGAAATTTTATGGAAGTTTTGCCAAAGTGCGATTTACTAAGATTAACTGTAAGTCCTTGTGCATGAAAAGTTTGTAACAGTTGTTCAAGAATCAGATTGTGTTCAGACCAGTTAGCTTCTGCGATAAGAATGTCGTCTACATACGTCGTAATTCTGTCTTTAATGCAAACGTGTGTCGGATGGCGTCAAAATTAATAACATTTTCGTGAACAAGATTCTGTGTGCCTAAATTATTGCTTACGTTATTGGAATATGCAGTCTGTACTGTGTCTGGTCAAATTCTATCGTACGTGCTGTTATTTACGCGAGAATGTTGTGGCATATCCACTATATGAACTGTTCTGTTATTTCTTACTGACGTGTTACGCTATGGATGACACCTATTGTCTGTTCCATTCATGATTATTTGTTGTTGCTGATGTTGTTGCTGCTCATAAGATCGACTGTTATTAAATGTACGCTGAAAATTGTGCTCATCATTCTTTTTACGTCTGTCCTGATAGTCATTCCTATACGGTGTATTGCGATACGAGTTGAAATAGAGTGTTGTCTGTACGTAGTTATTTCTTTGCTGCCATGCGTTACCATTTGTTGGAGCTGGGACTATACGTGCACGCGGCGAAACATTAAAGTTTGGTTGACCTTGTAGACTGCATTGTTGGTTACGTATGCTAAGCGGTTGACTTTCATGCTATTGTGGTGAAAAACGTCTATTGTTACCAAAAAATGCGTTTGCTGTTAATTTTACACATACTGATGATTACGATTTTATCCGTTATTAAAATTACGCTGGTTCTGGAGTGCCTACTGAAAATTGTCACATCCGGTAAAAGTTTGTCACATCGGGTTTTCATTACTAGTTTCTTAATACTAGGTAGAGCAATAGTTAAAGAGCAGTTTTGATAGATATAAAGGATAGTAGAAGAAAAGGCAGCAGTGCAGAAAACTAAAGATGAAACAGCACTACTACAGCTCGGGGCCCTATGCTCGCTACGGCACATATTCATTAAAGCGTAATGAATCCCCTGAGGTCTATTACGCACTGCAAATAAATTTTAGTTTTTGCGTTACAGGCAATAGCGGTAAAAATTCAAAAGCAAATCGCTGTATTCTTGCTAATTCCAGTTTCTGCATAAAACGTAATGCTGATGAAAATACAATAGCAAATTGTCGCATCTGGTTCAAAGCTAGTTTTTGCATTACAGGTAATAGCGGTGAATGTACAAAGATAAATTGTCGTATACAGTGCAAAGCGTGTACCTGTACGCTGTCATTATTAAGTTCTTTACATTTTCTTACAAATGCAAATTGCTCGAAATCTACGTTCTCGTCACTCGGTTTGATAACACGTTCAGGTTTGTGTGTGAATCTGTTCGTCTGTGTCATTTCGGATTTCAAGTTGCGTAGCTTTTCATATTTTAAGTCGCGTGGCTTTTCGGATTTTACTTCGCGTAGTCTCTGTAAATTATTCACATTATACACGCTGCGTGTGTCAGACAAATGTTCGCAACGTGGCGGGTTCTGTGATGTGTTATTGGTGACTGAAATAGTTTTTAATTCTGTTACTGTAACACTTTCGACATTTTGGTTGTTCTGTCGTTCACTTTTATTATTGACTTCCGTATTCGGAGTGTGTGAAACTTCCAATGACTTCAAATTAAACTCGTCGCGTATCTGTACTGCGTTTTTACGGCATTGTTTGGTGACTGCATTAATCCCGTCTTTATGTGATTCTGTTGTGTCTACACGTGTGCTACTTAATTCTTGTGCAACAGTGCCAACTTCTTCATTACTGTTATTAGCACAAGTCTTAGTATCTACACGTAATTGTACTTTATTGTCCCGACATTGCACGGTAATAGCTGTATTCTGTTCACTAACTTGTCTGCTCCGTTCGTTAAGGTTGACTTGTTTTTCGTTCGTCAGTTTGAAACTTTCATTAATTGTTTCGCTAAGTTGTTTGTAATGGTTGTCAAAACTTCCATTAAGTTGTTCGAAATAATTATTCATCATTTCCTTCCGCTGTTTGTACTGTTCACTAAGTTGTTTGAGATCTTCGGCATAATTGTCAAGTTTTTCGTTCTGTTTTTTGACCTGTTCACTGAGTTGTCTAAAATTGTTGTCTATTTTCTCACTTTGCTGTTGTAGCAAACTTCTCATAATTCGTACCAAGTCAAAACTAGCGTTTATATTCTCTGTGCTGTTTAGTGGTGGATCTGGAATTGACTCGTTTTGCGTGACCATTTGGTCATTCTGTAATTTACAGAAAGGTTTATCAGTCGGACGTACACTGTCAGTCACTATTTCGGAATTAAATAAATCCGTCGTACTTTGTGTATCCTGTTCATTTTCATTAGACAAATTTGTCTGTACGTTACTTGAATTTTCCAAATCGGATATGTTAAGCTGGGTAGCGCTCATTACAATGGAGCGTCCCGCGTCATCAATTGTCGTCAAAGTAACTGAAGAGACAATTGAGTTCGTTTGTTCATTATCAGGGTAAAAGTCATCATTAGTGGTTGGAATGCACTGATTGTTAGTGAACGCAGGATTGTCATCATTACACTGCGTGTCACATGTCCTATCGGTAAAGTCATTTGAGCCGGTAATTTCGTTCGTAATATCTCGCGATACACTATTCACAGTCTTTCGCGGCATTTTTACAATAGTCAAAATTTTTCACAAAACAAATAAACACAATGCAAAAGCAACACACAAATACAACAAAGCAACAAATTGCCGTTGACCTGTAGAAGGAAAGTCACAAGATTAGTAAAAGCGTTGCGCCAAATCCTAATTATATCTAAGCAAATAAGAGCAGATATCTGACTGTCGCTCAAAAGACTCTCAACGAAATACGATCCTGGACTGGGTGTCGCCAAGTGTAACCTCCCCACAAAATTTTAAAAGAAAAAGAAAGGACAATACTTGATACAAATGGGAGCCGAGTGTAACCTCCCCACAGAAATTTAAAGTAAAGACAATATTATTTAGGAATGCTAATGCACACTGCTGTAGCGTAACCTGCCCACAATGAAATGTACTGACAATGGCAACGAAATGTGAAATTCGCAATCTGACTCAAATGTAAATTCTTCACAAAAAATTAAAGTCAATTCAGTGACAAGAAAATTCAATTAAACCGAAATATCGGTCTTTGGCCCTGTGTAAAACAATCAGAATTAAAGTCTTACCTCAGAATAAATGGATGTCACATTTCTGCTCTTGTTGTTGCGCACCGCTTGGAGGAACTGCATTGCAAATAATAATATTCTCTTTTTTTGTGATTTTAGTGAAATTTTTCTTCAAAAGAAGTGGAATGAAATGGGAAGTGCAACGAGATCTTTAGTTCAATAAAAAATTAAATTTTTGAAAAAATGCTTTTGAAATAAAAATTATTATTGGGGAACTTGTTGGAGAATAATTACAATTTTTCATTATCTAATAATTATATTAATTAACAGTATACCTTATTCACCATCTTGACCAGTGTTGCCGACCGCCTACATCACACAACCGCACTGGGCTACTACTACTGACCGACCGCTCTGCATGACGACTATTAGCGAACTGCTCTGCAACTAAACAGAGCTACAGACTCGCAACGACTGACTGACTGACTGAGAACCGCTCGCAACACTCGCGCGGTCAAGCGCAAACTCTCTGGTCACAGATGCTACAATGCCTCGCCATCGCTGCTATGTTACATACGTGTTTCAACGCAAAGAACTATAGTTCAATTCTTTTATCTTGGCGGCTCGCGCATGCCCGCCCAGACGCGGGAGATTGCTGCCTTGCCAGTTGCACACGACGCACGCGCCAAGAGAAGCAGCGCCATAGTATAGCATAGTTCGCAAACTTACGTTAGGGGGGAGCGCGCAGTTCATGAAGTAAAGCCACCACGGCCGCATTAACCCTTCCGCTGCTACAAAGACGTGCTCCCTGCATTCCGCGCTGTGCGCGATTTTGTCACTGCACTGCTCGCCTGTGCAGACACATCGTGTTCCGACTGCTTTGACACTCTTATCAATCGATTCCACAAAAACTATTCGGCCCAAAAATTAGATTTTTACACATCTTCTTGACTGATACCTTCCCCCCATTAATGACTTAATTTTGTTTCGATGTTCAACGCAGTTATTATGCAGCATTAAATATAGTAAACCATTGCACGAAATTTTGAAGAGTTTGCAGAGGTAAAAGTCCTTAGAGTATACTTTCCGTATGGTCGATTTTAGTTGCCTCAATGTTGAGAATGAAATGTGGACAAGATACCTAAATTTCATATAAAATTTACTGTATAACAATATCTCATTTAATTTAAGTACGACATAGGTGATGTATGTAATATTGAGAAATATTCCGTCTTTCGCGACTGTAATAAAAGTATTATTTACACCGGACGCGTTTGGCTTTATTTTAAAGCACTTCAATCAATCAAAAGGAAGTAGACAAAATACATTAAACAAAACTGTGGACTTACAAAAACATTAGGACTTGAATATCCGTCTATCAGTGAAGTGCTCTGAGCTATGTCAAATATAATTTTTGTGTGTGCCACACACAAACATAATTTATTTGCTAAAACACTGATGTGCCAACACAAACGTTGAATATTGTGTTACCGCAGCACAAAACTACGAAAGGTGACATGGCAATGGAGGAGACAAAATACTGTCCATCGAAGATGCTTCAAAAGAGAGAAACGCGTCTGGTCTAAATAAGTCGCTTATTACAGTTGCAGAAGAGGAATATATTTCAGTACCATTGGTAAAACTGCGACTGTGGAACAAAAACAAGAAAGAGAACATGAATACCATTGTGTATGTGCCATTCCTTTCCTTGATTGAAGTGCTTTAAAATAAAGCCAAACGCGTCCGGAGTAAATAATACTTTTATTACAGTCGCCAAAGACGGAATATTTCTCAATATTACATACGACACCTATGTCGTACTTAAATTAAATGAGATATTGTTATACAGTAAATTTTATATGAAATTTAGGTATCTTGTCCACATTTCATTCTCAACATTGAGGCAACTAAAATCGACCATACGGAAAGTATACGCTATGGACTTCTACCTCAGCAAACTCTTCAAAATTTCGTGCAATGGTTTACTACATTTAATGCTGCATAATAACTGCGTTGAACATCGAAACAAAATTACGTCATTTATGAGGGGAAGGTATCAGTCAAGAAGACGTGTAAAAATCAAATTTTTGGGCCAAATAGTTTTTGTGAAATCGAATGATAAGTGTGTCAAAGCAGTGGGAACACCATGTGTCTGCACAGGCGAGCAGTGCAGTGATGACAAAATCGCGCACAGCGCGGAATGCGGGGAGCACGTGTCTGCAGCAGCGAAAGGGTTAATGAAGAGACAAAGCACTAGAAATTTCAAAAAATTGCATTCAAACGAATATAATTCGTGAAGTAAGGGACTTCGATATTGTTTTTAAATAATGAAAATACTTAGCACCTCTCAAGGTTTGAACTCATAACCTTTCGCGTAGCAGCCCAACACCTGAACCGTTACACTGACGCACATCGTCCGACTATATAACGCCATGAGGAGTATAACACGTCACGCAAAATACTGACAAACACTGTTGGTATGACTATGAATTACTCACACTTCATCGAAGTACAATAGGAAATAAACAATTACCGCTCTTCTTTATTGCGAAAAAGCATTTCGTGAGAGTGATACAAACACCTTTCCTTGCTATCGCTTGAATTAGGAGTCTTATTGGTTGTTTGGTTTAATTAATTAATAGAATATGAAGCAATTGGTATAAAGAATGCTTTTTCCAAACTTTCTATAAAAGAATTCTGCTATCAAGACATTGCTTTTGTTCTATTACTTTATTTATGACTGAACGTTTCTAAAACTGAAGACACTCGTCCATGCTCTGCACTGCAGTCGAGATGTGGCAACGTCGTTCTCTGTTCATAGGCTGACTGTGTTTTGTGACGTCAGATGCGCAGAACGAACCTAAACTCGGCCGCCAACATAAATGACGCGCACTTTAGTTTCAGAAAGAAATCTATTTACTCAGAATCAAGTGAACATGTATCAATAACCAAAAGACAATTGTGTGATGATGATGAAACGTGCATCTTGATGGGACGCAAAAGTTGATACAGTGACACTGAGACCGCGAATCTGTGCAAGTGGTGCAGATGCATAAGCTGTGTCTCACAGCTCCATTGCCCTCGCAGCACAGGTGTCTCCACAGTAGGTTTCCAATGTGACATCTGCCTCCACCAACTATTTTCGAATTCATTTTCAATTTTAATCATTCGTTTTATTGCGCTAACGTATGCAATCTATTTAAATAAATCCAGTATGGAATGTAACATATCCAGATACAAATAAGATTTATGTCTGTGTGTATACAAATACACCTACTTGAAAGTACTTACCTTCATGAAATATTGAGTTTTCGGTGTTAACATTGCATATTATGTTAACGTGTAGTACATTGTAGGTAAATAATGTTGATATCCATTGTACTGTTTTATAGTCATGGGAAACTGACCTATTAGCTATAACCTGTGGGCCTAAGAAATGCTGGCAGATATATTAGGATTGTTTTTTTTATTTATGTGGCACTGTGAAAATTAGTTGGGATTAACTAGACAGGATTATGTTCAGATCAAAACAACATAGACTCCTAACGATCGGCCATAACTAAATTTATAACTACAGCAGTATGACCTACAACCGAACCATATTCTCACGTATTTAGAGAATGACTATCCATTAAACGGACACGATTTTCTACAAGTCACAATGTACTGTCACTTGTTTGTGAACAGGACGGTTATCATGCGTCCAGATTATTCTTAAACGATAAGATACGATCCACGTACTCAATATTTTACGTCAAAGCATGTGAGTTATATGTCTCCACACTGAATATGTTCAGAACTTTCCAACATCGTCGGCACTGATGGTGATTTGAATGAGATCATTATATGACAGATAGGCCACTGGAACGCTGGTCTTGCGGTTTGCTCACCTCAACTGTACTGAACTTCTGTGGATTCATGGTGTTGTTAGATGTTTACACTCCTCATGATAATCCGTTCCTCGATTTCCGCATCAGGTACTTCTACTCCTTCGGGGAGGTAGATTTTCGACTCCTGTTATCATTTCAGCGGAAAGCGATAGTGCATTGTTCAACAAGACAATTCCTTCTCTCTACAGCAGAATATAAGCTTTTTAGCCGTTGGTAGGAATATTTTTCTGATCTCAGATGTTTCTTAAGACAAAAAAGTTCATGCATCTACATCTACATCTAAATTTATACTCCGCAAGCCACCCAACCGTGTGTGGCGGAGGGCACTTTACGTCCCCCTGTCATTACCTCCCTTTCCTGTTCCAGTCGCGTATGGTTCGCGGGAAGAACGACTGCCGGAAAGGCCCCGTGCGCGCTCGAATCTCTCTAATTTTACATTCGTGATCTCCTCTGGAGGTATAAGTAGGGGGAAGCAATGTATTCGATACCTCATCCAGAAACGCACCCTCTCGAAACCTGGACAGCAAGCTACACCGCGATGCAGAGCGCCTCTCTTGCAAAGTCTACCGCCTGAGTTTGCTAAACATCTCCGTAACGCTATCACGCTTACCAAATAACCCTGTGACATGCAGCGGACAAGTAATATACTGCCTCACTTTAAAGCGCTCCTTGCCGGCAATGAGAGTGGAACGCAGCTGGATAGTTATGTTTATCCCTTGGAGTAAGCTTTAGGCTGCTTTGACATATTCTACATCGCCCTGTGAAAGCACCTTCAGTGACAGAAAGATCTTAGTGGCATTTCTGTGGCACAATTTTTCTATAAGGTACGTCCCACTGCAACTACTTCAGTTAGCAAATCAAATAGTTGAATATGGATATTTTCATACCCCTTAATGTAATAGCTTTGAAAACATTATTGTCCGTTATTTTGGAATGCGGAAGTACCATAATTCCTGACTTCTCAATGAGCAGCTCATCACGATCTTTTCCGTTCCTAAATGGAGCGCATTTTCGGTAAAATCAGTTTGTTCCGATTATGGTACGTTTTACTCGCATGAATTTAAGCTGGCTCTTTCGTTCCTGCCAAATCGCACCCTTGGAAATCGCAACATATTCGGAATGTTTGAAGGAATATTTCTTAAAAGCTAGAATATAAATGGTGCTGGTCGTTTCATTCGCAGCAGTTTCAGCCTTAGTTTTCATAATAGATAGTAGTCACAAAATCAAAGAAACTCAGGAGAGCGCGCTCTAATGTGTATTACCGAAGATCGCAGAACATTCCCAAGTATGTTCATAAGAACGCCACAGAATCTAAACTACCGCCATCACAACTCCGAAACCGCCCCCGCGCCCAGTAAGAAGTGGAATATCGTTCACTGGAGTGGTCGTTGGCAGCCGCATCAGCGTGGGACGGTTAGAAGAGCCTAAGAGCTCGGGACACGCACTACAGACACCCGCAGCAACAGACTCACAACCAATACACACAACGCCCAACACCACACCCGCATCGGATACACCACACGACACTAATAACAACACCACCCTACCCCCTGAGATCGTTGACTGCAGCCCACCACAGGCTACAGAAGACGCCCCAACACAGGGACAACCACAACGCCAGAGAAGGACAAGCAGAAACAATCGGAACAGGAGGAACACGACCATACCACAGCAAACACACAGACAACAGGACACTGTAACGTACATACTCTGTTTTTGTTTTTTGTTATTGTTTTTTGTTATTGTAGTTGTAGAGATATGAAATTATTGTAGCGGTTTGCTTAGTCAGCCGTACTTCGGAATTTTTTGACATTAAATGGAGCCTGAAACTTGCGTAATAAATACTTCGCGTGAAGTGCGATTTGCGGCATAAACAAAAATTAATTGCGGAGATGCAATCCACAGAATATTAACAGAAAAGCTTTAGAACAATGCGCACGACTGACTAGACACATTCAGAGGGTACGCACATTCGCGTACGAGTGGTTGCGATCTGATGAGGAAGATCTATCTCCATTTCTTTGTGTAAAATAATTACGTCGTAACACACTTGGAGATTGCGAACGTACAATCAGGGCTGAGGCACGTACGTTCTATCGTTCCCCGTGGCCTGGGTAAAAGAATTGCAATTATTTAAATTCAAGAATATTTCTATTTCTCTCGGACTCCTATTTTTATACGAAAAGGAAGATTGCAGGTTCTGAATGTCTCGGCAAAAACGCATCGAAATTAATCTTAGCGGCCACCAGAGGAAAATAGTGAGCACAATCACGTACCTCTATTGTTGAGCAGCACCGTCGTAAAGATCCTCGCCTCCATCTAAAATTCGCCTTCTCCAATTAACAGAATAATTGGTACTCCATTGGTATGGGATTCAGGCTTGATCTTGACAGAAATTATAAAACACATTTTTTATCATTTTACACCTTCATTTAACACACACAGACATGAAACTATACAGTACATCTTTACGCCAGCACATCAGAACGAAAAGGTAGTTAACATCAGAAGTAATAAAAGAATCTCGAAATTAGTCCTTTGTCTCTAAATGATAAAAAAGTTTTTTAGAGTATTCCAATGGGAATTCTGTCAGAGACAACAAAGGACTTGGAAGAGCATTTGAATGGAATGGCCAGTGTCTTGAAAGGAGGATATAAGATGAACATCAACAAAAGCAAAACAAGGATAATGGAATGTAGTGTAATTAAGTCGGGTGATGCTGAGGGAATTAGATTAGGAAATGAGGCACTTAAAGTAGTAAAGGAGCTTTGCTATTTGGGGAGCAAAATAACTGATGATGGTCGAAGTAGAGAGGATATAAAATGTAGGCTGGCAATGGCAAGGAAAGCGTTTCTGAAGAAGAGAAATTTGTTAACATCCAGTATTGATTTAAGTGTCAGGAAGTCATTTCTGAAAGTATTCGTATGGAGTGTAGCCATGTATGGAAGTGAAACATGGACAATAAATAGTTTGGACAAGAAGAGAATAGAAGCTTTCGAAATGTGGTGCTACAGAAGAATGCTGAAGATTAGATGGGTAGATCACGTAACTAATGAGGAAGTATTGAATAGGATTGGGGAGAAGTTTGTGGCACAACTTGACCAGAAGAAGGGATCGGTTGGTAGGACATGTTCTGAGGCATCAAGGGATCACCAGTTTAGTATTGGAGGGCAGCGTGGAGGGTAAAAATCGTAGAGGGAGACCAAGAGATGAATACACTAAGCTGATTCAGAAGGATGTAGGTCGCAGTAGGTACTGGGAGATGAAAAAGCTTGCACAGGATAGAGTAGCATGGAGAGCTGCATCAAACCAGTCTCAGGACTGAAGACCACAACAACAACAACAACAACATTCCAATGGTATGACAGTCGGTCAAATTTTCTTCTTGTATCTTTGAGATTAAATTACAACACTTTTTAGTTCCTTTTCAACACCAATCCGCACGAACACAATTCGTACACCAACACAACGACCCACACAAGGGAGACGTTACTCGTCGGACTCAAGCCACCGAAGTAGTCATGAAGATTATGGGGTGTGTCACACAACTCTTCGCTCAACTGGACTAGCATCCTAGCCACTATCACGACACTATTTCCACCACTACGTGGATAATGCACCACACCAGCCCAGAAACGCAGACGCTAACACAAACCCACAGATCCTGTTTTGTAATGCCAACGTAATCGCTAAGAAAAGAGCCGAAATGGTCGCGTTCATGGAGCGAAAGGGTATCCGAATCGCTTTAGTGAACAAAGCACTGCTTACGCCTCGCAAACAGCTAAACATCGCAGGCTATTGCGTCTATCGTACCGACCTAGCGGATGGCGGGAGGGGAGGCGGCACAGCAATCATCATACACAGAGGCACGGAACACACGAACCTCGAGTTTCCTACGCTTCAGAGACTAAAAGGTCACGGCCATCAGGGTCAAGTTCAAACGGAGCCAACACCGCACTGGCATCGCTGTACAATCCTCCTAGACACATAGTAACAGGCCATATCAGCACAGTTCTCAACATAGCACCGCAGGTAATCGCCGCTGGAGACCTGAACGGAAAACAACCTGTCTGAAACTCACGAATACTTATCTCCAACGGCAAGAAACTGTACGAAGGCGCACTAGGCCGAAACTAAATTCAATCGGTTATTATGAAAAGGTCATAGGTTTATAAAACATGATTCAGAGATATTCAAAGAAAACTGTTTTATGATTCAATGGCAGAAGGTATGAAGTACTTGGACGTTTATACTCTGGTGTACGTGGAAACCATTAAATCTACATATTCAAATCATCAATTTTCATTTTCACATTGAAAGGAATGTGCTGAGATTCGATCAGGGTAGAGCCAGTGAAAAATGTCGATAGTTCCCAACCGCAAGGTTGGACGAGTAGTACATCTTCGAGTAGTAAGATCTTTGACAGCTAACAGAGCTAGATGCACGCGGTAAAAGTTTGTGTAGTGGTGAGGAGATGCGCAGAGACAGCAGACGTGTTTCGAGTCGGAGCTAGATGCCTGCAGGAGGCAGCCGGGTCGTGACAGCATCAAAGTAAGAATTGGCCCTACTCACATAATAAGCTATATATTGAGCGAAACTCGGCACATACCTGGGGAAACTAGAAAGAATGATGTTCAGGAAGCCAAGGAAAGACCACTCCCTCCCACAATATTACCGACCCATCAGGCTGCTGTGCTCGTTCAGCTAGATTGTTGAGAAGGTTATATTAAAACGCATTACTAGGAACTGCATCGCCAATGACACTCTAAGACCGGAGCAGTTCGGCTTTAGGAATCACAGCTTTAGGAATCACCACTCAACATCACAACAACTCCTCCGCTTAGTCGAACACATAACACACGGCTACAACACGAACAAATCCACAGGGACCGTGTTCCTGGACATCGAAAAAGCTTTCGACCATCTTTGGCACAACGGCCTTATTAACAATCTAAGCGAAGCTGGTTTCCTGGACGGACTCGTACGTCTCATACAGTCATATCTCACGAACAGGTGTTTCAACAGTGACGTGCAGGGCAAAAAATCGACACAACACGGTATCCAAGCTGGAGTACCGCAGGAAAGCATCCTAGGGCCCATCTTGTACAACCTGTACATTAACGACTTCCCAGCAACTCAAAACAGGACGTTAGCCATCAAAGCAGATGACACAGCCATCCTTGCGCAGGACTGGAAACCGTCGAACATTAATTCACGAATACAGACGGCTCTCAGAACCGCCGATCCTTGGTTGGAACGATGGCGTATTACAGTTAACGTCGACAAGTGCGAAGCAGTTCTGTTTACACGCACACTGAAACTACTGCGCAAACATCAATACAGTAGACAGATAACACTACATGCACGCCAATACGTTACTGAGAGAAAGTCAGATATCTCGGTGTCTGGCTGGACTGGAAACATACATGGGGGTACCACATCGAATACGTCGCTAACAGAGCGCACGTGAGGCTCAAACAACTCTACCCAATGCTCAACAGGGAAAGCACACTGAATAGAAGGGTGTCGAGGTCCATATACATGACACTGATTAGACCTCCGATGATGTGCCCAGCTCCCGTCTGGGTATATGCAGCTCCTACACGCCTGCGCAACCCTGAAGATCATACAGAACAAACTGCTACGAATCATTAGCAACGTTCCATGCTACACAAGCACTGTGGATCTTCGAAATTAATAACGCCTAGAAACCCTCAAGGAAGTATTCAAAAAACACGTCATATCAGTTTAATTAGTCACGGCTGCAAAATGCTAACGCGAATTCTGTACAGACGAATGGAAAAACTGGTAGAAGCCGGCCTCGGGGAAGATCAGTTTGGATTCCGCAGAAATA
Source organism: Schistocerca piceifrons (assembly GCF_021461385.2). Taxonomy (NCBI): domain Eukaryota; kingdom Metazoa; phylum Arthropoda; class Insecta; order Orthoptera; family Acrididae; genus Schistocerca; species Schistocerca piceifrons. The sequence goes on from NC_060139.1 coordinate 50,811,505, forward strand.
TTGGAACATGTGAGGCAATACTGACCTTACGACTTTCTTAGAAGAAAGATTAAGGAAAGGCAAATCTACGTTTCTAGCATTTGTAGACTTAGAGAAAGCTTTTGACAATGTTGACTGGAATACTCTCTTTCAAAATTCTAAAGGTGGCAGGGGAAAAATACAGGGAGCGAAAGGCTATTTACAATTTGTACAGAAAGTAGGTGGCAGTTATAAGAGTCCAGGGACATGAAAGGGAAGCAGTGGTTGGGAAGGGAGTGAGACAGGGTTGTAGCTTCTCCCCGATGTTATTCAATCTGTATATTGAGCAAGCAGTAAAGGAAACAAAAGAAAAATTCGGAGTAGGTATTAAAATCCATGGAGAAGAAATAAAAACTTTAAGGTTCCCCGATGACATTGTAACTCTGTCAGAGACAGCAAAGGACTTGGAAGAGCAGTTGAACGGAATGGGTAGTGTCTTGAAAGGAGGATATAAGATGAACATCAACAAAAGCAAAAAAAGGATATTGGAATGTAGTCGAATTAAGTCTGGTGCTGCTGAGGGAATTAGATTAGGAAATGAGACACTTAAAGTAGTATAGGAGCTTTGCTATTTGGGGAGCAAAGTAACTGATGATGGTCGAAGTAGAGGGGATATAAAATGTAGACTGGCAATGGCAAGGAAAGCGTTTCTAAAGAAGAGAAATTTGTTAACGTCAAGTATAGATTTAAGTGTCAGCAAGTCGTTTCTGAAAGTATTTGTATGGAGTGTAGCCATGTATGGAAGTGAAACATGGACGATAAATAGTTTGGACAAGAAGAGAATATAAGCTGTCGAAATGTGGTGCTACAGAAGAATGCTGAAGATTAGATGGGTAGATCACATAACTAAGAGGAGGTATTGAATAGAATTGTGGAGAAGAGGAGTTAGTGGCACAACTTGACTAAAAGAAGGGATCGGTTGGTAGGACAAGTTCTGAGGCATCAAGGGATCACCAATTTAGTACTGGAGGGCAGCTTGGAGGGTAAAAATCATGGAGATCAAGAGATGATTACACTAAGCAGATTCTGAGGGTGTAGGTTGCAGTAGGTACTGGGAGATGAAGAAGCTTGCACAGGATAGAGTAGCATGGAGAGCTGCATCAAACCAGTTTCAGGACTGAAGACCACAACAACAACATCACGACTATACAGGGCCAGCCGCTGTGACCGAGCGGTTCTAGGCGCTTCAGTCCCCAACCGAGCTGCTGCTACAGTTGCAGGTTCGAATCCTGCCTCGGGCACGGATGTGTGTGATGTCCTCAGGTTAGTTAGGTTTAAGTAGTTCTAAGTCTAGGGGACTGATGACCTCAGAATTTAAGTCTCATAGTGCTTAGAGCCATTTTGACTATACAGGAACTCCTTTCATCCTTAATCTGGGAAACTATGATCACAACCATACGTGGATGCATAAGCGGCCAAAGACACTACTAACTAAGCACCTATGGCAAGCTAACATACACCAAAAAGCGACAAACGTCGACAAGCCCCTGCGTATCAGCAACGTTGACTGGATATACCAGCTGCTGTTAAAGCCGACCAACAGGCTACACCCACTGACGCACAAACAAATCCCTAACGTCACCCTACACTGTGCATCTGATACATCACCTGTCGGACACGAAACGATGATGAACCTAACTGTTACAGGTATGATGACGCCGACCGAGAGATCAACACCGACAACAAGTGGCAGCTGCCAAGTAACAGCACCGCACAACGTCAAAGGTATCGACATGTATGATACCCACTATTAACGTAGCCTACCCATGCATGATCCGTCACAGGCAGCAAGACATCCGCTACTGCTCTTTCTATCAGACCTAACAATCGCTGAGGCTATCTTCCTTGGCTCTTGCCTTGGCACTTTTTTACCTCTGCCCTTCAAACCGCTACCCTTCGTTCGACTTTCGACCCAATCTACCTGCAGTTGAGCGCGTATTAATGGTTAACCTTAACCAGAAATACGGAAACATCGCAGTACCTACATCCTGCAACATCTCACTTAAGTGAAAAGTAACCCTTATGCAGAGATGCCAGTAGACCTTTTGAGTTGGCCATTATGCCGGTGTGGGAGTGGAGGGGCTCCACCTCTGATTACTGCCAAAGAATCTGTTAAAATTAAAAATTAAAATAAAAAATATTACCTAATCAAGGGACACCATCCTACATCCTTCAGTTCCGTAATCCATATCATTGCCCACTATATTTCGCCAAATAATTTCTACTTTCAACTTAAGAATTGTTTTTCTTAGTACCTTTTGAAGTATTTTACAGCCGATATCTCATTAACTGACATGTAATTATATGAAATCGTACTATGGGTTATATGTTTGTGGTAAATGGTCAGCGCACTGTTGCCTTTAAATGGTCTACTGCAAGTTACAGTACAAAAACAGCGAAATACGACGAAATCAATATGGCGCCTGACACATTGAGTAAAACCTCAAATTAAGGTCCCCTCCGACTGAGACGACCGTGTCGCTAACTACATATACTGGCACGAAGGCTTGTCTAGCCAGATAAGGCCAGCTGGCCAAGCACCTTGGGCTCGGACCATCGCATGGTTGTCCATTCTGCTCTAAACTGGTACAGTCAACCTCTGATACCAGTTATGATAAATACCTAATAGAATGTAGTATGAACGACGGTACGTTTTCTTCTACATATTCCCGTTTAAGTTTTCTCAGTACATCTGTCACACTTTTATGCCCACTGTACAAACCTATTGCTATCTTAACAACAATTTACTTCACGCTTTTTTTATCTCGTGTTATGTTTACTAGATAAAGACTCGAACAAGCCCCTAAAGTGTGGCGGAGCGGCATACTGCAGTTGGTCTCTTTAATGGATTAACATCTTATGCTGGAATCTCCAACTCCATATTATACACTCCTGGAAATTGAAATAAGAACACCGTGAATTCATTGTCCCAGGAAGGGGAAACTTTATTGACACATTCCTGGGGTCAGATACATCACATTATCACACTGACAGAACCACAGGCACATAGACACAGGCAACAGAGCATGCACAATGTCGGCACTAGTACAGTGTATATCCACCTTTCGCAGCAATGCAGGCTGCTATTCTCCCATGGGGAGATGTAGTCCTGTGGAACGGCTTGCCATGCCATTTCCACCTGGCGCCTCAGTTGGACCAGCGTTCGTGCTGGACGTGCAGACCGCGTGAGACGACGCTTCATCCAGTCCCAAACATGCTCAATGGGGGACAGATCCGGAGATCTTGCTGGCCAGGGTAGTTGACTTACACCTTCTAGAGCACGTTGGGTGGCACGGGATACATGCGGACGTGCATTGTCCTGTTGGAACAGCAAGTTCCCTTGCCGGTCTAGGAATCGTAGAACGATGGGTTCAATGACGGTTTGGATGTACCGTGCACTATTCAGTGTCCCCTCGACGATCACCAGTGGTGTACGGCCAGTGTAGGAGATCGCTCCCCACACCATGATGCCGGGTGTTGGCCCTGTGTGCCTCGGTCGTATGCAGTCCTGATTGTGGCGCTCACCTGCACGGCGCCAAACACGCATACGACCATCATTGGCACCAAGGCAGAAGCGACTCTCATCGCTGAAGACGACACGTCTCCATTCGTCCCTCCATTCACGCCTGTCGCGACACCACTGGAGGCGGGCTGCACGATGTTGGGGCGTGAGCGGAAGACGGCCTAACGGTGTGCGGGACCGTAGCCCAGCTTCATGGAGACGGTTGCGAATGGTCCTCGCCGATACCCCAGGAGCAACAGTGTCCCTAATTTGCTGGGAAGTGGCGGTACGGTCCCCTACGGCACTGCGTAGGATCCTACGGTCTTGGCGTGCATCCGTGCGTCGCTGCGGTCCGGTCTCAGGTCGACGGGCACGTGCACCTTCCGCCGACCACTGGCGACAACATCGATGTACTGTGGAGACCTCACGCCCCACGTATTGAGCAATTCGGCGGTACTTCCACCCGGCCTCCCGCATGCCCACTATACGCCCTCGCTCAAAGTCCGTCAACTGCACATACGGTTCACGTCCACGCTGTCGCGGCATGCTACCAGTGTTAAAGACTGCGATGGAGCTCCGTATGCCACGGCAAACTGGCTGACACTGACGGCGGCGGTGCACAAATGCTGTGGAGCTAGCGCCATTCGACGGCCAACACCGCGGTTCCTGGTGTGTCCGCTGTGCCGTGCGTGTGATCATTGCTTGTACAGCCCTCTCGCAGTGTCCGGAGCAAGTATGGTGGGTCTGACACACCGGTGTCAATGTGTTCTTTTTTCCATTTCCAGGAGTGTATTTCATTGTTTCTTAAAGTGTGGGGGAGCGGTGTACCGCAATTGAATTCAATTGAAGTACAGCGTTACGTTGGGATCTCCAACTCCGTATTATATTTCTTTGTTCCATTTTTTTTTTTTTTGTCTCGTGGTATTGTTCAACCCGAAATGTGGTTTGATGCAGACTCACATGCTAGTCTATCCACCGAAAACCTTTTCTTCACTGCAGTGCACACCCGTTACAACCTGCTTACTACAACGAAGCACCGGTCTCCCTCTACATTTTTTACCCCTTACACTTCCCACTACGTGCGGGCCGCTGTGGCCGAGAGGTTATAGGCGCTTCAGTCCGGAACCACTCGGCTGCTACGGTCGCCGGTTCGAATCCTACCTCGGGCATGGGTATGTATGATGTCCTTAGGTTAGTTAGGTTTACGTAGTTCTGCGTCTAGGTGACTAGTGACCTCAGATATTAAGTCCCATAGTGCTTAGAGTCATTTGAACCATTTGAATCTCCTACTACAACCAAACAAGTAACTCTGTGACGCCTCAGCATGTGTCTGAACTCCTTTACTCATGTTGTGCTACAACTTTCCTCAATTCTCAGTTCCATTCAACATCTTGTCATTAGTTATGTAATGGGGCTTATTTAAGCAGCAGCGCTCTCGTGTCACAATACACTTCAATCGCTTCTAATCTCTTTGTTTGAACTCCTTCTCCACGATTCACATAGATTCAAGACTGCACTCTAGACGAACAGCTTCAGAAAAGAGTCCCTAAACTACTTTCCTCAGCGTCACACGATTTATTTCGATTACACTCCATTAATTTTGTTGATGTTTTTTTTCTTATAGCCTCATAGCATTACCACACCTATATTTAAATCATACAACAGACTCCTGTCGTTTTTATCTTTGCTTTGCGAATTACATTGGTCGAATAAAAATTTATAAGGCTTTAAAGTGGTGTAATGGAAATTTTGTGGGTTCATCGGCCAACTGTTTTGAACACTGAAGAGAGACACAAAACAAGATATTCAGAATACAATTAATTTGTCGTAAATAAGAAAGAAAGTGTACCTATCAATTTCCGGCAAGGTAACAGTTTGTTTCTGTCGCATAAGTCACTTTGTATTCAATTACATAACTTTCCAATCTCAGAGGAACCTTGAGAATTTACATTTAAATTGGCTTTCACAGCGAAATTTATTGTTTCCTTTCCCCGGTTCAGATACATTCAAATAAGTTAAAAAATTCGCATTAGCGCAGGATACCTTTGAAACTGATGAAGATCTAGCGCAGTTTCGACAACGGCATGTCCGTGTCTCTTCAGGTATGTTCACTAACAAGTAATCGAGTAGCCTTTGTTTCCTTTCATTTCAAATCTGGAGATGGAATAATTGCTTTCCTGCAGAGAATTCATTACGCAGTGTGTGCACACATATATCAAATTATACTTTGGAGAAGTTTCCTCACATTACATAAGGTAATGCATCATCGATTTGAGAGTAAATGTCTCATTTATGAGTTAGTACTGCCACGTAATTTACAGTGTTACATTATCAGTTGACATTTATCAATACATGAGCACTTATTTAATTGTTCAAAATATCCTCCTTTTGCCTGTATAACCGCATACATTCGTCAGACTATAGACTGTTCCTCTCTTTCAGAGGCTCCAAAACCCTCGGGATGTAATCCTTAACTTCTACCACACGCTAATGTTTGGATTTAGAACGACCTTCGATGAACCTGTAGGCAGATAATAATAAACTTTGCAGTGAGTCGACATCGATGCAGCATGTTTCTCATACATCTGAATAGAGCTGCTTGTATCCTAATTTTGATGATTGATATAGATCAGTAAATATCAAACATGTGAACAAAATAAGCTGTAGCTCCACCAATCGTTTGCCACATACTTCTTTTTCGACAACGAGTACTACATGGTGCTGCTGAGTACACAGTAAAACCCGGTTGGCAGATTTATGTAAAGAGTATTGCACATGGATGATAATTTATCTACACTACTCCCTCTCACCCCTCTCCATCACACACAACGAGGAGGCGATTTAAGCTCCGATATGTGTGACTAAAGTGCGCGTCATTTATGTTGGCGTCCGAGTTTAGGTTCGTTCTGCGCATCTGACATCACAAAACACAGTAAGCCAATGAACAGAGAACGACGTTGCCACATCTCGACTACAGTGCAGAGCATGGACGCGAGTGTCTTCAGTTTTAGAAACGTTCAGTCATAAATAAAGTAATAGAACAAAAGCAATGTCCTGATAGCAGAGTTTCTTTTATAGAAAGTTGGAAAAAGCTTTCTTTATACCAACTGCTTCATATTCTATTAATTAATTAAACCGAACAAGCAATAAGACTCCTAAATCAAGCGATAGCAAGGAAAGGTGTTTGCATCACTCTCACGAACCGCTTTTTCGCAATAAAGAACAGCGGTAATTGTTTATTTCCTATTGTACTTCGACGAAGCGTGAGTAATTCATAGTCATACCAACAGTGTTTGTCAGTATTTTGCGTGATGTGTTATTGTCCTCATGGCGTTATGCAGTCAGACGAGGTGCGTTAGCGTAACGGTTTAGGTGTTGAGCTGCTATGCGAAAGGTTATGAATTCAAACGTTGTGCAGTGCTTAATACTTTCATTATTTAAAAACAATATCGAAGTGCCTTACTTCACGAATTATATTCGTTTGAATGCAATTTTTTGAAATTTCTAGTGCTTTGTCTCTTCATTAACCCTTTCGCTGCTGCAGACACGTGCGCGCCGCATTCCGCGCGGTGCGCGATTTTGTCATCACTGCACTGCTCACCTGTGCAGACACATCGTGTTCCGACTGCTTTGACACTCTTAGCAATCGATTCCACAAAAACTATTTGGCCCAAAAATTAGATTTTTACACGTCTTCTTGACTGATACCTTCCCCCCATAAATGACTCAATTTTGTTTCGATGTTCAACGCAGTTATTATGCAGCATTAAATGTAGTAAACCATTGCACGAAATATTGAAGAGTTTGCAGAGGTAAAAGTCCATAGCGTATACTTTCCGTATGGTCGATTTTAGTTGCCACAATGTTGAGAATGAAATGTGGACAAGATACCTAAATTTCATATAAAATTTACTGTATAACAATATCTCATTTAATTTAAGTACGACATAGGTGTCGTATGTAATATTGAGAAATATTCCGTCTTTCACGACTGTAATAAAAGTATTATTTACACCGGACGCGTTTGGCTTTATTTTAAAGCACTTCAATCAAGGAAAGGTATGGCAGATACACAATGGTACTCATGTTCTCTTTCTTGTTTTTGTTCCACAGTCGCAGTTTTACCAATGGTACTGAAATATATTCCTCTTCTGCAACTTTAATAAGCGACTTATTTAGACCAGACGCGTTTCTCTCTTTTCAAGCATCTTCAGTGGACAGATTTTGTCTCCTCCATTGCCAAGTCACCTTTCGTAGTTTTGTGCTGCGGTAACACAATATTCAACGTTTGTGTTGGCAGATCAGTGTTTTAGCAAATTAATGATTGTGTGTCACACACAAAAATTATATTTGACATAGCTCAGAGCACTTCACTGATAGACGGTATATTCAAGTCCTAATGTTTTTGTAAGTGCACAGTTTTGTTTAATGTATTTTGTCTACTTCCTTTTGATTGATTGAAGTGCTTTAAAATAAAGCCAAACGTGCTCATTGTAAATAAAACTCTTGTTACAGTCGCGAAAGACGGAATATTTCTCAATATTACATACGACACCTATGTGGTACTTAAATGAGCTACTGTTATACAGTAAATTTTATATGAAATTTAGGTATCTTGTTCACATTTCATTCTCAACATTGTGGCAACTGAAATCGACCACACGGAAAGTATACTCTATGGACTTTTACCTCTGAAAACTCTTCAAAATTTCGTGCAATGGTTTACTATATTTAATGCTGCATAATAACTGCGTTGAACATCGAAACAAAATTGAGTCATTTATGGGGGGAAGGTATCAGTCAAGAAGATGTGTAAAAATCTAATTTTTGGGCCAAATAGTTTTTGTGGAATCGATTGATCAGAGTGTCAAAGCAGTCGGAACACGATGTGTCTGCACAGGCGAGCAGTGCAGTGACAAAATCGCGCACAGCGCGGAATGCAGGGAGCACGTCTTTGTAACAGCGAAAGGGTTATTGCGGCCGTGGTGGCTTTACTTCATGAACTGCGTGCTCCCCCCTAAACGTAAGCTGGCGAACTATGCTATACTACGGCGCTGCTTCTACTGGCGCGTGCGTCGTGTGCAACTGGCAACGCAGCAATCTCCCGCGTCTGGGAGGGCATGCGCGAGCCGCAAAGATAAAAGAATTGAACTGTAGTAGGGTAATGGGGCTGCGAAGCCAATGTTGATATCATGTTTAAATGTAAATTAATTAAATTGATCGATTCATTGCCGCCCCTCCCCCAACGACACACACCCTCAATCTCTGAGATAAATGTGTTTTCTTCAGCTGATACGTGGATCCCCATCGCCTCTCTCCCCCCCTCTCCCCCCCCCCCCACCAACCCTATTGATGAGAATTTCGAATTTTGGTCGGAATTTCTGTGTCCCAGGGCTGTGCTCAAATCCCAACCCGCCCCTTACCCTCCAACTGGTGGGAATTAAAAATGGTGGTGACCGTTCCAGGACTCGAACCCTAGTCGATCTGGACGGAAAGCCCAAGTGCACCTCCATACACATGGAAACAGTCCAGATGCAGAAGGTTAGGTTCGTGTACCTTATTTATTTTGGCTGGGAATCAGAAAAAGAGATCGATTCTCATTGTGTAATTAGTCATAAAGATTGGGCTTAATTACATGGCTACATTTATTGCTCAACAAAAGGACTGCTTAAAATCTCAATACAGCTCTGGAATTAGCGACACCTTACAACTTATGTTATCCTCCTGCGAAAAAAGTCTAACAATACGACTCAGAACTAGTGGCGGCCGCACTAAAACTCTATCCTACACCTGCAAGCTGGGGGGAAAAACCTTAGGTGTAAGGTACTACCTTCATTTTCTTCTTTTTTGTGGGAAATATATTCAACTGACGAGATGGTGAGGTTGGACAGAGATGAGAGCTGATCTATCGCTGTTTGACCTCAGAGTTCGCTGCAGATGCCTGCTCGACAATCACCAACAGCCCAGATAATCGGAGCCATTGCACGCCGCCACAACTGATGGAAAATGCATCACTGCTCTAATTACACTTCGAAATTGCGAAAAAAAAACTAGCAGTCGTAATCAACAGGTCATAGTGCAACACATGTACTGGGAATTGGGAAAAAGTCATGGTAAAAACACAAATATCGCAACAACCGGCCCCAGGAGGTTGCAAAGGGGCAGGAATTGCAGCTGTATCCTCCTCAATGGGCGCTCGCGAACTAACCAACTCGGAGGTAGCTTCAACTTCCCATCCATCCACCCCACACCACTCCCTCTCCTCGTGGTAGGTAGAAATAGAAGCCTGTTCTATCTTTTGCCACTGGTAGTCGACAAAGAGAGCCGTGTGGTGGCATTGATATACTGTCTCCAGTCTGCAGAAATCAGTCAGTCACAGGCAGACAAAATAGAAGAACGAGACGCTTCATGGAATTTGTTAAATGTATTTCTTTGAAAGACTGGACTCCCATGGAACAACAACGAAATTCTGGATCGCTTTTTGAAACGTTGCTGCCTCGAAAACAGGAAGCCGTCCGGCTAAAGCGACCGCAGACTCCGCAGCAGCCTCCCACCAATCAGGTTGCGGAGTCTTCATACAATGCGTCCCCAACGAGAACAGCGTTATCGGCGCTGAAAAAAGCTACACATACAACAGAGCGCAACGACGGCATCTCTCAGAAGAGAACCGAGATAAATGGGTCCGATATTGCAGTGTCTGTGTTATTCTGATTATGATGCGAAGTCCCTTTGGGCATGCATGTTCTAACAACCCTACCACAACAACGGTCAAAAATTAATTATGATTCTAGTGTTGCTCACGCTGCTAAATATTGCATTTTCGGGCAACAACAAAGTTATATTATGTGGCAGATGTCATTAGAGCACGGTTAATAAAGTCATTTCTTGAAATAATGGATAAACTAGGCACTCATCTTTTCGTGTTTCCCACGCTGGTCTCGTTGTGAACTCATGGCTCAATTCGTCGAAAATCTAGGTAGTGATGATTCCAAGCTCGGTTGCAAAGGGGCCTAGGTGTTATTCTGCAATATTCAAAAGTTTTATAGATGTGTTTCATAAACCATTCTTGAAGATTAAACTTTTGCAAGTTAGGACAATGGTGATGTAAAAAAGTAATCAGTACTCCAAATTTAAGTTACCTTCTTTTTTATTACTTTTGTTGCAATATCACGTAACTCGTTCCAAAACATCACTTCAGAATACAAAACATACTTGAGAACGTTTTCCTCACTGTTAAAGTTCACATTTCATAAACTGACTACAATTTGCGTCTTTTTAATATGACGACCAAAGGTCGATTCTCTAATAACCTCTTACGCGCCCTAAAATCAGAGTTACAAGTACATCAATGATCATAGTGGCAAAAGAAAGAATACACATAAGAATAATACCATTTCAATATATACATATCGATGTATCGAAGTACCTCTACATTAATGAAATCAAATCTGAATGTAGTCACAGAAATATGTTAACTATTTTACAGAAACACAGTAGAATATTGCTGGTATCGAGAGGCTGAGGTGAAATGCCGTAATGGTTACGTAATTCAAGTACCATTACAACGTGCCATACCGGGATTCGACCTGGATTACCCGCTTATCGCGAGTGGTTACCTTAGCTTTTGGCTATGTGTACACGACTTACAGCCAGACCCGAATTTGCACACATCATCAACCATGCGTCTGTGACATGCATGTCCAAAGGAACTTGGCATCGTAATCAGAATGACACAAGTACTGCAATATCGTATTTGTCAGCCAATATGGGGGAAGCGACTTTCAGGTACAATGTCTGACCTGTATGGGAATATACTCGTACTAGACGTGTTTTTAAGTAACGTCCGTTTGAACATAAATATACAACGAAAGGTTATTTCAAAAAAGTAAATTTATTTTCATGAAGTACATACTTTACTTTGTTTATCGACATAGTTGCCAAGTTTGTTAAAACACGTATCATGCCTCTCAACCAATTTTGAGATACCCTCTTCATAAAAACTTGCCGCCTGTTCCGATAACCAAGAGTTCACTGCCGTTTTCACGTCGTCGTCATCATTGTAACGGTTCGCACTGAGGTGTTGTTTGAGGTGGAGGAACAGATGGTAACTGCTCAGCGTAAGATCAGGACTGTAGGGTGGGTGGTCTAAAACTTCCCAGCCAAAACTGTCCTGTATATCGTGGGTCTGACCTGCAGTGTGAGGTCTTGCACTGTCAAGGATAGGGACAATTCCCTTTGTCAGCATGCCGCGTCTTTTGTATTGAATCGCTCTGTGTAGCTTTCTCAGGGTTTGCCAGTATGTTTCTGCATTGATAGTGGTTCCTCGTTGCATGAAGTCGACCAACAAAACACCATGCCTGTCCCAAAACACCGACGCCACGATTTTGCACTGGGACAGAGCCTGTTTGGCCATCACCTTTACAGGCGAGTGTGTGTGTTTCCATTCCATGCCCTGTAGCTTCGATTCGGGCATGATATGCAAAACCCATGTTTCGTCTCCAGTTACGATCTGATCCAAGAAGCCGTCACCTTCTTCGTGATAACGAGTCAAGAACTTCATCGCACACTCTAAATCTTAGGTTTTTGGGGTGCTCTGTTAGGACTTTTGGGACCCAAAGGGAGCACAGTTTCCTAAACGTTAGGTGATCAGAAACAATGTTATAAAGCACAGATCTCGACACATCAGGAAATTCGTTTGAGAGACCTGTTGTTGTGAAGCGCCTGTTCTCACGAATTCTTCCTTCAACTGAAGCCACCAAATCGTCTGTAATCAAAGAAGGGCGACCGGACGTTGTCACGGCCACCTTTGAATTATCTTAACCACTTACGCACTTTGCTTTCACTCATAACATTATGACCGTACACTTCGAAAATCTGTCGAATATCTGCAGCAGACAGGTTCCTTGCTGACAAAAACCGTATCACTGAGCGAACCTCACACGCGGCGGGCGAGTTGATAGTCTTAAACATTTTGAAAGCACAGAACAGAACTGTACAGGTTAGCTACAGAGCTGAAACTGAGCACATTTGTTCCCGAGGCATGCCGGTACACGATGCATGCGCTCGTTGCGATATGCGCGCGAACTACTGGCGTGTACAACAAAACGCTTCGTACATGGTGACATTATGAATTAACAGGTACAGGCCATAGACGCATGGTTGACGACATATGGAAGTTTGGCTCTTGTTGTGAGTCTTGCTCGGATAGCCAAATGGTAAGGCGATTGCTAACAATAAGTGCGAAATCCGAATTTGAGTCCTGGTCTGGCATAAATTTTCATTGTAGCCATTCCTTTCTGCGACTGATGGTTGTTCTTATTTGCAACTGCGAATGCACTTAATGAGGTAAATGAGGGTTATCCTGACCGCGAGTTGTGTGTCTAAAAGGACAGCTGCAGCCTCCCAAGGAACTCGGTCACCACAACTCTAGAAGCCCAGCCAGCAAGAGCACGCAGTGAAAACAATTCACTGCAACATCTGTATTTACCGTCAACGCATCTCTCAAATCGAGCATCTATTCAAAAGGGTAATACAATCGCGGCGATAATAAATGTCCTCTTTCCAATAAAATAGGTGCAGTCCATTTGTTTTTAGTTTATGAGGAAAATCAGTGAAGCTTTTATGTTCGACTGCGGGATGCAATTTGAATCTCATTATTTTGCGACATCACGAAATCCACCACCACCGACTACATTAAGAGGTCAGGCTATACACCCCCTATACATATCCACCATGAGTGAAACCGGGTAAAAAGATACCTCTACAACTAGCTGTGAATGTTACTGATCACCAGAGAATGCCCTTGTTACTGCGAAACCGTCATCAGGGTAAAGAAAATGCGAGAATTTAAACTCCAAAGAGAAAACATCTATGTTATGCAATTTCTTTCAGCTTGTTGGACAGATTACAAGCCCTGAGAGCGTCTCTCGCATTCAAATAAATGTCTGTAAATGAACTGTCATTTATGTATTTCAAACATATCAGACACTTAAAATAACTTTGGAGAATACAATATTTCACGCTATTAGGTAACATGTCGGCGAAAGACACAATCATTTTACCTTCAGCAACCACATACTATAATTCAAGAGCAAGCAGCTGTTTTGTACACTGTGGCAAGGCCATTTTTACGAATGCGATGCTATGTCACACTAGCGTTTACGAAACAAATCGTGAGAGCCTATCTTATAATAGAACCTCCTATAAGACTGTACCGTATGCCTTTCTCTTCCATTACATCGAAACATATTACCGTCTGCTTGCTTACATTTCACATTTTGTATGCGTAACTTACCTCTGCCGACATGTAAATTTCTATCATACAGCAGGTTCTTGTGTCTTAATTTAGCAAGCTATTTCATCAACACAGCCTGTTTCACGCAGTCTGCTAACGTGTAGGGAAACGAAACCATCATTTCTAGGTTCCACAACGAGCTATAATTTAAGCGGTTTTTAGTTTATAATTAGAAGCTATGAAGCATGAAATAACACAGAACTAGTGATAACACTATTTTTGATACACGCAATCTTGACGATAACAGTCATGATTACGTGAAAATAGGTACAGCCGATTTCTATTAGTTTTAAGGGCGAAATCGGTGTAGTTTTGAGAGAAGTATCTGCATCCAAACTTTAACCGGTTGCACCACTCCTTGTGACAGAATCTCCTATAAGATTTGACAGAATCTCGTATAAGATTTTACCGCATATCTCTCTCCCAATATATAGAAAAAACAAATATCATCCGTGTGTTGACATCAAGCAGATTACATATACATGTATCACCCAACTGGAACATGTAGCCAGTGCTCGAATTCGCATGCACAGGTCTGCGTACAGTTTTGTCGACTGTACTCGAGGAAGACCGTATCCAACAGATTATCAATCACAAGAGAGGGCTCCTGTATTGGTCCTTCGTAAGGAACATTGTTGTTCCGACTGAAACACATGCAAGCAGTCTATGACTACAGTTTTATACAGCCACACACATTTGTTTTTCTACCATGTCTTCGAGGTCTGTGTCTGCTGCTAAACTGACATTAACATGTTTCGATCCTTTGTCTCTCACAGAAAGCTGAACATAGCATGGTGTAAACTATGCATCCCCTTCAACAGACACGTTGGTAGAAACAAAACACATAGGCGATGTTTCTCATTGACAAAAACGTGAAGACATCGCAACATATGCAAACTGGAAGAGTTTGTGGCACTGTAGAGCGTTTCCAAAAGCTATCCGAAGGTGATGACTTAAACAGTTAATCTCAATTTCCACAGTGATGAGATACCAGATGTCTCAGTGTTCCGTTTCGAAGAGCACTGTTTCCACATTTTGCAGTCATGCACATAATTACTGTTTCTGTGTTGGCCATCGCCAGAAGGTGCCGCTCACACGCGGGGTAGTAAAAATAGAGGCGCTTTTATCTTATTGATGGAAAGGAAAAGAAACATGTGCAGGGTATCGCAGCATATGGGAATAGGACGAGCCGGAAGCATTGAGGAATAATTCGAAACAACTGTTCGAAAGAGATAACCTCCATATTTAATACCATGTGTCAAGTAGTAGATACCCAGTGTTCAGACAAGGCTATCTTCGTCTCAATCAAGTGATGTAAGTCAAACGTTATGTGGTAATCAACAGTGTATCACTGGACGAACAAGACGGGAAAGGCAGAGTTGATATGGGACTATGTACTATAATACGCACCACAGTTGATAGGGTGATCAAGTGTATCACTGGACGAACAAGACGGGAAAGGCAGAGTTGATATGGGACTATGTACTATAATACGCACCACAGTTGATAGGGTGATCAATTTTACCGGTTTTACCAGTTGTTCCGTAATTTCAACGCCAGCCAACGACACGCAGAATGCGTCCCAATTTCTGCATCGTTGTTGAATCACTCCTACACTACTTTGCAAGTACCATACACTAGATTGCAAATGCAGGTAGATGACTGTGCAGTATGTCCATTTAGTAATATACATCAAAGTATACCAGTTGTCCCGTAATTTCAGCACCAACCAATAAAACGGCAGAATGCTTCCCAGTTTCTAAGTCATCGCTAAATCACCAATCCACTACTTTGCAAGTACCATATACTATTTTGCGAATCCAGCTAGATGACTGTGCAGTTCGTCCATTCAACCATATAAGCAAAGTGTACCAGACAGCATCATGTATCAATGCGATCAGGTTATCTACAGATTTCCAGAGCATCGATTATAGTGTAGAATTTACAATTATGACTAGCAATCTTTCCCTGTGTGGAGGGGCATCGCAGAGTATTCTTGCATTCTCACAATAAAGTCATGAACTAATGGATCCCTCCCACATTGTCCTTGACCAATCCTCCCTGCAATACCAATCTTACCCATGCCACCCACCCAAGAGTACAAGATCTCTCCAGATGCGTGCATGTCGAGGAGAGTGCCACCTCTTATCGGTGTATGCAGGATAATGCAGGATATATTTGTCCAACACAGACATACAACCATCCCGCAAGTTTCCTACCCAATACACTAATGGAACAAACCGTAAAATGATAAAACTACTTCCTCCTATATTACTCTTGTTCCTCTATCTGCAGCGTCAGTGTGTATCCATAGCACAAGCTGCTTATAAACCATGAAGAATGAAGTCCGGAGACTGTTGTTCTGTCTCATAGGAAATCAATGGATCTTCTAAGCCTTTTGAAGTGAGACACATAAATACCCTCAATCACACTTCCTGCGTCAGTCATTCACATCATTAGCAGTATCACTTTCGAGGCCAAAGTAGATGTAACAGTCCTATTGCTGTTTACAGTAGCAGCACCACAGCCCTGATAGCATTGCTCTTGCGGAAAGAAGTCCTGGTCTGATGTTGGATAGTTTTCCTCGTGTGTAGGATAATATAGCAATTCCGTCCTAAAACGTCACACGTCATCTCTCAAGTCTGCCCCCCCCCCCCCCGTCACACTATTTACGGTGTGGTGCATGTGGATAGTAGATCACATAACTAATGAGGAGGTACCGAACACAATCGGCGAGAAGAGGAATTTGTGGCACAACTTTACTAGAAGAAGGGATCGGTTAGTAGGACACGTTCTGCGGCATCAAGGGATCACGAAGGGATCACGAGGGAAGCGTGGAGGGCAAAAATCGTAGAGGGACACGAATAGATGAATACACTACGCAGATTCAGAATGATGTAGGTTGCAGTAAGTACTGGGAGATGAAGAAGCTTGCACAGGATAGAGTATCATGGAGCGCTGCATCAAACAAGTCTCTAGACTGAAAACCACAAAAACGACAACATGTGATAGTGGTACACTCACCAACAGAACACTCTAGGGAGTAGCTTAAGTCTGATAAACGCATTGATTTTTCTCCTTAATATTTAAGGAACATCATTTTTTGTGAGAATCGGCCGTAATTCGGTAATATATATATATATATATATATATATATATATATATATATATATATATATATAGTCGACTGCTTGTGTGAGAACACAGTTTTGGATTTGGATACGTACGTTTTGCCTACTTTAATATGGCGCCTCTGTGTAACACTTACGTTACCATTGTTGGAGTTCATGTAATAAAAACCCATGTTGTTTACAGGGGGAGGATTAAAAGTGAATGCAGCTAGACCATAATTTTTAGGCTTTTCTCAGTGTGTTCATGTTCCCCTGAACCAACCTTAATTCAACGCATTTCGTGGTACTTTTTCTGTAATTTTATGTATTTTCAGTGAATTTATGTAATTTTGCAAGTTTTTTTCGCTATTTTACACATTTCGTCATATTCCCTCAATTTTATACATTTCCCCTCAATGTGTCTAATTATCACAGGTATTCCCAGATTTTTACCGATTTTATGTCATCAGTGTTTTTTTACGGCATATGAGCATATTGCATAAAACTGGCCGCAGTTATCAAATCGATAACGAAACTAAACACAAGGCTCTGGTGTATGTAAGAGACTTTACGGACATGTCGGCAGTGGTGAGTTATGCATCCAAGATGTCAAATGTAAGTACGCAGGCGGTAATGGGTTTCGATGCAATGGAAGAGAGAGACACACGGTAAAATGTTGTAGGAGGTTTTATTATAAGACAGTCTCTCATGATTTGTTTCATAAACGAGTGTGATATAGCATCGCATTGGTATAACAGAACTTGCCATAGGTCCTCTTAAATTATAACATGTTGTTGTCGAACGTAAAATAATTGTTTTTTCTTTTCCGACAAGTGAGCTAATGGCGTGACATATTGTATTCTCTAATGTTATTTCACGTGTCTGGAATGTTTGTAATACACACGTGGATGACAGTTTATTTACATTCATTGATTTGAACGCAAGAGATGCTCACACGTCGTGTAGTCTGTCCATAAAACTGAAAGAAATTGCTTAACATTGATGTTTTCTCTTTGGAGTTTAAATTCTCGCTTTTTCTTTACTCCAATGACGGTTTCGAAATAATGAGGACATTCTGAAGTGATCGGTAAGTTTCGCCGCAAAATAGTGAAAGTGTTTTTTTTTTTTCAGTTTTACTCATGGTGGACGTGTATAGGGAGTGTATAGCCTGATCTCTGAATGTAATCCGCGGTGGTGCATTTCGTTGGATGTCGCAAAGTACTGAGATGCGAATTGCATCCTGCAGTCGAACATAGAACTATACTCATAAACTATATTCATAAACTAAAAGAACATGAAATTTCAATGAATTACAAACATCAGCTATGTACAGGAGGTTGATAGAAATCAACAGGAAGAGTTTAAAATGTCGGCTCAACGGGTTTCAAACGTGGGAACTCCTGCTTACTAGGCAGGCACTCTTAACTGCTCAACTCCATCAAAGACACAGGAATTGGTACGGTTGTGCAGACCTATTGCAATCCCCCCCCCCCCCCCCCCCCCCCCCAGCAGTCGAACATTCTCAACTTACTCCACACACTACGAAGGTAGTGCTCCGTTCCCATTAATCTCAATTCCAATGATCGTGGCAAGGCCTATTCCTGCTTGAGTTGGAGCGTATGTGTGGTTCTTCACAGGAATGATCTTTGGCTTGTGATCATCTTATTATGTGTGTATGGTATCTTTCTGACATGTCTGAAAGAACAGACACCATACATATATAAAAGAAAATGGACTGCGCCATTTTCGTGGAAAGAGGTGACTTATTATTGGTGCGATTGTATTTTCCTTTTCAATAGATGCTTGATTGTAAGAGACAAATTGATGTTAACTACGAATGTTACAGTTGATTGTTTTCACTGTGTGCACTTGCTGGCTGGGCTGCTAGAGACATGAAGGCATAGTTCCGCAGGAGGTAGCAGCTGTCCTTTTAGACAAATAACCCACAGTCAGGGTAGCCCTCATTTATCTTGGTTTTTTCTGAGGGATACCGGCGTGGTGTCTATTGTATGTATAGCTTTTTTCGGCGTCGATAACGCTGACTGCTCTGCCACGGGCTCGTTGGCGATGCACTGTACTGAAGGATCTGCAACCAGATGGGTGGGAGGCTGCTCGAGGGTCTGCTGTCGCTTTAGGTGGACGGCCTTCTAAGCAGCAGACGTTTGAAAAAGCGACCTGCAGAGTTCTTCAGAATTTCTTTGTTGTTGCAGAGGGGTCCAGTCTTTCTGAGGAATACATTAACAGACTGCATGAAGTGTGTTGTCTTTTGTCTATCTGTGACTGATTTTTGCAGATTGGAGACAGTATATCATCGCCACCAGAAAGATCTCTTTGAGGATCTCTAGCGGCAAGATAGAACTGGCTTCTATACCTGTATGTCGTGAGTAGAGGTAGGGAAGGGGAGTCGAAAGGGGAGGGGGGTGTAAGACTACCTCCAAGTTCATGAGCGTCCATCGAGGATGACACAGTTGCAACTCTTACCCCTCTGCTATTTTCTGTGGTCCGTTTTTGCAGTAGTTGTGTTATTACGATATTTTTTTTCCCAAATCCCAGTACATGAGTTGAATAATAACCTGTTGATTACGAGTGCTGTTTTTTTCACTACAATTTCCATGTGTAATTAGAATATAGAGGCGTTTTCTATGTAGCGTTTATTGTCTTTGATTACCCGGGCTGCAGGATGATTGTCGAGCAGGCATCTGTAGCGAACTCTGTCGTCAAACAGCGATAGATTCAGCTGTATGCTTACAGTAATATACTTATTAAGCTCCTCTCCGTCCAACCCCAGCATCTAATAAGTTGAATATGTTACCTAGGAAAAAAAATAAAAAGATAGTATTTTACACTCCAGCCTTTTTCCCGCCAACTAGTAGGTGGAGGGTAGAGTTTGAGAGCATCTGCCACTGGTTTTGAGTCATATTGTGAAATTTTTTTCCCAGCAGCATGACACCAGATGTATGACACCCTCATTTTTTTAGTTTAATTGTGATTTTAGGCAGTCCTTGTGTAGCACTATGCATATAGTTGTGTAGATAGGCTCGATCTTTAATGACATAACTAGGACCGACCTTTAGTCCAGTTTGCCAACCGTAATAAATAAAGTACCATAACCTAATCTTCTTCTCCTGCATCTGGGCTATTTCCATGTGTGTTTTTGAGGAGGGGGGGAGGGAGGGAGGGGGGGTGCAGTTGTGCTTTCTGTCCAGAAGGACTAGGGTTCACTCAAGTCCTGCGAAAGGCACTGCCATTTTTAATTTCCCGCCAGTTCCAGGGTGTGGAGTGGGATGGGTCGTCAGCATAGGCCTGGGGCAAAGAAACTCCCCCCAAAATTCGAAATTCCTGCCAATATGTAACCGGTCTCGTGGAGGGAATTGGAGGGGGCGGGACCCACGTGCTGCCTGAGGAAGACTCATGATGTCATCCACGAGTGGAGGGAGGGGGGGTGTTTGGGGGGGGGGAGGCCATTTATTGATCAATTTAATTAATTTGCATATCAGTTTACATCAATTTGATTTCAAAATTGTAGTCAGAACCGCATTAACTAGTACTCTCGTGATATGAGTGACAAGTACCTCATTGAATACAGAGTTAACAAGAGCAAAACTTTTATTAGGTGCTTCAAAGGAATCTTTGAAATACCTCGAAGAGTATAATAAAAAACTGATTTGTATGAATATTAGTTGGCCTGAAAGCAGCTGTATCTCGCACCAACTTTGTTTTCGAGGAGCTATTAGAAATTATGAAAATTTTAGACATGATTCAAATAAGCGAGTTAAATTATGGATGGACCGTAAAGTTGTCAGCAGTCTATTGAATTACACTCGTATTAAAGAAATACAGCAGTCCATAAGAGATTACACTAGACTGCATCAGAAAAGTTCGCAGAAGTTTATGAATCACCAGTTGGAGGGAATTGTAGCAGATTGCAGTGCGCTTTCAAGAGCAGAAACAGAGAAAATAAGAAAAATTGCCAAATCTGTTATTTAAATGGTAGAAATGGAAAGAAGAGATTTTCAGAGATATTACGTCTTCATGGAATGGACGTGGTCTTGAAAGGCGGATATAAGATGAACATCAACAAAAGCAAAACGAGAATAATGAAATATAGTCGAATTAAATCGGGTGATGCTGCGGGAATTAGATTAGAAAATGAGACGCTTAAAGTAGTAAATGAGTGCTGCTATTTGGGGAGCAAAATAACTGATGATGGTCGAAGTAGAGAGGATAAAAATTTAGGCTGGCAATGGCAAGGAAACCAATTTGTTAACATCGAGTATAGATTTAAGTGTCAGGAAGTCGTTTCTGTAAGTATTTGTATGGAGTGTAGCCATGTATGGAAGTGAAACATGGACGATAAATAGTTTAGACAAGAAGAGAACAGAAGCTTTCGAAATGTGGTGCTACAGAAGAATGCTGAAGATTAGATGGGTAGGTCACATAATGAGGAGGTATTTAATAGAATTGGAGAGAAGAAAAATTTGTGGCACAGCTTGACTAGAAGAAGGGTCGGTTGGTACGGTATATTCTGAGGCATCAAGGGATCACCAATTTAGTATTGGAGGGCAGCGTGGAGTGCAAAAATCGCAGAGGGAGACCAAGAGATGAATACACTAAACAGATTCAGAAGGATGTTAGTTGCAGTAGGTACTGGGAGATGAAGAACCTTGCACTGGATAGAGTAGCACGGAGAGCTGCATCAAACCAGTCTCAGGACTGAAGACCACAACAACAGCAACAATTACATCTTCCAATGTCGAGTGTGATATGATAGACTTCTTGTGAATGTATAAGAATATATCTTAGAGGTAAAGTTAACACTTTGATTAACCACAACGATCTCCATGACGACAGATGAGTCGACCGTATTCCATCATCCTCTCACTTTGTCTTAGACGAAGCTATATAATCGTTTTTCAGTACCCAGATTAAGTTATGTTCTCTACTTTGTTGGCCACGTTTATCAACAGCAAATCTGGTAGCGCTTGTGCAGGAGTCGAGTGGTGAGAACGTATCGCAACAAGTTGCATGTCATCTCATGAACAGCATTTTCTAACGGTTTCCTGTCCTGCGGTAGAAAGTGCTAGATAATGTACTTGCAGTGTATTTTCATTACTAAATAGTGTGTTATCAAGGCAAAAATTAAACTTCCTGGCAGATTAAAACTGTGTGCCCGATCGAGACTCGAACTCGGGACCTTTGCCTTTCGCGGGCAAGTGCTCTACCATCTGAGCTACCGAAGCACTACTCACGCCCGGTACTCACAGCTTTACTTCTGCCAGTACCTCGTCTCCTACCTCGTCTCCGCAATATCCTTTCTTTCAGGAGTGCTAGTTCTGCAAGGTTCGCAGGAGAGATTGTGTAAAGTTTGGAAGGTAGGAGACGAGGTACTGGCAGAAGTAAAGCTGTCGCTCGGGCACACAGTTTTAATCTGCCAGGAAGTTTCATATCAGCGCACACTCCGCTGCAGAGTGAAAATCTCATTCTGGAAACATCCCCCAGGCTGTGGCTAAGCCATGTCTCCGTAATATCCTTTCTTTCGGGAGTGCTAGTTCTGCAAGGTTCGCAGGAGAGCTTCTGTAAAGTTTGGAAGGTAGGAGACGAGGTACTGGCAGAAGTAAAGCTGTGAGTACCGGGCGTGAGTCGTGCTTCGGTAGCTCAGATGGTAGAGCACTTGCCCACGAAAGGCAAAGGTCCCGAGTTCGAGTCTCGGTCGGGCACACAGCTTTATCTGCCAGTAAGTTTCATATCAGCGCACACTCCGCTGCAGAGAGAAAATCTCATTCTGGAAACATCCCCCAGGCTGTGGCTAAGCCATGTCTCCGCAATATCCTTTCTTTCAGGAGTGCTAGTTCTGCAAGGTTCGCAGGAGAGCGTCTGTAAAGTTTGGAAGGTAGGAGACGAGGTACTGGCAGAAGTACAGCTGTGAGTACCGGGCGTGAGTTGTGCTTCGGTAGCTCAGATGGTAGAGCACTTGCCCGCGAGAGTCAAAGGTCCCGAGTTCGAGTATCGATCGGGCACACAATTTTAATCTGCCAGGAAGTTTCATATCAGCGCACACTCCGCTGCAGAGTGAAAATCTCATTCAAGCCAAAAATTGTTTACTCTAGCGTGTAATACGCATTTAATACGGACATGGAAGATGTCTCCGTGGTGTTATCTCCTGAATGTGGGGTCACCAACTCCAACGTCGTATGTGACGTCAGACAAGTGATGTAGGATTCTGTACGTAGGACTATGAAGACAGCGATGTCGTAACGGCCCGACAGTCCACACAGAAGCGAAAATCAGGGCTAGATCGCCATGGTTGTAGTTCTTGTCGGTGGTGTTTGGTGTTTCAAAGCTCACATTCCTGTGAAGTTCACATTCCTGTGGCGTTCTAGCTATGGGGAGGCGATTAAGGTGCACTTTGTTCAGTCTGCTCATCTGCCCACACTTTCGATCCTGGTCGCACAAAAGATGTGAAAGTACAGGCCAGGTGAGACTACCCGCAATAGGAGCCTAAAATTATATCCCCAGAGTCTCGCTCAACAGTTTTTTGAAATACTAGCAATCAGTCGTGTGTGTTGATCTGACTGCGTTTTAGTTTGATTTATTTCCTACTAAAGAGGTGGAGAACGCACGCAGAGGATGTGACGCGTTATTCACAGTTCCCTGCGGTGCAAGTCTTTCTGCGGTAGTTTTGAAAGATAGAGTTCGTGTACGGTTTTAAAAGACACACATTTGATGAACCTCATTTTGGAATCGTGTTGCTGTGTGCTCAGAGCAAAAATGAAAAAAATCTCGAAAAAAGATTGAAGATTTATGTGTAAATTTTTGCGTATGTTGTGTAACTGTGCTATCTTTTATGTACATTGGTGTATGCGTTTACGTGTATAATATAGCTTGTTTCATCAAAGCCCAATGGCGTATGCCTTAAGCCGTACGATATTTAGAAAATTTTGTGTCGATGGAGAAATTTGACAAAGGCTTGCTTTATACTTTGTAAACATTTCCGAAACTCTGGTATCGTAAGTTCGTAATTTGGTGTTGTGACTGAAAACGTAGTTGTTGGATGGAAGGATCTGTGAACTACGTCTTTTTCGTGTGACTATTGTCACGCAAGTGATCCAGTTTTTGACAGTTGCAATAGGCATCATTCCAACAATTCTTTTTGTTGCTTTCTTGAAATTATAGACGGAGTGTGCTTTCATATTAGAACGTATGAACTACACACAGAGGGTCGTAGTCATTTTGCAAAGTTCTGATGTACGTAAAGAGCAGGTGATATACTAATTTAGGTAAAAGCTATTTTATTTAGGCGTTGTCTTAAGTATTAACTTCATTAACTTACGAGAATCCAACAACTTCGTTGTATTTTCAGCTGGATGGGTGCCTTAGGTCGTAACGTACCTGGTCCGTGAGTTGGAGATCACGTATTTCATCCATGTAACCCACAGTCTATATATCCATTTCAAGCACAAATTCAACCATATGCTACTGTAACTTCCCCCATCGTAATTGGCCTACTGGGTTGCAATAATAATTGGCTGTGATCACGTATGCCTAGTGAAATTTTACCGAAGTAAAATAATAACAATTATTAGGAGGAAAGTGTACAACAGATCTTCTGAAAGAACCTATGCTAAATACTGGTAATAATTTTGAAATGGTTGGAATTTAGTACAATTGCTCACGAACCACAGAGGGGAAAAGAGGTACTACGCAATACTTAACACAAAAAATACTGATTAACAAAAAAAGGATATTTAAACGGTCGCCAGCCCACTATGGTAACGAATATGCAGAATCTTAAGAAAGGTAATGGCAAAGAAAATTAAGCAAATAATCACTGGCGTGGTAACAGAAGGTTGTCATGCTTTTCCACAACACAACAGTTCACGAGAGAATAAATGAATCCACCAGTAAGAACTGAGTTTGCGGTTACATAATCTGAAATATTAAATTTTGACAGGCAAGTTAAATGAAGTTGCTGGTTAAATAAATGACTGATTGTATGAGTTTTAGTAACCTCAGTGTGACTTAACGCCACATTTGGAAAAAGGCAAGCAATTTACTTTTTATTATTGAAAGGTTCAATTGAATTTACTTCAAGCAAATGATTGTATTTTTAACATAAGAACAAGAAAGTACATACCAAGCCACCAGAAGTTACTCGCTAAGCTACAAACAGAATAAATGAAATTGCGCACTCTTAATTTGTGCTGTATCTCCCGTAAAATTTTATGTTAGTTTGATTGAAGTTAATATTCAGAATTGCAAATTCGTTAAGGTTCTGTTATCCAACATAAAAATGAACAGTTACTGAGGCAGCAAAATTTAGTCTGAAACTCGTCATTAGCAAAGGAACAAAATTGGCGGTAAATAGTTAATCTGTTACCATATTTGTGCGACACTCGGTGATTGTATGGAAAGGAAAAGAACTGTACTTCGTAAAAATGTTTGAGGACAATGAAAACACAGGTGCCCTACAAGTTTTAAGTATCGCAGACTATTACTGAAGAAAGTTAGTCATAGTTTGTGAAAGAAATCCTACTGGATAACGCCTGAACAATATTAGTTATATTCTGGTTAGTTAAGAGTCTTACGATGTTGTAGGTGTGCGGACGACGACGAATGTAGCCAGCGACAGTGGCGAGCTGCTGTTGTTGCTGATTGAGAACCACCACTTATCACCT
The DNA here is from genome assembly GCF_021461385.2 of Schistocerca piceifrons. NCBI lineage: Eukaryota > Metazoa > Arthropoda > Insecta > Orthoptera > Acrididae > Schistocerca > Schistocerca piceifrons. Next base: position 50,837,104 of record NC_060139.1, read on the forward strand.
GAGCCAGGGATAACTAATGGCAGGCAATAGTTAACATGGCAGCTTCTTCAACGTGTACACTCCTACCGTGCTCTCAACACTCGCAGGTTAACAAATCAGGCGCCTCTACATTAGCGCGAGCATAGCTACACCCCGCGAGACGAACACTTCCGCATTATTGCCAACAAGTTGCCAACTCTTCCCTAAACCCTGCACTCAGGATGTGGCGGACTACACATAAATCAAAGAGACCCACTCCGGAAGTTGTGGATTACACAAACATTCTGAAAAATGGCTTGCACACATATCCAAGTAGAGTTGGGCAACACGATTCTTTATACCGATTCGATTCCTACGATTCAATCTCACATTACGAATCGATTCCTACGATTCGTTCACGATTCATACTAGTCTGCGATGTAGAGATGGGCAAACTGAAACACGTAACTGTTTCGAAACAAATGAAACAGTACAATGTAATGTTTCGATACGCTGTTTCGAAACAGTGAAACAGTTTGTGTTTTGTAATCTAATAAACCTAGACATTTTATCATCTTGAATGTCTACTGTATAGGTATGTCCATATAAACACAAATGAGATGCGAGAGCGCTAATCATATCGCAGAAAGTATGAAACTATCACTTAGGCGTCTTGGCAGTTTCGTATTTCATGCAGCAAATGCGCTGCTTTCGTGTCGTGTGACTTTCATACTTTTCAATTGGCTGAGGACAGCCATAGCTGTAGACAGAAGAACCACCACGAACGAAACTGGAGGTGGGAGCGAACTGCAGAAACAACGGATATGGTACTGGGATTCCCACATTCCGCTAGTATGGGAATATGCCCATCCTGCTAATTCCCATGCACACAAAGGGAATCATTGTGGGTAATAGGCACAGTGACTATAGACTCACAAATAATGCCAAATAATTCGGATAAATAACAAAATATAACAGAAAAATTTTGTCTTTCAAGGTGTTTCGAACCGTTACCATACATTCACCATGCTTCCCAGGCCTTCCCGTTCACCATTACACTATCAGTGATATGTCAAACAGATTTCTTGCAATTATACCTACATTAAATTTATGTATATGTATAATAACTGTCACTCCACGCCTTTTTTTTTTATTCAAAATGTTCTAGGCTTACTTGCGTTTCTTAATATGATAACTGTACTTGAACAGAGAAACGCATGTTATAAAAAAAGTGTAATTTAACTGAATGATTTTCACATATTTATTATTTTGAATGTGAATAGTATGCGTTGTTTTATTGTTTGGTTAATGTTTATATAGCAAATGTTACGCCATTTCGGAATAGAACAGTCACCTAGAAACGAAGCTTTATTTTCGGATATCTTAAGCTTCATGCTGTTGCTTGTCAAAACGATTTCGACACTCTTGAAAGTGTTTCACGAAGTGGTATGTTGTGTTTCAGTATCTGTGCCGAGCCCGAATCTCGTCCGACACAGAGCGGAATGAACATCACTGTTTCGATACAATCAGTCCGTTCCAAGCACAGGTGGACTGAAACAGCCTTATTTTGAAACAACGATACAGTTTCTGAGTCTGGCTCGAGATCGAATCTGGTCCGGATATCCGATACAGGGGCGGAATGAAACACCACTGTTTCGAAACAGTGAACCACAGCCGTTCCGAAACACTGAAACAGTTCCACGTATCGATACACTGTATCGAAACATAGAAACAGTGGCCAAGTCTACTGCGATGGCACGATCCCTAAGGAATGAAAAAAGTTCTACATCTTACTCACTGATGGCAGGACATGCATATGACGTTCCAGTTGTGATTCTCGATTTATACGTGTAATGCCTTAATTGATGTAAGGTCACGTTTGATTTGATTGCATCTATTGTTTTATTTCAGTAAGCCAGAAAAGAGGAGTCGATTTGTGCTAAAGGAGGTACAAAATTACATGGTATGACAGTTTGGTTGTGTGGCTTGAAGGTATCTAACTACAGACGTCTGTTTTATAGTAACAAAATCTAGCCGGCCAGAGTGGCCGAGCGGTTCTAGGCGCTACAGTCTGGAACCGCGCGACCGCTGGGGTCGCAGGTTCGAATCCTGCCTCGGGCATGGATGTATGTGATGTCCTTAGGTTAGTTAGGTTTAAGTAGTTCTAAGTTCTAGGGGACTGATGACCTCAGATGTTAAATCCCATAGGGCTCAGAGCCATTTGAACCATTTGAACAAAATCTAGCAGTGAGGCAGACGTGGTTTGGCTCATATCACCCTATGTTTTTCTCTGCTAAGACGTCTTTCCAAGTCATCACTCTTGTAATTCATTGGGAGCTGTGTACTTGCCGTATATCGTTTCTGTCATCACTAGTTCGTGTAATACTCGCGCAAACTAAGCTGACGTCGGCGCGGTGGCTGATGGTAGCGATAGTAAATGGGAAATGCCTTTACGCTCGTTCCCGTCACCCACCGCCAAGTATCAGCTTGGTTTTCACGAGTAATATTACTGCCCACGAACTTCGTTTGTTCACACGCATCCTCCACTTGACTGCCGACTAGCGGCCGTAATCATTCGGCACGACTCGGCATGATTCGGAAGTTGCCTTCGAAGCATAGTGTACTAAGAATCGATGAATCATTGGAACTTGGAATCGTCACGACTCGGAAACACGCAGTCGTTCTTACGATCCTTTTGAACGACGATTCGTCCGTATGCTGATTCGATTCTTACGATTCTTTATTGAGAGTCGATCAAATGAACGACTCATTCACCAATCGCCACAACTCTACATCCAAGAGATTTACAATTTTACCTTGCATTAGATTTGTGTTAGTTATAGTGACGGATGTGTTAAATCAAACAAAGACTAATCCGAAACTTAATTTTCCATAGCACGTCTTGTTATTATGAATGTCACGCAATAGTTTGTTCGGACTGGAATATTTGTTGTATGTGTTACAGTAATTACAGAAAAACGATGAATGTCAAGTGTTCGCCTTTCATTATTGTGGGTAATTTCGTTTATGGCTGTAACTGCTAATCATTGAGAGTAGTAAATGATTTCGCAGCTATTTGATGGATTATCTGCCTCCCTACTATATCTCCTTTGAACTTCCGAAAATACGGAAAAGGGTTGCTTAAGTTTGGTCACGGTGTTGCGTCTCTATGCTTTTCCAGGTCTTTGTTGCATACAGGTAACTGAAGTTTGCGTAACGTAAAAGTTCTGTTCAATTTTCGTAATTATTGTTTTCTGCAGCGAAATAAAACTTCTTTTAAACAACGTTTCATAGTACACGACTGCGCAGTATTTTTCCCCTGAGTTTCCTTTAACATGCGGGATGTTACGGATATAAGTACAAATATTGCAATCACTGGTATCTTACTATGTACCCAGCTTCAATGTGTTACTTACTTTTTTTCTGCAACTAACAGTTTTCTTGCAAACACGTCACATGATTTACCACATGATGTTTTCTGCACGTTCATAACTGCACCACTTCAGGGACAATTGTGTAAGCGTCGCTGACTGGAGATCAAATTTGACGTTAGATCAGAAACTGAACTATGCTCGGTACTCAGACGTATTGTAAAACGCTAAGCTTGGATCCACCGAAGCAAGTTTAGATGTGATCTCAGGTAGCACGTAATATGCTTGGCACCAAGGCAGAAATCGGCTATCGACACGGATTACTGCGCTTCGACTGCAGATATTTGTCGTACATCATAGATACACAGTATTTATGATCGAAAGTCTCGTGCTGTCAGCTTGGAAGCACGTAAACAGAAAAGCGAACGATCCTTAAAATTTTCTCTTTACGAGAAATATTTGCTGCTGGGAATTGTGTTGATCCAGAAAAAAAACCAAAAACGCAACCTCTGAGCCATCGAAATATGTAGAACAGTGCTCTAATGTTAGGGTATTTCAACATACTTGCTTATGTGCTATTTACCAATGTTCGTGGAATAGTCATAGCAGTTTAAGGACGTGTTCGGTAGTTATAAATTTAACAGGAATGGCATAGTTAATGCAACTTGAGCCGAGAGAGATAACATATATAAGGGATGGTTAATCGTTATTGGCTGCTGTCAAAATTCCTATACTTAACTATCCGCTGCAAAACTTTCTAATTTTCCTTTCGTACTCTGCTGCTAAATGTCTCTAAAATGCCTTTGATCTAATCACCGAGGAACTGCTGTAAGATTAATTTCTACGTACACACGGTAGCCAGTAATTTCCTAAACCTAACCTTCCAGATCGAAACAAAGTATTTCGAGCATGAGCTTAATAACAAATTTTTTATTGTTTCAATTTGTATTTGCTAAAAACAAAAGGGATTTTTCGCAATGCCACTGCACTACAAACTGACGATTACAGCCGAACCTGAATTTAAACTGTGAATTTTCGCCGGTCAAGTATGATCTGACTCTGCAAAATAGTCTGGGATTAACGTTTATACCGCAGATTCCCAGGTTAATTTTGATCTGAGATAATTTTCTGCCTTAACCTAAAGTTAAATGCTTTATACAATCTGCCCTAAATGAACTACGCCTTTCTGTACAGAATAACCGTTCTTTGTGCGTGCGCCCACATTTCAACACCTGACCCGCTGCCAGGGAAAAATAATAATTCATGGACTGCTCTTGCCGCATGTACCTGGAGGTACTATCCAATGTGCAGAAGATGTACAAACTGATATCATATTGTTCAGTATCTTGTCCTCTACACCAATGAAAATGTCTGCTCCTATACCCATAATAACCTGTATATTCAATATTACCTCCACTAAGAATCTTGGCCTGCCGCAAGAGAAAAGTATTCTGTCAGTCAGTGAATTGTACAAACGCAAGACTAATTACTCATAAGTTAATTTCAAAGTGTTTTCATAAAGGAAGTGCCGTCCCGTCGGCCCACGGCTGCAGGAATGTTTTCAACCTTGTATCGCCGCACGCGTGGTCCTTGCTTTTGTGGACTGGCAAGACAGCCAATCCACTAGGACGGGAGGCCGAAGGGCACGCGTTTAAGCTCACGCAGGATGGCGTGAGGTCTGGAACAGGACAAGGTCTTTATAGTAGCAAAAATAGTACGTAGCTTCTGGAATACTTAACTTTAATCCATAATTGGTGAACATCGGTCTGACGGTACATGCATCACAAGATAAATAGCAATTGATAATGGCGCCTTGCTAGGTCGTAGCAAATGACGTAGCTGAAAGCTATGCTAACTATCGTCTCGGCAAATGAGAGCGTAATTTGTCAGTGAACCATCGCTAGCAAAGTCGGCTGTACGACTGGGGCGACTGCTAGGAAGTCTCTCTAGACCTGCCGTGTGGCGGCGCTCGGTCTGCAATCACTGATAGTGGCGAAATGTGGGTCGGACGTATACTAACGGACCGCGGCCGATTTAAAGGCTACCACCTAGCACGTGTGGTGTCTGGCGGTGACACCACACTTGCCAGCTACTTTTGTGTGCTCCAGCGCTTCCAGGTAATATATTTCGTGTTTTAAAAACTCTCCTTTTAGACTCCTTTTACAACAGATTTCTCTTTCTCTCTCTCTCTCTCTCTCTGTCTGTTCGCTTAGTCGATTGTATCTTTCCGTGATCCCATGACCTAAAGCCCGCCAATTTCTTCTGTTATGCGCTTTTTTCCGCAGATTGTCCAGGTTGGTATCCATTACTTCTGTAGTGCCAGCTATCAAACTCTTCGTTTGCCGCCATCTTCTCCTTGTGATTTCGTTCTTCCCCACCGGTAGCGTCGTTTCAGGAGAATCATTTCTTCTCATTATGTGCCCATAGTAGGTCAGTTTTTGTTTTAGTATCAGATTTTCAAAGGAGGAATGAGGTTTTATTCGCTATAATATTGACCTATTCCTTCCCTTTGCGGTCCATGCAACTCTAAGCATTTCTTCCGTACCACAGTTCAAAGGTGTCCAGTCTACAGCATTCAGCCAAGGTTTCACATTCCGACACAAGGCGACGGGAAAGATCTGCTCTTAGCCTACGAGTCTGTGTTGTTAAATTTACACCTCTACTCCTTAAAACGCTATCAAGTTTGGACACTGCCTTTCTGCCAAGTACGAGTAATAAGCGTCTCTTGTCTACAATCACCATCAGGAGAAATTTGATAGCCGGGATAAGTCCCCATACTTGTGACTACGTCCAGCCGCTCACCAATATATTTCATACATTCTCCTATCATTATCATTTATGAAGCGAGTAAAATTATCGTACTAACGGCCGCCAGAGGCGACCCTAATAGTCATTATGAGCAGCCAAGCTCCACTTCTTGCTTCTGAAGTTCTGGTGATGAGGTGTTTGATGTAATCATCTAAAACACCGTCATTTGAAAACGGGAACAAAATATAAAAGTGAAAGCTGGCGTGTCTTGTATTACTGTGTTGTATTCAAATGTGACTGCATGTACTATCGCATCCCACTCCCTTCGTTCAGCGTCGAAGTACAATGAGAGCAAATGCCCCAAGTGTTAATAACGTTGCCTGAAGCCACCTTGTTCCGTCTTGAAATTATATCTAACATCAATCTTGAGTGCAAATTCTTTTCTAGATCTGGGACCTTTACAAGTGATGCTCAATGTTAGAAAATTACATCTTCTACACGGAACCTGTAGATACCTGAAGATCCAGCATTCGGTACAGATTTGATAATAGTACAGAGAGTGGAGTAGTCAGTGCAAAAGATTAACCACATATTACTACATGTCATCTTTGTAAACCTCCCCAAAACGTCAGATCCAATCCGATGAAACGGAGCTATTGGTACTACATACCAAAACGCTAACTGAGGCAGACTTTAATACTCCCTACACAGACTTACATAATTATTTTCTTGTAATCTGCGTCCACAGCTTGTAAACATTTTTTGAATGATATCATCGTGCTTTTGGCTGCTATCGTTTTATTTTACAATTGTAATTTCGGCATTTGTGCCATTTTCAAGCATATGATTTTTGATAAGTCGCTTGACGTTGATCGGAGATAAAGCAATATTATGTAAAAGGCATACATAATACCTGAGAAGTTGGTAGAGATGTGGCGAATGATGTTCACATCTGGCCCTGTCAAGCGAGTTCGCAAATCCTAGGTCGCCTGGTGTAAGAGTGCCCTGAAATACGTCACTATGGCTGGCTGTAACAGAATTATGATGTTTTGATATGTGGTGCGCTCAACTGCGCGGTTATCAGCGCCTGTACAAAGTCCCAATATTTACACAGTCCAATTTTTACACAGTCCAATATTTACACAGTCCAATATTTACACAGTCCAATATTTACACAGTCCAATATTTACTCAGTCCAATCTAGCCACTGTCACGAATGATGATGGTGATGATGAAATGATGAGGACAACACAGACACTCAGTACCCAGGCAGAGAACATCCCCAACCCGGCCGGAAATCGAAGCCGGGACCCCGTGATGCAGAGGCAGCAACGCTAGCCACTAGACACGAGCTGCAAACTAACTGATATAACAAGCAACCATTTCTGTTACACTGCGCCGTAATGGCTTTCATGTAATAGACCATCACGCCATCTGTAAATCGTTCACGGCTTCTACCACCTCTAAGGCTATCATAAATGAGGATCTCCCCTCTGTTCAACAACAATGGTTGCTAAAGCAGCGAAGACTGATATTCACCAGTTTTGTAATACCAGTAAACCACCGATTCTCTAAAGAAGTGAACTCTCCTGTATAAAACAGTTTTAAACGTCTCACTACTTTACAAATGAGTTAATGTGTTAAACATTTGACTTTAACTCAGTAAGCGAGAAAAAAAGCATATCAACCGTTTGAAGGTGGGAAGAGTGGGTTTAACGCTCTGTCAACATCACTGGCGAACAGGATCGGATCGTGTTAAGAATGGGGAAGGAAAGCGACCGTGCCCTTTCAAAGGAACCATTCCAGAATTTGCCTGGGGCGATTTACGAAATCCCGGCAAATTTAAACCTGAATGGCCGGACGCGGGTTTGAACCGTCGTCCTACCCAATACGAGTCCAGCGTGCTGACCACTGCGCCACTTAGCTCAGTGGAATGGTTTGAAGTAAGGCTTAATGATTGTTGGAAGTCGCTACCTGCTCTCAGTATGAAACGCTGGAAGAATACAGTCTGGGTAATTTTCGCTTAAGCGAAAGCTAGTTTCTAACATCTAAATGTTTAAGACGTCATATATCACGAACTATGAGTCAGACAATAACATAATTTTGTAGGTAAATCAGTGGTATATGTGAATACTGTCTGGAAACTATCTTACGAATAGATTCGGCAGGAAAGAAGTATATATTACCACGTCATGCCTGATGCTGAAGCTTCACTGCATGATTAGCAAAACTGTGGTAAGCGATATATTTGTATCCTTTCTTCATTTTGTACAGAGGGGTGGGGTTTCCGCAAGAAATTTTTTTTGTGAATGCTTTAAACTACGTGTAAAGTTGTTGGAAGTCGCTAAGCGTTGTCATATCAAATACTGGAAGAGTATGTGCTGGATATTTGCGTTTCGTCAGTTGCGCTGCCTCAGGGCAAAACACACAGTTTCAAACTGTAGTACTTATTTACTGTGTTAAACTTTTAACATAAGAATTTTATCTACTAATGACTGAATTATGAGAGGATTTAAAATATTCAATTTCGCTCAATAATCATGCGAAATAGTAGGAATCGAATTTTTGTAGACCTGGATACCGTCAGATACGTACCCTGCATGTAGCGTTGGGTTCGGGGATAGCTGTTTAGCAATGTACATTCTTGTAATCGATTTAAAGATAGTGGCCAACCAGTACAATGCGTAAAGTTATAGAGTAACAATGTGATTCATAAACTTATCCGCCCTTGCTATATTCAGAATTCTGTGGATGATATTTCTTCGAAAATCTGATGATATATCTCATATATTCTGCAAAACAATTTTAGTGGTAATTTCGTTGCTAGTTCCAATAACTACTTTAGAAATTCCCGAAAAATATTATCTATGCTTTCAGGCTTATCTAATCGCAAACCTTCCAAATCTGTTTGACTATAAAATTAGACCACCTAAGACTCTCACATCGATTCCCATGTCTTCCTTTAACACAACGTCTGACTGCTCCTCTCAGTTGTAACAGTTTTCAAGTGCACTCTTTCCACCTATCCACCCTCTCCTATGCATCTAGGATAGGAATTCCTCTTGTACTCTTAATGTTGACTTGTCTTTTCGTACGAATATTTCTTTCCTAATTTCTTCGAAATTTTATTGCAGCCATTTCGACTCGGCTTCCATGCACTTACAGCTTATTTCGTTTCTAAGTGACTAACATTTTTAAATTATTATTTATTGCTGTACATTTCTGACCTTCATTCATTCATCACTCAACGGAAGCATTTCTTCTCTTACCCAAAGTTTCTTCGCAGTTAGCTTCCTTCTACCTATATTTAACTGTCCTACTTCTCTGATTACCCTTTTCCGCTTCTCTGATTACTCTTTTCCGCTTCAGCTGAACTGCCTACACTGATATTCAGTATTACAGCTGTAACTGTTAACTTAGGGCAAGTCTTGCTGTTTTAATTGTAGTCCCGTTGTAGATAAAATTTTCTTAAATTTATGACGGAGTTAAAGAGGAGGATAACAGTTTAACAGTAGACACGTCTGCTGTCATAGCTGAAATGAAGAAAGAACAAGATGAAGTAATCCGTTTGACTGGAATAAAGTTTCGTAAATAAAGGTAACATGTGAAGAGCGTGTAAGAACGAATATGAAGTAACTGAAACATTAATAATTCAAGTTACATGAAATATGATGCGACTGAGCAATGGAAAATAAATGTAGTGTAAAAATCTTTTGTATTCAAACTCAGAAGATACAGACAGAACGTAAAGAAACAGTAAGGATAGTAGAAACTGGTATATCTTCTTTAGAAGTTATTACTTTAATAACTATGGTCGAATGGAATTACTTGGGTTAAAGGAGAAGTGTCATGTAAATTCAAATAATTTTGTTCCTTACGATCCTGCTGGGGATCTGCATCCCGCAATGTTCGTATATTTCTACAAGGAATTATCCCCAAAGGGTGGTGTGGAGGACCGTAAGATTAGATTTGTTTTAGGCTATTTGAGAGGTGATGCAGCACTCTGGGGATTTTTGCTCCTATAGAATCATAAAATATTTGATAAATTCCATCCGTCTTTGAAGGACTACTTTTGGTCATAAAGTGCACAATGAAATTACGTTCAGTGATTACGTGTGTGGGACAGTATAATAAAAAATGGGGTCTCAAGCTGCATTTTGAGAGGTACACGAATGTAGCCAAATACTTGGATAACACTATACATCTAAGTAACTTGTACAGTTGTTAGTGCGTTGGCTATTCTATTCTGTAAGAGAAAGCAAATATTAGAAACTTTTGAGACATTCAAGGATTGCTTGATTATTTAGATCATTTAAATGGCTTAAAAGAAAGCATATCATTAGGGGAGAACTATGAAGTTAAAACAGTTAGAAATTGGTACTGGAGTTTGTTGTAACAGTAGTAATAGAGATCAGGACGGATTTTTCAATCAATTACCAGGAAGGCGACTCTAGTAATGGTGATGGTAAGATTAACAGTAAAAACCTGTACTGGAAAAATCGGAGCTCCTGATAATGTTGATTATTTTTACACTGAAGGAGAAGTGCAAGACTGTGACATGAAGGCAGAAAACTAAGGCAGTCAGAGGAATGTCCCTGACCTAGGCTCAAAACTATTCTGGGACTGATATAAAAGCACAACTGGTGGAGAATCTGAAGGGAAGGAGTTGTAATGTGTTTACTGACCGGATTCACCTGGAGATTATACTGCATGTGCGTGAAGGACTAAATAACTCATTGCGTATCACATATTCTTCAAGAATCAAAGATAACCATTGCACTAATGTGATGTTCTGTGTGATAAATTAGTATTACTTACATTTATTGCTATAAAGTTATATTACTGTTTAAAGAGGAATGAATACGTGATCTCATTTAAGAAGTGAGTTAAGTAGTTAAGTAAAGATAGTAACGTTGTTAGAAAATTACAGTAAGAGGACATTAAAGTAATGTATTTGAATTATTTTACAAAAGGAAGTTACAACTCTAGTAATGGTGTTCAAAAAGGCCACTATTTAATTCCATTAAAGCATTTATGTAGTTCTTTTCGGGCGTTTGAAAGTAGCTGTGCGGTAGTATGGAATAGTGATTATTGGTTTGAATAATAACTTACGCCGCTAACTTTTGTTTGTTTGAAAATATTTATGTAACTGAAAGTTATAATTATTCCTTGGAATTTATAAATACTCTTGGAGATCAAAAACCTTAGACTTCGCTTAGGGAAGACGGTAAACTGAAAAACGTATCAGATATATAGCGACAAGTGTTAACATTATCACATAATGACCCTTGCACGTGTACTGGGGATTTCATGTAACGCCTCTATTGCCTGTGTTTTAACCAATTTAATAATTTCAGGAGCGCTCAGTATCGGGTTGCCGTGAGAAAACAGACCGTTTAATATGCATTCAAGAATATCACCTCCTGTTTGGAAAATCGTCAAAATGTATCTCTAGATCCTTGAGGGTCCTTTGCTGCTTATTCGAAGTCAAAGCCTGTGATATATTATCTGGATATTAGTTTCATATTTTGCACGTCTCGTCTAGCGATAGCGTCTTTGACTAGTTAACAGTCCTTGGTCCCGGGACTGAACTATGAAACTGCTTAAATTTTGAATAAAAGCCATCTGCAGTGGGGACCGAAGACTTCTGGCATTATAAGTCACCCTCATTCTGCCAACGGCCATGTCAAATAGGGCGAACAGAGGTTCAGGGGAATTCTCTTGCCATTGGGGTGGCAAAATTGCCACCAAGAGGCGGAGAAATTAGCAATGATCAACTGCATGAGGATACAGAAGTCAGTGGAAACCGTTGCATTAAGACACGGAACGTGTATCCACGCGACATGAGGCCTGTAGTTGAAAAAGCATCATGATGATCTCTCCATTCACGAAAGATTCCGGAATAGTCTCCATTCGGATCTCCGGGAGGGAACTGCCAAGGGGAAATGACCATAAACTGACTGAATAATGAACGAAAGAGCAACGTTCTAGGAATCAGGGCGTCACAAGTTTGAATGTGGTTACGGAGCTATTCCGATTTTTAAACACAATGTTCTATTCATTTCATTTCCTTTATCAGAACGCCTTCTCTTCCTTGTAATCTTGCTGCTCTCATCAGCTCTATTAGCAAACATTTTTTAGTGATTAACACTGACCCAGTGCAGATATATTACAAATGGCAAAACCGAGTCTGGACATGTAGAATTTTACACAGTTTGCTTCTATGTTTCATGGAATTCCGCCTGATCGACGTTGTTTGAAAAAAACTATAATCCATGAACTTAAGTGAAAATTTTTTCAGGAACATAGCTGGAAGCAGATGAAGAAAGAAACATCAAATCTTGAACCCAGTGGTGAAGATAAGGCGACATCATCGCTACTTCAGGTACAGATATGGGGCACAGATAGCTTTCTGCTCCAGTGCGTACAACTAATAACACTAGAGCATTCTCCTATAATTGCTTGATAAATGTTAATTTTCCTTTATTAATTTAATTGTGTGTATAAATAATTAACGATTTATGTGGCACAAGATGCCGGCTTTTTCCTAACTCACGTGTAATGACGAACGACAAATTTCACAGTGTGCGAGCCGAAGTAAATTGTTTATGCTAGCCACTACTTTTTCTCTGCTTAATTCTGTAGATTTTTTAAGTCTTGGCGTCTTCCAGAATTTTCAAAAATTAATTTATAGAATACTTTTGTTAGGATGAAGATAGGAAAAGTTAAGGAAACGGCTTCACGTCATAACACTAATGTTGAATGAACGCTGAACAAAACGAATTTGACATTATGGCGTAGAAAATTCTCGATCTCAGCCCCAACCAGAATCGAGCTCTGAAACGCAGGTACATATTTTGGCTGGACATCTTATTTGTGGAAATCACGCAGACAAGCAAACATGAAAAGTAGACTTTGAGATTGATGACGTTTCACGAGAGGTGTGAATCTGATTTGCGGACTAATTATCAGCTTACTGTTCTGGTTATGTTAGTGTTGCAAAAGTTACGTAAGGGTTTTAAGAGTTAAGAGTTTAAAACACAACAGAAATTATCCAGTGACTTCAACTGCTAATTTTAATTATTTGTCTCTGCCGTACAACAATTTAGCAAGTGACGCGTCACAGCTGAAAACAGCTTCTCGTGACACTCCGTGAGCTATATCAGTTTTGACGAAAAATCAAAAACGAATAAACGGTATCGTAAAACAATTAAAAATAAAGTAAGTACTTCAGTCGATGAGTAGGGCACGAAAGTTTAAAGGTAAGTAGAGAATAAAGTACATATTTCCATCGATGAGGTGGGGACGAAACAGGCAAAACAGTTTAAGGGAAGTACGTACGTCCTGTACCTACAGTGTTAAATTTGCAGTATTGATGACCCATTATCTCAGAACCTTTGTGAGACAGAGATCTGAAATCGTTTCTGATTACTGAACCAGAATCAGAAAATACAGACAAATAATTAATTAGTTCTGAGTTTTCAAAAATTATGTTCAACTGTTTTGTAAAAAAGTCCCCTGTTCCTTCTCTAAGTAAAAACCGTTGCAAGCAGAGATGCTTTGGTGGTTCAGTAGGCGCAGTATACTACGAGGTAAAACAAGTCGTACATATCTGTGGTCGAATATTTTTAAAAAATGTCATTTCCGGGAAATCAAGTTTAAATATTTTATTTGATATTAACTCGCATATGGGGCCATGACAGCCTGGCCCATAATCTGCATTATCTGGATCGTGTACTTGATCATCCTCTGCTGCACGCTGCGCTTTCATGATCCTGGGTCGATCCATTCGCTGGCAGGCTTGCAGTGTGTGGGCTCCTGGAGTGATACCAAGTACACCTAGTACCCTAATTCTTCCCTTATTTCAATTATTAAACTTTGTCACAGCATCAAAAACACCCAAGCATAGAGTTTTCTTCCCTCAAAAGACATTTTTTGGGATGCGGGTCCAAATGACATTATTGAAAGACTCATTCGGGTTTTGCGTTCGACCATGGAGATATTTGGAAAGAACATCAGGATGGGCTAGCTCTCTATATATTGGCTTAATTACCTCCCTCACTGCAGATGGTATGCTGTTCTTGTGCCTAAATTGTTCCTCTGTTCCCGTTGCCTGAGCTTTGAGGTACTTGCACCACGAACCAGCACCAGGTAAGCAAAGACCATGTATAGGTGTATGATCAGTGGATGATTTGTGGAAGAATGTAGCCCACACACCTCATTTCATTCCTTGTAGATCATGTGTGTTTTTTCTTATTGCCCTTCCACAATATTGCTGGAGTTCATCAATGTTTTTGTCTGTAAGTCTTCCATTACCATTTAGAGTATTTCCATCCGATAACTCCTCTTTTTCTTTTGTCTGCTTCAGTTTTCGAAAACGTGTTCCCATCCGTTTTTCAATGTGGCCCACACAGTCAATCTTCAAAATATACTTTTCACCATAAGGTTGGCTTTCCACGACTGATTTGAAGGCCTTCGAATCAGCATCCCCCAAGTACTCAGTGTAACACACACCTCTTTCCTGCTGTGAGCGTCTGAACATAGAAATAACTGCAGTAGCCTCCATACCCCCACTAGTTCCCTCATAATTCTTAGCATAATTTGTTTTATGGCTTTCACTTTTTTCATCAACTGATCTACACTGATAGCAGTATTTAGTTAGCACTTCAATGTCTAAAATTTTACTGTGTCTACACTAGTGACAGTTGCAACTGCATTTTTAGACGTGTGGCCTCTTCTGCCACGTACGATCAACTGCCACAGGTAAGAGTGTCGTGCTGTTTAATGCTACTGATTCTTCAACAGCGGCTTTCATAGAAGCAACAGCAACACATCTGACACATTCACCAATTACTTGTGTGTACTTACTTGACTGGGTGGTGGGTTTGACAAGTTCAGCGTCGCACATAATCTTTGAGCTGCAGTTTATCGTTTACCTATGCACCTCATTCCACACAAGAATCTAACATTGGCCTCAATCAAGTCATTCCCGCACTTTCGAGAAGTTCAAAATGACGTAGAGAGCCAGCAAACTTTGCACTGAATGACAAGTTTGTTATCTAGTCCAGTCCTTGCAGATGTGTCCTCAAAGATGATAATTTGCCCACCACAAACCTTACATGATACAGCATCTTGTAAAACTTGTCCTAACACACCCAAATCTAATAAAACATAATCTAAGCTATTTACATTATCTCCTTTGTCAATAAATAAATCCTAATGGTTTCCAAATTTCCTCCTCGAAGCACTAGTAGGCGTGTCTTTTTCGTGTGTCTGTGAAACATCTAACTTCAGGCTCAGCACTGGATTCAGAATCAGTCGTATGCTGATTTCCAAGAAACCGTCGCTTCTTTAGGAACTCTTTCCTTTCGTCATGTTGAAAAGAAGTATACGAACGTGTAATAATACACCAAACCACTATGTTTACACTTTAACACCTATAGAACACTACACACACAAAGTAAATCCATAAAATGCGTGTGCACGGAATACTGCCATTTCTGTTTACACCTTCGACCATAAAGATAATAGACTGGCCCTGACGTCATTTTCGTGGCTCCAACATCTCTGGGCTAAAGTCACGTGAGTGTTGGCAAAACATGATTGTTTCGTGTTGCGCTTATGGCTATACTCAGCGTTTTGTTGGGGGAAATGGCATTACATTTCACGTGTGTTTCTATGATAGTGCAGATGCGTTTATTGAAATCTGCTGAAGTGACTTTTATATGTTTATTACACTTGAAATGGAGTATCACATAAGTTAAAGTGTTGAAAGTGATGCCTGTAAAGTCAGACTCATATTTTGGAAAGTATCTGTGATAATTCGGTTACAGATGCAAGTATAACTGTTTCTCGTTCCTACTCATAGGTTCCCCAAGGATGAAAACCGAAGGCAGCTTTGGATAGAGGCCCTGAAACGGAAAAACTTTAAGCCATCTGCACATACGCGCCTTTTTCTATATAAAAGTGTGATTATAATAAGGTAAGAGCATCTATAGTCGACACATGAAGAGAATTTTTTTCTTTCTAATACTATTAAATAAATGTAGGCTCCAAAATTGTTTTCTGAAACCTCAAAGTCTCACCTTTCATCCAAAATATCATTTTTTTAAAAACTGATAGTTTAAACTTTTGTAAAAATAGTAGGAACTGAACCTTTGAAGTGCACCTAAAATTGATACCCTAAAATGGACCTGCTCCTGTAGTGGACAATTTTGGCACCTATAGTTGACATAATTCCCATATCCCATTTTCTTTTATAAGTGACTAGAGCTCAAAATGCGGCGAATTCAATATTTAAAGTTTTAACACGAGCCCACTCTTACTGTTTGAAAGAAATTTAACGACATTTTACTTTAATTGATAGTTTGTAGTAATTTCGTCCCGCTGCCCACCAGAGGGGCGTTCGATGTATTTGTTATATTTTATAATTGGTACTGTGAACAAATCCAGGTCAAATGTAGTTCTGACATTTCGCAAATAAAAAAGTAATTTTTGTAGGAAGCGTTTGGCAGTCAATTGAGGAATGTGGGTAAAACACGATACAAACATAGGATGGCAGACCGCTGCTTCGAAATCCCACCACGTTTTGCCAACAGTCACGTGGTTTATGTTAGAGCCACACTAGCCCTATACCTTCTGCACAGCAAGGCCAGTCTACTAGTATCTATGGTCGAAGGTTTACACAGTACCTCCAACCACTCAACATGAATTCAAGGAATAAATAGCTGAAAACCACGGCCTTGTAGATGGTTGAATAGTTCCAGAGATAGCAAGTCCATGCACAAAGACCGGATTTTTTCACACTCGCACCATTAACTGTGAAATGATAAAAAGCACACCTCCACTTGGAATTAGCGACAATGACGCATTAAGTTATTCAGGAGAGATCAAATAATATTAAGAGATAATAACAGGAAAATTTCACTTCTTGACCAATTTCACCATACTTACTCCCCTTAAAGATCAGTGCAAAGTCATTGTTGACAAGTTTTAGCAGTGGCTGACAAAGAAAGATACAGAAATCAATCAAACATTAAATGCTGAACTCGGACAAGTTGTGAGCGGAACGTTCACCGCCCCCGTGTAGAATTGTGGCAATTCTGGTAAATCTGTTAAAACAGACATCGGACGTATTAAATGAACTTCACGTAAAGATTTACCAGAATTGCGCGGCCAGATTACTACGCAGATTTGTAGCACGCAGCAAGATATAACAGTACGTGCAGTCAAAGGTTTAGTTCGAGATGTAGCGCCGACTGAAAACTCTATATTTAACGAATGTGTTAATCGTACTGTTCTTGTTACGCCGTATGCTAACGATATGACTTCTAGTAGTTTTTTACCGAGTAAAGTACCATACGATGCACCGGAAGGACAATATCTAGCTTGAAGGGAACCTACTCAAACGTACACAATTCCACCCTTATGTTACAGAAAACAATACTGCGCACCACATTGTATTCATTAGGGTCTTTAAAGATGAGTTGCCGCCAAACTGGTCGAAGCAGGAAATGACACGTTTCATGATAGGATATATAACAAGAAGATGGAACCT
This sequence comes from Schistocerca piceifrons, assembly GCF_021461385.2. NCBI lineage: Eukaryota > Metazoa > Arthropoda > Insecta > Orthoptera > Acrididae > Schistocerca > Schistocerca piceifrons. The sequence continues at coordinate 50,854,738 of NC_060139.1, forward strand.
GTCGGGCGACGTAAGCGGATGAATACTGTCAAATTAATGAACAATTCTGACGATCCCTTTTGTCGAAATATTATCAAGAGATCATCTGGAAAAACTTAGAAAATAGGTTTTTATCCGAGAGCTATTCCATTCAAAGGAAGCCAGTTTCCGCCGCTACCTGGATAAGTACTTCAGCAGAACCCTTTACTGGTATAAGCCAGTCTCGCAAAAAGATCTTAACTGATAATTTTGAAGGCAAACTTGGCAGTAGATATTGCAAACTACAATACGTGAATACACGTACCGGAAGACGATATAGAACACTATGTCGAGTCTAGATTCGATTGACCTTATACACGGAGACGGTACGGCTAACAAAAACAATAACGGCTACAATAGCGCTCCGGCACCGAGCCAGCACCGCGCGCACCAATACAGCTATGGCCAGTTCACCCTGTGAAGTTAGGAGCAGACGGCACACGGGTATTACGTGAGTCGCTCTGATCATCACTCAGAGTATATGAACAGAAATAATAACTGGGAAATGACGGTGGACGAAATTAAAGAAACAGCAATAATGGTTAGTGGCATGCAAACAATGCGAACCAGAACCAGTGAAATGAAAGTCATTCGCACCCATAATATAGTCAGGTGCCACCCGGGTCGTATGAAAACAGTTGACCAAACCAAGTTTATTGCATGGGTATCATTAAAGTAACGAATTAACCGCCGCCTGCTCTCCGGTTTGTAGGTTCAACAAACTAGTTTCCATCGCATTAAGCCCTGCGATGTTGGCAGTCACATTAACGTGTTGCGCTGTAAGGAATTGTGCAATGATCAGAATACAGATTCGAACTAAATGCAAATTTTTCTGCAAGCAACTATAAATGCTATTGCGGGAACGATCCCTACTACGATTGTTCTAGATACTGGTGTCTCTATGAATGTCACGTCACAAAATCTATTTAATGAAATTAAAGAAGTAAACAAAGTGCCAATATACGCGGTAAAATATTGTCGTCAATAGGAGCAGCTTGTCAAATTGCAAACTCACGTTGGTGTTTTAATACGTAATAGAGTGACTTTACGCCCGTTCCTAATTTTGAAGTATATTGTAGTTCGCTGTCTGATAGGTGTTGAGTTTTTAAGGGAAGAGGACGGAGCGACAGTCTTCCCCCAAGATAAGTGCTACTTTTGCATCGAAAGTGAACAGGTTGAGCTCTACGTAATACGCGTTCCAGTTAAACCTGATAAACATTGTCAAAAAGTAAAAGCATAATTTTTCAAGAATATGAGTTCAGCTGTTGAGATACAGACACTGGCTGGAGTAAGAATTATACTGATTACTCTAGTGTGCTTGGTGATATACGTAGACAACTTAGATTCCATTATTAATTTAGTCTAGAAAATACATAGCTGTTGTTCACGCTGGCAGGTGCCATCGGTTTTGCCCTTCGGTCTAAATGTGAGCTCTGGTGTATTTATTAAAGCGCCACACACTTGCTTGGACCTGATTTTAACGATAAGGTAACGTCATATGATGATTAAATTCTAATTGTTATTGCCATATGGAAAAAAAACACCTGGATTTACTACGCAGAATTTTGTGGAAATGTTCAAAAGTCAGAGTTTGGTATAGAGGAAATTATGTTAGGTCCTATTGTTTCCCCATCACGCATAGAGTGTGATCCTGATGAGATAACTGCAATCAAGAATTTTCCTGCACCATACACTAAAGCAAAGTTAAAAGCATTTATTTATATATATTTCTTCTGTCGTCGTCTAGCGCCCAATCAATTCTTGAACGGCCCGTCTCTCATAGGTTTACTGAAGACGAAAGCGGTTTAGTTTTGGTCAGATACTTGTTAAACAGATTTTGATGCTATTAAAGAGGCACTTGTCAATTTCGATATCCTATGATACCCTGACAACAGGTTAGACTTTTGTATTGCCACTGACGAAGCCTTTTCAGGAATCGAAACTTATCTGCTTCAGATACGAATGTGAGATTGTAAAATTAAGACTGACATGAGAGTGGCTTGACGTGAAGGTGGATATTCAGCTGTCGAGCTTGGAGCTCCGCCACTTGGACTTTTAAGAATTTAATTATGACTTTTATGGTAAACATATAAGATTGTACAGCGATCACCAGGCTCCTGACTTTCTGTTTGTATGTAAGTTACTGCGCCATTGAATTGCAAGATGGATGGCATTTTTTCAAGACTATCACTTTGAAATAACGCATGTACAAGGTAAGAACAATGACGTAACTCATCCTTTATCGCGGCTCTCGCAAGAAGTAACTCAACCTTCTGATCATACTGCAAAATCCAAAGGGAACAGAATACTTTGGATGAAAGAAGCGCACTATACGCAGTAATATTTAGACAAGTGTAATAACGTCGAACATTGCTGCATTTAGATCCTAGGGGTCATAAGTTAAAAACACTTCTCACTGACAACCCGTCTGAGAAAATTCAACAACATTATACCATTTACAATGACACGTTGTTCTGATGACGCAGTGTCAACAGTAATAGCTGGTGTGTATGTCTCCCTGGTGCATGTAGAGAGTCTTTAGTTCGGCGTACTCAGTATGTCTGGGATAACTACGGTGTTACTAAATGCTTGAGGAAACTGAACTTCTGCTGTTATTTCCCAAATACGTCGAGATACGGTGAAAACCTGTCTCGTGTGCCAAAAGGCTAAGCCATCAAACAAATGCTCTAATTTTGAGCCACCCCCAGTACTATCAACACAACCAATGCAGTCAGTATCTGTCGATAAAGCTAGTCCAGCGTCGACTACTTAAAGTAGTGTGAAATACGAACTAGCTGTCTCCAAGTATGTTAAATTATATGCCTTAAGCTCAGTAGCAGCATCTGCTATAGTAAGAAGAATTCGCCAACACTACGTAACCACAGTTGGCAAACGTGTTGCATTCCGTGTCGCACATATTGTTGGAGAATTTGACCAGTTTATAAGGACATATGCAAATATACATCATACACGTTGGGTAGAGTTTACAGAACCTTTTGAACAGGCAGTAAATAGCCTGCCACTTTACCCTACACTCTGCGCACCTGCTGAATTATTCAGCGACAACAAAGAAGCAAATGACAGGAGCAGTCTCTCGCCACGTATGCCGAAGGAAGAAATCACTCTGCAAGGGCGAGTCCAAACACACACTTTTGGAGAAACAGTTTTTTAAGATCATATCTGCATCTTCTGCTCTGCACGAACGAAGTAGTAGATGTCCCATATAAAATGGTTAATACCTAATACTCGCTGTCATCTTTTGGCTTTTCCAACATCAGAGAATGCGGTTTTTATGCCAACCAGGATCTGACGAGGTATCTTACATAGCTAGTCAAAAAGATTTCAAGGAGGCATATCTTTCAAAAAATGTATTATTACCGGTGAATTAAACAATATAAATATAGGTTTTGTTACTGCTTTCTGTCAAAAACCATTAGTATAGTATACTACCTTTACTCCGTTGAGGAACTGTTTGTATAAAAGAATAATGAGCAATCTGATACCTAAACATGTATTCTGTATTCTATTATTTTGTTCTGCAATTTGAGTTTTCCTACTTAAGTTATCGTGAAACTGGCTTTTTTGAGAAGCAAGATTTGTATGTGAATAAAATTTATTGTTTCCATGATACTACTGTGTAACGAATGTGGCAAGACAAGCAGTTTATCTGACTAATACGTGACCACAGTAATCTGTGAAAAAGTAAGATGAATATTAGAATAGAAACTTCAGAGCCTATTTAAGGTATTATTCAGATAGCTTCATGTAGAATAAAAAAACTAGGAGGGTCTAGTGGACAAAGGTTTTAGTGAAGTAGATTGTATGTACATTATCCAGTGGTGCTCCATGTTTGAGAGTTTCTTTGTTCTGATTTAGCTCATGTGTGATTTTAGCACGTTTTCGGTTTTTCGTGCTGTACCGTGTGTCCCTGCATGATTTCGGCTATGCCTAATGTCTGAATTTGAAATATTGTAGCGCCGGTATCGTAATGAGTATTTAGGAAACCTGATCGGGCTAACTGCCGCTTCCTCTCCTTTATATCATGTACTGAGATACAAATTAAACGTCTCTGTAAAGGGTAAAGCTAGAATTTTACACGCAAAAGAAAGCTGTTAATCATTCTAAGCAGACTATACAGAATAAGTAAGTCTATTTATTGCCGAGATCCACTGTTGTAAGCTACAAAATGAAAATACGAACTGTGAACTCCAGTGAAATCCATGGAAAATCATTTTGAGAGCGTGTGTCTGCCGTGACTTGTTCATGAAAGTAAAGTTTTAAACATGCACGGGGTCCAGTGTTTGGTGTGAGTTGCTGCCTGCAAACGAACTACACTCCTGGAAATTGAAATAAGAACACCGTGAATTCATTGTCCCAGGAAGGGGAAACTTTATTGACACACTCCTGGGGTCAGATACATCACATGATCACACTGACAGAACCACAGGCACATAGACACAGGCAACAGAGCATGCACAATGTCGGCACTAGTACAGTGTATATCCACCTTTCGCAGCAATGCAGGCTGCTATTCTCCCATGGAGACGATCGTAGAGATGCTGGATGTAGTCCTGTGGAACAGCTTGCCATGCCATTTCCACCTGGCGCCTCAGTTGGACCAGCGTTCGTGCTGGACGTGCAGACCGCGTGAGACGACGCTTCATCCAGTCCCAAACATGCTCAATGGGGGACAAATCCGGAGATCTTGCTGGCCAGGGTAGTTGACTTACACCTTCTAGCCACCTTGGGTGGCACGGGATACATGCGGACGTGCATTGTCCTGTTGGAACAGCAAGTTCCCTTGCCGGTCTAGAAATGGTAGAACGATGGGTTCGATGACGGTTTGGATGTACCGTGCACTATTCAGTGTCCCCTCGACGATCACCAGTGGTGTACGGCCAGTGTAGGAGATCGCTCCCCACACCATGATGCCGGGTGTTGGCCCTGTGTGCCTCGGTCGTATGCAGTCCTGATTGTGGCGCTCACCTGCACGGCGCCAAACACGCATACGACCATCATTGGCACCAAGGCAGAAGCGACTCTCATCGCTGAAGACGACACGTCTCCATTCGTCCCTCCATTCACGCCTGTCTTGACACCACTGGAGGCGGGCTGCACGATGTTGGGGCATTGAGCGGAAGACGGCCTAACGGTGTGGGGGACCGTAGCCCAGCTTCATGGAGACGGTTGCGAATGGTCCTCGCCGATACCCCAGGAGCAACAGTGTCCCTAATTTGCTGGGAAGTGGCGGTGCGGTCCCCTACGGCACTGCGTAGGATCCTACGGTCTTGGCGTGCATCCGTGCGTCGCTGCGGTCCGGTCCCAGGTCGACGGGCACGTGCACCTTCCGCCGACCCCATGGCGACAACATCGATGTACTGTGGAGACCTCACGCCCCACGTGTTGAGCTATTCGGCGGTACGTCCACCCGGCCTCCCGCATGCCCACTATACGCCCTCGCTCAAAGTCCGTCAACTGCACATACGGTTCACGTCCACGCTGTCGCGGCATGCTACCAGTGTTAAAGACTGCGATGGAGCTCCGTATGCCACGGCAAACTGGCTGACACTGACGGCGGCGGTGCACAAATGCTGCGCAGCTAGCGCCATTCGACGGCCAACACCGCGGTTCCTGGTGTGTCCGCTGTGCCTTGCGTGTGATCATTGCTTGTACAGCCCTCTCGCAGTGTCCGGAGCAAGTATGGTGGGTCTGACACACCGGTGTCAATGTGTTCTTTTTTCCATTTCCAGGAGTGTATTTCGGCGACACTCAAAGAAACAAACGCGTAGCTTACCTGAACTATATCCTGTGAGCAGTTGGCTACTTGTGGATTACGGTGTGAGATGCTGGGTGTTCGTAGCGGCATCATCTTCGCGTTTCTCACCGTGGAACTCGTTAATCATTTTGCGACTGCGTTCAGTTGCTGCGCCGTGTGTGCATGTCCGGCGACAATTACTTACTATGGATCACAGACTTGATTGTCGAGTTGACTGTCGGACAAGTTAGCACAGTTTCAGAAATTTAAATGTCACAAAGTGCCAATGAACGTAAAAAGAAGGAATGAAATGGATGCCAATAGTTAGTGCACGTTATGAACATTTATCACAGTCTAACATGTCGCGACACTCACTGCTTAAAAGTTGTTACCGTTTGACAGATGGAGCGACACTAGCGCTCCACGCGGCGGGTAAGGTGAACGTCAGACGCGTCGTAAACAAAATGTTTGTTTTGCATCCATTTTCTACGTAATATACGAAATACGTGAGTTATTTTCTTTGCCTCCAAGTGTTTGTGTAGTATCAGGAGGCATATATGTTTCTAAAAATTATTCTAAAATAAGCGCAAGTATGGACAAAAACTGTGAATCGAGTAGCCAGCTAGAACTCATTCGTCAAGAAACACTTGTGACGTTGAATAGAACTGCAGCTTACCACGTTGATATCAAAAGAATATAAACACACAGATTCACACGTAAGAAGCACAGAGATGTACCTCTACATTCAAAAGCGATCGACAACTCATTTATCGTTCTGTAGGCCAATTGTGTTTGTCACTGATGTCGCCTGTTGCCAGGAGTACGAGCCTCATCTTTATATTAATCTGAGTGGGACAAGCAACTGCCAAATAGTGGGAGGAATATGTTGAAACATTAATGCGCTGATTACATTACATTTCACGCAAAACCAAATATTTGAATAATTTTCAAACAATCTGTCAGTGAACAAGGTGCTAACAAAATAATGGCATCATACGAAGGAAGCAAGGAAAACTAAGTGACTAACAACAAAAGTGAATGAAATACATACCAAACATTACGCTTTTGTAAGACACGAATAACTGCACTTCATCCAACCACTTCATCGTCAAAGCAGGTCTGTGTTGACGATTCACACGAACGTGGCGCTGAAAAATGGAGACTTGAACTGGCTGCTTCTGTGTCATAGGACTGTTTTACAGCTTTAGATGGATTGTCGAATCTTTGTGACAGTTTCCTTTTAATCATCAGTTGAGGGGGCTTATATGTGATGTCAAACAGTGTGGATACTGCATTCCACACGAGTTTATTATTGTTGCGTTCATGAAGTGGTTTTGTTCGAAATGTAGCGAAATATTATTACACAGGTAAACTGGGTCTTTTTTCATAAGGTCTTCTCGTCTGCTATTAACTAGCCATTTTCTGCTTCTAAAACGAAACATAAATCATTAATACACATATAGTTTGAAAGTGAATCCTGAGGATACATGATCCTTAGGAAACCTAAAAAACGACAGCTGTGGAGTCTTCTTCCTGTTGTTTTTGCAATTTATTGCGCTACAAACGCACTCGCTTGTAAAAACCATCGTAGAAATCAAAATAAACAACCACTATTCCCTTTCACGATCGCGCCGAACTCACAGTTTAAGTTACTGGCCGCTTGGGGCGCTGCTGGCGCGGTAGGCAACAAAATCGAGGCGAAGTGTCGCGACTGTTATGTTAGACTGTGCAGTTATAGTGAACTGAGATGATGGAACACTGCGTTGTGTTGTACAGCAGTGGCAGGAATTGCGTGGTTACACTGCGACGAAGAGTAGTAAGCAAAAATCGACAAAAAAAACCTTTAGAAAGATCATGTCTCATGGCGGAAAACATAATGGATATCGTAGACAAATGCCAGAAAATCATTTTATTTTTTCTATCCTTGTACTTGAGTCAACAACGACAATTTTATATTTTTATGTTTAATGTTTTTCTTTAAGTATAACGATCGTGCGTTGTGCTGAGTCATCACTGGCGCTCTAGTGTAATTGTTTCATGATTTCTGAGCCTGTCGGGCACCTGACGCTCACCTGAATGAGATTCAGGTGATCCTACATCACAACAGTTGGGACCGCCAACTCCTTTCTTGGGTCTTAATCCCTGGGCTGGTACCATTCGTCACCCTGCGACATCAGGCGTCACATGTGGTCCCTATGTCGACAACGATTCTACGTCTCGACACATGATATACTGTGATGTAGAATCAGTGAACAATCTAAAACTGCAATCTTCGTTCTTCATGTAAACCCTTCTCTTCTTTTAACGTGAAGCAACTGTCTATCTTCAAAGAAGAAGTCTGTTGTACTCAAAATAAGAGGGCGATGCAGCTCCCAAATAGAGCAAAGGCCCTATCTATGTATATAAAAATACCGTTTATTATATATAAAATCACATATGTAAAGTGAAAACTCTGTACAATACGTCATCGACTTAGTGTGAGTATGTGTTAATGAGGAGAGATTATGAGGTAACAGACAGTTGACAGCAGCTATCTCACTACTGACTGACGCCGCCAAGTTAGGCAATGACCTATGTCAACGTCATTCATGGGGGCTTTGAGATATCCCTTTTCAACAACCGACCTCGCCACAGCTTGAGCGACGCAACGGAGTAAAACATTCGTGTATACGTCATCTGTGAATCTTCAAATGTGAATTAATCCCTCTTGAAACAAATGATTCTATATTCTGTAGCCAGGGATCTGGTCTCCCTCACTCACACTTTTCTGCCTTAGCTTTATGTGTAGACAGAGGTGATACACTGTGCGGTAATTTTAATATATGTATACTTTGTGACAATGTATCTATCAAGCTATGCAATATTCTTTTTTTAAAAATAAGCCATTGCATCTGCCTTGTCCTAACCCGTGTCTACCTGTTTCACCGTCTGTTTGAGACGTGGCAACATAGCAGTTTTGATAAGATGATGTACTTGATCGTCCGCCATTGTAGCAGCCTATATGCAAATTTGTATGATCACTCGTAGAACCTGATTTCATTACGTTCTCACGATCGACGAAGTTCGATGACAATTTGTTCTACGCATTTTTATTCACGCCAGAACTGGCGATTCAAACCTCTATTACCGATACACGGTCCAGCACCACCCTGTTAATGACTGGTCACGAAAACCAGCTACGTCAACTTTTAAGCACGTGTTCAATTCATTTCGTTTTCTGTACAACAATGCCTTTTCTTCCTTACAGCGTTACTGCTCTCGTTACTTCTATCAGTAAACGTTTTCTTAATTATTGAAAACCAGACATATAATACAACAAAATGAGTCTTCACATTGGTATGTAGAATACCTGAGACTGGCGATATACCATCAGATACTCGGGAAAAAACCATCCACACAATTCCAAAAATTGCAAGAACCAACAACTGTGAGAATAATAGCGCAATTAGCTTAAAATATCATGCATCAAAGATGCTGGCAAAAATAATAAACACAAAAAGGGAAAAGAACGTGGGGGTTCTGTTAGATGGTGACCAGGGAGGCTTGAGGCACCAGAGAGGCAGTTGTGACCCTGCGTTTTATAATAGAAGGAAGACTCAAGTAAAATAAAGGCATGTTCATAGGATTTGTCGACCTGGAAAAAATTTCGATAATTTCAAATGGTGCATGAGCGTCGACGTCCTTAGAAGAATAAGTGTAAGCTATAGGGAAAGGCTGGTATATAAATATGTACAAGAAGCAAGGAGGAACGAAATGGAAGGCCAAGAACGAAGTGCACCGATTAAAAAAGCTATAAGACTGGGATATAGCCTTCCTCCCCAACTGTTCAATCTATACGTTAAAGTAGTAACGACGGAGATAAACGAAAGTTTCAAAGGTGAGATGAAAATTCATTATGGAAGGATAATAATGTTAAGATACACTGATGACATTACTATCCTCAGTGAACGTGAAGAAGATTTCCGGATCTCTTTGAATGGAGTGAACAGTCTAATGAGTGCAGAATATGGATTGAGAGTAAGTCGAAGAAATACTAAAGTAATGATGAGTAGCCGAAATGAGACGAGAGAGAAATTTAATATCATGATTGGTGATAAAGAAGTAGATGACATTAAGGACTTCTGCTGCCTAGGCACCAAAGTAACTCGTGGTGGACGGAGCAAGGACATCAATAGCAAGCTAGCATTGGCAAGAAGGGCATTTCTGTTCAAGAGAAATCTACTAATATCAAACGTTGGGCTTAGTTTGAGGAAGAAATGTCTAAGAGTGTACGTTTAGAGGACATCATTGTATGCTAGTCAGTGCCGAATTAGTCACGTAGCAGGAGTTAGCAAATGCTACGGGCCCCTCGCATGGGGGGCGTGCAGGGGGGGGGGGGGGGGAGTGGGAATGGGGGGGGGTGGCTCTTGGGCACGAATACTCTTGTCGATTTAGAGGGTTTTACCTTTTTTTTGACAGTCATTTAAAGTATAGCATTTATTTATTGCAAGTAGACTAGTGAGAAACATGAATTATCTCACCATTTCGTTAAGTTCGCATCATTCTGCCAACCGATTAATAATGTTACTGGCGTCACGATAAAGAACAGGGTAATCGGTGTGTCGGAGCTAACCTCGATGACCAGCAATAGCTTCTTAGTGACATTTACTTCATGCAACAAACCCCTTGCATGCAACCAACGTCACACCGCACAACAATTAGAAATGTAAAATTGCGTGAGTTTTGACGCTAGTAACAGTGATTCAAGGACAGTCGACCAAAGTCCCGAGAGATACAGACATCTAATAATCGCTGCTTTGAGGCCAATCGTCAACTTATTTTACAAAGAAGAATATTATTAAGTGGGTGACATCGATTTCATATGGTGATTTCAAAATATTAAATGAAAAGCGGGAACCACTGAAGCGTAAGGTAAGGTCCTCGTTTGTTCATACAGTTGTATACCCCGAAGTTTAAGCAATAAAAAGTATATTGCTTCTTGGTATGTAACTATATAGGAATCGGGTATTTGTGTTTGATATCATCATAAAAGACTGTAGTTCTTATTTGGATGATTTCGAGTACAGTAGACATTTATTTAGCGCTCATAATTTGTTCACCAATAGTACTGGTATATACTTGACAGTTTTTAATACCACAATGGAATGACACTGACTTTAAGTCATATTTCAAAGAGGAAAATAGAACAATGGTGAAATAACAACATTGCAATCGATTTTGCGTCAAACTCTGAGCAATAATTTTGATATTGCGCGGCTTTGACCATGTGTGACGTACATTTTAAGCATTAGCACGTTGCAGTACCCCACTCCATTGTACTCTCGCTCGTAAAGCGTGAAGCACGAACACAGATAATTGGCTACAATTACTTTAACAACAGGTTAAAAAGTTTCAATTTACAAATCGGTTGTTGTTGTTGTTTTTGTTGTGGTCTTCAGTCCTGAGACTGGTTTGATGCAGCTCTCCATGCTACTCTATACTGTTCAAGCTTCTTCATCTCCCAGTACCTACTGCAACCTACATCCTGAATCTGCTTAGTGTATTCATCTCTTGGTCCCCCTCCACGATTTGTACCCTCCACGCTTCCCTCCAATACTAAATTGGTGATCCCTTGATGCCTCAGAACATGTCCTACCAACCGATCCCTTCTTCTAGTCAAGTTGTGCCACAAACTTCTCCCCAATACAATTCGGTACCTCCTCATTAGTTACGTGTCATTAGTTACGTGATCTACCTATCTAATCTTCAGCATTTTTCTGTAGCACCACATTTCGAAAGCTTCTATTCTCTTCTTGTCTAATCTATTTATCGTCCACGTTTCATTTCCATACACGGCTACACTCCATACAAATACTTTCAGAAACGACTTCCTGACATTTAAATCAATACTCGAGGTTAACAAATTTTTATTCTTGAGAAACGCTCTCCTTGCCATTGCCAGTCTACATTTTATATCCTCTCTACTTCCACCATCATCAGTCATTTTGCTCCGCAAATAGCAAAACTCCTTTACTACTTTAAGTGCCTCATTTCCTAATCTAATTCCGTCAGCATCACCCGACTTAATTAGAACTACATTCCATTATCCTCGTTTTGCTTTTGTTGATGTTCATTTTATACCCACCTTTCAAGACACTGTCCATTCCGTTCAACTGCTCTTCCAAGTCCTTTGCTGTCTCTGACAGAATTACAATGTCATCGGCGAACCTCAAAGTTTTTATTTCTTCTCCATGGATTTTAATACCTACTCCGAACTTTGCTTTTGTTTCCTTTATTGCTTGCTCAATATACAGATTGAATAACATCGGGGATAGGCTACAACACTGTCTCACTCCCTTCCCAACTACTACTTACCTTTCATACCCCTCGACTCTTATAACTGCCATCTGGTTTCTGTACAAATTTTAAATAGCCTTTCGCTCCCTGTATCTCCAGAGTTCTTCCATGTATACAACCTTCTTTCATAATTCCTAAACCAAGTGTTAGCTATGATTAAGTTATGCTCTGCACAAAATTCTACCAGGCGGCTTCCTCTTTCATTTCTTACCCCCAATCCATATTCACCTACAATGTTTCCTTCTCTCCCTTTTCCTACTCCAGAATTCCAGTCACGCATGACTATTAAATTTTCGTCTCCCTTCACTACCTGGATAATTTCTTTTATCTCATCATACATTTCATCAATTTCTTCGTCATCTGCAGAGCTAGTTATCATATAAACTTGTACTACTGTAGTAGGCGTGGGCTTCGTGTCTATCTTGGCCACAATAATGCGTTCACTATGCTGTTTGCAGTAGCTTACCCGTACTCCAATTTTTTTTATTCGTTATTAAACCTACTCCTGCATTATCCCTATTTGATTTTGTATTTATAACCCTGTATTCACCTGACCAAAAGTCTTGTTCCTCCTGCCACCGAACTTCACTAATTCCCACTATATCTAACTTTAACCTATCCATTTCCCTTTTTAAATTTTCTAACCTACCTGCCCGATTAAGGGATCTGACATTCCACGCTCCAATCCGTAGAACGCCAATTTTCTTTAGCGATAGCGTTTAAGAATGGTGTAGCTCTTGAACCAGTACTTCACATTAACATTGTCAAAGGAAGTATTCTCTTAATGGTACCTCTAACAATTTTTCAAAGGATGGCGATCTTGAGTGACGTCTACCCTGCTATTCAAGACATCGGCAGCGAGAATCATTCAATATTGGACATAGCTTTACTGCATATAAACCTGTAGTCTTAGAATGATACGATCAGTGCTTTCCACTGCACTGTGAATTTGTACATAATGTAATAAAATTGTAACTTTAATATATCTTTAGGTATGAGATATTTAAGAAAACTGATTACGAGGATGTTTTTCATAACAGCTATCGAAGCGAAAAAAAATATTTTAGAATTTTAGCATGTGTGTCTGTGCGCGCACCACGCAAAATCTAGTGAACGCAATTGGAGGAGATTTTCAATAGTATTTTTGTAGGTCTAACTTAAAATGAGATGATACGCTGGGTAGAATCAACATTATCGCAGTTTTGCCGTAAAAGCGCGTGATGTTACACACCATAGGAAATTGCCGCTTGCGACAGGACAGCAAAGCTTTGTGAGCCGCCGGCGCAGGCGTTTTTTATGCCCGGACGAAAATGTACAAAGCTACAATGTCTCTGGTACCAGTTACAGACTAATAAAGCACGTGAACAGTCTCAAAACAATATTTTGCGGGAAGTGGCGAAAAAGATGTGTGTACAGGAGAGCGGTTAAGTGTGCGTGACACTGTTTTTTTTTAATGTCCGTTGAACGAAACTACGCACACAACTGTCACAATTTAGTAAATTGTAGCAAAGAGTCTTTCTTAATGTGTTGTTTTCAATAATCCTAATTTCTCCGACAACAGAAACAAGTCTGGGCTTGTCTCAGACAGTCCCTCACCGCAATGGACAGCCTTGGATGCGGTCGATGGGAAGACAAATCCGGAGAAAGCCAGACTTGTGGCAACCCTAAGGCAGTAGGCAATCTTCTTCCACCTGGTTTAATCGTCATTCCGGAAACGGCAGATTCTTTAGTTCCATGTTCTTCATTCATTGACAAGGTTTTGTGATGTCAAAACTATTAGGGATTTAAAGCTAATCTACTGTAATCTGGTATGATTTTAGAAAACACGTCTTCTCCCAACATCCGTTAATATTCCTTGTAACACCAGAGCTCTAAAGCTCTATTAATTTACTTTGCCTTTTTGCGTTTTATTTAACATTCTGTAGCTAAACTGTTGTAAATAATGTTTGATTATATCGATAACATAAAAGTGTTCGCTTTTTCCTTTGTAAATACTTTGATGTCCTGGTAAAAACATATGCAATGTATTGTCTTTATTAGTTAAACACTTACCGTATATAACTGGAATTTGTGTAAAGAATTTTTTGTACAAATGTCAATATGAGTAAATGTTCCGTTTTATTTAATATGTTTGGTTGCTATTATGTAATTGCTGATCCTCACTTAGGGTTCTTAGTTCTTTATATGTATAAAAGGTGCCGTGGTTCCCCTCGGGAACGAAATCATACAGCGAGCGCCAAATATGGTTGACATGGATAGAAAGGTGGAACCAAAAGTTAGTCTGGGACGAGCTACCTACCTGCCAACAGCTCATGTAAAAGTTGTGTTTTGTGCTGGTGCCGAGAAAGGTGTATCGTGCTGTTTTCCAATGTGCGAAAGCCGCGGATGGATGGATTTGTATGTTAGCTCTGTTTTGGCAATGGTATCTATCATCACCACTAAGAAATGACAGAGCTTTATCATTACCAACTGTAAATCGACATGCCAAGATGTACTCGCCACCACATTGCGCAGTCACTGTAATGGAACAGAAAAATTGTAGATGTGTAAAGTGAAGGATCAGCTCATTGGATGTCTTAGTGTACTCAAATATACAGCAACTCATACATGAATTTATGTACCTACCTTGATTTTTTACTTATGACAACACCTCTCAGGTTCCTCTCCGTTTGAACTATGATTACCGAGTGTCCTTGTTGTAGAAAATGAAAGCTTCAAAGCCAAACAGTTAATTAAGTAATGTTGTTTGATATTTGGTAAGAAGAGAGTATTCATATTTACTGTGGATTTAGTAAAATTTGGGGAGGTAGTAAATGTAGCTTTGTGAAAGCCTCCCAGTGGTTGAAACAGTCCAATTTAAAGTTTTGTATACTTTCAGGATATCCCATTTCATCATTGACTTTGAACTAAAAGACTAATAAAGACAGGCAACAAACCATCTTGAGGTAGGTTCCAAAAGTAAATATTACTAAAGTTTGGCTTGAAATGTTCTTCTTAGTAAACAATTATTGTGCAGTGTATTGAAATAGTGCAAGAGGTGAGTCAGTGTTTCCTAAAATGTGTCAATTTGATTTCTTACTGTGGTAAAGTTTAAAGGCCCCCGCTATTGAAAGTTAATGAATATACTCAAAGTTGCTATATAAAAGAAAATGCTAACTGGTCTTGAGATTTATGCTTCTTATGTGTGCTAAGAGAGATAATACCAGTTTATGAGCACTCACCTGTTGTTTGTTTTGTGCTTACTGAAAGCAAAGTTAACAGAATTATTATTATTTATGAAATAGTAATTTCTTTTATTCAGTGGACGGTGAAAAATTGTTTGTTAGTGAACTCCTTTTAATTTTCATGTGAAGTAGAAAAGTATTTGGTGAAGAGAGAGATTGAACCCATGCCCAATTTATATTGCGCAGTGAACTCAATTCTCATTTCATGTCAGATAGTAAATTGTTTGAAAAGTGATACTAAATCTATGTCCAACTTATAATTTTATAGTAAATATTAATAGTAATATTATTCAAACCACTCAGTTTGACTAAGTCCTGAAGGTAATAGTGCCTGCCTTGTTCTTCTATAGCTGTTAGCTCTTTCTTTCACTAACATTAACATATGTTAGTGGCAGAGTTCATTGCATTCTCGTGTGATAAAGTACAGGCTGTGTCTGCCCACTGAAGTTACTCATACCTATTTTCTTGAGCAAGAATGTTAATCATTCTCATGCGTAATTAGACTGGCGACCGTTTTCTTTATTCTTTGAACAGTGTGGATAGGCAAAATATTGTTTGTTACTGTTTAAATATTTACGTAATTCTGACTTTCAGTTTCGATAAGCCACCTCCGTTAGGTACGCCACGGTCAAAACAACAAAATTCCTTTCAGAGGGTAACACTGCTCTGCTTCTTTATACTGTAACTGCTTTAATAAAAATAATTTCTCTATACGAACAGCCTCCAGCTTTGAGGTTATAGTATAACAATAGCGGACGGTAGTGTTATATACTTCTCTATAAAATGATCTGCCTGCTAAAATATGATCCCCATAAAATAACCTTTGCTCTTCTCGAGCCCCTAGTACACACGTCGCTCCTTTTAAAAGCAGAAACAGGGGCGACAACAAGTGTCGGTCTGCAGATACCGTTGACATGTTGTGTAGCCTTATGTAGCATTACTGACGCATACACTGCTCGAATGTGTCGTCTTTCATCCCTTTTTGATACGAGGACGACCATACGTGATTTCTAAAATGAAAATAGCTTATACCTATTCTGTCTATCGAAAACACACATCAGCATAGTAGCTAGGGTGTCGTTGAAAAATTCTTCACACACGACTGTTTCATAACGCTACCTAGTTGTTTTGTTGTAGCAAGATGAGTTACCTTCCGCACCACAAAGAACTCTCTAGAATACATAACCCACGTAACGGATTATTTTAAGAAATTGGGCCACTTGTATTGTGGCTGTAACGTCGCAGTGCTCACTATGTTAACGTAACGTACCATGACGTTAATGTAGCATACGACATTAAATTTAGGTAGATCTGTTATGTTGACTTTTGAAAACATTTGCACACGAGTACAACGCTTTTTACACTATTTACTGTTAATTTACAGATCGTCTTTGTTGTAATAAATAAAAAATCATCTTAACAGCACTGAAAGATTCTATTCTTTTCGGTCTTCCAGAAAGCGACAAACCGTTTTGTATACTCCTTCACTATCATCTCGAGCTGTTACTGATGATTTTAAATCTTCAGAACAGTATTCATTATCACTTACTTTCTCATTTTAGCGTCCGTTGTTCTTACCACCATTGGAGGTTGTAAAGAAGTATCAAACGTTAATCTATTTAGCACCTTCATTTGGAAAGTGTCTATGATATCTGGAATAAAACCGAAACGTATAAATAACAGCGCAAAGAAAAGGCCATACACTTCCATTTGCATGTGAAACAGCCGGAAAATAATGATTCTAGTCAGTCATGTATTTACTAGCTCTCACTATTTTACATTCAGCCGTTTCAATTTGACCGTCTTTCCATTCATTTCCAGGAACTGCCGCACTGTAGCTCATGTGTAACCGGTAAGTCGAGGTTACGTATGTAATTCGTGTGCGTATGTACTTTCCGCTTAGGCTTAAAATGGCTGCAGTGTGTCAGAGCGAGTGGCGAACAACCAGTGCGCCCGAGTATAGTCACGTCTTAACTGCATACTTTCACTATATGGCCCACTGTGATGGGCTAAACTGCGATTTTCCGATATCAGTGATTTCTGTGAATGCTACTTTTCAGTATCTGTTATTCTTAACTGTGATTTGTCGCAGTTAAGAGTCGCAGTTAAGGAACATAGGTCGTGTATCCCTCCGCCACTGCTATTTCTGCGATTTCTGCTACTTCCGCGATTTCTGCTACTTCTGCGATTTCTGTGACTTCTGCTACTTCTGTGATTTCTGCGATTTCTGTGACTTACCACCGTATGAAAAAGTTACATCTGTCAACACAGAAAATTGCATTTCAACAAACCTGTCATTGGCAAGTATGTTTTACGTTTTTTCTTCCGTTGGCTTTAATTTTGTATTAAAGAAACAACTGTGAAAATATTAATAGTGTAATTAATATGTAAGTAGCCGTACAGTACCGTAATAGTTCGTATTTAGAAAATGAATTCTAACATATTGTTATGTTCACAGGTACCTGAACTACATTTCATTCACTCAGGAAAGTGATAACTCAAAATATCATTGTCAACAGATCTGAAGAAATTGCCACTGCGTCTTTAGACCGTTTTCGTCAGACGAGAGGTTAGTTTCTAATCGTTCGATGGACTTAATTACTTCAGTGAGATCGTTCTTGCAAATGTGATATTCATTATAGCAAATATTAGCAATCTACTCTGTCAATTATATTGCTAGTAATTAATGACAGCAAAAATTGTTTAATAATCCTTGTGTTTTTGCAGACACAATTCTGACTCTGATTACTGGTTGCTGTACGTATCTATCCACATCAAGGCTGTTGAGAGAGACTCGTGAAGATTCAAGACAGCTCTTAGAGGATTTGCAGTTTAAAAGTTAAATAATTGTGAAATAAGTGTGTGAATGATTAAACTGTGTTTTATTGAAGTTGTTGTGCGATTTTAAATGAATAATAAATGTAAAATACACTGAGTGAATAATAAAAATCTCATTTTCCACATGTTTAAGCCGTCCTATACCCGTAATTTTCCGCCACTTACTTATTGGTAAACACTTGTTGGAGAGTGACATGCCCCCCCCCCCCCCTTTCTCCACAATATTGGTGTGACACTGACCTGTAACATATCCCGAAGTCTACAATATGCATTTTGAGGCTGTTGATACGAAAGTGGGAAGTACAGATCTTCCAGTTAAATCAGGAATAGCTTACGTGCATTACTTAAAAGTAACACAGGAAAAACGTACTTATGTAGGTGGTAGCAGTGTCGGCAAAAAGTTCTTGTGTGTGAAGTTGCCATGTAGAACACCAGGTGTAAAACTTTTCTCCCGAGTCTTGAACTGTGTCGTAACAAAAGTGAGGCATTCATATGACTGTTTTCATTTCTCTACACTTATACAGATGTCTGAGTTCTGCTGTGTTAACCTTGCAAAGTCCTGTAGGCATGTGGAGTATTAACCAAAACTGTCATATTGGACGCAGAATCAAACACATTTGTTACGTTACTTGATATTTTCAGGAGAAAAAGGCGATGTTGCTTCTTATTAACATAATACATTCAGAGTCACAGCAGTATTTGACCAACCATAACTGATGCTGAATGTGCATGTCGTCATATAATATGAAGGGCTTATTTCAATAGTGGTACAAGTCCATTACCTCCACTTTTCTGTCCATAACGCTTCTGAAATTAGTGATCCAAACAAACATAAATAAAGGTTCATCTCTAGCAAGAAGCCATATGCTTGAATATTTCTGGTATCTCAACTGCAGATTTTTCAGCGCTTATTTAACTTTACGACTCTGTATCTCAAAATGAACAAAACTGGACTTGTACCACTATTGAAATAAGCCCTTCATATGCACACACAGCACATCGATCTCGTGAGGCACAAGGCTCTCATAACGAAGTACGTACGTCGGTCAACAGATGACACTAGGAAAAGTATGTTAACTGCGCTTTTTAGTTGCCACTTGCGACTCTTAGTTGCGACTTGTCACGGAAATCGCAGTTGGACTCAATAGTGTATCGCAGAGATGGGCGTAGTACGAACTTTGACCCACAGATGGCACTGCTAACCGCGCTTTCTAGTTGCTACTTGCGACTCTTACAAGGGAACCTCCTCATCGCACCCCCCCTCAGATTTACTTATAATTTGGCACAGTGGATAGGCCTTGTAAAATTGAACACAGATCAATCGAGAAAACAGGAAGAAGTTGTGTGGAACTACGAAAAAAAAGCAAAATATACAAACTGAGTAGTCCATGGGCAACATAGGCAATGTCAAGGAATAAGTGAGCATAAGTGTGCCGTGGTCTTGTGGTTAGCGAGCGCAGCTGCTGAGCGAAAGGTCCTTGGTTCCAACCTTCCCTCGAGCGAAAGGTTTTATTACTATTTTTGCAAAGTTATGATCTGTCCATTCGTTCATTGACGTCTCCGTTCACAGTAATAAGTTTAGTGTCTGTGTGTGGCGACCGCACCGCAAAACCGTGTGATTAGTAGACGAAAGGACGTGCCTCTTCCATGGGAACCTAAAACATTTGATCGGAAGGTCATAGGTCAACCGATTCCTCCACAGGAAAACACGTCTGATATATTCTATACGACACTGGTGACGGCATGAGCGTCACATGACAGGAATATGTTGTCGACCCACCTAACTTGCACACTTGGCGAATGGGTAAAAAGATTCTTCTGCCTTCCCCGATTTAGGTTTTTTTGTGGATGTGATAATCACTTCCAAAAAAGTAATGAAAACATAAGAGTGTGTCACATAAACTGCAACAAATGAATGCAACAGTTTCACAGTCGCACAGTTTTCTCTGTGCTCTGTCAAAACATATGTTTTTAACGTTTTCAAATTTTTCCGTGTGTAAACCGTCAAATCCTGCATATGTCCAAGCAAATCTGAACATGTCCTGGAATTTTGGAGAGCGATGTTGATTATGTGTGAGTGCCTGAACTTTGATAATTGTCTGAAAATAAAAAATTAAAATTTTTTCTCGAGGGAACACTTGAACCAAGGACCTCTCGTTCAACAGCTGCTCACGCTAACCACGGTACCTCGGTGCTACTGAGCTGACGACCACCTTGATGTTGCATATGTTGCCCATTGACTATTCAGTTTGTATATTTTGCTTATTTTATCATAGTTCCACACAACTTCTTCCTGTTTTCTCGATTGATCTGTGTTCAGTTTGTCAAGGCCTATCCACTGTGCCAACTTATAACTAAATCTGAGGGGGGTGCGATGGGGAGGTTCCCTTGTTAGTTGCGACTTGTCACTGAAATCGCAGAAAGCAGTGCTAAATTCGACCAATAGATGGCTCACGTCTTTGAATGTGAAATACTACTTGCGACTGCTAACTGTGACTGAAATCGCAGTTAGATTCTGTAAAGTTGCTACTGTGATATCTGTGACTTCTCAGTCACTGTGATTTCTAACAGATACGCGATTTCCTGCCCACCACTATGGCCCACATTCTCTAGCCAGGCCGTTTGTGGGAGCCGACAGTTTACCAGCGTGCTTCCCTTATTAACCCTTTCACTGCTCCAGACGTATATACGCTAATCGTTTCAGTGCTCCAGACATATGTACACTATTTGCTATAAAAAATACTTACAGCGGTTCCCTGCTACAGTCCTATAGTTACGTATAACGCCGACAATCGGTACAGCGAGTCGGAGGTAATTGTTGCTGAAGTATGCAGTTTAATTATTGGAATACTAGGAAATACCTGAACGACTACTGAATGCTGAATTCTCTTTCTGCTGAGTGCGGCAGTTTCCGCGTTACCGAATAACATGAGGTGCCGTTACCGTCCGTTTACAGACGATGAAGCATTCTAAACCAAAGTGACGACGAGGACATCATCATGCCCAATCCAGCTGATTATAGGCGGACAGATAATGACGACGACGAGCTGGCAGATAAATCTGTCACCACAAATATAAAAAATATTTGTGAACCAACAAACGTTGAACCAGTAAGTGCAGATCAAGATTTTGATGTTATCGTCGATTCTTTCTCCGATTCCGAAGAAGAGCCTGAGCGTATGCCTGAAAAATCTCCTAAGAGACTCAAAACAGTTGATTTTAAATGGAAAGACTCTGATTTGGACCCTAAAGTGTATCATTTCGATAACAGTGGTTCCGGTTGCAAAATCGTCAATTTAGATGATTTATGTACTCTATACGACTGCTTCCAAGTGTTTTTAGCCACGAAATTGTGATCTACATAGCTGAGAAATGTAATTTGTATTATGAACACCTTTTCAATGATGCCAGTGAAAAATCATGGCTGCAACGTTGGAAAAAAGTTTACTGTTTGCTTGCTGTAAATTTTCTGATGGCTCTAGTGAGAAAAAATGAAATAAACAGTTATTGGACCAATGATAAGTTACTGTCTACGCCAATGTTTGCGCAAATCATGCCGAGAGATAGATATCTTCTGTTACTTAGAATGTTACATTTTGCTGACAACAGTAAGGACCCTGGAGATGACAAAACCTGGAAATTACGTCGAATTGTGGATCACTTAAGAAAAGTATTTCCAGGTGCTTTCTATCCTTTTAAAAATTTGTGCATTGACGAATGTTTAGTTCTCTTCAAAGGTCATGTCTTCTTCAGGCAATACATTCCTTCCAAACGCCACAGATTTGGTGTAAAATTTTTTGTGTTATGTGATTGTGAAACTGGTTATATTCTTGACTTTATTATTTATGTGGGTGCAGCAAGAGACGTAAAAAAGAAACTGATTTTGGTGTAAATGTTGGAATACCTGGAAGCATTTTTCTCACTTTACTTGAACGTTACCTTGGTAAAGTTCACACATTATATGTTGACAATTGGTTCACTAGCCAAACGTTATTTTCTTATTTGCATGACAGAGTGACTAATGCCTGTGGAACTGTGAGAACAAACCGCAAAGGTATGCCTGCTTTATCAAAAAAAACTTAGAATAGGCGAGATCGAGTTTATGACAACAGATAAACTTCTTGCTCTGAAGCGGCAGGACAAGCGGGAAGTGAGGATGCTTTCAACTCTTCATACAAGCGAAACTACAGCGACTGACAAAATTGACAGAACCACGATGTGTTTTCCACAGGTGATACAGTAATTGAACACATAGCAAGTCTTCCCAGTTTAGCCATATTGTCTCAAAGCCAAACTGAACTGAAAGGCATAGGAAGTCCTATCGACCCAGAGACGACCTCTTTAAGACGAAGAGAAGTCGAAAAAATGTTACAGGCCTCTGATGTTACTGCATCTTGTACAAGTGGAACACAAGATGAAAGTAAAATGTATTCTAACGATACTGGTGAGTGCCCAAACAACTCTGACAGAGATTATTGGATTGTGGAAAGGAGTACCGAAGTTCAGCATATTGACAGTAGTTTTTTGTCTTTAAAGAAAACATGTGAGAAGGATTCCGTGGCGGCCGCGGTGGCCGAGCGGTTCTAGGCGCTTGAGTCCGGAACCATACAGCTACTACGGTCGCAGGTTCGAATCCTGCCTCGGGCATGGATGTGTGTGATGTGTTTAGGTTAGTTAGGTTTAATTAGTTCTAAGTCTAGGGGACTGATGACCTCAGATGTTAAGTCCCATAGTGCTTAGAGCCATTTGAACCATTTTTGAAGGATTCCGTAGAAAGTAGTTTTTCACATATAAACATAAACTAACGAATAAAACTTACATGAGAGATTGGTTGTGCTGTTCACAAAGGAAAGGACGTCTGTTCTGTTTTGTTTACAAAGTGGCAGATTCTGATGGCTCGCCACGGTTTACGGAAGACGGATTAGATGACTGGAAGAATGCAAATATTTTTCTGAAGAGACATGAAGAAAGCAGCTCGCGTAGAAAAGCAATAATTTCCCTGTTACTTCTAAAACCAATGATGCACGTGTCGATTCTCAACTTGTAAGCCACATTAAGAGCGAACAAAAATGTTGGCGACGTTCTTAGGACAAATTGTTGCAGTTTTAAGTTTTTTAGCTCAGCGAGGGCTAGCATTTCGAGATAGTGATGAAATTGTTGGTTCATCCCACAATGGAAGTTATTTAGGGTTATTAGAATTACTAGCCAGATTAGATGTATTCCTGGCCCAACATATAGCGCACGTATTCATGCAAATAAAGAAAGGGACATTCGTCATATCTGTCGAAAACAGCGTTCGAGGAGTTTATCCATCTAATTGAATCAGCCATACTGGGTCACATTATTTGCGAAATTATGAGAGTCAAATACCACTCAGTCTCATTGGATTCTACTCCTGATATATCTCACGTAGCTGACTCTGATAATGCGCTATGTCCTACCATCCGGACCAGTGGAAAGATTTGTGAAGTAATTAGATATGGAAAGTCATACTGCTGAACAACTCTCCCAAAGCTTACTATCTTTTTTAACAGAGAATGGCCGTAATATCAAAGAGTGTCGTGGGCAAAGCTACTACAATGACAGTAACATGAGTGACAGGTACACCGGCTTGACAGCATGAATTAAAGAAATAAATAAATACGCTGAATATAGTCCCTCTTTTCCACATTCGCTAAATTTAGTCGCCAAGCGTGCTGCACAATGTTGTGCAGAAGCATCCATTTTCTTCTGTTTCCTTCAATGCCTCTATACATTTTTCCCGCTTCTGTTTTTCAATGGGGCCTTATTTTGAGAGCACTGAAAAATTATAGTACTAAAATTCCGATTTTGAAAACGTTATCGGACACTAGGTCGTCGGCCAGAGCTGATGCTGCCTTTGTTTGGTTCTCATAAGATCAAACAAGTTTTCAATGAAATATCTACGAATATGCATCAAACGGTAGAGTGCCGCAATCAGACTTACGGACCTGTTTAGAAAATGAGTAAGTTGGAAACGGGAATAATGTGTGTCGCATGGAACAGAATCCTAGAACGCTTGCAGGCGACCAGCGTTTTTTTGCAGTCGTCTGATCAAGATCTGGGCTCCGGATATGCAGTTTATGAATCCTTACGTGCATATATCCAAGCAATGAGGTTACAATTTTCAGAAACTGAGACCAAAGCCAAGTCCCTGACTAGATGTGAAGAATATCAGCAACAAACTTCAAGACGACACAAGCGAAATACAAACTGCAACCATTTTTGTGGGTTAACTACACTCGATGAAATTGTACAAAATCAAATACCTGGAGAACATTTTGAATTTCAGGTGTTTATTGTGATAACTGACAATGTACTGGCTGCGTTAGCTAAACGTATGGTAAAGTACCGTCACCTGACTAATGTTTATGGAATATTAAGGGACTTCAAATCTCCTACAGCAGAAGAGGTCTTGAGAAGCACTCCTAATATCGTGAATACTTACCCACATGATTCAGAAGAGTCTCTAGGAGACGAACTGGTACAGTTCGCTGTGCTGCTCACAAATGATATCGCTGCTGCCATTGACAGAATGAAGCTTTGGCACTACATATTTACAAATTTTTAACGGGAAATGCGTTAGGATGTTTCCCAAATGTCGAAACAGCTTTACGCATTTACTTATCTTTAATGATCACCAGCTGCAGAGGAGATCATACTTTTTCTACGTTAAAGCGCATTAAGAATGAATTAAGGAAACGATGGGACAGGAACGTCTAAGTGACCTCAGTATAATGAACATCGAATACGATTTACTCAGAGACATTGATCTAACTTGTATTACATCTGAATCTGTCGAAATTAAATCGAGGAAAGTTTATTTCTAACAATCTTGTTTTATTTTATATCCTAAACCATACGACCTAAAGAAGCCAAGGGTCCCTTGTCAGAATTTGCTACGGACCCCGCGTTTGGTTAATCCGGCACTGATGCTAGTGAAACATGGACTGTAGAAAACTGAAGCGGAAGGGGATCGAAACTTTTGGGGAATGGTGCTACAAAAAAATGTTGATAAATGGGTGGACTGATAACGTAAGGAATGAAGAGGTTCTGCAAAGAATCAGTGAGGAAAGGAGTATAAGGTAAACACTGACAGGAATAAGGGACAGGATTATGGGATATCCGTTAAGACATCGAGGAATGATGTCCATGGTTCTAGAGGGAGGTGTAGATGGTAAAAACAGTAGAGGAGGGCAGAGATTAGAATAAATCCTGCAGATAACTGAGGACGTAGGTCACGAATGTTACTGTGATGTGAAGAGGTTTGCACAGGAGAGGAATTCATGGCCGGCCGTGTCAAACCATTCAGAAAACTAAAGTCTAAAAAAAAAAAAAATTGATTGACCTCTATTTTAGGTGACAAACCAAATTCATGGCTTTTAATTCATGGTTCAAAGTGAAGATGGGAACGAAATGTGTTCGTCATCAACAAAATGTAGTGTACGGTTCTGGTAAAATGTGCATCATTGCTCTTCAACAGTTCTCCATAAAATATGCGTCCTATCAACGCAAAGAGCCACCTGCTGTTTATGATCGGAAAGGCAATTTCGGTATGAGCCTGTGTTTCTTCTGCGATTTATGTACGTGCTCATATTATTTTGACAGGGGATAGGCAGATACTCCACTTGAGAAAGAAAGTGATAAAGAAAAGTGAATTATTACAGGTGTGCTGGCGTTAACTGTCTTCATCACAACGGTCGGCAAAGCTGTAGCGCAGTGGTCGATAGTAGGCGCTGGATCAAGCGCACCTATCTCGACAGAGGCCAGAGACACATCCATACGCAACATGCTGCGCAACGCCCTCTCGGCAGCATGTATTTACACTACTGGCCATTAGAATTGCTACACCAAGAAGAAAGGCAGATGATAAACGGCTATTCATTGGAAAAATATATTATACTAGAACTGACATGTGATTACATTTTCACGCAAGTTGGGTGCATAGATCGTGATAAGTCAGTACCCAGGACAACCACCTCTGGCCGTAATAACGGCCATGATACGCCTAGGCATTGAGGCAAACAGGGCTTGGATGGCGTGTACAGGTACGGCTGCCCATGCAGCTTCAACACGGTACCACAGTTCGTCAAGGGTAGTGACTGGCGTATTGTGACGAGACAGTTGCTCGGCCACCATTGACCAGACGTTTTCTATTGGAGAGAGATCTGGAGTATGTGCTGGCCAGGGCAGCAGTCGAACATTTTCTCTATTGAGAAAGGCCCGTACAGGACCTGCAACATGCGGTCGTGCATTATCCTGCTGAAATGTAGGGTTTCGCAGCGATCGAATGAAGGGTAGAGCCACGGGTCGTAACACATCTGAAATGTAACGTCCACTGTTCAAAGTGCCGTCAATGCGAACAAGAGCTGACCGAGACGTGTAACCAATGGCACCCCATACCATCACGCCGGGCGATACGCCACTATGGCGATGACGAATACACGCTTCCAACGTGCGTACACCACGATGTCGCCAAACACTGATGCGAACATTATGATGCTGTAGACAGAACCTGGATTCATCCGAAAAAATGAGGTTTTGCCATTCGTGCACCCAGGTGCGTCGTTGAGTACACCATCGCAGGCGCTCCTGTCTGTGATGCAGCGTCAAGGGTAACCGCAGCCATGGTGTCCGAGCTGATAGCTCATGCTGCTGCAAACGTCGTCGAACTGTTCGTGCAGATGGTAGTTGTCTTGCAAACGTCCCCATCTGTTCACTCAGCTATCTAGACGTGGCTGCACAATCCGTTACAGCCATGCGGATAAGATGCCTGTCATCTCGACTGCTAGAGATACGAGGCCGTTGGTATACAGCACGGCGTTCCGTATTACCCTCCTGAACCCACCGATTCCATATTCTGCTAACAGTCATTGGATCTCGACCAACGCGAGGAGCAATGTCACGATACGATGAACCGCAATCTCGATAGGCTACAATCCAACCTTTATCAAAGTCAGAAACGTGATGGTACTCATTTCTCCTCCTTACACGAGGCATCACAACAACGTTTCACCAGGCAACGCCGGTCAACTGCTGTTTGTGTATGAGAAATCGGTTGCAAACTTTCCTCACGTCAGCACATTGTAGGTGTCGCCACCGGCGCAAACGTTTTGTGAATACCCTGAAAAGCTAATCATTTGCATATCACAGCATCTTCTTCCTGTCGGTTAAATTTCTCGTCTGTAGCACATCATCTTCGTGGTGTAGCAATTTTAATGACCAGTAGTGTAGAACGCCGCCGCTAACCGGATGGCCTCATTAACTCACATTCCAATTGGCGTCTGTCAGTTCACATTGTGGGTTACAACAGTACATAGCGACCAAATTATTGTAATGATAAGATTACCGATATTGTCTGCAAGAGGATTATTACTGATTAGCTTCTGCCATGAACGTGGACTCTGTTCAAGTGAAGTAGCAGATTCTTGTAAATAAAGAACTGTGCTAATCCACGTGTGTTGTAGAAGAGGATACCAGTCGCCCAAAACAACATCCTCTCCCTTGATTCCTATGGTACAAGACTCTACAACAGGCACCAAATAATTGCTATAGAATGTGCACTACGGAAATAAATTTCCAGTTCACCGTAAATTGTTGACTACTCTATGAGAAATTAACTTTCTGTTCAACATTGATGCGCATGTCTATGTGAAATGTTAAGACCCAGTACCCACGTTGAAACACATATTAATGTCATTATCAATATTATTATTAAACATAGGCCACTGATATTGATGTACCGCAGAGTATAAGTTATCATTTCAGAAGCCTGGAAGCTGTAGTCCCAGCTCTACAGCTATTCGTCACTTACAGACTGTAGGCAGTTCTTGAGGCATCACACCTGTGAAACTCTGAAACCGTTATATGAGAAAATTCATTTTAGTTAATGGCTTCAGGGAATTTCTGTTTACCATAAAATTTGACACGCATATCAAAGTCAGAGTGAATCAGAGTCATGGTACATACGTTTTTTGGTGTAAAACGGGCATCTAACAATTACATTATAGTCATATGAAATGACTTTATTGCAGTTGTTTAAAGCAAGATTCAGTAGTTGTCACGATTGAATCTAATGCACCGTTATTGTTTTATAATTAGTGATAGGGTGGTAGACTGACGTGTTTGATGAGGAGTAAAGCAAATAACAACATGCCTCAGAAAAAAGAATTTATTTCTAGACTTAACTTTAAATGATCTCAATACATTTCTGCCAGCTAACGCACATATCTTAGTTTCCCTTCGAAACGAAGCTTGTTTCCAACATCAATAACACTCATTTATACCGCAAGAGAAGAGGTTTTTGTTCACAAATCCTACTTTTACAGTAAGAAAATAGAAAACGGCTGATAGTACCACATCGGAGCAGTGGTGGTAATGGGAAATTTAAAAATTCGCGTCGTACAGTTTTGTCACTACAACGGCTGATATGATAGCGACCCGTTCAGGTACGACACGTTTTGCGAACTAGTATTCCTCATTGACTCATGTCACCGTAGTAACTGTCCAACTCTGCAAGGTAACATGGGTCGTCGATTTACTTCTTTCTGATAAGCAACACACCACCTGAGTACATAAAACCCATCAGCACAACTTTTTCCGCCATGGAAAGTTTTCAGTTATTTTCGAACACTCTCACCATTATCTATACACTGTCTCAACAACTATTTCTGGGGTTCTGGTAGATAAAAATTTCATCCATAGTCGTACAATTCCAGAAGTTCTTCGGATCATGATTCAGTTTACGCAAATATAAATTGAATGTTCCTTCTCCGGCGTTTTTGGTCCCACAGTCAAAAAATGCGTCACTCAATGATCGAGCAACGGTTGCTATACAGAATTTGATTCAGATTTTAATGAGCTTGCTAATATGAGATGCTTTCCATATCAACAACTTTCATGCGACAGCCTTTCGTAAGTATTTAACTTCCACCGGCGTTTTGAAGGCACAATTGGTTCAAATGGCTCTGAGCACTATGGGACTTAACATCTGAGGTCATCAGTCCTCTAGAACTTAGATCTACTTAAATCTAGCAAACCTAAGGACATCACACACATCCGTGCCCGAGGCAGGATTAGAACCTGCGACCGTAGCGGTCGCGCGGTTCGAGACTGAAACGCCTAGAACCGCTCGGGCACACCGCAGCTTAATGTCTTCCCGATGAAAAATAGAACATTGACTGTGTCCTGTATAAAGGGTTTCGAGGAACAGATGATCTGAAAGTGTGCTGTCTTGACTCGACACATTACATTACTTATTGCTCGTAATAAGCCCACGCAGGACTGTTTGAGGGCTTCCAAACAGTCTTTTCCGTCAAGAATCTTTTCCTAATAATATTGTGCAAATTCTTACTTTTGAGGTAATTCAGCTGTGTGGGAAGATGGCTACTAATATCTCTCAACTGAAAATTTATGAGACGAGCATTAGAAAACGACTTCTATATTATCCTTTAATTCGATTCCTCATAAAAAATAGCCTTTCAAGGGTAAGGCCTCAGACACAGCCAAGCGATTCGACTGAAATTTCGCAGGTCGCTTGTGTACAACCTGAAACGAAGGACTAGGATATTTTGGCTCAGCATCCCCTGTTCTTGTGATAATCACACCTAAAGTTTATGATGAGCAATCGTCTCAAAATTGGCGGGATCGACAGATAATTGTAAATAGAGCATATTTCATCATCAGTCATGGGGTCCGCAAACACATACTTTTCCAGAAATCGAGGTAAGAAACTCTTACAAATGTCACTAATGTACCCAAATGGTCAACAGTTTTCGACAAGAGCACACATAGCGTAACGTCCAAGGTAACTAGCTGGCAAGCGGAGAACCCAGGATCGAATCTCAAGGAAATTTTACTGTTTTCATTTTTTTAAATTCTAATTTTATGGATCAGAATTCACAGGGATAGGAGGGTTAGTAACTCAGCACGGAACTATAGTATTAATAACGTAGGCAAACTAATTTCCCAAACCACGTGAATTAGTGAAGAATTAAACTTTTAATCCTTGTCACATGAAAACAATTCCGAGTAAGATTGCCGCGAATTCATGACGAGGGACCGCAGACAGTCAACCGCGCGACACTTTTGTACAGAGGCTCCAGACAGAATGGACACGGGGAGGAGCGTGATGTCCCGGTTGCTTGTTTGTCACGTCATAATTGTGAACCTCGAAGAGTGAGAGCGTCTAGCACGAATCTTACAGAAGTCAACCGGAAAGGGCGCTGTAATATATAGTTTGGAGCCTGTCACAGACGACGGCAAGCGGGAAGTTACCGACCCTGTGTTTTGGTTTGTAAAAGTGTTGCAAGACAGATGTATTATCAGTGAACTACCGGAAGCAGACAGTTCTGTTTCTCGGCATTCCAGACTGATGGGAGCGGCCATCGTCGATCGATTTTAGGAGCTGACGAACGAAATGACTTTTGCAGATATTGAAGAACTATACCATGAAGGCGAAGCAGTAGGTGATTCAGTGGAAGATATCACGACTAGTGAGTCGTAAAATGGTGGTAGCATTTGGAAATGTGTCCACGCCGCAGGCCATCTGTCCTTCGTCTGTTGCCGATGAGTATTACGAACCGGTTACTAAACGTCCGAGCTACGGCGCTACACCGTGAAGTAAAAGTAATGGCGGTAGCGCTAGCCAGGAATAATCCAAATTGGAACCTACAAACACTGCAAACGAATGGAGCAACAACAGCTCTGAAAAGGGAGAAGGATCTAAAATTGTCGGAAAATGATAACGTTATAGGAGGGACAAGATCGACAAACACCAGGCGATAAATAAGGGGACATACGACAGATTTGATGAATCTCGTCGTCGTAACGAGAATGTAACAACGAGAATACTCCAGGAGTATGCTGCAGCTGCAGCGCTTCTTTAAACGACCAACAAGGATTTTACGTTTGCTGCGTCATTATCTTGGGCAAGGAATTTCAAATAGGAATATAAAATTCGTCAACGGCACGTTACTACATACGTCTCCTCAAGGAGGTAGAAAATATAGAAGTTACACAGTTATTGGCGACCCTCTTTAGCAAGCAAACGGGGTCACTTATGACAGATTTTAATCGTGCGTACGTGAGCGACACCGGTCAAACAGGGTTAGAGTATCGGGGGAACATTCGATGCACGTTATCGTATAACGGAGAAAACCGAACCATTATCGCAGATGGTATTAAAAAATACCAACACATTCGTACATGGCCCAATATGCCATCACAGCCTCTAGAGAAGTGTTTTCCCAAGGTTTTCCTGTGTTTACATGAAACGAATGTTAGATTTGGTCCTCGGGTTATAGAAAAGGTCAATCGCTCAACCGACTCGTTGCTCCAAATCCGGAAAATTCACAGATGCGATTAACATAACAATTCTTGAAAATGTTTTAAAACCATACGTTGCTGATAACAAGTTTTGTCTAATATAGGATTCCTGGAGTGGCCGAACTAATACTCTAATGTATGACACTAAAACACCTATTTGTCAGCCGCGTGATGTTCATTAGTATCGCCAGGTTAAAAATTCTATTTCGAGGCTTCAGAATTCCAGTATATTTCTGGAAACCCAGCAGGAATTGTTCAACCGCAAGGATGCCATAACTATTCACGATCTTTAGGCAATGACATCGTATGCGTGGCACGCATCAAAATTAATTCCCGAGAAAGACATTTTTAAATGTAAACCAAGTTCGTTTCCCGCTGACTCTTCGGGAGGAACAGTGTAGCTGTCGAAAGATTGCATTCGTTAGATGTTCTCGGTGCCACGAGTATATTTGTTTCGAATGTTTATATGATAAATACCATTCATCTAGTTATGAGATTTTCACTCTGCAGCAGAGTGTGAGCTGATATGAAACTTCCTGGCACATTAAAAATGTATGCCCGATCGAGACTCGAGCTCGGGACCTTAGAGCACTTGCCCGGGAAAGGCACGGGTCCCGAGTTACAGTCACGGTCCGGCACACAGTTTTAATCTGCCAGGAAGTACCATTCATCTAGCAGTTCGAATAAGAGTGAGGACACACAACAGTGCGTGAAAGAGCCATTGTAAAGAGACAAGGAGTAACATTTTTGTTGTTTACTATTCCAAGCGTTTTGAGAAAATTATTTGCCTACCTTTTCATCATTCCTAATTGATTTACTTACCTTATTAACCCTCCTATCCCTATTAACTGAGATATGGAACAATACAAACAAGAAGAATAACATCCACTATGTTTCCTCGAGATTCGAACATGTGGTCTCCGCTTCCCGGCCATTTACCTTGGCCGTTGCGCTATCGGTGCAGTTGGCTAAATGGGTTTATCATGTGGGTACATAAGCGGCAGTTGTAAAAGTTTCTTTCCTCGATTTCTGAAAAAGTAAGCATTTGTGGACCCTATACCTGATGATGAAAAATGCTCTATTTACAATTATCTATCGCTCCCGCCAATGTTGAGTCGATTACTCGTCATAACGTTTTGGGGTGATTTTCTCAAAAACGGAAGCTATCTAGAGAGTAATTCGTCTTAGGTTGTACACAAGTGACCTGCCAAATCTGAACCGAATCGGTTGGCCGTGTCCGAAGCCTTCCCCTTGTTAGACCGTTATTACACTATCATATTTCTTTGTCAAATTTGATATTTCAAATATTTATGTCAAAGAAATTTGGTAGTGAAATGGGGAGCTTCAAATCTAGCGTTTCGTCTAATAAATATGATCAAATCTGGAGACTCGCCGTAGAGTTTATCATAAAAGTCGTTCGTCTTCTGTTCACTGTAGTGTGAAATGCAGCCGCTTGGGGCGTTTGCATCACTACAGCTATTTAACGTCTGTCGTGTTTTTCTAAACGGGGATGCAAAGTTAAATTGGTGTGTTCCTTCAACTCTTTTTGTAATAACTTTGCTTCTACAGTGTTTCGGGGAGTGAGCAAGGGGCACACTGTTATTAATCGTATACTGATGGGCAGGTGGGATATGCTGCAGGCGACTTGAAATCCACAATTACAGCTGCAGACACCCACTTCTACACCTGGAAACGTCTAGACAGCCTTTCAGCTAGCCGCAATACAGGATGATACACTCCAAAATATTTTTTTTCTTAGCTCCCCATTCTAGTTTGTCTAATTTTCAACTCTGGATGCCGCAAGTTAAAAGTGCGTCATCTGTTCCTTACTTTTTATTAACTTTGTAGTCGTTGGAACACTGATTCAATTAACTAAATTATTCAAAAATAAAAATAGCTCTTAATTCCCATATAGCGCATTAAGCATTTATTTGCCTTTGAATATTCCCCTTCAGTGTTTTATAAATCGCTTCGCATGTTTCTGGAATTATTTTGGTTAATGTGCTCTGTGGTAATCGAGTGCCGTGTAGTAAACCAGAGGAGCTTTCTCCTGTAGCAAGAAATATTGTTATCGCAAACCTGTCTTCTGCTATATAGCATCAGTCAACTGAGTATGGACTGAGGAAATACTGAAATGAATTCTCTTCCATTAACTAATTTGTGTAATTTATATATGACTTGACGTCCTCCGCATGCAGCTTTATCAAATTTTGCTGAATGCTTTTATTTTCTCGAAGTAAAACCCACGGCTCCACCGTAGTACGTTTTCTTTTTTCCGTCGCTTATCTTCCAAATTTACACACTGTGCAATTTTAGTAAAACTGACGGCTGCGTATAACAAGTTGTTGTTGTCTGTCATCTTGAACTTTGAGGAAAAATATGATGACAGCGTAATACCCCTGTCAAAAATCTTTGCAAAGAAATTTGACGAATATTTGATCATACACTTTAAACCATCCTTACGCATTATATCATGTCAACAGTACTGTAAGAGCATGCTATCTTCCAAGAAACATTGTTCCGACACATTCCTCACACGACATTTACTGAGATTGTGACAGTATTATACGGTATAGTACTTCCAGCTATGTCCTCACTTTATTATTATTTTTGGTTTTGCATTAAGCAAATTACAGGTGGTGGATTACACGAATTTTGTTGCTGACTATGGCATCGGTTCATGGCTAATAGCCGGCCGCGGTGGTCTCGCGGTTCTAGGCGCGCAGTCCGGAACCGCGCGGCTGCTACGGTCGCAGGTTCGAATCCAGCCTCGGGCATGGATGTGTGTGATGTCCTAGGTTTAAGTAGTTCTAAGTTCTAGGGGACTGATGACCACAGCTGTTAAGTCCCATAGTGCTCAGAGCCATTTGAACCATTTTGAACCATGGCTAATACTCCCCACAGAGTACGGAATTTTTTGCATCAGCTGCCCGTATGAAATGTAATTACAGCCCTCTGAGAAGTTTCATTAGGTTGAGCTCCATTGCTCGAGTCAAACGTCGCGGTTCGCATGAGACTTGGCAGACATTGTTGAATGAAAGCTCAGAGAACGGCAACACACAGAACTATGATCTCTTTAATTGTGTGTAAAGTGTTCTGGGTTGTTATAGGCGACTAACTGAACAATTTAAATTTGAAAACGCCACACACTGGGGTAGCGGCCAGGGCCAAAAGAGTTACGTAGGTATTCTGATTCCTAAAGTCAAATTTGCACACACTACTTACTGCAATATCAAGAACACTGGTGGAAAAATTATCTAACGTTTTCAACGAAATTAATGACTCTTAGCTTGGGCTGGTTGAAAGAACGTGGGCTGATACACGTAGTTCGACAATCGCGGCATAATGTCGTACTGTTTACGGTAATAAATCACGCTAACGTTGACGTGCATAATTACTCTGTCATCACTTTGGGCTGACATTTACTCAATTCATTTGACGGCTGTCAAGAGAACTTTCAAATGGCCGTATAATTTAGGAGCAGTTTAATATCCATTAATTGGAGGCCACGAGAAATTAATATGGCAATAAGAACGGGAACAGCAATTGTTATGAGTTCATTTATAATTACAAATTCTTCATCAAAATTAAGTTCTTGTATCTCCTGCTCATTGCTGAGTGACATTTGATTAATGATGAAGGTTGTTATCACGTAGGAAGCTTCATTAGTTCAGAATTTACAGAAAAAATGTGAAGGAATATTCGTGAGGCGCAAACGAAAGAAGGGCACTCTTAGTATTCATAGGTTAAATTAGTACGTAAGGAAATGTCCTTTTAATATGTGAGTCGAGGGTAATTCCTATGTACTCAGTGTATTCAGTGTATCACAACTCGGTATTCATTTTGAATGGGTTGAGATATCCATGGTATCAACAGCGATATTTCTTAGAGTGTTTGCTTGTGGAGAAACATGTAACTTAAGAACATCAGAAAAGAATCATTTACGAAACAATGAAACGTAAATAATTTCTTCATCAGAGACGGCATAATACTATACGGTTCAGAATTCCGAGAAACAGGGAAATTAGTGGTGAATTTTTCCTCATAAAAACTAGGCCTGCAAGTGACACAAAATTACGACACACGGCATAGAGTTGAGCGTAGGATGCCAGGACCTACAAAACCTAGACCTGCAGCAGTGAAGCCCGTGTCGTACACAAAAAGATCTGAAATCTTCAGAGCAAAAACGGGACTCAACCGACTCAGATCTGGGTATATGCGAGGATTTCACCTCTGGGTGACTGAAAATTTTGATCAGCGCCTTTTCGATGCTTGAGCTGCAAAACCAATGGACATAATGACGGCAGGGTAATGGTGAAGACCGAAAATGGAAAAAGATCACTTTGCACAGCAAATGAGCTTGGAAGCCTTTGCTTTAGGACCTAAGAACATATCAGCTCTTACAACCGTTAGTTTCTGTGTTTATGTTGCTATCGATTATATTTAGCCATAACTTAACTGAGATGTTAAGTGTTTTGTTTTAATTCATTACTATTTCCTATTTTTTATTGTTTTTACTTTAACAATTACTGTACCAGCTTAGTCTTACTTCCACCTTCATTTAGCAATTTATCATCATATTACTGTCTTGCTCTTCATTTGCGCTAATAACATTACACTGTTTTCATTCTGTACATCTTGCTTCATCGCTATTGTGCACACACTATTCTAGCTCTGCATGGCGAGACTCACTGACCGCCTGTTCGACAACTGCTGTAAACTCTACTACTCTTGGACAAGAAGCTTCCACCTTCATTTAGCAATTTATCATCATATTACTGTCTTGCTCTTCATTTGCGCCAATAACATTACACTGTTTTCATTCTGTACATCTTGCTTCATCGCTATTGTGCACACACTATTCTAGCTCTGCATGGCGAGACTCAGCGACCGCCTGTTCGACAACTGCTGTAAACTCTACTACTCTTGGACAAGAAGCTTCCCTTCTCCCTGCCACTTACACTTGCTGGAAACCGTACTTCCCTACCATAGTGCGTTTCCTTTTGCTTTGTTCTCTCATGACCACTGACCCTGAGTCCACCAGCGGCATTCTCACACGTTACGCGCCTGAAGGCACCAATCTGCATGTTGCACACGCAAACGTCCTATTGCTGCCACCTCATCTCGACGTGTTTGATTATATACAGGGTGTTTCAAAAATGACCGGTATATTTGAAACGGCAATAAAAACTAAACGAGCAGCGATAGAAATACACCGTTTGTTGCAATGTGCTTGGGACAACAGTACATTTTCAGGCGGACAAACTTTCGAAATTACAGTAGTTACAATTTTCAACAACAGCTGGCGCTGCAAGTGATGTGAAAGATACAGAAGACAACGCAGTCTGTGGGTGCGCCATTCTGTACGTCGTCTTTCTGCTGTAAGCGTGTGCTGTTCACAACGTGCAAGTGTGCTGTAGACAACATGGTTTATTCCTTAGAACAGAGGATTTTTCTGGTGTTGGAATTCCACCCCCTAGAACACAGTGTTGTTGCAACAAGACAAAGTTTTCAACGGAGGTTTAATGTAACCAAAGGACCGAAAAGCGATACAATAAAGGATCTGTCTGAAAAATTTCAACGGACTGGGAACGTGAGGGATGAACATGCTGGAAAGGTAGGGCGACCGCGTACGGCAACCACAGAGGGCAACGCGCAGCTAGTGCAGCAGGTGATCCAACAGCGGCCTCGGGTTTCCGTTCGCCGTGTTGCAGCTGCGGTCCAAATGACGCCAACGTCCACGTATCGTCTCATGCGCCAGAGTTTACACCTCTATCCATACAAAATTCAAACGCGGCAACCCCTCAGCGCTGCTACCATTGCTGCACGAGAGACATTCGCTAACGATATAGTGCACAGGATTGATGACGGCGATATGCATGTGGGCAGCATTTGGTTTACTGACGAAGCTTATTTTTACCTGGACGGCTTCGTCAATAGACAGAACTGGCGCATATGGGGAACCAAAAAGCCCCATGTTGCAGTCCCATCGTCCCTGCATCCTCAAAAAGTACTGGTCTGGGCCGCCATTTCTTCCAAAGGAATCATTGGCCCATTTTTCAGATCCGAAACGATTACTGCATCACGCTATCTGGACATTCTTCGTGAATTTGTGGCGGTACAAACTGCCTCAGACGACACTGCGAACACCTCGTGGTTTATGCAAGATGGTGCCCGGCCACATCGCATAGCCGACGTCTTTAACTTCCTGAATGAATTTTTCGATGATCGTGTGATTGCTTTGGGCTATCCGAAACATACAGGAGGCGGCGTGGATTGGCCTCCCTATTCGCCAGACATGAACCCTTGTGACTTCTTTCTGTGGGGACACTTGAAAGACCAGGTGTACCGCCAGAATCCAGAAACAATTGAACAGCTGAAGCAGTACATCTCATCTGCATGTAAAGCCATTCCGCCAGACACGTTGTCAAAGGTTTCGGGTAATTTCATTCAGAGACTACGCCATATTATTGCTACGCATGGTGGATATGTGGAAAATATCGTACTATAGAGTTTTCCAGACCGCAGCGCCATCTGTTGTTGAAAATTGTAACTACTGTAACTTCGAAAGTTTGTCTGCCTGAAAATGTACTGTTGTCCCAAGCATATTGCAACAAACGGTGTATTTCTATCGCTGCTCGTTTAGTTTTTATTGCCGTTTCAAATATACCGGTCATTTTTGAAACACCCTGTATCAAGATATAGACATCCATGTAATACATCAGAGATCTTGTTTATCGCAACTATTCCCACAAGTTTATTAAATCTAGACTGCTACTTCTTTATAAGACACGACAGATGTTTAATATGATCGGGTAGGAGCAGGGACTTAAATAAGCTCTGATTTATCACCTACTGTGCTACACACATCCAACAATAATGAATACTGAAAAGTAGAATATACCTTGTTAGAGATCAAATCCCTTAGTAGGAAGCACCTGATATGTCGTCTACAACCCTCCTGTATCAGGCAGGTTGATGTGCTTTGAAACTGCTCTTTCTAGTTTCGAATCGTCTTACAAGCATATAACTGTAGCTGGTGACACTGGAATAAATTCTCTACGCACTTGTTTTTCCAGAGTGAAATATAACTGGATGCTTTCTTCTACATCACATGAACAGCAGTCACACTTTCAGATATATATATGCAACGAAATCCCCAACCGGAGTAAGTCGTACGTACCCCAGAGTAACTGCTCATGACATAATCTTCCTAATGTACTCACTAGAATATCCCAGGAAGAAACTACAAAGGCTGCATACAGAGACTTCATATACATTATCTGAACTTGCAAAAGAGGCACGACAGATAGTTTGGGGGAATTTTCTGTTCCATTCTGGGCTATAAACAATTAACTTCGTGGATCTACTAATGAACTTGCACGACTATCCCTTCTATCCACATTGGGTTAGTCACGTAAACTTTGGATCCAAAACTGCCAGTTTATTAGTTGTATTGACGCTAGTGGATACAACCCTCCGGTTACTTCTCATGTGAATTTTTATGAATCTCATAGCAAAAGGAAACTGAATATTTACAATGAGGAGAATTTGAAATGGAAAGGAATATAATGCACTATCTAATCTATATTCGGGATACCCAGGTAACCACATATCTCCAATAGAAAATGTGTAATGTTAAAGTAATGCTTCATTTTATATGTCGGACGCTTCAGTATTTATTAGGCATCCGAGTAATAATTCAAAAGATAGTCAAATATGTGCAATATATATCAGTTGTTTACTAATTGTGTTAGTAATCCATGTAATATAATATAGCCGAAAAATTTTTCTGTTCGTTACAGTGGAAAGACGAATTCAGAATATTCATTTATTCACAAAGTCCACAGACTGTACTCGTAATGCAGTGCTTCTCGCATATTGGTTGATCTGTGTTACTGCTCAAGTTAGGAGCTACAGTAACCAAAATTACAATTTAACCACAGCTACTTAAATGAGATAGGAAGCTAGGGATCTTTGCTGATGGACAAACTTGCGGATGGTACATAATTTTTAGTTGAACTAAAGAAGAAATATTATTACAGAATTGTAGAATCAGAATAACAAACTAAAAATTTATTTCGGACCTTGCCCTCTTAAGAAAATATACAACTGACTTTAGCCGTCTGCCCCCCACCCTTTTTTTTAAACAAAAATAGAAATGGAATTACCAAAGATCAAGACTTTAAATTTCGGACACTTGTCCTGCACCAAACGTAGAAAAACTATGTGATTAGATCATGACTTAATATAACAAACAGTATTTTAAAGATAATAATTAGATCTGATTGCAAAAGGATCTCAAACAGTCACCACAATAAGCACACTATCAAGTTCATTGCTTACATAACCAAGATTTACGCAACACTGAAGGTTCACCTTGAGTTACTTACTTCTCCGACCAGTTTCTCGTGGCCTAGCCAGAGCCCAGCCCGGTTATATGTCTCCAGGAGAAAGTACTTGTGCTCAAGATAAAAGCTGAACTTCTCTAAGGCAAATATAACTGCCAGGGCCTCCAGTTCATAAACAGAATAATTAGACTCGGGACCAGATAAACGGCGTGACGTGTAGGCTAAGGGCCTCCTTTCTCCCTCCTCCTGGAATAAGACGGCTACATTACCCGCATTGGAAGCATCATTTTATACGACCCAGTTCTTATTGAAATTCGGCACAGCCAATAAGGGTGGAAGGGTGGATTTGAAATGGCAGCCTTTAGTTCTTGGAAGGCAATTTGCTGGGCCTCACCTCAAACGAACTCCCTATCCTCCTTACGAAGGTCGTTGAGGGGAGCAGCTCATTGGGCAAAATTCAGCATGAACTAGCGAAAGAAATTCGCCATTCCCACAAAACGGGCCATTTCCTTCTTACTCCGTGGAGGGGGGAACTCGCGCAAAACCTTAGTTCTTTCTTGAACAGTGCTGACCCCCTTAGGAAAGACCAAGTGTCCAAAAAACGAAATCTGCGGCCTACAAAGGTTAATCTATGACGGTTTGACGGTCAGCCCTGCCGAATGTAAGTAGGCAAAAACTTCATCCACATGACCTACGTGAACCTCTACGGTTCGCCTGTAAACCACTACATCGTCAAAGTAATTATACACGCAGACAAATTTGAAATCGCCCAGAATGGCATCTAGTAAATGAGATAATACAACTGCAACCGTGGCCAAATCAAAGGCAACTCGATTGAATTCGAAAAGTTTCCAGTCGGTGCAAAATGCCGTGACCGGATTCGATATTACCAATAAGGGAATCTGGTAATACGCCTGGTTTAAATCGAGGATGGTAAACACGTTCGCGCCAGAAATCCAGGTGAAACGTATAAATTAGGAAGTGGCAAAGATTCCAGGACTACCTTCTTGTTAAGAAAATGTTTGCCTTGTTCTTTCGGAAACAAGAAAACGGGTGCAGCGTACGGCGAGGTAGATGGCCTAATCATCCCTTCCTGAAGCATTTTATAAATTTTTTGCTTTAATATCCCCACCTTCGGAGGTGATAACCCATACGGCGCCTGGTGGACAGGAACACTATCAGTCAAGATAGTGTCGTACTCCAACGGTTTCGTCTCGCCTAACCGCTCCGACAACACCTCTGCGTACCGCTCAAGGACCTGTCTCTAACCCCGCACTTGCTCGGTGCAAAGATGACCCAGACCCATCTCCACCTGCACAGTACCGAAATAGTCGACACTGGTCCCCCTTGACCGATTACACGAACAAAGCGACATGACAATCAGGAGCAAATTATAAAGTGGAAAACACCGGCAGTATAATCAATAACCAACCCAGTATGTAGCGCAAAATCGCATCCCAATATCTCGGTAATCTTCAAATTACTAGCAATGAAGAAGTTATGTGGCCAGGAAAACCCATTAATGCGCAAATAACCCAGCATCTCGCCTGCCAAAGGCAACTCGCGGCCGTCTGTAACCCGATATATTTGCTCAGGAGGGAGTGGTAAGTAAAATTTACACAAATGTCAGAATTCTAGATACCACATCTGGTCAATTAGAGATACCGAACTACCGGAATCAACTAAAGCACAAATCGGCTCATCTCCAATCCTAGCACAAACATATGGCAAGGGAGAACGACTCACAACCTCAATCGCCTTAGAATTCAAAGGCCAGTTACGATCTTTGCTCCCCTCACCTCGCCTCTGGCGTCAGCTATTCGGCCTAGGGCTCCTGGAAGCGGGACACTGCCGCACTAAGTGATCGGTAGCTTGGCAAAGATAACATCGTAACACCCGAAGACTATAGGACCCCCTTTACGAATCACCTCAAGAATTTATCACGCAAGGTTGTTTAATTTGGCATTGAGGACGTTGATCATGAAGTAGGGAAATCTTTTCTACGTAATTAATTAGCAGCTGGAACTGAGCCAATGAAGTCGGACGCTGCGCAAAAGTTAAACGCGAACGATCTTGAGGACGCATCCCCTCAAGCAGGTGTTCATTATTATCTATTTCTGGTAACGACATGTCAAGAGCAACAACTGCAGTACGCACTCAGTCAAAATATTGAGCTAGCGTCTCGTCATCTGCTTGTGCCCTCCAATAGAAATCACGCTCCAACTGTACCCGTATTGGATGCGAGAGCTCTCTCCCTAAAATTTTCCGACGAAGTTCAACCAATGTTCCTTGGTTCTGCAACTCCTTCGCTAAGATCTTACCAAAGCAGCCTCGAGCCATCGATACAATAAAGACCAAATTACACAATGCTCGACCCCCAATGCATCAGCGTGAACATGAAACCGGACAATCAACCACAACAACTCCTGACTGTGATCTAAGGTTTCAATACATAATTCTGAATTCCCCTCAAGCAATTTTACAATAGGACTCTGCAGTTTCAAAAAACAATCAGATTACACAGCTGTACATTGCACCCCCACACCTTTATCCTTACTCTCTACCACGGACTCGTCTGCCAAACCTCTCTCACCCAAAGCAAGCGCGACTGTAGAAGTTTGCAAATCCCGAACGTCACAAACAATTTGATTTCGAAGTTCCTGAATTGCGTCACTGAGATGGGCAGTCGATAAATCCGTTAAATAGTTATAAGAGTGATTTAGGTGAGCCTGCACGCGGTAAATAGGCCTCTGCGTAACAAGAGATCTTAAAATGGCGGGTGTACGGCCAATATCGTCCACCCACATTTATGCGTGCAAGCCACTCACCCACATCAGCAAGGTAATCAACAGGAAAGGAGACCGGAATATTCTCCACGGCCCGGAGCCGCGCCGCCAACTCGTCAACACTGCCCTTCACGGGCAAACCGCGTACTCGCAGCTCGTAAATTAAATGCTCGCGGCGCAAATATGTAATTCCAGGGCAGGTCCGTCCACTCATGCTGGGAAACTTCCTAAAACAACAAAACGTATTAACTAAATGTACCACAGCTACTCAAATGATATAGGAAGCTAGAGGGATCTTCGCTGATGAATAAACTTGAGGTTGGTACATAATATTAATATCAACTAAAGAACAAATTTAATTATTCCGGAATTACAGAATCGGAATAACAATACAAAATTTTAATTCGTACCTTTTTCCTCTTAAGAAAATATACAACTGACTTTAAACGTCTGCCCCCTTTTTTTTTTTTTTTAAAAAAAAAGAAAACGATAGAAATGGAGTTACCAAAGATCAAGTCTTTTAATTTCGGACGCTTGTCCTCCACCAAACTTAGAAATACTATGTGATTAGATCATGAATTAATATAACAACCAGTATTTGAAAGATAGTAGTTAGATCCGATTGCAAAAGAATCACAGACCCATAAGCACATTGTCAAGTTCATTGCTTACGTAACAAAAATTTACACAACGCTAATGATTCACCTTGAGTTACTTATGAAAAGATCTCGTCCGCCCCAGCGGACAGGTCGGATATTTAACTAAAATATGGAAGACTAAAGGATGGAAGCGTGGCTTAAACACGGTGGTACTCTGAACGAACGAGTAGAAAGCAACCGCCAAGCAATTTCGAAGACGGTCAGGATGCAAGCCAGGGCAGAAAACACGTCGAACACACATACGATCTCAGCCTCCCCCACACATCAGACCATTTCTGCAATAGCAAATAATTCACGCTGCAGACAAATTCAACTCGTGACTCACCTTTTTCTAGACCGTGCAAGGCTTACTAACTACGTGCCTATCTGTAACATAACTGAAAACCAAACTGAGACATTTACCGGATAAAAGAACAATTTAAATTACACTGACTGAACAAAATCTCTGCCCTTCATATTAAAAGAAAATCTAAAATCAAATATGAGAGAAGAGCACACTAATTAACATACTACATCAAATTAACACTGCAAGGAACTTTTAAATCAAGAAGTAAAACTTTATTCCATTCTGCATTTGCTTAAACAATTTGACTCCGCTTCCCGGAAACAACACTTCCAAGACTTAGACTCCATAAGTTCCGTATAACGCTCTCTTATTCAGAACCTTCCTTAACTGATCTATGGTAGACACAACATGCCACCATAAGTTTCACAAATCTTCACAGGTTAACAGCAGCGCATATGAATCATACGTAGCTTCATGCTTCCAGTTACGTGATGAGAAGACGTCCAACATGAGGCGACGGGCCCGCCACCGTTTCGCACGCAAAGGCGTCGACTATAGTGATGGGGAGCTCGTGAATGAGGCGTTCAAATCAACGCTTCACTCCACTGAAGTGTGAACTAATCACTCAGTTTCAATGAACTGGTGCTTCAAACTCTTCACAGATAACACACTCCACACTTTTTTCTAGTTCACTCACTCTCTTCCCCTCTACCTCACCCATTACATCGGCGCTACGTCACTCATTCTCCCTTCACTTCAGTCCCCCCTCTACAGTCTGTCAGACGAATCGCGCGGCGTTTGTGGGAAACGATAGGTTTGCGAGGGGTTGTGGAGGTGAGGGGCGAGGGGAAGGCAGAGTCAGCTGCTTTCTGCAGTGCTGACATCATTACCCGTGACTATTTGTGCAGTTATACTATATTGGTGTTCTGTGGTTATACTTCACGTCTACCGGTAGCCTACCGTTGTCAGCGCTTGCGGGCAAATGAATATTACAGATACAAACGAAGAGGCTGGCTGTGTGAGCACGCATAGCCAACATAAAAATAAAAGGTTTGTTAATAACACTGAAACAGGGATTTTA
This sequence comes from Schistocerca piceifrons, assembly GCF_021461385.2. Classification (NCBI taxonomy): domain Eukaryota; kingdom Metazoa; phylum Arthropoda; class Insecta; order Orthoptera; family Acrididae; genus Schistocerca; species Schistocerca piceifrons. Next base: position 50,899,416 of record NC_060139.1, read on the forward strand.
CCTGAAATCGTACCAATGACTACAGGTGACAGTTAACGTTTTGAATCTGGAGGGTTATTATTCTCAACATAAATAAAATCTACAGGGAAACTTCTGAATAATTACTTTAAGTTAGCTCAGACGCTGTAAGAGCGTAAAACGTTGCGTGCACGTTACTGCATAGCTCGGCCATCTGTTGGTAAAATTACGAAGTATTACGAAGCTTTATTGTACGAGCGAGGCGAAGCGAGCGTAGCCGCGGCTGAGCGGCGAACTGGGCAACTTCGCCAGGCTTCCGTACTTCATGAATGAACTACTTCATTTGAACGCTTCACGGCAAAGAGTGAAATGAATGAAGTAGTTCACAGGAATGAACGAGTTCGAACCATCTCTAGTCGATTAATCTGCACCGTACACCCGGCGCGTGGCAAAACGGCGAGGCCCAGGCACAACGGATAGAGGCGAGGACCTGCCTTCAAAACACGTTGCCTCGTTGAACGCCGACGGGAGAGAGACCTCGCCACACTCTAGGCTGGGCGCAAATTGAGACGCGTAAAGCGCCTGCGGCGCGACGCAGCGCAGCGCGCGTTTTCGTAACATCCCAGGTTCAAATGTGACCGCGCAAATTGCGACGCAACGCGAGTGAGACGCGACACACGCCTGCGCCAGGTCGCGCGGCGTTGTGGTTGCGAGGCACAGTATCTCGCGCCGCGCGTTGCGCGTGCCTCGCTAGGACCGTGGGAAATCTGAGGCGGGGAGCGGAAAAGTAGCACGGCCATATGCTCACATCGGAACGGTGCATACGAACAGTGGTAGTATTGCCCGTACGATAAATTTTGCCTTGCTGTGTTCTAAATTTCATTGGCTTAGGGTAGTGTTTCGTTTTTCGCCATTTAAACGCTCCATCTTTCTTCGTTAGTACATTATACTTTTCTGTTATTTGTATCTGTATAGTTTTGTTTTGTTTTTCTTCTGTCAAGAAAAATGCACACTTTAGTAACTGATGAGCCAGTAGCCGCTGGAATTGTATCATATGCCTCCGAGATGTTTTCAGATCGCAAGAAGGGACAGAGGGTAATGAATAAGGAAGCAAGGAATATTATAAAATCATGTGATTAAGAATCAAGGTAGGAAAGTAAAATAAGGTTATCTTCTCGCTGCCTAGTATGCTGGCGTATCAGTACGATCTGTTACAAAAATTTAGAAAGGGATAATCTCCACAGGTGTGATCCCTTTGTGCTTGTGGTAAAAAGCGTCCAAGATCTGAAGTATAGAAGTCTCACTGTGTTTACTCTGATATGGATGTAATAATGTAATACGACACGCTGTACTACATGCATGTGAACATCACATTTCCACTGCAAGCTAGAAACAGTCGAAAAGCAGTCACAAATAACGATGTTTTAATTGGTTCTTCGTGATGAGAAAAAGCATTTCAATTGTTGCATGCACATTATCAGCATTAATAAACTAATTATTCTACAGGCTACACAAATGAAGAAAATGGTCGGTGTTATTACGAAAGTAGGAATATCCTAAAAGAGTGTTATGATTAGATATACTTAATTTGTTGAAATGTACTGCTGACAAGGGCAGATCTACTTTCATGACAATGTTTTTCGAACTCCAACTCACAAGGCACACATGGCTAGCTTGTGCATTCCTGTCGCGCGAATTATCCTCCGCTGCTGACAGTACACTGACCATTGTGTCGTGCGACAGATCAGTTGTTTATTTTTCTCAATAACAACTAATTTATTCGTGATCACACATTCTCAGTTTGGCAAGCCCTAGGTGAGTAACCAGTATCTGGCATGTGCCTATCATTCCGCCTGAAGGAACGCTCGTCATTATTTTAATACTGATCAGATCAAGAGAAGGAATAAAATCCTTTGGTAAGTTTCCATTCCAGTCGCTCAGTGTTAAGAATACGATGGGTTACTGGATTCCACCAAAATTCCAACGGAATGGCAATCTATTTTTGTGTCAGTTGTTAATCTTTTCTCATTCGGAGAAGCATCACTGTTTGTAAGTAACGGCCACATTTCTCTTGGTGACTGGTTTAATTGTACTTCCTTTGTCACAGAGTAATTTGCCAAACTCATATCACAGCAGCTATTGAGACAGAATTCCGAAACGGAGTGCCTCATTAAACAAGTAATTGGCAATCACAGAGCTCAATAGCTTACGAAAAACCTCATAGTGTCGGTTTGCAGTAACATAAAAGAAGAAATTTCATGTTCATTTTCATACTAGGAAGCTCTTGTTACGCTAGCTGTCGATAACTCTTAAAAAATTACAGTGACTGGAGTGAAATAAATAAAAAGGGAAGTATAAGTACTGATATATCGTCCTAGATAAGAAAGTTCCGTGTGTTTAAGAGTTGACAAAACACTCTCCTCCTTGTGTGCTATCATTTGCCAAACTTTCGATGTCTCGAGCGGTTTAGGAGATATGAGAGATGTTGCGAGTATTTCATTCTCGCGGGCGTGAGATCGGAAGTGAGCGCGCTACATGGGATCCATTTTCTCGAGGTCGGAGGCAGATAGAGACCTCCTCCCAAATCTAAACAAAAATTCAGCATATTAGCTAAATCTCATACGTAGCAACATATGGTGTAATACGCACCAAACGCAAAATCATAGCAACCCCTAATTTTCGTTGCAAACTTTTTGAGTTTTGCGTAGTGTCTTACTAAAATGTGTACATCACAATAAGAATGGTCATTAGCGAGTTAATGGACACTTCGGCACGACGCTCACATATAACTCTACAAATAAGGCAAAAATCTTATATTTACAGTGAATAGTTTCTGCAAAATCGTTTGAGAATGATAACAGGTTGCGCGCGCTTCGGTTCAGTCAGCGCACAGCGTCACCAGTCGGCGCGTGCGAAGTATGGTGTACGCGTCGCAATATGCGCTGCACCCGCGCGACCCGTGCGGCACGTGCGTGTCGCGCTGTAGTGTCGTGTCACGTCACACGTGCTACACGCGTCTCAATTTGCGCCCAGCCTAAGCCGGAAAACCAAAGGCGGAACAGTCCGAGATACAAGACCAGACGAGTGTCGATATCAGCGACGCAAGTGGAGCATAACTAGCACCAGTCGCCACGGCTCATTGGTACGTTACATTTCTTGCAATACTACCTTTTTTTACTCTTCCTTTTGATTGACTGAGATTTACATACAAAACAGTCAACAACGATTTTGTGCCGTCCAGATGCATCTCGTTTTGGCTAAGCCTCCACTCGTTCAGGAACGAGAATTAGAGGTCCTCCTATCATGCAGTAGGTATCTGATTACACGTAAAATTTTCTCAAGCAATTAGGATTTTATGATATAAAGATGATAGAAAGCGATGCAAACAGCAACAGTATGCGTCTATGAGTCACATTTTTTGTTTGAGGAGGGTCGTCTGTTTAAATAATGTATGCTGCTATTCAAGCAATATCCAAAGTGTTGTAAATAAATGTTAGGGGGCATCTCTGTGTTCTCCTCTTTACACTGTAACGAGAACTCAACTTGTTCGTAATAACAACGCCCCCTGTTAGACAGTTATAATAATCTACAGCATCTGGCTTTGATAGAGGTTCAGAAGTGGGTGCATCATAATGCACTGTGATAACATACGAACTACTTTATTCTTATTTGGGACGTAAGGACACAGAAAAGTTACCTTCACTGAATCCAAATATGGCCTCCAGTAACTTAAACATGAGGCTTGTAACACCTCCGATTTTTTATATCTCGACCAGATCTGACCGAATAGCAGCCCAAATAATTATTAATTAATGTGACCGTGTACCTAATGGGGCAGGCAATCGGAATTGACTGCTACGGAGTTGTTACTTCCCAGTTTGTCCCTCCGAAATGCAGTAATAATGAAATGTCTGATAACAAGAAGAACACCAACACAGATTCACTAGTCAAGAACCTATATTTGTCTCATAAACACCAAAAAGAAGGAGACAGCCACTGCCTTCGTCATACATATTTAATTACGGCTAATCTCAGCTCAGGCTTCTTCGTTATTCATCATCGTCACACGCTAATACAATCCAACACTGCAATCCAAAAATGATGCCGATGCGGTAGACGCGAAACCAAAATATCGGCACAGAAATATCACTGATCACTCTCGTAATTATACATCTTCACTTTCCCCGTATTATTCTAGCGCAAAGGGGTTAAACCGCGGCGATGGCCACTCCCTTTGTCGGTAAAGCCTTACATTACAGCAACAGGCCTCCACACGGCTCGGCCCGCAACGTGGGACTGACTCAACTCACACTCGCTCTCGCAACACGAAACTATCGATTGTTTGCCCTATCGACCTGTGCCGAGTGCAAACTTATAGTAAGGGCCTACGGACCCGTTACATCCCCGCCCTCGAAAACTTCTTTGGAGCCTCTGGCGTAAAGGAATCGGCAAGGGAATTAGACATTGCTACATCTGAACAAAACACACAGTGTAAATAATTATTGAAATTACAATTCACCAAATAATCCCTCGACTCCGGTAGTGGGCTGCCTCCACAATAATATTCTACAAAAGGTTATTATATCTCATAAACATGGCATTGTCCAAATCACAATTTTTTATATCAAGCAGCAATAATCCTCTATAGTCCATATTGAATGAAACACACAACATACAATCAAAAATTATTACGTGAACCCATGACATATGAATTATTATATTACAAATCAGTTGTTACAGGTTTTACACCCATTCTCAGGTAATCGTCGATATGAAATATGCAATTCTAGTTACAATACATCAGAAAATAAATGTAAATAAACATTTCCCTTTTTTCAAATGTCCATTCAACAACTAAATGTCCTAAATATATCTTAGTAAGTTTGTTCGGGTCCTTGTAGCTCTCTCTCTTGACCAGACCTCACCTGGAGTGTCATTCAGATTTCCGGTCTCTCCACCTCTTCCTCTATAATCAGACGAATGATTAAAATGATTCCTTGGGCCATTACTTCGCTCTCGGTTTTGATCATTACCTTGCTTGTGTTCCTGTGATCGAACAGATTCCAACTATTCCAGTATCTCCATCAAGGCCTCCCTATCTTTAATTAAGCTCCCAGGTACAGTTTCTTGCATTCTCTGATTCAATCTACTTTTTATCGCACATTTCATTACGTCATCACTCAGGGGTTGTTCCAAGGTCTCGTTCAGTTCCCACAAATGTTCGGCAAACTCTCTCAACGTTCCTCTTCATGTACTAAGTGAGTTGTGTTGTAGTAGGTCCTCAAGTGCTGTACACTGATGACTTTTGGACCAGTATTTCTTCAAGAATTCTCCTTCAAGCTGATCATAACTAGTAGTCCCTTCCTTCTCCTTGACTCCCCAAGTGAAGGCCTCAGCTTCCATTGCAACCCTCTGGTTATCCTCTTCTCGTTGCACAGCTTTAGCATTTCTCAGATTAACAGCCAGTTGGTTTTGCCTATCTCCTATCCCCTTAACCGCATCGTCACCACGGCGATTCCATGATTGCAATTTATTTCCACTTCGGTGATCCTTTCTCCCAATTCGGCTTTCGTTTCTTCAATATCGTCTTCTATCTTTTTTTTTAACTTTCCTTCCATCTTCTCCACGTCTCCCTGGACTTGGTCTCTGCTCTTCTGTAGCTTACTCTCTCTCTCGTCGATGTTCATCTTCAGTCGTTCTGGTAACTCCTGCATTTACTTCTTCAGATTACATTCCATCTTCATCTGCGATGTTTTGATCTCTTGTGTTATAGTTTCTTGTAAATCTTCCTTTAGTGATTTGTAGAATATTTATCTCCATTCTCTTGTTTCTTGAAAATATTCCTTTAATGATTCTCTAGTTTCTTGTAAACCTTCCTTTAATGATTTTCGTAAATTTTCCTTTAGTGATTCTCTAAATTCTTGTAAATCTTTCTCAAATGATGCCTTGGTCTTCTTTATCGAGTCTACCAACATCGACCACCTATCGGCATCCTCTGAAACTGGCTTATTTTTCGTCGTTTGTCCCGGTGTCTCGGGATAATTAGTTGAATGTGATAATGGGCTTTCTAATGACAATCCATAACCACTGATTCCTGAATCATCTCTGTCTTCCTGTCCTATCCCTTTCCTTTCAACTACTGCCTCACAAACCTGCTTACCTACAGTAGACATGTTTGGTTTATTTTTAATGCACAGGCAAGTAATATAAAATAACCTCTAGTAACCCAAAACACTCCTAATTACCATGAAACTAATCAAACAGTACCTGCAGTATTTTCAGTTAATCCCAAAATTGATACAATACGTATGAATACCGAACATAACAACTCTCAAAACCTAATAACTTCAAATATCAATTCTCACATACACAGCTTATGTAAAATGTTCTAAATAAGATAAATCACACCACTCATAAAATCTATAAATGTAAAATCCCCAAAAACAATGAGCATATCTGTATAATTACCATTTAGACAGCGCAGTATGCATAAATAAGTATGCTATATTTCAGAGTATGTTTCGCAAACTTTTCGGAAATTACTGTAATTGGGTACTTTTCCTAATGTGAAACTCAGTTTACAATTGTTTATTTACCGCGAAGACTGCACACTACAATTTTATGTTATGCCAACCAGTCATCTTCACTCACCAACTGACGTTACCACGAGTCGCGATGTTTTTACGTTTGAAGTGGGCGTGGCGCTGTACTGCCGCCAGAGCCGCATGAAGTCGCGCTGAAGATCTGTGGCGAGTCGTCGTAGTTCTCCGTTGGCCGCTCCGTGTCGCTGCAGGTGGGCGTAGTTCGTAGTTCGGCCGCTAGATGCTGGGTCGGCGCTCGGTGTCTCGAAGTCGTGCTGCTCGCTGTGGTGGGACGTCGTAGTTCTCAGCCAGCCGCTCCGTGGCGCTGCAGGCGGGCGTAGTTTGTAGTTCGCCCGCTAGATGCCGGGTCGGCGCTCGGTGTCTCGAAGTCGCGCTGAAGACCGTTGGTGTAGTGTGTCTGTACTTGACCTACTCCTTGCACAGGTAGTTGGGATGACGTGTGAAATCACCTCGCAGATCGAAGCTCTTTGGCGCAGCTGCTACACGGGTCTGCGTGACGTCACTCAACAATTGCGTCGCCACATAAATTGTCGTCCGCATAACAGTTTGTGGGTCCACATGAAGCTGTCCGATTTTCACTATACAAAGAGCAATTTCGGTCACAATATTACCACTAAACACTTTAAAGCTTTTTCGCGCGGATTTACGCGTTTGCACATTATAACACAGTTTATTGACACTATTATTCTTTACTTAATATGGCAAAAAAATAAATTTAGTCACGATCGTAAGATGCTATTACTTCGTATTGTTCAAAATGCACTGTTTCTTGTCGCGATTTTAAAGTTTATGCTCTGTCTCGATCCAAAATTGAAAAAAAATATGTTTTTCGCGTTAAGCAAGGTAAAATTACCTATTGTTCTTTACGATTCGTCCGAAAATTGCACTTGTCCTTTCATGGTAAGCCAAGGGTGTAACACCTCCGATTTTTTATATCTCGACCCGATCTGACCGAATAGCAGCCCAAATAATTATTAATTAATGTAACCGTGTACCTAATGGGGCTGGCAATCGGAATTGACTGCTACGGAGTTGTTACTTCCCAGTTTGTCCTTCTCAAATGCTGTAATAATGAAATGTCTGGTAACAAGAAGAACACCAACACAGATTCACTGATCAAGAACCTATATTTGTCTCAAAAACACCAAAAAGAAGGAGACAGCCACTGCCTTCGTCTTACATATTTATTTACGGCTAATCTCAGCACAGGCTTCTTCGTTATTCATCATCGTCACACGCAAATTCAATCCAACACTGCAATCCAAAAATGATGCCGGCGCGGTAGACGCGAAACCAAAATATCGGCACAGAAATATCACTGATCACTCTCGTAATTATACATCTTCACTTTCCCCGTATTATTCTAGCACAAAGGGGTTAAACCGCGGCGATGGCCACTCCCTTTGTCGGTAAAGCCTTGCATTACAGCAACAGGCCTCCACACGGTCGGCTCGCAACGTGGGACTGACTCGACTCACACTCGCTCTCGCAACACGACACTATCGATTGCTTGCCCTATCGACCTGTGCTGAGTGCAAACTTATAGTAAGGGCCTACGGACCCCTTACAGGCTTCATGTAAGATTAAAACTGTGGGCTGAACGGAGCCTCGAACTCGGGACCTTTGCCTTTCGCGAGCAAGTGCTCTACCGATTTTCTTTATTCTAGCTGGAAAGTACGAAGATAATAAAAGGAAAAAAAAACATAATTGCCGCTAAAGTAAAATTTGTGTGGTCACATTTACTAGAAATCTTTACGGGGACTTACATGAACAACAATTGCTAATGTTACTACGTGTTACAAGGACCTACGTGTTGCAAGGAAAACAACACTACGCCGTTCCTGATCGGTGTGGTGAAGTTCTTATGATTTGTTTTGTCCGACTAAGCTACCCAAGCACGATTCACGACCCGTCGTTACACTTAAATTCCACCAGTACCTCATATCCTACATTCGAAAGTTCACAGAAGCACTCCTGGAAGAAAGGATACTGTATAGATACAGGAAGTTTCAGATCAGCACACACTCCGCTACAGAGTGAAAATTTCATTCTGGAAACATTCTAGTAACATCAACCTTTTACTGCTCTCTTCGCTTGATTAGTTTCTATTCCAGAAGCGGGTTTAACCGTATAAAGTTGGCCATTTATGGGATAAAATTTAACGAATCACAAACCCGCTAATCTTTCAAGCCATATTTGGCTGGCATGTAATGAGTTAATCTTGACTTTCCTTTGTAAGGAAAAGCTGCCCATCAACAGTTAGGCAATCATTGGGTACACAGTTTTTTCGAAGATTTGATTTCAGCATTTCAAATAACATGTGTTTTTCACACTTCCTTCGTGTAGTCACTGTTACGGAATCTTATTGCAGCTGTAATCATTATACCAATATACACATCAAATTCTTCATTTGTAAATGGCTTCCATACTTTCGCTGCTCATCCTGAATTGATGTTACAATTTGTGGATACCTGATTAGCGTTCCTGTTGGTTTTACGTACTTTTTTATCACACATTTCAACTGTAAACTCCCTCCAGAAGGTGTCTTTTTATAGAAACAATTTCTGTTTCCCGTGTTGGACAAAACCTTTCATGCAAATGTTATGCTTCAGCAACTCTTTATCCCTAAAGGGTACTTAAGCTATTCAGTTCCATCTTGACTACGTAGAATGCCTGCAGAAGACGAGTCACTTGACTGTTTCCTTCGACTCTGTCATTTTCATCGAACTGTTATGACTCCTCTCTTTCAACTTCAAACTCGTTGCATCAATAGCATCGTTAATATCTGAAGAAGCAGTATCTTCTTTACTCGGAATCCATTCGTCTGTAGAATCTTCTTCACTGAAATCTGTAACATCGTCCTCTTCTGCGTCAACGGTAGACAATAACTTTCTAATACGATCTTCTTTCCCTTCATAGCTTAATTTGTTGTATTCAGATGTAGTGTTCTCGTATGTGACCCGTGATAACACAGAGTTGAAGTCCACTGTAGCAAAGTTCACGCGAGAATGAAAAGTTCATGACGTTGCGAAACAGTAGCCAGCAAAAATTTTAATGCATGTTGGTAACGATTTTGTTTCTACCCAGAGCTGAGTGTTGCTAACCTTGGCTGTACGACAGTAAATTCATTGCATTACTCAGGTGACGTGCTTGTAGATCAAGTATATTTTTGTGCCCGACACAAGGGCTATGTGACAAATATTCTCCTCTAAGAATCGGAAAAGTATGTTGGAAATCTGCATCTCGGCTAACTGATGAACTAAATAGCTCATGAAGATCAGAGACGCTACTCACCTGGAATAGAAATCATGCACTACACCTGAAAATCGCGTTGCTAATAAGCAGAAGCGGAACAAAGTTAGCGACGTTGTGATTAATGCAGACCTCAGGTCTACCCATACATTAACCAACAACAGAAATAGACCAGCTGTCATAGGGAAAAACCTACGTGATCCTGGTATAGGCGAAGCCTAGGCTATAGTTCATCCCAGTGCCCCAGCTGAACTGAACTGCTATGTCTCGTTACCTAGAACTACAATCGAGCAGCAAACGAAACAGATACTGACTGATTACTCCATGGTGGCTAACGACTGTAACTACGAAATATTCTATCTAAAGCATGTTACCTGCAATATAATGAAAAAAGGCCATAATACATACCAAGCATCTACTGGACATGAAGGCATCACTGTCCAAAATGGAGAAGCGTATTGTTTACCCACTACTGGTGACTATAGGAGATATCTTAACTACTCTTTAACCACAAGCAATTTTCCTTTGGCTGGTACCTAAACAGGATGTTACTTCGCCACCCTATGATTACCGACCTATTTGCGTTCTTCCTACGCCGTTCAAGGCCATAGAATATACGGTCCACGACGAGGTCTCTTGTGTTTTCCTTTGTACACCAACACTGGAAAACTGCATTAAACTCACCCTCAATTTCAGTTCCTATCTAACCCGCGAGAGACTTGAAACTAATTCTAGTGCCACCATCAACCTTTACAAACGACTACCATTTCTTTTAGTTTTGTGAAAGATGGTTTGACAGTTTTCGGCTAAAGTGGTGACTGAAGTCTTTACATATCGTTCACTTAACAGTCAAATGCAATTCACTCAGATTTTGCATACATTTAGTACTATGCTTTATGTTACACCTACTAAATAGTAGTCACTCTTTCTTTACAAACTTCGTTACACTGATTTTATACCATGTTGGGTACCTCCCATGATGCGCTGCTCTGGTGGGCATATACCTGTTTAGTGCATGGTCACCTGTTATCTGAAATGTGAGCCACATTTCCTCTACCTGCTGCTGTCACCTGCAAAAAGTTTCAGGTTGCTCATTGAGACACGACACCGCCAGTTTTTATCTAGTTTACTGAACATATGTCTATTTTCTTTCCAGTTGTTTCTGTTGCCCTTCGTTCTTTGATAATCACGTGACAAAACCGCCTCATGATCTCGAATACCAGTTTCGAAGTGTTCTCATTAGTTCTAATGTATTTCCGTCGCGAGTGGGATTTTGAACTATATTTTCTAAGTAGTTCTCAAAGAAGGCATTTAGTATCGTTTCACAGGGTGTCATTTCACACCCTACACTAACAAAACTGTAATATTCAAAATTGGTTGTTGAATGGTTAAAGTCTCCACCAATGATAACTATATGATTAGAAGCGGAAAGAGATATTCTCTAAAGCGAGTCTGGTGGTCGATAGAAGGATGCTATTACAGTTCTGTGCCGATTCCAGATACTGAGTCTTCCCCAAACAATCTTCCACGCCACTTCAGTTTATATTTCAATGGATCTGAGTTGCTTGTCCACTACGACAGATGCTCCACCTCCATTCTCCATTAGCCTATCCTTTCAATAAACATTAAAATTTTCCCAAAAAGTCTCACTGCTGTGAACTTCAGTACATAGTATTACGTAATAAACTTTCAGTAGCTAGTATTATGTGAGCTTCACAGCTTTGCAAGAGCGCTTCAAACTCTGGCACTTCATTCTGAATATTTAGTGAGTTAACTACTAGGATTTCAATACTTCCATCTGGGGAAGGGAGGCATTCATTCGGATCTTACACCAGTACTTCTGGGTCTTATACAGCTACTATTACCTGGACTGAATGGAGCGTCACCCAATCAAAATCAACCTTATGTGCACTCCACACACTTAATTTGTAAGTAAATTTTTTATCTTTGCTGGCAAATTATTGAAGATGAGTGTTCCTGAATAGTGGGCCCCTTTTTGAACTAAAGTAAGTGCTTTTAAGTCATTGTGCCGATCATTTTTGTTCCTGGTATTGTATATATGAACTGAGCTGTTTGTTGGAAATAGAGATATATTACTTAGGACAAATTTCATTAAAAAGGCGTTTCTGCAATTCTGTGGTGTGCTCCTCCCAACTGAATTTATTATCAAGTTATATTCCCAGGAATTGAAGACCGTCAACCTCTTCTATCTGCTCTTCTTCATACTTGATGCATGTGCTGGGTGGAAACCTCTTACAGGGTCTGAATTGCATATAGTGAGTATTTTCGAAGTTTAATGTCAGTGAGTTGGCTTTAAACCGTTTATTAATATCCAAGAAAATATCATTAGCAGATCTTTCTAGAACTGCACTCTACATACTATTTATTGCAATACTTGTGTCATCTGCAAACAAAACGAACTCTTCTTCTGGCAGTGTAACTGATGAGAGATCATTAATGTATGCAAGAAAAAGCAATGGCCCTAAGATGGATACTTGTGGGATACCACATGTAATTTCTTCCCATTCTGACGATGACTGATGACTTAATTCACTAGTCCCTTGCACTGACACCCTTTGTTTCCTGTTAGCGAGGTATGACTAGAACCATTTTGCAGCACTACCGGCGACCCCATAGAATTCTAATATATTTAAAAGTATGATGTGGTTCACACAATCAAATGCCTTTGACAAATCACAGAAAATACCTGCTGCTTGTAATTTGTTATTTAATGAATTAAGTACATTTTCACTGTAGGTGTAAATAGCCTTCTCGATATCAGAACCCTTCAGAAATCCAGACTGTGTTCTTGATAATAAGATATTTGTGGTCAGATGGTTGAGAAGCTGCCTGTGCATTACTTTTTCTAAAATTTTTGAGAATGCTGGCAAAAGTGGAATCGGTCTGTAGTTTGATGGTATCTCTTTATCCCCTTTCTTGAATAGAGGCTAACATCTGCATATTTCAGCCAGTCAGGAAATGTCCCAGTTATAATTGACTGGCTACACAAGTAACTTAGAATTGTACTAAACTCACAATAACATGCCTTCATTAACTTTGTTGATATTTCATCGTAACCACTAGAATGCTTTGTTTTTAAAGATTTTACTATGGAAGTTATTTATTTGGTGAAGTGAGTGACATATTCATGCACCTGAAGCTATTTGTAAAGGCTAGTTTCAGATTTACAACGGCATTATTTACTGATCCTGACAATCCCATTCTATCAGTAACGGATATAAAGTACTTGTTAGATAGATTTGCCACACTATACCCATCGGTTACTAATGTGTCATCTACCCTTAATGCTATTTGCTCCTGTTCCTTTCTGGTTCTACCAGTCTCCTCTTTCGCTATATCCCATATTGTTTTTATTTTGTTCCTTGACATTGTTATCTTCTTCAAATAGTGCATTTGTTTAGATGTCTGAATTACTTTTTTAAATATTTTTCAGTATTCCTTGTATTTAGCTAAATCATCAGCATTGGAGCTATTCTTGGTCGACAGATACATTTTCCTTTTTGTCTTACAGGAAATCTTTATTCCTTGTGTAATCCATGGTTTTATTATAGACTTGTCTTTAATTTGAGTAACTTTTAGAGGAAAACAGTTTTCAAACATGGTACTGACATTGTTCATAAATGTATTATTCTTTTCATTCATGTCATGAGCACTATAAACATCTTTCCAGTTCATATCTTTGAACAGTTTTCTAAAACAATCAAATTTTGGTTCAGTGACTACTCTCCTGTACTCAGATTTAGCAGTCTTGATAATCTGCTTAGAATTTACATCTATAACAAGGAGCTGCATGTCAGGATGTGATAGTCCATTTATTACAGGATTTATTATATGATTTTGTTTCTTTGATTTGTCTATAAAAATGTTATCAATGGCTGTCCTTGAGGATTTAGTGATCCTAGTTGGAAAGTTTACAGTGTGAGTTAGATTGAAAGACAACATTACTAACTGCAGTAAATGTTTACTGGAAGATTGAATTAGAAAATCTGTATTAAAGTCACCAGCAATCAAAATTTATTTGTTTCTTCCTGTTAAATAACCCAAAAGAGCTTCTAGAAGATTTATGAATAGATTATAATTTCCTGCAGGTGCTTGGTAAATCGTTACTATTATATAGGATCTAATATGGAACTCATCTTCTGTTTCACATGCTTCTAGATGGTGTTCTAAACAGAATTTATTAATGTCAATGTTCTTGAATTTATGGCAGTTTTTAATAAATGTGGCAACTCTTCCGCCATCCATATCTACTCTGTAGAAGTAGGAAGCTACCTTAAACCCTGAAATGTCTAACATATCTATACCAGTGGTCACTTGATGTTCAGCGAGGCAGATTATGTCAATTTCATCAATACAAATGAGTAATCCATTAACTTTATTTCTGAGTCCCAGAATATTCTAGTGTAGTAAAGGCAACTGATACTGCATACTAGTGGGATTATAACTGCTTTGGCGAAGATGAACTGGCAGTTTCTGATTACTTTCAGTTAAACATTGTTTAAATGTAGGCTGTATGCAAGCAACCCAGACAGTTTTTCCTTCCCTTTCCTATTGAGGAGAAAGCCATGCCTAGTGTAGTCCCACCAATCGTTAGAATCCACAGGAATCAAACCAATATGGGACCCTATATCCGTCCTAAGCAGCCACTCCAACTCCAAGTTAACCCTCCCGACGGAAGAGTTCAAATGAGGCCGATCATGGCGTCTCAACACAGACACAAATCCCACACTCGTATGCTCCGTTGCTGATGCTATCTTCACCAGGTCATTCTCTATGGTATATTCAGAGTCTCTGTCAATTCCACTTCCCGGACCACCCACTATAACCACGGCATCCACCTTTGTGAAATCCTTGCATAAAGAACCTACATCCTCTGTTACCTGACCCAGATGTGCATTAGGTTGAAAAAGTTTGTGACCTGGTACTCTGCACCTAGATTTTCCTGTAGTAGTTGGCCAACACATCTACTTCAGCTACATGAGGCTCATCCAATTCCGACTGAGGCAACAGGTAAAATTTATTTTCAAGATTTAAGACAAATGTGTCTTATGCTCTCCTTTGCCTGTTCCACTACTACCTGTTGCCACTTCCCACCTCGGTGCACACTTCTCCTTCTTTAACCTGTTCAGATCCTCCCTTGCCTTGTCTAAGTCAGCTTGAAGAGCTGCTATTTTCCCATCCTGTTCCAGTATTTTCCTGTCTCTACTGCAGATTCTACAATACCACTGGTGAGCCTCATTTACGTCCCCATTTCCCACGCCACTGCATTCGCCCCAATGAAAGAAACTACAGCACCCATCACACCACACCCCGGAACTAACGATCCTACGGCATGTCACACACTTCTCTCTCGTGGTAAAAGCAGATATCGAATAAACTGATTTAAGTAGTGACTAAAATGTAAACAAAGGACCCTAGATGCTATTCAGGCAGATATAAATAAACTGAAAGAGTACTGGATAAAAAAACTTGTGATTACATATAAGTTTAAGTGACCATTTACTTACGATACGCGCGCGTGAAATTAGGCCTAAAATCCGTGCTATACGCGCGAGAAGCCAAATAAAATTCTTACCCCATTTAATCTTCTTTAACACTTCACTAACACTTCCACTAACTTAACAACACTTAGGTTATATTTATAACAACTGTAAACGTTTAAAAACAGCTTAATAACAACGCTTTTTGGAATAATTTATCGCAGCAAATACTCGAAGAGTCCCCGTCGGCGCAGTGTTGCCAACCTGGTCTCATGACTTCCAGACCGTGAATTACCAATGGAGTTAGGTATAAAGGATTTTGCTCTGGTAGGAACGGGGTGTGAGGCACAAGCGATTTTGTTCTCACAACAATGGGTGTTTCTACCATGTTGGTCAGATAAGAGCGTTAGGCTCAAGGAGAGATACTAGGGACGGTGTATGTTATTAGACGGCAGAGGACACAGATAATATGGAAATCTCTGCATTTGTCTGCAATCGGCCCAGATGAGTATACAGAAAGTAATTCACGGCATTTTTTCTTCAACAATTCTTTATTGAACATAATGAGTATTACACACACAAAAGTGCTGTTTCCTGCCTACTCGTCTAACACAGTGTGCCTAGGAAACCCTGAAACGTCCCCTTAGAAAAATTGTACATGACTGTCCTTAAACTGAAACACAATATTTTTAGCGCAACGCAATCTAACTTTCAATAATCCCTACAAAATAATGGCCCTGACTAACATTAACCTATACCTTTCACAAATCACTTACCTCACAAAAATCTTCGTCACTCGAACTACTGCAATACAGCAAGCGCCACTACTGCCAGCTAAATAAAAGATTCAAACTACGGAAGGCACTACCTACTGATAGGCATAGTTAGCAAATGAAAGATTTTAATAGAGAACAAACAATGTATTTACCCTAATAGAGTTGAAAAATCATAATATACATAGCAGTTCATGACATCCAGTCTTACAAATTTCAAAACTCCCCCATTTCTCTCCCCACATCCACCACTGCTTGCGGCTCACCTCCAACTGCGCAACACTACGCGCTGTTCACATCCAGCTGCCCAACACTACAATGGCAGACAACAATATAAACTAGCCACAGACTGCACACAGCACAGCCAGTGATTTTCATACAGAGCGCTACGTAACGTTGCCAATAAGAAAACATAAACAGCCTACTTACATAGCCCCCATGCTCCCCACAAAAAATTTTACAAACTGTTTTGGGCACTGGCCAATAATGATTTGATAAAATTTTTCATAATTACAATAACAAAGATATCAAATGCACACACTTATTGATACAATGTTGGTCAACAGCTAAAATTCTCTCACAGTCCATAAAGACAGTCCTGATCATTCATCACAGTAAAATTGCAGTGTTTTTCTCAAAGGCTGAGCAGTAAAAAAAGAAACAGGGAGGTAGTGGATTTCCATGCAGTCTTGAAGAAGTAGTGTTGTCCTTCCCACAGGAAGACAGTGCTGACTCTCGAGATGCAGACTGGTAATGGCCCACAACAGAGCAAACCCACAGCAGAGTCATTCGAAGTTTTGAAGAATATTGGTAGGTAGGTCATCACAGAGGAGACCCACTGTAGTCCTGGTAGAGATTACGGTATTGGTGGGCCACCAGAGGTGCAGACCCACTGCAGTCCTTGTAGAAATAATGGTATTGGTGGATCATCAAAGGTGTAGACCCATTGTAGTCCTTGTAGAGATGGCCAGCAGCCATCTGCTGCGACTGTGCAAGTGCACATTCACCATCGAAGAGTCTTGCGGACAATATAGCAAGTCCATAACCACCACTTGTGCGCTCACAAAGTTTTTGGAATTGTCCTTAGAACCAGCAATGCTGTTATCCAGTCCCTAGCTGAGTTATTAACACACGTGCAAACACTAACAGTCCCTACTTCTCACATATTGTCCATATACTATGACCAACAGAAACGTGTGCAGTGAAATGGATCTTACAAGTTAATAATACGATGAACTGGTGTCAATTACAATTTCATAACATAAGAATACAATTACAAAGGTACAAAATACATCATTAAAGAACATAACAATACAGATAACATTTGTAGTACAGGCTTTACAAAACAATCGAAACAACCTATACATCAGTGTTACAGGAATTATAACATGAGTACATACATAAAAGATCAGAATAACTTTCGAAACATCAACTTCACACATGAGCATTAAAACAGAACAGAATAAATAATGTCTAAACATCTTTACAAAGAAAATAACATATCAGAAAAATTCTACAACATAACTCTTATTAGCTAAACACATTAAGACAGGAAAAACACAAATTCACATAGTGTAATAACACAAAAATACAGGACAGGGTTTGTTTTCAGTGTGACATTTGGTACTGCAGTCCACCCCAAAACTTCATTCCATATATCTTTCCTCGTATTTCAACATTTGTTTCCACCAAAAAAATTCTATCCAAGCATGCTTTCTGTATTTATATGTTCACATATTTCTTACCTCATTATTTATTTTCCATTATCTTACCTCATCATTTATTTCGAAGAAAATCCTATCTAAACCCGTTGTCCCTTAACCCCACTTTTTTGGTTCATATCCTCTTTCAAAATACTTTTTTGGCCACGCCATTTTCTTATAGCTTCTCAATGCATTTCTTCCAATTCATCACAACTTGTTCTCTTATATGGCCTACCCCAGCTTAAGCTAACTTAAATCTACTGAACTCAGATGCTAAACTAAGGGACGAGGTAATGCAGCAGCGCAAAACAATTAACACAAACAGCAATGATAAAAAATGCAAATTGCCAAAGCAAGCAGCACTAAAATAAATTAGCAGAGCAATTGCAATATTGCAACTAAAATATAATGTGCAGCAAACAATAAAAATAAATCAGTAGTAAAACTGGCTTAACAGAGTAATACAAAGTCAAATTCAGTAACACTATGCCTGGCAAACAGCAGCAGCAAATGAAATAACTTATACCTAAACATGACAAAGCTCAAGCATAAAAATATTACAGTACAAATGGCCATGTTTAATACCTATGTCACATCTTAACACTAGGGTGATGCATCGCAAAAACTTACTCTGCAAGAAAGTTACCAGGTCATTAAAAAAATTATTTATGCAATTCCTATGAAGGGAAATGTCTATTTGTGCTCTCTTTTCTAAGAAAGTACATCATAAACGTATTATTTACTGGGTCTGTAGACATAAAATAGTGATATTAGTACATCTACTAAGTTTTATAATAACCAATGCTGCAGTGCAGCTAGAAACTAGATATTAAAGAAAATGGGCAAATATGTACAAAGGAAGGCATGAAACATCATTCATTAGCCATATGGTATTTCATAAGGCAGTAAAAAAATCTGTCAACTAGAAAGACAGTAGTCATAATCAGGTGTATAGACATAAAAATATTTCTCTTGATTTCATTAGGCATTTCAGTAAATATCATAAATTAAGAGCTCCATAGTGTTATCATATGTTTTCAAGTTTGAGCGTGTCGTATTTACGATGCTTTCTACAAAGGAATGTCAATAGTGAGGACCTTTTTTTTCTTCACCTGTGTCTCTGAAAGGCACACACAAATGGCTTTTTTCCAGGCGACTGTCGCGCAACTGGGTGCCCACGACTCATTACGGGAAGGTAGTCACTTAACTTTCTTACTGAAATATTTACGACACCAGTTTGCATTACAGTGACAGTCTCATATAAAAAATTTCACAGCTCGAGAATTTGCGTTGCAAATGTGTAGAAACAAAATCCTATGAATATAAGTGTGCAAAAAATTTTCGCCTGCATTGTGATACATTCACGCATTTACACACATTTCAAAACTCTTAAAGTACGATTCTCGGTTTCCAACATCCTTTTTCACAAACCAGAGTCCCTAACCACTACTCATTATTCCTTGCTTTATTACACATATACATATTTGTAGACACTTCTTCAATATTTCATCATAATAAATACGTAGCATAATCAAATTCCTCATGTAGCATCAGCTTATTGATCATAAACATACCGCAACAGCGTAACTCACATCGTCATCATAACATCATAAAACCTCAGCCAAATCTCAAAATCGTCGTAGCTCTCTGCAATAATTTCAAAACCTAACAAATTCTCTGCTAATTTCAATAATGTCATCTACCTCAAACGTACTTTAAAAATCATAATCCCACACCAAACACATCATTCAAAGCTCTCATAGAATCACAATGGTTCCGAAAAAATATGAACAGTTCACAAAGTATATACAAAATACAATTTCATAAGTGTGAAGTTACTCAACTGTGTAATTGCGTAAACATGTGTCACTGATGTAGTAAAAAAAATGTTTATCTCTCAGTTAAATGATCAGATAGCTGTGTAATTTGTGTGTTAGAGAAATATGGTACCGATGTGTAAAGTTGTATAAGCAGACACCATATTAGCTAGGGCTCCTTGTGCTTGCCAAACACATGGTACACAAAGTAAGCATGTACCCCCCTGAGGATTAATGTAATTATACCCTCAGGTGTTACAGATTACAGCAATGGAATGAAATGTATCACGGAAAACCTTCGTATGATTGTACTTCAAATATCTACAAAAATAAATGTTTTAAATACAAAATTAATCACTCAAATACGTGTACTGTAGCGCTGAACTGTGCGTCTTGTTGTAAGATAACCCTTAACTACTATCGACCGTCTCTCAGACTGTTACTAATTTTTGTGTCGAGATATTTCTCACACCCCTGCAAAGCCCAATTGAACTCTTCCATGTACCTTCCTATTGACTGTCAAGCTACACATGCCAGCATTCTTGCATTGTTGCTGCTCTTTGTTTCGTAATTATTAGCCTCGAGAGATCTCACAGACGTACCATAGTGTTTGCGTGCCGCGTTTTTATTGCATGATACTTTTTCTCCATGGCGGGGAAAGCTGGGCCTTCTGTGCAACGTGTACTATGTGAGACAGATGTCTTCACTTGCAAGATGAGCCTCAGACACTGAAAGAAGAATTCGAAAATCGAAAAACGTGCACCTTTTTCCCTCCTCGTCTGAAGACGAAAACAGGATATCCATGTCAACAGCGTGGTGTTCCGATTTGTTTGGAGTGTTCCAGGAAGGTCTGCGTGAAGTGTTTGCAGGTAGAAATTGACTAAAGTATTATTCAGTGGCAAATGAAAACAAGTATTTAGATTTTACTTGTAATTTTAGAAGTAAAATGGTGGCAAAGTTTCTCCATTCATAGACTTATGGACTGAAATATTCGCTCTACATTGCAAACTGAGTTGTAAACTGAAAGCTGACTTCGCACACAATATATCGCAAGTCATGTCGGAAATTTCCACCTAGTTATATTACCAATTTGTAATATAATGCCTCTGATGAAAATCTATGTGTGAGTAGAGAGCTAACTACTTGCTGTTATTTTCGTAACTCATAAAATAAAAATATACTCCAGATTTCGCTTTGTTTTAATTGTTGAAGTGTTTCAAATACCGCAGTGTTTAAAAAAAATCAAATTTCTACAAAAGCCACCTCTAAGAAGTGTAATGAATGACTGGAAGTCAAGAAACTATATACGCATTCAGCAAAATTCTGGTTTGATATATAAAATAAAAAAATGCGGTCTGTAGACCCCTCCATAGTAATTGTGTTCCTGTGAATGACCGTAGTAGTTAAGGGATAATCTCTGTGGAAGTGTCGTAGTTATCGTCCTCCGAAAGCTAAGTTCTGCAGAAGTCAATGTACTTACCTCATGATAAACAAAAGTGAAATGCTTTGCGTATAGATATCTTAGTTATTACGCTTATTGCCGTGATGAAGAAAGTACTGTGCTGTAATGTATCATTGTGCAACGGGAAAGATAGTCTCATTGTAGCTATACCACAGAAGTTACTACTAAAACATGTTTTACTTTCCAGAATAATACGGAAAAACTGTGCAGATATAAAACAGAAACACCGCAAAAGCAACATTGTAAATTGTCACTCATTAGTAGCGTCATGATAAAATCGTGTACCTGTCACATAGACTAACCATTGTGTCATCTGGTATCTCACAGAAAGTACTTTAAATCCAGACTGTATTTTCAAGTAAACCAAAATGTTGCATTAAAATCTCATTAGTAGTACCAGTATATGTTCTAAGTATGTAAGTCTTATAGTCGTTACGTAATTGTGCAACTAACAAGCAAGAATGTACAAATAATAACACTGTGTCGTCTGTTCACTATAACAATGCATTCGTAATTACTTGTCTAAGTTCCCTAGGTTCTTAAATGGATAGTTAACCTTAAAACATAGTTGCATGTTAACAGTTTGTAAGTGTGACAAAGAGTACCAGTAACTCACAAGTGAAAGATTTTATGGCAAAGTCTAAGTTATAAGGCAGATTATCTCTCAGTAATTGGTTTTACACGTGAAATATGGTGTAAACCTCTACTCTTCCTAGTATGCAGAGTTTCAGTTTCAACGCAATTATCATGTGGTATACGTCGGTAAGGAATACTGGAATTTATCTCAAGGTTAGCTTATGTTATTTTTCTGAATCCCAGCCGGCGCACGTGGCTGCCTGCGGTGTGAGTCATTGTCTGTTTCTTTGGTGGCGCGCGTCGTTATTGGGATTTGGAGACCTAACTTCTACAAATTCACCTTGTCGAGAGGGCCCAGCTCTGTTTGAATCCCGCCAGTTCTGATGCAATTCAGCTCTGTCGTTACGATCATATCGTCTGTCGTCATGTCGGTAGATTCCACAGTTTCTTTCTTGTCGGTCACGTGGTGGAGAATTTCTCCCTGAATCGTAACTGCGTGCTGAACTGTTGCGTCTGAAGTTATTCTGTCTCCTGTGATAATAATAGATCTGGTTGCCATATTGTCTGTTTCTATGATTGTCTCTGTCATATTCATAACTACGGAAATGCAATCTTTCTCTGTAATTATTACTACTCTGCCAACAGTTGTCATACGGGTGGTGTCTGTTTTGGTCACGATTTACGTTGTAAGAATAGCCTTGTCGTGTATTATTTCTGTCACCGCGGAAGTGTGACAGATGTGACCTGTAATTGTTGTGCTCCTGTTTTCGCGTTGCGCGATTGTCAGTGTCAATTTCAAATTCTTGTAACAGACCCCGAAAAACTTCAATGTCGTCTTTGCAACGTCCTGCCAAAATAATGTGTCGTAAATGTTCAGGCAATTTGATTAAGCAAATGTGGATGAGTTCTGAGGCGCTGTATGGGTTTCACAGGTACTGATTCTTGTGCAACATGTCTTCAAAATATTTCACAAGACTGGAAAATTCAGATTGTTCGAAACGTTTCATCATTATGATGCTATGTTTTACTCGGTCTTGTGTAGCTTGAGACCAATATGGTGAGAGGAAGGTATGATAAAATTCTCCTTCACTGTGACAATCGTGAATGACCGATCGCATTCTTACAGCTGGTTCATTCTCCAAGTAGCCACACATAAATTCTAACCTGTGCTCCAATGACCAGTTGGGAGGAAAACAATGACAGAATTGATGGAGCCACGCTGTCTTTGCAAGAATTCTTAAATGTTTGAATTTACGTGTAGTAATGAACAGCTTATAGTCAAAATCATCGTGTCGGCGAGTAGCAGATCGGTCATTGTTACGTCGTGTCGGCGGTTCCATCTCAAAATTCGGAGCACCTTGCCAATGTCTTTCATAATTTCCGAAATGCCCTGTGTTATTATTTTGTGGCTTTTCCATATTTCTAAGTTCCTCTTCCCGTGTTGGAGCGCGAGTGTCCTCTGAAAGATGTAATTCTTGTATTGCTTGTGCCAACTGATCTTGTACTCCCCGGATTTCTCTTTTGTACTGTGTATTGATTTGATTTTGATTTTGTTTGAATTTTCTAATTTGTTCATACTCTTCAGTGTCCGTGAAGGCTACAGGTCTTGTGTCATTCAGATCATCATCTACCTTTGTAGATAAGTTAGTGAACTGATGTGAAAGTTCGGCTACTTTAGCCGACAGTGAAATTATTTCCTCTGTGTGTTTTTCTGATCCAAGTTTCTGAGTGTCCATTTGTGTTGAAATCGTATCTACAGTGTCCTTTAAGTTTTCCTGAGTTTTTGAAAGTGCGTAACTGAATCGGTAGATACAACTGAGTCAATTTTAGCTTACAAGGTGTTGTGATTTTCATGAACAATAGTTTGCAGTACTTTTGTGGCTGCTTCGTGATTCTGTAATGCATTTTCATGACGCGAAAAAATAGGTTGGAAATGCTCACAAATTTGTGTTTTTACGTCATTACAGACTTTTTGACATTTCGATTCAGTGTTATGTAACTCAGTAGTTAAATCTTCACGTGTTTGTTCAAGTGTGGTGTCTAACTTTTGAAGCTTTTGCTGTGTTTGTCTCTGATTTTGTTCCATTGTGTCTAACTGTTGCTGTGTTTGTTTCTGGTGTTGTTCCATTGTGTCTACTTTCGAAGATTTTGTCCCATTTGTTTCTGATTTTGTTCAAGCGTTGTGTATAACTTTTGTAGCCTTTGTCCCATTTGTTACATTAACTGTAATAACAATGCACTGGTGTCTGAAACATGTTCCTCCGTGCGTTTTGGCAGTGAAGTTGCACCGGCAACATTCACATTTTGACGAGCAGAAAATGTGTCTTGACTTATTTGAGAAAACGGTGAGGACCCAAAATCTGAATCTACAGTATTTGCAAGATTGTGTCCTGTCATTTCGGATTCCTGAGGCGAATTGTTGCTGACCGATCGATCGATAATGCTTCCCTGTTCACTAATTGTTTCACTGTCTACACCATTATTTGCCGCCGGCTCCATTTCCCTATGCACAATTACGAAATTACCATGTTGAACATTAGTTAATTCATTACACGGTGGCGCTAACACACTGCTTTCGTCTTCATTGTCATTTCTAAGTTTACTTTGGAGCCTAGTATTAAGTTTTTCACACGTCATTATTGTCACAATATTTCACACGACAACACAGAAAAGCACAATTTGGAGAGCAAAAATAAGAAAACACATTAACATAGCACTGAAAATAATATCTAGTTAATTGCAAGCGCAGCTGCGAAATACTTGGTGCAAATTTACATGCGTGCCACACCTGTTTTACTGTACAAGAATGAAAAACTACAACTACAAAGGAGATTCTCCCTACAATTACGCGATAGCAATAAAGAAAACTACACTAATTACACAAACTACAAGAAAAAATCAGAAGATTTCAGTGAGGTATCCTCGGCTAAGAGTCGACATATGAAACGTCCCCTTAGAAAAATTATACATGACTGTCCTTAAACCGACACACAATATTTTTAGCCCAACGCAATCTGACTTTCAATAATCCCTACAAAAGAATGGCCCTGACTAACATTAACCTATACCTTTCACAAATCACTTACCTCACAAAAATCTTCGTTACTCGAACTACTGCAATACAGCGAGCGCCACTACTGCCAGCTAAATAAAAGATTCAAACTACGGAAGGCACCAACTACTGATAGGCATAGTTAGCAAATGAAAGATTTTAATAGAGAACAAACAACGTATTTACCCTAATAGAGTTGAAAAATCATAATATACATAGCAGTTCATGACATCCAGTCTTACAAATTTCAAAACTCCCCCATTTCTCTCCCCACATTAACCACTGCTGGCGGCTCACCTCCAACTGCGCAACGCTACGCGCTGTTCACATCCAGCTGCCCAACACTACAATGGCAGACAACAATGCAGACTAGCCACAGACTGGACACAGCACAGGCAGTGATTTTCATAGAGAGCGCTACGTAACGTTGCCAATAAGAAAACATAAACAGCCTACTTACAACCTGCTTTCTCGGATCGCTAGACAACAGCAATTCGAGCAAATTGTATTAATAAGATTTTATTACAGTAAGATAATTCACGCCGGCCGGAGTGGCCGAGCGGTTCTAGGCGCTACCTTCAGGAACAGCGCGACCGCTCCGGTCGCAGGTTCGAATCCTGCCTCGGGCATGGATGTGTGTGATGTCCTTAGGTTAGTTAGGTTTAAGTAGTTCTAAGTTCTAGGGGACTGATGACCTCAGAAGTTAAGTCTCATAGTGCTCAGAGCCATTTGAACCATTTGAAGATAATTCACAATACATAATTTTGGGAATTTACAATGATGGGTCGCAAGCAAATGGCGACAGACAAATAAGAAAACTCATCACTACAGATAATGCCTAATACATTTGAAGTTATACTGTTCCTAAGTCACTGCTGTAGCGTTCAGAGAACGGCTAGTCTTCAGCTGGGTCAGGGCAAGACGGCGCAGCGCCTTCGTATAGATAGCGCTACTGTCTCGTTGTCGACCTAGAGAGGAGTCGGTCAGTGTGCCATAGGCTGACGTCGTCTCACATCCCTCTCTGCTCTAAAATTCTTGCCCGTCGTGCCACCGCTTGAATTTAGTCCGGAACAGAAAGAATGGTGTTTTATCTGCGCATCCTATTATTCCACAAGATATCCATCCCGTTCTACAGCCTTTCTCCAGCACGAAACAAGGGCGTGTATGCGCTTTCGGTGCCAGTCCTTGTCCTGGTGGTGGAGCTAGTGCTTCATTGTGGGAATCACCTCCTCCTCCACGAATTGTTAGCTTTTATGGCCCAAACAAGTGGGAGTCCGAGGGGGCTAGGTCAGGGCTGTAGGTTAGATGGGGTAACACTGTCCAACTCTGTTTTGCGATGTGTTCAGCAGTCTTCAGACTTGTGTCCGGCCTAGCGTTATCGTGTTGCAGGAAAACCTCTCCTGGGTTGCTGTGGCGCCTAAGTCGCCAGAAGCACGTCTTGAGTTTTGTTAATGTGTTGACACATGCTTCTGAATAAATGGTACCGCCTCCTGGAATCACATTAATGAGAATCATACCTTCACAGTCCCAGACCACGGTGATCATGACCTTACCGCCGGAAGAACTTGCCCCCCTTCAAACAGCCGTGTACCGCAAGTCTCTAGAGGAACGGAGAGTTCCAAATGATTGGAAAAGAGCACAGGGAGTCCCAGTCTTCAAGAAGGGTCGTCGAGCAGATGCGCAAAACTATAGACCTATATCTCTTACGTCGATCTCTTGTAGAATTTTAGAACATGTTTTTTGCTCGCGTATCATGTCATTTCTGGAAACCCAGAATCTACTATGTAGGAATCAACATGGATTCCGGAAACAGCGATCGTGTGAGACCCAACTCGCTTTATTTGTTCATGAGACCCAGAAAATATTAGATACAGCCTCCCAGGTAGATGCTATTTTTCTTGACTTCCGGAAGGCGTTCGATACAGTTCCGCACTGTCGCCTGATAAACAAAGTAAGAGCCTACGGAATATCAGACCAGCTGTGTGGCTGGATTGAAGAGTTTTTAGCAAACAGAACACAGCATGTTGTTATCAATGGAGAGACATCTACAGACGTTAAAGTAACCTCTGGCGTGCCACAGGGGAGTGTTATGGGACCATTGCTTTTCACAATATATATAAATGACTTAGTATATAGTGTTGGAAGTTCCATGCGGCTTTTCGCGGATGATGCTGTAGTATACAGAGAAGTTGCAGCATTAGAAAATTGTAGCGAAATGCAGGAAGATCTGCAGCGGATAGGCACTTGGTGCAGGGAGTGGCAACTGACCCTTAACATAGACAAATGTAATGTATTGCGAATACATAGAAAGAAGGATCCTTTATTGTATGATTATATGATAGCGGAACAAACACTGGTAGCATTTACTTCTGTAAAATATCTGGGAGTATGCGTGCGGAACGATTAGAAGTGGAATGATCATATAAAATTAATTGTTGGTAAGGCGGGTACCAGGTTGAGATTCGTTGGGAGAGTCCTTAGAAAATGTAGTCCATCAACAAAGGAGGTGGCTTACAAAACACTCGTTCAACCTATACTTGAGTATTGCTCATCAGTGTGGGATCCGTACCAGATCGGGTTGACGGAGGAGATAGAGAAGATCCAAAGAAGAGCGGCGCGTTTCGTCACAGGGTTATTTGGTAACCGTGAAAGCGTTACGGAGATGTTTAGCAAACTCAAGTGGCAGACTCTGCAAGAGAGGCGCTCTGCATCGCGGTGTAGCTTGCTCGTCAGGTTTCGAGAGGATGCGTTTCTGGATGAGGTATCGAATATATTGCTCCCCCCTACTTATACCTCCCGAGGAGATCACGAATGTAAAATTAGAGAGATAGAGCGCGCACGGAGGCTTTCAGACAGTCGTTCTTCCCGCGAAAAATACGCGACTGGAACAGGAAAGGGAGGTAATGACAGTGGCACGTAAAGTGCCCTCCGCCACACACCGTTGGGTGGCTTGCGGAGTATCAATGTAGATGTAGATGTAGGAAGCAGTTCCTTTCAATTTTTTCTTCTGTTCAAAATGGTTCAAATGGCTCTGAGCAGCTTAACAGCTGCGGTCATCAGTCCCATAGAACTTAGAACTTTTTAAACCTAACTAACCTAAGGACATCACACACATCCATGCCCGAGGCAGGATTGGAACCTGCGACCGTAGCAGTCGCGCGGTTCCGGACTGAGCGTCTAGAACCGCGAGACCACCGCGGCCGGCTTTTCTTCTGTGGGGAGTGGGAATGGCGCCATTCTACCGACTACCTTTTTGTTTCGGGGCCAAAATGGTAAATCCAGGTTCCATCACCTGTCATAATCCGGGAGAAAAAGGCTTTCCAAACGTTGGAACAAATCAAGAAAATGTTTATTTTTTCTGTGCAGTTTGTAATCCACCGTTAGACACCGCGGGACCCACCTAGCACACTTCTTTGAATATAATATCCAAGAGTACAGATAATTGCATTAATACTTCCTTTGCGGTTTAATAGATGCAGCTCCAACTGCCGAGTCGTGATGTGTCTGTTCCCTCGAAAGACATCAGCTCGCTGCAACGTGTTACGTGTATCAGCCATGGATGGTCTCCCCGATCGCTACAAATCGTGGAGCTCCACCGAACCGCCTTCTGATGACTTCAGCCTTCGTGCCCAGCGACTAACTGTACTGTCGACAGCAGATGCTCCATAGACTTGGCGTAAGCGTTTTTGAATATTCTCCACAGTTCCTTTCTCTGCCCTGAAAAATTCAATGACGGCACGTTGCTTGTAACGTACATCACTTACGGACGCCATTTTGAAACTGTTCTGCTGCTACACTATCTGTTGCAAGTGACGCGCTCACTTAGGAGACTTCAAATAATACATACGTAATGTTTCGCACTCGTAGCATTGTTTTCGGCTGAGAAAGAAGATGCGGTGCACTACATTCTGGACAATCCTGTGTGATTAAAGAAACGAACCTCACAGGTACATCGAACACAGACGTTCACAAACAGGTCCAGGTGCCGTTTTCTTTACTGAGAAAGACATTGATGTATAACATAAGGTAATCAATGATCGCCAATATAGTGTTTGTAAAAAAATTTTCAGGTCAAGAGGGAAGAAATTTTAATATTTTTGTAGGGCATAGAGAGATACTGATGCCTTCTTGCACTTTTCAGTTACGTGCTCAGTCCAATTTAGATTTTCATCTATTGTTACTGCTAGACACTTTTTTGAGAGAGAGATGTTGATATTTGTCCCGATATTACGGTGTAGTGAGCCTAGAAGAACAACCAGTACCGCCTGTGTTTGGATGGGCTGAGCTTTAACTTTACGTTCTGTGCTAATTTTGATAGTGCACGTAAGTCAGTATTGCGCTTCTCTATAGCTGTCTTCAAATTTCTTCGTTTTGCACTTAGACGCAACTGAAGGCCATCAGCATACATGTGGTATCTGCAGTAGAACGAACTGACTACACATCATCGACATACAATAAAAAAAAAGCATAGGACCTAATACCGAAGTCGTGGAAATACTGATACTACCTGCTTCCGTTTATGCTGCCGTACACAATTCATTGCTGGCCAGACGTTAGGTATGAGCGACATCATTGCACTTACACTGCACTGCACGAAAATTATGTTACGGCCAGATATGCCAGGTGCCAATATTTGAGAGGTACGAATTAATCTCTTGGGGATTTCGTTGCAAATATATCCCTGAGAGTGTGACTACTGTTCGTGTGGTTGGTAGGAGCAATCTGAAGTAGCGACACATTTGAAGAAGAAAGCATCCGCTTAAATTTCACCCTGGAAGTCTAGTGTGTAGAGAATTTATGTTAGTGCCACCACTTACAATTATATGCTTGTAAATCGATTCGATACTACAAAGAGCAGTCTCGAAGCACACCAACCTGCCGCCAATAGGAGGTTTGTAGACGAGGCAACAAGACAACAAGGCACGTTCTGTTAACAGATTTGATATCTGGGAACGCATGTTCCACTTTTTCGTATTCACTATTTTGGATTTGTATAGCATAGTAGGTGATAAATCAGAGCTTATGAACGCCCCTACTCCACACGTTTCATCTGTTACGTATGTCATTTCTTAGAAAGATTTAACTGTCTAGGTTTATTAGACTAGTGGGAATACTAGTTTTGAGCGAGGTCTCTGACAGAAGTACGAGGGTAATCCCCAAAAGTAAGGTCTCCCATTTTTTATGAGTGCATAGACCTGTTTATTTCCACAATGGTTTACACCAGTTTACAGCTTGAACATTTAGCTATTTTTCGACATAATCACCATTTCTGTTGATGCAGTTTTGTAGACGTTGTGACAGTTTTTGTATGCCCATGTCATACCAGCTCGCCGCCATGCTGTTCAGAAAGTTATGAACCTCTTCTTTCACCTCGTCGTCGGAGCTGAATCGCTGGGACCACAATTAACGCTGACAGATACTGTGAGACTCTGGAAAAATTCAAACGGGCAATTCAGAACCGGAGAAGAGAAATGTTAAGCTAGGGCGTACACATTCTCCATGACAACGCTTTCGCCCACACATCGCTCGGTAAACCGTTGCTCTCCTGCAACAGTTTCAGTGGAACATAATCACCCACCCAACCCTATGGTCCTGACTTGGTGCCCAGTGACTATCACCTGTTCCCTAGTTTAAAAGAACATTTGGCCGGAAATCGATTCAGCTTCGACGACGAGGAGAAAGAAGAGGTTCATAACTTTCTGAACAGCATGGCGGCGAGCTGGTATGACATGAGCATACAAAAACTGCCACAGCGTCTACAAAAATGCATGGACAGAAATTGTGATTATGTCAAAAAATAGCTACATGTTCAAGCTGTAAACTGATGTTAACCATTGTAGAAATGAACAGGTCTATGTACTTATAAAAAATAGGAGACCATTCTTTTGGGCTTACCCTCGTATTACATGGACGTCAAAGTCTTGAAATTATATGATGAAAGTCGTCGGGATTAGCCGGCAGGAATTGGACATTTCCAACGTACTCAATGATGGCATTTTCCGACCAGCTAGTGGCCCATGGTCATCTCCCCTTCAAATAGTACCTAGGAAGTGGGAATGTGGACTTCATATGGAGATAATCAAGCGTTTAAAGCCAGAACTGGGCCAGACTGGTAACTAGTACCATTGTTTCGGGGCTGTAGTTACACCTTGCCCAGTGGAACTATATGCCGTGTACTTAGTTTGCTAAAGCCTATACCCAGATTCACGTAGGAGAGGAAGACATACATCAAACAGAGATTATCAGTCCTTTCGTGTTCTCTGAGAGTATGTACATGACCTTTGTCTTACGAAGTGCTGGTCGGACACATTAACGTTTTATTTATTCAGTTCTGCATAGCTTTCCATTTTGTTTTGCGTACTTCGATGATATTATTACCTTTACGGCCACGGAGGGGTATCACCAACAACATATTATTAAAGTGTTCCAGCATTTGAGGCAGTATGGTGTGATCCTGAACACGGATAATCAGAGATTGCATTCCTTTGCTATCAGATGTCTTCTTCAGGCTTCAAATTGTTACCAGAAAAGGTTGAAGGCATCCTACAGATACTGAAGCAGTAAGGAATTAGCCCGGTTCCTAGGAATGCTGAACTTCTAACCGCCTTCTATTGCGTTCAGCAGAGCTACAGGTAGTACCATTAAGTGCAGCAGTACTCCATCATCTTTGACACCGCTGAACAGAGTACCAACACCACAATCACAAACTCAGGTGCTAGTGACCGACGCAGAACAGCAACTCGATCTGGAAGGTGCAAGCACATTTTCTCAATGAGGCTCTGCTTCCACTGAAAGGGTGATGTAGTGTCAGATCACCGTTGTCTGCTAAGTGTGTTGGGCGCCTGTCGGCAAAGCTGTATGCAGCAGCAGCAGAAGCAACTGTGACAGTTTATTCTCTGAGTTTTCCGTTCCTCAATTCATTAATTGTAATATGCCTACAGTTACACAATTGTCACTGTTCCAAAACAATGCTTATCATTCAGCAAAGGTTATTCGTTCTAGTATAACGTCTTATAATCTGTTACTTGCTAGGAGCTATTGTGTATTGAGTGTTTTTATTCTGTTAGATAGAATTCCTTATTCTCACGGATTACGAAAGTGAAGTTCCGAGCACTACCACTCGGCTTAGTAAATACACCCCATGCAAAGTTCAGAACGCCCTAATTCTGGTTGCACCCAACAACAAACAAATTGCATTTTAAAACAGGGAGAGCAAAAGTTAAAAATGCAAATGTGCAACCCCTATCAATATCCACTAATAGCTTTACAGATACTTTGGTCGCCGTGAGCATTGAGGCAATCATCCCACCAAAGAAACGGATTGAAGGTACCCGTTTGGTAAAACACTGTATACTGCTCTGTGGCGAATTCCTGTTACATTTATCTTTATATAAGGTGATTCGTCGACCTTCAAGGCCTCTTTTAAGCGTCCGAAGGTTTTGGGAGAAGACAAGTTACTCTCTCACCTACTTTTCATATACAGAAAATTATTAAAAATTTTGTGGCAACCTTACGCACCTTGAGCGAGACTCTAGAAAGTTAACAGCCTGAGCAGACGTTGATGGAGCCCGATAGGGCGCTAAAAGCATGAATAATTTTTATGGTTCTGTGTTCATAGAAACGGCATCTTCGAAGTTGAAAGCAATTGGTGGTGAGCCCATCCCTCAGTAAATCTTGCCGGAGAGGCCCACAGCCAGCAAAAGTGCAGACAGAGCAGCCCCTACTCGAGACAGGTCTCCAGCAGGACAATGCCACTATACCTGCTTTGGCGCCAGCCTGGTTCTATTGACCTGTTGCATGAAGAAGCGAAATTGAACTGAGGCAGTAATGCTCAAGTATGAAACAACAACAGTAATAACTATTCCAATACCACAATAAAACCGGTAATGGTAACAAGAATGAGAACAGTTCGCCTCAATCCTACAATGGTAAATAAATAAAGGATGGGGCCCCTCCACGCCCACAGCAACGTGGTGACCAAACCAAAAGTTCTACTGTCACCTCCGTATAACATGTTAGTTTTTGAATCAGGAGTCACAGGATGTGGGCTGTGATGTTATCCATGCGTCTGGGTAAGATTACTCATTAACATGTTCCATCAGGAGATAGAGAGTGGACGAAAGCGATCGAAGGGTAGCAGTTGTAAGGGCAGAGGGAAAAAAAGTGCCAAGGCAAGAGCCAAGGGAAAGAAACCTCTGCGACAGTAGGACGGGTAGTAAGGGCAGTAGCGGCTTGCTATCTGCGACAGTGCATGCAAGTTGTGGTTATGTTAGTTCGAGGTATCGTGCATCGTTACCTTTGTCGTTGTTGGAGCTTGTTGCGGCGCTTGCTGCAGTTACTGCGTCCATGCAACAGTTCAAGGTCGTTGTAGATTAGTGGGCGATCGGTCATAGATCGGCTCACAGACGGTGTAGGGTGTGTGTGTGTGGCTGGTTTGCGTGCTGTGTACAGTACGGTTTCCCTGCGGTTGCCTGTTTTTCGGCTAGTCGCACATCTGGGTTTCCAGTAATAACTGTGTTGCAGGGGCTCGCCAGTACTGTCGTGTTAGCGTTCTAATAATAACCAAGGACAAAGGGATGGAAAAAATTCTCCTCCTTTTAATAAGAGGCATAAGCAAGACAACAGATATCATCCATGGTACAGTAATTACAATAGTAATAACAATAATCAGCAAACCCGCAGCAACCGATACCACTGCAGTCAAACAGGAAGTGGCATCCTCATACACAATCAGCTGGCACTTCTGCACCAACGAACAGTGTCGCTGGACAAAACTGGAAGCAGGAAGAATTATAGAAGTGGTGGGCAACACTATGCCGAGCACTTCAGAGGCGTTAATCTAAATGCAACCTCATACAGCCCTCACACGGTGGTTGCGGAAGAAACAGGCGGCAAACGTCGTGAGAGCATGTGTTTAATAAGATATAATCAGGGCAACAAATCTGAGTGATGAACTTTGCGAATAAATCCATTTGTGTAAATTAACAGAAAAGCAAACAATCCAAGCTTCATTTCACTCAGTACTAGGTGGAACACCAAACACAGTTACTGTTGACATAGGTACGGCTACAAATTGTATGGCTTTAGAATTGTATTATAAGATTAGTGAACTTCAGACACCACATACGCTGCCGGCACAAAATTGTAGGATCGTTGGCGCACTTGTAAATAAGTCAAAGGGAGTGTATGCAGACTCATGTATCAATTGAGGCAGATGATGATGAAGGGCGTATGGCATTGGTGGCTGGGAGACCCCTCGCGGGGCGATTCGGCCGCGGCTCCACAATTTCTTTAACGCCACTACGGCGACTTGCGAGTGAATGACGCTGAAATGATGATGAAAGACACACAACACCCAGTCATCTCGAGGCAGAGATAATCCCTGACGCCACCGGGAATCGAACCCGGGACCCCAGGCGCGGGAAGCGAGAACGCTACCGCAAGACCACGAGCCGCGGACATTGAGGCAGGTAATGGAGCTATACAGGGTGGACCATTGATCGTGACCGGGCCAAATATCTCACGAAATAAGCGTCAAACGAAAAAACTACAACGAACGAAACCTGTCTAACTTGAAGGGGGAAATCAGATGGCGCTATGGTTGGTCCGCCAGATGGCGTTGCCATAGGTCAAACGGATATCAACTGCGTTTTTTAAAATAGGAAGCCCCGTTTTTTATTACACATTTGTGCAGTACGTAAAGAAATATGAATGTTTTAGTTGGACCACTTTTTTCGCTTATTGGTAGATGGCGCTGTAATAGTCACAAACTTATGGCTCACAATTTTAGACGAACAGTTGGTAACAGGTAGGTTTTTAAAGGTAAAATACAGAACGTAGGTACGTTTGAACATGTTATTTCGGTTGCTCCAATGTGGTAGAGTACCTTTGTGAACTTATCATTTCGGAAAACGCATGCCGGCCGGGGTGGCCGGGCGGTTCTAGGCGCTACAGTCTGGAACCGCGCGACCGCTACGGTCGCAGGTTCGAATCCTGCCTCGGGCATGGATGTGTGTGATGTCCTTAGCTTAGTTAGGTTGAAGTAGTTCTAAGTTCTAGGGGACTGATGACCTCAGCAGTTAAGTCCTATAGTGCTCAGAGCCGTTTGAACCATTTGAAAACGCATGCGGTTGCAGCGTGATTAACTGCAAATAGCACATTAATGCAATAAGTGCTCAAAATGATGTCCGGCAACCTCAATGAATTTGGCAATACGTGTAACGACATTCCTCTCAACAGCGAGTAGTTCGCCTTCCGTAATGTTCGCACATGCATTGCAATGCGCTGACGCTTATTGTCAGGCGTTGTCGGTGGATCACGACAGAAAAATATCCTTCAACTTTCCCCACAGAAAGAAATCCGGGGACTCCAGATCAGGTGAACGTGCGGGCCATGGTAAGGTGCTTTGACGACCAATCCACCTGTCATGAAATATGCTATTTAACACCGCTTCAACCGCACGCGAGCTATGTGCCGGACATCAATCATGTTGGAAGTACATCGCCATTCTCTCATACAGTGAAACATCTTGTAGTAACATCGGTAGAAAATTACGTAGGAAATCAGCATACACTGCACCATTTAGATTGCCATCGATAAAATGTGGGCCAATTATCCTTCCTCCCATAATGCTGCACCATACATTAACCCGCCAAAGGTCGCTGATGTTCCACTTGTCGCAGCCATCGTGGATTTTCCATTGCCCAGTAGTGCATATTATGCCGGTTTACGTTACCGCTGTTGGTGAATAACGTGTGGTCGCTAAATAGAAAGCGTGCAAAAAATCTGTCATCGTTCCGTAATTTCTCTTGTGCCCAGTGGCAGAACTGTACACAACGTTCAAAGTCGTCGCCATGCAATTCCTGCTGCATAGAAATATGGTGCGGGTGCAATCGATGTTGGTGTAGCCTTCTCAACACCGACGTTTTGGAGATTCCCGATTCTCGCGCAGTTTGTCTTCTACGTAACTATCCGGCGAACGGTCCGCACACTTGAATGATGTCGTCCAGGATACCGAGCAGCATACATAGCACACGCCCGTTTGGCATTTTGATCACAATAGCTGTACACCAACACGATATCGACATTCTCCACAACTGGTAAACGGTCCATTTTAAAATGGGTAATGTATCACGATGCAAATACCGTCCGCAGTGGCGGAATCTCACGTGATACCATGTACATATGTTTCACAAAGCGAAAAAAGTGGTCCAACTAAAACATTCATAGTTCTTTACGTACTACACGAATATGTAATAAAAATGGGGGTTCCTATTTTAGAAAGTGCAGTTGCTATCCGTTTGACCTATGGCAGTGCCATCTAGCGGGCCAGCCATAGCGCCATCTGGTTTCCCCCTTCAAGCTAGACGAGTTTCGTTCTTTGTAGTTTCTTTGTTTCATGCTTATTTCGTGAGATATTCGGCCTGGTGACTATCAATGGACCACCCTGCAGAGAGCACATTCCTGGTTTGTGAAGGTTTATCATTGAGCTGCATATGGGGAGTAGACTTCTTACAATAAATAGATGCAGTAATTGACCTTTCTTGTGGCAAATTATATTAAAACTGAATGGGGAGGGGATAGCCCTACCACTCATTAGAAGCAAGCCGGTTCACAGTAAGTTATGTCAAGGAGTCCGAATCAAATACATAAAACCAGGGGTAATTTTATGTGACAATCAATTTCCTACGTTGCCAGATCAAATGCAGCCCAGCAACAGCAATTTGATGTACAGTTTTGCAGACAAGAAATACAAAGCAATGTTTATGAATCAGTTTATTAAAATACTCTACAACAAAATTAACTGATTGATTCAAATTGGTTCAAATGGCTCTGAGCACTATGGACTTAACATCCGAGGTTATCAGTCCCCTACTTAAACCTAACTAACCTAAGGACATCACACACATCCATGCCTGAGGCAGGATTCGAACCTGCGACCGTAGCTGTCGCGCAGTTCCAGACTGTAGCGCCTAAAACCGCTTGACCGTCTAACGGATTGACCTTTTAAACAAATATATATAAATTTGTGATGAAAAGCCCGGTATAATTAAAGGATATGGGTGTACAATGCAAGTAAAGCCTCATAAAACTTTTTTCCACTCTACCTGTTCTGTCCCGTGAGCCAAGAGAGGAGCTGTATCGAATGAAATTCATCGCATTTTACAACAAGATGTAAAGAAATATTTTGCTGAGTGAACATTAAGTAGAGTGGAGGGACCTACGTAAGTAGTATGAGAATTTGTATATGTGTTAGTATATAAGACATTTTACAGTGTACGTAGTAGTCTTAAGACAAATCTATTTTCTTCATGTGCATAAGTAGATCGTCTGTAAATCTTTTGCTGAACAACCAACTTTCACATTAGTAGTAGAGGTTCAGGAATAATCTTGTGTAAAGTCATTTCATTAATATCATTTATTTATTTATTGTTCTGTGGGAACAAATTAAGGAGAAGTCTCCATGGTCATGGAACGAGTCAATACATGAAATTATAACACGATAGTAGAAACAGATAAAATGAAATACAAGAAACGTATTCAGGCGACAATTCGTAAGTTTAAATAAAGAAAATCAACAATGTAACACTGAAATTTGCTTAATTTTTCAGCTCTTCCAGAAGCTCCTCGACAGAATAGAAGGAGTGAGCCATGAGGAAACTCTTCAGTTTAGACTCAAAAACGTTTGCGCTACTGATAAGATTTTTGAGTTCTTGTGGTAGCATATTGAAAATGGATGGAGCAGAAAAGTGCACTCCTTTCTGCACAAGAGTCAAGGAAGTGCATTCCACATGCAGATTTGATTAATGCCTAGTATTAACTGAGTGAAGGCTGCTAACTCTTGGGAATAAGGTAATCTTGCTAACAACAAACGACATTAAAGAAAATATATACTGTGAGGGCAATGTCAGAATTCTCAGACTATTGAATAGGGGTCGACAAGAGGTTCTCGAACTTACACCACATATACCTCGAACAGCCCGTTTTTGAGCCAAAAATACCCTTTTTGAATCAGAAGAATTACCCCCAAAAATTATACCATATGACATAAGCATATGAAAGTAGACTACTTTTCGTGTTGAAGTGTCACTTATTTCAGATACTGTTCTAATGGTAAATAAAGCAGCATTTAGTTTCTGAACAAGATCCTGAACATGGGCTTTCCACAACAGCTTACTATCTATCCGAACGCCTAGGAACTTGAACTGTTCCGTCTCGCTTATAATATGCCCATTCTGTCTCATAAAAATATCAGTTCTTGTTGAATTGTGAGTTAGAAACTGTAAAAACTGAGTCTTACTGTGATTTAGCATCAAATAATTTCCACAAGCCACGAACTTATTTCATGAACTATATTATTTGATAATGTTTCAATATTACACACAAGATCCTTCACTACCAAGCTGGCGTCATTAGCAAACAGAAATATTTTTGAATCACCTGTAATACTAGAAGGCATATAATTTACATAAATAAGAAACAGCAGTGGCCCCAGCACCGAACCTTGGGGAACGCCCCACTTAACAGTGCCCCATTGAGACTGAACATCACTGCCACTCTCAATATTGCGGAGAATTACCTTCTGCTTTCCGTTCATAAAGTAAGAGGCGAACCAATTGTAAGCTACTCCCCTTATTCCACCATGGTACAACTTCTGCAGTAATATTTTGTGGTCAACAGTCAAAAGCCTTCGTTAAATCAAAGAAAACACCTAACGTTCGCAACCTTATATTTAATCCGTCCAAAACCTCACAGAGAAAAGAGAATATAGCATTTTCAGTTGTTAAACCAATTCTAAAACCAAACTGTACATTTGACAGCAATTATGTGAATTTAAATGTTCCATTAACCTTGTATATACAACGTTCTCGATAACTTTAGCAAACACCGATGGCATAGAAATAGGTCTATAATTGTCAACATTATCCCTGTCTCCCTTTTTATGCAGTGGCTTCACTACTGAGTACTTTAGTCGGTCAGGAAACCGACCCGACCACTCCTAAAGGAAAAGTTACAGATATGGCTAAGTACTGGGCTAACATACATAGAACAATACTTCAGTATTCTGCTAGATACCCCGTCATATCCATGAGAGTTCTTGGTCTTTAGTGATTTAATTATTAACTCAGTCTCCCTCTTGTCAGTATCATGGAGGAGCTTTTCTCTACGAGCGCTATATGATTCTCTGTTGGGACTAGCTTTCTATTTAGTTCACCTGCTATATTCAGAAAGTGATTATTAAATACTGTACATATATGCGACTTATAAGTAACACGGACATTCCCACTATGCACTGATTCTATATCCTCGACCTGTCTCTGCAGACCAGCCACTTCCTTTACCACTGACCATACGGTTTTAATTTTATCCTGAGACGTAGCTATTCTATCTGCATACCACGTACTTATCGCCTTCCTAATAACTTTTTAGGCACCTTACAATACTGTTTGTAATGGGCTGCTGCATTTAGATTTTGACTGTTTCTAACGTTTTGATATAACTGCCACTTTGTTCTACAGGATATTCTTATCCCTCTAGTCAGCTACCCAGGCTGCCTGTTTGTGCTAGTACCCTGTTTTGAACGGTCTAACGGAAAGCAACGTACAAAGAGCACGAGAAAAGTCTTGAGGAAAACATTATATTTATCGTCTACTGTATCAGCACTATAAACATCTTGCCACTCTTGTTCCTTGATAATGTTTACAAAGGTCTCTACAGCAACTGGATCAGCTTCCCTAAAAAGTTGATAACTATATTTAACATGAGTTGCAGCACAAAAATATTTTAGAGTTAAAACCTGTGCATCATGGTCTGAAAGGCCATTCACTTTTTTGCTAACAGAATGCCCTTCTAGTAATGAGGAATGAACAAAAATGTTGCCTATGGTTCTTCTACTGTTCCTTTGCACTCTCGTTGGAAAGAATACGGTTCCCATAAGATTATATGAATGAAGGAGGTCTACCAGCATCCTTTTCCTTGGACAATCACTTATACAATTAATATTGAGGTCACCACATATAACTAACTTTTTGTATTTCCCATAAAGTGAGCCTCCTCTAGCTTTATCAAAAATGTTGTGAAATCGGAGTCTGGGGATCGATAAATAACAACAGTTAGAAGTTTAACTCCATTAAATTTAACCACACCTGCACAACATTCAAACACCTTTACAGTGCAGTACTTTGAAACATCAATTGACTCAAATGGGATACCGTTTTTCACATACGTGGCTACCCCCCACACCGCAAAGAGCTCCTGGAAAAGCTGCCAGCTAACCTGTACCCTGGTAAAGAAAGCCTCTGAATTATCTCCTTATTTAAGAAGTGTTGAGATATACCAATAATTTCAGAGTCAACATCTATGAGCAGTTCACTAACTTTGTCTCTAATACCTTGTATATTTTGATGAAATATACTAATTCCCTCATTACTTGGATACCTAAGCTTTGTCGAAAGTGGTTTCTTTGTTAGAGAGACTTCCCTTAAGCAGGAATACCTATCAGATGACTTCAATTTAAGAAAGGTGCAGCTCTAACATCCACTAGTGCAGGAATTTTCCCATGAGTGATCCCACCACCCCCACTTATGCTGTCACCTATAAGTTTTCCCAACCTCCCCTTTCCATACCTGTTAAGGTGCAGGCCATGTCTAGCGAAACCCGTCCTCCTGATAGACTCCGCCGACACCACTGAACTGTGACTCTTGCCTTCTGTCATCAGCGCACCCCCAAGTCTCATGTTATTACGCTTGATGGCTGTATTAAGATGAGGCCGATCGTGACGCTGAAACAGTTCCACGAAATGCACATTCGTGTTTCCAGTCTCAGTGGCTATCTTTTCCAGGTTACCATCTATGTCATACTCCCCATCCATATCATTATTATTACCAGCCCCACCCACAATCACTACCTGATCCTCTTTAGTAAAATCCCTACATAACCCCCCTATGTTAACAGTCACCTGAGCCAATCCTGCATTAGGCTTCACAATGTTGGTGACCTGGTACTCACTCCCCAACACTTCCTGCAGCTGCTGGCCTACACTTCTACCATGAGAACTACCTAACAGCAGAACCTTCTTCTTTCTCTTAGACTTTGCAGCTGTCCTAGCCACCGTAACTGCTGAGGTCTGCTGCGTACTTCCTACATCTACAGCTACTAGAGATTCCACTCCACTAGACTCTGACAGTTGGTCATATCTACTGCAAACACCAATAGTAAAACTATCTGAAAATCTCCTTCTCCTAGCAGACATCTTGTCAACAGCCAGATCCCATTCCCCAACCCCCTTCTCCTTCCTCATCCTATGTAGTTCCTCCTGTGCCTTTTTCAACTGCTCCTGAAGGGCCCAGATCTTACGCTCCTGCTCCTCTATCAACTTACTCTTGCTACATAACCTGAAGTTCCAGGAGAGGATCTCAGCAGAATGCCCACTGGTTTCCCCATTGCCTTCCCCCCAGTGAAAATACTTCGAACAAGTCTCACACCGCAATCCACTACTCACGAACCTACGGCAAAGCCCACACTTATCACTCATGTAAAATTTTACAGTTATTAAAACAAGAAAACTCTTTTATGTAAGTTCCGCTAGTACAATAAGAAGATGTTAAAAAACTGACTACAATAATCACAAACTTACTCTACAAGGAAAGTAACTACTATTATTAACAGTATTAATCAACAGCAAATGAGAATATAAGAAAAGACTAACACAGAAAGAAAATCAAACGTCTAATGACACAGTAACGAAACTGAAAACAGGTCCCAAAAATTTCTTCTGAAATTATTTCACCAGAAAACACCAAGAACACCGGTTGAAAACTACTAAAGTTCCTAAATAAACCACTATACACAAACAATTAATTAGTACTTAGCTTTAGATGCGCCGCTACAGCTGCAACTGGTCAGCACGGAATGCAAACACAGGCAACAGGTTAAGTTGCTCGATATGAAACACAAATATCAGGTCACAACACAAGAAAGGCGGAGGTGAATGAAGAAACCACTAATAAGTCACTTATATAGTAAATATTATCACAAAAACCGTTCAAATATGTATCTGAAACCTAAAAATATAGGAAAACTTAGAGAGCGATCTCACATGCAGTCACGCCATTATGACGTCACACCAAAGACCAAAAGTAACAAGAAACCATAATCTTATGAACATTTTCATGGATGCAATTATTCCATTTCTTTTGCTATGCAATTCTAAGTAAAGAAAGTAAGGCAGAAGCCATACAGATGATAAAGTTTTTCTATTAGTAGATTTTAAGTTTTGTACAAATGCAATGATTTGTAGTATAAAATAATTTTCTATTTATGTCTAGCAGTAGTTCGCAAACTTAAACAGCAAGCTACTGTGGGTCATGTTTTTACAGTGAGGTGATAAAACTATTGAGATTTTAGCCCAATAGTAGTGAAATGGTAACATTGTGCCATATGCAGATTCGTATTCTGCACTAATTCTCGCGACTAATTTCAACGGTACACACTAGTTTGTGTAAGATAGAAACAGCCACTGATGTCCTTAGCTCCAGTAATAGTGACTAAACTCGCATTACATACTGAAAAAACACTGTAAAGCTAGGCTTCACTACCGCAAACGGCCACACAACGAAATTAATGTCGCGAAGAATTGTATGATGGACAAGTTAGAAAGTTATAGCAGATAAGCACTTTGTTAATCATACAGATAGTACCTACAACAGAGTACATAAGTTCTGGGATTTTTCTTTCAGCACATTTGTAAGTAGCATGACACGTACCGACAGAGGCTAAGTCATAAGTTGTCAATGGCGAACAAAACTGTCAGTGGTGAAGTAGTACGCGCAAATTTGCAGTTCACCGGAGGGCTCTTTAATACAAGAGCAAAGAGAAATGCATGTTATCAAGAGACCTTATACGCATGATAATACAATTTCGCCTGGTGAAATAAATACAATACGTTACAGTAATGTCGAAATTGGGGACACTTTTAGTGACAAGTGAACTTAATTTGTGTACTCACCCACTAGACAGCACTGAAGCGATGTGATGATCCGCTGCAGTAGAACACAATGTAATGTTGTTACTTGGAACTCAGATAGTGTGTATCGCGCATAAACTGGCGCAGAAACTTTATCAATGTGACGTCACGTGTGACTTACTACACGCCGACGCGAAGCTAAGCGCTGAAGAAACGAAAACTTTGATAAACACTTCGCAAACATGTATCCTGAGAACATTAATGAATGTGCGGAAACCGAAACTAACGTGGAAGGGTGTTTGTGTAGTAACGGTGTTGACAACTGACAGTAAAGTGCATGAACAAAAGCTATACGTTAGACCTTTTTTATCACAACGCAAACATGTATACTACGCAACCCATAGCTATCACTGAACAAACTGATGTAAATTAGTGATGCAAGTGATTACAACTACCTACTAATCAAAATTCTTTTTAGGGAATGTGTATTAGTAATTTTGTTACTGGCCCGAATCTACGAATGTTTCATGTAATCCCAGTATCCTGAGCTGACTGGATCCCGTCGGGCACAACCGGTCCAGAACTTCGAAATCCTCTTGCTCCATCGCAGATCGTGGTGGCTCACTCGTATGCAGATTTGTCAACATCGCGAGCACGTCGCTGTGACCGTTCTACACCACTGCAGCGGCGAGTGCTGCAGCACGACTGACTTCGCCTACAATGCGTCGCCTTTATAACCGTCGAGCAAGAATGAATATGTTCAACTGAGTGATTATTGTAAACTGTTTCAAAAACCACAATTATGAATGTAACAAAACCCATACGACAATTCCGTGTTTAATACGAACATTTCAAAACTCAAACTAAAATAACAAGGACAAATACCTGTCAAAAGTGCTAATTTCCTACCTTAATGTTTTTTTCTAACGATATAATTTGTTCATCCTGATTAACTGTACTAAATGATCCGATTTTGTCAATGTGTAATGAGAAAAGATTGCATGCGAAAAAAGGAACTGGATGCCCATGCCTTTCCTGTCGTTTCGCCAGGTTCCCGCAGGATCACACCTGAATGGGAAGGCAAATTACATTGCTGGTAAAGATAAAACACTCTCCAGCTCAAATGAATAAAATGATGTAAAAAAGGCAATCTAAAGACTAAAACTTAATGAAGCGATGTAAGTATTTAAAACTTGTTACAAAGACTTGACAAACTTTAAAAAATATTGGGGGCTGTGTAATGTTTCCCCGAGTGTTAGCGAATTTCATGAGTGTGTTTTCGCGCAGTAGCGCTGAGACGATTTTATTGGTGCTTGATAGACACTGCGATTACATTGAAAGTAATATCTCTGTAATTGTAATATCTATGTAATTTTAAGTGAGCAAGGAGCAGTAACTTTTCGTTTTCTGTCTTCCTGGTCAGCCAATGTCTGGTACGGTCAAATCAAATGATATCTTGCTCAACTTTATGTAGAGATTTTGTTATTTGTGCTCATTTTGCATAATAATAACTATTTAATTGCATTGTGTTTGTTATTACGACTAATGATACCTTTTTTTCCTCGACGTTTTTCATGAATTTGATAACTGAATGTGGCTTACTTTGTGTGGGGATATCTGTTAGTGAATGATCGCGCATTAACGGAACAAATCAGTGCAATAGGTTTGGTTTGCTTTCAGAATAGAACCTGCAAGTAAAATTTCAGTTTTCGCAAAACGAAGTCCGATAGCTTTTAGGCATAAATCACGTCTCATAGTTATATTCTCCAACAGGCACTCCTAGTAGAGGAGCATTGCTAAAAAAATATGGACGATAATGGTGGTAATTAAATTACAATTTCAATATTAAATAATATTTTACGTAATTTTTCAAGTATATAATTCTTCTTGATTTAATTGAAGATTCAATTAGACAAAGCCAGAATAATACAAAAATAAATAATAATTTCAAAACCAAATAATAAAAATAATAATTAAAAACGACCATTAAAAGCCGAAGGCTGGGCTAGGGGATGGACTGAAGGGACGCGTCTACACAGTGGACCAACAATTGTGTGCTGAGGCACGCGTAATAAAAATTCACAGTTTTTCGTGTTTGTCATTACTGCAAATAGGTCTGTGACTCACCGCCTTTGGCCGCCTCAAATGCTTCAAATGGCCATGAGCACTATGGGACTTAACATCTGAGGTCATGAGTCCCCTAGAACTTAGAACTACTTAAACCTAACTAACCTAAGAACATCACAAACGTCCATGCCCGAGGCAGGATTCGAACCTGCGACCGCAGCAGTCACGCGGTTTC
Source organism: Schistocerca piceifrons (assembly GCF_021461385.2). Classification (NCBI taxonomy): domain Eukaryota; kingdom Metazoa; phylum Arthropoda; class Insecta; order Orthoptera; family Acrididae; genus Schistocerca; species Schistocerca piceifrons. Next base: position 50,944,379 of record NC_060139.1, read on the forward strand.
GGACTGAAGCGCCTAGAACCGCTCGGCCACCGTGGCCGGCTCGTTTGTATAAGAAACTCCAGCGACTGAGGAACCTGTATAGGTAGAATCCTTATTACACCTCATACCTACGATTAACATGCTCCAAGGCACAGGAGATTTAGATACAGATCTTTAAGATTGTATCTGTTCGCTTTTTGCCGCAGGAAGTGAAGCGAAAAAAAATGGCTCTGACCACTATGCGACTTAACTTCTGAGGTTATCAGTCGCATAGAACTTAGAACTAATTAAACCTAACTAACCTAAGGACATCACACACATCCACGCCCGAGGCAGGATTCGAACCTGCGACCGTAGCGGGCGCTCGGTTCCAGTCTGTAGCGCCTAGAACCGCACGGCCACTCCGGCCGGCTAAGTGATGCGACTTCGGAGGAAAACATCTTCTCCCTCTGTGAAAATTTTAAAAAGCCAGAAATTGGTAGTTTCTCTTTTATCCAGAGACGCAGGTTTCTTAACTCTGGCGCTGGTTAGACATGAGTTTGTGCTGTCGTGTAGGAGGGGAGATTTATCGCCTCTCAGGCCCTGTGACTGGCTGAAGACGGGGTGAAGGTAGTGTCGTTCTTGCACTTTGGGGAAAAACGGAATTTTTTTATCTGGGGAGGTGCGAGGCACTCGGGTTCTGGACTTCGGTCTGGAAGGGATCTTCTGGTCGAAGCTCTGACATGTGTGGTTGATACTTGCAACCTGTCCTAAGACTGACTTCACTTGCAAGTAATTTAGACTAGTTAGCCTGTGGCGGATTTCTTACTGTACTGACAGTGTGACTTCAAACGTCTCGGACTACTCGTTTGTCGAGGGCACGCTTATTCGTTTTAGGTTTACCAGTCTTGACGTTTGGTATCCTTGTGCGCTCTGCCGTATAAGTGAGCCAAATTGGTCCTTGGTATGACCAGCGAACGGGTGTGTCACACACTGAAATCTACCGTGATTTCAGGGCTCTGGTAGAGAGTCAATTGCGATCCGTGTGCCTGATCGCTAGAGGTGAGATTTTGCATTTCGTTCGTGACCGCGACCGATTCACAGGTGTTGCCTTAAGGCTCTCCTCCGCCACACACATCTCGCCAGCTGCAAGTTACATAGATGCACGAAGCAAATAGGGTTAAATACTGCTGCTCCGGCCTCGTCAGGGCGTACAAATCTCAATTGCCACTTGCTCTCAGCTGCACCTATATAGAATTCTATAGATTATCAATCAAAGTCTGCTCAGCGTCAGATCAATTCAGATGCACATAACTTTCAGTGTGACAGTCTCAAGGGTGAGGTCTGGACTACAGGGAGAGTACTTCAGTGTCTCCCTCTGTAATTGGTCCGTAATGAATGGGGCTGGTCTTCCAGATCGACCGGCGTACTGTATCAAATCGCAACCAGGACGGAACTTTGCGCACAATTCCACAGTGTTGGTTTTCGGCATACATGCTACCGCATAGGCATTCTTCATTCTCAAATGGTTGTCCGCCATAGTTTGTACTTCCGCATCCAAGAAAAGAAGACAATATATTAGTCTTATCTCGATGCATTTGGTAATAATGTCACCATAGTTCATGATTCGGCATTTATCACAAGCGTGTCAAAAAGACATGACTGCAGCACTAATCCCTGGCCAACATATCAATTCTCATATACCTGCATCAGAGTCAGGTGAAGCAAAGCCTTCAAACATGAACTTATGCCAGTAAATCGCTCAGTCCATTCGCAAATCTGACTGGAAACTCATATTGTGAATTTCCTGTAACCTATGAGTGCAATGAAGCAAATTATCCGCTGAACGATGTGCTAAAAGATGGCCATCCAGAGACTCGCTTCATGTCCCCGGCACTTTCTCATAGATTTCGCAATAACACAAAAAGGAGCCTCACTTCTTTGAACTTTTCTTCTGAATGTCATCCATCAGTCCTATTTAGTAATGATCCCACACCACGCAGCAACAGAAGAGAAGAGAGTGAAGAAGTGTGGTGCTGATTTTCTGCATCTTATGAGTATTGTGGCAATAAAACGCCTCTTTGACTCACACTTCTACGTGATGCAAACACTGCTGCAGAAGGTAATCTTGTTATTTGGCTTCGTGAATTCGGAGATGACATTCAGAACATAAAACACGCCAAGATTCAAAACTTATCGCTTTGCTTGATAATATTGTGATCAGAGAGCATACGTCTGCTAAAGAAGGATTCTTACACGGCTTTATGTAAGTGCAATTATTTATTTGATCCTTTCTCAAGGAATTTTGCTTCTCCCAACGTTGTGTTAAAAACTTACAGAGTACGTTTTTGGCTGAAACTTCCTGGCAGATTAAAACCGTGTGCCGGACCGAGACTCGAACGAGGGACCTTTGCCTTTCGCGGGCAAGTGCTCTACCAACTGAGCTACACAAGCACGACTCACGCCCCGTCCTCACAGCTTTAAATCCGGCAGTACCTCGTCTCCTACCTTCCAAACTCCCCCAGGCTGTGGCTAAGCCAAGTCTCCGCAATATCCTGTCTTCCAGGAGTGCTAGTTCTGCAAAGTTCGCAGGAGAGCTTCTGTGAAGTTTGGAAGGTAGGAGATGAAGCATTGGCTGTGAGGAGGTGGCGTGAGTCGTGCTTGGGTAGCTCAGTTGGCAGAGCACTTGCCCACGAAAGGCAAAGGTCCCGAGTTCGAGTCTCGGTCCGGCATACAGTTTTAATCTGCCAGGAAGTTTCATATCAGCGCACACTTCGCTGTAGAGCGAAATTTTCATTCTACGTTTTTGGCTGCTATCTTAAAGTTGAATGACAGGAAGCTAACATACTTAATCAATTCGGAGGGTCATGTTAGTAGAAGGTCTATCTACGATTTTTAATACTAACATTGGAAAGGTTTCCTGAATTAAATGCCTGTGGAATTTCATGGGCGCTACTTTTAAAATGTAGTGCAATAACGTCATCGAAGTCTTGGATCTGTTTATAGATTTTTACAGCAGATATTTATCTGTCATTCTCATTATCGCCTACCAGACTGCTGATTGGATGGTGATCTGTAACTCCTTCACGGTATTTCTTCCGAGAATATTTCGTTCAGAGTTTTAGGAATCGGCTGTTTTTTGAATTTGTTCGTGAATAGTAACTACAGTAAATTAGGTAATAAGCAGCCGCGTCGACATCCAGGTCTCAGAAGACGGCAATAATGAACCCGAAATGTCTAGCCGTATCTATACGAAACATCGTTTACGCCATGGTGACTCAGCGTAATTTAGGGTTTGCACTGTAGAACCACAACAATACTTGGAACAGTGAGGTGTTAAAACAAAACGAAAAGTTGCATGGTTCCTTTCATACCATGTTATTTTGATGTAGAAGCGTGATGATAGTCCTAACATCAGAATGGTAACTTTCAAAGCAGCAAATGTCTTAGAAGAGCAGGGAAACAGAAATAACAATGTCAAACATTCCGTCAGTGTGGCATTCACTAAAAAAAAAAAAAAAGTATGAACAGGCTTTTTCTGTGACATTTAACTTTGCAATCCTTATGATACGAAATCCCATATTGTTTTAAGTGAAATAACTGAGTGTCTTACAATCATGCTATGAATAAGAGAGACGAGCAGTACACTAACTCTGTCTATCCATAATCTAGAGGTAACGGGATACAGTTCCCTCTTCATCGTAAGCATGTGGCTTACAGTATCATGAACAGATAGCTTGCTGCATCGCGACAGTGCACCAGCAGCGCACTGCTCGTAATCGGCTTCCGGAGTGTAGCGCCCAGTAGCCATAACCACGAGACCACCGAGAACTAATCCAATACCTGCCCAACTCGGCCGGCTGCTGCGGTGGGCTTCAGTAGATGCTCAACTTCGTTAATGTGGAAGCTCTGTGCCGCGCATCCAAACGTCAAGGAAGGTGGAGCTTCGCCTTTGTGTATAACCGTTACCTCCTGAACGCGTGCAGAGCAAGAGGATGTAGATGTATATTCCAACAGAAACTACAGACATACACTTTGTTCTACAAGTGCAATATTTAAAAAGATTTCAGAGGTATTTTCGGAAAGGAAGATAGGTGAATAAACGAATCAGAAGTAATATCCTAAAACCAAGGCCACGAGTGTTTCATAATAGAGAAGAATGTAATTTGTTAACTGCTACAACATACCAAAAAAAAAAAATCCTTTTATCAAAATTTAACACGCATTCTCCGTCCCATGTGAAAACTGTAAGACTTTACAGCCGAAATAAACGTGTATTTACAGTGAATCCATTGTCTACTATTTTTAAACATCAAGCAAAAATGCACATAGACAAAAATACAGCCGCTCTTCCAAACTTCGAGTACTGACGATGTCAATGTACCACAATTGACAGACACTCACAAGTAAACCAGATCCACCACAGAAACTCATTTACATTGCAACATGTGCATATACAGGGCGTCCACAATGAGACTCCAACATTTGAATTCATAAAACCTGAGAGGAAAGACAATTTATTGACGAACAAATGCAGGGAAATCATACAGCAGCTCATCAAGTTTTCATACACAGGTGGGCGGTTCAGTACACTTGAACATGGGCGCCACTGGTAGCGCGAAGAATATCAAGTCTATAATCGATTTCGTGCCATGTGTTGCGGAGCATCTGTTCTGTTTCAAGTCTTGCAGGTCGTTTACAGGTGTAGCGTATACCCGATCTTTCACATAACCCCACAAGACAAAATCGAGGGGGGTTATGTCGGGCGAACGTGGCGGCCAAGGAATTGGACCTCCACGGCCAATCCATCATTGCGGGAATGGGCCATTTAAAAATTTTCGGACATCAAGGCTCCAATGGGGTGGTGCAACGTCCTGTTGAAACATCACATTTGGCTGTAGGTCTATTATCTGTGGCACGGCAAATTGTTCCAACATGTCCAGGTAGATGGCTCCATCCACAGTCGGCTCCTGAAAGAAAAACGGCCCAACAATGCGATTTATCATCAAACCACACCACACATTAACTTTCGAACTGTCGCGCATGTGTTCCCTAGGTGCATGTGGATTTTCAGACCCCCAGATGCGCACATTGTGACGATTGACAGCCCCTGACACGTGAAAGGTTGCCTCGTCAGTAAACATCACGCGTGATAAAAATGTCTCGCCCGCGGCAATGCAATCTAACATGACACATGCGAATTCGTCTCGCTTTGGTCGATCATCGGGCTTGATTTCTCGCACAACCTGCACTTCATATGCGTACAAACGTAATCGCTGATGAAGCACTTTGTGCACTGTTGAACGTTTCATACGAAGTTCTCGTGCTGCCTGTCGCACTGACTTCTGTGGACTTTGTTCGAATGACCGCCGCACTTGCTCCACATGATGTTCGCTGATCCCAGGCTTACCACCACCATGCCCTCTCGCAACACTCCCAGTAGCCAAAAACTGATCACAGCACTTCTTTATAGTCTTGAACGACGGGGGCGCTTTGTTGTAAACTCGACGAAGTTTCTTTGCACTTGGGTCTCCGATTTTGTCTCTGCATACCACCAGACCACTTGTGTAAGCTCCTTCATATCCTCCATTTTGCTAAAACAACTGATTGCAGCTCCACTACGGCCACTTGGCGTTTCAAACATCCACACCACAAACTTGTTGAGTTGCTCTGTCTGCCCCTTCAGGACCTACAGGTCCACCATCTGAAATGAGAAAGATATAGGATATTAAAATGTTGGAGTCTCATTGTGGACACCCTGTACAAGGCCCCTTTACAATTCATACTTAAGTGTTTTGAAGAGGGAATTAAAGAACCAGTTTAACAAGGGGATCGCAGATACTCGTCATCACCGAATACATCCAAATTTATGATGTGTACAGGGCTTTGACAGGAGTGAAAGACACTGAAATGGGAGCTATAGCTCACCCGACGTTTCGAAAACAGTAGCATTTTTCATGTGGATGGTCGAGGCATGAGCCATTTGTGTTAAAGCGTTTTTCAGTGGCGGGCTGGAGCAGCAGAAAAGTCATTGCACAAGGTCGTGAGGTCGAGTCTACGTGCGGGAACGTTTTAGTTTTAATTTTTACGTCACTTACACTGTAAATAAACCGAACTAATTTTAACTATATGTCATCTAGCAATATTTCCATGAAAGTCATGAAACGGAAAGGCAACGGAGAATTTGGGATTTCAAATGGATTTCCAAGAAAGGATTGTACTTAAACAGCGTCAAAAACAACTCGGCAAACAACTTTTCCAGAAAGGATTCTACGTAAAGGGTACAGGATTCCGTATTCCGTTAGTTTCATTTCGACCTTCGAGCAGCCGTCGTCATCTGCACGTTGCAGATAAATCTGACTATTGAGAGACAAAAAGAAGTCACATCCCGAGAAGATTGCATCAAAATACATTATATTGTACATAACCAGATTATGTCGCCAATACTTAGCGAAATGATGCATTACCCGTGGTTTGCTGAAAAACTGTGAGATCCGAGAGAGAGAACCTTGTATGAACATAAACCAAATCTGTTTTTGTAAAATGTAAAGTTCCGCTGTCGGAAATGTCACTATAAATAAAACGTTCCGGGCTATTATGTAGTGGTCATATGGATTTCACCTTAAAACCCAACGTTTCGTCTCATTCTGGGGAGGACACTTTTCAAGGAGGATTCTAGCTTCTTTGAATGTCCGATTCACAACCAGGCTCGGTACTAACTGCAGCAAATTTCCGCTTCCGCGTGCTACTGCGCAGTGGCATGACGTCACATGCTTTGAACACGCAAGCGCAATTAGACGCTGTCGACCGCCGTCGTCCGCTGTTGCTGAAACCCCATGGTGGAAGACTGTGGAACACGACCAGGAGTACAAATGGGGGTGGGGGACCCTAAAGTGGTTGTCGTTCCTAGACCGTTTCTTGACCGTGCGCCCTGTCCACACGAGGTACCTGATAATCCTGCGGCGGTCGTACTATTCTGCTCCACAGCTGGCTTGCCTGAAATTTTCTCTCGAAATACGCAAGCGAGTTAGGGGAGCCACTCACATCAAAACACAACACTGTTCTACGTCTGGTATGAACAACTATATTCTGAGACGGTAAATGAAAGTCGCAGGTTGCACTGTTTACATTCTAATTCAGAAGTGTTATTCCAATTAATGGATGATTAACAGTCCACAATATCATTCGGACGAGCGTACGCGTAACCGACACGACGCGGGTGATTGTTGATGATGCGGAAGCCGAATGATCGCACAAAAGTTCTTACGATCGTCACACATACACAGATATTTGGTACCAGTCCTCCTTGACACTAGTAATGATATTTTAACACTGCTCACATGTTAAATCTACAGTTCACAGTTATCAGTTGTACGAGCGTGCGCGTAACCGTCGCAGTGCGGTTGATTATTGAGAATGCGGAAACGCGATGATCGAATGCACGTCCTCATGCTCGCTACAAGACGCTGGCACTTAAATGCTCACTTCTGTGGTAAATAGTATTACTGAGTCACATTAGTTCATTCTTGGAGACCGAACACGGCACGGATGATTGATACTCTACGCTACGACATGCACGAGAGGATACACAAATACGTTATCGGTGGCACTGATCATCTTTTAATTACTTCTTGACGCGCTTTCCTGTGAATCATTTCCATATTTCATCACTTTACTGTTATAGCACTTGTAGCAACACTTCCACTTCCATACTAACAATCCCTCTCACATGCAGAGCTACACACTACACAACATAACAGTGCCGTGTACCGCGCTCGATTCTACAGACTAGACTTGGCCACTGTTTCTATGTTTCGATACAGTGTATCGATACGTGGAACTGTTTCAGTGTTTCGGAACGGCTGTAGTTCACTGTTTCGAAACAGTTGTGTTTCATTCCGCCCGTGTCTCGGATAACCGAACAGATTCGATCTCGAGCCAGACACAGAAACTGTATTGTTGTTTCAAAATAAGGTTGTTTCAGTCCACCTGTGCTTGGAACGGACTAATTGTATCGAAACAGTGATGTTTCATTCCGCTCTGTGTCGGACGAGATTCGGGCTCGGCACAGGTACTGAAACACAACATACCACTTTGTGAAACACTTTCAAGAGTGTCGAAATCTTTTTGACAAGCAATAGCATGAAGCTTAAGATATCCGAAAATAAAGCTTCGTTTCTATCTGACTTTCCTATTCCGAAATGGCGTAATATCTGCTTTATAAACACTAACCAAACAATAAAACAACGCATACAATTCACATTCAAAATAATAGATATGTGAAAATCATTCAGTTAAATTACACTTTTTTTATAACACACGTTTCTCTGGTCATGTACAGTAATCATATTAAGAAACGCAAGTAAGCTTACAACACTTTGAATAAAAAAGGCGTAGAGTGACAGTTTTTAGACATATACATAAATCTGATGTAGGTATAATTGCAAGCAATCTGTTTGAAATATCACTGATAGTGTAATGGTGAACGGGAAGGGCTGGGAAGCATGGTGAATTTATAGTAACGGTTCGAAACACCTTGAAAGACAAAATTTTTTCTGTTATATTTTGTTATTTATTCGAATTATTTGGCATTATTTGTGAGTCTATAGCCACTGTGCCTATTATCCACAGTGATTCCCTTTGTGTGCATGGAAATTATCAAGATGGGTATATTACCCATACTAACGGAGTGTGGGAATCCCAGTAGCATATCCGTTGTTTCTGCAGTTTGCTCCCACCTCCAGTTCCGTTCGTGGTGGTTCTTCTGTTTTCAGCTATGGCTGTCCTCAGCCAATTGAAAAGTATGAAAGTCACCACGACACGAAAGCAGCGCATTTGCTTCAGGTAATACGAAACTGCCAAGACGCCTAAGTGATAGTTTCATACTTTCTGCGATATGATTAGCGCTCTCGCACCTCATTTATGTTTATATGGACATACGTATACAGTAGACATTCAAGATGATAAAATGTGTAGGTTTATTAGATTACAAAACACAAACTGTTTCACTGTTTCGAAACAGCGTATCGAAACATTACAATGTACTGTTTCATTTGTTTCGAAAAAGTTACGTGTTTCAGTTTGCCCATCTCTACTACAGACGCGACTGCCCGCAAAGATATTCCACAACTAAGCCAGCGATATGACAATACGCTTACAACTGGCACACATCACAGGAATCCAGATGTCATTCAGTTTCACTCTCTCCTGCTTCCTATCGAAATTCCTTATGTGTTTTACCATCTCTATGCCCTCTCTGCTAGCCGTTCATGGTATTAGCTTGTGGGTGCCTGTACTTGAGTCCTATAAAAAGGGATGTGGTGGTCTCCTGGCTGAAAAATGTCTTCGCGACAGCTGATCTGTCAGTCTCCTCTTCTCTGCAATTGACCTTGTGCCGCTCTAGTCTTTTTCTATCCCTTCTTTTTGTAGTACCCACAGCTATACGGAACAGTGTAAGTCGGTGCTTTTTCCGACGGTTGGCGAGCATCCTAGGCCGATTTTAGTGACCTTATATCTCCAGGATGCGTTTGCAGATTACCGCGATGTGCTATAGCTGTTCACTATGGTTGCGCTCAATTAATTGTTACAACAGCTGAATCGGATGCTTTCTTTCGATGCTGCAAAACCGTTTAAATATTGGCTCACAACCACAAATTTCAAATATAACGATGACTTCTATGAGCAAATGGATGGTGTCGCTATGGGGAGCCCCTTAAACCCAGTTATAGCGAACTTATGTACGGAAAATTTCGAGGAGGAGGTAATGGAAACTGCGAACGAGAAACCGAATATTATTTAGTTGCGGAACATGCTTTGCAGCCAGGGGACCACAACATTCATATTGGTAGGACTCAAGTACTGGCAGTCACAAGCGGAAGCCATGAAATGCTATACAGAGAGGCAATAGAGATTTTAGAACACGCCAGGAATTTCAATAAGAAGGAGGAGGGTGCGAAACTAAAAGACATCTTTATTAAGGGGGGTACGTCAAACGGGTCGACTTCGAGAAGGAGAGGAACCACAGGACATTTTAATTTGCACTGTCTATACATTTACAAATAAATTCATAACACTTTGTCAGCATGACCAGGAAGGATTCAGGATTCACACTCATAGCAGTGGAAGTTCAAAAACACGAAAAAATAATATTTTTCAAATGTGAAATTTCATGATTTTATTCACTAACTGTTGGCTGCGTTTGTTGTTATAAGTGCACTTTTCTTCGATGAATTTTGCACAGCTTACAAACCATACTTACAGGTGTATGAAACTCTACAATTTATTTAATCTATGAAAAAATGAATGGGCTGTTATGTTTTAAACTTCGTGTTTGGCGAAAACTCGAATTTCATAGTTAATTATCTCACTTTTTACCACTGTTTTTAACAGATTTGGGAAATTCTAGAGTTTCATACACCTGTAAGTATGGTTTGTATGATGTGCAAAATTCATCGAAGAATCTCTCTTACTTATGAAGAAAAGTGTATCTACAGCAACAAATGCATTTAATACCAAGTGAAAAAATGATGAAATTTTACATGTTTAAAAAACTTGTTTTGTTATGTTTTTGAACTTCCTCTGCTGTGAGTGTAAATGCTGAGTCCTTCCTGGTCATGCTAACAAAGTTTTATGAATTTATTGTAAAAGTATAGACAGTGTAAATTAAAATGTCCTGTGGTGCCTCTCCTGCTCCAAGTCACCCCGTTTCACGTCCTAACCCGCCCCCTTAATTGGGCTCGCGTATTCAAAACATGTGACGTCACGGCACTGCACAGCAGCATGCGGAAGGGGAATTTTCCTGCAGTCAGTAACGATACTGGGACGAAAGGTTAGGTTTTGAGGTGAAATGTAATCGACTACGGCATAAGAGTACGGAACATTTTATTAATTGCAATTTTTTTTGTACAGAAACTTTAAAACACCCATGTAATTATAAAAGTGCGGCTTTCGTTACGTCTGCAAGGTGCTGGGTGAATTACTGTTTTTACGATGAATGTTACTCCAGTATGTGTAAATCATTTAGTATGAAATAATAAAGATATTTTATCACCGGATTTTTGTTCCCATAACTTTCACGAAAACATTAATAATTACAACATACTGAGCTTCTTTCTATTTATTTGCAGTTTAAGTAAGTTAATAACTGAAAACATGATAAAACGTTTCCACACAGGGATTCGACGCCACGACCCTCGGATTTCCGTTCTGTAGTGCTTTCGCTGCGCCAACCGCTACCTGGAAATTAGCGTAAACAGCTCACGCTTCTCACGAACTGCGTAAAAAGTACCAGTTTTTCTAACCGTTTGGCTATCTAGATCTACCTCTTCAGTCGCTTTCATTTCCGTCCAGGCCCTGCATCTACTGTTAAGTCAGGACGAAATTGGTGATACCTAGGCTCTGTCCCCATCTAAGATTGTTTCTCGATAGTTCTACTCTTGAATAGGACGAAAGAAAAATTAGTCCTTCCATGATTCCGTGCGATCTCTGATTTCTCTTATTTTATTGTAATAGTCAGTACTCCATATGTCGGTGGGTGTCTACATATTATTTCGGCATTCGGAGCAGAAATTTGGTACCTTAAATTTCGTGAATTCGTATCACCGCAACGAAAACTCCCTTATTTTAATAAGTGGCGCTGCAACTCACTCATCATATCCGTAACACTCTCTTTCCCATTTCAAGACAAACTGCCTTTCATTGAACTTTTTCGATGTCTTCCGTCCGTCCAATCTGCTAAGGATCCCACACTGCTCATTTGTACTTCAGAACAGTGCAGAGAAGTGTAGTGTAGGCAGCGTCTATAGTAGGTTTTTTTCAACTTTAAAAAATTATGCCAATAAATGTAGATTTCATGACAGTAGTGTTCACGTATGGTTACAGTTGTACGAGTAATTGGTTTCAACTGTATTTAGTGAAATCGAAAATATTTAAATTTGCGTGATTTTTGGTCTAACCGAAATTTATTGCGGCTGCAATTAAACATTGGACATCAATCTTTTCGCATTATCCTTTTGAACAGTCTCTTCATTGGACGGTTGAGGCAAATGGTCACACACGGTACCGTAGCTTAAGAAAGGATTTAATGTATTGTCTATAAAATATATGTTTCTCATGCAGTGTAGGCAGATCTTTGTCTCGCTGTGGTAATCGGATGTTTTTTCTTCTGTGCTTTAATAACAGACGTACTTGTCGAAGGTCGTTCGTTTTTTTACTACGACTTCTTTAGTAAATGACAAATTAATTTCCTGCTAACGAAGCACTGAAAGAGGTATTATGTTTCTTTCCCAAAGGAGTAGAAAACATGGTGCGTTGGAATTTTTGTTATGTCATTCCAGGCAGTTCCGACGCGCAGCACATTGCGTAGGATGAGAAGTCGACTATTTCCCCGACAAATTGGAGCGACTGGTGTCAATTCTTCATAGAGAAACACTGGTACATGCTTTTTATCCCTGTTAAGAAGTGAGTGGAAGTACACTGCATATGTGACACTCTTAAAGGTCTGTGGTCAATGGACTGTAAATTTCTGTGGAACTTGACAGGTGGATACATATAATGTTTCTCCCACGTTCTTCTGATTTCTTCCTATGTTGTGTTGTGTCTGGTAGCACCAAGACATGTTTGGTTACATATGTTGCCTTAAGTATGTAACACGCCACCCGTCGTCCGCAGCTCGTGGTCGTGCGGCAGCGTTCTCGCTTCCCACGCCCGGGTTCCCGGGTTCGATTCCCGGCGGGGTCAGGGATTTTCTCTGCCTCGTGATGACTGGGTGTTGCGTGATGTCCTTAGGTTAGTTATGTTTAAGTAGCTATAAGTTCTAGGCGACTGATGACCATAGATGTTAGGTCCCATAGTGCTCAGAGCCACCCCACCCGTCACGTATCTGGTTTTGGCGTGTGTTCGCCCCAAGCGAATTGACTAACAGATCAACAGAGAGCACAAAATTGCTGCAATATCGGATAACGCAAAAAAAAGCAATAAGGCCCTGTGACTCCTAATTGAACTGCGGTGGCAGTGTTGACATAATTGATTCAGAATTGATCACTTTTAATTAAAAAGGGGTGCACATTGATGTTATATTCAGCTATTGAACACCAGATGCAAATGATGAACATAAAATTAATTAAGAAAGTGACTTGAGATTTCAACTACTTCATTGAAAACAAATGCAGTCGATTAGCACAAATTTATTTTAACTTCCGACCTTCACCATCACTCGACATTAATTATTCCAATGTGTCCATACTATACCCTCTACAAGACGCATTGTGCCTTGTCAGTCATTTTTGTTCAGCCCTACTGTTCGCTCAATGTGAGTTAGGTGATCTTTAATGACTTCATGTAAGGGGCATAGTTCTTGCCATCTTACAAGTTCTCTTCGTCCGAATTGCGAACATCTGTATTGTTTGTCATATTACTACGACCAGCAATACATCATCAGAGTTAAATGTATCGCTAGAACTGGAAGATTGGAATTCCTTAGATGAATCCTGAAGTTTTGATACTGGACCAAGTGAGCATTCAGCGCGACTCAAATCATCAAACTGAGTGGAAATACGTTCCATTTGCGTGTGATATTTTTAAAAATATGGCATCAGTAGACTGTAGGTTTCTAGGAGAAAGCAACAGAAGAGATTGTAAACGATGATTTCCAAATAATTATTCGCTTCTACAGAGAAAATGGACTCTCCCCAATATTTGAGAAAAGACACTATTTTCTTTCTGTGCAACAATAGAGCCATGTCAACAATTGATGCAGCACTTGAGTGGGAGTCAGAAAATAGGGTTGAAGATTCAAAATTTTGGACACACATACTGTTGAAACGTTGAACGAGAAGAAGCAAACTTATAAGCTTCTCAGACAACTAAGTTCAACCTCATTTTCTCATCGTGTATCCACGAATTTTGGAAACAAACGCATGAACCTCTAGATATATTTTTCGTATCTCCACTCAATTATGGAATAATTTCCTGGGATAACTCATTACTTGGAAACGAAGTATCGATAGCCCAAAAGCCAGAAGTAAGAATAATGTGTGGTATTCACCCAGGAACGTGGTGTAGGTACCCCTTCACGAAGCTAATCCTTTTTGCGTGAGCCATCACAATACATATTTTCGCTGATGAAATTCGCCATCAATATTCCATCACGGCTTGAGAAGAACAGTGATGTCCTCAGCTGCAGCAGTAGGGGAAAAACGACCTTTATTACCCATTATTAAAAGGCGAAAGGAGTTCAATGTGCTGCAACAAAAATCTTTCATCATTTGCCAAAAAGCTTAAAATATTTACCAGGTAGCGAAGAAGATTTTAAATCTCGCCTTAAATTATTTCTCCTGAACAATTCATTCTATTCCACGGACGAATTTTCCACGTGTTCAAATGATCTTTGGAACATGTAACTAACTACCTCATTAATGTTAAACACATATACAGCTCACCACTTAAGCATAGCAAAACGGGGAACCTCAGTCCTGTCTACATCATGGGACTTCAATATTGATCCACAATATTCCTGTGTACATGGAACTGAATAAATGAGGAACTGAAGTAATATATGACACATTGCAACACGTAAAGCGGCACAAATTCTGACGAAATACGTGGGAGTAAACCTAAGCAATAAACTTTGTCAAGGTATCTGACAAACATTTACAACGGGTCCAAGTTTAAAAAGCTTATGTCCATTCGATGGAAAGTTAAAAACCCGAATGCGACATTCCATGTTCTAGGATTGCACGGCAATTATGAGCAGTGTACGAAAATCATAAAGAAGCCACACACTTTCTTAAATTTTTTTTTGTCTGTAGACCTTGCGCTTTCCCTCACATTATCACAACAACGAAATCAAGGTTTTGCCAAAACAAAGCACTTGAGAAATAAAGCTCTTGGATCCACATAAGTAAAAATCGTATATTTGACACATTAATCGTTGCGGCGGATAGTTTTAAGAGCAAGTCAGATAGGAATCCAAGTGGAGTCCTTGAAACAAATAAGTTTCATGAATAGAAAGTGATATTTTACCTGCTTTGTCATTGTAGATTACACAAATACTATGCCAAGAGGTAAGCTGACCTACTATGGGATAACAGGTAATGATGCTTGGATCTTTAGTTCTTAAGAAACAGAAACTACTCACAAGTAAACCTAACCACGGAGTACACTTCGATTCCATCAGCTTTGAATGTGGTATACTGTAGAGCAAAATAAAACACATATTTTTTTACACGTTCCCATTAGCTCGGAAAGCGGGAGAAAGACTCTCTTGAAAACAAAATTGACTCTAATATTTCTGGATGGCTACCATTGAAGCGGTAGTACTGGGGGGGGGGGGGGGCGCATGGGTCTCCTGGGGCGATTTTGATATCAAATTTATATGCAAATTAATTAAACTGATTACTTAATTACCTCTACAACCACGACAACCCCTAACCCCCTACCTGTGGAGGACGTCATGTGTTTTCCTCAGCTGGCACGTGGGTCCCAGCTCCCTCCTCACTTCCCCCGTCATTTCGACTTTCGGCAGGAATTTTGAATTTTGGCAGGAATTTCTTTCTCCCAGGGCTCTGCCAACGTCCAGCAACACTCCTCTACCCTGGAAGTGGCGGGAAATAAAAAATGGCGGTGCCCTTTCTGGGACTTGTGGTCAAGTGCACTCATAAAATTGGAACAGGATGCGTAGGTTGGAATCCACTGCACTAGAACATAGTGCCTCACTCTTGTATCAACTCATTGAAAAACGCTCCAGGAGCACAATGTTTTGATTTTTCGACACACTCTAGTCTCCGATTCAAGATAGCCTCATGGTGAATTCATTATGTTCTTAAAATACTAATGCACAGTGTTTTTATGGCGAGATGTTAGCAGTGTTATCACATAGCTAATAATGGGCATGAAGTTCAACATCTTTAAAGTCTGAGCCTTTTATGTTCAGTTGTTATACCTAAATTAATTTATATAGGAAACGGCACTTCACGACGATAACGATGGTAGGAGGGAGCGTTCCACAAGTTTGGTAAGGAGTTTTGTGATACGACGTTCCATTCCTCCAACAGCGCGGTTGACAACTGCTGGAAGATCGTTGGTGCATGTGGACGTGCTACAATACCTCATTGCAAGGTACCCCAAACATGCTCGGTGGGATTTGATACGGGCTACGAGCAGGCCAGTCCATTCGCTGGGTATTCTGTCGTTGCAAGTGCCCCTCAGCCAGCGCATTTCGCAACGGCCGCGCTTTGTCGTACATAAAAATGAAGGCAAGGCCGAATGCACAGGCAACATTATGCCTGTCCATAGAATAACACAGGTACCGCTAAATCGCTCGTGTTCGACCACCCAACGCATGGAAACTGCCCAAATGCAGGAGAGGAAGGTAGGGTTAGTATACTTCATGTATTTTGGTTGCCAATTTGAGGAAAACATTGGTCCTTGTTACGTAATTAATCATACAGATCGCTCCTTATTATATGCATATGCCAAAATCGGAATACAGCTCAAAATTGACGATGCCATACAACCATTATCGTGCTGGGAAATAATTTCACAATACCACATGAAACTAGTGGCAGACGCACACGAACTCTACCCTTCACCTAAAAGCTTCCAGGATAAAAGTTATTGTGTAAGGTACTATATTTCCTTGCTGGGAAATACATTCAACTGACGAGTTGTTGATGTTGGACGTAGAGGAGTTTTATAAGTGTATTATTACCTGTAAGCATACTGCTGAGGGGAGTATCTGTCATTGTTTGATGTCGGAGTTCGCTACAGACGCCTGCTCGACAACCGTCTTGTAGCCCAGGTAATCAAAGCCAATACACATACCACAACTGATGGGAAAAGCATCACTATTCTAATTACACATCAAAATTATCGTAAAAAAACAGCTTGTAATCTCCCAACAAAAGTATATACTAATATAGCATTGACATTTAGTGTAACCTTCCAACAGTAAAAAATATATACCTCCCAACAGTAAAAAATAAGTATAATTATATAATTCACATTCTGTGCAACTACTCAACCCTTTATTATTCCGTAACCTCGCAATAACAACGTCACAAGCCTCTCAATAAAATTGTGGCTCACTTATATAACCTATCAATAATTAACTGACTGTGAGTCTAAACTGGTAAATTTGGACGTCAGCAGTGCTGCGTCATGGTCATGAAAATTCTCTCTGAATAAATTGAAAAATTCTTACCTCAATGAAGTCGCCGGATAAAGCGTGTGTATCTGCTCCTATAAGAAATTTTTCTGGCACAGCCCAGTGCAATGCTGGCCGATAGATTTGTCATGTATAAAAAGAACCACTGATTATTTCTTTACAATAATCGGGATGACCATGGATTGGAGAAATTAGTAAATTCTTTAAATTGAGATGGATGATTGTCAAAAGTTTATTTTTACAAGAAATATTATTATGAAGAGATTTATTTCAAAAAAACATTTACATGTGACTTGATATAACAATAGTACATATGCGCGAGGCTGCTTTTACCTTATACTACATCGCTCAGGCACTGCCATCGCTCCCCACAACCGGCCCAGCCAACTCGATACACTAGACTGCTAGGTACTACTTACTCCTACTGCCACACAGTTCCTACTGCATACGACACTGCTCTTTGGTCTGAGATTCTCTTATAGCTTACATAGCGCAGGCAGCGCGTGGGTAGTCCATCGAAATTATATCTGCTCGAGTGCGCTAGCAATAAATTCCTTAGTCATGGACCTCTAACAAGCTTTCGCAATGAATGGGTCTTAATGCAACACGCGTACTGGGGAAAACCGTCGTCCCAAATTATCGCAGAGTGGCTGCAATTCAACGCGCGTTCTCCTCGATGCCGTGCTGTCGCTCGTCTCGCTCAACCCTTTCGCAATGATGTCTGGTCGCCGAAAGGGTGGAAGAAGCAAGATTGCTGCCGTTGCCAACCTCCTGCTCACGTTTATGGGGACGGCCGCGGCAACAAGAAGAACAGGACTAGAAATAACAGGGAACAGTGTTACCGGTGCCAAAAGATGGGGCACCTAGCCTAGACACGCAAGAACACAGTTGTGTGCCCAAAGTGCGTGCAAGCGCACAAAACACGCGACTGTAAAACACCAAGAGGAGTGACTGCCACTTGCGCAAACTGCGGCAGGATGCACGGTGCTAACTCGCTGAAGTGCAACTACCTGAAGACATCGATGCAGCAGAAGAGGAGGTGGACCGTGAAGCCAAAGCGGCCGCCCAGACCTCCCACCAAGGACGGGGAAGCAAGACGTGCCTCCGAGAAGAAGAAGGTGACGGTG
Organism: Schistocerca piceifrons; assembly: GCF_021461385.2. NCBI lineage: Eukaryota > Metazoa > Arthropoda > Insecta > Orthoptera > Acrididae > Schistocerca > Schistocerca piceifrons. Next base: position 50,962,628 of record NC_060139.1, read on the forward strand.
GCCCCGAAATGTTGCGGAAAGCCATCGACGAAGCAACCGCCACTCTCAAAACTGCCTCCGCGGAAGGGAAGACAGCTCTGAAATCTGAGGCGGAAGAATAACGTCGCCTACTAGCGGAAGTACATCTACATCTACTTCTACATACATACACCGCAATCCACCATACGGTGCGTGGCGGAGGATACCTCTTACCACAATTAGCATCTTCTCTCCCTGTTCCACTCCTAAACAGAACGAGGGAAAAATTACTGCCTATATGCCTCTGTACGAGCCCTAATCTCTCTTATCTTATCTTTGTGGTGTTTCCGCGATATATAAGCTGTCGGCAGTAAAATTGTACTGCAGTCAGCCTCAAATGCTGGTTCTCTAAATTTCCTCAGTAGCGATTCACGAAAACAACGCCTTCTTTCCCCTAGAGACGGCCACCCGAGTTCCTGAAGGGTTTCCATAACACTCGCGTGATGATCAAACCTACCAGTAACAAATCTAGCAGCCCGCCTCTCAATTTCTTCTATGTCCTCCCTCAATCCGACCTGATGGGGATCCCAAACGCTCGAGCAGTACTGAAGAATAGGTCGTTTAAGTGTTTTATAAGCGATCACCTTTACAGATGAACCACATCTTCCCAAAATTCTACCAACGAACCGAAGACGACTATCCGTCTTCCCCACAACTACCATTACATGCTTGTCCCACTTCATATCGCTCTGCATTGTTACGCCGAAATATTTAATCGACGTGACTGTGTCAAGCGCTACACTACTAACGGAGTATTCAAACATTACGGGATTCTTTTTCCTATTCATCTCCATTTATATACATTTATCTACACTCCTGGAAATTGAAATAAGAACACGGTGAATTCATTGTCCCAGGAAGGGGAAACTTTAATGACACATTCCTGGGGTCAGATACATCACATGATCACACTGACAGAACCACAGGCACATAGACACAGGCAACAGAGCATGCACAATGTCGGCACTAGTGCAGTGTATATCCACCTTTCGCAGCAATGCAGGCTGCTATTCTCCCATGGAGACGATCGTAGAGATGCTGGATGTAGTCCTGTGGAACGGCTTGCCATGCCATTTCCACCTGGCGCCTCAGTTGGACCAGCTTTCGTGCTGGACGTGCAGACCGCGTGAGACGACGCTTCATCCAGTCCCAAACATGCTCAATGGGGGACAGATCCGGAGATCTTGCTGGCCAGGGTAGTTGACTTACACCTTCTAGAGCACGTTGGGTGGCACGGGATACATGCGGACGTGCATTGTCCTGTTGGAACAGCAAGTTCCCTTGCCGGTCTAGGAATGGTAGAACGATGGGTTCGATGACGGTTTGGATGTACCGTGCACTATTCAGTGTCCCCTCGACGATCACCAGTGGTGTACGGCCAGTGTAGGAGATCGCTCCCCACACCATGATGCCGGGTGTTGGCCCTGTGTGCCTCGGTCGTATGCAGTCCTGATTGTGGCGCTCACCTGCACGGCGCCAAACACGCATACGACCATCATTGGCACCAAGGCAGAAGCGACTCTCATCGCTGAAGACGACACGTCTCCATTCGTCCCTCCATTCACGCCTGTCGCGACACCACTGGAGGCGGGCTGCACGATGTTGGGGCGTGAGCGGAAGACGGCCTAACGGTGTGCGGGACCGTAGCCCAGCTTCATGGAGACGGTTGCGAATGGTCCTCGCCGATACCCCAGGAGCAACAGTGTCCCTAATTTGCTGGGAAGTGGCGGTGCGGTCCCCTACGGCACTGCGTAGGATCCTACGGTCTTGGCGTGCATCCGTGCGTCGCTGCGGTCCGGTGCCAGGTCGACGGGCACGTGCACCTTCCGCCGACCACTGGCGACAACATCGATGTACTGTGGAGACCTCACGCCCCACGTGTTGAGCAATTCGGCGGTACGTCCACCCGGCCTCCCGCATGCCCACTATACGCCCTCGCTCAAAGTCCGTCAACTGCACATACGGTTCACGTCCACGCTGTCGCGGCATGCTACCAGTGTTAAAGACTGCGATGGAGCTCCGTATGCCACGGCAAACTGGCTGACACTGACGGCGGCGGTGCACAAATGCTGCGCAGCTAGCGCCATTCTACGGCCAACACCGCGGTTCCTGGTGTGTCCGCTGTGCCGTGCTTGTGATCATTGCTTGTACAGCCCTCTCGCAGTGTCCGGAGCAAGTATGATGGACCTGACACACCGGTGTCAATGTGTTCTTTTTTCCATTTCCAGGAGTGTATATTTAGAGCTAGCTGCCATTCTTTACACCAATCACAAATTCTGTTCAAGTCATCTTGTATCCTCCTACAGTCACTCAACGACGACACCTTCCCGTACACCACAGCATCATCAGCAAACAGCCGCACATTGCTATCCACCCTATCCAAAAGGTCATTTATGTAGATAGAAAACAACAGCGGACCTACCACACTTCCCTGGGGCACTCCAGATGCTACCCTCACCTCCGATGAACACTCACCATCGAGGACAACCTACTGGGTTCTATTAGTTAAGAGGTATTCGAGCCACTCACATATTTGGGAACCAATCCCATATGCTCGTACCTTAGTTAGGAGACTGCAGTGGGGCACCGAGTCAAACGCTTTCCGGAATTCAAGGAATATGGCATTCGTCTGATAATCTTCATCCATGGTTCGCAAGATATCATGTGAAAAGAGGGCGAGTTGCGTTTCGCAGGAGTGATGCTTTCTAAAGCCGTGCTGGTGCATGGACAGCAACTTCTCTGTCTCAAGGAAATTCATTATATTTTAATTGAGAATATGTTCGAGAATCCTGCAGCAAACCGATGTTAAGGATATTGGTCTGTAATTGTGAGGATCCGTCCTTCTACCCTTCTTAGATACAGGCGTCACCTGCGCTTTTTTCCAGTCGCCCGGGACTTTACGTTGGGCAAGAGATTCGCGATAAATGCAGTAGAGTACTCTCTGTAAAACTGAATTGGAATCTCATCAGGACCTGGCGATTTATTTATTTTCAATCCATTCAGCTGTTTCACAACCCCAGGGATGTCTGTCACTATGTCCTCCGTACGGGAATCTGCACGAGACTCATACGGCGGTATGTTTGTACGATCCTCCTGCGCGAAAGATTTCTCAAATGCAAAATTTAAAATTTCAGCTTTCGGTTTGCTCTCTTCCGTTGCCAGGCCAGACTGATCAGTGAGTGACTGGATGGAAGCCTTCGACCAGCTTTTCGATTTTACGTAAGACCAGAATTTCCTTGGGTTTTCAGGAGGATCTTTTGCTAAGGTATGACGGTGGTAGTGGTTGTATGATTCACGCATCGCTCTTTTTACAGCAGCACGAATCTCTGCTAACCTTTGCCTGTCCTCATTCTCCCGATCTTTCTTGTACCGCGAGTGCAACTGTCTTGGCTTCCTGAGCATTCTCGGAATTGCGCTGTTAAACCACGGTAGGTCTTTTCCGTCCGTAACCCACTTCTTCGGCACATACGTCTCCAATGCGTGATTTACAATGTGTTTAAAATTTGCCCATAATTCTTCCACGTCCATCGTATCGGTAGTATGCGATGAGATGCTCGCTGCCAAAACGACGCCCGCCACCCTGGCGGTAGTGGATGCGGCGACGCAGACGGAAGAACCTCCTGGACCCTGCTGAGGCGCTGGGGCTCCCGGAGTACGTCACGGAAATGGGACCGCCTGCTGCCACGTCTGCGAGTGAGGTTGAAGACCATCAGCCGCACGACGCTCCACTGGAAGAGACGCAAGAACCGGCACCCACTGATGCGGAGGACTGATCAGAGGCAGTGCCGCCGCCGTCTGAGCCATGTCCGCTAAACCGGACAAGGAAACCGTGCAGCAACTGCTGGAGATGATCGGGCAAGCAATACGCCATAAAACATTGCCATTTCATTCTTATCGCTGTCCTTATATCGCATCTAATATACCCAAACCTTCCCTTGCTCATAAGCCATACGTACTCGGCTGGGAAATCGCCAACTTGACCGGCATCATCCCCAAGAAGGACGTGTGCCTGATAAAAAGGCATCCAGTTTTCACAGAACGCGATCGGCGTCATATAATCGATGTAACGCCGAGAATCAAACAGAAGAACAAGACATCTTCCTCATACGTTCGCTAGCCTTCTAGCACTCCTATAATTAACTCCATCTGCTCAGACTAGTCCAATACCCTCCAATAGTCCCAGAAACCTATTTCAAAGCAGCACCAGCGGAGTAAATGTCGAAGGACAACAAACTCCAGAATATAGGCAATGTCTAGGGAATTAGAACTATATTGATACCTTCAGCTGCTCACGGGCGTTGATATATATATGAACGGGGACAGGTGAAAATGTGTGCCCTGACAGGGATTCGAACCCGGGATCTCCTGCTTACATGGCAGACGCTCTATACATCTGAGCCACCGAGAGCACAGAGCACAGTGCGACTGCAAGGAGTATCTCGCGCACGCCTCCCGCGAGACCCACATTCTCACCTTGAATGTCCAGACACTACATTTGTAGTGTCCCACCCCTACACACTCATTACTCGTGGAAGACATTCTTACCAAGTCCTGTAAGACTTCGGGGAATATGTGTGCATCCGCACAGAAGAAGAAGGTCATGACCTGTACTACCAGAACTATATACTTATTTGGATCAGGTGTCTGTTCTTTCGGACATGTCACCTGTCGCCGTTGATATATATCAAAGCCGTCAGCAGCTGAAGGTATTAATACATTTCTAATTTCGTTCTAGACGGCAGCAGGTCATCCATGGTGTCTGTTCTTTCGGTAGTATAACATCTAGCGAGGTTGCCATTACCAAAGCACAGAAAGTCGATGTATGATCACAAACCGCCGAAAATTAGTGGCCTTCTTACCTTCCCTCATCCCTCCCTCTCCCTCCCCAGCGAGCTGCTATTTCCGAGCATCTCGAAGATATTCTGCGGCCTATCACCATTCCACCGGCGAACGAGCGACACCCATTGCTGCATTGAGGCGGCTGTCCTTCGTTAACACAAAACGGAAATTTGGCGGCGCCGCCCCTAAGTACCCGCTGCCCCCCCCCCCCCTTACACGTGAGCACATGCTCTGGCGATCTCATACAACCTGGTCTGTTCCCAAAGCGCCCCACAGCAAGCGATGCTGATGGAGAATGCTCTGATGGAGAATAGTTTTATTTAATGACTACTCACGTCTTATAACCAAGCATCTTTTAAAAAGAAAGAAATAGTTGTGACGATAATAAATGTCTCTTCCCGCCAAAATAGTTGCAGTCCTTTTTCTATTCGTTTATGAACAAAATCGGTATAGTTTTTACGTTCGACTGCAAGACATTTGGCGACATCCAGCGAAGTCACCACTGCCCATTAAAAATGATCAGACAGCAGACGCCTATATATGTCTACAACGCGTAAAATCTGAAAAAAAACCTCCACCATTTTGCTTCGAAAGCTACCAATCACTGCAGAATGTATTTGTTACTCCGAAATCATCATCTAAGTAAAGAAAAAGCTAGAATTTAAGCTCCGAGGAAAAAATATCTAGCTTGATGGACAAATTACGCAAAATGAGCGCACTTCCCACGTTAAAATCAATGTTTGTAAATAAGTTGTCATGCACATGGGTATTACAAATTTTTCAGACTCGTGAAATAACATTTGAGAATATAATCATTCAAGACATTAGGTCAGATATCGGAAAAAACACAATCTTTTTACTTTTGGCAACAAGAAGCTAGAAATTCGAAGTACGTTGCTGTTTTGTACACTATGGCAAGTCCCGTTTTACCAATGCGATGCTATGTACACTGGCATTCACGAAAGAAATCGTGAGAGCCTGTCTTCTAATAGAATCTCGTATAAGATTTTACCGCATGTCTCTGTCTTCAATTACATCAAAACCAATTACCGTGTGCGTGCTAACATTTGACATTTTTGACACATAGCTCACCTCTACCGACTTGTCTGTAAAATTTCTATCAAATAGCAGGTTTTTGCATTCTGGTTTTGTAAGCAAATGGATAATCACAGTCTGTTTCACGCAATCTACTCTCATGTCCGGTATAAACATTATTATTTCTAGGTTCCATAACAAGCTCTAATTCAAGTGGCGTCTATTTTGTAAGCAGAGATTATTAGGTATGAAATAACACAGGACTTGCGGTAATACCAATTTTCAAACACGCAGTTGTGACGATAATAATAAAAACATAATTTCGTGAGAACAGATACAGCCGATTTCTACTAGTTTTACAAGCAAAATCCGTATAGTTTCGAGAGAACTATCCGCATCCAAAGTTTGACCAGTTATACCACTCCTTGCAATAGAACCTCCTATAAGATTTTATAGCATTTTTCTTTTGCAACACATGGAAAAAGAACTACCATCTGCGCGTCGACATCGAGCACGTTACATATACCAGGTGATCAAAAAGTCAGTATAAATTAGAAAACTGAATAAATCACGGAATAATGTAGACAGAGAGGTACAAATTGACACACATGCTAGGAATGACTTGGGGTTTTATTAGAACCAAAAAAATACAAACTTTCAAAAACTGTCCGACAGATGGCGCTTCATCTGATCAGAACAGCAATAATTAGCATAGGAAAGTAAGACAAAGCAAAGATGATGTTCTTTACAGGAAATGCTTAATATGTCCACCATCATTCCTCAAAAATAGCTGTAGTCGAGGAATAATGTTGTGAACAGCACTGTAAAGCATGTCAGGAATTATGGTGAGGCATTGGCGTCGGATGTTGTCTTTCAGCATCCCTAGAGATGTCGGTCGATCACGATACACTTGCGACTTCAGGTAACCCCAATCGCACGTACTGAGGTCTGGGGACCGGGGAGGCCAAGCATGACGAAAGTGGCGGCTGTGCAGTACGTCTATTCGGCCATATATTTCGAAGTACACCAGGTGTACCATAATTTCAATGCCAGCCATTGGCATGGCAGACTACTTCCCAACTCCTGCAGCATCTCTAAATCACCCCTTCACTAAGCTGCAAGTACCAATACTAAATTGCGAATGCAGGTAGACGTCTGTGCAGCATGTCCATTGGGCCATATACATCGTATACCAGCTCATCCGTAATTTAACCACCAGCCAATGACACGGCAGAATGATTCCCAGTTTCTGTATCATGGCTAAATCGCACCTCCACTACTTTGCAGATACCGTATACTAGATTGTGTATGCAGATAGATGACTGTGCAGTATGTCCATTCGGCCATATACACCAAAGTATACCAGACAGCGCCCTATACGGTTATCTGCATATTTCCAGCCCATCGATTGTAGTGTAAAATTTACGATTACGACTGGACATCTTTCCCTTTGTGGATGGGCATCACAGAATATTCTCGCATTCGTAGGATGAAGTCGGAGATTGACAGATGCCTCCCTCATTGTTATTGACCAATCCTTCATGCAGTATGTCTTATCCACGGCTACCATCCAAAAGCACAAGGTCTCTCCAGATGCGTGAATGTCGAGGAGCGTAGCACTTGTTATTGGTCTATAGTAGACATTATATTGTTGCAGTGATATAACAGACGATTAAGAAGATACTTGTGATATATACGTGATGGAGCTCCAGACGGATGAAGTTAGGAACATTTCACATAAATCAACTGTGCTATCAATTCTGAAGCATTTTTTCGATGCCTGGAGTCAGTACCAGGAAGGCACCGGCATGAGAGCACTGATGGTAGGGCATAAACACACACAACAATGGTTACACGGCTCTGCACCTAGAAATGTTATAATGTTGAAGCTATACGGTTCCCGAAGCATTAGTCACGCAGAATGCAATGCTCTTAGTATTCTAATGCAGGTTATATTTGTGCAGCGTCAGACATACATTCACCCTGCAAGTTTCCTACCCCAATCACAAGAGTGAGGAACTTTAAAATGGAAAAACTTATTCCTTCTACACAATTCTATTAAGGCATCGTCAGTGTGTATCGACCACTCGAGCTGCTTCCAAACCAACTAGAGCGAAGTCCGGAGGCTGTTTTTCTGTCTCTTCGGAAATCAATGGATTTGACTTGTGTTTTTAAGACAGAAACTTGCGTACCGTCAATCACTCTTCCCACGTCAGTCGTGTATATCAGTTGTAGTATCTGTTTTGATGGATGCGGCTGTGACTGAAATAGAGCGGGGGAAAACCGACACGAATATTTTCGATAGCTAATACACTGAGATACCACCAACACCCTGCTGCACGAAAATGCACACGAAAAAGCAGCAACATCTTACAAGGGAGCAAGCACCACGATCAGTAGCCAAAGGAGATGTAACTGTCTTATTGTTCCTTTCAATAACATCACCACAGCTCGGTTAACATTCCTGTTGCGCGAGGAAGTACACGTCTGCTGTTAGATAGTTTTGCTCATGTGTAGGATAATATAGCAATTTCGTCCTAACACCACATATCTCGTGTACACCTCCCTCACACTATTAAAGGTGATATATAAATATATCACATCGGTACACTCTCCTACAGAACACTTTAGGGGATGGCTTAAGTCTGATAAACATATTGGTTCTTCTCCTTTATATTTAAAGAACAACATTGTTTGTGAGAACCATCCATAATTGGGTAACATCTATATTTGACTACATGTGTGACAGCTCAGTTATAGATTGGGCTACATATGTTTTGCCACCTCTGACATTAATTTGTCAGAATTATACCACGTTTTCCTGGATTTTTACTATTTTATGTCTTTTTCTAATTTTTTTGACATTTTTCCGTGTGTAATACTACTACTGCTTGCCAGATGAGCTTAGCTATTTTTGTTTACACTTTAGAACTCAGATACATCCACACAATTTTGTCAGGACACCTACAAACTTTAGATTTAATTTTAAGTTTTCCATCCTGCTCATAAGTATACAGACCCGTGGTCTACTTTTTGTATCTTTCATTAGTAAACGAAACGTGCTCCGTCCTGGGTTTGAAACACGCCACTGCTTAAATTATGATTAATAATCAGCATTGGCGGCCGAAGACCTCCGGCGTAAGAAGTCACCCACCAGCCTTATCAAAGAGGACGGAGGAGCTGAAAGACGGTCAGGACACTCTCTTGTCCTTGGGGGTGGCAAACTGCTCCTAAGGCTAAAGAATCCACAATGATAAATGGCGTGAGGATGCAGAAGGTAATGGAAACCAGTGCATTAAAAACGCATAACTTTTGTAAGGTGGCATATTAAATGGAGGTCAATTTCTCACCTTGCTTGAGAGATAGAGGTCAATTTCGCACCTTACATGAGAGTTTTTATACATCATAACAGGAAGATGAATATGACACTTAACGGAAATGAGCAGATTTGCCTATAAGTATGTAAAGCAAAGGGATGACACTCAATCGATGGTATTAACACACCAATCCTATATAATGCATGTCAATGAGCAAGAGGAAACGTTTTGTTTGGAAGCAGGCACGAGCAGGCATGAAGGGCCCACCATGAGTAGTACAATGGAAAGCTCTTATGGGGCATCCCACAGCGAGAGTCAATGAATGGGCGCCAGTTGACTTAGGCAGGAGAGCAAGAATTGGGACGCCGAAATGGGATGGAAAGAAGCTTTAGAACACTGTGTTTTGGAATTTCCAAATGGATACAAACAAGTCAGTGATGCAGCTGATCATATGAACAGTGTATGGTACACTCATGCTGTAAAAAGCCATGACGGTTCATGAAAGGACCCAGGTGGTGGACAGTTTTGCTACGAGAAAGACAAGACCGAAAATTTGAGGACCACATTCCTCTGAACTGGCATCAAGTGCAGCATGAGGCGCATAGCACTCTGTACGGTGTAGTGGAGAAATTTGTGTGAACACTGCGTTCACAGCGGCTGACATTCAGCTAGATATTAGCTGTAGGGTTGTTCAACTCCACTTCAGTGAAACGAACCAGCCAATTAGTTAATTTTTCTTGCGAGAACTGAGTGGACATTATGATACGCAAGTCGCTCCAGTCATGATCATGCAAATTGCCATATTCTAAGACAAGCGATGAGTGTGTGTTTTCTCACCTCACAAGAAGCATAGGAGAATTTCTGCTGATAAAATCAGCAGAAGTTTTGATTAGCTTTTATAGCAATTTCAGAGAACGAGGGCAGCCATGCACATGACAGCTCATCTCAGTTAACCTAAATACCGCGAGCAGAGGGGTGACTTTTGGTCCACCAGCTTGCGACCACTGTGCACTCGAGCAACCTTGGATAATCTGTCGCTCAGCTTGTCACGAAACTAACCATCCTCTGTAGACTTGATACCAAACTTAGAACCGGAAGCGGATGATTTTTCGTTATATTGGCCAACTTCTTGACTTATTAGTAAGAGTAATGTTGTAAAGAAACTTCTAGTCGAAATTCGATATTGTTGTGTTAGAGTTACCTCACTAAACTGGTTACAGAATTCTTGATAACTAATCAGAAGTGTAGCTGGGTGAAATTACTACTCGACTCGTCATGAATACATCGCTTACCATAAGCTGGAAGGAGGTACTGTACCGTGATTAGAGGAGCTACCCAGCTGGGAACAGAAATCGCTGTTGTCTTTTATAGGTTCAGCACAAGATTTTTTTCGTTGTGCGATTTACCGAAATGAGTCTGCCTAGTACTGTCACGAGAGGCAACATCTGTCCGCTGCAGAAGAGTACAGTTGTGAGACAAGGCATAGAAACCCCTAAGCGCGGGACGTGTTCAGAGACAGTTTCGTGGCTCCATCTGCAGAAGTAACGAGCTCTGACGTGGCGATGAAGGCCCCGGTGTGGCTCGTGACACCAGCTCTGCCAAGCGAGCCCCGTTATCCCGAATTAGTTGGAGGCGGTTCTGCCGGAAGCATTAAACGAGACTCCGCAGCTGTCGCGCAATCCCTTGGCGTCAGCCGCTCGCTGCGCAGCGCAGATGAGATTTGTCAGGCAATCTGGCCGCCGGGCGGGAAGGGCTAACTGGAGTCGCGGCGAGCCCGGCGAAAAAGGACAGCCCTGCTCCCTTACTGGCGCTTGGCCCGTTCTGGCCACAGGGCGACAAATCCCCAATGTCACAGCGCCGCCATTGCTATCCACTTACATGTTAAGTTCGTACCTCTATAAACACACTCGAAGACGTAAAAGAACGGCTGCAGCATACCAATAACTCATCTAGCGGTAAAGAACATCTGCTAGTGACGCGGTTTGGGTATTGAAGAACAGGTTTCAACAATTGCACTAGGTAATATGATGTATCCCCCCCTCCCCCAAATAGCTCCATTTTCGTGTTAAAACCCGCTCTTGTCCTTGTGTTTTAACCCTCTGACGTATGGTGATGCCATTTGGCAACGTGTAATGTTAGGGGAACCATTCCAATAGGCATGATTTTGCCGTCTGGCAACATACACAGTCTGGCTGCATCTACCTAGACTCAGTTTATCGCCATTATCTTTGTATAAACAGTTTAAAATCGATCTTTCTTGCTGAAGGTGGAGTGTACGTAAACATATGCAATAGCAGCTGAAGGAGTGAACATCTTTTCTGCCACGCAGATCACAGGTAATTAGATCTTCACGATATATAAAATGATGCTTAATGATGAAACGAGCCGGCCGGAGTGGCCGAGCGGTTCTGGGCGCTACAGTCTGGAACCGCGCGACCGCTACGGTCGCAGGTTCGAATCCTGCCTCGGGCATGGATGTGTGTGATGTCCTTAGGTTAGTTAGGTTTAAGTAGTTCTAAGTTCTAGGGGACTGATGACCACAGCAGTTAAGTCCCATAGTGCTCAGAGCCATTTGAACCATTTTTGAATGATAAAACGGATTATGTTTCCATGTTTCTGTAACTGAATAATTAATCAATATTTTCGATTTTTTGACGAATGGCAATAAACCGAAAATGATGAATAAATCAAAATTAAATCAAAATCTCTATGTTCAACCTGTTGCTTATTATTTTTTGTGTCAGATCCCTCCCCAAGACACTGAAATTGGTTTCCTAAAAAGTTATGGAACAGGGGGTTTGCAAGCTCCCCCTCAATTATCGATCTTAATGACAGTGAGAAATTAAACTGCGTGTACCTAATGGAAATTTGGGAAAAGCAATCGTCACCGAAGTTAATCTGACGGTAAAGAGGGAGGAAAGGATTACATCTAAATGAAAGGAAAAATGCAAATGAAATTGGTGGAAATTAATTTCGAGAAAAGGGTAAAATTAATAAAGAAAGTAAATGTGCGGTCGTCACGTTAACAATTAATTGGCGTTAATTAGATATTTGAGATTTGGGGAAAATTACGGTCGCCAGTCCTATGGACAACTACTATAATAACTGAAAAAAGTAAGGTTATTGCACATATAATTAGCACTTAAAGCGTTGCAACTGAAGGTTGACTCGTGTTGTGTGAAAACTGGAAGTTTGTCAGAAGTAATAAATTTCACTACACTCTGACTTAATGTAGCAAAAGAATTAGTAAAACCGGAAAACTGAAAGTCAATTTAGTGACTGAAATTAATAGTGAGATTTGTTTCTGAAGCACTACGAAATTCAGTAAAATAAGGTTAGTCTTGGGCTACCTCAACAATCATTTCAAAAGCTACCTGAATCTACGCAGTTTAGAAATACGATATTTAACTTTGAACTTGAATTAAATGATCTGGACAATTAACAATAGTAACCTTTAGCACGTACCAAGCTGAGTTGCAGTCACAGGTAAGCTAAAATATGCTAACAAAACTCGCACTCTTAATTTGTGCTTGTGTAATCTAAATATTGCAGCCAGCTATGAAGACCTTAACTGAACTTCGAAATTAAATCAATGAAATGGAATGATATTACTTTAATGCTGGCGTCAGAACTTCAACGACACTCGGTTTCCTTTCGGAAAAGGAAGGGACCCTGCATGGTAATGCAATTGGGACAATGAGCAACAAAGGTTCATGCTAAGTTGCTGTAATTTTGTTATGCAACAATTTTAAAAGCTGAGGTCTGCCATACAGTTCTAAACCTTTACGTGCTTCCAGTCCTCCTTGTTGTTTGATTGAAGGTTTGAAGTCGTCGGTCGAGGAGGTGGCGACAGTCACTCATTGTCGGCCGTCGCTGTTGCAGAAGCTGGATGTTGGTGCGCCTTCTTCTGGACACTGTCACCAGTCGAAACGGGCTCTTGATGTGCACCAGCTAATGCTTCCCGTCCGCGACACCGTGTCAGAAACTATCATAGCAAGTCGAGCGCAATTACATGCTGCCAAACCCCGAAAGCGCGGCAACTCGCGGGAGCGTCACACATCACACCTGCTTCACCGCCCTACTCCCGCCAGACTCCTTTGCTCTGCCCGCGCTCCACGCGGCAGAGTTCCCTACCAAAGATCCTAAACATTTTGGTTCTCCACACAACCTATCGATGTAGTCGTTCGATAGCATAATTTTCCCTGGGCAAGACCCAGCGTAAAAATACAAATAATATTTAAAAAACAAACCAATTATACATCGGCATAAATGCATAAATATATTTATACAAACAGTAAAACAATTACAATATATAAAGAGACAGAAATGTCATATCTTCAGGTGACAAAATAAGGAAAAAAATTATAATACAATAGATGGAAATAGGAGGATATGCGTTTCCGGCGTTACAGGTTAACGATACTTTTATTTTCACCTTATGAACTTACATAGTTAATTCAGTTTTTAAAATTTGGTATGAAATGACACTTGGCTCAATGCTGAAAAAGAACTAAAAACTAAGGGTATGTTGCGGCAAGGGCGCCCATACGATGGTTATTAGGGACGATGACGGGGGGGGGGGGGGGGGGGAGTGGAAACCAGGGTATAAAGAGTATCTTTGTTTCCAGAATGAGATTTTCACTCCGCAGCGGAGTGTGCGCTGATATGAAACTTCCTGGCAGATTAAAACTGTGTGCCCGACCGAGACTCGAACTCGGGACCTTTGCCTTTCTCGGGCAAGTGCTCTACCATCTGAGCTACCGAAGCACGACTCACGCGCCGTACTCACAGCTTTACTTCTGCCACTACCTCGTCTCCTACCTTCCAAACTTTACAGAAGCTCTCCTGCGAACCTTGCAGAGCTAGCACTCCTGAATGAAAGGATATTGCGGAGACATGGCTTAGCCACAGCCTGGGGGATGTTTCCAGAATGAGATATTCACTCTGCAGCGGAGTGAAGGTAGGAGACGAGGTACTGACAGAAGTAAAGCTGTGAGTAGCGCGCGTCATGCGTGCTTCGTTAGCTCAGTTGGTAGAGCACTTGCCCGGGAAAGGCAAAGGTCCCGAGTTCGGGTCTCGGGCGGGCACACAGTTTTAATCTGCCAGGAAGTTTCAGTATCTTTGTTGTTTTAGAAGACGAATGTTGACTTTTAAGAACCCATAAAAATGTTCCGGTTCCGACACTGTTAAAATCCTACGAAAAACCAAACTTTAATTAATTTACTTGAAAAAAGAAAGACTGACTAAACTGTTATACCTACGTCTCAGAGCTAGGAGGGGGTGGCGCCCCCTCTCCCCCCTTGCCCCCCTCGTATGGGCGTTCTTAAGTGGAGGAAACGACCTGCGTGGGATAAAAGCACGCATCGAGTGTTTGAACTGACCTCCAGTGATTCTGGACTTGACCACCAAGTAACAGATTTGTCTTATTGAAAGTTATTGTTGAACGACTGTTCGTCCAGGCAGGCCGCTCCATAGATGAGGAAATGAGGTAAATGCTTTTTACTTCTTACATGACACTACTGTGATGTTTTACTTGAACATTGTATAAAGTAGGGTTTGAAATGAAAAATCAATGAATTAGTAGTTGACACTAAAGCATTTAAGCTTGACTTTCGCTTGGAAATAATTGTTCCAGTTGGGCCACAAAACCAACACGACGCATTTGCCAGATAATGGTGAAATGGGGAAAATCCCCGCAGCTCCAACAATGTGCCGACAAATGCTCCATGGTAATCTCCTCATAAGATGATATTTAAACCACAATGCTTGTAGATATAATTCTGCAGCCTACAATAAACATTAAGAAGAAACATGGACACCCTCTACAGAACGAATGGAAGAAGAATCCATGCGAAAAGAAAAGCTTGTTATTGAAAAGAAAAGAATGTACTATAGAAAAAGAACGACAATGTGTACATTTTGTTTCACCAGTGTCAATAAAAGGAAGAAACCAGTTAAACAGCCAGTTAAATATACTTCAGAGTCCAATTAAGACTTTTCAGCTTATGACAGTATCTCAGATCTGGATATCACCTTCTATATGGAGAAGAAGTATCCGAAGAAAAGGAAAGGGACATGGACTTCAAGGGAGGGTCAGATATCACTTTCACTCAACGACTTCGCTGTAGTAAACGTGCAGGGAAGAACCAAAAACTCATTCCGTCTCTTTGTGAGCAAGAAAATTTAAATAGACCAAGAGGAAGGCTACGAAGGTGCGTTTTACAGAAAATTTGCGAGAGCCGATAAATTTCCTGAGACATGTGAAGAATCTTTCATCGACACTGGCAGGCTGATAATGAAACTGTCAAAATCCACAGTTGTGAATGCAGCACAGCTCCATAAGGCAGAAAATTTATCAGAGAACCTGGCAAAGTAAACTATTTACTAGGTACCTAGATAGCCTCAGTCATTGAACAGTTTGAGGTTAAACTAACAATTATCCATTTTTGAAGAAGAAAGCATTATTTTTGTACAAGTATTTTTAAACAATATGTTTATATTTATGACATATTTAGTTGCAATATTGTGTTGAGTAAACTGGCTACGATACGACAACGTTACAAAGGATTATTACAATTGTTTTTATTATAGAATCATCTACGTTAATTTGAGCCGTGGCAAGTTTCAAACTGCGGAACTTCGCCCTGTACTGTACGGAAAAACTCCGCAATTTTTTTTGGATAAATTTTACATTTCTCAGTAATTAGTATTAAGACAGGGCTGGAATTTCGATGGGCTGTATTTAACAACTCATAGTATAATTTCTATCTGAAATTGCACGAAAATCTGTTCCGCCTTGACCACTGCGCTAGAAAAAACTGATAATTGTCGGGCCTTAACCTCACCGTACTCTATGAGAACTCTTTCAATTCGCTAATTAACGAACCTCTTCTTTTCTTGTAATTCGTATCTGTAAGTTCATGACGGCTAGGCGTTCTGAGAGGCTGAGTTCGTGTAGGTAGATCCCTTTTTCGACCGGCTAGTGCAGCTTGCTTCTCATCTCCTGACGGACAGTGTTGGTGTTCATAGGAACACGTTGGTTTGTTGTTCAGAACTTTTAGAAGGCCGTATCTGATGGAATGTTCAAGAAGGTCTAGCGATTTCTTCGTATTTTGGAATTTTCCTTGTTTTCTCTTCATGTTGGTCCCATAGATAAGACAGAAAACCTATTATTTCCGTTTATCGCAGGTGGAAGGTGGTATGAGTTGTTTGGGCGGCTATCCATATGTTGGGAGATCTCTTGCAGGCATTGCCTCACAGCCTGGTACTGTGATTGCTATTACGCCTCAATAGACCGACGCGGCTCTGTTTATCAGGTGGTGCATTTGTTTCCTTGATTGCTAAACGCCTTGCGACCGTTCGACACAAAATCTTCTACTCCGGAGTCTCAAGTGTCACTGCACGGATCACACACTTTTGTCCGTATCTGGTGTATGCCCCGGCGTGACATCTACCTGTGCTGCGACGCGGGCATCAGTTTCCTATTCTACTTGCAGCACTAATTAGCTTTGGATTTCTCACATAATCGCTGTCACTATGATGAAGTTGGAAATGAAGTCGCATGCCTCTTGACAGAGCGTGTGGGAACGATGCGGGAGACCCGCACCGCCGTGCTAGGCAAGGTCCTAATGGAGGTGGTTTCCCTTCCTCCGAGAGTAATGGGGATCAATGATGATGATGAAGATGACACAAAACACCCCGCCACCTCGGGGCAGGTGAAAATCCCTGACCCCACAGGGAATCGAACCTGGAGGGCCGTGTTTTGGAAGCGAGAACGCTACCTCTAGACCACGAGCGAGGGACATGCCGAAGTTACTGGTATAAATTAAGGTTTCCTGAGGCGGTTACAACTCTGTAAATAAATAGTTGTTGTTGTTGTTGTTGTTGTGGTCTTCAGTCCTGAGACTGGTTTGATGCAGCTCTCCATGCTACTCTATCCTGTGCAAGCTTCTTCATCTCCCAGTACCTACTGCAACCTACATCCTTCTGAATCTGCTTAGTGTATTCATCTCTTGGTCTCCCTCTACGATTTTTACCCTCCACGCTGCCCTCCAATGCTAAATTTGTGATCCCTTGATGCGACAAAACATGTCCTACCAACCGATCCCTTCTTCTAGTCAAGTTGTGCCACAAACTTCTCTTCTCCCCAATCCTATTCAATACCTCCTCATTAGTTACGTGATCTACCCACCGTATCTTCAGCATTCTTCTGTAGCACCACATTTCGAAAGCTTCTATTCTCTTCTTCTCCAAACTAGTTATCGTCCATGTTTCACTTCCTTACATGGCTACACTCCATACAAATACTTTCAGAAACGACTTCCTGACACATCTATACTCGATGTTAACAAATTTCTCTTCTTGAGAAACGCTTTCCTTGCCATTGCCAGTCTACATTTTATATCCTCTCTACTTCGACCATCATCAGTTATTTTACTCCCTAAATAGCAAAGCTCCTTTACTACTTTAAGTGTCTCATTTCCTAATCTAATTCCCTCAGCATCACCCGACTTAATTTGACTACATTCCATTATCCTCGTTTTGCTTTTGTTGATGTTCATCTTATATCCTCCTTTCAAGACACTGTCCATTCCGTTCAACTGCTCTTCCAAGTCCTTTGCTGTCTCTGACAGAATTACAATGTCATCGGCGAACCTCAAAGTTTTTACTTCTTCTCCATGAATTTTAATACCTACTCCGAATTTTTCTTTTGTTTCCTTTACTGCTTGCTCAATATACAGATTGAATGACATCGGGGAGAGGCTAAAACCCTGTCTCACTCCTTTCCCAAACACTGCTTCCCTTTCATGCCCCTCGACTCTTATAACTGCCATCTGGTTTCTGTACAAATTGTAAATAGCCTTTCGCTCCCTGTATTTTACCGCTGCCACCTTCAGAATTTGAAAGAGGCTATTACAGTTAACATTGTCAAAAGCTTTCTCTAAGTCTACAAATGCTAGAAACGTAGATTTACCTTTCCTTAATCTTTGTTCTAAGATAAGTCGTAAGGTCAGTATTGTCTCACGTGTTCCAACATTTGTACGGAATCCAAACTGGTCTTCCCAGAGGTCGGCTTCTACCAGTTTTTCCATTCGTCTGTAGAGAATTCGCGTTAGTATTTTGCAGCTGTGACTTATTGAACTGATAGTTCGGTAATTTTCACATCTGTCAACACCTGCTTTCTTTGGGATTGGAATTATTATATTTTTCTTGAAGTCTGAGGGTATTTCGCCTGTCTCATACATCGTGCTCACCAGATAGTAGAGTTTTGTCATGACTGGCTCTCCCGAGGCCATCAGTAGTTCTAATGGAATGTTGTCTACTCCCGGGGCCTTGTTTCGACTCAGGTCTTTCAGTGCTCTATCAAACTCTTCACGCAGTATCTTATCTCCCATTTCGTCTTCATCTACATCCTCTTCCATTTCCATAAAATTGTCCTCAAGTACATCGCCCTTGTATAAACCCTCTATATACTCCTTCCACCTTTCTGCCTTCCCTTCTTTGCTTAGAACTGGGTTGCCATCTGAGCTCTTGATATTCATACTAGTTGGTCTCTTCTCTCCAAAGGTCTCTTTAATTTTCTTGTAGGCAGTATCTATCTTACCCCTAGTGAGACATGCCTCTACATCCTTACATTTGTCCTCTAGCCATCCCTGCTTAGCCATTTTGCACTTCCTGTCGATATCATTTTTGAGACGTTTGTATTCCTTTTTGCCTGCTTCATTTACTGCATTTTTATATTTTCTCCTTTCATCAATTAAATTCAATATTTCTTCTGTTACCCAAGGATTTCTATTAGCCCTCGTCTTTTTACCTATTTGATCGACTGCTGCCTTCACTACATCATCCCTTAGAGCTACCCATGCTTCTTCTACTGCATTTCTTTCCCCCATTCCTGTCAATTGATCCCTTATGCTCTCCCTGAAACACTCTACAACCTCTGGTTCTTTCAGTTTATCCAGGTCCGATCTCCTTAAATTCCCACCTTTTTGCAGTTTCTTCAGTTGTAATCTGCAGTTCATAACCAATAGATTGTGGTCAGAATCCACATCTGCCCCAGGAAATGTCTTACGATTTAAAACCTGGTTCCTAAATCTCTGTCTTACCATTATATAATCTATCTGATACCTTTTAGTATCTCCAGGATTCTTCCAGGTATACAACCTTCTTTTATGATTCTTGAACCATGTGTTAGCTATGATTAAGTATATAAATAGTAGATAGACTTAAATAAAGATGACCTCAATTAGGAATACAGCGCCTAGGTGTCTGTCTTTTATACAGTGCTAACACTATATGGCTACGCCGGTCTGACTTCCAGCTTGGATTTAATGATTTACGAAAATGTCTGTGTTTATGGATCTTAATGATTATGTGCGTGTATGATTAATGTCTGTAATCTTTTATATCTTAACTTGTCTGATGGGTGTGGATGCAGGTCCCTCATCTGAAGCGTCGGGGTAATGTGTACCGACTGATGAAATAGATGTTGGGCGATGTAGAAGGCATCTCATAGAGGTTGTCAGACTTCTTCTTTATATATGAGTGTCTCTCATAAAGTAATGCCCCACCTTTTCTTCTTCAGCAATTCTTTATTGAACATAGTGAGAATTACACACACGCAATAACGGTGTTTTATCTACACACCCTATTTTTCTTCGTAATCTCCATCCCATTCTATGGCCTTCCTCCAGCGCGAAACAAGGGCGTGTATGTAATGTCGGTACCAATCCTAGTCCTGGTGGCGGAGCCACTGCTTCACTGTGTGAACTTCCTTTGCTGATTGACAGATGCAGCGCCAACCGACGATCCGTAATGCGTCTGTCCTCGCGAATGACATGTTCGCTGCAATATGTCAGGTGTGACAGCCGTGGATGGTCTCCCCGACCGCGGCGAAACATGGAGCTCCACCGAACCACCATCTGATGGCCTCACCCTCCGTCCCCAGAAACTAACGGTACTTCCCTCGAAACAGATTCTCCATAGACTTTTGCAAAAGCGTTTGTGAATATTCTCTGCAGTGAGAAATTCAAGGCCGGCAGTCCAGAGCCACGCTGCTGCTACGGTCGCAGGTTCGAATCCTGCCTCGGGCATGAATGTGTGTGATATCCTTAGGTTAGTGAAGTTTAAGTAGTTCTATGTGTAGGGGACTGATGACCTCAGCTGTTAAGTCCGATAGTGATTAGGGCCATTTGAACCGTTTTGATAAATTCAATGACGGCACGTTGCTTGTAACTTACATCACCTACGGACGCCACTTTGAAACTATCCTGTAGCTACGCTATCTGTCGGAAGTGACGGAAACTTCGGCGCTCACTCAGTAGACTTCTAATACTACACACGTGACGTTTCGCATTCGTAGCATAGTTTTTGGCTGAGAAAAAAAAAATGCAGTGCATTACATTCTAGGCAATGCTATGTGAAAAGGGATCTTTTGCCTAATAGGCCCCTGATATGTCTATTCGGCGTGTTATCACACTGCATCTGCAATGATGCGCAGAACTTTTCTCCGGGAGGACTGCCGTTTGTTTAGGTGTTTACTCGCTGATATGGACCATAACCCTGACCCTCACAGGACCGTTGGCAGGATGACACTCCTGCACAACCTTAAATTGGTGTATATTGATTGCCTATCCCCCCGCCCCCCGTCCCTAGGAGCAGCCTAGATTTGGTGGGGGTCAATGAAGTGAATGGGAAGAAAATAATACGTTTTGGTCAAATGAATATGGGGTAGCATCAATAGGAGCAGACTGTGATGTAATGGGGATAGGATTCGTCACGGATACGAAGGGTAGAGCGTCGGGTAGTGTCAACAGTCATCAACAGTCATCAGAATCGGCAAAAAAATAACGCCAACAAAATTAGTTCAGATATATATGACGACGTCACAAGTAGAAGATAAAAAAATATGTGAGGATACTGAACAGTATGCAATACGAGATGATACACTAATAATGTGCGTGATTGGAAAGCTTTAGTAGGTGAGGGAACCGAAGTTATTGTTAAGGGAGAATATGGGCTTGGCAGTAGGACTGAGAGAGAAGAATAATTTTTTGCAATATTACTTAGATGGTAAAAGAAAATACGAGTACAACAAAAGTTAAAATAGGAAAATGTCTGGGCTCACGGTAAGATTTCTGCTGGGCACAGCATGGTCACGCATAGATTTTGAAATGAGGTACTGTGTTGTAACTCATACCAGTCAGGTGATATAGACTCAGATCCGAA
Source organism: Schistocerca piceifrons (assembly GCF_021461385.2). Classification (NCBI taxonomy): domain Eukaryota; kingdom Metazoa; phylum Arthropoda; class Insecta; order Orthoptera; family Acrididae; genus Schistocerca; species Schistocerca piceifrons. The sequence goes on from NC_060139.1 coordinate 50,984,065, forward strand.
TTTAGTAATGATGAAGAATATATTAAAGTTAAAGAGATTCGTCCGAAAGACTGAATATTGGAAGATACATAACCATGGAGGAAAGATTATGTGTGTTGCATAGTTCTCTAAATCTTTAGATACTGGAATAATGAACACAATAATAAAAGTTAAATTTAAAAGGAATACACATTTCTAAAAAGGCACTTAGAGAGATTGGCCATACAAATACAGTTACAAGGAAGGTAACTGCGAAGTAACCCTTGGTAAGAAAATAAATAATTCAATTGAGCGATGTCACAATGATGGAGAAAAATGTTCAGTTACAATCAGGCCAACAGCAGTGTGAGGAACGCAGGAATGAAATAAATAGGAAGTGCAAGGAAGACAAGATGCAATGGCTACTAGCAAAATGTGAAGAAATCGAAAATTAAATGGTGGTCAGTTGGACAGATTCGACATATAAACTACTCCGAAAAATCTTCGGAGAAATTAAAATCAGAGGCGTTAACTTAAAATGCTCAAGAGGAATTCTATCGTTAGATGAAGTACAAAAATCGATTAGATGGAGGAAATGTCTGATGATATGACAGAAATGGAAACGACAGTCGGTATGGAAGACACAGAGGATCCAGTAGTAGAATCTAGCTTTAACACAGTTTTGGAAAACTTTCAAATAGGACGGAAGGTACAGATAACCATTTGGCGCAATTATTAAAACCAATGGGAGATGTGGAAACCGAACGAGTATTCAAGTTGGTTGGTAGTATTTAGACTGAGACATTCGGAAAAATATCATCCACAGAATCCCGATAATAGCTTGTATACAAGTGCTACAACTAACGCTTATTCATTTTAGAGGCTCATGCGTCGATGTTGCCAACGAGAATAACATACAGAAGAATTGAAAAAAAACTCGAGAATCTGTTGTATGTCGATCAGTTTGGCTTTAGGAAAGATAAAGACACCAGAAAACAATTTTAATTTGCACTTGCTAATGCAAGTAGGACTTAAGAGAAATACACATTCATAGGATTTGTAGATCTGGAAAAAGCATTGGACAATGTGAACTGGTGCTAAATTTTCGAGGCCGTTAGGAAAATTAGTGTCTGCTGTAGGAGAAAAGGGTATTATGCGACGTATATAAGAAGCAAGAGGTAAAGATGACACTGAAAGATGAAGAACGGAATGTTCGGACTAAAAAGGGTGTTAAAAGGGGACGCAGTCTCTCTGCCCTACTGTTCGCTCTACACATCGAAGAAGGATAGAATGCTCCATGTGTAGAGGAACTCTCCGAAGTCGAACGTCGATTACAGCGCGTTGTTTCTCACGCACCAACATGTTTACGTTTCAGATCGCCATGTCACTTGTTACTATTCGGAGCCCTCTAGCAGCTTAGGGCTGTAAGTATGAGGAATGCTAATAACATTAGTATTTTATTCAAAAAGCCTTATGACTTTTGAGAAATTCAGAGGCACTACGTTTCAGCACGCGTTCGTGTATCAATGTATTGTAACCGTTTACATTGTGGAGCTAAGGCAAAGGAACAGTAAAAGTAAAACCGACGTTTAGAACTCCATGCTTAAAAGCTCTTTCACTCGTGACGGTCGTACTACAACGATGCTTTTAAGAGTGACGTACCAGCTCTCCCCTCGGTGCTATAGAAAAGTGGGTCCCTAAGTTGAAAAGCCACTGAATTTCTCCCAACAAGAAGAAACTTTGGCGTTTACAACATTCGCTTTAACTCCTACATTGAAATAGCCGCAGATTTATATTTTCCTTAGTTTCCTTTAATGCGCCTCATTCGCACAAGAAACTGGTAACAGGAACTGAAAAACGCGGGCAACATCGATTCCTTTGGAGAAGCATGTGTACAAAGTCGCAGAAATATTGGAACGTAGATTCTGAACAATACACCACTTAGGGTAGTTGGGTCTTCGACAAGACCTAACATATCACACTGAAAGGACGTTGATGAAGCGCGGGTGGTAACACAGAGGGAGCTTAAATACCCGCTTCAGTAGAAACTGATCCTATTTGTACAAACAATGTTGTAGCATATTCAAATATTCCGAAAGCAAAAACGAGTCGTAGGACATAGACAAATAATTTCCGAAGATAGTAATCTAGCTTGTGACCCGCAAGATTCAATCAGAAATTACAAACTTTGAAACATGCCCAACGACGTACAGTACGCAGTAAAACTAATTTTGTGCTCTTCGTCACCTATTCCATACGGCAGTGCAACGATAATGCCAAGAACAGAATAGGGCCTCCTTAAAGAAAACTATACCGTTAGTTGTTTTCACGTGCTGAAGTTTACATATGGAGAAAATAGACATACAGATAAATCATTTTCTCCTAGATTTGTCAATGATGTTGGCCACTCAACTTGCCTCGGGCTGACTACAAAAACAAGACTGAATGCAACTTCTTCATTTGCTGCCTGAATTCTGGTAGCAAAGGAAGCCGTATGTAACAAAATCTAAGTTGGTTAAACAAGCGTGACAGAGCTTCCAACATTCTAAGTGCAAGCGAACGTCTTATGAGTTACAGTGTCACTGGGCATCGCAGTTCTTTCACCAGGAGAATATGTATACATATGAAGATGGTATCTGTTCTTTCGGACATGTCCAAAAGAAGAGATACCATCGGTGACCATGCAGCTCGTTAGGATGAAATTACAATGAAATGAATACCCCTAGCTGCATACAGTTGTTGATATAAGTCAACGGGGACAGTTGAAAAGTGTGTGCCCCGAACCGGTCTCGAAACACGTGATCTCCTGCTTACACGGCAGACGCTCTATCCAATTTTTTTTTTTTTTTTTTCATTTTGTTCGTTGTTGATCGTTGCGTTCGGTCGTTGCGGACGTCCCATGACATCCGTTCAAGTTCACTGTTGAGCCTTTCACTCAGTTTTTTATTACAGAGGCCAACCACCTCTCTGACCGACACGCTGAGCTACCGTGCCGGGCAGGCCCTGTGGCCGAGTGGTTCTAGGCGCTTCAGTCTGGAACCACGCGACCGCTACGGTCGCAGGTTCGAATCCTGCCTTGTGCATGGACGTTTGTGGAGTCCTTAGGTATATATATCTGTGTGTGTGTGTGAAGATAGTATCTGTTCATATATAGTTAGGGCTCACCGGCCATTTGACCCTCTTCATCTGTGCCGATTCCCGAAATCTTACGGGAATCGGCAAAAAGCCGCGAGTAATGAGTATAAAGGGCAGGGTCACTATGAATATAGTACGGGACAATAAGTTGAGAATATGGTTCTCACGGGAGGCGTGCCAGAGATAAGTCCCTGCAGTCGCACAATCCTCTGTGTCCTCGGTGGCTCAGATGGATAGAACTTCTGCCATGGAAGCAGGAGATCCAGTCGGGGCACACATATTCAACTCTCCCCGTTGACATATATCAACGCCTGTATGCAGCTAGGGGTATTCATTTCATTGTAATTTCTGGAGAATATCTCTTGGATGAGGAAAGGAACATTCATGTGATATTGTTGGCCCAGAGACCACGAGGACTAGGTTTCCCCGCACAGTCGGAAGATGTTCCCTTTCTCCGCATACTCGCAGTGGAATCCAACCCATGACACGGGAACTAGGTCGGTTGGTCAGAAACCGTACACCACCAACTCTCTGCCCACTGCTGTCCAAATTCTATGGATCAAATGTCACCTTCAGAGGTAGGTAGATAGAATGAAGCGTGTCGGTAGGAACAGGGAATGGATGAAAGTATAGAACCACGTAAACCACGACACTATAACATATCTAATAAGGTATAATGTAGGGAACCAGCTGGGATTCAAAACAGCTTCCAGTTATCTCGGAAATGTTAAATACAGATCTAGTGCGCTTTTCAACTGAATCTTATACCATTCATCCTGGAAAATAGTGGCAAGTTCACGCAACGATGAATGAGTGGGTATCGATCGCGCACCCTTCTCTCCAACGTAGACTACAAAGGCTCCATAATATTGAGGTCTAGTAACTATAGTGGCCAGGGTAGATGCGTCAGCTCAGCCACGATCTCTCATAACCACTCCTCTACGGTGTGAGCTGTGAGAACAGGGGCCCTGTAGTTTTAGAAAACAGAGTCACCGCTGGGTGACAAGCATTGTACCAATGGGATGGACCTGATCAGAAAAAATGGTCATATAATCCTTGGCAGTAACTCAATCTTGCAGAAGAACCCCGGGACCCATGGAACACCACAATACGGTTGCTGGAAACGTCACCGAACAGCGTCATGTTCGCTCTTGAGAAGTGGAGTCGACTAGATGTTGGAATCAGTGTGACAAAATGACGTTCGTCCATTGCTGCATACATCGGGTTATATGCCTTCGGCACCACTTTATCTCGTTCCGGGAATTTGAAGCGTATTGGTATTTGAACTAGCCCTGCAATTTCCTGCATATGGAGCTCCCATTTTATTGTTTTGGTGCAGACAGGGTTCGCGTGTGTGATATTCAGTTCTGCAGTAACTTTTGCAGATGTGGCCCTCTTATATTTCGCCATAGTTCTCTTCTGTGACAGTCTACCGCTAGCCCTCTAAACAGAATTGCTTCCACGTTGTGACTTAGCGGACAATGTTTCTACGATTTCCCCGTATGTGGTATAGATTTTTGAAACACCAGATAATTCGTCTACCTTTTTTATGGAAGCATCCACGTCACGAGCACCAATAAGTTTCCATATTCACCTGCGTCTGACGTAACTCACTCACAGTGACACAGAATACTGTTCTGGCCACGACGATGTGAGGGCATCCCACAGGTGCCGTTCGTATTAAAATACAACAACGCCACCTGCAAGCTATGTTCGCATCCGCATTAAAGTTGAAGCTTGCGTTTCTCGCGTTATATCCATATTTTTATCCAATCCTTGTAAACCCAGAATTGGCTACCCACATCACTGAAACTTTTTTTCTATTTTTTAATGAAGTCTCCTTGTAGATTAATGCTCTCAGTCCAACGATGTTCCAATGCCTTGATCCCATCTCCAAAATGGGTCTCCTCCAGGCCTTGAAAATAGTTTTCAACTCTGGCTATCAATTCTTCGTCTGAAGTGAATCTTCGTCCACCAAAAACAATTTCCAGTTTTGGGAGGCGATGGAAGTCTGACGGAGCCACATCAGGCGAAGAAGGCCGGTGTGCTAACAATTCATACCTTAGTTCGGTTAATATTGCCATGGCAACGGCACATTCTTTTCATCCAGCGTCAAGAGTCGCGGCATCCATCTTCCAGATAATTTTTTCATATCTAATTCTTCAGTTAAAATGTGATACACCCTTCCAGATGACATCTGGTACAGCGTGAGCAATTTCACGCACTTTCAGTCGGTGATCCTCCATGGCCACTTTGTGCACTTTTGCAATGATTTATGGAATAGTCACACATCTTGGCCGACCACTGCGCAATCATCATCTAAGCTCTCCTGACCAAATTTAAATTCATTTTTCCACTTGGCAACAGTTGAATATGAAGAGTGGGGTCCTCCAGTCTATTCTGAAAATCGGCATGAATGTCCTTTGTTTTCTTACCTTTCTTTACGAGGTACTTAGTCATTGCTGGCCGAATTTACATTCATTTGTCCACTTGGCAACACTTGAATATGAAGAGCAGAGTCCCCCAGTGTATTCTGGAAATCGGCTTCAATGTCCTTTGCTTTCATGTCTTTCTTTACGAAGTAATATATCACTGCTCGAAACTCGATTTTTTTCCATCGTCGCAAATCACTTGCGGGAACAACAATAGAGCCACGTAACCGCCACAGCTCTCTTCCAAGAGCACTGACGTGGAACGTGTTTATAGGCAACAGTCCAATGAATATCACGTGAACAACTCGTTGTACTAGCAGTGACCTCTAGTGGTGATTCAGAGTACATTCCAAACCACCCTTCAGTAACAACCCAACATTATTGTAAGCAGCAAAATGTAGGTACATTAACTTTGACTATTTATTTCCGGTCTTAGTGACTTACACAATATTTCCCCTTGAAAAGAAAATCTCTTTATTACGTTCATTTCATCCGCAAAAAATAAAAAATTTTCAGTTCGTTTGGAAGCCTAACTACTAAAGTGATTCATTAGTAACAAGAAATGCAAACCAAAGGAATATCGATATGAATGACGATGAATTATTCACCTGATAGTTTCCTGATAATTAGTTTCCAATGTTTTTTCTTCATTGTCTGTAATTGCATCTACAAGATCTCCACTATTTTAGACACTGTGGTTCATCACCCAGTAGCCTACATGTTTATTTTTCTAGATATTGTTTCCTTTGACGAACATTTCTTGTTTTTCTCTGCTGAAGAACACGTTTTCAATGCCTCACACCTTCGTTTAATAATAACAACTTATGTGGAGATAGTCGGTATTGAGTTCTTGGAACATGAATTGAAAGCTGTTTGCCTTAGCAAGTTTATTCTTGGCAGATAGATGACCGCAGCCAGGTCATATTCTTATTAAATCTGGGAGAAGAGTGTGAAACACGTATGTATTCATTACTAGCGATGGCGAGGCATGACAGAATCTCTGACCAGAGAGTTATTTATCGTAGCTAGTCTGCGCTTGACCGCGCGAGTCGACAGTTGGAGAGTAGTAGCAGTCTGGTGCAGTTGCGTGTAGCGAGTCGGCAGGAACAGTAGTTGCACTCTGTCTGCAGTAGTAGTAGTCGGTCGGCAGTAGTTGTAGCGAGTGGACGGTGGTACTGAGCGGGCGTCGCCATGCGTCGACAGCGTGCTGTTCTTCCGAATCTGGTCAGGATTGTGGCGGACGATGTGTATTATTGTAGAAGGTAATGAAGCAGCATTGCGCTCAGCTAATAAGGTATGTTAATTGTAATTAATTTGTTCAAAAAATGATGCCCCAATAATAACTTTTTATAAAGTAACTCATTTAAAGAAAAAGATTCATTTCAAGCTAAATAATATTTCCTATGCATTCCCTCCAAGAATCAAAATTAAATGTAGGCCAGCACTGCACGGCGCTGTGCCGAAAAATAAGAGCAGATAATGATGCAGTTTTACTGAGGTAAGAATTTATCAGCTTTAATTATTTCACAGGGCCGAAGGTCAGCGTTGCTGCCCTTATAAGATTTATCAGGTTTAATTATTTGTGTTGAGATGTTACATTCAGTTCATGGTTCATTATTTAATTAACATTATTGTGGGTTTAATGAGCAATCTTCATTAGTTAATGTCTGTAGGGAGTTTACATAAAATCAATTATTATTCTTTAATTTTGCAAGGAGGTTACGCATGGCACATTTTTTATTATTCACTTTTGTGGGAAGACAACGTTTGGCACACATTTTTTTATAATCATTGACATTTTTAATTTCTTGCAGGGAGGTTACAAGTGTTTCCATTAAAGTATCCTGATTTAGGATTCTCTGCGCGTTCTCTAAATCATTTATGGCAACTGAATTGATAGCTTCTACAAGAAGAGTGCGTGTGATTGGTTCTCTTACCTTTACCCATATTGTAATGAACTAGGAGTCGATCTGGGATGACCTCGATGTCGTACAGTGACTTTAATTCTCTCCTTGATTGTTTGTGTGTATAAACGTAGAAAGCTACGAATGAGTACAGAAATTCGTGACCTGTTACCTCTGTGGAACAACTTATTAGTTTCATTTAGTTTGCGCCTCTTTCTTGGTGTGAGACATGTACGCCACGAAATACATCCTATTTAACATAAGTTTCTCGTTCTCAACCTTGCACTTCTTTCCTGTTCTTTATTTCAGAGTGCATGCTATGTGATCACCCAAAACAATCTCATTTTCCACCTTGTACATCAAGTATAATTTTACATTGCGTTAGATTAGCCTAATTATTGCTCACGATATTTTGCGATTAATCTGGGTGATGTTGTTAGGCACGCTTGTGGTTTCATGATATCTCTGACAACATTAATTGTGAGATTTAGGTGACATTTATCTGCCCACAGTGCACCTGCGTAAATGGTGTTAGACAGTCGAGCCTTGTATCATACAGGAGAAAGTAACTGCAGATGCCTTGACTTGGGTGGTGGCAGTCAGCCGTTGACCTTTCTGATGCTGTGCCGGGCTCGTATGTCAGTGTGGCCATGGAGGGTCTCCTGGGGAGGAGATTTTTAGTGTTTTGTGAGCAGACCAGCACAAGTTGTAAATGCTTAAACAAAGAGCTTGCCTCGCACGTTCCTATCCTAACACTGCCAGTACTGACAAATGTTTCACAGCCATACAGACTGCACTAGTGAGCTATTCTGTTTCGGAGTCAGAAGAAATGGCGTAATTCTAACAGAGGGTTTTCAATTATTTTAAACTTGGAGTAAGTTGGTTATCCTATTTCCCGCCATTTTACTTAGGAGAAGCGAAATTTTGCATTACCACCTACTTTAACTCAGTATATTTGAATATCTATAGAAGAAGTGGGCCCTGTGACGATTTAGAGGTGGGAGAAAATTGTTTAGAATTTAAATAAAGATAAACATTAATAAGATCAGCCCTAACCTTAGGGTGTAAATTTGACATTTCAGAGTGCTGGGTGGAAACTGTTTAGGTGTTGAATAAAGATGCAACTGTTCCTTCTTTGTAATTGGTGTGGGAGGATATTGTAATTATGGGAACTAACGACCCCTGGACCAGTGTCATTTTGAACTTAGGATTTTGTACTCAGCATAACAGAACTCTGATGAGGAAGAACCCGACGATTTTTGAATATCCAACCATTTTAAACTTAGCACCAAATTCTAAACTTAGGACAAATGACCTGGCAATCATGCAGGCTGTATTCATTTTCTCAAGTCTACTGTCTTGAATTCTATACTTAGCACAAGTTACCCAACAATGATGTAAGCTGTATTGTTATATCAAGGTGCACCATTGTGGATCACGATCTCGGATTCTGATGCTATAAAGGCTGCGCTCATAGTCGCACTTCAGCCACCTTGAACTGTGACGTGAAAAGGCCGTGCGCATATTCCATGTCCACCATCTTCACTCGATATGTTGGATTTCTTACTTCCATCTTTTAATTTCAGCTGCATTAGATAACGCGGTTGGTTGCGATGGAGTCTCTCCTTCAAATGTTCGCATAAGATATAATCACAGGGTTAATATCCGGGCCGTGTGGTGGCCATATTGTACCGCCCTAAAAAAGCTCTTTATATCAATGGGCGGCGGGGTCAGGGATTTTGTCTGCCTCGTGATGACTGGGTGTTGTGTGATGTCCTTAGGTTAGTTAGGTTTCAGTAGTTCTAAGTTCTAGGGGACTGATGACCATAAATGCAAAGTCCCATAGTGCTCAGAGTTATTTGAACCATTTTGATATCAATGGGCCATCATCCGGTTACCGAAATGTTCGAGCAAGAGATGCAGATTAACGTTTGCTGTATGCGGACGAGCTACATCTTGCGTGAACCACCATACCTCCATTGGTAAGCCTCTTGTATAAAGTTTTGGCAGAAAATTGTTACGTCAAATATCCGCGTAGCGTGCATTGTTAACTATAACGTTGAAAAATAATGGACCAATGATTCCATGGCTGGAGATGACACTCCATAAACTCACTTTTTCTCCATAATTTTCAATCTCTTATACATCAGGAGCTTCTCGTGCCCAAAATCTGACATTCTGCTTACTGGCGCTACCGTTAAGATGAACGTACGCGTCATCAGGGAAACATATGTTATGAATCTCGGCATCATCACTTGCAACAGCCAAAATTGCAGATCGTAATCGCCGTTCTTTACCACTTCCCGTCAGTTTATGCAATACTGTCAGTTTGTATGGCAATAATTTAAGAGAATGACTTCAGATGTCCAATTCGGCTGAATCTCGCCTCGTGGATTTCCTGGGTATTAATACTCAGTCAATATGTCAAATACTGTCTGTTGAGTATGGACTGTGTTGACAGGAGATTGCTTCTGCTCCAAAATTCTGCCGTCAGTTCTTGTCGTTAGGCTGTATATTGTCTGTCCGCAGAGGTCCCACCTCTTACGAAAATGAAAACGAAAACGTCGCTAGGTCTCTGTTACACTTGTCGTTACCGCGTAAAACAACATAGTCTTCACCTTCTGTTCTAGAATCAACCGGGCTTTGCGTCACACATTACTAAACTACAGCGGTGACGAGACGCAAGCGTGATATTGAACCATGCGCGAAGTGCGGATACTCTTCACAACATTCGAACGTTGCCACCGTCAAAAAAAGTATTTATTAGATAATGTCGGTGTATGATGTTATAGTTTCCTTACCGCGTCACGTACCCACAGAACCAGGCGCCATTTACTCTCTTGGTGAGCAGTGGACGCAGTGTTTCGGCTCATTAGTGTATTTACTAGTGTACATTCAACTGCCTCTCAAGCTGAAGGAGCGATTTCGTGATGTCTGCGGCAAAATAACTTGATGGATGTTCAGCATTATATACTGTCGAATTAATTAATTCTGATAACAGTATGCAATCATGCCGTTAGCAATACGAACAGTACATGCATGAGAACTAAGTAATTCTAGCAACTAAATAATTCTAACCAGATTTTCTAATCATGTGTTTTCCTGGTCTATCGTGTCAACGTGTATCATGCAATGAATACAAAGCTCGTGGTAATTATTATCCAGAACTTTCGACAACGAAACAATTGCCGTGAATTGTTGATGAAGCTGTTCCAGCCATATGCGGACGTACCTATACATGTGGCAAATAGGGTTATATGCCTTAAAGTGCCTGTTCCACAACGACATACAAGTCAAAGCAAAGTGCTAATCTGAATCAACAAACAAAATAATAATGTCTCTCACGAGATTTTATAGTTCTCATTTCGAAAGAATCTGCCTCAACTTACATTATCTAAGTAGTGCATGACGAATGGTACTTGACCTTTGCTGCCAGTTCTAACTGCCGTTCCTCTTCGACTTTCCTCTGTAGGACCGATAATCCTACATCTGTTAGGCGAGATGAACAATGGTGGTGGTACAATTCTGGTTCAAAGATGACTAGCTACGAAGCAGTTAGTAGTGGTATTAGACAAGGAGACTGTTTGAGCCCGCTCCATTTTTTAGTTACTTGGTTGACTTGGGGGATGGATCCAAACAGCGAGGTCACGGGTCCTGTTGGATTAGGTAAGGATGGGGAAGGAAGTCACCCGTGCCCTTTCAAAGGAACCATCTTAGTATGTCACTGAATCGACTTTGAAAAATCACGGAAAACCTAAACCAGGATGGCAGGAGGGGGATTTGAACAGCAGTCATCCCGAACGCGAGTCCAGAGTGTTAACCACTGCGCCACCTCGTTGGTATCCAATTTTTTTTCATATGGTCATGGGAGCTGTGATAAATATGATATTGTCTGGAAGTGATTATTCAATACGGTGACGGGACGAAGAAATAAAAATCATTTGTCGGGCTGACGGCGCAGTTCTGCTAATAAACAGTGCAGTTAATTTATATAATCTTTTACATATATTTAACGTAGCAGCCTTAAACGTAAACATGGTCCTGTCCAGTCAAAAAAATAATCTTTGACCATGTCCTGCAGGCCGCTGTGGTCGAGAGGTTCTAGGCACTTCAGTCCGGACCCGCGCTGCTGCTACGGTCGCAGGTTCGAATCCTGCCTGTTTGATGTTCTTAGGTTAGTTAGGTTTAAGTAGTTCTAAGTCTAGGGGACTGATGACCTCAGATGTCGAGTCCCATAGTACTCAGAGACATTTGAACAATTTTGACCATGTCCGTGAAACCATTTGTATGCAGTCTGCAAGTGGAGTGAAAAAGTATTCAACAGGTAATACCATTTAAATATCCTGGTATGGATCTGTCCAGTAGGCGAAATATAGAAAAGGAAGTTAGAAAACAACCAGGAAAAGCAAATAAATGGCAGGGTATTTAAATGATTGGAAAAACGAACACATAGGGAAAGAGACAAAGCCAAGAATATACAAAACAATAGTGAGACCAGTTGTGATATATGCAGCTGAGACAAGTCTGAAACATCAGAAACATTAGGAAACCACGAAAAAGAAAATTCTACGAATGACTGCCGCGTAGACACTGAGAGATAGGGACAGAGACAATGAGAGATAGGGACAGAAGTGAATGCATCGGGCTTCATTAACGAGGGGTACTTAAGAGAAGGCATGAATGGAACGAAGACACAGACAGGATAGATGAACAGAAGACTGTGAAAATCATAAGAAATAAATTACTAATTGGTAAAAGAAATATATGCCGTCCAACGAAAAGATGGAGTGACAACCTCAGGTAGAATGAGGGTTACTGAAAGAGACAAGTCTTAGACTAGAGAGAAAGGGGGACGAAGAAGAAGAAGAGGAAGGAGGATTCTATATTCTGTTCCAAAAACTGGGCCTCTGAACTTACCACCGTTCCACGCTAAAAGATCTTCTTCCGACAAAATTCTCCCATCTAAGCTTACGAAGCATTTTCGTATATTTCTCGCAGTGACCAAACTGGCCGGTAAAAATGTGGCAGTGCCCTTCTGAAATGCTTCAACGTTTCCTTTAATCCGAAGAATCGTTAAAGGCACCTTAACGCTTACCACTTCGAATTGTGTTTCCCCGACAGGCCAGCATAATTCTTCATCTCGAAAATTCCTTCCTTCAAATGTCTACATACGTTCGTTCTGTTACAAGGAGAACGTGACTCAGTGACCTATAATTAGCAGTCCAGTTTGAGATTACTATCTGGCAAATAAAGATTTTACTTTCGATGGTGCTTTAACATTGTCTACTTCTCAAAACGGAGTAATTGATTCACTCGAGACATGCTTTCATAGCAGAAAGGAGAGAATGTCTGAAAGACGTTAAATGATATTAGTTCCTCTGACCAGAAGACGCATAACCATACCTTTTGCATTTCAGATGACTATTTATTCCGAAGACGCAGGTGGCCTCATGTTTAATGGAGGGAGGGGTGCGGAGAGAGTATAATTCCTTTCCTGCGAAGGAAGACGCCGTAGTGGTTGGTTCTCCTACTAGGACACTGCTACTAATTAGTCGTATTCTGCATCAGTTGGCCATACGTCATGCGTGCAGAAGTGTCTATTAGCTCGAATAACGTTTTTCGGAAAGGTGTTTAATTTGGACGTCTATTTTTTATTTTCCTTTACTATGTCCTGAAAACGCTTCCCCTTTAATAAATTTCTTTCGAGTGAAAAAGGATGCAGAAAATTTCGAAGATTTCTTGTTTGGATCGGGAGAAAAACGATTTGTAACAGCACCATTTTTCATGGTTGATCAGACAGTATTTGGATCATTGCAGTGCAGGTTCTTTCTCGGCTATATCTCACACGATGGTTTAATGTATTATAATGTTTTACTGCTGATTATTGATGGGTGGGTTAGCGATTAAGTTTGCGTTGTAGTACCACGCGAACATTGTTATACCACCGTGCAACGCAACCCGCCCAGCCATTATAATTTAGATGACACTCGCTCAAAGACTTGACGACCAACCGATTCGCCTTTTATTCAAAGACAATAATTTCATTGAAGTCACTGCGCTACACGATTGTCTGCTGGACATTATAAATGGCGGGACATGATTCTTAATAGGGTGTATGATCGCCGCGGTAGGCAGTGCATGCTCACCACAAGGTTGGTAAAGAGTTCTTGTTGTAGAGCGTTCCGTTCCTCCACCAGCGCGACTGACGACTACGACTGCTGGATGGTCGTTGGATGCGTGCGGACGTGCTGCAGTACGTCTCCCCAACGCATCCCGCCAGTGCTCATGGGATTTAATTTCGGGTAGCGGGCAGGCTAGGACATTCGCCGAATTTCCTCTCAGTGCAATGGTTTCTCCACCTGCATTGTTCGATACAGTCACACATTGTTATTCACAGAAATGTAGTCTTGGCCCAATGCACCCCTGGAAAGACACATAGTGCGAAGCAGCGAAGTTCGCAATGAGGTTGACCGAGTGAGTATATAGTGTTGAAAGATTTGGAGGTCATTACGTCCATGCTACATTATGCCTCCCGACACCGTAACACCTGCCCCGTCAAAGCAAACATGTTCGACAATGTTGGACATACCATCATATGCACCGATGAACACCGTCGAAGAAGGTCGTTTTTTAAATACCTGACACTGTCAGCTGGAGAGTGATCAATCAGTTCAATGTAAATATAACTCCTGATATGAAGTTATAATTTCATAACCTGTCCTCTTTGGGTCTCAAGATGGCAGCTTAGTCCTGTCGAAGCTGGTAATCCAGTAATACATACAGATATCACAGGCTAGGTATATGACAAGTAACAAATGATTACCTTTTCAACTCTGTACATGTCCTTTGTGCCCTAGTATCCAGTATGTCGTGTGGCCACCATGCGCTGCAATTAGAGCTACTATACAAGTAGCATTGAATCAATAAGGTTCTGAATACGTTCCTGAGGGATTTCCCTCCACTCGGTTTGTATCTGATCCCACAAATCCGTGACGCCAATTACTGGAGGATCGTGACGCACCACGCGCCGACCAACCGTATCCCAGACATGGCGAACGTGTAGGCCAGTGAAGCAATGGTACCCATTGCTCTTCGAAAGCCTGTACATTCGTCGGAATATATGGCCGGGCATATGTGGCCTGTGGAGATTCCTGAAGCAGGGGGAGTACCTCAGGCTTCACAACCTCCTTTAGGTACCGGTTGCTGTTCAAAGTGCCCGCAATACGTACGAGGCGAGATCGGTTGTTGTAATCAATGGCGCCCCAAACCATCATACCTGGTGCTTGTCCGCTATGCCGCTCCACAATGCAGCCCTCCAGGTGGTGCTCACCACGGTACCGCCGGACACATATGCAGCTATCACTGTAGGACACGTGTAAGCGGGATGCATCCGGCACCCCAGTGACGGTATTCAAGTTCCCATTGCACTCGGGGGAGCTGGTAGTTTCTCGACAATGGAAGCCAGCGTAATGGCATGCGTGCAACTAGTCCAACCTGCAGCAGACGGCGACGAACCGTTGGTACAGACAAGTTCACACCTGTTGCAGTGCTCCAGCGACGAGCCAACACTGTGGATGACGCAGTACGGTCCGTAATGGCCATGTGGACAAAATAACGCTCATCTCGTGCTGTTGTCACGTTCCGTGGTTCAGTTCCCGCTCGCCGTTCCGTCAACCTTCCTCTATCGACTGCTTCCACACACACATCACTGCCCTAGCGGCATGCACTGTGCGAGCCGAAATGTCGTGGTATGACAAACCTACCGAGCGAGGTGGCGCAGTGGTTAGACACTGGACTCGTAATCGGGAAGACGACGGTTCAATCCCGGGTCCGGCCCATCCTGATTTAGGTCTTCCGTGATTTCCTTAAATCGCTCGAGACAAATGCCGGGATGGTTCCTTTGGAAGGGCACGGCCGACTTCCTTCCCCATCCTTCCATAATCCGATGAGACCGATGACGTAGCAGTTTGGTCTCCTCCCCCCCAATCAACCAACCAACCTATGACAACTCCGTTTCCCGGAGGCCGATGATTCTGCCCCATTCGAACTCGCTTACATGCCAATATGGCTCCCTTTGACGTCGACGAGGCATACTGGCACTCACTGTATTGTTTCCACGATGTGTGACACCTGTGCACCGACCACACTAGGCGCTACACCGACCCTGTCGGACCGACAATGTTCGTCCTACGTGTACCTCATGTCACTGCAAAACTTATCACGCATTGCTTGCACACCCGTCGCCACTTACACCAAGTGTGACGCTATTTGGATAATTCCTTCTTGGTGTTGCACTTTTCACAAACGGCAGTATATTAATATCGTGTTGGTTGCCCAGGTGTATGATGAGGGGAGGCATAATGTTACAGAGCCGTACTGACCTCCGAATCTCTGAACGCGGTACACTCACAGGTCTAAGTTATTTTGACACTGTACCCTTCTAAAATCGTTGGGGGAAGTGGCAACAAAACGACTATGGTGTGCAGAATATATGAGTCTGGCGACATACCATCCGACTTTCGGAAAAGCATCATCCACACAATTCCGAAGACGGCAAGAGCTGACAAGTGCGAGAATTATCGCACAATCAGCTTAACAGCTCATGCATTGAAGCTGCTTACAAGAATAATATACAGAAGAATTGAAAAGAAAATTGAGAATGCGCTAGGTGACGATCAGTTTGGCTTTAGGAAAAGTAAAGGGACGAGAGAGGCAATTCTGACGTTACGGCTAATAATGGAAGCAAGGCTAAAGAAAAATCAAGACACTTTCATAGGATTTGTCGACCTGGAAAAAGCGTTCGACAATATAAAATGGTGCAAGCTGTTCGAGATTCTGAAAAAAGTAGGGGTAAGCTATAGGGAGAGACGGGTCATATACAATATGTACAACAACCAAGAGGGAATAATAAGAGTGGACGATCAAGAACGAAGTGCTCGTATTAAGAAGGGTGTAAGATAAGGCTGTAGCCTTTCGCCCCTACTCTTCAATCTGTACATCGAGGAAGCTATGATGGAAATAAAAGAAAGGTTCAGGAGTGGAATTAAAATACAAGGTGAAAGGATATCAACGATACGATTCGCTGATGACATTGCTATCCTGAGTGAAAGTGAAGAAGAATTAAATGATCTGCTGAACGGAATGAACAGTCTAATGAGTACACAGTATGGTTTGAGAGTAAATCGGAGAAAGACGAAGGTAATGAGAAGTAGTAGAAATGAGAACAGCCAGAAACTTAACATCAGGATTGATGGTCACGAAGTCAATGAAGTTAAGGAATTCTGCTATTTAGGCAGTAAAATAACCAATGACGGACGGAGCAAGGAGGACATCAAAAGCAGACTCGCTATGGCAAAAAAGGCATTTCTGGCCAAGAGAAGTCTACTAATGTCAAATACCGGCCTTAACTTGAGGAAGAAATTTCTGAGGATGTATGTCTGGAGTACAGCATTGTATGGTAGTGAATCATGTAGTGTGGGAAAACCGGAAGAGAAGAGAATCGAAGCATTTGAGATGTGGTGCTATAGACGAATGTTGAAAATTAGGTGGACTGATAAGGTAAGGAATGAGGAGGTTCTATGCAGAATCGGAGAGGAAAAGAATATGTGGAAAACACTGATAAGGAGAAGGCGTAGAATGATAGGACATCTGCTAAGACATGAGGGAATGACTTCCATGGTACTAGAGGGAGCTGTAGAGGGCAAAAACTGTAGAGGAAGACAGAGATTGGAATACGTCAAGCAAATAATTGAGGACGTAGGTTTCAAGTGCTACTCTGAGATGAAGAGGTTAGCACAGGAAAGGAATTCGTGGCGGGCCGCATCAAACCAGTCAGTAGACTGATGACCAAAAAAAAAAAAACCTTACCAATGCATATTTTATCAGGGGTAAATTCAGCCCTGACTTCATTTTTGTGGATAATATTGAGCAACCGCAACGATCATTGATGGTGGATGAGAGACGGAAAGGATGTTGGGCGAACTGACTGTCCTGCCGATTCCTCCGACTTAAATACCACCGAGCACGTGTGTGATGCCCTGGTAAAGATGTATGCAGCAAGTCCACATGCACCAACGACAGTCCAGCAGTGCTCAATAGCTCTGGTGGAGGAATGGATTGGCGTCCTTACCAGCCATGTGATCAGCAGGGGAGAACTTTGCAGAGCATGCACTACTATCTGTGCTGATCACACACCCTATAGATCACCACATCCCTCCTTTCGTAATGTCCGGTGCACCACCCTGAATAGCTGATACATCAGTGTAAGTCTCATCAAGCTATGTTACTTGGCACATTAAGCAAAATTTACCTTCGCTCTTATATTTTGTAAGGCACCCGGATTTTGTGGACCCTACATGAGCTTGATCCATAACGACAGTATGTACAGTATGAGATCCTCAGCAAATAGTAATTATATTATATCAACAAAAGGCAATTGCAGTCATCTTATATACCGAAAACTAACTAAACAATATCTACCAATATATGGACAGGGGCGTGAATAAACAAGTTAGAGTGAAACGCATTTTGGAGGCGACGGAAAACCACATTAAACGAGAGAACAGCGAGCTTCAGCGCAGGAAGGGATAAGGCCAGAACAATTCATTATTCCTTTTAACGTAAATATGTCCGGGAGCGAGGGTAAGTGGCTGGGTGGCTTTAACAGCGCTAGGCTGCGACCCAGCAAGAAAAATAAAATCCATCTCTAATGTGACAGCGACTGGATGAAGCCATACTGGGCGACGCAGACACAACACGGTGGAGAGATCCCCATTATATATAAGCATTTTGAGAACTAAAATTTCTAGATGTCTCTCGTCTCGCGGCTGACTGCACAAGTGCGTGAAAAATAGCGAGGGCGTTGAGAGTTTAGCTTTCTGCGAGTTGTGGGCGATACGCTTCACGTGTCATGGTGACAGCAAAGAGGTAGTTAACTGTTCCTGTGGGAATATTTGTGGGCAAAGAAATTGTGCAAATCGCTCCAACCCATAACAGATATTGCAACCAATTTTGGTCAAAAATCGACTGTGTTTAAACTGGATGCCGTGATTTGTACTACTAAATGGAATACAGATTTAGAGGGAAGTTGAATAATAATAGTGAATGTACGATACTTAAAGTATGAGAAAAATTAAATAGTTATACCCAGGGTGGCCAGTTGGTGGCTGTGGTGAACTCAGCAGGTGATTACTGGTAGTGGGGGGTGAGGGGGCGGGGGGGGGGGGGCGGCTATGGATTCGTTTCACGTTGCTCCGTCAAGGCTCATCGTATTATGTCACTAACATCCAATCAGCCATACAGTACGTGAAAAGCAGTGTTACAAATAATGTACAGATAAATCATTTGTACAAAGCCTAATAAAACAGTTACATAACATGACGTGAATATCTGCTATGTAAAGGACTTTATGAGTTTGTTGTTAGTTACAGGAAAATATGCAGGTGAAAAACCAAATCAAATTGGCTGTAAGTACACAGATGGACCTCTACAGGCATGTAAAGGAAACTGGTAGAGCTTAATCACAGCAAAGATTGCGCCACGTAACGCCGTTGCTTTCCTTGAAGACAACATGATAGTATCGTCAGGCACGATCCAGGGTTCGGATCCTTAGCTGAGCGATCAGCGCGTTTCATTTCTTGTCGGGTCGGAGATATTTCCGTTCGGCGACTAGGCGTTGTGTTGTCCTCATCATCATTTCATCATCTTTGACACACGAGTCACCCAGGGTAGCGTCAACTGAAATGACTTGCAACACAGTGGCCGAACTTTCCCAGGTGGCGACTTCCAGCCATTAATGCCATACGATCTGTTAACTTTTTGCACCATACAGAGCTGGTGGAGAACGCTGTCAAAAGTTCCACAGCAACTGGCCGCTACAGTGTGCCAGCACGCAGGCAAGAACAGCAATTGATGTTCATTAAAACAACTAATAAACGTTGTGATGTGACCTTCATGATGGCAACAGAAGCGAAAATAATGTGAAGTATATTACATAGAGATCAACAGTGCCGCGATAAAAGCGACAGAAGAGTTCGTAATCTTAGGTATAAGCACTCCGTCTTCAGGTCACGAGTGGCCTACCGGGACCAACCGACCGCCGTGTCATCCTCATATGAGGATGCGGATAGGAGGGGCGTGGGGTCTGCACGCCGCTCTCCCGGTCGTTATGATGGTATTCTTGACCGAAACCGCTACTATTCGGTCGAGTAGCTCCTCAATTGGCATCACGAGGCTGAGTGCACCCCGAAAAATGGCAACAGCGCATGGCGGCCTGGATGGTCGTAAATTACGAAAAAATTAGCACTGTCGATCAGTAAATTGCCTTTAAAGCACCAAGGTAACATAAACCCAAAATTTCACTAACTATAAAATAACAGCTTCAATATTAAGCATATGTGCAGTGTCGTTGTCATCCATGAAACTAAAATTACTGATTGGATAAAATGGTTGAAAAACGCGTGAAACTTGGACTGAAAATGTAGTAAAATTAAAATTAGAAACATAAAGTAAGAAATAATTGCTTTGCTGTTTCAAAACAATACTGTATTGCATTCTATAATAAAAGTTCCAAAAAAAATAAGCTTTACTTCCCGTTCAGTAAGGATAAATGTCTATTTTTATAATTAAAAAAGTTATCTTCTGGTAAACCTTTCGTGATGTAAGGTCGTGGTCCATGAAACTCTTCAGCTCCTAACGTTTCGTCCAGAGCTGCGCTGGACATCTTCAGAGGGGTGTTTCTCCTCCGGTGAGTCTTTCCGACTGACAGACAGTCGGCAAGACTCACTGGAGAAGAAACAGCCCTCTGAAGATGTCCAGCACAGCTATAGACGAAACGTTAGGAGCTGAAGAGTTTCATGGACCATGACCTTACATCCCGGAAGGTTTACCAGAAGATATGTCATCCGGTCCTGAAATCCTTCATACTAAAAAAGTTATCTTGATGGTAGACATGCACCAGATGTATGTTTGCATTTTCAGTAGTTGTGAATGTTTAGTTTATTGTTGATAATCGAAAATATTACATGCGATATCGAGCTCTCGGTGGGTGTTTGCTTTCGAAAAGTATGGATGAAAGAATCTGCATTAAATTTTACTTGAAAACTGGAATAAAGTGCACCACCGCATTCGAAATGTTAACTGAGACCTCTGGCGAATCTACTATGAGCAAGACCAGAGTTTAAGAGTGGTAAAAACGGTTCAAAGAGGATCGAGAAGGCGTCGATACATAAGTACATCCATATTCGTAATTTGTGTGGATACCGGATTCGAGTGACTGGTCATTACCAATGACCGATACATATTTCTTTGCCAATGGCTGTGTCAAAGAACGTTAGGAATCAACATTTCTCTGAGATTGCTGCTAGAGGACTAGGCAGTTCAAAATGGTCCAACAAAGAATTTATTTGAGCATAGACTGAAATGAAGATTGTATTTCAAATCTTTTCGAGTGTAAAGGAAACATGTAAAAATTGTAGTGGGTTTTTAATGGCTGTATAATAGTGTCTTTGGATTTTATAAATTAGTAAACGTGTATTAAATAATCAATTGTATATCAGTTCATGAAATTTCACGAAATATTAACTCAGCGTCTATATAGACACATTACGTAATGAGTATTATGAGAATAATTTATCTTCTACAAATAATAACAATTTGGAAATATTTTTAAAACGTACCCTTAGAGCTCTTGCACTCTATAAGCATTAACACTATAGAGTAATTAGAGTGTATGGATAGACAGTATCTCTGAAGTAGGTGATCACATCGTCAATCTAGTGCTACAATGTTGTACGAAGCGTGCTGCAATTTTTATGTAATTATGTCCTTTTGGTTGACACGCTTTTCATTCAGGTTCATTTGCAGCGTGGATGGTTACACAAAAGACACGTGTAAGTCCTGCCGATAACCATATTTCCGCACCTTTAAATATACGAGGGCCGTTCAGAAAGTAACCTCCGGTTGATTTAAAAAAATACACCAAGTTAAATAAAAATATTTTAATATATACATCTTACAACTACATCTTTGCACTATTTTTCTACGTAGTCTCCATAGCGATTGAGGCACTAATCGTATCTCTTCACAAGCTTTGAAATTCCTTCTGCATAAAAATCACTCGCTTGTGCCTGGAGCCAGCCTGTGACCGCATCTTTGAGCTCTTCGTCGTCATCAAACCGCTGTGACCCGAGCCATTTCTTCAAGTGCATGAAGAGGTGATAATCACTTGGCGCCAGGTCTGGGCTGTAAGGTGGATGGTTGATAATGTCCCACTTGAAGGACTCAAGAAGGGCCGTTGTTCTGCGAGCAGAGTGAGGACGGGCGTTATCGGGCAAAAAAACGATACCGGAAGTCAGCATACCACGGCGTTTGTTCTGTATAGCCCGTCGTAACTTTTTTATTGTTTCACAATACACGTCTTGATTAATGGTCGTACCACGTTCCATGAATTCAACCAACAACACCCCTTTGGCATCCCAAAACACCGTTGCCATCAGTTTTCTGGCAGAAAAATCTTGCAAGGCTTTTCTTGGTTTGGTAGGCGAATTTGAATGTGCCCACATCTTTGATTGTTCTTTTGTCTCAGGGTTCACGTACTTAATCCAGGTCTCATCACCGGTCACGATTCTGTTTAAGAATGGTTCTCCTTCGTCCTCATAACGTGACAGAAAGTCTAATGCAGAGGCCATTCTTTGAGTTTTGTGGCGGTAGGTAAGAATTTTGGGCACCCATCGTGCACAGAACTTACGGTAACCCAATCTTGCTGTCACTATCTCGTACAAGAGAGTCTTAGAAATCTGTGGAAAACCAGTAGACAACTCCGACATTGAGAAACGTCGATTTTCACGAACTTTTGCATCAACTGTCTGAACGAGTTCGTCAGTCACCAATGATGGTCTACCACTCCTCTCTTCATCATGAACGTTTTCTCGTCCACTTTTAAATAAACGTACCCATTCACGGACAACTCCTTCACTCATAACTCTTGGTCCGTACACGGCACAAAGCTCACGATGAGTAGCTGCTGCAGAATATCCTTTGGCTGTAAAAAACCTTATGACAGCACGCACTTCACATTTGGCGGAGTTTTCTATTGCAGCACACATTTCAAACTGCCACAAAAACTAAACTAGCGCAGGTACGACGTTCACTCGACCACGGCTTGATGCCGACTGACCTGTTGAGTGCGTGAACGCACAGATGGCGTCGCTACTCCCCCCACAACCCGCACTGTGACCAATCGGAGGTTACTTTCTGAACCGCCCTCGTATTTAATATTTAATTTTTTTTTACTTTTTTATATTTTTAGTCTCATTTCTACTAAATTACCACTTGAGTACATTGTTATTCCTTTGAACGTAACCACAGCTTACACGTCTACTTAAACGATATGGTAGAGGCACATATTACATATTACCCAAATGACCTTGTGGAAGCCCTGATGTAATAGTATTTTCGCATTTTGTAATAAAATTTCTTAATGTCTTATATCTGAGTACGTAGTCGTCACTTTGGATGTAGCCACAGCTTACACTGCTACCTTAACGACACTGTAGAAGCCCAGATTTATCCATGATTTTTTAAGGTTTGTAAAGTATTAATACAATTAAGTAATTTCCCGGTTCTGTACTTGCGTCTGTGGCTTTTGTAAAATGTTAAAACCTGTGTTATGTAATCTATTGTATATCAGTTTGCCGTAACTGCACCAAATATAAGTTCAGCTTTTATATAGGTACAATGCGTAATTAACGTGACGAGAATAATTTTTTAGGGTCTGCCTTAATTAATTATTGTCTTTAGATTTATTTTCGTCCAATATTTAGCTAGCGCACTGTAATGCAAACAGTTGAATTATTTTAAGAAACAGTATACTTCATCAGGTTTCCTTCCATTCTGAAGGCTGTTGCACGCAGCGACTGTTATATTCACTTGTAAATAATAGATTTCAGCTATCAGGCGTCCTTTTTAAATTTTTTATTGGCAGATTTAGAATTCAGCTAGAAACTAGCCATTGTCAATGCACTATCGTTCTTGATAAATGAATGTAATGCTTGTTGGACAGGCTTCATTCACAGTTCATTGAATACTCAATGAAAAATTGAATATTCAATGAACTGTGGATGAAGCCCGACCAACAGTCATTCCATGCGTTGATAAGAAATGATAGTGCATTGAGAATGGCTAGTTTGTAACTGAAATCTAGATCTGCCAATAAAAAACTTAAAAAGGACGACTGTTAGCTGAACTCTATTATTTACTAAACAGTATACTTGTTACGCTAGCAACACCCATAGGTGCTATTATCAACGTCTATCCGTTATTAGTCGCCGCATGCTAGCCTAGCGGCGCCCTGGCTGAAGTAATATGACCTGTTGTGAATGACGTAAAACAGATGTACGTGGCGAGTAGCTGTGTATATAGTTGTTTAAATTTTTACGTGCCGATGCGTCAGTCCTCTAGACTGTTACGTACCTGCCAGTTCAAGAGAAAGAGTGCTTTTACTGCTATTTTAAGAAACATTCAATATCCTGCCTGCAGAGGTATGTTGTATTTATGGATTTTTTATATTACACCTCATAGTGTATATTACAAATGTTTTGTACACCGTTACACTGTATAAATGCTTTCCAGATCTGAAGATGGTAACACTGTTTACCGAAACCAGTAATCAAGAATAAAGGTTTAATATTAGAGACATTGGCAGAGAATTTAATCCTTTGTAGAGTATTATAGTTGAAAGTAATTTCCTCCCTGATACTCTGTTCCAGGAACGTGGTGTACCAGAGCTAATTTCGCCCGCCTGTGTTGACTTGAGTTCAGACCAGTGCGGCAACTGCGCAACAGCAGCCCACGTGACCCAGCACCTGTCTTTCAGTATCTGAGCCAGCTGCGACCCGCGCAGCAGCCGGCAGTTTCTGTCAGCTAATCGCATTTCGCGCTCAGTGGAGCACGCCTCCTCAGTTAGACGTGGATACTGAAGCGCCGTGGAAACAGCTGAGCTGGTCGTCACGGTAGCCACCGGAGCGAAAAATGGAATTGCATAAGCTGCGACTGCGGCAGCTGAACATACATTTTCCCCTGCGAAACCAACAACGACGTTAGCACCGAGTTTAGCAAGTAGCTATGGAATATCACGCAACTGTTTCTGCGGGCTGCAGTGAAGTCTCCGTCTCTTCTTCGAGGCAGCACTCTAATTGAGATTCAAAGTAAGTGCAGGATGAACAGGTGGCGGCAAACTAAAGGGAGGGAAACTCGTGGCTGACAAATAACAGTTCTCGTAAGTTCAGAAAACGGAATTCCTAAAAATGTATTGTACCATGAAGAGACTGGATTAGCTTTGTACACGCAATACAGAGGGAATGTTATTAGTATCAATATTTTATGCTAATGTAACTGTAGAAGCACTTTCGATGCACAAGATATATGCAATCTGTTGCGAAATTCCACGTCTAATAACCTCCTCATTGATGGGATGTTGAATACTCTCATCCGTCAGGCCACATTACAGAAATAAATATTAATGTAAGTCACCAAGGAAAATTATTTTAGACCTAACGTTTAGGTGGGCAAAACTAAACCCACAGTCAGGAATATCTTAGCATAGGCTTTACCGGAACTGTTATTGATATCAACACTTTTAGTGTTACCAGTGAAATTTTCTAATGTCCACTACATGTTTCAGAGGTTTAAACCCGCATCAGTAAGAAGTATGTGAATTAATAATGTAAGTAGCCTGTTTAGGTTTTTATGTTGGTAGCGCCACGTAGCGCTGTGTATGAAAATCACTGACTGTGCTGAGTGCAATCTGTGGCTAGTTGGCATTTTTGGAATATTCGCTGTTGTAGTGTTGGGCAGCTGGATGCGAACAGCGCATAGCGTTGCGCAGTTGGAGGTGAGCCGGCAGCAGTGGTTGATGTGGGGAGAGAGATGGCATAGTTTTGAGAGCGGACGATCTGGACGTGTGTCCGTCAGAAAAACGAAATTTGTAAGACTGGATGTCTTGAAATGATATATAATGAAATTTGAACAATATTAAGGTAAATATATTATTTGTTCTCTACCAAAATCTTTCATTTGCTAACTATGACTATTAGTAGTTAGTACCTTCAGTAGTGAGAATCTTTTATTCAGCTGGCAATATTGACGCTCGCTGTATTTCAGTAGTTCGAGTAACAAAGATTTTTGTGAGGTAAGTGGTGCACTAAAGGAATAGGTTATTTTTAGTCAGGGCCATTCTTTTGTAGGGATTACTGAAAGTCAGCTTGAGTAGCGCTAAAACAAAAAAAAAAAACACAAAAATATTGTGTCAGTTTAGTGATGACCAGAATAAGTAAAGAGAAAAATCTCTGAGTACGTTCAGTTTTGCTCAGCTGTTTGAAAATCAAATAACGTAAGAGGTTTTCCAGCACTGTCGTTTATAAATTTTTCTAAGGGGATGTTTCAATACGAAGTTCGTGTGTTGTGTGTACGACTGTGGTGTAAGCTATGAGAGTGTCTGCAGTGGTCACAGAATCCTCTTTCTCTCGTCTTTGCATTACATGTAACATCAAATCAAATTTAGAAGCACTTCAAGGTAATAAAATGCTTACAAAAGGTCAGATTAGTAGAAATAACGCTGACGTATACCACACTTCCGATAACACAATGAAACATTTTACACCTAACGAACGAATCTATGATCTACCAGTAGCCTGACTGTCTTGATGTATTTTATGGTTTTTCAAAAGGCTACTCTTGGGCGCTGTACTTTGGATTTCAAAACTAATTTTTCGACTACCTTAAATGTACTCCCAAGTGCTACAATGGACAACCATCAGCTGTTGAACGGAATTGGGAGAGTGAAAATATGTGCCAGGCAGGGACTCGAACCTGGATTTCCCGGTATTGGTAGCGGTCGCCTTACCGTTTGTTTTCCTCATTTTGTTTGTCATTGTTCGTAGCATCTTATCGAGGCGTATGTCATAGGACACGTGTTCAAGTTCATCTTTGATTCAATCACTCAATTTTTTGCAGTGGACAACCCTCTCATCGAATACGCTGAGCTACCGTGCCGGCACCATTTGGCTATCCTTGTACGACTCAGGCGGCCGTACCCAATCTCCCATATGTCGTCAACCATGCGTCTGCAATCTATACTCGTACATCCATTATGTCTATTCCCGTACAGGAGAGACACTCTACTTGAAAGTCGCTTCCCCGATGTCGGCGAATAAATACGTATACCTAGGACGTGAGATAACCTCAGACTATCAATATAGACATCACCATCATCCACACGCACTAAAAGAGTTGCATTTAACGCTGTTGTTTCCTACTGACACAAAACGAATGAGGCAGCTCAGATGAAATGGCTGAGTTCCACTTATGTCTGTTCGTCACTGCAGCTATTCTTTCTGAGTCTCAACCATACCTCTATCCATGAGAAGGCTATTGGCTCACTCCATGTGTAACTGAGAGTGCTACAGTATTCGGACTGTCAGAGTCTAAGAACTGCCTTTACATTGTTTCTGAAGAGCAAAAAACGATAGGATCTCGAGTGTCTTGGGACATGGGCTCTCATTTCCCATCCCCACTAATCTGAGAATTTCTTGTGAGAAACTATAGCACGTGAAACATTTGAATGACAGATACCGTATGACGCGAGTGTAGATATTGGACTGAGTCTGTTCTGCCAGAAAGACCCACACCCGTCAAATTACATCCGGCAGTAGTGATTTTTAAAGTTCTTTTAATTTTATAGTTTAGTTTTTAAAGTTCTTCATTATGTGTATAGTAGATGTATAGGGTGGTTATAATTAAACGTTCACTACTTGAGCCAGTGTAAAAGAAAAACTATTTACCACATTTGTACCCACTTTATAGGAATGATCCTCACAGCATGTGCGCCAGGATTTGCGTTGTTTGTAGTGTTAGTGTCATGACTTGCCTTCAGGCACCGTTATTGGTACGGTGACGTGGGCATTGAAACAAAAGCTTCATTGTACGTTAGAGTTGCAGATCTGGAAAAGGTGTGCAGGGCCGTGCTATTACAGCTGTTTTACCAGGACTGCAGGAATAGTGGTTTTGTTCTTCGCTAGCGTCCACGCATTAAAGGAGATAGGGAGCGATCCTCGTTCCATACCGTGGTTGAAAAACATGATTCGGAAGTTCGAATTAACTGCCGCTATAGAAGATGCTGCTGGGAAATTGCGCCACTAATTGCTGAAGAAGATACTGTTGCCATGGCTGAGAATGCTGAACGAAATGTTCGATTTTCTACCAGTGCACCAGCGGTGTCAGGACAGCTGAACATTCCGTGGTCCACCGTTCGAAAAGTGCTGCGAACAATTGTGATATGGCGTCTCTAGTGTGGTTCCAGGCTGTCTTCATTGCAGATAGTCCTCACATCGAGCAACGTCAGTAAACTGGAATGTAAACGTGGTACGCTATTAACAAATGTTATCATCTCATGTGGAAATTAAAATGTGTTTGTTACAATGGTTTATTCGCTATTTCTCTTACGGAAGCCCTTACATATGTTTCCACAAAGTTTCATTGTCCTAGAATCAATCGCTTTTCATGGGGACCCTATCAAGCAGCGAAACTTTAATTTTGGCCAACGTATACTTGGTGTCTTAGTACAACATGGTGATGTTTCAATTATATAATTTTATACACTGAATCGTGAAGCTTATTCATACGCTAGTAATGGTTACTTTTTGACATTTGTGCACTGAAGTTCCTTCACTCTTTCTGTCTAAGAAATAATAAAATGTATTCGCTCTTTGCTGTACATCAGCTGTAGTATTTACTAGGAACACTTGAAAATATATGCCGGATGGCTACTCGAATCAAGATTTCCCGCTTTTCGTGAGCGGTCGATGTAGTTCCATGTAGCTGTCCTTCTGAAAGACACTTGGTTCGAACTATACAGACGCTATAAAATCACTGTAATTTTTTTTTTTTGGGTCATCAGTCTTCTGACTGATTTGCTGCAGCCCGTCACGAATTCCTCTCCTGTGCTAACCTCTTCATCTCAGAGTAGCAATTGCAACCTACGTCCTCAATGATTTGCTGGATGAATTCCTATTTCTGTCGTCCTCTACAGTTTTTGCCCTCTACAGCTCCCTCTAGTACCATGGAAGTCAATCCCTCACGTCGTAACAGATGTCCTGTCACCCTGTCCCTTATCCTTAACAGTGTTTTCCACATATTCCTCTCCTCTCCGATTCCGCGCAGAACCTAATTTTCAACATTCGTCTGTAGACCACATCTCAAATGCTTCGATTCTCTTCTGTTCCGGTTTTCCCAAAGTCAATGTTTCACTACCATACAGTGCTGTCCTCTAGACGTAATTTCTCACAAATTTGTTCCTCAAATTAAGGCTGATATTTCATATTGGTAGATTCTCTTACCCAGGAATTCTCCTTTTGCCATTGCTTTTTGATGTCCTCCTTGCTCCACCCGTCATCGGTTATTTTGCTTCCTAGGTAGCAGAATTCCTTAACTTCATCTACTTCGTGACCATCAATCCGGATGTTGCGTTTCTCGCTGGTCTCATTTCTACTACTTCTAATTACCTTTATCTTTTTTCGGTTTACTCGCAATCCATACTGTGTACTCATTACACCATTTCGTTCAGAGGATCATGTAATTCTTCTTCACTTTCACTCAGGATAGCAACGTCATCAGCGAATCGTTTTACAGATATCCTTTCACCTTGAATTTTAATTCCACTCCTGAACCTTTTTTTTTTTTTGCCATTGCTTCCTCGATGTACGGATTGAACTGTAGGGGTGAAAGGCTACATCCTTGTCTTGCACCCTTTTTAATACGAGCACTTCGTTCTTCGTGTCCACTCTTATTATTCCCTCTTGGCTGTTGTACATATTGTATATGACCCGTCTCTCCCTATAGCTTACACCTACTTTTCTCAGAATTTCGAACATCTTGCACCATTTTATATTGACGAACGCTTTTTCCGGTAAGACATATCCTATGAGCCTGTCTTGATTTTTTTTTAGTCTTGCTTCCATTATTAACCGCAACGTCAGAACTGCCTCTCTCGTGCCTTTACATTTCCAAAAGCCAAGCTAGCGCATCCTCAGTTTTCTTTTTCATCCTTTGGTATATTAACCTTGTCAGTAACTTGGATGCATGAGCTGTTAAGCTGATTGTGTGGTAATTCTCGCGCTTGTGAGCTCTTCGGAATTGTGTGGATGACGCTTTTCCGAAGGTCAGATGGTATGTCGCCAGATTCATGCATTCTACATACTGTAACGACAACTGTACATATAATAATTTTTTTCTTTATGAATTTAGATAAATTAATTTAAGCAATGTTTTGAACTTATGTTTCGGTTCGTATCGTTACGTTAAAGAGACTGTGAGCAACTTTTGAAATGAATGTTATTATTTATGTTAGATTTCAAATAATGTGGTAATCAAAGGAAAGTGTATTTAATGTTAAAACTATTGTAAAATGTGAAAATTGTAATTTATACACTTGGTCCATACGTAGGTAATGCATTAGGATATGTGTAGTAGAAAACCTGTGGTGAATACCCTACCTTCAGGGGAACGGGAAAAGGTGGAGGCAGGCGAGGCGGGAAAACGCACACTGGCGCGGTTCGGCACAACGGGCTCAGTAACACAGTCGGAGGCGAGCAACAGTCGGAAGTACACGTACTGTACCGAGGAGGCTACCCAGGAAAAGTGGATTCCATTGAGCCTCGGATGAACCGATTCCGACGACTACTTGGCAGGGCTATATTCTGAGGCACAAAATTGGAAAGATTACGACGCTAAGAAGATGGAAAGTGCCGATGTTGTGTGAGCCTTAGCCGTGCTTGTATGTGTGCCGTGCTGCTCGCTATCTCGCTGCCCGCCATCCGCCGCACCGACTTGCACAGGTCAAACATTTACTTCATCTTTCGAAGTGTATCTGTGTGGACCAGTGTCGAAACTGTTTCTAACTGTTCAATAATAACGTGACTTTTACCAGAATTGCTTTAGCCATGACTTATCCTGATCACTGACCTAGTCAGGATCCTTACCTCGTATTGTGCAACCCGAGTATCCTGAACTGAAAGTTTAAAGTTAGTGTTAACGAAAATTATCAGCAGATTAATCTATGCTATAAAGAAGTTTAATGTCCTGAGTGTTATGGCAAATGTTGGTAAAGAACAAAAGCATGACTAAATTGGAAGAGAGTTTTTTGAATTGAGTTAGCGATGTTATTTAATTAATTTGGGACAGAAATAATGACAGTTAAATTATTCAGAAGTAAGACAAAAGAGTAGTTATCCATAGATTGATAATTTTGAGTGTTAATTTGCCTTCAGTACTTAATAGTTTCAGTATAACGACCATAACAGTTTCAGGCCCCCCCCCCTTTCTCTTGTCCATTCTTTCAGACCTTGAAATGTGCTGATGAGATTTGACCAGTAAAGCTAAATTCTATATTAATCCTAAGTGTATTAGTGTTTTTCCATCCTTAATAGTGACATTGTGTGTGGGTACTTTCAAGATTGTCGATGCTAGGACAATCTATGCCCGATTTCAGTCTGATCAATATACAAAATGCAGTTCGTAGTAATCATTGCTGTGTGGTGTTGTGCAAATTTAGCTCGTCCAAATTAGTACAAAAAGAGAAAACTTTAGTTCAGTGGATTTTTCCGGTTCCAAACTTTGCCATATAACGCATCATTACTACGTGTTACTATGCTTGTACATGCACCCACTTGTACAAGGAAAAACTCACTCATTGCCTAAGTAGGCTGGCGACCGAATTATTAATTATAGGTAGCATCTACTGTGTGTACTTCTTGTCCATGCGAAAGAGTGATTATACTTTGCTTTTGCTTGATGCATCACTGTAGTTATTGACTGAGTACAAGTCCGATCTTGCTTCTATTAGGTACACGCGGTCAACTAATGTACTAAAATCCTTGTTTATAAGGTGAAGCCCGTGAACTTATTACAGTACAGGCTTTGTAGAGCTAACGTACGTCCGAGAAGGGCGGTAGCGTTACAAGTGGCTTCCCGGTGACAGGACATCCAGTTGTTGTCAGTTACAAATTAACGTAAAGATTGAACAGTGGATGTTCAGTGGCACGAATTGCAATAAAGTTCAGCAAAATAAACTGCAGAGTGAGTCAAGTATAATAGTGTGGTATAGTTGGCATTCAATATGGACAGGAACGTAGGCAGGGTAGATGCGCCAAGTGAAATGGAGAATGCGGCTGGCAGTAGCCAGAGTTTACGCTGCCAGATAACAGATGGCGTTAGCGGAAGACAATTGGCGTACTTACAATACCACGAACACGTCAATGAACAGATTGAAAGGTTGAGATCGCCTCGAACACAGCAAGGGACAAAACAGGAAGCAGAGGGTGACTTTGTAGATGATAGTGGGTATGTGAATGAATCCACTGACATGTTTGATTCTCCACAGATAAAGAAAGAACCGAAAGAAACTTTTGAAGTAGGATCGGAACACACCGATTCCGTAGAACAAAACAGTGTGAAAATTTTAAGCATAAACGATCTATTTGAACAATTAACCAAACAAATTTCAGGACAGAGTGAGCAGATCAAAACACAGAATGATCAGCTTCAAAAACAAGTCGGTAGTCAGGTTAATCAGCTCAAAACACACGTTGACGAGCAACTCAAAATACAAAATGAGCAACTTCAAAAACAAGTCGACAATCAGGTTAATCAGCTCAAAACACACGTTGACGAGCAGCTCAAAACACAGGTGGATCAAATTAAAGCACAGGTCGAAGGACAGGGAATTAAAATTAGTAAACAAATAGAACAGGTAGAACAAAAAGTGGGTAATTTAAGTTCTGTGGTAAATACTCTGAAATTTGAAATTGACGTTATTAACAAAAATATAGATACTATGCAGGAGGAAATTGGTAACATTAATAGTAGATTTGATGTTGAAATTCTCAACATTCAAGAGAAAGTAGAACCTCTGGTTGAAACTAAGGTAGACGAAAAAGTTTTCGGTCTCAAAACTGAGATCGTAAACGAATGCCAACACGGGATATCACAATTGAAAAAGGTTATTTTAGACACTGAAAGGGATTTAAGTAAAAAGTAACCGGATGTGTTCAAAATTGTGAACAAAATACTACGAAAATTCAAGGCAGAATTTTCGATCTGGAGAGCAAAATTGAAGATAGGCCTGGTGTTGTCTGTAATGGCACACCAATTATGAAGCTGTTAGAAGGCGAGGAACGCTTCGATCCAGCCAAGAAACATAACGGGTGGCATCCGTTAGATTTTATCAATAATTGCGAGAGAGTATTTCCTGAGCACTTGTCTGATCAGGAAAAGATAAATGTAGTAATTAGCGCATTAGCGGGTGATGCTAAGCGCTGGGGAATAAATTTAATTACCGAACGAATGACGTTCGAAGAATTTAGGCAGAAATTTACGGAAGAATATTGGTCTGAACAAAAACAGGACCATTTATGGCGCGAGTTTATCATGGCCAAACAGCATGATAACCGGGGCAGAAATTCTTTGAAAGATTTCTGTGAGTATTGGTACCGAAAATTGACACACTTAAGAGGTAGAAGATCAGATTCGGAAATTATCTGGGAACTATATAAAAAGCTTCCAGAAGATTCAAAGAGGTATGTAGGAAGCAATCATCGCAGCTTCCAAGCATTTCTCGAAAGAGTCGAAGACGAAGATCATTGGCGCGAAAGTCGTGCCAATTATCAAAATTTTGGTAACCGTAAAAACCGAAACAATGACGAAAGAAATGACGGCGATGGATTTCGCGTCAATATAATACAGAGAGGAAGAGGCAGAGGAAATTATTCAGGTCGCGGTCGAGAGTATACCGCGCAAAATAATAACGACGCGGGAAACTAATTACCGCGAACGTTGCGGGCCAAACGGAAGCGGACAACACATACAGCCCCGATTTAAGAAAAAATATCGGACCGACCGTAATGTAATGAGACAGGATAGGGACAGTCATGGAACGCCGCGACGTGTTGTGGCGAAACATGCGTCAGGTGCGAGCCAGAATGAATCATCTCTGCCGCACAGAGCACTACATGTTAACAGGCGAGTGGAGCATCAGAGGGCAACGGCCCAGCCTAGCAGAACATCTGTTCGGGAAGAAGCCGCTATCAATATGGCAGCAGTAAGTACGAACGTAGCCGTAAGAGCTAAGGAAAAATGTACGAGTGATAATTCCGTGACAAAGGAAACAATAAATGAAACTGTGAATACACTGAGAGGTGCGGTTAGCAGTGTTTGCAATGAGATAAAAGGCGAGGATGAATTAGCAGAAGTAACTGATTGGCGTGTGCAGATCGATGATCTGTACAAGGGCCTAAAGCAATGTGAGTGGGAGGATTTTAAAAGGGAGTATGAGGCGAAGAAATTAGTTGGTGAAAAGAGAGATAGTAGGGACGTCCATAAAGTGACGTGGCCCAAATTTGAAGAGGGGTGAATAAATAGCGCCGCGCAAAGTACGCGTGCTGCCGTTAGGAGGAAGGTTAATGATAGGAAGGATTTGGAGGATGAAATCCTCAGCATTGACGAAGAAATAACTTCTGCTAACAGTCCGCCAATAGTACAAGCGGCTACCGAGAGGCACCGTGGAGAAGGGGTAGATGATTACCTGAAAGTAATTAAAGTCCACGAGGATTACACTAAATATGAAGTCACAGTAGATGTAAATAAAGCTGATGATGAGGCCGTTTTGCCAAAAGAGGAGATTGAATTAAAATCCAAGCCTGACAACAATACAGAGGAAGAACTTAATGCCTGTCTCAGAAAAGCTTTTATGTTAGAACCTGAAAGCGATCCGGAATGGTCGGATTCCGACGATAGTTCAGATGATGAAAGATATGCAAATACAGACGAAAATGAATGTACTAACGCTCCCTATTGTGCAAAAGTAGCGTGCTTCAGTGAATCTGATGTTGAGGAAGAGAGTAGTGATGACTCTAGTGAAGTTGAATTTTCAGGTGTAAAGGAAAATGAATATACTTTTACTGAAAGAGGGTATGAGAAAATCAGTGAAAATAAAGGGGATGCAGTTAATTGCGATATTGTACCTAACGATGACGACGTATCAAAACAGAATCCAGACGTTGAAACAGAACAAAGAAAGAAAGAACCACCGGACGACTCAGTGTTCATTTTGCAAAGAGTTCAAGTAAGCAAAGACTTTGAACTCCAGAAACCGAAAAAGCCGCCAGATATAAATGGTTCACAGGTCAGGAACGTATCTTGGGACGATGTCACAGTCGACCAAGGTGCGTTGCGGAAAAAGACAGGAAGGGGCATGATTTAGAGTCTGGGGCAGATTTATATCGGATTTTGAGAATGTCATGAACACATTACATCATGAAACTACAGGACTTCCACCGGAAGAAATTTTGTTAGACAGAAGTAGTAAAAGTTTAATTGAAGAAAAACTAGAGTTTCCACCTTGTACAAGTTTGGGATTCGATCAAACGAAAGAATTGGTGATAAAATGGGGAAAGCAAAAAGCTGAATCTAGATGAAAAAGACACGATAAAAATTTAAAAGTTTCAAAATTAAAAATTGGAGATTATGTTCTTTTAAAAACCCACGAAAAGTCTAGTGAACTAAACCATGAAATTTCAAAATTTAAATATATTTATAATGGACCATATATAATACAGAATATTCCACACGATAAGGCTTACTACCTGATCTACCCAAAATCCAAAAGACCTTTAGGTGTAAGAAATATTGTGGACCTGAAACTGTATGTTCCTATGAACGAGTAAATGTGCTGTGTCTTACGCTGAACCCAAGTTATTCTAAATGTATCTAATCTTTGTAAATGTCTGTATACCCTTGAAAGTGTGCTAATGTAGTTATGTGAGTTTCAGATTACCAATTGTACTGTAACTGTAAAAATGTATGGAGAAAAGGACTGAAAAGAAAGGATAAATGCTATCCGCCAGATAAAAGATGGGACTGTCAAAAATGAAAATGGGCAGTGTATGAACCATAATATGAAGGACTGCCAAATACAATGAGGGCGGATAAATAATCGATGGAAAATAGTAAATGTGATCCAGGAGATGTGACAATATGAAGTGAAAAAGGACTGCCCAAATCCGCATAATAGGCAGCAAATATGTATAGTTAATTTTCTGAATTATGTGTGTGTGTTTTGTTTAGTGAGTAAGAAAATGGACTGCTATTCAAAGTAAGCAGCGGCAAATTATCTTATAGTGTATAAAAAAATATACAATTGGTTTTGTAGTTAAATGTTTGTATTCCAGAATTTTAAATTATTTCTTTGAGAAATTTAGAAAAAATGATTAAATTGCTATTTTAGTGATGTTATGGTGGGAAGTTGGACTGTGCAAAAGGCACTTGAGTAAATGACAAGTAATTATTCTTGATGTGTTAAAAAAAATGTGTGAACCTACATACAGTGAGTAAAAGGAAATATGTAGTGTAAATCTTTTTGGACAATTAAGTAAAGATTCAGAACCACTGTATAATTGTAAGATTTAGTGTTCCCATATAATTTGGACTTAAGAAAATTTTCTGGAAACAGGGGCATGTGTAACGACAACTGTACATATAATAATTTTTTTCTTTATGAATTTAGATAAATTAATTTAAGCAATGTTTTGAACTTATGTTTCGGTTCGTATCGTTATGTTAAAGAGACTGTGAGCAACTTTTGAAATGAATATTATTATTTATGTTAGATTTCAAATAATGTGGTAATCAAAGGAAAGTGTATTTAATGTTAAAACTATTGTAAAATGTGAAAATTGTGATTTATACACTTGGTCCATACGTAGGTAATGCATTAGGATATGTGTAGTAGAAAACCTGTGGTGAATACCCTACCTTCAGGGGAGCGGGAAAAGGTGGAGGCAGGCGAGGCGGGAAACGCACACTGGCGCGGTTCGGCACAACGGGCACAGTATAACAGTCGGAGGCGAGCAACAGTCGGAAGTACACGTACTGTACCGAGGCGGCTACCCAGGAAAAGTGGATTCCATTGAGCCTCGGATGAACCGATTCCGACGACTACTTGGCATGGCTATATTCTGAGGCACAAAATTGGAAAGATTACGACGCTAAGAAGATGGAAAGTGCCGATGTTGTGTGAGCCTTAGCCGTGCTTGTATGTGTGCCGTGCTGCCCGCTATCTCGCTGCCCGCCAACCGCCGCACCGACTTGCACAGGTCAAACATTTACTTCATCTTTAGAAGTGTATCTGTGTGGACCAGTGTCGAAACTGTTTCTAATGGTTCAATAATAACGTGACTTTTACCAGAATTGCTTTAGCCATGACTTATCCTGATCACTGACCTAGTCAGGATCCTTACCTCGTATTGTGCAACCCGAGTATCCTGAACTGAAAGTTTAAAGTTAGTGTTAACGAAAATTATCAGCAGATTAATCTATGCTATAAAGAAGTTTAATGTCCTGAGTGTTATGGCAAATGTTGGTAAAGAACAAAAGCATGACTAAATTGGAAGAGAGTTTTTTGAATTGAGTTAGCGATGTTATTTAATTAATTTGAGACAGAAATAATGACAGTTAAATTATTCAGAAGTAAGACAAAAGAGTAGTTATCCATAGATTGATAATTTTGAGTGTTAATTTGCCTTCAGTACTTAATAGTTTCAGTATAACGACCATAACAGTTTCAGGCCCCCCCCCCCCCCTTCTCTTGTCCATTCTTTCAGACCTTGAAATGTGCTGATGAGATTTGACCAGTAAAGCTAAATTCTATATTAATCCTAAGTGTATTAGTGTTTTTCCATCCTTAATAGTGACATTGTGTGTGGGTACTTTCAAGATTGTCGATGCTAGGACAATCTATGCCCGATTTCAGTCTGATCAATATACAAAATGCAGTTCGTAGTAATCATTGCTGTGTGGTGTTGTGCAAATTTAGCTCGTCCAAATTAGTACAAAAAGAGAAAACTTTAGTTCAGTGGATTTTTCCGGTTCCAAACTTTGCCATATAACGCATCATTACTACGTGTTACTATGCTTGTACATGCACCCACTTGTACAAGGAAAAACTCACTCATTGCCTAAGTAGGCTGGCGACCGAATTATTAATTATAGGTAGCATCTACTGTGTGTACTTCTTGTCCATGCGAAAGAGTGATTATACTTTGCTTTTGCTTGATGCATCACTGTAGTTATTGACTGAGTACAAGTCCGATCTT
Source organism: Schistocerca piceifrons (assembly GCF_021461385.2). Taxonomy (NCBI): domain Eukaryota; kingdom Metazoa; phylum Arthropoda; class Insecta; order Orthoptera; family Acrididae; genus Schistocerca; species Schistocerca piceifrons. The sequence continues at coordinate 51,021,694 of NC_060139.1, forward strand.
GCTTCTATTAGGTACACGCGGTCAACTTATGTACTAAAATCCTTGTTTATAAGGTGAAGCCCGTGAACTTATTACAGTACAGGCTTTATAGAGCTAACGTACGTCCGAGAAGGGCGGTGGCGTTACAATACTAACGTGAATAGTCGTTATGTCGCCACTTCCCACTAATGATTTTAGATATTCTTATGGAATGTTAGCTATGGTTACTGCTTTATTTGAAGTTAAGTCCTCCAAAGCTCTGACTAATTCTGATTCTAGTACTGTATCCCCTACGTCTTCAAAATCGACCCCTGTTTCTTCTTCTGTCATATCAGACAAATCTTTACCCTCATACAGGCTTTAAATATATTCTTTCCATCTATCCGCTCTTTCCTCTGCATTAGTGGAATTCCCGTTGCATTCTCAATGTCATCACCCATGCTTTTAATGTCACCAGTGGTTGTTTTAACTTTCCTGTGTGCTGAGTCTGCCCTTCTGACAATCATTTCTTAGCTTCCGTCCACTTTCTATTTATTTCATTCCTCAGCGACTTCTATTTCTCTATTCCTGAGTTTCCCGGAACATTTTTGTACTTCCTCCTTTCATATATCAATTGAAGTGTTTCTTTTGTTATCCATGGTTTGTTCGCAAATACCTTCTTTCTACCTATCTTTTCCTCCACAACTTCTGTGATGGCCTTTTTTAGATTTGTCCATTCCTCTTTAACTGTACTGCCTACTGAGCTATTGCTTACTGCTGTATATATAGCTATAGAAAACTTCAACCGTATCTCGTCATATCTTAATGCTACCGTATCCCACTTCATCGCGTACTGATTTTTCCTGACTAAAGTCTTAAACTTCGGCCTACTCTTCGTCACTATTATATTGTCATCGGAGTGTGTGTCTATTCTTGGGTACACCTTACAATCCAGTATGTGATTTGTGAATCTCCGTCTGACCATTATGTAATTTGACTGAAATCTTCTAGTATCAACCGGCCTTTTCCAAATATTCCACCTCCTCTTGTGATTCTTGAACAGAGTATTTGCTATTACTAGCTGAAACTTGGTACAGGACTCAATTAGTCATTCCCCTCTCTCATTCCTTTTTCTAAGCCCATATTCTCCTGTAACCTTCTCTTCCACTCCTTCCCCTACTACTGCATTCCAGTCTCCCATGACTATTAGATTTTCAAATCCCTTTTCATAGTGTATTATCCTTTCAGTATCCTCATACACCTCTGTCTCTTCATCTTCTGTTTGCGAGGTCATCATGTATACCTGAAATATCGTTCTCGGTGTTGGTTTGCTGTCGATTCTGACAAGAACAACCCTATCGCTGAACTGTTCACAGTAATACATTCTCTGCCCTACCTTACAATTCATAACACTGTAATAAATTGAAATAATATGTGATTACTATACTCAACTCGTAAATACTTTACACCGTTCCCTACCCTTATAAGAATTCAGTGTATGTATAAAATTGACGGACATAATTGTATAAATTTATTTTTATTTGTTCCGTGACTTATGTTTAACCAATGCTTGTTGATAGGTGAATTCATAATTGTCTTGTACTCTTTCGTGACCGGAAAAGATCGTGCAGCCTTTATTTTAGTAATGTGTGAATTCCCGTTGCGCTTGTGGTTATATTTGCTTCTTCTTCCAGATCGTGGATGTCGGAAGTGAAAATCTGTAGTTTCAAAATTCCTTTCTGAAAATGGATATGTGACTTAATAAGTCATGTTTAGCTGAAATTTATTGATTTTCATGTGATTATATTCAGGTAAGCACCGAATTTGACTATCGAATGATACGCGACACTGTCCTTTCCTCAGTAACAGCATTAGAGCGTTTGAGAAATTTTATTTTTCTTTTGATGCCGGTGCCATCAGCTGGCCCGACCATGCGAGTAACGCAATTAGATTACGTGTCCATTTCGTTCCATTGATCCATAAAGAGAAGCTCCTCAAAATGAACAATTTGCAGACAATAAATGAGATTTGACCTACTCTCAGTGGAACAACATGGCTAGGGTAACTTTGACAATGCCCTAGTGCCCCTGACGGCAAGAATGTAATGGCGCACAATTGAAATAAAGGGTTAAAAAATTTAGAAATGCAGAAAAAATAGTAAGAGCGATCAGTTGAAAAACGTCTTTCGCTAAGTTGAGACAATCAACACCAGTTCTGGAAATAAAGTGTGAATCATTTACCTCCGTTACCTGATCAGTCTGCATTAGCATTCGAGCATCAGGTAACTGAATGTATACAACAAGTGGGCGTACATGCAGCCTTTCTCATGAGTGGTGTTTCCGATAGTGTGAAAAGAAATTAAGTCACGATATGGATTTAGTATTTAAAGGCACTGTTGATGTAAACCGGATCAGCCCCGTTTTTCGAAATGATTGACGTTTTAAGGATTATTTGGCCACAGCAGGCTACGCTGATAGGGTTTAAGAAATTATTCATCGGGTAATGGTTAAGACAGTAAATACAACACTTTAGGCTGACTGACATAGTCTATGCACTCAAACAGAACACTTTAGGCTGACAGGTAGGACATCATCTACGCACTCAAAAGGAGTCTTCAACTTTCTTAAGACTACGACAAACATAATTTTTACGAGTAGAAAATCTAAAGAACGATGTGCATCAATAGTTGATAAAAACGTAATAGATCTGCAGCTTTGCTGTTCAGTATAAAGTATAAGGAATAATTAATATACACGGAGGGAAGGAAATCGCAACACCAAAAAATAAACGATGTAGGACAATGAAATTTTGGAAACACATTTGCCCAAGTAACATATTTAAGTGATTGACATTGCAAGGTCGCAGGTTAATGTAAACGCGAGATACGCCGTGGTAAATGTGAAATACTGGTTCATTAATAAACGACGTAATCGCCAGATTGTTGAACGCAACCATGCAGACGTTCATGCATTGTATTGTGCAGGAACCCGATGTCTGTGGGATGGAGTTCCATGTCTACTGCACTTAGTGGGTCTTTACAGGGGCGGTTAATGCTGTTTGTTTCATCCGGCAGTATCCCATATGTGCTCGATTGGAGATAGATTTGGCGAGCGAGCAAGCCCAGACAACACACTGACACACTGTAGAAAATGTTTGGTTGCAATAGCGGTATACTGTCCGAAGACATTCCATGGAATGCCGTTTACGAATGGCAGCTCAGCGGGCCGAATCAGTAGACTGACGTAAGATTTTGTCTTCAGAGTGCGTGGGATAACCACAAGTTTGCTTCTGCTGTCTGACGAAGTCGCACCCCAGATCAACTCTAGGCTTAGGTCCAGTCTGTCTGGCACGCTGACAGGTCGGTTGCAAGCCCTCAACTGATCTTCATCTAATCAAAAGACGGCTGTCACTGGCATCGAGGCAGAACCAGCTCTCATCAGAAATACGACAGGTCTCCATCCTACCCTCCATTGAGCTCTCACTTGATACCACTGAAGCAAATGCTGATGATTTAGCGCCAGTGGAATGCACGCTAAGGGCATATGGTTCGTAGCTGTCCTCGAAGTAATCGATTTGTAACAGTTCGTTGTGTCACTGTGGTGTCACTGCTGCTCAAACTGCTGCTGCAGATGCAGTACTTTGTGACAGAGCCATACGCCGTGCACTATTGAGTTGCCACTCGGTAAAGCCACATGGCCGTCCATAGTCCGGTCTTCCTGCGACTGTACATTCTCGAGACCACCGCTGCCAGCGATCATGTTCAGTGGCGACATTCTTACCAAGCCTTTCTGCAGTACCACAGAAGGAACATCCATCTTCTCGTAGCCCTTTTACGCTACAGTGAAGTATTGATAATAGCGCCTTTGTCACTTAAAGGCTTTCTTGACTAACATCAGTTCTTACCCACCCGGTTAGCCGTGCGGTCTAACGCAGGGCTTTCCAGATTGGGACTGAACGCCTGGTCCCCGGCACGAATCCGCCCTGCGGACTTGTGTCGAGGTCCGGTGACGCGGCCAGTGTTTGGACGGTTTCCCATCTGCCTTGGCGTATGCGGGCTACTTCCCCTTATTCCGCCTCAGGTACACTATGTCGGCGATTGCTGCACAAACAAGTTCTCCACACTACCACGCAAACACAGGGGTTACACTCGTAACTTGTGAGACGTTCCCTGAGGGGGGTGGTGGTGGTGGTGGGGGGGGGGGGGGGAGTCCACCGGGGTCCGAACCGCACAATAACCCTGAAAGAGTGGTTCGGTGGTGGGCGGCGGAGGGGTGAAGTGGACTGCAGTAGTCATCGTGGGGTTGTGGACCACTGCGGCTCCTGCGGGGTGGAGCCTTCCGTCGTTTCTAGGCCCCCGGTTCACACACAGTACAACATCAACTCACTACGTCCAATTTGTGAAGGAACTAACGCTTACGACCGTTGCAGAGTTTATTTAAGGCAAACGTGATTTGGATCCTCATAGCGGTGCTACTAGCAGTACTCTTATACAGCTGGCGGGAAATTTGAATAGACATTATCTTTCATACGTAGAAATGCGTCTGATTTATGTCGCACAATTCCTTAGTATTTCTACTATCTTTCTCCATCAGTTTAATACCTAAGGACATTGCAGCTGCGTATGACTTCTTAGGAACGGAACTATAAGACAGGAAGGATTGAGAAATTTCTTCAAGAAACTTTCAACTTCTCTCAAAGAGAGTAAATGTCTGCATCAGATGAATCAAAACAATAATGAAAGGTGACCGAGATCTAACTAGATATAGATTGTTTATTTACCGATTGACTGACCACATTAATTCGTAACCAAATACCTAGCTTTAGTAACGAAGTACGACGTAGACACGAGCGGTTCTAGGCGCTTGAGTCCGGAACCGTGCTGTTGCTAGTCACAGGTTCGAATCCTGCCTAGGGCATGGATGTGTGTGATGTCCTTAGGTTAGTTAGGTTTAAGTATTTCTATGTCAAGGGGACTGATGGCCTCAGATGTTAAGTCCCATAGTGCTCAGAGCCGTTTTTAAGATGTAGACACATACGGAGTGATATCACCTCTTTTCGTCTCCACTGCTTGTGACGAAGACCTTGAAAATGAAACTATTCAGTGACTTCGCATAACATTTCTCCTTCCGTTGCCAGCTCAACTGATGTCTATTACAGTTTTATTTAAGGTTCAAATATCGAAACTGTTGTTGCCAGAAACTTCGCAGACTTCGTATCCAGTTACCCTGGTTTATTATGTGGTACTGTTTTGTTGAGTTGTGATTGAGAAGAGGAGAGGTGTGTAGAGGTCAGGGGCCACGCACAATGTGCTTGGGGGGGGGGGGGGGAGAAGGGAGTGGGGGACCATGACTGTAGTGCTATGCAGTCATTCCGATAGAGTTTAATTTTCCTGCCAGGATGACAGCTGGAGATTAATGTGAAGTCACAGCCAGACACACAATTGCCGTAGTTACCCTCCTGAAGAGGTATCAAATAAAAATAGTTTGGGTCAACAAGTGCACTGGAGAAACATTACACGATGTTTGATATGATGAAATGTTTCAGGAAATAATATCAGCGGCGAGAATGTACACAGATAAGCAAGTGCGGCATAATGCGCGTAAAAAATTGAATGACTGAGAATGACAGTAACAGAGCTATCCTGACAATGACTTTCTATTGTTACGTCGATGAAAAATGTCGGAGGAGAAAGGAAATTTCAGAACAGAAAGAAACGTGCAGATTTTAAAGCTAACATTGGCGCACAGCATAGCATTTCGCGACGAAATTAGGACACTTAAAAGAATGTGTGCAGTAGTAATTACAGCATTCAGTATACGTTAAAGATATAAATATCTAACATGACAGCGAAAACAAAACAGTAGAAATGGGTTTATGACTTACTGGTCATCAAAAATCGAAATATGCAGAGTCTGTGACAGAGGAAATATTCTTTATACGAAATACAGTTACACAAAAGTACGAAATAAAGCTATAGAAAACGATGAATGGAAGTGAGACAGCATATGTAAACTGACGCTGATGAGGGAGCTTTCCGTTCTCGAAGGACATTTATTTGCATCAAAGAAAGATAATCGTTGCGAATGAACTTCTTTAATCTATACGGTTGGACATATTGGAGCCTAGAGGTGACACATGGTGTGTATTAAAATGAATGTAACGCAGAAACTAACATAACTGACAGTTCAGTATTACTAAAGAAAAGTAAGCCAAAGAGAGTTAGACACAGCCTAAGGAATTCTGTTGACCTAGAGAAAAGAACACATTAACGCATCTAGTACAGTCAACACTGCACAGTAAGGAACAGTTCAAAGAAAATTGTAGCCGTTCACAAGGATTAAAATAAGTAATACCGAATATCCGGATTGTTGAGTGGAGGAAAAGTACAGAGATTGATCATATTTACACACAAGTAGAAGAGGTACATGAAATATTCACAGGTTATTCATTGGTGTTTGTAACTCCAGTATGGCACTAGCTTCTACCTTTCGTAGCTGCTTTACGTAAGATTAAGTGAGCTAGACTCCCGGAGGGTTCTCGGCTGATGTGGACTTACAAGGCAAATGTCTTAAAATTGCATGTGACTTAAAAGAAAGAAATCTCAGAAAGCATGACCACAACTTATGTCTTTTAGCAACACTGGAAAGCGAAAAGTGATTATTTTCATAAATAGTATGCGCCGGATCTAGCTAATCATTGGAGAAAGTAGAATTTCCAGTACTATTGTTTCTGAGTTATTCATACACCAGCCGCTAGTTCCGTTCATTTTTCCCCGTTATGCAGTCTGCACATGCATTATTTATTTTTCACAGCTGACAGGTCAGCTTGTGGGTGATTCAGTTTAGTATAATCACCAGTATCTTCTCAAACTATTTTGTATTCTGGTCAATTGCAGCTGTTGAAAGGTAAAGTGTTAGAAAGATATCCGCTTACAGCTAGTAAAATTGCTGTCTATTAAAACACGACCGGTTTCGCGGCATCAAGCCGCATCGTCAGGTGAACTACACGGTAAACAGCAAAGTACAGTGTTACCACATTTTGTGGATATTAAAATTAATAAAGCAATGTCTAAAATTAATAAAGCAATGTCTAAAATTAATAAAGCAATGTCTAAAATATACTCACAACGTTAAAAGATCGTAGGTATACCCACCGCTCCTAGTTAAAATTTGCTATTCAGAGAATATCGTCAATACTACGGCGAGCGAAAAAGAAGACGTGTTACATTCTTTAAAAACTTGCCTGCATCTAAAAAGAAAAAAGACAGTATTTTATAGCGAGCGGACGCAAATTTTTTTTTTAAAAAAAAGAGTTGATTGATGATAAAGAATTGTCACTACCAATATGATTAGTCGCGGCACATGCAAATTGTTGTGTGGAAAGTGTGCGGTTGCAGTTTTTCACCAGCGTGACAGCAAAGCAGCTCAGTGTATGGCAAGGCAAAAGGGGGCCGCACGAACGACAAAGAGACTAGCTGGCTGACGAAACGGAAGCTATCCATGTGGACAGTGTGACTTCGTATACTTAGACTAGGAGTGCTGGGTCGTTACCTTTACAAGCTAGAATAATGCTGAATTTTATTACACACTAGCATCTAATCACACAAACAATTAAAATTAGCCCCAATACTTCGGTGCTTTAATTCGAATTGGTTATTTAACGCCGAACTGAGCACTTTCTTTTTTATTTCTAAAAATTGCCACTTCCTCTGATATATTCTAAATATGGCTTTTTTCTTTTTGGGGAAGTATTTTTAAGAGCTTGTGACAGTGTGGCCCTTCTAGTTTGAACCAAAAGGTATAGTTCACTGGGTAGTGCGCTGAGAATGACACTATACCATATTTGGACCTCGAAGTGACCGTATGAAATGGAAATAGAGGCTTAAATATTTACTGAAAGCCAACCACGACAGTTACTGTTATACACAGGCAGTCATGTCATCCAATGAAATATAAAACCTCAGCACTGTGAGCCACGTTAAACCGTACGTATGAAGTGCCCATTACCAGAGAAGCTTATGTGGCTGAATATGAGGTTATTCAGTAGACAGCGTATCAAAACGGCTGCGATACAAAATGTACTAACGCTATTAATAGAAGTTTATTGAAAAAGAAAAATCTTCCTTCCCATGGCGGATTGCACATTTACAACGCTTAGCCCAGCCGAGCAGCCAAAATAACGCTCTATTTTTTGTAGAATTTCATATGTGGGTGGAATATCGAAAAAAACTGGCAGACGTTATTCCAGCGTATTTTACATTTTCAGATCTAGGCAGAAAACTCAGGCACAAGGAAAAAGCTGCGATATATGACTATAATGACGCGGTGTATACCTGATTACATGCAATGATTGCCCTAAGAAATGTGCGGGGCAAACCGGTAGATCGTTCCGAATAAGATTTGAGGAACACCTTAACCCGCATTAACAGCGCACTTACGCGATGAGGGCCACAGCACCACAAACTCTTCAGAAAATTTAAAAAGTACCTCACAAAAAAGAAAAAAAATGCCGTGTTTGTAATATATAAGAGGAAGTGGCGATTTTTGGAAATAGGAAACCCACAGTTCACGTTGAATAACCAATTAGAATTAAAGCACGATAGCATTCTGGTTAATTTTGATTGTTTGTGTGATTAGATGCTAGTGTGTAATAAAATTCTGTATTATTCTAGCTTGTAAAGATAGCGACCCAGTGCTCCTGGCCGTAAGTACATGACGTCACACTGTCCACATGGATAACTTCTGTTTCGCCAGCCAGCTAAACTCTCTTTGTCGTTCGGGCGGCCCGCTTTTGCCTTGCCCTGCACTGAGTTTCCCTGTTGCTACACTGGAAAGCCACTGCAACCTGAGATCTTCCACACAGTAATTTGCACGTGCATCGATTAATCAAGGTAGTAGTAACAATTCTTTATCGCCAATCCGGTCTATTTTTTTTTTTTTTAATACACCTTCTGCTCAACATAAAGTATCTTTTCTTTTTTGATGTAGGCAGATTTTTAAAGAATGGAGCACGTCTTCTTTACCTTTCGCTCGCGCCAGTATTGACGATATTCTCTGAATAGCAAATTTTGACCAGGAGCGTGGGTATATCTATGATCTTTTAACGTTTTGAGTAAATTTAGATATTCATTTATTAGTTTTAATATCCACTAAATGTGATGATATTGTAGTTTGATTTTTACCGTGTAGTTCAACTGATTATGCAGCTTGAAGTCGCGAAACCGGTCGGGTTTTAATAAACAACAATTTTACCAGCTGTAAGGGGATTTCTTCCTAACATCGTACCAATATCTTAGTCAGTGGAAGACACAGACTTATGCACGTAGGATAATTTTATACAGTAAGCAAATTTATGGGAGCACATAATATGTGCTTGTATCGCTCAACGGTTGAGGGTACACCCAGTTAGCCGTCTCTATTGAAATTATGCAGGGCATTTTCCAAGGCACGTACACCCCATCTCGATAGATCATAGCAGAATGAAATTGGAGTAACATGGGATCTTCGCCCTACATTGCTGTGTACTGGCTTGACCTTTGTAGCTTCTACATTTGAGCTGTGTGACTGTACCTATTGCGTCAGATAGTCCGATTGACTGCGCAAATCATTGATTAATATCGGCTTATGTACTAACCGTATTTCTTCTGGATATTTGCGTCATTTGTAAAACACAGTGCATTGGATTTCCTGAACAACATCACATAATGCCTAAAGGCAGAGGAAAGTAGGGAGGACAGTATGCTGACGATGTGGCTTTTCTCCGCCTAGTTTGAGATATTAGCACAAGCTTTAAGTGTCCTTACATTTTTAAAGATACGCTTGAGGCAGACAAAGGGAGCTGACTGTGGTGTATTTCTTCGAATTTACAAGAGAAAAATTTTGATATGTCCTAAACAGTACGTTCAAGACGCTTCTGTTGAACATTCGTACACATCGTTGAAGATCTGCATGGAAGGTGGGGAAACTAATGGTGCTGGAGCATAAATAATGAAAAAAACATAAGAGTCGCCTCACAGGAAAAAATGTCGCAGAAGAAATGCGAGCTGCTAGGTAAAAAATTAAAATCACGACCAAACTTTTTGATAAGGGAGTACCCATTTTCCTTCACCACTGCAGGCATCGTGTATGAGACCAGAATCATGTACCTTGACAGATTTTGAGCAGTTATTCGATGCAGGATTCATAGGCTTGTAATGTTATATGTGCCTCACTGCTTTTTTTCTTTAACTAATTTGTGCCTGATTTTATTCTGAGAAGCCCAGTAATGTATGTACATACCCTAAATGTAAATGTCATTCGAAAAGTACTTGAAGTGAAGTGAAGCGCAGCTGGACAGCAAGAATCTCTTTAGCGTGGAATCCTCGCAACGATAGTATTAGAGAATCTTTGAGTATGGACTCTAGAAAAAAGATAATTTATTTTGTTAAAAAAAGAGACTGTTAATCTGTATCTTGTGGAAAGAGGACGTGTTGCTAGGCCGTCGCTCAGAACGTACTGTTACATTTAATGAAAATTTATAGTTTAGTGATTAAACCGAGTGAAGTATGTGTAAGAGTTTCCAAACATTTATGTATACAAATTTTCAGGAAGTGAATGATAGAAATGTCTTGTTTTTCGAAAAGAAGTTGAACTTCATTGTTGTCGCCGTCTATAAATTCACAGAATTGTAAGTGTACAAAGTTCACTAAATACCGGAAAAGAAATGCATTCTCTATAGTTTTCATTCAATAAGTAACTACCGCTCATAATTTTTTAATTACAGTAATTGGATTATGTTCTTGTACAATAGTATGGTGCTGAAGTCCACTGACCAATTTTGATGTAGCAGGACGTGTAGTTTGAAGGAAGTTTGTGTGTCAAGCAATCTCCTTTTCTCACGAAAAGCAGATTGCTGTTTGATCTTACTTACTTACAACAGTGGTCCCTTAGGTACGAAAAGCTACGAAACCTTGGGCTCAAAGCTATCCGCAATACGGCCAAGTAACTGACAGAGTCGTATTTTAAACCTTAAAGAACAATAACTTCCTCCAAATTGCAATACGTCAACAACTGGTGCAGAAGCTGATCATTCAAGGAGGCAGCAACCAAAATTCAGGTACCAGTTACGACTTAGAGTAAAAATATCAATCAAAAATCAATCTCTCTCTCTCTCCAAACACATACATAAATATTGATATTATTAAAAAAAGTCATTTTATAGCCTGATATGTTACACCGATGATGCTTTGATATCTTCTTCTTCTTCCGTATCCGGATGCACCAATTACATCTTCCGTTCCCAGTAATTAGCAACGTAGTTTGCTTTGTCATTGACTTTCAAAATATCATCTTTAGTGCATGTTATAAACATATCTGGGCAAATCAGTAGGTGGTCCAAGTCCTGTATTGCTCCGCATTCACACCTATCGCTATCACTGGAACCCCATTTAAATAGGTTTGATTTGCACCCAGTTACTCCAGTGCGCTGCCGGTTTAATGACCTCAAAGATGTAAAAGGTAGTTGAAATTCTGCAGATCCCTCCTCAAGTAGTTCCATTGTGGAGTGTGGCACCATTTCTTCCCAAAGAGATAGCCGCCTTGCGCCGGGCTTGGTGGCGAGCTCTTCAGTAGTTTCAATGAAACTCCTGCGGGATTTCAGCCGGACACGTTGTTTTCGGTGCATATGCATCGGGTGTCGAGGATCATTCTTCTGTTTTGTTCTTTCGATCTCGGCGGCTACTTGTCTGCGGATAGTAGGTGATGCTATGACTATGATGGGATAAATGATGTCTGTGGGAGTTGGTCTGAGGCATCCTGTGGCAATACGTACAGTTTCGTTTACGGCAACGTCAACTTGCGTACTGTGAGCAGAGTTCCTCCAAACTGGCGCCGCATATTCCGCTGCTGAGATACTCAGCACCAGACCCGTGGTGCGCAAAACATGTGGTTGAGCTCCCCACGATGAACCTGTTAGCTTCCGCAGTATGTTGTTCCTAGCACAGACCTTTTTTTTAGTGTTGTGACAGTGCTAGACCTTTTTTTAGTGTTGTGACAGTGCTGCTTAAAAGTAAGTGTTCTGTCCAATGTTACTCCAAGGTATCTTGGGCTGTTTGTACTCGTATGTTTCAGCTCTTCCCCTTGCCACATGACTCGGAGTTTCCGTTTGGCTTGTTTGTTCCTAAGATGAAAGGCGGATACTTGAGATTTACTAGGGTTTGGTTTGAGATTATTGCCGTCGTAATAGGTAGCAAGTTCTGTTAAGGCTCCTGTGAGATTCTCCTCCACTTGTTCAAAGGTTTTATCCCGTGTGGCCACTGCTGCATCATCAGCATATATGAACATTCGTGTCTGGTGGCTGATGGGAAGATCATTGGTATAGATGTTAAATAATATTGGAGCCAAGACACTACCCTGTGCAAGACCATTTTTCTGTGTCCTCCATCGGCTGTTTTTAGATTGTAAGGTTACATAGTAGCGTCTGTTCTGTAGCATGCATTGCACGAACATACACTCCTGGAAATGGAAAAAAGAACACATTGACACCGGTGTGTCAGACCCACCATACTTGGTCCGGACACTGCGAGAGGGCTGTACAAGCAATGATCACACGCACGGCACAGCGGACACACCAGGAACCGCGGTGTTGGCCGTCGAATGGCGCTAGCTGCGCAGCATTTGTGCACCGCCGCCGTCAGTGTCAGCCAGTTTGCCGTGGCATACGGAGCTCCATCGCAGTCTTTAACACTGGTAGCATGCCGCGACAGCGTGGACGTGAACCGTATGTGCAGTTGATGGACTTTGAGCGAGGGCGTATAGTGGGCATGCGGGAGGCCGGGTGGACGTACCGCCGAATTGCTCAACACGTGGGGCGTGAGGTCTCCACAGTACATCGATGTTGTCGCCAGTGGTCGGCGGAAGGTGCACGTGCCCGTCGACCTGGGACCGGACCGCAGCGACGCACGGATGAACGCCAAGACCATAGGATCCTACGCAGTGCCGTAGGGGACCGCACCGCCACTTCCTAGCAAATTAGGGACACTGTTGCTCCTGGGGTATAGGCGAGGACCATTCGCAACCGTCTCCATGAAGCTGGGCTACGGTCCCGCACACCGTTAGGCCGTCTTCCGCTCACGCCCCAACATCGTGCAGCCCGCCTCCAGTGGTGTCGCGACAGGCGTGAATGGAGGGACGAATGGAGACGTGTCGTCTTCAGCGATGAGAGTCGCTTCTGCCTTGGTGCCAATGATGGTCGTATGCGTGTTTGGCGCCGTGCAGGTGAGCGCCACAATCAGGACTGCATACGACCGAGGCACACAGGGCCAACACCCTGCATCATGGTGTGGGGAGCGATCTCCTACACTGGCCGTACACCACTGGTGATCGTCGAGGGGACACTGAATAGTGCACGGTACATCCAAACCGTCATCGAACCCATCGTTCTACCATTCCTAGACCGGCAAGGGAACTTGCTGTTCCAACAGGACAATGCACGTCCGCATGTATCCCGTGCCACCCAACGTGCTCTAGAAGGTGTAAGTCAACTACCCTGGCCAGCAAGATCTCCGGATCTGTGCCCCATTGAGCATGTTTGGGACTGGATGAACCGTCGTCTCACGCGGTCTGCACGTCCAGCACGAACGCTGGTCCAACTGAGGCGCCAGGTGGAAATGGCATGGCAAGCCATTCCACAGGACTACATCCAGCATCTCTACGATCGTCTCCATGGGAGAATAGCAGCCTGCATTGCTGCGAAAGGTGGATATACACTGTACTAGTGCCGACATTGCGCATGCTCTGTTGCCTGTGTCTATGTGCCTGTGGTTCTGTCAGTGTGATCATGTGATGTATGTGACCCCAGGAATGTGTCAATAAAGTTTCCCCTTCCTGAGACAATGAATTCACGGTGTTCTTATTTCAATTTCCAGGAGTGTAGAAAGGGTGTAGTCCTTAGTGACATAATACACTTTCTGGGTAAGCAACTTATGGTTAACTGTGTCATATGCAGCACTGAGATCCAGGAATGCGACCCCAGTTACTTCTCCTCTCTGATAGCCGTCTTCGATGTACTGTGTGAGATTAAGGATTTGGCCACAGCATGATTTTCCTGGTCGAAATCCAGTTTGTTCGTTAATGAGGGCTTTGTCCACATAATCAGCTATGCGTTTGAGGATCATTCGCTCCAGCACTTTAAATAAATGACAAAGCAGTGAGATAGGCGGAAATTTTTAGCTTCAGCTGGGTCTTTCCCTGGTTTTAGTAACGCAATAACCCGAGCTTTCCTCCACAGTTTAGGAATTTGCATTGTTGTAATACAGTTATTCATTAGCTCTAGGATCCATGCTTGTACTCCCGGTCCAAAATGTTTAATTTGCTCAGATCTCAGATCGTCGAGGCCAGCGGTCTTATTGTTTTTCAAATCGTTGATGGCATCTTGTAGCTCCTGAATGAAGAACGGGCGAGCTAGGAAGCTAATCTCCTCGTTCATGAGTAATTGGTGGGCTATCTGATCAGGTGTAACTTCGCTGTAATTTGGTTGTGGTTCTGTTGGGTCGTTACTGAGACTTTTGAGCAGTTTCCATGCCTTCCTACTGCTGTGCTTCATGTCCGTCTCTTGTAGGAGGTTACACCACTCTTCCTTTCTCGCTTCGGAGATACCAGACATCAGTACCTCACCTGCCTGGATCGTTTCCTCTGAGAAAGGGTCCTTATTGTACAGTTCTTCACACTTTTTCAGAGCTTCCTTGCTGCTACCATTGAGTCCAGCGATATACTGGGTGCGGCACCCTCTAGGTATGCGCCGTCGAGAGATTTTCTTGACAAGGTCTATAAAAGTTTCATATGATTGTGTCTCTGGTTTAATTTCCAAGATCTCCTTATCAAGGTCCTCTGTGAAAAGTTCCCAATGAGCTTTTTTGAAATTGAAGCGTCTCTTGAAGGGCATTACATCTGAGTTGATTACTGCAGTAATGCAGCAAGTTATTGCCTGTGTTGCGATCTTGGAATTGGGTCCTCGATTTGCTTTACAGTTTGCAGGGATACCTTTTCTGAGACAAAGATGTTATCTGGATTATATCCTCGTTTCCATCTTCCGCTGTTAAATGATGCAGGCCACTTTGGGTCATGTATCAATTTCAGTTTAGCCTGGTCTGCCCAGATCTCCAGCATTTCGCCATCGTCATTTGTCTCTTTATAACCCCATGCGAGACCGTGATAGTTAAAATCTCCTAGTACAACTTTAATGTTTTTTGAATGGAAATTTCCAGGCTCCGTAAATTTGAACCTCGCACTGGGTGGTTTGTACACGGATGTTACAGTACATGAATGTAGCTCAATAGTTAGGATTTCTATATTTTCTTCGCAGGTCAGAGCACAAGAGCATACGTCTAAGTTCGGTTTCACAAATATAGCACTTCCGTACCTTTCGTGTGGTCTCTCAAGAACTAATTTCATGCCCTGTATTTTTGGTCTATGGCTAGTTGGTGCTCTGTGTGTTTCTTGTATCACTAAAACATCACAGTTTTTTCGTTTGCACATGTCAGATAATAAAATTTCTTTATTTACAGATAAGCCTTCAATATTGCAGGAAGTTGTCACTAGTGATGGTCTTGATAAAGGCCTTTTTTGAGTCTCTTTGGAGAGTTGCTTTGATATCTGTGGTCACTGGAATCAATTACAGCTAAAATTGTGAGTCGTACGTTTCCTCCAATGTGAGAATGTCTCACAACATTGAACGATAAACGAGATAATCACTTGAAGTCCATCTTTTACAAGAGAGTATACAATTTAAAATCAGACACTGGCATCCGAATTAATACTGTTAAAATTTCATTTGCGCGAACAAAACTCGTAATTACATGATGTTCGCCGCTGTCATAAGCGTCATAATTTTCTCGATCAACATTTCCTATTGGGAAGAACTAAATTCAGTGACTGACTTCTCTTGTACAGCATTTGTACACAGAGGACTAGTTCAGCATAAGGTTGAAAAAGATGTCTCTCGAAGAGGCTGTGGAATGTGTGCAAAGTAATTAGTTATATGTTCCGTAGATCATTTGAACTATTCTGTTATCGAAATGATGTGGAACGAGTCAGTTAACGGGTATACGAGTTTAGTTAATATAATAGATGACTATATTTCTTAGTCCTACTCATGCTGTAAAACTTAAAAGCAAAGTATTTTTCACAAATAAGAATTTTTTTTTGCATATTATTACACTCAAAGAATCTATCGAGATACTTTTATTTTGTAATGGTATATCTCTATGAAAGCCATGCAGAAAATTTAAAAAAAGGTTTAGTGTTAATCAGCCCCAGTACTTCGGCCTGTACCATTGTGCTTCTTTTAGACATCCAGTGCCCTAACAGTTTATAAAACATTGTTTATATTTGTACGAAAAGAGCATTTCTTCGTATCCTGTGACGGGTAACACAAACATTGTTTCAAACAAAACTCCTTTCGACTAGAATAATTGTGGACCTGCTGCCGAGTATTCAAGGAATTCGCTTACACGGGTAACATAGTGCCATTCAAGCGCAATCCTTCCACGAGCTCGTATGTAGAAGTCAATTTTTGTGGCGTATAAAACTTTTTGTTAGGAGAAGCAGCAGAGCCAGAGCAGACACAAAGGGCGTTGAAGAGCAGGGCAGTTGAATCTGCGGACTCATGCATAACACATGAGGGGCAAGGAAAATACCTGCAGCTGCCCTCTGAAAAGAGCGGCTACTGGGCTGGAATACTGCACTGGATCTCGCTTTCAAGTGGTCCCTCATCACTCCCTCTAGAACTCCAACTGAGACGACAAGTTTCTGCTGTACTGTCTGGTTATCCTGCATCTCTTAAGTAACTAATGTTATAAGTAGTTAAATCTCAACACAGATAATAATTCATTAAGCATTTCTTCCAGAATTTCTGAAAAGAACAAGTGCAGAAACGCGGAAGATGTAAATTTTCTTTTAACATGCTCGAATTGGTCTGTAAACGCAATAAATTGTTCAACTGCACTCTCTATTCCTCGTAAAATATACTTTATGTTGTTAGAGTACATCTTGTAACATATTGTGGATTTGTATACCATTTTTACCATTAGTAAATATTGTCTCGGCTTTTATTATAGTGAGATCTGAAAATATTATTCTGCGTGTAAGACAATGCAATAGCTAGCTTGTGATATATTTTGTATATGTAAAAAACTGTCGAGATTAAGCATAATTTGTTCTTGTAACAAAAGAATGTGATTTTAATTAGATTGTGAGACGGTTTGGCAAAGTATTTGTACTTAGGCTGTTAGAAGCTTTGGAAGTGGTACTGCAGAGGGTCTTGTGGTTGCATTTGGTCAAACAAATTAGTCATGGAGGCTGCTGAACAATAATTTCGTTCACGGAATTACTATATAAATTGAGTTTCCTGCTACATTTGCCCCGTAGGTTGTTAAAAGGTTACACTAGCAGATTTAAACTTTTAAACTCTGCAGGATGTGGAAGTTCAAAAGGTGAGAATTTCTGATAAGAACTGTATTGTGTTAATTAAACATGAAGTGTATCCATTGTGACTTTGTTCTTCAGGACTGAAGAGACTAAGATTTGCAACTATCACCTTTTGTGTGCACATAAACATGAAGTTTAAATAGACACAAAGCGAGCGATTGTGAGACATTCATGCAATTTAGGTGCTGAGTGTGTGAACTAAAATGAATGAGCATGCTGTCATAAACAAATTTGGAATGGGCGCGTAGGCCCCAACTTTTGACTGTTTTAAACGTATTTTACCCTGATTAGACATCAAACTCCTTTATTACACTCTCTGGTGAGTTCTGAGATTCTCATTATAGCAAAAAATTACGGCTGGTGGATTTTCAAAGCAGAACTTCCGAACCTGTATTTAAATTTGATGTTTACTGGTATTAAACTTTGGAGATACGCCATTACTAAGATCGTCCATTTCGCCTTGGTGTAGCGATGGTCAGATAACGGCCTTGCCGCAATGGTATCACCGGAGTTAAGCGCGGTCGTTCTGGGCTTGGATGGGTGACCATCCGGTCTGCCGAGCGCTGTTGGCAAGCGGGGTGCTCTCAGCTCTTGTGAGGCAGACTGCGGAGCTACTTGATTGAGAAGTAGCAGCACCGATCTCGGAAACTGACATACGGCCGGGAGAGCGGTGTGCTGACCACACGCCCCATCATATCCGCATATCGTGACGCCTGTGGGATGAGGATGACACGGCGGCCGGTCGGTCCCTTTGGGCCTTCACGGCCTGTTCGGGAGGAGGAGTAGCGAGGGTCACATATTTTGTGGCACCATCAGGGAGACTACGGTCGCCAAGAGGTATATCTTCATTGGTATCTCTCTTTTCTTTAAGAGAACTCAGCGCTGACAAAATGGTGCAACTACGACAATATTGTACGCCAATATTTATTTGTAAGTATGATCTCACAATTAGAAACGAAGCTACTAAAATCACCTTACGAGAAGGACTCGCTCGGAAACAAAAGCTTCAAAACATAAAGAAGAATTCTAACTGATCTAACGTACAGGATTACATAACACAAACAGTCAACTTTTCTGGCGAGTGAAGTTTGACAAGAGCATTCAACAAACCATTAAAAATGAATAACATTAGAAAACCATCTATTATCTCATACAGATAGATAAAACTGAACCAAAAAACTTATGTAAGATGTTTCAAGTGGTTTTGAAGTAACACATATTGAATATCTAACTGAATTACTTGTCACAGTCATCTGGAATCATGCGGAGTTATATACGCGGCAGTCGAATGAAAACGAGACATATGGAAAAAGAAGTAAGTAACCCGCTTATTATTTGAAAAGTAATTGCCATGACTGTTGATACATTTATCCCATTGTGAGATGGGGCACACAGTGCCTTTGAAACATCCCCTTAGACAAATTTTTATTTTACTGAACGTACTCAGACACTTCTCTCTTTACTTACTCTGATCATCACTAAACTGACACACAGTATTTTTTTAGCGCGCCGTAATCTGACTTTCAATAATCCCTACAAAAGAATGGCCCTGACTAACAATAACCTATACTTTTCATGAATCTCTTACCTCACAAAAATCTTCGTTACTCAAACTACTGCAATACAGCGAGCGCCAATACTGCCAGCTGAATAAAAGATTCTAACAACTGGAGGCACTAACATCTGATAGCATAGTTAGCAAATGAAAGATTTTGATAGAGAACAAACAATGTATTTACCTTAATAGTGTTCAAAAGTCACAATATATATATCAGTTCATGACCTCCAGTCTTACAAATTTCGTTTTTCTGCGGACACACGTCCAGATCGTCCGCTCTGAAAATTCTGCCATCTCTCTTCCCACATCCACCACCGCTGGCGGCTCACCTCCAACTGCACAACGCTACGCGCTGTTCATATCCAACTGCCCAACACTACAATAGCGAATATTCCAACATTACCAACCAGCCACAGACTGCACACAGCAAAGCCAGTGATTTTCATATAGAGCGCTACATGACGTTACCAACATAAAAACTTAAACAGCCTACTTACACCTTCACACAAACCTGTTAGAAGTTGCCTAAGGGGCCATAGTTATACCCAGGGGTGCACCTCATCGTCCAAAGCAAATCAACGGCCATGACTGTCTTTCTTCAGGACTCCAAAAATATGGGAACTTCATGCAGAGAGATGGGGAGCGTACGAGAGGTATGTTAGAGCTTCACATAGATACTTGTGCAGCGTTGTTGAAACATCGGGCATGTCAGCTACAGGAAAGGCATGATGACCTTCTTATTTTGCTGCAAGGGCCCGCTGCTCATTTACTTTCTGGAACACGGCACTAACGCACAGCGGTACACAAATATGCAAGATAGCCTATGGCGGCGGCAGTTCTCCGACTGCCAGACGACTAAAAAGTGGTAACCACCGCAAACAAGAGATGCCATGTTTATCAGTAGAGCAAGGAAACCTGACATTTGTAAATAGTGACCCCTGAATGGATCACCTGGTGAGTTGACTAACTTGACATAAAATTAATTTAATGCCTTAAAACTCGCAACAAAATGAATGACACCGTAAGGAATGAGAATGGGTATCGTTGAAAAGTTAATAACAAGGACCTACAGTTTCACAAAAAGATTTATTAACCAATATCAAGGTCAAGAGAGAACAAACATATAAACAGAAGCTTCAGTAGTATAGCATTTCATTAACATGAAGTCAGGTTGGTTGGGAGTAGACTTATCGCAATAGAAACGGAAGAGCTCTAGCGACTGTACTCCGCGACGGTCGAGAAGCAAGTCCTTTCCTCTCCCATTGCTCACAACCTTCCGAGAAACAACCGTTCCCCCGATGTTCTTGAATAAACCTATCACGTCCCAGCAGTGGTTACTGTGCCAATCATGCTTCCTAGCAAGAAGACCCGATCCTACTCAACCAATCACAGGAGTGCAGTACACATTCACGTCTCTGAAAAAACAGTACACAATGCCTGGAGGTCCTGCTGCCAAACTCCCAGCGCATTTCACAAGATGAGGGAAGCTTCCTAGTGAAAACAAGCTCCGTCTGGTCAATAAAACGATTTAGTGGGCGCCGTTTTGGCGAGGCATGGTGGCATCTAAGAAACACTTCGTATCCAGTTCCCTGTCATATTATGTGGTACTGTTTTGTTGAGTTGGGATTCATGAGGAGAGGTGTGAAGAGTTCGTGGGCCACTCAGAGTGTGTTAGGGAGCCACGCACAAAGTGGTTGGGGGGGGGGGGGGGGAGGGGGGATGAGGAGGTGGGACACCATGACTGTAGTGCTATGCAGTCATTCCGGTATAGTGTAATTTTGCTGCCGTGATGACAACTGGAAAATAATGTGAGGTCACTGCCAGAGACCCAATTGCCGTAGTTACCCTCCTCGCGACGTATCAAATAAAAATAGTTAGGGTCAACAAGTACACTAGAGAAACCTTACATGACGTTTTATGTGATGAAATGTTTCAGGAATTTGTACCAGAGGCGGGAATGTACCCAGTTAAGAAAGTGCGGCATAATGCAGGCAAAAAGTTGAGTGACTGAGACTGATAATAATAATAGAGGCAACCTGACATTGCCTTTCTATTATTACGTCAATGAAGAACGTCGGAAGAGAATGGAAATTTGAGAACAGAAAGAAACGTGCAGATTTTAAAGTTAGCATAGACGCACAGCATAGCCTTTCACGACGAAATTAGAACACTTAAAAGAATGTGTGCAGTAGTTAGTACAGAATTCAGTATACGTTAAAGATATAAATATCTAACATGACAGAGAAAAAAAACAGTAGAAATGCATTAATGGATTACTGGTCATCCGAAATCGAAATATGCAGTCTCTGTGACAGAGGAAATACTCTGTCTACGAAATAAAGCTATATAAAAGTAAGAAATAAAGCTATACCAAACGATGAATGGGAATGAGACAGCATATGTAAACTGAAGCTGATGCGGGAGCTTTTCGTTCTCAAAGGACATTTATTTGCATCAAATAAAGGTACCCATTGCGAATGAAATTCTTTAATCAATACGATTGAACATATTGGAGTCTAGGGGTGACACGTGGTGTATGTCAAAATGGAAGTAACGGAGAAACTAACATAACTGACAATTCAGTATTACTGAAGAGAATAATTAACACTTTGCCGTTTTGGCGAGGCATGGCGGCATCTAAGAAACACGACACCCGGGAAAATTCGTCGTTCTGTCTCACAAGGTACGATGTTCTTGTAATAAACACTGTAGCCAAGCGCCAGCCCGGCGCCACTTTACCTGGACCCCACACGTAATAAGGAGATCAGACTCCTACACCACATTCACTCACTAATAAAGCGGTTAGGCCAGCGCCAGGATACCCGGCACCGCCAGTTTCTAAGGAAGTGGCATTCAGCCACCGTGTTCCCACCCTCTTGCTTCGGCTACTAGCGGAACAAACCCAACCGCCAGTGTGGTGGCGCATAAACCACTGCCCTACAGGGTATACCGCTAGTTTTGGTGACTACAAAGGGAGGCGAAGTCGCTGTCTCCACCGACAAATTTAATTCTACTACTGCTACTCAACTCCTGCAAGTACTGTGAGATCAGTCAGTGGTTTACCCTAACCCTGTTCGCCACGATAGCTGAGTAGTTAGCGTGACTGATTGCCATCCTACTGGCCCGGGTTCGATTCCCGGCTGGGTCAGGGATTTTCTCATCTCAGGGACTGGGTGTTGTGCTGTCTCCGTCATCATTTCATCCCCATACGGCGCGCAGGTCACCCAATGTGGCGTCGAATGTAGTAAGACCTGTACCAAGGCGGCCAGACCTGTCCCACAAGGGGCCTCCCGCGCAATGATGCCAAACGCTCATTTCCATTTACCCTAACCCTATCAGTGGATCAGATTAATACCAATTAGGGAAAATGTAGATACACCAAAGGTGAATGAAGTTGTGTGATAATCACCGAAACAAAATGAAAGGGTGTAGGGAAGCTGCCTACTCATGCCGTAGTAAATTCACATCAGTCTTTCCATTGTGTGCCAGCCAGTCCGCTGTAACTAGCTCTGACGTCATAAATGTTGCGCAATACTTTAAAAATCAAGCAAATAACCTAAAACATTTCTAGCATGTCAGGAATAATACTAAATTAATATGTGTTGAATATCAGTTCGATAGCTTTAGCCATTTTCGAAATTTGGACGTTTTTCTGTAAAAATCATTGGCGCAACAGAAAAGAGCTAGAGTGTTAAAAATCTATATGTAGATTCATCTTTCATAATAATTTAATAAAAACAGTACTTTGGATTTTACAAATTAAAATTTTACTGGAAATTCATGATTTTCCGGTTTTCGTCTCAAAACTTAAGGAAGCAAGATAGATTAAGTAGGCTAATAAATGAGGCTAGCAGGTTTATATTTAAGTAGGTTGGAGATCCGCTATAACTATAAAGATGTGAAAAGTTTCATTTGAATACCTATAAAACTATAGCGATAGCGTATCTCCAAAGGGCCAGTTCAGAGCTCGTCTACTGCGTGCAGTGTAATTAAATTAGTTCTCTTGCCCAAAATATTTAACTTAGCCACGTCAAAATTTTGTTATCAATACTTACCTGCGTGCTGAATGCACATTTAAATTAAGAGCTTCATCAGCCATCAGCAAGAGAAGCTATGATTTATTCGGTAACTTAAAGTGGTGCATTACTAGCCCAGCGGGTAGTCGGGAGAGCCGATTTGATCAGGCGTTCCCTTAGCCGTCCGCACCGCGGCTTTATATATAAGAACGCTGCGCGAGGAAGGCAAGGCCCCAGTTCTCTCCAGACGCTGAATAGCACGCCATCTGTGTCGGGAGTCGCGTCGCGTCGGTATCATTGCTACAAACAGCCTCGGATGCCGTCTTAAGTTACTCGAGATCGTGTAACTATGAAATCATTTTCGAGTGAAGTGTTAATTCTGGGATGACTGTAATTATCGATCTTCAGTTTGCGTATGTCGTATTTTCACATGCCGCCGCGGGACAAACATTCTACCATTATTTAGCGTGGCGTTTGATGAACCTAATCATCAAATTATGGCGAGCATTCATTTAAATATTTAATTTGGACAATTATAGTTGCATCAGCTCATTAGACTCTGAACTGCTCTGTTAGTTAGGTTGTATGGATTCTTTTGTTTTTCATCTGTGACTTTCAGAATATACTCAACTACCTTAGAAAATCGATTTTGATTATAAATCCCGGACAATCTCCTAATTCCTCAGAGCTATAAGCTGTAACTATAAGTGTATTCTCAGATGAAGTGGGCACTAGGAATTCTAATTACAGGCTTCACGTTTTACTAATCACTTTTTGGTTGCTAATATTGTAGTTAGAGAGCCAGTGTTGAGAACGGCGAAAGACAGCATAAATAACATTCTAAATAATAGGAACTGGTTTAACATTCTACAAACTTAACTTTTATATAAACAACATAAAATTGATAAAATTCTATCCGCCGCCCCACAAGGGGAAGTGCCTGACGTGTATTACCACAGCAGTGGTCTGCCCGGAAGACAGTTTGCAAAAATGGAAGTGCACCAAGTCAAGATGCTCAGGGAAGTTGGCAGGCGTCACTTTTCTGCAGCACAATAATGAGCGTCCACATATTGCAAAGTTTCTTTCCACTACGCTGCAGAAGTTTCGCTGTGAAGCACATACACATCATCCAAACCGTCAGGATATCTTCCCCTGGGATTTCCATGTTTTTATGGCCCTGAATTAAGATATTTGCGTCAGTCGAAGAAGTGCACATCTGGATACAATCATCGTTCTTTAGAAAACTGCAAACATTTTTCCGTGAAGACGTTTACCGCCTTGTATCACAGTGGGAAATATGTACTGAGAGTTATGGCGATTATTTTTGAAATAATCAACAGTTTACTTACTTTTTTCCCCATCTGTCTCGTTTCCATTTGACTGTCCCTTATATAAGAGGGCACTGAACAGGTAATTCAGTATGTAAGGCAGTTGGTAATATGATAATCATGGATTGTGCGAACATGATAACAGTTAAAGGAATAGAAGACATAGTTACGATAGACTTTGGACTTGGTAGTGGAACTGAAAGAACAGGAATTCGAGTTCTGAAATGCATTTCGGCTAATAATAAAGACTACATTGTTGGAAAATCACAAGAGGAGGAGGCATTCTAGGAAATTTCTCTGAGACATGGAAGATTACAGCTGCATTACATCACGGTGAGGCAGAGATTCTGAAGTGAGATAGTGATTGGAAGTAATATGAAGGGGTAGATTTTCGCACCAGTGCTTTACACCACTGGTCTGCCTACATAACTGAGAGATGAGCGTTGCTGACTGTCATGCGGAGGACTGGGGTTCGATTTCCGGTACTGCCAGGAATTTTTCGTTATTTGTACGACTACTGGGGGCTCTCAGGCTTCGAGAGATCAATTGAGAAGCTACTCAACAAATTAGAAGGTGTCCCAAAGTCAACAAATTCACCGACGAACGTGATAGCTGTGTGCTGACACTATGCCTCTCCATATCGCACTCAATCATTGGCAGAGAATGATACGGCCGCCCGATGGGCCTGATTAGCCGTCCTAGGACAAGAACACAAAACTTTTAACTATGAACCAAACTTTATGCTGATGATGATATCACAGCAGCATTCTGTACTAGTAATATAGGTAGGAATTTAATATATATATATATATATATATATATATATATATATAGTGTGATTTACGAGGAATGTCACATAATTAGTGAAGTGGTTTAGCCGTCAGCTCTACAGTGTGGTCCATTGATAGTGAACGGCCCAATATCTCACGAAATAAGCACCAAACCAAAAAACTACAAAGAACGAAACTCGTCTAGCTTGAATCGGGAAGCCAGATGGCGCTATGGTTGGCCCGCTAGATGGCGCTGCAATAGGTCGAACGGGTATCAACTACGTTTTTTTTTAAACTGGGAACCCTCATTTTTATTACATATTGGTGTAGTACGTAAAGAAATATGAATGTTTTAGTTGGAGCACTTTTTTCGCTTTGTGATGGAAGGCGCTGTAATAGTCACAAACGTTTAAGTACGTGGTGTCACGTAACATTCCGCCAGTGCGGACGGTATTTGCTTCGTGATACATTACCCGTGTTAAAATGGACCATTTACCAATTGCAGAATAGGTCGATATCGTGTTGATGTATGGCTGTTGTGATCAAAATACCCAACTGATGTGTGCTATGTATGCTGCTCGGCCTTCTGGACGACATCATCCAACTGTCCTATCCGTTTGCCGGATAGTTACGTTAATGAAGGAAACAGGAAGCGTTCAGCCACATGTGAAACGTCTACCACGACCTGCAACAAATAATGATTCCCAAGTAGGTGTTTTAGCTGCTGTCGCGGCTAATCCGCACATCAGTAGAAGACAAACTGCGCGAGAATCGGGAAACTCAAAAACGTCGGTGTTGAGAATGCTATATCAACATCGATTGCACCCGTACCGTATTTCTATGCACCAGGAATTGCATGGCGACGACTTTGAACGTCGTGTACAGTTCTGTCACTGGGCACAAGAGACATTGCGGTACGATGACAGATTTTTTGCACGATTTCTATTTAGCGACGAAGCGACATTCACCAACAGCGGTAAAATAACCGGCATAATATGCGCTATAGGTCAACGTAAAATCCACGATGGCTGCGACAAGTGGAACATCAGCGACCTTGGCGGGTAAATGTATGGTGCGGCATTATGGGAGGAAGGATGATTGACCCCCATTTTATCGAAGGCAATCTAAATGGTGCAATGTATGCTGATTTCCTACGTAATGTTCTACCGATGTTACTACGTTTCACTGCATGACAGGATGGCGATGTATTTCCAACATGATGGATGTCCGGCACATGGCTCGCGCGCGGTTGAAGCGGTATTAAATAGCATGTTTCATGACAGGTGGATTGGTCATCGAAGCACCATACCATGGCCCACACGTTCACCGGATCTGAAGTCCCCGGATTTCTTTCTGTGGGGAAAGTTGAAGGATATTTGCTACCTTGATCCACCGACAACGCCTGACAACATGCGTCAGCGCATTGTCAATGCATGCGCGATCGTTATGGAAGGCGAACTACTCGCTGTTGAGAGAAATGTCGTTACACGTATTGCCAAATGCATTGATTTTGACGGACATCACTATGAGCATTTATTGCATTAATGTGGTATTTACAGGTAATCACGCTGTAACAGCATGCGTTCTCAGAAATGATAAGTTGACAAAGGTACATGTATCACATTGGAACAACCGAAATAAAATGTTCAAACGTACCTACGTTCTGTAGTTTAATTCAAGAAACCTACCTGTTACCAACTGTTCGTCTAAAATTGTGAGGCATATGTTTGTGACTATTACAGGGCCATCTATCACAAAGCGAAAAAAGTGGTCCAATTAAAACATTCATATTTCTTTACGTACTACACGAATATGTAATAAAAAATGGGGGTTCCTATTTTAAAAAACGCAGTTGATATCCTTTTGACCTATGGCAGCGCCATCTAGCAGGCCAACCGTAGCGCCATCTGGTTTCCCCCTTCAAGCTATACAAGTTTCGTTCTTTGTAGTTTTTTCGTTTGACGCTTATTTCGTGAGATATTTGGCCCGGTCACGATCAATGGACCACCCCGTATATTCCACAAACGCGAATGTGGCTAAGTTACATTCCGAGGGCTGGTACCCACTCCACGTGCAGTCTGTGCAACCGTCTGCATCCAGATGACTCAGTAAGCAGACAATAATTTTGTGAATTGCTGGCTGTATGTAGAGACGTCATCCAGTACACATTATTTACAGATGAGGCTACATTTACATGCGATGGTATAATGAACACGTGCCGTTCTTTTATGATGGCGATGGAGAACACGCACGATACTAGGGACAGAGATTTGCAGGTTAGATTTTCAGTTAACGTCTTGTGTGGTATGACTGTGCTAGGGCCCGTGTTCACGCCAAATCGCTTTACAGCCGTAGCATACGCATATTTCCTGATAGAAAACGTACCTGTAGTTTTTCAGGACGTGACGTTGGAGAAACGACGACAAAATGTACCTGCAACATGGTAGATCATCGAATCACTGTACCAGATAAGTATGCCGGTATCTGAATAACACATTTCCTCATACGTGGTTAGGCCATGGCGGACCTGTCAACTGGCCTGCCAGAATACCCGGCCTAACCCGATTAGACTTTCGTTTACGAGGCTGGTTAAAGGGCAATCTGTACGCTACGAAGGTGGAGACACTCGAAGAACTCGTCGCTCTCTTCACCGATGCTGTTGGCTGCATTAAATCCTGTCGAGATGATGTTCGATGTGCAACACAACACACCCCCCAACGTGCAATGAGATGGGTAGGGGACATTTTGAACAGTTCTTGTAAGATAGATCAGTCATATGCCCCACCATTATTCTGTCCACAACAGTGCCTACATAACATTTCGCTAAGTAATATTCACACTTGTCGTCATAATCATTCAAGAATGGGTGTAGTCTTCAACCTTTCCAGTTCCGTAAGGATCGAAAATCGGACACATGTTTATAGATCTTTTTCGGTTTATTTTAATATGTAGAACCACGTCACAAATTATGCAACATTCCTATTGAATCACCCTGTACAAATTTTGTATGTTTTCATTTTTCTTTATCAATTTCCTGAATATTACATTGCTTATAGTGTTGCAGAGTTTTCTCCTTTATTTATGATTACCATACCACCTGCTGCTTCGCTCGCGTAGACTGTGTGACCTGCAGTGATCTTTCTTCTAATTTAATGGATTGTTGTTCACAAATTGCAACACCTTCTAAGCTTTTCACGCTAATTAAGGCCATAAAATCGTGGTCTTTTCCGAATGTACTTCTGATCAATATGCGACTATGGTAGCTGGAGTCGAAAGTTTCCTTTTAATCGCACCTTTTTTTTTTTTTTTTTTTTTTTGCTCTTGTGGAGATATTTCCGTAGGAGCTTTCACCCCCTAAACAGTTTTCAGAAATTTAGCTTTAAAACTTTTTTAATGTAACGAAATTTTTTTTTAATTTTCATACCCTATTGCATAAAAAAAAAAAATTGCACCCCCCCATGAACCATGGACCTTGCCGTTGGTGGGGAGGCTTGCGTGCCTCAGCGATACAGATAGCCGTACCGTAGGTGCAACCACAACGGAGGGGTATCTGTTGAGAGGCCAGACAAACGTGTGGTTCCTGAAGAGGGGCAGCAGCCTTTTCAGTAGTTGCAAGGGCAACAGTCTGGATGATTGACTGATCTGGCCTTGTAACAATAACCGAAACGGCCTTGCCGTGCCGGTACTGCGAACGGCTGAAAGCAAGGGGAAACTACAGCCGTAATTTTTCCCGAGGGCATGCAGCTTTACTGTATGATTACATGATGATGGCGTCCTCTTGGGTAAAATATTCCGGAGGTAAAATAGTCCCCCATTCGGATCTCCGGGCGGGGACTACTCAAGAGGATGTCGTTATCAGGAGAAAGAAAACTGGCGTTCTACGGATCGGAGCGTGGAATGTCAGATCCCTTAATCGGGCAGGTAGGTTAGAAAATTTAAAAAGGGAAATGGATAGGTTGAAGTTAGATATAGTGGGAATTAGTGAAGTTCGGTGGCAGGAGGAACAAGACTTCTGGTCAGGTGACTACAGGGTTATAAACACAAAATCAAATAGGGGTAATGCAGGAGTAGGTTTAATAATGAATAGGAAAATAGGAATGCGGGTAAGCTACTACAAACAGCATAGTGAACGCATTATTGTGGCCAAGATAGATACGAAGCCCACACCTACTACAGTAGTACAAGTTTATATGCCAACTAGCTCTGCAGATGACGAAGAAATTGAAGAAATGTATGATGAAATAAAAGAAATTATTCAGATTGTGAAGGGAGACGAAAAATTAATAGTCATGGGTGACTGGAATTCGAGTGTAGGAAAAGGGAGAGAAGGAAACATAGTAGGTGAATATGGATTGGGGGACAGAAATGAAAGAGGAAGCCGCCTGGTAGAATTTTGCACAGAGCACAACTTAATCATAACTAACACTTGGTTTAAGAATCATGAAAGAAGGTTGTATACATGGAAGAACCCTGGAGATACTAAAAGGTATCAGATAGATTATATAATGGTAAGACAGAGATTTAGGAACCAGGTTTTAAATTGTAAGACATTTCCAGGGGCAGATGTGGACTCTGACCACAATCTATTGGTTATGACCTGTAGATTAAAACTGAAGAAACTGCAAAAAGGTGGGAATTTAAGGAGATGGGACCTGGATAAACTGAAAGAACCAGAGGTGGTACAGAGATTCAGGGAGAGCATAAGGGAGCAATTGACAGGAATGGGGGAAATAAATACAGTAGAAGAAGAATGGGTAGCTTTGAGGGATGAAGTAGTGAAGGCAGCAGAGGATCAAGTAGGTAAAAAGACGAGGGCTAGTAGAAATCCTTGGGTAACAGAAGAAATATTGAATTTAATTGATGAAAGGAGAAAATATAAAAATGCAGTAAGTGAAACAGGCAAAAAGGAATACAAACGTCTCAAAAATGAGATCGACAGGAAGTGCAAAATGGCTAAGCAGGGATGGCTAGAGGACAAATGTAAGGATGTAGAGGCCTATCTCACTAGGGGTAAGATAGATACCGCCTACAGGAAAATTAAAGAGACCTTTGGAGATAAGAGAACGACTTGTATGAATATCAAGAGCTCAGATGGAAACCCAGTTCTAAGCAAAGAAGGGAAAGCAGAAAGGTGGAAGGAGTATATAGAGGGTCTATACAAGGGCGATGTACTTGAGGACAATATTATGGAAATGGAAGAGGATGTAGATGAAGATGAAATGGGAGATATGATACTGCGTGAAGAGTTTGACAGAGCACTGAAATACCTGAGTCGAAACAAAGCCCCCGGAGTAGACAATATTCCATTGGAACTACTGACGGCCGTGGGAGAGCCAGTCCTGACAAAACTCTACCATCTGGTGAGGATGATGTATGAGACAGGCGAAATACCCTCAGACTTCAAGAAGAATATAATAATTCCAATCCCAAAGAAAGCAGGTGTTGACAGATGTGAAAATTACCGAACTATCAGCTTAATAAGTCACAGCTGCAAAATACTAACACGAATTCTTTACAGACGAATGGAAAAACTAGTAGAAGCCAACCTCGGGGAAGATCAGTTTGGATTCCGTAGAAACACTGGAACACGTGAGGCAATACTGACCTTACGACTTATCTTAGAAGAAAGATTAAGGAAAGGCAAACCTACGTTTCTAGCATTTGTAGACTTAGAGAAAGCTTTTGACAATGTTGACTGGAATACTCTCTTTCAAATTCTAAAGGTGGCAGGGGTAAAATACAGGGAGCGAAAGGCTATTTACAATTTGTACAGAAACCAGATGGCAGTTATAAGAGTCGAGGGGCATGAAAGGGAAGCAGTGGTTGGGAAGGGAGTAAGACAGGGTTGTAGCCTCTCCCCGATGTTGTTCAATCTGTATATTGAGCAAGCAGTAAAGGAAACAAAAGAAAAATTCGGAGTAGGTATTAAAATTCATGGAGAAGAAATAAAAACTTTGAGGTTCGCCTATGACATTGTAATTCTGTCCGAGACAGCAAAGGACTTGGAAGAGCAGTTGAATGGAATGGACAGTGTCTTGAAAGGAGGATATAAGATGAACATCAACAAAAGCAAAACAAGGATAATGGAATGTAGCCTAATTAAGTCGGGTGATGCTGAGGGAATTAGATTAGGAAATGAGGCACTTAAAGTAGTAAAGGAGTTTTGCTATTTGGGGAGCAAAATAACTGATAATGGTCGAAGTAGAGAGGAAAAAAAATGTAGGCTGGCAATGGCAAGGAAAGCGTTTCTGAAGAAGAGAAATTTGTTAACATCCAGTATTGATTTAAGTGTCAGGAAGTCATTTCTGAAAGTATTCGTATGGAGTGTAGCCATGTATGGAAGTGAAACATGGACGATAAATAGTTTGGACAAGAAGAGAATAGAAGCTTTCGAAATGTGGTGCTACAGAAGAATGCTGAAGATTAGATGGGTAGATCACATAACTAATGAGGAAGTATTGAATAGGATTGGGGAGAAGAGAAGTTTGTGGCACAACTTGACCAGAAGAAGGGATCGGTTTGTAGGACATGTTCTGAGGCATGAAGGGATCACCAATTTAGTATTGGAGGGCAGCGTGGAGGGTAAAAATCGTAGAGGGAGACCAAGAGATGAATACACTAAGCAGATTCAGAAGGATGTAGGTTGCAGTAGGTACTGGGAGATGAAAAAGCTTGCACAGGATAGAGTAGCATGGAGAGGTGCATCTAACCAGTCTCAGGACTGAAGACCACAACAACAACAACAACACCCTATTGCACTCTGTTAGGGGTTGAATTTCCAGAAACACTGAAACACTTTTTTTATATTTCTGTCCAAGAAATCAAATACCAGTTCTCATAGAAGTAGCCTTAAAATCCTTTAGTACCGCTTTATTATTATTATTTATTTACAAAAAAACTTCAAAAACTCTTTCACACAGTATTTTACCCTCTTAGTAGCTGAATTTCCTAAAATGCTCAAACATGTATTTCCGATTTTCTTAGTGAGAAATAAAACACCAGTCTCCGTAGTTCTAGTTTCAAAATTCCCTTAATAGCGACATACTTAAATCCCCTATCTCTGCCCTTCAGAGTAGAGTTTCCGAGAATCCCTTCTTAAACAATGCCTACAGTATAAGATCAATATCCGCTCCAAACTTCAAGTTTCTATGCTTAGCGGTTTGGGCTGGGCGATGATGAATCAATCAATCAGCCTGACCCCATTTTGCTCCCTTAGAGGTTTAATTTCCGAAAACAATTAAACATCTCTTTTTTCGTCTCTAACCGAGAAGCTAATCACCACCAGTTGTCAAAGATTTAGTTTTAAAAATGCTTTCACAATGAAATATTTTGGTAAAACGTTTCACTCCCTATTTCACTCCCTTAGTGGCTGAATTTCCAAAAATAGTGACATACATATGTTTTAGACGTAACAGAGAAGCCAAGTTCAAATTTTCATACATTTAGCTTCAAAATGCCTGCACAATAAAATAGTTCTCTAAATACTTTCATCCTGTGCTTTACCGAATAGAAGTTGAATTCCCAAAAATAGTGAAACACGTATTTTTTTTATTTCTAATTGAGAAGCAAAATTTAAATTTTCATAGATTTAGCTTTAAATATGCTTTCATAACTAAATATTTTCATAAGAAATCCCCTCCCCTATTTTACACCCATAGCGGTTCAATTTCCAAAAATACTGAAACATTTAGTTTTTATTTTTAACCGATAAGCTAAGTGCTAATGTTTATAGACGTAGCTTTAAAAATAAATTAGTAGTTCTTTAATAATGATATATTTTCACAAAAACCTTTCACCTACTCTTTGGGCCCGGTAGGGTTAATTTTGGAAAAATGGTGAAAAATGTATTTCTTTATTTCTGCCTGAGAAACCAAATACCAATTTTCGTAGGTCTAGCTTCAAACTTGCCTTAATAATAACTTATTTTTTAAAAAAAACCATCATCTCAGTTCCATTCTCTTAGGGTTGGAATTTCGAAAAATCCCTTCTTAAATGACATCCACAGTATAAGATCCACACGTTCTCCAGATTTCATGTTTCTATGCTTAGCGGTTTGGCCTGGGCGACTGTGAGCCAGTCAGTCAGTCAGAACATTACCTTTTACACTGTATATAGAGAATAACGATAGCCAATTTTATGGTGACATTAAATGGTTGATGCTCAGTGTGTCCTCATCTCTTTATGGTTAGCTGCCGGATTGTAAGGAACATCACTGGTTTAGTTTCCATTTCTGTAGTTTAAAGGTTATAAATTGTTAATCTGAATTTATTTTTCCTATTTGGACTGGCGACTATATTTTTTGTCCTTCCACATACCGCTACTACTGGCTGAGGAACCTTGGTTGTAATGCTATTATTTGTCCTATTTTAACTGGCGACTGTACTTGTTTATCTTGTTACATACTGGCACACCAATTATTTGCCTGAGGCACCTCGGTTCGAACACCGCTTTTGGTTCGATCTCTCGTTTTAATAAGACCTTGTTAAGAATCGAAAATCATAGCCCCACAGATTTAACCTCTTAAAACTATTTTCACGGTCAAGTAAAACTGTCAAAGAGGTAACACAAACTTACTTTCCATATACGAGAATTGCTCAGGAAATAATGCATCGCATTTTTCCTTCAACAATTCTTTATTGAACATAATGACTATTACACACAAGAAATAATCGTGTTTTATCTACACACCTTAATTTTCCAAGTAACCTCCATCCTGTTCTATGGCCTTCCTCCATCGCGAAACAAGGGAGTTTATGCGCTGTCGGTACCAATAATTGTTCTGATGGCGGAGCCAGTGCTTTACTGTGTGGATCACCACCTGATCGTCATCAAAGTGCCTTCCACGAATGGCAGCCTATACTGGTCCAAACAAGTGGAAATCCGAGGGGACTAGGTCGGGTGTGTCAGGTTTGACAGCCGTAGATGGTCTCCCCAACCGCTGCAAAACGTAGAGCTCCGCCAAACCGCCTTCGGATGACCTAACCCTCCGTGCAAAGCGACGAACTGTACTTCTGTACCCACAGACTGTGCACAAGCGTTTGTGAATATTCCCCACAGTTTCTTTCTCTGCACTGCGAAATTCAATGTCGACACGTTGCTTGTAACGTACATCACTTACGGACGCCATTTTGAAACTGTCCTGCAGCTACGCTATCTATCGGAGGTGACGGAAGCTTGGCGCGCTCACGTAGGTGACTTCAAGTAATAAACACATAACATTTCGCATTCGTAGCATTTTTTTCAGCCGAGAGAAAAATATGACGTGCATTACTTCCTGGACAACGCTCGTAGTGAGTGCTTTCCAGGTCTCTTGCTTGTCTGCATCTAGTAAAATAAGGAACGTTGTCATAAGATATATACGTAGATCACAATTTACTACTGATGAGGAGTATATTCAAGTTTAATAGAATCGTCCGGAAAAATCAGAGTAAGGAATTTGGGTACTGAAATAATGAGGAACTGTGAGTTCCGTTAGTTCTTTCAGGTGATAGATAAGGGGATGATGAGTACCATAGTAGGGACCTCAGTTGAAGAGCAATAGATACATCTAAAAAATACAATCACAGAAGAGGGACAGAAAGACGTAGGTACAGGTAAGTTAACTAAGAAAAGACCTTGCATGCCAGAAGAGAAATTTCAATTGACCGACGAAAAAATTAAGAACAAAGACATTCAGAGTCAGACAGGAGTACAGCAATATCAATGGTCTTCTAATGAGTTATCAGTTTTCTCTCTTATTTAATGCTGTTCGCCTTGGTTCACTCTAATGTGACAATCTCTGCATCTGAGGGCAGCATTTACACTCAACGTCTTCTGTTATTTGTTGGGTACTTTCCAGTCTCTCTCTTCCTGTACAGATTCTACTCTTTACTGCTCCCCCTAGTGCAATGGAAGTTATTCCTGACGTCTTTACACAAGTCCTATCATGCTGCCCTGTTTCGTGCTATTATTTTCGTATGTTCTGTTCTTCACCGATTTCTCGGAGAATCTCATCATTCCTTATTCTATCGGTCCACCGAATTTTCAAATCTTTTGTGTAAAACCACTTCTCAAACGCTTCGTTTCTGCTGTATTCCGATATTCTCAGATGACCATGCTCTGCTCTAAACTTAGGACTTCGGGTGTACTTTGCTTGCATATCCTCTCGCAACGACCGCTGAAAACCTGGTGAAGTTGGACCTGTGTTGACTGACAGTACCAGTTTCCTTTTTGCTTCAAACCGAGTAACGAGGCGTGACACTCATCTCTATTGCATGGCGGTTGGGATGATTTTACAGCTTTTCGCACTCGGTGTTAAACTGCTGCAAGTGGCACACCATTCCTTGTAGACACGTAAGAAAATGCGCGTTGATATGACAAAAACTTTGACAACGTCGTTCACGGTGTAGTCATAGAAACTTCCAAACAGGATGTCTACTTTCTGCCATTCTATTCCGTATCTACATCGACACATCCTATTCATTACCGTTTCGATTTTGGTTTGCTCGCTGCACTTGACACTCTACCATAACGTCTCCGTCATTTATCTTTTGCTAGTTGTTGTCCACCTGGCGATTTGTTGGAACGCCCTCGGTATGCTTCCATTGATTTTCGAGTCGTCCCTGGTCTTCTCAGATTCCGGTCACTATATACCCAATTTCAAATGCCCGCTACGAGTGTTGTTGATATGACTGTCTGCATAGTATTCAAGATTTAGACGTCGTCCAATTACAGAGCAAAGCCCAAATTTACAGTTATCGTTACACATTTCGAGGACAGCATCCACCAATAACTGCAGTATTTTCTTCCCTTTGAACAGGTTTTTTAATGCAATGGTTTAGTAGAGAAAAGCCCGTCAGGGTCACTTGCGTAGCTGGTTTAGTACACCGCCCGACAATAAGATGACAGACCCAGAACGGCAGGAGGAAACGAAATGTAACTTCACTGGTTCAGAGGGTACGAAATGTTATTTCTCTTATTTTTCAATATCAAGTACGTGGCAATTTGTGACCACTTATTAGAATGTATGCACTGATTCGGTTGGGAATGGCGTCATTTAGACGCTGTACCTTATCCTTACGTGGTGAATACAGGTGAATACAGGGTTAAAAATACAAAATCAAATAGGGGTAATGCAGGAGTAGGTATAATAGTGAATAAAAAAATAGAAGTGCGGGTAAGATACTACAAAGAGCATAGTGAACGCATTATTGTGGCAGAAATAGACACGAATCCCACGCCTAATACGGTAGTACAAGTTTATATGCCAAACTGGCTCTGCAGATGACGAAGTAATTGATGAAATGTATGCTAAGATAAAAGAAATTATTCAGACAGTGAAGGGAGACGAAAAGTTAATAGTTATGGTTGACTGGATTAAAACTGAAGAAACTGCAAAAAGGTGGGAATTTAAGGAGATGGGACCTGAATAAACTGACTAAACCAGAGGTTGTACAGAGTTTCAGGGAGAGCATAAGGGAACAATTGACGGAATTGGGGGAAAGAAATACAGTAGAAGAAGAATGGGCAGCTTTGAGGGATGAAGTAGTGAAGCCAGCAGAGGATCAAGTAGGTAAAAAGACGAGGGCTAGTAGAAATCCTTGGGTAACAGAGGATATATTGAATTTAACTGATGAAAGGCGAAAATATAAAAATGGACGACAGGAAGTGCAAAACGGCTAAGCAGGGATGGCTAGAGGACAAAAGTAAGGGTGCAGAGGCTTATCTCACTAGGGGTAAGATAGATACCGCCTACGGGAAAATTAAAGAGACCTTTGGAGAAAAGAGAACCACTTGTATGAATATCAAGAGCTCAGATGGAAATCCAGTTCTAAGCAAAGAAGGGAAAAAAGAAAGATGGAAGGAGTATATAGAGCGTCTATACAAGGGCGATGTACTTGAGGACAATATTATGCAAATGGAAAAGGATGTAGATGAAGATGAAATGGGAGATACGATACTGCGTGAACAGTTTGATAGAGCACTGAAAGACCTGAGTCGAAACAAGGCCCCGGGAGTAGACAACATTCCATGAGAACTACTGACGGCCTTGGGAGAGCCAGTCCTGACAAAACTCTACAATCTGGGGAGCAAGATATATGAGACAGGCGAAATACCCTTAGACTTCATGAAGAATATAATAATTCCAATCCCAAAGAAAGCAGGTGTTGACAGATGTGAAAATATCAGTTCGGATTCCGTAGAAATATTGGAACACGTGAGGCAATACTGACCCTACGACTTATCTTAGAAAATAGAGTAAGGAGAGGCAAAATAGATTAACGAAAGGCAAACCTACGTTTCTATCATTTATAGACATAGAGAAAGCTTTTGACAATGTTGACTGGAATACTCTCTTTCAAATATTTAAAGTGGCAGGGGTAAAATACCGGGAGAGAAAGGCTATTTACAACTTGTACAGAAACCGGATGGCAGTTATAGGAGTTGAGGGACATGAAAGGGAAGCAGTGGTTGGGAAGGGGGTGAGACAGGGTTGTAGCGTCTCCCCGATGTTATTCAATCGGTATATTGAGCAAGCAGTAAAGGAAACGAAAGAAAAATTCGGAGTAGGTATTAAAATTCATGGAGAAGAAATAAAAACTTTGAGGTTAACCGATGACATTCTAATTCTGTCAGAGACAGCAAAGGACTCGGAAGAGCAGTTGAACGGAATCGACAGTATCTTAAAAGGAGGATATAAGATGAACATCAACAAAAGCAAAACTAGGATAATGGAATTTAGTCGAATTAAATCAGGTGATGCTTAGGGAATTAGATTAGGAAATGAGACACTTAAAGTAGTAAAGGAGTTTTGCTCTTTGGGGAGCAAAATAACTGATGATGGTCGAAGTAGAGAGGACATAAAATGTAGACTGGCAATGGGAAGGAAAGCGTTTCTGAAGAAGAGAAATTTGTTAACATAGAGTATAGATTTAAATGTCAGGAAGTCGTTTCTGAAAGCATTTATATGGAGTGTAGGCATGTATGGAAGTGAAACATGGACGATAAATAGTTTGGACAAGAAGAGAATAGAAGCTTTCGAAATGTGGTGCTACAGAAGAATGCTGAAGATTAGATGGGTAGATCACATAACTAATGAGGAGGTATTGAGTGGAATTTGGAAGAAGATGAGTTTGTAGCACAACTTGTCTAGAAGAATGGATCGGTTGGTAGGACATGTTCTGAGGCATGACGGGATCACAAATTTAGCGTTGGATGGCAGCGTGTAGGGTAAAAATCGTAGAGGGAGACCAAGAGATGAATACACTAAGCAGATTCAGACGGATGTAGGTTGCAGTAGGTACTGGGAGATGAAGAACCTTGCACAGGATAGAGTAGTATGGAGAGCTGCATCAAACCAGTCTCAGAACTGAAGATCAAAAACAAGAACAACCTTCTCCTGAGGCACGCAGACCAAAAAAAAAAAAAAAAAAATGTAAATGGTGCTTCATATACTGAATACTGGCGCTGGAACGGAGTGTACATCCGAGATTGCCTCATATTCTATCGGTAACACATTTTCAGATTTTGATGACGATAGGTGTACCTCAACATGAAGTGACAGTTCGTAGAGGCACGTAGCGTATGTGGACGAGCATTGTCCAGCTCATATCTGGCACCACGGTATTGCCGCGTAGGGGGTAGCACATGAGAACGCAGGATGTCAATGTTGCGCCGTCACAATTGCCTAAGTCTCCACCAGCCACGAACAGAAGTCACGCCCGATGGCTTCCCGACACCACTACGGAAGTAGTAACGCCGATTTTGCTCTCCCAAACATTAAAGGAAAGGGACCGCTCCCCAGGTCGCAGCCATACTCGCCAATGACTGTCATTCTGCGTAGTGCTAAACCGCCATTCATCGCTGAACTCAGTACGACGCGATTCGACTGCAATAGTGCTTCCCATTCGTGACAGCATTCCAAACGCCGCCGTGTATGTAGTGGTTTCACGGCATACTACGCATAGAACCGTAATTCCCAAATGCTGCTGCTCATTGTTTCCGGCCAAAAGGGTACCGGGGGTGGGCGGGGGCGGCGGCCGAATGATACAGAATACTCCAGGGAATTCCTTACTTGTTCTAGGATGGCAGGCGTAGATGTGAATGGGTTACAGGGTGCTTGATTCCCAGTATGGTCATCCGCCCTTGTGGTGGTCAGAGGTGGTCGACTAGATCCTTCACTACGATTGTGCCAGCCGTCGTGCGCCTATGTAGTCCAACAGTGTGCCACTTTCGCAGCTGAACACCGCATAAATGTCGATACTGGACGATTCGACCAGCCAGCCAAATGGCGACCCATAGTGTGGGCACTGTCGAAATCTACGATGTCCTGATAGCGCTGTCTCAAACTAGTATGCAGTATCTCCTTGTCCTTCACAGTGATCTATCAGTACCTGACGCTGTTCGTGCCCCTTTTGTACCCTACCAGGCCTAGTAACAACAATAAACACGAAAAACACTAATGCATTCTGGTGGCCGTTCTGCCTGTCACATCCCACGTGTACAAAGTTACTTTCACATGTCTTGACACGTTTCACTTTTTTTGTCAGGTAGTGAACATTTGGTTTAACAAAATATATGCTGTCTTGTAAAGAAGACTAAGTGTCTCTAATGGCTGTCTGAAAAGTTTTTGAAAATTAGTAGATGCATAATGTGAGAACTTCTAGGCTATTAAGCTTTTCATTTTTACGTTAGAATGACGTTAAACAGCAGCTAGCTGACAGCATAGATCCTTCACTGGCAGCATATGAGGTGACGAACAAAACGCTCGTCAGGAGAGGGGTGTGGCGCAACCGTTTGGGTAACTGTCACTACCAAGCCGGATCAACCCGTGAAGGCCATGAGGAACTTCAAACACTAATATGACAGGATGTTCCACTCTACTGCCCATGTGAGTAGTGATACGACAGTTTTCGCAGTATTCGACATTTTATCGCGGCATCCTCACAAATCATGTTCAAAATTCCTACGTAAAGAACGCAAAGAGCGTGGTATGGCGGTAACCAAGACGATGTAACGTCAGTGGACAAAGTAGCCAAGATAACGATGTGTAGCGAGATCAGTACAACAACGCAACAAAATGACTACTGACTAGGAGACTTGTGTATCTGTATGTGTGTGTGTGTGTGTGTGTGTGTGTGTGTGTGTGTGTGTAGGGCAGTACTGAAGTCTTTCCGCCGTAAGCGGTCTCTGATACTAGCATTGTTGCTAAATGGAAATTATCTCTTTATTAGACACTTATGGACTGGTGTGAGCTCTCAGATGGTTCCTTTATACCTCTGGGATCGAAAATGTAGGGGGAACGTCGAAAGTACTAAGGTCTAACGTAGCTGAAGATCTCGGTTTGGCTCTGAGCACTATGGGCTTCTGAGGTCATCAATCCCCTACAACTTAGAACTACTTAAACCTAACTAACCTAAGGACATAACACACATCCATGCCCGAGGCAGGATTCGAACCTGCGACCGTAGCGGTCACGCGGTTCCAAACTGAAGCTCTTAGAACCGCACGGGAAGATCTCGGTGAACTTAGGGCAGGACATGTTATTGTGATAACGGTCCACCAGTTGTTGGGGAACATTGCACCTATGGCACGGAAGTGGTTCGATACTGCCAGCACATTCAAGATGTCGAACAACGTGTCGTAAATCGTCTATCCGTTGGAAGCTCCGGGGTCGACGGCGGAGCTGCTGTGCTGCTGGCTTTCAAGTGGCCGCCGCGTTC
The DNA here is from genome assembly GCF_021461385.2 of Schistocerca piceifrons. Lineage (NCBI taxonomy): Eukaryota > Metazoa > Arthropoda > Insecta > Orthoptera > Acrididae > Schistocerca > Schistocerca piceifrons. The sequence continues at coordinate 51,062,487 of NC_060139.1, forward strand.
GCTGATAAGCCATCACGGCGGCCGTATCTTCCCGGCGATGGAGCAGCGCCATCTAGCGGCTCCTATCGAGTTTCTTACCTTCCAGCGAACCTTCACACTCACTGGAGTGGGATACCAGAGGTTAACAATTAACGAGACACGTGTCTATGGATATCTGAAGTACGTATTCCCGTAACAAGTATTACTGAACAGCAAAGCACAGTGCTGAAATGAAATGATCGTATGGCGTTGTTGGACGGGAGGCCCCATGCGGGGAAGTTCGGCCGCCGTATTGCAAGTCCTTTTTAGCTGACGCCACTTCGGTGACTTGCGCGTCAATGATGATGAAATGATCATGAAGAACACACAACACCCGGTCGTCACGAGGCAGAGAAAATCCCTGATCCCGCCGGGAATCGAACCCGGGACTCCGTGCACGGGAAGCGAGAACGCTACCGCAAGACCACGAGCTGCGGACAACGCAGTGCTTAACACACTGGACTCGATTTCGGGAGGATGACGATTCAATACGCGTCCGGCTGTCTAGATTTAGGTTTGTCATGATTTCTCTAAATCGTTCCCGGCAAGTGCAGAGATGGTTTCTTCAAAAATATACGGCTGATTATATCCTCGTCCTTAAACAAACAGACTGAGCTTGTGCTCTAACCTACCTTTCTTCTCAACAGCAAAGATAATATTCTAGCTCTAACATAAGTACCTATGTGAAATATTTTTTTCCCTTTATTGATTGTCAATTCCCCCCGAAGGGGGGCAGGCTGGCAGCTCTACAGCCTACAGACTTTTATTTTAAAAACGGAAGAAGAAAAGAAACAAGAAAAACAGGCGATAAAACGGTGACGTAAAGTGTAAAATGGCGGAAAATTGCGAAAAGTTAAAACAGAAAGCAAAAGGGGTTGGCAATGTTAATAAAAGACACAGAAATCAGACAAGTAACATAGTACACACACAATTAAAAAAAAACACGGCGACAGTCTGGTTTCTGTTCGCAAGAGATAAAAAGTACACCCAGCGACAGTATGATGGCTGTTCGCAACACTTCCCAAAAAACACAACACGGAACACGCACTGCAAAACACTCACTGTAAAACACTGCACGAAAAGGGAGGCACAAGGATGACACTCCCGAGCCAAAGGCAGGTGGGGGGGGGGACCTGGAGGAGGGGTGAGACCAAGGAGGGAGGAAGGAAAAAAAACGAAAAGAGGGGGAACCAAGGAGGGAGAGGACTAATAAAGGGGGAGAGGGGCAGGGCAGACACGAGAGGGATAGAGAGGAGGCAGAGGGGGGAAATGCAAAAGGACATGGGGGAGAGAAGGGGGCAGAGAGAGGGGAGGTGGGGAAAAAAGAGGATGGAAGGGGGGGAGAGGGAGCCCGGGAAAAAGACAGAGGAAAGGAGTGGGAGTGAGGATCAGAGTTCATAGGAGGGATAAATGGAGGGAGAGAGGGCATCATCCGGGAGGCAGAGTTGATGGAAGCTACCTTGGGAAAGGAGATGAAGGGTGTAGATATGGAGGGTAGGGGGGACACAACAGTGAAGACATGGCAGGGGGCGGGAATGGGAGAGGAGAGGGGCAACCAGGGGGTGAGGGGGATCAAGGCGGGGAGAGGTGTAGAGGATGCAGATATGTTCAAGGAATAGGAGCAGATGGGGGAAAGGAATGAGTTCATAGAGGATCCGCATGGGGGACAGAAGGCGTATACGGAAGGCGAGGCGGAGTGCATGATGCTCAAGGATCTGAAGGGACTTATAGAATTTTTTTTTGGGGGGGGGGCAGATATCCAGGCAGGACTGGCATAACAAAGGATGGGACAGATTAAGGATTTGTAGGTGTGGAGGATGGTAGAGGGGTGCAACCCCCATGTCCGGCCAGAGAGGAGTTTGAGGAGTCGGAGGCGGTTGTGGGCTTTGGATTGGATGGAGTGGAGTTGAGGGATCCAGGTGAGGTGACGGTCAATGGTGAGGCCAAGGTAGGTGAGGGTGGGGGTGAGGCAGACAGGATGGGCACAGACAGTAAGGGAGAAATCCAGGAGCTGGAAGGAGCGAGTGGTACGACCTACGATGATTGCCTGGGTCTTGGAAGGATTGATTTTCAGGAGCCACTAGTTACACCATGCAGCAAAAAGGTCAAGGTGATTCTGGAGAAGGCGTTGGGACCATTGGAGGGTAGGATCGAGGGCGAGGAATGCGGTGCCATCAGCATATTGCAAGAGGTGTACTGGAGGCAGGGGGGGGGGGTTGGGGCATATCTGCCATGTACCGGAGGTAGAGGAGAGGGGAGAGGACAGAGCCCTGGGGCACACCTGCAGAGGGGTAGAATGTGTGGGAATTGGCATTATGGATGGTAACATAGGAGGGGCGGTGGGAGGAAGGAGGCCATCAGATGGATGTACTTGATAGGAAGGGTGTAGGTTTGGAGTTTCAACAGGAGACTGGGATGCCAGACACGGTCGTAGGCCTTTTCGAGGTCAAGGGAGACAAAAATGGCAGAGCAATGGGAGTTAAGCTGGAGGGAGAGGAGATGAGTGAGGCGGAGGAGTTGGTCATCAGCAGAAGGCAGTGGCAAGGATGACATTGTAGAGGGTGGCAAGGATTGAAAGGAAGAAGGGAGGGCAGTGTTTGAGGCGGCGGTAGGTAATGCAGTCGTGGCCAGGAGCAGTGTTGTGTTTAGTGCGGAGTGTGAGGCTGATGTCCTGTGTAGTGATGGGAGTGTTAAGTTCAGATGGTGGTGTGTAGCCCAAGCCCTGGAAGCTAGGAGCAAGAGGAGGAACAGAGGTATTCGTACGGTCCATGACATCAGGGAAGAGGGAATTATCAAAGTGGGGATCATCTGGGATGGAAAAAACATCAGAGAGGTGAGAGGCAAAGTGGTTGGCCTTACTGAGGTTGTCAGGAAAAGGACGGTCGTTAAGGAGGAGAGGGTACTGGGGGTTGGGGCGGTTCCCAGTAAGGTGGTGGAAAGCAGACCAATACTTGGAAGAGTTTATGGGGAGCGTGGTGTCGAGTTGTGTACATGTCTGGCGCCAGGCACGGCGTTTCTTCGCAGTAAGCAGGTTGTGGATGTGTCATTGTAATTGTCGGTGGCGGGTAAGTGAATCCCGGTCACGAGTGTGGGGAAAAGAGCGGTAGAGGCGGCGGGACTCTTGAAGGAGAAGGACGGCCTGTGGAGGCAGGGCGGGATGGTGAGGGTGGATGGCTTTGGTGGGGATATGGGTGGCGACGGCGTCAGACAAGGTCTGGCGCAGAAAGGCAACAGTGCGAGAGATGTCATCAGGAGATCGGAGCGTAAGGTCGTGGCTGTCAACCTGGGTGTGAATGGAGTCCCGGTAGGCATCCCAGTTGGCACGGGAGTAACCATGGACAAGTTTAGGAGGGACGTCGGGCGAGGAGTGTTGCGGGGATGGTGACCATTAGAGATAGTGAGGAGAACAGGAGCATGGTCACTGCCAATGAGGTCAAGGACATCTGCGGTGATGCGCCCAAGGAGGTTGGGAGAGGCAAGGACCTCATCAGGAGTGGTGTAGGATTCGGGTCGGGTGTGCTGAGGCAGGGGAACCAGGTCTCCCTGGAGGGTGGTGAGACACTGATGCCACCGCTGGAGGTTGGCAGGATCATGGCTGTGGATATTGAGGTTGGCGGCAATCACATAGGTGGAGAAGGTGCGGTCAATGTGGGCCAGGAAATTGTACGGGATGGTGGTGTGAGGGCGGACATAAATGGTTGCACAGGTGATGGTGGGGAAGAAGCGGCTGAGGGTGAGATGCTCGGCAGGATTGTTAAGGAGAGGTTGGGGCCAGACAGGGAGGTGCATGAGGTGGCCTATAGCAACTCCGCCACGCACCAGAGGGTACGGGTTATCGGTGCGGTGAAGGGTGTAAGGAGCTGTGGAGATGGAGATATGGGGTTGAAGGAAGGTTTTATTTAGGACAAAGGCATCCACGTGGTGCTGACGGAGGGTGTGGAGGAGGAGGAGTTTGTGGGTGGGCAGGGAGCGAATGTTGTGATACAGGATACGGTAGGGTTGTTGTACCATGCGAGGGGAGAGTTAGACGAGGGTAGTGAGGGGGTGAAGGTGAAGTGGGCCTGGTTGTGGCAGTATGTGGCATAGGTGGTAAGATGGAAGATACAATGGACAGCGAGGGCGATTTGGGAAAGGGTGTGGGAGCGCTGGAAGGGGTGGGTGTTTTGGAGCACAATGGTGATGAAACGGATGATGTCCTTGGCAGTAGGTGGAGGGCGGAACGAGTTGTTGGGGTGGATGGGGTCATCAACAGGACGGACAGGGACGATGAGCTCAGGGGTGACTGGAGGAGGTTTCGCTTTACACTTCGAGGAGTAGGTAGGATTTGGTTCGTTACAAGTGTTGCACGAGGGGGGAGAGGTGAGGTTGGGGCAATTCTTGAGGAAGTGTGAAGCTTTGCAGTGGGGACAAGTAGGGGGTTCTTGCAGGCAGAGGTAACATGGTCGTTGTATGTGAGACAGCGTTGGCAGTGGTAGGATTGGTCTGGAGTACGGGAGGAGTCCACCTTATGAAGGCAATTGTAGATGAGGGCTCCCTGGTGAGGAGGCGGTCAATGGAGGAGGAGGATTCGGTGAATATCCGCATGAGAAAAGTCGGCCCGGCATCATTGAAGATGCGACGGGCCAAGCGGATTTCAATGTCGGGACGGGAGTTGAGCTCCGCCAACACCTCACCCTCTGCAACCATGGGGCTAAGCTTCGTGATCACAGTGGTGAAGGTCGGCGGACGTTGAGGAGGTTGAGGCTGACGGGGAGTGGATGGGGTGTGGTGGGGGTGAGGGTTGCAAGTCGGCCAAATTGGATACAGGGGATGCAGGAGAGGAGATCGGTGTGGAAGGAAGCATTGGGGGTGTTGTGTCGGTAGCTGGGCCGACACCGTGAAGTAGAGATGGCTGAAAATGAACTCTAGACTAACGCTGTGGCCGATAGTGCACGCACTGCTAAAGCAGACGGGCGTGAAGTCTGGAACATGAGAACTTATAAATGAATAAGAAGAAAAGTATGTAGATGCTTATTACTTATCTTTTTATTAGTCCTTGGAATACATCTCTCTTGAATACTCGTAAGCTATAGGCACTGATACAAATGGCGCCTTGCTAGTTCGTAGCCATTAACTTAGCTGATGGCTATTCTGTCTCTCGGCTAATGAGAGAGAAAGGCTTCGTACAACTGGGCGGTAGCTAGGCTCTCGTACAACTGGGCGGTAGCTAGGTTCTCGTACAACTGGGCGGTAGCTAGGTTCTCGTACAACTGGGGCGAGTGCTCTCTCGTATCACGAGACCTGCCTTGGTGGTGGCGCTAGGTCTGCGATTACACAGTGGCGACACGCGGGTCCGACATGTACTAAATGGACCGCGGCCGATTTAAGCTACCACCTAGCAAGTGTGGTGTCTGGCGGTGACACCACAGGGGGATTTAATGAGGACTGAGTCCTTGCGAGGAATCAGAAGGGAGATGGGGGCATTGGGGTAGTATTTCTGGATGGTGAGGGTGAGGGAGCGGGCATCAAGGAATTGAGGATAAGGATTGGAGAGGACAAAGGTGTGGGTAGCAGGCGTGGCAGGGGCGGGGGTTGGGATCGCATCTATGGGGGTGGGTGGGTCACGGGGATTGAGGGTTTTTTTGGAGGAGATTGCGGGGGAAGGGTCAACATTCGAGCACTCTGAAGGTGTCGTGGTCACGACCGGATGGAGAGGGGGCTGGGTGATAGGTTGCAGGGGGAAACGGCGGGGGACAGTACCACCCTGAGCAGCAGATGACGCAGAGGGAGGGGGCATTCGTGTCACAGAGACTGTGGAACGTCGAGCCGAAACCCGTGATGGCTTGGAGCCCGTCGGAGGCGGTACAGGGAGCGGCGGAAAGTCAGTAGCTGTCGATAGGGCGACAGTGATAGGGGAGGGGGAGTTGGCGGTGGTTACAGCCGAAAGTGGCGCAGGGGTGGGGTGGACAGGGAGAGAAGGAAGGTGGGAAGGGGGGTGGAGGATGAGCTCCATGTAATGGTGGTTGGAGCAGTGGAGGGAGAGGTGAAGATGATAGTGGTGGTGGGTTGGGACATGGTGGCAGCGCGCTAGGAGGGCGGCGGCAGCGGCGGCGGCGAGCACCGGCAAGCGGCGGCTACCAGGCGGTGGCGGCGGCGGCAAGGAGGACCGGACGGCGAGCAGTAGTGACGGCGAGCAGACGACACGGCAAGGAAATGGTGGGGCTCTTCCACGTCGAAGATACACCCTGAGAGTAGCCCAGACAGTGAGAGTCTTCGATGAAGAAGCGAGGGAATCCAACCCTCGAATGTATGAGAAAAATTTGTCTTCAATATTATTTAAAAAAAAATTGATTATTAGTTATGAAAAAGTACATAAAGTTTACACTGTTGGCGATAATTAATGAACTGTGAAGATGACTATGATACACTACTGGCCATTAAAATTGCTACACCACTAAGATGACGTGTTACAGACGCGAAATTTAACCGACAGGAAGAAGATGCTGTGATACGCAAATGATTAGCTTTTCAGAGCATTCACACACGGTTGGCGCCGGTGGCGACACCTACAACGTGCTGACATGAGGAAAGTTTCCAACCGATTTCTCATACACAAACAGCAAGTGACCGAGGTTGCCTGGTGAAACGTTGTTGTGATGCGTCATGTAAGGAGGAGAAATGCGTACCATCACGTTTCCGACTTTGATGAAGGTCGTATTGTAGCCTGTCGTGAATGCGGTTTATCGTATCGCGACATTGCTGCTCGCGTTGGTCGAGATTCAATCACTGTTAGCAGAATATGGAATCAGTGCGTTCAGGGGGGTAATACGGAACGCCGTGCTGTATCCCAACGGCCTCGTATCACTAGGAGTCGAGATGACAGGCACCTTATCTGCATGGCTGTAACGTATCGTGCAGACACGTCTCGATCCCTGAGTCAACAGATGGGGACGTTTGCAAGACAACAACTATCTGCACGAACGGTTCGTCGAAGTTTGCAGCAGCATGGACTATCAGGTCGGAGACCATGGCTGCGGTTACCCTTGATGCTGCATCACAGACAGGAGCCCCTGCGATGGTGTGCTCAACCACGAACCTGGGTGCACGAATGGCAAAACGTCATTTTTTCGGATGAACCCAGGTTCTGTTTACAGCATCATGATGGTCGCATTCGTGTTTGGCAACATCATGGTGAACGCATATTTGAAGCATGTATTCGACATCGCCATACTGGCATGTCAGCCGGCGTGATGGTATGAGGTGCCATTGCTTACACGTCTAGGTCACCTCCTGTTGACATTGATGGCACTTTGAACAGTGGACGTTACATTTCAGATGTGTTACGACCCGAGGCTCTACCCTCCATTCGATCCTTGCGAAACCCTAAATTTCAGCAGGATAATGCACGACCGCATGCTGCAGTTCCTGTACGGGCCTTTCTGGATACATAAAGTGTTCGACTGCTGCCCTGGCCAGCACATTATCCAGATCTCTCACCAACTGAAAACGTCTGGTCAATGGTGGCCGGGCATCTGGTTCGTCACAATAAGCCAGTCACTACTCTTGATGAAGTGTGGTATCGCGTTGAAGCTGCATGGGCAGCTGTACCTGCACACGCCGTCCGAGCTCTGTTTGACTCAATGACCAGGCGTATCAAGGCCGTTATTATGGCCAGAGGTTCTGGGTACTGACTTATCACAATCTATGCACCCGACTTGCATGAAAATGTAATCACATGTCAGTTCTAGTATAATATATTTTTCCAATGAATAGCCATTTATCATCTGCCTTTCTTCTTGGTGTAGCAATTTTAATGGCCAGTAGTGTAGAAGTTGTACCATTTATTACATTGTATTGCAGGTATGAAATTATAACACATACAAGTATCGGTAGCGTGGGCCCCCAGGACAAAGTCCTGGGTGGCCGGCTGCTCAGCTCTAGTTAACGCAGCACAGCAACGGCCTGGCTGCAGTGGATACACCGGTTTCCGTGACATCACCGAATTTAAGCGCTGTCGTGCGTGGTCGGCACGTGGTTGGGTGACCATCCAGGCCGCCATGCGCTGTTGCCACTTTTCTTGGTGCACTCAGCCTAGTGATGCCAATTGAGGAGCTACTCAACCAAATAGTAGCGGTTTCGGTCAAGAATACCATCATAACGACCGGTGTGCTGACCCCACACCCCTCCTATCCACATCCTCCACTGAAGATGACACGGCGGTCGGATGCTCCCGGTAGGCTACTCGTGGCCTGAAGATGGAGTGCTAAAATCTATAACATCACAATTTGTGTACCTTACTTCCATATTAGCTTACTAATGAGCTGGCTAAAAGTCAGAAAAAACTGTATGAGAGGATACGCCCCTCAATTCTTTTATGATTTCCATACAAGCTGTGTGACTACTTTGTACGAGGTGCATTCAAGTTCTAAGGCCTCCGATTTTTTTTCTAATTAACTACTCTCCCGAAATCGATGAAACTGGCCTTATTTCTCGACGTAATCGCCCTGCAGACGTACACATTTTTCACAACGCTGACGCCATGATTCCATGCTGCGGCGAAGGCTTCTTTAGGAGTCTGTTTTGACCACTGGATAATCGCTGAGGCAATAGCAGCACGGCTGGTGAATGTGCGGCCACAGAGGGTGTCTTTCATTGTTGGAAAAAGCCAAAAGTCACTAGGAGCCAGGTCAGGTGAGTAGGGAGCATGAGGAATCACTTCAAAGTTGTTATCACGAAGAAACTGTTGCGTAACGTTAGCTCAATGTGCGGGTGCCTTGTCTTGGTGAAACAGCAGACGCGCAGCCCTTCCCGGACGTTTCTGTTGCAGTGCAGGAAGGAATTTGTTCTTCAAAACATTTTCGTAGGATGCACCTTTTACTGTAGTGCCCTTTGGAACGCAATGGGTAAGGATTACGCCCTCACTGTCCCAGAACATGGACACCATCATTTTTTCAGCACTGGCGGTTACCCGAAATTTTTTTGGTGGTGGTGAATCTTTGTGCTTCCAATGAGCTGACTGGCGCTTTGTTTCTGGATTGAAAAATGGCATCCACGTCTCATCCATTGTCACAACCGACGAAAAGAAAGTCCCATTCATGCTGTTGTCACGCGTCAACATTGCTTGGCAACATGCCACACGGGCAGCCATGTGGTCGTCCGTCAGCATTCGCGGCACCCACCTGGATGAGACTTTTCGCATTTTCAGGTTGTCATGCAGGATTGTGTGCACAGAACCCACAGAAATGCCAACTCCACAGGCGATCTGTTCAACAGTCATTCGGCGATCCCCCAAAACAATTCTCTCCACTTTCTCAATCATGTCGTCAGACCGGCTTGTGCGAGTCTGAGGTTGTCTCTGTTTGTTGTCACACGATGTTCTCCCTTCATTAAATTGACGCACCCACGAACGCACTTTCGACACATCCATAACTCCATCACCACATGTCTCCTTCAACTGTCGATGAATTTCAATTGATTTCACACCACACAAATTCAGAAAACGAATGATTGCACGCTGTTCAAGTAAGGAAAACGTCGCCATTTTAAGTATTTAAAACAGTTCTCGTTCTCGCCGCTGGTGGTAAAATTCCATCTGCCGTACGGTGCTGCCATCTCTGGGACGTATTGACAATGAACGCGGCCTCATTTTAAAACAATGCGCATGCGGAGAAAAAAAATCGGAGGCCTTCGATCTTGAATGCACCTCATAGTACAGGAGCGAGGATCAGAAGCCATTCATGATAATGTCAAATAGTGTAAAGAATACACAGTTTTGTTGCAGTGGTTGCTGTGTCAGTTACTAAAAATAGCTCTGACTGTAGAAATATATACCAATAAGCGATGGCGGCTGTAGGAAAAGCGGCGGTGGCGTAACTGGAAGCGCGCGTAGTTAAAAGCGCGGGCGACTGGGTAACGGCCGATGCCGCAGTTTCTTAAATGGCTACCTTTAATGCTAGAATGATAGCCTCGTTATCTAAAAATGTTCTAATAAATCTATAAATACTAAGCTTAAATCGGTTGTTCAACGTAAGTGTCGTTGGGTGTCAGCCGTAAGAAAATGTTGAATGCTTGCTACATGGTAGCAGTGGAATGATGAAAATAGGACTGACTTCTTCATTAGAATATGTCCGTATCCACCACAAAACATGTTTTAATCGATACAGTAAATTATTAAATAATAGTGTTTACAGTTACAGTAAGCCACTTTTTTCTATCGTTTCGGCCTGCTATGGACCACGAAGATTTTTATTTCTTCAATGATTGTGTTTTCCTCTTTTGCCAGTAGATTTTCATTTTGGCTCACTGTGCTTCTTTTCTCTCTTTTGACGATTTTCAGGCAGGACGTGGAACTGGCGCAGTAGGCGAAATAAAGTTTTTAGTAAATCTGACTTTTTCTCTGAAAACTTATCGATCCCGAATGTCATGAAATGAAATTTCAGCTTCCTGAGAATCCTATTTAACTTCGCTTGCCCATTTTGAATACGATTTTGCTTTTGAAATTGTGTGCGATGAGTAAGTCTTTGCGGGTTCATTCTTTCCAGATGACCCAAAAACATCATTCTCTGCTTCCTCATGTTGGTAACAATGTCTTCTGTATGTTCGTATAGCTCACAGTTGTGCCTTCGGCCGAATTCTCCGTTTTCTTTGATAGGTCCAGGTATTTTCCTCAAAATTTTCCGGTCTTTTATTTCAATTTTTCATAGTGGTCCTTTCTTCGTCATGTTTAAACATTCTGATGCATACAAAGCTGACGGCCTAATTACGGTGTTATAATGACAAAGTTTTAGGTTTAAAGACAGGCTTTAGCTTTTGTACAAGTCTTTGCATAGATCAAAAGCATCTCCTAGTTTAGAACACCTACTTTCTACAGCTGCATTTTCTGAACCGTCAGGTGTAATTATTTCTCCAAGATATTTGAATTTCATGGACTGCTTGATTTTCTCTTATTGTATTTCAGTGTGAGGAGGAGCGTGTTTGGTGTTTGTGAGGAATTCAATATTGTTAAATGCTATTTTTAGGCCAGTCTTAGCAGCAGTTGATTGTAGGCTGGACACTTCAACCTTAGCTTCGTCAATATTATTTGAAATGAGTGCTAGATCATCAGCAAAAGTCAAACAGTTTCCACTCAGGCCATTTCTTTTGTGTCCAATTTGAATCCCATAACCCGGTGGTACGGTTGTTTTCCACTCTCTATCTTTCCCAGGAGACAGTTGAAAAGCAATGGAGAGAGCAGGTCACCTTGTCTCACCCCTGTACAGATGTCATATGGTTCTGATAGTTGACCTTTGACACTCTGTTATTTAAAGTGGCGCTTATCAGGTTGATTGTTTTCCTATCTACACCAAATTCGACGAGGGTGTTCTTTATTGTTTCTCGATTAAATGAGCCATGCGCTTTTTGAACGTCGATAAAGATCACAAAAAACGTTTTGATCTTGATTTGGCGTGTGATATAACAGATTTCAGGTTATGAATCTGCTCTGCACAGGATCTTGATGTCCTGAAACCAGCTTGATATTCGCCTAGTTGTTGATCTAAGAGTGATTCAGCTCTGTTTAACAGCAGTCTGGGAAAGATCTTATGCGTCGTTGGTAGCAAAGAGATTCCTCAGTAATTATTCAGATCAATCTTATCGCCTTTTTTTATGAAGTGGGTGAATAATTGTTGCGGTACAATCTGGAGGCACACTTTTAGTTTCCCAAATCTTCGCTATGATATCATGGAGATGTTTTATTGTATCATGATCTGCGTATTTCCACATTTCAGCCAAGATGCGATCCTCACCTCCAGATTTGTTATTTTTCAAGCCTTGTATAGTTTTCATGATTTCGTTTAATGTGGCAGGGGGACTATCTGGATGAGGAACAGTAGGATAGAAACTAAGCTTTTCATTTAGATTTTCAGCATTCCGTAGGGATGAAAAGTAATTTCCAAAAGCTGCAGCACATGGTTTGCCATTCAAATTTAGTTTTCCATCGAGTCCTCTTATATGTAACGCAGGAGGTTTAAACTTCGATATTTATGATTTATAAAACTCCCGAGTGTGATGTGTTCTAAAATTCGCTTCTGCTTATCGCTTTGGTTTTTGTTGAAGAGTCTCTTATTTGTTCTCAATACCTTTGATCTATCTTTTCTAACCTTCAAGAAGTTTTCGTGATTTTCGGAGGTTTTCTTGCTATTCCATGTCTTCGCTTTTCAATTGCTTCATTACAATCTACATTCCACCGTGGGTGTTTATATTTTTTATTGGTCAGTCTAGTTTCAGTTGTTGATTGTACCATGGCTTCTTTAATTCTGTTCCAGTCTGTTTTATTTGGTTTGCTGTGTAGAGTTTCTGTAAATTCGTTCTTGACATCTTTCAGTTGACTTAGATCAAATTTTGGAGATCCATTTTTTCTTGAAATATTGGAAAGGTTCTTTCGGGTATCTGGGATGATATTCATTTTTGCCAGAGACATATAATGATTAGAATTAATGTTGGTATTCCTCAAAACTTGAACATTGAAAATGTTTATTACTTAACAACATTATCATTACAATTTAAAAACTTATTAACAGAAACATAATTCTCACCAAAGCTGGAACAGGCTCCGTTCATTAAAAATTAACTTAAAATTGTGCCACTAAGAGCAGGGCCTGAAAATCGGAAGCACAGTGTACCCAAAAACAACAAAAGTAACACAGACAATGTGAGGTGCCAGAATTAATGAAGGCCAGATTTGAGCCTTACAGCTTGCCGGTGTGGCCGAGCGATTCTAGGCACTTGAGTCTGGAACAGCGTGACCGCTACGGTCGCAGGTTTGAATCCTGCGTCGGGCATGGATGTGTGTGATGTCCTTAGGTTAGTTAGGTTTAAGTAGTTCTAAGTTCTAGGGGACTGGTGACCTCAGATGTTAAGTCACATAGTACTCAGAGCCATGCACCTTACATGAGAGCTTTATACATCGCAATGGGAAGGTGAATATGGCACCTAACTTAATTCGGCGGTAATGAGCAAATTTGCTAGCAGTATGTAATGCAAAAAGGGATGACATTCAATCGACAGTAATTAACACACTGTTCCTATAATTCACGTTTGAGCACAAGGTGAAACAAGCAGTGAGAGGTGTTTCAGTTTGGAATTCAGAGGTACGATGCAGTGACAAGGCTACAGGTGGTACAACAGAAGCCACTTAAAGGGGTGTCCCAAGTGGAAAGTCAACGAACGACAAGGTGACTCAGACAGGGAGAGCGAGCATAACGGCCCATCTGAGGGAGGATAGGAAAGAAAGCTTTTACAAAACTGCATTTTGGAATTGGAAATGGATACGAAACAAGACCAGTGACGCATTTTCGATCACATGTGCAGCGAGTGGTACTCACCAGAGAGAGTCACTGTACGCATTTAGGCGTCTGGAACAGGCAAAATACGTCCGATTGGTGGAAACGCTCAAGGAAGGAGAAAAGGTTCGGTGCAGTTTAATGGTAAGGACCTTGCGAATGTTAGACAGAGTTTTCACAAAATAAGAGGAACGCTCCTATTGGGCGAAAAAAGCCGTGACGTGAAGAACGAAAGAACCCAGGTGGGGAGACAGTTCGGCTATGAGTAAGACAAGACGGATATTTTCGGGGACTCTTCTCTGAACCAGCATCAAGTGAGGCCGCGGCAAGAAGCAAACACGCCTCTGCTGTGGGCCAAGGGAACAGAAACGCATCGTTTGCCGCCAAAGCTACCCTGCCGACACACATCAAAAGGGAATTCGAATGTGCGCGAATAAGAATCAGAAATGATCAAGTCACGTATTAGATGTACACTCTGCTATTCCTAAATTGGTTGGAAAGGTTTTAAGTATGATATTAATTTTTCAGGCACTGTGGACAGATACCATCTTCAAATAAAATGATATATTCTGAAATGTTTCATTTAATTAGCGATAGACTCACGAAAAAATATGCTTTATCGATTACGATTCCTCGATTTGGAACGAGTTAAGGTATAAATAGAATTTCTGCAGGAACAGCAAATATTTTAATTGTTGATGGTATGGACTCGTTCCTATGAAATCTTCCACATAATACACGTGTATGCAGCTTTTTTGGTAAAAGAGGTATTCTTGTTTTCAGGGATAAGTTCTCAGTTCGCATGCTGATAGTACAGTTTCCATGGATGTATTTAATATATTGTTAGTTTTGTCTCGAAGTTTAAGTTGTGAACTGTGTTTGAGTTTAACCCTCACAACCCAACGGGGTGAGGAGAGGGGAGGGGTGAAGAGGGGAATTATCTTATGTCAACATTTAAAAAAAAATTGTAATATAGCCAGTTATTTTACAATTTAAAATTTTGAGGAAATATTTATTATTCTTAACAAAGTCTTCTTCCATAAATATTTCAAATCCTTCAGTTAAGCTTAACCCAAAAATTTTTATTTGAAGATATTGCTTTTCACAAACGCCCTACTTGCATATCAATATCTCTTTAGATTGTTTATTGCGAGCAAAAGTCAACAACAGTTAACGAAATTTATAATTTTTAAAATTTGTTGTACCTAGGTTGTATACTCTGCTGAAGGTGTGTGGGTATTGATAAGTGAAATTTTCCGTTTCTGGAACCTAGTAAGACGTCTCTACCTTATTAAAAAGTATATTGCTTATGTAAAACAGGTTTTGTTTTTTTAATTTATTTTAGGTTGCGGTTAAAGTACTCTCAGCCCCCTCCGCCGGAAATGTGTGTTACGAAATCGCGTTGGTACTGCTATAATTTACAAAAAAAAAAAACAGAATTTTTTTTGGCTGAGATTATGACTGAGAGCTGCTGGCTAATTGTGCTCCATTCTTTACATACGCTGAGAACGCTGAAACTGCACATGCTTGCGGCTGTACAAATGGAAATGCTACTCCTTCACACAGAGATTACATTGACATTTTAGAGTAAATATTCCTCAACATCGGTAGAAATATGCCTGCTTTTAATAATCTGCTACTTGATATGCTGCTTTATAATGAATGTAATGGGGCCACTTCTTCTATCCTGTCTAGGACTTTCTTGAAAAATTAAGCTGATTCCTGTATTATATAGTTGATCGCTTTTACATTAACTTACGGTCTTCCTTTTTGTGGGTACATAAACATTTTATTTTATCCGTTATTACTTTTATGTTGTAATTTCATGTATTGACACGTTCGATGGCCTTGGAGATTTGCTCCTCAATTTGGTCCTACGGAACTAGACATGCAAAATAAAATGAAAAATCATTTGCACCTATGCTAACAGCTGCAAATATGAAAAGCTTAGTAGAAAATATTATTGGTGTATCGGAACAGCTTAAATGTCTTAATGAAAGCAATGGGTTTCTTTCTAGGTTGGATATTAATTTAGTTTCTTTTAGAGCGTGGTCATGCAGTAGTCCATACTTTGCAGTCATATACATCAGCTGGAAAGTAGCACAGGTCACATCAATACTCGAGAAAGGAAATGAAAGTAATCCGGTGAATTATAGACCCAGAGCAGCGACGCTGATTTTGCAGAACGATTCATGAACTTGTACTAAGTTATAACAACGTGAATTAACTAGAAGAAAACGATTAATATATCAGTCTTGTGAAACACAATTAGATCTTTATTCTCACGAACTAAATGACAAGTATCGACAGGGGATCTGAAATTGATTCTGTATATTTATGGATTTGCTGAAGGCTTTTGAAACCTTTCCTCACCAAGTCATTTCTTTGGTGTGTCGTCTTTGTTGTGCTAATGCATTTATGATTCCTGCCAGATCGTAGTATCTGACAGAAAGTCATCGAGTAAACCAGTAGTAAAGTACCCGATGTCGTCCAGTGAAGTGTTATAATTCCTCTGCTGTTCCTAATCAACATAAAAGATTCAGGAGACTTTCTGAGAAGTCGTCTTACATTGTTTGCGGTTGATACTGTCATTTACTGTGCAGTAAAGTTACCAGAGGATTGGAGTCAATCCCAAAATGATTTAGATAAGAAGATGCAGTTACCTAAAAATAAATGCGAAGTGTGAGAACCCCCACCTAAGTGCTAAAAGGAATCCGCTAAATTTCAGTTACACGATAAACTACACAAATGTAAAGCTGTCCATACCTCTACTAAATACCTAGATATCACAATTACAATTCGAAAATGTTGTAGGGTGGGCGAACTGACGGCTACGATTTACTGCCAGAATAGTTAGAAGTTGCAACAGGTCTAACAAAGTGTCTGCCTGCATTACGCTTTTCTGTCCTTCTCTACAACATTTGCTGGGCAGTAAGGCCTCCGTTGATAACGTAAGCAAGATTACAGAAAAATCAAACCACGTTCACAGGATTTGTAGACCTGGAAAAAGCGTTCGACAGTGCAAAATGGTGGAAGAAGTTTGAAATTCTGAGAAAAGTAGGTGTAAGCTATAGGGAGAGACGGGTAATATATAGTATGTACAAGAGCCAAGGGGGAATAATAAGAGAGGACGACCAAGTGCGAAGTGCTCGGATTAAAAAGGGTGTAAGACAGGGATGTAGCTTTCATCCCTGCTGTTCAATCTGCATATCGAAGAAGCAGTTATGGAAATAAAAGAAAGGTTCAGGAGAGGGACTGAAAATGAAAGTGAAAGGATATCAATGATACGATTCGCTGATAACATTGCCACCGTGACTGAAAGTGAAGAAGAAGTACAGGATCTAATGAATGGAATGAACAGTCTACCGAGTACAGAATATGAATTGAGAGTAAATAAAAGAAAGACGAAAGTATTGAGAAGTAGCTGAAACGAGAACAGCGATAAACTTATAAGAATTAATGATGGACAATGTAAGAAGGACATCAAAACCAGAGTAGCACTGGCTAAAAGGGCATTCCTAACCAAGAGAAGTCTACTAGTATAAAACACAGGACTTAATTTGAAGAAGAAATTTCTGAGAATGTACGTCTGGAGTACAGTTCTGTATGATAATGAAACACGGATTGTCGGAAAACCGGAACAGAAGAGAATCGAAGAATTTGAGATATGGTGCTACATACGAATGTTGAAAATTAGGTGGACTGGTAAGATAAGGAATGAGTTTTTGCGCAGAGTATTAGAGGTAAGGAATATATGGAAAACATTGACATGAAGGAGGGCTATAATGTTAGGACACCTGTTAAGGCATGAGGGAATGACTTCCATTATACTAGAGGGGCGCGTAGAGAGCAAAAACTGTAGAAGACAGAGACTGAGAACGGACGTTGCAAGTGTTGCTCTGAGATGGAGAGGTTGGCTCAGGAGCGGAATTCGTGGCGGGCCACATCAAACCAGTAAGAAGACTGATGGCTAAAAAGAAAACATCTTTGCTACCTCTTCACCTTGAATTTTGTTTCCACTCTTGAACCTTTCTTTTAATTCCATCATTGCTTCTTCGAAGTACACATTGAACAGTACAGGCGAAAGACTACATCATTGTGTTACACCCTTTTTGTTTCGAACACTTCGTTCCTGATTGTCAACTCTTATTATTCTCTCTTTGTTCCTGTACACCTTGTACATGACCCGTCTCTTCCTCTAGCTTACCCATATTTCACTTAGAATTTCGATACATCTGGTATCATTTGATATCGTCGAACCCTCTTTCCAGGTCGACAAATCCTATGGGCGTCTGTTCACTTTTCTTTATTCTTGCTTCCATTATCAACCGCAACATCAGAATAGCCTCTCTGGTGCCTTTACCGTTCCTAAAGGCAAGCGGATCACCGTCTAGTACATCCTTAATTGTCTTTTCGACTCTTCTGTATGTTATTCTTGTTAGCATCTTAGAGGAATGAGCTGTTAGGCTGATTGTGCGATAATTCTCAAACTTGTCGGCTCTTGCCATCTTCGGAGTTGTGTGTATGATGTTTTTCTGAAAGTGTAATGGTATATCTCCAATCTCACACATTCTACACACCACCTTGAAATTTTTGAAATTCTGATGGAATGTTATTCATCCGTTCTGCTTTATTTGATCTTCATTCTTCAAGAGCTCTTTTCAATTCTGATTCCAATACAATATGTCCTTTCTCTTCTAAACCGACTCTGTTTCTTCTTCTACCACGTCATCTCACAGAGGCCTTCAATGCACTCTTTCCACCCACCTGCTCTCTACCCGGCATTTAACAGTGGAATTCCGATTATAATCTTAATGTTACCACCCTTGCTTTAAATTTTACCCAAGGTTGTTTTCAAAATCCCATATGCTGAGTCATTCTTTTTTTTCGATTTCTTCACATTTTTTATGCAGCTATTTCGCCTTAGCTTCCCTGCACTTTCTATTTATTTCATTCCTTAGTGACTTTTATTTCTGTATTCCTGAATTTCTCTGAACATTTTTGTGCTTCCTTCTACCATCGATCAGCTAAAGTATTTCTTATGTTAGCCGTGGTTTCTTGCAGATTGCCTTCCTTGTACCTGCGGTTTCCTTTCCAATTTTTGTGATTACCATTTTCAGAGCTGTCCAGTCATTTTCAACTGTGAAATGGCTACTGAGCTGTACTTTATCGTAGTATATTAGCGTCAGAGAACTTCAAGTCTATCTGTCCATTCCTTACTACTTCCGTATCCCACTTGTTTGCACATTAATTCCTTTTGAATAGTGTCTTACACTTCAGTCTATTTTTCATTGCTAAATTGTGCTCTGAGTATATGACCGCTCCTGGATATGTCTTTCAATCCAGTATCTCGTTTCAAAAATGGCTCTGAGCACTGGGACTTAACTTCTGAGGCCATCAGTCCGCTAAACCTAACTAACCTAAAGACATCACACACACCCATGCCCGAGGCGGGATTCTAACCTGCGACCGTAACGGTCGCGCGGTTCCGGACTGTAGCGCCTAGAACCGCTCGGTCACTCTAGCCGGCTGTATCCCGTTTCAGAATGTCGGTCTGACCTTCATTTAATTTAACTGAAATCTTCCTGTATCTCCAGGCCTTTTCCCAGTATACCTCCTCCCCTTCTGATTCTTGATTAGAGTATTCGCTATTACTAGTTGAAATTTACTGCAGAACTCAATATGTCTTTCTGCTCCATCATTCCTAGTACCAAGCTAATATTTCCTCTTACGCCTTTCTTTTACTCCTTCCCATACGACACCGTTCCAGTACGCCATGACTATTGCTTTTTCGTCTCCCTTAACGTACTGTGTTACCGTTTCTATATCCTCATATAATTTCTTTACCTCTTCATCTTCAGCTTGCGACGTCATCATGTATACTTGAACTATCGTCTCGGTGTTGGTTTTGCTGTGGGTCCTGAAGAGAATAACCCTGTCATTGAACTGTTCACAGTATCTCACGCTCTCCTATTCATAACGAATCCTACTCCCGTTGTATCATTTTCTGGTGCTGTTGATAATACCCTATACTTATCTGACCAGAATTCCTTGTCTTCTCTCCAGTTCACTTGACTGCCCCCCGCTACCGCCAATCTACGTATGGATAAATAATCATCGTATGAGGTAACAGACACTGGAGCCTGCAGGGAAAGATTTGGGTGTTTTTTCCCACGAGCTGTTCAAGAATAGAACGTTAGAGAAATAGTCTGAATGTGCTCCAATGAACCTTTTTGACTTAATGTGTGAACTGCAGAGTAGACATACAGATTCAGTATAGACTCATCGATTCTTTAACATTGCTAAGCAGATTAATTTTAGAAGTTTGGCTGTGGTTAATGAGACACGCTGTTATCCTGATTATGAATTGATAAGCAATTCTTTTGAATTGCTGAGCAATTACTTTTTCTTTATTTACATTAAGTGAGAAGCTTTTCACGAGGTCGCCTATGCGGTACATAACTTCAGTCTATATCTTAGACAAGAATGCAGAATCAACAGGAAAGTTATTTACGAACCTTGCATTGAAATCTCATTAATCAAAACGAAGCTGAAACTGATTTTTGTTGCCAAGAACATATACCATTAACCATCACAGTCATTATTTTTCATTTTGGGGACGAAATTTATGTAATTATGTGTCCAAGCAGAATTTATTTTTATAGTTTTTTCATGCAGTAGAAACCAAAATTGTAGTATCGAAATCAGTTATTGATGGTCCACTACAGAAGACACAGTGACTTAAGGGTATAATTTTTTCTGTTTTTCGGAATTCTGTATTGTTGCTTCAGAAAATATGTAGCTGTGTCCGTCTGAATGTTTATCAAGGGTTTTGTGCAACACACTGACAAACTGAAGTAAAGTGAACAATTACTTTTAGAGATGTTTGGTAACATTATACTATGGCTGGTCTTCATACAGAAGTACACACACACACACACACACACACACACACACACACACACACACACACTTCTATATGAAGATAAGATATGGTTTAAAATTGTACCAAAAGTCTCAAAAACTTCTTGTCCTACTTATTTCAATTTGTCAGTTTCTTACCCTGAACTCTGATAAACAATCGGACGGACACATGCTACATATTCTTTTAAACAGTGTTGTACAGGTTTCCTGTTAAAACCGACTGCAAGAGAAAAAAATTTTGTGCTATGCCGTGCTATGAAACTGTTGTGTTTGTGCGAATGTTTATTACAGTATTGTGTAAAAGTCTGGAGTAAATCAGTCAAGATGATACCCAGATATCTGCTAGAAACCTTTCCCCTTTATATCGTACATGTATATTTATTTGCCACATACATTACAAAACTATAGGCTGTGTACGTACGAATCATTATTTGAGTCTAATGTACAAATTCGAAGTAAATCGGACAAGAAATCTTCGAGGTATTTGGTAACAAAAACTTACACATTTCTTTGTGTAGTAGTACAGTCGAAAAGGGGAAACACCTCGATATTTTTTTAATCTTAGTGTAAAGGAGCAATCAGATACGAAGAAAACAGGAAACAAACGATTAATTCCATTCATTTGGTTAAGAAATTAGTAATTTCGTATTTCAGTGACTAGACATTTCTTGAATATGTTGTGGATATGTCTGGGGCTTACTTCAAGAGCTTTCATTATATTTTTAATGATCTTCATCAGCATAAATTGTAAGGGTATATAGTTTATTATGTTACGGTATAATGTGTTGCTCGCAGTATAAAGCCGTCGGCTCACGGACCGTCCATCCGAACGTTGAACGTTGAGCGTGCCGTGTCATAGCGTGGAATAGCACGTTCGGTAGTCTTTCCGAACGTGCAGAGCAATACCTAACATGTCAGATATTCTGAACGTGTGTCTGAGCGTTGACCAATGAGATGGCACAAAGCCATCTACGTCTCATACACGCTATCTCACTTGAGCACAGAGTTCTGAGGCACCATGTAGGCATTCAGTTTTAGCCTATTCGTATATATACCGTTTCTGAGTAGCAGCAAATTGAGAATCACTCGAAAACCCGTTGTTAACTATGTGATTTGTTGCAATAAAATGATGAAAAACGTCATATTCTTGGCCAAAGATTTATTGTAACTTGCGTATTATGAAAGTATACCTTTTGAGGCAATGACACACTCAGGATCCACCAAAAACGCATTGTTCTTGGTACAATTTGTTATGGTTGAATTTCAATATCTAACATAGCTAAAAATTAAAGCCTGTAGCAAGTCGGAGCATTTTAGGATTGAAAACAAGCTATCCGCAGACGGATTAGCATAGTGGGTAGAATTACCGCTTGTCAAAAAGAAGTGTGGTTAAGATGGTTCGCATCCCGCCACATCTCAACTTTTTCTCTGACATTTGCGTATATAACAGGTTCTTTTGCTTTATTATTAGTTTAATGTAATTACATACTATAACATTTGATATAATGTAAATATAACTTCACTTTTTTTTTTTTTTAGTGAGGTTGGCTTAACCTATGGGACAGCTCGCGCTGCTTGTATAAAGCTATTTTGTTGCTCCTTTTTCTTTTAAGCTTCGTAATTCAGATGTTGTAAAGATTTTGCTACTTGGTAAGAACAGTGATAAAGTAAGAATGACATTGTGGTTTTGCTAAAATGAGGGAATGAAGAAATAATGTATATCTTATGTGGAGAACTATTGCAAATTTTCATCGCACTGTTTGTAATGGAACTTTTGTAAGCCTGTGTCCTGATTCACTGGACATGGTACTTTCCTTTTTATCTTAAAACATGTAAATGGATATTGAAGTTTCTATTTGTGTATATTACATACAGAACAACGTGACTAGCATATGGACTATGGAGGAAATGTGCGCTTTAATAGAGCTAACGTGGGAATATTACGCGCGCCTCTTCAGTAATCAGTGTGATTTACGATCTAGAAACATCCCGCAACTGCCGCTGGATCTCGTTGCCATCGCGTATACCACGTTGGGTCCCGCGTACCGTATGCACAAATCGCATCGTTTCTGAGCGTTCAGTAGCACGTTGTACACAGCACGCTCAACGTTGACGTTCGACAGTTCGGTCCGTGTGCTGATGGCTTCAGGCAATACAACATGACGTGTTACACTGAAAATGATCAATATCACTAAAATTTGTAATTAAGGATACAGATCAATGTGTTTCCTTACATGACGACGGCTGCTCTTATAACGAACACAATGTGTTTGGGGCTCCCAAATGTCCATTGCCACTGACACAAAATTCATTGCGTCCCCATTGTTTGGGAAACTCTAGTGTTGGACCCAAGCAAGGTCACTGCCAGCATGGGACCTGGTCAGTGCTGACAACTCAGACCGGGCTGTTGTCGCTAGTAAATTTCGGTGGGCGGGGCTCGATTACAAAAAACCCCCTGCAGGGCAAAAGAAAAGTCGCCTGCAAATGGCCCGCCCTCGTTAATCACGCACGGCCTGGACAGGACTTCCACGTTGGGTTTCGTTACGGGACGGAGTGCTCTCAATACATAGTCCCTCCCTAACTGAAACTTCTCTTTTTACTCGAGCGCGGACTTTACGTGAATAGCCGCGTCGCCGTGGCGTGAGAAGCCACAGTAATTAGGAATTCGCAGAAAATCTGATATCCTCTGCTCTACTCCTAGACGGTACGTCTACGGTCTCGCCTTTATTTCGTATTTATTAACGTATTTACTGGGCCGTACGCAGCGTTCTAGTATAGTTTTACCCTTTTTGTCGTATATTTGCTTGACTAGTAGAATTTCTCTGTGTCTTCATTGCCTGATAAACGTGTAATCAAAAGAGGTATGTTAGTTTTTATGCACCCCCTCCCCCCCAATTCCGTTTAATAAACAGTTTCGTTATGATCTAGAGGTTTCTGTGACAAATCATCCATCTTCGTAGTTCCAAAAACTGCAGTGTAGATTAAATAATCTGGAACTTATCGCCTAGAACACAAGCTAAAACGTAGTAAGGAACTTAATAGTGATCTCCATACATCGTGTTTTGTGACAGCTTCTACAGACAGAAAAATGTATATTATTGATACGTGTACCTACAACTTGTCACAGTCTACATGTATAATTATGTGGCTACTAATTTCATTTTTGAACTGTGTAATCACAAAATACTGGGTCTATCCGCCTAGTTCGTTAGATTCGCTTTTGTTGAGACTTAACTGCCAGTACCTGCTCCAAGCATCGATACTCACTTTGCTGTAGCTGCGAAATTTTTTTTCTGTCCCACTCATATATAGTCGAGGCCGGCATCCGTACGCCCTACGCCGTGACAGCTTCTACAGACAGAAAAATGTATATTATTGATACGTGTACCTACAACTTGTCACAGTCTACATGTATAATTATGTGGCTACTAATTTCATTTTTGAACTGTGTAATCACAAAATACTGGGTCTATCCGCCTAGTTCGTTAGATTCGCTTTTGTTGAGACTTAACTGCCAGTACCTGCTCCAAGCATCGATACTCACTTTGCTGTAGCTGCGAAATTTTTTTTCTGTCCCACTCATATATAGTCGAGGCCGGCATCCGTACGCCCTACGCCTTTTGCACTTACTGATTACCTAACCGATTTCCATCATCCTAGATAGCTTAAATGTTACGTTCGTCCCTTATCTGTGATATCAGTCTATTTCGCTATTTTTGATGGTCTTGTCGAATTTATCTAAGGCAGCTGGAGCGCAATCAAATATAACTTATGTAATTAGAGATAAATCCTTCATCAATGGACGCTCTGGTGCAAGATCTAACGGTGTCCATGAAGCGATCAAATTCTTGAAGTTCTTTATTAGCAAACCGCCGAATCTGTCCCTGCCGGCCTTCTCAAACTGTGTCTCCTCCTATGTTTTGGTCGGTGCTGGGTGTCCGGGATACGATGACAGAGCGTTCTGAAGCACTGCTGCGATACCTTCTCACTTACGAAAAGGGCGTCGGGTTGTATCCACAGTTAAGTCCTGCGCTGTTGAAAGACGGAAGTCGTTTGTTGCCGTGAATGACAAGCGACTAGATTCTGCCCATGTCAGGGCAACTTCGTCATTTTTGTCGTCCTTTGCAAAGCCACTGACGTGGATATGACTGTTAATATACTGATGATGAATGATGCTTTTGGTTACCGTGGTTTTCTGAAGACTTGAAACTGAAATTCTCATTTCCATTCTTATGCAGTGACGTCTCTGTATAATGCCTAATTCATCCGTGACTGTCTCAGAATTACATTCCTCGGTGTGGCATGGACAGGTTTGGTGAACACTGCACTTCAATACTGCGGATATGATGTTTGTAAAATTATTTACACTCTGGGCACGTTGGGATGTCCGTGATTGTTGTTCCTATACATTTGTTGCATATACAGTTTGTCGCATTTATTTGATTGACGAAATCGTATAGTAGTTCTTCTTTGTAAGATGAACGACGTTCTGAACTCACAGACATAATGGGGAAAACTGGTTACCATTTGAGCATTTTAGGTTCTTTGCAGCGCATTTCATATGAGTGTGTTCACTCTATGCTTCTGGTTTGAGAGAATTAGCCGGCTGTAGCACAAGGATGCGCTGAGAATTGCACCGCGAAATGCAAAGGAAAGAGCGTATAGGTGGCGAGAACACCGAACGCCTTTATGAAGGGGAGAACTTGTCAGATGACATGAGAGAAGAAGAAACGGGAGTTGATAAAGAAGAGACAGGGGATCCAGCATTAGAATCAGAATTCTTTTTAAAAAAAGAACTTTGAATAAATTAAGTCCAAATCAGGCACAAATGATAGATAACATTCCATCGGAATTCCTAAAACTACTGGGGGACTTGCCAACAAGACGACTATTCACGCTGATGTGTAAATTATATGACACCGGTGAGAGAAGAGCTTGAACTATCGCATAATCAGCTGAACACCTCATGCATCCCAGTTGCTGACAAGAATGATATACAGAAGAATGGAAACCAAATTTGAGGATCAGTTTGGCTTTAGGAAAGATGAAGGCTCCAGAGAGGCAGTAATGACATTGCAATGCATAATGGAAGCATGACTAAAGGGAAGTCAATAGGCATTCGTAGGATTTATCAACCTGGAAAAAGCATTCTACAGTGTAAAATGGTGCAAGACGTTCGAGATTTTGAGAACTATTGGGGTAAGCTACAGGGAAAGATGGATAATATACAATAGGAAACAATAAGAGTGGAAGACCAAGAACGCGGTGCTCGGATTAAGAAGGCTGTAAGAGAGGGATGTAGTCTTTTTCTCCTACTGTATACATCAAAGAAGCAATGACGGAAGTAATAGAAGAAGCAGTGACAGAAATAATAGGAAAGTTCAATAGTGCGATTATTGTTCAAGGTGAAATGATGTCAGTGATAAGATTCGCTGATGACATTGGTATCCCCAGTGTACGTGAGGAATAATTACAGGATCTGAGGATCTGTTGGCTGGAATGAACAGTCTAATGAGTGCTGAATATAGATTGAGAGTAAATCGAAGGAACATGAAAGTAATGCGGTGTTGCAGAAATGAGAACAGTGAAAAATTTAACAGCAAAATTGGGGATCACAAAGTAGATGATGAAGTTAAGGAAATCTCGTACCTGTGCAGCAGAATAAGATACGAAAGACGAATCAATTATGACATAAAAAAGCAGACTAGCACTGGAAAAATGAAGATTCCTGATCAAGAGAGATCTCCTGGTATCAAACATAGGATTTAATTTGAGTAAGAAATATCTAAGAACGTACCTTTGGGACACAACATTGTATGGTAGTGAACCATGGGCACCTGGAAGACAGGAATAGAACAGAATGGAAGAATTGAAGATGTGATGCTACAGAAGAACGTTGAGAATTATATGGATGATCAGGTAAGACCGATGGCATTCTCCGCAGAATCAGCGAGGAAAGGTATATATGGAAAACACTGACGAGAGGAAGGGACAGGATCGAAGGGCTTCAGTTAAGACATCAGGGAATTACTTCCATTTTTGGAAATTGACTATCAACAGCCGTCAAGTAATGTATAAAATACATGTTTGACCATCAGCCGCTTTTATTTTAAACCCAAATATCGTCCAGTTCGGTCATGCACCATCTTCACGGATACGGGTTAAAATGGTTTAAGCCACAACATTACATATGCCATCACTTGAATAATGTTTAGAGCATGTCATGAATATCAAAATACAACGCAACACATTTAGAAGGAAACATACTAATAAGTGTAGACAGAGCAGTGCTGAAGATCTGCTTTTCAGTACTGCTCTAAGAGAAACAGACGGAGAGGTAGTAGGATTACATCAGAAAAAATTCTTTTATAATGGCATGTAAATGCAAATTAACAGGTTTCGGAATTTTTCCTATACTTGTACTGTACATCTTGTACATCTTGCCAAATGTCATGATTCTAGGTTAACGGGAAGTACCCCATACGTTTTGATGATTGAGTATGCGAGTGTCAGTATACGTGCCATAAATAGATGTATCATTTGATTGCATAGACTTACAAGATTTAAGGTTTTACAACGCCAAGGGACTACAGACCTCAAAATGTGACATAAATTTCAACTTGATATATCTTCCCCCGTTCCTGGGGACAAGTTATCTTAACCGGCGGATAGACAGACAGTTGGATAACAAATAACAAAAAATTGTTTTTTGCGATATAAATTAAAAATTTACGGATTTCTTCCTGTACATGTACTGCGGAACCTTTGTTCCTGCAAATTTTCTTGACTAGATTAAGGGGAATACCGGAATACCCTACAGATTTTGTTGAGTATCAAAATGTGTGGCTATATGGAGGTATTTTTTCGTAGCATTGAGATAGAAGTTTAAATCTTTTATATCGTCAAGGGACCGAAGACTTTAGTGTGTGAGATAAAATTCAAACTGGTACGTTTTTCCTTTCCGGAGGAAAAGGGTTCTTAACAGTCGAAAAGACAGATAAATGGAGAACTAACTGGTCCTCTATGGATCCCGTTTCTAACACTTGAGGTATGGAAGCCTAAAAGCAATACCACAAACTGGATGTGTTAAGCCTGAAGAAACTTTTCGCCAAACTTGCAATACCACAAACTGGATGTGTTAAGCCCGAAGAAACTTTTCGCCAAACTTGCTATCTTGGTACGCTCTTTGCCCTGATCATATTTTATTTGCTGCACACGTTTTCTAGAATGAGTGCACTTGAGGCTGTGACGTCACCGCTACCTCCTTGGCCCTGGCGGCTGACAAGGCGGTGGACTGTCTGTCTGAAAACTGGTGGCGGCTGGAAGAGAGCCCTCACTCGCTTCTTCACAGTGGATGCCTGCAGTCCTGATTCACGCTGAAATGTCGTGGTGCAGCGCTGTACCAGGTTCCTATAGGAAGAACAACGAAATGTCGCAGCGCGCTCATGAAGCGTAATATCGTGCGATAATTGGTTTTCGGCAACAGTGGGAGTTTAGCAAATGTATTAGGGCAATACAAATGGCGAAACAAATGGCATGCTGTACCGGCAAGATTTCAGCTGGTTGAGAAGACGAATTACCTAACTTATTCAATGGGCTGTGTGATTTTGTTTGGCTCCCATACGGGAATTTCAAATTGTGTAGCGATTAGAGACATATAACTGACAACGCTCAAGTTTCCATTTATCTAACTTCATTTTTTGAGATGATAATTAAAACTACGAGATATGTCTGTCCTTCTTAAATAAAGACCTTCACTGTAAAGAATGGTAAGGGGCAAGTTAGTTGTTTTCAGATATTACGTTATAAACATTCAGTAATATCTCGTAAGCAAGCTATTACAAGTTGCATGCAACGTCATTCTTTTGTTCACATAAGTCATTGTTTTGAGTGTGCTTAACATTTGTTAGCACTGACTTAGCACTGTATACTTGTTCCACGAGTTAATGAAATACTACAGCGCAACTAGAAAAACACAATTTTGATATGTCCGAATTGTTTCGGTTAATGATACTAAGACTAGTATTAGCAATTTTTACAATAGTAAAACATAACACCCTCACACATAAGTCTATGATTTTATACACATAAAATTAATTTTATTGTCTCCTTAGTACAGCACGTAAACAATGGAAGGGATGGTCTAAGCGTTTCTGCCATCACAAGGCCATGTATATTATTGTAAACCATGGTAAGGGGCAATCGTGACATTGTTTACTTGCTTAAATAACTATATACACTTGTCTGATTAGCAACAACGTTTGTGTTCAGGAACATATAGCAAATCTTTAGTTGACTCGTAGCTACAGCACCATCCTCAGGTTTACAAAAATTGTCCCTCAAAAGCACACCGGCACGAACACGACATACGTTACCACTTGTAGTCATTCCTTTGGCCATTCACACTGGTCACTTGCTCAAATCCTGACGAAGCTGGCAGTATTGAGAATCTGAAATTAGAGACAGAGCTGCCGTTTCTCGCCGCATCGCGAAACCATCAACCAATACGAACAAAGCGCTTCACATAACACCCTTTGCTTGTCAAAACTCTGTTTCTCATCGACTTTCCCTTTCATTTGTTTACAACCGAGGACTTCAGATACGTGTGGAATATCATAAAGCTTGGGCCTATTTGGAATTTGATTTCTTGAAATTTTTAATTTTCTTGCTTTGTTTTAGATATTTCACTTATGTCAGACATCTTTCAGTCTTGGAACGCTTAATGACATTCTACTTTATGTTTTATTGCAGTCCCACGCCCATTTTTTTACTTATGATCAGAATGGAGCAAAGCTCATTCCTAATAGTTCATGGAAGTACAATGTATCTTAGTTGTATGCGAAACAGAATTGCGATCTCGCTTGAAATGAGAGAAGTATTTTCACTTGGATTTCTAAGAATGCTGTTAAATCTAGTTAGAATGCAGTTAAATCGGAACTCTGGGAACTCAGTTTGCGAAATGCTGAGCAGAAGCAGGGATTCGTGAATCTAGAATGCAGCCGCGACTTCGCTGCAGAACTTCCGTCATAACGGTCCTGAACGCAGACAGGAATTCTGCGTCTTCAGACTTGATTGCGGGGTCATAAAGCTACTCGGTTGTTACACGCTCATTATGGAGGAACGTCGCGCTACGTGTTACCACGCGCTGCACCGGGTAATCGACGGTAGAACTGCAAGAGGAATTTCCTAGTCTTTACGAACAACATCACAGAGTAACTTTGCAGTAATTCGACATAAAAGTTTTCTGGGTGTGGTACCGCGTCATTGTGTATAAAACTACTGCCACTGGAGAAAAAACAGCGTTTCGGCCACGGTTGCAGGACTAAGGCCGAGCTCTACGGCGAAGATAAGTCGAAAGACGCAAGCCTCAGTTAAGGACTCAACAAGTGACGGTGACACAGCCAAGAGTCTTATTCCCAGAGTACCAGTCTCTCCTGGAATCTACGGTGAGGGCTCAAAATGGTACAAATGGCTCTGAGCATATGGGACTCAACTTCTGAGGTCATCAGTCTCCTAGAACTTAAAACTACTTAAACCTAACTAACCTAAGGACATTGCACACATCCATGCCCGAGGCAGGATTCGAACCTGACACCGTAGCGTTCTCGCGGTTCCAGACTGTAGCGCCTAGAACCGCACGGCCACTCCGGCCAGCTCTACGGTGTTCCAAAGATACGTAAGGAAAGTTATCCTTTAAGGCCAATAGTGAATGGGATAAATTCACCTACTTACAATTTGGCAAAGTATCTAGCCTGCAAATTAAGACGTCTAGTTGGCAAGACGAACTCTTATGTGATGAACTCGACGCACTTTATAGAACTCCTAAAGTGAGAAAGAATTTTATCTACGGACATCACGGTCAGCTTTGACGTGAAGTCACTATTTACGGACGTGCCAGTAGATGAAACTATCTGCATCCTACAGGAGCATGTCCCGCCAGACATATGCGACCTGGTTGAGTTGTGCCTGACTTCAACGTACTTCAAATGGCATGTAAAATACTACGAGCAGACAGACGGCGTAGCAATGGGGTCTCCCCTATCTCCGCTGGCAGCCGACATATTCATGCAAGCCTTTGAAGCAACGGCCCTTGGTTGAGCTCCTTTACGCCCACGTTGATGGTTCAGATACGTGGACGACACGTTTGCTATATGGCCTCATGGTGAAACGGAGCTCCACAAGTTTCACGAATATTTTAACAACATGCACGGGAATATAAAGTTCACGCTCGATGTAGAGAAGAATGGTGCAATTCCATTTCCTGACTGCGACGGGGCCGAAAAATAATGAAGAAGGGGAAGAAGTGGCAGAGTTTCCACACGAAATGTGAATATAAAAATGTTGGTCAAAAATGTTACTGCAAATTTTGGCTCTCACGTAAGTCTCAGGGGATGATTTCCACACTTGGTGCTTCAGTACACTTCCACTACCGCGCATTTGTTATAGTTTTTGAATTAATTATTCACTCAGACGTAAGTACAGTTTATGCTAGGGAACAAGAATTAGGCGATTACTATACTAAAATCAGTTTTTCACGACACAGTTCAATCACTATTTATTGGCGTTGTCCTTTTCTTTCACACAATGAAATTAGCACTGGTGATACGGTTTATAGTTTTACTTTAATAATAATTTGACTCCGAGCCCCCAATAGCAGTAATGTAGGCTGCTATAAACGAAATTTATTCAAATAATTCGAACAGAACCACAAGTCCCACTGTCCTCCTTGTTCTAACAGTTTTGGCGCGAGATCACAGTTCGCCGAATGTTCACTTACGACGATGTATACCTCGTAAATCGAACTCACATAAAAAATCGTAGCACTTCCAGTTCACCAAATATATGCTTGCACACTTGCACTATTAAACAATACTGTTTTTCGAAATAAATCGGCAAGAAAAGGAATTCTCAGACGACCACATGGGCAACCCTCAAGTGGGGCTTGCTTGCCACCCACCCTCAAAAACGACTGACCAACGACTGACCCCTGGCCAAGATGGGCGCTCGCTTATATAGGCTCGGACGTCAACCCCCTGGTTATGCAAGTATCAATCTCACCAGTTAAGGTTTGAAATTTTGATACATACACCCCTCGACGGAAGTAAGTACACCATCGGAACTGCGCTAAAAAGTACATCTTATTTACTATGTTAGATTAATTTCTAGGATTATTCTATCGCCCGTAAATGAAGTTTTAGTTTTTGATAAATTTCGCCACTTAGAGAAAATTTGTTTGTTGACATCTGTGCTGTAAAGTTTCAACACAGAATTGCATATAGCACCGTTTTTAGACGTAATCTATAGCGATCTACACATTGCGCCGCTCAAAGTCTTCATATCTATAATAATTAATTAATTATTGGCGATAAATGTTAATAACAATTTGCAAACAATGAAAACTATTGCAAGTTAAGTGTATAGTATAACTTAACTAGTTTAAAATGCATGTGATGCCACCCAAAATATTATATAGTGCCGTTCTTTACGACATGAATTTTCTATTGAATTTTATTAACAATTTTCCCTCAAACTTTGTTTATTGCACTTTACGGGCTTCATCATTTATGAATCTTAACATATGACTATGGCATTCGATCCCCTATGACGAAATGTTTTTAATGAGTGCTTCCTCATCCCTGAAAGATGTTATTTACTATTTTTGTTAATCTTTCAGTATTCGTGATATTAACCGATTTTCAGGTTACTACAACTTTTGCGTCTCATGACTTGAAATAAAGATTGATCTTTCAGAAGGTGCATATTGCTGACCACAATCAACTGCCACATCGCTCTTCACCGTAAGTTACATAGTTTTCGCGTAATGCGCGAAAAACCAAACAATGCCCCAAGCTGCAGGCCACGTGGCGATGGAGGCGTCCCACCGACCGTCGCAAATCTCGCGCGGGTGCGCCACGCGCTTCCGCGAATCATGCACCATGTAGCGCGCTCGCTCTCCACAAAGCAATCCTTCCATACCAGAAATATTCATCTAGTAATGGGGTTTGTACCGTCACAAGACGCCGAAGTATACAACACAACGGAGGGCACAATGGGGCACAGACTATATAACAAGCATGCGCATACAGACAGGTATCTAAGCACTGAATCCTTCCACCACTCATCGCAGAGGAACTCGGTCATCCGTTATTTGGAAATCCGTGCGCAGTGCCTAAGTGATGCTCAAAACAGAACACCTGAGTTTAAAAGGCTACCCACAAAGGTTCTAGCCAATGGCTACAGAAATACGTCGTTCCACAAAGCCTTGTCGAAATAGACAAACTGCAGTCTTACCCTATGTAAAAAAGTTACTGATCGAATAGGCAATGCCGGCCGCTGTGACCGAGAGGTTCTAGGCACTTCAGTCTGGAACCACTTAGCTGCTACGGTCGCAGGTTCGAATCCTGCCTCGGGCATGGATGTGTGTGATGTCCTTACGTTAATCTTACCCTATGTAAAAAATGTTACTGATCGAATAGGCAATGCCGGTCGCTATGACCGAGAGGTTCTAGGCACTTCAGTCTGGAACCACTTAGCTGCTACGGTCGCAGGTTCGAATCCTGCCTCGGGCATGGATGTGTGTGATGTCCTTACGTTAAGTTAGGTTTAAGTAGTTCTAAGTCTAGGGGACTGATGACCTCAGATGTTAACTCTCATAGTGCTCGGACCCATCGAATAGGCATCGCCGGGTTGGGGTGCAGCCTGTCTTCTATAGTGGTCGCAGGATCCAGGACATGCTAGACTCCACTAAGGACAAGGTGGATACATTATACCCTGCAGGCGTGTATAAGGCAGAATGCGAATGTGGAGAGGCATACATCGGCGAAACTGGTAGGCCAAAAGCAACGCGCACTCGGGAACACGAGCGCTATATTCGTCTTGGGCAACACAACAAATCTGCAGTGGCAGAACATCAGCAAGATTGCGGAAAAGAAATGACATTCAGCGAAGCCATTGTGTTGGCCAAGTAGCCGGTTACGACAAAACGCAAAATCAGAGACGCATCAAAATACTTAAACACCCTAAGAACATGAATAGAGAGGATGGACCCAGGCTTGCCCCATCTTGGTTGCCAGCAATCAGAGCCCAACCGACCGCACTGTCAACACGACGCGTGAGCACTACCGTCCAGTAACTGCCGCCACATGGTCGACGTCCAGCATTCGTAAACAGGAAGCGGTGACGGTTCGACGGTGACCACCAACCACGGCACATAACACGAGAGCCAATAGACAACATAGGTTAAGCTCTCCCTACCCCGCAATAACCTATTAAAATAAAGTTCCCTCTCCTTCTTCCTTAAGTGACCAATGAAACGAACTGTCTTTTTAAAATTATGACGTAATGGCATGCGCAGTGAACAGTAACAAAAAAAATTTAAGGGACACTGCACAGCTAGAGCGCACCAGTAGACCCAGAAGAAGGCCGCTGCAGCCGTTGTTCTTCTCCAGCAGCCGTAGTTTTATACATGACGCGGTACCATACCCAGAAAACGTTTATGTTCACTGACTGGTCGCGGAAGCCTACTCAATTATATCTGCAGTAGTTGTTGAGAACCTCCGCCATAATTAAGGGTAAAAATAATTGAATTAGAAGGGAGAGTAGTGAGGACAGTTGGTATTATGTAGAGGACCACTGATATTATTTTCCCCCTATAGCGAGAGCCAAAGGTATAGACTAGACTTATGCAACCAGGAGCTACATACTGTCAACAAAATAGCACCAAAATACACACACAACAAGAGAGTTTTGCATCACCACGGTTGCGAGAGTTCCGGAACCTCTACAGAAAATTGGAATAGACATAAACATAAACACCCTTTCCGCCCTTTTTATTGCTCATGAAAGCCACACATTGCTTGTTGCACCACCTGGCCGGCCGGAGTGGCCGAGCGATTCTAGGCGCTACAGTCTGGAACCACGCGACCGCTACGGTGCAGGTTCGAATCCTGCCTCGAGCATGGATGTGTGTGATGTCCTTAGGCTAGTTAGGTTTAAGTAGTTCTAAGTTCTAGGGGACTGATGACCTCATAAATTAAGTCCCATAGTGCTCAAAGCCATTTCAACCATTTTTTGTTGTACCACCACACAGCGAGACCTTCAGAGGTGGTGTCCAGATTGCTGTACACACCGGTATCTCTAATACCCCGTATCACGTCCTTTTGCATTGAAGCTTGCCTGTAATCGTCGTGGCATAATATCCACAAGTTAGTCAAGTCACTGTTAGTCCAGATTGTTCCATTCCTCGACGGCGAATCGGCGTAGATCCCTCAGAGTGGTTGGTGGGTCACGTCGTCCATAAACGGCCCTTTTAAATCTATCCCAGGCATGTCCGATAGGGTTCATGTCTGGACAACATGCTGGCCAGTCGAGCGATGTCGTTATCGTGAAGGAAGTCATTCACAAGATGTGCACGATGGGGACGCGAGATTTCGTCCATGAAGACAAATGCCTCGATAATATGCTGCCGATATGGTTGCACTATCACTCGGAGGATGGCATTCACGTATCGTACAGCCGCTACAGCGCCTTCCATGACCACCAGCGGCGTACGTCGGCCCCTCATAATGCCCACCCCAAAGCACCTTGCTGCACTCGCTGGACAGTGCGTCTAAGGCGTTCAGACTGACCGGGTTGCCCCCAAAACACGTCTCCAACGATTGTCTGCTTGAAGGCATACGCGACACTCATCGGTGAAGAGAACTTGATGCCAATCCTGAGCAGTCCATTCGGCATGTTGTTGGGCCCGACTGTACCGCGCTGCACGGTGTCGTGGTTGCAAAGATGGACCTCGTCATGGACGTCGGGAGCGAAGTTGCGCATAATCCTGCCTACTGCGCACAGTTTGAGTCGTAACATGACGTCATGTAGCTGCACGAAAAGCATTATGCAACATGGTGGCGTTGCTGTCAGGCTTCCTCCAAGCCATAATCCGTAGGTAGCGGTCATCCACTGCAGTAGTAGCCCTTGGGCGGCCAGAGCGACGCATGTCATCGACAGTTCCTGTCTCTCTGTATCTCCTCCATGCCCAAACAACATCGCCTCGGTTCACTCCTAGACGCCTGGACACTTCCCTTGTTGAAAGCCCTTCCTGACACAAAGTAACAATGCGGACGCGATCAAACCGCGGTATTGACCGTTTAGGCATGGTTGAACTACGGATAACACGAAACGTGAACCCACTTCCCTCTGGAATGACTGGAACTGATCGGCTGTCGGACCCCCTCCGTCTAAAAGGCGCTGCTCATGCATGGTTGCTTATGTCTTTGGGCGGGTTTAGTGACATCTCTGAACAGTCAAAGGGACTGCGTCTGTAATACAATATCAACAGTCAACGTCTATCTTCACGAGCTCTGGGAACCGGGGTGAAGCAGACCTTTTTTTGATGTGTGTAGTTACCAGTCTCCCCTAACTAATAGCTGGTCCTGAAAAAAAAGGGCTATGAAATAAGTATCACTCTACATTGTTTCAAGCGCCTTTTGACTACCATATCTTCTGATATGCCTAGGAAAACAATTCACTAGAATGATTAATTTACAGAAAGAGAGAAAATACGCAGTTCACTGCAGTGCCGTAGGATACACTGGTTTCAATCAAGAGTAACAGCCGTTCACGATGCACTTAGACCAGGCGGAGGACTAGTATTTACTACACGAAGAGCCTAGAAACTGGGTACTGCCGACAGCTGAATCAAATGCTGCACAATATTAAAGAAATATAACAACGAGATGAATGCTCTACCGAAACTCATTTCTTGATTACGATATTAAAGGAAGAAAAGTGCGAGGCCAGAAAATAAATAAATGTCACAGAAACGACTCTGTGGTTTGAGCATCCGCAACTGTGGTAGTACATTTTGTAGCTAGAACTCTAGAAACAGCTGTACTGAAACCAATTTTACTGAGGCACTGGCGGTGTCGTGCCCTGCAGCCACATCATCAGTTGCGTATAGACATGAAAACATGGAACACAACATGGCGAGGACTGTAGAAAGCCAATCTTCTTAGTTAACCCTAATGTCCGTAGTGTGGATTCATTGACTATCCGCCCCACGGATATTACGGTTTTAAGTTTGGATCTGCCACATTCTTCGCCATGTTGTGCAACGTGTTTTAATGTTTATTTGCACCTGATGATCTAGCAACAAGCCACGAAACAGAAAGTCTCCGGATTGTTGCAAAGCTACTAAATTCGCTTCATGTAGACAATGTTTTGGTTTTTAACCTTCAATACCATGATTCACGCTGAATCATTTGCACACTGCACAATTAATGCAAACTTTGCTCCCACTTCCGCAATGTACACTGCCTGAAAATGAAAGTGAAGTACTCAGAAGATATAGTCCGACGTCAATGCACCTTCGTACATGTGAATAGGATAGCACTGTGGGTATCAGGCGAGATAACAAGCTTCTCTCAAGGTAACTGATAAGATTAGGGGGTATCAGATATCACATGCAGAGTCAGGTTGCACGTTTTGGCGACTTGTAATCAAGGTCACCACCCACTCCCTTCTCCCTGGTGAACTCCTTGAACTGCTCAAGGTCATCTACGGACCCCCCCCCCCTTTCCCCCCTTCCCCCCCTCCACACACACACATACACACACACCCTAGACAACAGTGCGAGTTATATTTCACGTCATGCTGTAAGTCGGTACTGATAACGTAATGTAAATGTGGTGGGAAACCCCTGGACCAATGGAAGCACATTAAAATGGTGGGAAACACAATAACCAATAAGAATCGAGCTCTTCCTCCTACCCCTTATCATCAAATGTCTAGGCCTCTTAATTCGTGGTCTGGGCATTACTGGGATGAGGTTCAGGTTTATCATAAACAACAGCGTGAGTTGTAGATTATCAACAATGATTTTCTCCCTCTAAAGTTCAATTGAATGACAATAGTCTGTTGTGCTTTCTAATGACTGGGTGAAGATCTTTGGTAAAGTATAGCACTGATATAAAAAAGTATGGTTTACTGACAGTCATATTTTTTTCCTTTTGCTAATAATTTTTTGTTTATTAACAATAATATGTTTTTAATTTATAGCTTACCGATAAAATATTTCTTTCCTACTTTATTTTACAATTAATTATAGTTCTTGTAATTTAGAAAATAGCTTATACATTCACATACACATTTTCCTTGAAAACTCATACTACCAGATAAATATATAAACAGACACTGTTTGCATTGAAACTAGTAAAAGAGAAGAACCTACATTTATACTTCCCAAATAGTCATTACTTTCTCATTTTTTACAATATGCAGAGTATTTACATATGTTTAAATATATATATTATTTACGTTTCTGGTCATTCCGTTTTTCCTCGTTATACGACTACAGTATATGCATCTGAATCCGTGACTAGCAGCATCAGATGAACGAGAAACCACACACACACACACTCACACACACATTCACTGGTATGTTGCACATACAATATTTTCACGCACAAGTAATGTGCAGTTGTGTACGTGGCACACAATATATATTTATCAGAGGCACACATATTGTGCAATGAGGCATTCAAACTCACACACACACACACACACACACACACACACACACACACACACACACACACAATCTATCAAAAGTGGTTCATTCAACTGTTCCGCACACAATCGCTAATACACATCAATTACTTACATATAAACACAGGAAATTTGGAAGGGATACTGAAGAAATGAGGAAATATGAGATGCGTTTGAAGTTCGCCAAGGACGTGGATAATGCTATAAGCAACCCCAGATTAGGCAGTTCAGTTGAAGAGGAGTGGACATCTCTAAAAAAGGCGGGAAAATACAAACATTGGTACAAGGAAAGTAGCTCTGAAGAAACCTTGAGTAACTGATGGAATACTTCAGGCGGCCGACGAAAGAAGAGAATAGGAAAATGTTCAAGGAACGACAGAAATACAACAATATAAACCACTTCGAGCTGAAATAAATAGAAAATGCTGGGCAGCCAAAGCGAAACGGCTGCAGGAAAGATGTGAAGAAATCGAAAAAGAAATGACAGTCGAAAGGACTGACTCAGTGTATATATAAGTCTAAACAACCTCCAGTGGAATTAAAAGTAAGGGTGGCAACATTAAGACTGCAATGTAAATTCCAGTGTTAAACGTAGAGGAGAGAGCGGACAGGTGGAAGATGTACAGTGAGGGCCTGTATGAAGGTGAAGACTTGTCTGACGACGCGACAGGAGGGGCAAATGGAGTCGATATGACAAAGGCTATCCAGTACTAGAGTTATAATTTAAAAGAGCTCTGGAAGACTTGAGGTCAAATATGGCTGAAGCGATAGCTAACATTGCTTTGGAATTTCTGAAATCGTTAGGGCAAGTGTCAACCAAACGAAATTTGTTTGTCGAATCTGTGTGACTGACATCGAAGCATCAGACTTTCGGAAAAATATCATCCACAAAATTCCGAAGCAAGGGCCGATCAGTGCTAAAACTATCGCACAGTCATCTTGACAGTTCATGCATCCAAGCTCGTGACAAGAATAATATGCAGCAGAAAGGAAAATAATATTAAGAAACTGTTAGGTGACTACCAGTTTTGATTTAGGAAAAGTAAAGGAAGCAGGGATCCAGTTCTCACATTGTGCTTGATAATGTAAGAAAGGACGGAGAAAAATCAAAAAAGACAGTCATCGATCTAGAAAAAGAGTTCGACAATCTATTGTTCGAAATTCTGAGAAGAGTAGGAGTAATTAGAGATAAAGACGGGTAATATGCAATATGTATAAGAATCAAGAGATGAAATATAAGATCGGATGGCCAAGAACGAAGACTGGTATCCTAAAGGGAGGCCGCCTTTCGTCCCTATTATTCAGGCTATATATCGAAGAAGCAAAGGCAGAAGTAAAAGAAAGGGTCAAGACTAGAATTAACATTCTGGGTGAAAGGATATCAATTATAAGACTTGCTGATGACATTGTTATCCTCAGTGAAGGCGAAGAATTACAGGACCTATTGCATGGGATGAACAGTGCAATAAGTGTGGAATACGGATGGAGAGCAAAAAGGAAAAAAACTAAAGTAATGAGATGTAGCAGAAATGAGCTTCTCAAGAAATTTAACATCAAAAGGGATGATTACGATGTGGAGCAAGTTAAGGAGTTAAGCTGTCTTGGAGGTAAAATTACCTATGACGGACGAAGCAAAGCTGTGCTCACCCTGTTTTACCTCCAGGTAGCACACGCAAAGAGGGCATTACTGGCCAAGAGTAGTCTACAGGTATCAAACGTAGGTCTTAATGTTAGGAAGAAAGTTCCGAAACCTTAAGTATGGAGCACATCATTGTATAGTAGTGATTTAAGAGCAGTGGGAAAGCAAGAAGGAAAAAGAATCAAAGCTTTTGAGATGTCGTGCTACAGAAGACTATTGATAATTGTTGGACTGCTAAGCTAAGGAATGAGCATATTCTCCACTGAATTGATGAAGAAGGAACATATGGAAAGTACTGACAAAAAGGAGGGACAGGATGATGGCACATGTGTTACGAGATCGGAGAATGACCTCTAAGGTACTAGAGGGAACTGTAAACGGAGAAAACAGTAAGGGAAGATAGTGAACTGAATACATCCAACATATAACTGAAGGTGCAGGGAGCAAGTGATACTCAGAATGAAAAGAAGAGGTTAGCGCAGGAGAAGAATTAGTCAATGGGCGCATCAAACCAGTCAGAAGACTCATGACTGATGCACAATCCTAGCACATCTCTGGATGGCACCTGCATCTATACAATGTGCGTCCGTCTTTGATCTGTGTCCTACCAACTTCACAGTCTGTACCCATCTGTCTAGTCTCTCATCAAGCCAATAAAATTCTTGTTTCGAGGTTATATTCCAAAAGGATTATCGGATGAATATCAGGGCTTGCCGATTGTTTCAGGATTGTACCTAATTATTTCTTACGGATCGCAGCTCAGGCTGTTTGTGTGAACTTAGAGTCGGAGAAAACTGGCTTTGCAAAGTCGTAGTGAAAGCAGTACATGCGGAGTTCGTAGTCCAGAACAGTCATACCGATGTAGACACACTTCATGGTCTGTCTGAAATTTTGGCAATCTACACTGTGACGAATACTTCATTGAAGATAGCGATCCATTTGAAGTTTGATCTGGCGATACAATCTCTTGCTCCATAACGTCGATACCACCGGTAAACTAGACTGAATTTGACTGTATTCTCTAATATTTTCCATGATTATTCTGTTCAATAACTTGTAAAGATCTTTCTCAAAATAACACGCCTCGAGAGCTCTCTGTTTCGTGTTAACGTCAGTGTATTCCTTCAACCAGCAACGCTTCTTGAAGGAAGGTGATACTAACAAGGTCCATCCCCAGTCCTAGATATTGTTTTCGAATTTTCTGTAATGCAGAATATAATTTTTTTTGTTTCTCAGCGTTGTGAACAGCTTCTGCATGGAACTATTTCATGGGACTTCGTGCTCCAGGTTCAGCAGCATGACGCTGTGCTCACCCTGTTCTACCTCCAGGTAGCAACCTCACTAGCAACAAAAGTTGCATCTTCGATTTTCTCCTTCACGTTTATGACTTTCTCCTCATGAAGTAATCAGAAGCCTGCAAATGGTGGACTCTGTGACATGGTATACCGGTAGAGGTTGTTTACATCCACCCAAGAAGGGAAGTATCATAGATCATCAGATGGTCTGCACACCTACTTTATCATTCGCTGCTTATTGCCCTTGCTGCACCGTGGCAAAATCACTCGTTAGTCTCACGTTAGAATACAAGCAGTAATTCAAATTAAAACAAGCGTTCAGTGCATAGCGCTGTGGAATGTGGAAAAAACCGCAAATTGGCGTTCATAAGAAGAAGAACAACACCAAAAATGCAACAGGAGCGTAATAGGTAAGAAATTGTCCACGCCACCTGCCACTGATGATGCCTTGCAGAAAATAAAGGCGAAACGCGTATGGCACTAAAATTGTGTTTTATTCAGTTGCTGTGAGACGGTCCATAAGTAAAAATTATCAATATACCGTAATATTACACGCAACTGAGGAAGACAGGACTACAAAAGTTGAAGATGACAATTATGGCAGTCAACTGCCTGTTTGTACAGACTATCATTCTTCTCTGATTTGGTTACGTACATTTCCTGTAGAAGTTTTTCGAGCTCAAAAAGCAAACGTCTCTCAGGATTATCCCAGACGTAAGATACGAATCTCTTACGATTAGAGTCATACGAAACACCACATGATATTCTGCCGCATATAGTACATGACGTTAGTGTGGGAGGTAGAAGGTATACTTTCATAGGAGCCACGAGGCATTTGAAGTGTGCGTAAACGACGAAAGGATACCGCTCCTGATGGAGGATGGTTCTTAAACCTTAGAAGTCTTTATCCTCAGTAAGTATTTCAACATACAGCGGTTTCTGGCTTGAGCAGACAATGTGTTCCTTTTGAGACTATTGCTCTTGGTAAACGAGTTGAGGCATCTACGGCGAGAATACCTTGCCAGTTCGGATTTTGGCAGTTGCGGTGAAAGTTGATGGGACATGCTTTTGATCCACACCCAGTGTTGTTCCTCATCCTGCGAAAATAGCGCTGACCAACTGGTTTGGAAACGTAGAAGTGACCATCTACCGAACACTTGACTTCTGCATTTTGTGCTCATTATCTTCATCTTTCGGGCTTATCAGTCTCCTGGGTGTTTACATGAATTGAACATTCAGGAGCCTGCCTGTACCAGTGATCATAACTCTGTAAAGTGTCTATGACGACGAGTCCTACAAGGAATGTAAAGAATGGTAATAAGATACATTTGCTCAGCAAGAGTGACAGGATACAAATTTCAGAATATCTCAGAAGTCAGCATCAAATATTCAGTGATGAGGACGGTGGTGTGGAGAAGAAACAGAAAAGATTTAAAGGCATCGTTCAATGTGCCTTAGACAAGTATGTTCCGAATAATGTTTTACAGGATGGGTAAGATCCACCATGGTTTAAAAGCCATGTTAGAAAAGCGCTAGGTAGACAAAGAGCACTTCATCTCAAATTCAAGGGAAGTAAAAACTAGCTGACAAGCGAAATACTGAATACGGTCTTCTGAAGTTGTTTCAGTGCGGAAGATCGTATCAACGTCCTTCCTTTCAATCGTCGTGTGAACGTCGAAATGGCAGATGCTGAGATGACCGATCACATAATTGAAAAGCAGCTACAATCGCTTAATAGTGGAAAGGCATCTAGACCAGGTAAGACCCCTACAAGAGTCCATAAAGTTTATGCGAAAGAGCTTGCTCCCTTCTAACGGAAATTTATCGTAGATCGCTTGAGCAACGAAAGGT
Source organism: Schistocerca piceifrons (assembly GCF_021461385.2). Classification (NCBI taxonomy): domain Eukaryota; kingdom Metazoa; phylum Arthropoda; class Insecta; order Orthoptera; family Acrididae; genus Schistocerca; species Schistocerca piceifrons. The sequence continues at coordinate 51,105,047 of NC_060139.1, forward strand.
TCCTAACGATTGGAAAAAAGCGCAGGTCATTCCCGTTTATAAGAAAGGCCGTAAGACAGATCCACACAATTATAGACCGATATCGTTGACGTCAGTCCGTTGTAGGATTATGGAACATGTTTTATGCTCAAGAATTATGACATTTTCGAAAAATGAACATCTCCTCTATAAAAATCAATATGGATTTCGCAAACAGAGATCCCGCGAAACTCAACTCGCTCTGTTCCTCCAAGAAATCCACAGCGCACTGGACAATGGTGCTCAGCTTGATGCTGTGTTCCTTGATTCCAGTAAGGCATTTGGCAACGACCTGCATTGCCGTTTAATGAACAAAGTACGAGCTTACGGAGTATCGGAGCAGAGTTGCGACTGGATTCAAGACTTTCTTGCAGACAGAACTCTTAACGGAACAAAATCGACAGATAAAAAGGTAATATCCGGATACCACACTTTGGTGTGATAGGACCGTTGCTGTTTACAATATATATATGATGTAGTAGAAAGCGTCGGATGCTTTTTAAGTCCATTCGCTGATGATGCAATTGTCTATACCAAAGTAGCAAGGCCAGAAGATAGTAAGAATTTGCAGAACGACCTGCAGAGAGTTGATGAATGGTGCAGGTTCTGGCAGTTGACCTGAATAAATGTAGCATATTGCGCATACATAGGAAAAGAAATCCACTACTGTACAGCTACACTATTCATTACAAACAGCTGGAGACAACGTCTGCCTTAAAATATCTAGGCACAACTATCCAGAGCGACCGCAAGTGGAATGATCACATAAAACAGTTAGCGGGAAAAGGAGATACCAGGATCAGATTCATCGGAGGAATCTTACGAAAATTAGCATAACGGGGAGATTTACTACAGAAATTTCTTGACAGCACTTTGCAGGAGGATTCAGACAAGATATTACTTACCTTCACATACATCTCGCTTATTAACCCCGAAGAGAAAATTCGAGAAATTAGAGCCAATACAGAGGCTTACCGACAATCGCTCTACCCACGCACTATTCACGAGTGGAACAGGGTTGGAGGGATCAGATAGTAGTACAGTAAGTACCCTCCGCCACGCAGCATTAGGTGGCTTGTGGAGTGTGACGTAGATGTAGATGCCTCTCGAATTTTTGTAGGTCTGGGAGTTTAATGGGGAATCAGATGCTTTGGAAACTGTAATACCCATAGACATCACATGTTTTCTATGTTCTACTATCATATTAATGTACAACGTAATTTCTGTCGCTAGCCAGAATGGACCATATAAAGCAATAATTATCCATATGATTCTGAGCATTAATTAATGCTCTTTTAAAAGCATCCTCTTCTGGAAGAGTGTTTGAACTGGAAGCCCAAATAAGTGGAAAAAAACATGGGAGTGTGTACTGAGGTGGACTACATGACTATCGCCTTACCGGTCCTTCTTCCATGCATTTCTGAAAAATGGTCCCGTATGATGCGCTTGGTAAATGTTATGAACCAAACTGCTGCGTACTTGCCCATGTATTTACGCCATTTATCCCCCTGATCTGGACGATGCTTTTCTGCTCAGAACGAGCAACACTGCTCTCTTTCAGTGCGTGTGGCTATTCATAGTACAGAGCTGCTTTGCACTTAATTACAAGACATCGTGGGTCTTTGAAGTATCTATGGAGATGCCTTTTTCAGAACAGCTTGTCAAGCATTAAGGGAATGCGCCAGCAGTCACTGAGTAGTCCAGTGTGACCGCAGGAGTTACTTTGGGATCCGTAACAGTGCAGGCAGTGCTGCTGCTAAATACAACGCAGTGTCTCAGTGATCTCCGATGTTTGTGATGGTGACGTTCACGAGAAGGGCCATTGTGAAGAGAGAGTGGCCCAGACCATGGCAAATGGGTCAGAGTTGTGATACTGTGGGACAGTGATGGACCACGCTGGAGAGTCAACGGCCTGGGCTGCACTGCAGACAGTGGATTGAGCTACTGTTGCACATCCAGTCGCAGGCACATGATTGCTGATGATGCACTGGATTGTTGATACACGTCCTGCTACAAGTAGATGGTCACACATGGCGGACTGGAATGCTACACATCTAGTCGTGAGGGCATCGTCATAGATTGGGCCCTAGCATGTCCGACTGCAGGTACATCATCATTGATGATGCACCAGCTGAGGGAATATAATCGCATATGGCATATTGGGCTGTGTGTATATCATCATGTGTGGCGGCTCAGGCTGTGGGTACATCATTATGGTCGATAGACCAGGCTGTTGGTACTTCATCATTGGTGATGGGTCGAGCTGCAGGTCATCATCATAGCTCGTGGTCTAGTGGCTAGCGTAGCTACCTCTGGATCACGGGGTCCCAGTCTCGATTCTCGGCCAGGTTGGGGATTTTGTCTGCCCACGGGCTGGGTATCTGTGCTGTCCTCAACATTCCATCATCATTCGTGAAAGTAGCTAGTTTGGACAGTGTAAAGATTGGGAATTTGTACAGGAGCTGATGACCGTGCAGCTGAGCGCCCCAAAACCAAACATCAGCATCACAGTTAGTGCGCCAGGATACTGCAAGTTGAGCATCCTGTCGGATGAGATAACTGCAGGCACAGATCTGCCACCCATTCCCTCCTCCACATCACCTCGCACAGAATTAGGGGGGAATATGTTAAGTATCATGTATAATTAAAAAATAAACTGATATGTGGAGACGTCTATAGTGTTTCTACTCAAGTTCAAAATCCGCTTGCCTGAATCAGTCCTCGGAACAATACTGGCCTATTCAGCATCACCATGCCCCCAGCACTGTTTGTGGATCGACACACCCCATAGGTGATGTATTCAAGTGCACCTAGAAACAAGCCAGAACACATAACGTTACTAATCCACACACGAAAATGGGTTGGGTGTTAGTATTGCATAGTAGAAGAACAGAAAAAACTGCTACCCATGTATTCACTCCTTAGTGACCGTCGTCATCTTCCGTGATTTAATGGTGGAGAATGGCCTTATTGGCTGCGTCAAAATGTTCACCCAGGATTCTTTGCCATCGTCATCGAGTGCACCTACAAACAACATGAAACATATCACTTGAGTAAAGCAAGCATGCAGTTGTGTGTACCACATTATTGCTATTGTAGGAGAACTACAGTAGAATAAACTACTACATCTCACGCAGGCGCTTCAACAACTGGCGTCATTCCCCATGAGCTCGCTGGGGAGAAAGGTGTTGCCTGTAATACAGGGATCTCCTGCACATCATCGTCGTTGCTAATTACTATGGGCGATTGCGGCAGTGTTCATTCAATACTTACAGGACGGCTGTGAAACCAGTTCCGTCACCATGGCCGCGAACTCACTGCAAAACTCTACAACGGACAGAAATGAGATGCATAGCGTTAGAACATACATCGAGATGGAGGAAGGGAGAGAAAAGAATCAGGATATATCCAGTCGCCATCCTCTGGAATGTCAAGCTGTTTCACGAGATCCTCGAGCGCACTGTCGCTCAACAAGGATGATGATATGCTCTCGTCTGCAACAGGAAAAGAGGGACAATAAGAAATTACTCAACAGATTGTAGCTAAGAAAAGAAAAAAGGGAACACACAGACAAAACAACATGAACAGAAATAATCTCTACACAACTGTAGAACAATTATCAGCAGCCAATCTGGTCCGCTTCTTAGTGGCATCTTCGCCGCTTATTTGCAAAACCATTGTCCTCAGATTCAATCACTGAAATAAAAGAAAGCTACAAGAGTGGAATTAAAATTCACGGTCAAAGGATATCAATGATAAGATTCACATATGACGTTGCAGTCCTCAGTAAAAGAGAAGTACTACTTGACGTTTAGAATAACACGAATATCCTAACGTGGAAAGAATACGTGTTGAGGGCAAACCGAAGAAGGACGAAAGTAATGAGGAGTCGCAGAAATGAGATTAGCGGTAAACATAAAATCAAAGTTACTGACCATGAAATAAACAAAGTTAAGGAATTCTTCCATCTTGGGAGCGGAAGAACACAGGACATACGAAGTAAGGGCACAAAGATCAGTATAGCAAAGGGAAACAGGAAATTTCAGGTCAGGTAGGTCTGCTAGTATCAAACATAGGCCTTAATGTGAGGAATAAATTTCTAAAAATGTATGTCTGGAGCACGTCATTGTACGATGCTGTAGCATGGACAGCGGGAAATCGGCTAAAGAAGAAAATCGAAGCTTTTCAGATGCAGCGCAGTAGAGGGATGTTGAAATATGGCTGGTTTGGTACGCCGAGGAATGATGAGGTTCTCCACAGAAAAAGCGAAGTGGTGGACACACGAAGAACACTGGCAACAAGAAGGTTGGTTCAAAATGGCTCTGAGCACTATGGGACTCAACATCTGAGGTCATCAGTCCTCTAGAACTTAGAACTACTTGAACCTAACTAACCTAAGGACATCACACACGTCCATGCCCGAGGCAGGATTCGAACCTGCGACTGTAGTGGTCGCGCGGTTCCTGACTGAAGCGCCTAGAACCGCTCGGCCAAACTGACAGGCGCAACAAGAAGGAGCAGGATGACAGGACGTATGTTAATACCTCGGGAAATAGCTTCCATGCTATTAGAGGGAGCCGTAGAGGGTAAAAGCTGTAGCGGTAGACAGAGATAGAATGTTAAGAACATATAACGACGCAGATGTAGGGTGCACGTACTACTCTGAGGTAAAGGGGTTGGCACAATAAAGCAGTTCCTTGCATTAAATCACGGACTGCGTTGGAACAAAAGTAATTTTTATCCAGTGATGGAAGAGAGTTTTATAATCTGAAGTAGAAAGGTAACAGATATATCCACTTATGAGCAAAAATGGGACATGCTGTTTTTTTTATTTTTTTGTCATCAGTCTTTTAACTGGTTTGATGCGGCCCGGCACGAATTCCTCTCCTATGCCAGTCTCTTGATCTTAGAGTAGCATTTGCAAACTACGTCCTCAGTTATTTGCTGGATGTATTAGAATCTCTGTCTTCCTCTACACTATAGCCCTCTACAGCTCCCTCTAGTACCATGGAAGCCATTCCCTGATGTCTTAACACATGTCCCGTTATCCTGTCCCTTCTGCTTGCTAGTGTTTCCCACAGATTCCTTTCCTTTCCGATTCTGCACGGAATCACCTCGTTCCTTACCTCATCACCACACCTAGTTTTCAACAATCGTCTGTAGCACCAAGCTCAAATGCTTCAGTTCTGTTCTGTTCCGGTTTTCCTTCAGTGCATGTTTCACTACCATACAATTCTGTGCTTCAAATGTAAATTCTCAGAATTTTATTCCTCAAATTAAAGCCTATCTTTGATACTAGAAGACTTTTCTTGGCCGTTAATGCCCTTTTGGCCACTGGCTAGTCTGCTTTTGATGCCCTTCTTGCTCCGTCCGCCATTGGTTATTTTGCTGTCTAGGTTGTACAGTTCCATAACATCATTTACTTCTTGACCACCAAACCTGATGTTAAGTTTCTCTCTGTTCTCATGACTTCTGTCTTTCTTCTATTTATTGTCAGTACTCATTGTATGTATACTTACTAGACTGTTTCATTCCATTCAGCAGATCATGTAATTCTTCTTCACTTTCACTCAGGAATGTCATCAGCAAATTGTATCAATGATATTATTTCACCTTGTGTTTTAATTCCTCTCCTGAAATTTTCGTTTATTTCCATCATTGCTTCTTCGATGTACAGACTGAATAGTAGTGGCGAAAGACTAAATACCTGATATTTGAAACAAAGAACTTAAATATCGTCCAGAGAGCACATCAGTTACGTATGGGTTAAAATACATGTAAAATGCGTGACTCATCTGTTTTTCAAAAAACTAATGTACGCCTTATTCTTGCATTGGCTCTTGTATTTTTCTCATTGTTTGTTCTCTCGAATGGGCGTGCAGAGAAAGATGTCCTGCGTTTAATTTTCTGTGCTATACTTAACAATTAGAAATGTATTTGTTTCTTTCATCTTTATGAACCCGTCCTACTAACTGCGGACCGTTTGTATGTTTCCAGCAAATCAGCCGTTAGAAGTGGTCGGTTTGATAACGTGACAACCGCGTGCCATCGGTCGCTGTCGAATGTACATTTACATTTTCACAGGTCAAGCCTGATGTCTAAATTTCTTTTTACGAAGTCCGAATATCTTTCCTATTGTCATGCAAATCTTTAATTACCCTGAAATTTAATATTTTCACAGTCCTGTGTCACCGAGCTTTTCCGCTCTTTACAAGAAATTTCGGGTATGGAAATTTTATTCGATAGAGTAAGAATTCAAATTTTGTCATTAATGCAAAGAATGTATAATTTCATGTAATTATTATACTCCTGCGCCGTTAATGTGATACGTCCCACCTTCCGAATAATTAATCACGTAATTTCACTCTATACTTTTATTTTACATTTTTACGGGATACATTTTACAATGTAATTCATATTTGAAAAACGGCTACGATACGATACTTAGACTCTGTAAAAACACCATCTCAGAGCTGAACGTATGACTTAAATGGTTCAAATGGCTCTGAGCACTATGGGACTTAACTTCTGAGGTCATCAGTCCCCTAGAACTTACAACTAGTTAAACCCAACTAACCTAAAGACATCACACACGTCCATGCCCGAGGCAGGATTCGAACCTGCGACCGTAGCAGCAGCGTAGTTCTGGACTGCCGGCCATGAATTTGTTACTGCAGAGCCCGCATCTCGTGGTCGTGCGGTAGCGTTCTCGCTTCCCACGCCCGGGTTCCCGGGTTCGATTCCCGGCGGGGTCAGGGATTTTCTCTGCCTCGTGATGGCTGGGTGTTGTGTGCTGTCCTTAGGTTAGTTAGGTTTAAGTAGTTCTAAGTTCTAGGGGACTGATGACCATAGATGTTAAGTCCCATAGTGCTCAGAGCCATTTGAACCATTTGTTACTGCAGAGAAAGAAACTGTGGGGAATATTCTCAAACGCTTGTGCATAAGTCTATGGAGAATCTGTGTCGAGGGAAATACCGTTAGTTTCTGGGGACGGAGGGTGAGTCAATCAGAAGGTGGTCGCGCGGTTCCAGACTGTATATGACTTAAATCATGGAACACTTCCTGCCCTTTTAAGATCCATAACTGATGAAGAAGCACGTACATTTCAAGAAAGTTGCTATGAGAATATAGTTTGCTTGCCGTGAAATGGTTGGATAAATGATTCTCGTTTTCCTTTCCGCTTGAGATTTCTTTGTATACTCAAGTTAGCAAACACAATGAAATAGATGTTCCTCAGTTTGTTTGCCATAGCAATCTTGACAAAAAAACTGAAAAACCTTCATTTACGAAACTTACTGGTTTGCAAGATGTTTTTAGCTGTCTCACTTGCAAATAAAAATCAGTAAGGTTCACATAATTTACGGATTTGCAATTTTTAGAATTGTTTGTGAAACAATACTAAAGCAGCACTTCATTTACATACTTCATGCAGCTATGTTTTAATAGATTACTTAAATACTACGTCGTATTTTGGTAGTGGCCAGAACGTGAGACAAATTCCTCGATGTCGACTTTATGAGTCAGCGGAAGAAAATCATTTCGAATTTCCGACCAGATTTATTCACTGCAGAGTGGAAAGGGCCCTGACAGAGAACGCTGTCAGCTTCGGGGGCAGGTTTGGCATTCTTGCCCGACCAACTCCGCCTGCGGTAGGCGGCGCTTCGGAAGTGCAGGGACAGTGATGGATGCCGCTGGAAGCTCGCCGCCTATGTCGTGGACAGGCAATTCATTACGTCAAACGGCGAACAGTATGGCGTTCACAGTCACAGACTCCCTTGTGAGCCGCTATTGATAGGACTAATTACCTGAATCATCACGTACCGCATCTGCTGCTGTTCGTCGCCACGTTAGCTTGCATTTGTCGCGAATCTCTTGCCCAACCTAAAGTCCCGAGCGACTGGAAAAAAGCGCAGGTGACGCCTGGATATAAGAAGGGTAGAAGGACGGATCCTCTAAACTACAGACCAATATCTTTAACATCGGTTTGTTGCGGGATTCTCGAACATAGTCTCAGTTCGAATATAATGAATTTCCTTGAGACAGAGAAGTTGCTGTCCATGCATCAGCACGGCTTTAGAAAGTACCGCTCCTGCGAAACGCAACTCGCCCTTTTTTCACATGATATCTTGCGAACCATGGATGAAGGGTATCAGGCGGACGCCATATTCCTTGACTTCCGGAAAGCCTTTGACTCGGTGCCCCACTGCAGACTCCTAAGGCACGAGCGTATGGGATTGGTTCCCAAACATGTGAGTGGCTCGAAGACTTATTAAGTAATAGAACATAGTACGTTGTCCTCGATGGTGAGTGTTCATCGGAGGTGAAGGTATCATCTGGAGTGCCCCAGGGTAGTGTGGTAGGTCCGCTGTTGTTTCTATCTACATAAATGATCTTTTTGATAGGGTGGATAGCAATGTGCGGCTGTTTGCTGATGATGCTGTGGTGTACTGGGGTCGTCGTTGAGTGACTGTAGGCCCGCATCTCGTGGTCGTGCGGTAGCGTTCTCGCTTCCCACGCCCGGGTTCCCGGGTTCGATTCCCGGCGGGGTCAGGGATTTTCTCTGCCTCGTGATGGCTGGGTGTTGTGTGCTGTCCTTAGGTTAGTTAGGTTTAAGTAGTTCTAAGTTCTAGGGGACTGATGACCATAGATGTTAAGTCCCATAGTGCTCAGAGCCATTTGAACCATTTTTTTTGAGTGACTGTAGGAGGATACAAGATGACTTGGACAGGATTTATGATTGGTGTAAAGAATGGCAGCTAACTCTAAATATAGATAAATGTAAATTAATGCAGATGAATAGGAAAAAGAATCCCGTAATGTTTGAATATTCCATTAGTAGTGTAGCGCTTGCCACAGTCACGTCGATTAAATATTTGGGCGTAACATTGCTGAGCGATATGAAGTGAGACAAGCATGTAATGTCAGCTGTGGGGAAGGTGGATAGTCGTCTTCGGATCATTGGTAGAATTTTGGGAAGATGTGGTTCATCTGTAAAGGAGACCACTTACAAAACACTAATACGACCTATTCTTGAGTACTGCTCGAGCGTTTGGGATCCCTGTCAGGTCGGATTGAGAGATGATAGAAGCAATTCAGAGGCGGGCTGCTAGGTTTGTTACTGGTAGGTTTGATCATCACGCGAGGGTTACGGAAATGCTTCAGGGACTCGGGTAGGAGTCTCTGGAGGAAAGGAGGTGTTCTTTCCGTGAATCGCTACCGAGGAAATTTAGAGAACCAGCATTTGAGGCTCACTGCAGTACAGTTTTACTGCCGCCAACTTATATTTCGCGGAAAGACCACAAAGATACGATAAGAGAGATTAGGGCTCGTACAGAGGCATATAGGCAGTCATTTTTCCCTCGTTCTGTTTGGGAGTGGAACAGGGAGAGAAGATGCTAGTTGCGGTACGAGGTATTCTCCGCCACGCACCGTATGGTGAATTGCGAAGTATGAATGTATATGTAGATATAGTTGTAATCTGAGAACTAGAAGAAGACGCACACGTTGTTGTCTAGACGAGCATCTCGCATGTTTAATGAACCAGAAGAGAGATATTATAGCTGGCCATACCGTGCTGCCTGCTCACTACTTCGTTGTACTCTCAAGTCGTAGAAGGAGGAATTTCTGACTCCCATGAAACCGATGAATCATTAAATGGGGCTTCTAAGCAGCCAGCCGCTCGAAGAGTAAACAGTATCTTGGACGCGTCCGTAATTAAATTTTGTGTTAAGGGCACGTAACGATACAGAATAAATAATAGGTGAGGAATAATCTTATATTAACATAATCATCACCTTCCTCTCAGTGATTAGATTACTACCCCTTCCGAACTCAGAAACAACAAAATTCACATCTTTTCCATCTTCCAACACCTGTTTTGCCTTTCGCTTTGTAGCTCAGTATCTCCTCGGGAATTCTGTGATCTGCATTGCTTAAGAGGTATTGTGTCGTCTCCAATTTCCCCGGGTCATTCAAGTTGAAAATATTTAATTCCGTTCTAGTATCTTCATTTCTAACTACGTCTTTTCTTGTGCACCTCTTCGTCCTCATTAGGAACCTCATTTTTGCTGTTTTAATTTTCTGTACTTATATTTCTTTCTTTTTTGAGGCAAATAAGTTTTTATCTCCATAGAATATAACAGGGCCGGACATCGCATTATGGCATTTCTTGTTGTTCTGTTTTTCTGCTTTATGCCCCAACGTTCTGCTAATGGAACCACAAATAGCTTGGAATTCATGTATTTCATCTTGGCTACCGGAATCAGAATCAAGACTTGTATCACAGTCTAGTAATAGCTTCGAGAGACTTGTTCTAAAATTGATTTATGTAAAACAGCTTTTGATCTGACTGCATATTTTATTCGGAATGCCATTATTTTCGGTTTATTACTAGGAACTTTTAAACTATTTTCCTTACATATCTGGTTCAGCTGGTAGGCCTATATTGATCTCTGGATCTCATGTTCATTCTTATAAATAATGAACGACTTTTGTCGCAAACAGATTCACATTCAAGAACGCCTCTAATTGATTTATACGTGATCCAGTCACATTTACGTCAACACCGCCTACGTTCGCCGTCAACGTGGTATAAACAGTCACAGACGACCGTTGGCAGCAATAGCAATCGAGTGAGTACATCGATGTATGGTGAGTACACTGAGGTGAGAAATGTCATGGGATGCCTCCTAATTTCGTGTCGGAACTCCTTTTGCCAGACGTAGTGCAGCAATTAGACGTGGCATGGATTCAACACATCGTTGGAAGTGTCCTACTGAAATATTGAGCCTAACTGGCACTATAGCCGTTCACAATTGCGGAAGTCTTGCAGGTGTAGGATTTTTTGCTGGAACTGACCTCTTGATTATGTGCCACAGATGTTCCATGGGGCAAGAAATTTTGTAAGGTAACTTATTTACTGCCGGCCGGTGTGACCGAACGGTTCTAGGCGCTTCAGTCTGGAACCGCTCTACTACTACTGTCGGAGGTTCGAATCCTGCCTTGGGCATGGATGTGTGTGATGTACTTAGGTTAGTTAGGTTGAAGTAGTTCTAAGTTCTAGGGGACTGAGGACCTCAGCTGTTAAGTCCCATTTTGAACTTATTTACTGCTGCCAAATAAATGAAAAAATGCATATCTCAGCAGTCAACTGTACAAACACACCTTTATTTTCTCTTGGTCTCAATTACTTAACCAAAACAGGAAAAGAATAATGGCGTATTTATACGGCTGATGGCTTAGTGATGCATTTCCTCGATGGGATCTTTGTGGCCAAATCATTCTCTCGAAACGTCAAGAACAAGCTTCTGATCATCGCGAACAGTGGTAGCAGGGTGACGTGGCGCATTATCATCCATAATAACCCCATAGTTGTTTAGGAACATGAAGTACACGAATGACTGAAAATGGTCTCCAGGTGGTCTAACAATCATTTGTAGTCGATGTGTCTGCCGCGCGGGATTAGCCGAGCGGTCTAGGGCGCTGAAGTCATGGACTGTGCGGCTGGTTCCGCCGGAGGTTCGAGTCCTCCCTCGGGCATGGATGTTGCATGGGGGCTTAATTAAATACAATGCAAATATTTTTTAGTAGCTATAAGTCCGATTACGCTGTTTCGTAAACGGTTGGCCCTGACTAGTATTATTACGCAATCTGACTGCATAGAACAACAACAAATATTGAAATGAAAATTTTCGTTAATACAATTAATTAATTAAGTCCCCAGCAACTATAAAACCTACGAAGCCAACAAACCACAAGTGTAGCTGTTCTGGGTGTGGAAGTGTGATTCAACGTACACATCTGGCACGGTTCTTCTTCGCTAAGACAAAAATTTTTAAATATCATTTATACTGAAGTGATTAAAAAATAGAAATACTATAATTGCGCAAGAAACCTAGAATTATACTCTAATACAAGAACACACGCCAGATGCTTTGTTGACTGAACCTGTAATGACGCATTATTTAAGACATTGAGATAATAAAAAGAAAAGGAAAATTTTTTTTTCTTTTACCTTCATATATTGACGAAAAGCACTCTAATCATTACAATATTTCCACACCGACTCGTTACTATCACATCTCAACAAGAACTTTTCAGTATCACATCTCAGCAAGCACTGCCTACTACAAGTTCTCGACCAGCACTTTTCACTAGCACATCTCAACAAGCACTGACTACTACGAGTTCTCCCCAAGCACTGCCTCCGCTACTTCTCAATAATCACTGCCAGTGGAGGCGGCGAAACAAAACTCTCTGGTGCTGTGGCTCAGTGTAGCCACCTTTCAATGTGTGTGCTTGCCCTTAGGATAATTTAGGTTAAGTAGTGTGTAAGCTTAGGGACTGATGACCTCAGCAGCCAAGTCCCATAAAATTTCACGCACATTTGAAATTTTTGTTGTAGTCGATGATCATTCAGTTGGGCCAGAGGACCCAGTCCATTCCAAGTAATCTCAGCTGACACCATTATGGAACCGCTACCATCTTGCACAGTGCCTTGAGACAACTTGGGTCCATCGCTTCGTGGGATCGTGCGACACAATCGAATGCTACCGTCAGCTCTTTCCAACTGAAATCGGGACTCTACCAACCAGACCACCGTTTTTCAGTCGTCTAGGATCCAGCCTATACGAGCACGATCCCAGAAGAGGAGCTGCAGGCGATGTCGTGCTGTTAACAAACGCACACGCGTCCATCGTCCGCCGCAACAGCCCACATTGATATCTGCGGTTATTTCATGCAATGCTGCTTGTCTATTAGCACTGACAACTGTACACAGACACCGCTGCTTTCAGTCTTTAAGTGAAGGCCGTGGCCACTGCTTTGTACATGGTAAGAGGCAATACTTTACATTTGGTGTTGTGGGCGCATTCTTGACACAGTGGGTCTCGGAGTATTGGATTTTCGAACGATTTCTGAAACGGAATGTCCCATGGTTCTAGCTCCAACTATCATTCCGCATTCTGAGTCTATCGATTCCCGTTATGCTGCGAGAACCACTTCGGAATATTTTTCACTTTAATCACCCGAGTGCACTCAGTGGACTACCCTGTTATACATTGTGCACAGAATGCTACAACCATCTATACATGTGCATATAGCTATCCCATGACTTTGTCACCTCAGGGGATGTCGTGCGATTTGCCTGGCGTGAAACAGAGGCATTCGGGCCTTGTTTGCAAACTTTTCACGTGTCGCCTTGGTTAAAATATGTTTAAAACTGTAAGTCCTGGTAGAGATAGACAACCATTATGACAAATATAATAAAAGTTACTCCAAAAAAGTTGGTTGGTTGCTGAAACAATGTCGCAGCTGTTTTTGATTTTTTTTAAATTTCCTTATTCACAACGTATATCGCGTCCGACCTACCGTCTAATGACATAAGCACTCCGTCTTCAGGCCACAAGTGGCCCACCGGGACCTTCCGACCGCCGTGTCATCCTCAGATGAGGACGCAGATAGGAGGGGCGTGTTGTCACCACACCGCAATTCCGGTCGCTATGATGGTTTTCTTAGAACGGAGTCGCTACTCTTCGGTCGAGTAGCTCCTCAATTGGCATCACGACGCTGAGTGAACCCCGAAAAATGGCAACAGCGCATGGCGGCCCGGATGGTCCCACTGCCGGCCATGCCCGACAGCGCTTAACGTCGGTGATCTGACGGGAACTGGGATATCCACTGCGGCAAGGCCGTTGCCGTCTAGTGACATGTTAGTAATTAAAAATCTGGATTACAAATTCTTCACAAAACACAAATGCAAGCATATGCAGTAGAAAGGTTCAAAAACATACAGAATTAATAAAAATCCAAGATGCCAAAACAGGCAACACGTGCACATACCATACGCAGTTACTTAAGCCAAAGAGGTAGGTGTAGATGTTCTACATCAAGAAATCCATATGGCACAACAGGTGCAATAACTTTTCACTAGCACAGAAATGAACAAAATATACCAGCGGCAGAGCGAAAAGTAACGCGCTCCATCGTCGACAGAGGGAACCTTGAGCTATCGCAATGCAATGCGGCAGCGCCGCAAGTGTCATAAGGAGAGTTAATAACAGCTGAACATCAAGATAACTAACAAATGACAAAAGTAAAGCTCAAAGAGCCCACCCGCTTAGCTGTGCGGTCTAACGCAAGGCTTTCCGGATTGGGAAGGAGCGCCTGGTCCCCGGCACGAATCCGCCCGGCGGACTTGTGTCGATGTCCGGTGACCCTACCAGTCTCTGAATTGTTTTTAGGCAGTTTTCCATCTGCCTCGGTGAATGCGGGCTGGTTCCCCTTATCCCGCCTCAGCGACACTATGTCGGCGATTAGTGCGCAAACAAGTTCTCAGTGTACATGCACACCAACATTACTCTACCACGCAAACATAGGGGTTACACTCGTCTGGTGTGAGACTTTCCTGGGGGGGGGGGGGGGGGGCACTGGGGGTCCACCGGGGCCGAACCGCACAAAGACCCTGAAAGAGTTGTTCGGTGTGGAGCGGCGGAGGGTGAAGTGGACTGCGGTAGTCGCTTGAGGTTGTGGACCACTGTGGCTGCGGCGGGGGCGTCGTTTCTAGGCCTCCGGTTAACATGCAACACGATACAATACAAAGCTCAAAGAAATAATGTCGTCCAAGATATGACAGCAACTATTAAGTATGTGAAAATTACAGTATATTAAGTAAATCAATATTGTGGCAAACGACACCGAATATTTGGTGTTATGAACAATGGCTGCAAGGAGCGCCACAACTTTTACTTAGAATAGCAAATGAAGAAATTATCAAAAATACGGAAAAACCAGTCTCTTGCTACACCGATCTGCTCATTAAGTTATCAGCCATGGAAGCTCCATCTACGAACAAAAATTTCTAGGTCTTCCAAAATGTCCAATTAAACGATGTTCTTTCACTCAACAAATGCTAAAAATTCAGTTATAATGGGTATAAAGCAAGGTGAGAAAGGCTTACAAAACAAATCTTTCGCTAGTGAGGTTGCTAACAAAATTAAGTGGTTCTTACTTAATCATCTGTCATCCTTTTTATACAGAAAGGTGTAGTGGATTATTCATCAGTATGTTGCTTAGAAGGTGATATTTTAAGTCCGACATGATTGCAACATCCGGTTACTTATTCATCGTCAATCTGATGGACTCCTCACTCAACAACAACTATGTGAGTATGTCAATCTCTCTCGTTTCACGCTATAAGATGGTGGAATAAGATTCTTAGAGAAAGATCATTACTTCAGTATTTTAGCCTCACTACACCGTCTTTGGCTGCAGAAGTTATTGCAGAGGTGAAAGGGAACTTTGAAATTTTGAAATTGTCGAAGAAGTCTAAACTTGTAGTTGTTACCTCTGATGCTTTGTCAGTAGGACGATTCTATAGATGCTCATAAACACTACTGAAACAAGTGTAAGAGTAGGCTTCCGCGGCCGTTGTCTTCTTCAATAAAATTCTTCAGGGTATCAGACCGCATCGTCATAATTTAAAATGCGCCAACGTTTCGGCCAGCGTTGCAGCTAGCCTTCATCAGGGCCTTACGTTAACGTAAGGCCCTGATGAAGGCTAGCTGCAACGCTGGCCGAAACGTTGGCGCATTTTAAATTATGACGATGCGGTCTGATACCCTGAAGAATTTTATTGAAGACTACTGAAACAAGATCAAAAGGTGAACGAAAGGTTGGCCGGCCGAATTGTCCGAGCGGTTCTAGGCGCTACAGTCTGGAACCGCGCGACCGCTACGGTCACAGGTTCGAATCCTGCCTCGGGTATGGATGTGTGTGATGTCCTTAGGTTACTTAGGATTAAGTAGTTCTAAGTTCTAGGGGACTGATGACCTCATCAGTTAAGTCCCATAGTGCTCAGAGCCATTTGAACCATTTTTGAACGAAAGGTTGAAAGAATATAAGGTGGTTGTTACGAAGGCAAACAAGACCACGTCTCTGGTGTTAGTAAATGGCAGTGATTACATTAGTAAGGCTTTGAACTTCTTTAATAATAGTGGTATTGTGGAAGTTGGTAAAATCCGCTAACAAAATTCGTATGTGCGATCAAATCCGTAGTCAACAATTCCTAAGTTTTAGTTCAAACTAAGAGATGGAAGAGTGGTGTGCTCATGATGAATCCTAAAATGCGTATTTTAACATCACATCTTATGTTACATAAAAAAGAAAAATCTATCCTCCCTGTTGTTAGCTCCTGTCAGAGCGCTAACTATTTCATCAACAGCTTCTGTGAAAATAAAACTAAGAATCACATATATTCGAAGCTTGCATTGCTGAAAAAAACAATTATGAATTTATTCCTTACATTAATGACATTCAAATTTGCAGCCACCGTTCGAGAGATACATGGTAAGACATAGCAACGTTGTCTGGGCCTAATCTTCCCATTTGTAATCTAATATTTCATTAAATTAATGTCGAGTCTATGGAGTTTGTTCACATCTGACAGCAGGTTAATTTACGTAGCGTGTGCTTCAGCTGATTTCTTCCCATTATATCTTTCTTGTATTTAGTGTAACATCAGGGAGACGTGTCAACACCTTTCGATTTTGCGCGTGATTAGACTCTTTGACTGTTACTAAGCAACGGCTTTGCGCGTGCTGCCAGAGAACGTGTGTGCGTCAAGTTATGAGTATTTTGCAGATATGCCGGGCTCATGAGGTGGAGCCTTGGTCTCGCTTTCATGAGCGAGGTTCCAGCTGTCAACTCCATCTCCGTCTCCACTCTGGGTGGACAAGCTGAGGGGTCGCCTTCAGAGCTGCCAGTGGCCGAGGGCAAGAGGTCGGCGTCGAGGTCTGCGGGACCGTGCAGAAAAGACGTGAAGTGGGCAGCCACACGTGGGCCGAGGAATCCCTGGATTGCGGGATGTGACCAAAGTAAGGCTGTGGTACATCGATGCTGTCCACAACATCGATATACGCTGGTGTCCAAAATTAAAGCCAAAACGGAAATTTAGCAACGTTGCGTTTACTTTGCCACAAGTCCGTACAAACAGGTGATGGTAAAGTTTCAAGAAAACATCAGCCACTCGCGCTCTATGAGGTCGAGCATTATCGTCCATCAGTACGAATTCTGGGCCCACAGCACCTCGAAACAACAACAGATGAGGTCCCACCCTCTTGATTCACCCGTACAGTTCCTTGAATTGGGGTTCGAACGGTAAACTTAATCCCTGCCCACGCCATTATAGATCCTCCTCGATATTGGTCTCTTTCCACAATGTTTGGACTCCGATACCGTGTTCCACGTGTCCTCCAGATGCAAATCCATCGAGACAGACTCTCCAGACTTAATCAGGACTCATCTGGGAAAACAAGACTGGCCCTCTGTTCGACCGTACAGGTGACATGTTGGTGATTCCATCTAGATGTTCCCTTCTGTGACGACGTGTCAGAGGTAGACATACAGCAGGTCTCCATCAATAAAGGCCACTCTGCCGAAGCCTTCTGCACACCATTTGCCTCGATACAACACGTCCAGTGGATGCTGCGAGCTCACATGTCATTTGCCGTGCAGTACAAAGGTGATAATGTCGTGCCCTAACAGCCAAATAACCGTCCTCACTTCTGAAATAACACGTGGTCAGCTCTGCCCTGGTCTTCGGGGTACGGATTCGAACTGTTTACACTATCGACACATCCAAGAAACAACAGAACGATTCAAACTAAGGCATCGGCCCACATCAGTTTGCGTCTGTCCTGCTACCTTTCTTTTTCTGGCTCTCCACCGCAGAGATTCTGGTAGGTATCTTCCCTGTGCCATAGTGCAGCGTCTGTGAGTATGTATACAGGGCGTTACAAAAAGGTACGGCCAAACGTTCAGGAAACATTCGTCACACACAAAGAATGAAAATATATTATGTGGACATGTGTCCGGAAACGCTTACTTTCCATGTTAGAGCTCATTTTATTACTTCTCTTCAAATCGCAATAATCATGGAATGGAAACACACAGTAACACAACGTACCAGCGTGACTTCAAACACTTTGTTACAGGAAATGTTCAAAATGTGCTCCGTTAGCGAGGATACATGCATCCACCCTCCGTCGCATGGAATCCCTGATGCGCTGATGCAGCCCTGGAGAATGGCGTATTGTATCACAGCCGTCCACAATACGAGCACGAAGAGTCTCTACATTTGGTACCGGGGTTGCGTAGACAAGAGCTTTCAAATGCCCCCATAAATGAAAGTCAAGAGGGTTGAGGTCAGGAGAGCGTGGAGGCCATGGAATTGGTCCGCCCCTACCAATCAATCGGTCACCGACTCTGTCGTTGAGAAGCGTGCGAACAGTTCGTCTGAAATGTGCAGGAGCTCCATTCTGCATGAACCACATGTTGTGCCGTAAAGGCACATGTTCTAGCAGCACAGGTAGAGTATCCCGTATGAAATCATGATAACGTGCCCCATTGAGCGTAGGTGGAAGAACATGGACCCCAATCAAGACATCACCAACAATGCCTGCCCAAACGTTCACAGAAAATCTGTGTTGATGATGTGATTGCACAATTTCGTACGGATTCTCGTCAGCCCACACATGTTGATTGCGAAAATTTACAATTTGATCACGTTGGAATGAAGCCTCATCCGTAAAGAGAACATTTGCGCTGAAATGAGGATTGACACATTGTTGGATGAACCATTCGCAGAAGTGTACCCGTGGAGGCCAATCAGCTGCTGATAGTACCTGGTACTGAAACAACTGGTTCTCCATACAGTGCCGTGGTAAACGTTACCTTGTACAGCAGCAGCTTCTCTGACGCTGACATTAGGGTTATCGTCAACTTCACGAAGAATTGCCTTGTCCATTGCAGATGTCCTCGTCGTTCTAGGTCTTCCCCAATCGCAAGCCATAGGCTGGAATGTTCCGTACTCCCTAAGACTCCGATCAGTTGCTTCGAACGTTTTCCTGTCGGGACACCTTCGTTCTGGAAATCTGTCTTGATACAAACGTACCGCGCCACGGCTATTGCCCCGTGCTAATCCATACATCAAATGGGCATCTGCCAACTCCGTATTTGTAAACATTGCACTGACTGCAAAACCACGTTCGTGATGAACACTAACCTGTTGATGCTACGTACTGATGTGCTTGATGCTAGTACTGTAGAGCAATGAGTTGTCGCATGTCAACACAAGCACCGAAGTCAACATTACCTTCCTTGAATTGGGCCAACTGGCGGTGAATCGAGGAAGTACAGTACATACTGACGAAAATAAATGAGCTCTAACAAGGACATTAAGCGTTTTCCTGAAAGTTTGGCCGTACCTTTTTGTAACACCCTGTATAGCGACTGAAGGACATTGGGCTACCCGGCAAACACTATGTCGTTTCATAGGCATCGTTGGTATGGTTGTCCATTGACCGTAATGCCATCTTCCATGCAGGACAACATCGTACAATCATCTGGTTGACAGTTTGGATGATTATATAGTGAATTAGATAGAGTATGGGGAAATAGCTGTTTGTTGCTTTAATTTTGGACACCAGTGTACTTGGAGAAATGCATGATACACACTGTGTTTTCTTACAATATATTTATTCACAACCTGTTCCGATTTTCTTCACAGTGGAAAATAATCCTATTGTGACGACTTGTTACTTGCTGTTAAACGTTTTTAAGTTTGCTCCTTTTTTAAACCGGTATTACGGCGTTAACTATCTTTCCTGATGTTTTCAAGTCAGAAATGGCATATACTTTTTTGGTTAAATAGCATATACGGCATTTGAAGTTGTCACAATAGATATTTTTTCACTGTGAAGATGGTCCGTGATCGAAACATGTTCTGAATGAATATATTGAATAGAGCTGCCCCAGTGGCCCCATTGGACAACCCCTGTTCAACTGGAGAAACTAAACCTGGTGCGTGTGTTTCAGAGCATTCCATGCCGCTGCGAGCTTGTGCCACGCATTCCAATTAATTCATCTGTAGCAGAATACAAGCAGGAATGAGGATATCCTATCAACTTTCAAGAACCTCCTGTGCTTGTCGGTAGCCATGGATGCAGAAACGGAAAATTAAAGAGGCTATTGAAATAACCGAAAATCCTGACATTGTGAACAGGGAGGTTGGCTACGAGTTACCTATGGCCTGGTTGTCAACGATTCCAGCCCGTCGGACCATGTGTGTTTGGCAACCAGCAGCACCCCTTAACCCAGGTTCACCAGTATAAATACCGGGCACGAGAGAGAAATACCGTAAGGTCTTAATGCCTCGTCTTAATGCCTCGCTGCAGGAAAACTCTACCCCCTTGACACAGGCTGCTGATTTCCTATAACCTTCCACCTAATATCGAGAGATTGAGTACGAACCTCTTACCAGACATGCAGAGACAACAGTCAGTCGATACGCTGCCTTCTACCAATCGCCTACTGGAGTTGCCTTCCAGTCACACACAGGCAATGGCATACTGTACAGCCACCCTCTCTGCAGCACCTCTTCAAATTGTACTATGTCAGCTCAGATATATGACTTCGGTAGCCATCAGATAACCGAAAATGATATCTCTAAAATAACAGCAGTGAGCATCCCTGAAGAAGTCTGCAGCAGTTCAGTCGAAACGTTGGCAGATTAGTTGTTTTAGTAGTTACAATGACGCAGCCCATTTCCCCAAAATCATTTTATACAAAATGACAGAGTCCGTGGAAGCCTACGAACTTATATCAGATCAGTGCTATTTCCCAGACCTTGTTTCCTACTGAGTTGCCGTCGGATACTACTTGGTGCTTCATATTGATTCCAGCAGACTTGAAAAGAGTGGATTGTTTATGGTTCCATTTTAAATGCCTTCTGCTAGTAAATTTGTCTTGTGATCGCGGATCGGAATTAAACGTTGTTGCTTGCGGACTTAAATAGTTCATTCATTAGGTCGTATGCAGAGGTAATCGGGATATTAGTTTTGTGTGGTACGGTTGGCCCGATCTTGCTTAGTGAGTACGTCTGGTCTGAAGATTCTTTTTTTAATCTGTTTCCGTGAAATTCTTCTTAGTTGACGCTCTGTGTCTGCTGACTTCTGTTTGATTGGGCTTCAGTTACCTGCACTGTCTACTGCAAGTCTCAACCTAGCTGTATTACGTCTGTATCAGTTTTGCAAGAGCTTCTTGGTGTTGGCCAACTGCTCAAGAGTTAATAGCCGTTGTTGTCAGATAAAAGTTCTAACTTATTTGTGGGATTTGAATTATTTGTTAATATATTGAAAGTTATGCCTGGACGCATTATTATGTGTAATTTGGGAACCTTGAAAGAGCTTCCCGCTTTTTTGAATTGTTTACTGCGTTTATTAAACGTATTTCATTTATAACTTTTAGAAGTGCCATGGCTGCGCTATTTGGCCATTACTTGTAGACGAAGTGTCCAGTATTGATAACTGCCACGTTCGATTCCTGCCAACATTCGCATCACCGTAAAATGAAATTAACTTGGCACCTGCAGTTATTTATAATTGTGTAGTAAGACCTTGGGTAATTTTCGTTACTCGTTACTTGCATGCAACACTGGTTCTTTTGAGTAAAATTTGTTTCTATTGCATGAATGTTGTTTGGCTGAGAGCCAGCCTTGTCCTCCATTCCCCAAGGACCTTCCTTTGTTATCATTTAAATGACATCACAGTTCGATTGTTTGAGAGCTAGCTAGCCATATTAACAATTTCAAGTAAGTATAGTCTGTGACAAAAAATTTGGGTTGTGATTGAGACTTAAAGCCACGCAGGAAGAACGCAAACATACTGAAAATTAATATGAGTGCTGAAAAACTACTGAATTGGTTGCTAAATGAAATGCCATTAGTTAAAAAACCAGTGACTTTATTCCACGCGTTTCGGGGGACACCCATCGTCAAATAGTCATGATACCTAGGTATTCAGATGTACAAAGACAGGTTGTAACCGTTACAGCTGTCATAACAGCCGTATCACTTATAACAAGTCTTTATGCATCTGAATACCTAGATGAGCATGACTATCTGATGATGGGTATCTCCCGAAATGCGTCAAATGAAGTCATTGCTTTTTTAGCTAGAGGCGTTGCGGGCAATTTGGTGAGGTGAGTACCGCTCTGTCTGTTTGTGCTGCCTCTCTC
This sequence comes from Schistocerca piceifrons, assembly GCF_021461385.2. Taxonomy (NCBI): domain Eukaryota; kingdom Metazoa; phylum Arthropoda; class Insecta; order Orthoptera; family Acrididae; genus Schistocerca; species Schistocerca piceifrons. The sequence goes on from NC_060139.1 coordinate 51,127,136, forward strand.
TCGAACTTAGCTGAAAATTTTCAGTTTCTCGAGTGTAGTAATAATCCATCCCATCTGCACGTAAACGTGCACCAATACAAATTAGCCATTGGTATAACCGTTTTCAAGACCTGGATAACGCTAAGTAATACTAAACACGAACAGGGTGGCACGATTAATGAATTGCCGAATAAAGTTAAGGAATTGCAAATGAAGCTGAACGTGTTACAGTGGGGCGCTATTTTATTTGGCAATAACAATGAATGTCACAGTGTAATGAGAGGGAATGTTTGTGAATGTATAGAGCACCATTTTACTACGTTACCCAACCAAATTTTGTCGATGTTTTGAAGTGTTGCTAATCTCACAGTCTAGAAGGTTGAAAATATTGAAAGGTGGCTACACTGAGCCACAGCGCCAGAGATTGCGCCAAAGAGTTTTATTCCGCCGCCTCCACTGGCAGTGCTTGTCGATTACTCGTAGTAGGCTGTGCTTGCTGAGATGTCGTAGTGAAGAGTGCTTGTCGAGAGGTCGTAGTAGGGAGTGCTTGTCGAGATGTCGTAGTAGTGAGTGCTTGTTCCATGTTTTATGCAGTTGTTTGATGGGCTAGACAGCAGATGTTGTTCTGGTGGAGATGTTGTAGTGATCAGAGTGCTTTTCGTCAATATATATGAAGGTAATAAAATTCTCTGTTTTTTTTCATTATTTTAATGTCGTAAATAATGCGTCATTACAGGTTCAGTCAACAAAGCATCTGGCTTGTGTTCTTGTATTAGAGTGTAATTCTGGTTTTGTTGCGCAATTATAGTATTTCTAATTTTTTTTATCACTTCAGTATAAATGGTATTTGAAATTTCTTGTCTTATTGAAGAAGAACCGTGCCAGATGTGTACGTTGAGTCATACTTCCACACACAGAACAGCTACACTTGTGCTTTGGTTTCGTACGTTTTATAGTTGCTGGGGACTTAATTAATTAATTGTTAACGGAAATTTGTTGTTGTTCTATGCAGTCAGATTGCGTACAAAAACTAGTCAGGGCCAACCGTTTACGAGACCGCGTAATCGGACAGACAGCTACCAAAAATATTAAAAATTATTTGCATTATAAATAATTAAGCCCCCATGCACGTGGCGACCGCTGCTTCGGATCGTCCCTTGGAATTCTTCTGATTGTAAAAATAGTAGACAGTAGTATTGTTGTAGTAATTTGTAGTTTAGTAATTGTAGTCTATATTGCATGTGTAGATTTGGTAATTGTCATTCTTCTAATGGTATTTTTTGCAGAGTTTAATTTTTGTCGTCTTGTACATGGGTTTGACAATTTTGTGCAGTTAGGAAGATTTCAATTGTTCGTTAATCGTGTTTGAGGGAAGCATTTCGTGTGAATGATATTGTTGATGATAAATTGTCATTCTGTGTAATTTTCATATAGTGACGAGTTTTGTGTATTTTGTAAATGATTACGCGATCGATGAAAAAGGCAACAATGATGGATAGTCAGAATGACGAAATTGTTGACATGGCGAACTCGCCAACACAGGACAACAGTATGATGAATAATGAAGTGGAAAACAATTTAATAAGTCGGGAAAGGCCGGCCGAAGTGGCCGTGCGGTTAAAGGCGCTGCAGTCTGGAACCGCAAGACCGCTACGGTCGCAGGTTCGAATCCTGCCTCGGGCGTGGATGTTTGTGATGTCCTTAGGTTAGTTAGGTTTAACTAGTTCTAAGTTCTAGGGGACTGATGACCTCAGCAGTTGAGTCCCATAGTGCTCAGAGCCATTTGAACCATTTGAATAAGTCGGGAAAATAGTCCGGAACCATTTCAAAATTTTTCTCAATCTGAAAATTCACAGAATACGAGATCAACGATAGAAGATTCTGAAATGGTATCGATCACAGATAGCTTTACAGCTATGACGAAAGAAGTTAGTTTTGCGGGAAATGTTAGGGGTGAAAAGAATTTCGAACCAATTAACATGGAGCAGTTGATTGGTGCAATTTTAAATCTGGGATCACAGTTGGAATCTAAATTTAAAACAGAGATAGAAACTTTGGCAACACGGTTAAAAACTGATATGGGAACAATTAAAACCAAGATGGAAGCAATGGCAACACGGTTAGACTCACAAATAGGAACAATTAAAACCGAGATGGAAACAATGGAAACACAGTTAGGCTCACGAACAGGGACATGTTTCAAAAACATGAAAGATGTATCAAAGAAGGAAATTACAGAAGAAGTACAACCGATTTTGAATTCTCACAATAATAGATTAATTGCAGTAGAGATTAGACAAAGGGAACAGGATAGAGAACAGGAAGAAAGACATCGCGTGATGGTACAGAAATTTTCAGAGTTAAATTTACAACGTGCAGACGATAAGGAAGAAATATTTGAAAGAATCGAGGAATCAGTACCAAATGACAGGACAAATAACTTAACGTACCAGTATGATCAGTTAACTACTAAATGTGACAATACCGAAACCCGAGTCGCGACACTTACGGAAGACGTAAATAAACAGAAAGAAAAAATAGCTGACTCATCGGAAAGAGTTGAGGAGATTTCAGATAAATTGACAAGTCTTAGTTTAAATGGGGAAAGAGATTCGGATGATACAGCTCCATTACCATTTGCAGAAACCGAAGAGTACCAGAACATAAATAAGCATGTTGAAAATTAGGGAAAATTTAATGAACGCGTTAAAAGGGAATTTGAGGCATTACAAAAGCAAGTCAAACAAATTGAAGGCAAAATCGTAGGAAAAGACAGTAAAGGAAATTTAGAATCACAAATAGCAGAGGGGTTTGAAGAAAATAATTTGTTTCATTTACGGGATGCAACAACAGAGCGCCAGGCGCGTGAACTTGACAATAATCGACATTCGGACTGGAACAGTCGCGGTAGGTCTTTGTCGCCACGAGGAGAAAACTTTGACTATAAACACTTCTTGACTGTTCGGAAATTTAAGATCTTTCGCAATTCAAAGAACGACATACATCCATGTGCATGGTTAGATCAACTTATGTACGCACTTCCGTCAAGTTTGCCGCTAAGTCACAAACTGGAAATTATGTGCGGCTATTAAAGTCCTCAGGGGATTCTCTACACTAAGTGAATATGTGCAGTAGCGTGCATAGGGCCCCGAGCTGTAGTGGTGCTATTTCCCTTTTAGTTTTCTGCACCACTGCCTACTCTTTTACTATTCTTTGCATCTATCAGAACAACTCTTCGACTATCAATCTATTTAGACAGTAGGTAAACAATAACCGAATATGACTAATTTGCCCAAAAGAGATTTCGGAAATTACCGTTTGGACTTACTATATCTTCAGCAGCATTCATTCGTAGTTTAAACGAAATTTTACCTGTTTATCTTCGTGACAATATTACTTCATATGTTGACAATATTCTTATTGCGAAACGTTCTTGGAGTGGGCATAACAAAATTTTGGATTCATTATTACGTATTTTTGCAAAAGTTGGCATTACAGTGAACTTGGAAAAATCTGAATTTGGTCGTTCTCAGGTGAAATTTCTCGGTCACATAATTTCTACAGAAGGTATTCTTCCTGATCCAGAGAACTAGACGCTATTCGTAATTATGCTGTTCCTACCACAAAACGTAATGTTCTTGTTTCCTTGGTGTCTGTAATTTTCTTAAACGCTTTGTTAGTTTGGACAATTTGACCACACCTCGTTTATGTGAACTATCTGGAAAGAATTATAACTGGTGTTGGGATGAGGAAGCTCACTCAGAATTTGAACAACTTCGTGATGCTTTAGTTGCTGCTCCACTTCTTTCACATCCGGATTTATCTAAAGATTTTTGTTTGGCGACGGACTCATCATACAAAGGCCTAGGGGCAGATTTATTTCAAGAGATAGAAGAAAACGGCGTTGTAGTACAGAAGACTATTGCATTTGGAAGTCGTGTTCTCTCTAAATCAGAAAAGAATTATTCGATTACGGAACTTGAAGCTTTGGCTGTTGTTTGGGCTTTCACAAAATTTCGGACACTTTTATTTGGCAAACATACTAAGGTTTACACCGATCATCGAGCTCTGGAATTTCTTATGTCAACAAAATTAACTCATGGCAGACTGTCACGATGGGCGTTGTATCTACAGGAATTTGATTTTAGTATTGTTTACATACAGGGTTCTTCAAATATTGTTGCTGATGCTTTATCACGTGCACCTGTGGGTTTGAAACAAAGTGCTGAAGAGGACTGCATAGAAAACAATTATTGTTTGATGTATATTCAAGATGTTGCGTTGGAGAACTTTATTTCGTCTTCGCTCCAGAACATCGCTAAAGAACAAAATAAGGATCCAATCTGGAAGGACATTAATGGGAAGTGGAGGAGAAACGAAAGCGTAGCGATTAGACAGCATTATTTAGTTTGCAATGACATTCTTTTTAAACGAAAATCGGTCGACAACTCTGTTTGGTTAGTTTGTACTCCTTATGAGTGGGTCAATAAATTGATCTGGTACACACATTACAGTTATGCACACTTTGGTCCCAGAAAATGCTTTCATAAATTACGAGAAAATTGCTACTTCAGTTATATGGAAAAACGTATTCGATCTGTTCTTGCCAAATGCAAAATATGTCAAAAGGCTAAGCCGCCAACTATTTCTCACAGAGCACCGTTGTTTCCTATCATTCCAGCGAAATTAAAGGACATGGCTGCAGTCGATTTTTTCGGTCCAGTGGTTCGTTCTACTAATGGTTTTGCGTACATTTTCGTAGCAGTGGAATTGACATCAAAATATGTGTGTTTTACACCTTTACGCAAAGCAACAGCTCGTTCAGTATCTAATGCTTTCATCAAACATTTTCTTAAAGACGTGGGTCATGTTGATAAGGTTATATCAGATAATGGATCACAGTTTCGCTCTAAAATTTGGCTTCGTACTCTACGGCGTCGTAAGATTAAACCAATCTTCATTTCACTTTTTCACCCTCAATCTAACGCTTCAGAGAGATGGATGAAGGAAATCAATAAATTGTGTCGTCTTTATTGTCATCAGAATCACAGAACGTGGGATCAGTACCTTCATATTTTTCAAAACATCCTGAATGAACTTCCTAATGACTCAACTTCTTTACCGCCTATACTGATATTAAAAAACAAAGCACCGACAAATCGCATTTCTGAAATCGTTGCTTTTCCGCCTACACGGAAACTGCGGCATTCTGAAGTTGTCAACCTGGCTCTGCAAAATATTGCATCTGTTGCTGCTAGAAGAGAGAAATCAGCTAAACGTCCCGGTCGTTTAAAAATCTTGTCAGTTGGTCAAAAGGTGTTAATTAAGTCTCATCGTTTGTCGCACAAAGGAAAAGGCTTGTGTCGCAAATTTTTTCTGCTTTATAACGGTCCATATAAGGTTCGCAAAATCATTCATGATAACACTGTTGAAGTAGAAACTCTTAAATCTCGGCGCTCTAAGGGAATACATCATATATCAAACGTTAAAATTTTTGTCGAATGACATACTTGTGAGAAACTAACAGCTACACGTAAACATGCAGAGAATATAAGGATACCGCGCTGTGTTTTGGCGGCGGCACATACTCAAAGCAACAGTCAAGTCTGCGCGCCGCACAAGGCACTCGTTGACCGCAAACAATTACTTCCTACGTCACACGTACCTACAGCTGATCGAGCGCTCAGTGCGAATGCACTGACAGCCGTAAACAAATACACAGTCTAATTTCTCCGATTAAATTCAGTATAAAGCTATAGTGACTTGATGAATTATGTTATTAACGTTCAATATTTTTCAGGATATGGTTGTATAAAATATTAAAGAACTTCAGGTAAATTCTGTGTGTGTCCGACGTTAAGAGGACTTGCTATCGAGAAATTTTCAGGAAGAATGTAATTTCGAAGAAGAAACTAATAAACCAAAAAGGCAACTATTAATTGAGTTTATTTTTAAGGTAACATATTTCCACTTAGGTACGTACTTTAGACGTAATTTGCTGCTCGCGATTACGTGATTTATACTTTGTGCTAAATTTTACGTTCTATGAATTTACTTGTGAAGCGACGTGCTTGCGTACATTAACTGATTTTGACAATGTTTTATAAATTAACAGTGTTATTACTTGCATATATTATGCATCGCTTGGCTGCTATGCTTTTACACTGATGTCATATTTTTTTATTATGTGCCTGCTGTGCTTATTTATGTAAATTATAATTATCACCTGATTAATTGTGCTGATATGGTTATGTATGTAGGTTATACTTGTGATTTATCTGCTTGCACCTTCGTGTTTACTTATTACGATTACATATGAACATTTATTTGTTTATGCTGATGTGATGCTAATGGCCCATTTATTACGTAAGATATATATTTGCTGCTTTGCGTATGGATTGCATATTTCCACTTTTCTGTTTGTTGTCATAACTACTCTTTAATTTGGTATATAGAAATGCTCATATACTGTGTACAAACATAGAGTTTAGGTCACACTATGGTATTAATTATAGATTGCTTGCTTGGCAGAGCCTCGTTGTAGGAACTGTGTTGCATCCACTTGTTGACATTCTGTTCCCTACTGGTATATTTACTCGCTATTGCATGTTTTGCTTATGCTCAGTGCCTTATATTTTTAAGATAAGAAAATGAACTGCTATAATTCGACGAACGAAATTAGTACAAGAAACGTCATAGAAGTCACATGAGCTGGAGGTTTTATGGAATCTGTATAAATTTATGCTACTAGAAAGGAAGCTAACGACATGACATACCAACACTAGGTTTAGACCATTGACAGTTATTACACTGCATTCTTCGTGAGCAATTGAAATAGGAAGTGACACTTGACACAAAAAAATACTCCACATGTTTGCTTCTGCCATGATTCTTGAAGTGGTGTACACACTGTGAAATATTATGATCATTCACACTCCGTAATCGTACTTAATTACTGAGAGTTATTCGAACTAAAGGCTGTTAGAGGTCATGTATGCATTTCTTTTATTTTATGATGGACAAGGTAACCAAAATGTATTTTATGATTCATAATGAGTAGAAGATTTGGGTCAGATGGATTACACAGAGGTTGTGTGTGGACATTGTGTCTTCGGATTGTATGGGATGATGAATTGAAGTTTGCACTAGGATTTTATCTGTACTTGTTCGAGGAGACTGACTAGAGGAAAGAGTTGTTATGGAAGTGAAATGATATTGGTAATAAGGTTTATATGTATCGACGTATTGAAGAGGTATTATTGAGGTATTATTGAGATTATGTGAAGTTGATGAGTATTGGAGTTTTGGTGGACAAGAGGTAAGGTAAATGATATTGATGATAAGATTTATATGTATCGACGTAAGAGGTATTATTGAGGTATAGAGATTATGTGATGCTGATGATTATTGGAGTTTTGGTGAATAAGAGGTAAAGTAAGTGAGGAGCATAATTTTTTTTTGTTGGTTTATATGGAACAAGGAGGATGAAGACGGCAGACTAGAACACTCAAGTAGAAGGAAGAGTGTCTACACACACTTTGTTAAATCAATAAGCAGTACATACTTTTTTTTTTTTGGAGAGAGGAAGCATTTGCATATCTTGGCACACTGACAGTTGTTCAGCAACCGTACATATTGATCTGGCTTGGCAAACATTGGTCTTGACATGATGACTATGACGTTGACTAATTATTATTGACTGTTATACATTGCGGCCACTACTACTTGATACACACGATGAACAGCAAATTTTGACAGAATTGCATTTACACAGTTAACACTATTCAATTACACAGTAGCACTAATGTGGACGAAAGATGAGTGAGTGTGTTTTGTGTGTTTTCCTTTCCCAATCCCAAATTGGTACCGACCTATCTCCTAAATATTATCTTACTTGTTTGTTGTGGCTTGCACTGACACTCATAAATATTATAGGTTTACTGATATTTGTGCATTTGTAATAGTTAAGATGACAATTATCTGATATCATTTGTGTGTTTGTTATAATTTGTATGTTTAGTGCAAGAGCATTGAGAATAATTTTGTAAAAGCAATTGTGTGTGCATTCAAACTACTGTTCATGCCTGAACTGTCTGATTAGTGATGGTGAATGTTATGGACTGTTACCTGCACTTGTTCAACATAATGCGTGCCACTTAGAAATGTTTAATTTCTGCTGATGAATTGTGTGATTAGTGATAGTGAATATTATGGACTGTTCCTTGCACTTTTTCTACATGATTGGTGCCACTGGGACATGTTTAATTTCTGCTGATAAGCTCTGATAAACAGTGTGATTAGTGATAGTGAATATTATGGACTGCTGTTTGCACCTGTTCAACATTGCTGGGTGCCACTGATGGACTACATCTACTGAAATAATGTCACTCGTTGCTGTGTGTACCTGTTCAACATTGCTGGGTGCCACAGATGGAACTGCTTCTACTGAAATGAAATCACCTGTTGGTGTCTGCACCTGTTCAACATTGCTGGGTGCCATTAATGGAACTGCTTCTCCTGAAATGATGTCACTTGTTGGTGTCTGCACCTGTTCAACATTACTAGGTGCCACTGATGGACTGCTTCTACTGACATAATGTCACTTGTTGGTGTCTGTACCTGTTCAACATTACTGGGTGCCACTGATGGAACTGCTTCTACTAAAATGATGTCACTTGTTGGTATTTGCACCTGTTGACCATTGCTGGGTGCTACTGCTGGAACTATCAACTACTTGTTTCTTTTTTTAATCATTGAAAGCATTTTATGTGAACATTTGTATAAACTGATATGTAAAGTCACATGTATGAAAGAATTTGTATTGCTTACTGTATTTTATATATTAGGTTATTGAAAGGTCAGTGCAAAGCCAAAATTTTATCTAATTATGTCATATTTACGTATTAATATTATCTTTTTTTTGTCTGTATTTTTGTGGACGAATTTGGTGGTATTTTCACCACCAATGCTGGCAAAAATACCATCAAATTCTGGCCTGTTGAGGAAGGGCATATGAAAGGTGGCTACACTGAGCCACAGCGCCAGAGATTGCGCCAAAGAGTTTTATTCTGCCGCCTCCACTGGCGGTGCTTGTCGAGGACTCGTAGTAGGCTGTGCTTGCTGAGATGTCGTTGTGAAGAGTGCTTGTCGAGAGGTCGTAGTAGGGAGTGCTTGTCGAGATGTCGTAGTAGTGAGTGCTTGTTCCATGTTTTATGCAGTTGTTTGATGGGCTAGACAGCAGATGTTGTTCTGGTGGAGATGTTGTAGTGATCAGAGTGCTTTTCGTCAATATATATGAAGGTAACAAAATTCTCTGTTTTTTTTCATTATTTTAATGTCGTAAATAATGTGTCATTACAGGTTCAGTCAACAAAGCATCTGGCTTGTGTTCCTGTATTAGAGTGTAATTCTGGTTTTCTTGCGCAATTATAGTATTTCTAATTTTTTTTATCACTTCAGTATAAATGGTATTTGAAATTTCTTGTCTTATTGAAGAAGGACCGTGCCAGATGTGTACGTTGAGTCATACTTCCACACACAGAACAACTACACTTGTGCTTTGGTTTCGTACATTTTATAGTTGCTGGGGACTTAATTAATTAATTGTTAACGGAAATTTTCATTTCATTCTTGTTGTTGTTCTATGCAGTCAGATTGCGTACAAAAACTAGTCAGGGCCAACCGTTTACGAGACCGCGTAATCGGACAGACAGCTACCAAAAATATTAAAAATTATTTGCATTATAAATAATTAAGCCCCCATGCAATATACTAAAATTTCTGGCACTTTCCAAAATCAAGATGATATTCTTAAGATAGAGCATTCAGTACTATTAGAAAAGTTACATCCCATTTGCCGTGGTTGTATGAGCCGAATAGTTGGTGCCATTTGTTATGGTCGTGGCACATTAGGTGAAGCGGTCTAAGGCGCTGCAGTCGTGGACTGTGCGGCTGGTCCCGGCGGAGGTTCGAGTCCTCCCTCGGGCATGGGTGTTTGTGTTTGTCTTTAGGAAAACTTAGGATAAGTAGTGTGTAAGCTTAGGGACTGATGACCTTAGCAGTTAAGTCCCATAGGATTTCACACACATTTGAACAACACATTACGAGAGTCTAGAGAAAGGATTGTACAGGAGAGACTGTCAACTAGGGTTAGGGGCGACTTAATTAGCCAGCATTTTTTTCGTGAACTGGGGAGTAATGAGATGTGGGCAGAGTATATACAAAAGATTCGAACGGTCAATGGGACTCTGATTGTTCACGTGATGGAGGGCGGGGCTGTAAACAGCATTCTAGAAGGGATTCAACAGGATGACGGTTCACGAATATTGTAAAAGGTTGTCGCTAGCATAGGGAACATCGGATTTGCTAGTGAAAGACGTGATCACAGTGATCCTTCTGGTACCACTGAGCGCACGACGCAAGGCGCACGCCAACGTAAGGAGAGTGCTACCTTGCCCAGGGGAGCTTGTTATCGCTGCGGAGCGTCCTGGCATTTTGCACGTGTTAGTCCTTCAGGACGAAAGACATTGGCATATAGGTGAAGCCAGGGAAAAACAGAGCGTCGTCGATCATGAGCCCTGCCGAGGCATTGTAATAAGGGGAAGGCCGCGTCAAAACATATACTTCCCTTTGTGTGTGAGCTGTTCAATTGAGAGCCCATTTTACCTTATTGGATTCTGGAGCAGCATCTCTGTTCTTGGTCATACCTGGTGTTGGAGAAATCGTGACATCTGTAATTTTTCTTTATTGGAAATCGTAGCACCATGAATGGTCAGTTACTACGGTTAGTGAGGTGGGTACGAGATTATTGTAAAATTGGTGATTTGTCATGGACAGTAAGGTTATTCGTGACTAAAGGCTTAAGAACTGAACTGCCGCGTTGTGAATTTTTAGGCGTAATTGATTGGTTTTAGAATATGCTGGTAGTCAGTTTCGTTTTACATTCCGCCTGGGAAATTTTGAACACGTTGTATGAGCACAGTGATGTTGATGGCTTATATAACGCGTCCAGTGAGGCCACCAAATTTGAAATTGGTCATTTACACCCCGATGAGGTGAAAGTGTTACTTCAGCCGGCCGCTGTGACCGTGCGGTTCTAGGCGCTACAGTCTGTAACCGGGCGACCGCTACGGTCGCAGCTTCGAATCCTGCCTCGGGCATGGATGTGTGTGATGTCCTTAGGTTAGTTAGGTTTAATTAGTTCTAAGTTCTAGGCGACTGATGACCTCAGAAGTTAAGTCGCATAGTGCTCAGAGCCATTTGAACCATTTTTGTTACTTCAGATGCTTGTGTAGTTGATTTGAGTTAGAAGCTAGGGGTAGCGGACAAAATTAAGCGTGGGATACAACTGTCAGTTCAGGTGCTACTGGACCAAGCCCTATATCTCCTGTCACCGCCAAAAATGAAGATCATGCACGATGTGATTGACCTGATATTACGTGATGAGTTGATTAGGGCGTCTACCTCGTCTTACGCCTCGCCGATGTTTCTGGTTCCCAAAGCTAATGGTACAGGGTATAGGCGAGTTGTAGCTCAGAGAGCTCTAAATCAGACGGTCATTTTGGAATCGGTTCCCTTGTCGGATCTCCGCAAATACTTTACTTGGTTCGCCAGGACACGGTGCATTACCGTTTTAGATCTCAACCGAGCTTAATATTAGATTCCCTTGGCTCGGCGTTGGAAGCATGTTAATGGCTGTTGCACTGATTGGAAATTATATGAATTGAATCGGGTTCCCTTTGTTTTATCGACCTGGGCGGAAGCACTTTCAAGGCTCTTGAATTGTGTTTTGAGATATTTCAAGTTGAAATTTGCTTATAATTATCTGGACGGTGATAACTTATACAGTCGTATGTTTTCTGAGTATTCTGAGCCAAGTACTAGTCTGCCTGCGTTGTGCTAGCCTGACTGCAAAGCTGCCTAAATTTAATGTGGCCCATGAGGAAATTTATTTTCTATGGTTTTTAGTTTCGACGATTGGGGCTATAATAGACCAGGAACGAACTAAGGCGATCCAGAGATCCCTACTACTTGGGGGTGAGAAAATAATTGCCCGTTTTGTAGGGAGGGTGATTTTCTTTTTAAACTCCGTGTCCCTACTTGTTCAGTTGGCAGAACCCTAGAACCAGTTATGTAAGAAAGGGGAAGCGTCTCAGTGAACTGAAAGCCATCAGGCAGGTTTTGATTTTTGATGCACTGAAATTCGCATTAATCCTACCGATACCAGAGCGTTTTCCATAACGCGCAGTACCAGGGTGTGAAGGGTAATTTATGCCTTCCCAAAAAAGTCTCTAAAATTCGTAAACTGTTGTTGATTTGTATTAACAACATTCTTTTTGCAGAAGCTCTGATATGTAATTAGGGTCCAAAACCTGAAAAGATCCTTCAGCAAACTCTTAGCCTTAAATGAAACAACAAGTTTAATGTTACCAGTCACCGTTTTATTTTTTTTTTTGCCCGTTTTGTAGGGAGGGTGATTTTCTTTTTAAACTCCATGTCCCTACTTGTTCAGTTGGCAGAACCTTAAAACCAGTTATGTAAGAAAGGGGAAGCGTCTCGGTGAACTGGAAGCCATCAGGCAGGTTTTGATTTTTGATGCACTGAAATTCGCATGAGCCCTGGTGACTGGTGACTGGTAACAGTAAACTTGTTGTTTCATTTAATGTCAGTAACAGTCACAGTAAAGCATAACATAAAAAGGTTCGCATTTAAAATTAAAACTCTTTAGCCTCATCAACACACTTTCAGTAACTTCAACTAACAACTACAGTATGACCACTGAAACATTTTTAAATTCAAATTTCGTTAATTGTTGTTGACTTTCACTCACAACATACGTTTCAAAGCAGTACTGATGCGTAAGTAGGGTCCTGAACCTGGAGATATTGAATATGACTTTCAACGGGAAAAGTGACATCAACTACTAAAACTTAAATTATTTGTTTATGTGTTACAGGAAAATTGAAAGCATTTCCGGAATCTGCTAGAAGAACGCATTGAAAACAATAAATATCTTTTTCAGAACTGTAAAATACAAAAAATGTGACTAGATTACAGTCATTTCAAGAGGTGGTCACAGAGTAAGCCCCAAACCCTACCTTGATATTGCGATGGTTACTTATTGCCGCTGTTCAGGATATCTCGGATTTTGATTGGGATTTTATAGTCGAGAACGATGGCTCTAATTCGGGCATCGTGGAGGGTTTGCTGCAGGAAGAAAACGGCGACAGACGTCCTGTCGCGTACGTCTCCAGGTGTTTGTGTCCTTCTGAGATAAAAGACCCCGTTTGCGAGATAGAGGTGTTGGCGGTTCTTTTTGCACTAGAAAAAGAGTCAACTTCTGTTTTGAACATCGAGAGATTATCCTTGACATGTATAATCAGACTTCCTTGCTTGATCTCGTGAAACAGATCGGATCGCCCGTTGAGCAGTCAGTGTTTTAGAATTTCTTTTCTCCGTCAAACATATAAGAGGCTCCAATAATCCGGCGGCTGAAGTTGTAAGCCGCAAGTTTGAAATGGACGTTGGCGATACTGGTAATTCTGAAGACACCGAGGCCCGGGCCTGGTGATCCGTGGTATTCTACATCTGCATCTACATGGATACTCTGCAAATCACATTTAAGTGACCTTTACAATTCTCTATTACTCCAATCTCGTATAGCGCGCGGAAAGAATGAACACCTTTATCTTTCTGTACGAGCTCTGATTTCCCTCATTCTATCGTGGTGGTCGTTCCTCCCTATGTAGATCGGTGTCAACAAAATATATTCGCTTTCGGAGGAGAAAGTAGGTGACTGGAATTTCGTGAGAAGATTCCGTCGCAACGAAAAACGCCTTTCTTTTAATGATGTCCAGCCCAAATCCTGTATCATTTCTGCGACACTCTCTCTCATATTTCGCGATAATACGAAACGTGCTGCCTTTCTTTGACCTTTTTCGATTTAGACCGTCAGTCCTATCTGGTAAGGATCCCACACTGCGCAGCAGTATTCTAAAAGAGGACGGACAAGCGTAGTGTAGTCAGTCTCCTTAGTAGGTCTGTTACATTTTCTAAGTGTCCTGCCAATAAATTGCAGTCTTTGGTTAGCCTTCCCCAAAACATTTTCTATGTGTTCCTTCCAATTTAAGTTGTTCCTAATTGTAACACTTAGGTATTTAGTTGAATTTACGGCATTTAGATTTGACTCATTTATCGTGTAACTGAAGTTTAACGAGTCCATTTTAGCACTCATGTGGATGATCTCACACTTTTCGTTATTTAGGGTCAAAAATGGTTCAAATGGCTCTTAGCACTATGGGACTCAACTGCTGAGGTCATTAGTCCCCTAGAACTTAGAACTAGTTAAACCTAACTAACCTAAGGACATCACAAACATCCATGCCCGAGGCAGGATTCGAACCTGCGACCGTTGCGGTCTTGCGGTTCCAGACTGCAGCGCCTTTAACCGCACGGCCACCTCGGCCGGCATTTAGGGTCAACTGCCACTTTTCGCACTATTCAGATATTTCTCCTAAATCGTTTTGCAGTGTGTTTTGATCCTCTGATGACTTTACTAATCGATAAACGACAGCGTCATCTGCAAACAACCGAAGATGGCAGCTCAGATTGTCTCCCAAATCGTTTATATAAATAAGGAACAGCAAAGGGCCTATAACACTACCTTGGGGAACGCCAGAAATCACTTCTGTTTTACTCGATGACTCTCCGTCAACTACTACAAACTGTGATCTCTCTGACAGGAAATCACAAATCCATTCACATAACTGAGACGATATTCCGCAAGCACGCAATTTCACTACGAGCCGCTTGTGTGGTACAGTGTCAAAAGTCTTCCGTAAATCCAGAAATACGGAATCGATCTGAAATGCCTTGTCAATAGCGCTCAACACTTCATGCGAATAAGACCTAGTTGTGTTTCACAGGAACGATATTTCCTAAACCCATGTTGACTGTGTGTCAATAGACCGTTTTCTTCGAGGTAATTCATAATGTTCGAACACAATATATGTTCCAAAATCCTGCTGCATATCGACGTTAACGATATGGGCCTGTAATTTAGTGGATTACTCCTGCTACCTTCCTTGAATATTGGTATGACATGTGCTACTTTCCAGTCATTGGGTACGGATCTTTCGTCGAGCGAACGGTAGTATATGATTGTTCTGTACGGAGTTAATGCATCAGCATACTACGAAAGGAACCTAACTGGTATACAGTCTGGACCAGAAGACTTGCTTTTATTAAGTGATTTAAGTTGCTTCAGTACTACGAAGTTATTTAATTCTACGTTAGTCAAGTTGGCAGCTGATCTCGATTCGCATTGTGGAATATTTACTTCATCTTCTTTTGTGAAGCATTTCGGAAGGCTATGTTTAGTAACTCTGCTTTGGCAGCACTGTCTTCGATTGTATCTCCATTGCTATCGCGCAGAGAAGGCATTGATTGTTTCTTGCCGCAAACGTACTTCACATACGACTAGAATCTCTTTCGATTTTCTGCCGGGTTTCGAGACAAAGTTCCGTTGTGGAAACTGTTATAAGCATCTCGCAATGAAGTCTGCGCTAAATTTTGAGCTTCTGTAAAAGATCGGCAGTCTTGGGGATTTTGCGAATGTATAAATTTTGCATGTTTGTTTCGTTGTTTCTGCAACAGTGTTCTAACCCGTTTTGTGTACCAAGAAGCATCAGCTCCGTCGTTTGTTAATGTATTTGGTATAAATTTCTCAATTGCTGCCGGTGCTATTTCTTTGAATTTAAGCCACATCTGGTCTATACTTAAATTAGTAATTTGAAATGAGTGGACATTGTCTCTAAGGAAGGCGTCAAGTGAATTTTTATTTGCTTTTTAGAATAGGTATGTTTTTCGCTTATTTTTCGAGGATTTGGGGATTGCAATATTCAGTCTCGCTACGACAACCCTGTGTTCACTAATCCCTGAATGGGTTTTGATGCTCGTCATTAACTCAGCTGAGATCCCCTTCTTATTTGGAGATCTCACTGAATGGCTGGAACGAGATCCTAATCATCAGGAGCTGAAACAGGGACTTGCCGTTGGGGAGGAAGTACCTGGTCACCAACTGCAAAAGAGCTTGTTCTTTTATTTTACTCGTGGAGATAACAGACTGAATACAAGGCATCCATGGGAGTTATAGTCAGCAGTCCACCAATCTTTTCATGAGTCTGTGCTTGAGGGCACATGAGAACACATAAGAGAATCCACAAGATTAAGCAATATTCAATTTTACTATCCTTGAACAAAAGCGTGAGGAAATTTGTGAATCAGTGTGAAGCTTGTATGTTTGCCAAGCCGAATTCCAGCACTTGTAAGGATTTCCTTCATTCCACGTGGTCTGAGAGGCCTATGGCATGGTGATTACTGATTTTGGAGGACCGCTCCTTCATACCCAGGAGGGTAAAAATAAAGATGTACCCTTCGTCATAGATGGACTTTCGCAATTTTTTTTTTAATGATCCCTTGTGGAGGAATAATAGGTGACGATTAGCGCATCTCAGCAAAATCTTTTCCATGTCTGGACCACCCAAGTCTCTTGTGAGTTACAATGGAATTGCTTTTGTTTCTAGGGTATTTTAGAGATTTTTTTTTTTTTTTTTTTTTTTTTTTTTTTTTTTTTTTTTTTTTTTTTTTTTTTTGAGAATGGTAGATCTCATACAGCGACCATCATTTGTTACCCTCAGCCGCCTTTCTCTAAGAAGGTGAAACGTAATTTGAAGTCTGCTCTAATAATATTCCATTCTCGAGCTCAGACAAAGTGGGAATACTCTATTCTTTGATTTATCACCGCTACTCCGAGGCCAATAAGACGACCACGGCGGCTTTATTGTCGGTTATTCTGTCAAAGAATCTCCGGTCAGAATGAGATTTTCACTCTGCAGCGGAGTGTGCGCTGATATGAAACTCCCTGGCAGATTAAAACTATGTGCCGGACCGAGACTCGAACTCTGGACCTTTGTCTTTCGCGGGCAAGCGCTCTACCAACTGAGCTACCCAAGTACGACTCACGCCCCGTCCTCACAGCTTTACATCTGCCAGTACCTCGTCTCCTACCTTCCAAACTTTACAGAAGCTATCCTTTCTTTCAGGAGTGCTAGTTCTGCAAGGTTCACAGGAGAGCTTCTGTAATGTTTGGAAGATAGAAGACAAGGTACTGGCAGATGTAAAGCTGTGAGGACGGGGCGTGAGTCGTGCTGGGGTAGCTCAGTCGGTAGAGCACTTGCCAGCGAAAGGCAAAGGTCCCGAGTTCGAGTCTCGGTCCGGCACACAGTTTTAATCTGCCAGGAAGTTTCAATCTATGATCAGTTAACGCCCTCCCCCCCCCCCCCCCCCCACCCTACAGAGCAGGTGACACCTGATGTTATCCAAGGTAAGCAGAGATGGGCAACAACCAATATAGCCCTTCAATTTGGAGGGAGGCAGATACAATCAGGGTAGACAGACCGCCAAATTGAGTATCGTAGACGTTGAATTTATTAAGAATTTCAGAGCCCAAGCGAAGGTTAATAACAGTATATCTAATAATTTGTTAACCCGTTTAGTGAGGCACTTGTAAGGTTTAAAAACCCTCTTGTACAGACAGGAGGTTAAATGGGCAACTATACCTCGGGCGAAGTAATCTCCGAGTCGCAGGCTGTTCAAATGGTTCAAATGGCTCTGAGCAATATGGGACTTAACTTCTGAGTTCATCAGTCCCCTAGAACTTAGAACTACGTAGACCTAACTAACCTAAGGACATCACACACATCCATGCTCGAGGCAGGATTCGAACCTGCAGCCGTAGCCGTCGGGTGGTTCCAGACTGTAGCACCTATAACCTCTCGGCCTCTCCGGCCGGCTCGCAGGCTGTAACAAGAGGATGTCTGACGTAGCAGTGGTGACTTGGGACATCATGTGTTCAGTTGGAAGAACTAAACTCTGCGATCACATTTCAGATAATTCTCCACTGCTGTGAGCTTGTGGCACGAAGCTAACTTTAACATGCATTCCAATCAGTTCGGCTGCGGTGAAACACCACTAGGTATGTGACCGTCGTATCAGTTTTCAAGAACCTCGTGTGCTTGTTGGCAGGTGTGGATGCAGTGATGGAAAATAAGAGAGGCTGTTGAAATAATTAAACGCAATGGCAACATGAACTGCGAGGATGGCTACAAGTTACCTACAGCCTGGCTGCCAGCGATTCCAGAGTGTCGGACTGCGTGTGTTCGTCAGCCAGCAGCACCACTTGATCCTGGTTTGACAGTATAAACAGCGGCCACGAAAGAAATACCGTGCGACCTTAACGCCTCGCTGCAGGGAAACTTCACCCTCTTGATGCAGACTACCGATTTGTTACTGCGTTCCAGTCACCAAAGAAAATTTACCTACCAGTCAATTACCAGACTGGCAAAGGCAACAGCCAGCCGATACTCTGCCTTCTACCACTTACCTACTAGAGTTGCCTTCCAATCGGCCACGAGGGTAGCACAGACAATGGTGTACCGAGCAGCCTCTCCCTCTGGAAAAACCTCTCCAAACCGTCCAATGAAATTTCTGTAACGACTTAGGTACCCATCAGATAACCGAAAATGATACACTACTGGCCATTAAAATTGCTACACCACGAAGATGACGTGCTACAGACGCGAAATTTAACCGACAGGAAGAAGATGCTGTGATATCCCAATCATTAGCTTTTCAGAGTATTCACACAAGGTTGGCGCCGGTGGCGACACCTACAACGTGCTGACATGAGGAATGTTTCCAACCGATTTCTCATACACAAACAGCAGTTAAGCGGCGTTGCCTGGTGAAACGTGTTTGTATTGCCTCGTGTAAGGAGGAAAAATGCGTACCATCTCGTTTGCGACTTTGATAAAGGTCGGATTGTAGCCTATCGCGATTGCGGTTTATAGTATCGCGACATTGCTGCTCGCGTTAGTCAAGATCCAATGACTGTTAGCAGAATATGGAATCGGTGGGTACAGGAGGGTAATACGGAACGCCGTGCTGCATCCCAACGGCCTCGTATCACTAGCAGTCGAGATGACACTCATCTTATCCGCATGGCTGTAACGGATCGTGCAGCCACGTCTCGATCCGTGAGTCAACAGATGGGGACGTTTGCAAGACAAAAACCATCTGCACGAACAGTTCGACGACGTTTGCAACAGCATGGACTATCAGCTTGGAGACCATGGCTGCGGTTAACCTTGACGCTGCATCACAGACAGAAGCGCCTGCGATGGTGTACTCCACGACGAACCTGGGTGCTCGAATGGCAAAATGTAATTTTTTCGGATGAATCCAGGTTCTGTTTACAGCATCATATGGTCGCATACGTGTTTGGCGACATCGCGGTGAACGCACATTGGAAGTGTGTATTCATCATCGCCATACTGGAGTTTCTCCCGGCGTGATGGTATGGGGTGCCATTGGTTACACGTCTCGCTCACCTCTTGTTTGCATTGACGGCACTTTGAACAGTGGACGTTACATTTCAGATTTTACGACCCGTAGCTCTACCCTTCATTCGATCCCTGCGAAACCAGATTAATGCACGACCGCATGTTACAGGTTCTGCACGGGCCTTTCTGGATACAGAAAATGTTCGACTGCTGCTCTGGCCAGCACATTCTCCAGATCTCTCATGAATTGAAAACGTCTGGTCAATGGTGGCTGAACAACTGGCTCGTCACAATACGCCAGTCACTACTCTTGATGAACTGTGGTATTGTGTTGAAGGTGCATGGGCAGCTGTACCTGTACCCACCATCCAAGCTCTGTTTGACTCATTGCCCAGGCGTATCAACGCCGTTATTACGGCCAAAGGTGGTTGTTCGGGGTACTGATTCCTCAGGATCTATGCACCCAAAATGCGTGAAAATGTAATCACATGTCAGTTGTAGTATAATATATTTGTCCAATGAATAGCCGTTTATCATCTGCATTTCTTCTTGGTGTAGCGATTTTAATGGCCAGTAGTGTAGATATAAGGGAAGATATTTACCATTATTCAGCAGTGAACAGACATGAAGGGGCTGGAGAGTCTGGATTACATTCCATTCAGTTCAGTGCTACTTGCCCGATCTTTATTGAGTTGCAGTCTGTTTCTACTTGGTAATTGATACTATTTAAGATCGACATGAAAAGAATAGATTATTTATGGCTTCATGTTAAATGGCTTTCCTTCGTTAACTGGTTCAGCAGTCGTGGGTCGGATTAAATTTTTTTTAATATCTGTTTTCTTGCAAATCACCGTAGCTACTGCTCCGCGTTTGCTTAATTCTGTTTCATTAAGCTTGATTTATCAGCGCTGTCTATTGCAAGTTTCAACGTAGCTGTGTTACGTTGTAACCTGGAGTTTTGGTAATTGCCGAACTATTTAAGAGTTAACAGATATTTCCATCAGACAGAAGCATTAATGTTTCAAGTTATTCTTATTTGTGTGGTTTTAAATATTTTTAGTGCCTTTAAAGCTCTTCCTCTTCAGGCCCCAAGCGGCCCATCGGGACCATTCGACCGCCATATCATTTTCAGATGAGGATGCGGATAGGAGGGGCGTGCGGTCAGCACACCGCTCTCCCGGTCGTTATGATGGTTTTCTTTGACGGGAGCCGCTAATATTCGGTCGAGTAGCTCCTCAATTGGCATCACGAGGCTGAGTGCTCCCCGAAAAATGGCAACAGCGCATGCCGGCCTGGATCGTCACCCATCCAAATGCCGGCCACGCCCGACAGCGCTTAACGTCCGTGATCTGACGGGAACCGGTGTATCCACAGCCACAAGGCCGTTGTCAGTGACTTTAAAGGTTATTATAAATAGATTTTATCAGGTTACCTCCCATTAGGAACGTGGGTGCACTCAGCAACTGTGATTTGATTTGTAAATTATAGAGCACAGCAATCAGTTGTCTTTCTTTTTTCCAAATCCAGATTTCGGGCCCGAACGACAGGGAACTGACATGCACTGAGACTAGAAAATAGTGCATTGATAATGAGTAGGCGTTAACCGAAATCTCAATTTGCCAAATAACCACCCCCCCCCCCCAACAAAAAGAGGGAAACAGATTGCTGCGCTCTATAATTTATACATATATTTCTCGCTGCTGACAACATAGTGTGTAATTCGGGGAACTTGAAAGAGCTTCTCTCTTTTGTGAGTTGGTTATTCAGTTTGTTAAATGTATTTAATTTCTGTGCTTTAAGAGTGTCAGTGACCGTTGTATTTGACAGATCATGTAGGACTGTGTGTCCTCCACATTCGCATCATTGTAAAAGGATATCAGTTTTTGCATCTGCTGACATTTATAGTCGTATAGCAAGAAGCCCTTCGGAAATATTTGTTATTTGTAATTTATTCGCAGCACTGATTCATCTAAATAACATTTTTAATGCAAATTACAGTTATTAGACGGCGTAGTGCTTCACTCGCTGAGGACCTTGCTCTATGTCCATGTCAATCAGTGCATGTGGTACAGTTGGGACTAGTTCTGTTGTCCTGTGCTAGAGGAATTTATGAGCGGCTTGCTGTTGTGTAACTGCTGGCTTGAGAGCATACCGTAGGGAGGCGGATGTCATCTTTCCGGGCCACTTGCAAGGGCACTGGGCCACTCACCTTTGTTTGACAAGGCAGGTGGTTTCGCCCTGCTAACTGTGTGCGCTCTTGCAACAGGGCGTTTGATCATTACAAATGGGGATTAACAATCCAGAGGGACACTCTGGGTAGTAAAGCGCAGCCTTCAGGGTGTTCAGCCAGCCGAAGAGATGCCAAGAAAGGACTGTTGACTAAAAAATATAGTTCTTTAGAACGTGTTGGCAGAGTGTTTGAGGACATATAACAGGTTTCCTGAGTCTCATGAGAACATAGGGTACTTAGCATTATATGTTTGGTGTTTGACTTTCATTCTTGAGGGGTGGAACTCGACGCCTGCTTGACAAGCTGGAGGGGTGAATTGGAAAGTGTATATGCTTCAGGGAGGAGCGAGTATCGATTGTTTTTTCTGTGTTAAATAGGCTGGTGGGAGTGAAATATTACCTTCATTGCCTATGACCGGGAGTAGCATCTCTGTCTGTGCTACGAATCGTCATGAGGGGAGAGGGGGAAGGAGGTCTTGTGCCAAGCAATGCAGAACGACTGAGTCTGAATCCTCTATACAACCTGGTTGTAAAGAGGAGTTCCTCGTATTTGGAAATAGGAAATTTTCGGTGAGCAGTAGCTTGCCTTGTTTCGAGATGGAAGTCCTTCATTCTGCACTGGGCAGTGCAGCGTACCTCGACAATCAGCGACGATGGTTTGCGGAGGATTGCTACTGTAGCAGTCTACCTGCATACGTTACTCGCAAAAGAAGCGAAGAGATGACTTTCAACCGCATCGCGTCTTCTGCAGCCGCAATTATTAAGCCATGTATGGTGAGAACCGCGTGCAATGCGATGTTCTGAGACAACAAGGTGGGGTAGGATGTTTAGATTTCTGGTTAGGAAACATGGGGTTTAGGTTAATAGTAAAATGTGTAGGTGCGCACCACACAGCTTAGGAGTGTTGATAATGATACGCTACTGGCCATTAAAATTGCTGCACCACGAAGATGACGTGCTACAGACTCGAAATTTAACCGACAGGAAGAAGATGCTGTGATATGCAAATGATTCGCTTTTCAGAGCATTCACACAAGGTTGGCGCCGGTGGCGACACCTACAACGTGCTGACATGAGGAATGTTTCCAACCGATTTCTCATACAGAAACAGCAGTTAACCGCCGTTGCCTGGTGAAACGTGGTTGTGATGCTTCGTGTAAGGAGGAGAAATGCGTAACATCACGTTTGCGACTTTGATAAGGGTCGGATTGTAGCCTATCGCGATTGCGGTTTATCGTATCGCTACATTGCTGCTCGCGTTGGTCGGGATCCAATGACTGTTAGCAGAATACGCAATCAGTGGGTTCAGGAGGGTAATACGGAACGCCGTGCTGGATCCCAACGGCCTCGTATCACTAGCAGTCGAGATGACAGGCATCTTATCTCCATGGCTGTAACGGATCGTGCAGTCACGTCTCGATCCCTGAGTCAACAGATGAGGACGTTTGCAAGACAACAACCATCTGCACGAACAGTTCGACGACGTTTGCAGCAGCATCGACTATCAGCTCGGAGACCATGGCTGCGGTTAACCTTGACGCTGCATCACAGACAGGAGCGCCTGCGATGGTGTACTCGACGATGAACCTGGGTGCTCGAATGGCAACATGTAATTTTTTCGGATGAATCCAGGTTCTGTTTGCAGCATCATATGCTCGCATAAATGTTTCGCGACATCGCGGTGAACGCACATTGGAAGTGTGTATTCATCATCGCCATACTGGAGTTTCTCCCGGCGTGATTGTATGGGTTGCCATTGGTTACACGTCTCGCTCACCTCTTGTTTGCATTGACGGCACTTTTAACAGTGTTCGTTACATTTCAGATGTTACGACCCGTAGCTCTACCTTTCATTCGATCCCTGCGAAACCACTACATTTCAGCAGAATAATGCACGACCGCATGTTGCAGGTCCTGCACGGGCCTTTCTGCATACAGAAAATGTTCGACTGCTGCCCTGGCCAGCACATTCTCCAGATCTTTCACCAATTGAAAACGTCTGGTCAATGGTGGCCGAGCAACTGGCTAGTCACAATACGCCAGTCACTACTCTTGATGAACTGTGGTATCATGTTGAAGCTGCATGGGCAGCTGCACCTGTACACGCCATCCAAGCCCTGTTTGACTCAATGCCCAGGAGTATCAAAGCCATTATTACGGCCAGAAGTGAATGTTCTGGGTACTGATTTCTCAGGATCTATGCACCCAAATTGCGTGAAATTGTAATCACATGTCAGTTCTAGTATAATATATTTGTCCAACGAAATATCTTCTTGGTGTAGCAATTTTAAAGGGCAGTAGTGTATTTCGACCTTTTCTCGGTGTACTGTTATACATCTACATCTGTATCAGTACACCGGAAGCCACCTGAATATACATGATGGGAGTGTACTTCCGATACCACTGACGGATCCGGACAACCCCCCCCCCCCTCTTTCTGCCTGTTCCGCTCGTAAATGGCGCATGGTAAGGATGACTGTTGATAAGCCTGTGTATTAGCTGTAATTTCTCAAATTTTCTCGTCATGATAATTTCCTGAGATATACATATGTGGGAGAACGTAATAAGTTGTTCAACTCTCCCCCGAAGTATTTCCTCGAAATTTCAAAACCAAATTTCAAAACTATGGTTCAAATGTCTCTGAGAACTAAGGGATTTAACATCTGAGGTCATCAGTCCCCTAGAACTTAGAACTACTTAAACCTAACTAACTTACGGACACCACACACATCCATACCCGAGGCAGGGTTAGAACCTGCGGCCGTAGGAGTCGCGCCAGATTGAACGCCTAGCACAGCACGGTCTACGCGGCCGGCTCTGTCCACTATTTACAACGCCTCTGTTGTAGTGTACGGCATGCCATTGGAGTTTAAGAAACACTGTTGCGCTCTCTAGACGACCAAACGACACTATGCGTGTCGTGTTGGCAGAAGAGCCAACACCGTGTTACGAGAGGGGGCCGAAATGCACGCGTTTTAGCTCACGCAGGCTGGCGCGAGGAGGGAAGGACTATAGTGACGTGAGGTATGGAACATGACACGGAATTAGAATTCAGGAAGCGGACATAATTAATATGATACTTAACTTTAATCCATTAATGATGAACGTCGCTCTTGACGGTACATTATTCACAATATTATCTGTTCAGAATAGTAACTGAATATGGCCAATTGCTAGGTCGTAGCAAATGACGTAGCTGAAGGCTATGCTAAACTTTCGTCTCGGCAAATGAGAGCGTATGTAGTCAGTGAACCATCGCTAGCAAAGTCGGCTGTCCAACTGGGGCGAATGCTAGGAACTCTCTCTAGACCTGCCGTGTGGCGGCGCTCGGTCTGCAATCACTGATAGTGGCGACACGCGGGTCCGTCGTATACTAATGGACCGCGGCCGATTTAAAGGCTACCACCTAGCAGGTGTGGTGTCTGGCGGTGACACCACAGTGCGAATAGCACCGCTCTTCTCTGAATCCTCTCTTTCCCTACTATCAGTCCTACTTGACTATGGCCGTAGGTTGATGAACAGTACTCAAAAACAGGGCGAAAAAGTCCTTGTAGGGCACTCCTTTCCCTAAGTTTCTTCCTGTGAATCTGTCGGGCATTTGTTTTTCCACTGTTTGTTCTATATCACCATTCCACTTAAGGACGGCAATGACAGTCGCTCGTAGATGTTCTACGGTAGGCACTGTTTTCAGCAATGTGTCATCAAAGTTATGGTTGTACAGTAGCGGATTTATCTGGCTATTTGTATGCGCAGCCGGCCGGAGTGGCCAAGCGGTTCTAGGCGCTACATTCTGGAACCGCGTGACCGGTGCGGTCGCAGGTTCGAAACCTGCCTCGGGCATGGATGTGTGTGATGTCCTTAGGTTAGTTAGGTTTGTTAGAAGTCTAAGTTATAGGGGACTGATGACATCAGCAGTTAAGTCCCATAGTGCTCAGATTCATTTGAACCATTTTTGGGTGCGCAGTATGTTACATTTATTTACGTTCTGCGTCAACTTGCAAAGCCAGCACTTTTTCGCCATTCCTCTGTAGGTCATTCCGCAAGCTGGTACCGTTTTCAGGTATTGCCACTTTCATACAGACAACCGCATAATCTGCGAGCAGTCTTAAAGAGCTTCCGACGCTTTCTACTACGTGATTTATATACGCTGTAAAAGTAATCCTCCTGTCTCACTTCCTTCAGGTACTCCAGAAATTACCTTTACGTCCGTCGAATTTGTTCCGTTAAGACTGACGTGTTCAGTACTACCTGCCATGAATTCTTGAATCCGGTCACAAGCCTGGTCCAATACTCGATAAGCTCATATCTTTTTCACCAAACGGCAGTGCAGGACGCTATCAAATACCTTCCTGACGCGACTTTGTCTACAGCGCTATGGACGTCATGAAGGAACAGAACGAGCTGAGTTTTGCATCTCTGTTTGGGGAAAGCATTTTGATTTTTAGATAGGAGATTTTCGTTCTCCAAAAATTTCATAATACTTGAGCATAAAATATGTTCTATAATTATATAGCAGACAGCGATATAAGGCTATAAACGTTTTATTTATTTACTTACACGTGAAATTCCATAGGACCAAAATGAGGAGCAAATCTCCAAGGTCATGGAACGTGTCAGTACGTAAAATTGCAACGTAAGTTGTAATAACAGATAAAAATAAAATGTTTACGAATTTGAAAAAAGTCAAGCTAAAAGTTTAAGTAAACGCTATTAAAATGATCTCTTCCGTCGCAAAGGGGAATAATTAATTAATTAACTTGCTTGACCTTTGTCTTTTGACACAGGTAAGACAGGTACTGGATTTAAACTCTCTTGTGATTCTTTTTCAAGATGAATACTTTCTGCAAGTTTTGCCTGTCTAAGATAATAATCTGTGAAATTTTTTTTTGACGATATATGATTATGTTTGCTTCGTGGATGCTGTAAGTAGAGAACGGGTTAGGTACAGGACGAGTTGGCGGCCGGAGGTTTCCGCTTCTCCGGTTCTCAGAGAACGCCAGGCAAAGTCGAAGAAAACTGCTACAACTCGCTATGAAGTTTCCGTTTCTCCAGGCAGCAAAAATATTCACAGTCGCCGTAAGATCTTCTGGAAAACACTTTCAGAATTAGAAGGCTGAGCAACAGTGGCAGTACGATATCCTCTGATTAACAAAGTGGTCACTTAGAGAACGTCTTCAACACACAAGCTGACGGCGAAATATTGTGCGTCGTTCGGACCGTGATAGTAGCAGATTCGCCCAATATTGTTAATTCGTGAAGAAATCACTATGCACTTTATTAGTAAACATGCTAATAGTTTTTATTGGAAGTCCGAGGATCAAACATCGAATAAAAGTTCGTGAACCATATATGAATTCTTTTTTTTCCAAATTCTATTTCTTTATTCTTGATAATTGCGATTACAAGTTGACTTCTCCACTTCAGAATACTTCTGTATGCAAACTTATCTGACCTAAAAAAAAAAAAAACGCAATGTCCAATCAGCATTATTTATCTTCAACAGTCACAAAAATGGCTAGATGCCTGTTTTCTCCATCGGTAGCGCATCATCGCTGATACTCGCAGCCGGATTATTACAAAAGTATTACATTAAGTAGGGACATTTCGCAGTGTCTCGTCAGAAGGGTGAAAGTTCTATGACGTATTTTTTCATCGTTGTGTTGATTGCGCGTTGATTTATGGAAATATCTTAGAAATCTAATAGGAGATAAGTAAAATGGATGCAGTATATGTTCGATACAGGAATAGAAGAAGTCGGATCTAAATGCTGGTTTGATCCAAGGTAGCTTGTCATACAAGATAGGCCATTCAGACAGTGTCCGCGAACAATTAACCCACAGTACAGCAACAACAACAATGCCCGTATCTGCTCCATTCGTTTTTTTCCAGAGGCTTACGAGCGGGATTTAAAGAACGAACTCCTGAGGTGCCGCAAAAGAAGAAACTTAGAGTAGATACAGTTCCATATCAACACTGGCCCAACTGGCACGGAGATTTACGTGCAGCTGACTACAGCAGTGAACCTGACAATGAGGTACGCAAGCTGCTGTGTTATATTGATCAGTTAGATGAAGGTACTAATTCGTTAAGTTTTATCTTCTCAAATGAGTTATTTTTTAGAGAAAAAGTATCATTTTAGTACTAATTATTAATCATAAACGAAACAATTAACAGGCTTTTTTGTTCCTGTAGGATGTTCGTGAGCGAGCTCTGCGTTATCAGAAGACAGATGGGTGCAAGAGAGCAATTGATACCTTGCAGTCTGTTTCCGCAAGGAAAAGGAAACTGGACCAAGACACAAATACAGTGCCCATTTGTGAAGGACGAAGAAATGAAAAGACTGAAATCAGAAACAGAAGTTCTTTATAAGAAAAATGCCGTGCTTTAAAGTAGCCTTAAAAAGTGTGAAGCAGCCCCGAAGAAAGCCAATACTGTTACACGCGTCTTATTAAAGAAGACAAACTTAAGTGCTGCAGTGAAAGAGAGTGTCATAAAGGAAAAATGGACTACGAATTTTAAGTGTAATCCAGGTATTTCGGAAAAAGTTTTGGCAATTTTGAAAGGAAAGAGCCGTACATTTACTCCCCTACAGAAGATATCTGTGTTGTGTTTCGATGAAATGAACATTGATGGTAGAATCTGCTATGATGCTTCGGAAGACAGGATTTTAGGACGTCACACAGATGTTCTAGTTGCAATGATTCGTGGTTTCTGTTCGTCTTGGAAGCAGCCGATTTATTACAACTTTGTTGTGACAATGAACTGTGGGCTGCTACTAGATATAATACTAAAAATTGAAAATTCGGGACTACATGTTGTGGCTGTAATGTGTGATATGGGTGCAAGAAACTCTATAAAGTGTGGAATGAACTTTGTGTCAATATCTCAAAAACCTTTTTCAAAACTCCAGCGCATATTGAAAGGAAAATTTAGGTGTTTTACGATGTGCCACATGTATTGAAGCTCCTTAGGAGCCACTTTTTAGATGAAGGGTTATTTCTTCCTGATGGAACTTTGATAACCAAGAATGTATGTGAGAATTTGTTAGACAGCCAGAAAGGCGATCTGAATGTGGTACATCACAATGACAGCCAGAAAGGCGATCTGAATGTAGTATATCACATTTCAGAAGCGCACATCAGTGCTACAGGACGTGCACGTCAAAATGTTAGGATGGCAGCCCGCTTATTTTTACGTCGCACGGTTAAAGCTCTCTTGCATATTTTTGGAAAAGAGCGAGAAAGCATGTTCTTTGTTCTTTAGTAAACGATGTTTTCGACGTTTTAAATTCTAGAACTCCCACTGATGATGTAACGCCTTTACGTTGCGGATTTGGTCTGAACTTTAAAAGTCAAGAGAACACATTAAAAAGGTTTCGCGATGTTTGCCATGACATGCGCTGTGGAAACAGGAAGGTCTTGTTGCCATTTCAGAAGGGTTTATAGTCTCAATCACATCCCTTCTAGGGTTACTCGAAGAGGTAAAGAAAGAAAACGTGAACTTTATCTTAACATCACGTCTAAATCAGGACTGCTTGGAAAATTATTTTTCTAGAAATCTAGGACTTGGTGCTTTCTACAATAATCCCACAGGTGTAGAGGTCAAACACAGAATTCTGCTTCTTCTTTTAACTGGAAATGCAGACGACATACCTTTATCAGGCAGTGCAGCAGCTGCTGAAGGAAGAGTCACTGCCGTTTCTGCAGATACTGGTACTGAAACACACGATGACGACATCTTGAAGATCATCACAAGTGAACTCTGTATTGAGATAACAGACGAACGACAAGTGAAACGTGCTGATAGTTGTGTCATCTTAGGTATTGTCGAAGAGGAAGAAGAATTCCTGAGAACTGTCCACGAAATAGATCAAAATAGTGCTGATATAGAAGATACTGTTTACTGAAGGTGGCAGGGGTAAAATATAGGGAGCGAAAGGCTATTTACAATTTGTATAGAAACCAAATGGCAGTTATAAGAGTTGAGGGGCATGAAAGGGAAACAGTGGTTGGGAAGGGAGTGAGACAGGGTTGTAGCCTCTTCCCAATGTTATTCAATCTGTATATTGAGCAAGCAGTGAAGGAAACAAAAGAAAAATTCGGAGTAGGTATTAAAATTCATGGGGAAGAAATAAAAACTTTGAGGTTCGCCGATGATATTGTAATTCGGTCAGACAGCAAAGGACTTGGAAGAGCAGTTGAATGGAATGGATAGTGTCTTGAAAGGAGGATATAAGATGAACATCAACAAAGGCAAAACAAGGATAATGGAATGTAGTCTAATTAAGTTGGGTGATGCTGAGGGAATTAGATTAGGAAATGAGACACATAAAGTAGTAAAGGTGTTTTGCTATTTGGGGAGCAAAATAACTGATGATGGTCGAAGTAGAGAGGATATAAAATGCAGAATGGCAATGGCAAGGAAAGCGTTTCTGAAGAAATTTGTTAACACCGAGTATAGATTTAAGTGTCAGGAAATCGTTTCTGAAAGTATTTGTATGGAGTGTAGCCATGTATGGAAGTGAAACATGGACGATAAATAGTTTAGACAAGAAGAGAACGGAAGCTTTCGAAATGTGGTGCTACAGAAGAATGCTGAAGATTAGATGGGTAGATCACATAACTAATGAGGAGGTGTTGAACAGCATTGGGGAGAAGAGAAGTGTGTGGCACAACTTGACAAGAAGAAGGGATCGGTTGGTAGGACATGTTCTGAGGCATCAAGGGATCACCAATTTAGTACTGGAGGGCAGCCTGGAGGGTAAAAATCGTAGAGGGAGACCAAGAGATGAATACACCAAGCAGATTCAGAAGGATGTAGGTTGCAGTTGGTAGTGGGAGATGAAGAAGCTTGCACAGGATAGAGTAGCATGGAGAGCTGCATCAAATCAGTCTCAGGACTGAAGACCACAACAACAACAACATAGAAGATACTACTCCTGACTCCATTCAATACTTGGCTTGCTAGCTCGTACTTAAAAG
This sequence comes from Schistocerca piceifrons, assembly GCF_021461385.2. Classification (NCBI taxonomy): domain Eukaryota; kingdom Metazoa; phylum Arthropoda; class Insecta; order Orthoptera; family Acrididae; genus Schistocerca; species Schistocerca piceifrons. The sequence goes on from NC_060139.1 coordinate 51,157,725, forward strand.
TCGTTCTATCGATAAAACCTTGGGATCACGCACTGAAATGTGCTCGATTCCTGGAACTTGTTCTCAATCATGGATAAATACTGTTTCTCGTGGGGGTCTTCTAACACCAACAACATACTGGGTGAATACCGTGAAACAGTTCGAAGTTATATTTTCAGGTTTTCATGGACAAACAATTTCAAAACGTAACAAAGTAGTTAAAAGTTTAATTCGATTACCAAAGCGAAGTTTCCTTATGTACACGAAAACATAATTAGTTTGTATGTTAGAACGCGAACTTCTATACGTATCAGGCATTTAAATAAAGAAAGACTAGTAGAAGCAAGAAAGAAGAGTGACACAAGGAAGAATCTCATGTGGACGGCATCTAAACCATCTAAGAAATGAAGAGCCTCTTGTCGTCAGTAACTACAGCCGATCGAAGCACTTGAAAATTATGGAATGGTGGTAAGCTTGTTTTACGCTTTCTTTATTATCTCCTGTGTTAGTTACGTATTTTTGTAGGTTTAGTTTTAGTTGTGTTGGCAGGAGAGCCAACACCGTGTTACTAGAGGAGGCCTAAATGCACGCGGTTTAGCTCACGCAGGCAGGCGTGAGGAGGGAAGGACTATACTGACGTGAGGTCTGGAACATGACACGGAATTAGAATTCAGAAAGCGGACGTAATTAGTTTGATACTTAACTTTAATCCATTAATGATGAACGTCGCTCTTGACGGTGCATGAGTCACAATATTATCGGTTCAGAAGACATAGTAACTGAATATGGCGCCTTGCTAGGTCGTAGCAAATGTCGTAGCTGAAGGCTACGCTAAACCGTCGTCTCTGCAAATGAGAGCGTCTGTAGTCAGTGAACCATCGCTAGCAAAGTTGGCTGTAAAACTGGGGCGAGTGCTAGGGAGTCTCTCTAGACTAGACCTGCCGTGTGGCGGCGCTCGGTCTGCAATCACTGATAGTGGCGACACACGGGTCCGACGTATACTAACAGACCGCGACCGATTTAAAGGGTACCACCCAGCAAGTGTGGTGTCTGGAGGTGACACCACAGTTTTGACTGTATGTGTATGTATATGTGTCTCTAACGAGCCTGAAGAGTTGGTAATTAATTTACAGAACGACAACATTGCTTTTGTAATGCACGCTGTCTTACACAGGCTCGGCTTTTCTGTCGGGTGACGTAATTGCGAGCGCACCCAATTGAAATATGACTGTCGGAATAGCACTCGCTGCGTTTGATTTCTGCTGAGTATTAACTGTGTGAAAGCTGTTTATTCTTGGGAATAAGCTAATATTGTTAACAAGAAATGACAGTAAGGAATACATACACTTGAGAGGCCACTGTCAAAACACCCAGGCTCGTGAACAGGGGTCGACAAGAGGTGGGTGAACTCACACCAGTGAGCCAAAAATATCCTTTTGGAATGGGCAGAGCTACCCCAAAATATAATACCATACGGCATAAGCGAATGAAAATAAGCAGAGTAGATTAATTTTCGTGTCGAGCGATCGCTCACTTCAGATGCCGTTCGAATAGTAAAAATGTCAGAATTAATTCTTTGAACAAGATCCTGAACGTGGGCTTTTCACGACAGTTTACTATCTATCTGAACACCTAGAAATTTGAACTGTTCAGTTTCACTAATCATATTCCCATTCTGTGAAATTAAAACGTTAGGTTTTGTTGAATTGTTTGCTAGAAACTGTAAAAACTGAGTCTTACTGTGATTTAGCGTTAGCTTAATTTCTACAAGCCTTGAATTGAGGTCATGTACTGTACTATTTGAAACTGAGCCAATGTTGCACACAACATCCTTTACTACCAGGCTAGTGTCATCAGCAAACAGAAATATTTTAGAGTTACCATAGTGAGGGCATGTCATGAATATAAATATGGAACAGGAGTAGCGCAACACTAATCCCTGTGGCACCCCCCCTCCCCCACTTGACGATACCCCACATCACAGCCATTCTCAACATTGCCAATAATGACCTTTTGCTCTGTTGCTAAAGTAACAGGTGAACCAGTTGTGAGCTACTCCCCGTATTCCGTAATGGTCCAACTTCTAGAGCAATATTTTGTGACCAATACAATCAAACGCATTAGTGAAATGAAAAAAAATATGCCTAGCGTTCGAAACCTTTTTTTAAACCATCCAGTACCTCACAGAGAAAAGAGAATATAGCATTTTCGGTAGTTAATCGTCTTCTAAAGCCGAACTGTACATCTGACAGGAAATCGTGTGATATAAAATGATCAATTATCCTTACATACACATCCTTTTCAATAACTGTAGCAAACACTGATGGCATAAAAATAGAGCTAAAATTTCTACATTATCCCTTTCTCCCTGTTTTAAAGCTGCTTTACTACTGAGTAAACTTTCAGGAAACTGACGATTTCTAAAGGAAACATTACAAACATTTCTAAAAACAGGGCTAACATGCGCAGCACAGTACTTTAATATTCTGCTAGGCACTCCATCATATCCATGGGTGTCCTCAGTCTTCGTGATGGAATTATTGACTCAATCTCCCTCTTGTCTGTATCAAAGATGCATATTTCAGACATCAATCTCGGAAAGGCATTTGCCAAGAGAGTTATATGATTCCCTGTAGAAACTAAATTTCGTTCAATTCAACAGGAATGCTCAGAAAATGGTTGTTAAATACTGTACATATATCTGATTTATCAGTAACAAAAATATTTATACTACGGACTGACTTTATATCGTTTAACTTGTGCTGCTGACCAGACACTTCCTTCACAAGTGATCATATGGTTTTAATTTTATCGTGTGAATTGGCTATTCTATTTGCGTGCCACATACTCTTTGCCTTCCTAATAAAAATTTTAAGCGCCTTACGGTACTGTTTGTAATGGGTTACTGTAGCTTGATTGCGACTACTTCTAACATTTTGATATAATTCCCGCTTTGTTCTACATGATATGCTTATTCCACTAGTCAGCCACCGAGGCTACCTTTTGCTGCCAGTACTCCGTTTAGAACGTTCTAATGGAAAGCAACTCTCAAAGTGCATGAGAAATGTGTTAAGGAAAGCATTATATTTGTCATCCATATCACCACTATAAACATCTTGCCCCTCTTGTTCTTTCACGAGGTTTAAAAAAACTCTCTATTGCTGTTGGATTAACTTTCGCACATAGTTTGTAATTTTATGTGACATTTATTTGAGTACAAAAACAATTTAGTGTTAAAATTTGTGCATTATGGTCTGAAAGGCCATTCACCATTTTACTAACAGAATGCCCATCTATCTCTATCCTAGAACCCTTCTTCAAAACAGTAATGACCTGCGCTTTTCTCCAGTCACTAGATTTTATTCGTTTTTGCGATGTAATACCATAAACTGCTGTTAGACTAGGACCAAGTTCCTTCCTATAATCTTTATAGAATTTGACAGGTATCATATCTCTTCCTGATGTCTTTCCATTACCAAGCAATTCCAGTTGCTTTTTATTCCGCTATGGGTTATCTCAATATCAGTCACAAAGACTGAAAACGGGGACCGTATTACGATTTTCCTCGGTAAAACAGTTTCGGAAGACCGAATTCATTATTTAGGCCTCCTCTCTGTTATCTTCCATTTCGGTGCCAGTGTTGTCACTATGTGACTGAATGGTTGAATTAGAATAGCATACTGATTTTACTTAAGACCGGAACGTCTTATAGTTTTCAGATAGAATGGTCGACAAAATTTTACCTACTAAGTCACAGGATGTTTCATTGATCTCATTACGCTCATTTTCGCTTCGTTCAGCTTTCGTTCGTCACCTAGGTTTTGACTTGTCTTAAATCTGAGATGAAGTTCTCATTTTTTACGTAGCAGTTCCCCAACACCGCTATTAAACCACAGTACGTCTTTCCCATCCCACAGGACCTTGCTCGGAACATACTCGTCTAATGCATACTGAACGATTCTTTTGATTTTTTTTCTATTTCTGCTCCACATCATCGTCTTCAGCTCTGAAAATTTGTTGTTGACCTCACAGATATTCTACAGTTTGTATCCTGTACCTCTAGATGAGAAAACAATTTTTCTACCTTTCCTAACATTTCTTGTATTACCTGCATTATAGCTGCTATCACAGATTTATAATCACTGATACTTTCCAGTACGTTAGCTAATTAGATCAGTTCAGGTCTGTTTGTTGCCAGGTGGTCTAAGGCGTTACCATCAACAACTGGTTCTCCAATTATCTGTTCAGACAAGACACTCAGTATAATGTAACACGATCTCAGTCTCTGGCACCAATTTTGATAGCATCACTCTTCCAACCTGCACCTGGAAAGCGGAAGTGGTCTCCTATTACAATTGCACGATCAGTGAAACGCTCAGTTAATACAGCTTCTAACCCAGGTGGTCTATAAATGCATCAGATTAGCGTTTTTCACCGACCTTTGTTGCTTAACTTCAACCAAATTAATTCACGTCCGGGATACGCGATAACCGCGCAATAAATTATCGAGTTCTTTACTGCAATAAATACACAACTTCCATTGGCGACTTGACAAATATTCCAATCTAAACATAGAATTTCGTGGCTTTTCGCTTCTGGTTTCAAGCAACTTTCCGTTCCTGATACTGTCTGGGCATTATAATCTTCAATAAACGATGCTAATTCTGAGACCTACCCTTTGATGTACCTGCAGTTTACTAATATCATATTAACCTTTTCTACATACGATATGTGAGGACGAAGATTCTCTGAGGAAATTGTGGCTGATGTATCTTCGATTCTGTCAGGCAAATTGTCTGTGATCCCTAAATAAGGCGGCGAATTCCCCTAATCTAAGAAACCCCACATGCACGACACACGTACTCTACTACCATAGTAGCTCCTTCGTGCGTGTTGTACAGGCCTGGACTATTAAAGGGAACCCTGGAATTTGCCACCTGAAAGCGGAAGTCGAGAGATTTACATCCGATACTATCGCAGAATCGTCTGTGCCTTTGTTTTAGATGTTCCACTCTGCTCGAAACTACAGGACCGTGGCTGATCTTGTATACGATTCTACATATAATGAGGTTAGGCTGCACACATGTACAATGACAGTTAGTTTCACCAAATCAGCTGGGCACCGAAAGCAGCTGAAGATCGTTTCAGAACCGAAGTGACAGGCGTCATTCGTGCCGACATGTAACACTATTTGCAGCCGGTTGCTCCCAGTGCACCCCACAGCTGCTGGCGGAATCCCCGCCGCATCTCGAGCGAGGCCCCCAACAAATATACCGAGTGCATATTGCCATTCGTTCCCGTCGTACTTGCTATTATCTTGGGGCACTCCATTACCCGACTAACGTTGAAGCTCCCCATGACTAGCGTACACACCCTCTGCGCTTGTCCACGCTCGGAAGAAAAATCGGGCGCTGGCCCAAAAGAAGACGCATCCCGTGCTGGCTCAGAAGTATTGTCAACATTGGTAGTACCTAGTACCTGTTGCCAAGGCGTAATGGGTCTGTCGTGCAGCCTGTTCTACTTTTCGCCTTCCGACCAGTGACAGACAAACCCACCACTGTACACTGCTCACTCTCAAATGAAGATGGTCCAGTCACATGTTTTGTACTAGTAGATGCAGCAACAACTATGTCACCATGGGACTAGTCCTACAAGTTTCGCAGCAGAACTTACGTGAAGTCTGGAAGGTCGGAGACGGGGTACTGGAAGAAGTAAAGCTGTGAGAACGGGTCGCTAGCCGCACTTGCGTTGCTCAGGCGGTAGAGCACTTGCCCCTGAAAGGCAAAGGTTCCGAGTTACAGGCTCACATCTGCACTCAGTTTTAATGTGGCAAGAAGTTTCACATCAGCGCACATGCCGACGAAGAGTGAGAATTATATTCCTTAATTATTCATTGTGTGTCAAGTAGGGGATTAGTAGCGCATCTTCTTGCACGTCAGTTTTGTAGCCACTGTGTTGTTGGAGACTCCCTGCTGGACTATCTTCAGAGTGGCAAAGAATGTTAACGAAATTCGCTTCGTCACCCAAGAGGGGTACTTGCCAATTGTGTCAGCGTATGTTACACTCAGTCTGATGTGTTTGGGGCTTAGTGGTGGACTGACTTGTCTGAGTGCTACCCGTAGAGGAGTCATATCGGGCACACCATTTTCCTACAACCATTTCTCGTATTCTAGCGTTTCAGGCGACTGGAGTTGTAGTCAGGAAAACAAGTCATTCATCACCAAATGGGCTGCAGCATCATTGGGCACGAAAAGACAGCAGCTACCTGTCGGAACAGCAGTGTAGAGGCAGAGGCGTAGATCACTGGTGTACTGACAGATGTACCAACGTCACCAGGCAGAGTTACAGATAGCTCTCGTAGGCAGCTAAAGAAGAGCTTTCTTTCTGACTTTCCATGATTTTATCGTTATTTCCACCAAACAGTCTCTTCTGTCCCGAGTCCATATTGTGTCTGGATTCTTTGGGTCTCCGTTCCCAGACCTTGCATTCCACTTGTGTACATTTCTGTATTCAGCCCCTGTTGGAGGGATTTGTGCTTTTTCTAGGTCAAGTTTTACTTGCATGATCCATGGATTCGTCGACTTGCCCCTTTGTACGTATGTTCAGAATTCTGTTGCTTAGTCTTATTGGTGTTGGTGGCTCTAGAACTCGAAGACTCAGCTTCTGACGTCAGCTGCTGGTTCGACTTCTTCTCGGTGGCTTTCCTCCAGCGTAACCCGTATCCGTCTTCTGTCAGTTATTAGCCGAGACTACTTCTCTAGATTTTGAGTCCTTCCTTCATTAAGGTTTCAGTGCCGCTTTTCGTATGGATTACTCCTGTTTACTTGCCTACAGCATCTTTAAGGTTTGTTAACTGTTGTAGTGCCTTATCATACTCTGAACAGACATGCACTTCTTATTACGCAGGAGTTGGACTAAATATGAGAACTCCGCGAGTTACGTATGCTGATCAGCCAGAACATTGCGACCATCTATGTAACAGCCGGTGTGTACACCTTTAGCACGGATAACAGCGGCGACGCGTCGTAGCATGGAAGCAATGAGGCCTTAGTTGATCACTGGAGGTATCTGAAACCACATCTGCATACAAGAGTCACCTACTTCCCGTAAATTCTGCGGAGGGTGGCGATGAGCTCTGACGCCACCGTCAGTAACATCCCAGATATATCGAATCGGGTTCAGATCAGGTGAGTTAGGGGAACAGCATATCAATTGAAATCCGCTACTGTGTTCCTCGAACCACCCCATCTCACTCTTGACCTTGTGATGTGGTGCAGTATCTTGTCGAAAAATTCCCCAGCCGTAGGGGAAAAATGACCGGCATGAAGGGGTGTACGTGGTCTGCAACCAGAGTGCGATACTCTTTGGCCGTCGTGGTGCCTTGTACAGGCCCCGATGGACCCATCGATGCCCACGTGAATGTTCCCCAGAGCGTAATGGAGCCGCCACCAGCTTGTACCCATCCCGCAATACAGGTGTCAAGGAGCTGCTTCCCTGGTAGACGACAGATTTACGCCTGCCCATCGGCATAGTGAAGAAGGAATGGGGATTTATCAGACCTTTGCAACTCTTTGCCACTGCGCCAACGTCCAGTGCCGATGGTCACGTGCCCATTTCAGTCGTAGTTGCTGATATCGTGGTGCACATGTACGTCAGCTACGGATGCCAGTGGTTAAGACCGTTCGGTGCACTGTGTTCAGACAAACTTGTACTCTGCTCAGCACTGAACTCTCATGTTAGTTCCGCCAAAGTTCGCAGCCTGTCCTGTTTTACCAGTCTGCACAGCCTACGACGTCCGACATCTGTAATGAGGGGTGGCCGCCAAACCCGATATCTGGACGTGGTTTCACCATGGTTTCGCCACTTGTTGAATATACCACGGCACTCCTCAAACACCCGACAAGCTGTGTAGTTTCCGAAATGATCGTGCCGTGCCTCCGGCTCATCACATTCTGCCCTCGGAGCAACTCAGATGGATCACGCGCCTTTACCATTGCAAAAAGTCTGCCCACTCGCTGCATAGTACATGCAGTAACAGTCGTTTCCCGCTAGGTGACGCTGCTATCGCCTGGACGGGCATATATCCATAGTAGGTCGGCTGTCATAATGTTTTGGCTAATCGGAGTAAATGCCTGTGCTAGGCAAACCTGCACGTCGTATTCGACCATGAACGGCACCGATACAATGTCCTTAATACGTTGCAAATGTCAGTCGTGGTGGCAACAGTATATTGTGTCGTAGATAAGTGAATTCGAAAGTCATTAAATTATGAGTGCTTCAGTAACTAACGTAGCCGAAGGGTTTGGTGTTTCATGTATCGAAAAATTACACCACATACAGCGAAAAAGAAAATACATCATCCGGTTAAATCACAACTCGAACAAATATGTGCGTTGAGTAATCGTGACGAAAGATCAGAGGACGACGTCTGTAACTGTCACTGCAGAACATAATGTCGCACTCACGAACACTGTCAGTACCAAAACAGCACTGAGGAAATGCCATAAGCAGGGAACTGCAGGATAAGCTGGAATTCTAAAAATCACACATCTCTGATGCAAATGCACATAACAGAATAATGTGGGGCCAAAGCTTTGAAACCTGGAGTATATAGCAATGGATGAAGGTAATTTTGTCGGATAAGTATCGTTGCTAACTGTCTACAGCTTCTGGTCGAATGTGCATCCCAAGAGTGAAACGTGGCGAGCTTTCGTTACCTGAACTTGCCATTATTTTGCAGGAAAACGATATGTTATGGTTAGATTGAGAAGTAAACATATAGAGTCTTTTCCCACTTCGAAAAGACTGGAAGCTGTTTCCTGCACTATGTTGGACGTATTAATGTTTGAGTCTTTGGTGTTTCTATATTTTTTCCCACCTTCTGTGTATGTCCTGAATCCTACCGCGCACTCTCTTCTTCGGTAGACGAGCGTTATCAAACTCCACTCCTACAGGTACGAGACTTCAGTTTATTCTATGAAAGTGCCCCTCGGTTCATATTGCCGTATTTCTTTATTGTCTTTTACGTGCCTGGTTGTCGGTACTTCGTTATGTAAGACGATGACCAAGACGTCTTCGTCGGTAAAAGCTGGGGTTGATAATTCTATGCTGTCTCGGGACCGTCCAAGTCGTGTTGGTTACTAGTGTCCTTACATTTCCAGTTCTTTTTCCCATCCCCTCATTACCTTGTCCAGGACCAAGTTAGCCGGCTGGCGGGGCCGAGCGGCTCTAGGCGCTACAGTCTGGAACCTCACGACCGCTGCGGTCGCAAGTTCGATTCCTGCCTCGGGCATGGATGTGTGTGATGTCCTTAGGTTGGTTAGGTTGAAGTAGTTCTAAGTTGTAGGGAACTGATGACCTTAGAAGTTGTGTCCCATAGTGCTCACAGACATTTGGACCAGGTTGAACAGTAATGGGATAATCAATCGGCTTTGCCCACTCCGGTTTTGACTGAAAAATGACAGGAGCATTCGACAATGAATTTAGCTTTTGATGTTATTCCAGTCCGTGTTTGTTTCATCAGTGATGGTATTTTGGGGTGTGTAATTCTTCTTCTTCTAAGATGGTTGACAAGGAATGGTGCGTGTCCTTGAATTTTATGAAGATGCAAATGATTGGGTCATTGCTGATGGCCTTGTAATTTAAATGGGTTTACATTTTTAAGCTTTGTTCTGTGCATGAAAGATCGGAAAGAAAGCCTGTCTGGTTTTCGCCTGTTTTGTGTCCTCAATATCCTTGTCTTCTCTGGAGTAAGTGCGCTGTGAGAATTACATAGTTGGCTTGTTGCAGAGAGTTTATTCTCTAGTCGTTCACGTTCGCCGTGGGTCCATCCTTGTGCATCGAATGGATGAGTGCACATTCCCAGTCGTCATAAAGTGTTTTAGGTTGCAAGATAGTTACGATTATTGGTGTAAATTTCTGTAGAGAGGTTGGTCCGCAGTTCTTTGGTAGTCCTACAATGATGCCATGCTCATCGAACGTCCTGTTGTTTTTGAGGTGTTAGCGTATAGTTGTGTATCTTCAAATTTTGATAGAAATTATTTTGTTTGAGTGAAGGTGCAGTCCTGTATTGAGAGTCATTTATCAGGTTCATGTCATTAAAGGAAATCAGAGAAATAGTGAACCAATTCCACAACATTGTCAGTTGTGTGTGTGTGTGTGTGTGTGTGTGTGTGTGTGTGTGTGTGTGCCGGCCTGCATAAGACAGGAAGAAATACTGGCAATATTGGATAATTTTTGCCCTCGTTCTGAACAGAATTCCTCCTAGAGGCATTAGCACCTCTTTGGTTTACAGTTCAGTTTTCATGTGTGATGGGACTGTACACCCTGTCAGTGTGGACTAAATATCGTTGACAGCTTTTTACACAATTGCTCTTAATCTACGATGGGAAGAGTTTTTCCCAGTATCTCCCATTTCCGCATTTCCGGTTCATTCAAATAAGGTCTTTGTTATGTCCTGTGATGCATCTAATGGAGAACCACACTTCCAGATGTTGAGGTTCTGCAGTCATTTTTTGTAGACTAGGTGAAGAATCTGCCAGGGGAAAAACTGTTCTTAGTTTGTTGTGCATAGCAACATACATTCACCGAAATATTTTTCTACAAGTATGACGTACACTGACCGACCCATATCTGTGTGTAGCTGGTTCGTTGAGGGTGGGGGTAGGAGGGGGGAGGGGGGCATGGGAGAAGGACGTGGCAGACTCTGCGCTGGACCTAATTTTGTAGTTAAATCTGAAATTACGGTAATACCTAAAGTCTGTCATAACATTGTGTTGAATTGGTCTCTTTGCAACATACACGGCACGTGTGATGCTTATGAAGAGCAGAGCTGCCGTTGGAATTGCTTTCGCCTGGACCGCCAGCAGGAACTCGGGATGACCAGCTGCTGCCGCGGCTTAATCCGCCGGCTGCCCCATCAGCAGCGGAACGCACTAATATGCGAACGCTCGGGCACGCGGAGATCCGTAAGCCCCTTTGCATGTTCGCTGAGTTAGTTACCTGGCGGTAACATTGCACCAAGCGTGCAGCCGCCAATATGTCCCACCAGACACGAACCAATTCCCTTTCAAATTATCTAGAGGCATGAACGGAAATTTTCGCCCAATACAATCCGCGACCGGCCGTGAAGGTACTTCTGACGGCTACTGTTTCAGCTGTGCCATGTCATTATTCATGAATATCCCCCAGAAATCCATCTAGTACGCAGCCATAACAATGAATACATCCTTCGGCATGGAATGCACAGTTTTCATAAAATCCTCGTTTCTTCGACTCCAGAACTTAGCAGGCCATTGTGGGACTTTTTATCAGGTGGAACGAATAGAACACATGGAGAAGATACAAAGACGCGCCGCAAGTAATGTCAGATGACGATGATTCTAAATCACACGTATTCGTGGTTATATTCACTACTGCAGTTCTCTCCTCTCACTATTCGCGAATGTTACAGCTGGAGGTGGGTGTAAACCAGAGATGCTTGGCTGTCTCTCTTGCACACTCTTATAAATGTAGAGTCTGTTTAGAAATGTTTACCTGATCGAAACACCACTCGATAATGATTTCCTTGCCGCTTTGTATTGCAATGTTTATTATAGTTAGCTATTTTCTTGTCTTCCGGACTCAAAATTTCGTTTTTCTTCTTGTGAATATGTTCTGTGCTCCAAGAAGATACAACCAAGTGAGAAGTATATAATAAAATTAGAAAAGTAACGAATGGCAGGAAAAGTATGGTTTTTTTTAAAAAAACATTTCCTAATGACACACCATTTTGACTGCATGTATGAGTTGGTGGCATTTGAATTGAAAGAATTCTTGTGAAGCTGAAAATTCTTTGTAATAATTTGCACAAATATGTGACAACCAATTAGAACCGAAGAGAACTTCATCATAAAAAATAGATGGAGAACAACGAGTTACAGGTGTACTCCCAATTAAAGTGTAGCTTGATATTTTCGCCAGTAACAGATCGCTGCCAGATAAAAAAAGAAGTGCAACGACTATAGGACCGAATGCCAACCCTTGGGTCCGTATTCTGGCATTTGAGCTCCGAGCCTCTGACATACATTTTTAGTGTGTATTAAAAAAGTAAACGTCTAATTGACGAGGCACAGGTACAAGTAAAATTTTGTACGCAACCATCACATTAGAATTTTAAGTTACTGTTCACGGCTTTACTAGTTTAATAAAAGCAATATGTATCTTCGGTGTTAATTCAGTGCAATCCCTAAATCTTTCAGTTATTAAAGAAGGTTATTCTTACAATATTTCAGTATTTTATACTTTATCATATTACAGTGTACTTATTTTACTGTGTATACGGTAAGTGTATGAGGCGATCTACAGATTTATTGCGCGCCTTACTTGGTTGGTGGTTGTACTAGGACTGTATACTAATTTGACCGGTTCAGGTATTCCTTCTGATGTCAGCCGCAAATGTAGTACTCCAAGTTTTCTCAGAAGTGCTTCGCGAAAAGGACGTCGTCCTCCCTCCAGGGACTAACATTTAATTTCAGGAAGCGTGTCTGAGGTACTCTTTTATATTTCTTTACAGCGACCTAGTGGGGATCCCAAACAGTCGAGCAGTACTCAAGAATAGGTCGCACTAGTGTTCTAGACGCATTCTCCTTTACAGGTGAGCTACACCTTCCTAGAATTCTCCCATTAACCCAAGTCGACAATTCGCCTTCCCTACCATTTACGTTACGTACCCTTTCCTTTTTTTTCCTTTATTGTATTTCAATGACCCATCTGGGGCGGGCTTGCAGCAGCATATGCGCTGCTCTTCAGCCGAAAGACGTTAATCATACAGTTGTTGTTGTACTGGTCTTCAGTCCTGAGACTGGTTTGATGCAGCTCTCCATGATACTCCATCCTGTGCAAGCTTCTTCATCTCCCAGTACTTTCTGCAGCCTACATCCTTCTGAATCTGCTTATTGTATTCATCTCTTGGTCTCCCTCTATGATTTTCACCATCCACGCTGCCCTCCAATACTAAATTGGTGATCCCTTGATGCCTCAGAACATGTCCTACCAACCGATCCCTTCTTCTGGTCAAGTTGTGCCACCAACTTCTCTTCTCCCCAATCCTATTCAAACTTCCTCATTAGTTATGTCATCTACCCATCTAATCTTCAGCATTCTTCTGTAGCATCACATTTCGAAAGCTTCTATTCTCTTCTTGTCCAAACTATTTATCGTCCATGTTTCACTTCCATACATGGCTACACTCCATACAAACACTTCCAGAAATGACTTCCTAACGCTTAAATCTATACTCGATGTTAACAAATTTCTCTTCTTCAGAAACGCTTTCCTTGCCAATGCCAGTCTACATTTTATATCCTCTCTACTTCGACCATCATCAGCTATTTTACTCCCCAAACAGCAAAACTCCTTTATTACTTTAAGTGTCTCATTGCCTAATCTAATTCCCTCAGCATCACCCGACTTAATCCGACTACATTCCATTATCCTCGTTTTGCTTTTGTTGATGTTCATCTTATATCCTCCTTTCAAGACACTGTCCATTCCATTCAACTGCTCTTCCAAGTCCTTTGCTGTCTCTGACAGAATTAGAATGTGATCGGCGAACGTCAAAGTTTTTATTTCTTCTCCATGGATTTTAATACCTACTCCGAATTTTTCTTTTGTTTCCTTTACTGCTTGCTCAATATACAGATTAAACAACATCGGGGATAGGCTACAAACCTGTCTCACTACCTTCCCAACCACTGCTTCCCTTTCATACCCCTCGACTCTTATAACTGCCATCTGGTTTCTGTACAAATTGTAAATAGCCTTTCGCTCCCTGTATTTTACCCCTGCCACCTTTAGAATTGGAAAGAGAGTATTCCAGTCAACATTGTCAAAAGCTTTTTCTAAGTCTTCAAGTGCTAGAAACGTAGGTTTGCCTTTCCTTAATCTTTCTTCTAAGATAAGTCGTAAGGTCAGTATTGCCTCACGTTTTCCAGTATTTCTACGGAATCCAAACTGATCTTCCCCGAGGTCGGCTTCTACTAGTTTTTCCTTTCGTCTGTAAAGAATTCGTGTTAGTACTTTGCAGCTATTGCTTATTAAAGTGATAGTTCGTAATTTTCACATCTGTCAACACCTGCTTTCTTTGGAATTGGAATTATTATATTCTTCTTGAAGTCTGAGGGTATTTCGCCTGTCTCATACATCCTGCTCACCAGATGGTAGTATTTTGTCAGGACTGGCTCTCCCAAGGCCGTCAGTAGTTCTAATGGAATGTTGTCTACTCCGGGGGCCTTGTTTCGACTCTGGTCTTTCAGTGCTCTGTCAAACTCTTCATACAGTAGAGGACATTTAAAATAACATAAAGGAGACAATATGGCATACATCGTTATAAAAAAGGGAATATCATGGAAGAGAAAAGACAAAAATGTGGCGCCTGTAAAATGGGGATAAAAACCGTAAAAAATTTGCGCACGCAAAACAAAACCACACACTGGAGCATAAAAGTGTCGACGGACGGCGTAGCACGTAACGATCACTGACAGTAACACCATGTACAAATCCAGCACACAGTTGAAACCACAGCTCTTTGACGCACAGGAGAACAGCAACAAACACAACAATGACGTAGTAGATGATGACGATGAGAAAACAGAAAGGACCTGCCAGGGGCCTGCCCATTCCATATCACAACGCCTTACAACGTTACTGCGAGACGTGACTTTGTGAAGCAGTAGACCACTAACACAGAATCACATGATTGCCTTTCACACTCATCTCCCTTAACTTACATTTGTCGACATTTAGAGCTGTTCCGGCGTATCGACAACCGCCATCACGAAGACGAAGGTCCCAACAGCAGAGAAGGCGGTGAGACGACGTCAGCCAATAGCCAGCTGACGAGGACCGCACCACGACTGCAGCGCCCTCTAGCCGAAGAGAATATAAGCGCTGCTCCTGGCAGCCTCGGCCGGACAATATTCGCACAGGACTATAAGAGCACTGGCAACGGCCTTGCCGCAGTGGATACACCGGTTCCCGTCGGATCACCGAAGTTAAGCCCTGTCGAGCGTGGCCGGCACTTGGATGGGTGACCATCCGGACCGCCATGTGCTGTTGTCATTTTTCGGGGTGCACTCTACATCTACATCTACATCTATACTCCGCGAGCCACCTTACGGTGTGTGGCGGAGGGTACTTATTGTACCACTATCTGATCCCCCCTTCCCTGTTCCATTGACGAATTGTGCGTGGGAAGAACGACTGCTTGTAAGTCTCCGTATTTGCTCTAATTTCTCGGATCTTTTCGTTGTGATCATTACGCGAGATATATGTGGGCGGTAGTAATATGTTGCCCATCTCTTCCCGGAATGTGCTCTCTCGTAATTTCGATAATAAACCTCTCCGTATTGCGTAACGCCTTTCTTGAAGTGTCCGCCACTGGAGCTTGTTCAGCATCTCCGTAACGCTCTCGCGCTGACTAAATGTCCCCATGACGAATCGCGCTGCTTTTCGCTGGATCATGTCTATCTCTTCTATTAATCCAACCTGGTAAGGGTCCCATACTGATGAGCAATACTCAAGAATCGGACGAACAAGCGTTTTGTAAGCTACTTCTTTCGTCGATGAGTCACATTTTCTTAGAATTCTTCCTATGAATCTCAACCTGGCGCCTGCTTTTCCCACTATTTGTTTTATGTGATCATTCCACTTCAGATCGCTCCGGATAGTATCTCCTAAGTATTTTACGGTCGTTACCGCTTCCAATGATTTACCACCTATGGCATAATCGTACTGGAATGGATTTCTGCCCCTATGTATGCGCATTATATTACATTTATCTACGTTTAGGGAAAGCTGCCAGCTGTCGCACCATGCATTAATCCTCTGCAGGTCCTCCTGGAGTACGTACGAGTCTTCTGATGTTGCTACTTTCTTGTAGACAACCGTGTCATCTGCAAATAGCCTCACGGAGCTACCGATGTTGTCAACTAAGTCATTTATGTATATTGTAAACAATAAAGGTCCTATCACGCTTCCCTGCGGTACTCCCGAAATTACCTCTACATCTGCAGATTTTGAACCGTTAAGAATGACATGTTGTGTTCTTTCTTCTAGGAAATCCTGAATCCAATCACAAACCTGGTCCGATATTCCGTAAGCTCGTATTTTTTTCACTAAACGTAAGTGCGGAACCGTATCAAATGCCTTCCTGAAGTCCAGGAATACGGCATCAATCTGCTCGCCAGTGTCTACGGCACTGTGAATTTCTTGGGCAAATAGGGCGAGCTGAGTTTCACATGATCTCTGTTTGCGGAATCCATGTTGGTTATGATGAAGGAGATTTGTATTATCTAAGAACGTCATAATACGAGAACACAAAACATGTTCCATTATTCTACAACAGATTGACGTAAGCGAAATAGGCCTATAATTATTCGCATCTGATTTATGACCCTTCTTGAAAATGGGAACGACCTGCGCTTTCTTCCAGTCGCTAGGTACTTTACGTTCTTCCAGCGATCTACGATAAATTGCTGATAGAAAGGGGGCAAGTTCTTTAGCATAATCACTGTAGAATCTTAAGGGTATCTCGTCTGGTCCGGATGCTTTACCGCTACTAAGTGATAGCAGTTGTTTTTCAATTCCGATATCGTTTATTTCAATATTTTCCATTTTGGCGTCCGTGCGACGGCTGAAGTCAGGGACCGTGTTACGATTTTCCGCAGTGAAACAGTTTCGGAACACTGAATTCAGTATTTCTGCCTTTCTTCGGTCGTCCTCTGTTTCGGTGCCATCGTGGTCAACGAGTGACTGAATAGGGGATTTAGATCCGCTTACCGATTTTACATATGACCAAAACTTTTTAGGGTTCTTGTTTAGATTGTTTGCCAATGTTTTATGTTCGAATTCGTTGAATGCTTCTCTCATTGCTCTCTTTACGCTCTTTTTCGCTTCGTTCAGCTTTTCCTTATCAGCTATGATTCGACTACTCTTAAACCTATGATGAAGCTTTCTTTGTTTCCGTAGTACCTTTCGTACATGATTGTTATACCACGGTGGATCTTTCCCCTCGCTTTGGACCTTAGTCGGTACGAACTTATCTAAGGCGTACTGGAAGATGTTTCTGAATTTTTTCCATTTTTGTTCCACATCCTCTTCCTCAGAAATGAACGTTTGATGATGGTCACTCAGATATTCTGCGATTTGTGCCCTATCACTCTTGTTAAGCAAATATATATTCAGCCTCGTGATTCCAACTGAGGAGCTACTCGACCGAATAGTAGCGGCTCCGGTCAAAGAAAACCATCGAAACGACCGGGAGAGTGGTGTGCTGACCACATGCCCCTCCTATCCGCATCCTCAACTGAGGATGACACGGCGGTCGGATGGTCCCGATGGGCCACTTGTGGCCTGATGACGGAGTGCTAGTGTACTATGAGAGCACTACGGTAGCAGTGTCGTGTGATCCGTATCAGTTGCTTACATAGACATTATCTATAACGAAGAACATTACTTCTGTGCATGTCGCCCAACGCTTGCGATTCCATTGTAAATTCAAAGTTAGGTACTGTCTGTTTCTTTATTGCACTAAAAACTATTAATTTGATTTGCTAGAATGGAAGTATAGCATTCTGAGAACGCTGTATCCTTTAGGCACCCTAGACGAGACCAGTGGGCAGAACCCTACAAGAACAAGATGCCATTCACCGCAACAGACAGAAATTCTGCCTAAGTCACCCTTTATCTCTCCGATAAACATGAGTCCAGAGACGGTTACTTTCCGAGGTAACCGTGTGTTTATGGGAAGGGCTGCTCGACGATTGGTTGTGGATGTTAGCATACTCGTTGCTCTGCCGCTCCGTGAAATGTTTCGGCAGGGGGTTATGATGTCTCACTCACAGTACAAAGTCTACTATTAGCTGGCCTGGAGTCAGTTATATGGTTCGTGTTGTAGTCTACATTAGCTTATGTCGTATTTGTGTGCCTTATTGCACTTTACTGTCAACGCTGGGAACCTAACATGGCGTTTCATCTTCTTCCAAACGTGGATTTACGAACGTGTTTACTGTTACTGCACTGTTTGTACGTACAAATGGTGTAGTACATTTACAGTTTCTCTCTTCGATCATTTGTTAGCAATCGAAGCCTACTACTAGACAAGTGAAATGGCGGATATGATATTTTGCTATGGTTTCGCGGATGGACGTAGCCCAGAAGACCGTCCCCTCTGCGCTGAAAAATATCCACAGCGCAGAGTGTCCTCTGATAAGCTGTTCGGCAGACTTTTCCAGTGTCTGAGGGACACAGGTAAACTGCATCACGGGAGACTGACAGTGGAAGGCCACGCACGGTCCGCACGCATGACATGGAGGAGCGTGTGCTACGTGCAGTGGAAGAAACCCCTGGGACAAGTGGACGATGATTACCAGCACTCTATTTTCTTGGGAGTACTTCAAGAGAAATTGCTGTACTCATATCATCTACAGCGCGTTAGTGCCCTAAGGCCAAAGGATCATCATGGCAGACGGCAGTTCTGTCAATGGCTGTTACAGAAGTGTGCTGCAGATCCACTATTCTCATCTAAAATGTTATTTACCGATAAGGCAGGGTTCACAAGATATAGTGTTGAAAATGTCCATAACCAGCAGGTATGGGCAGATGTAAATGCCAGGCAGTTCAGGTAGGAGGGCATCTACACCGATTGTCTGTGAACCTATGAGCAGGCGCACTTGTTGATAGATTAATAGGGAGATAACAAAGGTTAACTGGGGAGCATTACCTGGACTTTCTCATTAACGTATTGCCTCCAGCATTAGAGGCTGTGCCATTGCAGCAAGGAATACAATACATCTGACGCAAGACATTACAGAGCTGCTGGATTCAAAGAGGGGAGGGGGCGCACACTTTTGCCTGTTCGTTCCCCAGACCTTAATCCCCTACACTTTTCCTTAAGGGGACCCTTGAAGTAATAGGTCTACGCCAATCCAATCAACGATATGCGGGCACTAAAAGATTGCGTCTTCAGTGCCTGCCTGCAGGTACAACAAAAACTGAGTCTACTTCAAAGGGTGCGACATTCTTTACGCTGGAGCGCAGACGGGCGCATTGTCATGAATGGAGCCTCGTTGGACACCCCCTGTAAACGCGTTTTTACAGCAGAAAGTACGCCTTTCTGGTCCAATGTATATTGGACGTACCTCAGAAAGTATGCATTCCCGGACCCACTTTTGCTGCAATTACATTTCGTGTTTCAATGAGTGCTATCACATCTCAAAGCATTCGACAAATTTTTTTGGATACCCTATATACGAGCGTCATTCCTTAAGTCATGGCAACCAAGGTCTATCGTGGGTACATGTGGCACCACCGTAATTGCGGTTAATACATACACTGCCAGCGGCAGACAGTACCGAAATCAGCCGACAGTTTGAGACTGTTTGCGAGGATCGCTCGGTACCAGAGCCTGAAACATTCAGTTCGAGGTTGGCCGTGCTACATGATGAATGTAAGAGGACTGGAAAAGCGAGCGTACGTGAAAATTGGCTGAAATGCTGCTCACTGTCACCGGGAACTATGAGCGGCTGTTGGTGCCAGGGCATTACCTAAGAAGGTCATGCTCATTCTGGTATATGACGGTTCCGGTATGCTGGACTGTCACCATATTAGGGACGACAACACTGTCGATTCCCAATGCTACCACCACTTTCTGCCGTACCACCTGGAATGTACACTTTGGAGAAAAAGTTCGCCGCTATTGTATAATGTATCGTGCTCTGTGATAACGGTACAGCCTACACTGTAGGCTTTATCAATAACTGTATACAGCGATGGGGCTGTGAAATCCTCCCCCGGCCACCCTAGTCACGAGACATCAGTCTACGCGACTTCGATTTCATTATACAGCTGAAGAGACCACTGTGTGGGCGGCGCTTTGTAAACAGGGCCGATATTCTCACTGCATTTTGGTAACTAGTGGCTCTCACTGACAACAACGCTAGTGGCATTCCTTATCGTTCGAAACGCACTGTGGGTGCACTGGAAGACTATTCTGAAGGACAGTAGTTGATTCTGATTCATTTTTGTTGAATTTGTAATCGTGCACAATAAATACACGCAGTTCCAATGCGTGTGCTCCATTTCAACCATTGCCATGACCTCCTGTACTGGAAACCTGTTTTATATTGGCATGTATATACGCACTTAATAAGTTTCAATGCACGTCGTGAAATTTCCACATATACTGATGAACCAAGACATTATGACCACCTTCTTAATATCTTGTATGTCCGCCTTTGGAACGGAAAACATCACTGATTTTGCTTATGAGTGACGTCAACCGAATTTGGTCGCCGAGACATCGACGTGTGTTCACTGCAATGCCCCTCAAAGCACTCAGGCTCCGAGAAACGGCTATTATATTAGTGGGAGACGACATCGCCTTCGTGGAAGACATCAAACACGGGGGGATGCAAGTCGTTCGCTGCTATCAGCCTGTCTTCGATTACTGCCACAGGTCCTATGCAAGCGCAGGAGAATATTTCCCATAGCACAATACAGTTCTCAACAGTCAGCGCCCGTGGCGGGCTGCAGTTTCGGACTGCTGTTCACCTCGATGCTTGCGGAGAGGACCATTGACCTTATGCAGCAAGAATGTGATTCACCTGAGGGGCCGACACATTTATACTGATCGACAGTCGAATCCCGATAGCCACATCCCGACTGAAATCATAATTAACCCTTAATTCATGAGGTGTTGTATCGCAGACCACGCCAGAATTTTCCAAGTCGCTCTCGTAGGTCAGATATGGCGGAACAGCACCTACCCTCATTTAATCACCAACCCTACAAATTTTTATTGTCAGTTGCGTTGTCGTCTTATTTGATTGTTGTTGACATGTGTTGTTGAATTTGATGTCTCCTAGACCGCGCGTCGTAAACTACGCACCTGCTTTCGTCAGTTCAATACAAAGTGTGTTAGAAAGAATGTGGTGTCACCGCCAGACACCACACTTGCTAGGTGGTAGCTTAAATCGGCCGCGGTCCATCTAGTACATGTCGGACCCGCGTGTCGCCACTGTGTGATCGCAGACCGAGCGCCACTACAAGGCAGGTCTCGAGATACGGACGAGCACTCGCCCCAGTTGTACGGAGGACATTGCTAGCGACTACACGGACGAAGCATCGCTCATTAGCCGAGCCGATAGTTAGAATAGCCTTCAGCTAAGTCCATGGCTACGACCTAGCAAGGCGCCAGTAGCCTTTCATAGTTTGATAGTTATCGTATGAAATGTCTCATCAAGAACGTTGAAAACCAACAAGGATAATTAAAAGTTAAGTATTCGAGAGGCTGCATACTTTTCTTATTAGAATTCACTACTTATCCTGTTCCAGAATTCACGCTCGTCTGCGTTAGATAGCGTGCATTTCGGCCTCCTCTATCTGCAAGGTGTTGGCACATTTGCCAACACATCAAAGAATGTGACAATTTACACACTCTAAGTTCGATGAAATTTTTAGTTAGTGGGTGTAGAGTGATGTAAATGTTATAGAACAAACAGTAGACGAAGTAGACAACAATTTTTCAATAGCCACTAATCGCAATTCAGCTAGCGAACAAGAGGATCCTTCAGAGGAAGAGCTTCAGGACAATGGTTGTAACCTCCCAACCTCCCCCTCTATTACCAACCTTAATGACAGTGAAAAATTAAACGGCGTGTACCTATAGCAAATTTGGGATAAGCAATCGTCACCGAAGTTAACCTGTCGGCAAACAGGGAGGAAGGGTTACATCTAAATGAAAGGAAAAATGCAAATGAAATTGGTGTAAATTAATTTTGGAAAAGGATACAGTTAATAAAGTAAGTAAATGTGCGGTCGTTACGTTAACAATTAACTGGCGTTAATTAGATATTTGAGATTTGGGGAAAATTACGGTCGCCATTTCTATGGAAAACTACTATAATAACTGAAAAAGAAAGGTTAATGCACCTACAATTATCACTAAAAGAGTGGCAACTGAAGGTTGACACGTGTTGTGTGAAAACTGAATGTTTGTCAGAAGTAATAAATTTCGCCACACTCTTATTTAATTTAGCAAAAGAATTAATAAAACCGAAAAATTGAAAGTTAATTTAGTGACTGAAATTAATAGTAAACTTTGTTTCTGAAGCACTACGAAATTCAAGAAAATAAGATTAGTCTTGGGCTACCTCAACAATCGTCTCAAAAGCTACTTGAATCTACGCAATTTCGAAATAAGAGATTTAACTTTGAACTTGCATTAAATGATTTTGAGTAATTAACAATAGTAAAATTTAGTACATGCCAAGCTGAGCTGCAGTCACAGGTAAGCTAAAATATGCTAACAAAACTCGCAATCTTTATTTGTGCTTGTGTAATCTAAATACTATAGTCAGCTATGAATACTTTAACTGAACTTTGAAATTCAAGCAGTGTAATGGAATGATATTACTTTAATGCTGGCGTTTGGATATCAACGACACCCGGGATCATTTCGGAAAAGGAAGGTACCCTGTTTGGTGATGCAATGCTAAGTTGCTGTATTTTAGTGATGGAAATGGAACAGTTTCAACAGCTGAGGTCTGCCATACAGTTCTAAAACTTTACGTGCTTTCAGTCTTCCTTGTTAGTTGATTGAAGGTTTGAAGTCGTCGATCGAGGAGGTGGCAACAATCACTTACTGTCGGCCGTCGCTGTTGCAGAAGCTGGATGTTGGCGCGCCTTCTGCTCGACACGGTCACAAGGCGAAACGGGCTCTTGATGTGTGCCAACTAATGTTTCCCGTCCGCAACACCGGGCCAGAAACTATTATAGCAAGTCGAGCGCAATTACATGCTGCCAAACCCTAAACGCGCGGCAACTCGCGGGAGCGTCACGCAACACACCTGCTCCACCGCCCTACTCCAGCCAGACTCTGCTCTGCCCGCGCTCCACGCGGCAGAGTTAACACTACCAAAGATCCTAAACCCTTTGGTTCTCCACACGACCTATCAATGTAATTGGTCGACAGCATAGTTTTCACTAGGCAAGACCCAGAGTAAGAATACAAATAATATTTACAAAAGAAACTAATTATACATCGACATAAATGCATAAATATATACAAATTGTAAAACAATTACAATATATAAAGACACCGAATGTCGTATCTTCAGGTAACAAAATAAGGAAAAATTTTATAGTACAATAGATGGAAATAGGAGGATATGCATTTCCGGCGTTACATGGTGATGAGAACCTTTCTGTTTCTCCAACAAAATAATTGCTGTTATTGAGTTGTTGTAAAGAGAGATATAGATCTCAGTTCTGAATATTAATTTTGCAGCCTTTCTTTTGCTGGCTATCGGGTTCAGTTTTTACATGCAAGTTTAAACACCGGAAAATGATTTTATACGAAACTTTGCTTTGTAAAGAGATACCACAACTTCTCAGAACGTAAAATTCAGTTAGTTATGTGTACTATTGAAAAAGCTTCAGAAAAGTAAGTGATTTTTGCTTGATACAAAAATAAAATACTGTTGGCCTTATTTACTGCAATAAAATCAACAAGGAGTATTTAAACAATACTTTTATAGTTGTAACCATAAATGTTATAAAACATCAATTAAATTTTAAGATTATTTACAGCTTAAATCTTGTTGGTTTAAAGATAGGAGTCTCAGAGACCTCACCTCATAGTATACGTTACAGAAAAGTCACCTCGTGAGTTAAGGTTTGACGATGTCCTGTGTCATCAAGTGTACAAGTAGGGTTGATCTGCTATGGAGCTCCATGTTCGTCAGCATCTATCCTGCTTTATAGAGCACACAAGCCTCCGAACCGTACTTTGTGCGAAGAGACACGGACGTCCGACCATTTAGCACCTAGATGTAGTTTCACTGTCCTACCTATTTCCGTAGAGCTGACAGTAGCACGTGTACATTCAACTAGCTTCGCCGTTTTCGAGATACTCGTTCACACGCTGTACGTACTATTAAACTGTCCTTTGTCAGTGTCGCTTATTCCAATGGATTTCCCCATCTGCATCACATATCTTTGCTAGGTCGACCTCCCGGCCGTGTCTGCTCCGCTTACATACTTTTCTTTGCGCGTCATGTGCCCGCAACGTCACCAGGCGCTATTTCGTCCAGGCGTGGTGGGCAGTGGTGATAATTTTTTGGCTTCAAAGAATATGTATAAAGAGCGGAACTATAGCACTTCTGTGAGTCGTGGCACTCGCCTCTCTGATCGACATTTGTGATCCACGACAACATACTGGGTTTATGTCAAGAAGTGTTCGAGCCACTCACACGTTTGGGAGTCGATTCCGCGCACGCGGACCTTTGCTAACAGTCTGCAGTGTGGTACTGTGTCAACAATTTCGTGAAATCTACTAGTATAGTGTGGAATTTGTCTTTAACCCTTCATCAATGGTTCACAGTATATCGAGTGATGCTTTTTTACATTCAAGCCGATTTGTGGACAGTAGCTGTTCTGTCTCAAGGAAATGTATGAAATTCGAAGTTATAATATGTTCAAGAATTATGCAGCATATAATAATATCTATGCAATAACCACCCAGTCCTCATCTGACCATGTGACACACGTATAACGCACCTTCGAAAACTACGTTATAGCTACTAATTATGCAGCATATAATAATATCTATGCAATAACCACCAGGTCCCCATGTGAACACGTGACACACGTTTAACGAACCTTCGAAAACTGCATTATAGCTACTAATGCTTCACTCAGGAAATTCTATTTACTACCCACACTCGATCACAGACAGGTACCGCCCCCAAGACTGAAAAAAACATAGCTATGCAGTACCTCGCAGTGTACTGTTTCTCCTGGGTGATGTTGGGTTCAAAAAATTTGAACCAAATATTACGATAAATTTTATAAAGAACCGAAAAGTTATGCCAATGAAGAAGAGATAGAACTACAACAGACATGTTATTCCACGGACTCTTGTGCTTCTATGCACGAACGATCTTTCCTTTGTCATTAGCTTATCTTATCTGCTTGGATTCGGACCCAAGAGGGCGTTCTTGTGTTTAGCTCATCTTGCTGTACCAGCTAATAATGTAAGTTGTACTTAAAACCAGAAAAACGTAATGGTTATTTTGTCCAAAGAATTTGTGTATGCAGTCAATCAATTTGTAATCTGATACCTGGATTGTCCTAAGTAGATATGGGCATTAACAAAGAATGTTCATTGTTAGGCGCTATCTTAGAAAATCTTTAACATTTTTCTTTGAGCTCATCTACGAGACGTGCCGTCGGTTAGGATAATTAACTTTCTTGCAGATCCTACGAGCCCGGTGGCTGCTGATGATAATTTAACAATTTTTACTTACAGCTTTTCTTTATATAACGAGATAACATCCCAAGCAGAAAACGTCTGGTTACAGGATTCCAGTTACATTATAGGATTTCATTTGTAGATGCTACTCTTGTTATATTGTATTGGGGAATCGAGACGAAACCACGATATTAAGTTACGTAGTAGTTTACATCGAACTGACTTGTGAAACATTCTCTGGTGCAATAAGCATACGACTTCTCACGAACCTGGAATAATATCTGTGGTATTTGGTAAAGAAGGAATGGACAATTAACTGTCGACGATTAGGTAACTACCCTGAGAACTGAGCTAGTTTATTAATTATTGATCTGTGTCGGCCTAACTTAAAACATATTGCACTATTAAGAACATTCTTGTGAGTCATTTTCAGAGAAGTGTTTTCAGCCGCTGCTACTGAGTCATTAAGGATACGATTACATTGGGTGACTGCCGTACATTTTTTACATATCCTTGTTTTTATATTTTTACGTTACAGCAGTAAATTTCTGTTATTTATGAATCTCTACGAAAACTAGTTTGAACAGATGAAAACGGAACATAAATATTCAATTTTACACATCAGAACGATTGTAGTAACCCCTGAAGAACACTGCCATGTGATAAAGTTGCTGTGTTCTCCTGTTCTTCAGTTGTGGGCCATCGTGTACCTGTTGGAAACAGACCATGCGATTTGCTGCTCTGGGTAAGAAAAGTACGAGTCATTTTTGTCGAAGCTGAGAAATTGTCGAGGCCAGGTACTAGTACATTTCTGATCTCGACAAAGTGCCATCATTTATCTATATACGGGAATAGAAGTAAGAATTCTGAAAAACACTGGTAGAAGCGCATAAAAACTTGTCAAACTCGGATATGGGAGTTATCTAGGTTTCGTCCTGGGTTATTAAGACTCCTACCAAAAAATGTAATTTTTTTTTAAATTTTTAATTTATAATTTTATTTTTGCGTCGAAGCGGGACCGATATAGCTATCGTAATTCACGTCAGTCGTATCACCCTGAAGAGCCATGTAGACATTGGTTTTAACACATTTCACATAATCATATGTATAAAATTACAGTGGAATCATATCAGAAGTTGACCATGTAAAAGTCCTTATACTGTAGTCTTTCAAACAGAGCAGTACCACGAAACATGTCGGCAAACAGCAACCGATGTTAACCAGACGTCGTAGTTTGTTTACCAAGTTCACGAATTTTGAAATCTGGCTACAATCTCCACCATTACCCAATCATATAGCTCTTAGAACATATTTATTCAACTTTAACTACGTCATTCAATATTACAAAGTTGAATAGGTAGGGCCGACCGGAGTGGCCATGCGGTTCTAGGCGCTACAGTCTGGAATCGAGCGACCGCTACGGTCGCAGGTTTGAATCTTGCCTCGGGCATGGATGTGTGTAATGTTCTTAGGTTAGTTAGGTTTAATTAGTTCTAAGTTCTAGGCGACTGATGACCTCAGAAGTTAAGTCGCATAGGGCTCAGAGCCATTTTTTTAGCACATGGGAATAATGGAAACATAAATAAATATGACTTACATCTGAATTTTTGTGACGCAAATTTACGCGCTTTTGAAGGGAAATCCCTCACGCCATAAACACAAGATAGTCTCGAATATTTTTCTAAATTATGAAATCAGAAAGTGACTGGATTTTGTAAAATATTCTGTTCTGGCCTCTTCATTTGTATATACTCACAGTCAGACCACACACCATTTCTCGCACTTCCAAACACCGTACACGGTTTTACAGGCTTCCATAGTACAATAGTCAAGCGTATGGATCGTATACTAAAATTACGAACACCTCTCTGCGTATTATCATTTAGCAGAAACCTCCTTTCGATATGTAGAATCGTTAATGAAATAAACAGGGCTTTGCGCACCACGTGACTCATACTCTGTGTAGGGTTCAACGATGTATCCTTGCGGCTTCCCTTTCTTTTAAATTTTTGTATTGGCTCGTGCAGTAGTTTGTTTCCTTCGCTATACAACTCTGTGTGTGTCAGGAACAGAAATGCCACAACTCGAGCAACTCTGATGACTAAAGGCTCTGAGTTCAGAGACTGTCTTGGCCTGCCAAACACGCCAGCACTGCAACAGAAGGGCCATCAATATCTAAGTTCTTTCCCAAGTTTCCAGTCCGCTTGTGTCGGAGGCACATTCCAGACCTTCAGCGTAGGGAACTGCCAGGATAGGCACAACTTGGCAGGCAACTTGGAGCCTGCTATCAGCAGCTCCCCAAGTTATCGACAACGGGTGCTCGCCAACTCCTTCACGTAGAGTGGCGATGCCACACGAGGCCACAGGTACTTCAGTTACTCCTAATGTAGTGTGAAACCAGAGGGAATGTATATTAAAAACATACACCAAGAAGAACATGCAATGGAAAATTATTTAATCGTTACAGTAAAAAGTACATTTGCAGATATCTGGTCAATCAAGTATTGAAAGCATTTGATTAATTCGTTAAAGTTTGAAGAAAAATAATAAGTTCAGAGTTGGGTGACGAGAAATATACATATATAAATATTTTAAAAATCGTCAAGGTTCGAGTTCTGAGGGTTCCGTAGAAAACAGATGGTTCAACCGGTCCCGGAACTCGAGAATCTGGACGAGTTTTGCCTGTTGCAGACATTGATACTGGCAAGATACCAGTCCTGGGAATATTTTTTGTGTGTGATATGATTACAAATTAACAATTTTCTGATTTTTTTTCCTTTACTCGTACTGTGAAATCTTACTTCATAGAAATTTCATGATTCTATGTCAACTGGAAGGTGTCAATTGGAAGGTTCTGATGAGTGAGTTTGCGAGAATCCAAATCTGTGACAGCAATGGCCCCATCTCTTGACTGCGTTGAAGTAGAAACTTCAACTTTTTTCACCGCCAAGGGGCCGTAAATATTAGTATGTGACTTAAATTTTGGCTGGATACCTCTATCCTGTTCCTGAGAGAAAGGGGTTTTAACAGTTGGACAGAACGACAGACACCGGCCGGTGTGGCCGAGTGGTTCTAGGCGCTACAGTCTGGAACCGCGCGAACGCCACGGTCGCAGGTTCCAATCCTGCTTCGGGCATGGATGTGTGTGATGTCCTCAGGTTAGTTAGGTTTGAGTACTTCTAAGTTCTAGGGGACTGAAGACCTCAGATGTTAAGTCCCATAGTGCTCAGAGCCATTTTTTTAGACCGACAGACAAACAGACGGAAAACAAAGTGATCCTACAAGGGTTGCGTTTTTACCGACTGAGGTGCGCAACTCTAAAAGTTGATGTACATATACGTGTGTGCATGCTCCTTATGTCCTCCTAAACCACTGCAGAGACTTCCTCCAAACTTGGTACGCATATTACTTGTTGTTGTTGTCTTCAGTCGTGAGACTGGTTTGATGCAGCTCTCCATGCTACTCTATCCTGTGCAAGCTTCTTCATCTCCCAGTACTTACTGCCACCTACATCCTTCTGAATCTGCTTAGTTTATTCATCTCTTGGTCTGCCTCTACGATTTTTAACCTCCACGCTGCCCTCCAATGCTAAATTTGTGATCCTTTGATGCCTCCGAACATGTCCTACAACCGACCCCTTCTTCTAGTCATGTTGTGCCACAAACTTCTCTTCTCCCCAATCCTATTCAGTACCTCATCATTAGTTATGTGATCTACCCATCTAATCTTCCGCATTCTTCTGTAGCACCACATTTCAAAAGCTTCTATTTTCTTCTTGTCCAAACTATTTATCGTCCATCTTTCACTTCCATACATGGCTACACTCCATACAAATACTTTCAGAAACGACTTCCTGACACTTAAATTTATACTCGATGTTAACAAATTTCTCTTCTTCAGAAACGCTTTCCTTGCCATTGCCAGTCTACCTTTTATATCCTCTCTACTTCGACCATCATCAATTATTTTGCTTCCCAAATAGCAAACCTCCTTTACTACTTTAAGCGTCTCATTTCCTAATCTAATTCCTTCAGCATCACCCGACTTAATTAGCCTACATTCCATTATCCTCGTTTTGCTTTTGTTGATGTTCATCTTATATCCTCCTTTCAAGACACTGTCCATTCCGTTCAACTGCTCTTCCAAGTCCTTTGCTGTCTCTGACAGAATTACAATGTCATCGGCGAACCTCAAAGTTTTTATTTCTTCTCCCTGGACTTTAATACACACTCCGAATTTTTCTTTAGTTTCCTTTACTGCTTGCTCAATATACAGATTGAATAACATCGGGGACCGGCTACAATCCTGTCTCACTCCCTTCCCCACCGCTGCTTCCCTTTCATGCCCCTCGACTCTTATAACTGCCATCTGGTTTCTGTACAAATTGTAAGTAGCCTTTCGCTCCCTGTATTTTACCCCTGCCACCTTCAGAATTTGAAAGAGAGTATTGCAGTCAACATTGTCAAAAGCTTTCTCTAAGTCTACAGATGCTAGAAATGTAGGTTTGCCTTTCCTTAATCTATTTTCTAAGATAAGTCGTAGGGTCAGAATTGCCTCACGTGTTCCAACATTTCTGCGGATTCCAAACTGATCTTCGCCGAGGTCGGCTTCTAATCAGATATGTGGGGTTGTGACCGCCCACCTGTCATAGATGTGGTGGTGCAACGAAAATGTAGTGTAGCTAACGACGAGCGAATACCCATTGTCATCCATTATATGACAATGAGAGCACTCAGAGACCTCCAACAAACTTCACACATACTTTGAAACCTGTACGAAACTTCTTCTCGCATGCGACCCCACAAAATGATGGAAGGAAGAAGTATAACATTTCAATCTTTTACTCCTCTACTACTAACTATATTCGTGACAAATTTGACAGACATTTTTGAAATAAAAAAATTATATCATCGTACGAAATATAGTGCAGGAGATACTCGAAAAACTGCTGCATCATACAAGATATTTGAATTTGTTACTTCGTTGCTACTAAATCTATTCGAAAAACTTTTTGCAAACAGTATTAAAACCTGCTGCTGAATGCGCCTGCAGAAATGCACTCTAAGACAAAATGAAAAAAGAAGCATTACGAAGAAATTATCAGAATGGAATGGAAACCAGTAATCGTATGGCTGGCTACAGTCAGGCTGGTAACCCACCGCTGTGTGGGGCGTCTCGAGACATGTCTTCGTCGATTATCCGACCTCATTTCGAAGCGGGACTAATCAATGAAGAAAATTCTAGTCGACACAATGAGATTATAGGCGGAAGACGTGTCTGGAGATGCCCCAGACAGCGATGGGGTACGAATTTGACTGTCGCCCACCACAGGGCCCGACAACCGAAAGTGCCGTTTCTTTTCGTACCAGGACCCCTATGTTTGTCATCCGCAGCACTCTTAGAGCACAGTGGTTCCTTTAAAGAAATTCTAGGTCCCGTTTCTCTGCCCTTCATGCCGAGAAAGGTCGTCGGATCCTGCCCTAACTGAGAACGTCTGGAGCATTATGGACAGAGCCCTCCAGCGAGCTCTGGATTCTGAGCATCGAACATGTCAATTGGTCAATATTTCACACAGTGTCCCTGAGGAGGATATCCAACAACTGTATCAGTCAATGCCAAGCCGAATAACTGCTTGCATCAGTGCCAGAAGTGGACCAACGTGTTATTGACTTACTGAGTTAGTGAAGCACTTTCTCAAATTTGTGATCTTTTTTTATCTGTACAAGAGCGTGACATCTATCGATTTTCACCCCATTCGGGTAATTTCTTCGTCGTGTGACATTTTTTTTTTTTTAAAGAGTCGATGTCACTGTACGACACATACTTCAGGGGACACAACGTCAGTTCCTAATATGCGCAAGTAACTGCGTACTCATGTATAAAGTCTTAATTTATTTCTCCTTTACTAGCAACTGTATTCGTAAAAATTTTTCATACAGTATTCACATATGCCGCTGAAGGTACATAGAAACATACATCATTGGACGACAGATAGTTCAGTAGATACCTTGTCGTAAACTCTGAGATGCCTGAAAAACTGCCGCAACACCCAACACGTGATGTTCTATTACGTCTTTCCTACCGACTTTATTCACAATACATTTCGGAGACAGTCGCCGCGTGTACCACTGGATGAACCTGTAAAATTATATTAGCGTGCAGGATTTAACTCAGGAGGTACGATGCCATAAACATTGGACTACGTGAAAATGAAATGGCAAGGCGAAATCCACTAGAGATATAGGTGAAATAAATAAATAAATAAATAAACACACACACACACACACACACACACACAGACACACATTATATATAACAAGTGACGTGTGAAACGTGTTAAATATGTGTGAAATATAATTCACATACGTGTAAGCTGGCAGATCCATGGGTGAAAAGCTTACACTAAACTGCTATAAAGTATTCAGCCAAATGTGATACACATATTAGGTACAATCTATAAAGAAATACTATAGTGGTAAGAACCAGCAAACTCCTCTTGGTGTTAGCGTGATAACGTGGTGAGTGAAGGGGAGTGGGGAGTGTGGATAGAGAGAAGGGAAGGGAGAAATGGACAGAGAGAGGGGTGAGGAGGAGTTGGGCTTGGATACGGCGAGGAAGATATAGGCAAAGAGAGGGTTGGGGAGTTTGGGAACAGATAGAGGGGAAATATGAAGTGGACAGAGAAAAAGCAAAAGGAGTTTATGGACAAAGAGAGAGAGGAGAGGAGCAAATGGACAGAGAAAGGAAAGTGAAGGGAAAGGAGAGAGAGAAGGGGTAGAAGTAGATGGACTGGGAGAAGGACAGGAGGAGATGAGTAGAGAGAGGGGCAGGAAGAGCTGGTCCGAGAGTTGAGGGTGGAGGAAGAAGTGGACAGAAAGAACGACTGGAGGAGATTGACAGAGATGGGGAGAAGAAGAGAAAGAGAGAGAAGGGAGGAGGAGATAAACAGGGAGAGGAGCAGGCGGAGATGGACCGAGAGTGGGTGGTGGAGGAGGTGGACGGAGAGAGGTAATGGAGGCGACAGAGAGTGGGGGAAGGAGGAAATCGAATAGTGCAGGGATGGAAAAATACATACCTGGGGAGTGTCATATACTCAACTACTGCATATTCTGTCGGTAGAGAGGCCAGGAAAACGTGTGTTTCCTGAAGTTGAGTATCAGATTTTTCACTAGTTTTAGTAGGTGGAGGGGCAATGTTCTTACTGACTGACTGGTCTGACGTTGCGACATTGGCCAAAATGGCCTTGCTGTGCTCGTACTGTGAACGACTAAAGCTATTATTTTCCCTGAGATCATACAACTCTGTTGTTTGGAGAGCTGCCTGAAACCAGACTTCGTACTGCTGACAACGAAGAAAACAACAAGATTTGTGATGAGTGTATATTACGCGTATGTACTATTATCTTTTCCTTAATCAAATGGGATATTGAAATGATGAGAACTAAAAGCTGATCGGTTACAAAGACGCTAGTTTCAGTTACGACCAGCAGCAAACAGCCACCACATCTCCAAAGAGCAGTGAAGCTTAACCAGTACCTATAAATATGTACATATATACTATATGTATAATCTGCACAAACACACAGTGTCTCTCATCAAAGTCGTGAGGTGTATGTTATCTGGTGTTTCACCAGATATCTGCAATGTAGATTTTGTAGTGTGTTAAAAGAGCCAGCCACACAACTACTACCCATCATGTGTGTCATCCTATGCCCTCTGTGAAAAGAAAGCATTCATTTGTATCTCATTATAAACAAAATTATTTTTAAAGCGAAATTTTGTACAGGCTGGCAGCCAGTCAAGGAGTATTTACGGATTTGGTACATAAAAAAAAATTATTTCAAAGGCCCAGTCAATTCTATATAAGTTTTCTCCCACAGCAACTTCGATCGTGTCGACGTGACACAAGTTGTCTGCCTATAAGAACCGAGGCAGTTCTGTCCAATTGAAGCTGTTGACAAGAGACCCCATGAGCCCTCTGCTGAAAGTGCTAGCGAATTCAAATCATCGATTTTACCCAGCAGCGTGCATGGGATGCAGGCCAAGCGTGTGGACCCTGGAGGATTCTGCAGTGCAGAAGACAGTTACTTCGCTCTCTTGTGATCTGGAAGTCGAGCAGAAAAGGCATCGTTCTTTGGCGGCCGAGCCTCTGGCTCTGCGTTCCATGACCAGCCACTAACATAACTTAAGACGAAGCGCCTCCCATTCCATTCCCCAGTAATTTAGTTGTTCGTCCTCCTAGATTGGCCGACACTTGGTAGCTTCCTCCCTAGGTCGTCCGTTCCGATTCCGTCCACAGTAGTACATCCTCTTTATTTGATTTACTTTTCTGTTGTGTGCCCTCCCGCTGGAGGTTCGAGTCCTCCTTCGGGCACGGGTGTGTGTTTTGTTCTTAGCATAAGTTAGTTTAAGTAGTGTGTAAGACTAGGGACAGATGACCTCAGCAGTTTGGTCCCTTAGAAATTCATACAAATTTGAACAACGTTCTGTTCTGTCATTTAGCGTCTGCTCTGTACGCCCACTCACAAGTCCTGACCGCTCTATCTCCTGTCTGACGTCGTCATAATCCGGACGCTACCATTCTCTTCCCTCTCCCTGCTCATGTACAATTTTACGTGCTCATTCGATAGAGTGGTCCCAAATTAGTCTAGCGCGACTTTAGGTTTAGGTATATGTATTGATAGAGGAAGTAAAAGGCGAAGAATAAGTCGTATTCCAGCAGCGGCTGAATAGCGCTGCTGCATGGAGATAGGAGAAACCGAGTGGTAGGACGGCCTGCGATTCGTTGCTGGAGTACTATTTGTTCTTCCCAGTTTACTGCCCCTGTTAATACAGAACACATAATTAATGTATAATAATACATAACACACAGGTATACATAATCAATATATATTAATAATAATACAAAATAATAGTAATACATGTCGATAAAACGAATATCGCACTACAATAATTTTGGTTCGCTCTATGAAACGGGCAAGAAAAATGCCATCTTCCAAATATTAATTTTTTGTTTGTAGGAACCAAACGGAAGCTTTTCTCTGACACTGGGCGACGAATAAGAGATGGGATGAGCAGTATTTGCTCGAACCAGCTTTATCGAGTTATTGCAAAAATAAAACTGCAAATATCTGGCGAAACACCAGAGAAAATGACCCTGATGACTCTTAAGAGGGATACCCAGTATATAATTTAAAGTGACCCTCCGCGTTTTCCTGTCTGTATACGAAGACTAATCTCGTAATTGCTGTACGGATTTTGATACGACTCTCACAAATATATAGACTGATTCACGAGGAAGGTGAGCGTGTATAATTTATTACCGCTACGCCGGACAAGTCTTCCGGAAGTAAATATTTCGTGTTATTCTTGCGACCCTTGGGGAGGGGGGGGGGGGGTGTCGCTAGTGTAGTATAAAAGTAACTCATCTGTTAACACTGATTTAAGAAGAAAAGTATCATCATCACCCTTTTCACATGCGCTGCTGAATAAAGGCCTTGCGTAGACTCTTCCATACATTACAGTTAGCTCTTCAATTATACGCATATAATTTGCTTATGTGAGCCGTCTTATCTTTGATTACCTCTCGGAATCCATCTCAGTTTCATTTTACTGCAGTGGTCATTACTTTTATCGCTCGAATCAGGTCTTTGATCGAATAGCTTGTTTACCTGTCCCTGTCATCAATTCGCAACACACATCTCGTTACAACTGGCCCCCAGTGAGTATCTTCAATTGTGCTTCATACAAAAACTAATGAAATGAATATATGAACTTGCTCTTAATTTTTACCATGTTATATTCACTCTGTTGTACGGTTATTGATAGTCAGTGTTATACCCAGACTAGCTCTATAAGATTATACAATTCGCTTTTGAAGTTTGCTGGTGCTACATGTTAACGGTATAACATCATTAATAAGCTGAAGTAAGTTCAGACGTATTCCATAGCCACATAGACCTTCCACAGGTTCCAAAATCAAGAAGCTCAAAACTTCCTCCTGCATCAGTGAGGGTCGTTCTGGCGATATAGAATCTCCTCTCCCTATTCATCTGTACATTCTAAATTTGTCTCTATCCTCTTTCAGTCTGCACGCCGTTATAGCCCTGGTGTATGTATTCTTCAGTACAGTACCACGCTTCAGTCAATGTCTTATTACTCTAGGATACTTTCAAAGGTTTAAATGGATTTCGATGAATCCCAGTGGCAGTAATTCGTAGTCACTACAGCCGTAATTTATTTCACATCTTCTTCATAGCAAATGCCAACTCACCCTTCAAACTGTAGAGTAATGTACCGCAAGGAAGCAAGGGAGGGGATGTTGCTATGGATGGCTGTTATCCTCTTCCTACAACACAAATCCACACATGGATTAATATGGTTCTTCATTTACACGAACATTTACTTAACTGGAATAGTGTCCACGTCCTGTGGTACAAGGTCATCTGTAATAATCCTCTTGCAGACAATATCGGAAATCTTGCTGTTACAAACTTTAGTCTCACTAAGGTAAAGCTCACGTCCTGCTGTAGTCACTAATCTTGTCGCTATGCACTGTCGTAGCCTGTTACAAACTGATCCCACTTTGCGAGTGAATGACAGGTGCGAAACTGCTATGAGTCAGTGAGTCCCTCCGATCAGCGGCGGCAGCCTAAATCAATGCTGTTGAAAGGTGCTTGTGGATGTGTGTATGGCCTGTCTCATGATAGGCACGCTTGATCCAGCACCTACTATCGATCTTCGCGCTACATCTTTGCCGAGACGTGTGCATGCGACAGAATAAGCGAACACACACACCTCATTACCATTTCAAATGGCTCTGAGCACTATGGGACTTAACATCTATGGTCATCAGTCCCCTAGAACTTAGAACTACTTAAACCTAACTAACCTAAGGACAGCACACAACACCCAGCCATCATTTACCATTTCATATTACTGTTATGCACATGGCAATAACTCATTTCTCGAGGTTAAGGAGTGTAGGGTGAGTCTTCAGTGGTGCAGATATATCCATATCCCACCACAAAAGACTCCTGCAAGTGTTTGAGAATGTGCATCACACCTCATCGGAACAATGCACTAGGTGTCATCTAACTGCATTAATTTTATGACCTGAGATGACAGTACATTGGTGTTTCACAATTCCGTAATCACCATATTTTAAAGACACACATAGATATATACCTTATAATTTAATGCCTGGGAATTCAGAAGTCAAGAATAATATACGGATTATTTATGAATTAATTATAAAAATTTAATCGTTAATTGTCAAAAAGGTAAATGTCTCATAGAAATGTTTTATACCGAAATGAATCCAGCATATAATCAAATTTATTTACAAATACTCAACATGGCTACCTTTCGTAAGACGACAGATGTCCCATTTGCAAACTGTTTCCGGCCAAACCCTATGAAGCAAGTCTTGATGTACGGTGGCTACCGCTGGTGTTATCCGTTGTTGCAGCTCGTCGACGTTACCCTGAAGTGGAGGAACAAACACTCAGTCTTGAATGTACCCACTGGCACGCACGTCCACGGGGGTTACATCAGGCGGAAGTGGTGGCAAGGATATTTTTCAACGAAGTCCTGTCCACGTCGACACGTTCCTACATAGATAAGCGACAAC
Organism: Schistocerca piceifrons; assembly: GCF_021461385.2. Classification (NCBI taxonomy): domain Eukaryota; kingdom Metazoa; phylum Arthropoda; class Insecta; order Orthoptera; family Acrididae; genus Schistocerca; species Schistocerca piceifrons. The sequence continues at coordinate 51,194,626 of NC_060139.1, forward strand.
TTCGCGATGATAATGTGATGGTGCGTAGTGGTGGCAAAAAATAACGTATCTGATAGAAACTACCGGTTACTGAGAAGTAACGGCTACTGTGATAACTGCTCATCTGATACTAGCAGTTATTTCTGTAACTGCCAACAGTGCCCCGCGCCATCTGTTGCCCAAAGATCGTACTATGCTTTCGCGTCTTCTCATTTGAGACTGGCTACGAAGGAGAGGGATAGACCATTTGGAGAGCATTCTATAGGTCATGGGAATAACAGTGAGACTGCACTCCAGCTTTTAATAGAAATATGTGCTATTTCGTGCGCCTTCGCTACTTTTAGCACAAACAGTTAAATAAAGTTAATGTCAGAGCGGTGGCTGATAAGAGCTGCAGTACAGGCACTAACAAATACGGTCCTGCCCTCGAGCCACCGACTTATGTGTCAGTTTAATTTGGGCGGGTAGCACAAAGAGAGTCACCATAAGGAATTGTAGCTACTATGGAAATAACTGTCAGAGATCGGTAATTTTTCGTGGTGGTTATAGTGAGTGGTTCATAATTCCCGTTCTTTGGCAGCCAACGGGCTATCGCTACAGGTAGCCTGAAAGTTGGTAACGGCATAACTGTGTGCCTGATGCGGCGACTCGAGTTAAAGACCCTAAACCCCGTTGATATTTCCAGAGAGGATAGTTACTGGAGCAAACAAATATTTTCGTATTGCTAAGGAAATAGCCGCTGGCCATCGGGATGAATATAATACTTATTATCCTCACCGTTTGTCAGGAGATTGTCAAAATATATGGATATATTACACTAACTGCTAATATTTTCAGAATTAATACACTGTCAGAATAAAATATAGTTATGCACTTCTAATAAATTTAGTATACACAGAACTCCTGATGTTTACTATTGTGACCAAGTGCTGTCAAAACTGAAATATAGCAGAATTTTTAGTTGAGGTGGTCTAACATTCCCTGTTAAGATATTCATATATAGAGTAGGAGGAGTTGCTGATCAAAAAGTCTTTCAAACTCTCTGTAAACCGTGCTTTATCTGAAACCAAGTTTTTAATGGTTGCTGTCTTGCTGACAGTTTATTGAAAATGTGTGTTCCTGATTAATGGACGCCTTTGTGGATCAAGGTAAGTGATTTTAGGTCTTTATGTAGATTGCTGTTCCTATTCCTAAAATTGATATTATTTATTGAGCAATTGGTTGGAAATACTTGCAACAAATTTCATTAAGGAATAAATGTACTAGGAAGTAGTGGTTAGAATACCAAGTTCCTTGAACAGTTTCCTACATGAATTTATACCACAAGCGATTTTTATTGCACACTTTTACATATTAAAAACTATTGCTCCGTTTGATGAGATACCCCAGAACATGATCCCTTATGAAATAATAGAATGAAAGTACGTAAGCTTTTTTATATTTATGTCTCCCACATCCGACATCATTGTCTCTGCAAATACAGACTTGTTTAGGCGCTTCATCAATTCTGTGGGATCCCCTTTCCGACTGAATTTACTATCGAGTTGTAGTCCCATAAATTTAACACTGTCAACCTTTTCGATCTGCTTCTCGACATATGTTATACACATTCTGTAGCAGGAGAAATCAAGCAGTTTTCCAAGTCTCACAAGGAAACTGGATGAGCGTACTCACACTTTCCCCAATAGGACTTTCCTGTACAGGAGTAAACAGTAGGTTTATTTTTGTGTTGCATTCCAAGGCCGTACACTTATTCTATAAAGCGAACAGCACAAGAAATTAAGCTTCCAGTTTAACCTACAGTACTCACTCTACATATTACGTCATACTTAAAAATGCACGTTGTTAACATTTTACTTAACTAGTGCTGTGGCGAAGTTCCGCGTACTTTCTGTTGCAGCTACGAGGATAATATTTCTAATAGCGACCGGTAACTTGCATTGATATAATATGAATCACTAATAATCGTTCAGACATCAACTGAAATGTAGCCGGAGTTAATTAGCTAAGGTTATGGTACGATTCATACGACATTCCTGCCATTTCGCACTACTCGCAGTTACACTGATAACTAAGCTGTGGATTCCAACTATGTCGTTATTTAACCGTAACCCCGTCGGAGTATACGGAATTCGGTAGTGAAAAATAACTTGAAAGTTATTGATAACCGTTAAAAATAACGGTTATCAATGAATAACTGGAACCCTGATAATGATTACTACAGAATAACCGTTTCGACCATCTCTAACGGCGCGCCATCTTGCTGGAAAATAAGTTCTATGCCCATCTACTGTAGTAATTGAGGCATTAGGTAATGGTCAAGCCTATTCAGATACGATATGTCAATTACAGTTGACTCAGCAAAAAAAAAGGTAACCGTAATCTTGTTACAACTTACAGTGAAAAAAACATTTGCCAGAGGCAAGTTCCGTATAGGTTCGATTATGTGACATGGTTTCTGCTCACCCCATATCCGAACATTATGTCGACTCACTGGCTTCGTCAGTGAGCACATGTTTGTTAAGAATCATCTTAAGTCTGCAGTTTGATTAATATTTCTACACGGCACTCTGCTCCTTTTTCTTTGTCACTGTTTCTTAAAGCTTGCTGCATTTTACAGTCTGTAGGATATGAATGGCAAGAGTTTCCGTAGTACCTTCCACACTGTGACATTAGGCATATTCAGTTCTAAACTGGCACGTCTCGTTGAATTATCCGACTATGAATGTAACAGAGCCGAAGGTTTTCAATTACTGTGTCAGAGACTGCTAGCAGACCCTGATATGGCGTCCTATATTACATACAGCCGGTTTCGGCGAAACGGTTGTACGAATTAATAACAGTTTGTCTTTGAGGTGGTGTCTTGCGATATTTAGGCCTGAAATGTCTCTGTACTGTAGAAGCAGAATTGGATTCATTAAACCATAAACAACACTGTGCACGCTTTGCACCGTTATACGACTCATGATGATTGTTGGAATAACACATACGCGCATGCCAGATAGCGAGAACGTCAGGAACTAACACTGTTAGGTGGAAATAAAACTTGAAGATGTTCTGCGTTCAGTGCTGTATCTACCGATTTCACAATTAAAGGTTACTTTTGTATAACTAATTTATAAACATTCCGTATTTGAAAATTATTTTATGTCTGTGCTATTACTTGTATTCATATACATGGCAATTCGTCAAAGATATTAAGTATATCTTGGGACCGCCCGCATATCAGTGCTGGTGCAGTGTCTGTATCTTCATATTACAATATCCTTCAGATAGACAAAATATTCTTATGATTGCATCTGTGCTAAATATAAAGAAATTGACTCGCATTTCGCAAATCTGGATTGACTTCAGCTGCTTGAGACAAATGAAAATTTCTGCTGCACCGGAACTCGAGCCCGATTTTCCGCATTCTTTTTTTTTCTCTTTCGTGCCCCCCCCCCCACCCCCCCCACCCCCCTTCCCCACCTGTCGCTGTATTGGTCCTTCAAATGGACATGGTACTGGTTCGGTTTTGTTTTTCATGTTTTCAATTATTTTTATTTTTTTAAATGTTAAATTTTTTTCTTTTTTCGTCTATAATTTTTGTTGTGGATTAGGAGGAGAGCCAACCCACGAATTTTAGAGGAAGCCGAAAGGCACGCGTTTAAGCTCACGCAGGCTGGCGTGAGGTCTGGAACAGGACAAGGAATTTAGACTTCAGAAAAAAAGGAGGTAACTGGTGGAATACTTAACTTAAATCCATTAATGTTGAATGTAGCTCTTGTCTGTACATTATTTACAATATCAATAGTAACTGAACATGGCGCCTTGCTAGGTCGTACCAAATGACGTAGCTGAAGGCTATGCTAACTATCGTCTCGGCAAATGAGAGCGTATTTTGTCAGTGAACCATCGCTAGCAAAGTCGGCTGTACAACTGGGGCGAGTGCGAGGAAGTCTCTCTAGACCAGCCGTGTGGCGGCGCTAGGTCTGCAATCGCTGATAGTGGCGACACGCGGGTCCGACGTATACTAACGGACCGCGGCCGATTTAAAGGCTACCACCTAGCAAGTGTGGTGTCTGGCAGTGACACCACAATTTTTATGATAAGAAAACATGATAGGCATAAATTCCATAATTCCGGGACTCAAAAGAAAACTAAATTTTTCTCTAGAAAGAAGACAAAGAAAAATGATTCAAATGGCTCTGAGCACTATGCGACTTAACATATGAGGTCATCACTCCCCTACAACTTAAAACTACTTAAACCTAACTGACCTAAGGACATCAAACACATCGACGCCCATAGCGGTCGCGCATTTCCAGACCGAAGCGTCTAGAACCGCTCTGCCACACCGGCCGGCAGAAGACAAACAGAGAAAGCTCCAGAACAAGGAGAAAAACATAAATAAGGCTGCAGGAAAAGGAAAAAAGTAGAGCAATCCAACTTCGTGACGATTAAAAACGTGTTATGAAGATGGCATCGGTTCTTTCGGACATTTCCCAAAGAACAGATGCCATCTTCATATCGTTTAAGGCTATCCGGCTGATGACCTCCTTCAGTGCGGATGCACACGATTTGCCTGAACTCTTACGGGACTCGGTGGATTGTCTGCCGCGAGTAATGGGTGTAATGGCAGGGGCACTACGAATGTAATGTGTGGACTATATGTTGAGAATGTGGGTCTCACGGGGAGCGTGCCGGTGATAAATCCCTGCAGTCGAACTATCCTCTGTGCCCTCTGTGGCTCAGATGGATAGAGCGTCTGCCATGTAAGCAGGAAATCCCGGGTTCAAGTCACGGTCGTGGCACACATTTTAAAAAGTCCCATTTGATGTATATCAACGCCAGTCAGCAGCTAATGGTATTGATTCAATTGTAATTTCATTAAAAACATGGTGCAACATGTTTGCAAATAAAGCACGATAACGTGGAAGCCGCAGCGACTTCCAACTAGTAGTCACCATATACGCGTCGGGATCGTTGTCACAACCAACTACATAGTGGACTTAGTGCCCATGGACCCATATGATCGAACTAGTCTTCGTCCAAGGGAACGCGGAAAAGTCCCGACACGGAGGAAGTTCAACCGAGTATGCAGCTTCAGCTGATCGGGTAAGGAAAGCCAATTGCCGGCAAATCCACTGGCAGTGTTCTCGTCCACAAGAGGCAAGCCTGTATGGTAATGTATCAGGTTGATGACGTAAGTCGCAAAGACTAATCGGACTAAGACCAATTCGATGGAGGTGTTCGTTGTTCGGAATCAGATTGCTATTGACTCTATACCACGATGAGGCGACTTCCATCGGAAGGATAGGAAGACTAAAGTGAAACCACACTGTTTTCCAGGATACCAATGGCACTGCGACTTCAAAGGGGAACTGGGGATGATTTACTGCGCAGCGAGATAGCAGAGCTTCTTGGTAAGATGTGTCATCGATAAAATTTGGACCTCCAATATGAAATTGAGTACATGCCGCAGTTTGGGGTTGATCCGGTCAACATCGGCAGCAGAAGTCAGACTGGCCGGTCGAAGACACTTAAATAAGCGAGATGTTGTAGAATGAGGAGCTCGATTAGACGTTAAAACATTACGCCTTGTAAACAATACTTTAGCGTTCATTTTGATAATGGGAAGTCCCAACTCTCCAAGGGGACGGGGCCTCGCAACTACTTCATAACGAAATCGAAAAATGTGACTCTTCCGAAAGAAATGACCGGACAATTGTATCAAGTTGAATGCCATCATCGCGGGGAGCGGGAATATTTGTGCAACATATTGCACTTTACGGTATATTGATAATTTTTTACTTATGGACCGTCTGACAGCAACTGAATAAAACACAATTTTAGTGCCATACGCGTTTCGCCTTTATTTTCTGCAAGGCATCATCAATGGCCTGGAACTTCTTTTCTGAACTAATTCGTTGTGTTGTTTGTCACCGCTATCTCTTTGGCAGTTGTGAATTCGGAAATGGTGTATTAGTGGTTGCTACTAAAGCCTATTTACACACAAGTTTATAACAGGTAATGAGACACCAGTAGGTGGCGAAATTCAATTAAATTCTCACTTTCACTTCAGGAAGCCGTGCGGTCAGCTTTATTGCGTGAGGAAGGTAATCTTATCGTATCGTCACGAAACAGAGTGGCGGACATGCAACGTTTTTTAATGTCGAAGGTACACACGGCACAACGTCTCTGATGGCCCCAATGTAGAATACACCAAAACACAATAATATATTCAGTGAAATGGTCACGAACACAAATGAGTGCTGAATTTCCCTATCTCCATTGTTCTTTGTACAGAACAACTAAACGTAATTACGTAGCGTAGCAGGCATAACTGTCGGCGAGGAAATTTAGCGTGCTCGCGTATAAATAATTCTGACGGTTGAAACCAGGTGGAAGATTGATAAGAGGTGCTTGTCGACATATGTGCTGCCGTCCTGCTCTACTCTCTAGACTGTGCCGATTCATTCAGAGGTTCTAGAACATATATTGAATATATAGAAGTGGCAAATGTTTATGGATAACCTGCTTACCCATTTGATAGATAAAAATGTACAGAGCAGAAAAATTCCCCTAATATACAAAAATGGCAAATGTATACAGATGAACTAATAATTGGGCTACTTAATAGTTTTATACGATGTGACGGTACCCTTCAGAGGGACTCAGTGAATAGCTGTCGGTCCCGAATGAGACTCAAATCTGTATTTTGCACTCACTACACAGTGCACAGTATTAAATCGACCTGGCACTAGCGTGTGAATTCTACGAATCTTCTAGCGGCATATGTGTCTCACATTTCAGTGCTCAAATGTGATATGTCTGAATCTTCATGCGGAAATTCTGGTAAACTTCCGTCATCTGTCGTTGTTGTTGTTGTGGTCTTCAGTCCTGAGACTGGTTTGATGCAGCTCTCCATGCTACTCTATCCTGTGCAAGCTTCTTCATCTCCCAGTACCTACTGCAACCTACATCCTTCTGAATCTGCTTAGTGTATTCATCTCTTGGTCTCCCTCTACGATTTTTACCCTCCATGCTTCCCTCCAATACTAAATCGGTGATCCCTTGATGCCTCAGAACATGTCCTACCAACCGATCCCTTCTTCTGGTCAAGTTGTGCCACAAACTTCTCTTCTCCCCAATCCTATTCAATACTTCCTCATTAGTTACGTGATCTACCCATCTAATCTTCAGCATTCTGTAACACCACATTTCGAAAGCTTCTATTCTCTTCTTGTCCAAACTATTTATCGTCCATGATTCACTTACATACATGGCTAAACTCCATACAAATACTTTCAGAAATAACTTCCTGACACTTAAATCAATACTCGATGTTAACAAATTTCTCTTCTTCAGAAACGCTTTCCTTGCCATTGCCAGTTTACATTTTATATCCTCTCTACTTCGACCATCATCAGTTATTTTGCTCCCCAAATAGCAAGACTCCTCTCATTTCCTAATCTAATTTACTCACCATCACCCGACTTAATTCGACTACATTCCATTATCCTCGTTTTGCTTTTGTTAATGTTCATCTTATATCCTCCTTTCAAGACACTGTCCTTTCCATTCAACTGCTCTTCCAAGTCCTTTGCTGTCTCTGACAGAATTACAATGTCATCGGCGAACCTCAAAATTTTTATTTCTTCTCCATTGGTTTTAATACCTACTCCGAATTTTTCTTTTGTTTCCTTTACTGCTTGCTCAATATACAGATTGAATAACATCGGGGAGAGGCTACAACCCTGTCCTACTGCCTTCCCAACCACTGCTTCCCTTTCATGCCCCTCGACTCTTATAACTGCCATCTGGTTTCTGTACAAATTGTAAATAGCCTTTCGCTCCTTGTATTTTACCCCTGCCACCTTTAGAATTCGAAAGAGAGTATTCCGATCAACATTGTCAAAAGCTTTCTGTAAGTTTACAAATGCTAGAAATATAGGTTTGATTTTCCTTAATCTTTCTTCTAAGATAAGTCGTAAGGTCAGTATTGCCTCACGTGTTCCAGTATTTCTACGGAATCCAAACTGATTTTCCCCGAGGTCGGCTTCTACTAGTTTTTCCATTCGTCAGTAAAGAATTCGTGTTAGTATTTTGCAGCTGTGGCTTATTAAACTGATTGTTCGGTAATTTTCACATCTGTCAACACCTGCTTTCTTTGGGATTGGAATTATTATATTCTTCTTGAAATCTGAGGGTATTTCGCCTGTTTCATACATCTTGCTCACCAGATGGTAGAGTTTTGTCAGGACTGGCTCTCCCAAGGCCGTCAGTTGTTCCAATGGAATGTTGTCTACTCCAGGGGCCTTGTTTCGACTCAGGTCTTTCAGTGCTCTGTCAAACTCTTCACGCAGTATCGTATCTCCCATTTCATCTTCATCTACATCCTCTTCCATTTTCATAATATTGTCCTCAAGTACATCGCCCTTGTATAGACCCTCTATATACTCCTTCCACCTTTCTGCTTTCCCTTCTTTGCTTAGAACTGGGTTTCCTTCTGAGCTCTTGATGTTCATACAAGTGGTTCTCTTATCTCCAAAGGTCTCTATAATTTTCCTTTAGGCATTATCTATCTTACCCCTAGTGAGATATGCTTCTGCATCCTTACATTTGCCTTCTAGCCATCCGTGCTTAGCCATTTTGCATTTCCTGTCGATCTCATTTTTGAGACATTTGTATTCCTTTTTGCTTGCTTCATTTACAACATTTCCATATTTTCTCCTTTCATCGATTGAATTCAATATATCTTCTGTTGCCCAAGGATTTCTACCAGCCCTCATCTTTTTACCTATTTGATCCTCTGCTGCCTTCACTACATCATCCCTCAAAGCTACCTATTGTTCTTCTACTGTATTTCTTTCCCCCATTCCTGTCAATCGTTCCCTAATGTTCTCCCTGAAACTCTGTACAACCCCTGGTTCTGTCAGTTTATCCAGATCCCATCTCCTTAAATTCCCACTTTTTTGCAGTTTCTTCAGTTGTAATCTACAGTTCATAAGCAATAAATTGTTGTCAGAGTCCACATCTGCCCCTGGAAATGTCTTCCAATTCAAACCCTGTTTCCTAAATCTCTGTCTTACCGTTATATAATCTATCTGAATCCTTCGAGTAACTATAAATCCAATTACCTATTAAAATCAGACAGCCAAAGTATGCGAGTTGGCTTAAATAAAAGGAGGAGCATGTTATTACATGGAAGGTACTATTTTATTACATGGATGTGGGGTCTCTGATTTTTCATACATGTCCGAAAGAACAGACATCACATATTCGCATAACTGATTCACCTCAGTGACCTAAGAATCGGCAACCATCAGTGGAGATGCACGGCTACATTCGATCCCCAACGATCATCGAAAATTAGTGAGCACGGACAACATGGGCAGGGACCGCGAATAAGTGGTGGCGACAGCTGGGAGTGTGGGTCGTTGGAGGAGCGCGCCGAGGTAGTCCGCGCATTTGCGATTAACACAATGTCCAGGTGGTGCACTGGTTAACCCAACGGCCTATTAAGGAGGAGATCCCAGTCTCGATTCCCGGTCTGGTGCACATTTTCACTCCTCACCGCTGACTTCACATAAAGTCCCGGTGCTGCTGACCATCAGTTCTTTGCCTTTCCTTGACCTCCTCCCCGCTCCCTGCACAATCAATATCAGTAATACTGATTTATGTGTGGTAGTTCCTGCTACATTAGACTACGGCTGTTGCGCACAAGCTGTGGAGCCTGGGCCAGGGCTACTCGAAAGTACGTGTGTAGTTACTTTGGTACCGTGAAGAGTGTATCTGCAGATGTAATTTTGTTGTAGATATTACGAAGAATGCACAGGAAGCTATTCATTTTAAATGTTTTCGAAACGTTGTGGATAATCCCACATAAAGCTTTTCTAGCAAATATTTACTCTCGGACAGTTTACCTTACACTCTGTTGAATTTAATATATTTGGTTTATTAGTTACATAGAAGCATGTGTATCAGGTGCACCTGATTGCTATGTTCGCAACAATTACGTTCATTCTGCTTACAATAATGGGCGAGTGGCTTGTTTAATATACAAAGTATCTTCTGCGGTAGCCTCTAAAAAAAGTAAAATTTCTTTACGACGTTCTAGGGACTGTGATGTAGCCCTACGTTACCACTTTTGCCTCTAAACATTACTGACTGAGGTTGCGTCTGAACACGCTACGTGAACCAAATTTGCGTCTTTACTTTCTTAACTAAACTTTACATGTGCTAGGGGTCTCTGGATTGGCATACTTGGAATATTGGCGAAGGCAAAGCTTTGAACATCTCATCAGTGTATTCGCGAGCACACTGGTCCCATGCTAGAACGGCCATTTCGGCATTTTGCAGAACAGACAAGGTGTATGGTTGCCAAAGCCATACGTCCGTCCCACCTCCAGCGAATTTGTTGTAGATAGTGCGATGAGATCAGTTCTGAAGCTAGTAAGGGGTCTCACAATAGGCATTCGTTTCATCGGTAGGAAAGAAATGAGACCTATTAACGGTTTAAATTTTGTCTGATCGTGTACACTCATTTAGGAGCAGGAAGAGCAAGGTTTATCTGTTCAGTGGCAGTATGAACTATTCTGTACATTCCGCTTACAAAGGGAGCATTACAGAGGCGTTACCATCACTAATTTTACAAGTGCTGTAAAACCCACCACCTTATTCCATGTAAAGATTATTTATAACTTCGTATTAGGGACTTCAGGAACTTACTGAACAGACTGGGTATTTACGTGAACTGAACCCTTGTGGAGGTGAAAATCGATTCGTGTTACTGCCCTTTTAGCAAAGTAAGAGGACGCGGGACGTCAGTGGAAGTAGAGAACACCATATGTACCAAACCAATAATGTCTTATCCGTGCGTTCGTTGGCTTACCAAGTAGAAACAACCCGCGTTTAATGAGTCATCGAAGAACCTACTGGCACATTTAGTTACTTTCATTGTATACTAGTGATGTACCGGAAGCTGGTAGTTGCTCTGTGAATAGTCCTCACGAAGTAATCTTTGTCCCGTCTGCCTCTACCCGCTATGTACGGGTATGTAGTACCTGCACATTTCTAACTAGCATCGATTGACGTGACACTGTGGATAAGACACTGAACGGCTGAGTGAGAAATAAACTGTGTACAGTAGTTTAAAACTGCAAGATTATTTAAACGACCTTAGTTCCTTTCAAACCATTCTCGGAGCTCACGTGACGTCGTGCGAAGTACCACACGCCGAACGCAAGACTCTTACTGGTGGGCGAAGCTCGAGAGAAATTACACGACGCATTATCCCGCAGCTTTACTTGCAGATGTTTATCGCAGCCCCTGGTTAGCCATCTGCTACATCAGTTTTAAAAAAGAATCGCTTACCTCTTTGGCTCACAAAATAGTGCCGAAAGTATCACAACATCTATCCCACTAACAAATGTTCTGTACGCATCCACTAGTTTCAGAAAGGCTCTCAGGTCCTTACATTGGAAAACGTAGCACAGTTCAAATTCCCACGGAAACTAAATTATAGCCTCTGTAAGCCCACCGCGTTCATTATTTACCACTCACAGGTAGTTAATGGCTCCACACTCCTAAAACATCACCTTCACTCCACGGGACCCAGGACTTGAGCGCTGCACCTCGACTTCTAAATTTTGAGAGTTCCAAGCAGCTCCATGAACTTATTGTACTTGCAGGCCTATCAGCCTATAAGGCTCAATAGAAGAATATAATCAGCTGGATTGGCCGTATCATGTTTCGATTTATAACTGCTACTAGGAACTTTCTAAAGTTAATGGCTAATGCATGCCAGAAAATGCCAGCTACCAAAGGAAAGTCACTCATTCTATAGCCATAACCCATTTAGGAGAACTATGCAGACATCTAAAGGACGAACAAGGCCCCTGCCGGTGGATAATTAAAAGCAGCTCTGTCTTCCACAACAGCCGAGGGGACGAGTCCCCAATCCTGACTAGGTTTGAAGTTTTCTGCTCAAAGGGAATCTGCAAAAGAAGACGCCCACTTGTCCAGTATTAATTTTAGAAAACACATCAATCCATGAAACAAAAAGGGGTGTACAACTAAGTTGACTTATTTAACATGCAGTTAATTTGATCCTAAAGCAAGCGTCACTGAACTACTTGTATTAAATCTGCTCTCTGTCTGGTTTGATGTCGCCCATCACACTTGCACTCTAAGTCTAAAATACGTGTTTAATGTGATCTAACTCCTCTTTTCCTTCAGTTCCGACTCCCTGCAACTCCCACTAGTAGCATGAAAGATATTTCCTGATGTCGTGATGCATATTTATCCTCCTACCTCTTCATCCACACTGTATATTCAATACGTTCCTTTCTTCGCCGGTTCGGTGGAAAACGTCTTCATGACTTAGCTTATCAGTACCCTACTGTAGATCCAATTCTTAAACGTCTACGTTTTCTTCATTTCCTGTTTTCCCCAAGGTGATCAATAAATGTAGTATCGTAGGCAAGTGTGTGTGTGTGTGTGTGTGTGTGTGTGTGTGTGCGGTATGGGGCGGCGATGGTGGAGGAACGGGGGGGGGGGAGGAGGGTAAAATAGCAGAAAGAGAGTAAACGATTTCTGGAAGAAGATTCCGATGGCTGTGGGTTGCAGTATTTATTTGGAGGTGAAGAGGCTTACACAGCATAGAGTAGAGTGGAGAGCTGCATCAAACCAGTATTCGGGCTGAAGATCTAACAATACTCTAAAGTAGACTTGATTTGGCCAGGACTGTTCTCTTTGCCTAGCTAGTCCACTTTTCATATTCTCCTTTCTTCATTCACCATGTGTTACTTTGCTCCCAAGGTAGCGTAATATCTTAACATTGTCTAGTACGTGGTCATCTCTTTGATGGTAAGTTACCCGCTAATTTCATTTCGACTACTCCCCATTGCTTTAGTCTTTCCTATGTTTACTATCAATTCATATGCTGTACACATTACACCGTTCGTTCCCTTCAATAAGACTTGTAATTACTATTAACTTTGACGGAGATAATAATGTCATCAACGACTCTTATCACTGACACTCGTTTACCTTGAATTTTAATCCCACTTTAGAACCTCTCTTTTATTTCCGCCTTTGGTTCTTCGATGTAAAGATTGAACACTAGCTGTGAGAGACTGTATCGCTGTCTTACACCCTTTTACGAAGGCGTGCTAAGAACTAGTGCCTCCGAATTTCTTATGTGAAAACTCTACAGCTTTTTAAATGAAGCAAATGTTATCAAAGTCTTACAACTTTATTCTTCATGTCTACATATTTTTTATCAACCTTATCACCCGGGTGTAGAACACATTTCTCCCAGCGAGAGACCAGCCTGTTGACACTATCACTATAGAATGTTTGACTTTGTTGATGGGACCACACCATCACTTCTGCTTGCAACGCTTGTGTAGACACATAAAGGAAAAGCCTCGACACGCTACGATAAAAGTTATTACCAATGACAATAAACACTAGCGCGGCCCCTGTAAGCGTCGGCAAAGAGATATTTTGCTACGCCGGAAGGCGAAAGACAAATGATGGAAACTTTTTTCATTTTTTCTTTTGTAATTATCAGAGAGACTCTGTCGTTAGTTCTCGTGGCGAGAAGACGTATTTCTTGTGATACAGTATGTCGTTTGAATAATAATTTTATGAAAATTTGTGCAAAACCACGAAAGTTTTCTTTTCTTCCGCGCATTATCATTATGTCATGACACTTTAGCTGCCTGCATCAGAAGAGGAAGTCCGATTAAGAATCAGTATAGTACACACGGTCAAGGACGAGAACTAATTATGGCGGACGAAATGGTTCAAATGGCCCTGAGCACTATGGGACTTATCATCTGAGGTCATCAGTTCCTTAGAACTTAGAACTACTTAAAACCTAAGTAACCTAAGCACATCACACACATCCATGACCGAGGCAGGATTCGAACCCGCGACCGTAGCGGTCGCGCGGATCCAAACTGAAGCGCCTAGAACCGGTCGGCCACTCTGGCCGGCTATGGCGGAAGAAGAAGAAGAACCGTATAACCAACTAGTGTGAATCTCAACAACATAGCGAATACGGGAATCGATGTAAGTTAAAAGTGAGTGGCATCGCATTCGCTTAAAAATCTATAAGGAATCAAAATGATAAAAGTGCGAAAAAATTAATTTGTCAAATTAATATATTATAGATTTTGTAATATAAATTTTCACACGCATCATCACTAAATGAAGTCTTCGAAGGTGTTCTTTACGTTCTGGAAACAGATCGACATCGGATGGGAGCAAGAGAGAGCTGTACGGAAGACAATCGATGAAAGTGAACTCAAGGTGTCGGATTGTTGCGCGTGTCGCAGCGCTCGTGTGTGTTCGCTGCCTAGAACAGCGTAATTATTTAAATATCACATGTCGGCGATAATCGATATACAGACACCTTTTGTGTAAGTGATTCTGCTGCAATCTGTTATCGCTCTGGCAGTGTAGACATGTCTCCATAATATTAGCCCACTGAAGTTCCTGTGTTTATAAAAATTCTATCCCAGTTATAACACTACTGTCCGCTACTGCTATACTATAAAGTCAAAGCTGGAGGCAGTTTTTATAGTGAAATAATTTTTTTCCAAGCAATTATAGTGTAAAGAAGCATAGCAGTGTTACCCTCTGAGAGGAATTTTATGTTGACCGTGTTGTACCCAACAGAGGTAGCTTATCGGAAGTGAAAGTCAAAATTACGTAACTATTTCAACAGTAACAAACAACGTTTTACCTAGCTACACTGTTCAAAGAATAAAGAAAACGGTCGCCAGCCTAATTAGGCAAGAGAATGAGTAACATTCTTGTTCAGGAAACTGAAAATAAGTAACTTCAATGGGCAATCACAGCCTATACTTTGTCACACGAGAGTGCGATGAACTCTGGCACCTGCATATTTTCACGTTAAAGAGAGTGCTAACAGTTATAAGACAATATGGCTATTTGCATAATGGTAACAGAAAATGGCATATACTTTTGCCTTCAAGGCATGGTGAAACTGAGTGGTTTTAATAATATTACTATTAGAGTGCACTTTAGAATCAAAATTTGGACATAGGTTCAATATCACTTTTCAAACATATTCCTATATGACATGAAATATCGATATGGTGCACAGCAAAATTAGTTATTGTGCACAGATTAAGTCTCTCACTACTAAACACCTTTTTACTTAAAATGAAAATGAAATGGAATTCACTTACAGATTACTTCTCACCGTCTTTTGAATAAAGAAGTTACTGTTTCCATAGATAGTAGTCTTTCTATTAATCGTTATGTAGCATGAGCACTACAGACAAACTATGGATCCTGTTGCAACATTAATATGCACTTTTAATACACAAGAGAGACCCAATATTGTACGGTATTTGACTTGAATAGCAAGAGTAATTGAATCTTTCTATAATTAAGTAACTTTGAGCAATTTAACTACTTTCAATGGAGGCGGGGCCCTCAATCTTGACCACTATAGAAGTGCAAACTAAACACACTTTCATTACATCACTGAAACACTTAGCAAGCATGAACATATAACTCTCAACAGTTGCATTTCTGAACTTTTACTGCAGTGAAACACAAAATTGAGATATTTGTTAGATCCTTTCAACAAACATTATTAATCTGAGCACACTCTACTGGCGTACTAATTTTAATATGCTTTCAACAAAGGACACTCGGTAATCAGAGTTCAAACGGAGAGGAACCTGAGAGGTGTTGTGATAAGGAAAAAATCAAGGTAGGTATATAAATTCAGTTACATTTTTCCTTATATTTGGATAGACTATAATATCCTATGAGCTGATCCTTCACTGTACATTACTATAGTGTTCCATTACAGTGATTGACAAATGTGGTGGCAATTGCATGTTGGTAGGTGGATTTGCAGGTAGAATTGCTGGACTCTGTCATTTCTTGGTCACGATGATAGAATTCAATTCCAGAATAGTTCCAGCTCTTTATCCATACATCCGAGGTATTGCAAAGCGTCAGGAAAATCCTCTCTCGGAACCAGCACAATATAAAACTTTTATATGAGCAGTTGATAGTTCGGTAGCTCGTCCCCGACACACTCTTCGTTCCACCTTTTCTACCTAGGCCAACCACATTTTGCGCGGGCTACATGCTTCCGTACCTGAGGGGAACCCAAACACCTTTTACATGCAAATTAACTAAAAACCCTAAGTGAAGGTCAGCAGTTTACATAACACCAAACAAACATTTTAGATAAAACAGAACAGTTGCATATATTGGTAGTTCTACACATTATTAATTAATTAAAATTATTTAATTTTAAAGATAACCAAAGAGATTACATGACAAAGACAAAACATATAATTTTCTCATATTGTACATATAACAGAGATTACACTTCCTACACTCTAAAAGACATAAAAGTTTTTACAAAGAAAGGAGTATACAATTTTGTGTTATCGATTCAATCAAACACATTTACAGAAGCTCAACGATGTAACATTACATAAAACAAAAGACAAAATAAATCAATAGAGCATTAGAGCTGTGGCGTTACACAGTCACTGTTACAGAACAATTAAGCCAAGATGTAAAGAGTTAGGACATCCTTATGCCTTTAGGGCTGTACCCAGAAGCAAAACGCGTCGTTCTACAACTTCATATCAATTCATCTGCCTAATAATGTATTTGTTGGGATAAAAATTGAACTGAGAAGTCAAGGATGGTGTTACTGCATTCAATAATGATCATATGGGTGGATTAAATGTCACGGAAGCTCGTGACCGTGTCCGTGATGTTAATATTATGAAAGGTCTTGAGCTTCTGGACAAATTGTGTGTAAGTAAGGCTTAGTATGCAGCTGAATTTAATACAAAGAAAGAAATGGCAGTAAGAAGAAGGGTTTTAGATGGAGAAGAAGAACCAGAAGATGACCCTGGTTACAGTGCTGGTCACTTTTGTTAATATAATAAGAAATATTTTTGAATTTCATAGCATTTTTCTGACATTTAATATTTTCAATATTATATGTACCGTCATCTCACAAATCACTGAATCAACGATATTCAAATTTTCTGAAACTCTATAATATGTGCCACCGAACTAGATTCATGACAATAACTGGCTTATTCTCTGAATCACAGCGATTTATGTGAAACTTTCCCCAATTAAAAATGGCTTAAGGGTGAAAAATTTATAAACAATATACCAACAGGAAAGGAATATTGATTCTAGTTCAGTGAGCTAACACTATATGCTGAGAACAATTGTGGAAATTAAGTATTCTATGTATAAATTTGCAGAGAAAAAAGTATATAAACGTAGCAAATTTTAACATTATCGGGATAAGGCTTTCCAGGTCTCCTTAATAATAGATGCCCTGTGCCTTTCAGATCGACTCCCTTACCTTTTATCACACTGTCGGACGTTTCCTCCCCCTCTTAGGGTCGTTCAGTGCACTCTTTACACTCGTCTGTTCCCTTCTCCGCGTTTCACAGAGGAATTCTCATTGCACTCTAATTGTTGAATTCTTTTCATCTTGGAATGTAACAGGGTTCGTGGGACGTTGAATTATTCCCTCTCATTTGTCGATGTATCTGGAAGAATGCTTTTGGTTAAATGAAACCTAAAAGCAAAGGGAATAAAATTTGAATAGTTAGAAGGTCAGCATTCAGTTACTTGAGTGAACAGGTGACATACTATTAATTAGTCAGAACAGGCTGCTTACCAACCACAACTTCCAATTTGTAGGATGTAGTGAGTCCGATAAACGCAGACATTTGAGCATGTCGTAGATTTCGCACTCAAGGACAATCCTCCTCTTTTGCTCTTACTATTACAAACTGTAATTATTTTGAACTAATATTAATAAAATGAGGTGGCTGGGGAGGCAAGAGGCTATCGACGAATAAAAAGAGCTAACCTATAATGAAGCAGAAATTTCAATTATGAGGCACATTGTTCTCTCTGAAACTGCGTCCCACATTAGTAAGGAGTTAAAATAGTCGTGTTTGGCACTTACTGCGTTTGATGAGAGCACACATCTGGCGAACGCCTCCCTTTGCGCGACATTAATGATACTTCCGTCAATCATGTTAAATACTGTCTTTAGCACAAAACAGGTGCTAACAACAGAAAAGAACGATCCCTTTGTTAGCTGCTTTTAGAACCCAAGAAAACTGCCACAAGCAGTTTGAATTTAGAAAAGATGTAAAGCTTTAAAATAGATATGTAACGAAATTTGCATTGCCACACGGAACTCTAGGCAGAGACTCATTTAGAAACACTTGCTTGCATGAGTATTATAAAACGGTGCCAAAAGATTGGGTCTTAATATCTGGGACACCCTGCCCTACCTGACTGAAGTATGGCGCAAACTGGACTCGCATTCGGGATAACGACGATTCAAACCCGTGTCGGGCCTTCCTGATTTAGTTTTTCTGTGATTTCCCTAAATCGCACGAGGGGATGATTCCTTTGTAAGGGCATGACCGACTTCCTTCTCTATTCTGATGGGAACGATGACTTCGCTCTTTAGTACCTTCGCCCTAATCAATCAACCAACCAACCAACCAACAAAGAACATAAAACATCAGAAATTCTCGCAGGCACAAAGCCTTGCGCTGCAGTCGCATGCTCATTATGGCATTTACACGCACCGTCAACAGTGACTACCTACACTACACATTACTTTCGTGTAATTAGTGCAAAATAATAACCTGTCGCTATTCAGATGCTGTTTCTCAAACTTGGAGCAGTGTCCGAAAAGAGGGAAGCCGGAACGATAAAAATGACAAAATTACAGATCTAGTTAGAATACCAGTGCAGTTCTAGTATAAGATGGAACTGTCCTTTCGTAAATGTTGAACTTACGCTACGAGACAAGAGTTCGTTACTGTGTTCATAAAGTGATGATTTACTATTCAAAGACAGTTTTAAACATCCGACACACTGCTGTAGCAATGGACTGTGTGAAATTAAATGCGTCTATTTGTTATTCTTGTAATAAAGTGAACTAATGTTTAGTACTTGGTGGCTCCAATCAGCCATCTCCCACAATAATTAAATAACCCACAGTTACAAGTGGGCGAATGTAGCTTTGTCAAGTCATAATGAAACGAATGTGTGTGATCTAAATGTTAGCCTAGAGTATGGCTTGCGGTGCTTTGGAAATGGCAGCACTGCAGGAACAACGTTACGTGGGATTATGAACTTGCCAAAACCGTCTAACAAGCTTTGAGTTTATAATGCATTGATGTGATCTTCTGCTGCAGATGTTTTCATACGTAACAATGAAGAATGCTGCTGAAGACACTGTGCAGATAATCGAAATTATAGAGAATTAAATATTGCTTTACATGGATCGTGACAACGGAGAGGTCATAAATGTGTAAGTGAAGTAATTGACCTTTCCGTTGTCACCACTCAGGGCGACAGTTGCTACGTTGATGGTGCTGCTGTTCTCTCCAAACATTGTAAATGGAAGCGGAGTTCCAAGCAAGAATACAACGAAGCTTGTGAAGCGAATTTTCATTCTACGGATGTAGCGATGGAAATAGGAGTCAAAAGATGTTTTTCCAGATCACAGGAGTCGTATATTCTACAATGTTTGACTACCTGGAACATAATTATTCTAAGGGTTATAAAACTGTAGAGTAACTCAAACCTTATGGCAATGAAGTTCACAGTAAAAAAAAGGAACGTGTTGGACACGTGAAAATCATGGGGCTTACTTGTGGAAATTGAAGCACACATTAGGACTGCAGATCGTTAATGACGATAAAACCATTGAGGGAAGAGGGGTACTGACGGATGAGACACCTGACAGACTGCAGAAGTACAGGGTGATTCAAAAAGAATACCACAACTTTAGGAATTTAAAACTCTGCAACGACAAAAGGCAGAGCTAAGCACTATCTGTCGGAGAATTAAGGGAGCTATAAAGTTTCATTTAGTTGTACATTTGTTCGCTTGAGGCGCTGTTGACTAGGCGTCAGCGTCAGTTGATGCTAAGATGGCGACCGCTCAACAGAAAGCTTTTTGTGTTATTGGGTATGGCAGAAGTGAATCGACGACAGTTGTTCAGCGTGCATTTCGAACGAAGTATGGTGTTAAACCTCCTGGTAGGTGGTGTATTAAACGTTGGTATAAACAGTTTACAGAGAATGGGTGTTCGTGCAAAGGGAAAAGTTCTGGACGGCCGAGAAATGAGTGATGAAAATGTAGCACGCATCCAGCAAGCATTTGTTCGCAGCCCAGGAAAATCGACTCGCAGAGCTAGCAGAGAGCTGCAAATTCCACAATCAACTGTATGGAGAGTCCTACGAAAAAGGTTAGTTATGAAACCTTATCGTCTGAAATTGGTTCAAGCAATGTCTGCAGCTGATAAGATTAAAAGAATCGATTTCTGTGATTTTATCCTTGCTCAAATGGAAACAGATGAATCTTTCGTTTCAAAGATTGTGTTTAGTGATGAAGCAACTTTCCACACTAACGGGATAGTCAACCGTCACAATGTCTGTATATGGGGCACTGAGAATCCGCGGTAAACAACCCAGTATGAACGTGACTCGCCTAAGGTGAACGTTTTCTGTGCCATTTCAGCCAATAAAGTTTTTGGTCCCTTTTTCTTCGAAGGTGCTACTGTAACTGGACTACAGTATCTGGAGATGTTAGAGAATTGGTTGTTCCCTCAGCTCGAACAAGAAGCACAACAATTCATATTTCAGCAGGATGGAGCGCCACCACATTGGCACTTATCTGTCCATAACTACCTGAACGTCAACTACCCGAGGCGATGGATCGGCCGCCAGACAGACCGTGACAGAGTACTTCATCACTGGCCTCCAAGAAGCCCTGATCTTACCCTCTGCGATTTTTTCTTATGGGGGTATGTTAAGGATATGGTGTTTCGGCCACCTCTCCCAGCCACCATTGATGATTTGAAACGAGAAATAACAGCAGCTGTCCAAACTGTTACGCCTGATATTCTACAGAGAGTGTGGAACGAGTTGGAGTATCGGGTTGATATTGCTCGTGTGTCTGGAGGGGGCCATATTGAACATCTCTGAACTTCTTTTTGAGTGAAAAAAAAACCTTTTTAAATACTCTTTGTAATGATGTATAACAGAAGGTTATATTATGTTTCTTTCATTAAATACACATTTTTAAAGTTGTGGTATTCTTTTTGAATCACCCTGTATTATGGTTGTGCAATTAGGCAAAATACAGGAAGCATTGTGCATATGAGGAGAGCAGTATGGGCACTTTTTTCACATTGCATCAACAAATGAATAACCACACCACTTACTGTGCCCCACAGGTGATGACCCATGGCGTAAGTACCAACCAGGAGAAAAATATGATCACAAAACCATTTTAATAATTGAAATTAAAGTAATTAAGCCAAGTTTGTTAGAAAAGTGCGTAAAGAAAAACACAAAAACCACAAGAAAGTGTGAACAATTTAATTTGAATCAGGAGTCCAAAAGATCGTTTGTATACACAAAAAGACCGCATTTTGGAGTGGATGATGCGATGGCAACATACAGTACAAAAAATGTTATCAATCTGATGTGCTGAAATGTATTCGTTTCCAAACCTTTACCACAATGCGCCTAGTGGATGAAGAATCATATATTCTGAAAAAGGTGGTAAGATACCTCTGTAAAAGAGATTCACTAGAAATAGAAGAGCATCCAGACGATCTATCACTTGAGGCAAAAATGTATTAGAAAACTTAGGAAACCATTCCCAGAAACGTTCTAAGTTTGATGTTTAAGAAAAGCTTTCTCGAAAACTGTTAACAGCAGATCAATGAAAATATTACACATCATTATTTGTTGCATCTCCTTCACTGATATAACAAAATGTGAAAAAATATATAAATATGAGATTACAGAAAAAAGTTTCTGTATTTTAGAGAAAAAACAGCAACATTTAAAAAATTGTGAAAGAAAAATCAATAAATATTTCTAAAATGACATTTTATCACTGTGTAGAAGTACTCGTTGAACATGTAGTACCAATTTCAAATATGTTAAATGGGTTAACACAAAACGTTCCTTGTATTTGCTGAAAACGACAAGGAGGAGACAGATCGTTACGGCTCCCTTTAAAGTAATTAGTTGTTAATCTGAAGACATAAGAAATTAAAAGAGCCGGATTACGATATCCGCATAGCAGACCAGTGTTGGAATTCTGCTTCGATATAGCCATTTAGGGCCCCCTTTTTAGAAAACGGAAGGTGAAAAACTGCTGCATCAAGACAAGGTTTACAGAGACTGGACTTCTGTGTTAAAAAGTCCGTTCTCTGTAAATTTCGCAGACAGTTTCCAAAAATGCCGCTAAATGCACCTACAAAAATTCAGCATGATACCACACGTACTTACACGTAGTCACAAACACCGATATACGGGAAAAATTGCCTCATTGTGCATGACATTCGAATGTGTTACTTCTTTATTGCTAACTCTATTCACAACACATTTTGCAGACACTATACAAATATACCGCTGAATGTATCAACTAAATTATATCATTGTATGACTCATAGATCAGGAGATGTGCCGTCATAAACACTGAAATGTGTGAAAAACTGCCGCATACTGCATAAAATTTTCTTTTTTCCAACTAAATCTATTCGCAATGTACAGTATCCGCATATACTGCCGCATGTACGTACAGAAATATATAATTCTACAGCTTTTAGGTCAACAGGCATTACGTCATAAACACTGAGATGGGAGAAAAAACGCCGCATCATGCATGAAATTTTAATACGTTATTCTTTACTACTAAGCCTCTCCTAAAGCCGAGTCAGTAGGAAATCCCTGGCACCTGGAAACGCTTTTCACAGCTAATAACTGCGAAGCGCACACGGCTGTAGGCGGAAACAGTAGGTGTGTATAGAGCTGTGAAGAGGCGTTGCCATAGAGATGTTTACAAAATCCCGTTGTTGACAAGCGAAAAAACGAGAAAAATTAGTAACCTGGTTTGTCTGCTAGTCACCTAAGGGGCCTTCCTCCTGCAGCGACACAGCGTCTCCTATGTGTAATGTCCAACGTCAGTTCATGTACTCCCTCTCACGTGAATACTTTAATGTAAGCTAGCATTGAGATACGAAATAAATAGCGAAATGAAGTTACTTTATGCGTGGCGTATTTTCTTCTCATTAAATTTAGGCAAAGAATTTTACATTATTATTCTTACCAGAAATTACTGATATAACTATGTATGTGTGCTCGTCGTCAAATATAGGGGGTCAAGGAAGCCTTCTTACTCGGATTGCTAGACAACATTTAAACAAATCGTATTAATGAGTTTTATTACAAAATGAAGACAGGCAGTACTTAACTGTGACAATTACACATAAGTGTCGCAGGCAAAGGGCGACGTACGAAATAAACAAGCTTCTTCAGTATACACAATTCGAAGTTGGTGCTACATAGAGATTGCACACGTAGTAACTAGAGTTGACGCTTCTATCCAAGTAGTCTTGGAGCTGCTATTGAACTGGGCCGCGACCAATCGAACGCGGCTCTTATGTCCTCATCGCATAAGGGCCGCTGCTGTCGCGTTGTCGTCCTGAAGAGGGGTCGGTCAGCGTGCGATTGGCTGACGGCTTCTCACAGTCCTCTCTGCTCTATCCTTCGTGACTGGCGTGCCGACGCTTGACTTTACGCCGTAACAACTTAAAATAAAATAAAAGAGGAAGACATTTATAAAATACTGAGTTTCACGTTTGACCATTTGTGATGCAGTTATTACCCTATTTTCCTTTAACGAGACAAAGTTTATTTTTCTTTCCATATAACTTCCCTGACCTCCCACTTGGCAGCACCTCCTGGAGATCCAAAAGGGCAACTAAACCCGAAGCTTTTGCAACGGAGAGATAATGATGACACTTTTTCAACTACATGCCCCATGTCATGTTAGCTTTTAGCAAACTGTCATTTCGTTCACATAGAATGTTGTTATTTGGCTATAAGTTCCATTGGAGAATCGATGTATAGGACGAAGAAAAAATGCTGCACTTAGAGGATGCCATCTGATTACTCATACAGACTCAAGAAAAAAGTTTATCTAGGGAAATCAGAATGGGTGCATTTGGAAAACATATGCATGAAAAAGAGAAGCTGGCAACACTGTCACATCGTGCAGTGCATCGGAATTCACAGAGGAATGTGTATCACCCCACAATACCCCACGGTCCGTTACACCTAAATGGGTAGGCTGCTGGGCCATCAAACCCACACCCTCTGCCGGGCACTTTATTGTGAACAGCAGAGTAATCACGTAGATTTTGATGTAGATGTAGATCCACCGTGGTGCTATGGTTCTCATTCTCGTCTTGTTCCTTTCTTTTTTTTCCTTTTTAGACGCTCGTACCCCAGTTCTCGTCATATACACTCCTGGAAATGGAAAAAACAACACATTGACACCGGTGTGTCAGACCCACCATACTTGCTCCGGACACTGCGAGAGGGCTGTACAAGCAATGATCACACGCACGGCACAGCGGACACACCAGGAACCGCGGTGTTGGCCGTCGAATGGCGCTAGCTGCGCAGCATTTGTGCACCGCCGCCGTCAGTGTCAGCCAGTTTGCCGTGGCATACGGAGCTCCATCGCAGTCTTCAACACTGGTAACATGCCGCGACAGCGTGGACGTGAACCGTATGTGCAGTTGACGGACTTTGAGCGAGGGCGTATAGTGGGCATGCGGGAGGCCGGGTGGACGTACCGCCGAATTGCTCAACACGTGGGACGTGAGGTCTCCACAGTACATCGATGTTGTCGCCAGTGGTCGGCGGAAGGTGCACGTGCCCGTCGACCTGGGACCGGACCGCAGCGACGCACGGATGCACGCCAAGACCGTAGGATCCTACGCAGTGCCGTAGGGGACCGCACCGCCACTCCCCAGCAAATTAGGGACACTGTTGCTCCTGGGGTGTCGGCGAGGACCATTCGCAACCGTCTCCATGAAGCTGGGCTACGGTCCCGCACACCGTTAGGCCGTCTGCCGCTCACGCCCCAACATCGTGCAGCCCGCCTCCAGTGGTGTCGCGACAGGCGTGAATGGAGGGACGAATGGAGACGTGTCGTCTTCAGCGATGAGATTCGCTTCTGCCTTGGTGCCAATGATGGTCGTATGCGTGTTTGGCGCCGTGCAGGTGAGCGCCACAATCAGGACTGCATA
Source organism: Schistocerca piceifrons (assembly GCF_021461385.2). NCBI lineage: Eukaryota > Metazoa > Arthropoda > Insecta > Orthoptera > Acrididae > Schistocerca > Schistocerca piceifrons. The sequence continues at coordinate 51,219,782 of NC_060139.1, forward strand.
CGACCGAGGCACACAGGGCCAACACCCGGCATCATGGTGTGGGGAGCGATCTCCTACACTGGCCGTACACCACTGGTGATCGTCGAGGGGACACTGAATAGTGCACGGTACATCCAAACCGTCATCGAACCCATCGTTCTACCATTCCTAGACCGGCAAGGGAACTTGCTGTTCCAACAGGACAATGCACGTCCGCATGTATCCCGTGCCACCCAACGTGCTCTGGAAGGTGTAAGTCAACTACCCTGGCCAGCAAGATCTCCGGATCTGTCCCCCATTGAGCATGTTTGGGACTGGATGAAGCGTCGTCTCACGCGGTCTGCACGTCCAGCACGAACGCTGGTCCAACTGAGGCGCCAGGTGGAAATGGCATGGCAAGCCGTTCCACAGGACTACATCGAGCATCTCTACGATCGTCTCCATGGGAGAATAGCAGCCTGCATTGCTGCGAAAGGTGGATATACACTGTACTAGTGCCGACATTGTGCATGCTCTGTTGCCTGTGGCTATGTGCCTGTGGTTCTGTCAGTGTGATCATGTGATGTATCTGACCCCAGGAATGTGTCAATAAAGTTTCCCCTTCCTGGGACAATGAATTCACGGTGTTCTTATTTCAATTTCCAGGAGTGTATAAGCAGGACATAATTTTGTCACGTAACAAAAGCCTATTACATGAGAGTGGGATTCACTGAACTGCATATACACTATGTGATCAAAAGTATCCGGACAGCCCCAAACACATACGTTTTTTATATTAGGTGCAGTGTGTTGTCACCTACTGCCAGGTAATCCATGTCAGTGATCTCAATAGTCATTCGACATCGTGAGAGAGAAAAATGGAGCGCTCCGCGGAGCTCACAGACTTCGAACATGGTCAGGTGATTGGATGTCACTTATATCATACGTCTGTACGTGAGATTTCCACACTCCTAAACATCCCTAGGTCCTCTGTTTCCGATGTGATAGTGAAGTGGAAACGTGAAGCGACACGTTGTAAGAGGTATGTGCTACCTGCGATATGTAAGCTATAAGACAATCTGAGACCAAAGAGCAGTGTTCACTGCAGTACGAACTGTGTAACAGTAGCAGTAAGTTGTTGCTAGAGAGCAGTCGTCTGTCTGCGTTTGTCAGTCCAGTCTGGTGTATCATGTTGGCTCGGCCGGTCGCGGTGCAGCGATGCCGGAGTCTGAGTATTATTGTATAAGGTAAAAAGCAGCCTCGCGCATGTCTAGTAATATTATGTGAAGTCCCATGTAAATCTTTTAAAAATGTCCTAATAATAATCTTCATGATATAAAGTAATTTCTAACAAACATTCATTTAAATTTAAAGAATTTACTAATTTCTTCAATCCATGATCATTCCTATTGTTGAAAAAGAAAAAATCTGTTGCTTCCTTTCATAAATGACAAATCTATCGGCCAGCATTGCACAGAGCTGCCCCGGAAAATTTTTATATAAGAGCAGATATATACGCCGTTTTTATTGAGGTAAGAATTTCTCCTTTTTTATTCAGAATGATCTTACAGGGCCATGACGCAGCGCTGCTGTCGTCCAAATTCTACCAGGTTACTGAATTTATTTTTTATTACGAGCTTTAGGAATTTTTCTGTTTCGAACTTACATTAAATGGGAAACAAATTTTGTGTGGAGGTTAAATGTGAATGAATTTCTGTAGGGAGGTTATAAATGGAAACCAATTTTGTTCTGAGGTTACACTAAAATTAGAATCGCTATCCATAATAATTAAATATTACAAATTTTTTTTGTGGGGAGGTTACAACGTACAGCACAAAAGCGTAAAAGCCCAACTCGTCTGTTGACTGACAGAGACCGTCGACAGCTGAAGAGGGTCGCAATGTGTAATAGGCGGACATCTGTCCAGACCATCACAGGAATTCCAAACTGAACCAGGATCCACTGCAAGTACTATGACAGTTAGGTAGGAGGTGAGTAAACTTGGATTTCATGGTCGAGCAGCCACACATCACGCCGGTAAATGCCCAACGACGCCTCACTTGGTGTAAGGAGCGAAACATTGGGCGATTGAACAGTGGGAAAACGTTGTGTGGAGTGACGAATCACTGTACACAGTGTGGCGATCCGATGTCAGGGCGTGGGTACGGCGAATAACCGGTGAACGTCATCTGCCAGCTTGGGTAGTGCCAACAGCAAAATTCGGAGGAGGTAGAGTTATTATGGTGTTTTAGCGTTTTTCGTGGAGGGGACTTGCACCCTTTGTTGTTTTGCGTGGCACTATAACAACACAGGCTTACATTGTTGTTTTAAGCACCTTCTTGCTTCCTACTCTTGAAGAGCAGTTCGGGATTGGAGGTTGCATCTTTCAACAGGATCGATCACCTGTTCATAGAGCACCACCTGTGGCGGAGTGGTTACACGACAATAACATCCCTGTAATGAACTGGCCTGCACAGACGCTTGACCTAAATCCTATAGAACACCTTTGGGATGTTTTGGAACGCCGACTTCCTGCCAGACCTCACCGACCGACATTGATACCTCTCCACAGTGTAGCACTCCATGAAGAATGGGCTGCCATTCCGGAAGAATTTTTCCAGCACCTGATTCAACGTATGGTTGCGAGAGTGCAAGCTGTCATCAAAGCTAATGGTGAGTCAACACCAGATTGAATTCCAGCATTACCGATGGAGAGCACCACGAACTTGTAAGCCATTTTCAGCCGGTTGTCCGGATACTTTTGATCAAATAGTGTATGTGTCTGGTAACTGCCCAGTGCACAGCGACAAGGTCAAACAGTGCCGCTTCGCGATGGAGTACACAAAATATTAATACGTCGATATGCTTTTGGCGCTGGGCGCACCCGATAATCAAGATGCTAATTCTGCACGTGCGTGTGCTGCACGGTAGCCTCCCGATAGGAATCTTTTCGTCGCTTGGAGCAGCGCCTTCGGAAAGACGGTAATCTTTGTCCACAAGTAATGGACATAGGTCGACCAACGACTAAGCGTACTCCACAAGCAGAGGAGGTAATTCTTGCAACTGCTCACCAGTCACCTCGCCGGAGTACCCATGATATTGCAAGAACTGCATCCATATCGTTACACGTTAACACAGCAGCGGTCAAAAGACCGTATTCGACGATTGAGGTTTTGTGAATTGGTGTTTCATCAAGTGGATGATAACGAAAATCATACAGGGTGGTCCAATTATAGTGACCGGGTCAAATATCACACGAAATAAGCATCGAACGAAAAAACCACAAAGAACTTAACTCGTCTAGCTTGAAGGGAGAAACCAGATGGACTATGGTTGGCCCGCTAGATGGAGCTGCAATAGGTCAAACGGATATCACCTGTGCTTTTTAAATAGGAACCCACATTTTTTATTACGTATTCGTGTAGTACGTAAAGAAACATGAATGTTTTAGTTGGACCACTTTTTTCGCTTTGTCATAGATGGCGCTGTAATAGTCACAAACGTATAAGTACATGGTATCACGTAACACTCCGCCAGTGGACGATATTTGCTTCGTGATACATTACTCGTGTTAAAATGGACCGTTTACCAATTACCGAAACGGTCGATATCGTATTGATGTATGGCTGTTGTGATCAAAATATACAACGGGGGTGTACATTTGCTGCTCGGTATCCTGGACGACAAATGGCTCTGAGCACTATGGGAGTTCTGAGGTCATCAGTCCCCTAGAACTTAGAACTACTTAAACCCACCTAACCTAAGGACATCACACACATACATGCCCGAGGCAGGATTCGAATCTGCGACCGTAACGGTAGCGCGGTTCCCGACTGTAGCGCCTAGAACCGCTCGGCCACCCCGGCCGGCTCCTGGACCACATCATCCAAGTGTCCGGACCGTTCGCCAGATAGTTACGTTATTTACGGAAATAGGAAGTGGCCAGCCACTTGTGAAACGTCAGCCACGACCTGCAACAAATGATGATGCCCAAGTAGGTGTTTTAGCTGCTGTCGGGGCTAATCCGCACATCATTATCAGACAAACTGCGAGAGAATCGGAAGTCTCAAAAACGTCGGTGTTGAGAATGCTACATCAATATTGATTGCACCCGCACCATATTTCTATGCACCAGGAATTGCATGGCGACGACTTTGAACGTCGTGTACAGTTCTGCCACTGGGCACAAGAGAAATTACGGGACGATAACAAATTTTTTGCACGCGTTCTATTCTGCGACGAAGCATCATTCACTAAGAGTGGTAACGTAAACCGGCAAAATATGCACAATTGGGTTACGGAAAATCAACGATGGCAGCGACAAGTGGAACATCAGCGACCTTGGCGTGTTAATGTACGGTGCGGCATTGTGGGAGGAAGGATAATTGGCCCCCATTTTATCGATAGGAATCTAAATGCTGCAATGTATGCTGATTTCCTACGTAATGTTCTACCGATGTTACTACAAGATGTTTCACTGCATGACAGAACGGCGAAGTACACTACTGGCCACTAAAATTGCTACACCACGAAGATGACGTGCCACAGACGCGAAATTTAACCGACAGCAAGAAGATGCTGTGATATGCAAATGATTAGCTTTTCAGAGCATTGATACAACGTTGGCGCCGGTGGCGACACCTACAACGTATTGACATGAGGAAAGTTTCCAACCGATTTCTCATACACAAACAGCAGTTGATCGGCGTTGCCTGGTGAAACGTTGTTGTGATGCATCGTGTAATGAGGAGAAATGTGTAACATTACGTTTCCGACTTTGATAAACGTCGGATTGCAGCCTATCGCGATTGCGGTTTATCGTATCGCGACATTGCTGCTCGCGTTGGTCGAGATTCAATGACTGTTAGCAGAATATGGAATTGGTGGGTTCAGGAGGGTAATACGGAAAGCCGTGCTGGATCCCAACGGTATCGTACCACTAGCAGTCAAGATGACAGACATCTTATCGGCATGGCTGTAACGGATCGTGCAGACACGTCTCGATCCCTGAGTCAACAGATGGGGACGTTTGCAAGACAGCAACCATCTGCACGAACAGTTCGATGACGTTTGCAGCAGCATGGACTATCAGCTTGGAGACCATGGTTGCGGTTACCCTTGACGCTGCATCACAGACAGGGGCCCCTGCGATGGTGTACTCAACGACGAACCTGGGTGCACGAATGGCACAACGTCATTTTTTCAGATGAATCCAGTTTCTGTTTACAGCATCATGATGGTCGCATCCGCGTGTGCCGACATCGCGGTAAATGCACATTGGAAGCGTGTATTCGTCATCGCCATGCTGGCGTATCACCCGCCGTGATGGTATGGGGTGCCATTGCTTACACGTCTCGGTCACCTCTTGTTCGCACTGACGGCACTTTGAACAGTGGACGTTACATTTCAGATGTGTTACAACCCGTGGCTCTACCCTTCATTCGATCCTGCGAAACCCTACATTTCAGCATAACAATGCACAACGGCATGTTGCAGGTCCTGTACGGGCCTTTCTGGATACAGAAAATGTTCGACTCCTGCCTTGTCCAGCACATTCTCCAGCTCTCTCACCAATTGAAAACGTCTGGTCAATGGTGGCGCAGCAACTGGCTCGTCACAGTACGCCAGTCACTGCTCCTGATGAACTGTGGTATCGTGTTGAAGCTGCATGGGCAGCTGTACTTATGCATGCCATCCAAGCTCTGTTTGACTCAATGCCCGGGCTTATCAAGGCCGTTAATACGGCCAGAGTTGGTTGTTCTAGGTACTGATTTCTCAGGATCTATGCACCCAAATTGCGTGAAAATGTAATCACATGTCAGGTGTAGTATAATATATTTGTCCAATGAATACCCATTTATCATCTGCATTTCTTCTTGGTGTAGCAATTTTAATAGCCAGTAGTGGACTTCCAACATGATGCATGTCCGACACATAGCTGGCGTGCGGTTGAGGTGGTATTGAACAGCATATTTCATGACAGGTGGATTGGTCCTCGAATCATCATACCATGGCACGCACGTTCACCGGATTGACGTCCCAGGATCTGTTTCAGTGGGGGAAGTTGAAGGATATTGGCTATTGTGAACCATTGACAACTCCTGACAACATGCGTCAGCGCACTGTCAATGTGTGTGCGAACATTACGGAAGGCGAACTACTCGCTGTTGAGAGGAATGTCGTTAGACGTATTGACAAATGCATTAAGGTTGACGGACATCATTTTGAGCATTTATTGGATTAATGTGGTATTTACAGGTATTTACGCTGTAACATCATCCGTTCTCAGAAATTGTATGTTCACAAAGGTACATGTATTACATTGGCACCACCGAAATAAAATGTTGAAACGTACCTACGTTCTGTATTTTAATTTAAAAAACCTATCTGTTACCAACTGTTGGTCTAAAATTGTGAACGATATGTTTGTGACTATTACAGCGACATCTATCACAAAGCGAAAAAAGTGATTTAACTAAAACATTCATATTTCTTTACGTACTACACGAGCATGTAATAAAAAATAGGGGTTCCTATTAAAAAAAAAACAGTTGATATCCGTTTGACCTATGGTAGCGCCATCTAGAGGGCCAACCATAGCGCCATCCGGTTTCCCCCTTCAAGCTAGACAAGTTTCGTTCTTTGTAGTTTTTTTCGTTTGACACTTATTTCGTGAGATATTTGGCCCGATCACGATCAATGGAGCGCCCTGTATAAATAACGTAATATGCACTGACGAATCTAGCTTCCCTCGTGATGATATTTTCAATCTTCACAAGAGACACTATTGATCAGAACACAATCCATAAGTCACCCAGTAATGTGGCTTTCAGGCACGCATTGGCATGAACCTGTGGGCTGTAATCGTGGGAGGAATTCTTTTGGGCCCTTACCTATTGCTGGACAAGCTGGTTGTGGCCAATTATCGTTGGTTTCTTTGCATTACTTGAAACGTCCCCATTGAACAATTATACAAGACTGTGCTTAAACTGACACACAATATTTTGTTAGCGCAACGCAATCTGACTTTCAAAATTCCCTACAAAAGAATGGCCCTGACTAACATTAAACTATACCTTTCACAAATCACTTACCTCACAAAAATCTTCGCTGCTCTAGCTACTGCAATACAGCGAGCGCCACTACTGCCAGCTAAATAAAAGATTCAAACTATGGAAGGCACTAACTACTGATAGGGATAGTTAGCAAATGAAAGATATTAATAGAGAACAAACAATGTATTTACCTTGATATCATCATATATAAATATAGCAGTTCATGACAAATTTCAAAACTCCGCCATCTCTCTCCCCACATCCACCACTGCTGGCGGCTCACCTCCAACTGCGCAACGCTACGCGCTGTTCACATCCAGCTGCCGCTGCCCAACACTACAATGGCAGACAACATTGCAAACTAGCCACAGACTGCACACAGCACAGCCAGTGATTTTCATATTGAGCGCTACGTAACGTTGCCAATAAGAAAACATAAACAGCCTACTTACATAGAGAAAACATAAACAGCCTACTTACATAGCCCCCATGCTCCCCACAAAAAATTTTACAAATTTTTTTTTTTTGGGCAGTGGCCAATAATGATTTGATAAAATTTTTCATAATTACAATAACAAAGAAATCAAATGCACACACTTATTGATACAATGTTGGTCAAAAGCTCAAATTTTCTCACAGTCCATAAAGACAGTCCTGATCGTTCATTACGGTAAAATAGTAGTGTTTTTCTCAAAGTCTGAGCAGTAGAAGAAAATGCACACGGAAGTAGTGGATTTCCATGCAGTCTTGAAGAAGTAGTGTTGTCCTTCCAACGGAAAGACAGTGCTGACTCTTGACATGCATACAGGTAATGGGCCACAACAGAGCAAACCCACAGCAGAGTCAGTCGAAATTTTGAAGAGTATTGGTAGGTAGGTCATCACAGAGCAGACCCACTGTAGTCCTGGTAGAGATTACGGTATTGGTGGGCCACCAGAGGTGCAGACCCACTGCAGTCCTTGTAGAAATAATGGTATTGATGGATCATCAAAGATGTAGACCCACTGTAGTCCTTGTAGAGATAATGGTACTGGTGGGTCATCAAAGATGCAGACCCACTGTAGTCCTTGTAGAGATAGCCAGCAGCCATCTGTTGTGACTGTGCAGGTGCACAATCACCATTGAAGAGTCTTGCGGATGATATGGCAAGTCCATAAACCACCACTTGTGCACTCACAAAGTTTTTGAAATTGTCCTTAGAACCAGCAATGCTGTTATCCAGTCCCTTGCTGAACTATTAACACACGTGCAAACACTAACAGTCCCTACTTCTCACATATTGTCCATATACTATGACCAACAGAAACGTGTGCAGTGAAATGTAACTAACAAGTTAATAATATCATGAACTGGTGACAATTACAATTTAATAACATAAGAATACAGTTACAAATGTACAAATACATCATTAAAGAACATAATAGTACAGATAACACTTGTAGTAATATGGGCTTTACAAAAGAATCGATATAACATATACATCAGTGTTACAGGAATTATGACATTAGTAAATACATAAAAGATCAGAATAACTTTTGAAACATCAATTTCACACATGGGCATTAACACAAAACAGAATAAATAATGTGTAAGCATATTTATAAGGTAAATCACATATTATTAATGCCAATTATATTTGAGGATAACAGTATTCCTCATCATAGTGAATGTAGCTTAGTACTAGAAAAATTCTACAATTCTTATCAGATAAACACATAAAGACAGGAAAAACACAAATACACAAGAGTACACAAACATATAGAGGGATGACACCAAAGGAAAGGACAGGGTTTGTTTTACTGCAGTATTTTGCATGGAGATCTCCCTTTGTTCATCATTATTCCCAAAAGTACTATCTATACCTGCTATCTGTACTTTTTTCGTTTAGCTTCCCAATGCATTTCTTCCAATTCATCGCAACTCATTCTCTTATACAGTCTACCCCCTCTTAAGCTAACTTAAATCTACTGAGCTCAGATGCTAAACTAAGGGACGAGGCAATACAGCAGCAGAAAACAAGTAACACAAACAGCAATGACGAAAAAAATGGAAAATTGCAAAGCAAGCTACAGTAAATCTAAATTAACAGAAAAAATGCAAAATTACAACTAATATGAGCCAATGTGCAGCAACAAGAAAAGCTTAACAGAGTAATACAAAGTCAAATTCAGTAACACTATGCCTGGCAAACAGCAGCAGTAAATGCTATGACGTATACCTAAGCATGCCAAAGCTCAAGCATAAAAAATATTACAGTAAAAACAACAATGCAGATAAGGGAAATGTATATTCACATCTTAATGTCTATGTAATTAAAGTGGTGCACCACAACAACTGATTGTAAAAAGAAATATTACCATGTACTTGAAAAGAAAATTACGTGTTACTGTTACTAGTTCCTTCTTATTGTTCTTTCCTTTCCAAGTGCTCCTTTTTTAAAGAATGTGGATCATAAAATAATTATTTAATAGATCTGTTGACAGAAAGTGTTCACATTAGCAAATGCATTTCATTTTATAAAAGCAATGCTGCAACACAGCTGGAAACCAGATATCAAATGAAATAAGCAACTATGAAAAGCAAAGCATAAAAATATCATTCAGTAGTCATGTGACATTTCATAAGTTAGTAGAAATTCTCTCAACTCTCATAGAAAGACGCTTGTCATAATCAGGTGTGCAGATGTAAAAATATTTCTTGTCATTTTATTAGGCATTTCAGTAAATATCATAAATTACGAGCTCCACAGTATGCTTTCAACAAGGAAATGTCAGTGGCGTGGACAATGGCCTCCCCTTTTTTTTTCTACCTGTGCCGCTGAAAGGCTAATGGCCTTTTTTTTTTTTTTTTTCGGGCGGCTGTCGCCCAGGTGGGTGCCCGTGACGCATTACGTGCAGGTGGTCACTTAACTTTCTTACGGAAATATTTACGACAGCAGTTTCCGCTACAGTGACAGTCTCACATAAAAATATTTCACAGGTCAAGAATTAGCGTTGCAAATCTGTAGAAACAAAATCCTATAAATATAAGTGTCCAAAAAAATTTTCGCCGGCATTGTGATACATTCACGCATTTACACACATTTCATAACTCTTAAAGTACGATTCTTGGTTTCCAACATCCTGTTTCACAAGTCAAGAGTCCCTACCCACTATTCATTACTCCTTACCTTATTACACATATACGTATCCATCGACACTCGTCAATATTTCGTCATTATAAATATGAAGCATAATCAAATAACTCATATAGCCTCAGCCTACTAATCATAAACATACCTCAGCAGCATAATACACATCGTCGTCGTAAAAATAACATCATAACACCTCAGTCAAATCTCAAAATCGTTGTAGCTTCCTCCAATAATTAAAAAAATTCACTGCTCATGTCAAAAGTGTCATCTGCCTCAAACGTACTTTAAAAATCATGAATCCATACCAAATACATCATTCAAAGCTCTCATAGTATCACAATGGTTCAAAAAAAAAAAATGAACAGTTTACAAAGTACAGACAAAATACAATTTCGTAAGTGTGAAGTTATCCAACTCTGTAATTGCGTAAACATCTGTCACTGACGTAGTAAAAAAAAAGTTTGTTTCTCTGTGAAATAATCAGATAGCTGTGTAATTGTGTGTTAGAGAAATATGGTACCGAAGTGTAAAGTTGTATAAGCAAATACCATATTAGCTAGGGCTCCTTGTGCTTGCCAAACACATGGTACACAAAGTGAGCGTGTACCCCCCTGAGGATAAATGTAATTATACTCCCAGGTGTTACAAATTACAGCAATGGAATGAAATGTATCACGGAAAACTTTCTTTGTAATTAAAAAAATATTTAAAAATAAGTGTTTTAAGTATAAGATTAATCACTCAAAAGCGTGTACTGTAGCGCTAAACTGTGCATCTTGTCGCAACATAATCTGTGGAAGTGTCGTAGTTATCGTCCTCCGAAAGCTAAGTTCTGCAGAAGTCAATGTACTTACCACATGATAAACAAAAGTGAAATGCTTTGCGTATAGATATCGTAGTTATTATGCTTATTGGCGTGATGAAGAAAGTACTGTACAGTAACGTATTGTTATGCCACGAAAAAGGCTGTCTCATTGTTGCTATACCACAAAAGTTACTACTAAAACATGTTTTTCTTCCTAGAAGAATTCAGAAAACTGTGCAGATATAAAACAGATACACTGCAAAAGCAACATTGTAAATTGTCACTCATTAGTAGCATCGTGATAACATCGTGTAGCTGTCACATAAACTAACCACTGTGTCCTCTGGTATCTCACAGACAGTACTTTAAACCCAGAATGTATTTTCAAGTAAACCAAAATGTTGCATTAAAATCTCATTAGCAGTACCAGTATGTGTCCTAAGTATGTAAGCCTGATAGTCGTTACGTAATCGTGCAACTAACAAGCAAGAATGTACAACTAACAACACTGTGTCGTCTGTTCATTATAACAATGCATTCGTAATTTCTGTTTAAATAAGTTCTCTTGGTTCTTGACTGGATATTTCACTTCAAACATTGTTACATGTTAACAGATTCTAAATCTGACAAAGCATACTAGAAATGTGAAGTGAAAAGTTTTATGGCAAAGACAAAGTTAAAAAGCAGATTATCTTTCAATAAACGGTTTTACATGTGAAATGTGGTGTAAACCTTTACTCTTCCTAGTACGCAGAGTTTCAACTTCAACGCAATTATCATGTGGTATACGTCGGATTCTGTAAGGTCCATTGTAAACTAGAAAGAATTTGTGACTCAAGTGTTTCTTCTTATGTGACAATGAATGAGCTTTAATGAGAACTTTCTGACCAATATATAATTTCTTTGCATTTGCTTTACCGTGTAGTTCTCTCCTTTTGTCTGCTGCAGATTTTATATTTTTAAGAGCCAAATCAATTATGTCTTTGTGTCGAAGTTTACGTGTATTCGGGAAAGGTACAAGCTCTCTGATTCTGTTCGGTGGTTCTTCATTCTTCAGTACAAGAGTAGGTGGTAAAGCAGTGGAATCATGAGGCATTTCATTCAGCACATTTTGAAATAATTGTAGATATCTGTCCCAATGCTGATGCTTTCTGTGACAATAAAGTCTGCAAAGCTTATTGATTTCTTTCATAATCCGTTCAGACGGGTTGCAATGTGGTGAGTACAATGAAATAAAAACAAGTTTGATTTTATGATTCCGAAGCGTGCGTGACCAAACAGCAGATCTAAATTGCGGTCCGTTATCTGAAATGACTTTATCAACGTGGCCAACTTCACGTAAGAAATTTTTAACAAAGGCGTTGGATACATATCGTCCAGTGGCTTTACGTAACGGAGTGAAAGAAACAAATTTTGAAGTAAGTTCAACAGCGACTAGAACGTACGAAAATCCATTGAATGTTCTGACAAGAGCTCCCAAGAGATCAACAGCAGCGAATTCTTTTAATTTAGAAGGAATAATAGGAAACAACGGAGCACGATGTGAGACAGTAGATGGTTTCGCCTTTTGACAAAGTTTACAAATAGACAAGACTCTTCGAATTCTTTTTTCCATATTGTTAAAATAACAAGTCGTTCGAAGAATATGATAACATTTTCGTGGACCAAAATGTGCGTAGCTGAAATGAATGTACCAAATGAGCTTATTAACAAAATCGTCAGGAATGCAAAGTACCCATAGCTTGTCATCAACAGTGCAGCGTTTGAACAGTATGTTGTTTCTAACCAGATAATAATGCCGAATCTGTGTGTGTGTCTTTTCATGCCATTTGCTCTTGATGTCTTTCCAAATCGGATCTTTATCTTGTTCATGAGCAATGTCCTTTAAAGATGTGGCGATGAAGTTTTCAAAGGCGACTTTCTGAATGTAAAGAATACTGAAATTTTTCTCGAGGTTGCCTTCTGTGGTACTTTTCTCAAGCCCAGCCGGTGCGCGAGACAGTGCGTCCGCAACAATGTTCTCCTTGCCGGGAATGTAGACTATTGTGAAGCGGAATTCTTGCAGAAACAATGCCCAACGTTTTAACCTGTCATGATTTAATTTTGAAGACATAAGAAATTGTAATGCACGATGATCACTGTATACTTTTACGTGCTTACCAGAAAGAAAGAAACGGAATTTGTTAAATGCCCAAACGATAGCTAAAGCTTCTAATTCAGTAACGGAATAATTTTTTTCAGATTTTGTTAGCACTCGGCTAGCAAAAGCAATGGTTTTCTGAACGGTAGTGTCATTTTCTATGGCTTCTTGAAATAAATGGGCACCAAGACCGACTTTAGAAAAATCCGTGCTAAGGCAGAAATCTTGTGACAGATCTGGATGAGCTAAGATTGGCGCGTGAAGTAGCGCTTCTTTCAAAGAATTGAATTCCAATTGTGCTTGTTCGTCCCAGTTCCAAATAGTATTTTTTCCAGTGAGAGAATAAAGTTTTGGTGTAACAAGAATTTGCATATTCAGAAAACGACGGTAAAAATTTACGAGACCTAGAAAACTGCGGACTTGTCTTTTTGTGGATGGAACTGGAATGGCTCTGATTGCTTCTAACTTTTCAGGATCCGGCTGAATGCCTTCAGAAGAAATAATATGTCCCAAAAACTTCACCTTTGTCCTACCGAATTCAGACTTTTCCAAGTTAACTGTAATTCCAGATTCTGCAAAAATACGTAACAAACTGTTGAAGATGCGATTATGTAGTTCCCATGAAGCTTCTGCTATTAGAATATCGTCCACATATAAGGTGATGTGACGTTTTAAGAACTCAGGTAATATGGAATTTAGCCCGCGAATGAATGCTGCTGAAGAAATGTTCAAACCAAAGGGAAGTTTCCGAAACTGATAACAAACGCCGAAACAAAGGAAAGCTGTGTATTTTCTACATTCTGGATGAAGTTCGATCTGATAAAAGCTGGATCTGAGATCAATGGAAGACAACACTTTTACACCATTAAAATTTTGAAGAAGTTCTTCCAACGTTTGCGGCCTGTCTGTTTCAGGAATAATGATCGTATTGATTTTTCTCGAATCTAAGACAAGCCTGATCGATCCATTTTTCTTCTCAACAACATGTAATGGATTGTTGTATGAGCTTACTGCAGGCTCAATAATGCCCTCGTCAAGCATAGATTGTATTTCTGTTCTAACACGGTCCCTATAATGTGCTGGAATTACATATGGTCTAACACAAAATTTAGTATGCTCACGAACACGAAATTGGTATTGAAATCCCTTGATTGTTCCTGTTTTATGAGTAAAAATTGTGGAATGTTCTTGTAAAATCTCAAAAAGGTCCTGCCTATCAGTGTCATTACAATTCTCAATTGTTTGAATTTTATTCTGAATTAACTCATTAGTATCAAATGCGCCGTCGATATCACCCCTGTCAGTACTTGCAGAGTGATTGTTAGTGTCAAGTTCCGTCGAAAATTCCGAACTGTTGTCTAACAGAAGATAAAGCCGATTAATTTCCTCGTCATGGTTTGAGAGCCAATCTTCAAATTTCAAAGCTACTGACTTACCTCTTTTTCTAAACTTATTTCAGCATCGTGAAAGCTTAAGATTGCTTTGTATTCATTTAAAAAGTCTACTCCCAATATAATTTCCGTCGACAATAATGGAACAATAAGAAAGTTCATAGAGAAGCTGTGGCTTTGACAAAAGAATTCTAAGTTGGTTTGTTGGCGTACATCTACACTTTTTCCAAAGATTGCACCTTGCAATTTAATCTTACGTAACGGAAGTGTGGGGCAATCGTTCGATTTGTTGCATTTGCTAAAGGCTGTTTCACTGATTACTGAAATGGGACTGCCAGAGTCAAGTACAGCCGTAAATTTTACGTCATTTACTGTAATGTGAATCACAGGATATGCAATGTTGTTATGTTTTACGTCGTGTTCTTGGAGTAAGATGTCCCTAATGTCTTCCATTTTTACGTAATTACTAGCTACGGCAGCTGCGTCGTTAGTTTCATAAGTACGTTTTGTTGCTGCCAGCGGTGTGAGTCATTGCCTATTGTCTCTTTGTTGGCGCGCGCCGTTATTGGGATTTGGAGACCTAACTTCTATAAATTCACTGTGACGAGAGGGCCCTGCTCTGTTTGAATCCCGCCAGTCCTGATGCAATTCAGGTCTGTCGTTACGATCATATCGTCTGCCGTCATGTCGGTAGATTCCATAGTTTCTTTCTTGTCGGTCACATGGTGGAGAATTTCTCCCTGAATCGTAACTGCGCGCTGGTCTGTTGCGTCTAAAGTTATTCTGTCTGCCTTGATAGTATTTATTTTGGTTCCCATATTGTCTGTTTCTCTTATTGTCTCTGTGATAGTCATTACCACGGAGAGGTGATCTTTCCCTGTAGTTATTACTACTCTGCCAACGGTTGTCATACGGGTGGTGTCTATTTTGGTCACGATTTGTGTTGTGAGAATAGACTTGTCGTGTCAAGTTATTACTTCTTTCATCGCGGAATTGCGACGGATGTGACCTGTAATTGTTGTGTTCCTGGTTTCGCGTTCCGCGATTGTCAGTGTCAATTTCTAATTCTTGTAAGAGTCCCTGAAATGCTTCAATGTCGTCTTTGCAACGTCCTGTCAAAATAATATGTCGTAAATGTTCAGGCAGTTTGATTAAGCAAATGCGGATGAGTTCTGAGGGGCTGTATGGGTTTGAAAGATACTGATTCTTATGCAACATGTCTTCAAAATATTTCATAAGACTGGAAAATTCAGATTGTTCATAACGTTTCATCATTATGATGCTATGTTTTACTCGGTCTTGTGTGGCTTGAGACCAATATGCTGAGAGGAAGGCATGGTAAAACTCTCCTTCACTGTGGCAATCGTGAATTACCGATCGCATTCTTACAGCTGGTTCATTCTCCAAGTAGCCACACATTAATTCTAATCTGTGTTCTAACGACCAGTTGGGAGGAAAACAATGCGAGAATTGATGGAGCCATGCTTGTGGATGAATGTCGTTGCCAGAATTCTTAAATGTTTTGAATTTACGTGTAGTAATGAACAGCTTATGGTCAAAATCATCATGTCGGCGAGTCGCATATCAGTCATTGTTAGGTCGTGTCGGCCTTTCCATCTCAAAATTCTGTGCACATTGCCAATTTCTTTCATAACTTCCGAAATGCCCTGTGTTATTATTTTGTGGCTGTTCCGTATTTCTGTGTCCCTCTTCCCGTATTGGGGCGCGAGTATCCTCTGAAATACGTAATCCTTGTATTACCTGTGTCAGCTGATCTTGTACTTCCCGGATTTCTTTTTTGTACTGTGTATTGATTTGATTTTGATTCTGTTTGAATTTTCTAATTTGTTCATACTCTTCTGTGTCAGTGAAGGCTACAGGTCTTGTGTCATTCAGATCATCATCTACCTTTGTAGATAAGTTAGTAACCTGATCCGAAAGTTCGGCTACTTTCTCCGATAGTGAACACATTTCCTCAGTGTGTTTTTCTGAACCAAGTTTCAGAGTGTCCATTTGTGTTGAAATCGTATCTACTGTGTCCTTTAAGTTTTCCTGAGTTTTTGCAAGTTGCTTAACCGAATCGGTAGATGCAACTGAGTCAATTTTAGCCCACAAGGTCTCATGATTTTCATGAACAATGGTTTGCAATTCTTTTATGGCTGCTTCGTGATTCTGTAATGCATTTTCATGCCGCGAGAAAATAGGTTGAAAATGCTCACAAATTTGTGTTTTTACGTCATTACAGACTTTTTGACATTTCGATTCAATGTTATGTAACTCAGTAGTTAAATCTTCACGTGTTTGTTCAAGTGTGGTGTCTAACTTTTGAAGATTTTGTTCCATTGTGTCTAACTGTTGCTGTGTTTGTCTCTGGTGTTGTTCCATTGTGTCTAACTGTTGCTGTGTTTGTCTCTGGTGTTGTTCCATTGTGTCTAAATTTTTAAGATTTTGTTCCACTGTGTCTAACTTTTGAAGCTTTTGCTGTGTTTGTCCCATTTGTTGTATTAATTGTAATAACAATGCATTGGTGTCTGAAACATGTTCCTCAGTGCTTTTCGGCAGTGAATTTACACCGGAAACATTCACATTTTGACGAGCAGAAAATGTGTCTTGACTTATTTGAGAAAACGGTGAGGATCCAAAACCTGAATCTACAGTATTTGCGAGATCGTGTCGTGTCATTTCGGCTTCCTGCGGCGAGCTATTGCCGACCGATCGATCGATAATGCTTCCCTCTTCACTAATTCTTTCACTGTCCACGCCATTGTTTGACGCCCGCTCCATTTCCCTGTGCACAGTTACCAAATTACTACTTTGAACATTAGTAAATTCATTACTCTGCGGCGCTGATAAGCTACGCTCGTCGTCACTATTATTTCTCAGTTTAGTTTGGAGCCTAGTGTTACGTTTTTCACACGCCATAATTGTCACAATATTTCACACGATAACACAGAAAAGCACAATTTGAAGTGCAAAAATAGGAGAACACATTAACATAGCACTGAAAATAATATCTAGTTAATTGCAAGCGTAGCTGCGAAATACTTGGTGCAAATCTATATGCATGCCACAACTGTTTTACTGTACAACAATGAAAGGCTACAACTACAAAGGAGATTCTCTCTACAATTACGCGCTAGCAAAAAACAAAAGCTACACTAAATACACAAACTACAAGAAAAAATCAGAAGATTCCAGTGAGGTATCCTAGGCTAAGGGTCGACATATGAAACGTCCCCATTGAACAATTATACAAGACTGTGCTTAAACTGACACACAATATTTTGTTAGCGCAACGCAATCTGACTTTCAAAATTCCCTACAAAAGAATGGCCCTGACTAACATTAAACTATACCTTTCACAAATCACTTACCTCACAAAAATCTTCGCTGCTCTAGCTACTGCAATACAGCGAGCGCCACTACTGCCAGCTAAATAAAAGATTCAAACTATGGAAGGCACTAACTACTGATAGGGATAGTTAGCAAATGAAAGATATTAATAGAGAACAAACAATGTATTTACCTTGATATCATCATATATAAATATAGCAGTTCATGACAAATTTCAAAACTCCGCCATCTCTCTCCCCACATCCACCACTGCTGGCGGCTCACCCCCAACTGCGCAACGCTACGCGCTGTTCACATCCAGCTGCCGCTGCCCAACACTACAATGGCAGACAACAATGCAAACTAGCCACAGACTGCACACAGCACAGCCAGTGATTTTCATATTGAGTGCTACGTAACGTTGCCAATAAGAAAACATAAACAGCCTACTTACATAGAGAAAACATAAACAGCCTACTTACATGGGGGCTATGTTCAGTCTGGAATTAAACGTGTGGTACACTGTCTGAAACGCAAAAGCAGCGATAATGTAGATAAATGCTGTCGTCAGCCTAATTACGCAAAACTAATATTAAAGAAATGTTATTAAAAAGTTAACTGCTACATTAAACAACACTTCAGTCAGTAATCGGCTTAATAAATTGACGCGAGGACAACAGCGTACTCTAGCGTGTATTAGCAAAGTAACTACACATTAGAACAGCTGTTCAGCCTCGTAACATAATACTGATCAAAGCTTTCAGTAATAAACAATAACATACACAAAATCACTGTTTAAATACTCGTTATATCAATATGACTGCTGTTAGCCTAAATACTAATATGGCCTGGACTTTGATTCTGTACCCACTATACTCTAGGAAATTTTATATTCAGAGAAATTATTTAATTTTGTATTATCGCGAAATAGGGGAGATGGTGTCACAGACACGATACGTGAAATGGAGTTGCAATCATTAAAACAAAGGCGTTTTTCGTGCGACGGGGTCTTCTGATGAAATTTCAATCACCAGTTTTCTCCTCTGATTGCGAAAACATTCTGTTGGCACCCACCTATATAGGAAGAAATGAACATCACGATAAAATAAGAGAAATCAGGGCTCGCACCGAAAAATTTAAGTGCTCGTTTTTCCCTTGTGCAGTTCGAGAGTGGAACAGTAGAGAGACTGCATGAAGGTGGTTCATTGAACCCTCTGCCAGGCACTTTATTGTGAATAGCAGAGTAATCACGTAGATGTAGATGTAGGTAAAGTTTCGCTGGACTTTCAGTTACAATAATCAATAAATTAAGCACTTTCACTTTCTCAAAAAGGGAAGACTCACAACATAGCAGTAACAGGAACAGGATCCTCTCAGTGTGAGTGATTTAGGATAATAAAAGGTTCATGATACTATGTTACATTTAAGCATTGTTATTTTTAAAAATGCTTCAGAACACTGGTCCACGCATGTGTTTACAAAATGAATTGTTGCTTTGCCTGAAGCTGGATACAGTGGCAACCTTCTGTGGCGATTGAACGAAGTCATATGGTACAATCAAGACTCTCCATATAACATGCTCTGAAAAACATTTATCTCAGGTAGTAAATGCATATCTTGGATCAGTCCAGTAAATGAAATGATGCATCAGCTGGTACTAACCCGCATCCTAGGTACTTTTCCAAAGATCTTTGCCTCATTGATTATTTGGGATGTTGACACGTCAGGAGGTAGCCACTGACTATATATGTCATCAAGGCTTCATGCACCAAATCGCAGCCTTCCACCTTTAACATTCCCGCCAAAGACGTTTTGTTGCAGAAGGATCTTCTTCCAACTTTACTCTCGTATGCAATCCTACATTTTGTAAGCATGACCGGTTATGTGGCACAGTTCTGTATATAAAGTGACATAGTTTCAGAAAAGACATATACGAAATATCTCCAGATTACATCAGATTACAGAATGAGGAGCCGGCCGCGGTGATCTCGCGGTTCTAGGCGCGCAGTCCGGAACAGTGCGACTGCTACGGTCGCAGGTTCGAATCCTGCCTCGGGCATGTATGTGTGTGATACCCTTAGGTTAGTTAGGTTTAAGTAGTTCTAAGTTCTAGGGGACTGATGACCATAGATGTTAAGTCCCATAGTGCTCAGAGCCATTTGTTAGATATCCTCCGTGTTTCAGTGATGCTTCCTGTTGAAGACACCATCAGTGAAACATCTATAATAGTTAACACGATGTTGAGCAGAACCATATCCAAGCTTCATAAAAAAATTCGATCTTACATAAGCGACATCACATGTAATATAATCTCATTAACTTTCCAAGTAATAGCACCATTTAAATTTGGCATGAACACAATACTGGGATGTGTTTTTTTTGCGAAGGAAAATTTTGTGTAACAGTGTGTACACAAGGCACACAGAATATTTACATAGTTGAAAATTACATAAAATTTATGCAAGATTTTCACTTCTACAGATAAATAAATACAATATCACCTACAGAATATTTTCCTTAGATTAAATCCTAAGTTCCAATATTAAGCAGTTCATTTATTTTGCACTATGAAAAGTTCCTATACTTGTATTACTCAAATTTCCGGAAAAAAGATTTCATTTTCAGTTTATGAAAAACGCTTAATTAGAAATATTATTTCATCTGAATTATACTTTATCTAATAATTATTATAAGCACTCTATTGAAAAAAACAAAACATTATTACATACAATATTCATAGCAAGCACAAAACTTTTGCAGCCTCTTTATCATTTGAGGCACTCCATAATAAGCGCATTTTTCCTGTCTTTACAGTAAAAAGTATTTGCTGCTAACTTATCATTTGCCACGCCATTCATCTTTTATTGACTTACCCACTATGCATAACAAGCCTTAAAATATCATCTTTCTTTTCACATTTTTCCTCCCATTTTATAGAACCCCACGTACAGTTCAGTCACTGAGAATCTGAAACCAACAAACTTCCAGTAGTAAGATGACAATTGTAGCTCATCATGAAAGTGTAAACTGCATTTTGACAAGTACAAGGCCTACAGTACTAACTGTATGACAGATCTTCAAGGCGCATTGTGTCCATGTTCTGAGGTAACTGTGTTTTATATTTTGTTCTATGCATACAGTGTTTTAAATCACCTTTTATTCAAATAGTGGTTTATTGGATAACAGATATACTGGAAAGTATACACTAGTGTGCGGAGTTCCTTGCAGAACAAACAACCACTTGCAAACATAATTAAATTTTGAAATCTCATGAGTCAGTCGACTGGATTATTACTGTGCCACTTGCATCTGATTCCATCTTCCTTTTCATTTGCTCCCTCACTAATCCTTTATTGTTTTCCAACCCAAAGTCTATACATGATGGTAATTCCAAAGCCCTTCTATAAAGCTTATATTTTATTATTTAATAGTACTTCCTTCCAGACAAATCAAGTGATCTCAAATCCAAAATAAATGTATTCCACATCTTATGATCCTTATGCCAATATACCTTACATGATGTACCAAGCTCGTGCATGTAACATTCAACAGGATTACTTGTCAAATGGTATGAAATAAAACTTACTTTTAGACCATATGTCCCTTACATTATATTAAAAATTTAGCAGTGGATTGCAGTCAATTACAACTGTAATTTCAATTACACAAAATACATACAGGAAGCAAAATCAGGTCAAAGTACATCTGCAATCCTGGTTTGAACAATATGCTCACAAGAACTGAAAATTTGCTTACTCGCGCACACTCAGTCATTTAACCAATTACAATAATACCAGGTCGTAAGTTAATATGTGTATATATATATATATATATATATATATATATATATATATATATATATATATGAATCACTTATAAGCTGACATGTGGAGTATTTCATTTTATTATTTAAATATAATTTACACTGGTTGAAAATGCAAAAATTTTTATGTCCATTACTCCAAGATGCAATAAAATCGGTAATTTTTTGTATACAAGGCTTGGATTGCTGTGTCTTGAAGAAGGTCAGGTCCAGAAGACGATGGGCTCCAGGTTTAAAACGTTGAAACGAAGTTTGAGAGACAAGAAACTTTCTGATGGTAAAACCATAAGAGTACAGGGACAACTTTTGCATCACGACACGCTGAATTGTTTCCAAATTTATTCAAGATGGCGGCGTTGACGTCATCCGAGATGGTGGCATATAGGCTTGGCGACAGCTCATGACGTCACCCAAGATAGCGGATTTTGTTGGGAAAATAGGCCAATTGTGCTATGTCCAGTAACCTAACATCCAGAAAAAATGGCAGAGAGTTTTAATTTCGGCGGGAAAATAGGCCAATTGGGCTATGTCCACTAACCTAAGCCTCCAGAAGGAAAAAAAAATGGCGGGAAGTTTGAATTCCAACAGGATACTGCATGCAAAACCTTACTTTCTTTTATTAATATTCGTTATGATTCATTATCATTTATTAACATATGTTAACATTTATGATTATTTATTATCATTTATGATTATTTATTATCATTTATTATTATTTATTATTATTTATTATTAATGACCTGCCTCCACTAGAAAATTCCCTCCAAATTCAAATTCCAACATGATAATGGCTGCAAAACCTTAATTTTGTTTATTATTCATTATCATTCATGGTCATTTATTATCATTCATTATCATAGATTATTATTTATTATTATAGGCCGACCCCTACGAGAAAATCGCGCCAAATTCCAACACGATAATGTCTCGAAAACTGTACTTCTGTTTATTATTATCGCTTATTGTTTATTCAAGATGTCCGATTTTCTTGGCGAGAAAGCCATTTTCCTTACATCCATAACAAAAATCTATCACAAGTTCAAATCCCAACACCATAATCTATTACACGTACGCACTTTCTCCATCACTGATCTCTTTTTTTCACTGGTAGCCTATCAGAATCGCGTCAAATAATAAACTGCACTCTCGTAACGTCAGTCACGTCCTTTGATTTTGCAGGGGGGAAGGGACTGAAGACTCTGTTTCAAGCAGTACGGTCATCACTTGTTCTCCAACACAGTCAGCACACACATCTTTGACATTGCAGTGCAGTCGCCACGACGTCCGCGCTCCAACTGAATTAGTTCAAATCCTCGCCACGCCCTGGCCAGCGCGCAGAGACACTGCCGACGCCTGTCACGTGAGGCGACCGGCCACTTGCGCTGGACTGCCGGCACGCTAGGGGCGAGCCCAGCGATCGCTCCCACGTCGTAAACATGTTTTCGCTGGACAGGCTGGATCTTGGCGAGTTTGACGTCACAGCGGCCCCTTGTCCACTCACCAAGTGTATTCGTCGCCTCTGCACGTTCCCACCAAAATTGTTTGCCTCCGAGCTGAATCACACAATGGTTGGCCGTTCCCTGCCACACTTATGGCGCCAAAGTTGTTTTCCTGGTTACATTCAAACCTGTCGATGCCGACCGCTCACCGCCCACCACGTGTCCTTGTGGGAGCGAGAACGCAGTGCTACTCTTTTTTGGCGGCAAAGTTTGCTCGACAGTGGAATCCGCCATGACTGTATAATAGCACGTTTGGTCGGCACTAGAACGCTCGCTAATTGACACCCTCTCGTGCGCGCGTTATAACTGTACAATCGCTGCTCCGCCGCCCTGCTTACGTCACACACCCTCCATACACTCCATACAATTGTCAGCGAAGGGTGAATGAGGTCGGGTTCGCTGGCTGGGGGAGACACTGTTTTCATGTCTTGTTGGAGATGCAAGAGGGAGATAGAGACCTGCGCTATTCATGAATCCGTTTGTGTACTGTATGTCGTTAGACAATCGCTGGAGAGCAGGTATAGGGAGAGCTCAATTCAGCGTGCTGGTCCTGGGGCTGAGTGCATGGCTGTTTAAGTGGACAGCTATGTGGCTTTGACATGCCGCTGGCGGCGCTCGGAGACTCGCTTTGTAAGGCGCTATGGAATTAGTTTGAGCATATAGTACTTGTTTCGGTGATTATTGGATTAAGAACTGTAATATTGAAGGTCATGTCCTCAGAGGGACCGCTGTGTCATTGAGTATGAGTGTTTACGTATTTGAAGATATGTTTCGCGAATGGTGATGGTAAGTTGATGGCACAATTTAGCTACCACTGTAAAAAAAATAGCTGTCTGCTGCTGAAAGAAAGAAAGAAAGAAAGAAGGAAGGACAGAAAGAAAGGGGTGTCCTTGCCCTCAGACCTGATGAATGAGTTATTAGACAAGACCAAGTGATAGTTGAATGATGCTATGTGTTCGGATATAGGAGTCTCTAAACGGCGGGGCGAGATTTTTTTTTTATGTGGAAATTTATGCAATCTATAGATAGTGATATTCGACCGCTAGTGACAACAGTTAAGAGCGGAAAAATTGGTACAAATGGAGCGCTGGCAGAATCTTGCGGCAATGGTAATAATATTTAATTCAAGGCGGAGGTGGTACATATAGACCAGACTTTGAATATTGATGTCAGTGTCGTATGTGCTTGATGCTCTGTATAAATTTTGATTCTTTAATTGCGTTTGGTATTTCTGGGTGTGTACGTAAAATTAATTTTACTGTTGAAAGTGCAAGAAAGATGAGTCGATTGGTGTTTAGATACAGACCAAGTTTGTAATTCGAAAAGAGGGGATGAGAATGGTAAATTGATTGATGGACATGATTTGTGGGGTGATATATGAGTGTCAAGATAGGGTTCAGGACATTTGCGTATGTTGATGGTGGGACGGGTGTCAGGTTAGGTGCGGTGGGAGGTTTAAATTAGACCTTATTTTTTAAAAAAAATGTTGTAAAGTAAGTATAATATTGAGAAGGTTTTAGATGGCTGGTCGTGCGACGAGGCGAGAGCACGGATGTGTAGTTGTGTTTAGTTAAAGGGCCGTGTAAAGTCGTGTCAGGAGCAATGCGCAGTGTGCTACAGTGTCATAGGAGGTGAAGATATGTGCTGCTATGATATGTCTAGCGTATGGAGGCAGCGCTTTGGAATTATGCTACGTTGATATAAAGTTGACTTTCACCCACGTTCGGTGGTCGTGGCTCGGGATTGTGACGGATCGCGGTCCTGGACGGACGTATGTGTGTGCTTTGACCGTTGACGAGTGCGTTGACCGCGCTAACTCATGCTTTCGGAAGCCGAGCAGGGGCTGTGCGAGGTCTGAAATCAGACGGATGGGTGACTTCACGATCCTGTGGGCAGGGTGCGGAGTGGGAGGGGTACCTGCGCACGTCTGCTGAGTTATTTTGCGTGCGGATCTGCAGGCTCTGCTATGCGTTATTAGAATAGTTTACGCGTACTGAGCATATCTACACATCAGTGTGAGGAATTATTTAGTAGCAGTTTGCTATAGTGAGTACTGAAATTATGATTGGGTGCGTGTCAGTGGGCTGTGCAACATGGCCCAGGGCACATCTGGGTGGGTGTTTTGTGATAGCGTTATAGATATACTGTATTGTTAAATAAGTTGTTCGAAAAATTAAATAGAGTGTTCTCAATGATTACACGCACCTGCAGTGCAGATGAGAGTGATTGGTTTTCCGTCACCATGTCGATTGCATGCGAGTAGTAAATGTTTTCCCGGCCGCGTTAAGCGTGTGTGTCAACGAGCTATGAGCTATTCTGACAATAGACGTGAAGGCAGGTCCAGACCTGAGTCGCCGGCGGTATACATCAGAAGAGCAATGCAGCTTTCACATGTGTCAGAGGAGAGTGCCCTATCTGGTCAGCTGTCACGAGCGCTCGGAAGCTGAACTTGGCTGGAGACTCTGGAACCCCCTTCCCCGGCAACCACACGTGCGCGCAGCCTGCCTTGGAGCGTAATCTAAGGCGCATAGGCGATATGAATTTCTCCAGTGTTAGGTGCGAATTCGACTGTGTTGAGGTCATGTCTGGGGGAGGCGGAGCAGAGACGTTTGGTCGGTTTGGCAGCTGGGGGTGTTTGGGCGCGTGTGTTGCACTATTTTGCGCGCATGTCTGAGCACTGTGCAGTGCTTTATTTGGAGAGTGACTACATAGCTCATCTGCTGATATTGTGTACTGCATTATTTAAGAGCTGTTTGCTATTGTGTGGTGAAATTAGGAGTAGTTTACGTGTTTGTAGCCTGTGTCAGATGACCACAGTCGGATCAGTGCGAGTGTTTTGTGACAAATATACTCCACGACTAAATAAAAGAGGCTCCAAATAAATAGAGTGCAGTCCTTCCTTACTTCCCCGAGCAGCACAGTGCAGTCTGAGTGGTTTTTTGCGCGAAAACTGCAATCAGGACAGACTGTGAGTGAGTCAACAAATAAGTGGACAAATTTGTCTGTAGAGGAGTTAGAGGTCAGGACTGGAATGAATAGCTTGGTGGGTGTGGTTGTGTTGCCACGTGTAGTGCACTAATGGAGTTCAGAAACTGCCTTATATCAGCCTTACATATCGAAACCTATGAGATGCAAAAGTTTCAAAAAGATATGTCCCAAATAAATAAAGTACACTCTTTCCATCTTCCTTCAGCCAATGGACTGAAATTATTTCCGAAAATTAGGAGTTGTTTGGCTATTTGGACGTAAATGTTTTGCATTACTTATGAGTGATTCACATGTCTGTAGGCTGTGCTATGAGTTATTTTTAACTGTTTACAATTAGCAAGCGTGCGTCTAGAGCATTATCAATGAGTTATGTAGGAGCGTTTTGCAGGTCTGTATGGTGTGGAACATGTCAGTGTGAGACATACACTCCATTCCTAAATAAAGTAAATTGGTTCCACCATCAATGGGTGTAGTAAAGGGTGAGTCCTTTTACCCAAAAAGCGTAGGAAAAGGCTGAGTGCGGCTGGCTTAGTGTAGTGGTGGTGAGCTTCGTTTGCAACAGTTTTCGTAGGTTGGTGGCAGAAGCGCAAGTGAGCTTTGTTTACTGGCAGATTTCAAACTTGGCGCTGGTTCCGAGGAGGAATTGGCGGTCGGGTGGCTGAGGTTAGTAAAAGTGCCCCTTATTTGGAACAATGTTGTTAGGATGGTAGAGAAAGCGGAAGTGACCTTTCTTTACTGCCCAAATTCAAACTCGGCGCTGGTTCCTAGGAAGAAGTGGCTGTCTGGTCCTCGAAAAGTAGTTGAAATTAGGTAGCTGAACACCTTTGCATACGTATATGAAATTGTAAATTGAATTATTGAATATGCTTAAAACCGAAATGGAATTAAGTACTAGGTATTTACAGAACACTATGTCTGTCGCGTGTACAGAGGGTGTGTGGCGTATGCATGGCGGCGGTGCAGCAACTGTGCGGTTATAACGCGCACACGAGAGGGAGTCAGTTAATGAGCTTTCTAGTGCCGACCAAATGTGCTGTTATACAGTCACGGCGGATTCCACTGTCGAGCAAACTTTGCCGCCAAAAGTGTAGCACTGCGTTCTCGCTCGCACAAGGACACGTGGTGGACGGTGAGCGGTTGGCATCGACAGGTTTGAATGTGCCCAGGAAAATAACTTTGGCGCCAAAAGTGTGGCAGGGAGCGGCCAACCGTTGCGTGATTCAGCTCAGAGGCGAACAATTTTGGCGGGAAACGTGAAGAGGCGATGAATACACTTGGTGAGTGGACAAGGGGCCGCTGTGACCTCAAACTCGGCAAGTTCCAGCCTGCCCAGCGAAAACATGTTTACGACATGGGAGCGATCGCTGGGCTCGCCCCCAGCGTACCGGCAGTCCAGCGCAAGCGGCCGGCCGCCTCACGTGACAGGCGTCGGCAGTGTCTCTGCGCGCTGGCCAGGGCGTGGCGAGGATTTGAACTAATTCAGTTGGAGCGCGGACGTCGTGGCGACTGCACTGCAATGTCAAAGATGTTCGTGCTGACTGTGTTGGAGAACAAGTGATGACTGTACTGCTTGAAATAAGGTCGTCCCTTCCCCCCTGCAAAATCAAAGGACGTGACTTACATTATAATAAGTGTAGTTTATTATTTGACGCGATTCTGATAGGCTACCAGTGGAAAAAAAAAGATCAGTGACGGAGAAAGTTCCTTTATGTAATCGATTATGGTGTTGGAATTTGAACTTGTGATAGATTTTTGTTATGGATGTAAGGAAAATGGCTCTCTCGCCCAGAAAATCGGATATCTTGAATAAATAATAAATGATAATAATAAACACAAGTACAGTTTTCGAGACATTATCCTGTTGGAATTTGGCGCAATTTTCTAGTTGAGTTAGGCCTATAATAATAAATAATAGCAAATGATAATCAATGATAATAAATGATAATGAATGATAATAAATGACGATGAATGATAATGGATGTTAATAAATGATAATGAATAATAAACAAAAGTAAGGTTTTGTTGCCATTATCGTGTTGGAATTTGAATTTGGAAGGAATTTTCTAGCGGAGGCAGCTCAATAATAATAAATAATAATAAATGATAATAAATAATAATAAATGATAATAAATAATAATAAATGATAATGAATTTTAATAAATGATAATGAATAATAATAAGGAAAAGTAAGGGTTTGGCATTATCCTGTTTGAATTCAAACTTCCCGCAATTTTTTTCTTCTGGAGGCTTACGTTAGTGGACATAGTCCAATTGGTCTATTTTCCCGCCAAAATTCAAACTTCCCGCAATTTTTTCTGGAGGTTAGGTTAGTGGACGTAGCACAATTGGCCTATTTTCCCACCAAAATCCGCCATCTTGATGACGTCATGCGCTGTTGCCATGTCTACATGCCGTCATCGCCACCATCTTGAATAAATTTGGCAACAATGCAGCGTGTAGTGGCGCGAAGGTTGCCCCTCTACTCATAAGAGGCAGCCTGACAGACAAAATCATTGATTAACTACAGCAGTGTTATGGGATGGGCATTAGAAATAATACTGTGGATTTGTTGAAAATGTAGCAAGCAGTATGGGCAACCTTCTTCCACATTCTGTTAACTGATGGAAAACAAGTACTCCACCTTATCCCTCCTTGACCTGATTCATGGTGCAATTACCGCAATGCCCAGTACCCAAACAGTTTATACAGCTGTATACAGTGCATACCAGCAGCAGTCATGGAAATCATAAAAGCTATTTACAGAGACGTGACAAATCCTGAATTACTGAAGAGAGTTTTATTCGGAAAACTGGAAATTTTATAATGAGATAAAAATCGAAAATGTGAAAAACATTTTTCTCTTGTAACTCGCCTTAACCTATGAAGCGATTCTGGACATTCTGTGCAGTACATTAAAACTCTGGGGACTTGTCACTGCACAGGCCGGTGTTCTAGGGCCTCTCATGTCATCGAGAGGTGTCAGTATCTCCTGGTGAGTGTGCTGGCGATTTTGAGTTTTGCAATAGACAGATACGGCTAACTCCAAATGTTCTGTTATCTGGGTGGAATGGCTGGACCATTCATAATATTGATTCGACATGTGTTACCCCATGTCCAGCTGGATGTCATCCAACAATACTACGGCAGATAATCTGTCTGAAATTATAGATAGATGTGACTTGTAAGAGCCTTTAAATAATGGCCAAAGACGCTGTTCTTGGAAAGCTCACACCATATGTCACATGATGACAGGTCTAGGTCGTTGTTTACCCACTTCTGTCAGCAAGTCATGTAAGTGACTGTGATACTACAATACAGTGTTTAATAATATAACACAGCGTCATTACCGAAATACGTATTTTTTTCCTTTTCAGGAATATGACTTCTTTATTTCTTTACTATGTATGATCAATTTCACTACTGTGTAGACAAATGCACTTGTTTTAATTAAAATAACATCTGAAACAATTAAAATGACATTGCAAAGTTTGTCAAGTACAATCACGGGTAGTGTCAGGGATTTTGTTTCGTATAAGAACAATGGAATCGTCTGTGTAGTTCCAACGAGAAGGTGGATATCAGCGTTTAACGTCCTCTCGATAACGAGATCATTAGAGATGGAGCATAAGCTCGGATTAGGGAAGGATAGGGAAGGAAATCGGCCATGCCCTTTCGAAGGAACCATCCCGGCATTTGCCTGAAGCGATTTAGAGAAATCACGGAAAACCTAAATCAGGATGGCCGAACGCAAGTTTGAATCGTCGTCCTCCCGAATGCGAGTCCAGTGTGCTAACCGCTGCTTCACCTCGCTCGGTAGTTCCTACGAAATCTTTGGACTGTAGAGGGTCTTTGATAGCAGTAGGCCGTAACAGAATGTCGTGATATATTTATAAAAGACATCATATTTACGCCAGTGACTGTAACACTTTCCTTATTTCACGATTGCAATTTCGGCCTTAGGCCATTATCAGGTGTAGATTTTTGTGGCTTTAAGGCTTAAGCCATGCCAACTTAAAATGAGCTGACACATTTATGTATCGTTGTCATTACTATGAAATACATTCGTGACGCTGTTACATTTTGCAAGCACACGTATCCGTATATCATAAAACAACATAGTCTGTAGACACTAATGTCGTTAGCCCATGACTAGTCCCTTATGCACTATACTGCAGCGGCAGATTACTGTTTTCAGTAATCTGCCGCTGTTGTTTAGTGTGTAAGTGACTAGTCATGGGCTGACGAACATGAGTGTCTACAGACTATGTTGTTTTATGACATGTGGATATGTGTACTCGCAATATGTAACAGCGTCACGAATGTATTTAATAGTAATGACAACGACCTGTAACATTCGAGGGTTGGATTCCCTCTCTTCTTCATCGAAGAGTTTCACTGCCTGGGCTACTCTCAGGGTGCGCCTTCGACGTGGAAGATCCCTGCCGTGTCGTCTGCTTGCCGCCGCCGCCGCCGCCGCTTGGTCGCCGCCTTCCGGTCCTCGCCGCCGCCGCCGCCGTCGCCGCCTGCCGGTGCTCGCCGCCGCCTGCTGATCGCCGCCGCCGCCGCCGCCGCCGTCGCCGCCTGCCGGGGCTCGCCGCCGCCGCCGCCGCCGCCGGTGCCCGCCGCCGCCGCCGCCATCCGGTGCCGCCTGGTCGCCGCCATCGCCGCCGTCCTGACCCTGGTCTACGGCCGTCTTCGTCTCCATCCGTCTTCGTCTTTGTCTGTCCCCAGTTTCTGTCCTCTCCTCTTCGTTCTGTTCGTTCTTGTTTCTCTCTCCCGTCATGTCCGCCCCCACCACCACTGTCACTACTACCACCACCGCCATTGTATATACCTCCCCTTCCGCCGCCTCCACCACTATAACTTGGTGTGCCCAGTCCCACCCCCCTCCTTCCATTCCACCTCTCCTCACTCTCCCTTCACCCTCTATCTTTGTCGCCCCCTCTCCCGCTTCTTCCTCCCGCTCCTCTCGTTCTGATCCCTTCCCCCCACTCCCCCAGCCTGTCACTGCAGCTCCGGCTCGGGTGGTGGCCCGTCGGGCCACTGCCCACGCCCAGCTCTCTCCGTCACCTTCGCCATCACCGCCGCCACTGCCACCGTCATCGTCATCGTCGCCGTCGCCTTCGCCTTTACCGTCACCATCACCATCTCCGGCGCCGACTCCGGCCCCGGGACCTGCCCCTCCCCGCCACATTCCCGTTGTTCCCATCCCCCACACCTCCTCCACCGCCGTCAAGCGCCCCGGTGGCACTCCTGCTTCCTCTGCTTCCAAAAAGGCTGCGCCTCGTCCTCCTTCCCTCACCCATGATGCCATGGAAGTCTCCCCGCCTGTCCCTGCCCCCTCTTCCTCCAACTCTCCCCCTTCCTCCTACCGCTACCTTCTCTCCCGTCCTGATCCCTCTCTCCTTGAAGCCTGGAACCTCACCCTCTTCCTTCGCCAGCATTGTCCTGGTGCCCCCATCTCCCTCCTCACTCCTCGCCGAGATTCGGTCCTCATCTCCTCCCCCAGCCCAACCCTCCACACCTACCTCCTTTCCCGCATCCCTGTCACCCGCTTTGGCCCTCATGCCTCTCTCACCCCTGCTCCTTCACCACCTCCCTCCCGCCAACCCCAACCTCCGCGTCGCCCGCCAACTCTCACCGCCGTGATCACTCGGCTTAGTCCAGTGATCACGGAGGAGGAGGTGTTGGCGGAGCTCCAGGCGCATCCCCATTTGGAGGTGCGTGCGGTTCGCCGCATACATAACGCTGCCGGCCCCACCCGCCTTATGCGGGTTTTTTCTGAGCACGCCCCCTCCATTGACCGTCTCCTGAAGGAGGGTGCCCTCCTTTTTAACCAGCGTTACAAGGTCGACCCCTCCCGTTCCCCTCCTCAATCCCTGCGCTGCCAGAGGTGTCTATGCTATAACGCACACCCCACAGCTGAGTGCCGCGAGGCCCCCACCTGCCCGCATTGTCAGCAAGCGCACTTCCTCAGGCAGTGCCCCAACCTCCAATCCCCTCCTTCCTGCAATACCTGCAATCTCCCCCATCCCACTACTCCCAAAAGTGTAAAGCCCGACCCCCTCCAACCACTCCTGAACTCACCGTCCCTGTCCGTCCCCTGGACGCCCCCACCCCTCCTGGCAATTCCCTTCGTCCCCCCCCCACCTCTGAGGACATCATCAGGTTCCTTACCATCGTCCTCCAGAATGTTCATCCCTTTCAGCGCCCACACACCCTCCAACAGATCTCCCTCGCCGCCCGTTCCATTTTCCAACTCAAGATGTACGCCACCTACTCCAACAACCAGGCCCATTTCACCTTCTCCCGCCTCGACACCCTCGTCTAAATCCCTATCATGGCGCGACAGCAACGTATCCATTTCAACAACATCCGCTCCCTACCCGCCAACAGGAACCTCTTCCTGCACACCCTTGCCACCCACCGCGTGGATGCCTTCCTCCTTAATGAAACCTTCCTCCAACCCCACCACACCTTTCACACTTCGCCCTACCTCCTCCACCGCTCCGATAATCCCCTCCCGATTGCGCGTGGCGGAGTTGCCATTGGTCACCACCGCCAGATCCCCG
Organism: Schistocerca piceifrons; assembly: GCF_021461385.2. NCBI lineage: Eukaryota > Metazoa > Arthropoda > Insecta > Orthoptera > Acrididae > Schistocerca > Schistocerca piceifrons. The sequence continues at coordinate 51,252,479 of NC_060139.1, forward strand.
TTCGGCTCCAACCTCTCCTTCCCGACCCCACTGAACACCTGATCCGTAGTCTCTTCTTCCCCGGCCTTACCGTTACCTGCGCCACCATCTATGTCCGCCCCAACGCTCCTATTCCCTTCGACTTCCTCTCCCACGTCGATCGCACCTTTTCCTCCTACGTGATCGCCGGCGACCACAACATCCATAGTCGTTCCGCTGCCCAGTTACGGTGATGGCATCGGTTCCTCTCCACCCTTCAAGGTGACCTCGTCCCCATCCCCCGGCATACCCGTCCTGAATCCAACTCCACTCCTGATGTTATCCTCTCCTCCCCCAACCTCCTTGGCCGCATAACGGTGGATGTCCTGGAGCCTATTGGTAGCGACCATCTCCCTGTCCTCCTCACCGTTTCAGACGGTCGTCGCCCTCGCCCCGACCCTCGTACTGACCCTCCCCCTAAGTATGTCCACGACTATTCCCGAGCCGACTGGAATGCCTACCGGGATACCCTTTCCACCCAGGTCGATAGCCACCCTCTCACCTACCACCACCCTGACGATGTCACCCATGCCGCCTCCTTTCTCCAGCAGACCTTGTCTGAGGCCGTGGAGGCCCACGTTCCTACTGTCGCCATCCACCCCCACCGTCCTACCTTACCCCCACAGGCCGTTCTCCTCCTCCGTGAATCCCGTCATCTCTACCGTGCCTTCCTCCGCACGCGTGACCCGGACACACTACGACGCCACCGGCAACTCCAGCGACACGTTCGCAATTTGCTCGCGGCTAAGAAACGCCAGGACTGGCGACAGACATGCACCCGTTTAAATGCAACCCTACCACTCAACTCGTCCAAGTTGTGGTCGGCCTTCTGTCGCCTTACCGGAACTAAACCCTCCCCCTATTATCCTCTTCTCCATGATGATCACCCTTTCCCTGACTCCCTTAGTAAGGCCAATCACTTTGCCTCCTACCTCTCCGATGTATTTTCCATCCCCGATGATCCCCAGTTCGATTACTCCCTCTTCCCAGATATCCGCGATCGAACGGACACCTCTTCCCCTCCCCTCGCTCCTGGTTTCCAGTACTTGGACAACATTACACACACGGAACTCAATGCCCCTATCACTACACAGGATCTCATTGATACACTCCGCACCAAACGCAACATCGCTCCTGGTCACGATCGTGCCACCTACCGTCACCTTCGTGAAGCTCCTGTCTCTTTCCTCTCCACCCTGGCCAGGCTCTACAATGTAGTCCTGTCCACCGGTTACTACCCCGACCTGTGGAAAACCTCCCGTATCCTCATGTTCCTTAAACCTGGCAAACCGCCGTCCGCCGTCTCCTCCTACCGTCCCATCAGCCTTACCTCGGTCTTCCGCAAGGTCCTGGAATCTATCCTCACCCGCCGCATCCACCAGCATCTCCGCCAGCACCGCCTCCTTCCCGTCACCCAGTGTGGCTTTCGGCCATCCTTCTCTTCCGACGATCTTCTCCTTCACCTCACTCATCTCCTTTCCGAACAGCTTAATTCCCGTCGCTCCGCAATCTTCCTCTCCCTTGACCTCGAACGCGCTTATGACCGCGTCTGGCATTCCGGTCTCCTCTTCAAGCTCCAAACCTTTGCTCTTCCCATTAACTACGTCCGTCTGATCGGTTCCTTTCTCTCCCGCCGTCCTTCCTATGTCACCATCCATCACACAGATTCCTACACCTTTTTCCCCTCCGCCGGTGTGCCCCAAGGCTCCGTCCTCTCCCCCCTTCTGTACCTTTTGTACACGGCGGACATGCCGCCACCGTCGCCCCCCGTCCACCTCCTCCAGTTTGCCGATGACACCGCCTTCCTCGCCCTTGCCCCCACCCTGCAACGCTCCCAACGCCTTCTCCAATCCCATCTTGACCGATTCACCGCTTGGTGTAACCAGTGGTTGCTCAAGGTCAATCCTTCGAAAACCCAGGCGATCATTGTAGGCAAAACCACCCCTTCCTTCCGCCTCCTTGATTTCTATCTCACCGTCTATGGCCGTCCCATCGCCCTCACTCCCACCCTTAAGTACCTTGGCGTCACCCTCGACCGTCGCCTCTCCTGGACTCCCCATCTCCATACAATCCAAGCCAAGGCACGTTCCCGACTCCGTCTCCTCAAGCTCCTTTCTGGCCGTACGTGGGGTCTGGACCCTTACACAATCCTCCACACCTATAAATCCCTCATCCGCCCTATCCTTTGTTATGCCCATCCAGCCTGGATCTCCGCCCCCCCTACCTTTTATAAATCCCTCCAAATCCTTGAACGCCATGCTCTCCGCCTCGCCTATCGCATCCGTCTCCCCTCCCCCACGCGGATCCTGTATGATCTCATCCCCTTCCCCCACCTCCTCCTTTTCCTTGAAAGGATACGGATCCTGTACACCTCCCGTAAACTCGATCCTCCTCACCCGCTCGTCTCCCCAATCCTCTCCCATCCCCGCCCGCTGCCGCGCCTGTATTCCCACGTCCCGCCCGGTCTCCATCTCTCCACCCTCCTTACTCTCTCCCAAGGTGGCTTCTGCCAGCTCCCCCTCCCTGATGATGTCCTCCTCCCCTCCATCTACCCCTCCTATCAACTTTGACCCTGCCCCACCACCCACTTCCGGTGTCCTTTCCTTTAGGCACCCTCCCTCCCTCCCTTCTCTTCCCTTCCCTCCCCTTCTCTTTCCTTTTCCCCCGTCCCCTCCCTCCACCACTCTTCCCCCCCGGGCTTCCCCTCCCCCTTCCTCCCTCCCCCCTATCTCCCCTGCCTGTGGCATCTCTGCTCTCCCCTCTCGGTCTCCCACTCCCCTTCCTCCTCCTCCTCTCCTGGCAGGTCCCCGGACTCGCACACGCATGGTGAACATTCGCGCGCCGGAGATCATCGCCGTCAGTGTCTAGTGTGTGTGCTTCGTTTTGTGTTTCGTGCAGTTACAACTCCACTGTTCACATGTGCCGTCGCAGCTCTCCGTGTTTTGTGCGCAGTGTCAACGAGTGTTAGTGTTTTTTCGTCCAACGTGAACGGCTTCTTGTTTTTTTGTTTTTTTGTAACTACTTTCTTTGCCCGCCATTTTTTGTATTTTCTGTGTCACCTATCTCATATTATTGTACCCCATACGGCTGAAGAGCGGCGTATTAAGCTGCTGCCGGCCCGCCTTGTATGAGGTGCTGAAAATTACAATAAAGGAAAAAAAAAAAAAGACCTGTAAATGTGTCAGCGCATTGTAAGTTGACATGGCTTAAAACCACAAAAATCTGCACTTGATAAAGGCCTAAGGCCGAAATAATGAAAGTGTTATAGTAACTGGTGTAAATATGATGTCTTTTATAAAGTTCTACATGACTGTGAATCCCAGGTATAAAAAGTTAATTAATGGCGTGGTATAATGGCTAGTGCTGAAAGACGCAACTATGAGTGGCTCTGTCTCAGCCGATACGTGCTCAGCTACTGCTTGTGTTTACCAAAGGTACCACTGGTTCCATGGGTTACAATAGGGTGGCTAGTTATTATGATGATTCCAGAAATATGAACTTCACTCTTCGGTCACAGCTATTATTAGCAATATTTGTAGCTGAATACAAAATATTTCAATCGAAATTATGGAATATTCCTCCCCGTAGCTACTACTTCCTTCTTGTAGCACTCTAACCAGTAATAACTTACCACCTCAGACTTTTAAATGTTTCAAAGACTTGCCAAAGTCTTGAGTGACTCGAACACTACATTATATGTCTAAATTTTAAGAATAGCCTTATAAAGCCAGGGTCATTATAATCTGCAGTTACGATCTGTGTCTTGTTACCCTATGTTTCGAGTGTCATACCGTGAGTGCAAAATTAATATAATGCAGAGTACAATAATTTTACAACAAATGAAAATTAAAATTTTTCTTCAATTTAATGTTTATATTGTTGCAAACTAATTATAGCCATTAAGTAAAGTTTGACCAACAACACTAACGATAAGCTTTAGATTTAAATATTAAGGAGAGCTGTTGAACCAATGGACCTGGCAAATCACAGTAATTTTTTCTTCTTATCAAATAATACTACACAATTATACTGTGCCTCGGTGATTTTATGTATCGATGTCTTTAATAGCAAACTTCAATGTTGCCAGGGTGTCTTACTGTTCCCCTGTAGTGATTAAATTAAGTAATAATAAAAGCGAAATTAAAGTAGCAGGAGAAGTGAGACTGTCAAAATTTGCAACACTAAAGATTGTACGGTGGTCACGATACGCCATTACTACCATATTGTTCACTATTGCAATCTGTTCAGTTATCATTTTGTTTACGATTACTTCAGATAACTTTAAACATGTAGCTAACAACTTAATCTTAACCGTGTTTAATTGGCACCTCCCCCCCCCCCCCCCGCACCCCCCAATGCGCACTCGTGTGTAATGACTGACACTACCAGTATATCTCTAACCGACTGTCATGTGAACTTGAAATTATATCCTTTAAGACAGACAACTGAGATATTTCAGTGAATGATTCACATTTCACTAGTTTCATGGTAGATTCCAGTAACGAAGTTAAAATGATCTCTATGACGGCATTACTATGCATTTAGTTTCTATAAAGACAGTGTATTTATTTTCCATATAGTTGATTAGTCACACTGAAATTATACCTTTCTTCTTCTTTTATTCTTTTTTATTGGTTGAGTTTTGCAATGAGACGTTTTGGAGTTTTTGCACTGGTCGTGCGATGTTCCTGCAGCTCTCACGAACTCAGCAAAGAAAAGGTAAGCTCTCACGGCGATTTCATGCCTTCAGAATACTTAATGAGGTCTTTGCTCATTGCATAATCATTCACGCATAATGTAACTATCAGATCTTTCCCCTGTGAAGTCCGCAAGTTTATATAAGTGAGGCTACCTGTTTTCCAAAGGATCACTGGCACAATGAAAGCAGAGATTAAAATGAGCAAATGTTGCTGAACATATATGTAAAACAGCCTTGAAGGTGGGGCATCCACAGCTATGAGTAGTCACCTTGTGTGTTATTAAGCGCTTCAAAAACAAATCGTATAGATCGAAGAAGCGATCACTACGGTACAATTTGTTTAGAACCCATCCACTATACTCTGACATTTTTTAATCTATGACATATCGTCTTTGGGGGGGGGGGGGGGGGGCGTTGGGTATAAAGTTTCTGAGCTTTTCCGCTCTAATGCTTTAGTCATATGTTCACCTGAAGATGTGGCTTTTAGTGGAAAGGAACCGGTAGTGTTCCAATAATAAAAGGTTGAATACAGCTCAGGCGATTATTAACACCCAAGGATTTATAACAATATCAATAATGAAGGGTCGTCTGTTCAAAGTCATGGGTTTGAGCGAAATCATTAATATGGATCACTTTTAATTATTCTAGTTTATTTCGTTGACATAGAGTATACAGTATCATTTGAGATCAAGGTTATTCATAAAAAGTAGAATTTGTTGTAAGAATGGTACTTTAAGAAAAAGCTAGCTTGAAACTGAAAATCGTGGGACCTTAACTATCAACTAAATGCAGGAGATTCACAAACTTGTGAGTGCAACACCGTTAAAGTAACTGTTTACAAAGACTAATCACAAAGAAGATCGATTTTCGAACCAGACAACTGCTCAGCATGCAGTTATTTATGAGCAATTGAACCTAGTGAAAGAAGCTGTTTCACGCAAGAGAAAAATTGAAAACTGGCTCGCACAGCCATTACATGTGTCACTTCTCCCAGCACAGGTAAGGAAACACAGACACTCTCAGACAGAATGAAGGTCTGGTGGCGTCATGAAACAGACCTGCATTCGGGAGGGCGACGGTTCAAATCCGTGTCAGACCATCCTGATTCAGGTTTTCCATGATTTTGTTAAATCGCTCCAGGCAAATGCCCTCTGAGAAGGGCGTGCCCTATTTTCTTTCTCATCCTTTCCTAAACCCGAGCTTGGGCTCTATGCGTAATAACCTCGCTGTCGACGGTCCATCGAACTCTAGCCTTCCTTCCTTCCTTCCTCCGACAAATGAAATGCACATAATTAGGGTCGATTAAAGTGTACACTGGGCAATGCTGGAGGATTATGCCACCGGTAGCGCAAACTGCAAATACATCGTGTTGTAGTTTTTGTAAACACCATTTGAGAGGTATTACCATGAAGCTACTGTGGTGTGAAATTAGGAAATAATGAAACACGTTGGAATGTAGCATTATCAGAGCTGTCCGTTGCCTTATCATACTTACAAATTCCAGCTGCTTCGCGGTGACATATGGGCTGTGTCTTACCGCTGTAAAAATGTTGGTTTCGTTTCTCTCGTTAGTTCCAGTCCTGTTTTCTTCGTTATTTCATTCGTTGTTCTCCCATTATCTTGATTCAGTAAGTAATGTTTGCTACGACATATCTGTAGGACTTTCACGATCAGGATACCTTTCAGCATAAAATAGCACCACTGTGGTAACGGTTTAACGATATCCTCCTTAAACGAAATCCTGATCTGCTTTATATGCTTTGGTACACATTGTTAAATTTCTTTATTTCTCCTGCAGCACAGGAGAACGCAAATTGATACACATGAAGCACACACATAAACGCAAACACTGTACCTGAGTTATATGGTTTCTTGCAACAGGTACGTTAAGGGAAATCCTAGTGAGACTTCTTATGCTGACTGGGGGTCCATGATCTCTGGAGCAGTTACACTTTTAGTCGAGTTCCATCGATGTTATCTCATCGAAGCCATCTTCAAAGTGCGCAGCTCGTGGTCGTGCGGTAGCGTTCTCGCTTCCCACGCCAGGGTTCCCGGGTTCGATTCCCGGCGGGGTCAGGGATTTTCTCTGCCTCGTGATGACTGGGTGTTGTGTGATGTCCTTAGGTTAGTTATGTTTAAGTAGTTCTAAGTTCTAGTGAACTGATGACCATAGATGTTAAGTCCCATAGTGCTCAGAGCCATATGAACTATCATCAAAGGATATTTTGAAAACGGCAGACAAGGTATATTATTCGATTTTCTTAGAAAATGTTTGTTATTATTCATCAACTATAAAAGTTACAAACTGAAAATGAAATGATCGTATGGCATTGTTGGCCGGGAGGCCCCATGCAAGGGAGATGGGACTCCGTATTTCAAGTCCTTTTCAGTTGACGCCACTTAGGTGACTTTCGGGTCCATGACGATGAAGATGGTGATGACGGACACACAACACCCAGTCCCTTGTCGGGAATCGAACCCAGGCCCCCTGCGTGGTCGGCGGAAACGCCACCGCTACGCTACGGAGGCGGGCAGTTACAAAGTATTTACTTATGTAAAAAATTTTCAACGTTACCGGCTATAGCTTAGTAAAAAGCTCACCTCAATGTATAAGGGGCAATCAAAAGAGACACATGGAAGAAAATTAACTATGTTGATTATTATTTCAAAAATAATCCTCTAAACTGTTAACACTTTTGAAACTTCCTGGCAGCTTAAAAAAACTGTGTGCCGGAACTAGACTCGAACTCGGGACCTTTGCCTTTCGCGGGCAAGTGCTCTACCATCTGAGCTACCCAAGCACGACTCACGCCTCGTCCTCACAGCTTTACTTGAGCCAGTACCTCGTCTCCTACTTTCCAAACTTAGGATACATTTATCCTACTGTGAGACAAAACGGTCAGTGCCTTCCTGAGAAAATGTTTGCGGTTGTCGACTGACCCATACTTGCACCTAGGCTCGTAGCTCTTCGTCCGAAGCAGGCCGACCGTCACGAATGTCTTCCTTGAGCGCTCCAAAAATATTAAATTCGAAGGAGGAGAGATCGGGACTGTCTGGAGGATGTACAGAAAGAACCTTGGTAGCATATGGTCTCACCCACATGTTGTCCAAGTCCGCCCATAGGTTTCGACAGTTGTTTCGAGTACGCTGCAGAAGTTTCGCTCTGAAGCGCTAACACATCCTCCACACAGTCACGGTTTTCCATATTTTTCAATCTCTGAAGGAAGACATTCGAGGTCGTTATTTTCTTCGACGAAGAGATGCACGCCTGGACAAAATCGTCGTTCTGCAGGCAACGGCATACATTTTCCCATGAAGGCGTTGACCTACTTGTCTCATAGCAGGATAATTGTGTTAACAGTTAAGGTGATTACTTTTTTCCGTGTGTCTCGTTTTCATTTGACTGTCCGTTACATTTGTTCCTTTTTAATTTCAGATTGCTAGTCTTAGCTGCATCACATTATACAAAATTGCATTTAATCGGGCCTAACAGAAAAATGATTCAGTGACAAATACGTTGGACAAGTAATGTAATATTCGTCCTACGTGGATGTCATCAGTTTTCAGGCATCGCATATGTTTTCGTACTATGAAAATATTCTATTAACGGTTACGTTTAAAGGCGTAATTCCCTTGAGTTCGACCTCCCGATTATCAACTAATGGTGTACTATCTTGTTATATTCTCACGCTAAAAGTAGTTGAACAGCACAAGAAATGCATCCGATTCTCTGGATGAAGATAGTCATGGTAATGTGAGGGAGGGCGATGATATTGAGGCTCCCTTGTTAAAGTTTTGTAAAACTTATTTCTTGCTGATTTACTAACAGAGAACGTCACAAAAAGTAAGTCGTTTTTACTGAACAGTAAATGATTTAAGCCGAAAAGATAGCAGTACTTTGCCTGCCGGTATCGTTTCAACTAAAGGAGCCTGAAAAGATATCAGTTAAAAACATGTGACACGCTCATCTCCCGACTACGATTTCAGAGTTGATCTAAACAGTTAAGAAAAGGGCTCGAGTGTCTTACAGATCACCGTTGATATATGTGCCGCGTGTATGCCGGAAGTAGTTCTGGTGGTGATCAGTCGAAACAAGGCTAAGCCAACGACAGTAAATACACTCCTGGAAATTGAAATAAGAACACCGTGAATTCATTGTCCCAGGAAGGGGAAACTTTATTGACACATTCCTGGGGTCAGATACATCACATGATCACACTGACAGAACCACAGGCACATAGACACAGGCAACAAAGCATGCACAATGTCGGCACTAGAACAGTGTATATCCACCTTTTGCAGCAATGCAGGCTGCTATTCTCCCATGGAGACGATCGTATAGATGCTGGATGTAGTCCTGTGGAACGGCTTGCCATGCCATTTCCACCTGGCGCCTCAGTTGGACCAGCGTTCGTGCTGGATGTGCAGACCGCGTGAGACGACGCTTCATCCAGTCCCAAACATGCTCAATGGGGGACAAATCCGGAGATCTTGCTGGCCAGGGTAGTTGACTTACACGTTCTAGAGCACGTTAGGTGGCACGGGATACGTGCGGACATGCATTGTCCTGTTGGAACAGCAAGTTCCCTTGCCGGTCTAGGAATGGTAGAACGATGGGTTCGATGACGGTTTGGATGTACCGTGCACTATTCAGTGTCCCCTCGACGATCACCAGTGGTGTACGGCCAGTGTAGGAGATCGCTCCCCACACCATGATGCCGGGTGTTGGCCCTGTGTGCCTCGGTCGTATGCAGTCCTGATTGTGGCGCTCACCTGCACGGCGCCAAACACGCATACGACCATCATTGGCACCAAGGCAGAAGCGACTCTCATAGCTGAAGACGACACGTCTCCATTCGTCCCTCCATTCACGCCTGTCGCGACACCACTGGAGGCGGGCTGCACGATGTTGGGGCGTGAGCGGAAGACGGCCTAACGGTTTGCGGGACCGTAGCCCAGCTTCATGGAGACGATTGCGAATGGTCCTCGCCGATACCCCAGGAGCAACAGTGTCCCTAATTTGCTGGGAAGTGGCGGTGCGGTCCCCTACGGCACTGCGTAGGATCCTACGGTCTTGGCGTGCATCCGTGCGTCGCTGCGGTCCGGTCCCAGGTCGACGGGCACGTGCACCTTCCGCCGACCACTGGCGACAACATCGATGTACTGTGGAGACCTCACACCCCACGTGTTGAGCAATTCGGCGGTACGTCCACCCGGCCTCCCGCATGCCCACTATACGCCCTCGCTCAACTGCACATACGGTTCACGTCCACGCTGTCGCGGCATGCTACCAGTGTTAAAGACTGCGATGGAGCTCCGTATGCCACGGCAAACTTGCTGACACTGACGGCGGCGGTGCACAAATGCTGCGCAGCTAGCGCCATTCGACGGCCAACACCGCGGTTCCTGGTGTGTCCGCTGTGCCGTGCGTGTGATCATTGCTTGTACAGCCCTCTCGCAGTATGGTGGGTCTGACACACCGGTGTCAATGTGTTCTTTTTTCCATTTCCAGGAGTGCAGGTACAGTGGAGCAGAGATAAAACAAATGTAAATAGACTAAAACGCTGACACGCATCTTGTACTAAAGCCTAAACAGATATTGCTAGCCATTAACGTTGCCATACCCGTAACGATAGCAAATTAATTTTACTAACTGTACTGCGACGGATTTTTTACGTGCATGCGTGCTATGCACCAATTGCGACGGATTATTACGTTGCTGCTGCAATGCAATTTCTTTTATAATTTTTGTTCACATACCTCTTTACAACGGTAGATCTTCGCACGTAAACTCCTGACTGCAGCTATTTACGAGATCACGGAAAAGCAGTGTTGAGGAAACTGTAACTTCATAGCTACACGCCGGAGGCCGCTATAAGTAAAATTTGCTGAAAATTGTCTGTGTACTTTAAAGAAATGATTCGGAAAGGGTATGTCACTCGTACTCTAAACATTAAGTTCAAATTTAAACCTTCAATAGATATTTATTGCCGTTAAGCAAGATCATCAGCCCACATTTACGAAAATTTCTAAAGTTTCTGATCACAGTTATCACCATACCTAAAACAGCCAAAACTTTACCTTCCCAGATTCCGAAACCAATTACTTGTAACACGCTCAATGATCGGCCAATTACTTCTGCACACGATATTCAGTGGTTGTCTTTAGTAATAGTTTATGCTCGCCATAAAATACTCAGTAAGAATATACTCAGTACCGCCACGCCATATAATTCAAAGTTCACTCGCGATTTTCGTCGGAACGAATTATCACAACACTCTAAAGTTTTCATAAACAGTTTCTGGTCACTACCAGATACCTTTAACACTGGACCATAACGCGGAAGTCATCCCAAGACATCATCTTACACATAATGCGAAAAGTCACATCCAGCATAACCGCCTCTAATCAAAGCTGGCTCGCGACTCCCCTCTCACTCTCCCACACTCAAAACTATATCTCCTCGCTAGGCGGCCAACCGTTTCGCTTCTCATTGGCTGTCAGCACTTACGACCAATGAGAACTCACTTCTAGGGCGCGGCTCGAGCCAATATCTAGCAAGCACCAACCACTTCTTTAGGCTCATGGACGACATCAAATTTAGTAACACAAAGCTCTCTAATTAAATAAACAAAACAAAATGAACTATAAGCTTTACTCTACATCTGGAAATTTATTATGTTGCCGCGAATGTTCTGGCTATCTTATACATAAGCATACATACTTGGACATCCGACATTCACTAGTAGGGGAACCACTAGTGGATTCGTTCCCACGTTACAGAGTTGGAACACTTGCCAGTTCCTGTAGAGAATTACATGAATAATTTTTAATAATGCCTAACGTCCCACATACTCTCACGCACGCATTCTCATCCACACCCACCCTAACACACAATACACATATTTACTTAGAATTCTTGAAATTATTATTATGGAAAAGTTACAGAGGTTTTCTGCAACTAAAAACTTTCCAAATTTATATATGAACAGTGAAAGGGTTATCAGATCATCGTACATAGTCACTGAAGGTGAACTATTACATCACTGTTTTTTTTAAATTCTTGACTGTCGGAAAATTACGTTTTTGATCTCAGACTTTGACATATTGTTTGTTTTCACAACAGAAGGATGTACATCAAATATGACGTTCCTCAGGTTATTCTTTTATTAGTTATTAATAGTTTTGTTTTGTATAATGTAATGGAAATGCGGAATATGGAAAGACTAAGTTGGATGGACAGAGTAAAAAATGAAGAGGTACTGAGAAGAGTGGGAGAGAAAAGACAGTTACTAGATGTAATAAAGAGAAGAAAAAGAAATTGGATTCGGCATATATTAAGAAAGAATGATGGAGTGATAAAAACAGTTTTAGAAGGTTATGTAGAAGGGAAAAGGAAGTGAGGAAGGAAGAGATTCCAGATACTGGATGACATGATGGGCGGTACAACATACAGCAGCCTTAAGAAGGAAGCAATGGATCGCAGAAAATGGAGAGGCAAAGGACCTGCTAATGTAGCAGATAACTAATGATGATGATGATGATGATGATGATGATAATGTAAGTGGCCTGCCAGCGCTACACCACTGCTTCACACGCGCAGCTGCAACAGATGGTCGTGACGTCAGTCTGCAGGACACAACTCGTCCGTTAATGACCGTATAATACTCTACCAGCTTACATTGCAGCCCACATACATTCTGAAGTAATGCTTTTAATAGACAAATGGGCGTCGTGCACTAGTTGCGACGCCACAGTACGTGTTCAGTATAGTAGGTACATTATGTGGTTAAATTTGTAGATGACTTGAGGGTCTACAGCAGACGTGATCAACTTTTGGCTACTCGCGGACCTGGTTCACATACTGACTTAAGCTCGCGGGCCGCCTCGTTAAATGATTGCTTGACGCAGCAGGGCTCCTAGCGCGTTAGTCAAACTACAGCGTCCGTGACGTTAATGTTAATGGGGTAAGGCCTTGATATGACTAGCAACCCTTCCCCGACGTGTTACGCTAAAAAATTATGCCTCAAACGAAGCGTCTTTGAGAGTGAAATCATTTTGTTTTCACCCCGTCTTCAGATTTGTGGACATTGTTCCCTTACTTAAGAAGTTTTACAACAGCTGTTTAAAATTTTCCGGTGCTAAATTCTGCAATGCCGTTAGTAAAGAAACCACGTTCACGACACATGAATAAATGCAAACGTCTGAAGCAGAGACGGCAAGAATCTAGAAATTTCATTGTGGAGAAAATGAACGTCGAACGAAGCGCGGGCTGTCGACTGCGTTTTGTTTTTTATCCGTCATAGCAATATGGCGAAGGAGATTTAATCTTTTGTTCGGGATATCCGTTATTCCTGTGTAGTGTTTTATGGACCATGCTCCAAGAGGATGTCCCTGTTTTAGCTGTCTGTCCTTCCGTTGATTGGGCTTAACATGTAGTCACTTCTCACTCCTTTCCGTCTGTGTTCTATGGCTCTGACATGGGCGCTTATGACCTTAGTTGTTTTAGCTCCCTAAAACAAAACAAACAAAGAAACAAGCGTAAAGGGAGCCGGCAGTAGTGTTCGCGGGGCTGACAATCCTAACTGTTCCTGGTATCGTCCAGCTGTGGATACGCGGTTTGCTGCAAAGTACCTCGTTACCTGCCTCAGGTTACACGGCGTGGCTGCTAATAATACTGGGAGAGTCAGGAGGAAAGCCATAAGCCTTGAGGGGTATGCGTCCTCTTCGATGAAAATCTCGCTGCCGCTGAAAAAGACTAATAAAAATATCCTGGTAGGTCGGATATGTGGGTTCTAGGGCAGAAGATACACACAATGAAAGTAGTGCTGAGTAGTGAATAGTAACACTAACACTCAACTTTGTCAACGCTGATTACAGCAGTTGTACAGTTCAGTTGTAACTTGTCTGTCCTGTGTTGACCACAGTTCCATGAACAGAAACTACATAGAGTTCTCTAAACTAGATTGGGTACAAAACTAATCTCCAGTCTTGTACTATTCGAAGAACAGTTTCAAACTAACAGTACTCAGTTAAATCTCTAGGCAGGCGGTCTCTGCCCATACATGATAATTCTATTCACTGTCCTTTTTCTGCTGAAGACTAACCACTGTCTGTCTATTGGACACTGTTTCCGAGCCGTGACTTCCTGCGATGCTCTTGACAGGATACTTTATCTGTCAAAGTTATGTGCACTGGGGCGTCCTAGTTGGCTAGCGCCCTCTATTTAGGACGGCTGCAGCTCGCGAGGTTGAGGAGACTCGGTTGGCGGCAGTGACGGAGACGCGGTTGGCGGCAGTGGCAGAGGGAAGACAGCGTGCGGAGCATCGCGAGTAGTCAGTCGGTGCTTGGTGTACTGCGAGGACGCAAAGTTGACATTCCGGCGCCTGGGTCTTGGGGCATGAGGAACTGGACTATGGAAGCAATCGTCAGTCAACAAAGGCTCTGTTAAGAGTCGTGTCTATCTCGAATCCTGAGGAGAGTGCTGGTGTTTACTCTGGTGTGCATGTTAACGGCGAGCTCCTGGACTAACTTTAAAAGGAGAGCCATTCTGTGGTGGAACTTTTGGATGTCATTGTGATCGATATTAGGTGATTCCTTTTCTTATTATTATTGTTAATCCGTTAAGTGGTCAATCTTACGAATCAAAGTTTATTCTCTGTATAAAACTTGAGCCGCCAATTTAAATTGGGATTGCCAACTTCCTTTGTGTTCGTAACTATAATAGTAATAATTTTGCACCGTCAAAGGGTGCTTTGGTGTTTAAGGTTGTGTGCAGATTGTCTGGTCATTATCACCTTGAAATAGTAGTAGTTTATAAATTTATCGAGTGCAACTTCACGTCTCTGGAGATCGCGCAATGAACTGTTGCTTTAATAGTAACTAAGGTTGTCACACTGTAACGTTTAACATCTCGTCCTGCATTTGGTGCTACCCAGTGCTTGGCTGTTGATTCTAGTATTTTAGTGATCTGTGTATTAATACTGGGTTTCTGTGTTCTAGAAGTCGTTATTGGTGTGTGCAGGCCCTCCTGACTGTTGTTGTCACTTGAGCTCTCTAGCACGGAATGTCTGACACGCGTCACATGTGAGTGCCAAATGTCGAGAATGTGCTGATTGCTGCGTAGATCTTTCAGGTTATCATGACATCATATTGTCGAATATTTTCCATACTAGTAATTCACGTAGTTATGAGATCTTGCTATTTTGGTATTTTTTTGAAATCCAATAGCTGTCAGAAGATGTTACTCTTCATATTTGCGAGGCCTGATAATTGACTAATGAGCTCAGGTCTGTAGTTATGTTAAGGCTATATTTGTGCAAAGTATTTTTTTATTAATTTAATGTTGTGGCCATAAGGCTGTTTTTCTTTAAAAAATTTTAAATTATTCTCATTGGTTTTACTCAGTAGAATAATTGGTGCAGATCATCGCAATTTGCAAGTGCTACTCAATGATTGTGTTGTTACCAGTGCTCTGTTTTAATTAATGTGTTGAAAATAAATTTTTGTATCTTCAAATGGGGTCAGCACTCGACTCCAGCAGTCAATGTGCCTTGCTTACCAGTCCTGTACCTCACCATTTTCCACCTCCCTCGACTACTTGAAGACTTGAAGACCTGACGAACGTTCTGCAGGAACTGCCTAGCAAGTCTTGGACTAATTTACCACCAGAAACACAGTTTCTGCTCTTGTACGGTTACTTAAGCACTCTTCTCCCTTCCTAGTCGATCTGCTGCCACAGGGGGTGTGATTCTTGCGGGTAGCGTGATTCGTTGGCGCAGCTATGTTGGTGCTGCGGACTGACGTCCATGGTACTTGTGGTACCACTGTGGTACCATTTGTGGTACCACTGTCGCAAACTCTTCTTGCGTGGTATCTCTGTACACCACGGTGTCATGGTGCAAATGATTCTAAACAAAAGAAGTCATATGAACGTATGTCCAGCTCTTAATAGTTTCTGAGGAAACTAATAAAATAATGGGGAACAGCACATATGCTGGTAATGAAACATTGAGATTTAATGTTTCGCTTAATTGCTTACAATTTGTCACAAAAACTCCTCTAAAAGTTCACCGTCAACTGCAACGTATTTTGCGGTTCTGTTAGACACCTGATGTGTTGCTGTGTGCTCATTCGCACGGTCCATTACTTGAACACACACGTGTAAAATACGAGAGAGGAGTTCCTTCTCTGCGTCCCCACTGTGCTTGTAGACTTCACTCTTAAGGCAAATCCACAAATAGCTATATAATGTAGTAGGATCAGGTGGCCTGGGTGGCCAAGGAGTTGCTCCACGGCGACCAATCCAACTCCCAGTATACGTGTCAATGAGGTGACGTGTCACTGGCCACACGGTCTGTGCAGGAGCTCCGTCATGCTGAACGTACGTGCGACGCCGGGTTACGAAAGGAATATCCTCCAGGCGTTCTGGTGACAAGCACTGAAGGAAATAAAGACGCTGTACCCCTTTGAGACAATTACCTAAATCAACTGAGTCGAAGAGTTGGTCATCAATAATAGCGCGTCATAAATTCACTGAAAATCGTCAGTAAAGATAACATTACGTAATCTAATGTTGGTTTAGTTGCATTCGCATGTGAATGCTGCTGAATTAGAACAATCCACTGACGCCCGTGTTTTCAATTAGCTGTACGTGGGATATGGCTAAGAAAAGGCAATATATTCACATGAAGTTATTTGTCCAGAGTCACCAACACTATCAACCCTGAAAGCACGTAACTGTCTGCCTGATCCATTGAGATCCTCCGTGGAACTGAGTCATTTATTTCAGTTTATCTTAATGGAGAGAACAGCAATGATTTTGGAATTATTTCATATGATACTCACTGCACGAGAATAACTTCATCAGTTTATATTTTATTTGGTGTTACGTGCTAGATGCTGTCGTGACTTTTAACACTCCAACTGTTTCTAATCAATTAGCATTTCGCTGATAATGTTACTCCTGTGAAAGGAGTTTAATTTGACCTTAATCGTACGTAACGGAAAGATACCTGATTGTTTTCGTTTCTCTGAAGATTACTATTGAAAGGAAGCAATAGAAAACAAATGGAATAAGGTTCTATTAGTCGTAAGACAAAAGCCGTTACGTAAAAGAAAAACGGCAATTACGTAAAAGAGGACGGTCATTAGTCTTATTAGGCAAATTTATACCAAATAATTGCGTTATTTGTCAGGAAAATTAGATATTGGGATGAACTCTACTTGATACTGCGATTCTATTTTTATTTATAGGACAGGAGCAGTGTACCTGTTTGACATAACAACACTGAAAGAATATAACCCATTTTTCCAACAACTGGCTCTCAGTGTCACTTAATATCTGTATTAAAGCAGGAAGTTAATGATCATTACAGGTAAATGATTAATTATGGTGTAGAATTACTAGCTTGGACATGAGATTCTCTCATCAACTTTAGTATGGGGATATAATTATATTCTCTGTTCAGATTACTTTTTTGTTTCCTCAAGGATCTTTCAATTGTTTATACCAGGTAGAGCACAAATAAAGGAAGTAGTCCGTGAATCTAGCACAGTCTGAATATTTTTAACCATTTACTGAATATAGCCTACAAATCTCATAAAATGATAACTGCACTTCATTAGTAGTGTCATTATAGTACAGAATGCAAAAAGGCTCCACAGCCTAGGAGGGAGCCAGAGACTGACAGCAGTTGACTTAAATCAAGGGTGACTAGTTATGCCAATACACAATAAGAAAAACGCTGTTATCTACAAACATATGAAATATAAATAATACTGCACACTTGTACACTAACTATTCCTTACACTGGAGCTTCAAGCTTACAAGTCACAGTTACCTTTATTCCTCACAGTTTTATACCACTAATTTAAATTCAGTACTGCATTCTAATCAGAGTGACGGTTAAACAAAAAGCTTTCGATGATTACCTTGCAAATGGTACTTTGATGTGCCTGCATCTATCCGTTTATGAGAAACATGTCGAGCACTTCAGAAACGAGGCTCACTGAATAATTATGAAATTCACTGCTCCACGAAGTTTATTAAATTTATTTAAAGAAGGTAGTTACTTTTCAGTTCAGTGAAACAGGATTCTCGTAGATATTTAGCCACAAGGACTTTGCCTCCGCAAATAACTAGGTTTAAATGAGGGTTAAAGAAAAAATAGCATTATTATTTGGATAAGAAATCAAATAACTAGTCCATGTAATTATACAGTACAGAACTGCTTCTTTCAGAATAAGGTGGTGGTAGCGGCGATTTCCTGTGGCTACTAAGAAAGGCGGAAAAACTACTCACGGCTCCCGCTCGGTAACAAGCTCTGAAAATTCACTTCTTAGTATCGGATTTTCGTAGTATAGAACTGTATGCCACGAATAATAAGCGAAGTTACTTCCACATCTGAGGAAACATTAATAATAGTGTTCCTGTTCTTACCTCCTTCAGCACACAAGATGTGAACACTTTGCATGATAGCCACAGACTAACTCTTGCCACGAAGGAGCCTTGCAGTTCGACCGCTAAATCCTCCTTTACTATTCTAAGAAAGTGGGTTTCGTTGCAGAGGGACTTTCCATTTTACATAATTAAAAACCTAAGTACCCTTTGAATGGACCAGTATTACAACTAAGGTTTTAATAGCTCCATTCCTTTAGAGAACATTACTTTTAAAAACACATCCACAAATAAATTACAATGGCAGAAATGGACACAGATAATGAATAAAACGTTTACATATATGCTGCATCAAAGATTATGGCGATACAGAAGCCACATAAAGAGTAAGCAGACAAAGAAGTTGTATAAGTACATGTAATATCGAATTGGTGTTATAAGCTTCAATAAAAACTGCATGAGAACTACTGACGGCCTTGTGAGAGCCAGTCCTGAGAGAACTTTACCATCTGGTGAGCAAGATGTATGAGACAGGCGAAATACCCTCAGACTTCAAGAAGAATATAATAATTCCAATCCCAAAGAAAGCAGGTGTTGACAGATGTTAAAATTACCGAACTCTCAGTTTAATAAGTCACAGCTGCAAAATACTAACGCGAATTATTTACAGACGAATGGAAAAACTGGTAGAAGCCGACCTCAGCGAAGAGCAGTTTGGATTCCGTAGAAATATTGGAACACGTGAGGCAATACTGACTCTACGACTTATCTTAGAAGAAAGATTAAGGAAAGGCAAACCTACGTTTCTAGCATTTGTAGACTAAGAGAAAGCTTTTGACAATGTTGACTGGAATACTCTCTTTCAAATTCTAAAGGTGGCAGGGGTACAATACAGGGAGCGAAAGGCCATTTACAATTTGTACAGAAACCAGATGGCAGTTATAAGAGTCGAGGGACATGAAGGGGAAACAGTGGTTGGGAAGGGAGTGAGTCAGGGTTGTAGTCTCTCCCCGATGTTATTCAATCCGTATATTGAGCAAGCAGTAAAGGACACAAAAGAAAAATTCGGAGTAGGTATTAAAATCCATGAAGAAGAAATAAAAACTTTGAGGTTCGCCGATGTCATGGTAATTCTGTCAGGGACAGCAAAGGACTTGGAAGAGCAGTTGAACGGAATGGACAGTGTCTTGAAAGGAGGATATAAGATGAACATCAACAAAAGCAAAACGAGGATAATGGAATGTAGACGAATTAAGTCGGGTGATGCTGAGGGAATTAGATTAGGAGATGAGACACTTAAAGTAGAAATGAGTTTTGCTATTTGGGGAGCAAAACAACTGATGATGGTCGAAGTAGAGAAGATATAAAAAGTAGACTGGCAATGGCAAGGAAAGTGTTTCTGAAGTATAGATTTAAGTGTCAGGAAGTCGTTTCTGAAAATATTTGTATGGAGTGTAGCCATGTATGGAAGTGAAACATGGACGATAAACAGTTTGGACAAGAAGAGAATAGAAGCTTCGAAATGTGGTGCTACAGAAGAATGGTGAAGATTAGATGGGTAGATTACATAACTAATGAGGAGGTATTGAATAGAATTGTGGAGAAGAGGAGTTTGTGGCACAACTTGACAAGAAGAAGGGACCGGTTGGTAGGACATGTTCTGAGGCATCAAGGGATCACAAATTTAGCACTGTAGAGCGGCGTGGAGGGTAAAAATCGTAGAGGGCGATCAAGAGATGAGTACACTAAGCAGATTCAGAAGGATGTAGGTTGCAGTAAGTACTGGGAGATGAAGAAGCTTGCACAGGATAGAGTAGCATGGAGAGCTGCATCAAACCAGTCTAAGGACTGAAGACGACAACAACTATAACATCATCATTCGTTTATTACTGGTTTGGTGTTATGTGCTTGATGTCTGTTTACGATGTTTTAATATAAGGAATAGATCTGTCGCCAGGCTGAATAAAAACTAATATTATTATTCCAGGAGATCCTTTATCGGAGCCATGCAAATGAAGAAACGATCAGTGTAGCGATCTCCGAATGCCATTTTCTTCAGCTGATAATCCGATTAAGCTGAAAGAGCTTCTTGGTAACTGTACTTGCATTTGTTTTTGTGAGTAATGACGATATCTCGCGGCCTGCTTGCGTTCTGTGGCGTCTGGCTCTACATGCAGCTTATGATTTCACAGGACACGGAACTCAGAACCCTCTGGCAGAGTGTGGGAAGTGCAACACGCTGGTAGACAATCGGACTCACGCAACAAGGGAGATGAAGGGCACGGCTCCCACTGGAGCTGGAGTGGCTCGTTATCCAGGTGAGTAACTGCCCTGCGAGAAGGCGGGCCGACACACCCTCTGCATAGTAGCTCACCTGCCCCCTCGCGCGCGGCTCCACAGCACTTGCCCTCCAACGACACTGTGTGCATAAAGCGTAATAGCGGCAACATCTGCTTGAAAGGAAGATTTCCACTTCTGCACTTCAAAGATGTAATCTTGTTACCACCTGAAAACTTTGCTGGAGTGGCTGACAAGCGGCAATATTCTGCAGTATAGATCTTTATAACGTTTTCGTAAATAAGGACATCTACGTAATTAGACAATGAATTTCAGCGTTCTCGAAGACCTCTGGAAGTTGGAGCTTCTCTGTGGTAAAGTGTCTACCATCACTCACAAGGGGAGGCCGCCAATTGTGAAATTCAGATTCGATTCATACTGCGCATAATAAAAGCTCATGGCCAAAGGTGTAATGTGGCAAAGCACCAAGATGCACTTCTCATCCGTTGTCGAGAAAATCGACCGTTTCGGTGAAATACTCTCTACGATTAATAGTTTACTATAGCGTCGTGGCGCAGCGGTAAGCGCTCGGGTTCGTAATCCGAAGGTCGCCGGATCGAATCTCGCGCCATGCAACTTTTTTTTTAATTATTAGTTTTTTGTAGATAGATAGAGATTAGTGTTTAACGTCCCGTCGACAACGAGGTCATTAGAGACGGAGCCCAAGCTCGGGTGAGGGAAGGATGGGGAAGGAAATCGGCCGTGCCCTTTCAAAGGAACCATCCCGGCATTTGCCTGAAGCGATTTAGGGAAATCATGGAAAACCTAAATCAGGATGGCCGGAGACGGGATTGAACCGTCGTCCTCCCGAATGCGAGTCCAGTGTGCTAACCACTGCGCCACCTCGCTCGATAGTTTTTTGTAATTCAAACACACACACACACACACACACACACACACACACACACATATATATATATATATATATATATATATATATATATATATATACTATTAATGAATTGCTTATGTATGTTGGTGAGGTGGATCCCTCTCCAAATGTACCGCCTCCATTTTTCCCTTTTTTTTTAACAGGGTGTACCAAAGCTCTCCCGTCCGCACTGATTTTCGACGATGTTATAAGTTGCGCTAGGGACCGCATCTACCTTCTTTCGAAGTTAGCCTGCACCTACGCTGTTATGCGGCGGCTCGTTTCGGCCCATTCAACATCTGTCCTTCAAGTGTAACGAGCGAGTAACGGAGAATATATTTCATACCTGCCACAGCAAATTTGTGTTCGTGGTGTCTCTATTCTAATTCGAACATTTGACTTACGCTATACGTATTCGTTTCGGAATATCGTTTCTACGTCTTCCGTTAACTAGACGTGGATAACATTATGAAGATAATTAATAACATTTGTGAAATACAACTTTGTTTGCGGAAAACATAATGATGTTCGAAGTCGCCAGTTTTTCCACGACAAACGACTTTCAACAACGTATTATATGAATAATTGTTGCAACTGATTGCCGGGAATTACATATATATATTTGAATTACAAAAAACAAATACTAAAAAAAAGATTGAATGGCGCGAGATTCGATCCAGCGACCTTCGGATTACGTACCCGTGCGCTTACCGCTGCGCCACGACGCTGTAGAAAATTATTATTCGTAGAGAGTATTTCATCCCCACGGTTTCTTTTAACTGACAACGGCTGAGAAGTGCATCTTGGTGCTTTGCCACATTACACCTCTGGCCATGAACTTTTATTATGCGGAGTATGAATCGAATCTGAATATCACAATTGGCGGCCTCCCCTTGTCAGTTAAAGAGCCTGCTAGGACTGGTGAATACATGTCTTCTTTTAGCGTAAATTTGACAAAAAGTATTTATCAACGCAGATACTTAGCAATTGATAGTTTGTCTTTTACTTTTTTTTCGACTTGCTTACTGCAGATCACAGATCACAACCTCTTCGCCTGTGCCGATCTCTTCATTTCAGAGTAGCACTTAAACAGAATGGCCTCAATTATTTGTTGTATTTGTACCGATACCTGTCAGCTTACATAGCCTTTGCCTCGTAAGTTGTAATCCGGAACTTAGTTTTAGTAAATAAATTAATGCTGTTGAATATTGTGCTTGTTCCTGTTTTTGGAGTGAAGTGAAGCTTTAATTCTTTCGAAAATTATGTAAAGCGTGGCCACAGTCTCGAAGCAAAGGTGGCTCCTGAGGCTCGCGAGTGATATATGGTTTGTGATATAAGTGTAGCTTGATACAGTACTGTTTTTCAAACATCAACTGCATTCGTTTCTTATGTTTCAAATCAGATTATAGACTTTTTCTGTCAGTTAACGACAGAAAATACAGGTTATTCAGATTACAGATTTCTTCAGACTGCTAACGCGAGAAAATAGAGGTTATTCGAAATCATCAAGTGGGGTAACATAGAAAACTATACGTTTTAAAGAAGAAATGTTCCTTTGAATGGCTCTCTAGCAAGTAAGCTGAAAAGTTAAGGGAACAGAATGACTAAGGAGGGGAAGGGTTTAGAACCTCATAATGACGCAATAAGAACGTAATAGTTTTTCGTGCGGACAGATAATGCACATAAATATTCACGGTCTCATTGAATCATTATACCATAAATTAAAATCATAACTTTCAGCTGCAAAGTTTAATTCAGAAACACACACACTAGCAGTCATTGGCATCACATAGACCACAATGGGTGATGTATATCATAAATTTGAGGCCATGAGTGCGTGTCTGTCATAGGAATCATGCCGACATCGCAATTTGATGAAGAAGAGATAAAGTATCTGGCCTTGCGGTAGTGTTCACATGGGGTCCCAGGTTCGATTCACGGCAGGGTCAGGAATTTTTCCTGCCTCGAGAAGACTGGGTGTCGTTGTGTCGTCTTCATCATCATCATTTATCCCCATTACGGTCGGAGTAAGGCAATGGCAAACCACCTCATCTAGGACTGCACCTAGTACATCGGTGCCAGTCTATGCTCCTCGGAGTATGGGACCTCATCATCATCATCACATGAGGATATTAAAAGGGTAATACAGTACGTAAAGGGAGATGAATATCTAATAGTCATGGGGGACTGGAATGCAGTTGTTGGGGAAGGAGTAGAAGATAAGGTTCCAGCAGAATATGGGCTTGGGACAAGGAATGAGAGAGGAGACAGACTAATTGAGTTCTGTAATAAATTTCTGCTATTAACAGCGAATACTCTGTTCCAGAATCACAAGAGGACGAGATGTACTTGGAAAAGGCCGGGTGATAGGGGAAGGTTGAAGTTAGATTAAACCATGGTCAGGCAGAGATTCCGAAATCAGATACTGAATAGTAAGGCGTACCTAAGAGAAGATATAGACTTAGGTCACAATATAGTAATGATGAATAGTAGGCTGAAGTTTACATTAGTCAGGAAGAATCAATACACAAAGAAGTACTAACGAATGACGAGACACGCTTGGAGTTTTCAAAGGCTATAGATATAGCAATAACGAACAGATCAGGAGGAAGTGCAGTCGAAGAGGAAAGGATATCTTTAAAAAGGGCCATCACAAATGTTGGAGAGAAAAACATACGTACAAAGAAGGTATCTGCCAGGGAACCATGGGTAACAGAAGAAGAAATACTTCAGTTGATCGATGAAAGGAGGAAGTACAAAAATTAAACTCAGGAATAGAGTAATGCAGATCGCTGAGGAATGAAATAAGGAGGAAGTGCAGGAAATCTAAGACGAAATGTCTGCATGAAATATGTGAAGAAATCGAGAAGGAAGTGACTGTCGGATGGACAGACTCAACATACAGGAAAATCAGAATAACCTTCGGTGTCATTGAATCAAGAATGGTAACATTAAGAATGCAATGGAAATTCCACTGTTAAATGCAAAGGAGAGAGCGGATAGGGGGAAAGAATACATCGAAAGCTTTTATGGGAGGGAAGATTTATCTGTCGAAGAAACAGGAGTCGATGTGGGAAGAGATAGGGGATCCAGTAATATAATCAGAATTTGATAAAGCTTTGAAGGGCTTAAAATCAAATAGGGCGAAAGGGATAGATAACTTTCCATTAGAATTTCTAAAATCTTTGGGGGAAGTGGCAACATAACGACTATTCACGTTGTTTTATGGAATGTACGAGTCTGGCGACATGCCATCTGGTTTTCGGAAAAATATGATCCACACAATTCCGAAGACTGCAACAGCTGAAAAGTGCGAGAATCATCGCGCAGTCAGCTTAACAGCTCATGTATCCAAGTTGCCGACAAGAATAATGTACACAAGAATGGAAAAGAAAATTGAGGATGTGCTAGATGACGATCAGTTTGGCACGAGAGAGGCAATTCTGAAGTTGCGGTTGATAATGGTAACAAAGTCTAAAGAAAAATCAAGACACGTTCATAGGACTTGTCGACCTGGAAAAGCGTTCGTCAATGTAAACTGGTACAAGATGTTCGAAATTCTGAGAAAAATAGGGATAGATGGGTAACATACAATATGTACTAGAGCTAGGAGTGGACGACCAAGAACGAAGTGGTGGGATTAAAAAATGTTTAAGACGGGAATGTAGTCTTTCACCCCTACACTTTAATCTGTACATCGAGGAAGCAATGATGGAAATAAAATAAACGTCCAGGAGTGTAATTAAAATTCAAGGTGGTAGGATATCAGTGATACGATTCGCTGGTGACATTCCTACCCTGAGTAAAAACGAAGAAGAATTACATTATGAGCTGAATGGAATGAACAATCTAATGAATGAGTATATGGACTGCGATTAAATCGAAGAAAGACAAAAGTAATGAGAAGTAGCAGAAATGAGGGCAGCGAGAAACTTAACATCAAGATTGATGGTCACGAAGTAGATGAAGTTAAGGAATTCTGCTAGGAAATTCGTGGTACGTTCCTACGGGAAGTTAAGGAATTCTGCTACCTAGGCAGTAAAATAACCAGTGACGGAAAGAGCAAGGAGGACATCAAAAGCAGACTAGCAATGGAAAAATGGGCATTCCTGGCCAAGAGAAGTCTACTAGTATCAAACATAGGCCTTAATTTGAGGAAGAAACTTCTGAGAATGTACGTCTGGAGTACAGCATTGTGTGGTAGTGAAACAGGGACCGTGGGAAAACCTGAACAGAAGAGAATCGAAGCATTTGCGATGTGGTGCTACAGGTCAATTTTGAAAATTAGGTGGACTGCTAAGGTAAGGAATGAGGAGGTTCTAGGCAGAATCAGAGAGGAAAGGAATATCTGGTAAACATCGACAGGGAGAAGGGTCAGTATGGTAGGACATCTGTTGAGACATGAGGCAATGACTTCCGTGGTACTAGAGAGAGCTGTAGAGGGCAAAAACTGTAGAGGAAGTTAGAGATTGGAATACATCCAGCAAATAATTGAGGACGTAGGTTGCAAGTGCTACTCTGACATGAAAAGGTTGGCACAGGAGAGAAATTCGTGGAGGGCCACATCAAACCAGTCAGAAGACTGATGAACCAAAAAAAATTTTCGATACACTTTCGCAGTAATGTTTTGTGGGGCAACGTACCAGTGAAATCTTTTCCAGATCTGAAAGTTCCGATTCATTATTGTAGAGAATTAATGTAACTGGACCGAAGGAAAACACTGAAAAATGAATTTGTCAGAATACTGTTTATTGGGGCCGAGGCTTGGGGGTGTCTCTGATGAGGGTAACATAATCATCTATACGATTTAAGTTGGGGGAATTTTAAAACAGTTTTATGCATTTTCTGGGTTGAAGCGTAATTCAGAATCAATAAAATTCCTAAATCGATTAAAATCTTGGGAAGGGAAACAGCATAAAGGATTTCTGTGAATATCATTTAAAATGCTTCTGTATGTGGTCATACTTATTTGATTGCTGACTGAAAATGTCACTCTAAGAGAGGTTTTTGCCTGAGAGCTTGAAGTGGGCGTTAGTAAATGCACCCAGACAGTCAACGCAGCAATTTTTAGATTACCTAGAAAAGTTTGATGGGGGCGTTAGAACATAAATACAGGCACCTGCAGACTGCAGGAAACTCATACTAAAGGATACTGGGCCAAACAAGAATTCCACAGAGATCCGGAGAGGACAAACATACGTTTTCTACAGATGATTAACATATATATAAGAGAAGAAAATTCTTACGTGAAGTGGATGCCTTCTGAACGCCAGTGGGGCGTGATTCTAAGCGGACTGAAAACGTGTTTTACAAGTTCACTATGGATAAGGATACAAATTTCTGCAAAGGCTTTAGTGAGGATAGTGTTACTAATTAACATGTGGATTACCGAAATTTAGAAGAATGTATTGTCTCTAAATTTTTTGGTTCGATGACCAGTAAATGGAAGTTTTATCATTAATGTTATATACATGTAGAGAGTGAACGAGCAACTGAAAATGAGAGAAGTGTCTAATGATTCGCGAGAAAAGACCAAATGAAGACCCAAACTTAGAAATGGTAAACAGAAGTAATGATGCAAAAGGTGATGAAAATTTCAAGAAATTTAATAAGACTTAGAAGAGGACCTCGGCAAAAAAGAAAAATAAGAGTAATGACAGAATGTTGTTATCTTGAGAGATATGTAGGTATGTTGATTGTACACTCATAAGCCAAATTATTATGACCACCTGCTTAATGTTTCTTATCTGCCTTTGAAACGAAGTGCATCACTGATTTAGCGGATGAGGGAACTAAAACATTGTTGGTACGTTTGTGGAGGTATGTGACGTTAGATGTCTACGCACAAGTCATCCCCCGATTTGCGTAAGCAGTGACGGCGCCCAATAGCGAGCCAGATGGATTCCACAGGTTTTACATCAGGTGAATTTGGTCACCAAGTCATCAAGGGGAGTTCAATATATAGCTCCTCAAACCACTGTAGCACGCTTCTGGCTCACAGACACGTATAATTACGCTGCTGAAAGATGACATCACCGTCGGGGAGGACATCAAGCATAAAGGGATGCACGTGGTTTGTAGCTATCAGCGTGTCTTAGATCACAACCACAGGTACCCTGTGAAGGAGAATGTCTTCCATAGCATAATACTGCTCTCATCAGTCTTCATCGGTGGCGCGCTGCACTTTTCGAGATGCCGTTCATCTCGGTGATGGCGTTTGTTTGTGGAGACGACTATCAATCTAATGTAGCAAAAATGTGATTCACCCGAAAAGCCAACTCGTTTCCATCGATTGGCGAACGGATCCCGATGGTCCCCTGCCCACTGCAGCCGAAATGTATGATGTCGTTGGGTTAACATGTGAACACATAGGAATGGTCTGCTGCAGAGCTCAATGTTCAACAATGTACAATGAACAGCGTGCTCCGAGAATCGATGTTGTAAGACGTCGTGGTCTCCTGACCTTCATTGCTTACATATTCTGCCCTCACAATCATATTCCGCACATCAAGACGCTTCATTCGAATCTGAACTCGATAAGATAAAGTCAGTGTTGTATGTATTCATGTAAATGATATGCAGATAACAAGTGCACAATGGGGTAGAAATTTTCGAGGCTGGCATACACACATACATTCTAGACACGACGGTCACAGGAGCTTTCAGTTCGAGAGAGGCAGACCACACACCGGAAGGCTGGTCCCTTCAGAGGACAAGTCAACCTGGGCCCCCCGTGGAGCAGACAGCGTGTGCCCGAGTGAAAGGGGGAACGACCCCGTGTTCAGCTTAAAAGCAAATTCCGCTACATCGTATGGGAGCGTCCAATTTACGCATTCTTTAGACATAGCACGCAGTTTCAGAGATTTTCACAGGGAGACAGCAAACGCTGATACTACAGATTTCCGGATTGGTCGCCTTAAACGAAACGTCATTCTCCCGTTTTAGAAGAGCAATGCTGATTGGTAGACGATATTTCTGACGCCTTGAGCTGAAGGAGTAATGGAAGAGACAGAAAGATATACCCCTTCACGTCTGGCGTGGACAGGCACCGTTCCGTTGTCGCTCTTGGAGTGAGGAACAAGTCTCTCCTCAGTACTTCACTGGGAGAGCACCTCTGTCGAGAGCAAATCGAACTGCGACTCTATATTGGGTCCTTGCGAATAAACATTGTTCACTGTGTTGGTCGACCATTTATTGTGCGGTGTGAACAGACAGAGTTATAGCTAAACGCCTGCGAGCGAATTTTTGAGTTGCATCGTGGTGGACTGGTTATCTGACCAGTCTACTGCGCCAATAGTTAGACTAAGGGCGAATAGGAATCCTTGACTTCATCAAGGTGTAGTGAGAGTTTAATTGGCGAAGGTCAATCCAGATAGAACGAGAGTTATCTTTTCTGTCAGCAGCGAGCGGTGCAGACAGCAGTCATCGCAGCTTACGGTATTGTGCGCTACAGCTATTGCGAGCCCCATATTTCCTCCACAACAGTACACTTCACTGCATTTGACACATGAAAGCCTCGACCATACCTAACAACATTCTAAAGAACAATTATTCAAGTTGAGTAGGTGCGCCTGTCAGCCATTCTGCCAAGGCAACAAGCATCTTAAACTTCGTATAGAAATTTCATTAGCAAATCCTATCCTTTAAAGGTAACTTCACATTCCGAAAATAACCGGGATATAACTTGTTCAGTTCATAACTAAAAGTGTCATTGTGATTTCTCAGAATTTTTTAAAGACAAATAATAACTTTCGTTAGTTTCATGTTTTTCTTACACTAACTAGCACTACTCCAGTACCCAAGTATCCTACTAGTTACGTAAGAAATTTTGTGAATTTTTGTGTCATTTCCTTACAGCGGACGACTCCAGAAGATATTTATTGCTGAAAGTTTTTCAGGCATTTCTCTTTAGAACGTTAGGAGCATCTGTCTGACTTCTGTAGGAGTGTGGGGGTGGAAATTGCATCTTGCAGGAGCCTCAGGGTAAAGGGTACATCTCAGATTAATCCGTTGCGCAGAATAACCGAATCGCAGATCAGCCCCACACTCACAATGTGCGTGCACCATCATTATGCTCTTTCGGCAGAGATGCCATAGATCTCCATCTATCCTACTTTACAGAGCTTACAAGCCTACGAACCCCACGTTCTGTGAAGAATCGTGGACGTCCAACCATTTAGCGCCTAGGGGTGGGTAGTTTCACTGTCTTGCTAAATATTTCCGTAGATGCTCATGGCAGTAGCAAGTGAACATTCGCCGTTTTCGAGATACTCGTTCGCAGTCTCTGCGTAGTAATAACCTACCCTTTGCGAAAGTTGTTTATCTCACTGGGTTTCCCCATTTTCAACCCATATCTTCGCGAGGTGATTCCCCCCACCCTTTTGAGCTCCACATCAGGCGACTTCCAGCGGAATCAAAATACAGCCAACGTCCTGGTGGGCAGTGGTCATAATGTTTTGGCTGATCATTCTATATATTTGTGTAAGGTATGGACGCTATAGGTCACAAAAGTCATTACAGAAGCTACGAAAGAACGTCTGTTGTTTTAAAATGACCAAAAGTTACGAATCCCTTAGGAACATGTGACTAATATTGATCAGTGAAGAGACCATAAAAATGTAGTAGGGGACATAAGCAATGTATTATACCTGAAAATCTGCTAATGAATAATAGTAAGGCACGTGCAGGATCCCTGCCAAAACAGATGCACGATTCTTGA
Organism: Schistocerca piceifrons; assembly: GCF_021461385.2. Lineage (NCBI taxonomy): Eukaryota > Metazoa > Arthropoda > Insecta > Orthoptera > Acrididae > Schistocerca > Schistocerca piceifrons. The sequence goes on from NC_060139.1 coordinate 51,282,522, forward strand.
GAGTCCTGGTAATTTTTTAGATTTTTACATTATTTATCAACGTCTATCCACTCACGAATCAGAGAAGTTAAGAAATCATTGAAAGAGTGGAGAAGGACCATTTCCCAGAGCCTGGGAAGTCAACAACAAAATTAATAATTTGCATCAAGTGCCTGGGAGTCGTAGGATGCAGCTTTTAACATAAGCTCTTCACTCTCCAAACCTGACAGAAATACACGTGATGAAAATTAATTGCTGGTGTAGAAGTTATTGTAGCAGAGAGAACGACACCTGAATCAATTTCTGACACAGATTTGAGGAAATAAAAATGTGCTATAAAAAAAAAACAACAAACTTCAAATATAAAAATTACGAAATTCCTGAGTGTAAAGCACAGACATCTCTAGAAAGATAAATACTTGTGGGAAATTACATGGGGAAATGCGCATATGAAAGAAACGCTGTTGTAACTACCTAGATGCTATTCATCAGGGGAATACAATACGAAGTGTTTAGGAAATGGGTGACTGGTTTTGGGCAAGACTCAAGAAGTGTCTTTCCAGATGACAACAGAAGACTCAAAAAATCTTTGATATATATTTTCTCAAAGTTTTCGTGATTGAATATCCTCACCCAAAGGCATTCCGTTGAAGTACTAAAACTCAAATTGAATATCCTCACCCAAAAGCGTACAGGCTGAGAACTAAAAGTAGAATAATATGTTAGAATGAGAAATGTCACAGCACTGAAACTGTATAGGCATCAAGAAAGAAAAAGAGAAAGAAATAGAATATGGATGTAAAATACAAAGATATACGAAGATAGTTATCTTATTGCTTGTTGCAATAAAAGCACCTGAGCAGTCTAAGGCACTGCAGTCTAGGACTGTGCGGCTGGTCCTGGTTGAGGTTCGAGTACTCCCTCGGGCATGGGTGTGTGTGTTTGTCCTTAGGATATTTAGGTTAAGTAGTGTGTAAGCTTAGGGACTGATGACCTTAGCAGTGAAGTGCCATAAGATTAAAATAATTAATAAAAGCACTTTAAATTAATTGAAAGGCCACCATATGTTCACTTAACCTTATCCCATATAGTAAACATTATTGTTTGTAAATATTATGAAGTTAAATGACTAGAGGAAAAGATAAGCACAGAGGGTAAATTTTTTTAACTACTATTTTTTAGTCTCTTGAATATTTCATGTCAGTTTTATTTAAATACAGGAAAATATTGAAACCTTAATAAAATACCATGTGTAAATCCTCCCCAGACAAAGTACATTTTACTCATATAGACAAATATATTTCAGTGCGCTCGTCTTCGTATCTCTGTGTTTTCGACCTCTCTCAGTGGGTAAATTTATTTAATGTTTCTACTTGTTTAGCTAAAATATCGCCTGGCAAGTCAATAAAGCTTTTTGTGACAACAATGATGGCTATACGTTTTTCTGAGACATCGGTGTTCTGACCGATTTGATGCAGCCGGCCTCAAATTCTTTTCCTGTGCCATCCCACAGCTTCACTTGCACCCTACATCCACAATAATTTGTTGAGCGTATTCCAGTCTCTGTTTTTCTCTACAGATTTTACTCTCTATCTACAGCTCCCTGTAGTATCATGGAAGATATTCACAGATGAGTTAACTCAAGTCCTGTCATATTGTTCCTTATCATTGCCAGTGATTTGTGTATGTTCCTTCCTTCGCCAATTCTATGGAGAACTTCGTTACCTTATCAGTCTACATCTGCATCTTATCAGTCCATATAATTTTCAAACTGCTTCTGTAACACGCTTCGAAACACTTCTGTTCATGTTTTCCCACACCCCATGATATACTACCACTCAATGCTGTGTTCAAAATATACAGTCCCAGAAAATTTATCCACAAATTAAGTTTTATGCTTGATAGTTGCTGACTTTTTTTTGGTCTTTTGCGCCAGGAATGCCCTCTTTGCCTGTGTTAGGCTGCTTTTTGTGTCTTCCTTTTTTGTCTGCCATAGGTTATTTTGCTTCCAAGGTAGAACAATGCTTTAACGTCGCATAATTCGTGATCAGTTTCGAAGTTAATCTTCTGGCCTTTCTCATTTCTTATTCTTTTTATAGCTTGTACCTTTCTTCAATTTACTCTCAGTCCATATTCGGTATTGATTAGATTGTTCATTCCATTCTAAGTATCCTACAACACTTCTTCACATTCACTGAAGGTAGCCCTCTCACCAGCGAATCTAGTCGATAAGTATTCACACTGACTTTTAATTCTACTATTGAAACATACATCTCAAAAATGAGATCGACAGGAAGTGCAAAATGGCTAAGCAGGGATGGCTAGAAAATGGCTCTGAGCACTATGGGACTTAACATCTTAAGTCATCAGTCCCCTAGAACATAGAACTACTTAAACCTAACTAACCTAAGGACATCGCACACATCCATCCACGAGGCAGGATTCGAACCTGCGACCGTAGCTGTCCCGAGGTTCCGGACTGCAGCGCCTAGAACCGCACGACAACCGCGGCCGGCAGGGATGGCTAGAGGACAAATGTAAGCATGCAGAGGCTTATCTGACTAGGGGTAAGATTGATACTGCCTATAGGAAAATTAAAGAGACCTTTGGAGAAAAGAGAACCACTTGAATGAATATCAAGAGCTCGGATGGAAACCCAGTTCTAAGCAAAGAAGGGAAAGCAGAAAGGTGGAAAGAGTAGAGGGTCTATACAAGGGCGATGTTCTTGTGGACAATATTATGGAAATGGAAGAGGATGTAGATGACAATGAAATGGGAGATACGATACTGCGTGAAGAGTCTGACAGAGCACTGAAAGACCAAAGTCGAAACAAGGCCCCGGGAGTAGACAACATTCCATTAGAACTACTGACAGCCTTGGGGGAGCCAGTCTTGACAAAACTCTACCATCTGGTGAGCATGATGTATGAGACAGGCGAAATACCCTCAGACTTCAAGAAGAATATAATAATTTCAATCCCAAATACAGCAGGTGTTGACAGATGTGAAAATTACCAAACTATCAGTTTAATAAGTCACAGCTGCAAAATACTAACGCCAATTCTTTACAGACGAATGGAAAAACTAGTAGAAGCTGACCTCGGGGAAGATCAGTTTGGATTCCGTAGAAATGTTAGAACACGTGAGGCAATACTGACTCTACGACTTATCTTAGAAGCTAGATTAAGGAAGGGCAAACCTACGTTTCAAGCATTTGTGGACTTAGAGAAAGCTTTTGACAATGTTGACTGGAATACTCTCTTTCAAATTCTGAAGGTGGCAGGGGTAAAATACAGGGAGAAAAAGGCTATTTACAATTTGTACAGCAGCCAGATGGCAGTTATAAGAGTCGAGGGGCATGAAAGGGAAGCAGTGGTTGGGAAAGGAGTGACACAGGGCTGTAGCCTTTCCCCGATGTTATTCAAACTGTATATTTGAGCCAGCAGTGAAGGAAACAAAGAAAAATTCGGAGTAGGTATTAATATCCATGGAGAAGAAATAAAAACTTTGAGTTTCGCTGATGACATTGTAATTCTGTCAGAGACAGCAAAGGATTTGGAAGAGCAGTTGAACGGACTGGATAATGTCTTGAAAGAAGGATACAGGATGAACATCAACAAAAGCAAAACTAGGATAATGGAATGTAGTCGAATTCAGTCGGATGATGATGAGGGAATTAGATTAGGAAATGAGACAAAGTAGTAAAGGAGTTTTGCTATTTGTGGAGCAAAATAACTGATGATGGTCGAAGTAGAGAGGATATAAAATGTAGACTGGCAATGGCAAGGAAAAAGTTTCTGAAGAAGAGAAATTTGTAACATCGAGTATAGAATTAAGTGTCAGGAAGTCGTTTCTGAAATTATTTGTATGGAGTGTAGCCATGTATGGAAGTGAAAGATGGACGATAAGTGCTTTGGACAAGAAGAGAATAGAAGCTTTCGAAATGTGATGCTACAGAAGAACGTTGAAGATTAGATGGGTAGAACACGTAACTAATGAGGAGGTACCGAATAGGATTGGGGAGAAGAGAAGTTTGTGGCACAACTTGACTAGAAGAAGGGATGGGTTGGTACGACATATTCTGAGGCATGAAAGGATCACCAATTTAGTATTGGAGGGAAGCGTGGAGGGTAAAAATCGTGGAGGGAGACCAAGAGATAATGGAAATGTCGTGTGGCTAGGGCCTCCCGTCGGGTAGACCGTTCGCCTGGTGCAGGTCTTTCGATTTGACGCCACTTCGGCGACCTGCGTGTCGATGGGGATGAAATGATGAAGATTAGGACAACACAACACCCAGTCCCTGAGCGGAGAAAATTTTCGACCCAGCCGGGAATCGAACCCGGGCCCTTAGGATTGACAGTCTGTCACGCTGACCACTCAGCTACCGGGGCGGACGACCAAGAGATGAATACACTAAGCAGATTCATAAGGATGTAGGTTGCAGTAGGAACTGGGAGATGAAGAAGCTTGCACAGGATAGAGTAGCATGGAGAGCTGCATCAAACCAGTCTCAGGACTGAAGACCACAATGACAACAACATATTGAAACATTGTGTCACTGTTACTTCTATGTATTGACTGAACAACAGTGGTCAAGGACATCATCGCTGTCTTACACCGTAGTTAATCCGAGCACATCGTTCTTGATCTTCCAGTCTCATTGTGTCCTCTTGGTTCTCGTACATTTTGTGTATTACACTCCTTTCCCTACAGTTTGTCTCCACCTTTTTGACATCTTGCAGCATTTTACGCTGTCTAACGCAGATGCTATGGACGTCTCTTGATATTTTTTTACCAATAGTATGCGCAACGTCAGGACTGCCTCTCTGGTGCCATTAGCTTTCCTGAGTCCGACCCCGGTAGCTGAGTGGTCAGCGCGACAGAATGTCCATCCTAAGAACCCAGGTTCGATTCCCGGCTGGGTTGGAGATATTCTCCGCTCATGGACTGGGTGTTGTGTTGCCCTAATCATCATAATTTCATTCCCATTGACGCGCAAGTCGCCGAAGTGGCGTCAAATGGGAACACTTGCAACCGGCGAACGGTCTACCAGACGGGACGCCCTATTCACACGACATTTACATATTTATCTTTCCTGAAACCAAACTCATCGTTGTCTAACATATTCTCAATTTTCTTTTCCATTCTGCAGTATATAATTTTTGTCAGCGCCTTGTCTTCGTGAACTGTTAAGCAGATTGTGTGATGGGCCTCTCACTTACCAGCTCTTGCTACACTACTGGTCATTAAACTTGCTACACCACGAAGTTGACGTGCTACAGATGCGAAATTTAACCGACAGGAAGAAGATGCTGTGATATGCAAATTTTTAGCTATTCAGAGATTTCACACAAGGTTGGCGCCGGTGGCGACACCTACAACGTGCTGACATGAGGAAAGTTTCTACCGATTTCTCATACAAAGAAAACAGCAGCTCACCGGCGTTGCCTGGTGAAACATTGTTGTGATGCCTCGTGTAAGGAGGAGAAATGCGTATCATCACGTTTCCGACTTTGATAAAGGTCGGATTGTAGCCTATCGCGATTGCAGTTTATCGTATCGCGACATTGGTGCTCGCGTTGGTCGAGATCAAATGACTTTTAGCAGAGTACGGAATCGGTGGGTTCAGTAGGGTAATACGGAACGCCGTGCTGGATCCCAACGGCCTCGTATCACTAGCAGTCCAGATGACAGGCATCTTATCACTATTGCTGTAACGGATAGTGCATCCACGTCGCGATCCCTCAGTCAACAGATGGGGACGTCTGCAAGACAGCAACCATCTGCACGAACAGTTCGACGACGTATGCAGCAGCATGGACTATCAGCTCGGAGACGATGGCTGCTATTACCCCTGACGCTGTATCACAGACAGGAGTGCCTCCGACGGTGTACTCAAGCACGAACCTGGGTGCACGAATGGCAAAACGTCAATTTTTCAGATGAATCCAAGTTCGGTTTACAGCATCATGATGGTCACATCCGTGTTTGGCGTCATCGCGGTGAACGCACATTGGAAGCGTGTATTCATCATCGACGTACTGGTGTATCACCCGGTGTGATGGTATGGGGTGCCATTGGTTACACGTCTCGGTCACCTCTTGTTCGCATTGACGGCACTTTGAACAGAGGACGTTACATTTCGGGTGTGTTACGACCCGAGGCTCTACGCTTCATTCGATCCCTGCGAAACCCTACATTTCAGCAGGATAATGCACGACCGCATGTTGCAGGTCCTGTACGGGCCTTTCTGGATACAGAAAATGTTCGACTGCTGCCCTGGCCAGCACATTCTCCAGATCTCTCACCAATTGAAAACGTCTGGTCAATGGTGGTCGAGCAACTGACTCGTCACAATACGCCAGTAACCACTCTTGATGAACTGTGGTATCGTGTTGAAGCTGCATGGGCATCTGTACCTTTACACACCATCCAAGCTCTGTTTGACTCAATGCCCGCGCGTGTGAAGGCCGTTATTACGGTCAAAGGTGGTTGTTCTGGATTCTTATTTCTCAGGATATATGCACCGAAATAGCGTGAAAAGGTAATCATATGTCAGTTCTAGTATAATAAATTTGTCCAATGAATACCCGTTTATCATCTGCGTTTCTTCTTGGTGTAGCAATTTTATTGGCCAGTAGTGTATTTTCAGAGCTGTTTGCATTATGCTTTTCCAAAAGTCGGATGTTATGTCGTCAGATGAACAGTCGTTTTGTATCACTTTGTCCAATGATTTCAGAAACTGCGATGGAATTTTATATGTCACTACTGTTTTAATTTGTACCAGGTCTTCCAAAGCGCCTTTAAATACTGACTCTGGTACTAGATCCCCTGTCTCTTCCATATCGACTCAAATTTGTTTATCTGTCACGTAATTAGACATCTTCTCACCCTCATATAGGTCTTCACTGTACTCTTTCCACCTATTGTTTGCTTGTTAACATTTTTGCTGCAACCATTCCGCCGTGGCATCCCGGCACTACCTGTTTACACTAATAAGCCAAAACATTATGACCACTGGGCATGCGACGTTGGATTCCGCCTGGTAGCGTTGCGGGCACTTGACGAGGTAACAAAAGTATGTAAACGGAGCAGACACGGACAGGGTATCAAACTAGCCAAGATGTGGGCTGAAAATGTGGAAGTTCAGTGAGATAAGCGACTTTGACAAAGGGCAGCTTATAATTACGTAGAGCCTGTGAATAAGTATCTCGAAAACGGGGAATCTGGTCGAATTTCATATCCACTGTCGTAAGAATCTAGGGAAAATGGTAGAAGGACAGTGAAATTACCACTAGGCGCTAAATGATTGGACGTACTCTACTCTTCGCAGAACGTAGGGTTTGCAGGCTTGTATGCTCTGTAAGGTAGGATACATGGTGATCTGTGGCACCTCTGCCGAAAGAGTACAATAATGGTGCACTCAAAATTGTTTCGGAGGGCTCCGTTCGGCGTACATTGTTGAACATGGAGCTCCACAGAAGACCAATCCTATGTATTGACATTTTAACCCAACGACATCCTCAATTTCGGTTGCAGTGGGTAAGGGACTATCGGAATTCGATCGCCGATAAATGGAAAGGTGGTGACTCTTCGGGTAAATCACATTTTTGCTACGCTACGGTGATAGTCGTCTCCATAAACGCCGTCATTGAGGCGAACGGCGGCTCGAATAATGCAGTGCGCCACGGACGCAGGCTGGCGGGAGCAGTACTATGCTACGGGATACATTGTCCTGCGCTTGCATGGGACCTATGGTTGTAATCGAAGACCCCCCTGTCAGCTGCGAACCTCCTGCATCCCTTGCTACTCGATGTCTCCCGCGACGGCGAGGTCATCTTTCAGTAGTAATAATTGTATCTCGCAGCCAGAACCTGTTACAGTGGCTTGAAGAGCATTATAGTGAGGTCATGTTGATGATTCGACGACCAAATTTGCCTGATGTAAAACCCATGGAACCCATCCGGGTTGCTATTGGGTGCCATCACTGCGTACGCAAATCGGCAGTGCGTTATGTAAGTGAAGTACATGATCAACCAACTGGAGGATCCCTGATACACAGAATGAGTGATGTGTTTCAGTTCTAAACACGGACAAGAAACATATTAAGCAGGTGCTCATAATGTTTTTTCTCATCAGCGTATTCCTTTCGTATATTCCTGCTTTACCGTGAATGTTATTGTATTTTCTTTTTCTGTCGATCAGCTAAAGTATTTTTTCATTCTCCCTAGGCTTTTCGCACTTATTTTCCTTCTACCTATGTTTATCTGTCACACATCCCTCTTTTTGGTGTTTTTAGAGACGTTTAATCATATTTAACTGCGTGCTGACTGCAGTATTCTTTATCACATTATATCCGTCTTTAGCAAACTTCTAATACGTCACATCGCTCCTCAGTAAGTCAGTATGCCACTGCCTTCCATACTGGTTCTTTTGTACGCTTTTCTAAAGTTCAGTCTACTCTTTAGCATTACTAAATCATGATCAAAATCTATAGCTGCACCTGGGTACGCCTTGCAAATCAATATCTGATTTCGGAATCTCTGACCACACCAACTGAAATCTGCCTTACGTCAGAGCCTTTTCCAAGTAAACCTCTTGCACTTGTGATCCTTGAATAGTGAATTCGGTGTTATTATCTGCATATTTTGCAGAACTCTATTCGTCTTTTTGCTGTCTTATTCCTGGTACCAAGCTCATATTCTCTCTTCCTGCTGTTCCATGACTTACAACAGTACTCCCATCCTTATTAATCCTTCATCTTCCTTTACATACTGAGATACTCATTCAATATCTTCATATACTTTCTCTATCTCTTCATCTTCTACTTGCGACGTCGGGGTCTATAAATATTTTGGTGGCGTTGATTTGGTAGCAATTGTGATAAAAACTCCGATATCACTAAACTGTTGGCAGTAACTCACTATCTATCCTACTCTTCTGTTCACAATGAACCCTATTCACTTTATACCATTTTCTGCCGCTTTTGATATGACCCTATATTCGTCTGACAGGCAATCATGATCTTCTTTCTAGCTCACTTCACTAACACGCGCCGCATCTGGATTATGCGTCTGCTTACCAGCAGCTTCACTACCACATTCAAACTTGTGACATAACATGCGTTTGTCGGTTATTCTATATTTTTTGTTGATCACTTCGCCCTTTGGCAAATCCCATCCTGAATATCCAGTTGGGGGACAAGTCCGAATCTTTTGCCAATGGAGAGATCATTGTATCATTTGTGACACTTTTCCAATGGTGCCCAGTGCGCTCACAGTAGATAATATGAAAGGGCTGGATCAGGTTTCGGGTAAACATAATTTTCCGTTTGTAAGACATTCATTACAAAAGATCATAAAGTGTAAATTTCCAGTTTCACGTTAAAGAAACATTCAACGTCTACCCAACGGCTATTGCCGCTTAATTAATTTCAGATAGAGATAATACAAAAAGTATCTAACAACTTAGAAAGAAGCCCACTTGGACAAGAAATAACACAATTTACTCTAATTTTCAATTTTAAGCTTTTAGGAAAAGGAAAAAGCTGTAAATGCGAATATGCCGAATAATTATTCTGATAACGATGAACAGCTGGCGTTGTAGAAACTTATACCACTTTTCAAATCTGCAACTGTGATTGCGACTATTATAAAATCAAGAACATGATGGGTAATCAAGACCATTACTTACAAATGAACACCCTGGACGTACCCCTTACATCGAAAAGCCCCGGTAATTAAAAAAGTGGCCAGGCCAGGTAACAAAACTGTAACAAAAGATGTAACAAACTCAGCAACGTACAATACCGGGTCTTCGAATAATTTGAACCTGACCAGCTCCAGATGGTGAAATTTAAGGAAATTTAAGAACCTGCGAAACGTCCGTTCCAGAATGCTAAGTCAACAGAGTGAAACTCTTAAACTCACATTAATTTTAAGACAAGTAAAGCTGATATCTTTTTTAAAAAAAGGAGGATAAAACAAAATGTTATAATTATGCTGCAGAAGTCCGTAATAAATTTACATAAATTAACTCCTTGCGGCGTGAGGTGGTACAGGAGGTGCAGGCCCAGCGAAGACGATGTCGGCAGAAGACGCACACGGGCGCACAAGAGAACTATGGGGCCGACAGTTTCGATGTCCTTCGCGTGTGACACAACACCTGTAACGCTGGAATAAACTAAGGGAGCATCTAAGATGCAGCGGCATTGACTCCTTTCACAGCCTCTAGTAATAGAGTGTTCATTCAGAAAAGGGTTATCCTAGCAGGCGCGACCTCCATCAAAGTCATCAGTTCGCTGTACACGAAATCTCCAACCATTTATACAGTTTTAAATACGTCTACCCTGCTGAGCGTACATTTCCTTGAACCACACCTCAGGCAGTGCAGCCCCTTGATTCTTCTCAGCACCGGGAGGCAAGATACCGGGACAGGAAACAAACCCAGACACCACCAATATCGCCTTCTAGTGACTTAGCCGGTCTTACGTGCCTAACCAGCTCAGAAAAGGGTTCTCTTAGCAGGCGCGACCTCCATCAAAGACATCAGTTCTCTGTATACAGACTCTCCAACCCTTCTTACAGTTTTAAATACATTCACCCTGTCACATTTACTTCTGAGCGTACAGTTTGTAACCTCCCAACATATAAATTCTGTCCTTAACCTCCTAATAATAAAATGCGTCTAACCTCCGAATGAAATTGTGGCTCACATATAACCTTTCAATAATTAACTGACTGTGAACCTAAACTGGTAAATCTGGACATCAGCAATGCTGCGCCATGGCCCTGAAAAGTCTTTCTCAACAAATTGAAAAATCTTACTTCAATGAAGTCGCTGGATAACGCGTATATATCTGCTCCTATAAGAAATTTTTCTGGCACAGCCCAGTGCAATGCTGGCCACTAGATTTGTTATGTATAAAAAGAAACAACTGATTTTTTCTTACGGTAATAGGGATGACCATCGATAGGATGAAATTAGTAAAATCCTATAAATTCAGAAGAATGATTGTCAAAAGTTATCTTTATAAGAAAGATTATTATTAAAAGATTTTTAAAGACATTTCAATGGATTTGATATAACAATAGCAAAAAATCAGTTGTTACAAATTACACATGCGCGCGGCTGCTTTTACCTTATACTACATAGTTAATGCACGGCCATCGCTCTCCACGTCCGACACAATCGCCCGACTGCGAGCTGCTACTCCTACTGCTGGCGGTGATAGTACTCCTACTACTACTACTGCTGCTGCTGCTGCCGACACTGCTCTCTGGTCGGCGATTCTATGGTAGCATACATATTGCAGGCAGCGCGTGAGCAATCCATTGAAGTTACACCTGCTCGAGTGTGCTAGTAATAAATTCCTTAGTCATGGACCTCTTACATGTTACTTGAACCACATCTCAGGCATTGGAGCCCCTTGATTCTGCTCAGCACTGGGAGGCAAGATACCAGGACAGGAAACAAACCCAGACACCACGAATATCGCCTTCTCGTGACAGCCGGTCTTATACGTTCTTAAACAGCTCCATGCTCACTGGGCTGACAGACAGCACCTAATGGTCAGACTCTACTAAACACCACACTCTACAGTGCATACAAACTCAATCCTCAAATGAGAAAATCCAAAGGCCAAAGCACCTAATGATCAGACTCTACTAAACACCACACTCTACAGTTCATACAAACTCAATCCTCAAATGAGAAAAAAAATTACTTTAACTCACAAATAATATAAATTTTGGCGCTCAAGATACATACAGGGCCATGATCACGTACAACAATACCCACTCGGAAATAACGTCGGAGAACCGTAGTGTCAACAGGCCCCTAGCAAATATTATCGGCCAAGGTGACCAAAGTCGAATCCCACAGAGCGAATTACTGGGAGTCTGACTATTTGCCGCCAAAACACTGCCGATGACAGCAGCCGCAGGGGTCGCTCGTGGCGGTACGGTCGCACCCCATAGTTGGAGGGTGCTCTCAGTGGCGAGAAATCGCTAGTGCGCACTACGAGAGTTTTGAAAGAAGGAAGCCACCACGGCTCTTTTTTTCAGTTACAGGTCACATGTCCTGTGGATACACCGTAAGTATCTTCAGTGCAGTGGTCTCCATTATGTTCTGCAACCTCGTATCGTTGACGTTCTCAGGCATTCTCGCATCCCAAATGCACGAGAGTGCTCTGAACCACTATATGCTTCTCCACACTGCTTGGCAAGGCCGTTGCTGGATGACGTTTTATGCCGTAAGTCTTCGGCCGCCATTATCGATCATTTTAATTCACATTTTTAGCAGTGGCTAGGTGTGAATCCAGTTCATAGGACGTTTTCATTACTGGTCAGAGACGTTACGCCTAGACCACGGACTCAGACTACTCATTACTACTCATTCATAACATATTTGTAAAAGAATTAATTTTTGTGAGTGTGATTGAATGCCACTATTTCTGAAAACATACGTAGCACTGTTTAATGGCACAAGAATCCTTTGTTTTGTTTCACTTCTTACTGGAATCAGTATACTCAGGGTGTTGGTCTGAAACAACATAACTTGAATGTTGGATAGAAACGTGCTATGATTCTGAAATATGCATTCCATTATGTGGGTAATACAGACACACGCATAGATCAGGTGAAGCAAAAGCAGAATACTTGATTAATTTATCTCTAGAGCAGTATCAAATTCTTCTTTCTCCTGTTTGACCATCACTTCCGAATACGTACATAACAATTTTGTCTAAGAAGTACATTAGCGTATATTAGACAAATTTTGCATAAAATATTTCCAGAACGAATTTTTCCTCCACAGCGGAGTGTGTGCTGATATGAAACGTAGTGCCTAATGCACTGTTTTACACGGAATACATTTGAACACACAGTCTCTAATTCACTAGTCATCCTACTTTGTATAGTAGACATATGTTATTTTGACACTGTTGTGATTTATTAATCTCTTGAAATATTACCAAAGGGAGTTAGGCAATTATTTAATCAAGTAACATGCAAATAACAGCCTTTTTTTTCTTCAGCCTGTACATTAATTTGAAAATAAGCACTCACTTACTTACATAACACTATTATTTACAAAGTTTTGCTCAATGAACGGAATCTCTAATACAGCATTTATCTACAAATTATATTTTTTTGTTTCACGTTGCTGACTTTCCTTGTCTCAAGTGTAATCTAGCTAATACAACTGCATTTTTGTTGACATATAGAACTGTCTGATTTAGCTCTTCCCTTGTCTTAACTTATTTCGGAATAATTTCTTATACTCATTTCGTATTCCATTCTTTACAAACAGTAACACAGAACAATTAGCTTTCATGTCATTGTATGCTGAACTTTATTATATATATATATATATATATATATATATATATATATATATATATATATATATATATATATATATATATATATATGGGTTTGGAACACTATGCACAGGGCTCGTATGAGTTAAGTCTGGATTGATGAAAGTAAATCGGTGTATTGAGAGAGTTCTTCATACAATTTTTATTTCCTTTTAGAATTCTGGGGGATTACTGTGATATAATTCTGTTGAATTATCGTTATATCAATATCTGATCGGTTGTAGGCAGATGGACAGCTCATAACTTAATTTTTCATGTAACGTAAGCTGATTATAACGTAGAATTTTACACATTTGCAACTTCAACATAAAAATGTGCCCAGCTACCCTGTCTCTTTCATACCAGTCATTTTGTTTATTGTACTGTCAGATGTTGTACTGAAAAGCACGCTTTTGACTTTGATTATGCTTTCAATTATCAACGTTGATTGAGGTTAGAAACATATCTTTTTCTCAGTGATATACCATGTGTTTTGAGGGCAAAACTTTCATTAACAAACCCGGCAAACCTGATATGACAATACAGTGAAACGTGTTGCTATTGTTGTTGTTGTTGTTGTTGTTGTTGTGGTCCTCATCCAGAAGAATGGTTTGATGCAGCTCTCCATGCTGCTGTATCCTGTGAAAGCTTCTTCACCTCCAAAGAACTACTGCCACCTACATCCATTCGATTCAGCTCACGGTACTCGTCTCTTGGTTGTCCCTGCATCCCAATTTTTTTTCTGACCCCGTTTATTTCGCCTATTCGTTGGCGTAAATCATGTAACGGGACGTAGGATATGTAGCCGATAACAACATGTCTGTTGCATTTGAGTGAACTTTGTTAACTCATCACATTTCCATCATTGTATCTGCCATGAGACCCATTTTATCTGCACCTTCTTCAGAAATAGTAAAAATATCTAGAAAATGTCCGGTCACGTTTGTCTAAGAATAAAGAGATGTGGACCTTTTCGCTCTTTCTCTTTCTCTTTTTACATATACCTTTTTATGGGGGAAATCTTTCATTTTTTTCCACACAGGTGAATTCATTTTAGATAACCAAACTCCAGTTTTCATCCTATATTTTTATTTGGCGATCATCACTCTTCTGTACCACAGTTAAGATCCTCTCTTCAGCTAAAGAATATTTATTGACTGGGGATCGGCAGAAAAATCCACGTGTCTCCAGCAAGTCGTAGCTCTCGTCGCGCTAATAAATAACTAAATTTTGTAATTTCAGATTCTATGCTAGCAATAAGAAATTCTGTTTCAGCTTGACAAAATCGAACATTTGGTTCATCCATCGAAACTGGCGCCAATGTATCAACAGCTCTGCCATATCAGCTGCAGACGTTTTGTTGACTGTGTCCATGGGATTTCATTTTTTAACCTTCATCACGAGGAAGATCCTATTTACTTCTTACATTAAGCAAGTATTCGTTACGAAATTTAATAAGTGAAATACTGGTTCCTTCTACATTTCTTTAATTAGCAACGACTTAAATCAGATTTTCGTAAAACAAAACGTAGACTTGGTAACATGCAGACCTTCTCCATTAAATTTTGTAAAGATATTTACTAAGTGAAATGAACATACTACTATAAGAAGCTTAATATAGGATTTACCTACCCACCACTGTTTCTATTTTTGTGTGCCGTTACACTGATTCTACTTATTAATGTATTCAAAGCTGAAGATGCACTACTTACATTAGGCCGGAACGCCAGTCGGGAACGATAGAGTGGAGAGGGCTGTGAAGAAGACATTAGCCAATTGCACGCTGACCGACCCCTCTCCAGGACGACAACGAGACAGCAGCGGCCTCTATGCGAAGAGAACATAAACCGATTGGCCGCGGCCCAGTTTTACAGATGCTTCACGACTAGCGACCTAAATTGAAGAATCAACTGTATTACTTCACTTGTATTAGGAATTGTGTATACTCAAGAGATTTCTTATCTGCATGTCACCCTTTGTTTGCGACAATTCTGTGTTACTGTCGAAGTAATGTACTGTCATTCTTCATTTCGTGATAAAACTCATTATAGGATTTGTTTGAATGTTGTCTAGCGTTCCGAGAAAGCAGGTTTACTAGGCACCCCATATTCGACGACTAGGCAGGTTTCAACAAGTTATGGGGTCGTCAAATATAGCTTCGTTCCCCTGTCTTTGTCCTTTATTACAACTATTAAGGGAGTGTTATTAGGAAAAACTATATGTGCAATGAATGAAGGAGAAAGAAACTAACGACAAAAATGAAACAAGCACTACAATGAATTACAATTATCAGCTGGTTTATTGCCGCATCTGTTCGTATAATTACAATAACAATCTGACAATTGAGACTTCAAAGTAGAGATTACTGAACTCAGTCTAGTGCTTATCGACTGTTTGTGCGAATAATGACTCCAGTAGATTAGGCACACGCAATTCTCTGAAGCGACGTCCAGTTGACAGACCTCCGCCCGACAATAGGGCCACATGCAGTTGTCGTTAATATCTCGGCGGTCTGTCTTTCTCTTATCTTCGTGTCAGATGACATGTAAAAGTTTTATCGACAGTGGAATTAATCTTTCAAGTAACCTCTCCGCCTATGGTGGAAGGTATTGATAATTTTTTGACACTGCCAAACTTATGGATTGGAGGAAGCGGATGTTATGTCAGTAGTTCTATTCATTTAGCATAGAACAACGCTGAAACTGCGAAAACACATAGCAACGCTGTTTGAGAATCACGCTCTCGACATCTGAATGTCTATTTATGAATCGTTAAGAAGGATGTGCATTGACGATACAGCGATAACGTGAATTTACTCATTGTTGGCTCGTTCTTATGGTACGGTACACTGTTTAATGATTTTTAAACGGACAACGACACGCTGAGAGCTTGTAAGGATACAGATATCGACACCGTTAACCATATATCGGCGGGCGCTGTGACTGAGCGATTATAGGCGCTTCAGTCCGGAACCGTGCTGCTGCTACGATCGCAGGTTCGAATCCTGCCTCGGGCATGGACGTGTGTGATGTCCTTAGGTTAGTAAGGTTTAAGTAGTTCTAAGTTCTAGGGGACTGATGACCTCAGATGTTAAGTCCCATAGTGCTCAGAGCCATTTGAAGGCATTTGAAGCAAATGCCGGGGTCCTTTGAAAGAGTACGACCGGTTTCCTTCCCCACCTTTGACATATTCCGAGTTTGTACTCTATCTCTGATGACATCGATGTCGACGGGACGTTAAACCCAATCTTCCTTCTTCCTTTTGCAACGCCCCTGGCATTTTATTCCTGTACTGAATCTTGTCCGTTTCGAGCGGCTATTTCCGCTTACACTTCAGCGAAAAGATTCCTTGTGCTGTAGGAGATGTCTCCAGTGCAGTTAGGCATCTTAGCGGTGAAAGCGAAGTTATGGGTAGAATCCTTTTACGAAAAAAATCAAAATTTTAAAATAAAAGCAACCGATGGTTCAAATATGCAGTTTTTACATTACCTAAGGCCTGTTGACACTCACTTTCTACAAATGTTTAAAATGATAATAGAGTTCACTAGAGACCAAAGCGGGAGGTCTTGTCAAAGGTTGTATAGCAAATTCTTTACACCCCTGAGAACTGCAAGAATGCGAAAAGTGTAATGCAAACATTTCACAACATATACATTGATTTGTTCCGGAAAATATGTACTGGCAAACACAGCAAACAATATCTAGAACACAGAAAACAGCGCATTTGTACTTTATCTCTTCTATCTTCCTTTCTTGCTAAGTGCCAAGTTACGTCGATAGGTGTTTTCCTCGTCAAATAATTTTGACTTTTTCATTGCTGAAATCATTTTCATTAAAACCAGTTTATCTATTTACTCTCTTATTTACGTGTAGTGCAGGATTTGTCTCTGTAAAACGTAAATGGCTTTCTGCTGTAAGATATTTCATCTCTCTCTTGTAGGATAACACCAGTAGGAGAAATTAACGGGACCTTGTGTATTTTTTTAATGCATTACGAAAACAAACAAAGAACGTCGTCAGGAATGAGAAGATATGAGAGCGCAAAACCCATTTCTCTAATGGAGTCAGCTTGGCCAGGATTGTACTCGTAGATTAACTGCGGTATTATCAGACGCCGCCCTAGTCCCTTGTTTCTGCGCTTGCGCGGTGTGCTGCGTATTCGGAGAGCTATAAATCCACATATTTTGCCACACGAATATGTAAATTGTCCAGTGCGGCGACGGATACAGCAATAGCTAACTCCAATGAGGAAATGCGAATTTTGTATATACAAGTGAGCCGAGTGGACTTCAAATCGATGCAGAAAGTTTTTTCAAGCATTCTGTGTAAAACACAAACTATTTAATTCCGAGACGCTTTTCCATTACACTTTGGGTCAGATATATTGAAGAGTACAAGTCTCAGATCGAGAAGACACACCCCACATACGCGCAAGGTTATCAAAGTTATTACAGTGGTTCAATCGGCTCCGAGTAAATTTGCCCAGTAATGCAGTCTACAGTTAAATACTCGTAATACTGAGTCAATACCACATCAAACAACAGGTGAATCAAATGAACGGTCCAAAATATCAACGGATAGATAAAGCCACTTATAAGCTCGACTCTCGAAACGCTTTCCTATTTATTTCCAGTGTTTTAACGTGCTTTTATACTATATATAGAGATATCGATAAATCAAGTGCTAAAGTGCGCAGGAGTAAACGGTGGAACCAAACGGACGAATATACGTCATACGAGAGAGATACGACGCTTAAAACAGGTTGGGTAGCTACAGACGAATTTTTTTCGATGTATGTTCATAAAAGAAAAAAAAAAAAAAAAAAACAGGTAAAGCAATCCAGAATGAGATTTTCACTCTGCAGCGGAGTGTGCGCTGATATGAAACTTCCTGGCAGATTAAAACTGTGTGCCCGACCGAGACTCGAACTCGGGACCTTTGCCTTTCGCGGGCAAGTGCTCTACCAACTGAGCTACCGAAGCACGACTCACGGCCGGTACTCACAGCTTTACTTCTGCCAGTATCTCGTCTCCTACCTTCCAAACTTTACAGAAGCTCTCCTGCGTTCGAGTCTCGGTCGGGCACACAGTTTTAATCTGCCAGGAAGTTTCAGGTAAAGCAATGTGTGCCCATTCGGATGAAGTCAGGTAACGTTGAAGCAGTTAGATAAGAAATTGAGAAGCTGAAAGTAGTAGAAGAGCTTTTATACCTGGGCAGCAAAACAACGGATGACAGCAGAGTAAGAATAATATGAAATGCAGACTGGCAACAGCATGAAAAACTTTTCTGCGGAAGTTGAGACTTATCAAATGCAGAGAGTTTAACTTGTTTCCTCATTAACATAAATCTTACAGAGAATACGTATTTTTTAAAGATGTTTTCCGGACGGATTTTGTTAAGTGTAATATTACACAGAAGTGAAAAGCATTACAGAGAGGAAAAATAGAATCTCCTGGCAAATTAGCACAGGCGGCGGGACGTTTGGCGCTCTGGAATATCGGTTTTTGACGCAACATTCTGACATTCTGAGCTATCAAGGAATATACCAAGACTTTCCCTCACACCTGTTCTTTATACCTAACGCCTCTCCTACTTTTCGAAATTGACGAAGCCGATGAAATATTCGCGGTTATCATCTAATAAAAGCTGTCGTGCACATTTCGGAGGACTGGATCTTCTGAAAGAAAGGACACTGCACAGCAACGGCTTAGTATCAGCGTAAGGAATTGTTTCGAGAATGCATTTCACATGGCAATAATGTTTGCGCTGTTTCGGAACAGTGTTACATATTAACAGTGTCTACTAGGTCGGAGGTCTATCCCGAAACCTTGCCTTCGTTGTGCATCCTGCTTACAGACCGATCTTTTTAGATACGAAACTAGAAACGCCCCCATACTCCCCCCTCCCCTGCCACCAGTCTATCACCCGCCGCAGCTTCCCTCCTTACCCATCACAGCTTCCTTGCTTCCTTTACTCCAGGCGTGTTACTCCCGTAAGGTATGTAGAAAGCCTACTGCACCGCGGTAATGGCAACAGTACAGCATTGGAAGAGGGTCATATATATCGTACCTGGTTCGGCAGTACCCATAAAAAGAGAAGATCGAGTTTCGAATATCGAACCAGAGTACAGTTATTCTGTATCGGCGTGCATTTCGGTAGACGACAGAAGTTTTCAAAACGTGTTACTAGAGAATAGTGACTAATAATAGATGGATAAACCATGAACTACGCAAAGGTGAAACAAAATCTGAAAGAACTAATAGGGTGATAGGACGCATAGTGGAGAGTCAAGGCTTAATTAATTGTGTACTGGAGGTAAACGTGTCGGAGGACTCGGAAAATGGGAGGGGGGAAGTGATAAAAATTTCAGGTACCTGAATATAGTAGTTTTAAATACATGCAGGTTGCAGTAGATATGTGAAGGTGAGGCTTCAGCATGGTACATTAATATCGAGAGTAGCATCGAAATTGCCTTTCGACTGATGACTTCAATACAGCGGATACGAAATCATTCTCGTTTATTTCGTAAATATGTCTAAGCGTTTTTCTGCAGGCATTGAATGACAGATTTTGTTTACGTTGTACCATATCCTGTCAATATGGAATATTGCCGTCAGATCTATCAGTCTTCTCTCATGCAGTGTAAAGTAATATGACACGAACGGCAGTGGCGACGGACTTTTAATAAGCATTGGGCTTTATGGTACGGTTGAGTGAGGCCCAAGATATTAGAATCACGAAAGTAATTATGAACGTTATGAAAGCAGAATATTAGAAAATATATTGCAGATCAAAAGAAAATAAGGCAAGCAGGAAAAATTAACGTAATTACTTGCCACGCCAGCAAACAGTGATGCGGCAATATGATACAATATATCTTTAACTGTTAGCGGTTGTCAGCAGTACATTGAATTTATACTACGTGGAAACACGTTGGAGCAAAACGGTGACTGTGACAAAATGAAAATGTAATACAACAGTACTGAATACACATTTAAAATAGAAATTTCTACCTTGTAAGGAAAACATCGGAATAGGGGTGTACTATGAGGAAACACAAGCCAGGCATAAAATGAATATTTATGGTTTAAGCACTCAACCATGATGGCGTCATTATACAGTGAGTGATGTGTACGACGTAGCCACTTTGGTGTACTCTCTACAATAAACATTTTCTCACGTGCTTTCAAAGAATACCCTACACAGGAGGATAACCTAACTAGTCATTACCAGTAACAATGACAAAAGTACGAGAGTGAGCTGGAAGACCATTGATCTTGCAACAATGCTTACAATATATCGACCTAAGATATACAAACCGTCACTTCACACCAGGTGCCACAATAGTTTATGACAAACTATCTAAAATTGTATTTTCATAAATATATTTAGACGGTTTTGAGTCTGTGAACTGAGGAGAAAGGAGGGGTCGGGGGGGGGGGGGGGGAGGGGGTACGAAATAACTGAGTTTCTAGATAACAGAACTTTACATCTCATTCTCAATGGAGAGAAGTCTTCCGAAGTAAGAGTGACTTGCGGAGGTGGGCCTCAGGGAAGTGTCATAGGACCGTTGCTGTTCACAATATACATAAATGACCTTGTGGATAACATCGGAAGTTCACTGAGGCTTTTTGAGGATGGTGCTGTGCTACATCGAGAGATCGTAACAATGGAAAATTATACTGAGATGCAGGAGGATCTGCAGCGATTTGGCACATGGTGCAGGGAATGGCAATTGAATCTCAATGTAGACAAGTGCAATGTGCTGCTAACACATAGAGAGAAAGATCCCTCATCATTTAGCTACAATATAGCAGTCAGCAACTGAAAGCAGTTAATTCCATAAATTATCTGGGAGTACGCATTAGGAGTGATTTAAAATGGAATGATCATATAAAGTTGATCGTCGCTAAAGCAGATGCCAGACTTAGATTCATTGGAACAATCCTAAGGAAATGCAATCCGAAAACAAAGGAAGTAGGTTACAGTACACTTGTTCGCCCACTGCTTGAATACTGCTCACCGGTGTGGGATCCGTGTCAGGTGGGGTTGATAGAAGTGATAGAGAAGATCCAACGGAGAGCAGCTTCGTTACAGGATCATTTAGTAATCGCGAATGCGTTACGGAGATGATAGATAAACTGCAGTGCAAGATTCTGCAGGAGAGACGCTCAGTAGCTCGGTACGGGCTTTTGTTGAAGTTTCGAGAACATACCTTCACCGAGGAGTCAAGCATATAATGCTCCCTCTTACGTACATCTCGCGAAGAGACCATGAGGATAAAATCAGAGAGATTACAGCCCACACTGAGGCATACCGACAATCGTTCTTTCCACAATCAATACGAGACTGGAATAGAAGGGAGAACCGATGGAGGTACTCAAGGTACCCTCCGCCACACACTGTCAGGTGGGTCGCGGAGTATGGATGTAGATGTAAATGTAGAAGTTTTGCTTCATATAAACACAGTCGCAACAGGCAAAGTAAATACAATAAACAAAAGATATTATTATAATTATTAAAGTTTTCTCATAAATATTAAGGTAAAGAATGCTGCAAAGACAAGTATACAAAATGCCGTATTTCAAGTAAGAGTGTCATTATCAAAAACGAATTCCGTGTTATCATATATCTTCAAGATATTCACTGTAACTTGATTGATTGTGGAGCAACATTTCCTGCAGTTCCAGTGACGTTAATGTTTTTCGAAAAAACCTGAGCATTGCAAAGCAATAGAGAGCAACATGGAAGAAATTCGTCTTCGCATTTTAGTAACACGACCTTCGAAAAAACAGTAAGCACATTGTTCCATAAAATTTCTGGCGTGCAGCCGCATAAATTCAGTTTCTTCTTCTAATATTTCGGCTGAATACCGTCCAGCCATCTTGAAAGTGAGACGAGGTGACAAACGTTCCAGCACTTGCTCCGTCCTTTTGAACTCGAGGGCCGAACCACTGCGTAGGCGGCCAAAGATACACAAGGCGCCAGAGACGTTGTTAGGCGGCAAAAAGGCGTGACATATGAATGGAAATTAAATCTATGGCTGCGCAGTCGATCCACACTGAGATATCGATGTGTCCCGGAAAGCTGTACCGTCACTACGTCTTTGTGATTTAATTTCGGAAATTGCCAGTTTCCATGATTTGCCCAAGCTGAAGCCCCTATCCGTATTAATTAAATTTGTCGCCAACCGAATTTCAATTCTTTCTTTCACCTGAGAAGTGTTTTTGAAGCTAACGGGTACTCTCCACAGCAGATACGTAAGGCACTACCAATGAGATCAACAGTGGGCACAAGAAAAGCGGAAGAAGACACGGAAAGTTTTAAATCCATGGCTTACCAGCCATGCGTGCGAAGCCTTTCTTCAAAAATAGGACGGATCCTCAGGAAACATAAAGTGAAAATGATTTTTCGCCCTCCACCAAAGACTGCAGCACTCCTGGGTTCCGTTAAAGATGATTTGGTGCTTCGGAAGCCGGGTGTTTATGAGATCGCCTGTGAGTGCGGCCGTTCATACATCGGATGGACGACACGTACAGTCCAGGAGAGATGCACAGAGCACCGCATCTGCACCCGGCTCTTACAACCTATCTGCGGTGACGGAACACCGTATTGACACTGGGCACTCTGTGGAGTACCACAATGTCGATATTTTATCCTCGACTTTATCTTTCTGGGATTCAGTAGTGAAAGAAACAAATGAAATTCGGTTGGCGACGAATTTAATCAATAGAGATAGCAGCTTCAGCTTGGACAAATCACGGAATCCGTCAATTTCTGTAACTAAATCACAGAGATGTCGCGACGGTACAGCTTTCCGTGACACACTGTAATATTTCTGGCTTATTCAGCCATCATATTAGGCACCAGGAAGCTGTTCCCAGGGCAGTGGAGATGCACGAAGCATAGAGATGACGCAATGTGGGATGAGGTACCGGTGAAAGATGATAGATTCGGTACCATTCCCATGAGAAAGACCGCCTGCATGACGCTGCTGCTCTGTGATTGGCTGCTGTGTTCGGCGGTAGGGCGCCAAAACGTTAAACTTTAGTTGTTATTATTAATTGAACCTGTCATCCAAATTACTTCATTTTTTTAAATAAACATCTCTCAACAGCCAGCTAGCAATCAGTCATTTCAAAATTATTAAAATCAAAGTATTACTAAAACAAAAGACTGACGACATTACTGCCGATGCACTTCAGTGGCGTTCGGGTCAGGTCTTGCTGGCTTGACGCGCAAAGTGTCTCGGGCAGTCCGGCTCTCCAGTTCTGGCCGTTCCAACAGACAGACATATTGTCTGTTATAGTAGTATTTGATTCATGTAATTTTATTCTCCAGTTCTGATGGTTCCAGTAGACAGACATGTTGTCTGTGGCAGGATGTATTTCATGTTATTTTAGCCAAATATAATTACTGTGGAAAGATATGTTCAATACGTTGTAATCAACAATAGTTTCTCGTGTCTATATCAATAAAAACGCGAGTGGCATCCCAAATGAGTTATAGTTTATTCGTAGCAGCAGTTCCTTCCGAAGTTAATTTCAGCCTCAAGAAAAAGAATCGACGACCTGCGTGCTGTTTTCTGCGCTGGGGACATCATCATCATGAAGACAGCAGGTTAGTGAAGTGTACAAGAACTTATGTATTCCACACAGGGCAGTGGAAACAACTAGGCACCTCACGTGTACTGCATGCACAGTACAAATGTGCGCAGTGACACGTCATCTGCAGTAATGCAGAGGAGGTAAAGAAGGATGACAATATTAACACTATCTCACTTTTATTCCTTTTTCTTGCCGTAACATCGATATCTCCGTGTGGATCGACTGCGCAGCCACAGATTTAATTTCCATGCATACGTCACACCTCTTTCGCATACGCAGCGGTTAGGTCCTCACGTTTAGAAGGCCAGAGCGATTGCTGGAGCGTTAATCACCTCGGCTCACTCTGAAGATGGATGGACGGTACTCAGCCAAAATATTAGAAGAAAAACCTGAATTTATCCGGCTGCACGCCCGAAATTTTATGGAACAGTCTTTAAGCCGCGAAAACATGAAGCGCCCTATTACATGCCATTCTTGTCTTAAAGGCACAGATGCTGGCAGCAGTGCCTCAATCATGCAACAAAGCTAAGATGCCTAGTTTCTGACTGCCTGTGTTTGGTGCTATACGTAAGGGTTCCTTTATACAACAATAAAGAACAACATTACAACGACATATGACTAAAACGTGACTATTCAAAAAGCTTTGAATCACTCCTTTGATTAAATCGACATATTTTTATGTTACTATTGATACCGTTCAACAACCACAAGAAGATCCGAAGTTGCTGAAGAACTAGAATACAAATTTCAGTGTATGACAATTGTCATTTCCTAAGAAGCTATTAGCTATTAACCTAAGTAAATTAAGTTTATTTAATTAATTAAATTTACTCACTACAAATTTCAGGCTGCGCGCAGTATTCGATAAACATATTACATCTTTCTTACGATAGTGAAAATATTTCTTACTATCATATTTTAAGGAAAGCCAAACTCTAGGATTTATGGGCTGTACAGGTTAATTAAAATGGAAGCAGGAAAAGTGATTCTGAAATATCTGTCAGACTCCTCTCATATCCATTTACTTTTCTTAACTGCATCGGATTTGCCATTTGCTAAATGTTTGCGGATAGAACCAACCTCTCGGAAAGAAGTGTGCCACTGTTTTCTTTAGGTTTGCATGTCTGACAAGTAATGCCCTTGTTCTGCACTCCTCGATTCCTTGCTGATACATCTCTGTGAAAATCCAGTCTGACAACAGACGACAAAGAGGGAGATTAGTAGAATGGACATGGGAAGATGCTGGCGCGTGTCTCAGTACATGCACTTCGACTGAGACATCCGCCTTCTGTGATTAAAAGTCGCTCAGGATAGGTTTCCACCAGTAATCGCAGTGTAAACACAGAAGAAACAATTGTAGACATCCTCATAATTAGCTCCTTTTAATAGAATATAGGTAGACAGTTTGATACTCCTCTTAACAGGTCAATGAACAAGCACGTCCGGTCTTAATGAATGGCCGAGTTTCACACCCAAGTCTCGCAACTCTTCCGGTAAGACCTTGTGGACAACAGAGAGCTCAAATAATGTATATAGTAGAACCGCTGCCCGGCGCTGATTCGCAATGCACTGCGGAGGACACTTCGCTGATTGCTGGTGGAGACACGGCTCCTGTAGACACAATGGCTCCAGCCCAGGAAAGGAAGCTCATAAAATGATAATCGTGTATGCCTCCAAGCGACATGCTGGTGCTAGCTGAAAGTTGACAACCTGCTGATCAAGTAGGAAATTATGTCCCCGGCGGACGTACCGAAGCCAAAGGCATTTACCGAAACCGTGGGAAGAGCTGATATGCTTTCGATAACTTTTCAGAATGGCAGAGGGACAAAGGAGCATTAGTTCGTGTCTCATAAGTTAACGCAAAGACTGTCACTGGCTGCTAATGTGTGGCTTGGTGAAATAAAGAAGCACAATCCTTGGTTGGTTGACACAGGTTTTCGGTGTAATTACTTTTGCTGAGATGCCAGAGTAAGAGAAGTGAAAAGGTTTGAGAGAGCGCTGTCAGAGATCGGTGGAGAGAAATTTCAATGCCGAAGACTGGCAGAGAACAGCAGATTTATGGTTCTGAGATCGACCGACAGCGATTGGTTATCGTTCGAGGTCCGAAGCGGCAGCCAGAATTATGAGTATTCTTGCTGCAGTCTTAGGATTTAGACTGAGATCGGCGCCCTATGAAGTTTAATACCCTTGTGATTAAACTACTGTCGTTTCACACCCACTGTCACATTTATTGCTTTTATAACTTCAATTATCTCGTGATACCGGACTCAGCATTTGTTACAGTGAATCTTGACCATGACATCCTCGTTAACTTGTTTCGTGCACATATTACTTCTGATACATGTCTAACTTCTCGTTAATATCAATAATGCTATTATTTCTTCAACATCATAGAAAACCGACTCAGTACCCTGCTGACACGTCATACGTACATAACTTACAACTGAGAGAGTTTATTA
Organism: Schistocerca piceifrons; assembly: GCF_021461385.2. Classification (NCBI taxonomy): domain Eukaryota; kingdom Metazoa; phylum Arthropoda; class Insecta; order Orthoptera; family Acrididae; genus Schistocerca; species Schistocerca piceifrons. The sequence continues at coordinate 51,308,926 of NC_060139.1, forward strand.
TTATTTTTTAACGAAAACATTTGGAATATTCAGTTTTTCTCAAGTATCTATATCTTTGTATAGTAAATATGTAGTTAATTAATCACATGGTATCGGAATGCTATTAGATTAGGCAAGAGCATCATTCATACTTATATGTGACGGACATTGTATTCTGTTAACAATTCTATGGTACAAATTTCTTTTAAATAACCGATAGTTACCGTTCGGCCTAAAGGCCATAGGATATATTTCTTCATTTCGTATTAATCATTGATGCCGAGGCATCTGGCGACACTTACACTGACTCAATAGGAGAAATGAACACCAACATCTTACATTGTTGTTGTTGTCGACTTCAGTCCTGAGACTGGTTTGATGCAGCTCTCCTGTGCAAGCTTCTTCACATCCCAGTACTTACTGCAACCTACATCCTTCTGAGTCTGCTTAGTGTATTCATCTCTTGGTCTCCCTCTACGATTTTTACACTCCACGCTGCCCTCCAATGCTAAATTTGTGATTACTTAATGCCTCAGAACATGTCCTACTACCCGGTCCCTTCTTCTTGTCAAGTTGCGCCACAAACTCCTCTTTTCCCCAATTCTATTCAATTCCTCCTCATTAGTTATGTGATCTACCCATCTAATCTTCACCATTCTGCTGTAGCACCACATTTAGAAAGCTTCTATTCTCATCTTGTCCAAACTATTTATCGTCCATATTTCACTTCTATACATGGCTACACTCCACACAAATACTTTCAGAAACGACTTCTTGACACTTAAATCTATACTCGATGTTAACAAATTTCTCGTCTTCAGAAACGCTTTCCTTGCCATTGCCAGTCTACATTTTATATCTTCTCTAATTCGACCATCATCAGTTATTTTACTCCCCAAATAGCAAAACTACTTTACTACTTTAAGCGTCTCATTCCCTAATCTAATTCCCTCAGCATCACCCGACTTAATTCGATTACATTCCATTATCCTCGTTTTGCTTTTGTTGATGTTCATCTTATATCCTCCTTTCAAGACACTGTCCATTCCGTTCAACTACTCTTCCAAGTCCTTTGCTGTCTCTGACAGAATTACAATGTCACCGGCGAACCTCAACGTTTTTACTTCTTCTCCGTGGATTTTAATACCTACTCCGAATTTTTCTTTTGTTTCCTTTGCTTGGTCAATATCCAGAGTGAATAACATAGGGGAGAGGCTACAACCCTGTCTCACTCCCTTCCCAACCACTGCTTCCCTTTTGTGCCCCTCGACTCTTATAACTGCCATCTGGTTTCTGTACAAATTGTAAATAGTCTTTCTCTCCCTGTATTTTACCCCTGCCACCTTTAGAATTTGAAAGAGAGTATTCCAGTCAACATTGTCAAAAGCTTTCTCCAAGTCTACAAATGCTAGAAACGTAGGTTTGCCTTTCCTTAATCAATTTTCTAAGATAAGTCGTAGGGTCAGTACTGCCTCACGTGTTCCAACATTTCTACGGAATCCGTACTGATCTTCCCCGAGGTCGGCTTCTACCAGTTTTTCCATTCGTCTGTAAAGAATTCGCGTTTGCATTGTGCAGGTGTGACTTATTAAACTGATAGTTCGGTAATTTTCACATCTGTCAACACTCGCTTTTTTTACATCTTACATACTCGGCCCATAACAGACCTCCTTCATTTACTTTCACCCTGCAAAGATTTCTTTATTTCGATCACCATGCCAGGATACTTAGATACTCTTCAGTAATAGATTTCTTTCTTTTCCTGAACCCTGACTCAGGATTTTCGAACTAGTGCGAATCTTCTGGTAAATAGTCAGATTGTGCCACCAGATTAAACATACTGTCTACAACAATATGTCTAATGATATACCGTTTCCCAGAATAAAATAGTTTTCATAGTATTCCTGCGATTTACTATACTGTGTTGTTTGGTGGTTTGATGTGTTTCGCCGGCCAGAGTGGCCGAGCGGTTCTAGGCGCTACATTTTGGAACCGCGCGTCCGCTACGGTCGCAGGTTCGAATCCTTCCTCGGGCATGGATGTGTGTGATGTCATTAGGTTAGTTAGGTTTAAGTAGTTCTAAATTCTAGGGGACTGATGACCAAAGAAGTGAAGTCCCATAGTGTTCAGAGCCATTTGAACCATTTTGATGTGTTTCTTTGATAATATTTCTGATCTCTTATGATTTTCCGGTTTTTCGTAAGATTTTCTGTGTAGTTTGATTGTTACAGGGATAACTACAGGGAGATCGAGAAACGTGTGTCAGTAATTGATTCTTTACGTGGTTATTAACTTCGTAATTTTGCTTGTTTGTTTGAAGTTCATTTGAAACCGCTCCAAGAAAGCTTACTGGCAGACTGATACTGTGTGTCTTTCGCAGACGAGTGTTCATCCACTGAGCTACCCAAGCGAGGCCCACGACTTCCGCCAGCACCTCATCTCCTGCCTTCAGCACTTCACAGAAATTCTCTCCCGAAACTAGCGAGACTAGTCTTCTGGAAGACAAGATATTGCGGAGACATGGCTTACTCACAGCCTGTGGGATGTTTCGAGAATGAAATTTCCACTCTGTAGCGGAGTGAACGCTGAAATGAAACTTCCAGACAAATTAAAACTGTGTAACGGAACGAGACTGGAACTCGGTACCTTCACTTTTAGCGGGCAAGTGCTCTACCGACACTTCCCCGCGAAGTGCAAAGGTCCCGAGTTCAAGTCTCGTGCCGGCACACGGTTTTAGCTGCTAGAAAGTTTCGTTACAGCGAACACACCGCTGTGGAGCGAATATGTCGGTCTGGACTAAAAAGAGTTCGAGTCGAGTGAAGAGTGGGCTGGAAGAAGATCTCCAGAATTAGAAAAGCGAAATGTGTATGACTGTGAGGCAGATGCATTAGCAAAAATGCACATCAGGTTTAATGAAGGAAACAGCGCAGAGGAAGCCGCTCACTTCTCGAGTGGGCAAGATTCTGTGAACATTGGTGGGGAAGTTAAAATACCTACCGATTGTACAACGAAGCATATTTGTTGAACGCAACAGATTTCATAAAATGCTGACTCTAGCAATAAGCAAATGCGTGAAAACAAGAATAATGTTCCTAGGGTGTTTTAACAATATAGCCCAAAATTTAAGTGAGAAAAAATAAAAACACCTACAGCCGTTGTTATGATTATATTTTATTTTGTCAGCCGGCAGCGGTGGTAGAGCGGCTCTAGGCGCTTTAGTCCGGAACAGCGCGATTGCTACGGTCGAGGATTCGAATCCTGACTCGGGCGTGGATGTGTGTGATGTCCTTAGGTTTGTTAGGTATAAGTAGTTCTACATTCTAGAGGACTGATGACCTCAGATGTTAAGTCCCATAGTGCTCAGCCATTTGAGCCATTTTTTATTTTGCCGCTACCAGTTTCAACGCTTCACTGCGTCATCTTCAGGCCTGTATGCATAAAATATTAAAGATTGCATTATCAACTTGTCAATCAAATTACATAGAAACAGACTGAAACAGAATGAGAACAATGGTAAGACTCTACAAATGAATTTACTCCGAACTTCTGGCCGAAAGCACAGATACATTCATCGTAACATATCTAAAATGTACCATCAAGATTTTTCATTCAATACATTGTACAATTATACTATCTATTAAAACTTTTTTAAATACTATTCATTATTTTTATTTGACAGTCGGTCATGCATTATATGCACAACCCTGAAATAACTTACTGTAAGACAAGATAACTGTAAAAGGAGATGAATGGAAGGAAACAATATCTCACAAAGAAGCAAAAAGATGGAACATTACCAACTGAGCGTAAATTCGTGATGCTACATTTTAGATATGTGATATGGATGTTTGTGTTCCTTCCGTCAAGTGTTCGGTGTAAATTCATTTTTAGAGTCTTGCATTGTTCTCATTCTGTTTTAATCTGGTTATGTGTAACTTGATTGATAAGTTGATAGCGCTATCTTTAATGTTTTATGCATACAGCCTGAAGATGACTCAATGAAGCGTTGAAACTGGTAGCGACAAAATTAAAGAAAATCATAAGGACGGCTGTAGGTGTTATTATCTTTTGTTACAATAGTAAACGGCCGTCGTCCCGAGACCACCTGCTAAAAGGATGGACATACAAAAGCAAAATTTAAGTCACCTACATAAAGTTTTAAGTGCGAAAATTGATGCAAAAGTAATCAAGCTGAAAATTAATACGAGAGGAAATAGTGGCATTAGACTAACACCAGGACTAAAAGCTAAACGAGGTTAGCAAACTGCAACAAACATGCGAGAAGCTATGTTGTGAAACAGCGCAAGAAGCAGAAAAAAGATTAGGCCACTTCCACGACAGAGAGGAATGGTTGGTAAATGGTACGTTTGAGGGGTGTATCCAGAAGATTCCGCTTGCGAAGGTAACTGGAATTTCGGATCAAATCCGTATGTGCCCATACATGGAACGAAAAGTAACAGAAATGTACGAGATTTATCACTCTGGCAAGAAACGGATTGTCAGCAGTTCTTGTCTGTACGGAAGTTCAAAGTTTTCCATACTTTCTCGAATAGTATCTTAACCATTGCTTGGTTGGAACCATTCCACAATGTGCTGCCTCCCACATGACCTAGAGGGTACAGAATCAAATTCATGTGCGGTTATTTCGAACAGGAACCGGCCTTCCGAAAGAGAACGAGTGTGCGAGAATGCTGTACGTTAACAATAATTTTGCCAAGCATTCGTATCAGCGTACTGCGCAGAGGCTGCCCAAGATCGCGCTAAACATGGTTCAAGATACTACCAAATGGCAACCAGTCAGGCTTTACGAGTCCGACGAGATTCTTTGAGCATATGCTTCAGAAGTATCAGTTTCTCTTTAATCCGTTAAAGTTCGCCGAGATCATCAGTATTTGTTTTACGAAACTGCTGGTACATCTGAGGCATACTGTTTCAGTGGGAGTTGCAAAAATGACGTTGACGCTTTTAAGAGCCTACTCCAGGAAATGGCATATTATGCAGGAGAAAACACAATGCAAAATGACCAACGTCGTCCAAATTGCTTATATTGTCCACCACATAACAGAGGACTCAGAAGGAGCCCACGCAACACCCACGATAAGTGACGCACAAGCTACTGAATTAATAAGTGACACCAACCCTATCGTTCGAATGAGTTGAGTCGATAAAGCTATGAAAGAGAGGATAATCGTCACCAGGAGAGCCCTGATGGATGGAACTCTAACAGGGAGAAGAACGGGATGGAGAATCGGTATAGAAACGAGGCAGGAAAGAATAACACATTTGCAGCTCCGACAGGATCCAAATTAGGCCGGCAGACACCAGAAATAACGCGCACGTTCGAAAAAATAATGTTTATCTCAGACGATCACTGATATGAAAAGAAGAAGGTAGGTCACTGTAAACAAAAGAGTTTGTAGACAAATGCATATGCAAGACGATGAGAATGATGATGACGATGACGGCGGGGAGGGATCAGAAGATGTGGAGAATGATGATTCAGCATAGAGAGAACAGGATTTTCTGCTATTTGATTTGGAGAAAAGAGCCAAAATCACTGCGTCAAGACTGGAGTGAATTCGTTTACAGAGTATTCCTGGCATCATGAACGAAGGATGTAATCTATGGGGGGTCGCGACTAGTAACGGAACAAAGTCAACAGTGTTAGAGAATAACGATGTCAAACTATAAGGAAATTTATGCAATGAAGAAATTGAAACAAAAAGTGGTTTATAACTGTGTGTAATAAAGCCATGGTGAATGAAAATATTTTATTTATTTATTGTATGTTCTGTTTCATTTGTTTTATTTTGTGTGATTGTCTTCAAATGTAACTATGGAGTGTATTATGTGCACAGCGAAGCTTTTGATGATCTTAGGTTTCCATAGAGTGACAGTTTTCTGGAACGATATGGTACTGGTTGTGTATGTAAGTTTATGGCCGTCTGCTTCGTTGCATAATTAAGTAATTCACCAGGTGGTGATTTTATTTGTGTAAGGTTCAGAACATGTAATGAAAAGAACAATCGATACAGGGCTGATTTTTTGCATGGTATTCCTATCAGTTAAGAGTATGGAATGTTGAAGTTGACTGACAGAGAGATAAGACACAAATGAATTTGTTGTTACGTGTGATTCAGAGTTTCTTAAATTTCTTCTGCTCTGGGAGAGGTTATTAATCTACTATTGAATTCACCCAGGAAGGCTCCTTATTTACCGCATGTTTTTCATCAGTGTGGCCCAATTTTTCAGACGCTTTTGTTGTTGATTGCTCCGACGCTAACAGAGGCTGATTTTCAAATATTTTCTGTTGTGAAAGAAACCTTATGGTGGTGTATGTGATATCTATTATGGGAATGGCGACCCTAGGGTCAGTAACCGAACTAGTGAGAGGTTCATTTTTAGTTCCTATTCTCATTCCGTCCTACAATTAGATATGTACGGGTTCCCGAGCTATTTTCACGCTTAACGTGGAAGTGTTGCGAGATTAAACATCTACGTATAAAGCCCTCAGGCGATGTACATTGATCAACCAGAATATTATGACCATCGACCTACTACTATATTAACTAGCCCAGACGATAACAGCGGGGAACGACTACTAGTCAGGCACACGCACGGTGTATGTAGTATGTTTGTGTCTAGAATGGGGAAGGCGCACGATCTATCTGCGTTTGCCGCTGGCAGACTGTGATGGACTGGAGGCTCGGCAGCAGCATTTCGGAAACTGCACGACTTGGCTTGGTGTTCGGTGAGTGCTGTGGTGAGGGTCTTCAACACGTCACGAAACCGAGGTGTAACGACCTCCAGATGCCATGGAGTTGCTAAGCGGACCACGCCTCATTACAATGGTGATGAACACTGTAAGCTGGGCAGACTGGTAAAACAGGACAGGCGGTGAGGTGTGGGGGAACTAACATCAGACTCTAATGCTGGGCAATGTACTATTGTTTCTCAACACAGAGTGCACCGACACTCTTAACAATGGGCCTCCGCAGCCGACGACACATGCATGGGCCATTGTCAACACACGAGAAAGGTAATTGCGATCATTGGCACTGGACGTTCGCGTAGTAGCAGGGGATTGTATGGTCCGATGAATCCCGATGCCTTCTTCATCATGGTGAGGGGAAGACGCCAATCCATTGTCTTCCAGGGGGACAGCTCCTTAACACATGTACATTATGTGATCAAAAGTATCCGAGGACATGGTTGAAAATGACTTACAAGTTCGTGGTGCTCTCTGTCGGCTATGTTGGATTTCAATACTGCGTTGGCCCACCCTTAGCCTTGATGACAGCTTCCACTCTCGCAGGCATATGTTCAATCAGGTGCTGGAATAGCAACTCATTCTTCACGGAGTGCTGCACTGAGGAGAGGTATCGATGTCGGTCGCTGAGACCTGGCACGAAATCGGCTTTCCAAAACATCCCAAAGGTGTTCTATAGGATTCAGGTTAGGAGTCAGTTGCGGGCCGCTCCATTACAGGAATGTTATTGTCGTGTAACCATTCGGCTACAGGCCGTGCGTTATGAACAGGTGCTCGATCGTGTTGAAAGATGCAGTCGCCGTCCACGAATTGCTCTTCAACAGTGGGAAGCAAGAAGGTGCTTAAAACTTCATTGGAGGCCTATGGTGGGATAGTGCCACGCAAAACAAAAAGGGCTGCAAGCGCCTTCCATGAAAAACACGGCCACACCATAACACCACAGCCTGCGAATTTTACTGTTGGCACTCCACACGCTGGCAGATGACGTTCATCAGGCATTCGCCATACTCACACCCAGCCATCGGATCGACACAGTGTCTACCGTGATTCGTTATTGCACACAATGCTTTTACACTGTTCAATCGTCCAATGTTTACTCTCCATACATTAAGCGAGGCGTCGTTTGGCATTTACCGGCGTGGTGTGTGGCTTATGAGCAGCTGCTCGACCATGAAATCCACGTTTTCTTACCCCCCGCGTAACTTTGAAAGTACTTTCAGTGGTTACGTATACAGTTGGGAATTCCTATGTGATGGTTTGCATAGATGTCTGCCATTACACATTACGACCCTCTTCAACTGTAGGCAGTCTCTGTCAGTCAACAGACAGGGTCGACCTGTACGCTTTTGTGCTGTATGTGTCCCTCCACGTTTCCACTTCACTATCACATCGGACACAGTGGACCTAGGGATGTTTAGTGGCGTGGATATATCGCGTACAGACGTATGGCACAAGTGACACCCAATCACCTGACCACATTCGTAGCCTGTGAGTTACCCGGAGCGCCCCATTCAGCTCTCTCAACGAGGTTTAGTGACTACTGAGGTCGCTAATATAAAGCACCTGGCAGTAGGTGGCAGCACAATGCACCTAATACGAAAAACGTATGTTTTTGGGGGTGTCAGGATACTTTTGATAAGATAGTGTACTTTTGGGACTAAGACAAGGTTAAAGCGGCTTCATAAGACTCTGGCGAGCATTCATTAGGGAATCTATGACTCTAGTGAAGATTCTGCAAAGTACCATGACACTCAAGGAATACAGTACAGTGGTTGCAGACCACGTACACAGCTTCGTGACGATAATTTTTCCCGACGGCAGTATCATTTATCAACAAGATAATGCGCCATGTCGGTAGGCTAGGAGTGTTAGAGGAACGCAGTAGCGAGTTCCAGATTATGTGCTGGGCCGCCATTTCGCCAGATTTACCCCCTATCGAACACATCTGGGATGTGACTGAACGTGGCGTCAGAGCTCATCGACCCTCCCGGAGTTTACCGGAATTAGGTGACTTGTGTGCGCAGATGTGGTGCCAGTTCCCTTCAGTGACATACGAAGCCCTCATTGCTTCCATTCCTCGACGCGTCGCCGCTGTTATCCTCGCCAGAAGTCGACATACCGGCTATTAGGTAGGTGGTCATAATGTTATGGCTGATCAGTGACTGTTTCTGTATATGCCGTGTGTCTGTCTAAAAGAAGGCAAGCTAGCTGAAACACAATATATTACATATTTTTATTTACTGTTCTGGTTCCCATTCTTACTAAGTTCAGTCTGTGTGAGGGTGAATACTTTACTATCGGTATGCTTTATTGGAAAATGTATGAAGTTGGTCGTACTCTAAAAAAGTGTCCTTATGAATGTTTAGAATACTGGAAAAGTTTGGATTTTCTGACTGTGTTATGTGGCAGAGATCCCTGGGAGAAATTAGTTTCCAGATAATTTTCAGTGGATTGCACAAATGATAGTGCAGAGAAGGTTTGTTTAGTAAGATCTTACGAGTTAGTGTTACTCAATGAGTTTTTTTGTGTAATGGATATTTCTGTTCAGACGGTCACGGTACTGAATAATTATTCAGCATGGTGCTTATTAAGTGTGACGTTTAGGTGTTTACTGCCTCCTTTAATGTAAAGATGACTTTAAGATATTTGTCGGTTTTGACGGTGACAGTGCGATTTTAAGTTCTTAGTAATTCCCTTGTAGTGAGGATGGCATTGTGATTGTTGATGATTATTTTGGTGTTCTAGTGTTTGAGTTATTTGAGATTGAGGAGTTTTCTTCATGCAAAGGTTGTCGTGAGGCGATTTTTCGAATCATGCTTAGTACCTAATGAATGAGGCTACATGTGTGTATTCAAGGACGTGCACTAAAATAGGAAGACCATCACCTCTAACTAAGTTCATCATTTTGAGCTGGAAATATGACGCATTAGTGAACTGCAAGTATAGGCATTCAGTTACTATCCCTCCACAGAAAGATTGTGTGATAAGGAAATACAATGAAGTTTGAAAAGTAGCCTGAGGTGAGTGTAAGCCTATTACAGCCACTCTTGGAGCACATGTTTTGTGAGTGAATATCTCATTCTTTGCTGCTATCAATAATGCAGAGAAAGAGGCACGTTTATATCGTAATAGGAAATGTTGGTGACTTCAAGTAATGTGTTTTGAGTCATTGTACGCGATGTAAGAAAACCTTCAAGTAGAAATTCGAGTATGCCGTACCATAGACCATGTGTGTGTGTGTGGGGGGGGGGGGGAGGTAAGGATTTGTAGGGGGTGGGTGGATGGGTGTGGATGTGTTTAATGGTGCTGGGCAAAAGAGTTAGCTTCTGCAGGTGGGGAAATAGCGAAGAAAGAGTGAGTCAGATGTAGGCACAACCATGGCCACCGAGTGTAAATGCGTAAGTGCGGGTAGTTGCAGTTTAGATTAATTAGTTAATTATGATGGATATGTGAAATGTTTGTATATGAAATACTGAGAAATGTTGCTATGATCATTAAGTGTGTGTGAGAATGCTTCTTTTTTGGTTAATAGATTTTTTAGTACATGCTAATGCGATTTATAATTTACTCCAAAATATGCAATCTTACAAACGAACTATTTGAAGAACCGTCCGGCAGTGATAAATACTAAATAAAAAATAACAGCAGGTTGAAACACGTGCACTTCATTAACTATTCAGTGCTCGCATTTCATATTTCTAATCCACGCATTCTGGTATTCGGTAAACTAATAATTCAGGTAATATTAATAATTTCTATGGGTTGCCTGATTTATTTGACGATTTTTACAGCTTGTCTCACACTGATCTGTGAGAGGAGATTGGCGCCAGGAATTTTCTTTATTTATGGGCGAGGGCAGCAGTCTTCCTAGCAGCCATGATGGCTCCCCGTTTCCTATCCTTTTTCCGATCACCAGGGTAGCACGTGGTGGCCAAAGTTTCTCCTGCTCTCAGTTCCCCAACCTGCCTTACCAACCTTGTAACTGATATTTCTTCTCAACCTTATCGTCGCGAGGTCGCCTCCCTGTGAAATTCCGGCCCTTTGATTGGCCAGTTCAGGTGCGCGTCGGTTTTTCGCGGGCGGGCGCCAACCGCCCTCCGCGGATGGATAGTGGACAAAGGGGCAGTAGTCAGTTCTAGTGTGACCGTGCCTGAGGCCGGAGGTGCTGCTTCCAGGAGGTGAAGTTCGGTAAGCATGAGCGCCGACGTGCACTGTAGTCTCGCGCCCTGCGGCCCAGAGGGAACCTTATAGGTCATTGTACTGATGTGCGCTCCTTGAATTACGGTTTATGCAATGTTTTCCGTGTTATCAGACTGTAGGGTTTTCCTTATACAGTCGGGCATAATGTGCGAGACGTGTTGGTTAGTCATAGAAGCTTGCAGTACGGCACGAAAGTGCATACATTCATGCTCACTTTTCCACTTCGTCCGACAGTAGCTCTTTCAGTTCTCCTGTGTAAAATTCGACTCAGAATTTATGTCTTCCTAGCTTGAATACTTGTGCCCTTTGTCCTACGCCACGTGGTGAGTGTCGGACCGCGAGACAAAGTTATATGAATAGTTTCGCGTCTTGCTGGTTGTATTCCTTTAGTACGGGAGGCTACCTAGCGATTCACCCACAGTAGCATCTTTCTTAGTCTTTGGCTGATTCATGGTGGTGGTCGTTGCATGCCTGCAACCCCTTCCTTTAGTAAATTGGACCCCATTTGATAATACGGCGATCGTCCCTAAAATTTCTTGTCTCCTGCTATCGTGGCTTATTATGAACGAGCGTTGGGGCAAGCTGCTGAACTCAATTCTTTCTTCCCCCACCACCATTTGATTGTGTAATTGTTCAGTATTCAATTGTTAAATAAATGAGTCCTTTAATCTGTACATTCTCCCTTTATTACATGAAATCACCCTTAGTGTCACAGTAGAATAATGCAGAACTATAACGGTTGCTACACGGTCGTGCAGGTCTCGCGCCATTAATGATAGGATCAAGATACAATATCGCGCGCCTGGCACGACCATTGCACGCATGGCACCGATAATAGTAATAATAATTTTCAGTTATCCCCCATTGATAAACTGGGAAGTCTTCACGACTCAGTGTGACTACGTGAGTACTAAATCCACTTGACGTGGTGGAAGTAGTGGCCTCTGTTATACCTTGCTGGTTTAAAAAAAAGAATATCAAAAATTACAGGCGCCATACAGTGGGATGGTAACCTGTAAAATAAAACGAGCCACCGCTTTTAAGGTGGTCGTGCTTAGAACTGGTGATACGCAGTACGCAGTACGCCAGGCAACGATGATAACCACTACGCTTCACCGCTTGCACTGCAAATCACAGTATTGCTCTCTATCGGGGACAAACAGCGAACGGCTGTTTCAGAAATTCTCAGTGGAGCCAATTACCGCACCCTGGATCTAGATCTTGTCAGTGGTACTACAATGTGGCGGCGCTGTCCGATCCTCGCATTTTGATCTTGTAATATCTTCTTCACTGTGATAAACATCGAAGATAGACTCTCAAGTCGAAGCTTAGCGACCTTCGAGTGGGGCTTCAATTTCCTGGAACTTCTCATCGTCGATTTGCACCTCTGGACTGAGTTGTGCCTTCCTACTGATATAGCCAACCCTGTGGGGTGGCAGGGTGGCTACATTGTCAGGATGCCGAATGGTTGAGGGTTGAAGTCAAGTGGCATGTCGATGAAGGACCAGAGAGAAAGGCCTTTCAGAATCCATAATTTATCTTCTACTAATTCATCAGCTGTACGTCGTTATGGGAAGGCAACCATGCCCCCGCCCCACGGAAGAGGGCTGTTGGCGACCGGTCAACTGGCTGCATCACGCGGTCGTTTGTCCATTGATATTCGTTTGTCGATTGATTTAAGTGATTACTACATGGTAATATTGTTGCTATACAACTCTGACGACTCAAAGGCTCCTTCTAGTATTCACCATGTTAAAAGTGGCTTTTTACACATAATATTTGATAAAGATATTTCCAAGTTTCAGATGATTCCTTCTCAAGATTCATGTACTTTGCCATTTCAATGATTCTCTATCGTCCGATGTGGTTCATTTGTCTCCAATAACCGGATTCTTACGTAATGCTGTCATATTCTGCACCGCTGCTTACGGCAGCTAATTACTTCAGCGATCTTCTGAGTCCGGGCAAAATGAAAAACTTTTTTTACATTAAGATAATCTCGTTGGAGATTTGATGTAAGTAAACAAATTTTAGAAATTTATATAAATAGCGACTGCATACTTCTCTTCTGTTCCTTCAGATTATCACACTGTTCCTACTCCATTTGCCAAGCTCTCATAATATTAATATCCACACCTTTTTTGAAACTGATAAACAATGTAACTGATAAACAAAGTCACGTAGGAAACATAATACTTTATATTCAACTCTCGAGACAATGAAAACCCAATTTGAAATATTCTCTGCAAATACATTTTTTGATGGTAGTCATTAGAGAGATGACATGGTTCCAATTCTACCTCCTTTCGTTGACGTACCCCACTCGCTACATACTGATCCTTGAAATTCTCGTAATACATCTACACCGGGTACTTAATGATGAATGATTTCTCGTCATTTGCTGTCAGTCTTATACCTTTCGAAAACACTTTTTCTTGTTTCGAAAGCCAGTTGTTAACATTCACTTTATAGATTTGTAAATTACACCAATAACATTGCATACGTTTCCAATACTATTCATTACGTTCGTAGTATTTGGCAAAGCATTCAGGTACCTAAAAATAAAAGTTTTTTCCGTTCCTTTTTACAGTTTTCTTTACGATATTATTTTCTTCTACTTTTATTACATTGTTTGACACTCCCATTTTGATCAAGTTGTGGCTATTCTTTTCTCTTTGTGAGTATATTTGATCTTTACTGAATACGTACTGAAAACATTCACTCGTGAACTTCGTGTAATATCGATTTTTCGATTCTTAGGAAGCACCATTAATATCTGCAAACTTTGTATTTATTCCGTAGTATTTACCTTAAAGGTAATGCGGCCATCTCAAAAGTCACCACTCAACATGTTGTGCCAATAGATCTTTTCCTATAATCAAGCAAATACAATGATATGGTACCATCCTGCCAATACTTGTCAATGTTTTCACTTTACTCCCCATTTCTACAGTAAGGCGTCAGGATTCTGGACACATGAGATGTCGGGAGCCTGAGTTTGACGTGTCGTTTAGAGTGTGGCAAGTAATTGGTTTTGCAACATGGGATGGGTTTTTGTGTGTATATTCACTTGTTTCAGATTTAATACACGTGGAATCGAGAGTGACGCGAATATTTCCCGTATGTAAATTTCATGTTCAAGTTAGGTACAAATAGGGGGGGGGGGGGAGAGCATCACTGGACGGGAAATAAGTTTTAGTTAGCTACGCTGTGGCACAATGGCCTGCAGAGCCGCAGCCTAGTCGAGGGCAATCGCAGGTGACGGGCATGGCAGAAAACTGGGGGAAGATTAGTGTATAACGTGAGCGGCGAGTCAGGACGTTTCTTACCACTCTTCTGCATTATGGAGTCTTAATAAGAGGAGAGGGGGTTAGAGACTTGAAAACCAGCCAATTACACGACACTGTACTTACGAGGCTGTCTGCTGATTGGGCAGCTATGGCTACTTGAAATGAAAGAGCGACTGCCATTGGCTGTTCCATCCAGTATCCATCCAGTATCCAAACCCACTGTGGATGGAGGGGAAGCTAGGCTGAGGAGATGCGCAACTGCCCAGCGCAACATGCACTTTTACTTGAGATATGGTTGAGTGTGGCCAGAGGGCATCCCTCTCTGACATGACGACAGAGAAAGGAGATATATTGGTGTGAACACATTGTTCACCTGGCTCCAAAAGTCAGTCAAGACCTGGCTGAATTCATTTCGTAAATCTCCTGAGCAGAGAACAAAGCGAGCGAATACAGTTAAAATCGTGAAGAACAGCGAGGGCAGAGTAACACATGGCCCCGGCCTTGCGCATGCGCTTACGCATTAAAAGCAGAGTTGGGTGAAGTTAACGTTTTCAGGCTTGCTCATACAGAGTCAGCCAAGCTCAGTATGGGACAGTAGATTTAGACAGTAGGTTTACAGATCCGACGACTCAGGGCAGGAGCCAAGCCGGTGACTGTGCAACACAAAGTAAAGAACGCAGCAAGCTATTAAATGTAAATGTCGTGTCACAATCCAGGTTTTACTCCAGTGATACGAAGCTCAAAGTACGAAGACCTGTCCTCCTTGTAGTATTTCCCGAAATTAACGTTTTCCCTTTGTGCAGCTGATGCCCGTGTTTGTTTAAAATTTGTGGGGAAAGAGTAAAATTTGTTAGAGCCAGTAACATTGTTCAGTTCAGTGTTAGCATAGACTTCCACCAGAAAATCTTTCTCTAAGTTAAAATAACTATCCTGTATTTTGTGGTTTTACTGATCTTTTATATTTTATGTTATTTTTTTGTCTGGACAGGCGATACCTGAGATCGCTCTTGTGCATTGTATTGACCCAACATGTGCAAAAGTGATTCCAGTAAACACAGTTACAGAGAATAGTTGTTGTCTATTCTGAGGCAGAGGACCCTTCCTACCTCACTGGAATATTTTAGGACCACTGATTGCAAATGGTCTTCTGAAGTCCGAACCCTTGGTGAGAATTAGCTTGTTTCCCTATGCGTTATGTGTTCTGAGTAGAGTCATGCACACAATG
Organism: Schistocerca piceifrons; assembly: GCF_021461385.2. Classification (NCBI taxonomy): domain Eukaryota; kingdom Metazoa; phylum Arthropoda; class Insecta; order Orthoptera; family Acrididae; genus Schistocerca; species Schistocerca piceifrons. The sequence goes on from NC_060139.1 coordinate 51,324,389, forward strand.
CAAATATAGAATTCATTTATTACCAATCAGACGCGTGTTTAGATCACAGCGACCCTGCCAGGATGGTTAATTACTGAATTAATTAACAGAGCAATTGTTAAGAAAGCACCAGATTTAACTGGATACAAAATTCATTAAAAAATGGTTCAAATGGCTCTGAGCACTATGGGACTCAACTGCTGAGGTCATCAGTCCCCTAGAACTTAGAACTACTTAAACCTACCTAACCTAAGGACATCACACACATCCATGCCCGAGGCAGGATTCGAACCTGCGACTGTAGCAGCAGCGCGGCTCCGGACTGGAGCGCCTAGAACCGCACGGCCACCGCGGCCGGCCAAAATTCATACTTCAAGCTTGTATACATCAGGAGAAGTATAATTTGAAATACGTTTGTGAACTACTAGCAGATTGCTTTCAATTTATGGGATTAATTTAACTGAATTACAACAATTTCACGATATTAAACAAATGCGTGCAGTTGTGCAGCAGTAATTTTAGTAGGGCTGGCGCTCGTTCCACGATCTATAACGGCATTGTTACGTTGGATGTTATTCCAGGACATGAGATGCTGATCTGGAGTTGCAGGGGGTTGAATACACTCCTGGAAATGGAAAAAAGAACACATTGACACCGGTGTGTCAGATCCACCATACTTGCTCCGGACACTGCGAGAGGGCTGTACAAGCAATGATCACACGCACTGCACAGCGGACACACCAGGAACCGCGGTGTTGGCCGTCGAATGGCGCTAGCTGCGCAGCATCTGTGCACCGCCGCCGTCAGTGTCAGCCAGTTTGCCGTGGCATACGGAGCTCCATCGCAGTCTTTAACACTGGTAGCATGCCGCGACAGCGTGGACGTGAACCGTATGTGCAGTTGACGGACTTTGAGCGAGGGCGTATAGTGGGCATGCGGGAGGCCGGGTGGACGTACCGCCGAATTGCTCAACACGTGGGGCGTGAGGTCTCCACAGTACATCGATGTTGTCGCCAGTGGTCGGCGGAAGGTGCACGTGCCCGTCGACCTGGGACCGGACCGCAGCGACGCACGGATGCACGCCAAGACCGTAGGATCCTACGCAGTGCCGTAGGGGACCGCACCGCCACTTCCCAGCAAATTAGGGACACTGTTGCTCCTGGGGTATTGGCGAGGACCATTCGCAACCGTCTCCATGAAGCTGGGCTACGGTCCCGCACACCGTTAGGCCGTCTTCCGCTCACGCCCCAACATCGTGCAGCCCGCCTCCAGTGGTGTCGCGACAGGCGTGAATGGAGGGACGAATGGAGACGTGTCGTCTTCAGCGATGAGAGTCGCGTCTGCCTTGGTGCCAATGATGGTCGTATGCGTGTTTGGCGCCGTGCAGGTGAGCGCCACAATCAGGACTGCATACGACCGAGGCACACAGGGCCAACACCCGGCATCATGGTGTGGGGAGCGATCTCCTACACTGGCCGTACACCACTGGTGATCGTCGAGGGGACACTGAATAGTGCACGGTACATCCAAACCGTCATCGAACCCATCGTTCTACCATTCCTAGACCGTCAAGGGAACTTGCTGTTCCAACAGGACAATGCACGTCCGCATGTATCCCGTGCCACCCAACGTGCTCTAGAAGGTGTATGTCAACTACCCTGGCCAGCAAGATCTCCGGATCTGTCCCCCATAGAGCATGTTTGGGACTGGATGAAGCGTCGTCTCACGCAGTCTGCACGTCCAGCACGAACGCTGGTCCAACTGAGGCGCCAGGTGGAAATGGCATGGCAAGCCGTTCCACAGGACTACATCCAGCATCTCTACGATCGTCTCCATGGGAGAATAGCAGCCTGCATTGCTGCGAAAGGTGGATATACACTGTACTAGTGCCGACATTGTGCATGCTCTGTTGCCTGTGTCTATGTGCCTGTGGTTCTGTCAGTGTGATCATGTGATGTATCTGACCCCAGGAATTTGTCAATAAAGTTTCCCCTTCCTGGGACAATGAATTCACGGTGTTCTTATTTCAATTTCCAGGAGTGTATATTGGGAATTTGACAAAGAGAAGCTTAGACAGGAACAGCGGTTAGAGGCTAGTACAGAAGAGACAGAAAGCAACAGATTGGAGGCAAACCAGAGAGTGGAAAATCTCGATCGTGACGAAATTAAGACGCAACATTTTGAAAGTAGTGACATACATGAAATACTGCAGGACAGAATGTTAGGCGATTTCACCGCATCCAGTGCAGAGGAAAAGTCGAGAAAAATTTAGATGTACACGAAGTAATGGCGGCAGACACAGAGATGCAAAAGTTTTTTGCGGCACAGAACCAGAATCTGATGATGAGTAGACGGAAGAATCATTACAGAACGAGAGTAGATTCAGTCCACGTATGTCAGTGCAGGGAGACAGAAGGAGTGTAAGTGATCCTGTAATATATTCAGAAATTAAGATTAATGGTAACCACGGGGAAAGAGTATCTCTGAGAGCTGTAGATGAAAGAACGAATGTTTCAGATATGTCGACAATGTTCTAACATTTACTGCACGCAATACATGATTCGAATAAAGCCATACAGCATTTGAGTCAGAAGACCGAGGTAAGAATGTTAGAATTGAGAATAGATATGTATAGAGCCATAAAGGAATCGAGTGCGAAGGCTGAGCCACAGAAACAGGACATGGGCAGAGAAATCCAAAATACGCGTATTCATTTTCATGAACAGTTAGTCATGGCTTGTAAAGAGGCTAAAGAATCATGAGAAGAAATAAGGTCACTAATGGCGGAACAAAAGTAGGTATGTACGGAGCTCCATAAGTTGCGCTGAGAAACGCAAAGGGAGGTAGAAAAAGTCAACCAACGTGTTGATTCATTAGCATGGAAAGCTACGAGCAGAGCACGGCATATAGTCACATCCAGAAAAGAGTGACAAAGGCCGCGCTGAAGAGGTTTGACAGCCGTATTAGCAAAATAACCGCGAAAAACGAACATGAATTTGCCTGACTTCGTAGCGAAATGAAGCAAACAATAGAAGCTCATATCGACAATGGCAGTGATATTTCAGAATCCATTGTATCTGTAGACTCGGTGGTAGAACACGAAACGGACGTAATTAAGAAAGTAAGGACACCTTCAGTGTCTTTAATGAAGCAAGCCGAATGCACATTGCAGAATATGGAGCATTCACACGCGCGTGTAGATAATTTACAAGAAAAAGAGAGTACAGCACAGGCGCTTCCACAGAACGAAGTACCATTAGTACCAGCTGCGCGCACGCCCCAAAGCAACTGTGAGACGCCAGAAGAATATAGGAAACCGACACGCCCAACACGTAATTTTATGCACACGGACGACGTTCAGAAGATGCCATTTATTACAGTACGAGTATAGGCCAGTACGAGTTATGCTACGACGCAGTATTTTCCACCGGAACAACAAACGTCACAGGACAGGCGACATATGCCACAAGCTACTTCACAGTCTGAAACTGGCAATCGTACGCCACTGCAAAGATTCAACACCCAGCAAGAGAATATTTCCTACTTACCATACAAGAATTCGGTACAAATGAATGTAGGAAATCAATTTGACAATGATCATTTCCTAACAGTAGACGAGCTTCAACATTACAAAGAAAATGGGAATAATCTGCACCCAAGAACATTTATTAACCAGATTGGTTAAAATTGTAAATTTGTGGTAAGTTTCTATGGAACCAAACTGTAATCTAACTCAAACTAACTTATGCTATGGACAACACACACACCTATACCAGAGGGATGACTCGAACCTCTGACAGGGGGCGGGAGGGGGTGTCGCACGGACCGTGACAAGGCGCCCCCGACCGTGCGGCTAACCCGCACGACTATGAGGAACTTAAGTCGGCATTTCTGACAAGGTATTGGTCTGCTGCAGAGGCGCAGAACCGGATAAAATATGAACTGTTGCTGAATAAATTCGATAGTTCAGAAGAGAAGAGTGCAATTAAGATCTTTGATGACAGGGCAAAACGGAACCAATGTGTGGATAATCCATACAGTGATGGAGAATTAATTAGGATGTGCATAATGAAATTACCTCTCCGACATCAACAGTCATTAGTAGGTAAGGGCGGTGATAATATAGAAGCGTATAAAGGAGTACTTCACGAGTTGGAATTTATTTTCAGTGAAGACGACGCAAGAAAACAGAGAAACGTGCGCGACAATAATAGGAATAATAGGCCGAGGAATGGGAATGGGTTTAATAATGGGAATGGAAATGGTAATGGGACAACAATGTGAGTCGATCTTTCAATTCAAATGGAAATTACCAAACACAGAGTAATTTTAGCAACAACAGTCAAGGATCTATTCAAGTAGAATTTAATAGAAGAGACCAGAATTGGTCAAATGATGGAAACAATCATAGATCAGGAGGATTTCAGCAGCAGAACCAGAAGTTTCCGGGCCAAGCAGTTAGGAACGTGCCAGCCAAGGAATACAAAAGGCAAGTGATTTTGGCGAACACCAAGATGAGATAGAAATTCGAGGTCCTAATCCAGAGAAGACGAAGAATTAACTAGATGGAGACGTGGACTGTTCAGATGACTGCCCAGACAGAAGACGACTTCGTCACGAAACACATTAATAGAACGACATACAATGGGCAGAATAGAGAAGAAGGAACACAGTCTCAGCATATAACAACACGCAATCAGCTGCAACTAGCCAGCTGGGACGATGTTGATTGGGAATCGACAGAGGAGGAGCAAGAAGAAGAACCCACAGATACGGGACAGACGCCAGTGAATAATGAAGATGAGCCACTTGAATGCGCAGCCAACTTATTTGGAAAAAGAACATGACACCATCAGCGATAAGGAAAGGGGAAACGAAGCAGTGGAAACCGTGACTAAGAGAAAGAAGGAAGTAAACGTGTATAACACAGCGAACTATGAAGCCATAGTTCATGCCTACAATAAAGACTATGAATCACGCACTCAGGTACCAAGAGAGAACAAGTAATAGAATACTTGTCAATATTTTGACTGTACTCTTACTGTAAGGAGTCAGGATTCTGGACAAATGACATGTCGGGTGCCTCAGTTTTACGAGTTGTTTAGAGTGTTGTAAGACACTGGTTTTGCAACACGAGACAGGTTTTTGTGTGTATATTTCACCTGTTTCAGATTTGATACGTGTGACATTGAGAGTGACGAGAATAGCTCCCGTACGTAAATATACATGTTTAAGTTGGGTAGAAAGAGGGTGGAAGCATTACTGGAGGGGAAGCCAGACTTAGTTAGCTATGCTGTGACACAATGGCCGGCAGAGTCTCAGCGCAGTCAAGGTCAAGCGCAGGTGACGTGCATGGCAGAAAACTGGGGAAAGAGCAGTATATCACGTGAGGGGCGAGTGAGGACGTACCTTACCACTCTTGTTCATGATGGAGTGTTAATAATGGGGAAAACAGATTTGAAGGCCTGCCAATTATGTGACACTGTACTTAGTAAGCTATTTGCTTATTGGGCAGCTATCGCTGCTAGAAACGAAAGAACGACTGCCATTGACTGCTCTATCCACTGTTCAACCCCACTTTAGAGGGAGGGGAAGCTTGGCTGAAGAGATGTGCAGCTGCCCAGCGCGACGGGCACTTTCCCTTGAGAGGTCGTTGAGTGTGGTCGGGGGGCATTCCTCTCTGACTTGACGACAGAGAAATGAGGTATGTTGGTGTGAACACTTTGTTTTCCTGGCTTTTCGTAAATCTCCTGAGCGGAAAACAACGAGAGGCCTTGTAGTTAAATTCTTGCGAGAACAGCCAGGGCATAGTAACACACGGCGTGCTAGCGTTGCGCGCGTGCTTAGCCATTAATAGCAGAATAGGATGAAGTTGACTTTCTTCGCTTCACGAAAACGTAGGGCTGAATCAGCCGCGCTCAGTATACGATTTAGGTAGACTTACAGATCCGACGACACACGGCAGCAGCCAAGCCGACGACGCAAAGTAAAGAACGCAGCATCGCATTAAATGTAAATGTAGTGTCACAAGCCAGTTTTTACTCCAGTGATACGAAGCTCAAAGCAGGAGGAACTGTCCTATTTGTAGTATTTCCCAAAATTAACGTTTTCCTTTATGCACTCGACCCCAACGTTTGGTTAACATTTTTGGTGAAAGAATACAATTTGTTTGAGCCGGTAACATTGTTCGGCTCAACCATAGGAGAGTCTGCCACCAGAGAATTTTTCTCTAACTTAAAATAAGGAAGTAAACGTGTATAACACAGCGAACTATGAAGCCATAGTTCACGCCTACAATAAAGACTACGAATCACGCACTCAGGATTTGCCTAGATTTTGTGGTTTTATTGATCTTTTATATTTTATGTTATTTGAGAATCTTAATACCAGGATCTGGACAAGCAATACCTGAGATTGCTCTTGAACATTGTAAAGACCCAACATGTACAAAAGTGTTTCCAATAGATACAATTACAGAGAAAAGTTGTTGTCTATTCTAAGATAGAGGTCCTCTTCCTATCCCTTGTGAATATTTTAGGAACATTGATGGCAGCTATTCTTCTGAAGGCTAAACCCTCTTTAAGCAATAACGCGTTTCCTTACAGGTCGGGTTTAAACTGCGTTATGTGGAATCGTGCACACAATGAAAGGACAGCATTTACTTATTACCAACCAGAGGCGTGTTTGAACTACTAACACGTGGCTGATTTTACGACCTTATTTCTCTCCAATGATAAACCTTGTACGCTCTCTCTGTTTATTAATTGATCATAAATTCCTCCATTTAAATGACGCCTTATTTGCTAACGACTTCAGTGATCGTACATGTTTCAGTACCAACAATTCTAACAATCACACTCAGCTGAAAATTCTGTTTATTCTCAGTCCTTACTTCTTCCCTGCTATTCATGTTTCCTCTGTCATCACCTATTACAGTCAAAGGTCTCTGTCACAATCGTTATATTGCCTCCTTCTATGGAAACAGAATTTATTATCAGTGTTATCTTTGTCAGAATCATTTCTTTGCCTACTTCCGTGGAAATTTGAATCGTTGCATTTATCGCAAATTTTTTCCCAGAAAACTATTACGATACCCATCAGGTTACCCTCCATTCAGAGGCTGTTGCACGCAGCGACCGTTATTTTGATTTGTAAATGATAGATCTCAGCTATCAGTCGTCCTGAATTGCGTACAAAGCCAGACCAACAGCCATTACATGCATTGACCAAAAAAAGGATAGTGCACTGAGAATGACTAGATGCTAGCCGAAATCTAGATCTGGCAATAAAAATTCCAAAGGACGACTGATAGCTGAAATCTATTATTTACGAATATTACGATACCCTTCATTTTCAATTGTGGGAACGCAAACATCGATCACACAAAACTCCACACTCACTCTTTTCTCGTGACATACTGAAAGCTTTGGATAAAGGCCGTCACATAGATGCAGTGTTCCTTGACTCACTACCACATCTACGATTTAAAGGGTATCAAGGGAAATTTGTAACTGGACTGAGGATGTTTTGGTAGGATGGACACAGCATGCTATGTTGGATAGAGAGTCATCGTCAGATGTGGAAGTAACTTCAGGCGTGCCCAGAGATGTCCTATAAGAGCCTTGCTATTGATATTGTATATTAATGACCTTGCGGACCATTTTAATGGCAATATCAGACTGTTTGCAGATGATACACTACTTAAAATGAAGCAGAGGAGACGCGGCAAAGTGTGCTGCCACCTAAAGCCAGGTACTCCAACTCTGCGACCCCAGTAGTCGTTAGACATCGTGAGAGGGCAGAAAGGGGCGCTCCGCCTAACTCACGGACTTCTAACGTGGTCAGGTGATTTGGTATGACTTGTGTCATACGTCTGAACGCGAGATTTCCACACTCATAATCATCCCTAGGTCCACTGTTTCCGAAGTGATAGTGAAGTGGAAACGTGAAGGGACACGTACAGCACAAAAGCTTACAGGCCGATCTTGTCTGTTGACTGACAGAGACCGCTGACAGTTAAAGAGGGTCTTAATGTTTAATAGGCAGACATCTATCAAGACTATCACACATCAGTTTCAAACCCCATCAGGATCCACTACAAGTACTGTGACAGTTTGGCGGCAGGTGAGAAAACTTGGAGTTCATAGTCGAGCGGCTGCTCGTAAGCCACACATCACGCCGGTGAATGGCAAGCGACACCTCGCTTGGTGTAAGGAGCGTAAATATTGGACGATTGAACAGTGGAAAAACGTTGAGTGGTGTGATGAATCACGATACAGAATGTGGGGATCTAATGGCAGGGTGTGGTTATGGCGAATACCCGGCGAACGTCATCTGCCAGCGTGTGTAGTGCCAACAGTAAAATTCGGAGGCGGTGGTGTTATGGTGTGGTCGTGTTTTTCACGGAGGGGGGGTTTTACCCCATGTTGATTTGCCTGGTACTATCACAGCACAGGCCTACACTGATGTTTTACGCACCTTCTTGCTTACCACTATTGAAGAGCAATTCGGGGATGGCGATTGCATCTTTTAATACGATCGAGCACCTGTTCATAATGCACGGCCGTCATCGATACCTCTCCGCAGTGCAGCACTCCGTGAAGAATGGCGTGCCACTCCCTAAAAACTTCCAGCACCTGACTGAACGTATGCCTGCGAGAGCGGAAGCTCTCATCACGGCTAAGGGTGGGCCAACACCATATAGAATTCCAGCATTACCGATGGAGGACCCACGAACTTGTAAGTCATTTTCACCCAGATGTCCGGATACTTTTGATCACATAGTGTAGCTTTCGTGTACAGGTATTAGTGCTGACAAACTGGCCACCTCGGCGGAGGCCTCTGTCCCCCTTGATTCTTAATGAAAGAAGGGGTTCCGTGGCGATACTGACCGCAGGTGCCCATAAGACTAATGTCGAAGCGGCACATAAAAACGAGAAGTAAATGAAAATTATGAGAAAGAGAAACAGAAAGCAGTCAAAGAGAAGAAAGCCTGTAACAAGAACAGTACGAAGAGCAGGAAACCCAACCCCAGAAGAGCTCTTCATGACGATAACGATGAAGAGAATGTGCATATACTGCTAAGAAAAATTTCAAATTCAAGGTCAGAAGAGCAGTGGATTAAGTGCCAATTGTTTTTCCTCTGTACCCATGAGCTCTGTACACGTGTTGAGGAACGTATATCGACTTTAATTTTTGAAAAGTTTAATTTGAATCATGTTTCACAATAAAAGATATTTAGTTCATTTTCAAAAAGTTCTGATTCGATTATTTCTTAGTTTAAAACTGGCTGGCCACGTTGTGCAAACTGAATTCCTTATATTATTTGAATTGATCCTAAGGTAATTAATTCTTCGGCGTCATCCTTCAGTAGATGCAGATTATAACCACTCATTGCTGTGTGTTTGGGTCTACTGCTACTCACCTTAAAAATGGGAACACCTTAAACTGGCCACTTTGCCCGACTCTGCTGTGTGAAAGAAGCTGCACACATTTTCGATTAGCTCTTGATAAGATTTCAAAGTGGTGTAAACGTTGACAGCTTGCTTTAAGTATTAAGAAATATAAAATTGTTCACTTCACAAAACGAAAAACATAGTATTCTACAACTATACTGTTAGTGAGTTACAGCTGGTTCTCATACAGATACCACAGTGTAACACTTCGTAGGGATAGTAAATGGAAAGATCACATAGGTCCAGTCGAGAGTAAAGTAGGTGGTACCACCCTTGAATATCAAAAAAATGGCTCTGAGCACTATGGGACTCAACTGCTGAGGTCATTAGTCCCCTAGAACCTAGAACTAGTTAAACCTAACCAACCTAAGGACATCACAAACATCCATGCCCGAGGCAGGATTCGAACCTGCGACCGTAGCGGTCTTGCGGTTCCAGACTGCAGCGCCTTTAACCGCACGGCCACGGCGCTGAAGTATGTGAGGCCCAACCAAATAGGACTAACAACGGATATTGAATGTGTACAGAGAAAGTCAGCACGAATGGTCGCAGATTTTTTTCACCCTTGGTAGAGTGTCACAGAGATGCTGAAGGAACCGAACTAGTAAACTCTTGAAGACGGACGTAAATTACCTCGAGAAAGTCTAATCACAAAGTTTCATGAAGCTGCTTTAAATGGTGACTCTAGGAAAATACTACAACCACATACGTATCGCTCACATGGCGATCGTAAGGACAAGATTAGATTAATCACAGCACTTACAGAGGCACTGATACAATCGTTTTTCCCGCGCTCGAATATTGAATGGAACGGGTGAAACCCTAATTACTGATATGCTCTGACGTACCCCCTGCCATGCTTTACATAGCGCTTTGGGAATTGTCTACGTAGATGTTGTTTACTTTGATATGAATAACGTTTCCATTTTCCTTTGACTTCCGTCTTAGGTTCTTCCAAACGTTAACTTCGTTGCTTTTTCTGACGTAACAGTCACCTGACACAGAGTCTCCAAACCAATCCCATTTATCTTCCTACGGTTCCTGATATAATAATGGAGTTGTTTTTTGTTAGCAAATTTGAGAAAGTCAGTGACTTTCAAAGAACGACATTCATCATCAACATCTCCCTTTTGCTTTCTGTGGTTACTTCTAGAATATACTTATCTCTGAGTCGTTAGCTCGCGGAAACAGTCGACTTCCAAATAGTGGCTTTCATTGTCAACATTTCCACGGTTATAGCAGTGTGCTCGGACATTTTAATTTTGAATCTAACAGCTTCCCTACTCTCTCAACGAAGACGTCAATGTCCCCGGTAGTAGGATCACTGACCTCGCGCTGAATACCAGCTGCTCTAACAGATACCTTTCCTGTACTGCTGTCAACAAAATTTTCGACTGATTCTATCCAGTCGACAATGATGCCTCAGCCTCATACAGTTTATTAGTCAATTCAGGTATTTCCATAACATTTCTCAGTTTCTACGCTAAAATTATTATCCGAAGTTCTATTAGTATTATCAAGGTCATTAAGACACCTATCGTGTTCTACCATTAACCCATTAGCAGTAATTATTCTGCTTGACAACGAATTTTCACTTGCTTCCGTTCTTTCACGACTTCCTCTATTCTGTCGTCAACTTCTTCAAATCTGTAGTCACTATTCTCGAAACATTCATCTATTTTATGATTAGCCTCTTAGTTTCCTAAATGATTTTCCTTACGTCATAAAGCTCTTAGTAAGTTTTCCCAGAAAATTCTTCAACGCCATAGTTAGTCCCTTCCAATTTATTGTTAGTTTTACTAGAACATTAGTCTGTTTTATTTTTCGTTGATTCATTAATTTGTTTCATTTTAACAAATTCACTCTTAAAGATTAGAATAATTTCCCTCAGACTGCTGTTTATAATTGCGTTTCACGTCGATACATCCTCATCGAGGTTGACCTCAATTGTTGCTTCAGCTATATTATCTGCAAAGCCCACCTTACTTGGTCCACATTTCCCAATAACTCACTCATTCTACATCCCTCACTTTCCTTATATTACGCCAGTAAGTATAAGTTACTAATGTTATCTGTTGACCCAATAGTTTCCGGTGCGTCTTCTACTCTGCACTTTCCAATAATTCACTGATTTTGTCTCTTGGGCTTGTCCTGCGACTCTTAAGCAGGATACTCTTAATAACATACAGTACTACAAAACTGTTATTTAGGTCTCTTTTTATCTGATGTGAACTCCGACTATCTTTCGGTAAATTTCATTGTTCTCCAGACGACGTTGCTGTATGTACTGATGCTGCGCCTGCACGTTGAACTCCGAACCTCTGCCTGTGCGCCCCAGCGGACCCCTTCGTTCCTGTTGAGAAGCAATGATTCCAGCGCGCTACCTGCGCTCAGAGATGCCTCCTTCAAATTGCGTGGCTATCCTCGCCACGTCTGCTGCCGCCGTCATCCGTCTTCTTCTCGATGATCGATCTTAACGTTTCACTCTCGAAATGATGGTAGTCGTTGGACGCAATTTAAACTTTCCACGGCGCGAACCTATTACGTTTCGCGACACAGTTTTCACACTCCGTGACGCGAACAACTATAATTTCGCCTTGCTACCCGTAAGCCATATATTTCAGTTGCTTTTAATTCAGTGCTCGCTTCCAGCTTCTCCCGCCTGTGCACAACACATCGAACTGCATCTTCTACCCTTAACACAGATTTTTCAACAAAATAGTTCCTCCCCATAAAGTTATCCCAGGCAAGGGGATGTCATGTGCAAGAGCCTCTCATGGTAACAAAGACCTGTAAGTTCCTCAGTGTCTGTAGAAAGTAGCATAGGTTATGTACACTACTTTGAGGTGACAGAACCATGGGATAGCTATATGCACATGAACAGATGGCGGTAGTATCGAATACACAATGTATAAAAAAAGATGCATTGGCAGAGCTGTCATTTACATTCAGACGACTCGTGTGAAAAGGTTTCCAATGTGATTACGGCCGCGCATTTGGAATTAACAGGTGGAATCGTAGTTGGAGCTCGACGCATGGGACATTCCATTTCGGAATTCGTTAGGGAATTAAGTACTCGGAGATCCTCAGTGTCAAGTGTGTCCCAAGATTACCAAATTTCAAGAATTACCAACGCAGTGACCAACGACCTTCACTTAACGACCGAGACCGAGAGCAGCGGTGTTTGCGTAGAACTGTCAGTGCTAACAGACAAGCACCACTAGGAGAAATAAGCGTAAAAATCAATGTGGGACTTACGACGAACGTATCCATTCGGACAGAGAGGCGAAATTTGGCGTCAGTGGGCTATGGTAGCAGACGATGGTGGGAGTATCTTCGCTGATAGCACGAAATCGCCTGCTGCGCCACTCTAGGGCTCATGACCATATGGGTTGGACCCTAGACGACTTGAAGCCCGTGGTCTAGTCAAGTGAGTCCAGACTGTAGTTGGTAAGAGCTGATGAAATGAGAACAGCCAGAAAGATAACATTAAGATTTATGGTCACTAAGTAGATGAAATTAAGGAATTCTGCTACCTAAGCAGTGAAATAACGCAATATAGACGGAGGACATCAAAAGCAAACTAGTGCTGACAAAAAGGGTAATCCTGTCCAGGAGAAAACTCCTAGTAAGAAACATATGCCTTAATTTGAGGGACAAATCTCTGAGAATGTACGTTGTTGAACACAGAACTGTATGGCAGTGTAACATGGATTGTGGGAACAGAAGAGAATCGAAGCATTTGAGATGTGATGCTACACACGAATGTTGAAAATCAGGTGAACTGTTAAGGTAAGGAATGACGATGTTATGTGCAGAATCATAGAGGGAAGGAACGTATGGAAAACACTGAAAGAAGAAGGGACCGAACGGCGTGACATCTGTTAGGACATCGGGAAATAATTTCCATGGTACTAGAGGGAGATGTAGAGAGATAAATGTAGAGTAAGACACAATAATGGTTCAAATGGCTCTGAGCACTGTGGGACTTAACATCTGAGGTCATCAGTCCCCTAGAGCTTAGAACTACTTAAACCTAACTAACCTAAGGACATCACAAACATCCATGACCGAGGCAGGATTCGAACCTGCGACCGTAGCGGTCGCGCGGTTCCCGATTGAAGCGCCTAGAACCGCTCGGCCACACCGGCCGGCGAGGAAGACACATATTGGAATACATCCAGCAAATAATTTTTGTAGGTTGCATGTGCTAATCTGAGATGGAGAGGTTGGCACAAGAGATGAATTCGTGGCGGGCAGCACCAAACCAGTCACAAGTAAAAAAAGAAAAAGAAAAGTGTGGCGCAGACCCCTCGAAGCCATGGACCCATGTGGCTCCGTAATGATGCGGGCTGCGTTTACATGGAATGGATAGGTGCATCTCCTCCAACTGTCCCTATCATTAACTACAAATGGTTATGTTCAGCTGCTTGGAGACAATTTTCAACCATTCATGGACTTCATGTTCGCAGACTGTGACGGAATTCTTGCGGGTGACAGTGTGCCGTAACACCGGTCCAAAATTGTGGACTATTGGTATGTAGAACATTCTGGAAAATTCGGACGAATGATTTGCCCACCCAGGTCACCTGACATGGATTCCATCGAACATTTGTGGGACATAAGTGAGAGGTCAGCTCGTGCACATACTCCTGTACCAGCAACTCAATTATGGAGTGCTATAGAGGAGGCATGGCTCAGTATTCCCGCAGGGTACTTCAAACGACTTGTTGAGTCAATGCCACCTCGTCTTGCTGCAGACCGCCTGGAAAACCGAGGTTCGATACGATATTACAAGATATCGCATGACTTTGTCATGCTAGTTACGATGACCCTTTCCTAGATTATATTAATGAGTCGGCACGTATGATATCCTTTTACCTATTATCTGTGAATCTCTGATTGACGTTATCCCTCTAAGCTGCTCTTGTGGAGCACTGGATTATTCAAAAGATGCACGCGGGCTACTTTGATTATATGTGGATATTCTGGTAGCTGAGGTACCTGAAGTAAGTCCCAGTGTACTATTACGACGTGTTTTTAGCGAACACAGTGAAATAGTCTCATTGAAACAATCTGAAACGTTCCATCTCAAAACGTTAGAGCGTAGTAAAACAGAATATCGCAGAAGGCTGAGATCTGAGTAATTTTTATGTCCATTATTGAGGTAGATGGTTATAAGGGCTTTGGCTGATCATTATGAAATGAACACCGGTTAAAAGGAATGTGAAATAGCTGGTTCCACCCGCATATGTGCTGCTAGTGAAACACTTTAGACGATCAAGACTCTACGAAGTAGTTAAACCGCGTTGAACTGGGACTGCATATCAGAAAACCTACTGCGGTTTAATTGCTATGTACCTCCTATTACGTACGTTGTTTATCTAACGGTTCTCCGATATCGACTCGGGACACTAGTCCGATAAAGAACATTAAGAGCCTTATACTTTTAGTGACGCCCTCTAGTTTGTCTAGAAGTGTCACTAGTTTATCGTACCATAAGCAGAACAGTATTTCGAAGCTGTATGTCAGTATCACATAAATGATTATAACGTTGACTCCCCTGTATGTACAGAGACTCGTCCACCTGTGCAGGCAAGTTGGACAGTGAAAACATAGTACCGATATTTTTCTTTTATTCGATATTATTTGTTACTCTGTGCAGTAGTACGACTGGTACAGAGACAGCAGCTGTTCTTGCTCTAGAAGCATGTAATGGGAGAGCGAAAAACTGAGATTTCAAGTTTGTCTCCTAAAATGACAATAATCGCGTAAGTATCTCAGACTTTGACAGGATCAGTTCCATCATCGTGAATTTTAAAATTCGTTGCTCACTGCTTGAAAAGATTATATGGGTTGACACATGTGCATTTTAGTTAATTGGAGACCTGTCACTCTTCTGTTGCCTCGTGCTTTCAGTGGGTTCACGTTTTGACAAATCCAGGGCTTAAGCGCGAGGCTGATTTTACACTGAAAAGAGAGTTTCTGATATCAGGCAATCAGTTTCATGTTAAAAAATGTGTAATATTAACTTTGTGACAGCATAGTTAATTATTTACGGCGATTAATGTTTAACATTCCTAGGGTTATCACTACAAAACTTTATATGTGCCCTAGTATACTGTAAGAGTGTTATTATTGTTTATGTTACGTACTAATTGCGTTAAAGACTTAGAATTTTGCGTACTGGAGAGTCCAATAACTTGAAGGCTTGAATGAAACAGAGGAAATGTACCAATAGATGAAAATTTAATTGGACAGGGCACGAAACTGCAGTGTGCAAAAAAGCATCAGCATCCCTTCATGTCCTACAAAAATATAAAAAACTCTTCCCTTTCGATCTGAAAAACAAATTAGTACAAACGCTTAATCTCCCAATCATTGACTACAGCGATATTATCTTACAAGGCCGCTCTCAGGAAAATTAGCGACGTCTGGAACAGGCCATGAATGCCAGCGTCCGATATATCTGTGACGTTCGATTTTTTGATCACATTTCACCAGCATATGCGAAATTGTCCTGGCTGCGTGCAGACAAACGCAGAGATTTCCATACTCTCTGTCTCATCCACTGCCTTATAAATGTACACTGTCCTTCATATCTCTCCTCGTCCTGAACGCTTATGTCGGAGCAACATGACAGAAACACACGTTCCCATCAAAAATAAAATCCTCTCTGTTCCACTGCATCGCTCAGTCACCTTCTCCAAGTCCTTTAAAGTAGCGGGAAACAGACTCTGGAATAACCTCCCTCGTTATGTTAGAGAACATAAAACCATGTCCGGCTTCAAAAAACAGTTAATGACGTGCCTACTTAAGCAACAGTAATACCTTCCTCTGTACATGAATGCACTTCAACTCATTACTTCCCTCTTTCCCCTTCCTTAAATCTCCCTTTCTCAAAACTCGCGCCGGCCGAAGTGGCCGTGCGGTTAAAGGCGCTGCAGTCTGGAACCGCAAGACCGCTACGGTCGCAGGTTCGAAT
Organism: Schistocerca piceifrons; assembly: GCF_021461385.2. Classification (NCBI taxonomy): domain Eukaryota; kingdom Metazoa; phylum Arthropoda; class Insecta; order Orthoptera; family Acrididae; genus Schistocerca; species Schistocerca piceifrons. Next base: position 51,340,808 of record NC_060139.1, read on the forward strand.
CCTGCCTCGGGCATGGATGTTTGTGATGTCCTCAGGTTAGTTAGGTTTAACTAGTTCCATGTTCTAGGGGACTAATGACTTCAGCAGTTGAGTCCCATAGTGCTCAGAGTCATTTGAACCATTTGAACCCAAAACTCGCTATACTATTAAACATCTACTTTACACACCAAGATATTTATGTACATCTGCACAAATCTTCATTACTATTGCCAATTTATCTCATGTTTATCATTATTATTTGATTTTGTTTACTCTTATTATTATTGCTTTTATCGTAATTTGTATGTGTAGCACCTGTTGTAAAAATACTGTCAGCATTTATTTTGTTAGGTCTTAGCCATTACTCCTTATTCATATTGTCGCTAGAGTAATCTAATCTTATTATCTAAACTATTGTCATGATGTAACTCTGATGTGTGAAATGCTGTATGTGTGGAACAAAAAAATGGTTCAAATGGCTCTGAGCACTATGGGACTCAACATCTGAGGTCATCAGTCCCCTAGAAATTAGAACCACTTAAACCTAACCAACCTAAGGACACCACACACACCCATGCCCGAGGCAGGATTCGAACCTGCGACCGTAGCGGTCGCGCGGTTCCAGACTGAAGTGCCTAGAACCGCTCGGCCACACCAGCCGGCTGTGTGGAACACTGGTCCGATGTAAGAGAGGGCCTGATGGCCCTAATCTGATCAGGTTAAATAAATAAATAAGTAAACAATAGCTATACAGACTTACGCACGACTCCCATACGGTACAGAGACTAGCGATAAAGTGACAACTATAAATGTAGCATGGAACACTTAGATTTAGTCACGTAACACAAAACACAGTGACTAATAGAGCGTGGAACCAGAATAAAAGGAAGTTAAAGCGAGTGGGAGGATCGGTTTATGAATAAATTAGTGGTGTCCTTGTATTTTTCCTCTACGTTTGTACGCCGCCGAATGTTGGAATACTGTTGGAAGGTGTGTGATCCACATGTGGTTGGCGTAACAGATGACAAAGAAAGTGCACTGGATGACAATCACACTCGTAGCTGGTCACAGGTTGAGCCAGTGCGAGAGATTGTCAAGATCACAAAATTTTCTATTCTGGCACACATTCGTTGGAAAACACGTAGAACTTAGTGGGAAACCACACCAGAAAATGAAAATTCTGTACATATTTTACATGAAGGAAAAATCGAAATTTCAGTCAAGTGGCCAAGTAGCCAATATCTTGGTCTCTATTAGATAAATGAGTGAACAGTTCGAAACAACATTTGATTTTAGATCCACAATACATTAGGGCAACTCAACTTCCTGGCCCTTTACAGTTGAAATTGTGAATAAATATAAATGATGGTTAGTCTGGCTCCCATTCACTGTCCCTTCGAAAACGCCCTCGAAATAACGTTGTTCTTAAACACCTCACCGCGCTGAACTGGAATCGCATCTCGGAACTCCTACTACGGTTCAGTTGCTAAGTACCTACTGTTACGATGCTTATCTAGTGATGGTCCATTCGGGACGCTAGTCTAATGAAGAAAATTATGAGCATAGTACTGATAGTTAGGCCACACTAGTTTGTCGGCGACTATCACAAGACTACCGTGCAGCATTAGTCTAATCTAATGTCCATTTGTAGAAAATAACCCTAAAAGTAGTGATAGCACTGTTATCTGTCGAATGAGATAAACATTGCCGAAAGTGGATCACTGGGAGGACATAATAAAATATGATGGAACAGAGTAAATTCTCTTCGAACTTAGGTCGTTCTATAAAACGGGAAAAATGGATATTTAGAAACAAATACTAACTGTAGTTCTTCCGAGCAGAAATAATGACACGATATTACACAGTATTAATGACAGTGTATGGGCTGGTTCTATAGTCGATGGATGCCATTTTTCTTGCAAAGCTGTTCTGTGTGGAGCATAGTCCTTGCTACTATGAACTGCAACATACGTCTAGAGTACATCCGAAACACACAGTATGGATTTCAGGTCGGGAGATTAAGCTAACCAGCTAACTGAACTGCTAGCTGTAGCTACCCGATTGTCAGTTGGTGTACTGATGGGTATTTTGCCAACGGCTGTTCGAATACGAGATCGTTCTTAACCACAGCAGGTTTATGCATTTTATCTTCAACTTGCTGAAATTTTCACTCTGCAGCGGAGTGTTCGCTAATATGAAACTTCGTGTCAGATTACAACTGGCTGCCAGACAGGAACTCTAACTCGAAACCCACGACTTTCGTGGGCAAGTGGTTCGTTATATAAATGTCCTTAGGTTAGTTAGGTTTAAGTAGTTCTAAGTTCTAGGGGATTGCTGACCTCAGAAGTTGAGTCCCATAGTGCTCAGAGCCAGTTGAACCATTTATTTCAATGCTGTATCCAAAACAACAATCACTACACGTTTTCCTAAGAAAGAAATTATCAGCAGCTTGGATTTTCAGGTATAGTGCAGGCAAGAAAATACTGCAATAGGGATATCGCAGTATCCCACGTCTCGTATTATTTAGATAGATCAAACAGGCCATTTGTCTAATTTAGGAAACACTCTTGATGTAATGTTGATGTAGTTCCTGCAGCGTCATATTTTGCCTGGAAATGTCTTGCGTATATGGATACAATTTACGACTACGGATCAAAGCAAGATTGATATCTATCGCCTTTATTCCATAAACTGCAGTATCGTCAATGTAGCTCCACCACTGCTCACTGCCTACTCCCAAAACAGCGGTCTGTCTGTAACTTAACTCCAGAGAAAAGGCGTACAAGAAAACATAAAAAAACTAGTGAACCTGCTAAACGTTCAACAGTGTTGCCCATTAGATCGTCTCTCTCCCAGTACCAAACACACTGAAATAATCGTTAACAGGTTATCTAGGTTCCTGACAAAACATTACAAAAAAGCTTATGTAACATTTTTCTGTCACAACGTGGTATATCTATATCATATTTCAGAAATAAATGGCATTTCTTATGTGTTACATAGCGCCAGGTAATGACCAGGTAGAGGATGGGACTGTAAAGGGTAGCAACAGTTTTTTGGTACTACCCAACCACGATATTACTGCATTTGTTCTTCGTGGCCGTTATCTGAAACATGCAGTTGCTCAAATGGTTCAAATGGCTCTGAGCACTATGGGACTTAATATCTGAGGCCATCAGTCCCCAAAAACTTAGAACTACTTAAACCTAACTAACCTAAGGACTTCACACACATCCATGCCCGAGGCAGGATTCGAGCCTGGGACCGTAGCGGTCTCGCGGTTCCAGACTGAAGCGCCTAGAACCGCTTGGCCACACTGGCCGGCCATGTAGTTCCGTTACAATAAACAACTACAGTGCTGACTAAGGAAAACAGAACTCACTGTCATTGTCAATGCTCTCAGGTCAGTAGCGCGTATACTCTCAAGTGGTTCATCGTGTCCCCGTGTAATATAACAATAAAATCTTATGAGTAAGCCAACTGAGGCGCCCTCGCTCCCATAATATTATACTATGTGACATTCGTTGAGGTGGCACTAGGTAACTGTATTGTGACTGAGAGAGCTGTTCATATTTCACTGAGCGCTTGTGTTATGTCTTCAGCTGTTATTGGGTTGTTTAGTTCTGTTTGGTTCTAGAGTTGGGTTATCAATGTTCGGACGTTCTGGCATATAAGGCTACACTGAGTTATCAAAGATGGGATAATGTGAGGTTGTGAAAGAGTCTCCAGGTATTATGTCAAATGTTTCGCATGGGTGGGGCTGTCAGGAAGAGTTCTAATGTCTTGTATGATGAGGTGCGTGGGAGTGGACTGGTTTCTAGAGAGCGTACGAAATACACTCCTGGAAATGGAAAAAAGAACACATTGACACCGGTGTGTCAGACCCACCATACTTGCTCCGGACACTGCGAGAGGGCTGTACAAGCAATGATCACACGCACGGCACAGCGGACACACCAGGAACCGCGGTGTTGACCGTCGAATGGCGCTAGCTGCGCAGTATTTGTGCACCGCCGCCGTCAGTGTCAGCCAGTTTGCCGTGGCATACGGAGCTCCATCGCAGTCTTTAACACTGGTAGCATGCCGCGACAGCGTGGACGTGAACCGTATGTGCAGTTGACGGACTTTGAGCGAGGGCGTATAGTGGGCATGCGGGAGGCCGGGTGGACGTACCGCCGAATTGCTCAACACGTGGGGCGTGAGGTCTCCACAGTACATCGATGTTGTCGCCAGTGGTCGGCGGAAGGTGCACGTGCCCGTCGACCTGGGACCGGACCGCAGCGACGCACGGATGCACGCCAAGACCGTAGGATCCTACGCAGTGCCGTAGGGGACCGCACCGCCACTTCCCAGCAAATTAGGGACACTGTTGCTCCTGGGGTATCGGCGAGGACCATTCGCAACCGTCTCCATGAAGCTGGGCTACGGTCCCGCACACCGTTAGGCCGTCATCCGCTCACGCCCCAACATCGTGCAGCCCGCCTCCAGTAGTGTCGCGACAGGCGTGAATGGAGGGACGAATGGAGACGTGTCGTCTTCAGCGATGAGAGTCGCTTCTGCCTTGGTGCCAATGATGGTCGTATGCGTGTTTGGCGCCGTGCAGGTGAGCGCCACAATGATGACTGCATACGACCGAGGCACGCAGGGCCAATATCCGGCATCATGGTGTGGGGACCGATCTCCTACACTGGCCGTACACCACTGGTGATCGTCGAGGGGACACTGAATAGTGCACGGTACATCCAAACCGTCATCGAACCCATCGTTCTACCGTTCCTAGTCCGGCAAGGGAACTTGCTGTTCCAACAGGACAATGCACGTCCGCATGTATCCCGTGCCACCCAACGTGCTCTAGAAGGTGTAAGTCAACTACCCTGGCCAGCAAGATCTCCGGATCTGTCCCCCATTGAGCATGTTTGCGACTGGATGAAGCGTCGTCTCACGCGGTCTGCACGTCCAGCACGAACGCTGGTCCAACTGAGGCGCCAAGTGGAAATGGCATGGCAAGCCGTTCCACAGGACTACATCCAGCATCTCTACGATCGTCTCCATGGGAGAATAGCAGCCTGCATTGCTGCGAAAGGTGGATATACACTGTACTAGTGCCGACACTGTGCATGCTCTGTTGCCTGTGTCTATGTGCCTGTGGTTCTGTCAGTGTGATCATGTGATGTATCTGACCCCAGGAACGTGTCAATAAAGTTTCCCCTTCCTGGGACAATGAATTCACGGTGTTCTTATTTCAATATCCAGGAGTGTATTTCCAGTACCGGTACTCTTTAGAGTTGGGGTGTTTAGTTTGTAAGTAACCGTAAACAGGAGGTTTTCGAGTGCTAAAGCGTATGAGATCTAGAGATGGATCTAAGATTTCTGCTTTAGTGCTCATTAAGGGCTTAGGGAAGCAAAATGCCATTGTGGGTAGTAACCCTGCCAGGAAAGATGTGAGCACGGTGTGGATTTCATGGTATCGATATACGGACGCCACTGCTATTTTCCGTCAAGGATACGTAAGCGCATATTAAAATCAGCAGCGATTATGTACGTTTTAAAGCGCTTAGGCTGCGTGGGCTAGGAAATAGTAAGGTGTGCAATGGTTATGGTGGAAATAGATAGTGGCAAGGATTAATGAGAGTGGAGGGAGAGCCGGCCGGTGTGACCGAGCGGCTATAGGCGCTTCAGTCCGGAACCGGGCTACCGCTACGGTCGCAGGTTCGAATCCAGTCTTGGGCATGGATGTGTTTGATGTCCTTAGGTTAGTTAGGTTTAAATAGTTCTATGTCCAGGGGACTGATGACCTCAAATGTTAAGTCCAATAGTGCATAGAACCATTTGAACCATTTTGAGTGGAGGGAGAAAGGTGGTGAGTATGAGGCGCTGAGCTGGAGAATTTAGGAGTGGTCGAGAAGGGATGTACCAGAGATGCGGTATCTACTCCGCCGCAGGCGTAAGCATTGAGATTATCCGTTCAATATAGGAAACATGCGTGCAGAATGGTGTGTTTGGAGGAAGGTTTTGGTTTCACCTCTTTTTATTTAAAGTTCTTTGGACCCCCTTACTCTTATGGGCTCTAAGCTGCATAGTCAGCATTCCGTTCAATGAAAGAGTAGGTAAGATATTTACAAATGATTTTAAACTTTGTGAAGGATGATTAACGAAAGTTTTATATCAAAGAAATATTAGTTTCTTCGCTTTTGAGATAAAAACAGGAAAACTCAGAGTTAGGTTTACAAAAGAAAGGTTAGGTGCGTAGTAGGACGAGGAGGTGGATGCATAGTAGTACTGATTGGCAGTATCGGTGGCGAGGGAATGGATGTTGCGAAGATAGGAAGGTAGGAGAAATGGGATGTGGCTAGGTCAATAGCACGAAGGGGAAAATGGTCAGTGAAGGATGGGAATGAAAGGGGAAATGGGTAGCGTATGATGTGGAGAAAAAGGAAAGGGATGACCCTGATGTGTGACGGGTTGGCAGTGGGTTTAAATTTGGTACGATTGTTGTATGTCATGACAGATGTCATTGTTTGCGTCATGGAGAACGTTGAAAATTTGAATGGGAGAGGATGTGGAAATTGTGTAGTTGTAGGGCACACTCCAGCATACTCCTGATGAATAACAGACGGGAGGCTATAGGACTGTAGCAGTCTGGAGATGGTGTGGGATGCTGAAACATATTCAGTATGTGGTAGGAGATATGGATTTTTCATGATATGGTAAAGGATCTGTGTAGAGGAAGATAAACGGATGCAGAAAGCGTGGAAGAGTGCATGGCATTAAATGATTTGGAGGGACTAATATGACTTGGGTGGGACGTGTATCGTTATAAAAATTACGTTGGAGAGGATGCATCTGATCAAGATTTTCTAAGTGTGGAATACAGTGGGGTGTACTGTTTTATATTGGGATGGGTATAAATTCTCCCAACTTCGAATATACGTTCAGGGAATCGTTTGGAACATCCTTCTTGGGCAAGAGCGATAAAAAGAGTAGAATAAAAGTTCAAATAAAAAACTTTTAGAATCGCATTAAGTTGTTTTAATTAAATTTAAAAACTTTTGTATGTACAGTATTTCATGTAGTTCTAGCCTCGCTTGTCTGTTGCTGCTGCAGTAGAACGCGGGTGAATGTAATTGAAGGCCAGCGGACATATTTAATATCGTGACGGAGAACCGCTGACCCCTCGGATGTGCAATCTAGAGAGGAGTGTCTCGTGTGACCTCGTACGTCGTGTGAGCAGGTGCCGAATATGGCGAAGAGTCTGTTTTCTAGAAAGTTTACTCGCGCTGACAGCAGCAGGCGGTGCGGTGTATTTACGGCAACGTGACGTCCAACGCTACGTGTCCGTGGAAAATAATACCCTGATATCTTCCTGCGGAAAAGTAATGGCTAGCACTCGGCATGGTTGGAGTCCGGGTTCCCCTGTAGTGTATATGACTCTGTGACTGGCATGTCTGTAATTAACCTGCGAATTGTAAAGTAATTAACTCTGCGTATGAAAACAATGTCGTTCATAAATTACGTAAGGTGTAAATGAGAAGTGAAAAAATTCGCAGAGTAGTGGGTGGAGAAACGACGAAGCATGCAGGGTTAAACTTTATAAATTGCTACACCTCTGATTTCGCACGGAACTTAAACCAGCATATTGAATCAGAATGACGAAAGATCAATGTAGATGGGTTAAACAAGCTTCTTTAGGGAATATAAAACAAACACTATTATTGTTAAAGAAGAACGTAGGATATAGTGTGTATAATGGAATACGCCAAGGAAGGGGAAAATGCAATGTACTTCTCGCGAGGAAGTGGGATGACAAATTCGTTTGACTAGTAATAAACCATAAAAGAACAGGAAAGAAGGTTGACCGAGCAACAGATGGCTTCAATGAAGATGGAAGAAGGGGAAAAGGAAAAAAAATATATTAAATAAATAATCATTTGTCGTACAAATGAAAATTTTGTTTTCGTGTCGGCGTCGCTCATTACAGACGTACTAATTTAATCGCTAATTAAAAGTTATGGTAACATTACTAATTTCTGAAACAGTACTTATACTACCCTGAAATGCTGATACACGATTCACAAGGGAAACAAAAATTTTTGTGGTTATAATTACGTTATATTAATCGTCTAGGTAGGAGATATTAGGAAGAAGGGCTCTTCATTCCTACTACGTTAATCATACGAGGCACTTGGCATACTGCAACGTCACTCTGTGAAACGGAATTTGCTATGATCTTTTCTGTTATCATCATCGCTAATAAACAACTGGAAACAAATCCTTCATTACAGCACTGTAATAATAAAACACAAATTTTGATTCAATCATAGATATCAACAAGGATGAAGTACGGAATTAAGCACGCTAGTTCCATTTCTCCAAAGGAAAGGGCAGCTTATCATCTGATCCTTAGCTATAACAATGGAATGAATCCTTAGAGGACCATCATTGATATCTGACAGTATCTAAAGATGACACCAGTGATATACACTAAATTACACACCAGTAATTTAGGTCTCTGGAAAACCGAGCGGAAGGCCAGAATTTAAGGCATTACTAGAAGACAGCGAGGAGAAGGAATCCTGTCCACGTTACTAGGAAATTACAGAATGGTCAAGAGAACATGACTCGTAAGTACGGAAATTTGCGACAGAAAATTTTGGGGGAATTCATTGGGCAGGTGAACAAAGTTGTAGCCTAGAAAATTTAGTGCAAGCACTGAGTCCGTAGTGCCAAACACAGTTGTGGTGTCACCGCCAGACACCACACTTGCTAAGTGGTAGCCTTTAAATCGGCCGCGGTCCATTAGTATACGTCGGACCCGCGTGTCGCCACTGTCAGTGATTGCAGACCGAGCGCCGCCACACGGCAGGTCTAGAGAGACGTTCTAGCACTCGGCCCAGTTGTACAGCCGACTTAGCCAGAAATGGATCACTGACAACGACGCTCTCATTTGCCGAGACGATAGTTAGCATAGCCTTCAGCTACGTCATTTGCTACCACCTAGCAAGGCGCCATAGCATTTGATATTATTTTATATTGTTGTTATAACATGTACCGTCAAGAGAGATGTTCTACAATTGTGGATTAAAGTTAAGTATTACATCAACTACATACTTTATTTGCTACTATTAATTCCTTTATCTGTTCCAGACCTCACGCCAAACTGCGTGAGCTTAACGCGTGCCTTCCGGCTTCCTCTCATTGTGACTTGGCTGTCTTGGCTGTCTTGTCAATAACAATAGTTATCTGAAAAATCAGTGTGAGTAACACACGGTGACAAAACAGCTACAGCTGATTAGCACCTTCACACAGATTTCTGTTCAAAAATGGTTCAAATGGCTCTGAGCACTATGGGACTTAATTACTGGGGTCATCAGTCCCCTAGAATACAGAACTACTTAAAACCAACTAAGGGCATCACACACATCTATTCCTGAGGCAGGATTCGAACCTGCAACCGTAGTAGTCGCGCGGTTCCAGATTGTAGCGTCTAAAACCGCTCGGCCTTTCCGCCCGGCATAGATTTCTATTCTTTGGTTCCTGGAGGAGTTTGGCTGCCAAAACCAACCGCCGGTTCAGCATTATCAGTGTCTACTGCTGGCACTATATACACACTCAGCCGCTGACGGCACTTCGTTATTTCTGTATCAATATCCCATGTATGACTATTCCTTATTACAGTTAAGACTACCAAATTTTTAATCATACAAATGAGTAGTCTTAGAAACTCTAGTCTCAATGAGCATTAGAAAAAGAGAATAAAATTTGATTAACTAGAAAACACATCAACAGGCATGTGGTCCTCCATCAGCAATTGAAGTGAAAACAATCTGAAAAACATCGACAGTCTACTTACGTGTCAAATTTGATCTGACTTGGACTCCAGTGATCTAATTTGATCTGACTTGGACTCCAATGATCTGTAGTATAAGGAGTTCAACATGGTTATCAGGAAATTACCTGAACAGAATTAATGTAATGCTATATCGGATTACTGATACGTCGAACACAATTTATGGTAATAAAAACCGTCAACTAGGAAGTCAAACTGAAGGTTGCAATAGAACGTAAAACAATGTAATCATTGAAACAGACAACGACGTAACGAGTTACAGTCTTGACGATACCTATCCATCTGTTGTCAATGGAATGAGGTAGCTACCCGTACAGACACGTAAATATCCGTTTACGTGCTTCATTTAACTTTTAGCCATCCGCTATGCAGTCAGATCCTTTGGGAAAAGAACTATGATGTGTTCCTCGTAACAACACGAAGAAGGTGAAATTGTCACTATTATTCTAAGCGTCAGAAATTTTAAGAGGCTGACTCATCTTGATGTGATGAACGCTACAGCGGAGGCACTGGGTTCTTTGTCCAAGAATGATATACGTTGTGGAAATGTATCTTGGAATGTCAAGGTAGACGAATCTGAAAAGAAAGACCTTCAGGTTGGATGAGCCTAGTGCCTTTGCACACACTGATTTTATAAATTACGTAACGTTTTAAGCTTCGAACATATTTACAGATTAGAGGAAACAACGGGAGGTAGCTAACTGACTTGTAAGACTGACATGGAAGATACATAGCCCAGAAAATCCGGAGAAAATTTTGGTCACATAAACATGAAAATGGACAGTTTAAGAGTCCCCATTTTAGTGTTGCTTAATATGAAGAAAGATTCTTGAACAATGAGTTTATTAATTGCATTTTGAAGAAATTCTATAAATTTGGATGCTTTGGGTAGTAAGAATTGGAAAGACAGTTTGAGGGACTCATCTAAGGCTTTGCATATGAAAGATAAAGTTACTGTAATGGCTTTTATTCATAAAACAGAAACTACCTTGCTTCATTGTGAGTGTAAAAATACAATTGCAAGTGACTTTTAGTTATATTTGTACTATATGAAAATTAGCTAGCGAAACAGGACTATGTCCATGTCCATTTTGCGTTTAGTGGTGTATTTCATAACATTTGGTGATGAAACAGTTCATATACGACAAAATATTTACTGTTGAGAAGAGATAAAGTGTTAATTGTTCCGGTGGCAGCTGGCTCATACTATTTATAACTGCTAGCATTGACAGCATCTCTCGTCTAGCCGGCCGGTGTGGCCGTGCGGTTCTAGGCGCTTCTGTCTGGAACCACGTGACCGCTACGGTCGCAGGTTCGAATCCTGCCTCGGGCATGGATGTGTGTGATGTCCTTAGGTTAGCTAGGTTTAAGTAGTTCTAAGTTCTAGGGGACTGATGACCTCAGATGTTAAGTCCCATAGTGCTCAGGGCCATTTTGAACCATTTCTCTCGGCTAGTTATGGTAGAGTTCATTGCACTTCTCTGAGAAAGAAGTAATGAAAGCTTTCCCTTACTAAATTTCTGTACAGATTTTTTTATGAAGTAATGTTTCACATTATTGTGCCTAATTAGGCTGGCGACCGAATTATACTTCATTTTAAGTAAACTTAGTTATTTAAAACGCTTCCAGAATTTCAGTCTTTATCTTTCTGGTTTCTTCTGTTATATTAAATACACGTTCGATAATCCAAATCTATTAGGTAACTCATAGTCAGAGCGTAATATTTACTGCAATATAATGTCATATTTGGTAATACACTTTGAGCCAGTATAACAAACATTGTAGAGGTGTTATACAGTGCTTTACCTGCTGCTCTACATCACTCTGGGGATATTATACATCTGTGAGAAGTATAAATTTCTTTTAATGTGACGACATGATGTGTTCATTGACATATTGTGTAAGACTTCTTGACGTTCGCCAGATTCATCTGGAATTGCTGTACGTGTTGTCGAAGGTTTTAACGAATTAGTTACTTCTGAAGATGGCAGTCAAGTGCTGAAAGACCTAATTTCAACATCGTAATTTTTAAGCGACTTCCGACGTGATGCGTTATTACACAGGGTGTCCCCACTTCCGGGACAACTGGTTACGCTGTTACTTCAAGGTCATGAGGTATCGGGTTCGATTCCCAGCAGAGTCGGAGATTTTTATCTGCTCGTGCTCGGCGTTGTGTGGTCTTCATCATCACTCCATCATCATCATCATCATAATTACGATTATCGTTATCAACATTCAGGTTGCCGATACGATGTCAGTTAAAAAGTAGCAATGCCAGAAAGGGCTAGTGGCCAACAATGCCGAACCATCATTCCACTGGCTTACAGCTGAACGACGTGACAAATATCTTATACAGATGAATGTGGCATACGTGGCAAAAATTGTGAATCAATATTGCGACAAAATTTCATGACTCTAAAGTGGTCCAACTTAATTAGGAAAAGGATTGAAGAAAGTAGGATCATATTATTATTTCGAAAGATAGCCATTTTCAATAAGTTTTATGTAGTTAACTTATCATCTGATTCATCCGGTTTTTAAGCTGAAATGCGTGCTGTCAAACTATCGAACTTTAATTGAGCTGTTGATTGAAGGTAAGACAGTGGTTCAGTGGTTCAACAGTTCACGAAGAATTCTTTTTTTTTTAAGAAGGTAATAGAGTGACTCACTAAGGGTCGAAAGGCCTGGGATTGGATTCCTAGTTATGTTAATTACCACTTCTTTCACCTCTGAAAATGTGTATTTGTTGGAAAAAAGCAGAGTTATATCATGGTTTGAATCCCACTTACGTGAGTACAGAGACAACTGTCGGGATACATCATTCCAAGTATCGAAGGATTGCAAGGGAATGCGACGTCCAATATGGCCTAGAAAATGTTTGGTGATATGGATGTTCACTCACTCTTCATCGTTAAACTTGACTTCGTTGTACGACCACTGGTCACCCGGAATATTATGAACACCGACCTGTTACCGACGTAACAGTCCAGGCGATAGCAACGTCACCTGACGGCGAATGACTGTTAGTCAGAGACACTAACGGTGCATATGGTATCAGTGAACGTGTTTTCCGTGTGTAGTATGGGGAAGTTCCGCGATTTATCTGAGTTTGACCGAGGGAGGACTGTGATGGCCTGGTGGCTTGCTACATCATTTCGGAAGCTGCACGATTTGACGGGTGTTCGAGGAGAGCTGTGGTGAGTGTTGCCAACACGCGGTGAAACCAAGCTGAAAGCACTTCCAGACGCGGTGGGTCTGGGCGGCACAACTCATCACAGATGTCGGACATCGTAGGTTGGGCAGACTGATAAAACAGGACAGGTGGCGAACTGCGGCGGAACTAACTTCAGACTTTAACGTTGCGTAGAGTACTAGTGAGTCTGAACACAGAATGCACCGAACACTGCTAATGATGGGCCTCCACAGGCGACGACCCATCCACATGCCAATGTTAACAACACGACACCAGCTGAAATGAGCACGTAACCATCGACACTGGACGTTGGCGCAGTGGTTGAGCGTTGCATGGTGTGATAAATCCCGCTAGCTTCATCATCATGCCGATGGGAGGGCGCGAATCTGTCATCTTCCTGGGGAACGGCACCTTCATACGTGCACTGCATGACGGAGAAAAAACTGGCGGGAGCTGCGTTAGGCTCTGGGGAACATTCACATGGGTATTCGTGTGTAGAGTGGAGCTCGTGCAATTCACCATAACAACCAAGGCCTGTTGTACACCATTTGCAACCACTTACACCACTTCATGACGATTTTGTTTCCCGGCGGAAGTAGTACTTTTGAACAAGACAATGTGCCGTGTCGCAAGGCCAGAAGGGTGATCGACTGGTAGAGTGGCGAGTTCCAACTGACGCGTTGGCGCCCCATATCGCGAGATCTGAATCAGATCGAACTCATCTGGGATGTCACTGAGTGTGGCATCAGAGCTCATCGCCCACCTCAACGGAAATTCGGGTATTAGGTAACTTGTGTGTGTCCAGATGTGGTGCCAACTCTCTCCAGCGACCTACCAAGGCCCCATTGCTTCCATGCCACGACACGTTGCCGCTGTTATCGGTGGCAGAGGTGGACATACCGGCTATTACATAGGTGGTCATAAAGTTCTGGTTGGTTAGTGTACATGTATAATGTACATCTATATCTACATCTACATTTATACTCCGCAAGCCACCCAACGGTGTGTGGCGGAGGGCATTTTACGTGCCACTGTCATTACCTCCCTTTCCTGTTCCAGTCGCGTATGGTTCGCGGGAAGAACGACTGTCTGAAAGCCTCCGTGCGCGCTCGAATCTCTCTAATTTTACATTCGTGATCTCCTCGGGAGGTATAAGTAGGGGGAAGCAATATATTCGATACCTCATCCAGATACGCACCCTCTCGAAACCTGGCGAGCAAGCTACACCGCGATGCAGAGCGCCTCTCTCGCAGAGTCTGCCACTTGAGTTTGTTAAACATCTCCGTAACGCTATCACGGTTACCAAATAACCCTGTAACGAAACGCGCCGCTCTTCTTTGGATCTTCTCTATCTCCTCCGTCAACCCGATCTGGTACGGATCCCACACTGATGGGCAATACTCAAGTATAGGTCGAACGAGTGTTTTCATTGATAACAACATGCTGTGTTCTGTTTGCTAAAAACTCTTCAATCCTGCCACACAGCTGGTCTGATATTCCGTAAGCTCTTACTTTGTTTATCAGGCGACAGTGCGGAACTGTATCGAACGCCTTCCGGAAGTCAAGAAAAATTGCATCTACCTGGGAGCCTGTATCTAATATTTTCTGGGTCTCATGAATAAATAAAGCGAATTGGGTCTCACACGATCGCTGTTTCCGGAATCCATGTTGATTCCTATATAGTAGATTCTGGATTTCCAAAAACGTCATGACACTCGAGCAAAAAACATGTTCTAAAATTCTACAACAGATCGACGTCAGAGATATAGGTCTATAGTTTTGCGCATCTGCTCGACGACCCTTCATGAAGACTGGGACTACCTGTGCTCTTTACCAATCATTTGGAATCTTCCGTTCCTCTAGAGACTTGCGGTACACGGCTGTTAGAAGGGGGGCAAGTTCTTTCGCGTACTCTGTGTAGAATCGAATTGGTATCCCGTCAGGTCTAGTGGACTTTCCTCTGTTGAGTGATTCCAGTTGCTTTTCTATTCCTTGGACACTTATTTCGATGTCAGCCATTTTTTCGTTTGTGCGAGGATTTAGAGAAGGAACTGCAGTGCGGTCTTCCTCTGTGAAACAGCTTTGGACAAAGGTGTTTAGTATTTCAGTTTTACGCGTGTCATCCTCTGTTTCAATGTCATCATCATCCCGGAGTGTCTGGATATGCTGTTTCGAGCCACTTACTGATTTAACGTAAGACCAGAACTTGCTAGGATTTTCTGTCAAGTCGGTACATAGAATTTTAGTTTCCAGTTCACTGAACGCTTCACGCATAGCCCTCCTTACGCTAACTTTGACATCGTTTAGCTTCTGTTTGTCTGAGAGGTATTGGCTGCGTTTAAACTTGGAGTGAAGCTCTCTTTGCTTTCGCAGTAGTTTCCTAACTTTGTTGTTGTACCACGGTGGGCTTTTCCCGTCCCTCACAGTTTTACTCGGCACGTACCTGTCTAAAACGCGTTTTACGATTGCCTTGAACTTTTTCCATAAACACTCAACATTGTCTGTGTCGGAACAGAAATTTTCGTTTTAATCTGTTAGGTAGTCTGAAATCTGCCTTCTATTACTCTTGCTAAACAGATAAACCTTCATCCCTTTTTTTATATTCCTATTAACTTCCACGTAGACGTGGTTTATACGCTATTTCGGAAAATACTGTTTTATCTGTGTGGATGATCTGAGAATAGGTTCAGATAACTCGGTACCAGTCATCAGTTAAATAGAAGGTGAATCAAGCAGATTTGGCTGTTTTTACAAGGTGTACAACTCTGCTTCTTCCGTTTTTTCGCCAACATTTGAGGCTTTAATTAAACAAATTTGTTACACGTTATCATTCATAGTATTTTCCATCGCTGGCCACTATTTTCTCCCATCTTTCGGGCAGTGTACGAATTCCGCGTCGAAAAAATTGTTAATGTCTCGAAGCGATCCACGAATCGATCCAATTTGTGACTTCTTTATCAGATCAGAAGTGTTGGCCAGCCAGGCCATGCGCCAATGATCAAAACAGGTGATAGAGGGAGCAATGTCTGGAGAATACGACGGGTGGTGTAGGACTTCCCATTTTAAAGCTTCCAAGTACGTTTCGGCGTCTTTTGCAACGTGGGGCCGAGCGTTGTCGTGCTGCAAAATCACTTTATCGTGACTCTCGCTGTGTTGCGGCCGTTTGTCTTTTAATGCTCTGCTCAAACGCATTAACTGTGTTTGATAACGAGCACCTGTGATTGTTTCACTTGGTTTTAACACCTCATAGTACGCGACGCCGAGCTGGTCCCACCAAATGCAGAGCATGATGTAGGAGCTGTGAATATTCGGTTTGGCAGTCGACGTGGAAGCATGGCCTGGATATCTCCATGATTTTTTGCATTTAGGGTTATCGTAATGAACCCATTTTTCGTCTCCGGTCACAATGCAATGCAGAAATCCCTTCCGTTTTTGCCTCTGAAGCAACTTTTCACAAACACACAAACGCCGTTCAACGTATCTTGGTTTCAGCTTACACGGGATCCAGGTTCCTTCTTTCTGAATCATGCCCACAGCCTTGAGACGTTTTGAAATGGCTTGCTGTGTCACTCCAAATCGTGTCAATTCTTCTTGAGTTTGACGCGAGCCTTCACTCAGCATTGTCTCCAATTCTGCATCTTCGAAAACATTATCTCGTCCCACTATACCTGCCTACGACGTTAAAATCACCGTTCTTTAAGTATTGAAAACACTCACGACCCGTTCTTTCACTAATAGCGTCCTAACCATACGTATTTGAGAGCATTCTATGAGTCTCAGCCGCTGTTTCCTTAATATTGAAACAAAACAGTAACACCTACCGCAAATGACGAGAATTAGGCTCGTAAACTGACATTTTCAATCGAGAACAACTTTATGATGCAGACACAAATCGACTGATGTTTGAATGAGGTTATGTTGAACGAGGTCCAAGCTAACTGCCTGACGTCTACGATCTGTTTCTTTCGACCGCTACAAACCGTTGTCGCCCCCTATCGGCAAACGGCGGAAGCAAAGTTGTACACCTTGTAAGCTGTCGTCCTGCAATTACTCAAGCACACTGGAAAACACATTTTGAAACATGCCCTTAGAAAATTTTTATAAATGACAGTGCTGGAAAACCTCTACGTTATTTGATTTTCAAGCAGTTGAGCAAAATTGAACGTACTCAGACATTCACTAAACTAACACAAAATATTTTTAGCGCAACGCAATCTGACTTTCAGTAATCCCTACAAAAAAATGGCCCTGATTAAGAATAACCTATACCTTTCATGAATCACTTACCTCACAAAAATCCTCGTTACTCACACTACTGCAATACAGAGAGCGCCAATACTGTCAGCTGAATAAAAGATTCTAACTACCGAAGGCACTAACTACTGATCGGCATAGTTAGCAAAATGAAAGATTTTGATAGAGAACAAACAATGTATTTACTTTAATAATATTCAAAAGTCATTATATATATATATATATATATATATATATATATATATATATATATATATCAGTTCATGATATCCAGTATTACAAATTTACTCTTTCTGATGGACACACGTCCAGATCGTTTCCACATCCACCACTCACCACTACTGGTGGCTCACCTCCAACTGCCTAACGCTACAATAGCAAATATTCCAACAATGCAAACCAGCCACAGACTGCACACAGCACAGTCAGTGATTTTCATACAGAGCGCTACGTGGCGTTACCAACATCAAAAACCTAAACAGCCTACTTACAATTTATCACTCTGGTTTTTTGAGTGGAAAAATCTACGGTTCATAAGACCAAACAACTTTTCGAGAGAAAGGAAAATATTTTAATTAAGCCTGCCTTACGTTCTCAACAGAAGATAACTTGTCGGTTTACATTTCAGAGGAGAGCTCACTGCTGTTATGGAGGAAGCCCTATATGAAAGACGTTAGTTGGGTTGTTTTGGGGAAGGAGACCAGACAGCGAGGTCATCGGTCTCATCGGATTAGGGAAGGATGGGGAAGGACGTCGGCCGTGCCCTTTGAAAGGAACCATCCCGGCATTTGCCTGGAGCGATTTAGGGAAATCACGGAAAACCTAAATTAGGATGGCCGGACGCGGGATTGAACCGTCGTCCTCCCGAATGCGAGTCCAGTGTCTAACCACTGCGCCACCTCACTCGGTCAAACACGCTAGTGAAAAACGCCTCATTGAAATCTGAAAATTTATGATAAACCACAGTCCACGTTAGACTGTGCAGAGTGTTGGTGCATACGTCAATTCACGAAACCGTAACTGGAAGAAGCACAAACCAATAATGGCACCTACTCACCTCTTCGAAATTTTGAATAATGATCCCCGAAGACCCTACGACGGAGGACACGCTTAATTCCAAAAGTATAAATGAGGACAGGAAAGAGGAGATGGCATTTACGGCCTGGGTATTGCTGGGCCCGCTTCTCGTGTCAACGTGATGGCGACGTGCGGCACAGACGCAGCAGTAAAATTAAAGCCGAGCGGCGAGGCCAGAGTCGGGCGACAGCTGCGCCGCGAGCAGCAAGTGGATTAGGCGGCGGAGCGGGCGCCAGCGGACGGCCGCTCTGTGGCCGACCGTAATCCCCCTCTCTCAGCTACCACCACCCAGCTACCATGTCACTCTGGAGCATCCGTCGAAAAGCAGTCGAGGTATTAACGAGAAGATGATTTAATTGCGTAACAACTGAGATACTGATCACACAACTCGCGTATTAAATTTCCTACATCTACATAGACGGTGTTCGGATATTCCTGTTACAAAATTCTTAGACTTGTTAAAAGATGTATCGGCTCAACGACTTGTTTATAGTGTAAAACACTAAGATTGACGCGTTTCGGAAGTCAAGCTTCCATCATCAGAATAATAAAAAGTAAAAGAACCTGTTAAAACTCGCTAAAATGGAACATGCACCGCCGGCCGGGGTGGCCGAGCGGTTCTAGACGCTACAGTCTGGAACCGCGCGACTGCTACGGTCGCAGGTTTGAATCCTGCCTCGAGCATGAATGTGTGTGATGTCCTTAGGTTAGTTAGGTTTAAGTAGTTCTACGTTCTTGGGGACTGATGACCTCAGAAGTTAAGTCCCATAGTGCTCAGAGCCATTTTTATTTGGAACATGCACCAGGCACAATGAAATTGATAATAAAATTAAAACATCGCGGCTACTTCCCTTGTTGCAGCCGTGTCTTCCAAGGTGCATCTCGACATAGTCGTCAAAATACATATACAACTCTAAAATGGTGTCACCTATGGTGTTCAACATCTAAACACATGGCTCTCTCCTCTATCGTCGTAAACCGCCCGTGCGTCTTCGTTGATACCACACACCACGTAGCCAAACACGACACTGAAACGCGAGTGAGCTCACGCGCAAGTAAACAAGGAAGTCACAGACTTGTAGAGAGCAGTGAGTAAAAATATTTCGCCTAGGAACTCATGCCCGGAAACGTACCGTTTGCCAGCGTACCTTAGGTGCAGAACAACATTGATGCACTACAACAGCGGCTCCATGTGGTGATCACCAACGTCGTCACGACGCATATTCTGGTCCACACTCTCCATCCCACCTGCTGTCTCATGACTTCCTAGTGCAGCGGCCAGAGCTCATGTCAGCAGATCTTCCTTTGGCTGTTGATATACTTTCCGGGATGTGAGGTCGTGGTCCAAGAACTTTTCTGCTCCTTACGTTTCGTCCAGGACTGCGCTGGACTTCCTCAGAGGCGCTGCTCCGCTGAGTCTTGCCGACTCACTGGTCGGGTGTCTGAGAGCGACTTACATATTGTGAGAAAGGGGGGCGTGGTTCAGGTGACACGTGATGAGCAGTGATAATCCATAGCAAAGATAAGGTTGACTATCGATTACCACCTTGTCAAAGATAAAAATTGTTAGCAATTTTGTAGGCCCTGCGATTGCCAATCTTTATATGGAGAAGTTTGAACAATCAGCCCTAGACAAAGCTAATAACAAACCATCTCGTTGGCATCGATATGTAGATGACACATTTGTGGTTTGGTCCCATGGCAGAAAGGCCTTGGACGATTTCTTTATCTAAATAAAATTCACCCAAAAATACAGTTTACCATGGAAGTAGAAAAGGATAACAGAATATCTTTCTTGGATGTCTTAGTTATGAGACGGTCCGATAGAAGCTTGGAATATAAAGTATTTCGGAAGGCAACACATACGGACAGATATTTACATAAAAATTCTAATCATCATCCTCAACAAAAAAGAGGTGTCATAAAAAGTCTTGTCGATCGAGCGGAACGGATATGTACACCTGAACATTTGGATGCTGAAGTGAAACATCTGAAGCAGGCTTTTGAAAAAAACGGCTACTCAAGGAAAGGGATAAATAGAATTTTGCGTTCAAGGAACAGAAACCCAAAAGATAAGAATGAACCACAACGACAGAAAAATACAGTAGTTCTCCCTTTTATTAAAAAAGTAACAGATCGGATCGGTAAGATTTTACGAAAACATGACATAAAACCGATCTTTAAACCAACAAAGAAAATAAGTCAAGTACTACGATCTGTCGACATGTGGTGTGTATAAAATTCCATGTACCTGTGGTAAAGTTTACATTGGTACTACCAAAAGAAGCGTAAACACGCGACTGAAAGAGCATAAAAGTCTTTGTTGACTTGGAAAAATAGAAAAGTCAGCTGTAGCGGAACATGCTCTTCAACCAGGCAACCACCAAGTGAAGTTTTCGGATACCGAAGTTTTATCTACAACGTTAAATTACTATCCACGGCTATATAGAGAAGCTATCGAAATTTATAAACATCACGATAATTTCAATAGGAAAGAGGTGGCTATGAAACTTAGCGATATATGGACAGTGGCTCTACAAAATTGCTAACAATTTTTATCCTTGACAAGATGGTAATCGATAGTCAACCTTATCTTTGCTATGGATTATCACTGCTCATCACGTGTCACCTGAACCACGCCCCCCTTTCTCACAATATGTAAGTCGCTCTCAGACACCCGACCAGTCAGTCGGCAAGACTCAGCGGAGTAGCGCCTCTGAGGAAGTCCAGCGCAGTTCTGGACGAAACGTAAGGAGCAGAAAAGTTCTTGGACCAAGACCTCACATTCCGGAAAGTATATCAACAGCCATGTCACCCGGTCGTGAAAGCCTTCATTCTACAGATCTTGCTTTGTCGCCACAGGAATCTCGTAAATAAAACTTTCCATACGACCCCACAAGAAGTATTCCGTAGGATATACTGCATTCGAACATTATGAAGTACCTCGAAGAAAACGAATTATTGACGCATAGTCAGCACGGATTCAGAAAATATCGTTCTTGTGAAACACAACTAGTTCTTTATACTCATGAAGTAATAAGTGGTATCGACAGGGGATGTCAAATGGATTCCATATTCTTAGATTTCCAGAAGGCTTTCGACACCGTTCCTCACAAGCGTCTTCTAACCAAACTGCGCGCCTACGGAGTATCGCCTCAGTAGTGCGACTGTTATAATGAAAGCAAGTGAGAAAGAATTACAGGACGTGTTCAGTAGTCGAATTGGCACATGCTACAGAAGGAACAAACTACTGAGCACAGAATCGAGATTGAGAGTAAACCGAAGAAAGGAGGAAGTAATGCGCAGTGGCAGAAATAAGGGTAGCGAGAAATTTGCAGTGAAATTTGAGGACCACGAGGTAGGCGAACTTAAAGGATTCTGTTACTTTAAAATCAAAATTCACAATGAGGACAAAGCACGGAGACGTAAAGATTCGGGTAGCACATGGAAAGAAGGCTTTTCTGGCAAAAACAAGTATGAAGGCTTTCACTACCGTATCACATAGCTGCTGGTAAACCTTTCGGAATGTGAAGTCGCAGTCCAAGAAACTCTTCTGTAGCCCCTTGTGTCTCTTGGTGGCCAACATTTTTATGGAGGATTTTGAGGAGAGAGCACTTGAATCAGCAGCCCTCAAACCAACCGTTTCTTGGAGGTACGTGGACGACAACTTCGTAGTGTGGCCTCATGGAGAAGAAAAATTAATGGAGTTTTTAGATCATTTCAAATCCATTCATGAGAACATTCGGTTTACCATGAAATTAGAGAAAAATGGTTGCCTCCCTTTCTTGGATGTGCTAGTTAGACGGACGAGTGATGGCTCTCTGGGGCATTCAGTTTAACGAAAGCCCACACATACTGATTTGTATTTAAATTCGTCCAGCTGCCATCACTCATCGCAAACAATGAGTATACACACAGAGCTCATGAAGTGTCAGATGCAGATAGTTTGCCTGAAGAGCTTGCCCACCTGAATTGGGTTTTCAAAGAGAATGGATATTCTACAAGGCAAATTAGCAAGACACTTGCAATTAAGCCAAAGAAACAGGGAGTGGAGAAAGAAGAGAGCACGCCTACTAAATCTTTAGCTTTTCTTCCCTTTGTTGGCAACATGTCCTTCAAAATTGCAAGAATCCTCCACGGTTTCTAAGTGAAAGTAGTTTTCCGTCCACCATCGTAGATTTCCGACCTGCTGGGATCAGTGAAAGACGATCTGGTATTGCGGAAAGCGGAAACTTATAAAATACCTTGTCAGTGTGGCATGTCATATATAGGACAAACATTGCGAACTGTAGAAGAACATTGCACTGAACATCAACGCTGTACTCGCCTTTTGCAACCTAGCAAGTCTGCAATTGCTGAGCATTGCATTTCCACTGGACACTCAATGGAGTATGACAAGACAACAATTTTGGCCACAGTAACATCCTTTTGGGACTCCGTCATAAAAGAATCAGTGGAAATTCGCATGACAGGCAATCTTATGAACCGTGACAATGGCGACCAGCTAGACAATTCGCGGAACCCCGTCATCTCTAAGATCAGCTCCAGACGAAGACGCCAGAGTACTCCGATGGCCGCGGCAATTGACAACGCCGAAGGCAGCTGAGTTCTGAAAAAAATAAAATAAATAAATAAAAATAAAAACAAAAAAAAGTTCTAAGGGCTCTGAGCACTATGGGACTCAACTGCTGTGGTCATAAGTCCCCTAGAACCTAGAACTACTTAAACCTAACTAACCTAAGGACATCACACACATCCATGCCAGAGGTAGGATTCGAACCTGCGACCGTAGCGGTCGCGCGGTTGCAGACTGTAGCCCGTAGAACCGCTCGGCCACTCTGGCCGGCTGAGTTCTGCAGTTCCACCAGCGAGGGCGCTGCTGGCGGGCGGTGTCGTTCGTCTGTTAATATGATTTTGACGCATGCGCGGAATACTCGCTGCACGCTATATATTGCGGTATGGAGGACGTCTTCGTCAGTCTTCGGTGGCTCACCTGAGGATGGGTGGTAGTTGTCCAGTCGAAATATCGTGGATGGAAGCTAACGACGACGGGCTGCAAGCCCGAAATCTTGTTGAATATTTAGTTCGCCGGGAAAATTTAGAATTTCACACAGTAAATCTTGCTAATGGCAAGTATCCGAAAGTTTTTTATCTGAATGCTTTGATATTTCGAAGATAACGTTGCATTAAAATACCCATGGGTTTTTATATACCTACTTTATAATATATGTGATATCCTATTTTTAATAAATTTAGTAATAGTGAAACTTTGTTACAAAAAATTCTGAAATAGTTATACACGCCTGGATTAGAATGCAACGTTGTGTCAAAATTTCAAAGCAATCGGTCACGAAATTTTGGATGGACACGATTTTGAATAAACTAATATTTACATTTATTTTTAAATAGATATATATTTCACTTTAAAAAGTAGTCGCTTTATAACATTCCGTTCGGGTATGTCCGAAGTTACTGTTACCTCTGATTATCTTTCTCTCTCTATTAACAATGACAGGTTCTATTTCCTAGACTTCATCAATACAGTCCCAAGTCTGATCCAATATTCAGTACGCTCGTATTTTGTTCATTAGGTGTCATTTCGCACCTTCTTGAAGTCAGGAAACACGGCAGCAAACCGGACGGCGTATCTCCATCCTTCTGGAATTCGTGGACGAAAAGAGCCAACTTGATTTCACTCGTTGTTATCTGCCCTATGTTCTTTCCTGGAGTGGTGAGTTTTTGTCTCCATAAAACATAAAATGTGTGACCCTATATTCTTCTACTTAGTGCCGTCAGCGGTAGTGGCATATACTTTTGGTCTCTGTTCTACGATCGCTGTGGGAAACGAGTATGACCAGTGCATGTTTCCAATCACTGTGAACGCTTCGCTCCTCTCTCCCTCTCCCTCTCCCTCTCTCTCTCTCTCTCTCTCTCTCTCTCTCTCTCTCTCTCTCTCTCTCTCTCTCTCTCTGTGTGTGTGTGTGTGTGTGCTTGCGTGAAGATTCTGAACGAGAAACCGCAGTGTGATTTCAGGCGGTGAAATAATTTTTTTTAAAAAAGGAAGATTATATTAAGGTCTTCTCTCCGTCATTCTCCATTTCAGTGTCATTATTGTCACATGGTTCTGGTCAGATGGTTTGGATTCGATTACTGATTTAACACAAGACTAAAATAGCCTGAGCTTTTCTATCACAGTGCTAGATTTATACTATCTAATTTAAATACTTCGCTCGTCGCGCACCTTCCATTAATTTTGGCTTCATTCAGTGTTAGTCGCTTGTGATAGTATTTGGTAGATACAGTCGTGGAAATCAATATAAAGGTGTGAATATCTGCGGGAAAATTCAAATTGTCAGTTTGAATATTTGTGCACAGTGTACTTGCGATAGTATGAGATCCAATGTACTGACAAATGCAGTCCAATGGTATCGTATTTGATGCCAGTAATACAGTGTTCAACAAGACATCAACGATTCAGGTGGTAGAGGGTAGTATTCCGTATGAAGACTGCCAGTTCTGTGCAGTAAGCGAGTGCGTACGTGCCTTTCCTGCAGAAAAGAAACATACAACTATACTGCGCATAAACCATGACAGTGCATCCCGGAAAACTGATGGCAAGTGGTGAAAAAGTAAAAATCGGTGCGTAGGAGAAAATGGAACTCTCTAATCCTCAAATTATCAAGAAACTGCAACTCTCAGGTACAGTGAATTATAATTTCGTTAGATGGGGCGCACAATATGGACAGAGCGGAAAATTCGGGCGATGTAGAAAATTATCTGAGGCATATAAACGGCTACTTTTACCTAAAGCAAAGGTCCACAAATCATTATTCTTTTCAACTTATTGCAGAGTTACAGTTGCCAGTAACTTCCAGACAACAACGAAAGATTTTATCAAATGGCAGACGTCTTGCACTCGACAAACTACTGTAGAAACCTGCTCTAACGAGGATGTTTAAGTTACAGTGAATACCTTCGGTAGAAGTACCCATTTTGTTTCTCATTTTTCATTAGAATTGTCCATTTTCTTTTACTTACTATATGATACACTTATTTCAATATGTTTAAAATTTCACAACTCATACACATTTCTTTAGGATTGTTACCAAAACCACTCTGTGAATAACTTGTAACACTTAACAATCATTTTCGTTTTTGTTTTCAATTCTGTTTTCTTTAAAGGGTCTCAGTTATGTTTAATATTGACCTGCTACTCACAATTGCATATCTGTTCATATATTGTTGTAAAAATGTTATGTTCTAACGATGAAATGATAATAAATAAATAAATAAACCACAAAAAACGGATAATTTTTGGAATTCCGGATGGCGTTCGCTCTAACCTGACTTTTTTACAAAAAAACAAAAAAAACACGTAAAAGTAAACAGGCTGGATTCAACTTTGCTGACACACATATGCCATGGAAGTGAGTACGGGATAAAAGGGTCTTCAGTGATGAGAAGAACTTTAATTTATATGCTCCAGATGGATTACAACGTAATTGGTATCGTCAGAAAACAGGACAGCAGCTAAGAATGAGGAGAATCGTGGTGGTGAAAGTGTTAGGATTTGGGCTGTCTTCTGCACTAAAGGTAGATCAAGCATTTGCTTGGTTGAACGTTAGAATGAACTGCAACACATACACTGAGATGCTACAGACATAATTGTTAAGAATGTATGAAGTCTGATGTTTCAGAAAGACAATGCAACTGTGCATGTTTCTCCTACAACAAAAAAGTGGTCTGCCGCTTGTGGTCTATTGGCTAGCGTTGCTGCCTCTGGATCACGCGGACGTGGCTTCGATTCCCGGCCGGGTCGGGGATTTTCTCTGTCTGGGAACTGGGTTTTTGTGTTGCCCTCTTCATTTCGTCATCATCTTCGTCATCATCATCATCCTTCGTGACAATGACTAGATTGGACTGTGAAAAAAATTGGAGTCTGTAAAAATTGGGACTTTGTATAGGCGCTGGTGACTGCGCAGTTGAGCGCCCCACGAATCAAACCCAACAACAAAAAAGAGTTTTTAAGATAAAGATGCCGATTCCCTAACCTGGCCTGTACAGAGCCCTGATCTGGAACTCGCGTAAGAGCTTTTGGGAATACTCGCAAGAACTGTTTATCAGAATGGAAGGCAATTTGAGGTCGTATGTCGGATGAAAACAGCGACAGCAGTAGAGCGACCGGCAATTTCACTGCCAGAACTGTTTTGTACGACTTTGCGCATAACCTGCAGGAGAGGTGGGCTACAAATAGGTGTGATAAGAGTAGTCTACGAAAGTGGACAGGAGCAGAACTTATTTGCACACACACAAGAAAAAAAAAGAAATTTACTTAATATGCGTTTCTCCAAGCACACTAAGACTCATTACAAATAGTACAGCAACCGAATCAGCTCTTACTGTCAGAAAGAAAAGGCTCCTAGCGCAAGTTGGTAGAGCGGTTGCCTCCTGCCACCCTACATCGCGGCGGTAGAGGGCTCTCACACTCCAGAGCCACTGGAGGCGTGACTCAGTAGCGGCGCACCACTGCATACCTGATCCAGCGCGATCGCTATTGGTGTCTGACTGAAACCTGAGGTTGCGTTTCCAATCAAAAGACGCGTGTAGTGTAGTATCGATACGTGACACCAAAAGATGTACAAACCCTAACAAAATCAATGAGGTAATTTGAAAGAACAGAGCTTGGACAAGTACTAACAACGCAATAACACAATAGGACAGCGAGTACCTTTTCACCGATTTCCATTTAAGAAATCGAAACGCTTTATTTGGTTACTTGTGTTATGAAAGCAATTACGTGATTCCATCACGATTGTTTACTTCTTGTATGTATCAGCTACTTCCATAATAAATTCAATACATATATATGCTTTAGACATTGTATATTACTTTACTCTGGCCTTGTACTGATTTCCACTACTCCAGTTCAAGCATACTAAAAACAGTAGAAGTTCTTATGTCTTCTCTTGGTATGCAACCGGAGTTATATTCGTTTTAGTGTAAAATTGTGATTTAGTATAACGAACTGGGTTCTGTTAGTCAAATATTCCTCGAGTCATCGGGATATTTGCGACGATACCCCTTACGACAGCATCTGGCTTGACAATAGGCATCGTCGTGCCGTTTCGCATGACTGTTGGGAAAAAACCAAAGATGGAATCTGTTCCCCTACAGCAATTCTTTGGAACACGTCAGGTGCGAATAAAGGAATCTGCGCTTCACATGAGCCGTTCTCCCTGAAGCCAAGATGATACTTTGAGCGAACATTGCTTCCTTCGGGGAAAGTCATAATATTTCAACTTAGTGTATGCTGTAGGATGTCACAAGAGAAGAGGGTAAGTGATAGCGAGCTCCGATCTCATGCTTTGCCCTTTCTCTTAACAGGAAAAAACAGTGTTTTATTATGCGCAGATAGTGACTACCGAAACGAGAATAAGTTAGTTAAGCTATTAATGGATTTCCATCATTCATCACCTAAATTGCATATACAGTTTACGCAAAACACGTTTCAAATATTTATTCAGAATAAGCATAATGGGGCGAAGGGAGGGGGATAAGGGACTGTCAACAGCTGTTCTGTACCACAATGAATGTTTCACTCTGTATGTAACAGAAGTGTTTACTTGAAAGCTGCTGGAGGATTAAAACTGTAGCCCGGACTAGGACTCAATGTGCGAATCTTGTTTTTCAGGAGCGACGCTTTTATCGAGTGCGCTTTCCAGGAATTTTTCCTCTTTCACTTTTTCTGTGGGTGTTTGTCACTCTGCCTCGAGTATGGCCATTAGCCTTCGAGGCAGTAAACAGTCGTTTTTACTGTTGATATGTGACAGAGTCTGGATTTCGCTACCCACTCTCTTGCCTTTCCAATATGTACAACGGCAGCTATCTTAAAGTTCTTTCAACTGAAGCATTTGCATTGGCAGTTTCAGTTACCCTAGATTTGAGTAACTGGACGACTGTGTATCCTGAATTTTGTTGTTCGCTCTGTATATACATTATAAATGAAGTAATTATCTTGAAGCTGAAGATCGTCTGTCCACGTCAGGTTAAAAATAAATTTGTTTCTGGAGGGGGTTAGCCCTGAGCAAAACAATTTCTTTCTTTTCTTGTAATTCCCAGACACATGCCGCTGAAGCTTCAGCATCTTCAGTGGGCTTTTATTTTCTTCTATTAAACGAAATAATGCTCTTTATTACTTGTACACATACTTGTTTCAGCTTGTAAGAAACTATTCACAAATTTGGGACACAAACATCGTTTTGTGCATATAAACCTTGTTACAACAGACTGTGATTTTCCTGGTTTTTCATATTTTGCGTTATACTTTCTTTCCTTTCATATTCCGTCATCTGCAGTCGTTAAGGTATATATGGTAGCAGATGAAAAGAAAAAAATGTGTTTTGCTCCAGGCGGAACTCCTCAGAAAATAAATTTATTGAGTTATACATCAAAGCAAACACAGTGCGACTATAGGCTAAGACAAATAATTCTTTTCTGATTGTGATTACTGTTGTTTGTCGCTGCTCCAGTCACATTTAGTTATCCCACGTCTAAGAGATGACCACTTTTTATTGTCAGATAAATCTAATTGCCTAAATGTTTAATATTTCCGGAACGTTAACTACTGAAGCAAACTGAATCAAATCTGAAAATAATACCCGTTAATATACTCATGGCAAATGTCATAAGCCGTACTTCATGGAGACAGATACACTTTGTCCAAATCATTTATATTTGTTCGTATAATTTTTCAGCTTTAGTCGTGCTGCTCTCTACGTTAACGAAAGTACAATACCGGCAATATAAACAACTCTAAGCTACCATCTGGGGAAACAGTACGATCTGTATATCACACCTACTTGGTCAATAAATACAGACAAATGCGCGTTTCCGGTGTTCCAGATATACGGACATTGCTGACGCCACCTCATCCGCTAACAGTGACGAATTAGCCAATTGTGCGGAACGCCCTTCACATGCTTTTTCTCTCTCTAAGGTACAGTGCTTCGACAGAATACGCATTCCGTAGAGGCCCCTGTCACTAAGCAATGGATTCTACAAATTTCTACGTTCACAAATTACAAGGAGTGGAGCACACGTATTGGTTAAATTACGATTAATTTTTATCAGTTGTGTTAAACTGTTCACTATTTTCATCACTGAGGATTAATCCGAAGAAATCTGCATAGATGCTGTTACCTTTTTGTTTGCATATTTTCTTTAGTCTGAGATAATGAGTATTATATTAATTTTATGTAGATAGGAACTTTTGTAAACGTAGGTGAACTGCAGGAAACCATCTTTGACAGGATAAAGAGCAAAAAACTTCGTTTGGACATGTGGCCATAAATATTTTACAAGGGGGTACACCCACTTGAAGGTAGAGACAAAAGATCTTTCACAGTGCAAAATGGTTAAAATGCCTCTGAGGACTATGGGATTTAACTTCTGAGGTCTGAGCTAACTAACCTAACTACATCACACGCATCCATGCCCGAGGCAAGATTCAAACCTGCGACCGTAGCGGTCACTGTAGCGCCTAGAACCGCTCGGCCACCCCGGCCGGCGTTGACAGTCTAGGTTTAAAAGCAGGATTAAAAGCACCTGTCAGGACACATCTGTAAGTAGGAATGTTCTGACTATATTAATTTCTTAACTCCACACTCAAAATGCAATTATGTGAACACAGAACTTAAGAACCTTCAACATCGCAGCGCGTCAGCAATCGTTGGTTAATATGTTAAAAAACTAAAACCCCGCCTCGATTGAGAAGAAAAGCACCTAGTGTTAAGTGTTAACCCAGGTTTCGGCGTAGATAACTACACCTTCTTCAGAACAACAATAAAACCCACAAGTGCCTAAGAAGACCTTTGTCAATGATTTAAATAACACCATAGCTATACATTTATAAACGAAAAAGAAAAGGAAAACACAAACAGTACATATGTACAAAGTCAAAACCGCTACTTAACTTAATAGTGTACGCTCCACCTCACACCCGCCTATGTTCGATGGGCCATGATCCGCCATAAACTGCAGCTACAAACGGTCGCTCACTTACAAGCTTGACCCGCTATCTATGCACATGCGCAAGACAAGGGAAGTTACTTGAATGTGCATGCGCATACGAATACGAGAATGTTTATATATGGGTCGGGGCTAAATAGCCCATATATCCCCAACCGTGGATCAACGTATATTAAAAAAATGAAATGGATAGAACAAGAGACGAACTAAATAGGAGATGAAACCTAAAAATAACCGCACACGGTTGCTTACGCTAGAAAAAGAAACTTAAATATGAAGCTACCTACGACAACAAGAGGAACTCTTAAAAACTATTCCTAAAGAAGCGAGTAGTTAGCCTGGGGGAGGGGGGTGGGGGGTGGGGCCTGAGGGGACGTAATCTAAAAACGTCGTGGTAATACAGATATAGGGATAAAACGTTTGGTGTTCAACGGGCTAAAATCACCTTCATCGTAAAAGGAAAATGAGGATAAAGAGAAAGAAGCTGAACAGCTTGACCAACCGCGCTCGCCAATCATTGCGCGCATGTGACAATCACCAAATCATCAGTTTTACAAGTATGAAGAACAAAGTAAAGGCGCGAAACCTTCAAAAAATATTCTATTTCTTAGTAAGAGTTGGTCATTGAGGATATTGTCTTTAACAGTTGCAGATGCTTAAAGATTTGCATTTCTTCCAAAACATCCAGTTTTAAGCCCTTAACCTCGGCATGAAGTAACTCGATATTAACTGGAGGGCTCGGCGCATGAGCAGTTTGCACAAGGTGTTCCGCATAAGTAGAGCCCTTAGTACCTTCACCGCTTCTAGTAGAAATATGCCCTTTATACCTGAGACACAGAGCTCGCCCCGTTTGCCCGATGTAAAATTTTGGACAATCCCCGCATGTAATTTTATAGACTCCTGATTGGGAACGTTTATCCCTCTTACTCTTCAAGGAGGGAATTAAATTCCTATGTAAAGTATTATTAGTAGAATAGGCGACTCTGAAATTATGGTATCTGAGTAAACGCCCCAATTTGTAACTTATATTGCCTATGTAAGGGATAGATGTCGTTGCCACCTGTTTGTCATCTAACGCATCCCCTAGGGTGGAAGACGTAATATTATTTTTATTTACTTTTTGTTATACATCTGTCTTACCAACTGAGGCCTATAGCCATTAGTTATAGCAATATTCTCAAGTGTGACCAGTTCAGTTTCTACCGCATCTGGTGCAAGAGGGACAACTGTAACTCGATGAATATTAGAATGAAAAAAGGCCATCTTATGGGCGTACGGATGGGCCGAGTCTGCAGGTATAACATTGTCGGAAAACGTGTTTTTCCGAAAAATATTAAATTCAATGCGGTTGTCAACCACAGTTAAAGTGAGGTCCAAAAAATTAAATGACCTAGTATCGGATTCTCACTCAATTGTAAAACTGATATTATGGTGAAACTCATTAAAAATCGAAAATATATGGTCTACATCATTTTCAGAACCATCAATGAGTAATAGAATGTCGTCAACATATCTTTTTGTAAAATTTTATTCTCCTAAGAATCTCTCTGTCACTGGAAAAAAATCAGACTCTAAGTAGTTCATAAAAATTTCTGATAAAATCCCAGCTAGGGGGCTTCCCATAGCTAAACCTGTTGGTTGCAAGTAAAATCTCCCACTAAATGTAGAGTAGTTGTGTTTTAAAACGATCCGTAGCAGCATCATCAACTCGTTGACCTCATTATCCAAAAGTTTATTAGGGTGACGTAAATCGCACTCTAGTATTTGCAGTGTGTGGTCGCCCGATACATTAGTGTATAAACTATTAACATCAAACGATACTAGTCTAGAATCTTCAAAACAAGATACCTCGCGTAAACTAGTAGCTAAATGAATGGAATTTTTAACAGAACAGTTTTTACTGAAAACGAAATTTTCTTTAATCTTAGTATGCAAGTATTTCGCCAGCTTATGATAGGCTCTTACCGTACTGTCAACGATAGGACGAACTGGGTGATTTAACTTATGAACTTTAAACTGGCTTCTCAATTTAGGGGGCTTGGGATTCATGTTTATCAGCCCCTTCTTTCGGAACTCTCCTATTAAATTTTTAGTATTTTGGATCCCAGTTCTAATTTCTTTTTGGAGAGTAATAGTGGGGTCTTTGGTAAGCGTAACTATCCAGTTGTCATTTAACAAAGAACTTTGCTGAGACTATGGTACCCCTATAACGTACTTTAGTACACTAACGACTTCACGCTGCTATGCAATTATCACTCTCACTATCACCTTACTGTGGGACGGACTGAGACGTGGTGAGCATTTTAATCGACTTTTCAAATTAAGAACTGTTGTCAGTGAATCCGTGTCAGGCGTATCATTGACTGCCATGTCTAAATTTAATGATTTTGTGGGACATGGTAAAACTGCATTGACCTGAAGGCGTAAAAGGGACCTGCCCAAACCTGTTCTCTGTCCAAACTATCGGCAGTAAGACGTGTGACCACTTTCATGCAGTGGCTGGGCTTTTTGGCCTTTTTTGTGACAAGAATTACACTCGTCCCTTAGAAAACTATATTTCTCACCCTAATGAATTACAAAACAATTAAGACATGCGCGTATCTAAGTGGGAACTTATTTTAATACTGTGCCCGGAGAGTTGACGGCTGCGTCCAGCTCATCATAAGGAGAGGTGGTGGGAGGGGCGGGTCGTCATCGTCCTTGGCTCAGCCTGATATACGACAGAGGGATCCTACGGTGCCACGGAAGACGTCATCGTTTGTTGAAAAACAGCGATGAGTGGTAAACAGACATCCAAAGAGGGATTAATTAACTTCAAGAATCAGTTTTCGTGAACTTGTCTGGCGAATCTACCACAATCATATCTCTCACTGTTGACCATGTATATTATTGCTCACGCTTGTCATTGAGACGTTGGAATTTACAGCCGCTCATCAACCGCTAACGGTAAATTTGCCCACTTGGAACCGGTAACTTTGCCCACTTAGCACAACGGAAAAACGTTTTGCTACCAGCCGCTATATGTATTTGCAAATAATAGTCTCTAAGATCTACCTCAGATATAAGCTTCTGAATAACGCTGTAAATAGTTGCTCCAGAATATACAGGGTGTTTCAAAAATGACCGGTATATTTGAAACAGCAATAAAAACTAAACGAGCAGCGATAGAAATACACCGTTTGTTGCAATATGCTTGGGACAACAGTACATTTTCAGGCAGACAAACTTTCGAAATTACAGTAGTTACAATTTTCAACAACAGATGGCGCTGCGGTCTGGGAAACTCTATAGCACGATATTTTCCACATATCCACCATGCGTAGCAATAATATGGCGTAGTCTCTGAATGAAATTACCCGAAACCTTTGACAACGTGTCTGGCGGAATGGCTTCACATGCAGATGAGATGTACTCCTTCAGCTGTTCAATTGTTTCTGGATTCTGGCGGTACACCTGGTCTTTCAAGTGTCCCCACAGAAAGAAGTCACAGGGGATCATGTCTGGCGAATAGGGAGGCCAATCCACGCCGCCTCCTGTATGTTTCGGATAGCCCAAAGCAATCACACGATCATCGAAATATTCATTCAGGAAGTTAAAGACGTCGGCTATGCGATGTGGCCGGGCACCATCTTGCATAAACCACGAGGTGTTCGCAGTGTCGTCTAAGGCAGTTTGTACCGCCACAAATTCACGAAGAATGTCCAGATAGCGTGATGCAGTAATCGTTTCGGATCTGAAAAATGGGCCAATGATTCCTTTGGAAGAAATGGCGGCCCAGACCAGTACTTTTTGAGGATGCAGGGACGATGGGACTGCAACATGGGGCTTTTCGGTTTCCCATACGCGCCAGTTCTGTTTATTGACGAAGCCGTCCAGGTAAAAATAAGCTTCGTCAGTAAACCAAATGCTGCCCACATGCATATCGCCGTCATCAATCCTGTGCACTATATCGTTAGCGAATGTCTCTCGTGCAGCAATGGTAGCGGCGCTGAGGGGTTGCCGCATTTGAATTTTGTATGGATAGAGGTGTAAACTCTGGCGCATGAGACGATACGTGGACGTTGGCGTCATTTGGACCGCAGCTGCAACACGGCGAACGGAAACCCGAGGCCGCTGTTGGATCACCTGCTGCACTAGCTGCGCGTTGCCCTCTGTGGTTGCCATACGCGGTCGCCCTACCTTTCCAGCACGTTCATCCATCACGTTCCCAGTCCATTGAAATTTTTCAAACAGATCCTTTATTGTATCGCTTTTCGGTCCTTTGGTTACATTAAACCTCCGTTGAAAACTTCGTCTTGTTGCAACAACACTGTGTTCTAGGCGGTGGAATTCCAACACCAGAAAAATCCTCTGTTCTAAGGAATAAACCATGTTGTCTACAGCACACTTGCACGTTGTGCACAGCACACGCTTACAGCAGAAAGACGACGTACAGAATGGCGCACCCACAGACTGTGTTGTCTTCTATATCTTTCACATCACTTGCAGCGCCATCTGTTGTTGAAAATTGTAACTACTGTAATTTCGAAAGTTTGTCCGCTTGAAAATGTACTGTTGTCCCAAGCATATTGCAACAAACGGTGTATTTCTATCGCTGCTCGTTTAGTTTTTATTGCCGTTTCAAATATACCGGTCATTTTTGAAACACCCTGTACAAGTAAAACTGCATTGTGTTGCGTGACATCTGTGATTCATGGGGCAACAAATAGCTGCCCCAAATTGCCAATGTATTTCAGCCACAGCTCCAGCTCCCTGTCAAAACTTAGGAATTGTGGATGCACCACTCTCATCACATGTGCTGGACTAATTTCTGAGTGGACCGATTTGGCCAACATCACCTACAGCGTCCTTTGCAAGTTCTACAACAAGAATGGCAGTGGAACTGACATTTCCATTTCTGGAGTCGTCATACTGCAATGTAAAGGCGTGCGATTACAGCAGAGTCAAAGAAATAGCTATAGCACTAAAATATTTCATTCAGAATAGTTCAAGTAGCGACAGATGGAATGCAATTTACCACCCATTTTCATCGCAACCTCTTTCACTATTTTGTTGTGATGGCAGCCAAAATGTGCTGTATTGCTCATCAGATAAATGAAGTTTTCTAGAAAGGTGGCTGAAATAGCTAGTGAGCAAGGTGTTTGGGGAGTGGTAGGGGTAGGTCTTCAAACAAAAATTACTCGCATAACAACAATTTTATTAATATAAAACAACACTGTTCTCGTAAGTACCACAATACAAATGATTGCCCGAAGGCTTACAACACAATTAAAAATGCCAGATTTCCAGTTAGTGTTCTTTTACAATCATCCGAATGTGAGCAAAACTCAAACCCGGCACGAATTCACAGTACTGCACACGACGCTCTACAGGATCTGGCCTACTTTCACAGTCAGTGC
This sequence comes from Schistocerca piceifrons, assembly GCF_021461385.2. NCBI lineage: Eukaryota > Metazoa > Arthropoda > Insecta > Orthoptera > Acrididae > Schistocerca > Schistocerca piceifrons. The sequence continues at coordinate 51,376,584 of NC_060139.1, forward strand.
TAGTTCTAAAACAAATAGAAGCGACTTAAGAAACGCACAATAACCAGTTCACAAAAGCACCCGGCTCTTCGGTGTTTCCTAAATTAAACATTGCATTGCCTGTCCACATAAATGTAATTCAAATAACCTTTCATGGTGCTAATAAATAATCTTAGCTCCCCAAACAAACAAAAAATGGGAACAATGATGCTTGTATCTGACGGCAACAGCTATTAACTCTTCAGTAATAAACCAACAACACCAAGTCGTGATAAATGTAATACAAATTTTTATGAAAAAGTGCCGTGACAGAAGCCTAATCAAACAGAACCAAGCAAAGGTACAGCGTCGTCTAGGACGAGTTACATTATTCACATAAAAAATTTAAACCAGGTGCACTCATTGAGGAAGATCAGATGAGCTGTACCATCCAAGTGTAATCTCTCCATTTACCCCTGTACTGATACTAATGAAGGAGCCGTTTAAACTTTACGACGAAAAAGATTTAAATTCCGACCCGCGATAACAAGAACGCATTAACTCTCGTGTGATATCTAACGTCTTTTTAGACTATAAAAAAACAGCTTTAATGTTGATGTAAACTTCTCATTTTCCTCATATCCTTTTCATAGACTTTTTATTGTAACTGAGTAAAATTTTTATGGTTATATTATGGTGCGCAGTACAATGATTTGAAATTTTTGCAGTTATTTCACAAAATACTCCACGTATATAATATGTGACTTTCAGTGATGTAGTTTAAATTTATTACGAAATTCAAAACATTGCAGCAATGCAGCTTCTAAACCCAGCCGGCTATGGTGTCCGAGCGGTTCTAGGCGCTACAGTCTGGAACCGCGCGACCGCTACAGTCGCAGATTCGAATCCTGCCTCGGGCATGGATGTGTGTGATGTCCTTAGGTTAGTTAGGTTTAAGTAGTTCTAAGTTCTAGGGGACTGATGACCTCAGAAGTTAAGTCCCATAGTGCTCAGAGCCATTTGAATCATCTAAACCGACATTTATACGTCCACCGTTGCAAATATTTGTAGAAAATGAAAACCTGAGCATTGGTACGACAAATTCACAGTCTGAAATTGAGTTTTGTTGAAGTTAGACGTGCTGTTATAATTTATTGCCCATGAATGATAATATACGTTTTGAAGGGGCTATAGCCACGAGCGGGCTTTAGCAGATTTCCAGTAGAGTGTTAGTGATTATGAATTAATTTTTGAAATGAAGATGAGCGTGGTACTGATGCAAATATTATCGAGGAGCATATACTGCTTGGAGATGAAGTGGATGTGAGCGAATGTGAAGAAGATGAGAATGGTATTTAGGAAAAAAGCCTGTACTCTAGTTTCTAAAAGTGGACAGATAACAAATAACATAGTACCACTTGATGAGACAAGCAGGTATCAAAGAATGTGATACGTGAAACTGCTCATATTCCACGTCACCTTGGACCACAATCATAGACAAGGGCAGTGGTTATGTAACTACAACTGGCACTCTTAATAAAAGTAACAACGTTTGCTCAAGCCAGTCCGAATCGTATGAGTGGGGTGAGGATAAGAGACAAAAATTCAGTAAAAATCACTTACACTCAAACCTCCAGATGTCAGGCATTCATATCGGTACCAAACGTTATCTGCCGATAGAGTACCAACCATAACTCCGATTTAGTTCGTACTGTATGCTGTCGCCTAGTAGAACGGGCGTAAACGTTAAGTAAAAGTAACACCAGAACTTGAAACATATTTGCGAACAGTTAAACTTTGTGGCTTCGATGGGTGGGTTGGTAGTGCATTTATACCGTCGTTCCAAGGCTTTCGCGTTCAAAACACAATAACAACAACAATTTACTGTATTACGCGTGAATGTGTTATACGGTACAACATGTTTATGGCATGGTAAAAGGGGTGTCTGGAATTTACAGCAATGTTCTCTTGGCAGTCCTCTTTGGCATTGTTGCTTTGAAAGCAGTAAATCTCTAAATAGTGCATTTTTAGTTTCCCAGAACATACAATCAGAACAGAAAAATAAACAATTGGATCACACGTGTGGAAGTAGTAGCAATAGTAATAAAAATCCAGAATGAGATTTTCACTCTGCACCGGAGTGTGCGCTGATATGAAACTTCCTGGCAGATTAAAACTGTGTGCCGGACCGAGACTCGAAGTCGAGACTTTTGCCTTTCGTGGGCAAATGCTCTACCAACTGAGCTACCCAAGCACAACTCACGCCCCGTTCTCACAGCTTTTCTTCTGCCAGTATCTCGTCTCCTACCTTCCAGACTTAACAGAAGCTCTCCTGCGAACCTTGTTCGAGTCTCGGTCGCGTACACAGTTTTAATCTGCCAGGAACTTTCAGTAATAATAATAATAATAATAATAATAATACACATGATGAAACTAGTAGGAGTAATAATAAGATTAATAATAAGTACATAACGTTAAAAATTAATCAAACACGACCACATACACACACACACACACACACACACACACACACACGCACACACACACGCAGTATCATTCATTCAGGAACAAAACCTTCACAACAAAGGTTGCATACGAAGAAGTGTGTGAAGGAAATTACTTTCGCACACCAACACATTTCACGAATCCCACCTTTGTGCATCCACCCTATAGATTGCAGAATGAAAGCTTGTGTCTGAAGCAGAACTTGGTAGACACTGAATGTCCATCTTTCTAGAGATTGGTTAGTGGGATTCGTCTGTTCGTTGCCAGTCCTCTACCGTTTACTGGATGTAGTTTCTGTTGTGGTACATTTTCACTGTAACAAGAGATTTGACTTCACGGCTTACACTGTTGTTTTAACGCGTCTAGCTCAAGACCCAACTGTCACTGGCAGCATATCTACACTCCTGGAAATTGAAATAAGAACACCGTGAATTCATTGTCCCAGGAAGGGGAAACTTTATTGACACATTCCTGGGGTCAGATACATCACATGATCACACTGACAGAACCACAGGCACATAGACACAGGCAACAGAGCATGCACAATGTCGGCACTAGTACAGTGTATATCCACCTTTCGCAGCAATGCAGGCTGCTATTCTCCCATGGAGACGATCGTAGAGATGCTGGATGTAGTCCTGTGGAACGGCTTGCCATGCCATTTCCACCTGGCGCCTCAGTTGGACCAGCGTTCGTGATGGACGTGCAGACCGCGTGAGACGACGCTTCATCCAGTCCCAAACATGCTCAATGGGGGACAGATCCGGAGATCTTGCTGGCCAGGGTAGTTGACTTACACCTTCTAGAGCACGTTGGGTGGCACGGGATACATGCGGACGTGCATTGTCCTGTTGGAACAGCAAGTTCCCTTGCCGGTCTAGGAATGGTAGAACGATGGGTTCGATGACGGTTTGGATGTACCGTGCACTATTCAGTGTCCCCTCGACGATCACCAGTGGTGTACGGCCAGTGTAGGAGATCGCTCCCCACACCATGATGCCGGGTGTTGGCCCTGTGTGCCTCAGTCGTATGCAGTCCTGATTGTGGCGCTCACCTGCACGGCGCCAAACACGCATACGACCATCATTGGCACCAAGGCAGAAGCGACTCTCATCGCTGAAGACGACACGTCTCCATTCGTCCCTCCATTCACGCCTGTCGCGATAGCACTGGAGGCGGGCTGCATGATGTTGGGGCGTGAGCAGAAGACGGCCTAACTGTGTGCGGGACCGTAGCCCAGCTTCATGGAGACGGTTGCGAATGGTCCTCGCCGATACCCCAGGAGCAACAGTGTCCCAAATTTGCTGGGAAGTGGCGGTGCGGTCCCCTACGGCACTGCTTAGGATCCTACGGTCTTGGCGTGCATCCGTGCGTCGCTGCGGTCCGGTCCCAGGTCGACGGGCACGTGCACCTTCCGCCGACCACTGGCGAGAACATCGATGTACTGTGGAGACCTCACGCCCCACGTGTTGAGCAATTCGGCGGTACGTCCACCCGGCCACCCGCATGCCCACTATACGCCCTTGCTCAAAGTCCGTCAACTGCACATACAGTTCACGTCCACGCTGTCGCGGCATGCTACCAGTGTTAAAGACTGCGATGGAGCTCCGTATGCCACGGCAAACTGGCTGACACTGACGGCGGCGGTGCACAAATGCTGCGCAGCTAGCGCCATTCGACGGCCAACACCGCGGTTCCTGGTGTGTCCGCTGTGCCGTGCGTGTGATCATTGCTTGTACAGCCCTCTCGCAGTGTCCGGAGCAAGTATGGTGGGTCTGACACACCGGTGTCAATGTGTTCTTTTTTCCATTTCCAGGAGTGTATATCTACATCTTTATCTACATCTACATGCATACTCTGCAAATCACATGTAAGTGCCTGAAAGAGGGTTTTCGAACCACTTTTACAATAACTTTCTATTATTCCAATCTCGTACAGCGCGCGGAAGAAACGAACACCTATATCTTTCCGCGGGAGCTCTGATTCCCCTTATTTTATTACGATGATCATTTCGCCCTATGTAAGTCGGTGTCAACAAAATATTTTGGCATTCGGAGGAGAAAGTTGGTGATTACCATTTCGTTAGAAGATTCCGCAGCAAGGAAGAATGCCTTTGTTTTTAATGATGTCCACCCCAAACCCCGTATCATTTCAGTGACACTCTCTCTCCTACTTCGCGATAACACAAAATATGCTGCCCTTATTTGAACTTTCTCTGTGTATTCCATCAATCCTATCTGGTGCGGATCCCACACCTCGCAGCAGTATTCTAAAAGAGGACGGCCAAGCGTAGTGTAGGCAGTCTCTTTAGCATATGTTACATTTTATTGGTGTCCTGCTAATAAACCGCAGTCTCTGGTTCGCCTTCCCCACGATATTTTCTGTGTGTTAGCCGGCCGGAATGGCCGTGCGGTTCTAGGCGCTACAGTCTGGAGCCGAGCGACCGCTACGGTCGCAGGTTCAAATCCTGCCTCGGGCATGGATGTGTGTGATGTCCTTAGGTTAGTTAGGTTTAATTAGTTCTAAGTTCTAGGCGACTGATGACCTCAGAAGTTAAGTCGCATAGTGCTCAGAGCCATTTTCTATGTGTTACTTCTAATTTAAGTTATTCCTAATATCTTGGGAAATTTAACTGTCTGGCTTTTGTTTTCACCTACAATTTGATACCTACATCGTGAATACGTTGATCTACCTGGCGGCGGTGTTCAACAGTCCCAATCACATGAATTGTAATATTCTTGCACTTTTCCCTTATGGACATTAACTCTCCACTTTCCCGCTGCAAATTGCATACACGCAACATATACGATACTGGATATCTAGTGCGAAATCTGTTCTTCATTGCAGACATAGTGCGATATCCAAATGTTTTGGATGACTTCGGCTGCTTTTTGTTGTTAAGCAAATAAGTGAGAATCTAGATCTTTTCTTTTCTTGAGTGAAACGCTACCTTTTTCGCCTTCCGTGGTATTTCTTCATTTCCATTACTTGAGAATCCTTCGGGTGACGATTTAGAAGACGTCGACTCTAATCCATTCGCAAGGTAACAGAAGAACGACTCCACTCCACCTGGCGTGCACTCGTCTATATAGAATGTTTCCTCTTCTGTGACGTTCGACGCATTCTATTGACCAATGATGCCCCCAGAAGGAGTGCTGCACACATTCTCCCATATTCTGTTATTTATATTGTTTTACGTACACAACAGTCGCTATGCAACAATTCGGCGAGAATTTCAATAATGTTTCACGGGCTCATGTCGGACAACAGCAGTGCATGTGGCTTGCAAACTGGATAACAACTGCAGGCCCATTTGTCTGTATGTGCACGAACACGAGACTCTAGCCACAACACCCACATCTAATGTACACGACGCTGCTATTTGCAATAAAATATTATTACTGTTATTATTAACACTGTTACTATTTATACCTCTGCACATGTGACGCAATTGTTTCTTTATTGTATTCTCACACAGTTTATGGTTATTTTGTGAAACTACAAATGCACTAGCTGTTTCATCACGAGTGGTCGCACATGTGCGACAGAACACCTCACCCATCTATACACAGCTACTCAACAGGTCTCCTACTTTAAACTAACAAAGCGAAAACAGACTCCCAAAAGAACATTTCTACAAACTCCGAAGAGACTTTTTACATGTCCGGAAAATGTTCTGCCATGTAACACTTTCATGCGTATACAATTAAAAAAAATTGCAATGAATCGAGGTTTGAATCCGGTACCATTGGGTATCCAACGCTCTACCAATTCACCCATGGAAGCCATAAACATTAAACACTCACAGACGCGCTTTTACTGTGCACATGCAGTTCTGGTGTTACTTTTAATTAATGTTTACGCCCGTTCTGCTGGACAACAGTATATAGTGCGAACTAAATCACGGTTTTGGTTGATACTCTGTCTGCGTACAAAGTTTGGTACCGACCTCAGTGTCAGACATCTGGAGGTTTGAGTATTAGAAGAAAAGTCCAGATTGGACAACAGATGCGTTCCCGATACAGTTAGGTCACTAGACTAATTTTGTTTATTGATAAGCAAGAGTTGAAAACGTGACAGTTACCCAGTGACCGCTACTAGACAACTCGTGAATAAATGCTCCTCGATCTCGGAGTAGCTAATGATCATTTCGCTTTACTGGAGCAACCCATTCAACTAGATGTTGTGCGGCCAGCGACCTCCTAAATAGTTGGAGATTACTTGTTCCGCTTTGGTTCAAATGGTTCAAATGGCTCTGAGCACTATGGGACTTAACGTCTGAGGTCATCAGTCTCCTAGAACTTAGAACTACTTAAACCTAACTAACCTAAGGACTTCACACACATCCATGCCCGAAGCAGGACTCGAACCTGCACCCGTAGCGGTCGCGCGGTTCCAGACTGTAGTGCCTAGAACCGCTCGGCCACCCGGTCGGCTGTTCCGCTTTGTTTCCGTACACGTGAAGGGCGCAAGAAAGTAGCGAAGCGACAATGGCGCGGCTGAGAGAGTTGACGCCATCTGCAAATGTGACTATAAACATGCCGACGTGGTACTGTTGAGGTCTGTCATGTAGAATTGCCGGACCTGTGTATAATGCAGGAGGGCATAAACTACGTAAACAACGCACTGTGTGGAGTCCATGCTACAGCGAGGGTTCGGAGGCTAGACCTTAGGTAATTGGGCTCAATTCCTTGTAAGTGATACGGGTTTGACAGTTGCTATCGACGACATTATTGCCGTCTTGAACGTGTAGCTAAAACGCCAAGTATTGGCAGAAAATTCTCACTTCCCAAGTATGTTCTTATGTGTGCACTCAATCGTAGAAACCGACGTTGACACAGATCTTTTATCATCATCTGGAATTGACTGTAACTCCCTTGGACAGCAATTCCGACTGAATGCCCATGTGATCTCGTTCTTTCCTTCATCTCTCGGGGTTGGTTTCCTGCAGTTTGTCTGCACTTATCGAAATCTTTCTGGAAAGATCCCCTTCTACTTACTGGCATTTCTTATCGGTGTAATACCACTTTTATCACATCTGTCAGTCAAATATCCCCAGCGTCATCTTTCTGGGACTGTGTTATTAAGGAGGCCATTCATATTCGCACGGCGGACAATCTTATCAACAGGGATGCAGGTTTTCAGCTGAGCGCCGCCTGGAATCCAGCACTGGCTGCCATTAAATCAAAAACAGGGAAAACAAGAACTTCCGTTTCCTCAAGTGACGCAACGCGTAGCTGAGATTTAGTTCAGACTTTAACCGCAGGAGCTTCCGGCAGCACAGTTATTCCCCATAGCGCACGCGCGGATGGCCTCTCTGCAGCTTCCAGTAGAGGGCATCAGGAGCGCCGCTTCCTTCAACTATGAGCGTCTTCCCGCGCACGCGTATTGCCTGCTCCCGTCATGATAAATTCCAACGCCGCCGCGCGATAATCCACCCCCAAATACTATAAGTCCCTCCAGAACCTTGAGCGTCATGCACTCCGCCTCGCCTTCCGTATTCGCCTCCTGTCCCCCACGCGGATCCTCTATGATCTCATTCCTTTCCCCCATCTGCTCCTATTCCTCGAACATATCCGCATCCCCTACACCTCCCGCCGTCTTGCACCCCCTCACCCCCTGGTTGCTCCTCTCCTCTCCCATCCCCGCCCCCTGCCACGTCTTCACCGTTGTGTCCCCCCTACTCTCCATCTCTACACCCTACATCTCCTTTCCCAAGGTGGCTTCCACCAACTCCCCCTCCCGGATGATGCCCTCTCTCCCTCCATTTATCCTTCCTATCAACTCTGATCCTCACCCCTCTCCTCTCCTCTGTCCTTTCCCTGGGCTCCCTCTTCCTCCCCCCTTCCATCCTGTGTTTTCTCCCCGCCTGTCCTCTCCCTATCTCCTTTCTCCCCCAAGAGTCCTTTTGCACTCCCCTCCTCTGCCTTCCCCACTCCCTGGCACGTCTGCTCAGCACTCCCCACCCCTCTTATGGATCTTCCTCTTCCGTTGGCTCCTTTCCCCCCTCGCCCTTCACTTTTCCTCTCCTTCCCCCCCCCCTTTTTCCTGTCATGTGCCTAGTTTCCCCACACCTGCTCTCGGATGTGGTATGTCATATTTGTGCCAACTTTTAAAGCAGTGTTTAAGTAATTGTTCAGTGTCGTGCGTCCTTCCACAGTGTTGCGAACAGAAATCATGCTGTCGCTGGGTGTGCTTTTTATATCTCTTGCGAACAGAACCCAGACTGTCGCGGTGTTTTTTTTTTTGTCTGTCTATTATTTTTCTGCTTCCTGTGTATTTTATTGGCATCATCCACCCTGTGTTTTATGTTTTAAGCTCCAGAATTTTCTGCCAGTCACCGATTTTATCGCCAACTGTTATTTTTTTATTATCTTCATTTTTTTAAAACAAATTCTGTAGGCTGAAGAGCGGCGTAATAAGCTGCTGCCAGCCCGACCCCTTTAGGGGGATCGAAACTCAATAAAGGAAAAAAAACGCGATAATCATCAGTCACGCCTTGCAGCAGTGACAGCAGCAGTGACCTGATGATGTCGAGCAGTTGCACTGAACAAATATTGTACGATTTACACAATACGATCCGACGGCAAACCCGAGAAGCTAATTTGCAACAGATCCGTCGGGAAAGCATGAAAAGTCACGCTATAGTAATCGATTGACACATAAAGCACACATTCATTCGCAGACGCCCTTAACAATATTTCAGAGCCAAGATATCTCTTAATGTGCAAATAACGGATTATTACTAGAAGTTACTTACACAGCGCCCATGCTTTTGTAATATACATATGTTGGAGGTTGTGGATATAATTTTTACTTTCTCTCCGCATGGAGTAGGCACCTTCGTAATAATCGATGTTCTACAATAAATGAAACTACTAACCTTTCCCTTATTCACAGAGTCGAAAAAGGATGAATAACGTTTAGGATCTTTCACACACACACACACACACACACACACACACACTGCAGGGACGGATTCCTGACTGGCAATGGAGGAAGAAAGGTGCTATGAACATGTGTCCGAAAATGCATTGTTGCCACTGTAGACGGCGCTGAGGAATGACATTTCTTCTGACCACATGGCATGTGTTCCTTGTGTGTTGCAGGATGTGTGACGGACGCAGTGTATTGTAAGCGGTAGAATGGTCCGGTATTCATGTCGGGATCAAGCCGAGATGGTGTTTGTGTACGGCCAAGCAATTGGAAACTGTCCAGAGGTAGCGCGGCTATCTCAAATAAAGTACCCTCCCAGACACCAATCACATCACACAACATTTCAAGACCTTTTCCGGTGTTTGTGTAATCATCGCCAAATCCTTAAACACAGTGTGGGGTAGGACAAGAAAATCATGAAGGGTGAGCCGGCTGCGGTGGTCTAGCGGTTAAGGCGCTCAGTCCGGAATCGCGCGACTGCTACGGTCGCAGGTTCGAATCCTGCCTCGGGCATGGATGTGTGTGATGTCCTTAGGTTAGTTAGGTTTAAGTAGTTCTAAGTTCTAGGGGACTGATGACCACAGATGTTAAGTCCCATAGTGCTCAGAGCCATTTGAACCATCATGAAGGGTGAACCCAGAATAGAAGCGTTATTTGACGTTTGAATGGTTACATTTATCTAATCACGGGACACTGACATAAAAATTAATTACAATAATCACAAACAATTATGAGTGACACGATAAGTCAAATTAGTTGATTACAGCGATAATCGGCTTCAACAATAGATTTTACCTCAACAAGCTGTAAAACGCAAATCCAGAATAAATACAAAACAGTGGTTATTTCACAGAAAAACATCTTTCCTTACAAAACATAAACTTCTCAAAAGGAAGCAACAACATATATATAAGACGGTTTAAGAAAAGATCACTTAAAGCCTTCAAAGGATTTTCGGAAAATTACTTATATGTTAGTTATTAGTTACATTATACAAGCTAACGTACTTTGCATACTTTCACTCTCTGGTGTCATACGGATTAATATTTTGGGGTAACTCAACATTTAGACAGAAAGTATTCACTGCTCAAGGGAAAATGATTAGAATAATATGTGGGGTTCATAGTCGCACATCTTGTAGGCATCTTTTTAAAAGATTGGGAATTCTTACAACAGCCTCACAGTTCATTTACTCACTAATGAAATTTGCTTGGACCAGTTTAAAAACAACAGTGACATTCATGATTATAATACCAGAAAAAAAGACACTATCCTTTACTCAACCTATCTTTGGCACAGAAAGGAGTAAAATATGCTGCTATAAAAAATTTCGACAAATTACCAGATGAAATAAAATGTCTAATAGACAGCAGTAGTAACTTCAAAAATAAATTGAAACCATATCTCCTTACAACTCCTTCTATACCATAGACGAATACTTGAATAGGAATAAATAAATCTATAAACATAGTGTATGCATTTTGTGCCATTTAAGGGAATGAGGTAAATAATAGAAATGTTAATTTTTAACTCTGTATTGTAATATATATTTAAATATTTGTTTCATATGTCCTTTGCTTGTGCACTTGACACGTTCCACATAATAACAGCTACCATACCGTGTGATTGATCAATGGAACACGCAACCAACTAACTAACTGTAATACAGACCCTTAAGGGGACATGCCCCTGAACAGGCTCTATTTTTAGCATTACTTTTACCCTCGTAGTGCAACTGATATATAAATGAGGGATAGCTCAAATTCTTACACACAGTTAGGGTCATTAGTCAAAGCATTTTCCAAAATGTCATTGATATATTTATTATATTTTGGTACTGACAGCAATATTTATAATAGTATAAGAAATGGAACACGGTTTCACTGCGATATCATTTTCTTTGAAATCCCTAACTTTACATCTTGAAAAAAGAGTCAGAGTACAGACAACATCCACATAAGTGTTTCATGCCTTCAGTTTCCTTCCCTGATGCTGATCTGTGAAAAAGACAATTAATTTATTTTAATACTACAAAAATATTTAAAAATGTAGCTCAAATATCACCGACATCATCATAGTGCTGTAACTTTTTCAGGAAATAGTAGGCAAGGAAGGTAGAGGAGGTTATTCTAAATATCTGTGAGTTTAACTTCGGTGATTTAGGAGAAAAGTGTACCCGAATCCTGAAAATTCCAGTTTTCGGTAAATCGCAAAAGAAGATGTACAAATTTATTAATACCACTATGTTCGTTTAGAACATTCCAGCTGCGTACTCCAGTTGTCCTCCTGTTTTCTTATCCTCCATACTCTTTCTCTTCATTCTTTTCTTCATTCGTGACTCTTTGGTAGCAGCTTCTGCAGCTGTCTCTGCTTCGGTTACCTGTCGCTTGTCAGTAGCAGTTAGAGCAGGAAGCCATATTCCTTCCCGTCTAAATGTTCAATTTTTTCATAACATTGATCCTTGAAATTGCACCATCATTGAATTTTATTATTGCATCCATTACACAATCTTCAGTACTGTCAGCCCGACAAATACAGTTTTGGGTATTCTCTCCCATATAAAGCTGTTGAAGCTTTCGTTTGCATTCTGAGAGAGACCATGCATACGTTTCGTAAGTAAATTTTTATTTGCCAGATCCCTATATATAGGCCTAATAGGGTCCCTTACAGCAAGTGGTAAGGAATGCTTGTGGGTATATTGTATGCGTGTAGCATTTCTCAACAAGTATTTGCACCACGAATCTTCCCCTTTTGGACACAAATCATGCTGTGGGGTTTCATCTGTTGACACTCTGTGAAACCATGTTTGCCCAAACAGTTCGTCTCATGTTCTCCAAATCTCCTACGTTTCTCCATTATATTCAGTAAAAGAGTGAATTTCACGTTTTATAGGACTACATGGAACACCTATGTGTTGTCCATCTGAGTTTCTTTCCACTGCAGTCTTTACGCAATTTTCTCTGCCGAGCACCGATTCTTTTTTGTACCTGCCCAACACATTCAAGTTTTTCTATCAGAGTGTCCCCATATGGTCTGTCATTAACAACAGCAGTGTGTCGTTTACAGTCTCCATCCCTTAGGTAACCTACATACCTCACACCACGACTGACCTCTGATCTTCTGAAAATGTTTAGAACTTCTTTCGTTTCCATGTTTCCACTTGGGTCATCAAAGTTCTTTACACAAACATGGGTGCCAATAAATTTGCTTGAACAACCCTGGAAGTGCTCTCTTAGACACTGATAATCTAATATTTTGCCAGTTTCAATAAATGTGGCAGTTACAACCACATTCAGAGAGGTATGACCTCTCTTCTGCCAAGATCCAGTAAATGCTGCTACAGTGCCTGCATTCTCAGAAAAAGCTACTGCTTGTTCTGCAGCTCTTTTCATTGAATGTTCACTTACAGCACACAAAGCATTTTGTATTAATTTATTGTGTGTGTCAAGCCTCAGATGAGCTGGAGGCAAATGTATCACTGCACGAAAGGTCTGGGCAGCGCTCCTTCCTCTTCCAATACATCGCATTCCATAAGAAAGCGGAATATTTACACTGTAATGTCGACTATCAGTTACTGGCGATGTCATAGTATCACTGTTAATCTTACAATAGTTACAGGGAATCATTAACCGACGTGATAGACCCTTCCTTGCTGAAATGTCCTCAGAAACGTCAATGCTATCATCAGAATTGCAGTACTTACATTTCACGGCATATTTAGGTTCACTATAACATTTTCGTCGTTATTGCTGTTCACAATACTACTAGGCTTGTTGTTATTGCAGTCAGAAAGCGAAAGTCTACGTCTATAAGAACTGCCTGTGGACACAGTCCCCGCAGGCGACTTTTGAAGCAACTGATGTGTATTGTTTGGTTGTGTTTGGAACCACCGCGAAACTTTCGTTGGGGCTCAATTTCTTTACACTAAGTATTTTTAGCACAGGAAACACATACACAGAAACAAAACAACATACAATAACTACAAAACCACATGCGTATGAAATCCCGAAAATATATATACACTGATCTTTGTTTACATTCGAACCATAGCCTTCTAGACATGCCTGTACTGTGGTTCCGGGAGTCAGTGTCTTCTAGTAGACACTTGTGTTAACGATCCGTAACTAACGACGGAAAAAACGCAACAACAAAATAATGCATCACGTAATCAGACGCACTTCAAACTGGCAGATGGGTGTGGCCTCTGAGTAACATTATGTTCAACCTCAATTTTAGGACGAAGGGAAAATGATAATGCCCAAAAAATATAAATCTTTGAAATCATCATGGAATGCTCTTTTCTATAGAACCAGGAATGTTTTTTCGAATTTTTCGTCATTTTCACGAGCATGTCCCCTTAAACACAAGAGAAGAAATACATGACTGCGATCATAAAAAAAATTATTGAAATTGTTTTTAAGTACAAAAACAGCAATATGGGTTAAGGCTGTCTATAGTGAGCCATGTTTAGTCCAAACTTATGGTGAAACCAATAATTATGGTAAAAATGATTTGGAAATATTCGCGCAAAATAATAATTACGGCAATACCTGGTGCTTAAGCAACTTTTAAAATACATAGCTACCCGAAATTCATAACATGGGCAGTAGAAGCATATTCCAACAAGGTGTACAACTTTACATAAATCTTTAAATTGGGTTCTATAGATAAGACTGTTAAGTAATATAGCCGCTAACGAACTATAAATTTATTAGCAGGCAGCGCGAATCAGCGCGGTAAGCAATCGTGGACACTCCTCAAAGGCAGACAATAAACGCCAATGTTCGACGCACAGGTCGCCGAAGTGGCGTCAAATCGAAAGACCTGCAACAGGCGAACGGTCTACCCGACGGGAGGCCCTAGCCACACGACATTTCCATTTTTCCAACGCCAATGTGGTGCACAACAAGACCCTGCGGTCACCAGGCGCTGGAAAACTCGCCGTGAAGCTCAAAGCTCTAAGGAGGGCTGTTGCCAAACCCCACTTAGGCAAAACAGAGGCCAAACAAACAAGCTAAGCAAATATTAATGGCCACCTTCTCAAGCAATGGCCAGTGTACAGCCTCTTAATATGGTAACAAATTTCAAAATTTATGTTTAAGCAAATTTACAAAATACAAGGAATGGTAATAGTGGCGAAGGTAATGTCACTTAAACTATTTATACTAATACAGTTTGATAAGGAAAACTTAATAAATTCCCACAGAATAAGATCTGACAGTAAATTAGTCAAACTTCACGCAAGAAACTTTGCGTGAACCAAAGAGTCATGTACGGAAAATGTGAAGGTTACCTATACGAGGCGGTACTTAATAGTTAGATCTTACAGGCAATGCTTCCATCTGTGCTATTTAAACGTGGAAATGACCAACACAACTTTAACTCATACGGTACATACAGAAGATTTCTGTTAAAGCAAACAAAATGTAAATTAAACATTAAATCTAAAATCCTCAAAAACACTGAAGATCACAATTTAACCTGCAAAATTTTCGCCACGGTTTATTGCCAAATCACTTTCATAGACTACTACGGCAGAAGAAAACCGACGGCGATATCAGCGGGAAAACATAACATTAAAGTTAACCAGTGAAATAGGTCTTTACACTGCATGTACCCACAGAAATACACAACAATGAAGCTTCGGTGGTACACAGAAATCCCCAGTTAAGGCGCAGTTACACAGACATAAAAATACTGGACTGATCAGAAACATAAATAATTTGAGGTAATGGAGCCTTAGCTCAGATAATTACGCTCAAACATTTGAGTAAGCCACCAAGGGCAGGCAATAGAAATGGGTGTATCGTATACAGTGTATGGTAAATAATGTGGGAGATATCTGATAACACGGGAAATATCCAGTGTGGCTCCTGGCACACAGTCATGCACGGCAGGGGATATCAAATCCGCGGATGGAAATGGTAGGACTCCATACTCTTTGTCGAAACTCTGACCTCACCAGTTACACCAAGTCTTGACATAACAAGAACTAACGGCAGACTTATTCACTACGTTCGGAAATCGACAGATGATGCATTGTATTCCACTTTCACCTCCCCCCCCCCCCCCCCCCCCCCCCCTCAGACAGAACGAACCCTCCCCACCCTTCTTCTTCAAGACTCTACAGAAAAAAAGATAGGAGGTAATTAATCTGTTTCGCATGGCTCACCATAACTTTAAAAATTCTACCAGTGGCGAGACTGCCAACGAGTAAGGTAACAGGACTCAAGGCCATAGCAATTGAGAAAGGACTCGCTAACTGAGTGGCTAGTTTCCCACAAATACTACCATGCTGTCCCCCAACCACATTATATTTCCGGACGAAAACATTATCCCAACATTCCTTCGAAAGCGTTATCTGCCTCTATTGGTAACGTGTCCTCTGACGGCGATAGGCTAAGGCAGTATTCCTCCTTGCCCCATACCATTTCTATTTAATCACACCAGGAGCGATTTTTTTTAATCATCTGTCTTTTCTTCTGACTGGTTTGACGTGGCTCGCTACGATTTCCACTTCTGTGCCAACCTCTTCACCTCAGAGTAGCACATACATCCTTTATCCTCAATTATTTGCTGGATGTATTCCACTCTCTACAGTTTTTTGCCCTCTACAGCCCCCTCTAGCACCATGGAAGTCCGTTCACGATGTCTTAACAATGTCCTATCACCCTGTCCCTTCTCCTTGTCAGTGTTTTCCATATAATCCTTTCCGATCTGATCCTGCTCAAATCATCCTCTTTCCTTGCGTTATCAGTCCACCAAATTTTCAACATCTTAAATGGTTAGATTCTCTTCTGTACCGCTTTTCCCACAGTATATGTTTCACTACCAACTTTAAAATGCTGTGCTCCAAACGTACATTCTTCGAAATTTCTTATTCAAATTAAGGCCCATGTTTGTTACTAGTAGACTTCTCTTGGGCAGGAATGCCCATTTTGCCAGTTCCTGCTTCTTCGATGTGCAGACTGAAAACTAGGGGGAGAACACTACATCCCTGTGTTATAGCCTTTTTATCCGAGCGCTTCGTTCTATTCGTTCTAGGTCGTCCAGTCTTATTATTTTCTCTTGGCTCCTGTACGTATTGTGTATTACCCGTCTCTCTCTATAGCTTCGTCCGCAGCTCGTGGTCGTACGGTAGCGTTCTCGCTTCTCGCGCCCGGGTTCCCGGGTTCGATTCCCGGCGCGGTCAGGGATTTTCTCTGCCTCGTGATGAGTGGGTGTTGTGTGCTGTCCTTAGGTTAGTTGGGTTTAAGTAGTTCTAAGTTCTAGGGGACTGATGACCATAGATGTTAAGTCACATAGTGCTCAGAGCCATTTGAACCATTTTTTCTCTATAGCTTACCATTACTTTCCTCAGATTTTCGAACATCTTGCACCATTTTACATAATCCAGTGTTTATCCCCGGTCGACGAACCCTACGAATGTATCTTGATTATTCTTAAGCCTTGCTTTCATTATCAATTGCAACGTCAGAATTGACTCCCTGGTGCCTTTACCTTTCCTAAAGCCAAACTAATTGTCATTTAACACATACTGATTTTCGTTTTCATTCCTCTGTATATTATTCTTGTCAGCATCTTGGACACATTAACTGTTATGCTGATTGTGTGATAATCCTCACCATTGCATTGTTCGGAAATGAGTGGATGATGTTTTTCCAAATGTCAGATAGTAGGTTGCCGGAGTAATACATTCTACACACCAACGTGCATAGTTATGTTGTTGCCACATCCCCCCAACTTCTGATAGAACGATATGTATCCCTTCTGCCTTATTTGATCCTAATTTATCCAAAGCTCTCTTAAATTCTGATTCTAATATTGGCTCCCCCATTTCTTCTAAATCGATTTACATTTCTCCTTCTACCACACGAGACTAATGTTCCCCTCGCAGAGGTCTTCAGTGTATCTTTTCCACTTACCTGCTCTCTCCTCCGCATTTAACAGTGGAGTTCCCGTTGCACCACACTGGCTTTTAATTTCATCGAATGTTATTTTGACTCGTCTATGTGCTTTTTAGATTTCTTCACATTTTTCATGCAGCCATATCGTCTTAGTTTCGCCGTTCTTCTCCTTTGTTTTATTCTTCATCGACTTGTATTTCTGTATTCCCGTATTGCCAAATAACAATTTTGTACTTCCTTCTTTCATCGATCAACGGAAGTATTTCTCCTGTGATCGATGGTTTCTTCGCAGTTACCTTCTTTCTACCTGTGTTTTTGTTTCAAAATTTCTGTGTTAGGCCCCTTTTAGAGCTGTCCATTCCTCTTCAACTACACTGCCTACTGAACTATTTCGTATTGTTTTATCTATTGCCTTAGAGAACATCAAACGTATCTTGTCATTCCTTAGTACTTCCGTATTCCACTTGTTTGTATATTGGTTCTTCCTTCTTGAACGTCAGCCTACTCTTCATCACTGGCAGCGTAGGGTAGCCGTGCGGTCTAGGGCGCCTTGCCAAAGTATGCGCGGCTACTCCCGTCGGAGGTTCGAGTCCTCTCTCGGTCATGGATGTGTCTGTTGTCCTTAGCGTGAGTTTGTTTATGTTAGACTAATTGTGTGTAAGCCTAGGGACCGATGACCTCAGCAGTTTGGTACCATAGGGACTTAGTACAAACTTCCAAATTTTTTCATTACTATTAAACTGTGATATGAGTCTATATCTGCTCCTGGGGAGGCCCTACAATTCTGTATCTGATTTCGGGATCTCGGCCTTTCCATACTGTAATGTAACTAAAATCTTCCCGTATCAACCGGCCTTTTCCAAGCATACCTCTTCCTCTTGTGATTCTTGAACAGAGTATTCGCTATTACTAGCTGATATTTATTACTGAACTTCATTAGTTTTTCTCCTCTCTCATTCCTTCTCCCAAGCCCATATTCTTCTCTAACCTTTTCTTCTGCTCCTTCCCCCAGAACTGTATTCCGGTCTCCCATGGCAATTAGATTTTCATCTACTTTTAAGTACTGCATTATACTTTCACAACAGTCAAATGCTTTCTCTGTCTCTTCATCTTCAGCCTGCGACGTCGGTATGTATATCTGAACTATCATTGTCGGTGTTGGTTTGCTGTCGAGTCTGATAAGAACAGTCCTGTCAGTGAACTGTTCACAGTAACACACACTCTGCCCTACCTTCCTGTTCATAACGAATTCTACTGCCGTTATACCAATTTCTGCCGCTGTTGATTATCCTATACTTATCTGCTTTCCGCGCCCTGACACGTAGAACGTTATCATTTTGTTGGTTATTGAATCTTTTTCTCATTGGTACCTCCCCCTTGGCAGTCCCCTCCCATAAATCCGAACGGAGGCTATAACAGAATCTTTTGGCAATGGAGAGATCATCTTGAGACTTTTAATCACAGGCCACATGTCCTGAGGATACACATTGTGTCTTAAATGCAGTGGTTTCCATTGTCTTGTGCATCGTCATGCAATACAATATTTCAAAATAAAGATCCTGGTCCTGTTTAACTTTGAGATCCCAGGAGAGCTGATGTACCTCATTTAAAAGACTGTAGACTGCTGAACTCACCAACAATGAACTTCCTTCAGTTTCCTGAGTGTCGTCATCAAATATGCGGCTAAGCGTATCAGCAACCTGATTATCGGAGCATCTAAAATGCCGCATTCTGAATATGGAAGAAAGGTATACGAACGGCCATCCTTGCAATTCTGCCAATCTTCCAAGAGCGTGCCAAAACGCAACTCAAGATTTGATTGTTTACTTACACGTCAAGTTCCGTAGGACCGGATTGAGGAACAAATCTCCAAGGTCATGGGACGTGTCAGTATATGAAATTATAACATAAAAGTAATAACAGATAAAAGTAAAATGTTTATGAACCCAAAAATTTAAGCCATGTCTCAGAAAACGCAGTCAACAATAAAACACAAGAATCAGCTTAATTTTTCAAGGAACTCCTCAACAGAATAGAAGGACTGACTCATGAGGAAGCTCTTAAGTTTAGATTTGAAAGCGCTTTGATTACTGCAAAGATTTTTGAGTTCTGGTTGTAGCTTATTGAAAATGGATGCAGGAGCATACTGCACACCTTTCTGCACATGAGTTGAAGAAGTTTGATCCAAATGCAGGTTGGATTTCTGCCGAGTATTAGCTGACTGAAACCTGCTTATTCTTGGGAATAAGCTAATATTGTTAACAAGAAACGACAGTAAAGAGTATATATATTCAGAGACCGATGTCAAAATACCCAGACTAGTGAAGAGGGGTCGGCAAGAAGTTCGCGAACTTACACTACTTATTGTCCGAACCGCCAGTTTCTGAGCCAAAAATATCCTTTCAGAATGTCAGATTTTAACAAAAATGACATCGAAATGTAGACAAGGAGAGCTTCGTTCGCATTGTTTTTAATGAAAAGCAAGCAGGAAGAGGTTGAATCGAACGAGAATGAACCTGTATTAACTGAAAACAATGTCGACGACTTATCACTGCCGACTCAACTTTCAGCAGGTACATCTTTATCATTACTTTGTATGTACTTAATGAAGTTCATACAAACACGATTAGTCGAGTTTCTGACATTTTATTGGGTTGAGTTCGTTGATCTTTCGGTCGGTGTCATATGGGTGGCTGTGGATTGGACTCTGAATAAGTATTGGAAGGTTAGTGATTTTTCCCATAAATTTGTTGGTTTTGAGTACGTGTCTAGGGTGAAGATTATTCATCTACTGGATGGTGTGAATTATGGTGGATTTTAAAAATATTTGCGTGGTTTGTGGTAAAATTATCTTTTAAAATCGCTTTACCCATTCTACACACAGCAAACGACACTGTTTAATTTGCTAACGTCTAGTAGCTCTTAAATTTATATCACCTGAACATTTATAATACACGGTATTTTGTCTTCGTATCCGTGTTCTTTGTGGCCGTTGTGTTGTGCATCCGTTTTGTTATGCGCTCTAGTATTAGTAAATCTGCAATTGCATGCACAGTAAATATCTGTGGTGCCGGTGGTAATGCGATGTTTCTTAGATCACTTGCTGTTGTCCTAGTGCTAAACATGTGTAAAGTAACGAGGCAGTATTCCCAGAAATTTTGCGCACAATCGCCATGCGATACCATATTTGCAGACTGGGTAGAAAGAAGTCAAGGGGATGACACGAGAGCATCAAAGTGACGTAAAAAACAAACAAGACAGCAGCAGCATCTTTGTCAACAACAAAAATACCTTTCAATACCGTGAAAAAGTATTCAGAAGTGAATGAAGCCCAGGGTTCCCCTGCATTATTTTTTCCACCATCTTGCGATCATGTCACTTAACTCATTTGTGCAAGAGTTAATGCCCAGACAGTAATATTGCCAGGAAACGTAAAATACGTAGAATAAAATGTAGTGCAGCTATAAAACATGCAATAAGGCGGTATTTTGTGAAAAATTTGCGGGAAGATATCGGTGACAACACGTATATCATTATAACTAATGAATCAACAGACATTATCGTGACCAAATTTTTTACGAAAGACAATAACATATAACAGTGCTGCAACCAATGGGATCATTTAACGTTTTTTAAATTAGCCCATCTCGAACATTATAATGCACAGTCTAGTGCAACAGCAATTAATGACACACTTGAAGAATTGAAATTAGATCTAAACAAGCTGCAGGTACAGGCACAGACAATACGAATGTAATTTCAGGTGTTCACAATGGCGCCACTCAAATTTTGGAAACTGTAATTCTGGATTTGAATGTTATAAAATGTGTAAGGCATTCAGTTCAACTTGATACTTCTGTTGCAAGTGAGACGCTCCAGGAAATTTGGACATCTTAGGTAGGGAAACATATAATTGGTTCCAACTCGCCAACAGTTGAACAGTGATATTCATCAGACTGTCAAAGGAGTAGAACTCCTTAAAGTTACCATCGCATGAGATACGCGACTGTTATCCATAGAGCCTGCGGTAACAAGAACTACAGAACAGTGGTTAGAGCTTAGAACGCACATTGAAATAACGCAAATCAAAGACAACTGCTAAACTGCAGAAATGCCTTATTCAGCGTTTTCTGATGAATCCGGTTTGGTGTATTTAAATATTTTCCAAGACAATTCTTTGAAATTTGCATCTGGATAATAACATTTTGAACCCAACATAGAGGATCCGTGTAAGCTGTAAAACAACCTCGTTGTGCTAACAGAATCAGTCTGATTCGACAAACTATATAACGATGCCGTCTGTTTACAGCAGCGCGGCGCGCAAAATCGCAAAACCGCACACTCATATCGGGCGCGTAAGTGGCGGTGGGGGTGGTGTGTGTATGTAGCTGCGTTCCGAATGGGTTGCGCGCGGTTTAAAAACTGGTCACGTAAACACATTCTCACAGAAATTTAAAATTTGAAAACATACTGCACCTACTTAAAATCAATTACGTAACAAGTGATGAAAATTGTACTGTGGGTAGTATAGTGCTAAGACAGTAGGATAATATCAAGTTTAATTTTAGATTTGTCACTGGGCGGTGGCGCGGTTCTTTCCGTCCCTTTACGACGGACCTGCACCTACCCGTGAACATTGTCTCAGAAGATCATCAGTAGGAAAGCCGAGTGAAACCTACTGTTTTTCGACGTGAACCAGGCTGCAATTTAAGTCACTAATCTACGTTTCGGGAGAAAGTTTTCACACAAAGGAAAGGTTGGAAATGTTGTCCTCAATTAATATATTCTAAGACTTAGGTGAACAAGTATCACTGCCATGCCCATGGTAGTCTTAACACAGTCACTCACAATCCCTTTCACTCACGTTAACAAGTTTATGGTGTTGCATTTCCCGAAAACGTAATAGCTACAAAAATACTGATTGTTTTTGATTGAGAATGCTCGCCAAATATTAAGTCTGTCGGTACCAAATTCAGTCACAGTTTTTAGCCACCGTCCTGTTCAATACGCCACGCTGAATATATGTCTTTTTTCGTCACAAAATTCACTTAAAATTTCCGAAATTTCTACACAACCATCGGAATAATTATGGCGTCACTTTACCACACTTTTGATGTATGAAACACTGGTAGATCCGGCAACTTATCGTTTCCCTCGGAACTACTACTACACAAGTCCGAAATGTTTCATGGCTAGGCTCCCACTCCTCTCTAGAATACTCTAAGTCTTCTGTACCTGCAGGGAAAGGCGCGCTCAGAATATTGCTTTACCATTGGTCAGTTCACTCAACAGCCAATAGCAAAACAACATTTTCCCGCGTCAATCTGCGCTTTTCATCAATAACCAATCGCAAAATAGTAAACCTAACGACTGAACTTTTTACCGACGTAATTATCTAATACGCTGAAGTTTTGCTTATGCATAAAGTTATTTACTATTGTGATTTATATCTGAATTAACTTTCCGTTTACCATAAACTTACTTCACAACTCTATTCTACAAAATTCCCCTTTGCTCATATCCATAATTCTTCGAAATGTTCCCACACTAAATCCTACTGCACAACTCGTTAAACAGTTATCTTCATATTAACCTTAAACCACACTCACGCATCATTCATACCAATAAAACACATTTATAACATTTCACCTACACAAAAAGACATAATAAAACTTTATGAAAATACTAGAACAGTTTATGAAAAACAGTCTATTACTTTAGTGCACTCTAGTGGGCACAATCGAAACTAAAATCACAGTCCCCCTATCCAATATGGTCCTTTATCGGCTGATACATAATCTACGTGCAAGTCCAGTCTCGCGTCACCATCTGTCACTATCCAGCTCAGAGACACATCTCCCACTTAACCGCTTCCAAGGCAGGATCGTTATATGGCGCTACGCCTCAACTGGAGGATCCAGATGCTTTTCTTGTGGAGTGGTGGGTGGGGGAAGGCTTGAGCCACTTAGCCCCCTCCAGACCCTCCACTCTCAATCCGCTACTGAAGACAAACCCTAGTACAGGCTTACAGGGTGTAATCCAAAGTACGATTACGTGAACCCCGCATCAGGAACGCTACTATCCCTATCGCCTGCAGCCTCAGGGAGGCCACTTCGATCACCTGTTGTGACGTGGGAGAGATGCAGTTTTCTTCTGAGTTCTGGGACGATTTGTTGTTGCACGCACACTGTCCATTTACGGACAGATGTTCATAGGATCTTTTTTCCGTTCATTCTCATTCAGTTTGTCGGTTTTATGAATGTTCCATGTGTATCTATTCTGAGATAACAGAAGTCACGTCACAGCGATATGCACACATACAGAAGGTGGTAGAATCATGTACGCTAGGTATAAAAGGTCAGAGCGTTGGCTGAGATGTCATTTCTACTGAGGTGATTCATTTGGAATGGTTTCAGATGTGGTTACGGCCATCACGCGAGAACCTGTAACACCGAAAATGCAGGATGAATGGCACCTACTACCGATATACAACTTTCTTATTTTGAATTGTATGCAAATATTTATAATTTAAATACTTTCTATTAATAGGTAAGGACATTGCTTCACTGTATGTTTACATTTATGTAGAAGTCTGTTGACGTTTCATTGCATTTGTGGGTGTTGGAGAAAACAATTCCTTTATTCCCACATATATTTAGCAATAACTTAACACCACACACACGAATGAATTGTGTAGACATGAACAGCACGGAATAACTAACAAAAGCTAAGTCAAAGAATAACTATATCACTGCACGTAAATTAACACTTCACGGAATGTTCATGAAGCTCTGTACACTTGTAGGGATCGATTGTCAGAAATAGGTCACTACATGACTCCCCCCTTTAATGCTAACGATACCGCAGACTAAATTTCACACACCGTCCAGCTCTTGTAACTACTTCTTTCTTGAAACCGGGCGGTGCATCACGTGTGTCAGTGGTTGTGTCAGGGAGTGGTGTAGTAGTCCTCGACGTCGGTCTTGGTGTTGCAGTGACTGGTGTTCGCTGAGTGTTGTGGTGTTCGTGGGGTACAGGAACACATCTTGTAGCTTCTCCTGTCTTCTCTGGTTTTGTGTTCAGTGGTAGCTGTGGCGTCTGTTGCGTCCAGAAATGCAGGCTTCATACGGTCCACTGCTACTGTGGTGGGTGTACCGTTATGTAGAAAGTATTGGTATCCCTACTGACTACCAGATATGGTCTGTCATATGGTGGCTGCAGTGGTTTACATACAGTATCATTGCGTAACAATACATGCATGCACTTATCTAGCTCTGCAAAAACGAACGAGTGTCTTCCAAGCTGGTTTCTAGGCATTGTTGGTCTCAATTGGTGTATATTCTCTCTTAATCTTGTGGCGAATTCTGAGGCTGTGATTGCACCGTCTGCCATGCTGTGCAGAAATTATCCAGGTAGGCGTAACGTTTGTCCATACACCAGTTCTGCTACTGTTGCTTTCAGATCACTTTTGAATGACGTTCGTAGACCCAAAAGTACGTTAGATAGTGTCTCTGTCCAATTCGGTGTTGCGTGACATCTCAGTGCTGCCTTTAACTGTCGATGAAGACGCTCAACCATGCCATTTGATGCGGGGTGGTATGCCGTGGTGCGTATGCATTTCGTACCTAATAACGTAGCCAATGCTTTGAAAACGTAGGCTTCAAATTGTCGTCCTTGATCAGTTGTAGTTCTCAGTGGAGCTCCAAACCGGGCAATCCATCCACGAAAAAATGTTTGAGCTATAGTTTCTGCATTGATGTCCTTCATTGGAAATGCCTCAGGCCACCTAGTAAATCTGTCAATCACCGTGAGGCAAGAACTGTAGCCATCCGATGACGAGAGTGGGCCGATGATGTCTACATGCACATGGTCAAAATGCTGATTCGGTGGAAGAAATGTGCCTAAAGGTGCCCTGACGTGCTGTGTGATTTTATTCCTCTGGCACGCCAAGCATTGCTTCACAAATGTTTTACAGTCTGTGTGCATACATGGCCATACAAATTTTTGTTTGACCAATCTGAGTGTGGCTCTTACTCCTGGGTGTGACAGATTGTGCATTAAATCAATTGCCTGTGTTCTGAATTGCCGTGGCCAAAATGGACGTACCTCTTCTCCACAGTACAACTGAATGCTTGCTTCAGGAAACGTCACGAGCTGTAGCTTCAATCCTTTCTCTTGTTGCAATAGATCACGCAACTCACTATCACATTGTTGCGCATGCGCGAGGGCGTCGTAATCAATGGCCTTTGTCACTGCTTGCACCTGTGCGATGTCATCTTCTTCTGTGGACACTGCTTCTATGCGAGAAAGAGCATCAGCTGGAACATTTAGCTTCCCTTCCACATACACAATGCTGGTCGTGAACTGGCTGATATAATGTAAGAGTCGCAGCTGCCTGTGGCTTTACCTTAAAGGCATAGGGAAGCGGTTTATGATCTGTGTAAATCGTGGACTGTCGCCCTTCTAAAGCGTGTCTGAATTTACTGCCGCATAAGCGGCGTACAGCTCACGGTCGTTATGTTGCCCAACGTTGCTGAGATGGCGACAACTTATGACTATAGAATGCAATGGGCTGCCATAACTGATCAATTTGTTGCTCAAGTACGGCACCAATGGCAGTGGAGGGAGCATCAATCATGAGAGCGAGTGGAGCATGCGCGACCGGGTGTGCTAATTGTGCGGGCTCTGCTATAGCTTTTTTTACAGCGTGAAACGCGGTGTCCGTCTCGATAGTCCAGTGCACACTGTGTTTAGGTTTAGGTGCGCCTTTAAGTAGTTCATTCAATGGTGCAGTTATCAGTACATGATTGCGAATGAAGCGTAGGTAGAAATTCACACTCCAATGAATCATCGTAATTCTCTGACTGTGACAGGGCGGGGGTATTTGTTTATGGCCTCTACTTTACTGTGTGGCGGTCGAATACCCTGCGGATTCACCAAATATCCTAGAAAGTGGACCTCTTTCTCACCAAAAACACACTTGGCGCGGTTAATTACTAGTCCATGTGTGCGTAGGTGGTAAAACACTTGTGTCAAATGCTGTAAGTGCTCCTCTTCCGATGCAGGCATCACCAATAAATCATCTATATACACATACCAAAATCTAAATGTCTTGTAACCTCACGATGGAAGGTCTGGCAGGCATTACATAGTTCGAATGGCATTCGGGTGAATTCAAATAGACGGAATGGGGTTGTCACCGCTCTTTTAGGAATGTCTTCTGCAGCTATAGGGATCTGATAGTAAGCTCGAACTAGATAAATGGCTGAAAATATAGTCTTACCGTGAACATTTGCAGAAAAGTCTTCTATATGTGGAACTTGGTACCGGTCTGGAATGGTCCTTGTATTGAGTTGGCGATAGTCACCACAGGGACGCCATCCGTTCTTCTTTTTAGGCACGATGTGAATTGAGGATGCACAACTGCTACTAGAAACTCTGCA
This sequence comes from Schistocerca piceifrons, assembly GCF_021461385.2. NCBI lineage: Eukaryota > Metazoa > Arthropoda > Insecta > Orthoptera > Acrididae > Schistocerca > Schistocerca piceifrons. The sequence continues at coordinate 51,403,333 of NC_060139.1, forward strand.
GATACCTTGTGACAGCATGCTGCGAAATTCCTGCTTTACCACTTTTAGCTTTTCGGCCGTTAAACGTCTAGGCCGAGCGTGAGTTGGCGGCCCTGGCGTGGTCAAAATGTGGTGGACGGTTGTACGCTTGACTGGTGGGAGAGTAGGCGATTGCTGTGTGATCTCGGGGTATCCTTTCAGTAATCGTATATATGGTGTGTCGCCTGTGACTGTGCGTACCTCTAGTGGTGTGATACAAAGGACTTTTCCTGTTGTATGCAGACTAGTACTCAAATCTATTAGTCGCAGACGTCGTAGATCTAGCAGCAAGTCGTAGAAGGACAAAAATTCTGCTCCGATAATAGGCTGTGATATATCTGCCACTGTAAATTGCCATTCAAACACACGGCGTAGCCCCAAGTTAAGGAATAATGTTACTCGACCGTATATTCTAATGTTGGAGTCATTGGCGGTGAATAGATAACAGCCGTCGCAGCTCCGGCGTGATAGGCGGTTTGCTGGATATACGGACACTTCTGCGCCTGTATCGACGAGAAACTGTAGTTTTGTTTCGCGGTCTGTCACAAAAAGTCGGCGAGTGTTTGCACTGGAAGTTATCGCTGCTACGGTGTCTGCTTCATGTTTCCACTTGCAAGGTGGCGTACACTTTCGTGCATCGTTACCAAAAGTCTTGTGCTACCAGCATAATTTCTGTAGTGATGGTGATCGATTGCGACTTCGTGACCGTCGGCGGCGTGGCCGTTGGCGGGTGTGCGTTGTTTGTAATGCAGCTACCTGTGCGGTCAACTCTGCCAGTTGTGATTGTAGGGAGACTAGCGTCACTGTGGGCGAATTTTCTTGTGGTGGCGTTAATGTTGAGACACTTGATGTGGGATACATTTCAGTTAACCTGTCGGCCGTTTGTGCCAGTGCGTTTAAATCGTCTGCTCATACCATGAGAAGTTTTTGAGTATCTGACGGCAACCGAGACAACCATATATTTCGTAGCACATCATCAGTTACAGTGTTACTTGCCAGTGAGCGCAAACGCAGGGTGAGTTGTGATGGAGTGCTATCTCCGAGTTCTTCAGTGCGCGGTAGCTTCTCTAGCCGTTTTGCCTCTGATTGCTACAAACGCGTTATTAATGTGTTTTTAATGGATGCATAACGATCGGAATCCGGTGGTGCGGCTAGGATATCTTGTACTTCTGCTGCTAGATCTTCTGTAAGTGCCGATATTTGTGCGAGGACGAACTGGCTTTCTAACTGAGCAAACCACAATAGAGGATTATGTAACCAGAATGGTGGAGGTTTTATCGTCACCCTGTTAATTGCACTGCTGGCTTCAGGTTGAATTGAGACTGGCGAATCGGTCATTATCGTGCTGAAACGAGCGCTCGACGCGGCTGGCGCGGAAGTTACAAACGTGGACGTTGCGGAACTTCGTTAAACGCTGAAGCCCACGCGGATGTTAACGTAGTTCGTCGGGGTCAGCAAATGTGGGCGTTGGAGAAAACAATTCCTTTATTCCCACATATATTTAGCAATAACTTAACACTACACACATGAATGAATTGTGTAGACATGAACAGCACGGAATAACCAACAAAAGCTAAGTCAAAGAATAACTATACCACTGCACGTAAATTAACACTTCACGGAATTTTCATGAAGCACTGTACACTTGTAGGGATCGATTGTCAGAAATAGGTCACTACATATTTATCTGTATTTTACTGTGAAACTTATAAGCTCTGGGAAAAAGCCAAAGGAATTGTTATTTGCATCGCCTAGCAACGATAACTGCAGTGCTTGTGCGTTGTAAAATCTTTAACGCTCTCGCAGTAGAGAGTACCATTTTCGGCAGCATGATGTACGCGCGCCAGTTAGATGTCTGGAGCAGGAGTACGGACAGTGGACGGGCGGAAGAGGCTGTATTAATTACGATTGCCCGTTCCTATAATTAGCCGTGGTTCCACAATATGCTACCGTCTTTAACAACGGCAGCAGTTGCAGCAACACAGTTTCGTCGTCGGCTCGGAATTTCGTCGTATGCACAGCACTTAAGTAAGACAGCTCATTGGTAGAAAGTATTAGCGGCTAACCCAGCATCTCAACTGAATGTGATTTGATTGGTAAGATTTCCTTAAATAATAATCAGGTAAACTCAGGGCGATTGTGTCCTCATTGCCCCCAGACACTGTTACCAAGCAGGATTCTTGTTCCTTGTTTTTTCCTAATATGCTGAGTGTCATAAAAAACAAATTGAATAGGTACAGCCAGTTTATTAATGAATAATTCCTGTTTTAAGAATTTTAGCCTCAATCTACTTTCAATTAACTGTTGTACAACAGAGGCTTCAGTATATGACTAAAGTAAAGAAATTTCAGTTTTTAAATTTGAGAATCAATCACTGGAGAAAATCCAAATCTAAAGAAAATGCGCAAATTAAGAGTGCAGAAGTTTTATTTATTTTACATATAGCATGGAGCACATGGCTGTTAGGTTTGGTACGTATTGCAGTATTTAATTCTGTTGAATTTGTTAAAAAGGTTCAGTTGTTCAGACAATAATATGAAATCAAATTTGAAAATTAAGGAACTGCAAAGTAAAAAGTGCTTGCCTTTCTTCTAAATTTCATTGACGACTTCATGTTGAGTTCTCTGAAAGCCATAGTTCACGTAACGACGTTCAATACTAACAAACAGTCGAAGTGCATATTTTCAAGTCATTACTCGATTGCCTTTTTCTAAATTTAATGACAAGCTTAACGTAAAAGTGCCTCCTTAGTTTTCTTTATCATCACATAGTCTCTTAAAATTACTGTCAAAAAACCAATTCAGTTGCGACATCAGTGTTGAATAATAAATGTACTTCTTTCCCATCATCTTGTACAGGATTTTGGGTGTAAATCGCCCTAGTGGGCTGGCGCTGGTTAATTATTTCCTTTTCTTTCATTAGTGTAACTTTTGGATTCATGATCAGTGGTACCCCTTCTCTGTCCAGTGTCGTTCGTGAGTAAATGCACAAAATAACTTTGATTTTTCCAAATTGTAGTCCTGTTCGGTTTAATTTTTAGTTGACTTTTCCATCAGAAAGATCGGTTGTACACTTTCCTCCTACTTATCGCTATTACTTTTTCGGAAAAGATAGCCCTATCCAATTAGAAAAAATCCATTAGGTATACACGCGATCCACGGTCATATTTTACATCGCAAGCAGAATAGGAGGATTAGTAAGAAGGAGGTCACAAAACCAACAGACTTTCAATGTCGTATGTTAGTTGGAGCTAACCGCATGACATTCCATTTCGGAAATCGTTACGGAATTCACTATTTCGAGATCTAGCGTATTAAAAGTGCGTAAACAACAAATAGTCCATGAGATTTAAGCTAAGCACAGGCAAGGATTTAAAGACGTAAAGCGTAGATTTAGCTTCAGTCTCAAAAAGAGCGTAACTGGTTCACTCAAGAGCAACCGCTATTCTCCAGCAGATGAGTGTAAAAAACAGTGACTACTGTTACCTCTCATCCCTATCAAAAGAAAGGCAAAATTAAGATCATATAGTAACTGGAAAATTATGTGCAAATAGGACACTATGGTGTCTGTCACTGTAACAGTTCATTGCTAGTATTTATAACTTTGCATATTATGAATATCACGTCTTGATAATTGTGAAATTAAAAAATAAACAAACTAGGCAAACTATGGGGGTTAACAGTGCTCTAAGACTTATCTTTTGGGGTGTAGACATATTGCATGGAATGTAAGGGCTAAAATGCGTCTAAATATTCTTATAAAGAATGCAATGTGAACATCGGAAAATTTGTCTCCCCTTTTTATCAACAAAAGGAGTACTCTGGGAAAGTATAATAATAAGATGTACACGAAGCAAATCCCGTAAGGATTTCTTACAAGTTTAGTAACAACTGAGTCATAGAAAAGGTATACAACAAAACTGCAGGCTAGAAGTTCCATACGGTAATTTACTTAATGAAAGTAATGTCTTCTGTACTTCAAAACACTTGGGGCAGTGATGAGTAACATTATTTTTGTGATTCGTTTTGCAGGGCAAAACGGAGAGTCGCTAATTCGAGTCGCTAATACCATTCTTCTATCTTCAGACGGAAACTGCATTAGATGTAAGTGATACCATCAACCAGATATCAGATAAGTGGATGTAATGAAACATTTGTGCCAGACTTTGGATTACACGTACGATTGAACAGTAGTGTTCTAGGTTTTAGCATATTAATTTTGGCAACGTTTTTCATTTTCAATTCTGATTTATAAGAAAGTATTCTACTACAATGTGATGTATTTTGTAGATTGCCATTGTATTTTTGTTTGAGAGACAGCTGAATCGCAATCACCTTGTCCCTCCCCCCCCCCACCCCACCCCCCACTCCCACACCTATTATTCAAATCTGGATGTATAGAAACACACATGAAAAACGCTCGCTGGCATAAACGCCGCAAACAAAACGTATGACAGTCGCATTCCGCGCGATCAGAACAAGGTACACAAACAGGAAGACGTGAATGTGTATATGTAAAACAATGCAAAGGAGAAAATGGTTCAAATAACTCTGAGCACTATGGGACTTAACTTCTGACGTCATCAGTCCCCTAGAACTTAGAACTACTTAAACCTAACTAACCTAAGAACATCACACACATCCATGCCCGAGGCAGGATTCGCACCTGTGACCGTAGCGATCTTGCGATTCCAGATTGTAGTGCCTAGAACCGCTCGACCACTCAGGCCAGCAAAGGAGAAAATATAGTGAGTCATTATTATGGCGTAATATGTAAATCGAACATCAGAAAAGCAGAAGACGACATGGAAATAATGAAGGAGACAATAAATGTGAGTATTAAAAGCAATGTTAAACATGCGAACTGCTTGAATCTCGATAACTCGAGCTGTAAGGAAAATCCCAATTGTTACAGTGACCACGCAAAATCTTTTAACTGAAGTGAAACTCGTAATGGTCTGGACAGAACTTCATTACAATCTGAGAAGACGGATTAACTCCAATACTACCCGTAAATCAAATTAACAACTTTATATTTTTTTCTTATCCTCTTAAGAAGGGTCAAATACTACGTTGTAATAGGTTACTCATTGTTGCTACAGGATTATACCGATTCACGATACTACTAATACGCATATTTAACGTACGTTTCTGTGATATTATGTGTGCAAGAAAATGTGAAGAGTATTGTGATCGGCGGACACCAATAACTACACTACTGGCCATTAAAATTGCTACGCCAAGAAGAAATGCCGATGATAAACGGGTATTCATTGGACAAATATATTATACTAGTACTGACATTTGATTACATTTTCACGCTATTTGGGTGCATAGATCCTGAGAAATAAGTACCCAGAACAACCACCTCTGACCGTAATAACGGCATTGATACGCCTGGGCATTGAGTCAAACAGAGCTTGGATGGCGTGTACAGGTACAGCTCCCCATGCACCTTCAACACAATACGACAGTTCATCAAGAGTAGTGACTGGCGTATTGTGATGAGCCACTTGCTCGGTCACCGTTCACCAGACGTTTTCTGTTGGTGAGTGATCTGGAGAATGTGCTGGCCGGGGCAGCAGTCGAACATTTTCCGTATCCAGAAAGCCCCTTACAGGACCTGCAACATGTGGTCGTGCATTATCCTGCTGAAATGTAGGGTTTCGCAGGCATCGAATGAACGGTAGAGCCACGGGTCGTAACACATCTGAAATGTAACGTCCACTGTTCAAAGTGCCGACAATGCGAACAAGAGGTGACCAATACATGTAACCAATGGCACCCCATACCATCCCGCCGGGTGATATTCCAGTATGGCGATGACGAATACACGCTTCCAACGTGCGTTCACTGCGATGTCGTCAAACAAGGATGCGACCATCACGATGCTGTAAACAGAACCTGGATTCTTCCGAAAAAATGACGTTTTGCCATTCGTGCATCCAGGTTCGTCGTTGAGTACACCATCGCAAACGCTCCTTTCTGTGATGCAGCGTCAAGGGTAACCGCATCCATTGTCTACAAGCTGATAAACCATACTGCGGCAAATGTCGTCGAACTGTTCGTGCAGATGGATGTTGTCTTGCAAACGTCCCCATTTGTTGACTCAGGGATCGAGACGTGGCTGAACGATCCGTTACAGCCATGCGGATAAGATGCCTGTCATCCAGACTGCTAGTGATAGGAGGACTTCGGGATCCAGCACGGCGTTCCGTATTACCCTCCTGAATCCATCGATTCCATTTTCTGCTAACAGTCATTGGATCTCGACCAACGTGAGCTGCAACGTCGCAATACGATAAACCGCAATGGCGATAGACTACAATCCGACGTTTATCAAAAGTCGGAAACGTGATGGTACGCATTTCTCCTCCTTACGCGAGGCATCACAGCAACGTTTCACCAGGCAACGCCGGTCAACTGCTGTTTGTGTATGAGAAATCGGTTGGAAACTTTCCTCATGTCAGTACGTTGTAGGTATCGCCACCGGCGCCAACCTTGTGTGAATGATCTGAAAAGCTAATCATTTGCATATCACAGCATCTTCTTCCTGTCGGTGAATTTCGCTTCTGTAGCACGTCAGCTTCATGGTGTAGCAATTTTAATGGCCAGTAGTGTAGTTAGAATCCTCAACCAGAGTGGGATTAAAGCAAGTTTTAATATTTCCTGTATCATTGTTATACTTTCGAATGGCAACGCCAAAATTTTATCACATTTAAGCCCCTGACAGAGGGTTCTCGAACCACTTTTACGATAACTCTCTATTATTCCTATCTCATACAGCGCGCGGAATAAAGGAACGCCTACACCTTTCCGTGCGATCTCTGATTCCTGTTATTTTAATATGATGATGGTTTCACCCTATGTAAGTCGGAGTGAAGAAAATATTTTCGCATTCGGAGGAGAAACTTGGTGATTGAAATTTCGTTAGAAGATTCCGCAGAAACGAAAAAGTCTGTTTTTAATGATGTCGACCCTAAATGTTGTATCATTTCAGTGACACTCTCTCCCCTAATTCGCGATAATGCAAAATATGCTGCCGTTCTTTGAACATTCTCGATGTATTCCTTTAATCCTATCTGGTGCGGATCCCACAACACGCAGCAGTATTCTAAAAGAGGACGGACAAGCTTTGTGTAGGCAGTCTCTTTAATAGATCTGTTATATTTTCTAGGTGTGCTGCCAATAAAACGCAGTCTTTGGTTCTCTTTCCCCACAATATTTTCTATATGTTACTTCTAATTTAAGTGTTCCTAATATCATGGGAAATTTAACTGTCCGGCTTTTGTTTTCACCTACTATTTGATGTCTACATCGTGAACACCTCGATATTCCTGGCGGTGTTTGACAGCCTCCATCACATGCATTGTAATATTCTTACACTTCTCCATCACAGAAATTAACTCTCCACTTTCCTACTGCAAACTGCATACATGCAATTGTTTTGGATGACTTCGAATGCTTTATGTCGTTAAGCAAATATTTGAGCATTTAGATTTCTTCGTTTCTTGAATGATATGCTACCTTTTTCTCCTTCTGTGGTACTTGCTGATTTCCATTATTTGAGGACCCTTCGGGTGACGATTTAGAAGACGTCGACTCTAGTCACTTCACTAGATCACAAAAGAACGATTCCACTCCACCTGCCGTGCACTCGCCTGTATCTAATGTTTCCTCTTGTAACCTCCCCCTCACTTATCGACCTTAATGACAGGAAAAATTAAACCGCGTGTACCTAATGGAAATTTAGGAAAAGCAATCGTCACCGAAGTTAATCTGTCGGTAAAGAGGGAGGAAAGGCTTGCATCAAAATGAAAGGAAAAATGCAAATGAAACTGGTGGAAATTAATTTGGAAAAGGGATAAAGTTAATAAAAAAAAGTAAATGTGCGGTCGTTACGTTAAAAGTTAACTGTCGTTAATTAGATATTTGAGATTTGGAGAAAATTACGGTCGCCAGTCCTATGGACAACTACCATAATAACTGAAAAATAAAGGTTATTACACATATAATTAGCACTAAAAGCGTGGCAGCTGAAGGTTGACACGTGTTGTGTGAAAATTGAATGTTTGTCAGCAGTAATAAATTTCGCTACACTCTGACTTAATTTAGCAAAAGAATTAATAAAACCGAAAAATTTAAAGTTAATTTAGTGACTGAAATTAATAGTGAGCTTTGCTTCTGCAGTGGCAACGGCTTTGCCGCAGTGGATACACTGGTTCTCGTCAGATCACCGAAATTAAGCCCTGTCGGGCGAGGCCGGCACTTGGATGGGTGACCATCCAGCCGACATGCGCTGTTGCCATTTTTCGGGGTGCACTCAGCCTCGTGATGCCAATTGGGGAGTTACCCGACCGAATAGTAGCGGCTCCAGTCAAAGAAAACCATCATAAAGACCGGGAGATCGTTGTGCTGCCCACATGCCCCTCCTCTCCGCATCCTCCTCTGAGGATGATACGGTGGTCGGATGGTCCCGATGGGCCACTTGTGGCCTGAAGACGGATACTTTTTTGTTTCTGAAGCACTACGAAATTCAGTAAAATAAGGTTAGTCTTGAGTTACCTCAACAATCATTTCAAAATCTACTTGAATCTACACAATTTAGAAATAAGAGATTTAACTTTGAACTTGAATTAAATGATTCTGAACAGTTAACAATAGTAAAATTTAGTGCGTATCAAGCTGAGCTGGAGTCACAGGTAAGCTAACATATGGTAACAAAACCCACACTCTTAATTTGTGCTTGTGTAATCTAAATATTGTAGCCAGCTATGAATACCTTAACTGAACTTTGAAATTAAAGCAGTGAAATCGAATGATATCACTTTAATGCTGACGTTTGAATTTCAACGACACTCGGGTTCATTCCGGAAAAGGAAGGGATCCTGCTTGGTAACGCAATTGGGACAATGAGCAACAAAATTTCATGCTAAGTTGCTGTAATTTTGTGAGGCAAATGGAACAATTTTAAAATCTGAGTTCAGCCATACAGTTCTAAAACTTTACGTGCTTACAGTCTTCTTTGTTGGTTGACTGAAGGTTTGAAGTCGTCGATCGAGGAGGTGGCGACAGTTACTCATTATCGGCCGTCGCTGTTGCAGAAGCTGGATGTTGGCGCGCCTTCTTCTCGACATTGTCACCAGGCGAAACGGGCTCTTGATGTGCGCCAGCTAATGCTTCCCGTTCGCGACACCGTGTCAGAAACTATCATAGCAAGTCGAGCGCAATTACATGCTGCCAAACCCCGAAAGCGCGGCAACTCGCGGGAGCGTCACGCAACACACCTGCTCCGCCGACCTATTCCCGCCAGACTCTGTTCTGCCCGCGCTCCACGCGGCCGAGTTCACAGTACCAAAGATCGTATGGACTTTCGTCCTCCACACGACTTATCGATGTAATCGTTCGATAGCATAGTTTTCCCTAGGCAAGACCCAGCGTAAAAATACAAATAGTGTTTACAAAACAAACCAATTATACATCGACATAAATGCATAAATATATGTATACAAATAGTAAAACAATTACAATATATAAAGACACAGAAATGTCATACCTCCAGGTAAGAAAATAAGGAAAAAATTTATAGTACAATAGAAGGAATTAGGAGGATATGCATTTCCGGCGTTGTGACGTTCGACGCATTCCGTTGACCAGTTATGTCCAGAAGAGTGCTGCACACTTCTCCCGTATTCTGTTATTCGTATTGTTGTACACAACATTTGCTATGCAACAGTTCGACAAGATTGTCAATTATGTTTCACGGGATCATGTCGGACAACAGCAGCACCTGTGGCTTGCAGACTGGATAGCAACTGTACACAAACACTTGACTCTAGCCGCAACACCCACATCTAATGTACGCGACGCTGCTACTTGCAATAAAATGTTATTATTGTTATTACTGTTGTTAGTAACCCTTTTACTATTAATACCCCTGCATGTGTGATGCAATTGTTTCTTTATTGTATTCTCACACTGTTTATGGTTATTTTGTGAAATTACAAATGCACTAGCTGTTTCATCACGAATGGTGTCTGTTGTGTCGCACATGTGCAACAGAACACCACACCTATCTATACACAGCTACTCAACAGGTTTCCTACTTTCAACTAAGGAAGCGAAAACAGACTCCCAAAAGCACATTTCTACTAACTCCGGAAAGTCTATTTTACATGTCAGGAAAATGTTCTCCCATAAATCAGTTTCATGCTCAAAGAGTTTAAAGAAACGCCCATGACTGGGATTTGAATCCGATACCCTTGGCTATCCAACGCTCTACCAATTTCCCCAAGGAAACATTAAATACTCAGACACGCTTTTGTTCTGCACAGTTAGTTCTGGTCTTACTTTTAATTTACGTTTACGCCCGATCTGCTGGACGACAGTACATAGTACGAACTAAATCACGGTTTAGGTTGATACTCTGTCAGCGTACAACGTTTGGTACCGATCTGAGTGTCTGACGTCTGGAGGTATCAGTGTTAGAAGAAAAGTCCAAATTGGACAACAGATGCGTTTCCCATACACTTAGCCCACTCCTCTAATTACCGTTATTCATAAACAAGAGTAGAAAACTTGACAGTTACCCGGTGACGGGTACTAGGCATTTCGTAAATAAATGCTCCTCGATCTCGGAGTAGGTAATGATCATTTCAGTTCACTGGAGTCAACCATTCAACTAGATGTTGTGAAGCAAGCGGCCTAAGTAGTTGGAGAATACTTGTTCCCGGCGGAGGTTCGAGTCCTCCCTCGGGCATGGTTGTGTTTGTTTGTCCTTAGGATAATTTAGGTTAAGTAGTGTGTAAGCATATGGACTGCTGACCTTAGCAGTTAAGTCCCGTAAGATTTCATTCACATTTGAACATTTTTGAACATTACTTATTCCGCTTTGTTTCCGTACACGTGACGGGAGCATGAAAGTAGCGTGGCGACAATGGCGGGCCAGTGCCAGTTGGCGTCATCTGCAAATGTGGTATAAACATACCGATGTGGTGCTGTTGACGTCTGCCATGTAGAATTGCCGAACCTGTCTATAAATGCGGGAGGGCATAAACTCCGTAAACAGCGCACTGTGTGGAGTCCATGCTACAGGGTGGGTGCGGAGGCTAGAACTTAGGTAATTAGGCTCAATTCCTTGTAAGTGATACAGGTTTGACAGTTGCTATCGACAACATTACTGCCGTCTTGAATGTGTAGCTGAAACCCAAGTATTGGCAGAAAATTCTCACTTCCCAGGTATGTTCTCATGCGTGCACTCAATCGTGGAAACCGACATTGACAAAGATCTTTCATCATCATCTGAAATTGGCTGTAACTCTCTTGGAACGCAATTACGACTATATGTCCTTGTGATCTCGTTCTCTCCTTCACCTCTCGGGGTGTTTCCTGCAGTTTGTCAGCACTTATCGAAATCTTTCTGGAAATATCCCCATCTACTTACTGGAATTTATCCGTGTAATGCCACTTTTATCGCATCTGTCAGCCAATATAGTAATCGATTGACACATAAAGTACATAAACTCATTCGCAGACGCCCTTAACGATGTTTCAGATCCAAGATATCTCTTAATGTGCAGAAAACGGATTATTACTAGAAGTCACTTACACAGCGCCCATGCATTTATAATATACATATGTTGGAGGTTGTAGATATAATTTTTCCTTTCTCTCCTTTCTTGTTTCTTTTCTTCTTCCATTTTATAAAATAAAAGTCTGTAGGCTGTAGAGCAGCGTACTAAGCTGCTGCCAGCCCACCCCCTTCGGGATTTGAAAAACAATAAAGGAAAAAAAACGCGATAATCATCAGTCACGCCTTGCAGCAGTGACAGCAGCAGCTACCACCACCTGATGATGTCGAGCAGTTGCATCGAAGAAACATTGTGCGATTTACACAATACGATCCGGCGGCAAACCCGAGAAGCGTATTTGCAACAGATCCGTGGGGAAAGCATGAAAAGTCACATTATAGTAATCGATTCACACATACAGCACACATTCATTCGCAGACGCCCTTAACGATATTTCAGAGCCAAGATATCTCTTAGTGTGCAAATAACGGATTATTACTAGAAGTTACTTACACAGCGCCCATGCTTTTGTAATATACATATGTTGGAGGCTGTAGATATAATTTTTACTTCATCTCCGCATGAAGTAGGCATCTTCGTACTAATCTTTCCGTTTTTCATAGAGTCGGGAAAGGATGAATAACGTTTAGGATCTTTCACACACACACACACACACACACACACACACACACACACTGCAGGGACGGATTCCTGACTGGCAATGGAGGAAGAAAGATGCTATGAACATATGCCCGAAAATGCATCGCTGCCACTGTAGACGGCGCTGACGAATGACAGTTCTTCTGACCACGTGGCATGTGTTCCTTGTGTGTTGCAGGATGTGTGACGGACGCAGCGTATTGTAAGCGGCAGAATGGTCCGGTGTTCATGTCGGGATCAAGCCGAGATGGTGTTTGTGTCTGGCCAAGCAGATGGAAACTGTCCAGAGGTAGCGCGGCTATCTCAAATCAAGTACCCTCGCAGACACCAATCACATCACACAACATTTCAAGGCCTTCTCCGGTGTTTGTGTAATCATCGCGAAATCTTTGAACACAGTATGGGGTAGGACAAGGAAATCATGAAGGGTGAACCCAGAATAGAAGCGTTATTTGACGTTTGAATGGTTACATTTATCTAATCACGGGACATTGACATAATAATTAATTACAATAATCACAAACAATTATGAGTGACACGATAAGTCAAATTAGTTGATTACAGCAATAATCGGCTTCAACAATAGATTTTACCTCAACAAGCTGTAAAACGCCAATCCAGAATAAATATAAAACAGTGGTTATTTCACAGAAAAACATATTTCCTTAGAAAACATAAATTTCTCAAAAGGAAGCAACAACATATCTTTAAGAAGATTTAAGAAAAGATCACTTAAAGCCTTCAAAGGATTTTCGTAAAATTACTTATATGTTAGTTACTAGTTATATTATAGAAGCTAACGTACTTTGCATACTTTCACTCTCTGATGTCATACGGAATAATATTTTGGAGTAACTCAACATTTAGACAGAAAGTATTCACTGCTCAAGGGAAAATGATTAGAATAATATGTGGGGTTCATAGTCGCACATCTTGTAGGCATGTTTTTAAAAGATTGGGAATTCTTACAACAGCCTCACAGTTCATTTACTCACTAATGAAATTTGTTTGGACCAGTTTAAAAACAACAGTGACATTCATGATTATAATACCAGAAAAAAAGACACTATCCTTTACTCAACCAGTCTTTGGCACAGAAAGGAGTAAAATATGCTGCTATAAAAAATTTCGACAAATTACCAGATGAAATAAAATGTCTAATAGACAGCAGTAATAACTTCAAAAATAAATTGAAACCATATCTCCTTACAACTCCTTCTATACCATAGATGAATACTTGAATAGGAATAAATAAATCTATAAACATAGTGTATGCATTTTGTGACATTTAAGGGAATGAGGTAAATAATAGAAATGTTAATTTTTAACTCTGTATTGTAATATATATTTAAATATTTGTTTCATATGTCCATTGCTTGTGCACTTGCCACGTTCCACATAATAACAGCTACCATACCGTGTGATTGATCAATGGAACACGCAACCAACTAACTAACTGTCATACAGACCCTTAAGGGGACACGCCCCTGAACAGGCTCTATTTTTAGCATTACTTTTACCCTCGTAGTGCAACTGATATATAAATGAGGGATAGCTCAAATTCTTACACACAGTTAGGGTCATTAGTCAAAGCATTTTCCAAAATATCATTGATATATTTATTATATTTTGGTACTGACAGCAATATTTATAATAGTATAAGAAACGGAACACGGTTTCACTGCGATATCATTTTCTTTGAAATCCCTAACTTTACATCTTCAAAAAAGAGTCAGAGTACAGACAACATCCACATAAGTGTTTCATGCCTTCAGTTTCCTTCCCTGATGCTGATCTGTGAAAAAGACAATTAATTTATTTTAATACTACAAAAATATTTAAAAATGTAGCTCAAATATCACCGACATCATCATAGTGCTGTAACTTTTTCAGGAAATAGTAGGCAAGGAAGGTAGAGGAGGATATTCTAAATATCTGTGAGTTTAACTTCGGTGATTTAGGAGAAAAGTGTACCCGAATCCTGAAAATTCAAGTTTTCGGTAAATCGCAAAAGAAGATGTACAAATTTATTAATACCACTATGTTCGTTTAGAACATTCCAGCTTCGTACTCCAGTTGTCCTCCTGTTTTCTTATCCTCCTTACTCTTTCTCTTCATTCATTTCTTCATTCCTGACTCTTTGGTAGCAGCTTCTGCAGCTGTCTCTGCTTCGGTTACCTGTCGCTTATCAGTAGCAGTTGGAGCAGGAAGCCATATTCCTTCCCGTCTAAATGTTCAATTTTTTCATAACATTGATCCTTGAAATTGCACCATCATTGAATTTTATTATTGCATCCATTACACAATCTTCAGTACTGTCAGCCCAACAAATACAGTTTTGGGTATTCTCTCCCATATAAAGCTGTTGAAGCTTTCGTTTGCATTCTGAGAGAGACCATGCATACGTTTCGTAAGTAGATTTTCATTTGCCAGATCACTATATATAGGCCTAATAGGGTCCCTTACAGCAAGTGGTAAGGAATGCTTGTGGGTATATTGTATGCGTGTAGCATTTCTCAACAAGTATTTGCACCACGAATCTTCCCCTTTTGAACACAAATCATGCTGTGGGGTTTCATCTGTTGACACTCTGTGAAACCATGTTTGCCCAAACAGTTCGTCTCATGTTCTCCAAATCTCCTAGGTTTCTCCATTATATTGAGTAAAAGAATGAATTTCACGTTTTGTAGGACTACATGGAACACCTATGTGTTGTCCATTTGAGTTTCTTTCCACTGCAGTCTTTACGCAATTTTCTCTGCCGAGCACCGATTCTTTTTTGTACCTGCCCAACACATTCAAGTTTTTCTATCAGAGTGTCCCCATATGGTCTGTCATTAACAACAGCAGTGTGTCGTTTACAGTCTCCATCCCTTAGGTAACCTACATACCTCACACCACGACTGACCTCTGATCTTCTGAAAATGTTTAGAACTTCTTTCGTTTCCATGTTTCCACTTGGGTCATCAAAGTTCTTTACACAAACATAGGTGCCAATAAATTTGCTTGAACAACCCTGGAAGTGCTTTCTTAGACACTGATAATCTAATACTTTGCCAGTTTCAATAAATGTGGCAGTTACAACCACATTCAGAGAGGTATGACCTCTCTTCTGCCAAGATCCAGTAAATGCTGCTACAGTGCCTGCATTCTCAGAAAAAGCTACTGCTTGTTCTGCAGCTCTTTTCATTGAATGTTCACTTACAGCGCACAAAGCATTTTGTATTAATTTATTGTGTGTGTCAAGCCTCAGATGAGCTGGAGGCAAATGTATCACTGCACGAAAGGTCTGGGCAGCGCTCCTTCCTCTTCCAATACATCGCATTCCATAAGAAAGCGGAATATTTACACTGTAATGTCGACTATCAGTTACTGGCGATGTCATAGTATCACTGTTAATCTTACAATAGTTACAGGGAATCATTAACCGACGTGATAGACCCTTCCTTGCTGAAATGTCCTCAGAAACGTCAATGCTATCTTCACAATTGCAGTACTTACATTTCACGGCATATTTAGGTTCACTATAACATTTTCGTCGTTATTGCTGTTCACAATACTACTAGGCTTGTTGTTATTGCAGTCAGAAAGCGAAAGTCTACGTCTATAAGAACTGCCTGTGGACACAGTCCCCGCAGGCGACTTTTGAAGCAACTGATATGTATTGTTTGGTTGTGTTTGGAACTACTACGAAACTTTCGTTGGGGCTCAATTTCTTTACACTAGGTATTTTTAGCACAGGAAACACATACACAGAAACAAAACAACATACAATAACTAGAAAACCACATGCGTATGAAATCCCAAAAATATATATACTCTGATCTTTGTTTACATTCGAACCATAGCCTTCTAGACATGCCTGTACTGTGGTTCCGGGAGTCAGTGTCTTCCAGTAGACACTTGTGTTAACGATCCGTAACTAACGACGGAAAAAAACGCAAGAACAAAATAATGCATCACGTTATCAGACGCACTTCAAACTGGCAGATGGGTGTGGCCTCTGAGTAACATTATGTTCAACCTCAATTTTAGGACGAAGGGAAAATGATAATGCCCAAAAAATATACATCTTTGAAATCATCATGAAATGCTCTTTTCTATAGACCAAGGAATGTTTTTTCGAATTTTTGGTCATTTTCATTAGCATGTCCCCTTAAACACAAGAGAAGAAATACATGACTGCGATCATCAAAAAAATGATTGAAATTGTTATTAAGTACAAAAACAGCAATATGGATTAAGGGTGTCTATAGTGAGCCATGCTTAGTCCAAACTTATGGTGAAACCAATAATTATTGGAAAAAATGATTTCGCAATATTCGCGCAAAATAATAATTGAGGCAATACCTGGTGCTTAAGCAACTTTTAAAATACATAGCTACCCGAAATTCATAACATGGGCAGTAGAAGCATATTGCAACAAGGTGTACAACTTTAAGTAAATCTTTAAATTGGGTTCTATAGATAAGACTGTTAAGTAATATAGCCGCTAACGAACTATGAATATATTAGCAGGCAGCGCGAATCAGCGCGGTAAGCAATCGCGGACGCTCCTCAAAGGCAGCCAATAAACGCCAATGTTCGACGCGCAGGTCGCCGAAGTGGCGTCAAATCGAAAGACCCGCACCAGGCGAACGGTCTACCCGACGGGAGGCCCTAGCCACACGACATTTCCATTTTTCCAACGCCAATGTGGTGCACAACCAGACCCTGCGGTCACCAGGCGCTGCAAAACTTGCCGTGAAGCTCAAAGCTCTAAGGAGGGCTGTTGCCAAACCCCACTTAGGCAAAACAGAGGCCAAACAAACAAGCTAAGCAAATATTAATGGCCACCTTCTCAAGCAATGGCCAGTGTACAGCCTCTTAATATGGTAACAAATTTCAAAATTTATGTTTAAGCAAATTTACAAAATACAAGGAATGGTAATAGTGGCGAAGGTAATGTCACTTAAACTATTTATACTAATACAGTTTGATAAGGAAAACTTAATAAATTCCCACAGAATAAGATCTGACAGTAAATTAGTCAAACTTCACGCAAGAAACTGCGTGAACCAAAGAGTCATGTACGGAAAATGTGAAGGTTACCTATACGAGGCGGTACTTAATAGTTAGATCTTACAGGCAATGCTTCCATCTGTGCTATTGAAACGTGGAAATGACCAACACAACTTTAACTCATACGGTACATACAGAAGATTTCTGTTAAAGCAAACAAAATGTAAATTAAACATTAAATCTAAAATCCTCAAAAACACTGAAGATCACAATTTAACCTGCAAAATTTTCGTCACGGCTTATTGCCAAATCACTTTCATAGACTACTACGGCAGAAGAAAACCGACGGCGATATCAGCGGGAAAACATAACATTAAAGTTAACCAGTGAAATAGGTCTTTACACTGCATGTACCCATACAAATACACAACAATGAAGCTTTGGTGGTACACAGAAATCCCCAGTTAAGGCGCAGTTACGCAAACATAAAAATACTGGACTGATCAGAAATATAAATAATTTGAGGTAATGGAGCCTTAGCTCAGATAATTACGCTCAAACATTTGAGTAAGCCACCAAGGGCAGGCAATAGAAATGGGTGTATTGCATACAGTGTTTGGTAAATAATGTGGGAGATATCTGATAACACAGGAAATATCCAGTGTGGCTCCTGGCACACAGTCATGCACGGCAGGGAATATCAAATCCACGGATGGAAATGGAAGGACTCCGTACTCGTTGTCGAAACTCTGACCTGACCAGCTACACCAAGTCTTGACATAAGAAGAACTAACGACTGACTTATTCACTACGTTCGGAATTCGACAGATGATGCAATGTATTCCACTTTCACCTCCCCCCCCCGCCCCCCTCAGACAGATCGAACCCCCCCCCCCCCCACCCTTCTTCCTCAAGACTCTACAGAAAAAAAGATAGGAGGCAATTAAACTGTTTCGCATGGCTCACAATAACTTCAAAAATTCTACCAGTGGCCAGACTGCCAACGAGTAAGGTAACAGGACTCAAGGCCATAGCAATGGAGAAAGGACTCGCTAACTGAGTGGCTAGTTTCCCACAAATACCACCATGCTGTCCCCCAACCACATTATATTTACGGACGAAAACATTATCCCAACATTCCTTCGAAAGGGTTATCTGCCTCTTTTGATAACGTCTCCTCTAACGGTGATAGGCTAAGGCAATATTCCTCCTTGCCCTACACCATTTCTATTTAATCACACCAGGAGTGATTTTTTTTAATCATCTGTCTTCTCTTCTGACTGGTTTGATGCGGCCCGCTACGATTTCCACTTCTGTGCCAACCTCTTCACCTCATAGTAGCACATACATCCTGTATCCTCAATTATTTGCTGGATGTATTCCACTCACTACAGTATTTGCCCTCTACAGCTGCCTCTAGCACCATGGAAATCCGTTCACGATGTCTTAACAATGTCCTATCACCCTGACCCTTCTTGTCAGTGTTTTACATTTAATCCTTTCCCCTCTGATTCTGCTCAGAACATCCTCATTCCTTACCTTATCAGTCCACCTAATTTTCAACATCTCAAATGCTTTGATTCTCTTCTGTACCGGTTTTCCCACAGTCTATGTTTCACTACCAACCTTAACATGCTGTGCTTCGAACGTACATTCTTCGAAATGTCTTCCTCAAATTAAGGCCTATGTTTGTTACCAGTAGACTTCTCTTGGGCAGGAACGCCCATTTTGCCAGTTCCTGCTTCTTCGATGTACAGACTGAAAACTAGGGGGACAACACTACATCACAGTCTTACACCCTTTTTATCCGAGCGGTTCGTTCTAGGTCGTCCAGTCTTATTATTCCCTCTTGGCTTCTGTACATATTGTATATTACCCGTCTCTCTCTATAGCTTACCACTATTTTCCTCAGAATTTCGAACATCTTGCACCATTTTACATAGTCCAATGGTTTTCCCCGGACGACAAACCCTATGAACGTATCTTGATTTTTCTTAATCCTTGCTTCCATTATCAATTGCAACGTCAGAATTGACTCCCTGGTGCCTTTATCTTTCCTAATGCCTAACTAATCGTCATCTAACACATACTCAATTTTTTCATTCTTCTTTATATTATTCTTGTCAGAATCTTGGACACATTAACTGTTAAGGTGATTGTGCGATAATCCTAACCCTTGTCAGCTCTTGCAGTATTCGGAAATGAATGGATGATATTTTTCCAAATGTCAGATAATTCCGGAGTCATAGGCCTACATTCTACAGACCAACGAGCACAGTTATTTTGATGACACTTGCCCCAAATGATTTTACAAATTCTGATGGATTGTTATATATCCCTTCTGCCTTAATTGATCATCAGTTCTCCAAAGCTCTCTTAAATTCTGAGTCTAATACTGGATTCCCAATCCCTTCTATATCGATTTCTGTCTCTTCTTCTATCTCACGAAACTAATCTTCCCCTCGTAGAAGTCTTCAGTGCACTATTTCCACCTACCTGCTCTCTCCTCTGCATTTAACAATGGAATTCTCGTTGCACTCTTAATGTCGCCACACATGCTTTTCATTTCACCGAATGTTATTTTGACTTGTCTATATGCTGAGTCAGTACTTCCGACAGTCCTTTCTTTTCAGATTTCTTCACAATTTTCATGCAGCCATTTCATCTTAGCTTCCCCGCTCTTCCCATTTGTTTCATTCCTCAGCGATTTGTATTTCTGTATTACTGAATTGCCATGAACAATTTTGTACTTCCTTCTTTCATCGATCAACGGAAGTATTTCTCCTGTGATCGATGGTTTCTTCGCAGTTACCTTCTTTCTACCTGTGTTTTGTTTCAAAATTTCAATGATAGTCCCCTTTTAGAGCTGTCCATTCCTCTTCAACTTCACTGCCTACTGAGCTATTCCGTATTGTTTTATCTATTGCCTTAGAGAACATCAATCGTATCTTGTCATTCCTTAGTACTTCCGTATTCCACTTGTTTGTATATTGGTTCTTCCTTCTTGAACGTCAGCCTACTCTTCATCACTGGCAGCGTAGGGTAGCCGTGCGGTCTAGGGCGCCTTGCCAAAGTATGCGCGGCTACTCCCGTCGGAGGTTCGAGTCCTCTCTCGGACAAGGGTGCGTGTGTTGTCCTCAGTGTGAGTTAGTTTATGTTAGATTAAGTAGTGTGTAATCCGAGGGACCAATGACCTCAGCAGTTTGGACTTAACACAAATTCCCAAATTTTTTCATTACTATTAATCTGTGACATGAATCTATATCTGCTCCTGGGGACGCCTTAAAATTTGTATCTGATATCGGAATCTCGGTCTTACCCATAATGTAATGTAACTAAAATCTTCCCGTATCAACCGGCCTTTTCCAACCATACCTCTTCCTCTTGTAATTCTTGAACAGAGTATTCGCTATTACTAGCTGATATATATTAGAGAATTTCGTTAGTCTTTCTCCTATCTCATTCCTTCTCCAAAGCCTTTATTCTTTTTTAACCTTTTCTTTGCTCTTTCCCCCAGAACTGTATTCCAGTCACCCATGACTATTAGATTTTCACTTAATTTAAGTACTGCATTATACTTTCACTATAGTCATATACTTTCTCCATCTCTTCACCTTCAGCTTGCGATTTTGGTATGTATATCTGAAATACCATTTTCGGTGTTCGTTTGCTGTCGAGCATGATAAGAACAACCCTGTCACTGAACTGTTCACAATAACACACTCTCTGCCCTACCTCCTGTTCATAACGAATCCTACTGCCCTTATACCATTTTCTGCAGCTGTTGATATTATCCTATACTTATCTGCTTTCCGCCCCCTGACACGTAGAACGTTATCATTTCGTTGGTTATTCAATCTTTATCTCATGGTTACCGCCCCCTTTACAGTCCCCTCCCAGAGATCCGAATGGGGGTATTCCAGAATTTTTTGACAATGGAGAGATCATCATAACAAATTTTTCAGTTATAGGCCACATATACTACGGATACACATTACGTGTCTTTAATGCAATGGTTTCTATTGCCTTGTGCATCGTCATGCCATTACATGAGCACCAAGAACACCCGCGCCCTCCAATAAGTCCAAAATAAGTATCCTGGGCCTGTTTAACTTTGAAATCTCTGGAGAGTTGATGTACCTCATTTAAAAGACTGTAGACTGCTGAACTCACCAACAATGAACTTCCTTTAGTTTACTGAGTGTCGTCATCAAGACTATCAGCAACCTGATTATCGGAGCATCTAATATGTCGCTCTCTGAATACGGAAGGCGGGTATATGAACGGCCCTCCTTGCAATTCTGCCGGTCTTCCAAGAGCGTGCCAAAACGCAACTCAAGATTTGATAGTTTACTTACACGTCAAGTTCCGTAGGACCGAATTGAGGAACAAATCTCCAAGGTCATGGGACGTGTCAGTCAACAGAATAGAGGGAGTGACCCATTAGGAAGCTCTTCAGTTTCCATTTGAAAGCGCTTGGATTACTGCTAAGATTTTTGAATTCTTTCTGCACAAGAGTTAAGGAAGTTCGATCCAAATGCAGGTTGGATTTCTGCCGAGTATTAACTGACTGAAACCTGCTTATTCTTGGGAATAAGCTAATATTGTTAACAAGAAACGACAAGAAAGAATATATATATTGAGAGACCAATGTCAAAATACCCAGACTAGTGAACAGGGGTCGATAAGAAGTTCGCGAACTTAGACAACTTATTGTCTGAAGCGCCTGTTTCTGAGCCAAAAATATCCTTTCAGAATGTCAGATTTTAACAAAAATGACATGGAAATGTAGACCAGGAGAGCTTCGTTCACAACGTTTTTAATGAAAAGCAAGAAAGAAGAGTGAAAATGAACCTTTATTAACTGGAAATAATGTCGGTGACTTATCATTGTCGACTCAACTTGCAGTAGGTACATCTTTCTCATTATTTTGTATGTACTTAATAAAATTCATACAAACACCATTAGTCGAGTTTGTGATATTGTATAGGGTTGAGTTCGTTGATCTTTCGGTCAGTGTGGTGTGGGTGGCTGTGGACTGGACTCTGGATCAGTATTGGAAGCTTAGTGATTTTTCCCACCAAATTTGTTGGTTTTGAGTACCTGTCTAGTGTGAAATTTTACATCTACTGGATGGTGTGAAATATGGTAGATTTGGGTTGTTTACGGTAAAATTATTTTTTAAACACGCTTGATCCATTCTACATGGAGCAAACAACACTGTTTAATTTGCTAACGTCTAGTAGCTCTTAAATTTATATCACCTGAACATTTATAATACACGGTATTTTGTCTTCGTATCCGTGTTCTTTGTGGCCGTCTTGTTATGCATCCGTTTTGTTATACGCTCTAGTATTAATAAATCTGCAATTGCATGCACAGTAAATATCTGCAGTGCCGGTGGTAATGCGATGTTTCTTAGATCACTTGCTGCTGTCTTAGTGCTAAACATGTGTAAATAACGAGGCAGTATACCCAGAAATTTTGTGCACAATCGCTACGCGATACCAAATTTGCAGACCAGGTAGAAAGAAGTCAAGGCGATGACTCAAGAGCGTATTGTAAAATTTGCCGTAATATTTTGTCAGCGTGTTCTGCCGCAATAATAAACCAAAGTGACCCAAAAAAAACAAGATAACAGCAGCACAATTGCCAACAGCAAAAATACCTTTCAAAACAGTGTAAAAGTATTCAGAAGTGAATCAAGCCGAGGGTTCACTTGAATTATTTGTTTCCACCCATTTTCCGATCATGTCACTTAACCGATTTGTGCAAGAGTAAATACCCAGACAGTAATATTGCCAGAAAACGTAAAATACGTAGAATAATATGTAATGCAGCTATAAAACATGCAATAAGGCGGTATTTTGTGAAAAATGTGCGGAGAGGTATCGGTGACAGCATGTATATAATTATAACTAATGAATCAACAGACATTAGCGTGGCCAAATTTTTACAAATAGCAAAAATATGTTACAGTGCGGCAACCAATGGGATCATATCAACGTTTTTAAAATGAGCCCATCTCGAACATTATAATGCACAGTCTAGTGCAACAGCAATTAAAGACACACCTGAAGAATTCAAATTAGATCTAAACAAGTTGCAGGTATAGGCACAGACAATACGAATGTAATTTCAAGTGTTCACAATGGTGCCACCCAAATTTTGAAAACTGTAAATCTGGATTTCATTGTTATAAAATGTGTAAGTCATTCAGTTCAACTTGCTACTTCTGCTGCAAGTGAGACGCTCCAGGAAATTTGGACATCTTCGGTAGGGAAACATATAATTGGTTCCAACTCGCCAACAATTGAATAGTGATATTCATCAGACTGTCAAAGGAGTTGAACTCCTTAAAGTTACAATCGCATGAGATACGCGACTGTTATCCATAGAGCCTGCGGTAACAAGAACTACAGACCAGCGGTTAGAGCTTAGAACGCACATTGAAATAACGCAAATCAAAGACAACTGCTAAACTGCAGAAATGCTTTATTCAGTGTTTTCTGATGAATCCGGTTTGGCGTATTTAAATATTTTCCAAGACGATTCTTTGAAATTTGCATCTGGTTAATAACATTTTGAACCCAACATAGAGGATCTGTTAAGCTGTTAAATAATCTCTTTGTGCTAACAGAATCAGTCTGATTCGACAAACTATATAACGATGCCGTCTGTTTACAGCAGCGCGGCGCGCAAAATCGCAAAACCGCACACTCATATCGGGCGTGTAAGTGGCGGTGGGGGTGGTGTGTGTATGTAGCTGCGTTCCGAATGGGTGGAGCGCGGTTTAAAAACTGGTCACGTAAACACATTCCCACAGAAATGTAAAATTTGAAAACATACTGCACCTACTTAAAATCAATTACGTAACAAGTGATGAAAATTGTACTGTGGGTAGTATAGTGCTAAGATAGTAGGATAATATCAAGTTTAATTTTAGGTTTGTCACTGGGCGGTGGCGCGGTTCTTTCCGTCCCTTTACGACGGACCTGTACCTACCCGTGAACATTGTCTCAGTAGATCCTCAGTAGGAAAGCCGAGTGAAACCTACTGTACTTCGACGTGAACCAGGCTGCAATTTACGTCACTAATCTACGTTTTGGGAGAAAGTTTTCACACAAATGAAAGGTTGGAAATTTAGTCCTCAATTAATATATTCTAAAACTTAGGTGAACAAGTATCACTGCCAATCCCATGCTAGTCTTAACACAGTCACTCACAATCCTTTTACTCACGTTAAGAAATTTATGGTGTTGCATTTCCCGAAAACGTAATAGTTACAAAAATACTGATTGTTTTTGATTGAGAATGTTCGCCAAATATTAAGTCTGTCGGTGCCCAATGCAGTCACAGTTTTTAGCCACCGACCTCCTCAATACACCTCGCGGGATACATGTCTTTTTTGTCACAAAATTCACCTAAAAATTCCGAAATTTTCACACTCCCATCGGAATAATTATGCCGTCACTTTAACACACTTTTGATGTATGAGACACTGCTAGATCCGGCAACTTATTATTTCCATCGGAACTACCACTACTCACGTCCGAACTGTTTAATGGCTAGGTTCCCACTCCTCTCTAGAATACTCTAAGTCTTCTCTACCAGCAGAGAAAGGCGTGCAAAGAATATTGGTTTACCATTGGTCAGTTTACTCAACAGCCAATAGCAAAACAACATTCTCCCGAGCCAATCCGCGCTTTTCATCAATAACCAATCGCAAAATACTAAACCTTGAAACGTCCCCTTAGAACAATTTCTACACGACTGTCCTTAAACTGACACACAATATATTTAGCGCAGCGCAATCTGACTTTCAGAAATCCCTACAAAAGAATGGCCCTGACTAACATTAACCTATACCTTTCAGAAATCACTTACCTCACAAAAATCTTCATTACTCGAACTACTGCAGTACAGCGAGCGCCACTACTGCCAGCTAAATAAAAGATTCAAACTACGGAAGGCACCAACTACTGAAAGGGATAGTTAGCAAATGAAAGATATTAATAGAGAACAAACAATGTATTTACCTTAATATCATCATAATATATATAGCAGTTCATGACAAATTACAAAACTCCGCCATCTCTCTCCCCACATCCACCACTGCTGGCGGCTCACCCCCAACTGCGCAACGCTACGCGCTGTTCACAATGCAAACTAGACACAGACTGCACACAGCACAGCCAGTGATTTTTATACAGAGGTGGCGTTACCAATAGAAAAACCTAAACAGCCTACTTACATAGCCCCCATGCTCCCCACAAAAAATTTTACAAATTGGTTTGGGCAGTGGCCAATACAGATTTGAATAAATTTTTCATAATCATAATTACAATAACAAAGAAATCACAGTCCATAAAGATAGTCCTGATCATTCATCATAATAGTAATTACAGTTTTTTTTCACAAAGTCTCATTAGTAAAAGAAATTGCACACAGAAGTAGTGGATTTACATGTTGTCTTGAAGAAGTAGTGTTGTCCTTCCAACGGAAAGACAGTGCTGACTCTTGACATGCTGACAGGTAATGGGCCACAACAGAGCAAACCCACAGCGGAGTCAATCGAAGTTTTGAAGAATATCGTTTGGTAGGTCATCACAGAGCAGACCCACTGCAGTCCTGGTAGAGATTACGGTATTGGTGGGCCACCAGAGGTGCAGACCCACTGCAGTCCTTGTAGAGATTGTGGTATTGGTGGGCCACTAGAGGTGCAGACCCACTGCAGTCCTTGTAGAGATTGTGGTATTGGTGGGCCACCAGAGGTGCAGACCCACTGCAGTCCTTGTAGAGATTGTGGTATTGGTGGGCCACCAGAGGTGCAGACCCACTGCAGTCCTTGTAAAGATAATGGTACTGGTGAGTCAACAAAGGTGTAGACCCACTGTAGTCCTTGTAGAAATAATGGTATTGGTGAGTCAGCAAAGACGCAGACCCACTGTAGTCCTTGTAGAGACGGCCAGAAGCCATCTGTTGCAAATGTGCAGGTGCACAATCACCATAGACGAGTCTTGCGGACAATATAGCAAGTCCATAAACCACCACTTGTGTACTCACAAAACTGTTTGGAATGTCCTTAGAACCAGCAACGCTGTTATCCAGTCCCTTGCTGAATTATTAACACATGTGCAAACACTAACAGTCCCTACTTCTCACATATTGTCCATATACTATGACCAACAGAAACGTGTGCAGTGAAATGTAACTTAATTTGAAGAACTGGTGTCTATACAATTATAAATTTACAACATGAAAATACACTCCTGGAAATTGAAATAAGAACACCGTGAATTCATTGTCCCAGGAAGGGGAAACTTTATTGACACATTCCTGGGGTCAGATACATCACATGATCACACTGACAGAACCACAGGCACATAGACACAGGCAACAGAGCATGCACAATGTCGGCACTAGTACAGTGTACATCCACCTTTCGCAGCAATGCAGGCTGCTATTCTCCCATGGAGACGATCGTAGAGATGCTGGATGTAGTCCTGTGGAACGGCTTGCCATGCCATTTCCACCTGGCGCCTCAGTTGGACCAGCGTTCGTGCTGGACGTGCAGACCGCGTGAGACGACGCTTCATCCAGTCCCAAACATGCTCAATGGGGGACAGATCCGGAGATCTTGCTGGCCAGGATAGTTGACTTACACCTTCTAGAGCACGTTGGGTGGCACGGGATACATGCGGACGTGCATTGTCCTGTTGGAACAGCAAGTTCCCTTGCCGGTCTAGGAATGGTAGAACGATGGGTTCGATGACGGTTTGGATGTACCGTGCACTATTCAGTGTCCCCTCGACGATCACCAGTGGTGTACGGCCAGTGTAGGAGATCGCTCCCCACACCATGATGCCGGATGTTGGCCCTGTGTGCCTCGGTCGTATGCAGTCCTGATTGTGGCGCTCACCTGCACGGCGCCAAACACGCATACGACCATCATTGGCACCAAGGCACAAGCGACTCTCATCGCTGAACACGACACGTCTCCATTCGTCCCTCCATTCACGCCTGTCGGGACACCACTGGAGGCGGGCTGCACGATGTTGGGGCGTGAGCGGAAGACGGCCTAACGGTGTGCGGGACCGTAGCCCAGCTTCATGGAGACGGTTGCGAATGGTCCTCGCCGATACCCCAGGAGCAACAGTGTCCCTAATTTGCTGGGAAGTGGCGGTGCGGTCCCCTACGGCACTGCGTAGGATCCTACGGTCTTGGCGTGCATCCGTGCGTCACTGTGGTCCGGTCCCAGGTCGACGGGCACGTGCACCTTCCGCCGACCACTGGCGACAACATCGATGTACTGTGGAGACCTTACGCCCCACGTGTTGAGCAATTCGGCGGTACGTCCACCCGGCCTCCTGCATGCCCACTATACGCCATTGCTCAATGTCCGTCAACTGCACATACGGTTCATGTCCACGCTGTCGCAGCATGCTACCAGTGTTAAAGACTGCGATGGAGCTCCGTATGCCACGACAAACTGGCTGACACTGACGGCGGCGGTGCACAAATGCTGCGCAGCTAGCGCTATTCGACGGCCAACATCGTGGTTCCTGGTGTGTCCTCTGTGCCGTGCGTGTGATCATTGCTTGTACAGCCCTCTCGCAGTGTCCGGAGCAAGTATGGTGGGTCTGACACACCGGTGTCAATGTGTTCTTTTTTCCATTTCCAGGAGTGTACAATTACAAAGGTACAAAATACATCATTAAAGAACATAACAATACAGATAACATTTGTAGTAATACAGGCTTTACAAAAGAATCGATATAAGATATACATCAGTGTTACAAAAATAATGACATAAGTACATACATAAAGATCAGAATAACTTTTGAAACATCAACTTTACACATGAGGATTAAAACAAAACAGAACAAGTAATGTCTAAACATCTTTACAAAGTAAATGACATAGTATTAGAAAAATTCTACAACATAAATCTTATTACCTAAACACTTAAAGACAGGAAAAAGACAAATAGACAAGGGAACACAAACACATAGTGGGATAACACAAGGAAAGGACAGGATTTCTTTTACTGCAGTATTTTGCAAACAAAACTTTCTTTACTTCTCGGAGATCTCCCTTTGTTCTTCATTATTTCAAAAAGCGCTATCTATACCTGCTTTCTGTATTCTATTCATATTTCTTTCAAAATAATTATTTCTCAGTGCACAATACTCATTTTTACCAAATCTGTTTCTTATATCTTCTCAATGCGTTTCTTCCAATTCATTGCAACTCATTCTCTTATATAGTCTACCCCCTCTTAAGCTAACTTAAATTTACTGAGCTCAGATGCTAAACTAAGGGACGAGGCAATGCAGCAGCACAAAACAATTAACACAAACAGCAATGATCAAAAATACAAATGGCGAAGCAAGCAGCATAAATTACAACTAATATAAGGCAATGAGCACCAAACAAGAAAAATAAATCAGTAGTAAAACTGGCTTAACAGAGTAACACAAATGAAAATTCAGTAGCACTATGCCTGGCAAACAGCAGCAGCAAATGCTATAATTAATACCTAAGAATGGCAAAGATCAAGCAGAAAAAATATTACAGTATAATGGCCATGTTTAATACCTATGCACATCTTAACACTAGGGTGATACATCACCTTAAATTACACTACTAAATAAGTTACCCAGTCATTGACAAAAATTATGTATGCAATTCCGGTGAAAGGAAATGTCTTTTTGTGCTCCCTCGTTTTTTTTGAAGTAGATTATAAAATGGTTATTTACTGGATCTGCAGGCATAAAATATTTATATTAGTACATCTATTAAATTTTATTTTAACCAATGCTGCAGTGCAGCTAGAAACTAGATATTAAACAAAATGAGTAAACAAATACATAAAGCAAGCCATATGGCATTTCTCTCAATTAGCAAGACAATAGCCGTGAATTGTTTCTCATCGTTTCATTAGGCATTTTAGTAAATATCATAAATTAAGTGCTCCACAGTGTAATCATATGTTTTCAAGTTCGACCGTGTCGTTTTTGCGATGCTCTCTACAAAGGAACGACAATAGCGAGGATATGGCCTCCCTTTTTTTTTTCTTCTCCACCTGCGCCTCTGGCACACACTAATGACTTTTTCTCCAGGCGTCTGACACAGCTGGGTGCCCGCAACGCATTACGTGCAGGTGGTCACTTAACTTTCGTACGGAAATATTAACGACAGCAGTTTCCGCTACCGTGACAGTCTCATATGAAAACTTCACAGGTCGAAAATTTACGTTGCAAATGTGTAGAAACAAAATCCTATGAATATAACAGTGTTCAAAAAGTTTTCGTCGGCATTGTGATACATTCACGCATTTACACACATTTCATAACTCTTAAAGTACGATTCTTCGTTTCCTACATCATTTTCCACAAATCAGAGTCCCTAAACACTACTAATTATTCCTTACCTTATTACACATATACATATTCGTCGACACTTCTTCAATATATAGCATCAGCTTACTGATCATAAATATACCGCAACAGCATAACACACATAGTCATCGTTATAATAACATCATAACACCTCAGTCAACTCTCAAAATCGTCGTAGCTTCCTCCAATAATTTCAAAACCTAAAAAAATTCTCTGCTCATGTCAAAAGTGTCATCTGCCTCAAATGCACTTTAAAAATCATAATCCCATACCAAATACATCATTAAAAGCTCTCATAGTATCACAATGGTTCCGAAAAATATGAGCATTTCACAAAGTACAGACAAAATACATTTTCATAAGTGTGAAGTTATCCAACTGTGTAATTACGTAAACATCTGTCACTGATGTAGTAAAAAAAAATGTTTATCTCTCAGTTGAATGATCAGATAGCTGTGTAATTCTGTGTTAGAGAAATATGGTCCCGATGTGTAAAGTTATATAAGCAAATACCATATTAGCTAGGGCTCCTTGTGCTTGCCAAACACATGGTACACAAAGTAAGCGTGTACCCCCTGAGGATAAATGTAATTATATCCTCAAGTGTTACAGATTACAGCAATGGAATGAAATGTATAACGGAAAACTTTCTTTGTAATTCAAAAATCCTGAAAAATAAATTGTTTAAGTACAAAATTGATCACTCAAATGTGTGTCCTGTAGCGCTAAATGTGTGTCTTGCTGTAAGATAATTCTGTGGAAGTGTCGTAGTTATTGTCCTCTGTAAGCAAAGTTCTGCTGAAGTCAATGTACTTACCTCATCATAAATGAAAGTGAAATGCTTTGCGAATAGATATCGTAGTTATTATGTTTATTGGCGTGATGGTGTACCGTAACGTATTGTTGTGCCACGAAAAAGGCTGTCTCATTGTTGCTATACCACAAAAGTTACTACTAAAACATGTTTTACTTTCCAGAAGAATTCAGAAAAACTGTGCAGATATAAAACAGATACACCGCAAAAGCAACAAGGTAAATTGTGTCACACATTAGTAGCGTTGTGATATAGTCATGTAGCTGTCAAATAAACTAACCACTGTGTCACCTGGTATCTCTCAGAAAGCACCTTGAATCCATAATGTATTTGCAAGGAAACCAAAATGTTGCATTAAATTCTCATTAGCAGTACCAGTATATGTTTTAAGTATGTGAGCCTTATGGTCGTTACGTAATCGTGCCACTAACAAGCAAGAATGTACACAAACAATAACGCTGTGTCGTCAGTTCACTATAACAATGCATTCATAATTTCTGTTTAAATTAGTTCTCTTGGTTCTTGACTGGATATTTAACTTCAAACATTGTTGCATATTAACAGATTCTAAGTCTGACAAAGCATACTAGTAATGTGAAGTGAAAAGTTATATGGCAAAGACAAAGTTAAAAAGCAGATTATCTTTCAATAAACGGTTTTACATGTGAAATGTGGTGTAAACCTTTACTCTTCCTAGTACGCAGACTTTCATCTGAAAAGCAATTGTCATGTTTTATACGTCGGTAAGGAATGCTAAAATTTTTCTCAAGGTTAGCGTCTATGTTATTTTTCTCTGAGCCAGCCGGCGCAGGTGGCTGCCTGCGGTGCGAGTCATTGTCTGTTCCTTTGTCGGCGCGCGTCGTTATTGGGATTAGGAGACCTAACTTCTACAAATTTGCCTTGCCGAGAGGGCCCACCCGTGTTAGAATCCCGCCAGTTCTGATGAAATTGACGTCTGTCGTTATGATTATATCGTCTGTCGTCATGTCGGTCACGTGGTGGAGAATTTCTCCCTGAGTCGTAACTGCGCGCTGGACCGTAGTGTCTAAAGTTATTCTGTCTCCCTTGATAATAATTATTTAGGTTCCCATATTGTCTGTTTCTCTGATTGTCTCTGTGGTAGTCATTACTGCGGAGAGGTGATCTTTCCCTGTAATTATTACTACTCTGCCAGTGGTTGTCATACGGGTGGTGTCTGTTTTGGTCACGATTTGTGTGGTGAGAATAGCCTTGTCGCGTCCAGTTATCGTTTCTGTCATCACGGAATTGTGACGGATGTGACCTGTAGTGATTGTTTTCCTGTTTTCGCATCCCGCGACTGTCTGTGTCAATTACTAATTCTTGTAAGAGTCCCTGAAAAGCTTCAATGTCGTCTTTGCAACGTCCTGCTAAAATAATATGTCGTAAATGTTCAGGTAATTTGATTAAGCAAATGCGGATGAGTTCTGAGTGGCTGTATGGGTTTGTTAGGTACTGATTCTTGTGCAACATGTCTTCAAAATATTTCACAAGACTGGAAAATTCATATTGTTTGAAATGTTTCATCATTATGATGCCATGTTTTACTCGGTCTTGCGTGGCTTGAGACCAATATGCTGAGAGGAAGGCATGGTAAAATTCTCCTTCACTGTGACAATCATGAATGACCGATCGCATTCTTACAGCTGGTTCATTCTCTAAATAGCCACACATAAATTCTAATCTGTGTTCTAACGACCAGTTGGGAGGAAAACAGTGAGAGAATTGATGGAGCCACGCTTGTGGATGAATGTCGTTGCCAGAATTCTTAAAAGTTTTGAATTTACGTGTAGTGATGAACAGCTTATACTCAAAATCATCATGTCGGCGAGTCGCATATCGGTCATTGTTACGTCGTTTCGGCGGTTCCATTTCTAAATTCGGTGCACCTTGCCAATTTCTTTCATAATTTCCGAAATGCGCTGTGTTATTATTTTGTAGCTGTTCCGTATTTCTATGTCCCTCTTCCTGTATTGGGGCGCGAGTGTCCTCTGAAATATGTAATTCTTGTATTACCTGTGTCAGCTGATCTTGTACTTCCCGGATTCGTCTTTGGTGTTGCGTATTAATTTGATTCTGATTTTGTTTGAATTTCCTAATTTGTTCATACTCTTCTGTGTCAGTGAAGGCTACAGGTCTTGTGTCATTCAGATCATCATCTACCTTTGTAGATAAGTTAGTGACCTGATCCAAAAGTTCAACTACTTTCTCTGATAATGTACTAATTTCCTCCATGTGTCTTTCTACTGTGTCCTTTAAGTTTTCCTGAGTTTTTGCAAGTTGCGTAACCGAATCGGTAGATGCAACTGAGTCAATTTTAGCTTGCAAGGTCTCATGATTTTCTTGAACAATAATTTGCAGTTCTTTTATGGCTGCTTCGTGATTCTGTAATGCATTTTCATGCCGCGAAAAAATAGGTAGAAAATGCTCACAAATTTGTGTTTTTACGTCGTTACAGACTTTTTGACATTTCGATTCGATTTTATGTAACTCAGTAGTCAAATCTTCACGTGTTTGTTCAAGCGTGGTGTGAAGATTTTGTTCCATTGCGTCTAATTTTTTAAGATTTTGTTCCACTGTGTCTAACTTTTTAAGATATTGTTCCACTGTGTCTAACTTTTGAAGCTTATGCTGTGTTTGTCTCTGATTCTGTTCCATCGTGTCTAACTTTTGAAGATTTTGTTCCATTGATTCTAACTTTTGCTGTGTTTGTCTCTGATTTTGTTTCATTGTGTCTAACTTTTGAAGCGTTTGTCCCATTTGTTGCATTAACTGTAATAACAATGCACTGGTGTCTGAAATATGTCCCTCAGTGCTTTTCGGCAGTGAAGTTGCACCGGCAACATTCACATTTTGACAAGCAGAAAATGTTTCTTGACTCATTTGAGAAAACGGTGAGGACCCAAAACCTGAATCTACAGTATTGGCGAGATTGTTTCCTGTCATTTCGGATTCCTGAGGCGAGCTGTTGCCGACCGATCGATCGATAATGCTTCCCTGTTCACTAATTGTTTCACTGTGTACACCATTATTTGCCACCCGCTCCATATCACTATGCGCAATTACCAAATTACTACTTTGAACATTAGTTAATTCATTACTCTGCGGCGCTAACACACTGCTTTCGTCTTCACTGTCATTTCTCAGTTTACTTTGGAGCCTAGTATTACGTTTTTCACACGCTATCTTTGTCACAATATTTCACACGATAACACAGAAAAGCACAATTTGAAGAGCAAAATAAAATAACATAGCAATGGAAATAATGTCTACTTAATTGCAAGCGCAGCTGCGAAATACTTGGTGCAAATCTACATGCATGCCACAACTGTTTTACTGTACAACAATGAAACACTACAACTACAATGGAAACTCTCTCTATAATTACGCGCTAGCAATAAACAAAAGCTACACTAATTACACAAACTACAAGAAAAAAATCAGAAGATTCCAGTGAGGTATCCTCAGCTAAGGGTCGACATATGAAACGTCCCCTTAGAACAATTTCTACACGACTGTCCTTAAACTGACACACAATATTTTTAGCGCAACGCAATCTGACTTTCAGAAATCCCTACAAAAGAATGGCCCTGACTAACATTAACCTATACCTTTCAGAAATCACTTACCTCACAAAAATCTTCATTACTCGAACTAATGCAGTACAGCGAGCGCCACTACTGCCAGCTAAATAAAAGATTCAAACTACGGAAGGCACCAACTGCTGAAAGGGATAGTTAGCAAATGAAAGATATTAATAGAGAACAAACAATGTATTTACCTTAATATCATCATAATATATATAGCAGTTCATGACAAATTACAAAACTCCGCCATCTCTCTCCCCACATCCACCACTGCTGGCGGCTCACCCCCAACTGCGCAACGCTACGCGCTGTTCACATCCAGCTGCCGCTGCCCAACACTACAATGGCAGACAACAATGCAAACTAGACACAGACTGCACACAGCACAGCCAGTGATTTTTATACAGAGGTGGCGTTACGAATAGAAAAACCTAAACAGCCTACTTACAACCTAACGACTGAACTTTTTACCGACGTAATTATCTAATACACTGAAGTTTTGCTTATGCATAAAAATATTTACTCTTGTTATTTATACCTGAATTACCTTTCCCTTTACCATAAACTTACTTTACAAATCTATTCTACAAAATTCCCCTTTGCCCATATCCATACTTCATCGAAATGTTCCCACACTAAATCCTACTACACAACTCGTCAAACAATTATCTTCATATTAACCTTAAACAACACTGACTCATCATTCATACTTCTAAAACACATTTATAACATTTTACCTAAACAAATGTTTCAAATGGCTTTGAGCACTATGGGACTCAACATCTTAGGTCATAAGTCCCCTAGAACTTAGAACTACTTAAACCTAGCTAACCTAAGGACATCACACACAACCATGCCCGAGGCAGGATTCGAACCTGCGACTGTAGCAGTCCCGCGGTTCCAGACTGCAGCGCCAGAACCGTACGGCCATTTACCTGCACAAAAAGACATAATAACACTTTATGAAAATACTAGAACAGTTTATGAAAAACATTCTATTGCTTTAGTGCACTCTAGTGGGCACAATCGAATCTAAAATCACAGTCCCCCTGTCCAATATGGTTCTCTATCGGCTGATACATAAACTACGTGCGCGTCCAGTCTCGCGTCACCATCTGTCACTATCCAGCTCTGACACACATCTCCCACTTAACCGCCTCCAAGGCAGGATCGTTATATGGCGCTACGCCTCAACTGGTGGATCCAGATGCTTTTCTTGTGGGGTGGGGGTGGGTGTGAAGCTTGAGCCACTTATCCCCCCCCCCCACCCTCTACTGTCAATCCGCTACTGAAGACAAACCCTAGTACTAGCTTACAGGGCGTAATCTAAAGTACGATTACGTGTATCCTGCATCAGGAACGCTACTATCCCTATCGCCTGCGAGCACCAGTTGTGACGTGGCAGTTATGCAGTTTCCTTCTGTGTTCTGGGACGATTTGTTGTTGCACGCACACTGTCCATTTACGGACACATGTTCATGGGATCTTTTTCCGTCCATTTGTGAAGGCATTGCTAATTACGCACATAAATATTTTTTTCGTGATTCTCTTTAGATTTCTGTTCTTTTTCTTTTGCTCGTATGGGAATTTCTAATTGTGATTATGTAACATTCTACTGTGGTTTTTAAATGTAAAGATATAATTGTGATTATTCCGTTTGCCAATGGATAAATATGTTTCTTGCTTTGTACCTGTGGTAAAGTTGGTAAAGTTCTCTTTTCGAATATTATTAATTGTGAAAACTGCAGTCAATAACATTTATAAAGGTTTATGTAATTTACGATAACGATATAACATCTACAGACAGGGGACAGCGATAGTGATATCGAGAGTCGAAAGGTTGTTGCGTAGTATAGGGTATGGTGCATGGCGTGTCTGTGAAACGTGCGCGGGAAAAATAGTACTGTGTTTCATGAAAAGCGTACGTAATTGTATGGACAGTGATACCGAACTATCAGATTGTTAATTCTCTTTACCACTGCGGTATGTAATGCCATCGCCAGCGAACTTTAAGAGCAAATAAACCGGACTGCGAAAGTGCCGCTAACAATACTATGTTGTGGCCGACACGAACAGTGCTTTTATGCGAATGAACTTGGCTGGTATTGGTTTTGGGTGGTGGAACTGTTGTATATCACATTCTATCAAGCCGTGAAAGTGAAGACTAATTAACTGTGCAATATAAATGGTTTTCAGTGACGTTCTCGAAGTTTGAAATGCGAGAACAGAGTGGACACTGTTTACGGTGTGCTTCACACACGAGAACAATTTTATGAACGGTGTATTTGTGGCTAAGACTATATGAATGTGACGAACCGTGTAATTATGGACGATAGCGTCACGGATAGTGCATAAAGCGTAAAAACGAGCGATGTCTACGTCATGTACTTTGAAAGACAGGACATGTCAACAACGGTCGTATACTGGCGTCTTGTGGTTTGTTAATCACCACGGGGTTACTGATACGGCTGTGCCGGAACCTTATTTGCGTTTCGCCGGAGAAGATTAACCAGCGGAGCTGCCTGTATCCTGCTCTCATCATCGTAACCCGCCGACATAGTGCTGCCTAACGCAACGCTTCGTATGCAACAAAAAGTTAAAGAGATTTCGCCGAACGCTATTCCCTGACCTAGAAACTTTCTTTCTCTATTAAAAGTATAAGAATTACAGACTCCATTTAATTAAATTATTTGTTTAGTTTGTTTGCTTTCTGCTAACGAAAATAAAATTACAATCAGTGAATTAAAAGTTGAATGGTAGTCATTGTTGAAACAACAGTAAATACAAACTTCTTCTTCTCATTAGGACTATTTCTCCTTGCATGTCAAAATTATTTTAGTTATTTATGTAGTTTTATGTATTGTTATGAGACTAGATATATGACAGTGACTTACAAGATTATTTTTCGCGAAATATGGCTTCGCGCGAAAATTACGGCGACCGCCATAATTGCTTGCGTTCTGACCAATAACGTACAAGCTGCTATTCCCGTATTGGTGCTTTTCCTGACGTGAGCGGGAATTATAAATGTCAGCTGTCAAATCACGTAGTGACTCTTTACCCAGTAATAAAAGTTTTTGATATTGTATTGCTACAAGTCGTAGTATTAAGAGAAACTGGTTATACTCAAAAGTGGGTAGATGTATGGTGAAAGCCCCCAGTGTTCATGCGATTGTTAACAGTATTGTGTGTGATTCACGTAATTTTGTCACTTTTTCTAATTCCTTTCAGATATTGTCTTAGATGTCTTTGAAGTTTCAGAGAGTATATACACAATTTTGTCGATTCAGTTTAATTTCAGAGCAGTTTCTCGTGAATATTAGAGTTTTCGATTCATAAACAAAGTTGGATTGTGACCAATTGAGAAGTAGAACAAAGAGTGTGGTTTTCCAACTAGAATTTTGGATGACTTTACAGTTCAGATAATTATATTTCCTGTGGGTTGAGGTCATCACACATTCACAGTCAGTTTGTCAGTTTGATGAATGTTCCCTGTGTATCTATTCTGAGATGACAGAAGTCATGTGACAGCAATATGCACATATAGAGAAGGTGGTAGAATCATGTACGCTAGGTATAAAAGTCATAGCGTTGGCTGAGATCTCATTTCTACTGAGGTGATTCCCTTTGGAAAGGTTTCAGGTGTGGTCACAGCCACACGGCGAGAACTTGTAACACCGAAAATGCAGGATACCCAGCACCTGCTACCGATATATAACTTTCTTTTTTTGAATTGTAAGTAAATATTTGTAATTTAAATGCTTTCTTTTAATAAGTTAGGACATTTATTCACTTTATGTGTACATTTACGTAGAAGTCTTTTGACGCTTCATTGTGTTTATCTGGGTATTACTGTGAAACTTATAAGCTCTGGGAAAAATCCAAAGGAATTATTTGCATCGCCTAGCAACGATAACTGCAGTGCTTGTGCGTTTTAAAATCTTTGGGTAGGGACTCGTTGCGCAGAGCGCGGAGAGAGCGGGAGACGGGTTGCAGCGCTTGTAGAGTGCGGATGTGTGGTGTTGACGCTCTCGCTTTAACAGGAGTACGGACATTGGACGGGCGGAAGAGGCTGTATTAATTACGATTGCCCGTTCCTATAATCTGCCGTGGTTCCACAATATGCTACCGTCTTCAACAACACCAGCAGTTGCAGCAACACACTTCCGTCGTCGGCTCCGAATTTCGTCGTATGCACAGCACTGAAGTAAGACAGTTCATTGGTAGAAAGAATTAGCGCCTAACCCAGCAGCTCAACTGAATGTGATTTGATTGATATGATTTACTTAAATAATAATCAGTTAAACTCAGGGCGATTGTGTCCTAATTGCCCCCAGATATTGTTACCAAGCAGCATCCTTGTTCAATTTTCTCCTCATATGCTAACTGAGTGTCCTAAGAAACAAATTGAATAGGTACAGCCAGTTTATTAATGAATAATTTCTCTTTTAAGGATTTTAGCCTCAGTCTATTTCAGTTAACTGTTGTACAACAGAGGCTTCAGTATATGACTAAAGTAAAGAAACTTCAGTTTTTAAGTTTGAGACTCAATCACTGGAAAAAATCCAAATCTAAAGAAAACGCACAAACTAAGAGTGCAGAAGTTTTATTTCTTTTACATGTAGCTTGGAGCACATGGCTGTTTGGTTTGGTACGTATTCTAGTATTTAATTCTGTTGAAGTCGTTAAAGAGGCTCAGTTATTCAGACAATAATATGAAATCCAATTTGAAAATTGAGTTACTGCACAGTAAAAAGTGCTTGCCTTTCTTCTAAATTTCCTTGACGGCGTCATGTTGAGGTCTCTGAAAGTCATAGTTCACATAACGAAGTCCAGTACTAACATACAGTTTATGTGCATATTTTCAGGTCATTACTCGATAGCCTTTTTCAAAATTTAATGACAAATTTAACGTAAAAGTAACTTCTTAGCTTTCTTTATCATTACATACTCCCCTTTTTATCAACAAAAGGAGTACTCTGGGAAAGTATAATAATAAGATGTACACGAAGCAAATGCCGTTACGGAATCTTACAAGTTTAGTAACAACTGAGACATAGAAAAGGTATACAACAATACTGCAGGCTAGAAGTTCGTGGCGGTAATTTACTTAATAAAAGTAATGTCTTCCGTACTTCAAAACACTTGGGGCAGTGATGAGTAACATTAGTTTTGTGATTCGTTTTGCAGGACAAAACGGAGAGCCGCTAATTCGAGTCGCTAATACCACTCTTCAATCTTCAGACGAAAACTGCATTAGATGTAAGTGATACCATCAACCAGATATCAGATAAGTGGATGTAATGAAACATTTGTGCCAGACTTTAGATTACACGTACGATTGAACAGTAGTGTTCTAGATTTTGTGCACAGTAATTTTGGTAACGTTTTTCATTTTCAATGCTTATTTATAAGAAAGTATTCTACTACAATGTGATGTATTTTGTAAATTGCCATTGTATTTTTGTTACTAATGAGAGACAACTGAATCACACTCACCTTGTAATCCCCCCCCCTCCCCTCCCCCCCGCTCCCACCCTGTCATTCAAATCTGGATATATGGAAACACACATGAAAAACGCTCGCTGGCATAAACACCGCAAACAATACACATGACAGTCGCATTCCGCGCGATCAGAGCAACGTACACAAACACGAAGGCGTGAATTTCTATGTGTAAAACAATGCAAAGGAGAAAATGGATCGAATAACTCTGAGCACTATGGGACTTAACTTCTGAGGTCATCAGTCCCCTAGAACTTAGAACTACTTAAACCTAACTAACCTAAGAACATCACACACATCCATGCCCGAGGCAGGATTCGAACCTGCGACCGTAGCAGTCGCGCGGTGCCAGACTGTAGCGCCTAGAAACGCTCGGCCACTCCGGCCGGCAAAGGAGAAAATATAGTGAGTCATAATTATGGCGTAATATGTAAATCGGACATCAGTAAAGCAGAAGACGTCATGGAAATAATGTAGGTGACAATACATGTGAGTCATAAAAGCAAAGTTAAACGTGCGAATTGCTTGTATCTCGATTACCCGAACTGTAAGGAAAATCCCAATTGTTACAGTGACCACGCAAAATCTTTTCACTGACGTGAAACTCGTAATGGTATAGATAGGACTTCATTACAATCTGAAAAGACGGAATAACTCCAATACCAACCGTAAATCAATTTTGCAACTTTATATTTTTTTTCTTATCCTCTTAAGAAGGGTCAAATACTATGTTGTAACAGATTACTCTATGTTGCTACAGGACTATACCGATTCGCGATACTACTTCCACACATATTTAACGTACATTTCCGTGATATTATGTGTGCAAGAAAATCTGAAGAGTATTGTGATCGGCGGACACTAGTAATTACACTACTGGCCATTAAAATTGCTACACCAAGAAAAAATGCAGATGATAAACGGGTACTCATTGGACAAATATATTATACTAGAAATGACATGAGATTACATTTTCACGCAACTTGGGTGCATAGATCCTGAGAAATCAGTACCCAGAACAACCACCTCTGGCAGTAATAATGGCATTGATACGCCTGGCATTGAGTCAAACAGAGCTTGGATGGCGTGTACATGTACAGCTGCCCATGCAGCTTCAACGCGATACGACAGTTCATCAAGAGTAGTACCTGGCGTGTTGTGATGGGCCAGTTGCTCGGCCACCATTGACCAGACGTTTTCAATTGGTGAGAGATCTGGAGA
Organism: Schistocerca piceifrons; assembly: GCF_021461385.2. Classification (NCBI taxonomy): domain Eukaryota; kingdom Metazoa; phylum Arthropoda; class Insecta; order Orthoptera; family Acrididae; genus Schistocerca; species Schistocerca piceifrons. Next base: position 51,444,130 of record NC_060139.1, read on the forward strand.
ATGTGCTGTATCCAGAAAGGCCCCTACAGGACCTGTGGTTTATCCTGCTGAAATGTAGGGATTCGCAGGAATCGAATGAAGGGTAGAGCCACGGGTCGTAATACATCTGAAATGTAACGTCCACTGTTCAAAGTGTCGTCAATGCGAACAAGAGGTGACAGAGACGTGTAACCAATGGCACCCCATACCATCACGCCGGATGATACGCCAGTATGGCGATGACGAATACACGCTTCCAACGTGCGTTCACCGCGATGTCGCCAAACACGGATGCGACCACCACGATGCTGTAAACAGAACCAGGATTCATCCGAAAAGATGACGTTTTGCCATTCGTGCACCCAGGTTCGTCGTTGAGTACACCATCGCAGGTGCTCCTGACTGTGATGCAGCGTCAAGGGTAACCGCAGCCATGGTCTCCGAGATGATAGTCCATATTGCTGCAAACGTCGTCGAACTGTTCGTGCATATGGTTGTTGTCTTGCAAACGACCGCATCTGTTGACTCAGGGATCGAGAGGTGCTGCACAATCCGTTACAGCTGTGCGGATAAGATGTCTGTCATCTTGACTGCTAGTGATACGAGGCCTTTGGGATCCAGCACGGCGTTCCGTATTACCCCCCTGAACCCATCGATTCCGTATTCTGCTAACAGTCATTGGATCTCGACCAAGGCGAGCATCAATGTCGCGATACGATAAACTGCCATCGCGATAAGCTACAATCCGACCTTTATCCAAGTCGGAAACGTGATGGTACGCGTTTCTCCTCCTTACACGAGACATCACAACAACGTTTCACCAGGCAACGCCGGTCAACTGCTGTTTGTGTATGAGAAATCGCTTGGAAACTTTCCTCATGTCAGTACGTTGTAGGTGTCGCCACCCTCGCCATCCTTGTGTGAATGCTCTGAAAAGCTAATCATTTGCATATCACAGCATCTTCTTCCTGTCGGTTAAATATCGCTTCTGTAGCACGTCATCTTCGTCGAGTAGCAATTCTTAATGGCCAGTGGTGTAATTAGAATCCTCAACCAGAGTCGGAATAAAGCAAATTTTGATATTTCCTGTACCATTGTTATACTTACGAATGGCAACGCCAAATTTGATCGAGAAAGCTCTTCTATTTCTCTTGCTGGTCGCATCCTTCATGTCGATACACAGTCATTTACCTGATACGATTACATTGTAGTGACGTCACTAGGACCTTGAGAGACGATCGCTGAACTTACATCGGAGTGACCTTTAACAACTACACATTCTGATCGACGCTTTCTAGGATCTGGTGATGTCATTCAGGCCAAAACTAGTAACTTTTATAAATCAATCGATGGACGACGATAATCTGAATTTTTTCTGTCGTAGCTTGACTACAGGGTTGTCCATGGAAAATGTGGGAAGGAACTGACTGTTGGTCCTGAGTCAACGGTGAGTCCTAGAAATGTATCTTAGAAGCAGCGTGTATTCAGGAAACGACCATACACAAATCACTAAATCTCTTTACAATATATAAAAAAGTTTTCATACATTGAAAATTATACTTTTTTCATATTTTCATTGTTGGGGTTGGGGTTCGGAGTAGGAAGTTAGGTGCTTTACTCCTGCATGGTTATGCGTAGATAACGATACATTGTATTATATTGTATTGTATGTTAACCGGGGACCTTGAAACGACGGAGACGCTCCATCCCCGCCGCAGCCGCAGTGGTCCACAACCCAACAATGAATACCGCAGTCTACTTAACCCCTCTGCCGCCCCACACCGAACACAGGGTTCTTGCCCAGTTGGGCGCCCAGTGGACCCCCCAGGGAACGTCTCACACCAGACGAGTGTAGTCCCTATGTTTGTGTGGTAGAGTAATTGTAGTGTACGCGTACGCGGAGAACTTGTTTGCACAGCAATCGCCGACATTGTGTAGTTGAGGCGGAATAGTAGGAACCAATCCGCATTCGCCGAGACACAGGGAAAACCGCCTAAAAACCGTCCACAGACTGGCCGGCTCACCGGACCTCGACACGAGTCCGCTGGGTGGATTCGTGCCAGGGACCAGGCGCTCCTTCCCACTCTGGAAGGTATATTACTTATACATATATGCCTCAGAATTCTTCTTGTCTCATTCTCCCCGGATGTCCACGATCGAACTGACATCTCTGTCCCTCCACTCGCTCCTGGCTTCCAGTACTTGGACAACGTTAACCACAATGAACTCAATGCCCCCAACACCACTCTGGATATTATTACTACACTCCACATGAAACGCAACACCGCTCTGCATCACGATCGTGTTACCTATCGCCAACTCCGTGAAACTCCCGCCTCCTTCCTCTCCACCTTGGCCAGGCTATATAATGTGGTCTTGTCCACTGGCTACTACCCCGACCTGTGGAAAACCACCCCTATCCTGATGTTTCTCAAACACGACAAACCGCCATCTGCTGTCTCCTCCTACCATCCCATCAGCCTTACTTCAGTCTTCAGCAAGGTCCTGGAATCCATCCTTACCCAACACATCCACAAGTATCTCTGCCAGCACCACCTTCTACCCAGTGTGGCTTTCGACCATCCTTCTCTACTGATGACCTTCTCCTTCATATCACTCATCTCCACTCTGAACAGCTCAACTCCTGTTGGTCCGCCATCTTCCTCTCCCTCGACCTTGAGCGTGCTTACGACCATGCATGGTATTCTGGTCTCCTCTTCAAGCTCCAAACCTTCGCCCTTCCTATCAACTACGTCTGTCTGATTGGGTCCTTTCTTTCCCACGGTCCTTCCAATGTCACAATCCATAACATGGATTACTACACCTTCTACCCCTCCGCCGGTGTGCCCCAAGGTTCCGTCCTCTCCCCTCTTCTCTAACTTCTGTATATGGCGGACATACCACCGTCTCCACCCCCCCCCCCGTCCATCTTCTCCAGTACGCCGATGACACTGCCTTCCTTGCCCTCACCCCCACCCTGCAACGCTCGCAACACCTTCTCCAATCCCATCTTGACCGGTTCACCACTTGGTGCAACCAGTGGTTCACCCTTGGCCGTCGCCTCTCCTGGACCCCTCATCTCTGGACAATTCAAGCCAAGGCATGCTCCCACCTCCTCAAGCTCCTTTCTGGCCACACATGGGGTCTGGACCCCTCCACCATCCTCCACACCTATAAATCCCTCATCCGCCCTATCCTGTGTTATGCCCACCCGGCATGGATCTCTGCCCCTCCAAATACAAATCCCTTCAAATCCTAGAACGCCATGCACCCCGCCTCGCCTGTCACATCTGTCTCCCCTCCCCCACACGGATCCTGTATGACCTTATTCCATTCCCCCACCTCCTCCTTTTCCTCAAGGGGATACGGGTCCTCTACACCTCCCGTAAACTTGATCCCCCTCACCCGCTTGTCTGTCCCATCCTTTCCCACACCCATCCACTGCCGGGCCTGTATTCCCATGTCCCACCTGGTCTCCATCTCTCCACTCTCTATACCCTCGCCCAAGGTGGCTTCCACCAACTCCCCCTCCCTGATGATGCCCTCATCCCCTCCATCTACCCCTCCTACCAACTTGGATCCTCCCCTTCCACACCCTGAGTTCTTACCTTAGAGCACCCTCTCTCCCATCTCTCCCTCCTCCCTTCCTCCCCCCTCCTCTCCCTGGGCTTCCCATACCCCCTCTACCTTCAGTCCTCCCCCTCCCGTCTCCTCTTCCACTGGCATCTCCACACTCCCCTCTCACTCCTCCTACACCTTTTCCCCTTTTGGAAGGTCTCTGGACGTGTACATGTAACGTGAACATTCGTGCGCCGGAGATCGTCGCAAGTGTTTTTGTGTGTGCTATCGTGTTAGTGATTCAGTGTTTCGTCATTTGCGCTCCTTCGTTCACGTGTGCCGTTTCTGTCGTCTCTGTTAGTGCCCCAGTGCTGAACGTTTTTCTTTGGACGCTGCACTTGTGAACTTCTTCATGTATTCTTACATTAGTGTGTCTACTGTTGTCTATCCACCGTGTTGTTTCGTTTTTCGATGTCTCCACTTGTAATAAATATATTATCTGTGGCCGAAGAGCGGCGTAGTATTGCCGCTGCCGGCCTACCTTTGTATACGGTGTCAAAATAACAATAATGAAAAAAAAATCTTTTCTCATGCCCAGCTATCTGGGAACTGAAGTAAATAACGTGCTACAAAATACCATCATTTTAAAATCTTACTGTGGTTTTCGGTCGTCGCACAATCCCGGTCTACTGCATTTCTTTCTGGTTTACATGTTACCACACCTATTTCGATAACAGCTGTGCTCATGGAATGCCACAATAGCTACCTCTCGTACTCTGGTCTCTTTACAACAATACCGCTACCCAATAGTCTATCATTTCACTTCCGACGATTATCGACTTGACATCCACCAATTTCCCACCCACCATTACGGCGCCTTCGCAGCACATTTCCCTGAAGACTTGTGGCTCCTCTTGCCTATCGTATCTACTGCCGTCGCACAGCTGACACCTTCAGACAAGCAGAAAAACACCGGCAGTAATGGTTTCACCGATAATGCAGGCTTTCGTAATGCGTAAAAAGGTACTGCCTAATTGATTTCTGATATGTTAGGTCATTATGAGAAAGGGACGTTTCTGTTCGAATATTTCGGGCCTGTCTCTCAACATCTCTACCGGAGGTCAGATAGGGGAAATAACAAGAGAACAGTCGTGTAAACAAAGCACGTGCAGCACCAAGGTAATGTTCTGTATTACTGCATTCTGCGGAGACCTCTAATACCGTTTGCGAAAAGAACGACTAAGGCTGAGCAGCCCTCGGGAGGATGACGCTGTAAGTCCCCATCCACTCATCCAGATTTCGTTTCACTCATTTCCATAAATCCCTTATGGCACTTTCCAGACCTAAATTTAATCTTGATATCTTCTCTTTCGTTTCTGAATCAAACTGAATAACGGCACTCATTATCCTTGCATGTCTGTATATCGAACAAGAGAATCACGGTGTAAGTGTAGAGCAGAAAAAGATTCTGACAGTTGCCGAATCTGCAAATATGGCACACAGTAACAGCTAGCAACGAAATCTACGCTTGCTTCCGTAAATGAATGGTAAATTACAAAATTACGAAGACCTTAGAATGTTGTATATAAAAAGTTACATTTTGACACGAGGCATTTCATATGAAAATAAGAAGCAACCCTTCGAAGAAAGATAATTTGTTTTCAAATATACAGTTTTTTAATATTACAAAATATATCGAACTGCTCAATTTAGATTGGACCGCTGATGGAGATCTCCGACCACGAGAATAGCACTGTATTGTTGACATTTGGCGAGGTGTAAAATGAAATAATCGTGCACTACACTATCATAAAATAGTATTTAGGCATTTACTGTATCTCCGCTATAGACCCTTGTACTCCAAAAAATCATAGAATTTTGTGCGATAACTTACACAGCACAGGCCTATACGAAACCCTACACACAGGCAGTGCCCCGTGTGACAGCATTCCTACAATAGAAGGTGGTAGGTAATTCGTACCACCATCCGTTGCCTCAAAACATGTCTGCACCATTTGGTATGCAAATCGGAAATTCACCCGTGACGAGAACGGGTATCCAAACGTTTCAGATGGCTCTAAGCACTATGGGGCGTAACATCTGAGGTCATCAGTCCCTTTGACTTACAACTACCTAAATCAAACTAACCTAAGGACATCACACACTTCCATGCCCAAAGCAGGATTCGAACGTGCGACCGTACCAGAACGCGTATCCATTGTCCTGCAATTCAGTGTACGGGACGTTTCTAATACAACTGTCTAAAGTGTAATAATATATGACTACAATATCACTGATTCATAATTAAAACCTGTCATCTCATACATATACTTTGGACTTAAAAATTTGTAGGCTTTGAAGCAGAATATTCGCATAGGTTATGTCGTAAGTAAAGCAGGTGGTTCCTAGGCAGGTTGCTGGGAAAATGCGCTCAGATTTGAAAGGAAACTTCTGCCTTCCGGCTTAGAAATTGCTCAAGTGTATGGGACCCGTGCCCAATAAGTCTAACAAGGGAATGGTTCCATCCGGCATGTCGAAACACACCCTGAAATTTTTCACCCAGGAAGAATACACCGAAAGAAATGCAGTGTCAAAATATTAGCTGCTAATCTGTACTGGGAAGTATTTCTTAAAAAATCTCAAAGTCACTCATTTGTGCCATTGGAAGAACGGCTTGTAACAGCTGTTCGTATGGCCCTTTCTTCTCAGTTCACGAATCGGCGAATACACAGACGCACTCTTGACAAGAGGACATAGCGTCGCGTAGTGCGTAGTCCAAAGTGCACTCACATGAATTTTTAGGACTAAAACCATACCAAAAAGTCTCGTATCATTAGTTTCTTTAATAACTTGCACTTCATATTGACAGATAAACAGATGCGAAAGTAAATGTTACACAACTGACCAGCACAGGAACGAAAACGTAGGCAGTGTATGACATGACATCACAAACCACTTCCAGCAATAGGGACTTTTATTTTTTTACATTAAATATTTTATATATACCTGTAGCACGAATCTTGTGATCACTTTTGAATAATGTATACTTTACTTACAATGAAAGTCGACATAAAAGCATAAAGTTATATTGCATGATGAAAACAATCATTTCCCTTACACCAGCCACACTTGATAAAAGAAGAGGTAATGCATTAAAACACTTCACGTTCGTTAATAGTTTTTTTTATTCAGAATTGGAGTTGAATGAGAAAAGAGCATGGACGTTGTCTGCATGTCGCACTGTGTGTCATACATTCTGGACATTCTGAAACGTGGAGATGGGAACTGAAAACGCAGAAATGACTGAGGTTTAACGATGCTGTTCTACTGATAAACCTAAAATGACAAAGAGCTGTCGGAAATTATAAGAACCATAATTTTCTTGTAAATGGTTTCAATGTTAACTTTTTTTTATCGAGAGGCTGAAAGACTCTTCGAGTTCCAGGTGGAATGCGAATCAAACGGACTTTTCGTCGTTCTCCAAAAGACCAAACTGTCGATACGTCCACGCCAAAAGTCCAAAATAAGGAAAGATTTATTTTCTGCAAATGATAATAAGGGATTTCGGATATAATGTTGAAACTTACTGTCTCTCATTTTCCAGAGTTTGCTACGTCGATTACAACACTTTTGCAAGTAAACAGCCCTTTTTTTAATTTTTTTGTCCTAATTTTCTTTGGTATTCCTAAAGACAGAGGCAGAATAGCCGAAACTGTAATCCACTGATATACATCACAGGCAGAGTTGTAAACAAATGTGTCGTAGCGTTCATAGGCTGCGCAACTCTCTCTTTTTTTCACTCGAACTGACATAATACTGTTTGCACGAGACCTGAGTGACTGGTATTATACGCAGCTTCAAGGGGATAACAAGAAGCGTCGCATTTATGTCACCAACGAACATCACTGTAGTATTACCTATTAATGACATCTCCTCTACACGTTTAGCTGGCGTAAACTTCGTAATTTGGAGACTTCGTTGTACGTATAATTTCCTGAATCTGTTTAGCTGGGTCAAAGAAGCCGGGAAACCTATGATATCCATCTCACATGCAATTGAGGGGGCCCAGTCTCGTACATCTCCCTCAGTATTTGCGCACTAATTGTCTCGAGCTAAGCAGGTCTGAATTCTTCAAATAGCTTTTTTACACACTTTTGAAAGTTTCATTTTGGTGCGTATTTCATATTTCGTGTAAATCTTTCTCCCAGTCTTAAAATAATCTTCAGATTTTGCAAAATGAAACGAGCTTTACATACCGCTTAAGTTTAAGCGTTTTCTCGCTCCTTCATTTAAATAAAACACTTACAGCCCTTTTCTCTCACTGAAAATTATTACTGTGCATGGTTTCTTTGGGTTTGGAAGGTATTCTGTTATTGTCCTGGTCTTTAATTAGCACAACATTCATCATTCAAGCCACAATTCAGAATATCATCTATTATCTGTATCTGTAATGTTTCTACCATTTCTAACGAAATAACGACTTCAGTGGGATGAATGTCCAAGAAACTAACTAATACGGAAACAATATGTAGGTCTTCAAGACAAGTAGGTGATTTCGATTGCAAAGTACATTCTTCGTCTTTGCAAGGATGAAAACATTAATTGCATTCCACATTACTGTGAAACCTGCTAAATGACATCTGATATTAGCAAGCATATACGAGGAAATCAAAATGAAAATCTGCATTGTTAACACTTAGCGATACCACAAAGTTATATGCTAATTACACTGAAGAGCCAAAGAAACTGGTACAACTGCCTAATATCGAGTACGGCCTCCGAGAGCACGCAGAAGTGCCGCAACATGACGTGACATGGACTCGGTTAATGTTTGAAGTAGTGCTGGAAGGAACTGACACCATGAATCCTGCAGGGCTGTCCATAAATCCTTGAAAGTACGAGCCATGAGTATCTCTTCGGAACAGCACGTTACAAGGAATCCCATATATGTTCAATAATGATCATGTCTGGGGAGTTTGGTGGCCAGCAGAAGTGTTGAAACTCAGAAGAGTATTCCTGGAGCCACTCTGTAGCAATTCTGGACGTGTGGGGTATCGCATCGTCCTGCTGTAATTGCCCAAGTCCGTCAGAGTGCACAATGTATACGAATGGATGCAGGTGATGAAACAGGATGCTTACGTACGTGCCACCTGTTAGAGTCGTATCTAGAGGTATAAGGGATCCAATATCATTCCAACTGCACACGCCCCATACCAGTTCAGAGCCTCCACAAGCTTAAACAGTCCGCTGCTGACACGCAGGGTCCATGGATTCATGAGGTTATCTCCGAACCCGTACACGTCCATTCACTCGTTGGTATTTGAAGCGAGAAATCTAATACGGTAGACCACTGGAGAAACGAACGGTGCAAAGTGATTCCCATTTTCAACAGGTGTTATCGATAAATTGCAAATAATAATTGGCTTGTATCTTCGCAGAACACTGGAACACATTTATGCTTATCTGTGGATTTAGCAGAGAGAAATCATTTGAAACCCAACTCTTTCAGCTCTTCCATGAAGCTCAGAGTGCCGTAGAGAACTTTGATTACGTTTTCCTTTACTTCCTGGAGATATTCCATACAGTGTCTCTCTTGTAGTTTGGCAAGTATAGGACCAAATTTGTGACTATATTGAGAGCTGCCTCCCAGAAATAACTCAACACGTTGCTTTTAACTTAGGTAGTGCTCTAAGGGAAGGTTGTATAGCTGCTTTTGCTTGTAACCTATATTACTAAACAGTTAAACATATAAAATAGTCCGAGTTGAAGGTTGCATGTCTAACGGCTTCCAAGAGGGCAGCCAAAATTTTTGAGTCTTTCATATAGCAACCGAATTTTGTATTTTAAAATGTTGCCACAGTATCCTCATTAAGAGGTGTAATTTTATATTAATTGTTTAAAGCAACAAATAAAGTATTAAAACTGGAAACTTTACAGATGTCTTGAGGCAAGTAACTGACTTCACGCTAATTTCCCAGACTATATCCCTTCAGTATTTGGGTTTTCCAGATACGAGCCAGTGTAACGTAGTTAAGCTTCTCATTCACAGTGTCAAACTCAACCTCTTTCTCAGCCGGTTTTGATTTTTATTGGGTTCTCCATTGAATTCGATAATCGGAATACCCATTCTTTATGAGCGCTATTCATATGTGTTGTAATTCTTTGAGGCTCTGCTTGGTTGAAAGTGCTGGACCTCTATGGAGCAGAGTCTCAAACACCACGAAGATATTAGATTTGTTGGTTTGGAAACAGAACAAACTGAGAAACCGAATTTCTTTGTGATGGACAGTAATGATTCGAGACGTGGAAACAGGGGTCAGTGTGCGCTTGTTGTCTTTATGCAGTGCAACGTAGTGATTCGTCCGTTCCTCAGTTAATTAACACGTCGAAGAAAGGTAGTTGACGCTTTTTTCAAGCTCCATCCTGAATTTTGTATTACTCTGGATAGAGTTTAAATGTATAGAGACTCTTGAAGTGTTTCGGTTTCATATGGCCACGCCATAACCATGTCGTCTTCGTACCGATAGAAATAATTCAAAAGCCAAGATCGCTTAAATACTGTTTACTGGATGACCGTTCAGTATTTGAGAACGATAGTACTTACCGATTTGCAACAAACTTTAAAGCTAATTTCAAAATATTGTGAAACATTTTCTCGTTGACATCCCTCGCAAATTAATGAAGATTATAAGTTTATTGCTTAGCACATTTTCGCTGTTTATGCGGTAAAACTTCAGCATCAGGTATGAGTTTTAATTTATTACATCTTTAATGTACTAATTACATTCGCAACACAACTTGTCGGCAGGGGCCACATCCACTGAATGTACCTGAAACACAGTATCATTGTACGACATACAGTTAAGGGAAATTAGGTTTTCTCAAAACGTCAAATACTGACACATTAAGTCATTGTAAAGTAATTGTCTGAATAAGTTTTGTACATGCGAGCTCGATTCTTTAACACGTAGCGAATTGTGTTCCTTGCTTCGGGGCGGCTAGCGTATTCATGCTTTCTTCCATGTAGCGACGCTATTATTACTGTTTCTAGCAGCAGAGTGGCCGTCACATCCAAACACCTAGGCTACTATCTTGTTGTATAGACTTTTGTTTTTAAAAGCACGAGAAATCACAAATAGTTATGCACTAAATTATCATAATTTTACGTGATATCTCATTTGCTCAGAAGGCTCTCTTGTTGAAGGAACACACGAAATTGTAGACAGAGCTATTCGCTGCACTTGGGTGGTAGGTAATACGTCACACGGTACTGAACTGGTGAGTCTAGTGACAGCTGCCGGTGGTACACGCCACCCAGTGGGTAGGTCTAGTGCGAGCCAAATGTGGTTCACGCCGGCATGAACGTGTTGAAGGATCGGGCTAGGGAATCTGTTCTATAAATGAATGGTTTAGTGTATGGTGCCAGAAGCTCTATGGAGCTTTCCTTTGTCTGTAAGAAGACAGCTTGCAATGCCAGGAGACTTTATCGAAATGCAGGAGGACCTCTAGAAGTGATGTGATATCTCAGGCTTTCTCGGGAGCGATTGATTAATGGTGTGCTTCCGAGTGTTGTGCAGAGTTGTATTTTTCCATTTTATGCAAAAAGTTTCGATGACGTACACACCCGTCTTCTTCAGGTGCTGCCAATTTTTCTGTCACGTATACTCACTGCCTGGACTGCAACCAGACCGTGGACTCCCACCGCTTTTTATAACCGACCTCAACTCCCTACGTATGTGATGCTTTTTTGTTTTTCGGAGCTCGTACTGATGTGCGCACATTAGCATGGAAAGCCATACACAACATGCATTCAGATACTTCTTTCGCCATCAGTTTTAACTTCATTGATAGGAGCAATATACTCTGGATGCCATGTTTCCGTAGGAGTCTACAGGGTTTTCCAGATACGAGCCAGTGTAACGTAGTTAAGCTTCTCATTCACAGTGTCAAACTAAACCTCTTTCTCAGCCGGTTTTGATTTTTATTGGGTTCTCCGTTGAATTCGATAACCGGAATACCCATTCTTTACGAACACTATTCATATGTGTTGTAATTCATTGAGGCTCTGCTTGGTTGAAAGTGCTGTAGCTGTATGGAGCAGAGTCTCAAACAACACGAATGAATTAGGTTTGTTGGTTTGGAAACAGAACAAACTAACAAACCGAATTTCTTTGTGGTGGATAGTAATGATTCGAGACGTGGAAACAGGGGTCAGTGTGCGCTTGTTGTCTTTATGCAGTGCAACATAGTGATTCGTCCGTTCCTCAGTTAATTAACACATCGAAGAAAGGTAGTTGACGCTTTTTTCAAGCTCCATCCTGAATTTTGTATTACTCTGGATAGAGTTTAAATGTATAGAGACCTTGAAGTGTTTCGGTTTCATATGGCCACGCCATAACCATGTCGTCTTCGTACCGATAGAAATAATTCAAAAGCCAAGATCGCTTAAATACTGTTTACTGGATGACCGGATTCAACATTGGAGCTGTGAAGGTATAACATGACAGGTTTGAGAGAAGGCCTACATGAGATACACTATATACATTACTATTAGTAAAGTACCACATACCTGAACGTAGCTTAGCATTTGTATATCATTTGGATATATCGATACATGAGGCAGACCGGCTGATATAAAATCATTGTCACAAAAAATAAAAAAAAACAACTGCTCTCATGGTCATTCTTTTCCATCAGACATGTAAAACCGAAGTCACAAGATAAAACTATTTGGGACATCACCGCTGCTCGACTAACAACGGTCGGCCTCACACTGCCCTACTCGGCGCCGGTGGTTCATAACGGGCCACTAGATACCTCTGTCCAAGCAATGCACACACAGTCCCACGGTATAACCACTCATTACTACTACAATACAACTTTACTATTACTGCTAATCAAATAACCATGCAAAGAACACTTTCGCATAACTTACTGTACATATTATACATGCTATGTGTACTATACGTATCATACACACTATAAAGTACGTCATTTACAGAGTAAAAACCTCTCAAGCATAGAAATTATCCATATTAGCGCCATAAAAAACTACATATTATAATTTACCCTTAATCATATATGGACGACAGGAACTTGCACATACACCACTGGCCATTAAAATTGCTACACCACGAGGATGACGTGTTACAGACACGAAATTTAACCGACAGGAAGAAGATGCTGTGATATGCAAATGATTAACTACTTAGAGCATTCACGCAAGGATGGCGCCGGTGGCGACACCTATAACTTGCTGACATGAGTAACGTTTCCAACCGATTTCTCATACACAAACAGCAGTTGACCGGCGTTGCCTGGTGCAACATTGTTGTGTTGCCTCGTGTAAGGAGGAGAAACGCATAGGATCACGTTTCCGACTTTGATGAAGGTCGGATTATAGCCTATCACGATTGCGGTTTATCGCATCGCCACATTGCTGCTCGCGTTGGTCGAGATCCAATGACTGTACCAGAATGTGGAATCGGTGGGTCCAGGAGGGTAATACGGAACGCCGTGCTGGATCCCATCGGCCTCGTATCACTAGCAGTCGGGATGACAGGCATCTTAACCGCATGGTTGTAACGGATCGTGCAGGCACGTCTCGATCCCTGAGTCAACAGATGGGGACGTTTGCAAGCAACAACCATCTGCACGAACAGTTCGATGACGTTTGCAGCAGCATGGACTATCAGCTCGGAGACCATGGTTGTGGTTACCCTTGACGCTGCATTACAGACAGGAGCGCCTGCGATGGTGTACTCAGCGACTAACCTGTATGCATGAATGGCAAATCGTCATTTTTTCGGATGAATCCATGTTCTGTTTACAGCATCATGATGGTCGCATCCGTGTATGGCGACATCGCGGTGAATGCACATTGGAAGCGTGTATTCGTCATCGCCATAGTGGCGTATCACCCGGCCCGATGGTATGGGGTGCCATTGGTTACACGTCACGGTCACCTCTTGTTCGCATTGACGGAACTTTGAACAGTGGACGTTACATTTCAGATGTGTTACGACCCGTGGCTCTACCCTTCATTCGATCCCTGCGAAACTCTACCTTTCAGTAGGATAATGCATGACCGCGTGTTGCAGGTCCTGTACGGGCCTTCCTGTATACAGAAAATGTTCGACTGCAGCACTGGCCAGCACATTGTCCAGATCTCTCACCAACTGAAAATGTCTGGTCAATAGTGGCCGAGCAACTGGCTCGTCACAATACGCCAGTCACTACTCTTGATGAGCTGTGGTATCGTGTTGAAGCGGTATGGGCAGCTGTACCTGTACACGCCATCCAAGCTCTGCCTGACTCAATGCCCAGGAGTATCAAGGCCGTTATTACGGCCAGAGGTGGTTGTTCTGGGTACTGATTTCTCAGGATCTACGCATCCAAATTGCGTGAAAATGTAATCACATGTCAGTTCTAGTATAATATATTTGTCCAATGAATACCCATTTATCATCTGAAATTCTTCTTGGTGTAGCAATTTTAATGGCCAGTAGTGTATTAAGCTGTTCATAACACAACTTAGATACAATATGACGAGTGATTAAAGCCTATATGCTCGGCTTTACCTGTCTGGGCACTACGGTCTTAGGTACTGCAAGCGCTAAAAAAGTACTAACGTGCTGCTAAAGGCTCTCACCATCTATGCACTCATTATGATCGTAGTATGGACCGAATACGAACGCCTACAAAGGCACATGAAATTAAGGAAGGGCAGGCCAGAAACAAACCGAAGGGGCATGAGAACAGAGGGGAAAAAACAGACATGCGCACCAAGATGTACAGCCACTCCACGTGCGCTCCCATCGGCATGGAACTCGTTCCGTCCATTCAACTCACCGAATGGGGAGTAATGGCAAACATATTACTACGATACCACGAAAACGCCATTCTTGCCAGCCATACAAAAATATATCTGTAGAATATAGAAACGTGACGGCGACACATTTGGCGGCCATGGTAATCATCATTTATTGGTGAGGCTGACCAACTACAAGTCAGACCTCATAAAAAGCATTTACCATAACATGGCAGGCTACGGCCTGCAAAAAAACTTGAGCAATAAATGGCATTAGCAGTACTCTGCAGGAGGTTTTCCGAGCATAACAGATACACAACACATGTCATTGTGTGTGAATAGGCCGCGCAGGATCTCTAGAGCACCGCATCAAAGGTCAAAGAAATTATGGTCCACCGATTCTAATTGGTCGCTCAACAATTTGCTTGGAAGCCTCTTTCTGTTTTTATAAATTTCGATGTTTTCTTAAACGTTGACTTTGCTTCTTTTAGGTGCTTCTTGCAAGATTTTCATACCATGTTGCATATCAGTAATTTCATGGTTCGAGTCCCGTAGATGGTCACCCAAAGCGGACTTACTGTGGGCACTAGTGTGCTCACGAAAGCCCGTAAAAAACGATCTCCCAGTTTGCCCCACATAAAAGCCTTTAAACGCGCCACATTGTCCCCCACGCACATTAGGGTATAAAATATCACTCTCTGTTGATCTTCATTGTTTCCAAGTTCTAACTACATCAACTGTGTAGATGTAGAAAGGAAATGGACACAGGTCACATCTTTGTCTAACTCACTGTGTTGTTATTAACTGTTTAAATAAGTTATCTGCATCTTCGATCATAATTATTGGATCTTTGTCAGGAGCTTCAACCGAGCTGATGAGATGCTTTGAGAAGTCTCTTTTTTCCTAGAATGTGTCACAGTATTTGTCTGTTGACTTCGTCCAAATCTATTTCGTAAGGCATAAAGGTTATGTGCATCTCTAAAATAGATTATCTGCTTTTCTCTAGAAGTTAATTTGAACTAGAACTGCCGTCTGTGCAGGATCGTCCTTTTCTAAAACACATTTTTTTTTATGAATCTGGATCAGAGATAGGGCGCAGCCTATTATTTATTATAGTGCTATAGATTTTATAGCCTGCGGTAACGACGCTAATTCGTCTGTAGTTGTTTGGGCCACTTCTGACGCTTTTCTTGAATGTGGACAGAAATTTGGCCATATTCCACCCCTCAGGTGCCTTAACGGCACTCCAAATTAGGTTAATGAGATGCAGCGTGCGTTTCCTTCAGCGTAATACCTCCACACTTAAGCAATTCGGCATTTGTTCCGTCTACCCCGTTGCTTTTCCGTCATTCAATTTTACCATTGCTATAGCCAACTCATTCATTTCGACGGATACTATGTTTCTGTTGAAAAATTCTGTAGTTTTGAACATGCCTGCGTGGTCTTCGATCGTTTACAAAGTAAAATTAACAGCAATAGCATGAGGAACCGACTCTGGAATTACAAGAAGGAGTCAGATCAGCTATAAGTGACGCAAAAATTTACTCAATCTTTACATAAGAAATAGTTTATCAACATGAACCCTCAGCCCCCAAAACTTCGCTCTCAATTCAAAGTTCACAGGCCTAACAATCCGATACACCCAACTACTAATAGTATGTACAGCGCATACCATGATTTAGCCTAATTTCTCCATGAAACTCTGAAAAAATCTTTCGTCTAACAGAACAATTGTTCTATCCCCAATAGTCACGCCTTAGTTCATAATATAAAAGGTTTATAATGCAGCCCAGATAGCCAGTTTTTCCATTAGATTTCAGAAATCTTTATACAAACGTTCCCGTGTAAGAAACGCTTCGGGTCCTAGAGAAAGACATACGTCATTTCAAAAAAGAACTTTCAGATGAACAATTCACTGACTTTATGAATCTAATCACAATCGTAGTCAAATACAACAACTTTGAATATAATGGTCTCTCTGTGGGAAATCTATTGGCTGGTATCCTTGCCGACATCTTCATTAACTCTCAAGAAGAAAAGTTCTTCAACAGTTTCTGAGCTACAGCGCTGAACATTCTCTCCTATTTCAGATACGTCGATTGTGTTTCAGTCGTCTACAAAGGACCTGTTGTTGGTATTGACCGTAGTTTGAATCTCTTTAATGAACTTCACTACAAAATATCCTTCACAGGAGAACTCGAAAACGAGGCCTGTCATCTGAACTTTATTGACTTGATTCTAAAAGTAGAAGAAAATAAAATCTCTTTTAATGTTTTTCGTACAGAAACTTATACCGATCAGATCGTACCTGCTTCTTCGATACATCCTCAATCTCATAAGAACGCTTTCTTTCACTGTGCCATTCACAGAGATACTTCTATTCCACTCTCCAAAGAAAAATTCGAGGAAGAAATTAATTTGACCAAAACTGTAGCAGTTAATAACCAATACGAATAAGGAGTTGCTACACTCGGCATTGAGTCCAATCAAAAGAAGAACTTCTTCTCTGTTCCTTTCTTGGGGCCCATCTCCTATCAGATTCAACGCCTTCTTCGTAATAAATACAACTGTGACGTCAAATTTTCAACCAATAATAGTTTGAATAAAAAATTATTCACAATTCAAAATCGACCTGACCCTTTGAAAGACTCTGGTGTCTACAAGATTTTCTGCGACACTTGCTCTTCTTACTACATAGGACAAACTGGACTTGCCTTTACAGTCAGATACAAAGAACATCTTTTAAGAAAAAAAGTGACACTAGTACCCAGAATTCGTCTTATGTCGACCACCTTCTGATTGCAGGTCACACACCCAAAGCTGTTCACGATATCAACATTTTGCAAACTGAGAGGGAAAGTCGTAGATTAGATGTTCTCGAAGGATTAGAAATTTTGAAACATCTTCCTCATTCTTAATTACGCAATAAAAGCTTCTTCTATGTCATAAAGCAGTTACTTGATATTTGATTACTTGTTCCCTCGTGCAGTTACCGAAATATTTTTTCCACCTATGTGTACCCATATTTTTTTGCTTTTGAAAAGTTTATATTAACTACATTTCATGTTATACCATTCTTTTCTGTTCGCTGAGTTATTCAGCTCTCTTTATATTTCAAAAATGACGTTTTCAGCTTTTAAAAATGTATTTCTAAGCTCTTATGTAGACAAATTGTTACCGTGTTTGCTGCTGTCAGATAAAATTATTGCCTTTTACTTCATGTAGAAAGTAATGTTCCTCGTAACATTTGAATGTTAAGTAGCGTGTTTGTATTTGCGGCCACTAGATGACACTCTTGGTGTAATGTTCACCTGCCCGCAATTGCTAATGCGGGCGCCTCAGTCTGATGTTACCGTAACTCGATGCATGTGAGCAGCCCACAGTGTGTTGGCTTTTATGTTTTTTGTTTTACAAATTTGCTGACTAAACCCTTATAGCTAGATTTTTAGTTTAATACTTTTTTGTAGTTACAGTCAAATTTTTTTCTTTCCTGTAATTTTGTAATTATGTTACAGAACAATTTGAGAGTTTTATTTCTGATGGAGGCCACAGCAGTGCCAAAACATGGATTAAAAGACTCATTCTCTGTGACCGTGGGCTGCTGTTGCTGTTAATTTTACATTGCGTAGGCCTGTGAGATTCCTGTGTATAACATTTCGAAGCGACCTGAAGTGGATGTCCGCATAAAACAAGTTTAAGAAAAACATGTGAATTCATTGGTAGAATCTTGAGGAAACTTAATTTTTCGACGTAAGAAGTAACACAAAAAACACCTGCACGAATTATTCTTCATCACTGGCGTCGGTCGGAAACCTTTACCAGGTTGTATTAGTAGAGGGGACAGAAAAGGTCGCAACGGCGAGTGGAGCGATACGTCAAGGGTTTGTTTAGTTAGCGTGAGAGTCTTATGGAGATGCTCATCAAACTACAGACGCAGATGGTACAAGGGGGGTCATTGTACATTACAGAGCGGTTTACTATTAACACTGGTAGACTACACTGTAGAAGAAGATTCGAACAGCATATTATTTGCACTCACATGCTTCTCACCAAATGATCACGATGGGTAAATCAAAGTCATCAGAGCCAACTACAGAGCGTCTCTACAATGGTCACCATTGACCAATCGACAGGGGAAAGGTGGGAAATGGTAGTCGTTTCAGGAGTATCTGCTACCACGCACTGCAAAGGTATCAGAACAAAACTGATGTACAGCAACTGACAAAAGTAACTCTTGTGACTGAAAATTCGCAATTTTTCACAAACACAACTTTTATTGATGTAAGTTTACAAGTTTGATGACTGAACATACAAACGAAAGGTAAAAATAACGAAAAAAGTCTCCTAATCGAGACAAACAAAAGTTCACTTCTCATTTTCCATAAAGATTCGTGGTAACACTCTCACACGCTAATCCAATACCGAAACGAAGACGTATTCTTCAACGGTCGCAGCACACGAGGTCGGCATCCGGCGTGAACTGAACTTCGGGCCTGGTTCTAGCCAGTCAGGTTTTGGCGTAGTGATACTTCCTGGAGGCCGTGGCTCGAGCTCCCCCTGCAGGAAATAGTGCTCGGAATGTCTGTTGCCATTACCTTGTACGTAAATAGCGGGTGTTTACCATGGTGCTTTTGGGTACGCCTTGGGCATAGACAACCTCGTCCTCTGTGGTGTTATATGGATTGCCGGCCCACAGGGGCTATCATGGCTCTGGTGTAACAGTAGCTTCAATGGAAAATTAATACCGAATGGTTCCCATACATAAGCAGGTGCCTGTCAGCCATCGAAGACAGAAATTATTGTTGACCTACACCACATACAGAGCAGGAGACGAAAACACAGTTGGAAAGGAGTGTGATCCGACAAAGCCCTGACGAAGAAAAGAAATTTCACAGCACTGATACTTTTGAAGCAAAAATGAAACAGATGTGTTCAGCGTGAGGGTTTTTATCATTCTTGATAAGACAGCGTGAAGCACGGGCAAGCGGACGGGGTATCTCTGACCGGCCATTTAACGCAGACTACAGAAGGAAATTGGATTCTTCAGTGCTGACACGGCGGAGCCATTTGCTGCTTGTACTGGGAATGAGTTTAAGGCTGGGGGAACCAGCCAAGTGAGTTATCGGAGCGGACGCTGCCAACAGCTGCAGAGTCTCCCGCGGGTGGCCGTGTACCTCTGCAAGCCTCTCCTGACACTGCTGCTACACACAGAAGGGATGTCAGGCGTATCTCTCTAAACGGTATTGTGGAAGATCGTTTTCCATTAAGGTTTATAACAAGTATACTGTAATTGCACGATGCATACTGCACACTGCTACAAGACAAAATAGAGACACAACAACTACGACCAAAGTTTATAGTGCTTAACGCTCATATGTAAAATACTTTACTTCGACAGTAAAAAAAGCACAAAGCATAATTTACATTTACTAATAATAAACGTCCCAAGAAGAAATTTTTGCAATACTGGCATCACTTTCTCAGTAAAATTTTGAATCAAAAGTATCACTTCACACACACCCTGTCCAATGAACGCCAAAAACGTTAAGCGGCATTCTCGATGGAGTTCAGTAGACCACACTGTCTCTACAAGCTAGTCACTCTTCAGGTTATCAACACGCCTAGAAGGGTGATTTCAAGTTTATGTATTCCATGTTGCTATTCCCTTGTCTATCTATTTCTCTCTTTCTGTACCAGTTTCTAAATGTAATACCACTACAAGCTATTCGTTAGTACACTTGCATCAATTTTATGTTATATGATTGCTAGTATAGTTAAATTTGCTTTGTAGGCACTGTTTTTTATACGTTTAATGTATTTTTCTGGTTCGTTCCCTTCATTTTTATTTGATGATAGTTTTAACGCTTGAACTGTTTAATTGCGTAACCAACACACTGCCAGAGATAACGTTCATTCTGTTTTCGCACTTCACTCCCAATTGGTAAGGTCTTTTTCGGTGTTGTTCACGAATATTGTATCTATCCTCTGAGGTCAATAGGTAAAGAGACCTATTGTACCGGAGATGACCTTGTGTACCGAAAACCTGTTAACAGAATTAATTAACACTGCAGAACAAACAGAATATTCTGTTTCCCATTTAAAAGTACGAACGTAAGAAATGCAACACATTATTTCCTGAAAGTAGGTTAGTTTTATTCTGGATTCCAATATACTATTTTTTTAGAAATAATTCAAAAAAATGGTTCAAATGGCTCTGAGCACTATGGGACTTAACTTCTGAGGTCATCAGTCCCCTAGAACTTACGACGACTTAAACCTAACTAACCTACGCACATCACACACAACCATGCCCGAGGCAGGATTCGAACCTGCGACCGTAGCTGTCACGGGGTTCCAGACTGTAGCGCCTAGAACCGCTCGGCCACCCCGGTCGGCAGAAATAATTTAACAGCCAAGATCACTTAAATACTGTTCACTAGATAACCGGTTTCAACAAACTTAAGGTGCCATCATCGGATCTGAATGTAGCTTAAATTTTCTAAACCATTTGGATATAACGATACATGAGGCAGACCAGCTGATATAAAATTATTGTCACAAAAAAAAATAAAAAATAAAAAAACTGCTCTCATGGTTTAAGCGATATTGGCTTTTGAATTATTTCTACAACAGAGTGATCGCCCCACTACAAACTATGTGTTCACTGCAAAATACTATTTTTCCCCCACTCCGTTGGCTACAAAACTCAATTTTTCTGCGTAATCCCCGTTCACTGCGACGACGTTGGGCCACCTTATTGGGAGAGTCTGTATGCCCACCTGGTACCACTCTATTGGTCGACGTCGGAGCCAACATCTTGCTGAATCAGTAACCTCCCAACCATCTGCGTACCGCGTCGCGCAGAGAGCATCCTTCATTGGGCCAAACAAATGGAAGTCGGAAGGTACGAGGTCCGGGCTGTGGAGCAGATGACGAAGAACTGGCCAACAAATTTTTGTTAGCACCTCTCGCATGAGCAGACTTCAGTGAGGCCTTACATTGTCATGGAGAAGGATAAGTTCGTTTGCATTTTTGTGGCGACGATTCGCTAAAGTCGTTTCTTCATTTTCCCGAGGGTCATATAATACACTTCAGAATTGATCGTTGCACCATGAGAGAGGACATTAAACAGAGTAACCCCTTCAGAGTCCCAGAAGATCATCGTCATGAGTTTACCATCTGAGGGTGCGGCTTTGAACTCTTTCTTCGGTGGAGAGATGGTGTGGCGCCACCCCATGGACTGTCGTTTTGTTTTTAGTTTGAAGTCCTGAATCCATGTTTGATCACCTGTGGCGATGTCCTACAAAAAATGTTGACGATCAGTGTCGTAACGCTCAAGCAGTTCAGCAAAGATGGTTGCCCATTGCTCTTAGGTGGCGAGGAAGTCATTGGCGCACTAGTGTGTCAGCACGGCGAACGGAGACCTCCAGTTAAGCAGCGAGGTGTTTATGGTCCGTCGCCCACTTCGAATGAGAGTGGCCGCACGTTTCACTGTTGCACGAGTCACAGATGCGTGCGGCCGGCCGCCACCCGGGCGATCCGACAGGTTTGCGCCACCTTGTTGCGATGTTGTCAGACGCCTCCCCCAACGACTTACTGTGTTTTTATTCCCTGCCATGTCTCCGTAGACGTTCTGCAACAGCCTATGAATAGCTGCGATGCTCTGGTTTTCGGCCAAAAGAAACTGGATGACAGCCCTCTGCTTGGAAACCCCTCCGTTAGAGACTCTATTTTGACGGCTACGTATATATGTGTCAGAGCTTGAAACTATAGCAGCTGAAGCAGGAATATTCCACCATGTCGCTCAAGAAATTCCGTCTTTTTTCAAACAAAACTGGCCGTGAACAAAAATGTGAAAAATTGCTTACAGAACGACCCTTGTACAAGGGGAGCCCAGACTTGTCCCAAAGATTTCGACTAGCTTCGGCACACACTGTAACGCCGGAAATGCATATCCTATTTCCATCCATTATACTATAAATTTTTTTCTTATTTTTTACCTGAAGATACGACATTCCTGTGTCTTTATATATTGTGATTGTTTTACAATTTTTATATATATATACACAATTTTTATATATATATATATATATATATATATATATATATATATATATATAAAAATTGTAAAACAATCACAATATATAAAGACACAGGAATGTCGTATCTTCAGGTAAAAAATAAGAAAAAAATATATATATATATTTTTACGCTGGGTCTTGCCTAGGGAAAACTTTGCTGTCGAAGGATTACATCGATAGGTCGTATGGAGAACCAAAGTGTTTAGGATCTTGGGTAGTGTTGGCTCTGCAGCGTGGACCGCGGGCAGAGCAGATTCTGGTTGGTGTAGCGCGGTGGAGCAAGTGTGTTGTGTGACGCTCCCGCGAGTTGCCGCGCTTTCGGGGTTTGGCAGCATGTAATTGCGCTCGACTTGCTATTATACACTCCTGGAAATGGAAAAAAGAACACATTGACACCGGTGTGTCAGACCCAACATACTTGCTCCGGACACTGCGAGAGGGCTGTACAAGCAATGATCACACGCACGGCACAGCGGACACACCAGGAACCGCGGTGTTGGCCGTCGAATGGCGCTAGCTGCGCAGCATTTGTGCACCGCCGCCGTCAGTGTCAGCCAGTTTGCCGTGGCATACGGAGCTCCATCGCAGTCATTAACACTGGTAGCATGCCGCGACAGCGTGGACGTGAACCGTATGTGCAGTTGACGGACTTTGAGCGAGGGCGTATAGTGGGCATGCGGGAGGCCGGGTGGACGTACCGCCGAATTGCTCAACACGTGGGGCGTGAGGTCTCCACAGTACATCGATGTTGTCGCCAGTGGTCGGCGGAAGGTGCACGTGCCCGTCGACCTGGGACGGGACCGCAGCGACGCACGGATGCACGCCAAGACCGTAGGATCCTACGCAGTGCCGTAGGGGACCGCACCGCCACTTCCCAGCAAATTAGGGACACTGTTGCTCCTGAGGTATCGGCGAGGACCATTCGCAACCGTCTCCATGAAGCTGGGCTGCGGTCCCGCACACCGTTAGGCCGTCTTCCGCTCACGCCCCAACATCGTGCAGCCCGCCTCCAGTGGTGTCGCGACAGGCGTGAATGGGGGGACGAATGGAGACGTGTCGTCTTCAGCGATGAGAGTCGCTTCTGCCTTGGTGCCAATGATGGTCGTATGCGTGTTTGGCGCCGTGCAGGTGAGCGCCACAATCAGGACTGCATACGACCGAGGCACACAGGGCCAACACCGGGCATCATGGTGTGGGGAGCGATCTCCTACACTGGCCGTACACCACTGGTGATCGTCGAGGGGACACTGAATAGTGCACGGTACATCCAAACCGTCATCGAACCCATCGTTCTACCATTCCTAGACCGACAAGGGAACTTGCTGTTCCAACAGGACAATGCACGTCCGCATGTATCCCGTGCCACCCAACGTGCTCTAGAAGGTGTAAGTCAACTACCCTGGCCAGCAAGATCTCCGGATCTGTCCCTCATTGAGCATGTTTGGGACTGGATGAAGCGTCGTCTCACGTGGTCTGCACGTCCAGCACGAACGCTGGTCCAACTGAGGCGCCAGGTGGAAATGGCATGGCAAGCCGTTCCACAGGACCACATCCAGCATCTCTACGATCGTCTCCATGGGAGAATAGCAGCCTGCATTGCTGCAAAGGTGGATATACACTGTACTAGTGCCGACATTTTGCATGCTCTGTTGCCTGTGTCTATGTGCCTGTGGTTCTGTCAGTGTGATCATGTGATGTATCTGACCCCAGGAATGTGTCAATAAAGTTTCCCCTTCCTGGGACAATGAATTCACGGTGTTCTTATTTCAATTTCCAGGAGTATAGTTTCTGACACGGTGTCGCGGACGGGAAGCATTAGCTGGCGCACATCAAGAGCCCGCTTCGCCTGGTGACCGTGTCAAGAAGAAGGCGCGCCAACATGCAGCTTCTGCAACAGCGACGGCCGACAATAAGTGATTGTCGCCATCTCCTCGATCGACGACTTCAAACCTGCAATCAACCAACAGGGAAGACTGAAAGCACGTAAACTTTTAGAACTGTATGGCAAACCTCAACTTTTCAAACTGTTCCATTTGCATACTAAAACACAGCAACTTAGCATGAACCTTTGTTGCTCATTGTCCCAATTGCATTACCAAGCAGGGTCCCTCCCTTTTCCGGAATGAACCCGACTGTCGTTGAAATTCAAACGCCAGCATTAAAGTAATATAATTCGATTTCACTGCTTTAATTTCAAAGTTCAGTTAAAGTATTCATAGCTGGCTACAATATTTAGATTACACAACCACAAATTAAGAGTGCGAGCTTTGTTGCCATATTTTAGCTTACCTTTGACTGCAGTTCAGCTTGTTACGTACTAAATTTTACTATTGTTAATTGTTCAAAATCATTTAATTCAAGTTCAAAGTTAAATATATTATTTCTAAATTTCGTACATTCAAGTAGCTTTTGAGATGATTGTTGGGGTAGCCCAAGACTAACCATATTTTATTTTATTTCGTACTGCTTCAGAAGCAGAGTTCACTATTAATTTCAGTCACTAAATTAACTTTCAATTTTCCGGTTTTATTAATTCTTTTGCTAAATTAAGTCAGAGTGTAGCGAAATTTATAACTTCTGACAAATATTCAGTTTTCACACAACGCCGGCCAGAGTGGCCGAGCGGTTCTAGGCGCTACAGTCTGGTACCGCGCGACCACTACGGTCGCAGGTTCGAATCCTGCCTCGGGCATGGATGTGTGTGATGTCCTTAGGTTAGTTAGGTTTAAGTAGTTCTAAGTTCTAGGGGACTGTGACCACAGATGTTAAGTCGCATAGTGCTCAGAGCCATTTTTTGAACCATTTGAACCATTTCTCGCACAACACGTGTCAACCTTCAGTTGCCACGCTTTTAGTGCTAATTATATGTGCATTAACCTTTCTTTTTCAGTTATTGTAGTAGTTGTCCATAGGACTGGCGACCGTAATTTTCCCCAAATCTCAAATATCTAATTAACGCCAGTTAATTGTTAACGTAAAGACCGCACATTTACTTTCCTGATTAACTTTAACCTTTTTCAAAATTAATTTCCATTAGTTTCATTTGCATTTTTCCTTTCATTTAGATGTAACACTTTCCTCTCTCTTTACCGACAGATTAACTTCGGTGATGATTGCTTTTCCCAAATTTCCATTATGTACACGCGGTTTACTTTTTCACTCTCATTAAGGTAGATAAGTGTGGGGGAGGTTACAACGCCTGGGTGTCATTCAAAGGAGCCCCAGCTAAAGAATTTAAGTAATTCAGTTACCGTTTTGCACAAAATTCTAGGCCAAATGGTATAGGATTCACTGCGGAACATGCTGCGTCAGACACGTTCTTTTTTTTTCGATGGGAAAGAGCTTCGTTGTCTTGTCAGTAGCGAGTGTGGTTGCCTCAGTTACAGTGATATGGCAGCTACAGCACTGTTTACACAATGGTGGCACCGATAAGGTGAAAGTGTTTTCTACTCTTGAAAGTCCGTTACCTTAGTCCAGCTCCCTCTTCTGAAGAAAACCGTACCCTAAAGTAGTTGACATCGGGTGTTTTTGTAAAAGGAGAAGCGGTGAGCGTCCTGCTGTGTTTTAAGCGGTGGTGAGTCCGATGAAGGAAACTTTGTAGCCCAAAGATATCGACTACAAGGTACAGTAGGGAACTAACTGTAACTCAAAGGCGTGTATTACAAATGCGTCGGAAGACAAAACAATATCTCCCACAACTACGTCAATCTTTGACAGATAATAAGGCCTTAGGCCGAAGTATTGCACCCAACTGGAAGTACGATTGGAAGAAAATCACAGACTACCACTGAGAATCAAAGCAACCTTTCACGTGAGTAGAGATATGAGCGAGCCAAACGTTCACATTTAGGTGGCATAAAACCTTAATTGTCATGTCGAGGATGTTCGTTATTCCTCCAAAATCAATGTGTTCAGTACGGTTCCGAAGACGAAGATCCAAGAATTGTTCTTCTTCGTTAAACATGGTGTGTCATAGCTACCGTACCTGGAGAAGTTTACAGACTTGCTGTTATTTGTGTTGAATTATCACAGTGATGCTTTTTTAAACCGATAATTCCCACAGCTCTGAATTTTTTTTAGTGTACAGGTGTAGATCTCTGAAGTGAGTACGCCGGATGTTAATGGAAGGTGGTCACTCCTTCTCTGGCAGCCACTATCATTAGAACTGACGACGTGAGATTTCTTCCTGTGGGGGTCGGTTAAAATTCTAGTCTTAATCTCTCCTCTTCCGGGTAATACGTACTCTGTAACAGAAGCAGCGCATCCGAGCGGCCTTCCTAGACATCTTGGGACGTGTGTGGGAAGAGATCCAGTAATATACAAATGTGCTAAAGGGCGCCCATATTGAGCATTTGTAACTTATGTAAAAGTGAGTTTCTACAAGCATCTGACAGAAACGTTATGAATTAGTTGTAGTCGTCTTAAGTTCGTGATTCCCTCATCAAAGATAGCAGAAAGCATATGTCTACCTACAGATAGTTGCAGTGAATTGTGGCTGGCCTGCAATCTGCGCAGATTCATGTAAATAGCGGATTCTAAGACCCAAAAACATGGGGAACCCAAATTTAGTCAAATAATAGGCGAAAAAAATAATACTCAGCTTTTAGCGTTTACATACAGGTGGCCCGGTTTTCAACGCGGTGAATAACACTTTGCAGAGAACTAAAAAATCTAAACACGTTTAGCAGGACTATTGTATTTCACAGTAATCTATTCTGCCTGCACACAAGTGATGGTCATTCGCGCATACGTAGACTTAGAAAGCGCTGTTTCGGTTTGGGATGCCATAACTTACAACTTTGATTCAACTTTTCTGTTTCTGAAGGAGACGCTCGGTACGTGCAGAATGTTGTTAGACCCGTTCTTTTGCCATTCTTGTAAAAGGAAAATGGTGTGTTGTTCCAACAGGTAAAGCATGCCCAAACGCTGCACGCGAAACTCAGTGTGCTTTGCAAGACGTAAAGAAACTTCCCTGGCCAACGCGATCTCCGGACTTAACTGCAATCGAGCACGAATGATATATGATGGGATGAGAAGTGACTCGTGCCGGCCACTGAGGCCGAGCGGTTCTAGGCGCTTCAGTCCGGAACCGCTTGTGCTATTGACCTGTAAATGTGATCATTTTATGGATGCTATATGCACTGTTGCAACAACAAAGCTTGAGTGGATTGTAAACCTACAAATACCTGTATAATTTTTTCGCAGCAGTGTAGTATGATTTCTTTTAATGCCAGCAGTTATTTAATATAACTCTGTACATACGAGGCCAATTTTCGGGGAATCGAATAATTTGCTTCTCCGATCGATTTCAAGCATATCTGAATAGAGAAATCCTTTTCTAACGGATAGTGTCCAGCATTTTCCTAGTTGCCGCCATGAGGACCAACTATGAACGCCCTTGAAGCAAATGGAGGAAACGCACATATGTCACTGTGCAGCATCTGGGACGGTTATAAGGACTGGCCGATACAGTATGAGTTCTGGGACAGTGTCGAACACGAGCAGTGAGTGATCTGTATGACACGACGAACCCCGTACTCTGACGCAATACTCTTAGTTTCGGCTTCCCATTCGGGCTCAAGAATTCATGTATGACGGACATTTGTGGATGGTTGGCCGTGCAAATCGTGTTGCGAAGAGCAGAAGTTATTAAATTTCAGATTTATGTCTTGTCTATATATAATCACATGGAGAGATTTGGTCATGGGACTGGCTGAGGTGTCATAGAGAACACGCTAGGAAGAGCAGTCTTCGTTACGATATCACTAGAAAGATGTAAGGCTACTGTGTTACTCCCGCTTCTGTTTGAGAAGTGTGCGACTTTATTGCGTCACTTTTCGGCCATTGCCAGAAAATATTCAATCAATTTTTTTCCAGCACTCTCCCAACTGGTTTGATGTAGTCCGCCACGACTTCATCTCCCATGCCAATCTCTTCATCTCAGACTTGCCCCTATAGTCTACGTTCTCATTTATTAGGATAAAGTCAAATACAATCATTTAGTTCAAGGATTGAAAGGTTCATTCAAACCTCTTGACTTTGGGTTTCGACGTCTTTATAAACGCCTTGTATAGGAGGGTCAATGGCTGCACCTGAAAAAGTTAATAATACACCCATCAAAAAGAGTTTTGCGTCATCCTGGTTCTCAGAACTCCTGAAGGCAGACGTAGACTGTTCAGGGATGACACTGAACCAGTCAAAAGATGTAAACAACCATGCATGAGCAGCGCCTATTAGACGGAGCAGATCAGGTCCAGTCGTTGCATCAGGAAGGAGGTATACGGCGCCGGCGGGGTGGCCAAGCGGTTCAAGGCGCTACAGTCTGGAACCGCGCGACCGCTACGGTCGCAGGTTCGAATCCTGCCTCGGGCATGGATGTGTGTGATGTCCTTAGGTTAGCTGGGTTTAAGTAGTTCTAATTTCTAGGGGACTGATGACCTCAGAAGTTAAGTCCCATAGCGCTCAGAGCCATTTGAACCATTTGAATTTTGAGGTATACGGCTCCTGTTGTCTGTAGTTCAACCATGCCTAGACGGTCAATACCGCGGTTCGATCGCGTCCTCATTGTTACTTCGTGCCAGGAAGGGCTCCCAACAACGGAAGTGTCCAGGGGTCTCGGAGTGAACCAAAACAATGTTGTTCTGACGTGGAGGAGATACATAGAGACAGGAACTATTGATCACATGCCTCGCTCAGGCGGTCCTGGGGCTACTGCTGCAGTGGATGACCGCTACCTACGGATTGTGGCTCGGGAGAATTCTAATAGCAACGCCACTATGTTGAATAATCCTTTTCGTGCAGCCACAGGACGTCGTGTTACGACTCAAACTGAGCGCAATAGGCTGCATGATGCGCAGCTTCACTCCCGACGTCCATGCAGCGCGGTACAGAAGGGCCCAACAACATGCCGAATGGACCGCTCAGGATTGGCATCACATTCTCTTCACCGATGAGTGTCACTTATGTCTTCAACCAGACAATCGTCGAAGACATGTTTGTAGGCAACCCGATCAGGCTGAACGCCTCAGACACACTGTCCAGCGAGTACAGCAAGGTGGAGGTTCTCTGCTGTTTTGGGGTGGCATCATATGGGACGACGTATCCCGCTGGTGCTCATGAAAGGCGCCGTAACCGCTGCACGATACGGGAACGCCATACTGCGACTGATAGTGCAACCATATCGGCAGCATATTGGCGAAGCATTCGTCTTCATGGACGAAAATTCACGTCGCCATCGTGCATATTTTGTGAATGACTTCCTTCGGGATAACGACATCGCTGTCGAAAATGCCTGAGATGGTCTGAAAAGGGCTGTTTATGGACGACGTGACCCGCCAACCACTTTGAGGGATCTACGCCGAATCGGCACTGAGAAGCAGGACAATATGGACGAACAGTGCCTTCATGAACTTTTGGATAGTATGCCACGACGAATACAGGCATGCATCAATGCAAGAGGATGTGCTACTGGGTATTAGAGGTACCGGTGTGTACAGCAGTCTGGACCACCACCTCTGAAGGTCTCGCTGTATGGTGGTACAGCAAGCAATGTGTGGTTTTCATGAGGGATAAAATGGGCGGAAATGATGTTTATGTTGATCTCTATTCCAATTTTCTGTACAGGTTCCGGAACTCTCGGAACGGAGGTGGTAAAGCGTTTTTTTGATGCGTATACATACACATTGGGTTACAGGTATATAGAAAAAGCAAAAAGTAACTCACTGTTATACCCCAAATTATTTTCGCTTATTGCTTACACGGTTTTGTGGAGAGTTAGTGAAAGCGTTTGGTGTTATTTGAGATCAGATTCACATTGCATATTTTGACCTTGAGTTTTATATTTTCATTACATAATTAATGAATTCCTTCTAAGTAGACAGTGTAATGTGCCTACATAATGTAATGTGATTGTAATATTCCGGTTGCAAACACCAGCGATGATGCGGTACAGTAATTGAGAGGACAACACTCTTTGCTGTGACGACAACGCTCTTTGCTGTGAATAAAAGCATCTAATGTTTGTTTGTTTTTTTTTTTTTTTTTTTTTTTTTGCAATAGTTGGAAATAGGAAATGGCGATTGGACATTTTGTTTTTTTGAGGCCATATAAGTTTGGATATCGACGCAGTTTGAAGAGCAGAGGTCAACTTGTAATCGCAATTATCAAGAATTAAAAAAAAAATTCTCTTTTGAAAATATCGTCTGCGAAATGCAGTACTTGTCTTATCTATGTCAAAGTCAAAGGTCATGTTAGCAAATTAATAATTTTTTACGATGTAACATTTCGTTTTAACAGGTCCTTACTTAAACAAATAAATATTGGTCAGTTAATGTTGTACTACTTGCCTCTGCTGATGTTAGATACATGAGTGGGCAGGTTTCCAACTTGACCTGAAACCAGATAATCATCTTAAGGATGTGTTGCTTAAATGTGGTGGTGTTAAAATTGTTCACTGGAAATGCTGGTCAACACCGCCTTCAACACTGCAGCGGTATATGTCCGTTCGCAACGTACGTTCAACAGAACGTCCTATCATGTGTTCAGATTTGTGGTTAGCGGGTCCATGCTATTTATAGCGGTCGGGTAGGACATGTTTCCTATGTAATGAGTGTGGTCCCCAAAGTCCCATTAGTCTGATGCGGGTTTTCGACCTAAAAATTCTCTGCAACAGTGACATTGTAAATTGTCGGTTGCAGATGTCGTTCCACTTGATATCGATTCTGGAGGCAACCCGCTGCCCGTCTAGAATTTATGCGCGGCAGTTTTCCACCGCTAAAACTAAAGATGGGTCTGCGCCGTCTTATCCCTCTGTCGAAGCTCAACTGCTGCAACAGGAGAGCCGTTGTACCTCTGGTGCAGGTATCTACGATGTGGAATCCCTCGTGTTACCCTCTCCTGCGTCAAGTGCCTCTCTTGGCGTACAGACTGCGCGGCAGCCCCTCTACCTCCATTGGAGGCTGTGAGGGGGGATTCGGGCGTTCGTTCGGCCTCTGGAGTGGATGTTATGGAGTCACGTCAGGGACTGGTCATGTTTAGTGATTCCCCCCTGCCCCGTCCCATCCCTTTCCCCATATATTGCAGTGTGATGAACAGTGACACATCCTTGACTCCGTGTCGACCGCCATCGCTGGCGTTTCGTTTACGCAACCTTCGGATCTTCCGCCGTTAAATCTTGTACCGCAGGAGTCGCTCGAGGTTTTTCCTCTTCCCGGGATTCAGACCTTATTATAATGTACGTAGAACCTGAAGATTCGATGGGCACTGGTCTGTTTCATGGTGAAGCTATTCCCATCAATGACATTGAAGCTCTCGTAGTCTTGACCTTACCTTAGTTGTGCTTTATGCACCGTCTGGTAAGAACCGAACGGCGGACCGCCTGAAATTTTACACAAAGGATCTCCATTACCTTTTGCGTAGGAATCCTCGGAAGCTTCTGCTGGATGGTGACTTCAAATGCGCATTGCGTCCGTAGACCAGCCCTCTCCTTTAAATTTTAATCGTGATTTGCATGAACTGATTCGTTCGGTGGGTTTGAGGGATGTTTGAGAGCATAAATTTCTACCGTTGGTGAAATCCACGTTTTTTTTTACTCGTACTACGACGCCTGGTCGCAGACTTCACACATTTTGTGTCACCGATTTTTTTCAAAAATTACAAGAAATTCCAGAATATTAAATCATCTGTAGAGGCAGAAAATTCCAAACTTGGAGAAGAGGTCACACAAAGAAAACGATTTTTCGAAGAAAAAGTGCAGTGTTATAAAAGAAAATTTGAGGAACAAATATCACAAACTAACAGTCGTATTTGCAACGTAGAAAAGAATATTCATGACAGTATAGAAACTTGCAAAAATTTTGCAAAGCGTTAGATAAGTTTCAGGAAGATTTTTTGCAGAAAAAATTTTATGTTTGTTACAGCGGTGCGTTACATAATTTACCTGTGAAAACTTTCCCTGGTGACAGCAAATTGCTTAGCAAAGATTTTACCCAACACTGTAAGGAAAATTTTATTTTTGGTATGACAGAAGGATTCAAAATAAAATATTTTAAAACGTCTCATGATGGCGAAGCACTTTCATTGGCCAAACAGAATCCCAGATCTGATATCACCTTTGAAACTTTCGAAAGAAACTCTATGTCGAAATTGTGAGTACAGACTGTGCAAGCTACAATCAAAAGCGAATTTCTAAAGGGTCCAAGCTCTAAAGGTAGAGATGGATATATGAATCATTTTACGAAAAAGAGACACACAAACTAATTCATTCACACAAATATTCGATGATTTAACAATTATTGACGTTCTAAAACTTAGGTTGACAAAGGTCTCTGGTGCAGACGAGTCCACTGAACAATTTTTGAAATTAGTAGATAAGTTAGACAGAGCTCCTGAAAGGCAAAAATCCAATCAAGGAAATTTCGGTATTTCATCACCTGGGGAGTCGGTCCCTAATTTTAACAGAGGGAATCAAGGAAGACGAAATTTTGGGAATAGTTCCCATGGTTATCAGGGCAGCGCCAGTACGGATTATTTCAAGCCCAATGACAGAAACATAAACTGGAATCATTATCAGGAAAATCGGAACATACCATGGAATGATAACAGATGGATTGAGAACAGATGTAAACAGTAATGAAATTATAAACTCAGATTGGAATGTATACCGCAGAGACAGGCTGGACAGTGTTTATAGCGATAAAAAGTACAATAGTATCGAAGGAAATTGACGGAGATCCGAAATGTGAAATAATTTGGGTGAAGGTCACGGTTAAAGCAGGCTCAAACATGGTAATTGGATGTCTCTATAGGCCATCCTGGCTCAGCAGCTGTTGTGGCAGAGCACCTGAAGGAAAATGTGGAAAATATTTCGAGTAGATTTCCCGACAATGTTATAGTTCTGGGCGAAGAATTTAATTTGCCGGATATAGACTGGGAGACTCGAACGTTTATAACGGGTGGCAGGGACAAAGAATCCAGTGAAATTTTTTTAAGTGCATTATCTGAAAACTACCTTGGGCAGTTAAACGGAGAACCGACTCGTGGCGATACCATATGAAACTTTCTGGTGACAAACAGACCCGAACTATTTGTAACAGTTAACGTAGAACAGGGAATCAGTGATCACACAGCGGTTACAGCATCAATTATTTCAGCCGTAAACAGAAATATTAAAAAAGGGAGGGTGATTTTTCTGTTTAGCAATAGTGACAATAAGATTTCAGAGTACTTGACGGCTCAACACAAAAGTTTTGTTTCAAGTACAGATAGTGTTGAAGATCACTGGACTACGTTCAGAACCATCGTACAATATGAATTTGATGAGTATGTGCCAAGCAAGATCGTAAGGTATGGAAAAGAGCCACCGTGGTACAACAACCGAGCTAGAAAACTGCTGCAAAAGCAAAGGGAACTTCACAGCAAACATAAACATAGCCAAAGCCTTGCAGACAAACAAAAATTACACGAAGCGAAATGGAATATGAGGAGGGCTATGCGAGAAGCGTTCAGTGAATTCGAAAGTAAAGTTCTATGTACTGACTTGGCAGAAAATCCTAAGAAATTTTGGTCTTATGTCAAAGCGGTAGGTGGATCAAATCAAAATGTCCAGACACTCAGTGACCAAAACGGTACTGATACAGAGGATGACAGACTACAGGCCGAAATACTAAATGTCTTTTTCCAAAGCTGTTTTACAGAGGAAGACTGCACTTTAGCTCCCTCTCTAGATTGTCGCACAGATGACAAAATGGTAGATATCGAAATAGACGGCAGAGGGATAGAGAAACAATTAAAATCGCTCAAAAGAGGAAAGGCCGCTGGGCCTGATGGGATACCAGTTCGATTTTACACAGAGTACGCGAAGGAACTTGCACACCTTCCTGCAGCGGTGTACCGTAGGTCTCTAGAAGAGCGTAGCCGTTCCAAAGGATTGGAAAAGGGCACAGGTCATCCCTGTTTTCAAGAAGAGACGTAGAACAGATGTGCATAACTATAGACCTATACCTCTAACGTCGATTAGCTGTAGAATTTTGGAACACGCATTATGTTCGAGTACAATGATTTTTCTGGAGACTAGACATTTACTCTGTAGTAATCAGCATGGGTTCCGAAAAAGACGGTCGTGTGAAACCCAGCTCGCGCTATTCGTCCACGAGACTCAGAGGGCCATAGACACGGGTTCCCAGGTAGCTGTCGTGTTTCTTGACTTCCGCAAGGCGTTCGATACAGTTCCCTACAGTCATTTAATCAACAATGTAAGAGCATATGGACTATCAGGCCAATTGTGTGATTGGATTGAAGAGTTGCTAGATAAAAGAACGCAGCATGTCATTCTCAATGGAGAGAAGTCTTCCGAAGTGAGAGTGATTTCAGGTGTGCCGCAGGGGAGTGTCGTAGGACCGTTGCTATTCGCAATATACATAAATGATCTTGTATATAACATTGGATGTTCACTGAGGCTTTTTGCGGATGATTCTGTGGTAT
This sequence comes from Schistocerca piceifrons, assembly GCF_021461385.2. Lineage (NCBI taxonomy): Eukaryota > Metazoa > Arthropoda > Insecta > Orthoptera > Acrididae > Schistocerca > Schistocerca piceifrons. Next base: position 51,479,038 of record NC_060139.1, read on the forward strand.
ATCGAGAGTTTGTAACAATGGAAAATTGTCCTGAAATGCAGGAGGATCTGCAACGAATTGACGCATGGTGCAGGGAATGGCAATAGAATCTCAATGTAGCCAAGTGTAATGTGCAGCGAATACATAGAAAGAAAGATCCTTCACATTTAGCCACAATATAGCAGGTAACAACTGGAAGCAGTTGATTACATAAATTATCTGGGAGTAGGCATTAGGAGTGATTTAAAATGGGATGATCATATAAAGTTGATCGTCGGCAAAGCAGATGCCAGACTGAGATTCATTGGAAGAATGCTAAGGAAATGAAACCCGAAAACAAAGGAAGTAGGTTACTGTACACTTGTTCCCCCACAGCTTGAATATTGCTCACCAGTGTGGGATCCGTACCAGACTTTGCAGGAGAGACGCTCAGTAGCTCAGTACGGGCTTTTGTTGAAGTTTCGAGAACATACTTTCACCGAGGAGTCAAGCAGTATATTGCTCCCTCCTACGTATATCTCGCGAAGACACCATGAGGATAAAATCACAGAGATTAGAGCCCACGCAGAGGCTTACCGACAATCTTTCCTTACGCTAACAAAACGAGACTGGAATAGAAGGGAGAACCGATAGAAGTACTCAAAGTACCCTCCCCCACACACCGTCATGTGGCTTGCAGAGTATGGATGTAGATGTAGAATAAGGGAGGACATGATAATAGAAATAGGACTTTAATTTGTTAGAAGTCCATTTGGAGGGTGGTAAGCAAATAATTACTGGAGTAGACCTACAAACAAGCAGGACTTGTGTAAAAGACAATTAGAAGGACGCTAGATGTCTACAGAACAACAAAAGGGAGTCTGAGAAGGAAATAATATAAGAAAATGAAACTATTGCAAATTCATTGGAAATATGTGACATTTCTGAATCAAATGGAGAAAATATTGTAGGTAAAGATTATGACGAATTTTGGTTTAACAGCCTGCCAGGGTGGCCGAGCGGTTCTAGGCGCTACAGTCTGGAACCGTGCGACCGCTACGGTCGCAGGTTCGAATCCTGCCTCGGACACGTGTGTGTGTAATGTCCTTAGGTTAGTTAGGTTTAAGTAGTTCTAAGTTCTAGTGGACTGATGAGCTCAGAAGTTAAGTCCCATAGTGCTCAGAGCCATTTTTTTGGGTTTAACAAGTCATTGAACAGTACTGAAAACCTTGCTTCAAGTCATGGTGTTAACCCTGGCATTGTTGCTGACAAGTCTGATATTCATGCTGAAGTCGCTGATGAAAATTTAATGACAAAGGCAGATCATGGTACAGCATCTCAACGTATTGGTGATGATGACGATTCAGAGTTTAGGAATAGTTGTGATGATAAGGATTTTGTTTTTGATGATACTGATTGTGTGTATAAGGGTAGTAGTGATGGTGATTTTGTTGATGATTGTGATGATCTAAGAAAATTTGATGGTATATTACATGGGATGATTTTCCTGGTAGTAAAAGAGAATATAACTAAGGACAGCAGAGCTATTTGTCAGAAGAATGTAAATGATCCAGGATTAAAAGCAGTTTGGAAAAATACAGTGATCTCAGAGATAGTAATGAAGTAGAAACTAAATTGAAGGAAATCACTCGCTTTCTGTTAATAAACAAGACAATTTAGAATAGCATGAAACCATTTCAGTCAATCAGGAACCTGCTATGTCAATGAAAAAGATGCAACCATAAACGTGAAACGTCTTAAAGACCATATTTTGATGAAACAGAGAGAGATCTTTTGCATAAGGATCAAGATGATAAGGAAACTGAAACACGTGACAGTCCTTATGTTCAAGGCAAAACTGGAAGTTCATAAGGGTGTAGTTTATTGGACACCGGCCACTCTATATGAGCTAGTTCTACACAAAATAAGATAGCATGGGATTATTGTTGAGTTACCCGTAACTGGACTTAATATAAGAGGTACCACTTGCAGAACTAGCAATACTGTCAACAGAAAGTTGCTTGTATCCTTCACAATCAGAAATGTGCACAAGGCTGCAAATGTCCAGCTTGCCATTAATTCGATATATAAAAGAAATGCAGCGTTTGGTTGGCAAGGTAAGAAACTATTGTTCACTAAGCCTAAATTTGGAATTTGTTCTGCCACTTAATTGTTTATAAAAATTAGAGAGGTTAATTTCACTGGGGATGGAGGTCACTGTGAAGAAGAGGTAGAATAACATTATAATGATGAGGATTATAGTGCCATTCTAGAGTCAGAATTTGGGTATGCAGACAAATTAAAATCAGAAATCCAAATTAAGGAAACTGTTGGGAGACTTGTATGATATGCTCGATGAAACACCTGCCACACTGTTTGGCCTGCGAGATGCGCTACTACTGAAACTGTATAACCAACCACCAAATGGGAATAATTACTGTAACAGAAGAAAAAAAAGTATGGAGAAATGCTACCTTGGGAGCAGTATGTGATGTACATGTAGTTTTGTATATACGTTCTTGGTACTAAATATCATTAGGTGCTTTTGTGTATATATGGTTAGCAAATGTTATAAATCTTTTAAATGTTTAACTAATATTTCTCATTGAGACATTTCCAAAAAAGCATGAATTCATTAATTTTGTTATCATGCTAACATAATAATCTTAAATACAATAAAATTTCACGTTTTTCAAAAGTTAATCTTAAAATCACAGCTTGAAATCAAAAGATTTCCTTATTTATTTGAAATATTTTTCTGTCATAAATGAATCTATATAAAGTAAACATAACATGTTCTGAAACATCATTTTATCTTTTAAATTAGTAGATTATTTCCTTTAATAACTGTGTAAACTGATCATACTTGGTGCCAATATCCTCATGATCTAGAATTGTCACATGAGTGCTTAGTACCTGAAACTCTAGACTGTGTGCCTACACCAATCCAGAGCATACAAGTTAGGTTGCACAAACAGTGAAAGAGGACATCAATGTTAAGAATGACATTGGCCTACTAAAAGAAAAATTCAGAGCTTTAACAGAAATATAAATATGTAGAGAAATTGGGTCTAGTGCCGGACGTTTGTGTCACTCTAGCACAATATTTTGGCCAAGTAACTCGTTGCCTTCTTCAGGTGCTACCTGAGACTGCCGTTTTGGAGGATCTTGTCCAGTATTTATGCCCAGAGGGCGCTGGGTGCTCTCTTTGCGCTCCGCGTCTTCCTGGCACTGCTAGTATTGTGTTGTCTCTTCCCTGGCGCTCCTTAGGACATCCGCGCCCGACTTGGTCGCCATCTGTGGCAGCTCTCTGAGGCCCACCGTTCGCGGTCCGCGCCTGCCTGGCGCTGCTCCTGAGATGTTGGCATTTCCCTGGTGCTCCCACGGACGTCCGCTCCCAGCTCGTCCATCATCTGAGGTCGTGGCGGCTGTCAGAGGCCTGTCTTGGGTCGGGAGTTGCGTTCGCGGTCGGCGCCCGCCTGGCGCTGCTCCTACAGTGTTACTACTTCTTGAAGAGTTTATTGGTTCCTTTCGTTGGGCCCTGATAAGTTCCAGAGCCGGACTCCACGCCGAGCTGAGCTGGTAACCGCTGTCTTGGTTTAATAGGTTGTCTGTGACCTTGATATTGATGGCCTCCTTTATGACACTGTCCGAAAGTCTTGGCATGTGTGTCACACTTTTGGTGTTGTTGTAGTCCATTGAGTGACCGAGCTCCAGACAGTGCTCCGCTATGGCAGATTTGGTTCCCTTTCTGAGTCTGGTGTGCCTCTGGTGTTCTTTGCACCTGACGTCCACTGTCCTGGTTGTCTGGCCAATGTATGACTTGCCACACTGGCACGAGACACCATTCTTCTGTGCCGGGTGGTGGCAGCTTCTGGCTTGAAGGTATAAGTCAGTGTGGGTGGGCTTATGATACACACAGTGCCCCAGAGTGCCATCTGCCTTCCTCTTGACCAGGACATCCTAGAATGGGAGCTGTCCATCCTTCTCTAGCTCCATAGTAAGTTTTATACCACGGTGGCATGAATTTAGATGTTCCAAAAAGTCATCTAGCTTCTCCCTGCCATGGGGGCTAAATGACAAAAGTGTCATCGACATACCTAGGAAAGCACTTTTGTTGGCAAGTGGCTGATGCAAGTGCCTCCTCTTCGTACCTTCCCAATAATACGTTGGCTACCACTGGTGATAAAGGGCTGCCCATTGACACTCCTTCCATTTGCTCATAAAATTGACCCATGTAAAGAAAATATGTTGAGGTCAGTACATGCTTGAACAGGTCGAGCAGGGCACCTTCGAATTTATTTCCATTGATATTGAGTGAATCGGTGAGTGGCACTCATGTGAAGAGCGACACCACATCAAAACTGTCCATGAAGTCAGAGTCCACAGTGTCTAGCTGCCTTAGCCATTGTAGGAAGTCCTCTGAGATCCGAATGTGGTGTGCACATTTGCCCACAAATGGTGCCAATATCTTCTTCAGGTTTTGTGCAGTGAGGTGTGTTGCTGCGCCGATGTTACTGACAATAGGTCCAAGAGGTGCCCCCTCCTTGTGGACCTTTCGGAGTCCATAGATTCTGGGCAGTACAGGTACATTGGGATGAAGCTTCTTGATCACCTGTTCTGGTAGACCTGTCTCCTTCAGTAACTTCTGGGTCTTCTTGTCAACCTTGTCAGTGGGGTCGCCATCAAGTAGTTTGTAAGCAGTGTCTTCCAGAAGCTGTTGCACCTTCCTATCATACTCCAGCTTGTTTAAGAGGACCGTTGAGTTACCCTTATCAGGGGGCAGAACTACAACGCTGTCATCCTCCCGCAGCTGCCTGAGTGCCACCCTCTCCTCACTCAAGATGTTGGATTTGGGGGGCTTCATCCTGGTGGGTGCCCTGCAGGCCTCCCTGCAGATCTCTTCAGACACGTTGAAAGGTAGTGTGCTGACGACTTGCTCAACCGAACTGATGAAGGCTGCAACAGGTACGCTTCTGGGAGTCACTGCAAAGCTGAGGCCCTTGCTGAGTGCGTTTGAAGTGCTCTCATTGAGCTGCTTGTCGCTCAGGTTGACCACTGTCCAAGTGTCCCAATCCTGTTGTACCTTTTGTTAAGGCGCTCAAATTTGGCCTGTTGACAGGATTTCCTCAGGAGTATTCAGCCAAGGACCAGGAGGCACCATCAACCTGGTCCCAGTCTTCTTGGGTCAGGGTAGCTGCAATGGAAAGGTGGATACAGCAACTCCCTGGACGTGACATCTAGGAGGTGGCGCATGTCACACACACTTTCTCTTACCAAAGCGAGGCTTGTAAGGTGTTGTCTCTTCCCCAGTGCTCCCTCAGGTTCAACCATAATGTTAACACCAGAACGGCGAAGAGAATCAAGCATGTACTGACCTAATCATACTTTCTTTACAGGGGTCAATTTTATGAGCAATCGGAAGGAGTGGTAATGGGGAGCCCTTCATCACTAGTGGTAGCCAACCTATTCATGGGAAGGTACGAAGAGGAGGCACTTGCATCAGCCAATTACCAACAAAAGTGCTTTCTTAGGTATGTTGATGACACTTTTCTCGTTTGTCCCCATGGCAGGGAGAAGCTAGATGACTTTTTGGAACATCTAAACTCACGCTACTGAAGTATAAAATTTACTATGGAGCTAGAGAAGGATAGACAGCTCCCATTCTTGGATGTCCTGGTCAAGAGGAAGGCAGATGGCACTCTGGGGCACAGTGTGTATCGTAAGCCCACCCACGCTGACTTATACCTTCAAGCCAGTAGCTGCCACCACCCAGCAAAGAAGAACGGTGTCTTGAAAACACTAGTTCACAGGGCTCGGGCTCTGTCGGATACAGAAAAATGGCTCTGAGCACTATGGGACTTAACATCTGTGGTCATCAGTCCCCTAGAACTTAAAACTACTTAAACCTAACTAACATAAGGACATCACACACATCCATGACCGAGGCAGGAATCGAACCTGCGACCAAAGCGGTCACACGGTTCCAAACTGAAGTGCCTAGAACCGTACGGCCACACCGGCCAGCTCTGTCGGATACAGAAAGTCTGGCCACAGAGATAGACCATCTACAGCTGGCGTTCAGCAGAAATGGATGCTCCTCCACAGACATCTAAAGGCCACTTCGTGCTACCAGCCAACCACAGGGTACTGAAGAGGAGCCACAGGAGGCAAAGAAGGTGGCATAACTGCCATATGCTGGACCTATGTCTGCAAAGATCAGCAAAATTCTTTCAAAATTTGATATAAAGACTATCTTCTGTCCGCCCTCCAAAATTGGGACAATGCTGTGGAGTGTGAAGGGCTACCTGGGGCTATGTAAACCAGGCATTTACAACATCCCGTGCCAGTGTGGCAAGTCATACATTGGCCAGACAACCAGGACAGTGTGAAACGTCACCTTTGAAAAATTAATGAATTACTGTGCTGATAAACCTCTTACATTATTTGATTTTCAAACAGCTGAGCAGAACTGAACGTACTCAGACATTTCGCTCTTTACCTATTCTGATCAACATTAAACTGACACACATTATTTTTTTAGCGCAACGCAAGCTGACTTACAATAATCCCTACAAGAGAATGACCCTGACTAAATTAACCTATACGTTTCACAAATCATTTACCTCACAAAAATCTTCGTTACTCAAACTACTGCAATACAGCGAGCGCCGCTACTGCCAGCTAAATAAAAGATTCAAACTACTGAAGGCACTAACTACTGATAGGCATAGTTAGCAAATGAAAGATTTTGATAGAGAACAAACAATGTATTTACCTTAATAGTGTTCAAAAGTCAAAATATATATATCAGTTCATGATATCCAGTCTTACAAATTTACTGTCTTTATCCAGATAATCCGCTATCAAAACTCCGTCATCTCATTTCCCCACATCCACCACTGCTGGCGGCTCACCTCCAAGTGCGCAACGCTACGCGCTGTTAACATCCAGCTGCCCAACACTACAATGGCAGACAACAATGCAAACTAGCCACAGACTGCACACAACACAGCCAGTGATTTTCATACAGAGCGCTACGTGACGTTACCAATAAGAAAACCTAAACAGCCTACTTACATAGCCCCCATGCTCCCTACAAAAAATTTTTCAAATTGTTTTGGGCACTGACCAATACATATTTGTTAAATTTTTTTCACAATTACAATTACAAACAAATCAAATGCACACACTTATTGATACAATGTTGGTCAAAAGCTAAAATTTTTTCACAGACTATAAAGACAGTCCTGATCATTCATCATAATAGTAATTGCAGTAATTTTCACAAAGTCTCATTAGTAAAAGAAATTGCAAACAGAAGTAGTGGATTTCCACGCAGTCTTGAAGAAGTAGTGTTGACCTTCCAACGGAAAGACAGTGCTGACTCTCGACATGCAGACAGGTAATGGGCCACAACAGAGCAAACCCACAGCAGAGTCAGTCGACGTTTTGAAGAATATTGGTACGTAGGTCACCACAGGGCAGACCCACTGTCGTCCTGGGAGAGATTACGGTATTGGTGGGCCACCAGAGGTGCAGACCCACTGCAGTCCTTGTAGAAATAATGATATTTGTGGGCCACCATAGGTGCAGACCCACTGCAGTCCTTGTAGAGACGGCCAGCAGCCATCTGTTGCTACTCTGCAGGTGCACAATAACCATCGAAGAGTCTTGCGGATAAAATAGCAAGTCCATAAACCACCACTTGTGCACTCACAAAGTTATTGTAATTGTCCTTAGAACCAGCAATGCTGTTAACCAGTCCCTTGCTGAATTATCAACACACGTGCAAACACTATCAGTCCCAACTTCTCACTTATTGTGCATGTACTATGACCAACAGAAACGCGTGCACTGAAATGAATGCTTACAAGTTACTTAATCTGATGAACTGGTGTCAATTACAATTATAAATTTACAACATAAGAATACAATTACAATGGTAGAAAATACATCATAAAAGAACATAACAGTACAGATAACATTTATAGTAACACAGGCTTTACAAAAGTATAGAAATAAACATATACATCAGTGTTACAGGAATTATGACATAAGCAAATATATAAAATAATGAGAATAGTTTTCAAATCATTAATTTCGCACATGAGCATTGAAACAGAACAGAATTAATAATGTCTAAACATCTTTACAAAGAAAATAACATATTATAAATGCAAATTATATTTGAGGATAACAGTATTCCTCATCATAGTGAATGTAGCTCAGTACTAGAAAAATTCTACAACATAAATCTTATTAATTAACACATAAAGACAGGCAGAACACAAATACACAAGGGTACACAAACACATAGAGGGATGACACAAAAGGCAAGGACAGAGTTCGTTTTCAGTGTAACATTTCGTACTGCAGTATCTTGCAAACAAAACTTTTTTTTCTTGGAGATCTCCCTTCGTTCATCATTATTCCCAAAAAGTCCTATTTATACCTGCTTTCTGTATTCTATTCATCCCCTTTTAAAATAAATATTTCTCTTTGTACAATACTCATTTTTGCCAAAATCATTTTCATGTAACTTCTCAATGCATTCATTCCCTATTCTTCATAGTTAGTTTCTTATATAGTCTACCCCCTCTTAAGCTGACTTCAATCTACTGAGCTCAGATGTATAAACTAAGGGACGAGGCAATGCAGCAACACATAACATATTAACACAAACAGGAATGACAAAAAATGCGAACTGGCAAAGCAAGCAGAAGTATATATAAATTAGCAAAGCAATTGCAATATTACAACTAATATAAGGCAATGTGCAGCAACAAGAAAAATAAATCCATAGTAAAACTGGCGTAACAAAGTAATACAAAGTCATATTCAGTAACACTATGCCTGGCAAACAGCAGCAGCAAATGCTATAACTTATACCTAAACATGACAAAGCTCAAGCAGAAAAAATATTACACTAAAGACAACAATGCAGATAAGGGAAATGTGTATTCACATCTTAATGTCTATGTAATTAAAGTGCTGCACCACAAAAACTTATTCTACAAAAAATTGCCAAGTACTTGAAAAGAAAATTATATATGCAGTTGCTGTTATTAGTCCCTTCTTGTTGTTCTTTCCTTTCCAAGTGCTCCTTTTTCGAAGAATGTGGATGATAAAATTATTTAATAGATCTGTTGACAGAAAGTGTTTACATTAGCAAATGCATTTAATTTTATTTTATATAACCAATGCTGTAACACAGCTGGAAACCAGATATTAAAGAAAATGAGCAATCTCTCAACTAGAAAGACAATAGATGTAAAATGTTTCTCATCATTTCATTAGGCATTTTAGTAAATATCATAAATTAAGAGCTCCACAGTGTAATAGTATGTTTTCAAGTTTGAGCGTGTTGTATTTGCGATGCTTTCGACAACGAAATGTCAATAGCGAGGATAATGGCCTCGGTTTTTTTCTCCACCTAATGGCTTTCTTTTGTCAGACGACTATCTCTCAGCTGGGCGCCCAAAACGCATTACGTCAAGGTGACCTACCTTCCTTACCGAAATATTTACATCAGTTTCCACTACAGTGACAGTCTCATATAAATATTTCACAGGTCAAAAATTTGCGTTACAAATGTGTAGAACAAAATCCTGTAAATATAATAGTGTCCAAAAAATTTTCGTCGGCATTGTGGTACATTCACGCATTTACACACATTTCATAACTCTTAGAGTATGATTCCTGGTTTCCAACAATCTTTTTCACAAACCAGAGTCCATAACCACTACTCATTATTCCTTACCTTATTACATATATACATATTCGTCGACAATTCTTCAATATTTCATCATAACAGATACGTAGCATAGTCAAATTCCTCATAGAACATCAGCTCATTGATCATAAACATACCTCAACAGCATAATACACATCGTCGTCGTAATAATATCATAACATCTCAGTCAATTCTCAAAATCGTCGTAGCTTCCTCCAGTAATTTCAAAACCTAAAAAAATTCTCTGCTCATTTCAATAGTGTCATCTAACTCAATCGTACTTTAAAAATTATGATCCCATACCAAATACATCATTCAAAGCTCTCATAGCATCACAATGGTTCCAAAAACAATATGAACAGTTGACAAAGTACAGACAAAATACAATTTTGTAAGTGTGAAGTTATCCAACTGTGTAATTGCGTAAACATCTGTCACTGATGTAGTAAAAAAAATGTTTGTCTCTCAGTTAAATGATCAGATAGTTGTGTAATTTATGTGTTAGAGAAATATGGTACCGATGTGTGAAGTTCTATAAGTAAATACCATATTAGCTAGGGCTTCTTGTGCTTGCCAAACACATGGTACACAAATTAAGCGTGTACCCCCCTGAGGATTAATGTAATTGCAAACTCAGGTGTTACAGATTACAGCAATGGTATGAAATGTATCACAGAAAACCTTTGTAATTCAAAAATGTTTAAAAATAAATGTTTTAAGAACAAAATTAATCACTCAAATACGTGTAGTGCGGCGCTAAATTGTGCGTCTTTATGAAACGTCCCCTTAGAAAAATTAATGAATTACTGTGCTGATAAACCTCTTACATTATTTGATTTTCAAACAGCTGAGCAGAACTGAACGTACTCAGACATTTCGCTCTTTACCTATTCTGATCAACATTAAACTGACACACATTATTTTTTTAGCGCAACGCAATCTGACTTTCAATAATCCCTGACTAAATTAACCTATACGTTTCACAAATCACTTACCTCACAAAAATCTTCGTTACTCAAACTACTGCAATATAGCGAGCGCCACTACTGCCAGCTAAATAAAAGATTCAAACTACTGAAGGCACTAACTACTGATAGGTATAGTTAGCAAATGAAAGATTTTGATAGAGAACAAACAATGTATTTACCTTAATAGTGTTCAAAAGTCATAATATATATATATATCAGTTCATGATATCCTGTCTTACAAATTTACTGTCTCTGTCCAGATCATCCGCTATCAAAACTCCGTCATCTCATTTCCCCACATCCACCACTGCTGGCGGCTCGCCTCCAAGTGCGCAGCGCTACGCGCTGTTAACATCCAGCTGCCCAACGCTACAATGGCAGACAACAATGCAAACTAGCCACAGACTGCACACAGTACAGCCAGTGATTTTCATACAGAGCGCTACGTGGCGTTACCAATAAGAAAACCTAAACAGCCCACCTACAAGTGTACGTCAGATGCAAAGAGCACCAGAGGCACACCAGACTCGGAGAGGCAACCAAAACTGCAATGGCGGAGCACTGCCTGGAGCTCGGTCACTCAATGGACTACAACGACACCAAAATTGTGACAGGGATGCCAAGATTTTGGGACTGTGTCATTAAGGAGGCCATCGAGATCAAGGTCACAGACCACCTAATAAACCGAGGCAGCGGTTACCTGCTCAGCTCGGCGTGGAGTCCGGCTCTGGAGCTTATCAGGGCTCAACTAAATGAACCAAGAAACTCCTCAAGAAGCAGTAACACCGAAGGAGCAGCGCCAGCTGGGCCCCGACCGCGAACGCAACTCCCGACGCAATACAGGCCTCTGACAGCCGCCAAGACCGCAGATGATGGACGAGCCAGGTGCGGACGTCTGTGGGAGCATCAGGGGAGGACCAAAACCTCAGGAGCAGCGCCAGGCGGGCGCGGACCGCAAACGGAGCGCCCGACAAAGGACGGGCCTCAGAGAGCTGCCACAGATGGAGACCAAGTCGGGCGCGGACGTCTGAGGGAGCACCGGGGAAGAGACAACACATTACAGGCAGCACCAGGCGGGTGCGGACGGCAAAGAGAGCACCCAGCGCCCTCTAGGCATAAATACTGCAGAAGATCCTCCAAAACGGCAGTCTCAGGTAGCACCTGAGGAAGGCAATGAGTTACGTGGTCGAAATATTTTGCTAGAGTGACACAAACGTCCGGCACTAGACCCGATTCTTCCACATGTCAAGATCTCGCTGGGGAAACCTGAAGAGTTACTAAAGAAATGTAAATAACTTTGTATTATAAGATTATACACTTTCTATTCGTTGATGTATTAACAACATTAAAATGTATAGTTCATGGTTCAAATTGTACATTATTAGAAATGTTAATAGCCTGTTCATAAATCCAGTTATTCTTTTTCACATCTTTAGAGTACGAATATAACAGCCTCACTTCCGTGTAACATATGTAAATTCTGTTCAAAAATGGTTCAAATGGCTCTGAGCACTATGGGGCTTAACATCTGAGGTCATCTGTGCCCTAGAACATAGAACTACTTAAACCTAACTAACATAAGGACATCACACATATCCATGCCCGAGGCAGGATTCCAACCTGCGACTGTAGCGGTCTCGTGGGTCCAGACTGAAGCACCTAGAACCGTTCAGCCACACCGGCCGGCATAAATTCTGCTGTAATAGGACTAAGTGTAAGTACAGTTGTTGTTATACTAGAGGAGAAGGAGTGACATTTTTAATAACTACTACGCCTTGCTTGACGTAGACAACGAAGCTTAACCGTGGACCACTTATTGGAAAATGATGCATTTTCTCTGAGTTTCTATGGCGTTACCCCAATAACTGTGGTCGAAGTAAGATCCAACTTATTTTGTTTCAAGTGGACTGACTAAGTACAATGTGGTTCGCACATTATACATCTTAACAATAGCCACTGCACTTGGAAGTAATTCGTATCCCGACACAGTAAGCATAAGATTTGGGGCTGCCCTCTATCATTACAGAAGCTCTCTGAACCCATAATAACGGAATGAGTTTAAATAATTGGTTCGTACTGCCCAAATGCTGTCATCCACGTAACTCGGCGTTAGTTGCTCATTATTCCTGTGTAGACTTTTTCAGTCACAAGGACAAGCAAAGACGTTATTTTGCACCAAAATAAGTGTATTAGTATGATACGTAGACTTTATAACACTCCCCGTCTGCTAACTACTGTACCATAACCTCAATGCCAGAAGCAGGTTGTAACATAAAACAATTTTGTAAAAGTAACTATGGCACAAAGCAACAGAGCAGTGTTACCCTCTGAGAGGAATTTTGTTAAGTTGACCGTATTGCTCCTAATGGAAGTGGCTTATCGGAAATGAAAGTCAGAATTACGTTAATATTGGAATAGTGACAAACAAAATTTTGCCTAGCTATACTGTTTATAGAATAAGGGAAACGGTCGCCAGCCTAATTAGGCAAGAGAAAGATTAACATTCTCGTTTATGAAAGTAGGTATAAGTAACTATAATGGACAACACAACAGACACAACCTAGACTTAGCAACACGCGAGTGCAATGAACTCTAACACACATATGTTTTAAGATTGAAGCTAACAGTTAGAGCAGCAGGAACTATTTTCAAAATTATAACAGGTACAGAAAAACACTATCACTTTCAGGGTTTACACAAACTGAGTGGTCTTTATACTGTTAATATGCACACAAGAGAGACAAACACTTGGCATACATGAGAATGTAACGTTTCACAACTGAGCTTTCTCACTTTTACTACAACGAAACACAATGTTGTCAAAATTGCAAGGAACTGACTCTGCTTTTTAGAATTTACTACAGACAACAACGTGATCATTTACTTTATAAGACTCAGCCTAAAGTTTGAAGTTGGTAACAGCACTTTAAATAACAGTTTCAATAAGAAAATTATTATTGGACAAATAACATTTGCTTTAACTCACTCTGTTACCACATTAGCTTTAACTATCTTTCTAATAAGTTCAAGAGGCATTATTTAACAAAGCTCTAGGCTTCAACGTACTTTCAGTAAGGACACTCGGTAATCACTTTACTTCAAACGGAGAGGACCCTGAGAGGTGTTATGATGAGGAGTAAAATCAAGGTAGGTAAATAAATTCCGATATGAATTACCTTATATTTCAGCACACTAACACATCCATTAGGCTGATCCTTCACTGTACATCAATATAGTATTACGTTACAGTGATTGCGCAATGTGGTGGCAACTGCTTGTTGGTAGGTGGAATTACAGGTAGAATTGCCGGACTTTATCGTATCTTCATGGCGATGATTCATACAAATTCCAGAATAGATCCAGCTATTTATCCACCCATCCGAGGCATTGGTAAGAAGCAGTAAAAGCCTCTCTCTGAATCAGCATGATATGCACCTTTACATTGACAGTGCACAGACTGGTAGCTCCTTCCCGACTAGTGGCTCGTCTCCGACTGACTATCAGTTCCACCTTTTCCACCTAGGCCAACCACAATTTGCGCGCGCTACACAGTTCCGTTCCCGAGGGGAACCACTACATCGTTTACATACAGAATAACTAAGAGCCCTAAGTGAGGATCAGCAGTTTACATAACAGCAAACAAATACATTAAATAAAACAGAACATTTTCACATATTGACACTTCTACAAAAATTATTCACACAAAATTACAATCATATACAGTAAGTTTTGTTCCCTCCAAATGGGACAAAGAATTTAAATTACAGATACATTACTTTGCATAGAATCAAATCACGACATCAAAGGTTTGACAAAGAAAAGAATACACAATTTTATGCTATCGATTTGAACACATTCACAGGCGATCAACAATGTAACATTAAATAAAGCAAAATGAATCCATACAGCATAAGAGCTGTGGTGTTACAGCTTTTATTGGTGGAATACATTTCTTAGAACTTCGGCAGCATAAAAATGTATCATGAACGGTGGAAAATACAGAATGAAAGTAATTAAAGCGTTTTGGAAATGATGTTACAGAAGAAAGGTAAAATTAAGTAGGTCGATAAGATAAGAGCTTAGGAGGTTCTCTCTAGAATCAGAGGGTAAAAATATATGGAAACACTAATCAGAAAAAGGGAAAGGGTAACAGGATATCAGGGAATAATTTCCATGGTACTACAGGGAACCATAGACAGCAAAAACCACAGGGGAAGACAGAGACGAAATATCTAACAAATGAGAACTTTAAAATCTTGGACATGAAGGGATGCAGATTAGATGTTTACTTGTTCTTTCTGTAATGTGATTACCTCTAGGTCATTAGTACAGAACGCACATTATGTAATTCTATACTTTCCACCCACACATTTCTACTGTATTTTTATAATAATTGTCTGTAATATTTCACCTACTCTCATTTTTCCGCCCAGCTCATCCACTCTTCTCCCTGCTCAACTTCTTACTTTCACTCAAAAATGTTGTACTTTAAGTTAATTTAAATTTACGTAATCCAATGGCTTAAAAATTTGTTTTGGCTGTAATGTGATAAAATAAAGTAGGCTATGTTTCCGTATTACAAGATGGTGACTAAATACGTTGTTTTTAGACTGAAATTTTAATACTTTAATCGCCTGCAACCATTTAGTGCTAAAATTTTCACTCGCTCTTGCGCACACGTCCTACGCATACCAGCACTGCCCTCTGTCGTCCGAAACTTCACTGAACGTAAGAGACATCGGCGACACATCAATCCACGAGTTAGATTTGTGTAGTATTGTTTAATGACTAATAGAATCAATGAATCTCAAAGAAACTTGCCTCCACATTATGGATAGACATGTCAAAAGCAAAAGTAACTGTATCCTTAAGTGGGATCAACTTAGACGACGTGTTGACATGGAAGCTATCAGAACCGCTACCATAGCGCGCTTGAATTAACCCGAAAGGCACAACACGCCACTTGAACAATTAGGCAAAGACTGACCCTCTCTGAGAGCTTGTTCTTGTTGGGTGAAGGGTACGCATGTAAAATGTTTTCTTCATTTATTCATTTTACATTGAGAAGAGTCCGCCCCGGTAGCTGAGTGGTCAGCGCGAGAGAATGTTAATCCTAAGGGCCCGGGTTCGATTCACAGCTGGGTCGGAGATTTTCTCTGCTTAGGGACTGGGTGTTGTGTTGTCTTCATCAATCGACGCGCAATTCGCCGAAGTGGCGTCAAATCGAAAGACTTGCACCCGGCGAACGGTCTACCCGACGGGAGGCCCTAGTCATACGACTTTGAGAAGAAACTAGGGCACACAAAATGGGTCCATAGTGCCTCCAGCGATTGGGTGGGTGGAGTGGGGGAGGGGGGGGGGTGAATCATTATTTCCAAGAAGGTATGAAATCAGTGGAGGGCAGATATAAGAGTAGACCATACTCTCAGCGTCCTTCTTTCACTATGAGAGCGGAGTTAAGGTGGGTGGCAGCGTACCAAGGTCACTAGCACGTTACACTTACGTCAGCGTTGTGAATGTATTTTTCTGACAAACCATAGTTGACGAACTGCGTCTCGTAACATGTAGATCTTGGCGTGGTACGGTGCGGTGTAGTCTCTTAGGTTGTCGTTTAGGTGTTGTTCCCGAAGTGGTTCGTAAATGTCTCGTGTCCTGGTACAACATGGCATCCTCGACTCGAAACGGTGCGGCTGAGCGGAAGAGCAAACCCATAGGGATTGTTCGGCACTCCAAATAGAACTGCCTCTAGACCACGGGGTTTTAACGATGTCAGTGTACTTTCCGCTGTAGCCCATGGAACTGTGATGTATAAATGATCTGGCAGAAAGCGTGGGTAACTCTTTAAAAATGTCTACAGATGATATAGTTATCTATAACGAAGTAGCAACGCCAGAAGACAGTATCGATTTCAAGAATGACCTGCAGAGGATTGATGAATTTCGCTGGTTCTGGCACTTCATCATGGACGTAAGTAAATATAACATATGGCACGTACATAGGAAAAGAAGACCACTACTGCACAGCTGAAAGTAGTATACACAGTAAAATATCTAGGAGTAACTACACAGAACGACCTTAAGTGGAATGATTATACAAAGCAAATACTAATAAAGCAGATGCCAGACTGGAATTCATGGGAAGAGTCTTAAGAAAATTTAACTAGTGCGGAGAAGAAGTGCGTTACAAGGCGCTTGTTCGACGGATACTTGAGAATTGTTTATCAGTTTGGGACCCTTAGCAGGTACGACTGATACAAGAAATACAGAAGGTCCAACGGGGAGCGGGGAATTTCATCAACGGGTAGTGTTGCCAGCGCGGGAGGGTTGCAGGAATGCTCAGCAAACTCTATGGCAAACGCTACAAGAGGTACGTTGTGCATTACAGGGAGTTTTACTTTTGAAATTTCAAGAGACTACTTTCTGGGAAGAGACAGACAATATATTACTTCGTCCCATGTACATCAGGCGAGATGACCACTATGTAAATATCCCATGAATCAGCCGGCCGCGGTGGTCTCGCGGTTAAGGCGCTCAGTCCGGAACCGCGCGACTGCTACGGTCGCAGGTTCGAATCCTGCCTCGGGCATGGATGTGTGTGATGTCCTTAGGTTAGTTAGGTTTAAGTAGTTCTAAGTTCTAGGGGACTGATGACCACAGAAGTTAAGTCCCATAGTGCTCAGAGCCATTTGAACCATCCCAGAAATCACAGCTAATACAAAGACATACCGACAACCATTCCTCCTTCGTGCTGTTTGCGAGTGTAACAGGGTAGGTGGATCAGTTACTGGTACCAAAAGTACTCTGTGCCACACACCGTCACGTGGCTTGCGGAGTACTGATGTAGACAAGAGGATAGATGCTACTATCGCAGCATAAAAAAGGCTGCTATGTCTAGAAGCCTCTGACTGAAAAGTGGGGTACCAGCTGCCTCATTCTGCCTTACACACCGCCTTTAAAAATTTTCCAACAATTTTGGCTCATCTCTCTCTCACACTAGCTCCCCTAACTGTAGCTCGCTCTCACCAATTAGTCTACTGCTATACGTCAGTCACACACACTCGTTTCCACTTGCCCATTCTCACTCACTTAGTGTTATCAGTCTTGCTGTCTCTTTGTCACTTCTGCTGTTTCACAGCCTTAGTTTCCATTGTTCTGTCCTACCACTACTGTCTCCTCCAACTGACACTATCTCCCTCTTGCTCCCTCTTACTGCTACTATTTCATTCAGTCATTCCCACATCTGTGATCTCTGCACACTGTCAGTGTCCTTCTCTTCCATGTTTCATTGTCATACACACTGAGGTAACAAAAGTCATGGAACACCTCCTAATATCGTGTCGAATCTCCTTCTGCCCGGAATATTGCAGCAAATCCTCGTGGGATGGGCTAAAGAAGTCGTTGGAAGTCCCCTCCAGAAATATTCAACCATGCTGCCTCTATAGTCGCCCAAAACAGCGGAAGTGTTGCCGGTGCCGGATTTTGTGCACGAAATGACATCTCGATTATGTCCCATACATGTTCGTTGAGTAGCTAAATTATTGTCTCAATGTTTCCAGAATGTTCTTGATACCAATCGTGAGCAATTGTGGGCTGGTGACATGGCGTTTCATAATCCACAAAAATTCCATCGTTGTTTGGGCACATGAAGACTATGAATCGTTTCCAAGTACCTGAACATAACCATTTCCAATCATTGTTGCGTTCAGCCGGACCACAGGACCCAGTCCATTCCATGTAAACACAGCCCACGCGATTATGGAGCCACCACCAGCGTCCACTGTGATTCGTTGACATCTTGGATTCATGGCTTCGAGGGGGTCTTGGGCCGGCCGGAGTGGCCGAGCGGTTCTAGGCGCTTCAGTCCGGAACCGCTCTGCTGCCTCGGGCATGGATGTGCGTGCTGTTCATAGGTTACTTAGGTTTAAGTAGTTCTAAGGGACTCATTACCTCGGTAGCTAAGTCCCATAATGCTCAGAGCCATTTCAACCTTTTTTTTGGGAGGGTGGGGGGGGGGGGGGGCGGTCTGCGCCACCCTCGAACTCTACCATCAGCTCTTACCAACTAAAATCGGGACTCAACTGACCAGACCATTGTATTCCAGTCGTTTAGGGTCCAACCGATTTCTACGCTTATTTGACACAGTTTTACATGTCTGTTAGCAGTGACTACGCAAACGCCGCTGCTCTCCGTCGTTAAGTCAAGGCCGTCGGCCAATGCATTGTCCGTGGTGAGAGGTAATACTTGAAATTCGGTGTTCTCGGCGCACTCTTGTCTCTATGGATCTCAGAATATTGAATTCGCTAACGATTTCCGAAACTGAATATCCTGTGGGTCTATATCCAACTAACATTCCGCATTCAAAGTATGTTGTCTCCGTCGTGTGGACATAATAATATCGGAAACTTTTGTACATGAATGACGGCTCCGTCAGAGCACTGGCCTTTTATAGCTCGTGTACGCGATTCTACTGCCAGCTGTATATGTGCATATCGCTGTCCCATGACTTTGTCACCTCAGTGTACTCTGCCTCTAATTATCACAGTATCCCACACTTTTCCACTTTCTCCTTTTGTTTACTTCTCTGCCAATGGCAATAACCGCTTCGCTCTTTTTCTACCTGTCTTCTGTTACTGTTAACTGTGTTCCACTGCCAATTGCTCCCTGTCTCTCTCTCTCTCTCTTACAATGCCATTATTACCATCGCTCTTTCTATACCACAATCACTATTTCCTATCTTTCAATATCTATTACTTTTCCGAGTCTTTCCCACTGCCACTGTCTCCTTCGCCATCAGCGTAAAAGCGGTAATACGTTGGCATGCAAAAACTTTTGGCTACTTTTTTGAGTTACTGAGGAAGGCAGAATGAGGCAGTTGGTAACTCACTCTTTTAAACAGTACCGTATTCCCTTTCTTGTGCTCCGATACCACAATTTCTCAGCTGCCTCTCTTCTTTTCCCTGCTACAACAGGGCATGCCACTCATATTGCAAAAGTTTACGGGTCAGTAAATTACTTGTAGTTTCGTTATTTGAAATTGAAATGAAGCTAACTTAATTTAAACCACAGACCGGATTTTCTGCGCACCCAAACTTAGTTTGTGCTTCGGTACTACGACATGTGATCCCCAGAACCCTTCTGGTGATGACGGAGACGCATTACAGCATATTTCTTCCTGGTATGTCACTTTATAAACTACCTTTTCACCTCATACCGGATTTTACGTGAGTATTTACATACAGAAGGATAAATCTGCGCTTCTGTACCACTGAAAAAGGTTAAGGCATTAAGAAAAATTTCAAGGATGTTTGACATCGGAATCTTAGGAATTCATGGCAAACACTATAGCCATTTGCTGTGCATACCCGTCCTGGAATCCGTATCCAAATGCTTTCGGGTGTTTCTCGATAACAGTAACAGATTACTGTAAACAGAAAGATGCCAAGTTTAGATAAACGCCTAGAGAACAGACCGTTACATTTTCACCAATTTTCTGCTGCTAGTTACTTAATATCGGCTTTCGACGGCTTAAAGCCGTTGCAAAACCGTTTCTTCAGGTTTTTTCCTGACCTTGTTGGTGCCGCCACAAGCTCCTTAAGGCACACCATAGACCACATCCTACGCAGCTACTAACCATTTTGCTCCATTTGCCTAAGATGGAGGGAGTGTGTTGTATTAAAGACACTGACACTGTGCTTTAGGACTGTGACAGTTAGACAATCGTTCTGTTTGGTATACGAACGCTCTATGGCGCAAAGGCTGTCCAGAACATGTAATACTATCCTCCTGTCAACACCTGAGGTATGAGCCCCAGGAAAATCCCCTTTCTGTGAGCGGCGATTCGGAATATTCTCGTAGCACATGCTGTTACATGCGTACCGATGTAGATGGGAACGTTGAGGTGTACGTATACTCAGCACAGGTAAATCAAAGACAGAACAGCTAAAGGGACATGCACTTAATTGCGAGCTGCAACTTAAAACCCCATTTCGCCGCTCATTCGTGCAACCTTCTAGCATCAGTAGCAAGTAACGTGTTATTCTTTAAATGGCGAGTTGTCGTTCATAAATTAAGAGATCTTTAGTTGACTCTTTCTTGCAGACTGTGTGCTGTTAACAACACGACCAAAGCCAATCGTCTTACTTCGTGGGGCAGTATCACTTTCTCCAAGATTATCAAGTAGAATGTCCTTTATTAGATATCTAAAATTAAACGTAGAGAGTAAGGACCACAAAGAGATTGAAAACTGCCTCGTTCAAGAAGGTTTCCGAGAACATGATTCATCCACTTACTTTAGGAGGTTTTCTAAACATAATGAAAGAAATACGGGGTGGAGCAAATAAAAGTGGCTCAGACTTCGCCACGTCACACTACTAACATTTTGAAACCATACGTGTGTGGTAGTATTAATGGGGGAGGAAACGACATACAGTTACTTCAGCCAGATAAAGCAACTGTCAGTACAGCCGGCCGAACGTTGGAGCATACTTACACAATCTTCACGAATGGTAGAGATGTTAGCAGAGGTTAATCTGTTCGCGGACCTAGCTGACTATGCAGGTCATCTGATCTGTCAGTGTGTGATTATTTTGTGTGGGGTGCCATCAAGTCAAAGACTTCACGATCTGCAGCAGAACATTTGGGATGAGACTGCAGTAGTTCCAGCAGTCCAGCTTCGGTCCGCCTTCAGCAACTTGCTGACGAGGGTCCAAAACTGCCAAGAGATGAATTGTGGTCATTTTCAACATCTGCTGTTGTCAAGTTAGTACCGTATTTAATATCTTCTGCTATGTTTCTTTGTAACCTGGAACTCTGTTCTCCGGCCCACTTTTATTTGCCCCACACTCTATATCGTGTGTCATGCATGGAAGCCTGTTAGAGAGAAATTGCAACAAATATGTGTAGATAAATTAAGGGGATGCTACTTTTCCACTTGCTCTGGAAAATTTTGAAGAGATGCAACAGGAGAAATTCCCATTGCATGCAATTTAATACTTTTTGTTCTCTGTTTCATTATTTATTTTCATATCAATCTCTTTCTAATTAATTAAGATTTTCTTAACTCATATTAATACAAATGTATGGAAAATATGTGCCGTTATGAATGTATTATACGACCTACTTCAGACGCAGAGAACGGCAGGTTTTCAGAGTGTAATAAATCAATCAATAAATAAGGTAATCAGATTTCCCAATAGAAATTTGAAGATATCTTTTGTATCTGTAATAATAGCGGCATTGGCAACATATTAATTTTGAAACTCTAGACCTTGAAACACCTCGAAACCTGGTATGTACAAGTACAATCACCACCATGTAATTTGATGGTGTATAATAAACAAAATATAACTTAAATCAACTCTTGACCGAGACATCACAGCTTCCTTGTAACCAAGATAAGTTGCTCTCACTTTGGCAACGTGAGAGACACAGATAAATCTGTATTTCAAATAATCGTGTATTCACTAATACCATACCACCAAAAAGAAAGTAGCAGCTTTCGCTATGCTCGGTGCTGGCATATGTTACCGTGACATGAAACTCGTTAGTACTGTAGGCCAGGGAGCGTCGTGTGGTGTACGTTCCCAAGGGGAACAGCCGCTCTCGATACGCTTGCCATTACTCATGGCGATGGACGTGCACATATCTGCCAGGAGGATTCATGCTACATTTTGACAGCCCCAAGAGATCTGATGATGTACACGGGAAGCACACCGATAAACTAAGCGAAGATGCAATATAAGCTGACCATCTACTCACAAAGGTTACACATAATAACTCAGTTCTAGGCGTTTCGTTCCAAGGCTTGCTCGAAATATTTTTAATAATTTTTTAGAACATTTATCATGGAGAACACGATCAAGTTGATAAAATATTTTAAATTTAATCAAAAACAATCTTGTGCACAATAAAATGTTTATTTTATGGTAACTGGTTTCGATAGAAATGTAACCGTAAAGATCACGTCCGTGGATACACGATACCTGCTCTGTCCACCGCCACCGCTTGCCATAATGGTGTAGTATGGTCTGAAGATGGTCACATTTTGACCGACACTGGTCGCCATTCACAATAAATATTTTATTCCACTCAAAATTGTTTTTAATTTAATGGGATAAACATTTGACATGTTTTACAGAAAGTGAGAAGATCAGTGATTTTGATTCACGACTTTGTAAACAAAAGTCGATCTAGAGTACGTTTAATATTGTAACGAACAGTTTTGGTCAAACTGAGCTATCTTCACTTCTGAAATACGCCAGAGGAAAGTTTAGTTAGCACTAACGGCAGCTGAAGAAAGTCGTTACTTTTCACACAGATATTTCTCCACAACAGCTTATGTCGGCAGTGTATAATTCACACTAGTGCAGTTATTCACTTGTTCCATTGGTATTGTCTAAATCCAGTTATTGCATGATGTGAGATTAGTAAGAACACCTAGATTTAACCATCGAAACGGCATTAATATTGACGTTCATAGGAGGTTTCTAAAGACAACAACCTCTGTGAACCTATAGCTTGACGTTTGATAAAGTCTAGCCACAAGGGTGGCTAACAAGAAATTTCAGTGTTAAGCATGCACATTCTTGGAACTTACTGTATCTTAGTCTGACAACTATTGAAAAGGAACCTAGGGTGAAGGCCTGAAAGAATTACAGTTTGCCTTGTCAAGGACCCATCTTCTTGTCCTGCTATCGTGGAAACGAGTGT
Organism: Schistocerca piceifrons; assembly: GCF_021461385.2. Classification (NCBI taxonomy): domain Eukaryota; kingdom Metazoa; phylum Arthropoda; class Insecta; order Orthoptera; family Acrididae; genus Schistocerca; species Schistocerca piceifrons. The sequence goes on from NC_060139.1 coordinate 51,502,407, forward strand.
GACTGTCTGCCAGTCATTGTCACCATTATTGTCGTGAGAAATTCTCGTAAAAAATACTTGTAGAAATACGACAATGCTCCTGATCATAATGATAAGCTTTGTTAGCTAATAACATTTATTATGATTAATAAGGTTTCTACAGCTACGAAACTATTACACTCATTCCTCTTGGAACACTATTAGTATCAAAAAACTTATATTTTGTACCGATATTGTGTGCCATTAACATAAACGTCTTGTTACATGGTTGCCTGTGGTTCACAACAGCCAGAGGCAAACTAAAGCTGTGTTTGCTGCACACGCTACTTTGTATTGTAGGCGACGGCGAAATTACATTCCTACATGTAATAGTACACTTCTCTTACGTTTCGCCACCAAAATTAAAACTTTTGATACAATTTAACGGTGCTCTACAATTTGGATTAAAAGATAAAAAGGGAAAAAAGGTTGAAAACTTCATAAATATGAAGCTTAGGAAATTTTTTTGATTACATTTTAGGATTAATTAATTAAACATAATGAAATATTAATTATTGCAGTAACTGGTAGGTATTTATTTTGGGTCAGTGCTCTGCTAATAGCAATAGCAACAATTATTATTATTATTGTTGCATGTATGTGAATAATTATACATTAATTACATCAATATCCCATGTCGAAGGATTAATTACTGCCACAGATAACGACAGATTTAGTATAGGAAGACATAATTATCGTAGTATAGCAAAATAGTAGGTCCCGTGACAAAAGTAATGTTAATCATTGTGGAAACTGCATTATGAGAAACATCAGTTTTTTATTTCACCGGATGATTGATGCACTGTACATGTCGAACAATAGTTTTAGACGAGAACACGAACGTACATTAGCAAATCTGCAAAATGAAATTAGTCACATAAAACACTATTAAATATTGCTCACAACCTGTATGTTACCAAACATTTGTGTCAACAAAAGTGACAAAAGAGAACAAATAAAGTATGCATGTGCAGTCTACGCTCGTGTTGTTGATACAACTAGCAATCCACAGTCCCTGCGTTGCACTTATTCACTAAAATGAAAGGTTTACAGCACACACCATGATGAAACTTATCATGAGATAAGAAATATAAACATTTACACAAATGAGAGTATGTACATGTATAACAACTCAGGTATTTACGGGCATACATATAAAAAGACGATTAAAATGAGTGAAATGTTTACACAGTAACTCTGGGATACGTATAGTCACAAGTGTGAGGAGTTCACAAGAGTGAAGCCTTAGATTGCATAGAAAGCAGGGAATAAATTTTTCATTATATAAGTAAAGCTAATGAGTATTCCGTGTTTATGAGAAACGCACCTGAAGCAAATAGATGAGTCCAAACCCAAATCATAGTTTACCATGGTATTGTACAACTACACAGAACTCCTTCACTCGAAAATATGTGTAGTGCTACCCAAAGAAAGATATTAGTCTCACATATAGCTGAACAATTTTTTGAAAATTTCAACTTGACGAAAAATTGATCAACTTGGCCCACAATGTACGAAATACATGAACAGTAACATTTACAATTTTTACATATCTTGCAGTGATCCATTTTTATACATATCAGAACAATTAATTTTTCAGTGACGTGAAAGATTGGTAGTTATTATATGCACTGAGTAAATAGTAAACACCTAATTAGGTACACTGTTGTTACTGACGCACCTGTTGAAATGTACTCCCATACAATCACACAATTTATTGAACCACTGGCCTTTGACAAGGTAGCCACTGGGGACTAAACAAAAAATAAAAAAAGTTGCTACTACACTTCTAGCTACTCTGCTTTTAGCACGCTACCTGTATACTGATTGTAGTAGTTTTAATAGGCATAGTTACTGTTTGACAAATGGAATGAAATGCGCAAAGATTTTATACACTGGTATCGAAATGCCCTATTTACTACCCTTGCCAGTAGCGCCGAAAAATTACGCTATAGCGGCACACATCCATCCATCGGGCGTCGACGTTTAAAATTATATAGTTTTCGTCGATACCTATGTCACATAAATTTGTGATCAATCTGCATAATTCCTTCGTGGTGCGTCTACTCGTTTTTTGTCTTTAGTGTGAATTTTATAATATTTTTATTCAAAGTTCGTAAATTACATGGACATACTCTACACGTTGTCAGAAATGATATAGATAAAAAAATTAATAAAATTATAATTTCAGAATTTAAATTAGTGGAACTGTAATTGATAATCATAAATATCGAAAAAAGTTAGCCAAAAGTAGTAAAATACAAATAACAATATTGTAATGAGTTGCTTTTTATTTCTCGTAAAGTACTGCGTAATGCGAGTCAGTATTAATCAATAGGGCCGAGCGAAGCAGTTGGTGACGAGAAGCTAGGGATGAAGTTTGAACTGAAGTAAACACCTTCCGTGAAAGCCTACATAGTATGACAAGAGGCTTACCTCAAATTTAAAAGGAAATAAAAGTGTTATTGGCAAATAAAAGTTCGGCGTATTTACTACGAGCTGAGCAGAAGAATCGAGGAACCATCACTGATTTATAAAACTCGATCTACCGATCAGATGCAGATGCGTACCTCATATGGTAAGACAGTGGGTGGTACTACAGCATCTACTTAATCCCTGTTAGCTTCTCAAATTGTATAATCATGAACCACTACTGATCGAGATTTCAACCATTATGCGAGCGAGGTAGAGAAATCATCTAAAGGCCCTCCACTGAAACCAAGTGCAGTGTGTTAAAATAATAGGCAAATTCAAAACACCGAACATTACACTACAAAGTAGTAGGCAATCTAGATGCTTCTCAGAAGTAGAGGTTCTGAAGTAGTTGTTGGAAGTAAATGCTTAATAAGTCCTGTTTACCATGTTGTCAGTAGAGCCATGACAAACACATAGCCCTATAATATACGTTTTAGATGTGTCATCGATGGTATTATTATGTCACACAGGCGTTATTACGTATTATTGCGAATAATTTTTCAAGTGTTTTATTAAAAGCAAAATTAAACGAATTCAATTTATTCAGCAGAAATGTGTAGCACCTACATTCAAAGAAGTAGCGGACGTACTTCTACAGTGGGTATAGATTATTACGTATTTATCATTCAGCAGAGCGAAACAAATTGGAAGCTGAAATGCAGTATCCTTCCTGGTCGGATGCTAAATGTTTTCCGTTATGCAAACATTCCCATCAAACGTCATTCGTAACAGTAACCAACAGGTAGTAGTCATTTATAATGTTTGCACGTGAAATACACTTCTCACCTTTATGCAAATGGTATGTTGGTTACATAGCGAGCACGCAGTGAACAAATTTGCGACATCCTAATTTCCAGAACGAATTTTCCACTTTGCTGATTACGTTTTCTTAAGACTTTCTGGCATAACGAAACTGTTGCTGCACTGGCAGTCTAGTCCGGCACCTGGCGTTAACTGCATTTACGCTCTTTCCGATTTATCTATCTAGGCACGAATCATGAGCCACCAACGCAGCTCACACAAAGGGAAGTCTCGCGATTTGTATCCCAGTGTGAGACACAGTTCGAATGTACCAGAAAGTTGGTATACGAGTGTCAGTATTAATGATAACGTATATTTTTATTTAAATTTTGCGTTGTGATGGAGAGCGGGCAAGTAGTCACATAAAAAGTAGAGAATGGGAATGAAATCGATTCTCACTACAAATATGTTTTACAGTTATTTTTACTGTGCCATTATTGATTTCGGGGCTACCAAGCACATTTCTACATCTACATCTACATTTATACCCCGCAAGCCACCCAACGGTGTGTGGTGGAGAGCACTTTACGTGCCACTGTCATTACCTCCCTTTTCTGTTCCAGTCGCGTATGGTTCGCGGGAAGAACGACTGCCGAAAAGCCTCCGTGCGCACTCGAATCTCTCTAATTTTACATTCGTGATCTCCTCGGAAGTAGGGGAAACCAATATATTCGATACTTCATCCAGAAATGCACCCTCTCGAAACCTGGACAGTAAGCTACACCGCGATACACAGCGCCTCTCTTGCAGAGTCTGCAACTTGAGTTTGCTAAGCATCTCCGTAACGCTACCACGCTTACCAAATATCGCTGTGACGTAACGCGCCGCTCTTCTTTGGATCTTCTCTATCTCCTCCGTCAACCCGACCTGGTACGGATTCCACACTGATGAGCAATACTCAAGTACGAGTATAGGTCGAACGAGTGTTTTGCAAGCCACCTCCTTTGTTGATGGACTACATTTTCTATCGACTCTCCCAATGAATGTCAACCTGGTACCCGCCTTACCAGCAATTAATTTTATATGATGATTCCACTTCAAATCGTTCCGTACGCATGCTCCCAGATATTTTACAGAAGTAACTGCTACCAGTGTTTGTTCCGCTATCATATAATCATACAATAAAGGATCCTTCTTTCTATGTATTCGTAATACATTACATTTGTCTGTGTTAAGGGTCAGTTGCCACTCCCTGCACCAAGTGCCTATCCGCTGCAGATCTTCCAGCATTTCGCTGCAATTTTCTAATGCCGCAACTTCTCTGTACACTACAGCATCACCCGCGAAAAGCCGCATGGAACTTCCGACACTATCTACTAGGTCATTTATATATATTGTGAAAAGCAATGGTCCCATAACACTCCTCTGTGGCACGCCAGAGGTTACTTTAACGTCTGTAGACGTCTCTCCATTGAGAACAACATGTTGTGTTCTGTTTGCTAAAAACTCTTCAATCCAGCCACACAGCTGGTCTGATATTCCGTAGGCTGTTACTTTGTTTATCAGGTGACAGTTCCGAACTGTTTCGAACGCCTTCCGGAAGTCAAGGAAAATAGCATCTACCTGGGAGCCTGTATATAATATTTTCCGGGTATCATGAACAAATGAGGCGAGTTGGGTCTCACACGATCGCTGTTTCCTTAATCCATGTTGATTCCTACAGAGTAAATTCTAGGTTTCTAGAAACGACATGATACGCGAGCAAAAAACATGTTCTAAAATTCTACAACAGATCGGCGTCAGCGATATAGGCCTACAGTTTTGCGCATCTGCTCGACGACCCTTCTTGAAGACTGGGACTACCTGTGCTCTTTTCTAATCATTTGGAACATTCCGTTCCTCTAGAGACTTGCGTTACACGGCTGTTAGAAGGGGGCCAAATTCTTTCGCGTACTCTGTGTAGAATCGAATTGGTATCCCGTCAAGTCCAATGGACTTTCCTCTGTTGAGTGATTTCAGTTGCTTTTCTATTCCTTGGACACTTATTTCGATGTCAGCCATTTTTTCGTTCGTGCGAGGATTTAGAGAAGGAACTGCGGTGCGGTCTTCCTCTGTGAAACAGCTTTGGAAAAAGGTGTTTAGTATTTCAGCTTTACGCGTGTCATCCTCTGTTTCAATGCCATCATCATCCCGGAGTGTCTGGATATGCTCTTTCGAGCCACTTCCTGATTTAACGTAAGACCAGAACTTCCTAAGATTTTCTGTCAAGTCGGTACATAGAATTTTACTTTCGAATTCACTGAACGCTAACTTTGACATCGTTTAGCTTCTGTTTGTCTGAGGGGGTTTTGGTTGCGTTTAAACTTGCAGTGAAGCTCTCTTTGCTTTCGCAGTAGTTTCCTAACATTGTTGTTGAACCACGGTGGGTTTTTCCCGTCCCTCAGAGTTTTACTCGGCATTCTGAGATGTACCTAGTATATACGCATCTAATCTATATGAGGTATGTTTTTCATAGATCCACAGGGTGATATCTTCGCCATCCAGCAGTTGCGTGCATACCTGTAAGAACCGTGCCGACGGAACCCCTCAGGAATGGGCAGCCGCAGCAGGCGACCGCAGGACGTTGATGAGAGCAAGCTGTGATCCTAATAAAACCATACGTCCAGAAGACCACTTCAACAGTGTAGCGAAGGATTTGGCTGGAGTGGTGACTGGTGATTTGTCTGGAGGGGTGGGGGAGGGGGGGGGGGGCTGGCGAAATTGGGCTTATTGTTAAATAAATTTTTTTAGAACCATATATTCCAACATGGAACACCAACAGAAATATATTTAATAATTATATTGAGGTATAACAAATTTCTGCCACGAAATAAGTCTCACTTCAAATGGACACAGTAAAATAGTTAGATATTCTATATTTTGACTGTATTCTACAGGGATCCAAATATTGCTAAATCAACAATTTACTCGGCCCAGTTAACACTACCAGCTGGCACCAAACAGGAAGCAAATATCACAATATCAGCTCATAAATATCAGCTCGTAATATTACAAGCTACGCCGGGTGATACGCCAGTAAGGCGATGACGAATACACGCTTCCAATGTGCGTTCACCGCGAAGTCGCCAAACACGGATGCTGTAAACAGAACATGGATTCATCCGAAGAAATGACGTTTTGCCATTCGTGCACCCAGGTTCGTCGTTGAGTATACCATCGCAGGCGCATCTGTCTGTGATGCTGCGTCAAGGGTAACCGCTGCCATGGTCTCCAAGCTGATAGTCCATGCTGCTGCAAACGTCGTTGAACTGATCGTGCAGATGGATGTTGTCTGGCAAACGTCCCCATCTGTTGACTCAGGGATTGAAAAGTGACTGCACGATCCGTTACTGTCATGCGGATAAGATGCCTGTCATCTAGACTGCTAGTGATACGAGGCCGTTAGGAACCAGCACGCCGTTCCGTATTACCCTCCTGAACCCACCGATTCCATATGCTGCTAACAGTCATTGGATCTCGACTAACGCGAGCAGCAATGTCGCGATACGATAAATCGCAATCACGATAGGCTACAATCCGACCTTTATCAAAGTCGGAAACGTGATGGTACGCATTTCTCCACCTTACACGAGGCATCGCAACAACGTTTCACAAGGCAACGCCGGTCAACTGCTGTTTGTGTGTGAGAAATCGGTTGGAAACTTTCCTCGTGTCAGCAGGTTGTATGTGACGCCACCGGCGCCAACCTTGTGAGAATGCTCTGAAAAGCTGTTCATTTGCATATCACAGCATCTTCTTCCTGTCTGTTAAATTTCGTGTCAGTAGCACCTCATCATCGTGGTGCAGAAATTTTAAAGTCCAGTAGTGTATGTATTCGAAGGTTCATTCGTGGCGCCTGAGTTGCAAGTCCGGAATATTTCCATGCACTGGCTACTATCTTAACAGATCTTAGTAGTACCGAAGCGAGTGAATGAACTACTTGTATGGGCAAATCATCAGAGAGCTCGTGCGATGTAAGCTGTCCCATCATCTACGTGTAGACAAAACTTGTCTCTGCGTTTGACGCTTTGAAATCACATGCCAGCTGTGGTGATACAGTACGTTAAATTCATGTGTTCCTTTTATTTAAGACAATTTTCTCTTGTAACGTAATGTAATTTGTAAATATTGAAACCCTGGGTGAGATCTTTCCAATAACTTTATTCTGGTTTGGACTGACTCTGGTGGCCATTCTGAACTGACTCTGGTGTCCATTCACTATGGTAAGAATTCTTTTATAATTACGCTCTTTCTGTGGATGTGTTTTGTCAGTGGGCTAGAATTTATTTAACGACACCAGTGAAGAGATATTGGAAGCTATCAGCAAACCATAAGGAGGAATCTCTCGAAGCACCGAGTTCACACGCTGTTGGATATTGGCTACGACCAGAGCCTCTGCTGCAGTTTCCTATGTATCAGCTGGTACTCGATTTACGGATACATCTGGGCACAAGGTGTTGTCTTGTACAACAGTTCACAGTGGTTTGAATGTCAACGATCGTATCATTTTCAGCTAATAGCAGAAATTATACTTTTTACGTAAATCTCGTTTATCTTATGTTCTGAAAGGAAATGAGAGAGAACAAGTCTCCTCCTTGGTATTTTTTCTCTGCAGACTGTCATGATATGAGGACGTATTATTCTGTTATTCACTGAGGTAAGAAAAAGTCATGGGATACTTCCTAACATCTTGTCGGTTTTCCTGTTGCTCGGCACAGAGCAGCAACGCGACGTGACATGGTTTCAATAAGCCGCTGGAAGTCCCTTGCAGAAATATTGACCCATGCCGCCCCTACAACTATCCATAGTTCCGAAAGTGTTGTCGGCGCGAGATTTAGTGCACGAACTGACCTCTCGATTGTGTCCCATTAATGTGAGATGGGATCCGTATCAGGTAATCGGTGTGGCCAAATATTTCGCTCGAATTGTCTAGAATGTTCTTCAAGCCAATCGCGAACAGCTGTGTTCCAGTGGCATGGTGCATTATCATGAAGTCCATGAATAGCTGCAAATGTTATCCAAGTAGCCGAACATAACAATTCATAATCAATTATCGGTTCATTTGGACCTGTGCGTTCATGCAATCACAGTCCACAACGTTATGGAGACATCACCAGCTTCCACATTGCCGTGTTGACATCATGGGTCCATGAATTTGTAGCGTCTTCGCCACACTCGACATCTAGTATCAGATCTCACTCACTGAAATTAGGGTTCATATGATCAGGCCACGGTTTTCCAGTTGTCTAGGTTCTAAGCTATATGGCAATGAGCTCAGATGAGGCGCTGCAGGCCATGTCGTGCTTGTAGCAAAGGCACTCCACTCGTGTCGGTTGTCTGACGCCACAGATTCCTAGATTTCGCCGCACTAAGCTAACAGATACGTTCGTCGTACGTCTCACATTGATTTCTGCTGTTGTTCCACGCAATGTTGCTTGAATGTTGGACTGACAATTCCACGCAAACGCTGCTGCTCTCGGTCGTTAAGTGAAATGCGTTGTCTGTTGTGACATGCCATGCCTGAAATTTGGCTTTCTCAGCACACTCTTGACAATGTAGTTCTCGGAGTTTTGAGTTTCCTAACGATTTCCGAAGTGGAATGTCCCAAGCGTCGAGCTCCAGCTTCCATTCCAGCTTCATAGTCAATACAATCGTAAGGCCATAATCACATCGCAAAGCTTTTCACATGAATCGCATGAATAGAAATGCCGGCTCCTCCAATGCACTGTTTTTCATACCTTTTGCACGTGATACTACCACCATTAGTATATGTTCCTATCGCTATCCCACGGCTTTTGTCACATAATTGTATATGTAACTTTTCTATAGTTATGCCATGTCTTTTTTGTTTTATACCTGCCTATATGTGGTGGGATGGCTTGTTGAGATCTGTGAGGAATGTAAATAAGTGTCGTAACACCGTCTGAACGAAGTTTTTCAGGACGATTCTTGAACTTCCCTTTATGGCTATTGGCCCGTTTTTTTGGAATTGGTATCGTAGCTTAGTTGTGGATTATACGGCGGTTGTTCGAAAAGTAAGGAACGATCGGTCGCGAAATGGAAACCACAGTGAAAATACAAACTGTTTCCTTTGCACATTTATCTACATCTTCCAGGTACTTTTCTACATATTCGCCGGTTCGAGTAGACATTTGGCGGAGCGTTATACCAAATTTCCAACACCATCGTCATAGAAGGCAGCCACGTGCGCTTTCCGATAATTCTCTACGCTGGTCTATAGCGTGTAGCCTGCGCCCAAGTGTTGTCGTCGTATCCAGCGTTTCATGTGAACAGAGATGATACTCAGGACGAGCCAATTAGGGCTGTGTTGTGGGTGATCGAACACTTCCCATCGAAAAGGCTGCAGGAACGTCTTCACTGCCCCTGCAGAGTGCGGCTGAGAATTACGATGAAGAAGGAAGTGCGTGGCAGTTGTGTTAGGTGGGCTGCATTCATTAAGGCGAAGCCTCTCAGTTGGCCCTCCTACTTGGCTGGAGACATCGTTGTTCTGGGCATCTTCACTCGCTCACAGTGCGCTCACAACTGAAAAGAGCCTCCTGATGCGACCGATGGGGATACTGGAGACACTGCCCAAAACGTCTGTGAAAAGCCTCGTCGGATTTTCACAGCGGTTTCCATTTCGCGACCGATGGTTCCTCGCTTTCCGATAAGCCCTTGTAATATAGCTATTGTTAGTGGAGTTCTGTCGGCTGCTAGCTTTGAATTAATTGAACGCTGAGGAATAGAGATCACATTCACGGAAACTATTTTTGGTGTTCAAAATGTCTTATTTACACGTTGGTGACTTTAAACAAATCAATAATTACTTAAATAATGTTTATTTTTATATTTATTTGTTACCAGTGTGTGGCTAATCTAAAACGGTTGGTGTGAAATTACTTTTGAAATTTTATCTTACTGAGTGTGGACTTGGTGGCTTACCTCTCCCAGATATCCGCACTCTTACCACTGCATGGTCGCAGATTGCACGGTTATTCGTTAGGTGGGCAGACAGACACGCTGGTCCTGTGCTAGCGGAGTGATTGGTGACTACTGTTTCGCTTCCTTTTTCAGAGTATATGGCCATGGTAGCAAGAGGCGTGATGGGGTTGCTTCAATTAACCAAAAACTTCCTACTGTATGAATTAAAGATTCCTGACGAATCAGGGTAAGACAGCTTCAGTGAGTTGTCAATGGTTGTGGGCTACTTAGTTTCATTATTTTCCTTGTTCGGGATAGAGCATCTAAGTTTTGTTCTTCCCAAACTCTGCCGTTTTAATGGCCTTGTTGTTACACATAAATAGGTCTTCCGCTGTGCAAACAAACTGTGCACTTGGGCAAATGTTCAGTCGTCTGTGTTTCTCCACATTCAAACTGGTTATCTTCAGAGTAGCTCCATTTAATCTTGTTTATTTTGCATCTTGCAACTCCTTTTCTTAACCTGTTCAGTGTCGTCCATGTACTACACTTCAACTGCTTCGTTTGTGTGATTTCATCTCTGGGCTGAGGATTTGAATTTTGCAGTGTCCAACCATAAAGAAAGGCGGCGGATCACTGGTCGGCGATTTGGCATTGCTGTCCGTCGAACAAAGCTCTTCTTTGACTTAAGTCGGGACTCTTTGGTGGCTACACAAGAAGTACCAAGGGTCGGTTTGCTGTTTTTTCCTCTCTGTTTCACTGGCTTCCTTGCGTCTGATGTTTGGTGGTGCTATGACCGCAAGTGGGTAAACTTTGTGGTCAGGTGTAGGCCTCAGGCTTCCGGTGACAGTCCTGACAGTCTCATTGAAAGCTACGTCTACTTGTTTGACGTAGCTAGTCGCCTCCCATCCTGGCGCCGCATGTTTTCTAGCTACAAAAGAGAGAAACATTGCTGATGATGTAAAAACAGTGGGGCTTCATTAACGCTACCGACAAACATCGCCGTGGAGATGGTAAGACAGACAACTGCCGACTGCTCCGCTTGCAGGACGTTGCTTCCTAATGCGGAGGAAAATGTTACGCTCTTGACTGGTACGTCTCCATCTCGGAAGCAAATTTTTCGTTTACAAGCGCCCGTAGATCATGTTGGAAATATGGTTCGAGATCAGGGTCTGGTTAATGTGAATCCGAAGTCTACGTCGGACATTCAGGCATTACAAGAGGAAGCTCTTTTACTGCAAGAACGAATTTCGTTTCTCATTTAGCAGGCGAAGGTCTAAGCAATTAATACTGATTGTGAACAACATTTAAATATGTCGAAAATCTGAATAACAACATAGCGATGTGGAAATAAATTAGTAAAGTACCGAATCCACTGATCAAAATTATTCACAATATTCAGAAGTGTTCTGCAGAAAATGCTAACCAGATTTAGGAATGATTGTGGTTAACTGTTAGATTGCAAATGCAATCGACGTTTTGCAGATTCCACTCAGTATTATGCTCCAAATTATCTGTCGCTTAGCGGTCGGTCGATGAAGGAGGCTAATTACCGACGTTTTGCATGTGATGGGTTGCTAGTTGAGTCAAGGGAAAAATTCTCTTAGGATTTCTGGGACACAGTAGAGGAAGAGAATTAACTGACCAGCATTTTTTCAGAGTGGAAGCGATACATAAATCTTCAAGCGATTACGCTGCTAGAGTGTGCGTGGGAATGATGACACTCTGCTTAAAGATTTACGGGGACAAGGGACAACACAGCTGTTAATATTTTGGAAGTGTGGTGTATTGAGATACCACAGTTGAAGAGTTTGCGACAGTTGGTACCAGATATATCGTGGACGTCCGTTCGTAACAGGAACATCTCTGTTCCCAAACAAATCACGCTATCCGAGACAATTCCGCCCCATAGAATGGCAGTGCCACCAAGAACAGAGACGCACGATTAAGGAACCGTGCCAAGCAGTAGTGGGTGGCTGCATGTTGTAAGTCAGTCCAAGTCTTGCTAGGGAGCTCCTGCAGAACGTTCGTCGTGTCTTCAAGTCTTCGTGTGATAGGTAGACAATGCTTAATCTCCAGTAGAAACAGAACAATGAACAGTACATTCACATGGAAGATTAGTTTTCTTCCAACTTAATTTGAGGGAACATTACATAGTTTGTGTTCATATAATTGCAGTCAATGCAGGACAGATAGGCTAAATCTGAAACTTAAAATTGCTGCAACTATCGTTACAATAGTGGAGTAATTTATTTTACTATTCCCTATTCTGTGTCACATTCATTGTATGTGTGCTGGCCTAGATCCAACACATCCATCCTGCCAGTACCGTGTACTAGTCTTATTCAGCGGCAGTGACATTTTCATCAAAGTGATTGCCTCCACACCACAACAGGAAGTGACACAACCAGAAGGTAGAAAGAAATTTTCTTTGGGTGCTAACAGTGTATTTTCAAGATCTTGCCTTCAATATTGTTTCCTTTTCGTTTTGTTCCACCACAGTCTTTGGATGCGTGTTGTTATATGTAACATTTAATATTGCAAAAATTTTCACTTTGAGTGATACAGCATAAAAAGATCTCAGAACATCATCCTCCCATCCTATATTGGTGCTTGGTTATTTCTTTCTCTGTGGCTACGTCGTATGTCTTTACACCTTGTATTTTGGGTCATTACAGTTAGATTTATGTTTCTCTTAATTTTTAGTATCGATAATGTAGTCTAAAAACGGTTTAGAGAGACTCGGCACACTGCAGTCTCCTAATTTCTACATTATCTTAAGTATGTCTAGTTCAAATGAAAATAAAAAGCAATAACTAGTTTGATACTAAAAGCAATTATATTTATATGGTACAGAAACATGATGCGTTATATTCTTCACCCCTAAATTGGTGTTTGCTAAAGCAACCAAACCCCCTACGTTTCGAGCTACTTGCTGCAGTCCTCTTCCGAGAGGTTAACTGCTGGAGAGGACAGCAGAAAGTCTGTCGAGTCGTCGGCAACTATTTGCTTTAGGGTTTTACAAGGACACGGCTTGTTTTATTCGGAATGACCCTGGCCGTGGAAGCCTACGAACGTACACACCAAAAAAATATTCCTAGACATAAATACCATAAACACCAAAACACTTTAGTTATTTTAGGAGTAAAGATACAATTGTAGCACGTTATATAAGCATTGTGAGTGTGTGTGTGTTTTGCGGGCGTTTGTTTGACAAGATGAGAAAATAACATTGACATATCTTTGCCGACGTTTTTAGCCACTGGATTAGCATTCTGATATTTGATAAGCATCAAAGAATAATTCAGATTAGAAACTATTTATTGTCAGCGTCCATTGGGCTTATTTGTCTTCGCGCTTTCCTGCTTAGCACGGTAGTTTAGCCGAGAAATGTTCAATGCAGTTGTTGGCTTGGTCAGGCTATTTTGGCTCCGTCATCTCACTTAGGCCTGAAGATCAAATGAGAACTGTCTGTTTAGCATTTTATTTTTAGTCACATGTGGGATTCCGGCTCTTAATTTTTAAAAAATGGTTCAAATGGCTCTGAGCACTATGGGACTTAACATCTGTGGTCGTCAGTCCCATAGAACTTAGAACTACTTAAACCTAAGTAACCTAAGGACATCACACACATCAATGCCCGAGGCAGGATTCGAACCTGCGACCGTAGCAGTCACGCGGTTCCGGACTGAGCGCCTAGAACCGCGAGACCACCGCGGCCGGCTCTTAATTTCAGAATCGGCAGTCATACTTCAGGTATATGTGTGTGTGTGTTTCTGCAGATATTTTAAACAGTGAATTAACATTCTGAAAGCTGAAAGATATTACAGAACAATTTGTAAGTGGATTACATTTAATTTCAGGTTTCTTTTGCCTTACACGAAATGTGGTGCAAAGACCAAACCCTTAACATTCACAAGCGTTGCTTAATCTGCGAGTTCATAGCATAATGTTTGAATATGAGTGTTTTTTACTGATACATTTTAGCTATGAAAATACCGCAATCTACAACTGCCATGTAAGTTTCTAGACAAATACTTTTGAACATAGTCCAAAAAAATCGGAGTTTGTGGATAATTTCGAACACACCCAAGTTGGGTGCTCTGGGGTTACATTGTGGCTGACTGTTTCATTTTAATAGCCACTGAAATACTATGTTGTGATTGGTAATTTTGTTTTAATGGCCGGCAAGGTTCTATGAAATAAGTTGTGGCTTCTTGGAATGTGTCTGACATTACAGATAAGGAGGGCGTGGTTTGTCAGATTGTCGTGATGACCTCATCGACAGAAGTGGTATGTGACGTCACTTGTAGTTCACTGACATGAATCACGTGATATCTAAAATAAAAACCATATGCGCTAGACAGCTGGTAGCTACACTACGCAAGGGGGATCAAAATCAGGTTGCCCGTGTAGCCATTTGCACATTGCTCCAAATGAATCAGTACGGAACTTATTAAACAAACCATTCCGTGACTGCAATATGATTAAGGCCCCTGTGTGAACAAATAACTGCATACCGCTCCCCGTCCTCAAATTTTTACACTCTGCAAAGCGGTGTCTGTCATACCATTATGATCTTGTGGAACAATAGTTGCAAAGTAATATAGGTTTAGTAACAATCGCCAAGGCGCTGGCATTTGAGTGTGGAAGAATTTCATATTATGAGAGAATCCAATGAGGTGTTAAACAGTAGTGGGGGCTGAAGGCGAGTGGGGCTTGGAAAGAAAAATTCCGTATCGACTCCCGATACTCTTCGACGAACATCCGTTCGCCGTAGAGGGCGAGCAAATACGCCGCCGCCTTTCGTTGCTGTGCTCCTGTTACTGGATTCCCGCACGCTCCATTACGCTGCCATTCTTCGACACACACGCGCGCGCGCACAGACACTCGCCTATACACATACTAGGAGGGAGGGGTAGGGGGCCTCTCTTTTCTATCGTTCCTGCACATTCATTACGTAAATAACTTCCCATTCAGAGTGGATGGCAGTAATTTCGCAGAGAACGGCCTTTTTTCTGAGAAACGACAGTTCCCTGATTACTATCTAACATCGCGGGACGCAGAAGTTGTCCTTCACCCTTCAGCCGAAACGAGCCGAGACTTTACATTTGGTAGCCGTCGCATAGCTTCCCTGCAGGCGTTTTGTTGCCATGAGTGCCTATACAATCTGTCTACTGCTCGATGACATTGTTGATCAAGCGAAAATGGTTTTTTACACCCACTTGCTTGTATTATATTGGTAGTCCATTAGGTAGTTGTCTCACTCAAGCAGTATTACAAATGGGCACTTGCTACTGCCGGTACAAATTATCATTTTCGAAGACACCCATGATCACCAACTTGTGAAAGTATCACCCTGCATTCAAAGGTTTTTTTTCTATTTTGGGCGTGTATTTATCTTCCTGAACGTCACGGTAATATCATACCAAACATTTGTAGTAACTGGAGCTTAGGCTGAATCTTCCTCCTGTTGCCATTATACATTTGATGTTGACTAATTATTATTCGCTGATTCTGTTTATTTTGTGTAACATTGTACTTGATCGAATATTTTGAATTGCTGTACAGTGCAAGCTGATATTTACATTTTCTCATAAGAATGATGAGACATTGTATTATTTTCATGTGTGGTAAATCATTTGTTAGCCGGATCCTTGATGTGGGCCTTTTTGTTCACAAACATGAACTGTCTGATGGACCTTTTGCAGATAATTTGTTCTTGAAATATCCCTCGAGTTAGTAGACGTTCCACAATTCTCACTTCTATAAATCAAAAGAATTTATCATACATGTGAACTTACGCCAAATTCTGGAGATAAAATGTTAATAATTATGCTCTTCCATTTTTTGCAAATCATTATATTATATATTGAGCATGCAATCATAATAAAGGAAGGAAAAATAGTGAACTAAAGTGGACTAAGGTGGGATGGGAAGGGGGGAGTGGGAGGAAGTGAGGGGGGTTGAAGTAAATGACTAGGTAAGCCGTTAGGTCGAATTTGGCACAGATTTTTAGATAGGTCATATAACTGTGAGACGAAGATTTACAAATCAGTAAACCCATGCACGCATGACTATGAGAAAGATAGACACTTCATATAGGAAATTTAATGGAACTTTTGGAGAAATGTTAAGGAGCTCTTTGAAAGTCGAGAGCCAAATGGTGAGCCACTGTAATACAAAGAATGCGGCTCTGTGTAAGGAATATACGGAAAGGTTGCAGAAAGAAAACAAGTGTCATGAGAATACTATGAAAAGGGCAGTTGAAGACGGTGATGAGAGATCTGATACACCGAAAAAGACTACGACCTAAGTCGAAACAGGACACCTGAAGTACATGACATTCCATCAGAATTATTGAGATCCTTGGGAGAACATACTATGACAAATCTTAGTCGCCTGGCCTGCAAGAATGTGAGTGCGTCTGTCTTCATGAAGATTGTAATGATGCCAGATCCAAGGAAAGGTGCTGACAGTCGAGATTATTACCGAAAAATTCATTTAATAATTCGCGGTAGCAAAATACTTACAGGAATGTTTTACCGACTAATGGTAACACTAGCAAAAGACGCCTACATCAGGCGAGATCAGTCTTTGTCCCGACAAAATATAAGAACACGAGAGGCATTGTTACCCTTACGACACGTCTTAGAAGACAGAATGAAGCATGGCCCACCTACATTTATAATTTCTGTATATTTAGAGAAATCTTTCGACGACTATATTTACTGGAAAACAATCTTAAGGTGTTAAGATCAAAAGATAGGGAGCGAAAATTTATCTAGACTTACGCAAAACGAGTTGTCGATAGTATTATAATTGTGTCAGAGAAGTCAAAGGACTTGGAAGATCACTTGACTGTAGTGGAGTGCTTTGTACAGAAGGCGTGAGGTAAATATTACCTATATAAAACAAGGGTAATTGAGTGTAGCTGAAATAAATCACATGATGTTGAGAAAATTGGCTTAGAAACTTCAAAAATGGTTCAAATGGCTCTGAGCACTATGGGACTTAACATCTATGGTCATCAGTCCCCTAGAACTTAGAACTACTTAAACCTAACTCACCTAAGAACATCACACAACACCCAGTCATCACGAGGCAGAGAAAATCCCTGATCCCACCGGGAATCGAACCCGGGAACCCGTGCGTGGGAAGCGAGAACGCTACCGCACGACCACGAGCTGCGGACGCTTAGAAACTGAGACATTAAAAGTTTTAGATGAGTTTTGCTATTTAGGCAGCAAAATAAAGTACGATGTCGGCAGTGGTGAAAATGTGAGTTGAACTGTGGCATTTGCGAGAACAGCGTATATAAAGAATAGAAATTTATTAACATGGAATATTAATTTAATGCTAGAAACTATTTTGGAAGTCATATCTCTGGGACTAGTCTGGGAAGGAAATGAAACGAAGGCGATATATAGTGCTACAGAAGAATGATGATGATTATACCGGTAGATCGATTAAATAAGGAAGAGGAACACGTAAACAGAAGTAGCATAAATTGTGAACCTCTAGAATCATGAATCATGTAGGTTTGTGAAGTATCAGCTGAAGTTATTATCTGTGTCCGAAATGACAGGAAGATATAACCGAACCGCTAGCTTCACATCGTGAAGTTGTCATGCTACAAACCCAACAGCAGTGACCAAAATTTATGCTTCCGGTAAAAGCGCCAACTTTGTTTGGGACTGAGTGTTTTACGATTGATTATCAGTTCACTTGAGTCGCTGTCTTTGCTACCATCTCACTGAAGATGTGAAGCAAGACAGATGATAGCTGTTTGGATCATTATCTACAGGAATCCTTGTTTAAAATGAAGGCAGAAGTCACTGCCATAAATTTTGCTAAAGCTCTGAGAAACAAATGCAACAGCTTAATAAAAGTAGAGGTACTGTACACGAAGAAATTTTGTTGCTTCTACATAATTTTCTATGTTATTGAACCCATCACACCAATTCGCAGTAATAAATGAAATGTATTTGCAGTTGCGAATATGGACATCCATTAGCTGTATAAAGGAATGACGACAGTGAAATTTCAATCCCTGTTGGTCCATCATGAGTGGCAGTCGTCAGCTGGTTAAGCAATTGTCAATATCAATGAAATTCTCCAACAGCCGTGTAATTAAGGTGTCATTTTATTTTATCTGGACGACAACCAGTTTCGGCATTCCACTATGCCATCTTCAGGCCCCATACGCATTTCTCAAAATAAACGATACTGCCATACAGTGCCACATATTCCTGAATTTCGTAAATTCAAACCGTTTCACAAGTGCTTCATTCGAAGACAAGGTAGCTACCTAATCTTCGAATGAAGCAGTTGCGAAACGGCTTGAATTTATGAAATCCATGGATCCATGGCACTGTATGGCAGTGTAGTTTATTTTGAGAGATGAATTTTGGGGCTGAAAACGGCATAGAGGCATGTCAAAACTGGTTGTCGTCAAAATAAAATAAATTTGCATGTTAGTTAAACGTCTGTGGGAGAATTTCATTGATGTTGACAATTACAGTGAAAATTTGTGTTGGGCCGGTACGCGAACACAGATTTCCCGCTCATCGCGTTCCTCATAGTCCTCTGGAAACTGCCATCAGTGGTATTACAATCGGTTTATCGCTATCTGACCCAGGCTCTGTTTATCGCGACAACACTGAGGTATTCTTGGCATGAAAATTTCGTTTAACTGAACCTTCCCTACAAACCAACTCATTATCTCATGTATGTAGAATGAGTATTGGGAATAATCCTAGTTAAATAAAAGAAGGAGGATACAATTAATAAACGTGTGAGAAACACAAAGTGGATTCCCAACAAATGTATAATGGAGTTCCTAGTATTTACCCCAGAACTGCTCTCATTAATAAACGGTCACAACGCCCATATAGTACTAGGGACAGAAAGTTGGCTGAAACCAGACGTAAACAGTAATGAAATCCTAAACTCAGATTGGAATGTATACCGCAGAGACAGACTGGACAGTGAAGGGGGAGGCGTGCTAATAGCGATAAGAAGTGCAATAGTATCGAAGGAAATTGACGGAGATCCGAAATATGAAATGATTTGGATGAAGGTCACGGTTAAAGCAGGCTCAGACATGGTAATTGGATGTCTCTGTAGGCCCCCTGGCTCAGCAGCTGTTGTGGCTGAGCACCTGATGGATAATTTGGAAAATATTTCGAGCAGATTTCCCCACCATGTTATAGTTCTGGGTGGAGATTTTAATTTGCCGGATATAGACTGGGAGACTCAAACGTTCATAACGGGTGGCAGGGACAAAGACTCCAGTGAAATTTTTTTAAGTGCTTTATCCGAAAACTACCTTGAGCAGTTAAACAGAGAACCGACTCGTGGCGATAACATATTAGACCTTCTGGTGACAAACAGACCCAAACTATTTGAAACAGTTAACGCAGAACAGGGAATCAGCGATCATAAAGCGGTTATGGCATCGATGATTTCAGCCGTAAATAGAAATATTAAAAAAGGTAGGAAGATTTTTCTGTTTAGCGAAAGTGACAAAAAGCAGATTTCAGAGTACCTGACGGCTCAACACAAAAGTTTCGTCTCAAGTACAGATAGTGTTGAGGATCAGTTAAAAACCATCGTACAATATGTGTTAGATGAGTATGTGTCAAGCAAGATCGTAAGAGGCGGAAGCAAAGGGAACTTCACAGTAAACATAAACATAGCCAAAGCCTTGCAGACAAACAAAAATTACGCGAAGCGAAATGTTGTGTGAGGAGGGCTATGCGAGAGGCGTTCAATGAATTCGAAAGTAAAGTTCTATGTACTGACTCGGCAGAAAATCCTAAGAAATTTTGGTCTTACGTCAAAGCGGTAGGTGGATCAAAACAAAATGTCCAGACACTCTGTGACCAAAATGGTACTGATACAGAGGATGACAGCCTAAAGGCCGAAATACTAAATGTCTTTTTCCAAAGCTGTTTCACAGAGGAAGACTGCACTGCAGTTCCTTCCCTAGATTATCGCACATATGACTAAATGGTAGATATCGAAATAGACGACAGAGGGATAGAGAAACAATTAAAATCGCTCAAAAGAGGAAAGGCCGCTGGACCTGATAGGATACCAGTTCGATTTTACACAGAGTACGCGAAGGAACTTGCCCCCCTTCTTGCAGCGGTGTACCGTAGGTGTCTAGAAGAGAGTAGCGTTCCAAAGGATTGGAAAAGGGCACAGGTCACCCCCGTTTTCAAGAAGGGACGTCGAACAGATGTGCAAAACTATAGACCTATATCACTAACGTCGATCAGTTGTAGAACTTTGGAACACGTATTATGTTCGAGTATAATGACTTCTCTGGAGACTAGAAATCCACTCTGTAGGAATCAGCATGGGTTTCGAAAATGACGGTCATGTGAAACCGAGCTGGCGCTATTCGTCCACGAGACTCAGAGGGCCATAGACACGGGTTCACAGGTAGATGCCGTGTTTCTTCACTTCCGCAAGGCGTTCCGATACAGTTCCCCACAGTCGTTTAATGAACAAAGTAAGAGCATATGGACAGACCAATTGTGTGATTGGATTGAGGAATTCCTAGAAAACAGAACACAGCATGACATTTCAATGGAGAGATGTCTTCCGAAGTAAGAGTGATTTCAGGTGTGCCGCAGGGGTGTGTCATAGGACCGTTGCTATTCACAATATACATAAATGATCTGGTGGATGACATCGGAAGTTCACTGAGGCTTTTTGCAGATGATGCTGTGGTGTATCGAGGGGTTGTAACAATGGAAAATTGTACTGAAATGCAGGAGGATCTGCAGCGAATTGACGCATGGTGCAGGAAATGGCAATTGATATCAATGTAGACAAGTGTAATGTGCTGCGAATACATAGAAAGATAGATTCCTTATCATTTAGCTACAAAAAAGCAGGTCAGCAACTGGAAGCAGTTAATTCCATAAATTATCTGGGAGTATGCATTAGGAGTGATTTAAAATGGAATGATCATATAAAGTTGATCGTCGGTAAAGCAGATGCCAGACTAAGATACATTGGAAGAATCCTAAGGAAATGCAATCCGAAAACAAAGGAAGTAGGTTACAGTACGCTTGTTCGCCCACTGCTTGAATACTGCTCAGCAGTGTGGGATCTGTATCAGATACGGTTGATAGAGGAGATAGAGAAGATCCAACGGAGAGCAGCGCGCTTCGTTACAGGATCATTTAGTAATCGCGAAAGCGTTACGGAGATGATAGATAAACTCCAGTGGAAGACTCTGCAGGAGAGACGTTCAGTAGCTCGGTACGGGCTTTTGTTAAAGTTTCGGGAACATACCTTCACCGGAGAGTCAAGCAGTATATGGCTCCCTCCTACGTATATCTCGCGAAGAGACCATGAGGATAAAATCAGAGAGATTAGAGCCCACACAGAAGCATACCGACAATCCTTCTTTCCACGAACAATACGAGACTGGAATAGAAGGGAGAACCGATAGAGGTACTCTGGGTACCCTCCGCCACACACCGTCAGGTGGCTTGCGGAGTATGGATGTAGATGTAGATGTAGAGATCCAAGACTGGCACAACATCTAGCTGTCTAAACGCGTCTCCTATTATGTTCGTTAAGAACACTGCTAATGTTGATACTATTAACTCTTTTGTTAGTTATAACCACCACCTGAGCTGGCGAACTAGTGGAACTTTACTTATTTAACTTACCTTTCCCTACATTAGAACGGTGTGCATGTATGAGCCCAGTGGTCAAGAATGTGTTGATATTCCGAGTCGTAGAGGATTGGAGAGGCCGTGGAGAAGCAGCGTGGGCTCCAGAAAATAACTATGGCTACCAAACTGCCTATTATTGGGCCAGGGAACTCCTTTGGTTGAAGGTAATCAGTTATCGCAATCGTTTACGAGACTCAACAGTCTGACTTGGCTGCACTTGCCGGCAGCTGAAGTTTGTCTCTAGTGCACGAGAGTATGCGAGCAGTTCTCGCTGCTGCTGTTGTTGTTGTGGTCTTCAGTCCTGAGACTGGTTTGATGCAGCTCTCCATGCTACCCTATCCTGTGCAAGCTCCTTCATCTCCCAGTACCTACTGCAACTTACATCCTTTTGAATCTGCTTATTGTATTCATCTCTTGGTCTCCCGCTCCGATTTTTACCCTCCACGGTGCCCTCCAATGCTAAATTTGTGATCCCTTGATGCCTCAAAACATGTCCTACCAACCGATCCCATCTTCTAGTCAAATTGTGCCACAATCTTCTCTTCTCCCCAATCCTACTCAATACCTCCTCATTAGTTACGTGTTCTACCCACCTTATCTTCAGCATTCTTCTGTAGCACCACATTTCGAAAGCTTCTATTCTCTTCTTGTCCAAACTGGTTATCGTCCATATTTCACTTCCATACATGGCTACACTCCATACAAATACTTTCAGAAACGACTTCCTGACGCTTAAATCTATACTCGATGTTAACAAATTTCTCTTCTTCAGAAACGCTTTCCTTCCCATTTCCAGTCTACATTTTATATCCTCTCTACTTCGACCATCATCAGTTATTTTGCTCCCCAAATAGCTAAACTCCTTTACTACTTTAAGTGTCTCATTTGCTAATCTAATTCCCTCAGCATCACCTGATTTAATTTGACTACATTCCATTATCCTCGTCATCATTTAACCATACGGTAAAGCTGCATGCCCTCGGGAAAAATTACGGCTGTAGTTTCCCCTTGCTTTCAGCCGTTCGCAGTACCAGAACAGCAAGGCCGTTTTGGTTATTGTTACAAGGCCAGATCAGTCAATCATCCAGACTGTTGCCCCTGCAACTACTGAAAAGGCTGCTGCCCCTCTTCAGGAACCACATGTTTGTCTGACCTCTCAACAGATACCCCTCCGTTGTTGTTGCACCTACAGTACGGCCATCTGTATCGCTGAGGTACGCATGCCTCCCCACCAACGGCAAGGTCCTAACAGCCCACAAAGGAGTACAAAGCTCCTCCTCTCTCGTTCGTACTTCAAGTAGGGCAATCAACCAACCCCGTGTTCAGTAAAACAGAGACTATTCAATGGACGCGTTGCCAGCAAGCGCTCAGAGCAGCCTGGCTCACGATTTCCTTCCACGCTTGTAGGCTGTGAAACCGTTCACCAGCCTACACAGCGCTTCCAGGACCTTCTAGAAGTTCCTCGAAACATTCGAGTAAGCACATGCTTAGACTTCCGACAAGTAGCATCGTTTCGCAGCCTTACTTTGGCATGAAACAGCCATCGGATACACGGTCACCAAACTATAATCTCGCCCCTGGGTTGGCGTTGCTGAGGCAGCTCTCACGGTCAGCCTCCGCCGGGTAGAGTGAGAGGGAAGGGGGGGAGGGAAGGGCCTTCGTTCACGCTCCCAGCCTCATCGTTGCTACGGCCAGTGAAAAATCTAATTTTCCCAGCGCATGCAACTTTATTACGTTAGGGAGAAACTAGCCAACATCAACCTTTTCCATTCATAAAATGACAACGCTTCTAACCATCGAGTTTTCTTGATATAAAATATCTTATTAATATAACTGACGACATTTAATTGATAATTATATTTGTAAGGAGACAAAAATACTGGCGCCTTACACCTGAATATACCCAAGCCTACACAAAAAGGGGAATATAATGCCACCGCCACTTTTATAAACTTAGGAAGAAGCTACTTAAAAAAATTCCACCCCTTCAGGCGATGGCCCTTGTCAGTAAGACCCTAATAAATTCCACCAAACTGCATAATGGGACACAATAGAGGGTTTCCTATTTTTTATTTTATTTTTTTATTTTTATTTATTGATTTGTTCTTTCGTTCATCCATCTCCGTCGCACGAGCACGTAATCACAAAGATTGATCATCGCCTTCAACACCAGAGGGAGGAAACCCGCCTGGTAGCGACCCACCAGTAGATGACCGATGCACGTCTTCTCGCAAGTGTGTATGAATAACGGCTGAGAGGATCGACTCTGGAAAAGGGAGGAAAGGAACGTTAAGTCAGCAGCTCCTAGTATGGATGATTCAGCTGCGAGTGGGACTGCAGAAAGCACTCCGGAGGAAGTTCGATAAATATTGTTGGTACTTTAGGTTCCTGACAACTTCGAAAAGCCGGTCATTAAGGGATTTCCAAAAACCGAGGGCTGATTTGTCACCGCCACCAAACAGATAGTGGACAGCATTCCCGCTAATCCAATACACTGAGTGGGAAATAGTCCGCGTCTGGGAAGAGATGCATTTGTACCGCGATACTGTCAGGGTGTAACGCTACCGCCCTTCTCGGACGTACGTTAGCTCTATAAAGCCTGTACTGCAATAAGTTCACGGGCTTCACCTTATAAACAAGGATTTTAGTACATAAGTTGACCGCGTGTATCTAATGGAAGCAAGATCGGACTTATACTCAGTCAATAACTACAGTGATGCATCAAGCAAATGTAAAGTATAATCACTCTTTCGCATGGACAAGAAGTACACACAGTAGATGCTACCTATAATTAATAATTCGGTCGCCAGCCTAATTAGGCGTAGAGTGAGTTTTTCCTTGTACAAGTGGGTGCATGTACAAGCATAGTAACACGTAGTAATGATGCGTTATATAGCAAAGTTTGGAACCAGAAACATCCACTGAACTAAAGTTTTCTCTTATTGTACTAATTTGGATGAGCTAAATTTACACAACACCACACAGCAATGATTACTACGAACTGCATTTTGTATATTGATCAGACTGAAATCGGGCATAGATTGCCCTAGCATTAGCAATCTCGAAAGTACACACACTATGTCACTATTAAGGATGGAAAAACACTAATACACTTAGGTTTAATATAGAACTTAGCTTTACTGGTCAAATCTGGTCAGTACACATCAAGGTTTGAAAGAATGGACAAGAGAAAAGGGGGGGCCCTGAAACTGTTATGGTCGTTATACTGAAACTATTAAGTACTGAAGGCAAATTAACACTCAAAATTATCAATCTATGGATAAATACTCTTTTGTCTTACTTCTGAATAATTTAACTGTCATTATTTCTGTCTCAAATTAATTAAATAACATCGCTAACTCAATTAAAAAAAAACTCTCTTTCAATTTAGTCATACTTTTGTTCTTTACCAACATTTGCAATAACACACAGAACTTTAAACTTCTTTATAGCATAGGTTTATCTGCTGATAATTCTCGTTAATACTAATTTTAAATTTTCATTTTAGGATACTCGGGTTGCACCATACGAGGTAAGGATCCTGTCTAGGTCAGTGATCAGGATAAGTCATGGCTGAAGCAATTCTGGTAAAAGTCGCGTTATTATTGAACAGTTAGAAACCTTTTCGACACTGGTCCACACAGATACACTTCTAAAGATGAAATAAATGTTTGACCTGTGCAAGTCGGTGCGGCGGATGGCGGGCAGCGAGATAGCGGGCAGCACGGCACACATGCAAGCACGGCTAAGGCTCTCACTGCAGCGGCACTTTCCTTCTTCTTAGCGTCGTTATCTTTCCAACTTTGTGCCTCAGAATACAGCCATGCCAAGTAGTCGTTGGAATCGGTTCATCCGAGGCTCAATGGAATCCACTTTTCCTGGGTAGCCTCCTCGGTACAGTACGTGTACTTCCGACTGTTGCTCGCCTCCGACTGTAATACTGTGCCCGTTGTGCCGAAC
This sequence comes from Schistocerca piceifrons, assembly GCF_021461385.2. Lineage (NCBI taxonomy): Eukaryota > Metazoa > Arthropoda > Insecta > Orthoptera > Acrididae > Schistocerca > Schistocerca piceifrons. Next base: position 51,528,260 of record NC_060139.1, read on the forward strand.
CGCGCCAGTGTGCGTTTTCCCGCCTCGCCTGCCTCCACCTTTTCCCGCTCCCCTAAAGGTAGGGTATTCACCACAGGTTTTCTACTACACATATCCTAATGCATTACCTACGTATGGACCAAGTGTATAAATTACAATTTTCACATCTTACAATAGTTTTAACATTAAATACACTTTCCTTTGATTACCACATTATTTGAAATCTAACATAAATAATAATATTCATTTCAAAAGTTGCTCACACTCTCTTTAACACAACGATACGAATCGAAAAAAGAATTCAAAACATTGCTTACATTAATGTATCTAAATTCATAAAGAAAAAAATTATTATATGTACAGTTGTCGTTACAAGGGGTATTGCGTGTGATGAACGTCAGTATCTTGTGGACTAAACGCCAAACATCGCTCGGCTCCCTGCAGACAAGTCGGTGCTCATCGTTGTCTTGCTCATCTCTTGCACGCCACAAGTAGTACATAATGGCGATGCAGCCATATATAGGCTCTGGAAACGTGACTAGCATACCTATTTCCAATTAACCTTCATGTACGAGGTTGCCTGGATATCTGACGCGGGAGTAGGTCCGTCCAGTGCCCTCCAAGTGGCATTCCATCGGACGAGGGTGTTTTTCTTCACTCACATTCTGCGGAAGCCGCGATACCATTAGGCTATCCGAGTTCGAGTCATAGTCAAACCGAAACTTTCAAAGTTCATCAGCCATGTGCCTAAAACATGCAATAGTACATTCATTATGAATGTTCCCGTACAGGACGAACATCGTAATAGAAAGTCGCCAGCCCGGTGTCGTCGAATAAATCCAACATTGCAGCTCCTGTGTTGCTCAGAAGTATGCACATGCTTGCATATCTGAAGGAATATTTCGTCGTACTTCTGAAGAACACAGGCACCGCAATATCTGTCGAACATACAGTAAGTTCAGCGTGCTGAGAAGCAACATCAGAACTATCGTATGGGCGTCGAAAATAATAGAAGTTTGTTATTAAAGACCAAACGAAAAAGACTAACAAGGAAGATCTGATAAAATGTAGATGTTACTTAGTAGAGGAAAAAAGAAACAGAGAGATCAGATTGAAAAGCCCCCCTGTGGGTTCGGGGGTAAGAGTAGGTCCACGGTATTCCTGCCTGTTGTAAGAGGCGACTAAAAGGAGTCTGAACTGTTTCGGCCTTTAATGTGATGGTCTCCGTTATTGTTTGACCTCCATTCTTCCAAATTCAACAGAAGTACGAGCCTTTTGGGGAAGGACACCTTACGTGTTGCACCATCAGTCCCCTGTGCCCTAAGACCTTGGCACTCTTCATCGTCTTGGCTACGTAACTGCACCCTCCATCCCTCATTTTGGGCATACACACCTGATGCGTTGCGTAAGTTACACCCTTAGTGCATCACCATCTACGTCCACGATAACTATGGACTTCCCATGGCACCCAAAATCCAGCACGGTAGCCAGCCCGTTGTGGTGGGGTCGTCATGTACCCTCTATGTTGTAGCCCCCTGACAACACAGGGATCGTACAGCCGATGTTTGAGCTGACACCTCCCCACGTAAGCAAAGGAGTAGATGCCCGTCTCTCTGGGGCATGGGGACTCCCGGCAATAGCCATCCTGCCAGGTGGCCTTTGCTGCGGCTGGGTGGCGCCCGTGGGGAGAGCCCCTGGTCTCAATCCGGTGGTCGCACGACCGCCAACGTCTCTGAGGGCGGTAAGGTAAAATTTAAAGCTGTGACATATAACCCCAAATCGTTCCCCTCCCTAGCGACGCCATGTGAAGGACCTAGGGCAGCGGACAGACAGGAGCCGTTTTCACTGCAATACCTTGTGTGGAGCAGAACCGGTGGGGAATCGTTTTTGGGGTCTAAGCCTCTCTTCTTTGTGAACAATCTTGAAGATAAGTTTATGGAAGTGGCGTCTCTTTCCAAAATGAGGAGCGGGGCCATTCTGATACAAGCAGCTTCATCTGCACAGTCACGGGCATTACTCGCCTGTGAGAAGCTCGGTGACATCCCCGTTAACGTTACTCCCCATAAGTCCTTAAATTTGGTCCAGGGGATTATCTTTCATAAAGATCTTCCGTTACAGTCTGATGACGAGCTACGGGAGAACCTGGCACGATGAGGCGTACACTTTGTCCGTCGTGTCTTTAGGGGGCCCAAGGATAATAGGATCGCTGCCGGTGCCTTCATCCTGGCCTTTGAGGGCGACTGCTTGCCTGAGAAGGTAAAGGTCATGATTACTGGTGTAATGTCAAGCCCCATGTCCCGCCCCCTACGCGATGCTTCCAGTGCTGGAAATTCGGACACATGTCCTCCAGATGCACTACCAGCCCCACGTGTCGAGATTGTTGACGACCTTCACATCCCAATGCCCCATGTGCTCCGCCTCCCACCTGCGTTAACTGTAGGGAGCATCATTCTCACTGCTCGCCAGACTGTGCAGTCTACCAATGAGAGTGGAAGATACAAGAAATTAAGACCCTGGACCTTTTAACTTGCCAAGAGGCAAAGAAGAAGCTAGAACGACTCAACCAAACACCTATGTTGAGGAGTTACGCCACTGTAACACTGCCGCCACCAGTTCCTGCAAAGACTCCCTTCTCAGTTGGCCCACAGAGCAATCACGTTACGCCTGCTCCACTGCTGGTAAGGGCCACTCTCTCATCCACTACTCCCGAAACACCCAGTTTGGGAGCAGTGCGCCCCAATCAACTGGGGAAGTCCCCCACTTCTCAGCTGGAGAAGCGACAGCCTTCTCTGGCTACTCAGCCGGAGAAGCGACAGCCCAGGAGTCTCTTCCAAGGACTTCCCCAATGTCTCACAAGACACTAGCCAGTGGCTGAAGAAGCCACCAGCTGCTGGTCGAAGGGCTTCACGCTCTTCCTCTGTTCCTAACAATACGTCCAGAGAGCCCTCCCAGCTTGCGAACCCTCCTCCCAAAGACAAGAGAGAGAAGAGGAAGCTCTCTAAGAAGAATAAGGACCCAGTGGTTCCCTCACCACCGCTTCCTGTCAGCTCAGCCTCTGAAGTCGATCTCTTTGCGTCCCCTGATGACCTGGATCTAGCTGTCTCCTCAGAAACGATGGAAGTTCCGACGTCAGTCACTCAGTCGGTGGCAGCATGTGACCCTGCGAAGTAATTTGCCTTTTCAGTTCCTTCATGACCCTACATGACACAATCCTCCAGTGGAATTGTGGAGGTTATTTTAGCCATCATTCTGAGCTATGTCAGCTTCTCAGCATGACACCTGCTTTATGCATTGCCCTCCAGGAAACCTGGTTCCCGGCAATGCGGAACCCTGTCCTTCGTGGATACAAGGGTTATTACTGTAACCGTAGCACTTACAATAGTGTGTCAGGTGGAGCCTGCGTGTGTGTCCTTACCTCTGCATATAGTGCTCCTGTGCCCCTTCAAACATCATTGGACGCTGTGGCTGTCCACGTAAGGACTACCCAGGACATAACCATCTGCAGTGTCTATCTCCCTCCAGGTGGTACAGTCCCCCAGACCGAAATGGCTGCACTGGTCACCCAACTTCCACGCCTTTTCTTCTCCTGGGGGATTTTAACGCCCACAATCCCCTGTAGGGTGGAACGAAGATTACTGGCTGAGGCAGAGATGTCGAGAATCTCATCTCCCAACTCGGCCTCTGTCTGTTAAACACTGGCGCCGCCACACCTTTCAGTGTGGCGCATGGCACGTTCTCGGCCATAGATCTGTCGTTGTGCTGCCCAGGGCTTGTACCATCGGTCCCCTGGAGAGTCCATGACGATTTGTGTGATAGTGATCATTTTCCCATCTTCCTTTCACTACCCCAGCGTCGCTCCCCCGAACGCTTGCCCAGATGGGTATTTAACAAGGAAAACTGGGAAGTGTTCTTCTCTGCTGCCACTGTTGAATCTCTCCCCCACGGTACCATCGATGTAGCTGTTGAGACACTGACTGCAGCGATTGTTTCCACTGCGGAACGTACCACTCCTCGTTCGTTAGGGTGCCCACGGCGAAAGTGAGTGCCCTCGTGGTCGCCAGAGGTCGCTGAATCCATTAACGAGCGTCAGCGGGCTCTTCAGCGACATAAGCGGCACCCTTCTTTGGAGAACCTAATTTTATTCAAACGTCTCCGTGCGGAGTGCTGGGAGAGGTACATTTCCACCATTGGTTCCCGTACTTCACCCTCCCAAGTGTGGATGAAGATACGGCGCATCTTTGGATTGCAGCACTTTACAGTTGTCCCAGAGCTTTCCATCAATGGGGCGCTATGCACCGATGCCGATGTAATCGCCGAGAATTTCGCTCAGCACTATGTTCGGGCCTCTGCGTCGGGGAATTACCCGCCCGCGTTTCGTGCGCTAAAACGCCGGGAGGAAGGAAAACGACTTTCTTTTGCTTCGCGCCACCCTGAGGCGTATAACGCCCCGTTTAGTTCGTGGGAACTCGAAAGCGCCCTGGCACGGTGCCCTATACAGCCTCTGGGCCAGATGGCATCTACAATCAGATGCTCAAACAACTGTCCCCGGACCGTCTGCAATGTGTGTTCTTGCCATCTCCAACCGCATATGGGGCGATGGTGTCTTTCCGTCGCAGTGGCGAGAAAGTACCATCGTTCCGGTGCTGAAGACGGGCAAGGACCCACTTAATGTGGATAGCTATCGGCCCATCAGCTTAACCAAGCTGCTGGAACGTATTCTGAGTCGACGGCTGTGTTGGCTGCTTGAGGTTCTGGGTCTCCTGGCTCCGTGCTCGAGCGGCTTCCGCCAGGGCCGTTCCACCACCGATACTTTGCTCTTCCTTGAGCCTGCAGTGCGCACTGCTTTTTCCAGGTACCAACACCTCGTCTCCGTCCTTTTCGACCTCTCCAGAGCATATGACACGACGTGGCAAAACCATTTGCTCGCCACGTTGCACAGGTGGGGTCTCAGAGGCTCTCTCCCCAATTTTATTCAGAATTTTTTATCTGTTCGGACATTCCGCGTTTTACTTGGCACATCCCATAGTTCACTTCATGTCCAGGAAAACGGCGTATCACAGGGCTCTGTATTGAGCATGCCACTTTTCCTTGTGGCCATTAATGGCATTGCCGCAGCAGTAGGGTCGTCTGTCTCACCCACGTTATATACTGACGATTCTGCATCTTTTTCAGCCCCTCCAATATTAGTGTTGCAGAACGTAGGTTGCAGGGAGCCATACGCAAGGCGCTGGCGTGGGCCCTCGCCCATGGGTTTCACTTTTCTCCTTCGAAGACGTGTTCTGCACTTTTGTCGGCGGCGAACTGTCCATCCCCACCCTGAGCTCTATCTTCAGGATGCCATGCTCAGGGTTGTTGACGCTTACCGTTTCCTGTGATTGCTGTTCGATGCCCGACTTACATGGCTTCCACATATTTGTCAGCTCAAGCGTCAGTGCTGGCAGCATTTGAATGCCCTCCGCTGTCTCAGCAACACGACTTGGGGTGCAGATTGTAATACGCTGCTGCGGCTCTACAAAGCCCTTGTGCTATCCCGACTCGATTATGAGAGTGTGGCTTATGGCTCAGCGTCGCCCTCAGCGTTGCAACTGCTGGACCCGTTCACCACTGTGGGGTTCGACAGGCGGCAGGAGCACTCCGCACCAGCCCTGTTAATAGCCTACTTGCTGAGGCTGTGGTTCCTCCACTTCGCGTCCGGCGTCAACAACTCTTATCTAACTATGCTGCACAAGTCCGTTGTTCGCCCCGTCACCCTAACTACCGTGTCCTTTTCGCTACTACGGCAGTCCATATCCCACACCGGCGGCCGCGATCAGGTCATACAATTGGGATCCGTGTTTGGTCACTCCTTAGTGAACCCGAGTCTTTTCCATCTGCTTTCCAGGTCCACCCACATACACCACCTTAGTGTATCCGTCGGCCGCAGCTTCGGCTGGAACTTTCATGATGGGAAAAAGATTCAGCTCCTCCTGCAGTCTTCCGCCGCCAATTTCTTGCTCTCCTAGGCGCTTACCGTGATTCGGAGGTTATCTATACCGGTGGCTCGATGGTTGATGGCCATGTGGGGTACGCGTATGCTGATGCGGACTATATAGACCAGCGCTCCTTGCCGGAAGGCTGCAGTGTTTACACCGCAGAGCTAACAGCCATTTCTCGTGCCCTTGAGCGTATTCGTACCAGCACTGGAGAGTCCTTCGTCCTTTGCAGTGACCCTCTCAGTAGTCTGCAGGCTCTTGACCAGTGCTACCCACGCCATCCCATTGTTGTTGCCATCCAGGAGTCCGTTCACGCTCTTGAACAGCGTAGACGTTCGGTGGTGTTCATATGGACCCCGGGACACCTTGGGATAGCGGGAAACGAACTCGCCGATTAGTTAGCCAAAGAGGCTACCTGCAAACAAACGCTGGAGATCGGCCTCCCGGCAACTGATCTCTGATCGGTGTAGCGCCGTCGGGTCTTTGGGATGCAGGGAGACGAGTGGCGCACTCAGTCTGCACCCAACAAGCTGCGGCGAGTGAAGGAGACCACGACTGTGTGGGGTTCCTCCATGTGGGCCTCTCGCAGGGATTCTGTTGTTGTCTGTAGGCTCCGCATTGGTCACTCTTGGCTGCTGCGTCGAGAGGACCCCATCTCATTGTCGCTGTGGTGCAAACATGATGGTGGCCCATATGTTGTTGGAATGTCCTCTTTTAACCGCCCTCAGGTGAACTTTTAATCTCCTGGGTGATTTATCATCTCTTTTAGGTGACAATGTCTCTATGGCAGATCGGGTTTTAAGTTTTATTCACGCAAGCGGCTTTTGTAGGTCCATCTAATTTTATTGCGTCACCCTGTTTTGTACTGTATATTTTACTTAGTTTTATGTTGTAATTCGACTCCACCCTAACCTTTTAGGCTGGAGATTTTAACGTGTTGCAGAGTGGCTGGCTCATCCTTTTATTTTCGTGATCAGCCAGCCACGGTCCTCTGCTGTACAGTTTTAATTCTTTCTGCCTTTCTTCTGTATGTTGTTTTTGTTGCTGTGCTCCGTTTTCCATGTTGCCTTACCATTGACCTAGGGGCTTTTGTTCCCCTGGGATTTTTATTTTAGTGCTTAGCCTGACTGGTGGGTGGTTTCAATATGCTCTGTGTGTTTATGAAAGAAGGGACCGATGACCTTTGCAGTTTGGTCCTTTTAATCTTTAAACCAACCAACCAGATTCAAAAAGTGCCTCTCAGTATTTCGGTGAACGCTTTTAGAAAACAAAGAAAAGATGAGCTACAAACAAAAATACCTTTACTGGCCTTGTTTGTAAAGATGTTCGAAATCGTCTGGAAACGCCTCTTGTAGGAGTGCTGGAAGCGCTGTGCTCACGCGTTGTTAAATATCCGTGACGTGTGCGAACGTTCGAGAATAATATTGCTTACAATGTCTTTGCTTACTTTCAACCCTTGTTCTCTCATTTCAAAGACAGACGTGGATCATTCACAACCTTCCGTCACCCTTGTCCCATGTTTACCCGAACGCGGCTAACCCTCTAAGGCGTAGAAACCACCCTAACATACTCTTTTTACTCACTGTTTCCATCCCTTAGACTAGCACTATCGTCCATCTCCATAGCTGTCTCCCCTTATTTGAAGGAAAATTTCGTGTTAACCCGTTGCTCCATAACGCGCTCCATTTTGCAATGATATGGTGGCGACGACTGCTTGAAGATTGGAGGCTGTCTTTGAGAATGAGAGCAGAAGAACTGAAGAAAAGCACTGAACGTGTAAGAACTATTGTTCAGGAACATTCTCAGTCATTGTGAATATCCAACAATGTGTGAACCGGGCGCTTCGAATGATTCCTCCTAATGCGTTTGCTGACAGCTTGTACCGCCTTAACATTGATGTCAGAAGTGTGTTCTAGCTACTAACAATGACACTGCAGGCTGCTAATGGTTTTTTGTTTGTAACTCTAATTTTATTTATTTTCTGAGACCATTTACAGAATTTTTCACACTACGTTATATTTAATGACTGTCGAAGGTAAGGATACGCAGAGAGAAAATATGCAACTTAGTTTAGCTTCACGCAGAAGCAAGCCTTATGGAACAGAATTTTGTGCTATTCGTTTATTTAGTAATCTGGACGGGTGAGTTATGCTGTGTGTGTGTGGAACAATATGAGAACTTAAGGAGACTTTACGCTGGAGTAACTGAGCGTCATGCAGTGTTATCTCTGCAGTAACACTTGACAGACTGGACGCAGTAAGCTGCAGCTATAGCTAGACAGTAACTGCGGCTCGGCTGAACTTGCGGGTGCCGCTCGCTGCCTTCGCGAAGCACCACTGCCGCCGGAGAGAACATATTCCTTGGCGGCCTTCGGAGTGCTGCCGCCGCAACTTCCGGTTTCCGGCCTGCTACATCCGCCCTCATCAACAGCCGCACCCTCTGTGGCGCGGCAGGAAACATTTACTTCCTCCCAGACAACAAATGGGGCAATCTAGTTTACATCGCTATACAATGGGACTCAAGTTTTGAATATTTCATAAGAAGGATCTATCACTGGTGTATTCCGGAGTATGAATTGTGACTGATTTAGTGAGTTGACGTTTAAATACTTTCTCAGTGATACATACGAAGGTATCGGCTATCAACGTGAATTAAAATTTAGGTCGAAATTACCGTAATATGTTGTTAAATGCTTCAAAAATGAAAGAGATGACGGTTCAGACACTACCCTACGGTATCCGTAGTGGCGAGAGGATGTAGTTTTGTAATTGGAGAAAACAAAGAAAACCAAAGGAAAATGGGAAGTGGGACGACAAAATAGGAATGGGAGGAAGGAGTAGTAGTGGCAGTAGTAGTAGTAGTAGTAGTAGAAGAAAAAGAAGAAGAGAAAGGAGAACAGTGGCATTAATTGAATCGCTCTTAATTGCGAAGGGGATTAATTGTCAGATGAGTGAATCAGTGTCTCAGGGAGAATTACGTTGGACGTTGTTGAGGAGTATTATAGTTTCGTAAGACCAGCCTGCCATTGGTATGAAGACGTTTGTTTCCTTTTTTCGGCTACTACCCGTAGAAGTAGCCATTCTCATATTGTCAAGTGAACGAATAAGTGCGTAAAAGTACATTTTTCGTTTCTTGTTTCGTTTATTACGGCAATTAAGCAAAGGGAACCCAATCGTGATGTTGCTACCTACGCGGCTGTTTATTGTTCAGTGATAAGAGTTTATCATATAAAAATTATTATTAAATTGTGTACATTTTACTCCATTTCATAGCCACGGACCCCACGAGCAAGATAGAACTGAGAAATACAGAACTTCTCAGGAAGAGCAGGATCTCTGAGGTCTCGGCCAAGAAAGTCTGTACGCAGGCACCTATTCATTCCAGACTATGCGGACTAGCTAAAATTCCCCAGGATACCTTTCCTCTTCGACCAATAGTTAGCAATACTGGGGCGGCAACATACAACCTGCAGAGCAATAGAGCCCTTTAGTGGGAAAAAGTGAGCACCACATTCGCAACTCAGAAGATTTTGTTTATCGGCTTAAGAAAGTGCGACTTGCACCATCAGATCCTCTCTTTAGTTTCGATGTGACCTCATTTTTCACTCGAGTGACATTGGAGGAATCACTGTTGGCAAGATGCTGGAAGGGGAGATTGTTGATTTGTTCGAGAACGCGCTAACCTCGACTTCGGTGACCAGCACATTGAACAGACTGACGGTGTCGCAGTGAGTAGGCCTTTGTCACCCATAGTGACCGATCTTTTTATAGATTTGGAGGAGAGAACACTAGAGCCATCCGAGTTAAAACCTACGTACTTTTGGCGGTATCTGGATAACACCTTTGTCATCTGGCCCCTCAGCACTGCGTTACTGGATTTATTTTTACAGCAACTAAATCTTATTCATTCAAACATCAAGTTCACGATGGAAATTGAGAAAAGCAGCCAACTACCGTTCTTGGTTGTGTTGGTGCGTAGAAAACAGGATGATACCTTGGGTCACACTTTGTACCGTAAACCTACACACACGGGCTTATACTTACAGGCAACCAGTTGTCAACATACCGCACAACCAGGCAGCGTGACTTTGGTCCACAGATTCTGACAGCTTCTCTGATGCGCTACGCCACTGTTATACCGTATTTTTAGAAAATGGATGTCCTGAATGGGAGATTCACCGTGCTAGAGAAAGTGAGGAGCTAGAAGAAGGTGATGAATAAAGATGAACGGTCATTTTGCCGTACATCGGCGGTGTTTCTTCGAATATAGGAAGATTGTTGGAGAAACAAAGCTAAATGCGTCTTTCGTCCACCAACAAAACTCTGACATCTTTTAGGCTCAGTGAAGGATGATCTTGGTTTATGAATTCCTAGTGTCTGTAAGATTCCTTGTAGCTTCTGGATGTTATACATTGGACAAACTTGCCACACTGTAGAGAACAGTCTTGTCCAATATCGACGACGCACACGTCTGAACCAGCCGGACAAATCTTCAGTGGCCGATCATTACCTCAGCACATGACGTTGTATGGAATACAAAAGCACTGGAATTATTTCGTCGACGCCTTCGCACTGAGACAGCATTATTAAAGAAGCTGTAGAAATTGGCAGCCCGACTAATTTGCTTAACGGGGACGCTGGTTACCGACTAAGCATTGCATGGAATCCAGCTTTGTGGATGTGAAAATCACAGGGAACACGAAAACGATCCGTTGGTTGTACGAGGGATGTCGCTGCTGCTCCAATGTAGATATTTGGCTGACAGTGGTGAGGACGGGCATATGCCAGTACCGACACTATTTTGGCAGGCTGCTCCCGACAGAGAGCGCTGGACCGGCCGGCGGGAGCGAGAAGGCTGACAGCCCCAGCGCGTGCGTTCATTGTCCGACAGGTGGCTTAGCTCTCTCTCTCTCTCTCTCTCTCTCTCTACCGACCTGCATATCTGCACTTTTGGTCACTGAAATTTGGTACGTTCACGCCTCAGCAGTTTCTTCTCTGATTGCATAAATAGGAGGCTTCGGTCACAGTCTGAATACCGCCCTCAGAATTGAACACTCCTATCACAGCACACTGTATATACTCATCCTCCGCCGGAACGCAGCACCATCCCTCCTCACGACTACATCACCTACCGCCACCTCAGGGAACATCCTCTCTCCTTCCTTGCCTCATTGACACCCTTTACAACACCATCCTCTCAACTGGCTTTTACCCTCATCTGTGGAAGATCTCCTGAATCCAGTTGTTCCTTAAACCAACCAAACCCCTTCAGACACCTCCTTTTGTCACCCCATATGTTTCACCTCCATGTTCAGTAAGATCTTAGAGTCTCCTGCCGTATCCATCACCACTTAACTCAACAGCACCTCGCTCCTCTTACCTAGTGTGGTTTCTGGCCCTCCTTCTCCGACGACGACCAGCTCCTTAAGCTTACCAATGTATCTCACCTCCAACTTAACTCCTGTCATTCTGCTATTTTTGTATACCTCGACCTCCACTCCACTTATGACCATATATGGCATTCTGGGTTTCTTTTCAAACTCCAGACCTACGCCCGTCCTATCAATTTCATCTGTCTCATTGCCTTCTTCTTTCCCACCGTCCTTCCTATGTCACCATTCGTAATGCGAATTCCTGTACCTTCGACCCTACTCTACGATACGTGTGCCTAGGGCTCCATCCTTTACCCTCTCCCATACCTCCTGTTCACTGCTGATATGCCAAAACCACCCCACCCATCCATCTCCTTCAATATGTTGATGACACACCATTCCTTGCCCTCTATCTTACCCTTCAACAGTACCAGCGCTCCCTTGAAACCCACCTAAGCCAGTTTACCACTTGGTGCAACCAGTGGTTCCTTGGAATCAATCCATCCAAAACCCAGGCAATCATTATGGGATTTACCACCGTCTCCTTCCGACTTCATGCCTTCTACCGCACCATCTATAACCATCTTATCAAACTTACTCCCACCCTGGAATACCTTGGCCTCACCCTTGACCGTCACCTCACCTGGGCTCCCCACATCCTTACCATTCAATGCAAAGCACACAGTAGACTCCAACCCCTGGAACTCCTGTCCAGCCAAACACGGGGTTGCATCATTCCACCATATTTCATACCTACAAATCTTTGACCCATCACATCCCTTGCTATTCCAATGTCACCTGGATCTCCACCCCTCCGAAATTCTATAAAGCCCTCCTAATCCTTGAACGCCATGTGCTCCACCTTCGTATCTGTCTCCATCCTGCATGGGGAGCCTCTATTAACTCATCCCCTTCTCACAACTCCCCCTTTTCCTTGAATACATCCATAGCCTCTACACCAAACGCCGCCTTGCTCGCCCTCAGCGCCTCTACCAATGTGTCCCATCCTCTCTCCATCTACACATCCTCCAGTCACTCAACCAATGAAACTTCCAACGTCTTCCCCTCACAGATGATGTGCTTCACCCTGATATTTATCCTTCCAATCCTCTTCCACTCCCCTCCTCCCTAGCGCTCCCTCTCCTTCCCCTCCTCGCCATTTCCTCCCTCTTAGCCCCTTGTGCTTGCGCTCTTTGCTGGACTGCTCCCTCCACACCGTCTCCTGCCCCCTGGTGTGCTACAGGTTCCTCCTTCCACCCCTTCCTGCATTCCCTCCTCCACCAACCCCCTTCTCTCTCTCTCCTCTCTCTCTCCTCTCTCTCCCTACTCTCGGACCTCCCCTCCCTTGGCAGGTCCTTCCTGTTTTAATCCAGTTACTCTCTGTTATGAATACTTTCTCGTTGTGTGTGTTGCATAAGTGCAGTGTGTGGCTTCCATATTGTGAATGCTGTTTTTAGTTGTGCTCTTCGTGCAGCGAGTGTTTATGTGCTACATCTTCATTAAGTGCCATTTTAATTATATGTGGATTTTATGTAAACGTCCCTCGTATATTTTAGCCGCTTGGGATTAGCCGAGCGGTCTTAGGCGCTGCAGTCATGGACAGTGCAGCTGGTCCCGGCTGATGTTCGAATCCTCCCTCAGGCATGGGTGTGTGTGTTTGTCCTTAGAATAATTTAGGTTAAGTGGTGTGTAAGCTTGGGGACTGATGACCTTAGCAGTTAAGTCCCATAAGATTTCACACACATTTGAACATTTGTATATTTTAATTCAACTTGTTTCCACTTTCTCAAATGTAAACTTGATATTTTGAAAAATGGTTCAAATGGCTCTGCGCACTATGCGACTTAACTGCTGTGGTCATCAGTCCCCTAGAACTTAGGACTACTTAAACCTAACTAACCTAAGGACATCACACACACCCATGCCCGAGGCAGGATTCGAACCTGCGACCGTAGTGGTCGCTCGGCTCCAGATTGTAGCACCTAGAACCGCACGGCCACTTCGGCCAGCTTTCATATTTTATCCTCATTCTCCTGTAGGGCTTTGTGTAGTATCTTGGCTGAAGAGTGGCGAATTGTGCCATGTGGGGCAGGGGTATGAAATAACCATAAAAAAAAAACAGCCGGAGCAGTACGTTCGCGGCACCTGGAGATGTCGGTCAGTTGCAATGACGATATATTGTGGAGTTTTCTCAACGACATCCGACGTCTCGCCCGAGAACCACATTTACAACTAGTCTGTCCAGAAAGCCTCAAGCAACATGTGGTGTCACCGCCAGACACCACACTTGCTAGGTGGTAGCTTTAAATCGGCCGCGGTCCATTAGTACATGTCGGACCCGCGTGTCGCCACTGTGTGATCGCAGACCGAGCGCCACCACAAGACAGGTCTCGAGATACGGACTAGCACTCGCCCCAGTTGTACGGACGACTTTGCTAGCGACTACACTGACGAAGCCTCGCTCCTTTGCCGAGCATATAGTTAGAATAGCCTTCAGCTAAGTCAATGGCTACGACCTAGCAAGGCGCCATTAGTAACATTGCATGTATCTATGGAGTCTCACTTATATCGTCAATAGCGATGTATACAACAAGGATGGATTAAAGTTAAGTATTCCAGAAGCTACGTACTTTTCTTCATAGCATTCATTACGTATCCTGTTTCAGACCTCACGCCCATCTGCGTGAGCGTAGCGCGTGCCTTTCGGCTTCCTCTCATTGTGTCTAGGCTGTCTTGTCTAGACACAACACAACACATCCACGATGATACCAATAAAATAATAAACGCGCTAACCGGTGGAACAGGGAGGAGGGCGGAAAGTCGATTTCTGCTCAGGGTGCAAGTTATCCTAGTGTCGGCGCTGGGGACAAAATCTTTAACTGTCATTGAACAAGAAAATGCTTTTCGATCGCTTAAGTCCAACCAATCATCAGTATGACAGACAGAAGCAACGGTAGCTCTAACAACCTACCTTGTGCTTCTATACGTACGAATGTGTATTATGACGCCAGGACAAGGCAATAGTTAGAGTGAATCTTCTATGCAAACAGTGCGGTCTACTTTCTGTTGCTGAATCGGGCACTGGATCGTATTATCAACAGTCTCCCCTTTTCTCTCGTTACGAGTTAATTATTTAAGGAACAGATATCGATGGTTTACGTAGTGGTCTCTGTCCCTGTTACAAAAAAATCATTCTAATCGTTTTCTTCGCCGTTCTTCTATTCAACCACTTACTTTTTTACATCAAACGTCGACTCACTTTTTATACTTCATCCTGTTTCTTCTTCATCGATTTAATTTCTATCCACATTTTAGCTACGCAGAATGTTTTGTAGTAAATATAATAGATGTATAGTTTATTTCGGCGTAAGATTACTATAAATAATATTGTCTGCATTTGAGATAACTGAATAAGTTGATTTCGAAAACTTTCTTGTTATGTAATATGTACTTTAGATGACGTATTCAGTTGCTGAGCGAAACTGAATATTGACTGGTCCTACGTTACACATGTGAACAGTGTCGTGAAATAAAAATTTAAACTACACACATAAAAAAAAGTTTTGCTGCACCCCGGTCCCCAGAACTCCTGAAGATAGACGTTGACTGTGGGTATTGTATCACAGACACTGTCCCTTTGACTGTTCACAGTTGTGAATACACCCGCATAAAGATGTAAACAAACATGCACGAGCAGCGCCTATTAGACGGAGAGGGTTCAACAGCCGATCAGTTCCTGTCATTCCACCAGATAGGAGGTACACGGTTCGTGTTGTCTGTAGTTCAAACATGCCTAGACGGTCAATACCGCGGTTCGATCGCGTCTGCATTGTTACTTTGTGCCAGGAAGGGCTGTCAACAAGGGAAGAGTCCAGGCGTCAGGCGTCTCGGAGTGAACCAAAGCGATGTTGTTGGGACACGGAGGACATACAGAGAGACAGGAACTGTGGATAACATGCCTTGCTCAGGCCGCCCAAGCGCTATTACTGCAATGGATGACGGCTACCTACGGATTATGGCTCGGAGAAACCCTGACAGCAACGCTACAACGTTGAATAATGCTTTTCGTGCAGCCACAGGACGTCGTGTTACGACTCAAACTGTGCGCTGTAGGCTGCATGATGCACCTTAGCTCCCGTCGTCCATGAAGAGGCCGATCTTTGCAACCAAGACACCGTACAGCGCGGTACAGATGGACCCAACAGCATGCCGAATCGACCGCTCAGGATTGGCATTATGTTATCTTCACCGATGAGTGCCGCATATGCGTTCAACCAGGCAATCGTCAGATACGTGTTTGGAGGCAACCCGATCAGGCTGAACGCCTTAGACACACTGTTCAGCGAGTGCAGCAAGGTGGAGGTTCCCTGCTGTTTCGGGGTGGCATTATGTGAGGCCGACGTACACCGCTGGTGGTCTTGAAAGACGCCGTTGTGGCTGTACGATACGTGAATGCTATCCTCCGACCGATAATGCAATTATATCAGCAGTATATGGGTGAGGCATTCGTCTTCATGCACGGCAATTCGCACCCCCATCGAGCACATCTTGTGAATGACTTCCTTCAGGGTAACGACATCGCTCTACTATAGTGGCCATACATGAACCCTATCGGACATGTCTAGAACGGATTGAAAAGGGCTGTTTATGCATGACGCGACCAACCAACCACTCTGAGGGATCTATGCCCAATCGCCATTGAGGAGTGGAACAATCTGGACTAACAGTGCTTTGATGAACTTGTGAATAGTATGCCAAGACGAATACAGTCATGCATCAATGCTAGACGACGTGCTACTGGCTATTGGAGGTACCAGTGTCTACAGCAATCTGAAGATCTCGCTGTATGGTGATACAACATGCAATGTGTGGTTTTGATGAGCAATGAAAAGGGCGGAAATGATGCCTATGTTGATCTCTATTCCAATTTTCTGTACAGGTTCCGGAACTCTCGGAACCGAGTGATGCAAATCGTTTTTGTGATGTGTGTATATGAAATGCGAAATTTCAAATAAAGGAAATGATTCTAATAGACTGCCAAATGAAACTAATTGTGTGCTCAATAAATAGAGGCTAGCTAGAACTCAGTACCTAAATACAGTATACAGGTATACGTAGCGTCGTATTAAGACTGAAATAAGCCACAAAAATGAAGTACAGCTCTACTCGAAAGAAAATAACTGTTTAGAAATTAAATATTTTCGACATTTCGGGGCCCTGTCGGTAACTGTATAAATATTAATTTTAATTTTAAAAATCAAAAGTCTCAGTTGCAAAGATTACCTAGATTTACCTAGGTTTCAGTCGGGATAACCCAACCTTCTTCAGAATAAAAGTAACTACCGTTTTTCCATAGTGGACATCGTCAAGCTAAAACTACAAATCCATAAATTATCGTCAGACTGTAAAAACATATTGCTTCGGCCCCACTTCGCGACCGCGGTGCCACAGCCATGAGTGCTGTACTGGAACTGACCGTAGCGTCATGAGGCCCGCCTAGGCGGACACAATACCTTGTCCTGCGCATAAACTATCTGATGGGTACTTGTTGGGATAAGACGCAAACCTGACTCCTGGCCCTGAATTTACTAGTAAAGTGAAATAAAAGAGAGGTACAGCTGAGGAAAAGGGCGTATATGTTATCCTGTGCAGAACGTACTCAGATCGACTGTCCTAACATTAATGAAGTATTCGTTGGTCATGATATGAGGAAGACATCTCGTGCTTACAACATGTGGCTTGTCTAGGAAAATTTTTTGCTTGAGCACGAAGTTTAATCAGCTTAAAGAACTTAGGAGCGGGAAGGATAATATAAAGCCAACATCGACATTATTATGACTAGGTCAAAAAAAATTTTTTTAGACGTAAATGTTAAGCATTTGCTTAGCTATGGTTACAACGCATGAAGGTCCTATTGACTTAGCACACAAATGGTCATGAATGAACTTATGAACAAGTCTACATCTTATCTGTAACATCAGACAATACAGGCCATATAATGTAGATGGTCATTCTTCAAGATTAGTATATTTGACCTAAATGTGAGTGATCACCAGGCCCGAATTATGATGGCAGTGTTCCGCACACAGTTTTTACAGTATGTGTATGGATCACCTCCATGAAGACAAATTGAGTACCTGATTACTGCCACATTATCCCCTACTTTAGTGTTTTCTGTAACTCATAACCATAACTTCGTCATGATGCTCAATCAGGCACGTGCATTAGTTTATTTTGACTTGATTCTAGACCTTTTGAGATCAAATATACCAATCTTGAATAATGACTATCTATATTATATGGCCCGTATTGCCAGATGTTACAGATTAGATGTCCACTTGTACGTGGAGCACTATTTTCTAACATATTTCTAATATATTTAATATGACATGAAATAGTTATCACATGTAGAAGAGATTTTATCTTTGACACCACTAAACCAAAGATGCTGCCTGAGTGGCAGAATCGATTGTAAGAAGGGGCGCGCGGAGCCCAGTAGCTGTTGCCGTTGCACTCTGTAAAAGGTAGGATGCCAGACATTAAGCTAGTGACTAGCTGTGAGAATTTAGCTGTTGGCCTATGGACACAGCATAACACAGTTTTGTAAGCAAATGAAATTTTGTATATATAGTTTTGAGTATGCAGCAACGCAATGTGGATATTACTAATTTTACAGTACTGACCATTCAAAGTGGGAATCAAGAATGTGTAGGTTGATTAGGTATACCCGAATTGTAATATTGTGTGTGTTTTGTAATCCTGATACAGACAAGTTAAATTTGGGAATCTATTTTGTTAAACGATGATAGACTATTTGTGATGTAACAAATCCAAGTGTGTTCCCTTACGTCAGTAAGTGATGATTGTAGAACAATTGAAAAGTTCACTGATTTTGAAGTTAACCTAAAATGTTTCGTATCAGATTTTGTGAAGGAGAAATTTTATTTTTAATACAATTTTTGAACTAAAGAATTCGGTCTTAGCATATCCAGATGTCAATGCCTCATCCTCTTCCATGTCGTGTTTCTTTAAATCCAATGACTATTTTTTTTAAAAAAGAAATTATTTTTCAATCAGTGTCAGAAAAATATTAATGTGCCAGAATCAGAAAAGTATTAATGTGTCTAACAGCTGTAATGCGGGCAGCATTGCACAGCGCTCAGCCAATAGCCAATATTTTCCCTGAACATATGCAGGGTTATTCATTGATCAACTAATCTACTGACATTATTTGTATGAAGCTACTTTTACGGCCAGCTTTAATTCTGCCGGTACCTTGTCTCCTACCTTCCAAAATTTACAGAAGCTCTCCTGTGAACCTTACAGAACTAGCACTCTTGAAAGAAAGGATATTACGGAGACATGGCTTAGCCACAGCCTGGGGAATGTTTCCAGAGTGATATTTTCACTCAGCAGCGGAGTGTGCGCTGATATGAAACGTCCTGGCAGGAGAGCTTCTGTAAAATTTGGAAGGTAGGAGACGAGGTATTGGCAGAAGTAAAGCTGTGAGGACGGGGCGTGAGTCGTGCTTCGGTAGCTCAGTTGGTAGAGCACTTGCCCCGCTAAAGGCAAAGGTCCCAGGGTTCCAGTCTCGGTCCGGCACACAGTTTTAATGTGCCAGGAAGTTTCATATCGGCGCACACTCCGCTGCAGAGTGAAAATCTCATTCTGGAAAATGTATTTCATTGTTTACTGGCATAGGGAATTTTATCAGTTACTGCACGCGGCCATAGAACTCGGTGCTCACGAGACTGAGTAAACTTCAGAAGGACTGATTTCACTACAGGCATTACATACTGGTATTCCAGATTAAGTGGTTTTATTTTTCTTTCGATTACAGTAAAACTGCTTAAGCGCACCATTTGCTCAACAACACATCACACAGTAATTTTCGATAAAGGAAAGCTATATTTATGAAGAACGTTACAATATCAAGCACAATTAACTGCAAGAAATTCGCCGAATGTAGCTTAACCCCCAACATCCGTGTTGCTGATAAGATAATGTTGGCAACATTGGAAAATAAAATTGAGGATATCCTAGATGAAGATCACTTTCGATCTCGGAAAGGTAGTGGCACCAAAGAGGAATTCCTAACTTGCGGTTGATAATGGAAGCCATATATAAGAAATTAGGCCAGTTTCATTGGATTTGTCAACCAAGAAAAAGCGATCGCCAGTGAAAAGTGGTGTAAGAGTTTCGTAATTCAGAGAGGAATGGTAGTAAGCTATAGGAAAATACGAAAGCAAATTTCACGTGACGTGTTACTGTCGCTGGCCATCGTGGCCGAGCGGTTCTAGGCGCTTCAGTCCGGAACCGCGCTGCTGCTACGGTTGCAGGTTCGAATCCTGCCTCTGGCATGGATGTGTGTGATGTCCTTAGGTTAGTTAGGTTTAAGTAGTTCTAAATCTAGGGGACTGATGCCCTCAGTTGTTAAGCCCCATAGTGCTTAGAGCCATTTGAACCATTTTATTTCTTACTGCCAAGTACAGTTGTTCTACGTAATTTGGACCATTCACAGCAAGAACTCCTACACTATAGTGCAGAACGTGCAGTGAGACGAACAGAAACGACATTACTATTCAGAGACAGTTGTTAGACTGAAGTCACAGCGTTTTATGGTGGTCTCCTAGACATTAGAAAACGCTGGACCTGGTGCTTAATACTGTGTATGATCACCACGGGCAGCAGTGCATGCTCCACAACGTCCTCCCATGCTGCTGACAAGGTTGGTAAGGAATTCTTCTGGTAGACGGTAGACGGTTCTTTTCCTCCATGAGCGCGTTTGACAACTGTTGGATGCTAGTTGGTGCATGCGGACGTGCTGCAAAGGGCATCCCACATGTGCTCGATGGATTTTGAGTCGAGGGGGCGGGCAAGCCAACCCATTCACCGAATATTCTCCCTCTCCAAGAGTTCCTCCAAGCGCACTAGTCTCTGGCATCGGGCACAGTTATCTAAAAAAATAATTCCAGGGCTGAATACAACCTTTAACAGACGCACTTGAGGACGCTGTACTATGCCATAATAACATTCATCAGTGGCATAAAGTGTTCAAAGTATTGTTTGTCACCATGCCCATGCAGCATCATGCCTCTCCACAACATAACACTTTGACGATCAAAATGATCACGTTCGACAATGTTCGTGATTGTATCCTACCTCTCAACACATGAGGGTGCACACAGCATAACTACTCAGACCGAATCTGCTCACTCTGAGCATGCAACCTCACTCCTCGTTTGTGCAGTCCCTGTTCTCCTGGTACCGTCGCAAACGGAGCAGTCCCGTCAAATGTGCACCTGCTGTTTGACGCTGGTTCCTTCTTGCTTGTTCACAATGTAGAGTTCATCTGCTGATACAGTTGACAGTGTCACTGTTAGTGCATGGGGGTTGTAACCCCATAGCTCTAATGCTGTACTGATTTATTTTGCTTTTGTTTCATTTAATGTTACATTGCTGTGCTTCTGTAAATGTGTTTGTTTGAATAGATAACACAAAACTGTATACTCCTTTCTTTGTAAAAACTTTGAGTCATGGTGTGATTCTATGCGATGTAGTATATTGTCGTTTAAATGCTTTGTCCCATTTGGAGGGAACAAAACTTACTGTATATGATTGTAATTTTGTGTGAATAATTTTTGGTAGAAATTTCAATATGTGCAAATGTTCTGTTTTATTTAATGCATTTGGTTGCTGTTATGTGAACTGCTGATCCTCACTTAGGATTCTTAGTTATTCTGTATGTAAAAGTTGTTGTGGTTCCCCTCGGGAACGGAACTGTGTAGCGCGCGCAAATTGTGGCTGGCCTATGTAGAAAAGGTGGAACTGATAGTCAGTCGGGGACGAGCTACCAGTCGGGGACGAGCTACCAAACTGTGCACTGCCATGTAAAAGATGCATATTGTGCTGGTTCCGAGAGAGGCTTCTTCTGCTACTTTCCAATGCCTCGGATGGATGGATAAATAGCTGGAACTATTCTGGAATTTGTATCTATCATCGCCACCAAGAAATGACAGAGTCCAGCAATTCTGCCTGCAATTCCACCTACCAACATGCAGTTGCCACCACATTGCGCAATCATTGCATCGGAATGCTATAATGATGTACAGTGAAGGATCAGCTTAATGGATGTGTTATTGTGCTCAAATATAAGGTACTTTATACCTGAATTTATGTACCTACCTTGATTTTTCTCCTTATCATAACACCTCTCAGGTTCCTTTCCGTTTGAACTAAAGTAATTACCGAGTGTCCCTACTGAAAGAACATTTATGACCAATGTTATGCTAATTAATACCTCTTGAACTTAGTAAAAAGAAAGTTAAAGTTAATGTGGCAAGAGAGTGAGTTAAAGTAAATGTTGTTTGCTGAAAATAATTTTCCTATTAAAACTGCTTATTAAAGTGCTGTTGCCAACTGCAAAATTAAAAGTTCTTAAGACTGAGGCTTCTAAAGTTTTGCTTAGCAAATGAACACCTTGATATCTGTAGTAAATTCAAAAAGGTGAGTCAGTTTCTTGCAATTTTGTCAACATTGTGTTTCGCTGTAGTAAAAGTGGAAAACTGCAGTTGTGAATCGTTATATACTCATGTTTGTTAAGTGTATGTCTCTCTTGTGTATAGGAAGTGCATATTTATAATATAACAGGATCCACAGTTTGTCTATTTTATTAATGCTGGGTAACAAGTAATGGGAAGACCACTAATTATAAAAACCATAATTTCTTTAAAGCCTGAAAGTAATAGCGTGTTTCGGTATCTCTTATAATTTTGCAAATGGTTTGTGCTGCTCCAGTTGTTAGCTTCAATCTTAACGTAAACATATGTATGTGTCAGAGTTCATTGCACTCGCGTGTGGCCAAGTATAGATTGTGTTTATCCATTAGAATTACTAATAACTATTTTCTTGAACGAGAATGTTAATCATTCTCTTGCCAAGTTAGGCTGGCGACCGTTTTCTTCATCAGTTAAACAGTGCAGATAGGCAAAATATTGTTTGTTACTGTTTGAATATTTACGTAATTCTGACTTTCACTTCCCATAAGCCACCTCCGTTAGGTACAATACGGTCAACATAATAAAATTACTCTCAGAGGGTAACACTGCTCTGTTGCTTTATACCATAATTGCTTTAACAAGATAGTTTTATTTCACGACCTGCTTCTAACTTTAAGGTTATGGTATAGCAGTAGCGGACAGGAGTGTTATAGGGTGGTCTCATTGCCCAAAAGTAGGACATAATATGCCTTGACGACCAGCTTTTTGTGCACGACACTGACAAGAAGAAAGGACGTAATGTAAACATCAGGAAGTAGCTTCCATTCCATAACAAATAATTGAAGACGTAGGATGGAAGTGCTACTCTGAAATCATGAATCTACATGAGTCATGAAACTGCAGGCTCATGTCGAAAGTATGCCCTTCTATTACCGGTTCAGTAGCACTGTATGCTGCTGAGTACTAGCCTTCAACGAAAGAAGTTGAACAAAGACTTTTCGTAAACGAAAAAAAAATATGCACACGGGGACATACGACCTAACACTGAATGATAATTTCTCGAATGTGATGTTCATAATTTGTATGGAATAGCACCACTAGTTGACAAGGTTATGACGTTTTTCGATGGCGTGAACACTTTCTTAGAGCAGAGGCAACCACAGTGGCAAAGACAGGTTTTGAGCGTAAATGGGAAACGACCTAGGCAGCGGTTACTTAACAACATGGACGAAGATCTAAGATGCTAGTACTCCAACATGCTCAGACGTAACATTGGATAAAATGGCGACAGACCGGTCAGCACGTGAGATAAACAGAAAGGATAAACAAGTAGAGCTGATTGTCCATAACATGCAACTCATGGAACTCACAGCAGACAGTTGATGGCTACTTATTCTGCCCTTTCTAAATTTCATTCAAAATGGTTCATAGGGCTCTGAGCACTATGCGACTTAACTTCTGAGGTCATCAGTCGCCTATAACTTAGAACTAATTAAACCTAACTAACCTAAGGACATCACACACATCCATGCCCGAGGCAGGATTCGAACCTGCTACCGTAGCGGTAGCTCGGCTCCAGACTGTAGCGCCTAGAACCGCACGGCCACTCCGGCCGGCTCTAAATTTCATCAGAAGGTCTTAGGCATCATCTGTGTCTAAAAATATACAGGTATCATCGCCTTTTTCAGTACCGTCTGATTCGGATGTCGTGAACTAGAGCGCCAAAAATAAGGAGTATGAAGTTGTTGAGGAATATTTTTAGAGTAGTTAGATGTCAGGAAGCAGTGACCGCAGAGTTACTGAGTAATTGCATTTCATTTAATTGATTATCCCTGACTACGTTTGTATCAGTATTACAATAGATTACTGTACACAGCAGTGCAAATGTCGACGGTAATTGTTACTTATTTTGCTTGGATACAAGCTTTTTCCGTCGTTCTTGGGATTGTTTTTGCGGCAGTGATTACAGTAACAGTGATAAACAGCAGTACGGATATATTTACTGATGGAGATGCGAATGTACTGTCGTGTGTTTCTGCTGCTGCGGCTGAAGCACAGCGTAGAGGCATTCCGCCGCTATTTAAGTGTATCCAGTGATCCCTGGCACAATGTCGTGTCGGCCATCTCTTCATTTTTTTGGAAATTTGTGGTAAGTTCCAATGGGACCAAACTGCTGTGGTCATCGGTCCCTAAGCTTACACACTATTTAATCTAATTTAAACTGACTTACGCTAAGGACAACCCACACACCCATTGCCGAGGGGAGGACTCGAACCTCCGACTGGTGGGAGCCGAGCGAACCGTGGCAACGCTCCTGAGACCGCACTGCTATCCCTCGATTTATCTCTTCATCGGTGAACCAGTCCATACTGCTCTGTTAACTTACAACTAAAGATCCACCCTAAAAGCAACCGTAAGAAATCTACGAATATTATACCACTTGTTTCAGGATGGTTTTTGGAATTCTCAGTGCAACTGAGTAAGGTTTTAGATTTACGAATTTATAATTTTAAAAGATTTTATATACAGACAACGCCCATATTGTGACAGAAAATTTTTGTGTAAATATCCTCTGACTGCTAAATTTCCTTTCCAGTTAGAAAGAAGACAGGGAATGGGACACACATTTCCCTATAAGTAACAACAATCGAAGCAAACTAAGGATATATTTGCCTGCCCGGCTAGCCGCACAGTCTGACGCGCTGCTTCCCGAGCGGGAAGGAGTGCCGTTCCCGGGCACGAATCCACCCGGCGGATTAGTGTCGTGGTCCGGTGAGCCGGTCAGCCTGTGGATGGTTTTTAGGCGGTTTTCCATCTGCCTCGGCGAATGTGGGCTGGTTCCCCTTCTTCTGCCTCAGTTACAATATGTCGGCGACTGCTGCACACACACAGTCTCCACCGTAATTACTCTGCCATGGAAACATTTCGGGCTACACTCGTCTGGTATGAGGCGTTCCCAGGGGGACGGGTGGGGGGTCCTCTGGGGGCCCGAACCGCACAATAACCCTGGGTTCGGTGTGGGGCGGCGGTGCGGTGGGTGGACTGCTGTGACCTGTTGTGACGTTGTGAACTACTGAGGGCTACGGCCGCACGAAGCCTCCTCGTTGTTTCTTGGTCCCCGGTTCAATATACAATACACACGCACACAAGGATATATTTCAGTCAGCTCGTACAGTACTTTCATTTTAGAAAAGGGATTGCAGATTGCGCATAGCCACATATGCCACTGCGTGCAACCTGGCACTTTGCAAAGCATTTAGGGTGGTTGTTGTCGTCATTTATTATTAGTCCATCCTGTGCACACCATTAGTTCACAAGTACATTGTTCACGGAAGATACAACGGTTATGTCAATCAAAAGGTTGGGTTAAGAAAAGTGAAACTATAAACAAACGATAGCATGAAGGAAGATTACAGTCTAACGTCAGGTCACCCTAGCCGTCATTAGAGATGGATTACAAAAATATGGGGAAGAAAATCGGCTGTGCTTCTTTGAACGGAACCATCCCGGCGTTTGTCTTGAGCGATTTAGCGACAGCATGAACGGACGCGGATTTGAACCCACGTCCTCTCGAGTGTTATCCTCTGTACCACTTTGCTCGGTCAAACCATAAAAATGTTCGTTGTTTGGTGATTGGTCTATAAGCTTCTAATAATTTCATCCCTGCAAATATTCAGCGGAAGTGTAAAATGCGAAAGGTCAGCTACAGCCTAGTAGAGCGTTTGGGTGTGCCGGCCGCGGTGGCCGAGCGGTTCTAGGCGCTTCAGCCCGGTACCGCGCGACTGCTACGGTCGCAGGTTCGAATCCTGCCTCGGGGATGGATGTGTGTGATGTCCTTAGGTCAGTTAGGTTTAAGTAGTTCTAAGTTCTAGGGGACTGACGACCTCAGACGTTAAGTCCCATAGTGCTCAGAGCCATTAGCGTTTGTATGTTATGGGCGTTAAACAATCACCAGGATGGGACAAAAGACGTTTTCGTGAGTAAAGTGAAACGGATGTTTGACGTTCCAGAAATATGAAAGATTTGTTATTAAATATTGTTCAGCTCGTCGCTTACCATCGCGAAAACTGAAAAGTTGTCATTTTCAATAACTTGAAATGTACAAGAACAGAGAGGTAACAACCAATGACCATTTCATATTACTTCACTTAGTTCTTTCGCATATTTTTCCACCACAGTTGGGAAAGTGACATCACTCCTCTTTAATTAGGAAAGTCCATTCCTGAATCCCTGGACCACTCGTAAGAATAACTTCGTTTCGTATTAATTTTGAATTCATGTAACACTTCCACGATCCAGCGTCGGTCTACTGCTCTATAGTGTTTTCCTAACTACCGTCACACAAATTCTTAGCCGAACGACCGTGATTCAATTGTGAGTGTCAGTTCTTTAAGCCTTCCCCGAGAAAATCGGCTAAGACGTAGGCGCGTGACCGGAATCCTCACAGGATTACAAGGCGGTTCGCTTTCTGGCACGCCCCATTCCTACGTGGACAGCATTTTCTCAACCTGTAGACACAAAAGTTGAGAGGCTACGTAGATCACAGACCCGCCTTAAGCTTTGCACACACAGGCGTATCAACACTATGATTTTATCTTGGAACTCTTCCATTTGGTCCGTGTTTCAAAAGACAATTACTAAAAATGTAATAATTTTTACTGTGTTTGTATAACCATGCTATTTTCTGCATGTTTTAGATTAAAAACCTCACTGATGATGGTGATATTTATCGCCGAAACTAGTTTGGGATAACAAAGAAATAAACGAATAACAAGGTGTTTTGCATCAAGGCGGACTCAATTTCTGATAATACTGTTTTTCAACACTATGATATTTGAAGCAAGAAAGTTGTGAGGGGTTGTTCCATTTTATGCAAACAAGTGCCCACTTTCAGGCACATATTGTTCTCTAGAGTAGATTATGTGTCTAGCAAGAGAAACGAACAGTATGAAGCAGTATTTCTGAGATTGTGGCCTTTACACTATATAGTCCATGGCAAATCGACTTGACCTCTGTACAAAGGTATACCTTTGCTTTACTAATTGTTTTGTTCTAAAATTCAGTTTTAGTACCGGTAAATTCGCGCATCTACAGAACACAGCAAGCTTCCAGACTTCCTTTATTCATCTCGTTACATGTATTTTAACGAAGATTACATCAAAATTCCATATTCTAGCCATACTCATTACTGGTATTGTGGACCATCATAAGGCAAAATATACATTTCACAATGCGTGTAGAAATCTCTGGCCATTCGCAAGACAAACTGTGCCACCTATTAATGAAGCACGTGAGTGCAAAAACATCGAGTTGCCATAGCATCGCATGAATTACGATTAGTGTAAATTTCATGTTTTTTCCTCCATAATGAGCATTACACATTGATGAGATATAAAGAAAAATGATAAACATGCTGCTGTTGTTGTTGGGTCTTTAGCCTGAAGACCGCTGTGATACGGCTACCCATGATAGTCTATCCTGCGCAAGACTCTTCACCTCCAATTAGCAAATATTATCTACATTCCTTTGAACCGGCTTACTGTACTCATCCCTTACGCACTCTCTACTATTTTTCTTCGTGTTTTCGATTGTTTCATATCATCAGATCCAGTCTATTAACCAGTTTGTGCTATAAATTTCATTCATCCCCAGCTCGATTCAGTACCTCCCCAAGAGTCACGCCATCTACCCATCCAATCTTCAGCACAGCTCTGTGGCACTATATCTGAGAAACATTCATTCTCTTCTTGTCTGTAATGATAGTCATTCACATTTCATTTTCGTACAACGCTACGCTGCAGATAAGTACGTTCATAAAAGATTTCCTATCATTTACAATTGTATTTAGCAAAAGAAAAATCCTCTGTATTGTAATGGCTTTTTGAGCAATACCGAGTCTGCATTTCATATCTTCTCTTCTTCGGTCATTTTTCTGCCCTAATAACAAAACTCGTCTACCATGTTTTAGTGTCTCATCTGATTCCTTGGGCATCGCCTACATTAATTCGAGAATACTCTGTTACCCTTGTTTCACTTTAGTTGATGCTCAGCTTATAACCAATTTTCAAACTATTATCCACTCGATTCAGCTGTTCTTCGGACTTCTGCTTTCTCGACTGAATTACAATCTCATCGGCAAACCTCTAAGTTTTATATTCTTATCCCTGAACTTTCATTTCCTCTCGAAATATATCATTAATATCTTTTATTGCTTGCTGAGTGCAAAGATTCAGTAACATGTGAGATGGGCTAGATTGCCATCTCACACATTTCCCGACCACTGCATCCATTTTATTTCCTTCGACTCCTTTAATAGCTGCATGGTTGTTGTACAATCTATGTATAGCCCTTCGCTTCCTGTATTTTACCCACGCTACCTTCAAATTTCAAAGAACGTATTCCAGTCAACATTTACAAAAGCATTTTCTGGATCAATTCTAAAGATGTGGGCTTGCTTTCTTGAACTTGCCTTCTAAGATAAATCGTATGTTCACTGGCACCCAAACAGAACTTCAAGAAGGGCGGCTCTTACCTTTTTTCCATTCTTGTATAAGTCGTTCATGTCGGTATTTAGCAACAATTACATATTATACAGATGACAGTACTTATCTTCTTCGGAAATAGAAGTCTGACAAGGAGGTCCTTTAGTGCGAGTTCGCAAAAAGGCCAATGATGCTTACGACGTTCGACACCTCACATATTGTCTACCTTGCAACCGCAATATTGGCTGCTAATGGTAAACGGGAGCGGAGCTGGAGGTATCCTATCGTGAGTACAGCACAGGGCTACGGAACAGAGTTGAACTGCTTATTAGTCGACGAGAACAGTGCTACAGTTCTAGTAGTGCTGATACAAAGCAGAGTAATGCCAGTGGTAAACGAAGCAAATAAGTATTGTGTCTAAACAACAGTTGCTGACGCTGGCATTTCGTCAGAAAAGACCGTAAGGAATTTCGCAGACTGAGAAAGCAGTGGCAGATGACACATTAGCGTTTATGGAAGATGAGTTACTGAAGTACTGTCGTATGTGCTCGACTGTGCGGACACTTAAGATGAGGTGTACAATGATGACCATACGTGCTTAACAAGTGAACGAGATACTGAAACATATGTCGAGCCATGTAGTTCATCATTCCTGTCACACATCCCGTCTCCAGTGAAACGTAGTAAAGGAAAATCGTTGTCCAATGACCGGGTGCTAAACATAATTCCGTACATGGAAGTTTGTCCGCAGCATAGTAAAAATATTATGAAAAGATCTAGAATAAGCCTGCAGCAATATGGCTGTGTAGTGCACAATAAAAACTACAGACATTCAAGGAAGGACAAGGCGCACTTGTTACAAAAACTGGTGTTTGCGCATTTCTGTGATGCTCGATACACTTTACAGGATGTGCATGATAGTGACCAACTACGTTATGCACACCAAATTGCGCGCGACATAAATTACAGTGATTTCAAAGGAAGCTGTGGTTAGTTGCATAACTTCAAACATTGCTACAGAAGTGGAAGGCGTAAGATCAACTTCTTAACGCATCGTATAAAATGACGCTAAATGTTAATCTGGATGGTAAACTGGCTGGAAAGTTATTCATTGTGTTGCGAGAAGTTGGAGGTTCCCTTCCCCCCACTACTATTCTTTCTCGTGTGCGTGATCTTACAAGGGCGGTAGGAAATATTCACGTCACAGCAAGCGAGAGTGCGATATTGAGCGCAAACGTACGATTGTGGTATTGTGAGGCGGCGAGTAAGTTACTTCACTGGTTTAAAGTTTAAATGCCGTCTTTAATCACGACAGCCTGACAACTAATTTGCTGGTCAGCCAGAAAGCGAAGGGAAACATACTGACCTCAGTTTCCAGTCTGCACGGCCACATTCCGGTCCAGCCCACTGATAGAATAGTGTCTATTTCCAATTTCTTTGCGGGATCAGGACTATGACTTCAGTAAGAGTTTCAAGTTTCAATCAAGATTTAACTTAATTAAAGCTTCTCACAAACAACACTTAAAATTGCGTTATGTTCAATTGAAAACAAGTCTTTGTAATCTAACAGCACCTTTAGCAGTTCAGAGGCGACCTCTACAGTAACTTCCTACCAGATTGTTTTTCGCTCTGACTAACATTACTCAATTGGAAGTTCGCAACAAATGTTCAAAAATGAATGCTCGCCATAAAAGTGGAAATAAATTCACCACTTGCCACGCGGAATTGAATTTCACACGGACGGCACACTAACAGTTATTTTACCGAATTCAAAACGATCCAGGACGGTGTACAGTCCTCGCGAGTTCACTATCCGTGTTCACTGCCAAATACGCGCTTGTCACAGCTCGGCTCTGACGTCATCCGAGGCAGAGCGCGACCAGACCTTTAACTGGCGTGGACCTCACAGTGTCTGAGAGCGAAGTGAACCTTCCTACTGCTTCAGGGGCTGTATTTATAAGGTGCCGGTGCGGACGGCCGAGAAAACATCTGTTCTCTCTGTCTGTTTGCATACGGCGGCAGTCTACAAACGACCGCTTTCTCGGGCCCATAATCTTTAGTAATATAGTTACCAATTACTTCAGAAACTTCTTAATTTTTGCTGGTATGCACTTAAGCAGTTTGAAAGCACGTAGAAAGTTTCCGCTCGCTAGAATGAAAACTTTGCTTAATAGAATTTATTTGGTGGAACTAACGGTAGATTGTTACCGCTGAACCATACCTTATATCAGTTGCTATTTATGTTACAAGTGTTAAACTTGGTGTAGCTCTATTATTTGATCAGCTTGTAAGAGGTCCATGATTAAGGAATTTATTGCTAGCTCACTCGAGCAGATGTAATTTCGATGGGTTGCTCACGCGCTGCCTGCGATATGTAAGCTATAAGAGAATCTGAGACCAAAGAGCAGTGTTGACTGCAGTAGGAACTGGGTAGCAGTTGGAGTAAGTAGTTGGTTGCTAGCAGTCTGGTGTAAAGTGTTGGCTGGGCCGGTCGTGGTGGAGCGATGGCGGAGCCTGAGTGTTGTAGTATAAGGTAAAAGCAGCCTCGCGCGTATGTAGTATTGTTATATCAAGTCCCATGTAAATGTGTCTAAAGAAATCTCTTAATAATAATCTTTCTCATAAAAAGTAACTTTTGACAATCATTCATTTCAATTTAATGAATTTACTAATTTCTCCAATCCTTGATCATCCCGATTATTGAAAGGAAAAATCAGTTGTTTCTTTTTATACACGACAAATCTATCGGCCAGCATTGCACTGAGCTGCGACAGAATAATTTCTTATAGGAGCAGATATATACGCGTTATCCGGCGACCTAATTGAGGGAAGATTTTTCAATTTATTCAGAATGAATTATCAGGGCCATGACGCAGCACTGATGACGTCCTAAATTTACCAGTTTAAATTCACAGTCATTATTGAAAGGTTATAATTGAGCGAAAATTTTATTGAGAGGTTAGTCACATTGTATTATTGGTAGGTTACGGAATTTATCTGTTGGTAGGTTACGCTAAATGTCAATGTTATGGTTATATTTTTTACTGTTGGGAGGTTTCGGAACTTTTACTGTTGGGAGGTTAGACTAAATGTGAATATTATTTATATTTATTTTATGTTCTGGGGAGGTTACAAGCTGCTTTAACCAAAATCCTCTATCATTAAAATTTCAAGTACTTAATCTACAACACTTAGGTACATTTTAGTTACAAAATTAGTTTTTATTTAATTACTCAAAAACTATAAGAGGTAGATTAACGTGGACTCTCTGCTATTATTTTTGGGGTGTACTGAAGCACAAAACAAATCTTCGGGTTTCTAAGTCCATTACTTAGCGTCTCTCGTTTTTCCGAAAAACGTGTATTCTGCCGTTAAATTTTTGTTTTATGGTTTTGGAAACCAGCATCACTTATTTATAACTTGTAACTGCACTTTCCGACCAAATTCTGGCTTCCTAGCGCCATTATTTAGCGTCTCTGATTTTTCTCTTAAAACGGCATTTTTCCTTAAACTATTAAGTTTAGAAGATTAAGACTTGGTATCTGGAACGTTATTACACTAAACTATAATTTAACAAAGTTTTAAACATAAATTTAGAATTTTAATTTCATACTAAATTGTGGTGCAATACTTGTGCGCTACATGCAGACGCGTTAGGCTAGGCGAAAATTGAGACACGTACAGCGCATGTGGCGCGACTCAGCGCAGCGCGCGTTTTTGTAACTTCACAGGTTCAAATGGGACCGCGCAAATTGCGACGCGACGCGACTGGGACGTGACGCGCGCCTGCGCCAGGTCGCGCGGCGTTGTGGTTGTGGCACAGTTTCTCGCGCCGCGCGTCGCGCATGCCTCGCTAGCACTGTGGGAAATTTGAGGCGGGGAGCGGAAAAGTAGCCCGGCCATATGCTCACATGGGAACGGTGCATATGAGCAGTGGTAGTATTGCCCGTACGATAAATTTTGCCTTACTGTGTACTAAATTTTGTTGCCTTTGGGTAGCGTTTCGTTTTTCGCCATTTAAACGCTCCAGCTTTCTTCGTTAGTTCATTATACTTTTCTGTTATTTACATCTATATAGTTTTGTTCTGTTTTTATTCTGTCAAGAATATGCATACTTCAGTAACTGGTGTGCCATTGGCCGCCTGGAATTGTATCATATGCCTCCGCGATGTTTTCAGATCGCAAGAAGGGACAGAGGGTAATAAATAAGGAAGCAAGGAATATTGTAAAATCATGTGATTAAGAATCAATGTAGGAAAGTAAAACAAGGTTATCTTCTCGCTGCCTAGTATGCTGGCGTATGTGTACGATCAGTTACGAAAATTTAGAAAGGGATAATCTCCACAGGTGTGATCCCTTTGTGCTACTGGTAAAAAGCGTCCAAGATCTGAAGTATAAAAGTCTGACTGTGATTACTCTGATATGGATGTAATAATGTATTACGACACACTGTACGACATGCATGCGAACATCACATCTCCACTGCAAGCTAGAAATAATCGAAACACAGTCACAAATAACAATGTTTTAATTGCTTCGCCGTGATGAGAAAAAGCATTTCAATTGTTGCATCCACTTTATCAGCATTCATAAACTAATTATGCAACAGGCTACACAAACGAAGAAAATGGTCGGTATTATTACGAAAGTAGGAATATCCTAAAAGAGTGTTATGATTAGATGTATTTAATTTGTTGAAATGTACTGCTGACAAAGGCAGACCTACTTTCATGACAATGTTTTTCGAACTCCAACTCACAAGGCACACATGGCTAGCTTGCGCATTCCTGTCACGAACATTATCCTCCGCTGCTGACAATACACTGACCATTGTGTTGTGCGACAGATCAGTTGTTTATTTTTCTCAATAACAACTATTTTATTCGCGATCAGACATTGCCAGTTTGGCAAGCCGTAGGTGAGTAACCAATATCTGGCATGTGCCTATCATTCCGCCTGAAGGAACGCTCTTCATTATTTTAATACCGTTCAGATCAAGAGAAGGAATAAAATCCTTTGGTAAGTTTCCATTCCAGTCGCTCAGTGTTAAAAATACGATGGGTTACGTAGATTCCACCAAAATTCCAACAGAATTGCGAATCTGTTTTTGTGTAAGTTGTTAACCTATTCTTATTCGCAGAAACATCACCATTTATGAGTAAAGGCTACATTTCTCTTGGTGACTGGTTTAATTGTACTTCCTTTGTCACAATGTAATTTGCCAAACTCATCTCACAGCAGCTATTGAGACAGAATTCCGAAACGGAGGGCCTCATTAAACAAGTAATTGGCAACCACAGAGCTCAATAGCTTACGAAAAACCTCGTAGTGTCGGTTTTCAGTAACATAAAAGAAGAAATTTCATGTTTATTTTCGTACTAGGAAGCTCTTGTTTCTCTAGCTGTCATCATCATCATCATCATCATCATCATCATCATCATCATCATCATCATTTAAGACTGATTATGCCTTTCAGCGTTCAGTCTGTAGCATAGCCCCCCTTATACAGTTCCTCCATGATCCCCTATTCAGTGCTAACATTGGTGCCTCTTCTGATGTTAAACCTATTACTTGAAAATCATTCTTAACCGAATCCACGTACCTTCTCCTCGGTCTGCCCCGACTCCTCCTACCCTCTACTGCTGAATCCATGAGTCTCTTGTGTAACTTTGCTTCTCTCATGCGTGTAACATGACCCCACCATCTAAGCCTGTTCGCCCTGACTGCTACATCTACAGAGTTCATTCCCAGTTTTTCTTTGATTTCCTCATTGTGGACACCCTCCTGCCATTGTTCCCATCTACTAATACCTGCAATCATCCTAGCTGCTTTCATATCCGTAACCTCAACCTTGTTGATAAGGTAACCTGAATCCACCCAGCTTTCGCTCCCATACAACAAAGTTGGTCGAAAGATTGAACGGTGCACAGATAACTTAGTCTTGGTACTGACTTCCTTCATGCAGAAGAGGGTAGATCGTAGCTGAGCGCTCACTGCATTAGCTTTGCTACACCTCGCTTCCAGTTCTTTCACTATGTTGCCATCCTGTGAGAGTATGCATCCTAAGTACTTGAAACCGTCCACCTGTTCTAACTTTGTTCCTCCTATTTGGCACTCAATCCGTTTATATTTCTTTCCCACCGACATTACTTTAGCCGGCCGGAGTGGCCGAGCGGTTAAAGGCGCTGCAGTCTGAAACCGCAAGACCGCTACGGTCGCAGGTTCGAATCCTGCCTCGGGCATGGATGTGTGTGATGTCCTTAGGTTAGTTAGGTTTAAGTAGTTCTAAGTTCTAGGGGACTTATGACCACAGTAGTTGAGTCCCATAGTGCTCAGAGCCATTTGAACCATTTGAACTTTCGTTTTGGAGATGCTAATCTTCATACCATAGTCCTTACATTTCTGATCTAGCTCTGAAATATTACTTTGCAAACTTTCAATCGAATCTGCCATCACAACTAAGTCATCCGCATACGCAAGACTGCTTATTTTGTGTTCACATATCTTAATCTCACCCAGCCAGTCTATTCTTTTCAACATATGATCCATAAATAATATGAACAACAGTGGAGACAGGTTGCAGCCTTGTCTTACCCCTGAAACTACTCTGAACCATGAACTCAATTTACCGTCAACTCTAACTGCTGCCTGACTATCCATGTAAATACCTTTAATTGCTTGCAAAAGCTTTCCTCCTATTCCATAATCTTGTAGAACAGACAATAACTTCCTCCTAGGAACCCGGTCATAAGCCTTATCTAGATCTATAAAGCATAGATGCAATTCCCTGTTCCACTCATAACACTTCTCCATTATTTGCCGTAAGCTAAAGATCTGGTCCTGACAACCTCTAAGAGGTCTAAACCCACACTGATTTTCATCCAATTGGTCCTCAACTAATACTCGCACTTTCCTTTCAACAATACCTGCGAAGATTTTACCCACAACGCTGATTAAAGAGATACCTCTGTAGTTTTTACAATCTTTTCTGTTTCCATATTTAAAGATTAGTGTGATTACCGCTTTTGTCCAGTCTGATGGAACCTGTCCCGACTCCCAGGCCATTTCAATTATCCTGTATAGCCATTTAAGACCTGACATTCCACTGTTTTTGATGAGTTCCGACTTAATTTCATCCACCCCAGCCGCTTTATTGCACTGCAATCTATTGACCATTTTTTCCACTTCCTCAAATGTGATCCTGTTTCCATCACCATTCCTATCCCATTCTACCTCGAAATCTGAAACATTACTGATCGCTTTTTCACCTACATTGAACAACTGTTCAAAATATTCACTCCATCTGCCCAAGGCATCCACAGGATTCACCAGCAGTTTTCCTGACCTGTCCAAAATACTTGTCATTTCCTTCTTACCTCCCTTTCGAAGACTGCAGAATGGTTTTCCAGCTTTCTAGCTGTCAATAACTCTTAAAAAATTGCAGTCTCTGGTATGAGATAAATAAAAAAGGAAGTATAAGTCGTGATATATCGCCATAGATTAGAAAGTTCCGCGTGTTTAATAATTGGCAAAACACTCTCCTCCTTGTGTGCTATCATTCACCAAACTTTCGTTTCGATGTCTCGAGCGGTTTAGGAGATACGAGAGATGTTGCGAGTATTTCATAATCGCGGGCGTGAGATCGGAAGTGAGCGCGCTACGTGGGATCCATTTTCTCGAGATCGGAGGCAGATAGAGATCTCCTCCCAAGTCTCAACAAAAATTCAGCATGTTAGCTAAATTTCATACACAGCAACATATGGTGTAATACGCACCAAACGCAAAATCATACCGACCCCTAATTTTCGTTGCAAACTTTTTGAGTTTTGCGTAGTGTCTTACTAAATTGTGTACATCACAATAAGAATGGTCATTAGCTAGGTGATGGGCACTTCGCCACGAAGCTGACATATGACGCTACAAGTAAGGCCAAAATCATATATTTTCAGAGAATAGTTTCTGTAAAATCGTTTGAGAAAGATAACAGGCTGCGCGCGCTTCGGTTCAGTCAGCGCAGAGTGTCGCAAGTCGGCGCGTGCGAAGTATGGTGTACGCGTCTCAATATGCGCTGCACCCGCGCGACATGTGCGGCACGTGCGTGTCGCGCTGTAGTGTCGTGTCACGTCACACGTGCTATACGCTTCTCAATTAGCGCCTAACCTTAAGGTGACGTGGCGCTACTAGCAGTGAACTGGGTTAAGTCCCGGCGCACTCGCTCGCCTCTGTATCTCACACATGTTACAGCGCTTGGTTTGCTTCAGTATGAGCACTGTTTTTGGCCAATAGATGATCAAAATACCTTGCTTTTGCCAGATTCCTAGTCTGCGTTAAAAAATCGGACTCCTTTAGAACAAACTATCCCTCCAGATGTGCGTGACATTGCAATGCGTAACACCTTGAACCACTGGAGAAATTCAGCCTCTGGATGTTTGTTTTTTCTGTGCCTATAAAACACATTATCCCACAATCTGCAGCTACTTCTTAAAGGACAGCCAGCCTCACGATAAGCTCCACGACAGACTGTTTCACATTCGGTTGTATGCCATCACATTCCATCAGTTCCCATCACCCCGTTACACCAAAACGATTCTACATGCAATCTGTAAGAGTGGATACCTAGATGAACGTCCTGCAGAGATTGTAACCCACAAGGAGTTCGCCTTCGATCTTGGTTGTGCGAACCTATATGATCATTGTGATACGCCATGGTTTAGTTGACGGTTTGTTATGAAAATTCCTAGAATCATGTTGTGAGGTGTAGTACACACATCCCATAGAAGATTGATCTCTGCACCTCCTGCATACTCATTTTCTGTCTCTCCTGATATGCATGATGAGCATATATTTTTTCTGACATATTTATTTACACAACACTTTCAAATAAACCTTACTACATAATTAACTCGTCACCTCTCACTTCAGGGTTTCCTTGTTACAGTACCTCACCGGCCCCATACATTTTACACACCACATGGAGTAGTTCTCACATTGCTGGCTCTGGCAAAGATCTCATAAATTCTGGGGGAACGTCATCTACTTAAATAATCACGACCAAATAGGAAAAATCGTAGTGGACACAGTGATTAGTGGCCATAAGGTCTTTTTAGCAAGACCTACCACGCTACATCCAAATCCACCAGAAGTAAACGAAAAAATATCAGTTTAAAAAAAGCAAACAGAAATTAGTCTTCCTAAGAGACAGTGTCCATTCTTTCCCAACTAACTGTGTTGTGTAGAAGAGATACGGCTTCAATTCGAAAAAGTTGTATCTCAGGCAGTTGAGAGATTTAAACCAAATAAATTAATAAAACATTGGGCTGATCCCCCATGGTACATAAAACAGGCGAGAACACCGTTACGGAAGCGAAGAAAAAAGCGTGCCAAATATAGAGGAACACAGAATCTCCAAGACTGGCCATGGTTTACTTAAGTCGAAAATTAGCGCGGACTTCAATGTGAGATGCTTTTTCTAGCTTCCACAAAGAAACACTGTCTCGAAATCTGACCGAAAACTGAAAGAGAATCTGGTCATATGTAAAGTACACCTGCGGCAAGGCACAATCAATACCTTCATGCTCGATACCAATGATAATATTACCGATGACAGCGCACTAAAGTGGAGTGAATCAACACAGTTTTAAGAAATATCTTTACCACAGAAGACGAAATACATGTTCCACAGTTCGAATTGAGAACAATTGCCAACACAAGTGACTACAATTAAATATCCTCGGAGTAGCAAAGCATCTTAAAGCACTTAATAAAGACCAGTCTTCCGGTGCAGATAGCACACCAGAAAGGTTCATTTCACAGTGTGCTTATGGAACAGCCCCATACGTAGCGATCGTGTACATCCGCTCGCTCGACAAAAGATCCGTACGAAAAGACTGGACAGTTGCACAGGTCACGCCAATACTCAAGAAAGGAAATAGAAGTTATCCGTAGAATTACAAACCCTTATCACTAACGTCGATTTGCAGTAGGATTTTAGAACATATATTGTGTTCGAACACTATGAATTACCTCGAAGGTAACTGTCTGTTCACAGACAGTCAGCGTGGATTCAGAAAATATCGTTCTTGTGAAACACAACCGGCTCTTTATTCACACGAAGTAATGAGTGCGATCAAGCAACGAAAGGATAACTTTCTATGATTGGGAGCGTTAATCTGAAAAGGGAAATTCATACACTCAATCCTGATACAGTAAGGGTCAGTGAAGTGAAATGGAAAGAAGACAGCGGATTTCTGATCAGATGAGTATAGGGTAATATCAACAGCAGCAAAAGGTAGTATAACGGGAGTAGGATTCGTTATGAATAGGAGAGTAGGGCAGAGAATGCAATACTGTTAAATGTTCAGTGATAGGGTTGTTCTTATCAGAATCAACAGGAGACCGACACCAACTACGATAGTTCACTACACATACCGACGTCGCAAGCAGAAGATGAAGAAAAAGTATGAGTATATAGAAAGGGTGATAAAGCACGTGAACGAAGAAGAAAATGTAACAGTCATGGGAGGCTAGAATGCAGCTGTAGGGGAAGGAGTAGCGGAAAAGATTACAGGAGAATATGCGCTTGGGACAAGGAATGAGCAAGGAGAGAGACTAATTGAGATCTGTAACAAATTTCAGCTAGTAATAGCATATAGTCTGTTCAAGAATCATAGGAGGAGGAGGTATACTTGGAAAAGGCCGGGTTGGAAGATTTCAGTTAGATTACTTCATGGTCAGACAGAGATTCAGAAATCAGGTACTGGATTGTAAGGGGTACCCAGGAGCAAATGTAGACTCAGATACAATGTAGTAGTGATGAAGAGCGGGCTGAAATTTAAGAGATCAATCAGGAAGAATCAATACACATGAAGTGGGAAAAGGAGATACTAAGGAATGATGAGATACTTTCGAAGTTCTCTAGGGCTATAGATTCAGCAATAAGGAATAGTTCATAACGCAGTACAATTAAAGAGGAATGGATATCTCTAAAAAGGGCCTCACTTAGGTTTGAAAGGACAACATAGGTACGTAGAAGGGAGCTGCAAAGAAACCATGGGAAAGAGAAGAAATACTTCAGTCGATCGATGAAAGATGGAAGTACAAAAATGTTCAAGGAAATTCAGGAAAATCATAAATACATGTAACTGACGAATCAAATAAATATGGTGTGTACGGAAGCTAAGACGAAGTAGCTGCATGAAAAAGAAATAGAAATAGAAAAGACTGTCGGAAGGACTGACTCAGCGTACAGGAAAGTAAAAACAACCTTTAGTGAAATAAAAAGCAAAGGCGGTAAGGTTAAGAGTGTAATTGGAATTCCACTGTTAAATGCAGAGGGGAGAGCGGACAGGTGAAAAGAGTACATTGAAGGCCTCTATGACTTGAAAGATTTGTCTGATTTTATAGAAGAAGGAAACCTAGTCGATTTAGAAGAGATAGGGGATCCAGATTATAATGAGAATTTGAAATAGGTTTGAAGGATTGAAGATCAAATAAGGCAGAAGGGATTGATAACATTTCATCAGAATTTCTAAAATAATTGGAGGAAGTGGCAACAAAACAACTATTGACGTTGGTGTGTAGAATGTATTAGCCTGGTGACGTACCATCTGACTTCCGGAAAAATATAGTGCACGCAATTCCTAAGATAGCAGGAGCCGACAAGTGCGGGAATTAAAGCACATTCAGCTCAAGAGCTCACGCATCCAAGTTGCTGAGAAGGATAATATACAGAAGAATAGTAAAGAAAAGTGATTTTTTCTTTAGGAAAGGTAAAGACACTTTTTCTCATGGTGACTTCCCCCTTGGCAGTCCCATAATTTTTTTCCGGAGTAGAGATCATCATGGCATTTTTCAATTACAGTTCTCATGTCCTGTCATGTGTTTCGGTAAGCACACAAAAATGTAGGACATCCTGGAAAACTTTGCCTGTTTCTTAGTACACCATCTGCCACATTAACTGTTAAAATGTAATGATCACGGTACGTATGTGTCTGTTTTGATTTCTTCATATGCTGACTGTTTTCAGACCACTTCCGAATTGTATTTTCTTCACGTTCTCGCAATATTCTCGAAGACATTTCTGAATAGAGATTTTTAATTCAGCTGACGTTCCACTTACACGTAGGCTTTCTTGGGACTGACAGTGAAATTTGTTTTACAAGTTTCTAGATGAACTGGTGGATTTTTTTACTTTGTTCGATTGTTAATGCTTAAAAACACTGTTCAGTCTTATATTTCTTTCGTCTTCATTACTTACTTGGCGATGGCAGAAGCCGAAAAGTGGTAGGTAACAAATAAAAATATACTAAGCGATGAAGGGAGCACTATTAATAAAAGAACACCTAAGAAGTAGCGATGCCATAACCTGTATTTATAAGACATGTATTCCATAAATTCTTTATCTTGTTACGTTGTTTTTCATGTCATGAGTATTCGATGAAGCTTTGTTGCCGAAATTATTGTATACTCCCTTGAATAAAATTTCCCTTCGCTCCCCTTAACACCGTGCAATATGTGTCTTTTGAAAACAAAAACCGATAAATTTTTTAATAAATTCTCCTTGAAAACTCCAATAGCGTTTTCACGGCAAAAACACTTTAATTAGTAGCATACCTGAACTTCTGAGGAGAGTCTTATTACCTAGCCTGTCTACTCAGTATTCAAGAGTTTCATTCAGAGTTCTCCGTCAGACAAAAGGCTTTAACCAAGGATAGCCTGTTAAACGATTCTTTTGTCAGCCGCCCTTTGTCACTTTGTCAATGATAAATTTATCTCATCAAGAACATAGTTAGAGCAGTGGCACATTGAGAAATTGTGCTTAGCTTTAACCCCATGTGAGGCTTTAAGAGATTGTAACTTTAATGAATCAGGCCGTCTAAAGTTGCAAGTTAGGTGTAAGTCTCGCAGACAACGTATTAACAGACCCCACACTACGTAGGTAAGGATATTGGGCATTTTACGACACACCATTCTTATCGAAAAATAACATGTGTCTATTGTACGGTTAGTGTGCAAATAACGATACTCTGATAATTTTAATCCACACGTTCAATGTGGGTCAGTTTGACAAATTTTTAGAATACATTCTATCACACACATGACCGGTTATCAGGTCTTGATACGGATTAAACCACCACGGAGTCGCTACGTCGATCTGACTAATCACCGGTGAAGTTTTTTTTTATCAGTGTGGAAGAAACTACTGGAGATTTTCTGAGAATAGTCAAGAATAGTCCGGACATTTTCTAGAGCAAGGAAGGATGAATATAACGGGATGTGTGGACTCTGGTCTCTGGTTCATGATATAACAACTATTTCGGATCTAATTTAATACAGCTATCGAAATTTCCAACTATGGCTACCGAAGACAAACTCTTATTAATCAAAGCAGATTCAGTCAACATTCTTGTAACGCAGTAACAGGCGACCGTCACATTCTTTAGATGGATTTTAAGAAAAAATATTACTTAATGAAAGCATCCTACCGTACACTCGAAAATATGCTATTCCTAAAAACATGCGCTTCCGAATGTTTTGAACTTGATTCTTTTTTTTTTCTGCGGCTGAAGGCCTCCACTGCAACAAAACGGTTAATCTACCACACTTATATAGTACTGTTGCCGTTGTTGTGGCTTCTAGTCCGAAGACTGGTTTGTACAGCTCTCAGTGCTACTCAAATGGTTGAAATGGCTCTGAGCACTATGGGTGGCCATCAGTCCCCTAGAACTTAGAACTACTTAAACCTAACTAACCTAAGGACATCATACACATCCATACCCGAGGCAGGATTCGAACCTGCGACCGTAGACTGAAGTGCCGTGAACCACTTGGCCACTGCGGCCGGCTCATTGCTACTCTATGGTGTGCGAGACTCTTTTTTCATCTCTGAATATCTACTGTCTTTTTGAATCTGCTTACTATATGAATAACGTGGCCTCCCTCTACCATTCTTACCCGCCCCCACTTTCGTCAAATACTAGATCTGTGATCTTCTGATGTCTCGAAATACGTCCAACTGACTCCTTCTTTTACTCAAGCTGCGCACCGAACTTCTTTACTCCGAAATTCTGTTCAGTACCTTCTCATTAGTTACGCGATCTACCCATCTAATATTCAGCATTCTTCTGTAGCACAGCATTTCAAAGGCTTCCATTTTCTTCTTATCTAAACCGTTTGTTGTCCACATTTCACTCCCATGTATGGCTACACTGCGGAGAAATACCTTTAGAAAAGATCTCCTAATATTTAAATTTATGTTTCGTTGTCGACAAACTTCTCTTCTTCAGAATTGCTTTTCTTGCCATTGCCAGTCTACATTTTATATCGTTTCTACTTTGGTCACTGTCAGTTACTTTGGTGCCCAAATTAAAACTCATCTATCGCTTTAATTGCCTACCTTCGTAATTTATCACCCTGAGCACGACCTGACGTAGTTAACTACATTCCATTGTTTTTTTCCCTTCCTTATGCCCATCTAACACGCTTCATTCTGAGACAATGTCCATTCCGTTCAGCTGCTCTTCCAAATCCTTTGCAGTTTCTGACAGAATTTCAGTGTCATTGGCAAGCGTAAAAACGTTAATTTTCTTCTCCCCGATATATATATATGCCCTTTTACTAAATTTTTATTTGATCCTTTAACCTTTCTTCTAAGTCGCATGCTCCCTATTGACTTGCGCGTTCCTGCGTTTCTACTGAATTCTAATTGATCTTCCCTGACGCCGGATTCCACCAGTTTTTCCATTCTTCTGTAAGGAAATCGTGTTTGTATTTTCAGCGGTGGCTTATTAAACTGATAATTCTTTAGTATCTATAGCTGTCAGCCTTACTGGGATTGGAATGTTTGCCTTCTTCTTGAAGCTTGAGAGTACTTTGAATATCTCATACATCTTACACACTGGGTGGAATGGTTTCGTCAGTAGTTCTAATGAAATGGCTACTACTCCAGGGCCCCTGCTCCGACTTACATAGTAATAAGAGTTGTGAAATACGAAACGCTGAAGAAAAGACTATTAGTGCTTGTGTTGAGTTGTGACGTGATAGACACTGAGGTTATGACCTTTATTGCATGCGATACTGTGGATTAAAAATAATGTCGTTTTGCGGTGGTTCTTTAATGGACATCCCCCTGGTTCCAAAAGACGTGAATGATTTTTTCATCAGGTTTTAAAATCCTACAAGTCTGTCATGATAC
Source organism: Schistocerca piceifrons (assembly GCF_021461385.2). Taxonomy (NCBI): domain Eukaryota; kingdom Metazoa; phylum Arthropoda; class Insecta; order Orthoptera; family Acrididae; genus Schistocerca; species Schistocerca piceifrons. Next base: position 51,571,756 of record NC_060139.1, read on the forward strand.
ACAACTATACAACAGTAAAAGACAACTTTAATACCACAGAAGGGTATTAAATAGACGATGCTATTGTTATTTGCGTAACTCAAGAAAATAATCTATAATACAATATCTTCTCAGTAATAACAGTTTATTAGATGCAAGTACAAGTCGATCCCGAAGCTTATCTGGCAAAAATAATTTCCCATACAACAAATGGTTTGAAACTAAAGTACCCTGTTTATTTATTACAGATATTGTTAATACAAAAACAGACACTGCGACCAGTCACTTCGACTTATTTACTTATTTCCATGAAGCAGTTTTCGTGCCTTTTAAGGCTTGGAATCTGATGAGGCATGCAGAAGTTACAGAATTAATCTTGTTGCGCGTTTCTGGGTACTGGTATGTGGTGGTACATTTGGTATTGTTTTTTTTATATATCCATCTCGTAGCATCCATTTCTATCGCCTTATCGACTGCAAAATCAATCAATATTTACTATAAACACTGAGTGTCCCTATAAATTAAGTAGGAGGAGAAGTTCAAAAATGGTTCAAATGGCTCTGAGCACTATGGGACTTAACATGAGGTCATCAGTCCCCTAGAACTTAGAACTACTTAAACCTAACTAACCTAAGGACATCACACGCATCCATGCCCGAGGCAGGATTCGAACCTGCGACCGTAGCGGTCGCGCGGTTCCAGACTGTAGCGCCTAGAACCGCTCGGCCACATAGGCCGGCGGTGGAGAAGTGACTAAGAAGCAGAACGGAAGGAAGGACAATGAGGAAGATGTATCTTATCGACCATGATAAATGTAGCAGAGGACTGCAATGGACAAAGGTGACGAATGAAATCCCCACAACCCTTTCAGTCCCCGAATTTGCGTTCAGCGTTTCAGGGAAACAGTAGGAAGACTAAACTCAACCGTTTTGGGTATGAATTCGGAACTCCAATAATGGTCTTACTATTTCCTGCGTTAAATATTCTGGGAACAAACGCCTTCTATCGGTTGTACCACTATAGTAAGTGGTATGTTGTGCATAAAAATGAAGTTTGACTTATCATTGCTGCGACGTCCATCATATTCACGCATAATGCAGATAGCTGTTTCATTGTTTGTCTTTTGCAGGTGCAATATCGAACCTACTGGTCCATTTAATCTACACCACCCTTCGTGGAAATGCAGAACTTTATTATATCTTGTTTTTTTTTTGTTTTTTTGTTTGAGTTAGGTAGCGACGTATTGTGCTAATGAGTGCTATAGATTTTTTTCTTTTTGGCAACGTAACTCAGCATTGTGATTTCACCTCTAAAGGCATGAGACGAAGAATGCATTGCTCTTTAGGCGGACGGTTCCATCACATTGGGGATTTCTGATTAATTCTGTTTGATTATCCCCACCACTATAATTTGGTGCCGAAACTTCTCTTCTGGCAGCGGAACACTAGTGAAGAAGAGGTATAGAGTGCACTCTATACTGCAGAGAAAGACAGGGATTGGAATAAATCCAGCGAATAAATGAGGACGTGAGTTGCAAGTGATACCCTGAGATGAAGAGATGGCAGAGGAGAGGAATTCATGGCGGGCCACATCAAACAGTCCGAAGTCAGGTAACCCCCCCAAAAAAATGTTGAAGCAATTCAGAGGCAAGCTTTCACATATGTTTTCGGTGCGTAGAACGGAGATCCTTCAGTAATTCAAATGACAATCCGCAGAGGGAAGGAACGTTCTTTTCACTAATTATTTCTGTGAAAATCTAGAAAATATGGATTTGAAGCTTATCGCAACACTATTCTACTACTGCAGAGATACATTTTAAGCAAGGACCACGAATTTAAAGTAAGAGAAATTAGTGCTCACACGGAGACATATTGACAGTGGCTCTTCTATCAATTTATTTGCGAAGAATGGAAAAGGAAATAACTAGTGATGTTACAAGGAACCCTCCATCACATACCGTATGGTATGGTGCCTGCGGAGTACATATGTAGATGTAGATGTGAACGTATCTTGATAAAGTGGGCGTTCGACCGTGCTTCTGGCTTGCACGTTTTTGAGACTCGTTAGGCACTGAAGACAAAAAATGGTTCAAATGGCTCTGAGCACTATGGGACTTAACATCTATAGTCATCAGTCCCCTAGAACTACTTAAACCTAACATCATACAACACCCAGTCGTCACGAGGCAGAGAAAATCCCTGACCCCGCCGGGAATCGAAACCGGGAACCAGGGCGTGGGAAGCGAGAACGCTACCGCACGACCATTGAAGACATCTGATCATGAGTTGCTGAGAACATGACCCGCCACCACTCAGAAGCGACTACGATTGATGAACCGCACTGTTCACTTCACGCTGCACACAATGATACACACTTATCTCTCATCCGAGCTAGCTCGACTCGACACATGGCCGGGTTAGAGCCACTGTTGACGCCTAAAGTGGCACTTCTGTGTACTAAATCTCTGACCCTTTGTACCCCATAATTACGAAACAGTTTAATCCTTTCGTGACAAAAAATAAAAACAGCTACAGCCGTCCCTATGATTTAATGTTATTTCGTCGCTACCAGTTTCGACACTTCATTGCGTCATCTTCAGGCTGTTTTGATGCGTTACATGTTGATACGATCCCCATGCATAACCCATCAGTTGCCAGCATTACTGGATTCGCAGATAATGTGTCAGCACTCCAACCATCAACTATCCAAAATTAAAAAAAAGGTTAATCTTGTGGTGGCCCTGCCATTCAATGTACTTCAATGTTCACACAGCAGGTACATCTTTGTTATTTTCTATCGTTTCTGGTGTGTGCAACTTAATGTCAAGCAGTGTGTACAGTCATAAAAATCATAGTTAAACCTTCACATGATGATGGTTCAGACTTTCGAAGATGATAGAGACCGGTTAATATATCAATTTGATGTAAGGGACCCTGGTCCAGAAACGACCAAGTCGAAAGATAGAAGCGAAAATCGTTCTGATACCACAGACAACGTGTTTCTTCTACTACAAGCTCTTTGTTATCCAAATTCGTGGAGGAAGTGGTATGAACCAAAATAAGAAACAATTTTCCAGTAAACGTGCGTTCTTAAGTGCATACCTCAAGAGCTATGAACACTTGTTAAGTAGAAGAGTTGTGTTTCACAGTAGCGAAGATGAACGAATGGTCACTGCATGCAGGTATGCACTTTAGAGCCCATGTTTACTGAATGTATTTTTCTTTCTTTGGTCCACAGGACCTCCTCGCAGAGGAGAACCTAGGTTCACTGTCAGAGGTATAGAAACGATTTTCCCTTATAATTTTCGATACAGTCGGTTCAAGACTAGGATCGCTTACCTCAAATTGACATATTTACCCTCTTCCATCATCTCCGATAATACGAGGGTCGTCCACAAAGTAAGTTCCGTGTCTATTTCTATCCGCGGCAGCGCTACGATCGCAGTTCCGAGCTTGCGCGGCAGTTACTCTGACTCGAGGAGAAGACATGTACGCCATCTTCAGATCTCTGCTGGCGACGTGCGCTGTGTAGTGTTTCTTTATAATGTCAGCCGTAATTGAAAATGCCGCCGCGTGTGGAATCAGATCTGTGATTCGTTTTCTAAATGCAAAGAAATCTAAACCAAGGGAAATTCATCGGTAAATCTGCAAGGTTTACGGACAAAATGCTGAAACATATCGGCCATCAATGTTAAGCCTAAGCAAATGTTGACACCTCGAAAAGCTATGTGCACCGTTTGTTTGGGACGCAAAAGACATTTTGAAGATAAATTTCTTACCACGTGGACAAACAATCAGTGCACATGGTTATTGCGAGACCATTGAGAAATTCCGCAGCGCAGTACAGAACAATCGCCGAGGATTACTGTCAAAAGCTGTTGCATTTTTCCACAATGCCCGATCTCAAACGGCGAACGTGGGCAAACAACTCTTACGGGAATTTCACTGGGACGCGTTTGATCTTCCTCCGTACGGCCCGGATCTCGCTCCCAGCAACTTTAGTCTCTTCTTACTCCTAAAACTGTCCTTTGTGGTCAACAGGTCAACGATGATGACGATCTGAAAGAACATATTACCACATGGATGAATACACAGGCGCAACCTTCTATGAAGAAGCCACACAAGAACTTGTGCCACGCTATGACAAGTGCCTACAAAATTCCGGAAGCTATGTGGAAAAGTAGTTAAACAGTTGTAGATTTTTGTACAATAAACATTTTTTCTGTATCTGTACACGTTCTACATCTACATTTATTCTCAGCAAGCCACCCAACGGTGTGTGGCGGAGAGCACATTATGTACTACTGTCATTTCCTTCCTTTCCTGTTGCTGTCGCATACGGTTCGCGGAAAGAACGACTGCCGGAAAGCCTCCGTGCGCGCTCGAATCTCTCTAATTTTACATTCGTGATCTCCTCGGGAGGTATAAGTAGGGGGAAGCAATATATTCGATACCTCATCCAGAAACGCACCCTCTCTAAACCTGGACAGCAACCTACACCGCGACGCAGAGCGCCTCTCTTGCAGAGTCTGCCACTTGAGTTTGTTAAACATCTCCGTAACGCTATCATGCTTACCAAATATCCTTGTGACGAAACGCGCCGCTCTTCTTTGGATCTTCTCTATCTTCTCTGTCAACCCGACCTGGTACGGATCCCACACTAATGAGCAACACTCAAGTATAGGTCGAACGAATGTTTTGTAAGCCACCTCCTTTGTTGATGGACTACATTTTCTAAGGACTCTCCAAATGAATCTCAACCTGGCACACGCCTTACCAACACATAATTTATTTTATATGATCATTGCACTTCAAATCGTTCTGTACTCATACTCCCAGATATTTTACAGAAGTAACTGCTACCAGTGTTTGTTCCGCTATCATATAATCATAAAATAAAGGCTCCTTCTTTCTATGTATTCACAATACATTACATTTGTCTATGGTAAGGGTCAGTTGCCACTCCCTGCACCAAGTGCCTATATGCTGCAGATCTTCCTGCATTTCGCTGCAATTTTCTAATGCTGCAACTTCTCTGTATACCACAGCATCATCCGCGAAAAGCCGCATGGAACTTCCGACGCAATCTACTAGGTCATTTATATATATTGCGAAAAGCAATGGTCCCATAACACTCCCCTGTGGCACGCCAGAGGTTACTTTAACGTCTGTAGATGTCTCTCCATTGAGAACAACATGCTTTGTTCCGTTTGCTAAAAACTCTTCAATCCTGCAACACAGCTGGTTTGTTTTATATAACCAAACGGAACTTACTTTCTGGACATACCTCGTATATAGCATCATGAAGAATCATCTTGTATAGGTCCGACACACCGCTGTGAGCTTCCTGAATATAAGCCTGTTCATCAAGGTCTGCACGGCAGCCCGGCGTCGTTATTGCGGCCCTTAGCAGAGAAGCAGAACCTGATACGGCGTCGTTCACCGGCGCCTCCACGGGCGGATGTCGAAGTCAGGGCGTCTTCGCCGGGGCAGATAACGAGCCCTGTGGCCGCCTCACCACGGCACCGACTCTCCACCTGTCACAACGAAAGTTCCAAATGTGAGTAGCTGTACGAAGAATAACTGCCTGTAATGCTGTATATTTCGTCTCCAAAATGCAGCCAATTACACAAAGACACAATGAACTCCACGGAAAACTGGTATGGTTAAAACAATCTACAATAATTTCGCCTCATAAGCAAACAACAGGACCTTCATTTACGAAGATCCCACATTGTTATATTTTGGCTACATATTTATTCTCTCTCTCTCTCTCTCTCTCTCTCATTCATCGACTGCCACTCTATTTTGTTAAAATGTGGCACTGTATTCATTCCATTTAGTATGTCAACCAGAAAACCACTTTTTTTTAGTTCTTCATGTGTTACAACATGTGTCAGCAAAACTATGATTTATTTCTGCAATCGACTCCAAATGACAGCTGAAAATATTAACCAAAAAAAAAAATGTTCAAATGTGTGTGAAATCTTATGGGACTTAACTGCTAAGGTCATCAGTCCCTAAGCTTACACACTAATTAACCTAAATGATCGTAAAGACAAACACACACACCCATGCCCGAGGGAGGACTCGAACCTCCGCCGGGACCAGCCGCACAGTCCGTGACTGCTGCGCCCTTGACCGCTCAGCTAATCCCTCGCGGCAAAATATTAACAACTTGCATCAGTTTCTCATTAGTGGATACGATACGCTGGCGAAAACCCATAACCAAATGCTACTTGTTCTTTATATATTTTCACAGTGGGAACATCATTTAATGATTACTGGTTTAAGGAACGACTGAGCTAAACACAAAATTTGTTGTTCTCCCCCGCATACAAATTTTCGTGTTCTTAATACAATATCCCATCTCATTTGCAAAACGGGAACATCAACAGAATTTACGATACCAACAAAGATTTTGTATATTTTTGGTAGTTGCAGCTGCTTTAGAGAACTTCTTGCGGAACACAGACATCTGCAGTGCAACAATACTGATTTTGAAATAACAAGTGCAAACTGAGGAACTTTGATAGAATTTCCATGACCGGTTACCTAAATATAAAAGAAAATAGACGAAAATTTTTCGTGGAAACGGAAATTTTCCAATTTTTTCCTGTGGAGCAAATATATAGCGTGAACTGAAAATATGTAATACGAACTGTTGCACTGGGAATTGCTTATAGGGCATATCAATAGCGATATGATTAAGACTGAAGGAAATAATATTTTTGTAGCCAAAACATAGCCCCTAGCGATGAGTTTGTCACTGCTTTTTAAATATCATAATGAAAGGATGGTATGGCGTTATTGGCCATGAGTCCCCATGTGGGGTTGTTATGACGCCTAGTACTTTTTATTTGACGCCACTTCGGCGACTAGCGCGTCGATGGTGGTGAAATGATGATGACAACACGCCACCCAGTCGTCGACTGGATTAAATGTTCGATCTGGTCCCCTGTGTGACAGTCAACCAAGCTGACCTCTCAACCTTGGAGGCGAACAGTATTATAATAACGTATTATGACTGATGTATCATTACACATTTGGGATCAGATGATTGGCGAATTATCTCTTAAACGTAACTAGATAATAGTTATGTGTCACTATAGAGAGCCCTCATAGAGGACATCCACGTAACATATGTAGAGCTCGATTACATAAAAAAAACATTATGTCGCTACAAACTATGAAACATCCCCTTAGAACAATTTTATAAATGACAGTGCTGGAAAACCTCTACGTTATTTGATTTTCAAACAGCTGAGCAAAACTGAACGGACTCAGACATTTCTCTGTTTACTTATTCTGATCCTCACTGAAGTGACAAACAATATATATATATATATATATATATATATATATATATTATTATTATTATTATTATTGGTGTTTTGCCCTTAAAGAGCGCATTTGGACTAAACTACATGGCCAGTTCCTTTTGCTGCCTTCCTTGCTGCCCAAACTTCCCTCATTCGCTCGCTGTGTTTCTGTTTCCGGTCCTCTGTCCATGCTTCTTGTCGGCTTCGTGTCTTCGGCTTCATCTTGATTGCCTTTTTGGTTGCCCATATTTCTTTCATCTTCTGGCTGTGATTTTGCTTGCGTTCTTCGGTCCATTTTATGCCTGTTCGTTTGTCGCATTGTATCTCATGTAGTTTACTTTTCTTAATGATGTTTCTGAACTTTATTCTGTCGTTTATTGTGTCTGCTGTTATGTTGAGCTGGTTCAGGTCGTTTTCTACCTCTGCCACCCATTTGTTGTTTCTAGTGGTTACCCAGTCAAAGATCTGTTTGGTCAGCCTGTGTGATGGCATTCTGTATAGGTGTCCATAGAATTGTAGTCTGCGTTTTCTAATCTTTTCTGTGATTGTCTCCGTATGTTTGTACAGTTCCTCTGTAGGTTTCTTGATCCATATTCCATTGTTGTTAGTTGCGCCAAATATTTTCCTAAGTATTTTCCGTTCTACTTTTTCTAATTGTCTGATACGTGTATGCCCTCGGATTAGTGTGGTCTCTGCTGCATATAGTGCCTCGGGGAGCACCACCGTGTCGTAATGGCGTAATTTGGCTTTTTGTGAGATAGACTTCTTGTTGTAGTGATTCCACACTACTTTGTATGCCTTGTCCAGTTTAGTCTTTCTTTCTTCATTTGAGTCTCTGTTATGTCCACTCATTTGTAGTGTTTCACCGAGGTATTTGAAGTTTGCTGTTTTGTAAATCGTGCCATACTTTGTGTTCAGAGATGAGAGTTTCTTTGTGCTCATAAACTGTGTCTTTTCGTAAGAGATCTGTAGTCCAGTTTTGGAAGCGATTTCGTGCAGTTTTTCAATAGCGTCTTTTGTTTCCTTTATACCTTTCGTGACAATCGCCAAATCGTCTGCAAAAGCCAGGCATTTAATCTGTAGGTTTCCTAAGGTTATCCCCTGTTGTGATGTTTCCCATTCTCTTATGACCTTATCTAACACCAGATTGAAAAGGAGAGGTGAGAGGCCATCGCCTTGTCGGACACCTGTGCGAATTTCAAAGGGCTCTGATAGTTCCCCACAGAACTTTACTTTGGAGGTCGTGTTGGTTAAAGTTTGCTCTATGATAGCCCGTGTTTTGTTGTCTACTTTGTATTCTGCTAGAATTTTGAAGAGAGTTTTCCGGTCGATAGAGTCGTACGCCTTTTTGAAGTCAACAAAGGTAATGATCAGGTTCTGTTTGTGTTGTAAAATCATTTTCAGGTTCCAAATTTGTTCCGCACAAGACCGCCCTTTACGGAAGCCTGCTTGGTATTCCCCAATCAAGTGGTCGGTTTGGCATTCTAGTCTGTTCAGTAAAGCTTTAGAGAGGATCTTGTATGTGACCGGTAGTAGGGATATTCCTCTGTAGTTGTTCGGGTTAGTCTTGTCACCTTTTTTGTGTAGTGGGTGTATCAGGGCAGTTTTCCAGTCGTCAGGAATTTTCATGGTCTTCCAGATGTCTTCCAAGATCCTGTGGATGTCTATGGTGAGTTCTGGGTCTTGTAACTTCCAGATTTCCGCGATGATGCCATCTTCTCCTGGTGCTCTACGATTCTTGAGTGACTTTATTATTTCTTTAACTTCTTCTAGAGTTGGAGGTTCACTATCTGGATTGTATGTGCTCGTTTCTGTCATCATTTCTTCCATGGGGGGGTCCGTGTTGAGCAGTTTTTCAAAGTACTTTGCCAGAATGTGTTTTTGGTATTGGTTTCTAGGGTTCCATCCGGTCTTCTGAAGCACAAGTTGGGTGGCTGATATCCAGTCATATTTTCTCTGAACGTTCTGTAGAAGTTTCTTGTATTGTTCTTCATGAAGTCTGATTCGATCTCTGTCAGTCGCCGTTTGTCATACTGTCGTTTTTCACTGCGAATGATTTTGCTTGATTGCTTCTGTGTTTTCAAGAAGTTCATCCAATTCTCTTGGGATTTATGGCAACTAAATTTTTTCCATGCACTGATTCGTTGGTCAATAGCTTGGTCACATGTGTGGTTCCACCAACGGTGTTTCCGTGTTCGTGGTGCTTGTGCTAGTTTCATGGCCTCTCGGATTCTTCGTGAAAGTTGTGTCCAGTCTGTCGTTTTCTCCATTTTAATTTTGTGTAATATTTGTGTCTGGTTTAAAGTAACGTATTCTGGATCTGGTCTAACAATTTTGTTCTTCTGGAGCTTTTTCTTGGGCAAAGGACGAATCCTGATCTGTAGTAGGTGGTGGTCTGAGTCGAAGTAACCTTTACGGGTGTCTATGTTCAAAATTTCTTTTTGTGAGTCTTTCTGCACTATTACGTGGTCGATTTGTAGTTCTTGCTTTCCGCTGGGGAATTTCCATGTGGTAAGTTTTCGTGTTGGTTTCTTGAATTTTGTTGACATAATGGCGAGGTCGTGGCTTTTGCAAAAGTCTATCAGATGTTTTCCGTTTTTGTTGGTGTCCTTGTGTGGAGTATGTTTTCCTGTGATATGTCTGTATATCTTTTCTTTTCCGAGTTTGGCGTTGAAGTCTCCCAGTATTATTTTGACTCTATGTGCAGGAATTTTTCTGATAGTTTCTTCCATTGTCGTCCAGAAGTCATCAATTTCGTCCGGGTTTTTCCTGTTGTAGTCATTAGTTGGTGCATGTGCGTTGATTATTGTGTAGGATTTATTGGCTGATTTCACTGTGATGGTGCTGATTCTTTCGTTTGGTGACGAAAAGTCGATTATGCTGTCCGTGATGGACCTGTGTACTGCAAATCCTGTGCCAAAAAGCCTTAGGTTTTTCAGTTGTCTCGATGGTTTTCCTTTGTATATTCTGAAATTCTCCGTGTTGAAATGGTCTTCGTCTGTGAATCGTGTTTCTTGCAGTGCACATATTTTGATTTGAAATTTTTCGAGAGTGTCTGTCAGTTGTTTCATCTTTCCTGTCTTCATCAGTGTGTTCACGTTGAGTGTGCCGATGTAGTGTTTGCGTTTGGTCTTGAGGGAGTTTGAGAAGCTCCGATTCTTCTCATGATGTCCGTGAGCCCCCGGAATCCGATGCTCACGACAATCCCAGTCTATTGACTGGGGCCCGGGGTAATGAGATTTTTCTCGTTGTACCATCATGATGTTTAGTAGTTGGATGTATGGCATGCTGCCGAGTACAACCTGACTTTCCAGATCAGGAGGTTGGTTGAGGCCGCCACTGACATGTGGAGCAGACGCCTTTTGTAGCCGCCCACTGTGGGAACAGACGCTACTAGTAGTTTTGGTCCGCCCCGAGTATTTCATTTCCTCGGTACCACCTATATCTAGGAGGCATTCCCCTATCCGCCACCTGGGGAGGCGCTCGGTTGCGGGTCTACTAATATATATATATATATATATATATATATATATATATATATATATATATATATATATATATTTTTTTTGCGCAATGCAATCTGACTTTCAATAATCCCAACAAAACAATGGCCCTGACTAACAATAACCTATACGTTTCATGAATTACTTACCTCACAAAAATCTTCGTTACTCAAACTACTGCTATACAGCGCGCGCCAATACTGCCAGCTGAATAAAAGATTCTAACTACTGAAGGCACTAACTACTGATAGGCATAGTTAGCAAATGAAAGATTTTGATAGAGAACAATCAATGTATTAATAGTGTTCAAATGTCATATATATATAATCAGTTGATGACATCCAGTCTTACAAATTTACTGTCTCTGATGGACACACGTCCAGATCATCCGCTCTCAAAACTCTGCCATCTCTCTCCCCACATCCCCCACTGCTGGCGGCTCACCTCCAACTACGCAACGCTACGCGCTGCTCACATCCAACTGCCTAACACTACAATAACAAATATTCCAACAATGGAAACCAGCCACAGACTGCACACAGCACAGTCAGTGATTTTCATACAGAGCGCTTCATGGCATTACCAACATAAAAACATAAACAGCCTACTTACATTGCCTCCATACTCCCCACTAAAAATTTTACAAATTGTTTTGGGCGCTGACCAATACATATTTGTTAAATTTTTTTATATTAACGCTAACAAATATATCAAATGCACACTCTTATCGGTACAATGTTGGTGAAAAGCTAAAATTTTCTCACAGCCCATAAAGACAGTCCTGATCATTCATCAGCGTAGTTATTGCAGTTCTTTTTTTCTCTCAAAGTCTGAGCAGTGAACGAAAATGCACACGGAAGTAGCGGATTTCAATCTAGTGTTGAAGAAGTAGTGTCATCCTTCCAAAGGAAAGACAGTGCTAACTCTTGACATGCAGACAGGTAATGGGCCTCAACAGAGCAAACACACAGGAGAATCAGTGATTTTCCCACAGAGCGCTACGTGGCGTTACCAACAAAACCACTGTCCTGCCGTCAGGAGAAGAGGCCAAAGACATCTTACATTTCACACCACGTCTTAGGAACAGTGATCACAGTCGTTATATTACCTTGTTCCACTAATGTGATTGTTTTATCGTGTTAGTCGGCTGTGGATGGTAGGTGACACACAGCGTTGTGTGTCCCACTGGTATTATTGGTATGGTAAGTGGCGCATTCTGGCAGCCAATCTGTCTCCCCACTCTACTATCAAGCCGCGCCTTTGTCAATATGTAGTAACATTGTCCGCTAAAAGTTATAGTCGTTTTTATACTCAAATTCCTTTCTCTCAGTATTACAGGGTATCTTACAGCAGGATAGCTCTTACATTAAGAACCGTCTGTATTTTTTATTTATTAAACGCAGGCACGTTCTTAATTTGTTTTAACGGATGGAGGACTCAAATAAATCACACAATTAAAATTAGATGTATTTATTAATTTCAGACATCCTTGCAAAATACGTAGGGAAGAATGAAGTTATACGGCGTACGATTTATTGTGAGATTATTTCACATTCGTATTTTATATTTTACTTAATAACGCATGTACTTACTGAAATGTATTTGGTGAAAGTGCTTTTACCATTTTTATGTCATTAAATATTTTTATTTTATGACAGTGGTATCTCCTTAACGACTTATCAACGTACAAGCTCTTGACGGTACGTACCCTCATATGGAATGAGAGGTGGGGCCGCTTAATGCAGCCAGGAAAATGATGGTTTTGGTAGTCCAGGCGTTATCGTGTGGGGAGTCATAATCTTATTTGGGTGTACTGACCATATCTTTGAACTCAGTTGTGGTCAACGCTATTGTGACATTATACTGCTACCATATGTGCACCTTTTCAAGGGTGCTTCCCTCCCTGACATCTTTTTTATGGGTGGTATGCGCGACCGCATCCAACGGCACAGGAAGGAGCCCAATATGTGGGGAATGCGTTGGGGTGACGTCCACATGCCCCAGCGACTATCCTACAGTTGTCAGCTGCGACGATGGAGTAGTAAAACGCCCTGCCACCAGAGCTTATTTATTTTGTGGTCAGCATGGGAGCTTGTTGTGATCACGAACCTATTAAGGAACATGTCCCGGCGTTTGGGATGTCCAGAGGACCATAAAAAATGGCGCTGACTTGGCGTAATTACTATATCTGTATAAAACTGTCATTTCCGTTCGTTTCGTGGAGTATTTCTTTCCGTCCTCTATTGTACTGAACTTTACTGTACTGGGACTGTAGCTGTTCTTTCTATGTATGGTTCAAGTTTCATAGAGCTAGGTTGCTTAGCAGTCACACGTTATTTAAAAGTTACTTTCGTCTTTATGTTTTTCGTACCAGTGTGGAAGATTTTGGCGTTGCAGAAGACGTAACACTACACTACATACGCTGCGAACTAATGATTATAAATGAGGAGATGACTAAATCCTTTCACACTATGTCAAAATCTTCTGGATAATCTACTGAATAATCATAGGCAGTGGGCAGTTTCGCACTGCACACAGGTAGTCAATGAAATCCCTTACGGTGACGTGTATCGACTAAAGGACATACTTGTGTATAAACGTGATCGAGAAGGTGACTTTCAATCCAACTGAAAAAAAAATTATTACAATATTGAGTAGATTATTGGATTGTGTAGATTGTCGGACAATGTATATAACCGTTCCTGATCGAAAACTGGGTATTATATAAAACTCAAGGCGCTGGGAATGTAATATCAGACGTAACGAACATGTATTGATTTAGAATAAGATCGTTTTACCGTCATTGTATCTCTAATGGAAAAAAATCTTCGACATTCTAATTTGGAATAAAATGTACATTTTGTAAAAAGAAAAAGTAGAAGATAACTAGTTGGTAAAATACGAGGGCAGTTCAATAAGTAATGCAACACATTTTTTTTCTGAAACAGGGGTTGTTTTATTCAGCATTGAAATACAACAGGTTATTCCCCAATCTCTTACCTACACAACACTATTTTTCAACGTAATTTCCATTCAATGCTACGGCCTTACGCCACCTTGAAATGAGGGCCTGTATGCCTGCAAGGTACCATTCCACTGGTCGATGTCGGAGCCAACGTCGTACTGCATCAATAACTTCTTCATTATCCGCTTAGTGCCTCCCACGGATTGCGTCCTTCATTGGGCCAAACATATGGAAATCCGACGGTGCGAGATCGGGGCTGTAGGGTGCATGAGGAAGAACAGTCCACTGAAGTTTTGTGAGCTCCTCTCGGGTGCGAAGACTTGTGTGAGGTCTTGCATTGTCATGAAGAAGGAGAAGTTCGTTCAGATTTTTGTGCCTACGAACACGCTGAAGTCGTTTCTTCAATTTCTGAAGAGTAGCACAATACACTTCAGAGCTGATCGTTTGACCATGGGGAAGGACATCGAACAGAATAACCCCTTCAGCGCCCCAGAAGACTGTAACCATGTCTTTAACGGCTGAGGGTATGGCTTTAAACTTTTTCTTGGTAGGGGAGTGGGTGTGGCGCCACTCCATTGATTGCCGTTTTGTTTCAGGTTCGAAGTGATGAACCCATGTTTCATCGCCTGTAACAATCTTTGACAAGAAAGTGTCACCCTCAGCCACATGACGAGCAAGCAATTCCGCACTGATAGTTCTCCTTTGCTCTTTATGGTGTTCGGTTAGACAACGAGGGACCCAGCGGGAACAAACCTTTGAATATCCCAACTGGTGGACAATTGTGACAGCACTACCAACAGAGATGTCAAGTTGAGCACTGAGTTGTGTGATGGTGATCCATCGATCATCTCGAACGAGTGTGTTCGCACGCTCCGCCATTGCAGGAGTCACAGCTGTGCACGGCCGGCCCGCACGCGGGAGATCAGACAGTCTTGCTTGACCTTGCGGCGATGATGACACACGCTTTGCCCAACGACTCACCGTGCTTTTGTCCACTGCCAGATCACCGTAGACATTCTGCAAGTGCCTATGAATATCTGAGATGCCCTGGTTTTCCGCCAAAAGAAACTCGACCACTGCCCGATGTTTGCAACGCACATCCGTTACAGACGTCATTTTAACAGCTCCGTGCAGCGCTGCCACCTGTCGGAAGTCAATGAAACTATACGAGACGAAGCGGAAATTTTTGAAAATATTTCACAAGAAATTTCCGGTTTTTTCAACCAAAATTGGCCGAGAAAAAAAATGTGTTGCATTACTTATTGAACTGCCCTCGTAATATGGAATAAAGAGAAGCCTTACATATGTACGGTAGATCTGGAACTGAGGCTGTCGATTCCGAAACTATGTATCTAGAGTATAGCGAGAGTGAGGAACTAAATGGAGGAGAACAAGAAGAAATTACAATTAAAACAAATTCTGCCATTTTGATCAGTAGAGAAAATGTACGATGGTTGACCGAAAAGTAATGCCTCCACCTTCGTAACTCTTCAACAATTGTCGGCATTGGCATGCGGCAGGTACTGGCTTGTTTCGTAGCCTCTTCTCTACAGCTGCAGTCGACGGGCAGCCTTAGCATTGAATGGCTGCGTTTTTACAGTGTAAAGCATGGAACCCGGCGCAGACTGTCGGTCAATGCGATTTAACCAACGTGTAGTCATTGAATTCTTGACAGCAGGAAGTGCCACCCCAAAGAAGATTCATGAGAGAATGAAAGCAGTTTATGGTGATTGTGTTGATGTGAGCACTGTGCGTCGTTGGGCGGGTAAGTTTAAAGATGTTGAGGTGGGAACATCTGACCTGCGTGACAAACAAGAGTTGGACGTCCTGTGACAGCACCCACCGAGTTTCACAAGCAAAATGTTGACAGATTGATTGAGGACGATCGTCGTATCACTCAGAGAGAAATTGCTAGCATAATTGTCATTTAACAAGAACGTGTTGGTCACATTATTGCTTTGCTTGGCTATCAGAAGATCTGCACAGGACGGGTACCCCGGATGCTGACTCCTGAAGTGAAAGCGCACAGACTTGAAATTTGCCAGGAACTCCTCGAGTTACGAGAATGAAGACGCAGAGTACTCACATCAACACAGTCGCCATACACTGCTATCATTCTCTGATGAGTCTCCTTTGGGGTGACACCATCTGCTGTCAAGAATTCAATGACTGCACGTTGCTTCAATCGCACTGGCCGACCATCTGCGCTGGGTTCCATACTTTACACTCTTACAACATAACCGTTCAATGCTAAGGCTTCCCGCCAACTGGAGCTGTAGACAAGAGGCTACGGAAGAAGCCAGTACCTGCCGCATACCAATACTGCCAACTATTGAAGAGTTAAGAGGGTGGAGGCATTACTTTTCAGTCAACCCTCGTAGTAACAGATACATATGTTAATGTCTAAATCTAATTTCCAGGGAATGTGGAGTTGAATAAAGGCAAAAACTTAATTTTGTAAGCATCGTAAGCGGCTTTTAAAAATCATCATCCTTATATTTAACGACTATTGTTATTCGAGATCGCCAAAATTAGAACAAGTTCCCTTTTCTAATGTACTGAAATGGCGGATTCTTATAAATTAATTGCCTGTGGTTTCGGTTACTTTCTCTTTCGTAACTTTGTACAAAGTGTGGTGCCATAAACACATGCATACTCCTTATACAGTATTTTAGTTGTTCTTAATGTTATCATCACGTACGGTATGGAATAATGTAGCAAAGACTGTAACTTTTTGAAACGCTAGCAGAAAACTTACATCCCTCTAATTTTCGAATATTTTTGTTACTGTTGATGACTGACAATGAGGCTGATTTCTTCGCGTACTGCGGTGAACTTCAGATCTCATAGCTGTGGATCTCATTTATGTTAATGGCGTGTCCAGTTTTGCTTTGATCTCAGTTTACTCATTTCCTCCTTATATCTGTTCGCTGTGGGTTGTAATAAGAACCCAGCGAGTCAGGGCAGAGGGTGAGCAACCAGGGAACATTCTTTAGCTTGCCTGGTGCGTTAAATAGTCCATATTTTCCTCAGATACGTCTTTCATCTTTCTTGTATCCGTCATTGTCGTTTGTGGTCATCGCGACAAAATCGCCATAGGTTGGTCCTTGTCGCGTCGTCACTAAATCGCTTCCATTTGTATCAGAATCTGAGTAGTCTTCTAGGTCACTGATACTGCTTCTCATTACTTCCACCCTCACCTTAGTCTTCCATGTCAGGGTCTACCTCACTTGTCCTCATTACTAGATTCATTTACGGTACGCTGCCTGTTTTTCATAACCTGTATTCCATACATAAACATATTGTTTATCCTTCCACTTGACTTATCCTCCAACCAGGTAGCTCCACCTATCCACCCAACCCCATGCTAATGCGCCTCCAGTTTTCCATCATCTTCTTCACACCTGTCAAATTAAAATGCATTCTCGTTGGAGCAACTATAACTTCGGCATTAGCAGCAATACTTCTGCTACCAACCGAAACTGCAACAACCATTCTGACACACCAGTTACAGTGAATCATAAACAGTACAAACAGTAAAACCAGCAATTGACTTACTTCAGTCATGAGTGCTGTAGCTGTGAAATGTCATGTGGCGTAAGGCTTTGCGCTGCTGGCTGGTGCGTCAGATGTCGCCAGTTCATACCTGACTGATACCGACACAGACACCATTTTATGTAATGTTTACCATTTCTGGAAGATTCTTGAAATATCTTTTGTGTGTAATGTCTCTATATCCTGAAAAATCTGATGTACGTGTCGCTCTCTCGCTCTCTATTCGTTTAGTCGGTTCCGACTCTTCGTGACCCCATGAACCAAATCACGCCACTTTTTCCTGTCTTGCACTTTCTCCCGTAGACCTTCCAGGTTGGAACACATTGCTTCTGTGATGCCATCGATCCATCTCATCCTCTGACGACCTCTTCTTCTAGTTCCTTCAATCTTACCCAGCAGTAATGTTTTTTCCAGCGAGGCATGCCTTCGCATTGTGTGTCCAAAGTAGGTCAGCTTTTGTTTTAACATTAGACCTTCCAGGGAGAAATCTGGTTTCATTTGCTCCAATATTGATCTGTTGGTTCTCTTTGCAAGTCCAGAAGTTTCGTCCAACACCACAATTCGAAGGAGTCAATTCTTCGCCGTTCAGCCTTTCTAATGGTCCAGGTCTCATACATCACAACTGGAAAGAACATAGCCCTCACAATACGGATCTTTGTTGTTCGTGTTATATCTCTGGATCTAATAACCCTGTAACCTTTACCAAAATTCTAGAATATGTAACATTTGTATATATTGCCACAATGTCAATGCAAGAGGTCAATTCTGTTCTAGCTGTACAGTGCTGTCAGTAACGTGATTTCAGTACGAAGTGTTGAACTTTATTGATTAACCTGTCTTCAGATTTAGACTTAATTGTTATTTAAACATAACACTATCCCCAGCTATGAAGAACCATTGTTAGCTTTATAACGAGCTCTATTTCTACCACAAGTAGCTACAGTATCGATCCCCAAGTATATATGCTTTCATCAGGAGTTTGTCACCATCGCTGACTCCTTATCACTGAAATCAAGCCGCCATAGAGAAGCAATAAATCCTAATCTACAGAAAGAAAACACTCAATATATGAACCAAACTTTCACCCTATCCCACTTCACACGTCTCCCGATTTGATGATGTGGCATCTCCAAGCGTCTGCATTGTTTGGCCTAAATTCAAGCGCCGGCACGCAAGTCGGGAACGATGGAGAAGAGATGGCTTTCAGACGACGTCAACCAATCGCACGCCGACCGACCCCTCTCCAGGGCGACAACGAGATGTTCAAATGGTTCAAATGGCTCTGAGCACTATGGGACTTAACATCTATGGTCATCAGTCCCCTAGAACTTAGAACTACTTAAACTTAACTGACCTAAGGACAGCACACAACACCCAGCCATCACGAGGCAGAGAAAATCCCAGACCCCGCCGGGAATCGAACCCGGGAACCCGGGCGTGGGAAGCGAGAACGCTACCGCACGACTACGAGATGCGGGCACAACGAGATGTCACCGGCCCCTATGCGAAGAGAACATAAGCGCCGCGACCGACTGGCGATGCCCGAGTTCAATAGCAGGTTCCACAATATTTTTTTGTGGTAAGTTCTATGGGACCAAACTGCTGAGGTCATCGGTCCCTCGGCTTACACAGTACTTAATCTAACTGTATCTTACGCTAAGGACAACACACACACCCATGTCCACGGGAGGACTCGAACCTCCGGCGGGGAGAGCCGCGCGAACCGTGGCAAGGCGCCCAAGACCGCACGGTTACCCCGCGTGGGGCAGCTCCAAGGTTAAGCGCTTTTATAACAGTGTCAACTCTATTCACATCGCTTGTAATCTCTAATGCAGCACAGACTTGAAATTGTTAATACTGAAGAAGATTCATTATTTCGCATGCCGCTCTTTGCTTGCGACACCACTGTGTAATGGCAAAGTTAAGTATTGTAATTTACTTTTTGTAGTAAGACTCATTAATGCAATGTGTTTGAACGTTTGTCTAGCCAACCGTGCACGCAGGTTTCCCAGACACCCCATATTTGGCTACAAGGCCGGACGTAACATGCTCTCCTGCCAGTTTTTTCATCTTAGAGTATTTGTTACATGGCTCTGCCCGATGTAGCACTCTTTTGGCGACTCAGCGAAACGACACATGAAGAGCTTGGTAAGTAGGTCCCATGTCACAGGAACCCGAAGTCAGTAAGTGTGGCGGGCCGTTGTGGCCGAGCGGTTCTAGGCACTTCAGTCTGGAACCACAGGACAAATTTCATTCCTATTCGTGACGAAGATAAAAAAGTAACTTAGTTGAATGTTCAATAAATTACACCTGCCTATTCTGATAGCACTCGTAATTCCTCACGTAGTCGCTACCCGGCCTGACCTAGCCTGCACAGAGAGCAGCTAGCCAGCGTACCTTGCAGACCTACCGGCAGCCGACCGACGGACCAGGGAACCGGTCCTCCTACAGCTGATACGACGCTCAATGGGCGGCGCGCGGTATCTCGCCAAGCCAGGCGGGCTCACAAACTGCCGGCCTGGGTTTCTCGGATTACCGCGAACGTCCCTCCGCTGCGGTGTTTAGGAGGCAGTCACGCTTGCAAATAATACCTCTGGCTCAAGCTGACTTGCTAGCTAAGCGTTCCTCTGAAAGCAAGACCCTAGCTCGAAGCAGGCAACTACTTAGGCTAACGACGAAACTTTGCACGTGTTCGTTCATTTGTAACATACTCTATAATTTATGATGCACAAACAATCGCATAGCTAACGGGGTGGTACACGGAAGCAAAGTTCCTTTGTCCAGTTTTAGACAAGCTCAATAATGGTGTGTTTCATGCTGTCATGCGTCCTCCATAATACACTTCACGAAGAGACTATTCCTTATTTCCATGACGGGTAGCACATAAACGCAGAAGACGTTCGCACAGCTAAATATGGATAGAATATTAGGTAGCGCAAACATCGTTTGTGAAATTTTTATAAGATTATTCTAGTTACAGACACTGAACAGGAGGTGAATAGGAAGTTGCAAGTACGAGCATACCCATACATCAGAGACAATACAGGTCAAATGGACAAAGTACATATGCATAAGCCTGATGATGACTGGTCATAATATTAGAGATATGAGTTTTATGGCTGCCAATACTTTGCTCCAATTTGTTTACAATTATCACGTCACATCAGACGGTCAGTCACCTCCCATGATGTCATAAGTTAGGATCCCATTATCTGTAACATCTTCATCATCATTATTGTCATGCGACAAGACACATTCCCCTTCTACACGACGTTATGAACCCACGCCTCATTCGTGAGAACGGAGGTGGACATTACAACGAAACTGCCATTAACATCCCAGTACACAGGCCATTAAAATGAAGCAGCCAATTGCAAAGAAACCCCAGAGCAGCCATCTTGGCGTTGTTCAAAAGTACGATCTGTATTTCTTTCGCCGTCATGTTCAGAAGCACCTTTGCCAAACATTACTTTGAGTTTGTAACTTGCAGTATCTCTACATCTAAAGGCAAATCAGCGAAACGCACACAAAGCAACCCACCCACCCGCACTCACACACACACACACACACACACACACACACACACACACACACACACACACGCACGCACACGCACACGCACGCACACACACAAACAGCAAATGTTTATGCCTTGAATTTACAGGTAAAGGAGCACTTGTGATAGTACGAAGTTCTGTTACTGCACCGTGATAGGTGTAGGGTACAACGGATCCTAAAATTACACGTTTTGCACATCTAAACCAGTCTACGACGCTTCAGTGCCATAATGTCTGATATGAAACAGGAATCGATTTAGAAGTGATGGATCATCCACTATTAGAATCAGAATTAAAGAGAGCCTTGGATGTCTTAAGACCAGATTAGGAGGAAGGGATGGGTAACAGTCTATCAGGATTTCTGAAATCATTGGGGGAGTGGCAGCAAGCGGACTGTTCACGTAGATGTGTAGAATGTATGAGAATGGCGACATACCATCTGAATTTCGGAAAAATATCATCCACATGATTCCGAAGACTGCAAGAGCTGACAAGGGCGAGAATTATCACACAATCATCTTAATAGCTCAAGGTTAAAATGGCTCTGAGCACTATGGGACTTAACATCTGAGGTCATCAGTGCCCTAGAACTTAGAACTACTTAAACCCAACTAACCTAAGGACATCACACATATCCATGCCCGAGGCAGGATTCGAACCTGCGACCGTAGCGGTCGCGCGGTTCCAGACTGAGGCACCTAGAACCGCTCGGCTACAGCGGCCGGCCAACAGCTTAAGGATCCAAGTTGGTGACAAGAGTAATGTACAGAAGTATAATTACGATGTGTTAGATGACGAGCAGTTTGGCTTTAGGAAAGGAAAAGGTACCAGAGATGCAATTCTGCCTCGTGATGACTGGGTGTTGTGTGATGTCCTTAGGATAGTTAGGTTTAAGTAGTTCTAAGTTCTAGGGGACTGATGACCATAGATGGTAAGTCCCATAGTACTCAGTGTCATTTGAATCATGCGATTCTGACGTTGCGGCCGATAACGGAATCAAGACTGAAGAAAAATGAAGACGCGTTCATAGAATTTGACGACCTGGAAAAAGCGTTCCTCATTATAAAATGGTGCAAGACGTTCAAAATTCTGAGAAAAATATCAGTAAGCTATGTAGAGACGCGGGTAATGTAGAACATGTAAAGAGCCAACAGCGAATAATAAGAGCGGACTACCAAGTAAGAAGAGTGCGGATTCAAAAGGGTGTAATAGAGGATGTAGTCTTCCGCCTCTACTGTCCAGTCTGCACATCAAAGAAGCAATCATGGAATTAAAGGAAACGTTCAGGAGTGCAATTAAAATTCAAAGTGAAAGGATATTAATGATACGATTCGCTGATGGCATTGCTATCCTGAGTGAAATAAAAGAAGAAATACATTATCGGCTGAATGAAATGAACAGTCTAATGAGTACAGAACAAGGACTGAGAGTAAATCTAAGAAAGGCCAAAGTAATGAGAAGTAGCAAAAATGAGAATAGCCAGAAACTTAACATCAGGATTAATGGTGACGAAGTGGATGATGTCAAGTAATTCTACTACCTAGGCAGCAAAATAACCAATGATGGACAGCGGAAGGACGACTTCGAAAGCTGACTGGCACGGGCAAAAGGGGCATTCCAGGCCAAGGGAAGTCTGCTAGTATCTAACATAGGCATTAATTTCAGAAAGAAATTTCTGAGAATGTACATTTGGACCACTGAATTGTATTGTAGTGAAACCTGGACCGGGGGAAACCAAAACACGAGTGAATCGAAGCATTTGAAATGTGACGCTACAGATAAATATTAAAATTAGGTGGGGTGATATGAAAACGAATGATGACGTTCTACACAGAATTGTTGAGGAAAGGAATATGTGGAAAACACTGACAAGGAGAAGGTACAAAAGAATAGGACATCTGTTATATGGTTGAAATGGCTCTGAGCACAATGGGACTTAAATTCTGAGGTCATCAGTCCCCTAGAACTTAGAACTACTTAAACCTAACTAACCTAAGGACATCACACACATCCATGCCCGAGGAAGGATTCGAACCTGCGACCGTAGCGGTCGCGCGGCTCCAGACTGTAGCGCCACTCCGGCCGGCCACATTCGTTATATCAGGGAATGACTTGCATGGTAGTAGAGGGAGCTGTGGAGGGGAAAAACTGTAGAGGAAGACAGAGACTGTAATACAACCAGGAAATAATTGATGACGTAGGTCGCAAGTGACACACTGAGATGAAGAGGTTGACACAGGAGACGAATTCGTGTGGGGCCGCGTCAAACCAGTCAGAAAGCTGATGACTCGTTATTGGTCATTCGTTGAAACTATCTTTGCAGACTGTCATCTCCTGAAACTTTTTGAAGTTTTGCAGAAATATTTCTTTAGTTCTTACAACGTCCCTTTAAAATGCGATGCAGAGGCGCGAGCACGCGTGGTTTGTTTACTTTCTCGGCGCAGATAGTGTTCGATACCGTTGAAAATGAGTCGCTATGGCTCATTCCTACAGCAAAACCACCATCAAGATCAGCTGCCATTTGACCACGCAGGACCAAGAGCCCTAGTAAACGAACGGTTCATCCTTATCCGTATTCAAATTGTCGGTATCCGCCTCTCTAAGTAGTGTCATCTACATCAAGACGGTCGATGACGCAGTATGTAACACTATAGTGAGAAGAAGTGGGATCACTCTTCAGTTGAAACATTCTAATGCCGATAATGGGGCGGTTCCCGTTGACGGTGAAGGAGTAGGACTGCCCACACTACAAGACTTCTAACTCCGATTCGAAGGGATACCGCAGATTTCCGATAGTATGGGACGGTAATTAGCCACGTGGAACAAAAATGGAGCAGCTTCGAATGGTACCCGGTTCTCAATGGCGTGTGACAAGCTAAAACTGAATTCACAAAACACGCGTCGTCCTACCTAGACATAGGTGGGTGTCGAGCGATCGTGATGTACGATGGGCAGCCACGTACTTGTTCCACTTGCGGTCAGGAGTTTCACGCTGGTTCGGCGTGTATTCAACGTCGGCTTACGCAAATCCCGTTGAGGGAATTGTGCCATTCCCTACGATACCGGCCCTACCTATCAATTATACAGGGGTGAAACGCTTGATCGTCAAGGTAGACAGAGGATCACTTGGAAGACAAGGAATATCAGACTGCACAGGATTGACCGACGTCATGACAGAGTCTTGAGAGATTGGGGAAAGTCGGCCATCGACTAGAGAAAGGAAATAGACACTACGGTTGTACCGACCACTGATTTTCTCTCTGACGGGGTTGTGGTGCAGGAACCACACTCAGCGGGCCGAAGTGGCCGTGCGGTTCTGGGCGCTGCAGTCCGGAACCGCGAGACCGCTACGGTGGCAGATCCGAATCCTGCGTCGGGCATGGATGTGTGTGATGTCCTTAGCTTAGTTAGGTTTAACTAGTTCTAAGTTCTAGGGGACTAATGACCTCAGCAGTTGAGTCCCATAGTGCTCAGAGCCATTTGAACCCTTTTTTTGAACCACACTCATTTGGATACGGAAACCCACGCTCAGAAACAGACGTCACCGAGGAAAAATCTTCCCCAGTTGACGACCGGATGGTCAACGACACAGCGTCACCCTCACCAGTTGCTTTCCTTGACTTCGACACAGCCCTTTCAGGTCCCTCGGGCTGACAGGTCACGACAACAGCGGCCGTTACTGGAACACAGCAGGAAACCACCGCCGATTCCACTTCGGTCAGTCAGCTCGCAAGTGCCCTTCTGGAGCCACGGTTAACTTACGGACCTTGGGCGGACGAAATTGAAGAACATCCTACACCCGCTGTGGTTGATGTGAAGGGCGTCTCCTCACACACCTCGGCCCCTCCCGAGTAGCAGCAGACGATGGCAGATGACAGGCTGATAGCGGTCCCCGTTGAGGGAGATGATTTAACAGAGCTATCGCTTAGCGACCATCAACGTCAACGCCATGCGTATGAAGATGTCGCTGCTCCACGACATTCTCAATCCAGCAGACATAGATATTTTGTCTAAAACGTCTTCTTCGATGATTTCTGCGGTGTGTATGGCTATGCGTCTCATGTGTCCCATGCCTCGCCAACCGTAAACGATCTCGCCGTTCTCCTCAGGGCGGACCTCGACGTAGAAGAAGCATAGTATCTACCCAACACTGGGTGAATGGCCATAAGAATGCTGGGCGTCGAGTTTATCAATGTGTACGCCCCTTCCGTAACGAATCGCCGTCGTTCTTCTTTGCGGATGGAGCAGTACATCTTTTTCAGGGCAGAGAAGACGAGTTTGTATTATGTAGTGATTTTAATAGCTCCCAAACGTCTAACGATCAGGTGGCGCACCATTCAGCGTGTCCCGAATTTGGACAATCATCAGGGATTTCCTTACGGTAGATACATGTTACCATATCCATGGAAATCGCCTAGGATTCATACACTTTCCTTGTGATAGGATTTACATCTCCTGTTCTCTCACAGCAACAGTCAACGACACAGAGGTGTGGCCTGTAGCCTTTTCTGATCACGCAGCCCGTATATGTGCCGTCTCCCTTATTCGCCGACGGGCGTGACGCAGCCGACATCCCTGGAAGTTAAATCTCGCTCATCTCGCTTCTCCCCGCTGTCGGCGCGCCATCGTTCGTTCGCCCTCCGCTTGCATTGTATCCCACATTGATCAGTTGGTGATAAAGTGCTCCAGGCCTGCCCTAAGAACCTTGAATACGTACGGTCGCGAAATTTCAGAGTCGAATGTACAGTCGACTGTACAACCTTTCCACCCACGCGGGAACGACAGGTGACGGTACGCTGTACGAAGGCACAGAGCGTAGTCCACATGCGGTGACACCGCAAAAGGACGATCATTCGAGAGCGAATACATGACAGAATAGCAACAGAAAGACCCACCACGTATCACGTTATTCGATAACCTAGACTACGATGAAGAGCCATCATACTGCGGACGGCCGTCACTTCATCATCGAGAGATGGCGTTCGAGTACATGATTACCGCCCGCTGACACTCCTCAACTGCGACCTGAAGTTATACACCAGACCTTGTCACACGACGTCCCACCACATCAATTTTCCTTAGGTGGAATCATTATCATCTACATAGCACTGCGTCGATAATGTGACGCCGCGCGGGATTAGCCGAGCAGTCTGAGGCGTTGCAGTCATGGACTGTGCGGCTGATCCCGGTGGAGGTTCGAGTCCTCCCTCGGGCATGGGTGTGTGTGTCTGTCCTTAGGATAATTTAGCTTACGTAGCGTGAAAGCTTAGGGACTAATGACCTTATCAGTTAAGTACCACAAGATTTCACACACATTTGGACATTTTGATACCGTGACATAATAGCCTTAGTGAAGGCACGTTATATCCCGTTCTCGAACTCGTGCAGTTCTCAAACTGATTCATAGACGTCGTGTCGCGCCTCTTCCGAGTAGCGACTCCAAGATGCTCGTCAACGGGCGTCTCACTCAGTCTCCTCCAGATTTCCAGATCTGTGCTTCACGCCAGCCGCTGTCGACCTTACTGTACAGTCCTTTGCGGCCTCCGACATTGGCTCAGCAGGCAACGTTACGTGGCGCACATTTCGCTGTACAGCATATGCAGACGGCCTGGTGCTCGCGCTCTGCAACGGTGACGATGTAACAAATGGTGTGGAACGGACTTAGACAGGCAGGGGCGCGCCGACCTATAAAAGATACTGCTGAGGGGGGGGGGGGGGGCGGCACATACTGGGGGTACTGCCATAGGAAATTTTCTAAATCTTAGAAGAAAAATAGTGAGTTTTTAAGTGTTTTAAAGCAACTTAGTCATATCATTAACATTAAAACCCCAAAAACTGGACTCTGGATAACTAGATACTCGGGGAAATTCGACACGCCTGACACATTTTGTAAGACGTCGTGGTCTCCTGACCTTCATTGCTTACATATTCCGCCCTCACAATCATATTGCGCACATCTAGACGCTTTATTCGAACCCACACTCGATAAGATAAAGTCAACGTTGTATGAATTCATGTAAACAATATGCAAATAACTAATAAATCACAAGTGTGCACCGTGGTTGAAATACTCGAGGCTGGTGTACACACATACATTCCAGACACGAAGGTCACAGGAGCTTTTAGTTCGAGAGAGGCAACCGCACACCAGGACGCCGGCCGAAGTGGCCGTGCGGTTAAAGGCGCTGCAGTCTGGAACCGCAAGACTGCTACGGTCGCAGGTTCGAATCCTGCCTCGGGCATGGATGTTTTTGATGTCCTTAGGTTAGTTAGGTTTAACTAGTTCTAAGTTCTAGGAGACTAATGACCTCAGTAGTTAAGTCCCATAGTTCTCAGAGCCATTTGCACCCCTGCACACCAGGAGGCCAGTCCCAACCCATCTATGTCGGTCGGTGGCCGCCCGTGGAGCAGACAGCGTTCGCCCGAGGGAAAGGAGGAACAACCCCGTGTTCAGCTTAAAAGCAAATTCCGCTACATTGTGTGGGAGCGGCCAGCCTACGCATTCTTTACACATAGCATGCAGTTTCAGAGATTTTCACAGGGAGGCAGCAAACGCCAAACGCCGATACTACAGATTTCCAGATAGGTCGCCTTAAACGAAACGTCATTCTCCCGTTTTAGAAGAGCAATGCTGATTGGCAGACGATATTTCTGATGCCTTGAGCTAAAGGAGTAATGGAAGAGACATGTCTGGCATGGAGACGTCCCATTCCGTTGTCGCACTTGGAGCGAGAAACAAGTCTGTCCTCAGTACTTCACTGGGAGAGCACCTCTGTCAAGAGCGAATCGAAGTGCAACTCACTATATTGAGTTCTTTCGATTAAGAATTGTTCACTGTGTTGGCTGACGCACTTATTGCACAATAATGTGATTGGTCAGAGTTATAGTTAAACGCTTGAGAGCGAATTTTTGAGTGGCATCGCGGTGGACTGGTTATCTGACCGGTGTACCACGCCAGTAGTTAGACTAGCGCGAATAGGAATCCTTGACTTCATCAAGGCATAGGGAGAGTTTGATTGGCGAAGGTCAATCCAGATAGCACGAGATTTATCTGATTTATCAGCGGCGAGCGGCGCAGACAGCAGTCATCACAGCTTACAGTATTGGTCGCTACAGCTATTGCGAGCCCCATATTTCCTCCACAACAGTACACTTCACTGCATTTCACACGCGACAGCCTCGACCGTGCCTAGCAACATTCTAAAGTATAATTATCCAAGTTGAGTAGCCACGCCTCTCAGCCATTCTGCCAAGTCAACAACCATCTTAAACTTTGTATAGAAATTTCATTAGCGAATCGTATCCTTGAGAGGAAAATTCACATTCCGAAAACAATCAGGACGTAACTTGTTCAATTCATAACTGAAAGTGTCCTTGTGATTTCTCAGAATTTTTGCAAAATAAATAATAACTTTCGTTAGTTTCATGTTTTTCTTACACTAACTAGCACTACTCTAGTAGCGAAGTATCCCACTAGTTACGCAAGAAATTTTGTGAATTTTTGTCCCATTTCCTTACAGTGGACGGCTCCAGAAGATATTTATTGCTGAAAGTTTTTCAGGCATTTCTCTTTAGAACGTTAGGAGCGTCTGTCTGACTTCTATAGTAGTGTGGGGGTGGAAATTGCATCTTGCAGGAGCCACAGGGTAAAGGGTACATCTCAGATTAATCCGTTGCGCAGTATAACAGAATCTCAGATCAACCCCACGCTCACAATATTTTTGCTTCGAAAAATGAAACAAAACATAAACACGCACGGTATTTTCGTAAAAAGCTAATTTAATTTACAGTAATAATCATGTTTATACACTATTACAGAGCAGTGAATATATAGCTCTGAAAAGAATGAAATTATATTTAAATAAATCGTAAACTATCATTAAAAGAATAAAATATAAAATATTGCTCTCGCACACAAATATTACTTTGATTAACAAGCGAAATAGCTAATTTCAGCTTATTTTGGATAAGGCTCAGGGTTCATTATATAAAAACAGATTCTCAAAATTTATCATTTAATACAGTCAATAAAATTAATGACGTATGCCTAACACTTTCAGTCAAAAGATATGTAAATAGCGGCTTTTAATTTTGTCATACACACTAAAAATATTTAAGTATTAGAAAATAACTATTAGATTACTATAGTAATATAATAATTCAGTAATAAACAAGTATTAATATTTCGAAACTGAAAATGTTTGTATGTTTTTAATTCTCTATTTTATAAAGATTTTTAATATTGCTATAAATGCCGTTATTAGGGCTACAGTATTTTTAGAAAAGTGCAAATGTCGACCGTCTGAATGGATTACTGAATATGAAGTCGTTGATGTATGGTGGGATATCCAATTCATTCAAAACATCTCGGTGGGCTTGAAAAACAGCCAAGTTGTTCAGTCGCTTCTGTCCCACTGTTAATCAGAGATATGACTTCAGACGTATAAGGGCGCTAAATTACCATGCTGCTGTTGCTGTCGTGATTGGAACTATTAGGAGAAGCTTAATGCACTTCACTACATCACATAACATTTGTCTAACTGCAGGCTCTTGTGTAATGTACTTTCTTACATCACTCATGTTTCTTAAGACCAGTTGTTTTTTATTAGCGATATCGGCTAACATATTCAAGTGTAAGTGCAATTCCTCAATGTCTAGGTAATTTTTGAAAAACTCAGTTAATTTTTCCAAATTTGTTTCACCTCTATTTACTAAAAGCAAACACTCTTGTTCAACTGCAATGACCTGTGTGAGTTCAGTTGAAGGAAACCGCTCAGTAATGCAAGATTG
Organism: Schistocerca piceifrons; assembly: GCF_021461385.2. Lineage (NCBI taxonomy): Eukaryota > Metazoa > Arthropoda > Insecta > Orthoptera > Acrididae > Schistocerca > Schistocerca piceifrons. The sequence continues at coordinate 51,601,426 of NC_060139.1, forward strand.
CACCGCTTCACAATCTTCAATGTAAATAGAATTATACTATTCCTTTGGGGTTTTGAAAGTGTACGGTTAGCTGGCTTCGTTGTATTCATACTTCTTTGGTATACTTCGTTTCGGAGGAAGCGAAGGATCATCAACTTGTGAAGGTTTTAAACACAATTCCCAAAATTGTTCAAAACTATCAAACGTTCCATTCAATACGCAAATCAAGCCCTCATAGATTTTTTCCATACCAGCAACACTTAGATGAGGGCATTGATTAATTTCATTGACATCCTCTACTGGGTTCATTGCATGGCCATAAAGTCGTAAAAAGAAATAAGTCTTGAATTGTAACATTGGCTCATGGTAGCCTGCACATCTGTAACCCGCCTCTGTTTTGTCCTCTGCAGAAAATGTTTCAGAAAACTCTAGAAGTTCTTCAAAGTTTTTCAATACTCTCAAGATACTAGCAGCTCTCATAGTCCAACGAGTCGGGCAAAGGGGTCGTAGACCAGCTTGGTCGTTGGCGCTCTCACGATGTATGCTTCTGAAAAGTCCCATCCTTTTGTTGGATTCCCTTACGGTGTTTATTAAGTCCTTGGCTTAAGCCATAATATCCCTCATAGACGTAAGATGGCGGAGACTGTCTAAAACTGCCAAGTCCAAACTGTCAACAGTGCAGTGCGCATAAGGTGCTTTTGGTTGTATATCCAAAACTAGTTTTTTTAGTCCTTTGAACGTAGCTCTCATATTCGAGGCACCACCATAGCACTGTCCTCTTAAGTTATCCATTGACAAATCAAGACGAGCAAAAACGTCTTTTAAAATACTAATCAGAGTTTGTGATTCCGTGTTGGGGGCCCCGTATAAGCCAATAAAGTCTTTGTTGATGGCTAAGGTATTATCGACAGTACCAATACAAAATGACACTTGTTCGTGAATTGAAGAATCACTTGTTTCGTTGACCACAATATAAAAATGTTCAGTCTTCTTGAATGAAACCAATACCTTTCTCAACACAGAGTTTCCTAGTAGATCAATGATCTCGATTTGAATAACGTGGGATGTCCACTTATACTCCGAACGCCCTAACCAATCTTTAAACACAGATACGTCATTCTTTCAGAGTTACAACAATTGAAAACGATTTGAGTTTACGTCTTTGTGCCCTGTAATTGCTAGTCCCTGTTGGCACAGAAATTACATCTTAGTAAAAATTGTCTCAAGAGCTAAAAGGCATTTCTTCATATCACTAACTGTGAATTCCATTGGGAGTCCACACTTCAGTTAGTAATAGAATTTAGTTTCAGAACACCTTCTTTATGCGTAAACGTATTTTCATGAAGATTGAATTTTTCCAAATCCTTTTTTCAGTTAGAAAACCCTACGGCAAAAAGCATCTTCTTTATTTGAAGAAAAATGTAATAGACTTTTAGCATCTGCCTGTTTGCAGCTTTTGCAAAACACTTTTTCGGTAGAGCTTTCATATTCTAGCCATGTATATTTGGTCAACCACGACTTCTGAAATGATCTTCCGTTATCAGATTACGCAGGTTTCGGCTGTGAACGGTTCTCGCCTGAAGACGACGAGAAATTGACGACACAATAATTGTTGGAGGTTGACATGTAGTATCATCAACTTCCAAGCACGCCTTTTTGGTATAAAATTTACCCATTGCAAACTTAATTCACAATACAGTAAGAGACTGAAGTAAACGAATAAAATGTAGTCGTATAAAATAGTCCACTACACACTAAAGCCGGAAAATGAAACACGTCTGCAGCATCAACTGAACGAAACTATCCACACTGAATGACTGCGACAGCAGGGTGGAGCTTATACACTCCTGGAAATTGAAATAAGAACACCGTGAATTCATTGTTCCAGGAAGGGGAAACTTTATTGACACATTCCTGGGGTCAGATACATCACATGATCACACTGACAGAACCACAGGCACATAGACACAGGCAACAGAGCATGCACAATGTCGGCACTAGTACAGTGTATATCCACCTTTCGCAGCAATGCAGGCTACTATTCTCCCATGGAGACGATCGTAGAGATGCTGGATGTAGTCTGTGGAACGGCTTGCCATGCCATTTCCACCTGGTGCCTCAGTTGGACCAGCGTTCGTGCTGGACGTGCAGACCGCGTGAGACGACGCTTCATCCAGTCCCAAACATGCTCAGTGGGGGACAGATCCGGAGATCTTGTTGGCCAGGGTAGTTGACTTACACCATCTAGAGCACGTTGGGTGGCACAGGATACATGCGGGCGTGCATTGTCCTGTTGGAACAGCAAGTTCCCTTGCCGGTCTAGGAATGGTAGAACGATGGGTTCGATGACGGTTTGGATGTACCGTGCACTATTCAGTGTCCCCTCGACGATCACCAGTGGTGTACGGCCAGTGTAGGAGATCACTCCCCACACCATGATGCCGGGTGTTGGCCCTGTGTGCCTCGGTCGTGCCTCCTGATTGTGGCGCTCACCTGCACGGCGCCAAACACGCATACGACCATCATTGGCACCAAGGCAGAAGCGACTCTCATCGCTGAAGACGACACGTCTCCATTCGTCCCTCCATTCACGCCTGTCGCGACACCACTGGAGGCGGGCTGCACGATGTTGGGGCGTGAGCGGAAGACGGCCTAACGGTGTGCGGGACCGTAGCCCAGCTTCATGGAGACGGTTGCGAACGGTCCTCGCCGATACCCCAGGAGCAACAGTGTCCCTAATTTGCTGGGAAGTGGCGGTGCGGTACCCTACGGCACTGCGTAGGATCCTACGGTCTTGGCGTGCATCCGTGCGTCGCTGCGTTCCGGCCCCAGGTCGACGGGCACGTGCACCTTCCGCCGACCACTGGCGACAACATCGATGTACTGTGGAGACCTCACGCCCCACGTGTTGAGCAATTCGGCGGTACGTCCACCCGGCGTCCCGCATGCCCACTATACGCCCTCGCTCGAAGTCCGTCAACTGCACATACGGTTCACGTCCACGCTGTCGCGGCATGCTACCAGTGTTAAAGACTGCAATGGAGCTCCGTATGCCACGGCAAACTGGCTGACACTGACGGCGGCGGTGCACAAATGCTGCGCAGCTAGCGCCATTCGACGGCCAACACCGCGGTTCCTGGTGTGTCCGCTGTGCCGTGCGTGCGATCATTGCTTGTACAGCCCTCTCGCAGTGTCCGGAGCAAGTATGGTGGGTCTGACACACCGGTGTCAATGTGTTCTGTTTTCCATTTCCAGGAGTGTATATCCGAGGCGTCGTTAAGGCGACGCGAGGCGGAGGATTCCAGGCACATCTGCTCCAGTCCTTTTGATGTCGCCGCAGTTGCAGCGCTGGCGCCCCCCCCCCGCTCCCCCCCCCCCTTCCCTGGCGCCAGACTTTACCCGAAGGTTCGTGCAAAGGGACAATTTCTAAGTGTTCCCGCAGCACCGTAACACTATCATGATTCAAACCACTTATTTACCGTTAACCTGATTACTACCGTAATAATTATTTGTTTTAAGTCACTACTGAATGTATTTTAAGAGGTAACTATCGTCAAACAAGGAAAATAAAAAATTGCGACGTAATACTGTGATTTTACAAAGCATAATATAAGTAATAATTTCTTTTACATATTGGAATTTTTGAGGGGGCTCGCGCACCCTCAGGCCCCATGGAGTCGGTGCCTGTGGAGACAGCTGTCTGAATGCCGTCATACTGGTCGCCAAGAACGGGTTGGTCCCAGCGAGTGACGACCCCCTACAACTTAGTGGTACTACCAAATGCCTCGGAACAGAGTTTCAATGGCGGCATACGGCGCACTGCGGCCATTAACTACTGTCACTTGTTAACAGCAAATTCGGATCAAGATCACCAACTTTCGTCTGCTAACACTCGAGATTTTTCAAGGCCACACTACGTCAATATTTATCTAGCATCACGCATTCCACGCGTAAAGTTCTATGTACTGACTTAGCAGAAAATCGTAAGAAATTTTGGTCTTATGTCAAAGCGGTAGGTGGATCAAAACAAAATGTCCGGACACTCTGTGACCAAAATGGTACTGAAACAGAGGATGACAGACTAAAGGCCGAAATACCAAATGTATTTCTCCAAAGTTGTTTCACAGAGGAAGATTGCACTGGAGTTCCTTCTCTAGATTGTCGCACAGATGACAAAATGGTAGATATCGAAATAGACGACAGAGGGATAGAGAAACAATTAAAATCGCTCAAAAGAGGAAAGGCCTGTGGACCTGATGGGATACCAGTTCAATTTTACACAGAGTACGCGAAGGAACTTGGCCCCCTTCTTGCAGCGGTGTACCGTAGGTCTCTAGAAGAGCGTAGCGTTCCAAAGGATTGGAAAAGGGCACAGGTCATTCCCGTTTTCAAGAAGGGACGTCGAGCAGATGTGCAGAACTATAGACCTATATCTCTAACGTCAATCAGTTGTAGAATTATGGAACACGTATTGTGTTAATGACTTTTCTGGAGACTAGAAATCTACTCTGTAGGAATCAGCATGGGTTTCGAAAAAGACGGTCATGTGAAACCCAGCTCGCGCTATTCGTCCACGAGACTCAGAGGGCCATAGATACGGGTTCACAGGTAGATGCCGTGTTTCTTGACTTCCGCAAGGCGTTCGATACAGTTCCCCACAGTCGTTTAATGAACAAAGTAAGAGCCTATGGACTATCAGACCAATTGTGTGATTGGATTGAAGAGTTCGTAGATAACAGGACGCAGCATGTCATTCTCAATGGAGAGAAGTCTTCCGAAGTAAGAGTGATTTCAGGTGTGCCGCAGGGGAGTGTCATAGGAGCGTTGCTATTCACAATATACATAAATGACCTTGTGGATTACATCGGAAGTTCACTGAGGCTTTTTGCGGATGATGCTGTGGTGTATCGAGGGGTTGTAACAATGGAAAATTGTACTGAAATGCAGGAGGATCTGCAGCGAATTGACGCATGGTGCAGGGAATGGCAATTGAATCACAATGTAGACAAGTGTAATGTGCTGCGAATACACAGAAAGATAGATCCTTTATCATTTAGCTACAAAATAGGTCAGCAACTGGAAGCAGTTAATGCCATAAATCATCTGGGAGTACGCATTAGGAGTGATTTAAAATAGAATGATCATATAATGTTGATCGTCGGTAAAGCAGATGCCAGACTGAGATTCATTGGAAGAATCCTAAGGAAATGCAATCCGAAAACAAAGGAAGTAGGTTGCAGTACGCTTGTTCGCCGACTGCTTGAATATTGCTCAGCAGTGTGGGATCCGTACCAGATAGGGTTGATAGAAGAGATAGAGACGATCCAACGGAGAGCAGCGCGCTTCGCTACAGGATCATTTAGTAATCGCGAAATCATTACGGAGATGATGGATAAACTCCAGTGGAAGACTCAGCAGGAGATACGCTCAGTAGCTCGGTACGGGCTTTTGTCAAAGTTTCGAGAACATACCTTCACCGAAGAGTCAAGCAGTATATTGCTCCCTCCTACGTACATCTCGCGAAGAGACCATGAGGATAAAATCAGAGATACTAGAGCCCACACAGAGGCATACCGACAATCCTTCTTTCCACGAACAATACGAGAATGGAATAGAAGGGAGAACCGATAGAGGTACTCAAGGTACCCTCCGCCACACACCGTCAGGTGGCTTGCGGTGTATGGATGTAGATGTAGATGCAGATACTTCCAGTACCGGTACTGATGACTCGAAGTGTATTAGCGACATTTGGAACCTAGGTCGTTACAGGCATGCTCTTCAAAGTCAGTTACGAATCGTTGAACCTTCCCCCAGACAGAGAGAGGTCTTGGCCATTCTCCACGTCCACGACTGAGCGGTGGCCCTGTTTGTCATCTCGCACACCAAGCTAAGGTACCACCATGCAGAAAGCTTGAATAGTTTGCTGCAGGAGTCCCTGATTCTGCGCTCCCTCACGACCCTAATTACCACGGAAGACATACGCTCACCTTCCTGCTACCTCGGTCACTTTTACATTAAACACTGTTACGTCCGTATCACGACTTGCGGCGGCGCGGAAGATACTTCGCATCCTACAACGGAGGCTTGCACCAAACACGACAAGTAGAGACCGAGAACCCTCACATTTGTTGGAAGGAGATGTGGCGGACGATACACCCCATTACACTGTATACAGACTTCCGATCAACGTGGTACATGACAGTCAACGGTAAACAAGTCAAGCGATCACGTCTTCCCAAGATACATATAGCCTACTCACCTGTATGTGCTGAATGCTGAATCCCAGACATGGACGGGCGCCGTCTCATGCAGCGCATCAAAAGACGTATGGCGTTTGGTGCGCCAAATTTGTCGTATTTTCTACGGGTGACCACACAACGTATCGCACCTCGGCTGCTACTTTTCCCGGATGAACTATATTTCTCGCTCACCAAAACCAATGCAGTTACGTTGGTCCGTGGACATGCGGTGAAATATTAATTTCACGAGAGACCAAATGATGTACTGCACTTTTGTAACTAACTACAGGAACGTCGTTGTAACATAGCACCGAACGCAAAGTATAGGTAATGTTTTTCTGGTTACTTCGGGAATACCCTAAGCTACCCTCCCCGCACCTGGATCATCAACAGATAGGAGAAGATACCCATTGACTTAGCTGAAGAGAACATGACCGATTATGGGTGGGAAAACCTACGAAACGCATGAAGACATAAGTGGATGATAAAGCGTAAGGACAGCAGAGCCAAACCTTTCTACATCGTACAACGAAGCAAATTTTCCGTTTCCCCATATGCACTGCTTCGGAGCAGAAATCTCCCGAGATTATTCATTTTGTTTAATTAGTGCACGATGCGGTGCAGAAAATAAAAGTAAAAATATCTTCCTACTATTTGTTTCCCCTCACCACTACTAAACCCTTGATGGCGAGGGGGAACACCTTGGCCAGGCAACGAGTTACGATCCCTGCTCACTCTGCCTCCCATGCCCTCCCCACCCTCCACACCTTCCTCTCCACTCCTCCCAATAGCAGAAGTGATTAAGGTGACCGCTCGCGTTAAGCAGCACAGCCGGATACGAGTCCTGTCTAGAGCAAACATTTTCGTGTGTCATGAAGAGGTTTTATACCTATATCTAATGCAGCTGTAATATTTAGGAAGGACGGAGGTATTTTGATGAGATCCTTAGTAATCTTCATTGTTAGCTGCCATTTGAAATGCATATTTTCGTAATACACAAGGAGAACTTCACAATACGCTGTTCTACGTACAACACGACATGACCAAACACAAGACACGACTGAAACATGGTCAAAGAGACTGCTGGAACAAGACAGAAATGATATGCCAACATGTCGGAAATACAAGGTCTACTCCATAAATAACCGGATATGGTAGATAGCATAAAAAATAAAAAACTTCGACGAAGTTTGTGCTTTTTTGTTATGTTTTTTTTTTTTTTTGGGGGGGTGCTGAAACTGTTAACAGACTGGCCTGGCACGTCTGCCTTGGAAACAGGGTGCTCGAAATCAGTGAAACAAGATCGCCTTGCTGGTTTGCACTAACGTTGAGTTGCGCAGCGTCATTAGTTTTCTGTTAGCTGAATAACTGAAACCAATCAAATTTATCATCAGATGGCAGTGCAGGTTGCTGAAAGTTGTCTAACACGAGTTTATGATTGCACTGATAAGTTCAAAGAGGGTACAACAAATGTTTGGGATCCACCACAGGCTCTGTTGAGCAGTCATGGAGAACATCACGGGAGTTGATACGAGAAGCAGGCGTATTACAGTCAGTGATATTGGAGTAACGATAATCATTAGCGACGGATGAGCCGACCATATTGTTCGTGACGCACTGAGGTTCAAGAAACTGCATGCAAGGTGAGTTCCAAAATATTTGACATAAAAAAAATAAGCAAAGGTGTATGGTTGCGTCCAGTGGGCTTTTGCGATAGTACGAGGCTGAAGATGAGGCATTCTTTCGCCGTATTGCAACGGGAGATGATGATTGGGTGCATTTTTAACACACTGAAAGGATCTCTTAGTTGCTGAAGGTTCGCTCAAGTTGAAGTCAAGGCAGCTGCGCGTAACCTGCTAGACACACTCTCCCAAGAACTCTTTTGCATGTGAAATGAACAAGCTTGTACAGACATGACATAAGTGCACAGACGTTGAGGGTTATAACAGTGAAAAATAAGTGAGTATCGTATTCCATAATTATGGTTTCTTATTGACTGAACTTTGTACACTCTTCGCCGTCAAAATAAAGTTATTTATCGCAATAATTACAGATAGCTGGTTGTAAAGAAACATTCGAACTATGGACATAATAGTACTGTGTTTCTTTTTCAAAATATATAAGATTTCAAGCATCGGACACATCTGACATTATTTTTCAAAATTATTAATTCTATAATATTAAAAGAAATACACATAGCTTGCATATTGGCACCAGTGGGAAGACCTATAGGTTTTGCAGCTCTTGCTGATGACATATCATCTTTTGTTGTATGACCCTTTACAAGCACAATGATCTTGCAAATTCAGTGATTCTACTTCAAAAGCGTATAAATTACTTACTAATATATAAGGAGTTTGCTTATTTGCGCTCCTGAAATAAATTACAGATTATGGGGCCAGCGTAGTTAAATCTAATTACACTTTAAAGTTGTCGAAATACATAATAATTGGCTCTATAACAATGGAAAACATAAGCCTTTGTGTCGATCTAACTTCCAGGTATAAGTGCTCATTATGACGAGAATTACCAAAGTAAACAACGTTACTCCCAGATCTACATTCGTCTACGCTCATCTTTAAACCTGATATCAAAGGCAGCCAAACATTAAAGCGACGATGTTAGAAATGTTTGTAGTGACTTCATCTTGCAGTTTATGAAGTTTTCATTCGTTGCTGTCACACAATGGACGCAATATGACACTTCGGTGAAACAGCACACAGAACAGTAGTAATACCCATTTGTAAAGATGATAACCGATGGCTGCCATGCTTTCAGTACCAAGCAAGCATTGTAGCGACTCCTTGCTACGATATTAATTTTCTCTTGCAGAATAAAACCCTTGTCATCTGCTGCTGACAATGCCAAGGAGGCAAGGCAGTGATATTTGACACACACAAATAGCCTTCCAGAATTGAAACAGTGTTCTGAGACCAGAAGCTGATAGTGTATGTGCCGTAACTTGACAGTGGGTGAATGCTACTGGATCTTTAAACCGTAGTGTATGGCTAGTAGCTGACAGTGTACGTGCAGTGAATGTCGGCTACTGGATCTTTAAACTATATTGTATCTGCCCACCCAATAGTATCGGCGAGTAACGGCAGTCACTATACTGCACATATGGGGATATGGCAGACACCATGCTACTGATCTTCGTGGGCCCTTCCAATGACATCTAAAATGGTTGTACTAAAAATGATTACACTGGATAAAAATTACACTGGAAAACGATTACACTGGTAAACTGTTTTACCGGAAACTGATTACACTAAAAAACATTCGCACTTTCGCTGAGTAAATATAAATGCACCTATGGTGTAACGGCGGTCGTCTTGTCAATCGGAATCATAGTCCCTCTTCGTATCAAAATAATTTACACTGGAAGACGGTACAATGGAAGATAGTTAAACTGTAAAACGTTTCACAGGAGAAGAGGCATACTGGAAACTGTTTGCACAGGGAAATGGATATGCTGCAGAAGAGTTCCTCTGGAAAATTGCTACACTGAAGAAAATCTACAGAGGAGAACAGTTGCACTGGAAAATGGTTACAGACACACTGTATATACACACTGTTGGCTACTGGTGTTATAATACAACTTTAGGATCAAGTAGCGAATACCCACTGTGAAGCCGTGGAATATATAATATATGCTTCTGGTTTTAGGACACTATTACAGTTCTAAAGCCTGTTTAGGTCAACGATCACTGACTTGCATGACGGTTACTAAAATGCTTGACTTTACCAGCAAAATAGGATAAATGGTTTGTATGGCAGTGTAAAGTTAGTACCCTTGGATGTTTGGCTGGCTTTGAAAGAATACCTTCCACGTTTCTAAGCTGTGGGAATGTGTATTACAACTGTTCATTACGCAAATTTTTCGAAATGTCATGTAGCTGATAACGTTGTGAACTGCAATTAGAAATTAATACCCCAACACAGAGTCTCTATAATGTATGGCTGGCATTGGTAATGGATTCCCGGGAAAGGTACTTTAAGCAGTGAGCTGGACCATCTGGGTTTTCTGTGCGATTTTACAACCAAATTTTATACAATGTGATGAAGTTATTGCATAGCAAAAAAATGAAACTATGCTCATTTGTTATTATAATTTATCTTATAGGGGAGCTGCTAATGGAAAAAAAACGACTTTTTAAATTAGGATGCTGAATAGGTCATTTAATAAAACGTCACCGTCTGGTTTCAGTGTAACGCATCAACAGATATCTGTGAACCAGAGGATACACAGTCATACAGTAAAAGTAACAGCTGGCATGGTGCATTACAAAAATATAGATAGGTTACAGGTTAAGGACAGATACCAGATACATCCAGTTGTACACGTGAAGTTAAATAACTATGGGAGTCTGTCATCTTAACAGTAAAGACTGTAAACTGCTGCGCTTAACGCTGTGGTTTGAAAATGACACGCACGTCAATATCGTGATTGTCGGATCAAGAACGAAATAAGAGTTCTTGCTGATCATATTGTTATTGACATACTGGAAAGCTGTGGGCTCAAGTAAACAGAAAGTTGGGCCGTTACACGTAGAGCTCAGACAGGGACCCATGTTTCTGGCAGAAAACTACAAGGTTAGACACAGTGATCGCGAGGCGGTGCATTAGTGACTCACCAGACTGTTCTTTGCAGCTAAATGAATTATCGCGCAGACGTGATATGAATGCGAACATTTATTTAAAATACACTTTTCATTTTGTTGAAATGATGGCTTAATCGTGTTGTTGATTATCATTTAACAAAATGTGTAAAATAAAATTAATTTTCCTGACAGAATAGACTTGTCATCGCTGCCCAGCCAAAACGGCTAAGGACAAAATATTGAAAATGAAAGAGGATGTTGACCTTATACTGGAGGCATCGTTTTGGAAGGAATATTTCAAAATTATACCCCCAAAGGGGTGAAATAGAGGATGAAGAGACTTTTGAAAATGTGTCGCTATGTAGGTTAATTGGAAGCTACATTTAGGAAAATTAGTATTTGGTTTCTTGGTCAGAAAAAGAAATACATGTTCCAGAATTTTTTTAAATTCACCCCTTAAGGGACTGAATTAGTGCGTGACACTGGTTTCTGAAAATAGATCATTATTAAAGGGCTACTAACTAACAATTTAAAGCTTCATCTATGAAATTTCGTATTTCACTTCTTCGTTAGAAAAAAATACGTATTACAGTGAAATAGTTTTATAAAAAATATTTCTTTAAGAAAGCAGAATCGAATTTTGGTCAGAAGTACATTCAGAGAAGATCATGCTTCTGTCGTCATAATTGGCTTGAAAAGTTTAGACGTAAATCAGAGAAAACTGTTTTGCAGCCATCACAACAAATCCGCTTCGACATAGTTGCATAGAAAAAGAAACGGATCTTTGCTACGTTAATATTTCAGTTGGACAAATATATATGTTCATAAAATTATTTTTATTGTAATTATTAATTAAAATAATCGTAATTCATGTCAAAATTTATACCACGTTTAAATGCAATTCCGTGCGCAGGGATACTTGTTTGTGGAGAGAGTTCAGTACCGGTTTTAAGCCTGGCGCTACTGTCTACAGATTCACTGATCCGATTCGTCTCTTTATTTTCTTAACTTAATTACGCCAGTTGGAAAACGTTAATCACGCAAAGGCTGGCAGCCATGAAAAGGGTTTATAACTCTTTTACAGAGTTTAGATTTACAAATGAACGATGGCAACACACAAGTTCGATAAAAAAATAATCTTTGTGAACCATACAAAATATGCGAGCGAAGCAGCGGGCGCTAAAATAGTACATAATAGTAAGTAACATCTGATCACGTCGGTTTCAAGGTACTTCCAGCGCCGATGATGACAGCGATGCAATCCTACCAATGCATTATACGCTATGTTATTGTGTACAATAACAACAAGGAATTTTTTCTAACTAAGCGTTGAACTTAGCTTTGATTTCACTCACAGTATTCCCTCTTCCATGCTAAACTGGTCCAACGCTATGTTTCTATGATTTAAAATTCCTGAGAACAAACCAAATTAATGCATTTCATGAAAGAACGTCGAAAAAAAAAAACAACACTTTGTATGTTTCTCATAGCAATACGATCAATGATATTTTCAATTAGAAACCCTCATATTTCTATTGTAAATGATGATCATGTCAGCTTGTTCTTTCATATAAATATTTCAGCACCACAGCTCTGATTACCGACTATACTAGTAAACTATTCCGATCTTCCATCTAAAAATGGAACAATAACTTTCGCACTGGAATTCATGAAAGGATATTTTTGTATGTCCCATTCCTTTCAGATTTTAATTTCATCCAGTGTCTTAATACAGTAGCTTAAGATCAAAACCGTGACCACAACGGTGAATACAGAACTAAGAAGACGGAACAAAGCGATACTTTATTGGTTTTCTCCAATATATTACACATTTTACTCCTCTTACCTAGAGGTCAGTACAAATAGGGTATGTTTAAAACGACAGAGCTAGAGCTATTTTCATTACCTATCAAAAAGTAACATAAATGTTCACATCGCATTACCACTCGTCCTGTTTGCGTGCGTTTTGAGGCACCTTGTTTATCACCCCATTTAACAGATTGATCAACTAGTGGTGCCGTAATAAACCTCTCTCATGGCACATTGCTCAGCTCGCAGAATAATAACTCTGACCGATGTGAAGCTGAAGTGATGTCGCTCAGCCAGAGGTAGATCAGACGAGAGATGAAACCCAGACGAGTCTCGGTGTTAGAGTGATCGTTCATCAATTACAGCAGTCACATCGCTGAACATTACGTATTTCAAAGCAGAATCCGTGATATGTAACGTGTCATGCCACACTGCGCTAACGTCATTTCGCCGTTGAAAGGCTTCAGTTCTCATTACGTAGGGGATGGTGTGGCAGCCCCACACAGCCTACACTCACTTCCGTAAGATACTATCAACAATTGCAAAATTAACTGCGCACAGTCAGGGTATCGCAGATAGAACCTTACGGAAGTCTATGGGATAACCTTGAAGCTGCTTGTGCAGCTCACTATTAGTTTTGCGTAGTTCTGAGACAAGTCCGTCAACAGGCTCTAAAGCCAGTTTTATCCCCTGATCTTTGCGTAAAATATTTATTTCGATATGTAACAGTCAAATCCTTAAATATTGCCACAAAATGAAAATAAATTGCTAAGTAAGAACCAAATGAAGATTTAAAGTGAGGGGTTTGCTGCAGAAATGATGTAACCCACAATTTTTGTGTTTTTAGAAAAAAACGAGTCACAGTTAAATAAACAGTATAAATTAACTATTCCTGTTACAAAAAGTTTTTTTACGTGGCGTGACATTATTAAATGTAAATATTTACTCTCTAGAAATTGCATTTTCAGTACTAAAATTTTGGGTTACGCCAATTTACCTCCAAGTAAAATCTGAACTTTACTGGTGTATTCCACATTTATGTTCTTTTATGCATCATTGTTGCTCTCTACAAACAAAATATGTATTTACTGCCAGAGTGAAGTAACCTACGTTATCATAGTTTTAAGAAAAATGATAGAAATAACACTATTTAAAGTAAATAAACTGTATGTTTTAAAGTGAATAAACAACATTTTTTTCACATTTTGCTACAAACACAGTATAAAAAGTTCAAGTTCTTTCTTTTCTGACATAAGTATTCAAAGTAATGCACCTTTTTAAGGTAATATTACAAAAAAATCTAGATATTCCTCCCGGTAAACAAGCAATCACTCGTTTTCGACTTCTTCACTCAAAGATATGTCTGTATAAGATTTTGGATTTGTAGCCTGTGAATTATTAATGTCTTCTTAAAATATGTGATGGATGGGAGGAATATTTTTCATCTTTAGCTTCAGCAAGTGTCATTTAGGTTTTTTTTCTACTTAGATAACTTCAACAGCGTGACACAACTTGGTTGATGTATTTGACGTCCTTCTGGTTTTCTTGCAATTCATGGACCTGTATGGCATATCAGAGAAATCGATTTCAAAATGTTTTTACTTGTGATATATCTCCACCCAGTTGATTTTGTCACTGTCCATAGAAATTTTCTTCTTATCAGCTATATCTGTTTGGGATATTTGCAATGATAGAAACTAAACTTCTTGTATTGGCCAGTAACACGTTCCATCTTCTTCACATTTCGTTTCCACACATCAAGAGTCTTCTTCCCTTTCTAACCTTTTTTTGAATGGTAGGAGGGTCATCTTAACCATCAATAAAGATCCACTCGCATCAGATCAGCAATTTCATTACCTCCAACGACAACAACTGTTGTTTTAGTTGAGGTACTTGCCACTTGCCCATCATTTGCAGGATCTGTGAGATTACTTTGTGAATCATTTATACCTTTAGGTACTGACACAGCAGTGGCTTGTAGTCCTTCTGTTTTAGCACTGGCACTGGTTTGTCTTTTCACAGTTCTCTTTTTAAGCTTCCTTTTGGAGGTTTCATAATCAGAGTCACCTTCGTACGAAGAAGCATGTGAAACATATTCTTCATCAGAACCAGAATCACTGAGATTTTCTTCACTAAATAAACCCTTAGTGTTTTATACCAATTTTTCTCTCAGTTAATTTCAAAATAGCTGTCTACAAGTTACACCACTAACTTTTTACTCCTCAAAGAAGTACAAAAACGAAAGGCTATAAAAATAAAGTAATGAAGTACCAAAAGCTCAAAAATATAAAAAAAATGTGTACTTGTCAGTTACACCGTTTCTCCACCAAATCCCTCAAGTGACAGGAAACATGATGGTACGCATTCCTCCTCCTTACACGAGGCATCACAACAACGTTTCACCAGAAAACGCCGGCCAACTGCTGTTTGTGTATGAGAACTCGGTTGGAAACTTTCTTCATGTGAGCACGTTGTAGGTGTCGCCACCGGCGCCAACGTTGTGCGAATGCTCTGAAAGCTAATCATTTGCATATCACAGCATCTTCTTCGTGTCGGTTAAATTTCGCGTCTGTAGCACGTCATCTTCGTGGTGTAGCAATTTTAATGGCCAGTAGTGTAAAGCATTGAAATTCGAATAAAAATGTAAATTACGACCGTTGACTACCGACAGTCATTAATACCGTTATGCATTACATTTCTCGGTGTTGATTAATAAAGATTAATTATTGTGATGTAATTGATTTTTATATCCTGACTTTATATACGTAATGGGACAGTTGGCAGAAAAACGGTCAAGTTACACACATAATGCAGCCCATTCTGTTTGTCAGATTAACCTTCACTCCGAGAAGCAATGCCGTCAGCGAATCTAATCATTGATATGGTTTAACTCTCAATTTTAATCTCCTTCTGAAACTCTTTTTTTACTTCCATCATTGTTTCTGCGACATGTTGACTGAGCTGTAGGAATGAATGACTGCATCCACGTCTTACACAATTTTTAATCCGAGAACTTCACCCAGGTGTTCCGTTGTTACTGTTCTCTCTTGGTTCTTTCAAATATTGTATACTGACGGTCGTTCCCTGTAGCTTACTACTGTTTTCTTCATACTTCGGAACGTCTTGTGACGCCTGACATTGCTGAATGCGTTTGCATGCTCGGCAAATTGTATGAACGCGTCGCGATTTTTATTGCCTCTTGCTTCAGTCATCAAATGCAATATCAGAACGGCTTATCTCGCTGCTTTATCTCCCTAAACGCAAAATGATCTTCAGATCCTCAATTTCCTTTTTCATTTGTCTGTATTTTGGTCTTGTCAGCAACTGATGCATGAGCTGCAAGGCTGATTGTGCGGCAGTTCTCGTATGTAACTGTTCCTTCTGCCTTCGACACTGCGTGTATCATATTTTTCCGTAAGTATGATAGTTCCTACCCACTGACTTGAATAGTCGTTTGCTTTCCACTTCCTTCAAGGATATCAGAAACTCTGCAGGAATGTTATTTGTCCCCTCTACTCTATTTGTTTGCAGGTCTTCCAAACATCTGTCACTGGATCTGCTATGGCCCAACATAGACTTAATCTTCCTCTTCTGTCATACTGTCAGGCGGTCGCTCACCCTCGTAGAAGCCTTCAGTACACTATTTCCGCTTCTGTCTCTTTCATGTTTGACAGTGGAATTCCCACTGCGCTATCGACGTTTCCCGGAGTCTAGTTTTGACTTTTGTATATGCTGCACCAATCCTTTTGACGACCATTTCTCCTGCAAAAGAGCGAGGTGCCGCAGCGGTCAAATCACGTCATTCGTATTCAGGAGTACGACAGCTCAAATCCCAGTCCGGCAATCCAGATTTAGGTTTACCATGATTGCCGTAAATCGCTCGAATCAAATCCCGGAATGGTTCCTTTGAAAAGGGCTTAACCGATTTCTTTCCCCATCCTTCCCTAATCCGACCTTGTGCTCCTCTGTAATGACTTCGCTGTCGAAGGGACGTTAAACTCTAATCTTCCCTCCTCATTTCTTCTGCAGCTATTTCGCTTTGATTTCCCCTTCACTTCTGCTTTATTTCATTCGTCAGTGACTTATATATTGCTGTATTACCATTTTTCCCTGAACGCTTTTATATTTCCGTCCATTGTCCATTAATTTTTTATCAATTGAAGGCACAATTTGTGTAAATGAACCCGTGTTCATATTATGTCACTTTATTTATGAAGGTCCGTTTTCTTCATACAAATTTTAAAAATCGCTATTATCAGTTTTGGCTACTGCTATCCTCAGATCGTAAAATATTCTGGTGTAGGTATAAACGTGAAAATCTATACGTGAAAGTACGCAGAAAGTTGAAGTATTTATTCTGTTACCTTACATTTTCTTTTGCAATTGCTTTCCTTGAATCAGTGTTTGTTTATTCCACTCCTTACATTGCCCCATTTTATGGATGCTCTTATTTCTTCAAATGAATTGCCTAGTGATGTGTTCGCTATTGCAGTGTCCATACCCTCAGAGAACTTCCAGCTCAGCTCACCACACTTCAGTACAGAATAGGACCTTATTCAGAAATGAACGCCATCTACTGTTCATCTCTTCTAAGATGTGATACGAATGTATATAGGTACGCCTCTCTCTGATTTTGGAAACTCTGTCTGATCATTATACAATCTACCTGCTATCGCCATCCATTTCAGGGTCCTTACCAAATATACTTTCACGTCTCCTGATTTTTGAACAGTTTATTCTATCTTTTAGAAGGAATTTATTACAGAACGCAGATGTTCTTTCTCCTCTTTCATTCGTGCCACAGAGTCCATATTCACCCGCATCTTCTTGCAATTCAACGGCGTTCCAATCCTCTATTATCACCACCCCTTTTGTACCGAAATATATTTTGGTGGTAATGTTAAGTTACTATGGGACCAAACTGCTGAGCTCATCGGTCCATAGCCTTAACACTTCTTACGCTAAGGACAACACCCACACCCATGCCCGATGGTGAATCCAAATCACCGACGGGGACAGCCGCGCGAACCGTGGTAAGGGGCCTAAGACCGCGCGGCTACCCGCGTGGCCCATATATTTTCTCTACCTCTGCATCATCTCCCTTTATCGTTAACTTGAGTACCTTCTGTATTGCTGTTGGCGTTGGTATGCCGTTCTGATGAAAAAAAAAAAAAAAAACGTATCACGGAAGTCACTTTGCCCACCTACCTATATATGATGAATCCAACACCCGTTCTATAATTCCTTGCGATGCTGATACTTCCCTATATTCGTCTGATCGGAAGCCATTATTTTCGTCACTCCTAGCAATAAATGGTATGTTGCCGTTCTGTTCATGTGATAGAAAGTGCAACAGTGTAATGTCTTACAGCAGCCCCGGCAGTGCACCAGTGATGCTAACGAAGCTTTGGGTCGCCAAAATCGTAAGTGAACAACTGCCAAATAAAAACAAAGTGTATCACACGATTTTCGCACCATTACAGCTGGTGAGAAACTATCTGCAGCCCACGCAGGCTTTGGTGTAAGACACAATAACAACGAATCACAGCTCCACAACGGCAGAAGACGTCACTGGACAGCAATTTCTGGCCATCTAATACCGTCCTTACCCCTTCCTCCTAATTTCTCCTAATAACCCAACAGCTCCTCCAGCAGCGAACAATGAATCTATAATCCTGTGTTAACGTAGTATAAGACAGTGTAAGTAATGATTTTTCGGTGTGCATAAATGCCTTTGAGATGGTCAGAAACTGCTGGAAATGCATTGCATTATGTTAACCTAAACACAACACCAATAAAGTGACTGATAACAGAAAATTCAAATAAGCAATTATTCCACACAATCACGCTTCCCAAACGTGGGCAGTATGGCCACAGATAATTACGATTGTTCAGTATTCTTAGGTCTTCGTTTTGTTCCAGTTTCAAATGGCTCTGAGCACATGGGACTTAACAGCTGAGGTCATCAGTCCCCTAGAACTTAGAACTACTTAAACCTCACTAACCTAAGGACATCACACACATCCATGCCCGAGGCAGGATTCGAACCTGTAACCGTAGCTGTCACGCGGTAGCAGACTGAAGCGCCTAGAACCGCTCGGCCACACCGGCCGGTTGTTCCAGTTTAATGAAACCCATGTCCTCTAATTGTTTCCACGCTCTACTTGGAAGTTCCATTTCCTCTGAAATTTCCACACTATACCTGCACGTTCATTGCAAATCGTTTGCAATTTAATTACTTTTGTCTGAAATTTGGATACATTCTTTTTTTTAACTCGTGGTGCTGTGCTTGTCAGGATTTTGTTTAGTTGCGAGATCCTCTAGTCGACGTGTACCGTTTTCGTTATTCGTGAAGCACCTACGAAAATTTGTCGTCCAACTTACTATTCATTTAATTTGCATTATTAAATTAACGCCACCTGCGTCGTCTAAAGCCACGCCACCTATACTCGGTACAGTAAAATTTTGAGTCCCGTTCATGTAACTTCCCAAGATGGGGCTTAGTGCAATATCCAATGTTGTTGTCGTTTCATTCTCTAAATCGGTTTGTAAAAATAGGCTGCCATCTTTCAGATGCAATGACGCGCCATCGTCAACGCCGAGAGGACTTTCAAATTGCACACGTTTCCGTGTATATATATGTTGAATTAGGCATTGCATTTGCATGTGAGGTACTGTCACCCTGACACTATGTATGTACATTTTCAGTTTCTAACTAATTTCTCTCACTAATGACATTGTCTGAGTTTGCCTGAACATTTGAGCCTTGTAAACTACTCATTCATCGATTATCTTCGGACATATTGTTTATATTCCTAACTTAATACAGTTACTGTGTTGTTTTCGTTCAGTGAATTAACTTAAGACTGTTGTAAATAATGTCTGTCGCAATGACTAGGAAGCAAGGGAACGTAAGTTGAATAGAAAAGCACCTCTATCGGACGTTCTAGCAACGAAACATTTGCAGAAACGTTTTTGTAAAATTTGAGAATCTAAATTGATTATTCATAAAATTTTAAAAGGTTTTGAGGTGTCGTTACAATTTTCTTTTCTATATTCGTTGACTCTGCGTCTCGGAAAAAGCACAATAATTATGTGGGCTGCCTACCTTACTCGATGTGCATATGACCAGTTACCTTATTTCGTCTTATTAATAAAGACTGCTGTAGTGATTCTCATTTTTGTACTATTTTCCAGACGTAGCAGGAAAGTTCCTTCGTATCTATTAGATGTATATCGCAATTCACTTGAATTCACATATGAAAGAAGAAATTACATTATTAGTTCATATAAAATATTTTCATCTAGCCTTGTTACGCTCTTGGGTGTTACGATCACCAGTTGCAGTGTAATAAATAGAAAGAAAGTGATAGTTTTTGTTAAAAAGATTTTTGATTGGAGAAATTCGAGTTTTTGTCAAATATATGGACTGCATTGTTACTGTTCCACTCGTGAAGTAATACTCCAATGGAGGGCTGTGGTTGTGCATAGGGTGCACATCTTAATTGAAGAAAGCAAGTACAATTTCATTAACGTTATTCATTAAAGTAAAAAATACCTACAATTTCATTGCAGAGCAGGTCATTTGTAAACGCGATTTATGTTTTTACCCGTGACAGACGACGCACTAGTAGCCACTCGTATTGTCGTATTTATAATACAGACCACGTACGTGACTTCTTCTCCAGCGCGCTGTAGTGGATCAGTTGATAAATGAATTAAACACGCATTGTAATAACTCTAAACTATATTTTTCTCTCAGGAAATACAGGACTTCAGCATCTGGATATCGACTTCTCTTGGAACTGGAATTATCAAGGATTTATGTCACGCGGCACTCCTGAACCGAATTCATCGAAGGGCTTTGCTGGTCGCCTTCCCCGTGGCAGCGTTAGCCCCAGCATTGGAGTGTTGTACGAGTATTATTCATTTCTCTCATTACTTGTACAGGAATAAATCTCATTCATTACTCGCGCTTTCTATTATTTGTTGTTGCACCGTTCACAGATAGAACAGTAGCATTTGAAGTGGTGAGGGAAAAGAGAGCCTGGAATACATCCAACAAACAATAAAAAATGCTAACTCGAAGTGTTAGTCTGCGATGGAGAGTTTAGACAGGAGGGAAATCTTTGGCGGGACGCATAAAATCAGCCAGTAATAACAAAAAAGACAATAAATATAGTCATAATAGTACCGAGAAAAGTAATCTTTCTAATATTTGTGAATGGCCAGATTCTACAAATCAGTAATGGTTTCACGCTACGGTTACTTAAGTTGCAAGATGTGCAGCTCTATCAGGCTGCGGAATTTTTATAGAGAGAGACGCATGCATTCCTGTAAGTGGTCATAATGTATCTAGCTCAACAGTTGATTCTAGTGATCAGAAATCTCAAAAGAAAGAGAATAAAACGGGTACTTCTGACTCAGTAACAATCGCAATCCAACTGGAGCAAATCCCGTACGTGATCTGCTGTATGTATCTCCTCGTACTTCATCTCGTCATTAGTAAGTTCTCGTAAGTAATGAGATTCCTAACGAAACTGTATATAAGTTAATATTGAATAATTGAAATAATTTGTTAAAACTATTACTGTAATTCTACCTGTTAGTGGTCAAGAAACGTAAACTATTGGTCCGAATGGATGATTTGAGAGAGTTGTTGACGTAAGTTGTTTATTAAACGTCTCTGGAACATAGTCTTAAAATAGAAAACACTAAATCTTTCAAATTATAGTTGTATTTTTATACATAATGTAAGTATTTATCCAGCTATTAACAGTGGAATTAAGTTCACTGCTAGTGGCGCTCCATTATTTACTTTTAGTGTCAAATGATAGGAGTCCTGCAGTTATACACTGCTCTGCAAAACTTGAGGACAGTTGGATAAGCTATCATAACATACTGACTACTCAGTCGAAACAGGTGACAGCGTGGGAGCATTTTACCAGAGCTCTACCATCCGTCGATAGTTGGGCGTCCCATGGGGTGCGGTCAGCGTAAGTATAGCGCGAATCGGGACTGGACCTGCAACATCACACAGTTGGAGAAACGGGAAACGACAGTTTGTGTCAGTCATCAAGCAGCTATGGTGCAATGCAGTGGTGTGACCTGGAGACAACATTAGGAAGAACTTACACGAGGATGAATATTAGGGAAATACCAAGAAGGACGAAGTGTGACGATTGGGGGCCATGAGTTTGGCATTGCTCACAGCATTCATCAGGATCATTCCGAACCATAGGCACTGCTGCCTGAATGAGAGAAGGTGGTCTACCACCCAGTAACAGTAGCAAATGACCCCTACCTCTGCAACAGGCAAGAAGGGACCAACGTCAAACAGCGGATGAAATTGCAAACACATTTAGGAGCTCCACAGTGCCACGGCAACTGCATGGGGGTGGCCTCCTTGCCCGATGTCCAACACGTTGCGTTGCCTTGACTTCAGCTCATCAGCTGCACAATTTGGAGTGGTGCCAAGAGTGTAGGGATTGGACCAACGAGTAGTAGGGTCTTGTTGTCTTCTTCTGTGAGAGCAGATTTGGCATGAGTAGTAATTCTGGACGTACCCTTACAAGGAGAGATACACATAATATGTCGAGAAACATGGTCGAACATTATCCTCTTGGTGGTCCACGTTTTATGATGACGGGCGACCATAAATACCTGTGAACTTTGAACACTCAACGGTCAGCATCATTTTTACGCTATACTCCATCCCCATGTGTGCCTTTTGTGTAGCGCAGTCGGCCCTGACTTCATTTTTGTGGATGGCAATGCGCGACTAATTGGAATAGGACAGGTGGAGAAGCTTTTGGAACGAGAAGATATTGGGCGAATCGACCAGTCTGTCTCTTCCCAGTGACTTAAATCCCATGGAGCACTTGCAGGATGCTTTGGTAAACGTATAGCAGCAAGCTGATATGCACGAACGATCATCCAGTAGTTGTTAACCGTGTAGGTGGAGGAACGGAAGGCCGTACCAAAATAAGTCCTTACCAAGATTGTGGCCACTACTGCAGAGCATACGTTGCCGTCCGATGGGATTACACATACTAGTAAGAATAATGTCTCTCCTTTTAAAATGGCCAGGAGACCATTACATACTTATGTGACAGCCGGCCGCGGTGGCCGAGCGGTTCTAGGTGCTTCAGTCTGGAACCACGCGACTGCTACGGACTCAGGTTCGAATCCTGCCTCGGGTATGGATGTGTGTGATGTCCTTAGGTTAGTTAGGTTTAAGTGGTTCTAAATTCTAGGGGACTGATGACCTCAGATGTTAAGTCCCATAGTGTGTGTGTGAAATGTTATGGGACTTAACAGATAAGGTCATCAGTCCCCAAGCTTACACATAACTTAACCTAAATTATCCTAAGGACAAACACACACACTCATGCCCGAGGGAGGACTCGAACCTCCTCCGGGACCAGCCGCACAGTCCATGACTGCAGCGCCTTAGACCGCTTGGCTAATAAGTCCCATACTGCTCAGATCTATACTTAGGTGACATATGTCATGAGGAAATGATATGCCCATGTACCGGTGGCAGGTGGCACAAGGAGTAAAAGGGCAGTGCATTAGTGGAGGTGCCAATCCTACTCAGGCGATATATGTGACTGGTTTCCCGATATAATCATGGCCGCACAATTGGAATCGTAGTTGTAGCTAGAGGTATAGGGCATTTCGTTTCGGAAATCTTCAGGGAATTCAATACTCCGAGATCTACAGTGTCAAGAGTGTGCCGAGAATACCATATTCCAGGGAATAACTGCAGTGGCCGGCGGTCTTCGCTTAACGACCGAGTTGTCAGTGTTAACAGGTAAGCAATACTGCGTGAAATAACGGCACAAATCAGTGCCGGGCGTACGACTAACATATTCGTTAGGACATTACCGCAAAATCTCGCATTAAGGAGCTACGGCAGCAAACGACTGGCGTGAGTGACTTTGCTAGTAGGACATCACGCGCAGCGTCTCTCCTCGGCTTGTGACCATCTCGGTAGGAGCTCAGACGGCTGGAAAACCGTTGACCGGTCAGAGGAGTCTCAATTTCAATTGGCAAGCGTTGGTAGTAGGATTCGAGTATGGTGCAGGACGCCACGAAGCCATTGACCCTAACAGCCAATGACGCCATTTTTACATGGAATGGACTGGGTCCCCTGGTACAAGTGAACCGATCAGTGATTAGAAACAGTTATTTTCGGGTACTTAGAGACCATTAGCTGATTTGCAGCCATTTAAAAAGACTTCAATGTCGCAAAAAAACGATGGAATTTTTATGGATGACAATTGTTGGTGGTTGGTTTTTACGAGGGCAGCTCAATAGGTAATGCAACACATTTTTTTTCTCGGCCAATTTAGGTTGAAAAAACTGGAAATTTCTTGTGGAATATTTTCAAACATTCCCGCTTCGTCTCGTATAGTTTCATTGACTTCCGACAGGTGGCAGCGCTGTACGAAGCTGTTAAAATGGCGTCTGTAACGGATGTGCGTTGCAAACAACGGGCAGTGATCGAGTTTCTTTTGGTGGAAAACCAGGGCATCTCAGATATTCATAGGTGCTTGCAGAATGTCTACGGTGATCTGGCAGTGGACAAAAGCACGGTGAGTCGTTGGGCAAAGCGTGTGTCATCATCGCCGCAAGGTCAAGCAAGACTGTCTGATCTCCCGCGTGCGGGCCGGCCGTGCACAGCTGTGACTCCTGCAATGGCGGAGCGTGCGAACACACTCGTTCGAGATGATCGACGGATCACCATCAAACAACTCAGTGCTCAACTTGACATCTCTGTTGGTAGTGCTGTCACAATTGTTCACCAGTTGGGATATTCAAAGGCTTGTTCCCGCTGGGTCCCTCGTTGTCTAACCGATCACCATAAAGAGCAAAGGAGAACCATCTGTGCGGAATTGCTTGCTCGTCATGTGGCTGAGGGTGACAATTTCTTGTCAAAGATTGTTACAGGCGATGAAACATGGGTTCATCACTTCGAACCTGAAACAAAACGGCAATCAATGGAGTGGCGCCACACCCACTCCCCTACCAAGAAAAAGTTTAAAGCCATACCCTCAGCCGGTAAAGTCACGGTTACAGTCTTCTGGGACGCTGAAGGGGTTATTCTGTTCGATGTCCTTCCCCATGGTCAAACGATCAACTCTGAAGTGCATTGTGCTACTCTTCAGAAATTGAAGAAACGACTTCAGCGTGTTCGTAGGCACAAAAATCTGAACGAACTTCTCCTTCTTCATGACAACGCAAGACCTCACACAAGTCTTCGCACCCGAGACGAGCTCACAAAACTTCAGTGGACTGTTCTTCCTCATGCACCCTACGGCCCCGATCTCGCACCGTCGGATTTCCATATGTTTGGCCCAATGAAGGACGCAATCCGTGGGAGGCACTACGCGGATGATGAAGAAGTTATTGATGCAGTACGACGTTGGCTCCGACATCGACCAGTGGAATGGTACCGTGCAGGCATACAGGCCCTCAGTTCAAGGTGGCGTAAGGCCGTAGCATTGAATGGAGATTACGTTGAAAAATAGTGTTGTGTAGCTAAAAGATTGGGGAATAACCTGGTGTATTTCAATGCTGAAATACACCAGGTTTCAGAAAAAAAATGTGTTGCATTACTTATTGAACTGCTCTCGTAGAACTTTCTGGACAATTTGAGAGGAAGATTTGACCACACTGATCGCTTGAAGTTAAACCAATCGGACATCTATTGGACGTAATCGACAAGTCAGTGAGTGCCCAAGATCCGGCACTAGCAACAATTTAGCAGTTAGGAAAGGCTATGGAGCCAGCATGGCTCAGTATTTCTACAAATGGCTTCCAGCGACTTGTTTAGTCCACGCCACGTCGAGCCGCTGCATTAGATGGAGCAAAAGAAGGTCCGATACGTTTGGTAACCACAGTGTAAATCGTAGTGACATTAGTGCAACAGTTGTCCCTGAATAAAATAAGCTGTTTCAGTTACCTACCATGTTTCACTGTAGCAGTTATTGGCGATTTATGTGATAAAAAATATATAACCGGTCGCTTTTTTTACAATTTACTCAACCATGAACATGTTTTCGAAGCTCATCATCACATGGAGGTGTTACCAGAATATAATGTTGAGAAGCAAGTGTAGCTATATGCAGTTCTGGTGCTGCTGGCAGAAATGGCATTAATTTTGTAATCTGTGACGAATGGTTTACGAACCCGAAAGCTTTTTATGTTTTAGGTACTTATAGTGAACTGTCTTGTGGTATGCGTATCAGATCTCTTCGTATAATGTACATTATTAAGCCATATACACAAATATACACAGTATATTTTAGCTGCAGTTGGTTTTACACTGATTCACAGGAAGTAAACATTGGATATGGATACGATAGATAATACAGTTTACTACATCATGGTCTTTGGCAATAGGTACGTTGTATTACAGTAAAAATATGTCCAGTAATAAAGTTTTGCTAGGTGCAGGAGTGTTTACCTACTGTATAACTGTTAACCCATATTAAAAATTTTGTTGCCAATATAAATACTTTCAGGTAGTAAAATTTACTGAAATATAATATCTGTATTAGCAATGTTTGTACTGTAATACTACGTGTCTCTTTCCAAAGACCATGATGTAGTAAAGATAATATGTATCACGTCTATATTCTTTGTAAAAACATTCAGTGTTTACTTTCTGTCAGTCAGTGTAAAACCAAATGCTGCTGAATACTGTGCACAATGGATGTAATGAAAGTAGCAATTATTTCTATGTATAGTCCAAATTTCATCGATATATGGTACTTGGCAGTGACACATCATGGGAAAGTTATTTACGTGCTTCAGTTTTGTGTAGCAGTATAATTTCGGAGACTCAAAATTCTAGTATTCCTGGCCAAATTACATTTCAGAAAAATCAGCCAATAACTGCGATCCAAACGACTAATGTCTGGTGGAATATAACTATGTTAGCAACTACTGATTTCGTTACAATCTCTTTTTTCGAAACTAGAGGCAGAAGTGAGTATTATTATAACTGAAACAGCGATTTTGGTGGTCATGATGTCGTGTTCTCTATTCCGTCTGGTCCTTACGACTTCGGAACGTCTTATGCATCTGCCCTTTTCTTTAATTTTTATTTATTTTTTTATTTGTAAGGTAGCCTACTGCCCGCCTTGTTTTCTACGAGTGGGCCGACTGCAGTAACTGGGGCATCATTTCAGCACGCCCGGTGAAATGTGTTTAGCAGGAGCGCAGGTGTGGACGCACACGGCTGTTTGCAGCCAGTTATTTACGGCAGGGCAGGCAGTAATGCCGCACCGCGGTCTGCCGCACACACACACACACACACACACACACACACACAGAGAGAGACAAACGCACGCGCGCGCGCGGCCCGTACGCACCGCACGGTCCCTAATGCCGCGACTGCTGTCACTGAAAACAGCCGTGACGTGCCTCCCTCCCGCTGTTTCCCGGGCTGAGGTGCCGGTGGGGTGAGGTAGGCTGCTGTGGCTGCACATTTGCACGACCGTTTAGACAATGTGGCGGCCGCGGAACCATTCTCGTCGGACGGGGGGTGGGGGAGAGTGGGGGGTAGGTGGACTACAGAATGGAAATGGCATACGTTTCCCCACTCATATTCCCATGCTCAAACAGCGGATTGCTTGCAATCATCGTGTATTCTGGCAGTGTGTATTTAAGTGTCCCTGTCCGCCGTAGACCAAACATTAAAGAAGTGTTCGCTTGCAGTCACTGTTCCGTGTGCTACAGAATTCTCGATACGTTATTTCTCCTCCGTTACTCCCTATCAACTTTCATTCAACAAAACCTTGTCGACGCGAATATCTAATCAGTGGTAATTCTATTACACTAATTCACCAGCTTTAACAGACTTACACTTTTGCCATCGATGAATGAAGATATATCAGTAACACAGACAGTGGAAATGACACATGGGTTGGATAAAAAATACAGAAACACAGCGAGAAATACATGCTTGGACATAAATGTTTATGCTAGTCACAACTGCAGGTTGCGATGTTGTATTTGACAACGAATGGCACTTGTGCAGAGTCCTCAGTTCAAGTGCCAATCGTGGTCAGAACAATGTTCTGTGTGAGAGCATTATGTTGGAACTAAGTGAACACGGACGAGGTCAAACTGTTGGTGTTCGTGGGGTTTGTGCTTCCATAACTAACACAGCAGAAGTATAACGTGTTTCAAAAGGCACCAGTCGAAGATTAACACCGTGTACATGGGAAGTAAAAAACCAAAATCCTACAAAAGTTCAGAATGTAACCATATGTACAAATTAATTTGTGATGTGAATGTAAAATGACTCGATCCGTATGACAGCGATCTATCTTGCAAAATGTTCCATGGAACACATAACTGCCGTCTGCTTCACGTCTGCTGTGCAGCGAGCTACGTTTATTTAAGTATTAACTGTATTTTTCTTACTTGTCACTTCTTCTTCCGCGTGTTTTTGCTTTTAGGAAGCTTTAATTGTCGAGTGCTAGTAATAGTCTTCCATAGATTTCGTGTTTGTTTGAATACAGTCAGAGAGAGTCCCTTTAGTCAGCCATAATGCCAGTAGTGCTAGTGTTTGTTTTTAATACATTCCAGAAACAGGTAGTGCTATTTTCATTGTTTTCTACAATAAGTCTCTAGTAACTACAGTTATGTCAACTATCAGCCACCTTTAGTGAATTAGCAGTCTAGTTAAAAGTTGATTAACTCTCCACAGTAAATTGATTACTTAAGATGGATAGGATGTGTGACTGCTGTGTACGGACGCAGGAGGAACTGGCCACTGTTCGCGATCAGCTGAACGTGTTGATGGCCGCGGTCAGCCGTCTTCAGGCTGCTGCCTCGGAGTGTACCGGCAGTGGGGAGTCTGGTGCGACGCATGCTACACCCCAGGTGTTACATGCTTCACCCACTGTCCCTGCTGTCGAGACATCTTCGCGGGTACTGGGCGCGGTTGGGCCACCCTCTCCCCAAGGGGAGTGTCGGGTTCAGCGGCGTTCGCGGCGCACGAGTCGGAGGGTCGATGTGGAGGCTGGCCGTGTGGCATCGCCCGCTCTGCCTGTGAGTGGAGATGTGGCCGCTTCTTCATCAAGGTCCGAGCAGGCACACTGGGGGAAGGGTTTATTAGTGATTGGGAGCTCCAATGTTAAGCGGGTGATGGAGCCCCTTAGGTAAATAGCGGAAAGATTGGGGAAGAAGCCCAGTGTTCACTCTGTCTGCTTGACGGGGGGTCTCATCCGAGATGTGGAGGAGGCCCTGCCGGCGGCGATAGAGAGCACCGGGTGCAACCAACTGCCAATTGTTGCTCATGTCGGCACCAATGACTCCTGCCGTCTGGGTTCAGAGGTCATCCTCAGTTCATACGGCCCGTTGGCGGAGTTGGTGAAGGCGGAAAGCCTCGCTCGCGGGGTGGAATCTGAGCTAACTATTTGTAGTATCGTTCCCAGAACTGATCGTGGTCCTCTGGTTTGGAGCCGAGTGGAAGGCTTAAACCAGAGGCTCAGAACGTTTCTGCGAAGATCTGGGGTGCAAAACTCATATTGGAATGTATACCGCACAGACAGGCTGGACAGTATAGGGGGAGACGTGTTTATAGCGATAAGAAGTGCAATAGTATCGAAGGAAATTGACGGAGATCCGAAATGTGAAATAATTTGGGTGAAGGTCACGGTTAAAGCAGGCTCAGACATGGTAATCGTATGTCTCTATAGGCCCCCTGGCTCAGCAGCTGTTGTGGTTCGGCACCTGAAAGCTAATTTGGAAAATATTTCGAGTAGATTTCCCCACTATGTTATAGTTCTGGGTGGCGATTTTAATTTGCCGGACATAGACTGGGAGACTCAAACGTTCATAACAGGTGGCAGGCACAAAGTTTCCAGTGAAATTTTTTAAGTACTTTATCTAAAAACTACCTTTAGCAGTTAAACAGCGAACCGACTCGTGGCGATAACATATTAGATCTTCTGGTGACAAACAGACGCGGCCTATTTGAAACAGTTAACGCAGAACAGGGAATCAGCGATCATAAAGCGGTTACTGCATCGATGATTTCAGCCGTAAATAGAAATATTAAAAAAAGGTACTATGATTTTTCTGTTTAGCAAAAGTGACAAAAGTGACAAAAGTTTTGTCTCAAGTGCAGATAGTGTTGAGGATCAGTGGACAAAGTTCAAAACCATCATACAATATGCGTTAGATGAGTATGTGCCAAGCAAGGTCGTAAGAGATGGAAAAGAGCCACCGTGGTACGACAACCGAGTTATAAAACTGCTGCGGAAGCAAAGGGAACTTCACAGCAAACATAAACATAGCCAAAGCCTTGCAGACAAACAAAAATTACACGAGCAGAATGTAGTGTGGGGAGGGCTATGCGAGGGGCGTTCAATGAATTCCAAAGTAAAGTTGTATGTACTGACTTGGCAGAAAATCCTAAGAAATTTGGGTCTTATGTCAAAGCGGTAGGTGGATGAAAAGAAAATGTCCAGACACTCTGTGACCAAAATGGTACTGAAACAGAGGATGACAGACTAAAGGCCGAAATACTTTTTCCAAAGCTGTTTCACAGAGGAAGACTGCACTGTAGTTCCTTCTCTAGATTGTCGCACAGATGACAAAATGGTAGATATCGAAATAGACGACAGAGGGATAGAGAGACAATTAAAGTCGCGCAAAAGAGTAAAGGCCGCTGGACCTGATGGGATACCAGTTCGATTTTACACAGAGTAGGCGAAGGAACTTGGTCCCCTTCTTGCAGCGGTGTACCGTACGTCTCTAGAAGAGCGTAGCGTTCCAAAGGATTGGAAAAGGGCACAGGTCATCCCCGTTTTCAAGAAAGGACATCGAACAGATGTGCAGAACTATAGACCTATATCTCTAACGTCGATCAGTTGTAGAATTTTGGAACACGTATTATGTTCGAGTATAATGACTTTTCTGGAGACTAGAAATCTACTCTGTAGGAATCAGCATGGGTTTCGAAAAAGACGATCGTGTGAAACCCAGCTAGCGCTATTCGTCCACGAGACTCAGAGGGCCATAGACACGGGTTTCCTGGTAGATGCCGTGTTTCTTGACTTCCGCAAGGCGTTCGATGTAGTCCCCACAGTCGTTTAATGAACAAAGTAAGAGCATATGGACTATCAGACCAATTGTGTGATTGGATTGAAGAGTTCCTAGATAACAGAACGCAGCATGTCATTCTCAAGGGAGAGAAGTCTTCCGAAATAAGAGTGATTTCAGGTGTGCTGTAGAGGAGAGTCGTAGGACCGTTGCTATTCACAATATACGTAAATGACCTTGTGGATGACATCGGATGTTCACTGAGGCTTTTTGCGGATGCTGCTACGGTATACCGAGAGGTTGTAACAATGGAAAATTGTACTGAAATGCAGGACGATCTGCAGCGAATTGACGCATGGTTCAGGGAATGGCAATTGAATCTCAATGTAGACAAGTGTAATGTGCTGCGAATACATAGAAACAAAGATCCCTTATCATTTAGCTACAATATAGCAAGTCAGCAACCGGAAGCAGTTAATTCCATAAATTATCTTGAAGTAGGCATTAGGATGGAATGATCATATAAAGTTGATCGTCGGTAAAGCAGATGCCAGACTGAGATTCATTGGAAGAATCCTAAGGAAATGGAATCCGAAAACAAAGGAAGTAGGTTACAGTACGCTTGTTCGCCGACTACTTGAATACTGCTGAGCAGTGTGGGATCCGTACCAGATAGGGTTGATAGAGGAGATAAAGAAGATCCAACGGAGAGCAGCGCGCTTCGTTACAGGATCATTTAGTAATCGCGAAAGCGTTACGGAGATGGTAGATAAACTCCAGTGGAAGACTCTGCAGAAGAGACGGTCAGTAGCTCGGTACGAGCTTTTGTTGAAATTTCGATAAAATACCTTCACCGAGGAGTCAAGCAGTATATTGCTCCCTCCTACGTATATCTCGCGAAGAGACCATGAGGATAAAATCAGAGAGATTAGAGCCCACACAGAGGCTTATTGGCAATCCTTCTTTCCACGAACAATTCGAGACTGGAATAGAAGGGAGAACCGATAGAGGTACTCAAGGTACCCTCCGCCACACATCGTCAGGTGGCTTGCGGAGTATGGATGTAGATGTAGATGTAGATGAACTATCTAACTAACTACCATCATCCGCTGCGTCACAACAGTGACGAAAGCGAGTATTGTGCGATCGTGAGGCTCGCTCGCTCAGAAAAAGTGTTAAACAGCGTTATTTGAGGGTTCTTATTTCTAAAGTACACCGGGTGTATCTGAAAACCCACTTCCCAGCCTCGTCCATGCCATTTAGTGCAATACGTCGCTGTCGGAGGCTGAGAATAAAAGCGCTATACTTAAGCGCTACCTTGTAACGTTACACACACTTGGACAAGCTAATCGCCCACTCAGAATTGCTACGAGGTAAGATGTGTCTGACCTATTGCTGAACGCTAGTGGTCCTGGCCTTCAGGGCGGTCCACTGCCGCCGTCACAGGCCAGTCAGCTATGTCAGCAAAGGACTGGATGTGAGTTCATCCCAGTAAGGGAAAGTCTGGCGATGGATGGTCGCTTTCATGGACAGATAATGCTCCAAGATATGGTGGAATGTCGGACAGTCGTAAAAATGGCTATGTTACAGGTCTCTGAATTTCGACAACAAATCTGAATACATCTGTGATCTCAGATAAATGATGCACATCTAATGACATAATAATAATTCAGTATTTTTAAAGCTTAATATGTCACAGCAGTTAAACATTTTTACAGTGAAATTCTGACTTAACATCTCTTAATTACTTTAGACAATTTCAGCAAACGGTATCCCCAGATATTAGCGTCACATTCTAGCCAACAACTCTGAAAGCTACAGACC
Source organism: Schistocerca piceifrons (assembly GCF_021461385.2). NCBI lineage: Eukaryota > Metazoa > Arthropoda > Insecta > Orthoptera > Acrididae > Schistocerca > Schistocerca piceifrons. The sequence goes on from NC_060139.1 coordinate 51,633,947, forward strand.
TGTTTCGTTCCATTTCTTGATTAATTATGTATTTTGTATCTTTTTTTCTAGACAAATTTTTGTCAGGAAATAATAATATACACAGCTACACAGTAAATGGACACAGCATCACTACCTCATATTTTGTCATACTTCTGTTGTTACTTAATGAACATTTTACTATATTTGCCAACAACTTTATTCAAATGTTGCTTGCAAGTACTATTAACAAGCTGTGCTAATACAAAAGTGGTCCCTCACATGTGTTCAGCTGAGTAGAGAAACCAATAGACTTCTAATCAGAAGGCATAAATAATGGCTTAAATAATATTTAGCGATGATATGTAATCATTAAACGAGAGCTCAATTGTGCAAGAATACTGGCTTATTTATTAATGAACCATCTATCGCTAACTTATATTTATTGCAACTAGTCTGCGTATAACCAGATGTTTATAACATACCTTTTGTTTAAATATTCTTATAGTTTAGTGCAAGAAACTGGTAAAAATGAGTCATATCATGTCTGTAGCATGTAAGAAAGATGTACTTTTGGTGGGGCTGGTATTCAGCCAATAGAAAAGCAGACAGTAGCAGAACAGTACGTGAGTAAAGTGGATACTGGAACTTTTGGAGTGAAAAGCTCAAGGGAGCGATTCTGGACATTTTTACAAGAGTTCTGGAAGGAGGCAGACCTGCCTCTGTTAACGAGTGGTATTCGATCATGGAGAAGTTTGATTCTGGGCAGTGAATGGGCACTAAAAGCTAAACTAAACTCTGACCGAACAGGCCATGAAGCCCCAAGGGTACCGTGGGGTGAGTGGCAACTACCGTATTTTAACTACTTAGGGGCCTTTGTATTTCGAGAAGTCTGAAAGTGTTCCAGAATAGGATTGTAACTATTTCTGCTTGATGTACGGTACTGGAAACGAATAACTATTATTTGTCACGTGTGTTAATTTGTAAATCACCACGTTGAACAGTGAAATATTATGAGCTGGTAAATATTTCGTGTAGTGTCATCGTGAAATGGACTTAGTTTTCGTGTATCTTTGACGACTGTTTAGTTTGGAGATTCTGCTACTATTCTCGTAACACTCTCAACTTAACTTTACTACATTTGATCAGGGCTTTTCTATTCATATTTAAATTCAAAATCGTAGGACCACTCCCCTTAATTTGAGATATCCTTTCTTGAGTAAACGTTAATCAACATAAATCTCTGTCGTCTACATCAATTACATACCCTACAATAGAACACTTCTTATTAAATGATTCATTAAAGCTTTAATTTTTATTTCTGCGTATATTATTAACTCGCATTTCTAGCCAATGCACAGACTATTGGACTGCAGGATCGCAGCTACAGGTTACTATTTGCAGCCAATTTGCTGCAAGGCATGAAAGCAGATATGCGCGGCTTGACCTTGTGACTACACCGAGCCATTCTTTTTTAAGCAGAGGCATACATTGCCTAAATATCTAAAGTACGAATAAAGACGAAACTTGTTTCTTTTTATCGAATGTTGTTAGGTAGAGCAACTACGCCAGTAGTAACCATTAGCTATCGTCACATTTACGGTTTTTTCGTTCGAGACATGAGGCTAATAACTTCAGAATTGTAATTGTGATTTTAACACGTAACAATATGCGGTGGTCACGTCCCAAATCTGTTGCGTGATAAGCACTTGGTGTGGCGGCCACGAGCATACGATTTTGCAGCACTTGAGCGTGTGAGAATCTGTATTAAAAGCTAGGTGTGGGGACGTTAGCTGCTGAACTTCAAGAAAGAGGAAGACGTCTACGCACAAACGTACTGAGTTACGAGTCTACAGCGGCCATCAACAGCGGAAACCTCGGCGGCGGCAAAGCGGCTGTGGCGGCTACGGCAACATGGGCCAGCGACGACAGCTCCCAGTTTTTACAGAAGAAGCCCTCAGCATTACCGATAAGTTAATTACTCTCGCCGATAGTGTTATAATCTGTAAAACTGCAGCGTCATCATCAGTGATGGAGTTTCGAGTGATTAAGCAATTACTAAGTCTGTGAGATTTAGATAAGGGTACTAGACTAGTTAGTCCAAAATATTAATGGGGGTAGTGTTCACAGGGACGATATCAGGTAAAGGAGATATAAATGCGAGAGATTAAATGGCATGGCGTCGTTAAGGGAAATTCTGACCAATTTCAACTCTAATATGGGTGTGCTCGGTCCTGAGATAAGGTCAATAACAATAGGGATACATTCAGGGGAGACAAGTGTAACAGAAAGTGTTACTGAGGTGAAGGAAATTAAATATGAAATATAAGGTATAATTTATTTAAAATTAGAAGCAATAACGGCGGAGGTAGGCAAAATTTCTGAGGAGGTTAACACTAGAGTCGATACGGAGGAAAAAGATTTAAGGGACAATTTGGAGTAAGATACAGGACGAACCGAGTGGCGAAGTGAAAATTTGTGTGCAGAGAAAAAATGCGCTTGTGAACGTGACCAATAAGTCTGTTAACCAGTTTTCAGGTAGAGTAGCAGAATGTGAAAGGGAATTGCTTAAAGATAGAGAACATTTTGAATTAAGATTAAATAAAGAAGCTTTGCATTATGACCAGTACTTTAAAGACATGAAGGCAGCGTTAACTCAGGAAGGGCAAAGAATTTTACAAATGTTGGAAAATGCCATCTAGTTAATTTTCTTGCTGCGTGTAGACATGGCTTTGTGAGAGTAATGTCGGAAGAGGTAAATATTAAATTCGCGAGAAGACATCTTGAGGGCAACGCATTAACGTGGGCTAATGTAAGGAGTCCTTCATTTACTTTCTCTGGAGTATTTGAGATTTCTTCCTTGAGAAATTCAGAACTGAAGTAAAGCAAAGGGACCTCAGAGTGAGTTCCAACCCGTGCCAAGTTTCAAACAAGGAAGTGTTTCCATGCGGGATTTTTATATGTGTAAATCAGCTAAGCTGACGCTTATAAATCGTCCGCTGGGAGTGTCTACGATGATTAGGCCACTCAAGAGACAATTACCGCAATTTCTACAATGGGACCTGGCACGCAGTCCGAAAAATTCCATTGACGAGTTTTTAGATTTTATTGAGAAAATTCAAGCCACAGGATAGGAATAGCAGACAGGGAACTGGGTACCATAACAGCAATTATAATGACCAACAAAACAATTAGCACCACGATCATAATTTTCACAGCGGAAATGGAAGCGGTAACTTTCATAACAAAAATCGAAACCAACAACGAAACTCGGAGGGGCAATGGCCTCATGAAATGCAACACCAGAATAACAGGTGGGGAAACTAGAGATCGCCCCATCTCAAGTTCGGAGGTGCCGAAATAAACCGGCGTTGAAAAGGACACGTCAATTTAAAAATTCTTTGGATGTCGAAAATCCGGCGAAAAAGCCACAAATGTTGCAGATGGGAGGTATAACAAGTACGGGTAAAATGGAGAATAATTTTAAACAGCCCAACCGTTGAGAGGGAGCTAGGAAGGTTGTAAAAAGTGTAGACTTATTCGTCAATGAGGATATGGGGCTGAAAATTACATTGTGTGAAAGATCAAATGGTTCAAATGGCTATAAGCACTATGGGACTTAACATCTGAGGTGATCAGTCCCCTACACTTAGAACTACTTAAGCCTAACTAACCTAAGGACATCACACACATCCATGCCCGAGGCAGGATTCGAACTTGCGACCGTAGCGGTCGCGCTGTTCCAGACTGAAGCGCTTAGAACAGCTCGGCCACTGCGGCCGGCTAAGGACATCACACACATCCATGCCCGAGGCAGGATTCAAACCTGTGAACGTAAGAGCAGCGCGGTTCCGCACTGAAGTGCCTAGAACCGAAGTGGATCTGAATTTGGTGAAGGTGGAATGTGTGATAAATTCTAACAAGGCGCTGGTCAGTATCAGTAATTGTAGTAATGTAGGTGACAGTAATTAACATGATTTTGTATCGGAGATATTAGGTGAAGGTATCTGTGAAGATTAGGAAGCAATAGTCTCGTCTACAGGGGATTAATTTTGTGATATATCGACCGAAGTACGTGAATTATTTGTGAAGGCAGCGTAGTAACAGTCTTGTGAGCATACGTAATGAATTTCATTATATAACAGGGGAAGTAGGTGATTTATTGTTAAAGGGAGATAAAGGTGACGTTTTAAAGACTGAAGTTACGAAAGTTGAGGCTACTAACTTAGATACCTCGGAGAAAGGAGTTTATGCATTAATTTCTGTTGAATAAAGTAGTCTTATGACTGTTGATGAAAGCATGATTTATAAATGGATATGTAAGGTTGAATGTGAAATAATGTGTTGTGTATTAGATCAGATTCCAGAGTGCCGGAGAAATCTGAGAGAAAAACTAAAGGAGATAGAGGCAGATCCAAATCTGGTGCATTCAAGTTTACTAATGTGGGTCGACGGAGAAGCAGCAGTTTATATGGTGTACTGCCGGAGATTGGCGGACTTATTGGTGGTAATATTCAAATGAATCGACGGATGTAAGGGATGATTTAAGAAAAGAATCTTTTGTGTTACCGGCGGATGTTAATGGAGGTAACTTTCTTGCACTTTGTACTTATTTGGCGGAAATAACTGAGGATTGATTTATGAGAGACGAAGTATTATATTGTGTGGTTAACTGTGAGAATGTTTCAGCTACTGATACCATTACTTCGGAGGAAGGGGTCTGTATATTTGAAGCCTTCGAGGATGATACGACGAAGATTTTCCATGGTGATTTAAATCCTAGAGATCATTTAGAGATGGATCGGTAGAATATAGATGAGGATAATGGGCAAAGTATTCGTTTGGGAGAATATGTTAATGCTGACTGGTATGGCAAGGTCGAAAGTGACTGTAAATGATTTGAGATAGCATGGAAAAAATACTGAACTCATTACTGCCTCACTGGTGCGCACAGTAGAACTTTAAAGTGTTCGGAGAGGTGTTAAATTAAAAACATGTAGCCTCTAAGTGAAATTATCGATACTGGTGAAGAGAGTGTGCGTTTCTCGAACCAAAAAGTGGTGTGCCAACACTAGTCAGGAATATTACGGTATATTGATAATTTTTACTTATGGATCGTCGGACAGCAACTGAATAAAACACAATTTTAGTGCCATACGCGTTTCGCCTTTACTTTCTGCAAGGCATCATCAGTGGCAGGTTGCGTGGACAATTTCTTACATATTACGCTCCTGTTGGGGTTTTGGTGTTTTTGTTCTTCTTATGAATGCCAATTTGCGGTTTTTTCCACATTCAACAGCACTATGCACTGAACGCTTGTTTTAAAACAATGTTTTGGTTTCTGTTGCCGACTGTCAAAACTCCAAGAAGTTAAATTCACATTGGCTGGATAAATGTAAACGGCAACGTTGGCAGAGTTACAACTTGTAAAGTAAGAACGTCATGTGTATTACTACATGTAAATAATAATTGTCAAGTGTAGTTTGTAAGAATTTTGTGGGATATTTCTGTTTGGTGTGAGTGCAAGGAATGAGGTAATATTGCCCACATGACTTTTGGTGCGCAGATGTCGAAAGAACATAATTAATATCGTTATTTGCGACAGAGAGGAATGAACTGTATATGTTCACAAATGTATTGTTGTTGAAGGACATCTAGTGGCACAAATAAACGCGAAGTCTCTTGTGATACTCAAGTAACTTTATCGGACTACAACGTAAATACGACAAAGCAACTGTGAGAGTAATTGCTGAATAGAACACACTTAACAGTGTAATTTTTCCTCCTATCTACGTAATTCTGTAGCTCTCAATTCGTTCGAGCAATCAGTCATTCATAATATGAAACACAGTCATAGCTCAGTCACTCAAAATTATTCAGAAATTTTACTTGTTAGAACGAAATCAGGCGATGATTCTTCTTCTCTGCAGGCTCGTGCTTTGCTGCAGTCTGCTAATCTGTACAAATAAAATGCCTCGTAATTTTGGAGTGTTGTGTAATCAGTCGGGAAACCTCAGATCAAGCGGATATTTGGCTTTGATGAAGTTTAACCTTCCGAAGAAGTAATGGAGCTTTTGGAATATTAAATGCAGGTTCGTATCCAGTCTTTCGGAAGTTCCCTTCTGATTAACAACTACGCAATATATCGATGAATATCATTAATTCTCAATTGCCAAATACACACATTTTGTATAAAGGTGCAATATATATATATATATATATATATATATATATCCCTTTTAATCGTACAATTTCGCCTCAGTTATCTTCTGTCATAAATCTCACTAAACAGATTACAATTCTTCAAACCAAGCTCGGGCTAATCGGCACGAAGACAATCTCGGAAGCTTTTTGTCTTATTTTTTTTTCTAACAACCACCAGAGAGAGTACTACAAAGAACACTTATGCGCTCATGGCATAGCTATTGTGTGAACTACTTTTCGCATGGATTCTGCGAGTATGAAGATAGAAAATTAGTAAACGTCATTCAACAATAGAATTGTATCAGAATAATTCATCGAATATAAAGAGATATTACAACAGAATATTCAGTAATACGATTTAACTAACAGATTTGTGAATTTTCAATAGCAGTTCCGGAATATTTAACGTTTCTTACCTCTACATGTACTGGTTACTGAAAGCAGCGACATGTCTCATGACGACAAAATTTCTAAAGGTGTCAGTCTGTGTTCAATATAACTGTTTGTAACTCTGTCACAGAGAAGATAAAATATTACCTTCGCCCGAATTTGGAACTGAGAGCTACTTTCTGTTGGTCTTTACAGTGCGTCGACATTTTCATGGAGCAAGCAGTTAACTGCAGCGTTTGTCACCTCCTCATCGCCCTTGTAATGGGTGACACAAATAATTCGCAATTTAGACAACGATTTTTAGTTGTAGTAGTTCCGTGAAAGTAATCACCACCGTCTGTAAACATATATTTGATAAGTCGATGACACACCGAAGAAGTATTCATTCAGAATCATTGATTGGTATACCACGAATACATCAAGCGAATCCGGCAAGATAATTGTCTGTCATTCCGGAAAATAACAAAACTATTTCATCGTCAGCAGACATGTTCCACTATCTTGTCATGACCCTACCACAGTCGTAGCAGGGCGATTGTGTTTCCACATCCAATGTCTCTCTTTAGTGAGCTAACAATTTAGGAATACGTCTTGCGCATCAGCGATGTAGCTGGTGAATTACTTTTCCTACGACTTCATGAGGAATATTGTAGGTAGTATTTGCGCTGAGGGAGAAGGATGGAAAGTTGCACAGACTGCCGCAATACATACGAAAAACAATACACGTAATCCACTGAGTAACAGACGCATTTCAATGACATTTACATGTAGCGGAAAGTGTGAATCAATAATTTGTTCCAACGTAAGCTGGTCGTAGGTTGTGTTCCAAAAATGAACAGCATAGAGACAGAAGTGATGATTCTATCTGCAAGGCCTGACCATCATTTTGCAGGACAATGCTCAAGCACGAACAGTGCAAGCTGTTATTGATTTGTTTGACTGATTGGGCTGCTAAGTGCTATACCACCTACTTAAGCCCCCGTGAGTTCAACTCGATTTCTGAACTGAAGGAAACACTTCACGGCATTCGCTTCAGAACTGGTACAAATCCGTTGAGCAATAGACCGCGCCGCTCGAACTGTCATCACAACTGGCACTGCTAATAGAATCCTACGACTTCCACATCGCTGGCAACGGGTTATACAAAATGTTGGTAACTACTTTGAAGGTCTGTAAAACTTTAAAAGCAGCATCTATTTTGTACGGGCTGTAAATAAACAGTTGCCACTACTAAATTTGTCACCAAAATGACGGAACGGCTTGCCTGGTGCCTTCGTCTTCATTAAAGCCAAGCTATTAATCATTCAACACATCTTTAAATTCTTTTCGAGTAAGCAGCACATTACTCCTGTCTGGAACACGGAAAAAGAACTTTTAAGATGCATGTGAGATAATTGTCGCATTTGTTGTTCCTTTTTATTTGTTACTCTTCGACTTTAATAATTATATGATGAATCCAATATCTGTTAAACATTTAACTGATCGTTGCTGCAGTAGATATCTGTGATAGTCATGATGATGTTGAATTTACTTCCAAGAGATGCAGCTGAATTGGTTCCATGTAAAATTACTCAGGTTGCATCTCCAGGTGTTTTCAATTACTAGAGCAGACTATGATATTTCGGCTTACATCATTAAAAGAAATTAATGATGTGTTAATGTGTAGCCAATTTATTAGACGATTATGAGAAATATTTGTCAGTAGACGACTAGCTGTTACGTAGCCGCAACATCAGTGCGAGAGGGGGCCTACATATTCTTGCACAGCGACATCGTTACAATGGGACTAAATGCTCCGTCTTTCGACATAAGATAATGTTGTTGAAGCTTATATTTCAAGGTTTACGACTAATAAGAAATGTATGTGACGACAATGTGGTGCTGTTGTTTTGCACTAGTTTACATTAAATTGCATATAAAGAGGTACAGTTTAAAAATCCCCTGAACACTGTGTTACTTCAAACAAAAGACGATGACTGTCTGAATGCGGCTTCTGCAGTATTTAATATATGATGTAAGTCATTTTTTTTAAATGTTGTCTTCCGAGTACATTCACTTTCAGGCACCGAAAAACAAGTTTCTAATACGTAATCTGTAATACAGCCAAAGCTGTGCAGAGCTTGATGTAGTCTATTACTATCACTGCCAAAAAATTATTTAGATTATGTTAAACATGATGACAGTCATATAATACACGAAAAGCTGTAGTTAAGAGATCTGATGCATATAAATCTTTAGTCGCAACAGGTAACTGTCTGAGTTTTCATCAATTTCAATCGAATCTGGGTCACTCGCGTAACAGTCGTGGAGGTAAATGAGGCTCACATCGAACGTAGACAAGTTAACGAGTATTGTTGATGACTGTGTTTTTCATTCGAAGTTCTGAGGTATAACAAAGACTTAGTTAATACGTGATAACACCCATGAAGCGACTTATTACAAAAGGAAGTGCAAGGGGAATTGTTTGTGACTAATTTCTTAAAGGAATTCCAGTACACATATACTCTAAAAGCAAATTAAATTAAGGAGGACTCAATTTATATCACGTGTGAGCTAATGTTAAAACAATTTCGAATAAATACTGAGAAATAATTATATCCGTCATAATGTTTTAAAAGTTTGGTTATACCTTCAGAAACATAAATTTCTTGGAGGCCAGCTGCACAAAAACTTCTCGGAGTGTCAAAGAAGAGAGGAACGACCTCTTTTAAGACGCCCAGCCGTCATTTCACCCTCGACTGCACCTGAGGAGACGCCATTCCACTCAGGCGCAGGGCAGGCTGTATCGGCTGGTGGGCTGCCCTTGAGGGTTCCAACCGCCTATAGATGGAGCCGTAAATCCACGAGTCTGCTTGCCTTTCAGCATAAAAGATGCACTAAAAGCCCATCTCCGAGTTGAATGCTCTATATAGCGGCGTTGCGGCGAGAGCGATGGAGAAAATCTCGGCCGTTCACTCTTCTTCGTTGGTGCGCGCTGAGCAGCTGAGATGAGAGATTCTTCGCTCAAGGCTACACGGGACTACTGGATGGGATTCATCGTTTGTGGCAGTGACACATAGCCCTGCGGAACAAGTCGCCAATTCGTAAATGAATTGCTGGCGCGCATTCATCAAGAGCAGAGCCAGCTTTGCAGTTAAGCCAGTTAAAAAATAACGAATCCGATGATTATGTTCTGTATCATTACCGTGCCGTAGGCGGCACATTGTGATGAATAATTAACATTTCCATTTCTGAAAAGATCTGATATTTACGGAAACCATCCCTCAAGAAATGACTTGCTATTTTAGCTAAACGGGCAGTGCGTTAACTTGTGTGATAGGCAGTAAAGCCACACCCATAACGACTGCAATCGAGAAATAACCACTAGGGGTGAACAATTAGTGGTCAGAGGACTGTATTCACGGAGTATGCTGATGATGTTGAGTTTCTAGTGACGGACGCCGGTGGAAAAAAAAAGGAACTACAAATATTAAACAAGTACGAACTAAAATCATGCGCGAATTTTAACATAAATAAGTCAGGAATAATCAACATCAGTCGTGGGTTTGGACAAATGAAGGAGATTACCAGCATAAAATGTCATGGGACAGCTGTCACGCATAATATACAGCACAAAAATGCTATAAATTTCAGAGAAATACTAACTAGTATTTGAGCCAATATATGTTGACACAATGTAAGGACTCTTGATGAAATACATAGGACTGATTCGGTGAACTTGTACATAACGTCCTAAATTAATTATGTCGTAAACGTCTTGCGGCTGCCGAATGATGTGGCCAAAAGAAAGAGTATTTCATCCGCAGTCACTTCGTCACAGGCTGACATGCATGGTAGTGGAATTTGAAACTGTGGCACTAACTTCATACAATGACATTGTAAATCTTATACAAGTGTACAAGAAAATGCAAGCCCCGTAAACTTCTAAAACATACAAGAAGTGGAAGAAGTCACCTAGTAACATGGCACAATCAATATCAAATGAAACGGTGCCGCCCACCTTGAATCCTAGTAGATCTCCACCGTAAATAGAATGAATTTCACCACCTGCAACACTACCTCTTAGAATGTAGTTATAAAGGGTCTTCCATATATTACTCCATAATTAAGTCAAAAGACATAGAAATGAAATTTTGTTTTTATTTTCATCGACATACACACATTTAAGTGCGGAAAATTATATCAGGAATACGAAGTTCGTGATGACCCTTTCACAGACATCTCTATGGATGTCGCTGATGACACGTTGAATTTCTCCCTTAAGTTGGAGAACCGTTTATCGTTTCTTTTCGTAGACCTAAAGACTTAACGTGTTGTTGTCCTTGAGGTCTACAGTCCTGAGACTGGTTTGGTGCAGCTCTCCATGCTACTCTATCCTGTGCAAGCTTCTTCATCTGCCAGTACCTACTGCAGCCTACATCCTTCTGAATCTGCTTAGTGTATTCATCTCTTGGTCTCCCTCTACGATTGTTACCCTCCACGCTGCCCTCCAGTACTAAATTGGTGATCCCTTGATGCCTCAGAACATATCCTACCAACCGATCCCTTCTTCTAGTCAAGTTGTGCCACAATCTTCTCTTCTCCCCAATTCTATTCAATACCTCCTCATTAGTTATGTGATCTACCCATCTAATCTTCAGCATTCTTCTGTAGCACCACATTTCGTAAGCTTCTATTCTCCTCTTGTCTAAACTATTTATCGTCCGTGTTTCACTTTCATAGATGGCTACACTCCATACAAATACTTTCAGAAACGACTTCCTGACACTTAGATCTATACTCGATGTTAACAAATTTCTCTTCTTCAGAAACGCTTTCCTTGCCATTGCCAGTCTACATTTCATAACCTCTCTACTTCGACCGTCACCAGTTATTTTTCTCCCCAAATAGCAAAACGCCTTTACTACTTTAAGTGTCTCATTTCCTAATCTAATTCCCTCAGCATCACCCGATTTAATTCGACTACATTCCATTATCCTCGTTTTGCTTTTGTTGATGTTCATCTTATACCCTCCCTTCAAGACCCTGTCCATTCCGTTCAACTGCTCTTGAAAGTCCTCTGGTCTATCTGACAGAATTACGATGTCATCGGCAAACCTCAAAGTTTTTATTTCTTCTCCATGGATTTTAATGCCTACTCCGAACTTTTCTTTTGTTTCCCTTACTACTTGCTCAATATACAGATTGAACAGCATCGGGGAGAGGCTACAACCCTCTCTCACTCCTTTCCCAACCACTGCTTCCCTTTCATGCCCTCGACTCTTATAACTGCAATCTGGTTTCTGTACAAATTGTAAATAGCCTCTCTCTCCCTGTATTTTACCACTGCCACCTTCAGAATTTGAAAGTGAGTATTCCAGCCAACATTGTCTAAAGCTTTCTCTAAGTCTACAAATGATAGAAACTTAGGTTTGCCTTTCCTAAATCTTTCTTCTAAGATAAGTCGTGGGGTCAGTATTGCCTCACGTGTTCCAACGTTTCTACGGAATCCAAACTGATCTTCCCAGAGGTCAGCTTCTACCAGTTTTTCCGTTCGTCTGTAAAGAATTCGCGTTAGTATTTTGCAGCTGTGACTTATTAAACTGATAGTTCGGTAATTTTCACATCTGTCAACACCTGCTTTCTTTGGGATTGGAATTACTATATTCTTCTGGAAGTCTGAGGGTATTTTGCCTGTCTCATACATCTTGCTCACCAGATGGTAGAGTTTTGTTAGGCCTGGCTCTCCCAAGGCTGTCAGTAGTTCTAATGGAATGTTGTCTACTCCCGGAGCCTTGTTTCGACGTAGGTCTTTCAGTGCTCTGGCAAACTCTTCACGCAGTATCATATCTCCGATTTCATCTTCATCTACCTCCTCTTCCATTTCCATAATATTGTCCTCAAGAGCCGGCCGGTGTGGCCGAACGGTTCTAGGCGCTATAGTCTGGAACCGCGCGACCGCAACGGTCGCAGGTTCGAATCCTGCCTCGGGCAAGGATGTGTGTGATGTTCTTAGGTTAGTTAGGTTTGAGTAGTTCTAAGTTCTAGGGGACTTATGACCTCAGCAGTTCAGTCCCATAGTGCTCAGAGCCATTTGAACCATTATTTTTGTCCTCAAGAACATCGCCCTTGTATAGACGCTCTATATACTCCTTCCACCTTTCTGCTTTCCCTTCTTTGCTTAGAACTGGGTTTCCATCTGAGCTCTTGATATTCATGCATATTCTCTTTAATTTTCCTGTAGACAGTATCTATCTTACTCCTCGTGAGATAAGCCTCTATATCCTTACATTTGTCCTCTAGCCAACCCTGCTTAGTCATTTTGCACTTCCTGTCGACCTCATTTTTCAGACGTTTGTATTCCTTTTCGCCTGCTTCACTTAAAGCATTTTTGTATTTTCTCCTTTCATCTACTGAATTCAGTATCTCTTCTGTTACCCAAGGATTTCTACTAGCCCTCGTCTTTTTACCTACTTCATCCTCTGCTGCCTTCACTATTTCATTCTTCAAAGCTACCCATTCTTCGTCTACTGTATTTCTTTCCCCCATTCCTGTCAATTGTTCCCTTATGCTCTCCCTGAAACTCTGTACAACCTCTGGTTCTTTCAGTTTATCCAGGTCCCATCTCCTTAAATTCCCACCTTTTTGCAGTTTCTTCAGTTTTAATCTACAGTTCATAACCAATAGATTGTGGTCAGAGTCCACATCTGCCCCTGGAAATGTCTTACAATTTAGAATCTGGTTCCTAAATCTCTGTCTTACCATTATATATATATCTATCTGAAACCTTTTAGTATCTCCTGGGTTCTTCCACGTACACAACCTTCTTTCATGATTCTTGAATCAAGTGTTAGCTATGATTAAGTTATGCTCCGTACAAAATTCTACCAGGCGGCTTCCTCTTTCATTTCTTAGCCCCAGTCGATATTCACCTACTACGTTTCCTTCTCATCCTTTCCCTACTGTCGATTTCCAGTCACCCATGACTATTAATTTTTCGTCTCCCTTCACTACCTGAATAATTTCTTTTATTTCATCATACATTTCATCAATTTCTTCATCATCTGCAGAGGTAGTTGGGATATAAACTACTGTAGTAGGCAAGGGCTTCGTGTCTATCTCGGCCTCAATACTGCGTTCACTAGCTTACCCGCACTCCTATTTTTTTATTCATTATCAAACCTACTCCTGCATTACCCCTATTTGATTTTGTGTTTATAACCCTGTATTCACCTGACCAAAAGTCTTGTTCCTCCTGCCACAGAACTTCACTAATTCCCACTATATCTAAATTTAACGCAACCATTTCCCTTTTTAAATTTTCTTACCTACCTGTCCGATTAAGGGATCTGACATTCCACGCTCCGATCCGTAGAACGCCAGTTTTCTTTCTCTTGATAACGACGTCCTCTTGAGTAGTCCCCAACTGGAGATCCGAATGGGGGACTATTTTACCTCCGGAATATTTTACCCAAGAGGACGCCATCATCATTTAATCATACAGCAAAGCTGAATGCCTTCGGGAAAAATTACGGCTGTAGTTTCCCCTCGCTTTCAGCCATTCGCAGTACCACAACAGCAAGACCATTTTGGTTAGTGTTACAGGGCGAGATCAGTTAATCATCCAGACTGCAACTACTGAAAAGGCTGCTGCCCCTCTTCAGGAACCACACGTTTGTCTGGCCTCTCAACAGATACCCCTCCGTTGTGGTTGCACCTACGGTATGGCTATCTGTATCGTTGATGCACGCAAGCCCTCCCACCAACGGCATGGGGGGGGGGGGCAGGTAGACTTTACATAATCCCATAAAAAGAAGCTACATGGAGTAAAGTCACAAGATACTGATTCCAAATCGCCACGAAATGAGATCGCAGACTGTGGGAACGTTTTGTACTGAGGAGCCACATATTGGATGTATCCACTGTATCCAAAGCAGGCCAAAAATTATTTCTGACCATTTCACGATAACGCCCATTGTTAACTGTAATTGCATTACTGTCGAAATCTTCAAAAAACAACGGGCCGATCACATCACCTCCCCATGAGCCATGCCGAACTGTGGTTCGCAGTGGACGCATGCTGCTGTCTTGGATCACGATAAGCTTATCTTGACCCCAAATACCGAAATTTTGTCGGTTAAAGAACTCAAACACATGAAAATGAGTCGCGTCAGTCAAAATTATTAGTTTTTAAAAAATGTTCTCCTCTTTTTGTTTTGTGAGAATCCACTCGGCGAATTTTCTCCCTTTTCCAGCGACGTGTGGGTTTAAGATATTGCGTCAGCTAAATCTTGTACTGGGGATATATGATGAACCTTTTCAAAATTCTTTGGAAAAAGGCTGCCGAAATTCTCAGTTGTTGAGAACGACATTTAAGCGTCTTTTTAGGGCCCACTGCTACACTATCGGGGTACTGGTGCAATGTCTTGTACCGTACGAACCGCTCGAATTTGTGTTTGCAACGGACGCGATTTCCTCGGACTTATTTATCAGAGCTGTTGATGCTGTAGGACCATTATTACGTCCGAAGATCCCGCGAAGTCTACGAACAGTCTCTGCATAGCACTCGCCAGTTTAGTAATGGGTTTCCTCAGTGATAACACGTTCCTGCTTTGTAAACCGCTCCAAGGCAACGACTGACCAAGTAATCGTAATGACAATCGATATTAAAAGTTATAAATACAGTTCAGTAAACCGAGATACAAAATTTTACCACTCAGTTTAAATACCGCGTAATATATGAAAGACCCTATATTAAAATGAGAACTCCTGAAAACATTA
The DNA here is from genome assembly GCF_021461385.2 of Schistocerca piceifrons. Taxonomy (NCBI): domain Eukaryota; kingdom Metazoa; phylum Arthropoda; class Insecta; order Orthoptera; family Acrididae; genus Schistocerca; species Schistocerca piceifrons. The sequence continues at coordinate 51,649,259 of NC_060139.1, forward strand.
GACCAAAGAGAAAGAGGTGGACAAGAACTTGATGCGTAAAGGTAGGAATGTCATATAACAAAGGTATAAGGACTTTAATTGGCACAAAATCTGGTAAGATATCCTCGATTCGCTGTTACCCACTAATGTAAGGGCGAAGTGGTAGGCTACTTCTTTGTCAACAGAAGAATCCCAACCAACTCACGACTACATTCTATTCACCTGGCAGATTCTCCACTGTGTGGCGCTTGCAATCTTGCTGGCAACGAAGAAGTTTGTCTGTGGTAATACAAACAAAATATTGTTGCCAATCAGAAAAAATTAGCAATTATCCAAAGGACATAGCCCAAAGCAATAACACTCACGAGCCTGCTACATCCATATGAAGAACCTTATCCGAAAACGAAGAAAATGCTTGTATGGAGATACAATATTTTACATATTCTCGAAAAGCGCAAGGGGTGAAGAACATTTCTGCTTTATGTGATTACACATACCACAAAGTACAGAAAATTAGTAATTATATTGAGAAATATACTTTCTCCCTCAAAAGAACTACAATGTGAAATCTACAAAAGTATCAAATGTTTCAAATGGCTCTGATCACTATGGGACTTAACATCTGAGGTTATCAGACCCTTGACTTAGAACTACTTAAACCTAACTAACCTAAAGACATCATACACATCCATGCCCGAGGCAGGTTTCGAACCTGTCACCGTTGCAGCAGCGCGGTTCCGAACTGAAGCGCCTAGAACCACTCGGCCACAACAGCCGGCACAAAAATATCACCTAAAAATCCCAGAATGAGATTTTCACTCTGCAGCGGAGTGTGCGCTGATATGAAACTTCCTGGCAGATTAAAACTGTGTATCGGACCAAGACTCGAACTCGGGACCTTTGCCTTTCGCGGGCAAGTGCTCTACCATCTGAGCTACCGAAGCACGACTCACGCCCGGTACTCACAGCTCTACTTCTGCCAGTACCTCGTCTCCTACCTTCCAAATTTTGCAGAAGCTCTCCTGCGAAACTTGCAGAACTAGCACTCCTGAAAGAAAGGATATTGCGGAGACATGGCTTAGGTCCCGAGTTCGAGTCTCGGTCCGGCACACAGTTTTAATCTGCCAAGAAGTTCCATATCAGCGCACACTCCGCTGCACAGGGAAAATCTCATTCTGGAAACATCCCTCAGGCTGTGGCTAAGCCATGTCACCGCAATATCCTTTCTCTCAGGAGTGCTAGTTCTGCAAGTTTCGCAGGAGAGCTTCTGTAAAGTTTGGAAGGTAGGAGACGAGGTACTGTAGAATTAAGGCTGTGAGGACGGGGTGTGAGTCGTGCTTGGGTAGCTCAGTTGGTAAAGCACTTGCCCGTGAAAGCCAAAGCCCCGAGCTCGAGTCTCGGTCCGGCACACAGTTTTAATCTGCCAGGAAGTTTCACCTAAGAAAGTATTTAACTGACATTTGCGTACTGAAGACCGAAACGTACATTGTTCATAATATGAGTTTGGTTTTCTGTTACGTGATGCAACTGTGCGAACGTATTGAAAGTTAACTAAAACGTTTGAAAAGGAAATTAAGTAGCGTCTCTGCTCTACTGGTCAGCCTGAGTGTGGTTTTAGGCAACTTACAGTGCTCTTTTAGGCAAATACTGGTGTCCACTTTTCGCCACAGAAAATCTGATAACCAAACAGTTACAATACCATCACACAAAGGACAACGCTTACACAGTTCGCAGGCTGTGGTATTCACGAATTCTGTACCTCGATTGAAGACTACAGCGAAGGGAAGCCTCTGTGTTACATAGTAATAATCTTAAAAATACCCGGGTGCAGCAGATACTGTAAATTAGGTTGGGTAAACGCTAACGAAAAAAATAAATCGACTTACAACTGTCCCATATTATTTGGATAACCATTGATTTTCACATAACGTTGAAAACATCAGTTCATTTGTAGAAATGGTGATTTCTGCACTGTAGTTCGTGTATTGCTTAACGAATACCTATCATCTTGTTAGCTACCATGATATGGAAGCTGTTAAGATCTTACTAAAGTGAATGCTATGTTCAATATGTCAGAAATATATTCAAATAACTGAAAATGTTGCAGACGGAAAGTAGAGGGAAAAATTGAAGTTGTGAAAGAACGCCCGAACGAGTACTGAAAACAGCAGAATCAACTGCTAACGGCGCACCGCAGAGTAGCTTTCATCTCCATCAGTGAATATTCAGAAATGTTTATTTCACATGAACAAGTAATGAAACAGATACCGTGGATTTATTTTAATGATAACAATTTACCCACGCTGTGAAAAATACGCGGAACAAGCTTGATAAAATAAATATTATTATTAAGCAAACAATGAACACAAAAATTCACAGCAGTTGTGAGAAATGCATGTATCAGGTACTGTATCAAGTGTGTACTCTGCATTTCACCAACAAGCACAGTTGCTCGGAAATATCTGCGAATATTTTCACAGGTTAGTTATACGAAGACTTTGTCTGAGTCCTTTGACACAACATAAACCATTACCGATCAGTGCTGGTGGAGAAGGTAATTTATTAGATATAAGAAAATATTTTTACTGAAAGTATCTTCTTCGACCGGTTGCAAAAGCTAAGGGGCATACATCATAGCTGAAGAAGAGGAAAGGCAGAATTCTATCGTTCCAAATAAAGAAAGAGAACTTAGCAGAGCGTACATTTTGGCGGCAAAATAGCAGTTCATCTTGTTCCGCAATAGCGTGTCACAGTAATGGTCATAATACGACAAACTGTTTTCCGTGCTTCAGCGTCTTTCTTACGATGGCAAGGTAAACTGCCGGCCGCGGTGGTCTAGCGGTTCTAGGCGCTCAGTCCGGAACCGCGCGACTGCTACGGTCGCAGGTTCGAATCCTGCCTCGGGCATGGATGTGTGTGATGTCCTTAGGTTAGTTAGGTTTAACTAGTTCTAAGTTCTAGGGGACTAATGACCTTAGAAGTTGAGTCCCATAATGGATGCAGATGCACCATCGGATTGCACAGTTGGTGTGAGCGAGATAGATATAAAATACAGATGTAAGAATCAAAAGACAGTAGATCTCAGTGGCCATAGCCCCTATGCAATTGTCCGCAGCTCGTGTTCGTCTGGTAGGGTTCTCGCTTCCCGCGCACGGGTTCCCGGATTCGATTCCCGGCGGGGTCAGGGATTTTCTCTGCTTCGTGATGACTGAGCGTTGTGTGATGTCCTTAGGTTAGTTAGGTTTAAGTAGTTCTAAGGGACTGTTGACCATGGATGTTAAGCCCCACAGTGCTCAGAGCCATTTTGAGCCACCTATGCAATTTATTGCCTAAAATCCAAAATAAGTAGTTTTTTTTATTGCTTAAGGAATGTATAACAAGTAAAAATCGTGTCACAGAATAATAAATTACGTGCTTGAATAACAAACTGGGAATGTAAGTCTTTATTACAGCAAAAGACGTCGTCGAATACAAATAGAAACAGAACATAGAAATATGAAACAGGAAAAAAAATTCGTAGAAGGCATATGTGATGGTTAGATAGCTTGGGGGCCTACAATGGTCGCAATTCTCCAAGTTGGCTCTTCTTGATTTGTTACTAAGTCCATTCAGTATCTAGCGGAAGAACCTTGTCTTTCATTTGAAGTAATCCAGTAGGCGCTGGCGGTAAAAATTTTTTCTGTATTTATGATTATAATTTCAACTGATTTCAATCGTCTAATTCGAAAATACCTCAGTAGATTTTCTATACTTCCTGAACACAAATGTGGGGAACCTAGTAAATTACTTATATCTTGCATAACTCGTATGAAGCCCCGAATGAAGGCTGCGCAACGGATAGATGCTTGCTACAAATACCGTACTGATACGTTGAGAATAAATACGTATCAAATAACCTGTTTTATTCACAGTTGGGAATATGTGGCAATGTATTAGGAAATCTCTTTAAACCATGATTTATTGAGCACTTGGGCTGTTTCATAGGACACAGAAGTGTTAGTGATGTGTTTGAAAATTTTCGAATCAGTTTCTATGGGAATATGTTCATCGCAGTAATCTGAATACCCACACAAAATACATCAAAGTATTAACGAAGCTATGTTACAAAAAAGTGGTCCCTTAAGGTATTTAGTGGTCACCCTCTGTGAAGACTCACCAGGATTACTGTCATATGTGACCTGTTTCTGTGTACATATGCAGATTAGGAAAGCTTGGTTGTCACACACATAATCAAACACCCAATGAGATCCTAAGAACTCTAGGACCTTCGCCGAATACCTAGGAACCACGCAGAAAATAAAGGAAATGAACTATAGTGTGACAGAACTCGACATCAGAGTTTTCTCATAAAACTTTAAAAAAGGTGATTTGCTCATTAAAAGAGATCGAGAATGGCAGGGCCTTTCCCTTCACCACATAACGCGGGTTGTGCTCACATCTGCCCTATAAGTGTGACTTTTCCTTCTATAGAAGGAAGGACTGGGGTTGAATACAAGAGTCGTCGTCGCATCAGAAAGGATTAGGGCCCGACGCAAGGATCGTCTATCTGACTGCATAAAAAATATCCACCGCAATCAAAACTACTCATTGGATTTACATTAATTTTATCATCTTAAGAGGAGCATATTCAGTAGGGGGCCTTGCAATGCTAGCATTTCCTTGATATCTCTATAATGGGGTTAACACTTTTCATTGAAAGTCGGATTAAAAGCACAACAGTTTATCATGAATCGAAATTACACTTGTACAAGCGAAGTATAATTATTGAGTATACATATTTTGTTACCTATGGATATTAATACAAGACTGGGGGGAGGCATAGGGGGATATGTCCTACATTCAGCAGTCACCCACAATACTAGAGTGCAAAATGGACAAGGACAGGTTGGAGCTGACCATCCAGAAAAGAATTTACTCTAGTAATTAGTGAAAGGTAGGAGATGGGATCCAATAGCTAATACGTAAATATATTGAAGAGGCAAACTATGGAATACTTGTGCATGCACGTTATTAAAGCGGCCTCCCGTCTGTAAACTAATAAAATTTATAAAACACATTCTGCAACACCTTGATTTACGATTATGAATAACAAGAAACGCAGGCCATACTACTTCTGGTTCAATTTAGATATCGTGAGCAGAACTACTCGCCACGTGTTCACACGTGGGCGCAAAGAAGGGAAAACCGGGCACACAATGGCCGTTATGAAAATAATATCACGGAGTATTGGAGAAGGCGATGTAGCTACTAGGGGGGTTCAATTATACCGAACGTGGTGACTGAGAGTCATACTGCAACCAGCCAGGGTCTGATGCAACTCCAAAAACAAAATATCAAAATGAGGAAGAAATAAAAGCAATGAGGCGCAAATCATCTCGAAATAAAAGGTCACCTAACAATTTAATTTATATTAACGACTCAGTGCACTTCTGATCCTAGCAAATGCACGCATGCTTACCAGCTTGTACCGTCTTTTTCTGGATCTCGCCACCGACTCCCCACGACTGCTAACCGCCTACCGGCCGTTGCTCCAGCGGAACCGGGTCTTGTGGGGGTGGTAACTGGCACACTTTTAGCCGGCCAATCAGGGTACGCGGATCCGTCGCCGAACTAGCTGCCGTTCAAGCAGACATTCCTAACTTGGTGGAGTGACTAGTGATTGGATAGAATGTAGCCAGGTAGTCTTCAGGGATGCCTCTTTACAGAGCCAAACGTGCAGGAGAAACTGAGGTTTACGTTGGTATTACTACTTAGAAGAATAAGATGGAGGACTACTTTAGCTTCTCCAAGTCATTCAAACTACCTGACCATGCTTCCAAGCTAAAAGGTCACCACGGAGAAAGGAAAGCCAACATGGCTAGCTGATGAAGATTGCTGAATATGGAAATAAAATAAGAATACCTTGTTCGAATCTTCCCTCCAGTTTCATTATGTGTCATACTGAAAAAATCATGCTATTGCCGTATTAATAATGATAATAGTATGACTACAATATCGTAAATCGTAAATAAGTGAAAGAAGTGCAAGGTAGATGCACGTCTTTCAGCTTAACAGATTCAATAATTTAATTTCGTTCTTGACACAATAATTAGATCTACTCATTGTGGAAGCCTGTGATACAAAACAGTTACTTTCGTCACTCGTGGTGTTTGCATGATACGAAGATTGACATCAGTTCATGGGAAACAATACAAAGGCTGCACTAATATTTAAGAAAGTACACGCGAGAACCACGGCTGGACCTCTGATTCAAGTACATGCTTCCAGACTATATTCAGCATGAGTTTACACTCAAGGTCACTAAACTACATCCTGAAAATCCAGTTTAAGTACTTGATCCAAGAAAATACAGTGTTTTGGAACTGATGGGCATTACTTCTCAGAAACACAAGAAGAGCTATAATCCGACAGGCACAAGTGCTGAAGGTACATGACTCTTGACACACCAGAAGAAAAGGAAATGTTAAGTTCGTGATTGTCGCGATAAACGCATAGGAATTACAAAGTGATTAAATCACGGTCATATCCGATCGTGGAACTGAAATAGCCAAATGACTTCCTAATAAGAAGCCATTAAATCTGATTAACTCAGATGAGACCGTACCAAGCAATGTTGCGGAAAACATACTAAGACATACTCATAACTCTGCGGCGAATCACACAGTAACTCAAGTAGGCACTGACCAACGGCCATTACAGCGGAGATCACTTGCTTTAGCAGGATGGAGGGCAGACCTTTAGTCAGTTGTAAGAATGAAAAACTGACAGACCCCTCTGGAGGAACTCGAAAAAGAAGGCACAATTCTAAACGAGAGAACAACAGGTATATCCGAAAACTCACTGACCCGAACATTCTCAGCCACAGATACAAGGCGAGGATGGAAACAGGTTACTGCTTATGAAAATGAATTAGGCACAATCGCCGCACGCGTGTTCCATGTCCAAGGACTGTACCAGATAACGCAGACAGACACCGTGTAACTCATAATCACAAGAAAAATGATAGAGGACTAAAATACGCTGCTGAATCGTTTTTTGCGTCCACCAAATGGTGCAAACTGGCCAGGAGGAGACAGCCAACGCGTTCTTCCGCTCCCTGGAGACCACGCAGAATGAGCGCTTATGCGTCAATAGAATATCGCTTTAAAGATGTTCAAAAAAGGGATAGTCGAGAATCCAGTCAGGGTGTTTCTTTTTGCCATTGCCTATTTCCATTTCTCTCAGCACTTTAAACAGCCTTCCTTTAGACACGGTACATAAAATTTCCATTTCGTCTGCCATGCCCGTTACTGAGTTTTGTGCAATTATTTTCCGAAAGCCGTTCGGTTATGCTGATAAATGTGCTGTCTTTATATCTAGTTTCAAACGGACGAATAGTTTCTATGAAGGACCTTGTGTCTGAATTCTAAAATTCATTGCGTTTCTGTTCAATATTATCGCACAGCCATGTATTCAAGGTATTAGTGGCTTCGATGCCCATTTCTGAGTTAGATGTCTAGAGATACTTCTAATTTTTTGTGAGATTGCAGCAGTGCAGGCAATTGCAATGTATTTAGTGCTTTTACCATCAATTTTAAGTCGTTCGTTTCCATTTATGGACTTTTCTGCTTCTCGTTTTTTAATCTTGTTATGGTTGTTAGCCACTTATATAATCTCATACATAATGGGTACTGCAACTGTTTAAGATTAGTTTCCTTATCTAATTAGCATTTACTTGGGGAGACCGATCTGATGTATTATCGAATTTAAGCATTCTTTTTACTTTTCATTTTATTTCTGCAGCAAATGAACTGTCAAAAGTTGGATGATTTCTCCAGAAATTCAATTATTTGTTTCAGTGTTCCTCCATAACATTCGACAAAGTTTGGAAAGCATTTCTAAACTATTCTTTTTTCCAAAGATTCTTTCTTACAATTGACAGGCTATAAAAACGCAAATAGAACAAGGTTCATTCTGAAAGATAAAGAATCTATTAAAACATTTGAATGTATAATCATGCATGTTAATGACAAATTCTCGGGACTGTAACTGTCAACCATGTAACACTTGAGAGAGACTACAAGGTTTAAAGGGTTCAAATGGCTCTGAGCAGTATGGGACTTAACATCTGAGATCATCAGTCCCCTAGAACTTAGAACTACTTAAACCTAACTAACTTACGGACATCACACACATCCATGCTCGAGGCAGGATACGAACCTGCTACCGAGACTACAAAGACAAGAGAATATCTTAGTACAAGGAAAATAATTTATCAAAAAGTGCATAGGTGGCATCAACTGTGCATAAATAAAATCAGTCATTTAATTTAACACAACACAATAAACGAAGAGCATGACACAAATGTTGTGTAAAAGGATCGTATTATTATTGCACGATGGTAGTTTTTCACTGCCGAACAGTTTCATTTTATAGACCGCTGACCTTTGACAACTAATCTCGAAAATATAACACTAAGGGTCTCGGAAAGGTATTGAGTACAATAGTTTCTATCTTACGAATTATTGGCACTGATAGGTAAATATAGTATATTTCATAATTTTACCTGTACTATTTACTACATCGTTATGTTTATTTACACTGATTTACTCGACATTATGACCATATCGTTTGGAAAAGGAATCTTTCCAAACATTTGTGTCGTCGCATTCATACCTCGCGTATATTCCGTAATGATGTAGTCTTCAGTTCCTGACATCCGCTTTACAATACTGCACACTTATCCATCCATAATCTACGGACTACATATAACCTTGTTCTCTATACGTTCCTTTCTCCCAAAAAAATCCAAGCCACGCCACCGTAAACGTCGCACCTCTCTGGTCCGAAGTTAAGCAGAGAAATATGCTAGGAGGTACAACATGGAGTGAATTCTAGATCCATAAACCGCCAATACTTCCCCAATATCTCCAGTTCAACATAATTTTTTGTGTATGTTCAGAGTTCTAGTCATCCACTGTGTCCTTACTTGTAACTGTAGACACAACCTAGAAAAACCGCGAACCCAGGCACCTCAATGCAGACTTCATTTCTTCTGTTTATAAATGTGGTTTACATACAATCAATGCGTTGTGACGCACTGGCGGTATTGTCCATATTTGTCTACTATGTTTGAATATTCCTACGGCACAACATAAACACATAGTGTCTCCAACCACTTTCGAGGAAATGTAATTATGTGGATAGTTAATTCACCCCTTTAAGCTAACCCTGCGCCACTGTGAATGCACCTGTAGGCTTTTACTTACTTAAGGAAAGCTATACACCTCATTCGTCAAAGATTATGACGAGGATAACCCATTTTACTTAATTACTGCAAAACATTATTGAAGGAAAAACGGATATTTCATGTTTTTCATAGAGTGATTGATTGACATCAACATATAAACCAGAATAAAATAAGTAGAAAACGGTTTTGTTCACGATTACCCTTTGCTGAATGCAACCAACAATTAAATAGGGAGTAATTAATGTCGGTAATATAACAATTATTCTGAATCTACTGTAGTTGAATAGCAAGAGACATAAGAGAAACATGCGACTTACTTGCAACGTATATTCGTAAAAATTACTATTAATCTGCCAAAATTCAGTGGAAAATACTGGAGTTGTCTAACCGTGCGTTTTTCAGTTCGCATTATACTGCAGTAATATACAAATTGTACATGTTGCTCTTTTGATCTTCAGTCCACAGACTGGTTCGGTGCAGCTCTCCATCCTACTCTATACTGTGCGACAGAATGTACATATATCATTTAAAATTACATGGTATCCACACTCTAAGGTAATATACTTACAATGAGCTGTCCATTTGACATAACAGACTGCACGTGAGTTTTGATTTGTAGTATTTGTGCTTCACTCCGTTTCTTCGAATCCAGTGTTACTATATGGAGTTGAGTTTTGTAGCGAATATAGACAGCATTTCCTGTAAGAATATGCTCTGTCGTTGTTCTTTAAGCATAAAACTACCTAACACACCAAATCGAAGCAAAAAAAATTACAATGTAACGTACCGTCGACAACGCTGTCGTTAGCGACGGAGCACAGGGTCGAATTCCTTTGTTAAGGATGGGGATGGAAATCCGGCGTCCCCTTACAAAGTTATAATCCCGGCATTTTCCTAGAACGAAGTAGGGAAATCACGGGAAACCTAAACCTGGATGGACGGTCGAGGATTAGCACCGTCGTCCTGCCGAATGCGTGTCCAATGTGCTGTCGGCTTCGCCACATCGCACGGTACTATGTGTTGATCAACAAAATTAAGAAAGTTACTATGCACTACGGCATAGCATGCGCTTTAATTAAAGAAAGAAAAGCAAAACTGGTTGATTCTACAGCGATGGGAGGTAGTATGATACTACTAAATATTATTCTGAAATTGCATAATTTATAATACAAAATTGTGTCTAAATGACAAAATATTCATAAGCAATCGGTATTGTGCTGAGAGGCATTTGTCCTTTCTTTCTCATCATGTATCTGGATCTCGTTATTCCTTAATATTTTCTACTGATTAGCATTTTTAATTGTCTCATAGTTAATCTTCAACTTACGTGCGTAAATATGGATTGCACCAATCTCTTCATCCTGAATTGCGTTGTTAATGTCGTCCTAAATTTGCACCGCTTTGTGTCAATTTGGTTCTTATCCTGAAGAGTCTATAAATGAATTAATTCTGTCACTTTGTGTAACCTCGCTATATCGAGCCTGTACTGGGTATCGCATGTAAATGCTGTGCACCTAAACTGATAGAGATTTTTTTTCTTGTTTTTTTTCTTTTGAGTCTTCAGTTTTCTGACTGGTTTGATGCCGCCCACTGCGAATTCCTGTCCTGTGACGATATTTTTACCTCAGAGTAACACTTGTCATCTGTGACTTCAGTTGTTTGCTGGATGTATTCTCGTTTCTGTTTTTCTCTACAATTTTTAACCTCTACAGCTATCTCTGGTACCATGGATGTCTCAACAGATATCCTACCATCATGTCCCTTCTTCTTGTCAATGTTTTCCAAACATTAATTTCGTCGCCAATTCTCTGGCGAACCTTCTCATTCCTTACCTTATCAGTCCACTTCATTCTCAACATTCTTCTGTAGTACCACATCTCAAATATTTAAATCCTTTTCCGGTTTTCCCACAGTCCACGTTTCACTACCACACAATGCTGTGATCCATACGTGCACTCAGAAATTTCTTCCTCAAGGTAAGACCTATGTGTGGTACAAGCAGACTTCACTTGGCCAGGAGTGCCCTTCTTTGCCAGTACTAGTCTGCTTTTTATGTCCTCCTTGCTCCACCGGTTGTGAGCTCTTTAGCTGCCTAAGTTGCAGATTTCCTTAATTCCATGTACTTCGTCATCAACAGTCCTGACGTCAAGTAACACACTGTTGTCATTTTTGCCACTTCTCACTACTTTCGTGTTTCTTCGATTTACTCTCAGTGGATGTTCTGTACGCATTACACTTTTCATTCCATTCACTACATCCTGTAATTCTTATTCACTTTCAGTGAAGTTAGAAATGACATCAGTGACTTTGTAGTTGATGTCCCTTCACCTTGACATTTAATTCCTCTATTCAACATTTTTCTTATTTCCGTAATTACTTCTTCAATGTGTAGATTGAACAGTTGTGGCGAAAGACTTCATCCCTGTCTTACTCCCTTTTTAATCCGACCACTTCGTTCTTGGTCGTTCACTCTTATTGTTCCCTGTTGACTCTTATACATATTGTACATTACTCGTCTTTCCCTACAACCTACACCTATTTTCCTCAGAATTCTTTACACTTATTTTGTAATCCTATGAACGTGTTTTGATTTTTCTTTAGTGTTGCTATCATTATGTTGCAACATCACAACTGTCCCTCTGGCGTCTTTACCTTTCCTAAAGCCGGCCGCGGTGGTCTAGCGGTTCTAGGTGCTCAGTCCAGAACCGCGCGACTGCTACGGTCGCAGGTTCGAATCCTGCCTCGGGCATGGATGTGTGTTATATCCTTAGGTTAGTTAGGTTTAAGTAGTTCTAAGTTCTAGGGGACTGATGACCACAGATGTTAAGTCCCATAGTGCTCAGAGCCATTTGAACCATTTGAACCTTTCCTAAAGCCAAACTGATCGTCATCTAACACATCTTCAAGTTTTGTCCCATTCTTTTGAACATTATTATTCTTGTCAACAACAAAAAAATGGTTCAAATGTTTCTGAGCACTATGGGACTTAACATCTGAGGTCATCAGTCCCCTAGAACTTAGAACTACTTAAACCTAACTAACCTAAGGACATCACACACATCCATGCCCGAGGCAGGATTCGAACCTGCGACCGTAGCGGTCGCGCGGTTCCAGACTGTAGCGCCTAGAACCGCTAGGTCACTTCTTGTCAACATTTTGGAGGCATGAGTTGTTAAGCTTGGCGATAATTCTCCTGGAAATTTTTGTCCTTCCTTCTTTCATCGATCAACTGAAGTATTTTTATGTTATCCATGATTTCTTCCCAGTTACTTTTAAACATCTGTGATTGCCCTTTTTTGAGATTTCCATTCCTCTTCAACTGAAATGCTTACTGAGCTACCCTTTATCGCACTATCAATAGCCTCAGAGGACTTCTAGCATTTCTCTTGATTTCTTGGTTCTTCTGTATCCCACTTTGTGCACTGGATCTTCCTGACTAGACTCTGACCGCAGTTCACAAGAGCTAATTAACGACGCCATGTCCGTCAAAATTTCCTTAATACTCATAAAGATAGAAATTTCGTAAGTGGCAGCGCACTTAATGTAGCACGGCTTCTAAAGCAATTCTTCCAGAGTAATGGTGTTTTAACCGGTAATTCTGGTGTTTTACTCACTTCAGATTGCTGTATTAACCTGTTGTTTAGTTTATCAACCACACGTCGTTACGTAGCCACTGTCATGCTCTGCAGAGCTCAGAATAGAAACCATTAGCTACTTCCAGAACACTATTAAGCGATGTCCACTGGTCAGCCCAATTACACAAAATAAAATAAAATAAAAGCACTTTCAACACACAAATTCCAACAATTTACAGCTCAAGACAAGACTCAGTGGTAACGCCAAAAACGGGCATATGTCACGAATTTTACCAGAATATATATTGTAAGGGTTCGATTATAAACAAAAACTCATTGCAGACGATATCCTAAAATCTCTTATGTTTGCAGCTGACACAGTCCGCTAATTTATAACTGTGGCTAATTTCGGTAAAGAGCCACAGGATGCACACAGTCAGACACAAGGGGAAAAGTGCATACATAATTTAAATAATAACAGAATCAATTGCAACATATTTCCTAACTTAACGTAATTTGTATATATGTACGTATTCCAGAGAGATACAAAACAGGTCACTGAGGATACCACAACTATGTTGAAACATGTTTGGGTACTAAAGTAAAATAATAAATGTGTGCAGGCAATACAGCGGAACCAAACTTAACTTATCAAAATCACACAAAGTTTGCTCGCTAGACGATAATTCAGGTCAGTGATCTTTTCTTGGAGTGTATAGTTTGTGATTGAGCACACATGCTCCATAGGCATATTTAAAAAGATCTGTCACCATTTTCCTCAGAAAGGCCTATTATTTGTGCTCTGTAGTAATGCATTTGAGTGGATTAAAATGACCAAAAGAAAAAAAATAATGTGTTGTAGTGCCGGAAGAGTGCCAGGATATCGTGTCATCAGCATCCAGCAAATTAACTGTGGTGAAAGTACAGCAAGATGCGATATTCTATTTAAAGCCACATCTGGGGAAATTTTTGAGAAGGCGATAAAGAATGAAAACAAATCAACTACAATAAACAAATATTACAAATTCATCTACGAAGGGAGGCAGTTGTTTGTCTCTGCTACCAAAACCGCTGTCCTAGAAACCAAATTATTTATTTTTCTTTTTTACCCGAGGACAATCAAGTCGTGAGTCTACAATCACATTCACTTTACGTGAATACAATGACTCTCAGTAGCACGAAATATGTAGATTTAATGTAACATACGGAATTTTACATGTCTTATACGTAAGAAGTTGTACACGCACCTGAATTGTGAAAATGGGGATGCAGGATCTGACAGATGTACATCATTCGATGAGATTCAGTTACCTAATATAGGACGATTTGGAAGTCTTAGCAGTAATGCACATTTGAGCTACTTTTGTACTAACTTATTTAAAATTTAATTTTGGTGTGTATCAATTTACAGTTTCGAAAATTATTCGATAATACAAAACGAAGTAAACTAAAAACAGATTTACAATAATATTGTCCAATTATTAATATGTTTACAAAGAGCCTAATCACTGCAGCCTTAGCTTTGAAGTTGCGATACACCTTACGCCCTCATTATTGTTTATTTTTGTTTCCATGACTCTATAAAAGTAAATGTGCTAACTTTATTACATTTATTTTGTTGTCAGTTAGTAAAGTGTTAGTCACATATAGCATAATTTTCGTTTAGTGGCTCCTGTCTTTCATTCATAGAAACATGAATGCAAGAAGTGAATAAATTGCAATGGATTATTTGCTCTTTTATAGTCGTTTTCAATAAGGTATGAGGTACAAATCTCACGCAGTAGGTACCTTAGTTTCGATCACATTTCCATGAAGAATGCAAATATTTAACAAACTGATAATTTTTCTTAGTTTTTCTCAGAATTTTTCAGTCAGTCCTTTCACCAGGTTCTTGAACTAGTTTCAACATAGATGGCATGATTCCGCTAACGACAAATGTAATTAAGTGGTGAAAAGTTTTGGAAATAGAAGTGTGCCTCTAAACAACAAAAGCCTCTCCTGTTTTAAGAAATATTAACAAAATTTTCACAGTGTGGCAGAAACTAAATTTTTTAATTGTTTTATTATTTAATTATATGACTAGAGAAAATGGCAACATGAAACTGAGAAGATTTCCAAATTGAAGTATCACATTAGTTTCACATTAGTTTCACATAACTTACAACATGTTTCATCCATTATTCGCCCAACTATATGCTTCCAAAAATCGTAGGAATATTTATCCGTAACCAGTGAGGGAGTGACTTAAACGAAACATAGCCGTACCGTTCCCCGAGAACAAGCAGTCGGCATTCACAGGTCTTTTAGTTCCTTTCCTTATTCTTTTGCTACCGTGAAAAAGTCTTTACTTCCAGCATGAAAGTGTTAGTTTGGGTGATACGTTTTCCTACATTTTTGATGTTACTCGAGTGTTTCGGCAAGCTATGCTTCTTATGTTATTACGCTCTGCAATTATAATTCTTAGTATCACCGCATTACAAGACTCTTCTTTCCCGTGAATACTTAATAAAGAACACCTACTTTTCGAAACCGAACTTAACATGTAACAGAGTGAAAAATTTACTGCGGGTTTATCAGGTAAACAGCGGAAAGTTATTTATCACGACAGAATAATACGCTCTAAGTGTCCCACCTAAAATGGTGCATATTAAAGAACACTTTCTTTAAACACCTTTCAACAACTGCTCTTCTGCAGCTACTGGGTTTTAATGAAGTAAAACTCAGGACCAAATTAGTCAGGGGCCACTGAAGCACTGACTTTGAGGAAACAAAAGGGAGGCGTTCTAAGGGAAGAGACGGATTCATGACTCAGATATACCATTACAGTCTCTTTAAGTGAATGGCATCAACCAATGACCATAACATTAGAGTATTAGTAAACGTTTCCTTTCACCATTTTAACAAGTAGTTATAAATATCACTAGGAGTGTAAGATCACGGCAATATCATCCACAACTAGTTGCATTTTGTGTCCACTTTGTACGACCCATTTTGATACAGCCACCCACACTCGACTTTATACCGATTGCTTTATGGGTCGCATTAGCAGTAGTGACTGGAGATACGAATGTCAACCCAATACACCGTATAAAAGCTTTGTGTTACGGTGACGTAAGTAATTACCAGAGTTAGCCTTCCTCATTCTGTCAACTTGTAACCCAAAAATAGGATGGACGGTCACATGGAAGTTGGGACCAGGTCATGACTTCGTAATGAGCAATGGTGAACCCTATCAGATCTCGAAAGGCCACAGACTTCTTCATTAAATAAATTATAACTGTACTATCACGAAACATACACCTAGAAAATAATCACACAGAAACCAATGACTTACAAAGCAAATCTGGTTTTACGACGATCCCTCTTTATAATTTTGGTGTCTGTTAATGAGAGAAAATAAGAAGATTGTGATATATCAGCCATCCGACGAAGATAAGAGATCTAAAAAGTCAAAAAAGAAGAAAGTAATCAGCCTTGTCAATTTCAAAGGAATCATTCAGTCACCTTAATTTAATTGAGGAACCTGCAGAAAAAAAGAGGACATCAGACACCAGTAGTGTTCCTCGAATCAGATCATTGACTGTTCGAAATAGCATTGCTACTAAACAGTCTGAAGCCAGAGAGTAACGGGATAAAATTAGATTTTGCATCGATTGCTGTAGTAGAATTAAAAAAAAAAAAGGTGGGGAGGGTGGTCAGTGAAGACACCGAACGACTTTTTCCGTGCCGTATCCAGAAGGCACCTAGGCTCAACACTCTACTGTAGAGTCAGCAGGGTAGCCTGCGTAGCAGGCGTATGTGACGAGACAAACATCCACCGTACAGAGTGAGTCACTTTTGAAGCATTATTTCTCTGCCCCTGTCACAAGGGCACAATTAGAATTCTGCTCACTATGAGCCTGGGTGGCTGATTAGTGTGATAAGGATATTATGTAGAACAAAGCGGGAATTATATCAAAATGTTAGAAGTAGTCACAATTAAGCTACAGTAGATCATTACAAACATTATCGTAAGGTGCTGAAAAACATTATTAGGAAGGCAAAGAGTATGTGGTACGCAAATAGAATAGCTAATTCACAGGTTGAAATTCAAAACATATGGTCAGTTGTGACGGAAGTGTCATCAGCACAAGGTCGACGATATAAAATCAGTTCATAGTAAAAATATTTCTGTTACTGATAAATCAGATACATTTACAGTATTCAGCAATCATTTTCTGAGCATTGCTGGTGCAGTAATTAAAATTTTAGTTTCTGCAGGGAATCATATATCTCTCTTGGAAACTGCTCTTTCAAGATTGTTGTCTGAAATACTTCTCTGTGATACAGACAAAGGGGAGAATCAGTCAATAATTAAATCACTGAAGACTAAGGACTCTCATGGATATGATGGAGTGTCTAGGAGAATATTAAAGTACTGTCCTGCACATGTTAGCTCTGCACTTAGCCGTAGTTGTAATTTTTAGTTTATGAGTGGTCAGTTTCCTGAACAATTTAAGTACACAGGAGTAAAACCGTTTTATAAAATGGGAGAAAGGGATAATATAGACAGTTTTAGACCTATTTCTATCCTATCGTCTTTCCTACAGTTATTGAAAATGCTGCGTATGTAAGGATAATTTTATCGTTTTATATCATATAATTTGCTATCAAAAGTACAGTCCGACTTTAGAAATAGTTTAACAGCCCAAAATGCTATATTCTATTTTCTCTGTGAGGTACTGGATGTGTTAAACGAAAGGTTTCGAACGTTAGACATAGTTTTTGATTTAACTATGGCGTTCGAATATGTTGATCAAAAAATATTGCAGTAGAAGTTAGACCATTACAGAATGCGGGGAATAGCTCACAATTGGTTAACCTCTTACTTTAACAACAGTCAGCAAAATGTCATTATTCACAGTGTTGAGAATGGCTATGATGTGCCGTCTGAATTAAGTACGGCTAAGGAGGAGGGGGGGGGGGGGGGAGAGGAGGTGCCCCAAGGATCAGTGTTGAGGCCACTCCTGTTCCTTATTTATATAAATGATAGGCCGTCTAGTATTAACGGCAAATATTTGTGTTTGCTGGTGACACTAGGTTGGTAGTAACGGATGTTGTGTGCAACATTGGCTCGAATAGTGCAGTTCATGACCTAAGTTCATGGCTTGTAGAAAATAAATCACAATAAGACTCAGTTTTTACAGTTTCTAACACACGATTCAACAAAACCTGACGTCTTAATGTCATACGACTAGTGAAGCTGAACAGTTCAAATTTCTAGGTATTCACATAGATAGGAAAGTGTCGTGAAAAGCTCCAGTTCAGAAACTTGTTCAAAGCTTAATGCTGCCATTTTTACTATTCGAGCGGTATCTGAAGTAAGTGATTGTTCCACACGAAAATTAGTCTTCTTTGCTTATTCTCATTCGCTTATGTCGAATGGTGTTTTATTTTGCGGTAGCTCTTCTCATTCTAAAAGGATATTTTTGGCTCAGAAACGGGAGGTTCGGGCAATATATGGTGTAAGTTTCCGAACCTCTTGTCGATCCGTGTTCACTTGTCTCGGTATTTTGACATTGGTGTCTCAATATACAGGGTGTTAGAAAAAGGTACGGCCAAACATTCAGGAAACATTCCTCACACACAAATAAAGGAAAGATGTTATGTGGACATGTGTCCGGAAACGCTTAATTTCCATGTTAGAGCTCATTTTAGTTTCGTCAGTATGTACTGTACTTCGTCGATTCACCGCCAGTTGGCCCAATTGAAGGAAGGTATTGTTGACTTCGGTGCTTGTGTTGACGTGCGACTCATTGCTCTACAGTACTAGCATCAAGCACATCAGTACGTAGCATCAACAGGTTAGTGTTCATCACGAACGTGGTTTTGCAGTCAGTGCAATGTTGCACAGTGCGGAGTTGGCGGATGCCCATTTGATGTATGGACTAGCAATTGATCGTCGTCTTAAGGGAGCACGGAACAACTCAGCCTATGACTCGCGACTGGGGAAGACCTAGAACGACGAGGACACCTGCAATGGACGAGGCAATTTTTCGTGCAGTTGACGATAACCCTAATGTCAGCGTCTGAGAAGTTGCTGATGTACAAGGTAACGTTGACCACGTCACTGTATGGAGAGTGCTACGGGAGAACCAGTTGTTTCCGTACCATGTACAGCGTGTGCAGGCACTATCAGCAGCTGATTGGCCTCCACGGGTTCACTTCTGCGAATGGTTCATCCAAGAATGTGTCAATCCTCATTTCAGTGCAAATGTTCTCTTTACGGATGAGGCTTCATTCCAACGTGATCATATGGTAAATTTTCACAATCAGAATGTGTGAGCTGACGAGAAACCGCACGCAATTGTGCAATCACGTCATCAACACAGATTTTCTGTGAACGTTGGGGCAGGCATTGTTGGTGATGTCTTGATTGGGCCCCATGTTCTTCCACTTACGCTCAATGGAGCACGTTAACATGATTTCATACGGGACCTGTGCTGCTAGAGCATGTGTCTTTACAAGTACGACACAACATGTCGTTTATGCACGATGGAGCTCCTGCAAATTTCAGTCGAAGTGTTCGTACGCTTCTGAACAACAGATTCGGTTACCGATGGATTGGTAGAGGCGGACCAATTCCATTGCCTCCACGCTTTCCTGACCTCACCCCTCTTGACTTTCATTTATGGGGGCATTTGAAAGCTCTTGCCTACGCAACCCCGGTACCAAATGTAGAGACTCTTCGTGCTCGTATTGTGGACGGCTGTGATACAATACGCCATTCTCCAGGGCTGCATCAGCCCATCAGGTATTCCATGCGACGGAGGGTGGATGCATGTATCCTCGCTAACGGAGCACATTTTGAACATTTCCTGTAACAAAGTGAAGTCACGCTGGTACGTTCTGTTGCTGTGTGTTTCCATTCCATGATTAATGTGATTTGAAGAGACGTAATCAAATGAGCTCTAACATGGAAAGTAAGCGTTTCCGGACACATGTCCACATAACATATTTTCATTCTTTGTGTGTGAGGAACGTTTCCTGAAATTTTGGCCGTACCTTTTTGTAACACCCTGTATATATTCTTTACTGGCGTTTCTTGTTAACAATACCATACTATTCCCTGGAATAAGCAGCTTTCACTCAGTTAATACTTGGCAGAAATCCAGCCTGCATTTGGATCGGACGTCCTTAACTCTAGTGCAGAAGAGTGTGCGGTACACTGCTGCATCCATTTTCAATAAGCTACCACAAGAATTCAGAAATATTAGTAGTAATCTACGCGCTTTCAAATCTAAACTGAAGACTTTCCGTAAGGGTTACTCCTTCTATTCTGTTGAGCAGTTCCTTGAAAAATTAAGCTGATTCTTATGTTACATTGTTGATTGCGTGTACTTACACTTACAGCTTTACTTTTTTGGGTTCATAAGCATTTCATTCTTATCTGTTATTACTTTTATGTTGTAATTTCGTGTAATGACACGTTTCGTGACTTTGGAGATTTGCTCCTCAATTCGGTCCTAGGGAACTTGAAGTGTAAATAAATAAATAAATAAATGATTCTGCCTGCCCAATATATAGGGGCTGAATGACCCGATGACAGCAGAGTCAATTGGAGAGTCAGCTGGATTGGAGAATCAGTGGCGCCACTTCTGTGGCCGACGTCCTGACAGCTAGGTTGCACGTGTTAGAACGACAAGCGTCACCATCCGTCTTCGACAATCGCCGCCCGCACATCACATCCATCGCTTAGCGAATCTACTTAGAACTTCATGCAAAGGGAGCTCACCGGATTAGGACTTTGATACAAAGTGATTAGTAACCAGTCTTGTGTCTAACGTCTGTGCTCTTCAAAAGAGACTTAAGTGCTGTGTATACTTCATTCGGTAATGAATGTCGTGAACTTTATGCGTTTTCAATATAACATTACAGCATTCTTTGCATGAAATAACGACCTAGCAGAGCCACAGTTATACAACGTACATCAATAGATAGTACGTCGAACAACTGTAACATACCTGTGTTGTCATGTGATGCGAAGAAGAGAGTAGGTTTTGATCTAAATTACCTTGAGCAGGAGAGCTACTAAGTTGGGTATTAAGTTTTTACATGCTAACGTGTCCTACAAATGTATTTTTAGTACACTATATCCTTTAATCGATTTTATATAATATACATATGATATTAAACAAGATTAAACCTTACACTCCGTGTTTTTCAACCAGTCAATTAAACTTGGTGTGAGAGTGAATAAGTCATCGGGAATTTCAGAGTATGAATGAAGTGGACAGCGTTGGACTAAATGTTCAATTGTCTCCTCTTCTTGATTACATTCACACATTGGTGAACTGATACAGCCTCATTTGTACCTGAAGTACCTACAACAACCATGTCCAGTCCTTAACCTGTTGTAGCAGCACCAAGGGTTCCTCGGTAGGTCAAAATCTTTTGGCTTCTTTGTGGGGTCAAGGTGATGAGCTCTTGTTTCCAATGTTTTTGTTGACCATTCATGCTTCCAGCTTTCATTTAGATCAAAACCATCCGCGATGAGTTGTCCTGCAGTACCACTTGCTGATCTTCGTGATCGCAATCGTTGCTGTGGCAGATGACAGAATTCCTGGTGCAGTGGTAGAGAGGATGATGCAGAGATTTTCTTGGCTTCTCTCAGTAGAGCTTGTTTCCGCCTTAAGTGAGGTGGAGGGATGTGACTCAGTACAGGTAACCAGTGGCCTGGGGTTGATTTGATGGAACCAATAATTGCAGCGCATTGTGTTATTAAGTTTTGTGTCTACCTTCTTGACATGTGCACAGTACTCGGCAGCAGAGTAAACAAGACTGATGCCAGTTAAACGCAGTCAGCAGGGGTTCCCCAGGTGGTACCACTGAGCTTATGTAGTATGTTGTTCGTTGCAGCAACTTTATGAGAAAGCTTGGTGATGTGCTCTTTGTAGCTCAGGGTTCTATCTAGACTGATTCCGAGATATTTTGGGAAACGATTGTACCTCAACGTTTGTCCATTGAGCAGAACTCTTGGTTTGTAGTTCGCAGCACGATTCGCTAGATGGAAACGAGAGACTTCAGTTTTTGATGTGCTTGGGATCATTCTCCAGGTCTGAAAGAAATTTGACAACTTCTCCATATCCTCCGTAAGAATTCGTTCACCATCTTCGAAATTACTACTCTGTGCTACCAGTGCGATGTCATCAGCATAGATGAATTTAGTTGATATTGTTGTTGGTAAATCACTGATGTATAAATTGAATAGTGATGGGGCTAAAACAGACCCTGTGGTCGTCCATTATTTGGTTTCCGTTTGTGGCTTTTAGAGATGCCTAGAAACACTTCAAATTGCCTTTAACTAAGCATTAGCTGTCAATAAAGCATTAATCACTAAACACAGCTAATAGTACTCACAAATATTTCTTAAACTTACTAAACTTGTGGAGCAAGCTTTACACAAAAATGTAACATTTTTGTACTGTTCTTGATTCCAGTACTTAAAAACGATTGTAGCTTTCGCATAATATATCACTCCCAACTAAGATACCTCTATGAAACTTGGTCCATACATATAAAGAAGTTCTACGGTATAGTACAGAAGGTAGCTGTAAGAAATACGCAATGTGACGAACAGAGATGGCACTGCTATTCAAAGACAGTAATTAAACTTAAGTCATCGTGATTAGCGACGGTCTCCTAAACATTACAGAAAGAGGGATATACATCTTAATATGGTATGTGTTCGCCTCGAATGGTAGCGCAAGATCTACTACATGCTTCAGCGCTGATCGCAAGGCTGAAACAGTGTTCTTGTGGTCGTCCCATTACTCCACCAGGGCCGTTAACAACTGCTAGACGGTCGTTGGTGCGTGTCTCTCCAACGTATCCCAAACGTACTCGATGGGCTTTAAGCAGGCGGAACGGACAGGTCAGTCATTTCGCAGAATATCCTCTCGGTCAAAGAGCTCCTCCGCTTGCTCTCTTCGATTCAGTCGGCCACTGCCATCCATAAAAATCAAGTAAGTCCGAATGCGCCTCGGAAAAGAGCAACATGGGGAGCGAGCACTGTGTAGACGTTAAATGGCGAGCGTCATGTGTTCCAAGATCTGGAGGGCAGTACGCCAGTGCCTCCACATGCCATTAAACGTGGAAAAAAAGTCGATCATGTTCGTCAGTGTTCGCGGATTAATTATTGGCGAGATACAGGAACTTGTGAAGCAAGCAGGAGCATTGTCTAAGATGATCGTTTTGGTGTTCCAGGAGTTATAGTGTAAAGGAGGTGTAATGCTACGTGAACGTACAGAGCTCCAAACCTATGATGACGGTACACTCACCAGTTAAGATTATTGTGACACTGTATCCCTTCCAAAAGAGCATGTTTTCTGGGGAAATTTGTCACGATTTCATTTATATGGATAGCTATGTGCGACCGCATCTGCGCAGGTGCATGAGCTTGTGGAATAAGAGGTTATTCGGCGAATGGACTGGCCTGCCCGTAGCCCCCCACACTTCCCCCTCCACCGTCCCGAATTAATATAGGACGTTTGGGATACATTGGAGACACCTAATGCAGCACACATGTTTTTTGAATATCTAGGAGACAGTCATAAGTCAGGCCGAATGCGACGTAAATATTAACTTTGAATAAAAGTGGCATACCTCTTCGTCTCATATTTCCTTCAGCTATTAGGGTGGTAAATAAGTTCGTAGTGTTTTTCTTTTGCAGGCCGGTATTCCTGCTGCTATGAGTTTAACTTTTATTTTTTTTTATTTGTAATTCACCCTTGCTATTTGAGTGAGCAAGGTTAGTCAGTCGAAGACTTTTAAGTATCAGAACCTAGTACGTCATCCTCGAGAGCGAGTGTTCAGGTGACACAATGATATTGATAAGAGTGTCCCAAGGAAGTGTCATAGGATCGCTTTTATTCTCTATACACAGAAATGACCTGACGGAGAGGGTCAGCAGCAATTTACTGCTGTCTGCTGCTTTATGGTGTGGTGAGAAGGCACTGCTGTGCAGCCATCCAAGTCTTGGAAAACATAACACTCGACAGTTAACGTTGACACTGTACTCGTTCCCCATTTGGATCTCTTCTGGGGTGCGTTCAGAGTTAGTTCGCTGGGGTTGTTTGGGAGAGGAGACAAGACAGCGAGGTCATCGGTCTCATTGGATTAGGGAAGGAAGTCGGCCGTGCCCTTTCAAAGGAACCATCCCAGCATTTGCATGGAGCGATTCAGGGAAATCACGGATAACATAAATCAGGATGGTCGGACCCGAGATTGAACCGTCGTTCTCCCGAATGCGAGTCCAGTGTGCGAACGAGTAGGAAAAACAATCCTGTAACGTTCGAATATAGCGTTAGTAGAGTGCAGATTCACAGAGTCACATCGATTAAATATCCAGGCGTAATGCCGCAAAGTGATGTGAAATGGAATTAGCACGTAAGGCTTGTTGTAGGGAAGGGGAATGATCAACTCCGGTTTGTTGGAGAACGTTAGTGAAGTGTTGCTCATCCATAAGGGAATCTGCGTATGGATCGCTAGTGCAACCTGTTCTTGATTTCTGTTCGACTATTTGGTATCCCCAGCACGTCGGATTAAAGAAGGGGTTCGAAGCAATTCGAAGGCATACTGCCAGATGTGTTATCGGCAGCACGCTTGTTGAACGCTAATGGGAATCTCTGAAGGAATGATGAAGCAATTTTTTCAAGGCGCTACTGCGGAAATTTACAGAACCAGTAGTTGATACCGACTGTAAAACGATACAATTGCCAGCAATGAACATTTTACGTGAAGGCCATGAGGTTATTTGGAGATGGTGAGTGGAGTTGCGGACGCTATAAAAGGGAATGGCAAGTGGAGAAATCGGAACATTTCTGAGATATGCTTGTGTTTGAGATCCAGAGAAGGGTGACAACAGTGGAGGCATCCAGAAAAACTTGCACCCTGTGTGAATATAATGCCACTGGACATAGCACAGCAAGAAATTGGTTTTCTCCTTTTGACTTTAGTGACTCCCCAGGTTCAAGAGGAAGATCGTTGAAACGCGTTAATCCACAATGATTCACGTCAGTGTACTCGAGTATTGACATTTGTGATGAACTGCGATCGTTCCACCGTCGTGCGACATTTGTATGCTGCTTCAGAAACCGAGTGTATGAGCACCACATGCTTGAAGCCAAAATCACAGAGTGGCAGGTGCATCTCTGCTTGTCATCAATTGGCTCGTGAATAACAACGAAAATTTCTACCCTGTATCGTTACTGATGACGAGGAATGTTGTTTTTACGCTAACGCATGAAAAACCAGGAATGGTTGAGCCCAAACAAAGCAGAAACTCACTGTACAAACATCATCGTGCATCCACAACAGTTAATGTTACGCATCTGGTAAAACAGTGGCGGTGTGGTGTACTACGAATGCTTCCCAGATGTGTAACCATCACTGCTGACACGTATTGTAAACATCTGCGACATCTTACAGACACAGTGCGATAAAAACGACCAGAAAGCCTGCGTGAAATGATGCTACTCCACGATTACATCTGCCCGCATCATGCTACACTGACAAAAATCAATACACAGGTGTTAAGTTGGGAAGTCATTCCGCACCCACCTTATTCACATGATGTTGCGCCTTCAGATTTTCACCTCTTCCGCTCTTTGTCGAACAGCCTTTAAGGCACTTCCTCTTCGGATTAAAATAGGCTCCGAATATGGCTCGACGAGTTCTTCGCCTCAAAACTATATGACGTTTACAGTCCTGATGTTGCCGAGCTGTTTAAAACAGTGAAGGAATATACAGGGTGGTCCATTGATAGTGACCGGGCCAAATATCTCACAAAATAAGCGTCAAACGGAATAACTGCAAAGAACCAAACTCGTCTAGCTTGAAAAAGGAAACCAGATGGCGCTATGGCTGGCCCGCTAGATGGCGCTGCCCTAGGTCAAATGGATATCAACTGCGTTTTTTAAAAATAGGAACTCCCATTCTTTTTACACATTCGTGTAGTACATAAAGATATATGAATGTTTCAGCTGGACCACTTTTTTCGCTTTGTGATAGATGGCGCTGTAATAGTCACAAACGTATATGTACGTGGTATCACGTAACACTCCGCCAGTGCGGACGGTATTTGCGTCGTGATACATTATCCGTGTTAAAGTGGACCGTTTACCAATTGAGGAAAAGGTCGATGTCGTGTTGATGTATGGCTATTGTGATGAAAATGTACAACGGGCGTGTGCTATGTATGCTGTTCGGTATCCTGGACGACATCATCCAAGTGTCCGGAACGTTCGCCGGATAGTTACGTTATTTAAGGAAACAGGAAGTGTTCAGCCACATGTAAAACGACAACCACGACCTGCTTCAAATGATGATGCCCAAGTAGGTGTTCTAGCTGCTGCCGCGCCATCTATCACAAAGCGAAAAAAGTGGTCCAACTAAAACATTCATATTTCTTTCCGTACTACACGAATATGTAATAAAAATGGGGGTTCCTATTCAACGCAGTTGATATCCGTTTGACCTATGGCAGCGCCATCTAGCGGGCCAACCATAGCGCGATCTGGTTTTCCCCTTCAAGCTAGACTAGTTTCGTTGTTTGTACTTTTTCCTTTGACGCTTATATCGTGAGATATTTGGCCCGGTCACAATCAATGAACCACCCTGTATATTATTGATCACTAAAGTCTTTGTTAAGTGTATCCGTTGTGTTTATTAAACTTATTAAAAATGCTACGAACTTAAACACCAACCCAAAATCGTCTATACTCCATGCACTAAGTTCTTAGTATGTGTAGACCAACACTCATCGAGTTACGTTACTTGGCAGAGACACAACATACGAAATTTACTTTCGTCCTCAACTCTTGGACACCAGTGCAGTTTTATACGAAAGCGCCTGAGAAATGGGATTCGACCCTACAACTATTCGCAAAAAATAAGTTGAAGGTAAATAAAATAACACGAATAAAGGGTAGCTACGGAACTGCTATAGCGGAAAATTTCTTGAGCAGCTGCAGACCCACAATCAAACTTCCCCCTTTAAAATGAAGGAGAACTTCGTGAATTTATAGATCGTTCTCCTAAGGACATCGGCTGATGAGTGTCTGCTTTTCACGATAACATGAACTAAGTTTTAAGGCTAACAGGCCACTTACACCTAACCGGATGGTAACAGCAAGAACAAACGGGTCTCCCATTAGCCTACATTATTGTCTCGTGATAAATTAATACATCTTAATTCATTTGTTATTAGTCATCCAGAACTTTCTCCTGCGTCTACAGTGCTAAGTTAGTTAGTACAATGCTGGTGTTCACTTTCATGCTTCTTGCATCGTTCCTGCTCTTTCCGTAGCACCAAATATCGACTCTTTGAGTCACAGGCTTTTTTCGTGTCGCTTACCCATGCAAATATGGCCGGAATGAGTGTCATCTTTTTCCTCGGCTTACTAGAGGACGCGGAGACTTCACACATTAAAGCAAAGCCCATTGATCCTCGCCATACACTCCAAAAGCCGGTCTGTGTTCGCAGTCTCTTCAGAGGACTGTATTGGAAAACGATAGTAAACCGGTCGCGAATGGTGGCGGGCAACTTTATAGTCTCTACGAGCTAAAGAAACGCAGATATGGTACTGAAAGTAGCACATACGGAACTCTTGCTATCGAGCCGCAGTGTCTTTCACTACATTCCTAGGTCTACTGAATCAACAGTTCTTTTCGCAGGTCATTAGTTTCTTCCGGTTTTTAAAGTGAGATACGACTCTTTTTAAGTCTGCAGGGACTGAAGTCAGAAAACATTCTTCACTGGAATTGTCGTCCTATGTAACACATTTGTAATATGTTAACTTACTTGTGCGTCATATTTGTCATTAGTGCGATATTTCGCAGTGACGTGGAAGAAATTACTATATTTCGAAAGGTTTCTGCCAGGAGCAGTTACAATTTTCTTCCTTATTTCACAATACATATTTCAATGTTGGTTTACCACCATCGGTGGGTTCCCTTTAGTCTTCTGTTGAATAACAAGTAAAATTTTACATTTCAGTACTTATATTTTTGGGAATTTGGTCATTAATTGGAAATATTTTAACAAATAACAAATGTTAATGACAAGCTCTGTTGTTCATGAAGCTATCAATCAGTCTCTCCAGTACCTTGTATCTCGCGAGGTGGGTATGTAACTATAAACACTTCCGTCGACAAAAGGAGTGTCTTGACATTCTGAAGAAAAAGGAGGAACAAGGATACACGAGCAGAAAGCGTAAGTAAAATGCTTTTATTTTTCGACAACATTAATAAAAATGCTTATGTAACCATCAAAACTTCCGTTAACCAAGAAAGTAAGTGTCTTAAGACACCTAAAATAACGGGAACCAAAGCTGCAGTATCAAAAATCGTAACATGCCTAAATAATGGTATTTTCTGTCTGAATTGCATGAAAAACAGAAGAATAAAAACTGCGGGCTTTCAGCTAAGATAGAAGATGTGATGGTGGCCATTAACTTTGTATCCTCAGACTCATCGTTGAAATATTAAAAGTTGTGGCTGGTTTCGTTGCCTAGGGGCTGGTATACGGAGTTGCCGCATTACAAGGCAAATACTGCTGAGTCTACAGTATACAATCTGAAAAGACACATGAATCAAATGGTCGAAGGCTCCTATCACTCGGCAATTTAGAATTTTGAACGCAATATATACATTTATTAATGAAATATTGCAATTAAATAAAATCTGCAGCTACTACTTTAATGACTTTAAATGATCAGTACGATAGTAGAAGTACTTCAGAGAATGCGGTATATTTCAGCAAAACACTTATTACTGTCGATGGTCCAGCAATTAAATAAAATATAAGTTGAATAACAGGAAAACAATAGCTTCTTACTGCACTTAATTAGTTATGAACGACAAAATAGCCCGCGAGATATTCACGTGTAAACACTTACTACGTCTTCACTGTAGAATCCTCGAAAATCGCTCAAGTTCACAAGTCCGCACGTCGAAGTATTTCTATCTCTCGCGACCACGTGCAAACCGCTCCACACTCCAGGTCCCTCCTGCAGCCATGCATCCACCGCGACATACTGTCCCCAACTCCCTTTCCTCTTTGGAAACGATGCTCTTCTCCCAAATCCATCCAGTCTCCCCACTGACGAGCGCTGTGATTGCCTAAAGCGCTCGCGCCATGTCTTCAAGGCAACGCACCCACACAAATATAATGAAATACATTCGAAATACTGCATTTACATTTAAATAACTTGAAATGAAAGAACTATTCCTATGGCTGGACTATAAATACGCTCTAAAACGCATTATTAGATGCATAAGCAAATTAAATAAGCTAATATAAATGGAATAGAACAAAAGGTAAGCCAGTAGCGTAATTTCTCTGTGCTTCCTAAAGCAACAGTAAATATTTAACCACTTTCTTCCTGATTAATATATATCGGATATAAACATAGACATATACGAATAAATATATTTATAAGCATGCTGCTACCGTTTCTTTGGTGTCACTGTGGAGTACTTGTGGCCTGACGCGATTAGTAGTAATTGGCCCCTTTGACCTCCAACAACTCATGTACTATTCAAGTTACATGCCTGTAGTTTAACCCATTTAGGTTTACACAAATAGCTTTCTAAAGACATGTCGATCGACGCAATCGGATTAACCGTTTAGATTTTGGAAATTCGTTGCTGGGTGTTACTTGTATAATTTACAGTCAGATACTAAACTTTAAACTAATGAAGATATTGAAAATCTGATTACACTATCAGAATCTCTGTGCAAATAAAGATAATGTACATGTTTCTTTTTGAGGTAGAAAGCTTTTGACAATGTTGACTGGAATACCCTCTTTCAAATTCTGAAGGTGGCAGGGGTAAAATACAGGGAACGAAAGGCTATTTACAATTTGTACAGAAACCAGATGGCAGTTATAAGAGTCGAGGGACATGAAAGGGAAGCAGTGGTTGGGAAGGTAGTGAGACAGGGTCGTAGCCTCTCCCCGATGCTATTCAATCTGTATATTGAGCAAGTAGTAAGGGAAACAAAAGAAAAGTTCGGAGTAGGCATTAAAATCCATGGAGAAGAAATAAAAACTTTGAGGTTTGCCGATGACATCGTAATTCTGTCAGAGCAAAGGACTTTCAAGAGCAGTTGAACGGAATGGACGGTGTCTTGAAAGGAGGGTATAAGATGAACATCAACAAAAGAAAAACGGGGATAATGGAATGTAGTCGAATTAAGTCGGGGGATGCTGAGGGAATTAGATTAGGATATGAGACACTTAAAGAAGTAAAGGAGTTTTGCTATTTGGGGAGCAAAATAACTGATGATGGTCGAAATAGAGATGATATGAAATGTAGACTGGCAATGGCAGGGAAAGCGTTTCTGAAGAAGAGAAATTTTTTAACATCGAGTATAGATTTAAGTGTCAGGAAGTCGTTTCTGAAAGTATTTGTATGGAGTGTAGCCATGTATGGAAGTGAAACTGGGCGATAAATAGTTTAGACAAGAAGAGAATAGAAGCTATCGAAATGTGGTGCTACAGAAGAATTCTGAAGATTAGATGGGTAGATCACATAACTAATGAGGAGGTATTGAATAGAATTGGGGAGAAGAGGAGTTTGTGGCACAACTTGATTAGAAGAAGGAATCGGTTGGTAGGACATTCTCAGGCATCAAGGGATAACCAATTTGTTACTGGAGGGCAGCGTGGAGGGTAAAAATTGTAGATGGAGACCAAGAGATGAATACACTAAGCAAATTCAGAAGGATGTCGGCTGCAGTAGATACTGGGAGATGACGAAGCTTGCACAGGATAGGGTAGCATGGAGAGCTGCATCAAACCAGTCTCTGGACTGAAGACCACAACAACAGCAACAAGTTTCATCTAGCTACTATTAATTTCTATACAAACTGTGAGATGTCTGCCATTAAGGTTTCACAAAGTCCGCCAGCTTTGGCACTCCCGGCGTGTCTCCTTCATCGACACAGCGCCACCATGGAATTCCGAGCCACATGGCTGGACCACGCGCTGGGGCCACCCCTCATGCTCAGCTGACGTTCGGCACCAGGTGGTTGCTGCCAGGCCGTAGCCCGCCGAGAGGCCCCCACGCAGCCACGCCAACTCCAAACTAACAAGGAGATGGCACGACCGTGGGGTCTGGGATTTGTCCGAAATTTTCTATGGTGAAAGAGGACCCCTAACACCTCACGTGGTTAAAATATTAGGACGCACTACCCGGAAAATCCCAGGAAAAATCCACCCAAAGTTTCTTAGGTGCTGTATGACTATAAAATGTTGGTCCATTGCTGAGCTGCCATCTTGCCTAGATGGTTAGGGCTCGGACTCTTACGCCAAAGGCCTCGGGTTTGATTCCTCCTCTGGCACTTTTTTTCCTTCTGTTTCATTTTCTTTTGTTATTCCACCAATTATTCAGATAGTTTCTCAAACCTACATTGTCCATAACAAATTACATTATTGAATAAAAATTATTTTCTTTTTGTCCAACAACACAATTCATGTCGGTGGGTTTTCCATTTTTCATTGTAAAGTATATGAGGAGAAACATTGGGGTTTTAATCAGAATAACAAAGTAGATTGGGAAACATTCAATTCTTATACATATAACAATTATCAACAAGAACTGCTGTGGTAATTATCGTAAAACAAACAAATCAATAATTTATGCGACATCATGCGCAACATATAAAAGCGGATTTTTTTAAAACCACAGGGCGTTTGCAATAAATCTGTACAAAAACATGCCCCTTTAACATTTACGAAAATGTTTCTAGTTTCTGATAATTTTGAGGCAAACCAGGCATATTGAATCATGTCTCGGAATATTGGTGACGATAATTGATGGTGAATAATGGAATGAATTTTTATACAGTCTTCCCGGGTATTAATTTCACGAATCTCCTGTAACAACGCGCTGAAATTTTGCAAGCGCTTTATGAAATTTTTAACTTGCCTGTAAAAGTAAACATCATAGGGTTACACCAAAGACGTGCATTTTGGAGGTATGACTTTTACAGACCAAGTTGACATATTTTTCGTCATCTTGAAAAATATCTCCGGTTTCGTTTGACCTCCCCAAGAGTCAACGAGAAGTAAAAATTTATTCTCCCCGACGTAAGATTTTAAACATTTCCGGAGAAAATCCATGTATAAACTGTTGTTAATTTTGCGGAGTTCGATGATGTTACGATGACGTTCGTATAAGTAGTGGCATAGCCATCTATTAATTTGTGAATACGAGGTCCGAAATGACCGGTCGCTTCTTGTAAGCATATGAAGACACGTGGGAGCAGTTGCCGGATAAATTTACTGAATACTGTGCGGTGTACGAATGCGTCACTTTTTTCAAATCCGACTTGTTCACGAAAACTGTTTTACTCCCTTTTTCAGTGAGAGGACTGTTGAAAACAGATTGATATTGGCACCCTGAAACAATAGTATTTTTAATCTGAAACAATATTCGAAAGTGTACGCAGAAAACACGTATTTACCTCTTTGGTCAGTATTTATCACATAATCCTTATGGTATTGAGGGATTAAACGGCACGTCTGCCGACGAAAGGTCTCCGCAGACGCCTGGATGTCCTCCATTGATGCCGCTTCTTTTTTCGAAACCAGTTTCGTGATCTTGCTTGTGAAATTCTGTGCTTCTGTTTAAATGGCGTGACCCATCGATCAGACGCCTTGAATTTGAAATCGACGAATTGTGCAGCCGCAGCCGCAGCCACTGTAAATTTCTTGTCATGACTTGCTGATATTGCTGTCTTGCTTCCACAAAACGGTCGTAGGTCCACGAATCTATCGCCTCAAATTTATTCATTCGCGTACCACCACTTTTTAATATCTTTCTCCCATTGTGAAAGATATTCTTTTCTCTTCAATTGGCGGCATCCTTTTTTTTACATTGTTGCCAAGGACCACGTGAGGTGCGCTTTAGCGATATTCACGACTTTGACTTTGTAGGCAATGGTGGCGGTTTATGTTCGTTTGGAGAGGAATCACTTTGTGGCACTACGAACTGTTCGTCGTTCTCCTCATATTCTTCGTAATCCTCATGAGCGTGAATTAATTCCTCTTCAGTTAAGAATATTTTTTCACTCAAAAGTTCCAGTGTATTATTATAAAGTTCTCCGGCCAGTAACATAGCATCGTGAGAGATTTCTTCCGAAGATGTCGATACAATTAAATTATTTTCCGCCAACAGCTCTTCGTAATACACCACTGCGTCCTTCAATCGTAATTTTGATAGGTCACTATGAATGGATTCTTCAGGAATTTCTTCTCCTATTTTAGATGAGCCAGCAACTTCTTCAGTCGACATGTTTAACCTCGGATCGGAATAACACGTTGACATTTGAAACAGGCACGTCTGTTCACGACGAAATCGAAAAACCAACTGCCGTGTACTTCTCACGGTTCGCGCACAGTCCTATGCGCAGATGACCGTTACAATCCCAAGGGGACCCTTACAAAGCCCCTTTAAACCTGTAAACCCCATAAAACGAAATAGAACAACGAGTACGAATATTTTTCAGTGAATGAAAAACTTTACGTTCTTGAGCTAAAATAATGTTTTAAAACTAATGCAGGTTTGAGAAACTATCTGAATAATTGATGGAATAACAAAAGAAAATGGAACAGAAGGAATAAAAAGTGCTGGAGGAGGAATCGAACTCGAGACTTCTGGCGGAAGAGTCCGAGCCGTAACCATCCAGGCCACACGGCGGCTCGGAAATGCACCAAAATTTTATACTCATACGACACCTAAGAAACTTTGGTTCGATTTTTCCCAGGATTTTCCGGGTAGCGCGTCCTAATATTTTAACAACGTGAGGTGTTAGGCGTCATCTTTCACCACACAAAATTTCGGACAAATCTCCGACCCCACGGCCGTGCCGTCTCCTTGTAAGACTATTTCCAGGGCGCCACAACTCGCCCTTTACCTCACAAAACTCTTTGCGGTTTCGATACGGTGCGCTCAAAAATGTGTTGCAGTTACAAAGCCAGCAGCTCATTAAAGCTTGTTACCGTCATGTAAGTTATAAGTTCGCCAAGTAGTCTTCTGGGCGTAACTGCCGCCATTTGATAATAATACGATATTTCATGCCTAAGTTACGTAACATGTGTCTTTAACTATACATGTACACAAATGCAAAAATTTGATGCGTGATTATTACTCCTTTGTGAATTATATAGGTTTATGCATAAGAGTGTCCATTTGTTTGTTTGTAGTTCATACAAAACTACGATTTTACTCCGATCTTCTTGAATTTTTCACCCTTTATCTTCCATGCAAAAGAAGATCATTGTTTACATAAGATTCCATAATCTGACTTGAAATGTAATTGCATGTAATACATGAAGGGGAAGGACTGTTAGCAAAGATGTCTACAAGTTCGTGTTAGATTTATTTCAGATTTTTTACACGATCCCCTAATGAAATTGTGGGCGGTCATGGGGTATATATTTTTACATACGTAAGAGAAACGTTGGTAGCAAATTTACTAGAAGGTAATTGACTGATTTACTTCAAAGGGCTTGGCCGATTTACTTAAGAGTTATTGGTCGATTTACTACAAATTTCTGCATTCAGATGAAGCTATAAATACCCGTTTCGGAGATAGTACCATCAGATGTTACGAAATCGCGCTGCGAGTGACAGGTCGAGAAGTTGACAGATATATGACTACAAACTCTTCTTTATTGATTATTTGCCGTTGTTACATATGACATGTATCCTAGACCATTTTTCAGCCCGTGCTATACAGTTATTTTTACTACCAAAATTCACAGTTCCATACAAATAATGAGACAGGTCGTGGGTATAGTGCCAACAGAAGTCACTAGATTGCCGCCCGATCGAAAGATCGAATAAAACCGGAGATTTTCCGAACTCTGAAGTAAAGTGTTCGAACAGTTCGAGTCTTGCTAAAACACAGGCCACCTGAAACAGTGAAAAGTGAACTGAAACGATAGAAGACGAATTCTCCGAAAGATACTCAAGGCAAAATATAACAGCAGATAACGCAACTAATCATCTTTTCATACAAGTGAAGATTTATTCATTCATCGCATTCAGTTGATATCCTTTGATCCAAATATGCCTTTCGATTTATAGCGATTGCAGCGCGACTTGCACTCGCCATGAGAAAGAAGCAGGCAGAGGGCATGCAATATATTAAACACCACACCCAACTCCAGGCACTGCTGGTAGTATTACAATAATATTCAGACTGAACTATAAAAACGTCAACTTCATAAAACACAAAAAGGGCTGAACCATATCTGAGTAGAGGAAAACTAAACAAATGGCTTTTTGTATTAAGTGGAAGATGAAGCACAGTTTAAAAACCATAACTAAAACGCTTCACAATATGCACTGTGGTCCATTGAAAATACACGCAGTTCGAGATGGATGGATAAACACATCTTGACAAGAGCTCCTTTTTCAGCTTGGAGTTTCCGGGCTAGCAACGTGGGCGTGCCCGTCATTGGCAACATCTTTCAAAATACATTTCACTCTAGTGCGTAGTGTTTGACATCACTGTGCTTGAATGTTACTTTCTCATGTAATTTAACTTTCCTCTTGTACTCGTTTCTTAGCATATGCCAAAGACATATGCCAATGTTTAATCAGCATACTAATTGTGGCTATGATGTATTTGTCAATGCCGATGTCATCAACGCCAAAAGTTACTGATGGAGTTGTTTTACGCCATAGACTAAATACTAAAGTTACTGATGGAGTTGTTTTACGCCATAGACTAAATACTTTCATTTCAAAATTATATTACCTTTATAAGTGAATATATGTGATGTCTTTTCTTTCGGACATGTCCAAACGAAGAGACACACTGTATGTATAAAAATAAGACAGCCAATGATCTCTTCAGTGCGGCTCCACACCACGCTCGAACTCTGACGGTTACGAGAATCGGCGAAGTGTCACGAGTAATGAGAATAGTGGACGGGGGCACTGCACTACATTAGTAGGGTGTGGACAAGTTGATAATTTTTGTATGACGTTAGGCGTGGTAAGATAGTCCGTGCAGTGGCAATAACAACTGTGTCGGGATGACTTAGTGGTCAGAGCATCTGGTTAACAAGCTAGAGACCTGGGTTCGAATCCCAGTCCGGCAAAATTTTTCGACATTCCCCAGTTGTAATGTCTGCTCGCAGCCTCTGTCGGTAATTCCTTTGTGTTTTGTCTCTCTTAATGGAATTTCTAAACAAATGAATACAGTTTCTGTTGGGGAGAATGTACAGCATATTTTCAAATGGATAAACATTGACCTGTATCTGTCAATGTATGCTGCAGTCTTTTCAAGAATTACTTCAGTGGTACCTATTTAATCGACGTACGCTAAACAGCCTCACTTGTCTACACTTTCTGCGAGATATGCGATCGCGGTTTTGGGGAAGACGTCTCACTAAACATGAGATAATGTTTCTGGAACTACCATGACAAATAAATCGACCATTCGACACTGATAATTACTGATCTCCTTAACCAGAATTTAGAAGTAGACACGAGATAACCGGCAGTCTCTCTTAACGTAGCACCTCTGGATTTGTATCTTTTAGGATATTTAGAATAACAGACATTTTATCGTATCGAAAAGTATCTGGCAGCCTTGAACTGCGTTTTGCCTCATTTGCATGCAGCCCTCATAACGTAGCTGTCTTGCGGGTCCTCTAATCTCTTTGCCTTACAGTTATTTGAATCTTCAGAAACCACACGAGATCACTAGAGAACACAGTTCTTTAAGGTAATCATTCCAGATGTAAATCAACAACAAGCGGTTTCAAGTACTAGGAAACACGTCATTAGAAATGAGATAGTCCTTAACGCGATAACCTCATTTTTATTGACGTAGGTGATTTTCTTCCCCCATGAACCATGGACCTTGCCGTTGGTGGGGAGACTTGCGTGCCTCAGCGATACAGATGGCCGTACCGTAGGTGCAACCACAACGGAGGGGTATCTGTTGAGAGGCCAGACAAACATGTGGTTCCTGAAGAGGGGCAGCAGCCTTTTCAGTAGTTGCAGGGGCAACAGTCTGGATGATTGACTGATCTGGCCTTGTAACATTAACCAAAACGGCCTTGCTGTGCTGGTACTGCGAACGGCTGAAAGCAAGGGGAAACTACAGCCGTAATTTTTCCCGAGGACATGCAGCTTTACTGTATGATTAAATGATTATGGCGTCCTCTTGGGTAAAATATTCCGGAGGTAAAATAGTCCCCCATTCGGATCTCCGGGCGGGGACTACTCAAGAGGACGTCGTTATCAGGTGAAAGAAAACTGGCGTTCTACGGATCGGAGCATGGAATGTCAGATCCCTTAATCGGGCAGGTCGGTTAGAAAATTTAAAAAGGGAAATGGATAGGTTAAAGTTAGATATAGTGGGAATTAGTGAAGTTCGGTGGCAGGAGGAACAAGACTTTTGGTCAGGTGATTACAGGGTTATAAATACAAAATCAAATAGGGGTAATGCAGGAGTAGGTTTAATAATGAATAAAAAAATAGGAGTGCGGGTTAGCTACTACAAACAGCATAGTGAACGCATTATTGTGGCCAAGATAGACACAAAGCCCATGCCTACTACAGTAGTACAAGTTTACATGCCAACTAGCTCTGCAGATGATGAAGAAACTGATGAAATGTATGACGAGATAAAAGAAATTATTCAGGTAGTGAAGGGAGACGAAAATTTAATAGTCATGGGTGACTGGAATTCGTCAGTAGGAAAAGGGAGAGAAGGAAACATAGTAGGTGAATATGGATTGGGGGGAAGAAATGAAAGAGGAAGCCGCCTTGTAGAATTTTGCACAGAGAATAACTTAATCATAGCTAACACTTGGTTCAAGAATCATAAAAGAAGGTTGTATACCTGGAAGAATCCTGGAGATACTAATAGGTATCAGATAGATTATATAATGGTAAGACAGAGATTTAGGAACCAGGTTTTAAATTGTAAGACATTTCCAGGGGCAGATGTGGATTCTGACCACAATCTATTGGTTATGAACTGCAGATTGAAACTGAAGAAACTGCAAAAAGGTGGGAATTTAAGGAGATGGGACCTGGATAAACTGAAAGAACCAGAGGTTGTAGAGAGTTTCAGGGAGAGCATAAGGGAACAATTGACAGGAATGGGGGAAAGAAATACAGTAGAAGAAGAATGGGTAGATCTGAGGGATGAAGTAGTGAAGGCAGCAGAGGATCAAGTAGGTAAAAAGACGAGGGCTAATAGAAATCCTTGGGTAACAGAAGAAATATTGAATTTAATTGATGAAAGGAGAAAATATAAAAATGCAGTAAATGAAGCAGGCAAAAGGGAATACAAACGTCTCAAAAATGAGATCGACAGAAAGTGCAAAATGGCTAAGCAGGGATGGCTAGAGGACAAATGTAAGGATGTAGAGGCTTGTCTCACTAGGGGTAAGATAGATACTGCCTACAGGAAAATTAAAGAGACCTTTGGAGAGAAGAGAACCACTTGTATGAATATCAAGAGCTCAGATGGCAACCCAGTTCTAAGCAAAAAAGGGAAGGCAGAAAGGTGGAAGGAGTATATAGAGGGTTTATACAAGGGCGATGTACTTGAGGACAATATTATGGAAATGGAAGAGGATGTAGATGAAGACGAAATAGGAGATACGATACTGCGTGAAGAGTTTGACAGAGCACTGAAAGACCTGAGTCGAAACAAGGCCCCGGGAGTAGACAACATTCCATTAGAACTACTGATGGCCTTGGGAGAGCCAGTCATGACAAAACTCTACCATCTGGTGAGCAAGATGTATGAGACAGGCGAAATACCCACAGACTTCAAGAAGAATATAATAATTCCAATACCAAAGAAAGCAGGTGTTGACAGATGTGAAAATTACCGAACTATCAGTTTAATAAGTCACAGCTGCAAAATACTAACGCGAATTCTTTATAGACGAATGGAAAAACTAGTAGAAGCCGACCTCGGGGAAGATCAGTTTGGATTCCGTAGAAATGTTGGAACACGTGAGGCAATACTAACCTTACGACTTATCTTAGAAGAAAGATTAAGAAAAGGCAAACCTACGTTTCTAGCATTTGTAGACTTAGAGAAAGCTTTTGACAACGTTGACTGGAATACTCTCTTTCAAATTCTGAAGGTGGCAGGGGTAAAATACAGGGAGCGAAAGGCTATTTACAATTTCTACAGAAACCAGATGGCAGTTATAAGAGTCGAGGGGCATGAAAGGGAAGCAGTGGTTGAGAAAGGAGTGAGACAGGGTTGTAGCCTCTCCCCGATGTTATTCAATCTGTATATTGAGCAAGCAGTAAAGGAAACAAAAGAAAAATTCGGAGTAGGTATTAAAATTCATGGAGAAGAAGTAAAAACTTTGAGGTTCGCCGATGACATTGTAATTCTGTCAGAGACAGCAAAGGACTTGGAAGAGCAGTTGAACGGAATGGACAGTGTCTTGAAAGGAGGATATAAGATGAACATCAACAAAATCAAAACGAGGATAATGGAATGTAGTCAAATTAAATCGGGTGATGCTGAGGGGATTAGATTAGGAAATGAGACACTTAAAGTAGTAAAGGAGTTTTGCTATTTAGGGAGTAAAATAACTGATGATGGTCGAAGTAGAGAGGATATAAAATGTAGACTGGCAATGGCAAGGAAATCGTTTCTGAAGAAGAGAAATTTGTTAACATCGAGTATAGATTTAAGTGTCAGGAAGTCGTTTCTGAAAGTATTTGTATGGAGTGTAGCCATGTATGGAAGTGAAACATGGACGATAACCAGTTTGGACAAGAAGAGAATAGAAGCTTTCGAAATGTGGTGCTACAGAAGAATGCTGAAGATATGGTGGGTAGATCACGTAACAAATGAGGAGGTATTGAATAGGATTGGGGAGAAGAGAAGTTTGTGGCACAACTTGACTAGAAAAAGGGATCGGTTGGTAGGACATGTTTTGAGGCATCAAGGGATCACAAATTTAGCATTGGAGGGCAGCGTGGAGGGTAAAAATCGTAGAGGGAGACCAAGAGATCAATACACTAAGCAGATTCAGAAGGATGTAGGTTGCAGTAGGTACTGGGAGATGAAGAAGCTTGCACAGGATAGAGTAGCATGGAGAGCTGCATCAAACCAGTCTCAGGACTGAAGACCACAACAACAACAACAACAGGTGATTTTTAAAGTCATTGCTACAATCATTACAATTTGAGTTAACTAACGTTTGCAGGTAGGTCATACCGACAATGTTTAGTCAAAATTAATTTTATGAACAAGTTATTTCGAGACAATATCTGGTCTCAAAGTTTTGTGACAATTCAGAGTATTTTTGCTCTTTAAAAGGTTTTCCCACACCTCTGAACTGTTATTCCTGATACGAGTGCTTTGTCACAAACTAGATGTTGAACTAACCAATTCAAAGCAACACAATTAACAGCGGCAAGAGTTCTGTGGAATCCTCAAAGTTAACATCGTATCACTGGTAATTTCTCTGTATTCATGATTTAGCAACTGCTTGCCCCATATTTGACCCTTAAACGATATGACGAGCGTTTATGATCTTTCTCTGGATTATAGACACTGCAACTAAGCAAAGCTTCCGTGCCGACAGAGTCTCGATCACAGCAAATTTCGTCATTGGTGATTAGGTGAGCAATGGCGGCTCTAATATTGGTGATATGGCTTTCCACAGGCTCCACGCTAAGGTCGAATCGATCTTGTGTCGCCGACTAAGTCTTTCGTCGTTGTGTGTGTGTAAGTTTTGCGGGGTTTGTGGAGGCAGTTGGCTGAGGGGCACGTTTTGCTGGCAAGTTGTGGCTTTTCAGGGACTCCGGCTGTCCGGCGAGGGTCTCGAGGAACGGTGCAAGCTTAAATTCGTCGGGGGCAGACTGGCCGGCTCGCTTGAGAGTTGGTAGCGGCGGGCGGCGCGAGAAGAGACGGATGTCGCGTGCAACCTGGTCGATAAGTTCCCGACCTGGACTACAAACTTAAGATTTACGCCACCTCGAAGATTGTCTGTGAGGATTGGAAGCAATAACGCCCTAGCTGGAACCCTGCCAGTTGCGGCTCCTTCACTCCTAAGTGGAGTTAAGTGTTGTTTTCATATTTTGACCGCTTGTTATTGTAAGGCCATGCCTGTGTTATATGGAATGGGGCCTGTTACATTAACGCACCTACCAGTGTTTTAGTGCATGACCGTCGGTCAGTGTTACTAATTCCAGTGTATATTCCATATTTCGTGCAAATGATAGTGTATTCCCTGTGACAGGTTTCGTGAAGGGAAGTGTTGTGGTTGGCAGGAGAGCCAACGCCGTGTTACTAGAGGAAGCCAAAAGGCACGCGTTTTAGCTCACGCAGGCTGGCGTGAGGTCTGGAACAGGACAAGGAAATTAGAATGTAGAAAAACGGACGTAGCTGGTGGAATACTTAACTTTAATCCATTAATGATGAACGTCGCTCTTGGCGGTACATGATTCACAATATCAATGTTGTTGTTTGTTGTGGTCTTCAGTCCTGAGACTGGTTTGATGCAGCTCTCCATGCTACTCTATCCTGTGCAAGCTTTTTCATCTCCCAGTACCTACTGCAACCTACATCCTTCTGAATCTGCCTAGTGTATTCATCTCTTGGTCTCCCTCTACGATTTTTACCCTCAACGCTGCCCTCCAATACTAAATTGGTGATCCCTTGATGCCTCAGAACATGTCCTACCAACCGATCCCTTCTTCTGGTCAAGTTGTGCCACAAACGTCTCTTCTTCCCAATCCTATTCAATACTTCCTCATTAGTTATGTGATCTACCCATCTAATCTTCTGCATTCTTCTGTAGCACCACATTTCGAAAGCTTATATTCTCTTCTTGTCCAAACTATTTATCGTCCATGTTTCACTTCCATACATGGCTACGCTCCATGGACCTTGCCGTTGGTGGGGAGGCTTGCGTGCCTCAGCGATACAGATAGCCGTACCGTAGGTGCAACCACAACGGAGGGGTATCTGTTGAGAGGCCAGACAAACGTGTGGTTCCTGAAGAGGGGCAGCAGCCTTTTCAGTAGTTGCAAGGGCAACAGTCTGGATGATTGACTGATCTGGCCTTGTAACAATAACCAAAACGGCCTTGCTGTGCTGGTACTGCGAACGGCTGAAAGCAAGGGGAAACTACAGCCGTAATTTTTCCCGAGGGCATGCAGCTTTACTGTATGATTACATGATGATGGCGTCCTCTTGGGTAAAATATTCCGGAGGTAAAATAGTCCCCCATTCGGATCTCCGGGCGGGGACTACTCAAGAGGATGTCGTTATCAGGAGAAAGAAAACTGGCGTTCTACGGATCGGAGCGTGGAATGTCAGATCCCTTAATCGGGCAGGTAGGTTAGAAAATTTAAAAAGGGAAATGGATAGGTTGAAGTTAGATATAGTGGGAATTAGTGAAGTTCGGTGGCAGGAGGAACAAGACTTCTGGTCAGGTGACTACAGGGTTATAAACAATATCAATAGTAACTGAATATGGCGCCTTGCTAGGTCGTAGCAAATGACGTAGCTGAAGGCTATGCTAAACTATCGTCTCGACAAATGAGAACGTAAGTAGGCAGTGAACCATCGCTAGCAAAGTCGGCTGTACAACTGGGGCGAGTGCTAGGAAGTCTCTCTAGACCTGCCGTGTGGCGGCGTTCGGTCTGCAGTCACTGATAGTGGCGACACGCGGGTCCGACGTATACTAACGGACCGCGGCTGATATAAAGGCTGCCACCTAGCAAGTGTGGTGTCTGGCGGTGACACCACAGGAAGAATTTGCGGCTCGATGTGTCTGGGATGCAAGGTGGTATATGCGTATATTTGTGTAATTGAATCAACGGGTGCTGATGTGATTGGTAGTGAATATCTGTATTGTTAATGGGTGTTAAATTTAACACATTGGTACCCGCTTACCACTAACTAATATATTTCCCTTTTGCACCCCGGCCATTCTTGTGTGAAGCCTTATTTCCGCAAATTACTGTTCCATTTTCATCGGTAATGGCAGGGCAGCTTTAGCCGCCAATAGCGCATTCCTTTTCCCTGGACGGCGTGTTGTATTTGTTAGAGCTTCGGCACTCCGATCGTCGCACGGCGTCTGGGTTCGTCGGCAGTCTGCCACCCCTACCATCCGCGTCGGTATGTCTTTTGTTAAGTAAAGTTGATTCTTTCATGCGTGCCACGGCGGAGTGTCACCGTTCGTGCGGATACCAGTAGTTAGATTTGTCTGGTGAATTCAAAGAGTTCATGAGCTTAAGGCGTGTTTGCCAAACCGGAGGTTTTTCGTCATAACTCTGCAATTGTTTTGAAAGCTGGTGCCCTTATCCCAATTCTCAGCATGTGGACTTTATGACCTGTTACTTATCAAGATAAACTGGCTAACCTTATCTTGATCCACAGTCAATAGCTACTACACTTGACGCGAAATATGGCTGCTCTTTCCTTGTCGGCTGTCACAGCCGATTGCTGTAGCTCTCAGCTTACCTTGAATGTTGGGCAATTGTTTGGTTACTAAGGATTGTGTCGAAGTTTCTGCTGGTCTCTACCAAGTTCAATTACATTTAAATTGCGTGTACATCAACCTATCTTCAAATTTCGGCACTTGTATATTTATTAAGCCTTGTTGTTAATGTCTGGTTGCAATATATTGGTGACCATTTACGTTTAAATTTTGTAACTATCTCGTTGGTCTGTTTGAGGGACCTTGTAGTTTATTTTTAGCGGATTTTTTTATTAAGGGTTATCTATTGCTAAGCGGCCTCCCAGCAGCTTCAATCAGTGGCGTGTCCTGTGAGCAACCCGGGATCTGGATGAACGTTGTTCAACTGTTTAACGGTCAGCTAAGCTTGAAATTTGTTAGTATAATTAACAGCTGTTTCTGTAAATGCTGTCCGGGGTGGCCGAGTGGTTCTAGGTGCTACAGTGGGGAGCCGCGCGACCGCTACGGACGCAGGTTCGAATCCTGCCTCCTGCATGGATGTGTGCGATGTCCTTAGCTTAGTTAGGTTTAAGTTGTTCTATGTTCTAGGGGACTGATGACCTCAGAAGTTAAGTCCCATAGTTCTCAGAGCTATTTTTTGTTATTGAAATTCCTTTCGCTGGTAACATTGTTTGTTGAAATTGCTTGCAGCAACGCTCAGTTGAAGTAATTTTTGTTTTTGGGAACTCTGTACTTCCGCTTTTAAACCCTTGTTCTTAAAGATACAATTGCTAAATTTTTATTTTAAGTAAATTGA
The DNA here is from genome assembly GCF_021461385.2 of Schistocerca piceifrons. NCBI lineage: Eukaryota > Metazoa > Arthropoda > Insecta > Orthoptera > Acrididae > Schistocerca > Schistocerca piceifrons. The sequence continues at coordinate 51,693,326 of NC_060139.1, forward strand.
CAAATTATTACTACTTTTAACGGCTTTTACTGCAATTCATCTGACTGATAAGATTATTTCTTAAACCTGCCTGCAGCCAAGCTCAGTTGATGTAACTGTTTGGTTTTCGGGAGCTCTGTACTTTCGATTTTCATGTCCTGTGTCTTATGGTGTAATTGTTAAGATATTCCTTTTTTTAAAAAAAGAAGGGATGTGGGCCTGCTCAACCTTTGCTTGGATTTGTGATTCCTTTAATAAATTTGTAAATTTTAATTTTAATACTGCCATTGAGTGATAAAACGTATTACACGAAATAACAAATAACAAATGTTTGGACCCACCTTCCACGTTTTCCCTTAAGTTATCCCAAGCCTAGTTGAGATGTACCACCTGGCGTAAGGAGTTTTCAAATAGCGAAATTTTCACCAATATCAGTCTGCAAATCTGAACTTGACAGTGTTTGCGCTCTTCCTGGAATCCTGTCAAGACACTTGTCTCCCAGTTAACTAACCACGAAAAGCGTTTAACATAATTTCAAGTAACGAAGTTTGCACGTGTTTAAAACGAAGTGCCTGATGCAAAGTGTTGTAACGGGGATTCGGATCCAGCACGTAACCAGATTGTTAGCTAAGTAAAATCGGATTTTAGGTATGGAACTTTTTCGCCAGCAGCGAGATAGTGGAATTTAAAATGAAGATAAAATCTTTTTACCTGACCGAGAATTAACCGGACATCTACCGCCGTTGTTTTTTATCCACGAACTGTTAGCTCACCAGTAGTGAGAATTGTGCGTGTTTCAATAGAAATAAAGGCATCTATCGTTATTCTTGAGAACGAATGAAGAGACATTAAAAATGAAAATTATTTATCACTGGTAGTTCGGTGTGCCTTTGCTAGGGCTTGAAATGAAAGCTTGAATACTTTTGTGCTGGACCAGGATTCGAACCAACATATGTATATCTCTGGTAGACCTGGAGATGTTTACGGTCTTGGAGGATGAAACGAAATGATCGAACTATATCGTTCCATGTGGCTCAGATACCACGAAATTGGAGATCCGAATTCGAATCCCAGTTGAGCACCAAATCACTCAACGTTCAAGTTCAAATGAAACAAGAGCACTATGACCTGAACTATCCACTGGCTCAATAAATAAAATAAAGTTTCTACTGTAAGGAAGCTCACTGACTACAGAATTTCTATTTTCCGCGCCTTCCACCTCTGTCATGGCCCACCGTACACCTAGTTGGTGGCGAAGGGATATGATGTATGCAATGCGGATTCTGAACTATGGTGCAACCTGACGTTTTTTACTTGACATTAGTAAACTTGAAGGAGGTTAGACGACCGGCAAAACTGATACGTCTTTTGGCTGCATGCAGATCAGTCGAAATGCAATTCAGGTCGTCCGGATACTTTTGGGTATGATAGTAAATGGAAACACGACATCCTAAGAAATAATCCGGTATGAAATGTCAGTGTGGTTTGATACGTTCACGTGAAATTAACGTGCGTTATTGCCCGCTCGTAATCGTTTTATAGCGAGTATGAATACTGAGGCTCAGCAACTGAACAGTTGATACGATATCCATGATAAGTGAGCTTGCATTGTGAACAATAGGGAAGGTCTTTACGGGATCACTTTTCTGATTTAGGGCAGTGGTTTGCAGCACTGTAGCTTCTACTTGGTCAATTTCCACACATACAGTGCCGCTTAAGTCTTCTCCAAACGTATTTTTGCTACGCATTAACTGACATTTTTCTAAATTTAGAGCAAGCTGTTATTCATCACACAAAGTTGAATTTCTTTCTAAGTATACTCCAACAGTTACTCAACGATGACGCTACAGTATCAACAACAAACAACAGCAATAAAATCCTGCTCAAACTCACCATCAGGTTATTTACGTATAAAGACAATGAAAGTGGTAATATGATACTTCATGGGGCACTTCTGAGGATATCCGTGTCTTTGACGAACACTCGTAGTCTAAGGCAACGTACTGTGTTCTATTACTTAAAACGTCTTAGAGCCACTCACGGAGGTTCTCAGAACTTCGACAACGGTCTGCAGTACTGCATCATGTTAAACGCTTTGCGGAAAAATATGGAAATTTTCTGTTGCTCTCCATCCATAATTTGCTGGATATCATGTGAGAGAAAGACAAGCTGAGTGCCGCACGAGCAAGTCTTTCTAAATGCGTGCTGATTTGTGGAAGATGATCTTCTGTCTCAAGGAAATTTATTCTATTCCAACTAAGAATATGTAGAAGAGTTTTTCAGCACACCCGTGTTTAGGGATATTGGAAGCTGAAGGAGCAGAAGACAAAAATAGCAGGGCAGAGAAAGATCAGAATATGTAATATTATAGACCTTCCTGTATGTATCAAGTAGAAAAGAAAGGATTGACAGAATATTGAAAACTTTGGAGGGTGGCATTCTCCAGGTGGTTTTAGACTTAAAAATATGACTGACTTGTTCTAGCTATCTGTTTACATTAGGCGGAATACTTGCCACCTAGCTGGCCGTGGTGCCTGAGCGGTTCTAGGCGCTTCAGTCTGGAACCGCGCGACAGTTACGGTCGCAGGATCGAATCCTGCCTCGGGCATGGGTGTGTGTGATGTACTTAGGTTAGTTAGGTTTAAGTAGTTCTAAGTTCTAGGGGACTGATGACCTCAGCTGTTAAATCCCATAGTGCTCAGAGCCATTTGAACCATTTGAACTTACCACCTAGATCTGAAACCAGAAAGTGTACAGACGATTTCCAATCATTTTTAAGACCTGAAATTGGCAGAATGGAAGACATTTGATCCGTAGAAGTTCACTATAGATTTATTTGTCTTGATCGCAGTATCTAGAAGCAGTCAGATAACCGTTTTCAGTTGCTGAACAACAGTATTCAGAGCTGCGGAAGTTGTATAAAATTACTAGTAAGGGAAATTACATTGGTACGAACATAAAGTAAGGTAAGAGGGGATGGGGTAATTGGCCTGACGGCAGGCACAGTCTTGCCTTTCTTCGCCGCGGCACTCGTTGGAGAGGGTTCGGGGGTCGGCTTGGAGGGGTGGGTGGAGGTAGGGGCGGGCTCATCGGCCCAGGCGCCTCTCACCTTCAGAGATTGATCCCCGACATTTGTTTCATAGCAGGGTGAAAGGATCTAAGGCCGTCTTCGATGGACAGGAACGAGGAGATATCTCCGAGATTGAAACTGGTACCTCGCGAGCTGCAGACTAATGCTCTGGCCTGTCGACTACTACGGTTACACTTAATACACAACACAAAAAGTAAATTTTAAAATTTCGCTAAACTGTGACAGGATAATCTACCGCCTTTCTCTGTGCTCTAAGGGATGTACAGTGGCCATTTTTGTGGTTGTGTCTGTAATGTGGCTAGTATAGCGACTTTATGAGGCTCGGCAATTTGGTGTGAGCAATGTGGCATGTTGTTTACTCAAAATGAGCTGTATGACACCATTAGCATTAAAGGCTGCAGTACATCACCCTGTCACAAAGTTTGTAAATACTTTGACCATAGGAGTGTGCAAGGGAGGGAGAGGCGGGAGGTAGCAGTTGCCTCCTCCTGGAGTCTGGGTAGAGGCTTTTTATTCAGTACAGAATTCTTTACAGTTTTTAGAAACCGTTGTAAGTATCTCCAATGGACTGCAGATTTAACGTGGCCGAACGCGACTACGAATACTGTAACCGTCCCAGTCACTTCCTGACAATCTGTTCATGGAAAATTATGCTGATTCCTTGGTGCGGCTGCACTTTCGGCAGTCAAGATGGAAGCTAACGTTTCGAAAACCGTGCCAAAATCGTGTTTTAAGTCTTTTTCTGTAGTTTCCTCGTTCAGTTGAAGTATCTCGTTCTGGGGACAATCCAAGTGAACACATGAATAGCCAAAACAAAACATATTTTATTCATAAGTTTAAGTTATAAACGTTTGAGTGTTTATCACTGCACCAAAAACAAGCAAGTTGAGATTGGAGTTGATAGAAGTTCCTCTTCTGGTAATTAGTAACCGAAACCAAGAAGTCTCTTTCAGTTATTCCTATTAATTAATTCTTGGCCCACTACTATGAAAACGAATCTGTCCCGTGGGCAGTCTATTAGAAAAGACGTAGTACGAAAAAATTAAGTCTGTTCTTCGAAGTATTGTCTCCTGCGGCGTATAAGGAGAAGTACGAAATACATCGACGAAAACTAAATTGCTCCCTTGTGTTGTATGTTAACCGGGGGCCTAAAAACGACGGAGAGGCTCCATCCCCGCCGCAGCCGCAGTGGTCCACAACCCCACGACTACTACCGCAGTCCACTCCACCCCTCCGCCGCCCCACATCGAACCACTCTTTCAGGGTTATTGTGCGGTTCGGCCCCCGGTGGAAATCCCCCTCCCCCAGGGAACGTCTCACAGCAGACGAGTGTAACCCCTATGTTTGCATGGCAGAGTAATGGTGGTGTACGCGTACGTGGAGGAGAACTTGTTTGCGCAGCAATCGCCGACATAATGTAGCTGAGGCGGCACAAGGGGAACCAGCCCGCATTCGCCGAGGCAGATGGAAAACCGCCTAAAAACCATCCACTGACTGGCCGGCTCACTGGACCTCGACACAAGTACGCCGGGCGGATTCGTGCTGGGGACCAGGCGCTCCTTCCCAATCCGGAAAGCCGGGCGTTAGACCGCACGGCTAACCGGGCGGGCTTTTCCGCACTTAAGGTGAATAGACCTGCAAATCAGTTCTGCCAAAATCAAGCACCGGTGAGAAACCGCACTGGCAGCAGAACGGCACCCTGCCAGAGTGGGCTGGCGAGGAGCAGGCGGTGCGGCGTCTGTGTTACATCGGCAGGCTTAAGGAAGCCGGCTGTGACGAAACTGCTTGCGGAGGTTTTTGTTCCTTTCTTGTTTCATCCTCCCACGTCCCGTGTGACGCTGGGGAAGGGGTGGGCTGACACTGGTACAGGAAACCCGTTATTCAGCCAATTGACAGAAAAAAAGTAAATTAGATGAAAATGCAACGGACAGATAGCACAGTTACATCAGTTGAATTTAATACTATTTACAGGGGAAAAATAAAAATGGAGATTTTGAGATATACGATGTATGACTTTTTGCACTGGTAGTTAACAGTAATAACACAATACGTCCACATTTAAAAAAATGTAATAGGCTGCCGAAACACTGATATCTGAAAGAAGCACTCGTCTGTCACAAGAATTTGCAAGGGCCTGCCGTGAGATATGGAGTCCATCGTTGAAAGCGTTGGTTGGTGAAGAGGGTAGGAATCAGTGTGGGATCCGTACCAGGTCGGGTTCACAGAGGAGATAGAGAAGATCCAAAGAATAGCGGCGAGTTTCCTCACAGCGTTATTTGATAAGCGCGATAGCGTTACGGAGATGTTTAGCAAACTCAAGTGGCAGACTCTACAAGAGAGGCGGTCTGCATCGCGGTGTAGTTCGCTGTCCAGGTTTCGAGAGGGTGGATGGGGTATCGAATATATTGCTTCCTCCTACTTATACCTCCCGAGGAGATCACGAATGTAAAATTAGAGAGATTCAAGCGCTCACGGAGGCTTTCCGGTAGTCGTTCTTCCCGCGAACCCTACGGGACTCGAACAGGAAAGGGAGGTAATGACAGTGGCACGTAAAGTGCCCTCTGCCACACACCGTTGGGTGGCTTGCGGAATATAAATGTAGACGTAGATGTAGATGAATGTTTAGGCATAAGGATGGAGGACTGGTGCATACCAGCGGTGGGGTAGGAGTGGCTGGTGGGACAAACACGGCGGGGCGGGTATAGGAGAGGGGGGGGGGGGGGGAGGGCAGTTGATGGCACTAACAGTTGTTGGGAAAACGCGGTGAGGAATGAAAGGCAGATGGGGGATAAAGGTGATAAGGTAATGTGGATAGGGAAGGAAGACTTGAGGAGCCGCCAACGTGGTCCTAAATGTGCTGGCGGCGGATGCACACAGGACTCCTACTGGCGGCGTGATGTGTCTGTGGAAGCGTAATGTAGTGCGCGATTCTCCGCCAATGAATCCGCTGCTGCACGCGCTTCCCCGCCTCGTGACTTACGCGCTGAAGGGGAGATCTGGCGCCAGCCTTTGAACTTTGCCCGAACCCTCACCTGCAGCTGCTGGCCACCTGCAAGGCTCAGGGGCTAGGTCACCCGCCTTACTATTTCGACGGTGTGGCGTCGGCACATAGTCGCCACAAGCATCAGTCGTTAGAGTTGGTCCAACACCGCAGCGTACACAATGCCTCAACAGTTACCCACAAGTCACAAACATGGCAGCAGCATACGTTCCAGTCATCCGTAGCGTTTCTCCTAACAGTATCATTTTATTAAATGGAACAGAAGGGTAACCAACATTGATGCCTTGTAGATCAAATACTGAGGTATACACGATGGAGCTACGTACTTTAGTACTCGGAAGAATACCCGCGTACCGTACTGCTGAAGGTGTGCACAGATAAACATAATCTATGGACTCAAACACATCAATCGAAAACAGCATATACAACATTTAGCGCTAGCAGACAGGGGAACAACTGTGACCTTTCGAAGTTGAATAATGTGTGCTATCCACGACTATTAATCTCACAGTTTACTAGTACAACACAGCGCTACATGCCGTCATAAAACTACGAATTCTGCATTCTTGGCATGATTGCACAATAATGTGACGAACTTAGGTGACGAGGATTACATTGGAGCAGTCCTTAGTTGCTGAATGCTTTGCTGACCAATCTGAGGATTGTTATAGATGTTGCTCGCATTCATCTAGTAGCGCATTGGACTGGGCTTTACGCTCTCTAATAAACTCAAAAAGATGGTAACTGAAGGAAACGCGACGAGCCAAGATCGCTAAAAAAGCATTTTGTTGTTTCAACGGAGTTACGCCGTCATCATCGGATCTTATGCTTTAAAATATTTCAATATACAGGGTGACAATAATTGAACTATATGAAATAAAATGGTCATAAAATAACACTTCCGTCCGCTACTGTTTTACCATAACCTTAAAGTTGGAGACAGGTCGGGAAATAAAAACTACCTTGCTAAACTAATTATAGTATAAAGCAACAGAGCAGTGCTACCCTCCGAGAGGAATTTTTTGCTGACCGTGTTGTACCGAACAGAGGTGGCTTATCGGAAGTGAAAGTCAGAATTACGTAAATATTTAAACAGTAACAAAGAATATTTTACCTATCTACACTGTTCAAAGAATAAGGAAGAACGGTCGCCAGCCTAATTAGGCAAGAGAATGATTGACATTCTTGTTCAAGAAAATAGGTATGAGTAACTTTAACGGACAAACACAACCTATACTTTGCCATACGCGAGTGCAATGAACTCTGGCACCTGAATACAGGGGGTACAGGTTAAGGTTGGAGTTAACAGATCAGAACAAACTACTGGCATAAATATAACAGATAACAATACACACTATTACTTTCATGGCTTATTCAAACTGAATGGTCTTTATAACATTACTATTAATATTCACTGTAGAATCATAAATTGGACATAGGTTCAGTACTACTTTTCAAGCATTTTCCTAGCCGACATAAAATTGTAAATGTACTTCACTGCAAAATTATAACCTGGTCATACGCTAAGTCTCTCTCACCTAAATACCTTTTTATTTAGAGTGAAAATTAAATGGAGTTCACTAACAGATTACTTCTCACTGTCTGTTGAATAAATAAATTATTATTTTTATAGATAGCGGTCTTTCTATTAATCGTTATCTAGCATGAGCACAATAGACAAACTGATCCTGTTACACCATTAATATGCACTTTTAATACACAAGGGGACTCCAATATTGTACAGAAGTTCACTTGAATAGGAAGAGTAATTGAAACTTGCTGTAACTAAGTAGCTTTGTACATTTTAACTACTTGCAGTGGAGGGGGGGGGCCCTTAATTTATACTAAAGAAACAAGCCCCTAACAAGTATGAACATGCAAGCTTCAACAGTATTAGCTCTCAACTCTTACTGCAGTGGAACGCAGCTTGACGTATCTGCGAGGAACTGACTCACCTTTTGCGAATTACAACATGTAGCAATGTGATCATTTACTAAGCAAAACTTTACAAGCCTCAGTTTTAAGAACTTTTAATTTTGAAGTTGACATCAACATGTTAATAAGCAGTTTTAATAGAAAAATTATTTTCAGCAAGCATCATGTACTTTAGCTCACTCTCTTGCTACATTAACTTTCTTTTTACTATGTTCAAGAAGAATTAATTAGTTAAAACATTAGGCTTTAATGTTCTTTCAATAAGGACACTCTGTAATCACTTTAGCATGGGAAGGACCCTAAGTGGAAATGTGGCAGAGGGATAAAAAATCAAGCCAAGTATAAGAGTTCGGGTATAAGTTACTTTATATTTGAGCACACTAAAACATCCAATGAGCTGATCCTTCACTTTACATATTTACAATTCTTGGTTCCTTTCCAGTGATTGCTCAACATAGTGGCGAATGCATGTTGGTAGGTGAATTTGCATGTAGAATTGCTGGACTCTGTCGTTTCTTGGTGGCGATGATAAATACCAATTTCAGAATAGTTCCAGCTCTTTATCCATCCATCCGAGGCATTGGAAAGTGTCAGGAAAAGGCTCTCTCAGAACCAACACAACACACGACTTTTACATGAACAGTTGACAGTTTGGTAGCTCGTCCCCGACTGACTCTTGGTTCCACCTTTTCTACATAGGCTAACCACAATTTGCGCGTGCTACGCAGTTCCGTTCCCGAGGGGAACCACAACACCTTTTACATACAAAATAACTAAGAACCCTATGTAATGGTCAGCAGTTTACATAACAGCAAACAAACATTTTAAATAAAACAGAACATTAACATATATTGGTAGTTCTACACAAATTTATTTAAACAAAATTATTCAGTTTTAAAGATAACCAAAGAGATTACATGAGGAAGACAAAATATTATACTTATTACAGTATCGAATTAATCGTACACTAATTACAGAAGTTTAACGATGGGATGTTGAACAAAATAGAAAGCTAAATGAATCAACAATAGGTATGTAGTGGCTAAGCTATGGTGTTACAATAACTTCTTAATGGTTTGCGTTAAGACGCTCAAACTGCACGGCTGGCGGCAGGCCATGATGGGAATAAGTATGCTCATACATTGTTTGGTTTAGCGACGAAGCTCACTTTCATTTGGATGGGTTCGTCAGTGACCAAAATTGGGGCATTTGGGAGACTGCGAAGTCACATTTCGCAATCGAGAGTTCTCTTCACCCTCAACGGGTGGCTATGTAGTGTGCAATGTACAGTCGCTGAACGGCACTTGAAGGTTTTGGAAGATGGTTTCATCGCCATTATCGAAAGTTACCCTGATTTCGACAAGATGTGGTTCATGCAAGACGGGGCTCGACTCCATCGAAGCAGGAGACTGTTTGATACCGTGCAGGAGCACTTCGGGGATCGCATTCTCACTCTGGGTGTCCAGAGGCCACTGGAATGCCCCCCGATTAGCCGCCATATTCTCCGGATCTGAATATATGCGATCTTTTGTGGGGCTGTATTAAAGACAATGTGTACAGCAATAACCCCAAAAACCATTGCTGAGCAGAAAACAGTCATTCAGCCGGTCATCGGCAGCATCGATGTTCCGACACTTCAGCGGGTCATGCAGAATTTCGCTATTCGTCTGAGCCATATCTTCTCCAATGACGGCAGTCATATCAAACATGTCATAACCTAAACCCGACTATCTGCTGTGACGTTTGCGTCATGAACATAGTGTGTTCACGCCGTAATTTGTTACTAATTTACGTTGTTTTTTTCATATAGCTCAATCCTTGTCATCCCGTGTTGTCCTTCAGTGTAGCAAGTTATTTCATACTGCATCTCCACGAGTTGCAAAATGGTGGACTGTATGTTGTAATATTTTAAATTATAAATATGGAAACACGTGAGGCAATACTGACCCTACGACTTATCTTAGAAGCTAGATTAAGAAAAGGCAAACCTACGTTTCTAGCATTTGTAGACTTGGAGAAAGCTTTTGACAATGATGACTGGAATACTCTCTTTCAAATTCTGAAGGTTGTTGTTGTTGTTGTGGTCTTCAGTCCTGAGACTGGTTTGATGCAGCTCTCCATGCTACTGTATCCTGTGCAAGCTTCTTCATCTCCCAGTACCAACTGCAACCTACATCCTTCTGAATCTGCTTAGTGTATTGATCTCTTGGTCTCCCTCTACGATTTTTACCCTCCACGCTGCCCTCTAATGCTAAATTTGTGATCCCTTGATGCCTCAAAACATGTCCTACCAACCGATACCTTCTTCTAGTCATGTTGTGCCACAAAGTTCTCTTCTCCCCAATCATATTCAATACCTCCTCATTAGTTACGTGATCTACCCACCTTATCTTCAGCATTCTTCTGTAGCACCACATTTCGAAAGCTTCTATTCTCTTCTTGTCCAAACTGGTTATCGTCCATGTTTCACTTCCATACATGGCTACAGTCCATACAAATACTTTCAGAAACGACTTCCTGACACTTAAATCTATACTCGATGTTAACAAATTTCTCTTCTTCAGAAACGATTTCCTTGCCATTGCCAGTCTACATTTTATATTCTCTCTACTTCGCCCATCATCAGTTATTTTACTCCCTAAATAGCAAAACTTCTTTACTACTTTCAGTGTCTCATTTCCTAATCTAATCACCTCAGCATCACCCGATTTAATTCGACTACATTCCATTATCCTCGTTTTGCTTTTGTTGATGTTCATCTTATATCCTCCTATCAAGACACTGTCCATTCCGTTCAACTGCTCTTGAAAGTCCTTTGCTGTCTCTGACAGAATTACAATGTCATCGGCGAACCTCAAAGTTTTTACTTCTTCTCCATGAATTTTAATACCTACTCCGAATTTTTCCTTTGTTTCCTTTACTGCTTGCTCAATATACAGATTGAATAACACCGGGGAGAGGCTACAACCCTGTCTCACTCCTTTCCCAACCACTGCTTTCCTTTCATGCCCCTCGACTCTTATAACTGCCATCTGGTTTCTGAAGGTGGCAGGGGTAAAATAGAGGGAGTGAAAGGCTATTTACAATTTGTACAGTAACCAGATGGCAATTATAAGAGTTGAGGGACATGAAAGGGAATCCGTGGTTGGGGAGACAGGGTTGTAGCCTCTCCCCGATGTTATTCAATCTGTATATTGAGCAAGCAGTAAAGGAAACAAAAGAAATATTCGGAGTAGAAACTTTAAGGTTCGCCGATGGCATTGTAATTCTGTCAGAGACAGCAAAGGACTTGGAAGAGCAGTTCAATGGAATGGATGGTGTCTTGAACGGAGGATATAAGATGAACATCAACAAAAGCAAAACGAGGATACTGGAATGTAGTCGAATAAAGTCGGGTGATGCTGAGGGAATTAGATTAGGAAATGAGACACTTAAGGTACTAAAGGAGTTATGCTATTTGGGGAGCAAAGTAACTGATGATGGTCGAAGTAGAGAGGATATAAAATTTAGACTGCCAATGGCAAGGAAAGCGTTTCTGAAGAAGAGAAATTTGTTAACATCGAGTATAGGTTTAAGTGTCAGGACGTCGTTCCTGAAAGTATTTGTATGGAGTGTAGCCACGTATGGAAGTGAGACGTGGACGATAAATAGTTTGGACAAGAAGAGAAAGAAGCTTTTGGAATGTGGTGCTACAGAAGAATGCTGAAGATTAAATGGGTAGATCAGATAACTAACGAGGAGGTATTGCATAGGATTGGGGAGAAGAGGAGTTTGTGGCACAACTTGACTAGGAGAAGGGGTCGGTTGTGTAGGACATGTTCTGAGGCATCAAGGGATGACCAAGTTAGTAATGGATGGCAGCGTGGAGGGTAAAAGTCGTAGAGGGAGACCAAGAAATGAATACTCTAAGCAGTTTCAGTAGGATGTTGGTTGCAGTAGGTACTCGGAGATGAAGAAGCTAGCGCAGGATAGAATAGCATGGAGAGCTGCATCAAACCAGTCTCAGGACTGAAGACCACAATAACAACAAGAAGATTCGATGATAACAGAATAGCTCTGTCGAGATCGGTCATCCAGTATAACGCTTTTTTGGTAATCTTGGGTTGTCAAGTTACCATACAGTGCCAATTGTCCCCATACCGGCGGCGTCAGGAATATATATAAAAAAAATTATTAAAAGTCCATTTTGTTCAACTTCCTCATTCCAGCTGAAGTACAAGTAAAATATAATTTCAGATCGTTGAATCAAATATCTGGCATCCCTCTCCACATTAATAACTAGAAAAATGTACACTGCATGTACTACTGAAATATAGTTGCCGTTTAGATACCAAAGAAACTTAGTTAATAACTACGAAGCAGATAACTGTTAATAATTTGAGATAGAAAAAGTTTTGTATATATCTTGTCAAATTTAGTTCTTGCGTCACTTTACGTTTGCAGACAGACCTACCGAATCGGTTGTTACGGAAACTGACAAGGTTTGAAACTTGCTACCTCCAGCAAAAGTTTCTGTGGTCGCCCATTACTTTTACCAAAGTAATTTACATTTTTCGATTTGTAATTCCTAATATCAGTCAAATTTTTATTTGTTTTATGTTTAATCTAACATAATGCAACGCGTTTCGAACATGTTCTGTTCATCATCAGGCGTTTATACATATATACGTACATACAGAGAAATGTTACTTAAAGATAAATTGTCTTAAACTAAATTATCCTACAATTTTCTGTCCATTGTTCCAGGTTCATTTAGTTTAACACAATTTATCTTCATGTAACATTTTTATGTATGTATGCATAACTAAACGCCTGATGATGAGCAGAACATGTTCGAAACGCGTTGTATTAAGTTAGATTAAACACAAAACAAATAAAAATGCGACTCGTAGCAGAAACTACAAATAATAACTATCCCACACAGTCACGGTTCGCAAACGTAGCCATTGCGGCCGAAAATTATAAAACATTTTACGTTTTTCATAAACGTTTCACGTTAGTTTTCGTAGATCTGAGGACGGCCGTTCAAACATTGAAACCAGTTATCTAATTGCTCGTTTGTACTACGACCAAGACAAATTAGTTTACACTGCATTTCAAATTAGTAACGGTTCTCCTTTAAGGGAAGTTGGATGCACCGATACAGGAAGTCTAAATTCACTGTGTGAATCCCGCCAGTGGTGAGTTCGCCGGAGCTTAATTACAGTGTGTAGTGGGCAGAAATACCCCTGCTGTTCACCACTGCCGGACGAGGACCGCAACTGTAGCCGGCACGGCGGGGCGAACGCTTCCGATTTTCGGCCGAGCAGCGCGTAATGAAGGGCGTCCGATAGAGCGCTCCTCGCACCACACCCGAGCCGAAAGCGTGGTTCCGCGGCTTCAAGCTGGCCACACCCCCGACCACAGCCTATTAACACCTCTGCTGTGGCGTCATTGTGTGTTAGCGGACACGCCGAGTTGATCGTTACCAGTGTGTGCCCGAGGCACGTTGGCGGATTATGTTAGCGCGCTCTACCCTGGTGTAGCGTCAGCATATTAAAGACTTCTCTTACAAGTGTTACTATAAATTTTGGATTTCCCCGATATAGGAACATTCTGAGCTGTCAGTAATGAAAGTGTAAGTGTTCGTTTGTTCAAAATCGCGCATCTCTGGTAGTTCTTGGCCTTTTGCTTTGAAAACTTGACTCAACGTTTATTATAATAAAGGCGTGTTTTTAGGCACTTTGAGATATTTGTAACAATGTTCCCCTATTATTAAATTTATATAATATATGTTGCGCATATTAAAAAATAAGTGTATAAAACACACACATTTGCCGACGCAACGTTGTGTCAAAATTTCAAAGCATTTGGTCAAAAGCTTTCGGACATTTGCGATTAGGTATATCTACATTTTCCACATAAGTGCAAACGTTGATGTTCGTTTTCTAAAATTTTCAAATCTCGGAAAGTTCTTCACGGATTCTTTTGAAATTTTGATAGAATGTTGCATTTGGATACGCATATGTTTTTATACATGTACTGGACGCCATCTGTAACAAAAAGGAAACGATATGAAAATGTAAATTTTTATTTGTTCAGAATTGTTAATATCCGAAAGTTCTTGACCAATGGGTTTGAAATTTTGACACAACATTGAATTTCCATATGGGCGTGGTTTTAGGTACCCAATTATTTTTATGTGTATTTTTAATCTTATAATATATAAGCATATGTATGTAATGTGTAAAGGGAAAGCATTGTTACAAAATGACTCAAACGTACCTTTATAAATTACATCAAACTTTTAGACATTATTGTCATAAACGGTTAGACACATATAGACTTCACACATCTCATTATACACACACACACACACACACACACACACACACACACACTAACACACATATATACAAGGTGGTCCACTGATCGTGACGGGGCCAAATATCTCACGAAAAAAGCGTCAAACGAAAAAACTACGCTGAACGAAACTTGTCTAGCTTGAAGGGGGGAAACCAGATGGCGCTATGGCTGGCCCGCTAGATGGCACTGCCATAGGTCAAATGGAAATCAACTGCGTCTTTTTAAATTGGGCCCCCATTTTTTATTACATATTCGTGTAGCACGTAAAGAAATACGAATGTTTTAGTTGGACCACTTATTTTCTCTTTGTGGTTGATGGCGCTGTAGTAGTCACAAACACATGACTCAAAATTTTAGACGAACAGTTGGTAACAGGTCGATTTTTTAAATTAAATTGCAGAACGTAGGTAGGGTTGAACATTTTATTTCGGTTTTTCCAATGTGATACATGTACGTTTGTGAACTTACCATTTCTGAGAACGCATGCTGTTACAGCGTGATTACCTGCAAATACCACATTAATTCAATAAATGCTCAAAATGATGTCCGTCAACCTCAATCCATTTGGCAATACGTGTAACGACATTCCTCTCAACAGCGAGTAGTTCACCTTCCGTAATGTTCGCACATGCATTGACAATGCGCTGACGCATGTTGTCAGGCGTTGTCGGTGGATCACGATAGCAAATATCCTTCAACTCTCCCCACAGAAAGAAATCTGGAGTCGCCAGATCTGGTGAACGTTCGGGCCATGGTATGGTGCTTCGACAACCACTCCACCTGTCATGAAATATGCTATTCAATAGCGTTTCAATCGCACGGGAGCTATGTACCGGATATCCATCATGTTGGAAGTACATCGCCATTCTGTCATGCAGTGAAACATCTTGTAGTAACATCGGTAGAACATTACGTAGGAAATCAGCATACATTGACCATTTAGATTGCCATCGAAAAAAATGGGGTCCAATTATCCTTTCTCCAACAATGCCGCACCGTACATTAATCCGCCAAGGTCGCTTATGTTGCACTTGTCGCAGCCATCGTGGATTTTCCGTTGCCCAATAGTGCATATTATGCCGGTTTACTTTACCGCTGTTGGTGAATGATGCTTCGTCGCTAAATAGAACCCGTGCAAATAATATTTCATCGTCCCGTAATTTCTCTTGTGCCCAGTGGCAGAACTGTACGCGACGTTCAAAGTCGTCGTCATGCATTTCCTGGTGCATAGAAATATGGTACGGGTGCAATCGATTTTGATGTATCATTCTCAACACTGACGTTTTGGAGATTCCCGATTCTCGTGCATTTTTTCTGCTACTGATGTGCGGATTAGCGGCGACAGCAGTTAAAACACTTACTTGGGCATCGTCATTTATTGCAGGTCGTGGTTGACGTTTCACATGTGGGTGAACACTTCCTGTTTCCTTAAATATCGTAACTATCCGGCGAACGGTCCGGACACTTGGATGATGTCGTCCAGGATACCGAGCAGCATACATACCACACGCCCGTTAAGCATTTTGATCACAATAGCCATACATCAACACGATATCGACCTTTCCCGCAATCGGTAAACGGTCCTTTTTAACACGGGTATTGTACCACGAAGCATATACCGTCCGCACTGGCGGTATGTTACGTGATATCACGTAGTGATACGTTTGTGACTATTACAGTGCCATCTGTCACAAAGCGAAAAATGTGGTCCAACTAAAACATTCATATTTCTTTACGTACTACACGACTATGTAACAAAAAATGTGGGTTCCTATTTAAATAATGCAGTTGATAACCGTTTGACCTATGGCAGCGCCATCTAGCGGGCCAACCATAGCGCTATCTGGTTTCTCCCTTCAAGCTAGACGAGTTTCGTTCTTTGTAGTTTTTTCGTTGGATGCTTATTTCGTGAGATATTTGGCCCGGTCATAATCAATGGACCACCCTGTATATATATATGTAGGAGGTGGTCAGAGAGGTGGGAGTAAATGGGTATAGAAAACAGGAAGGAGAAGATGGACAGCAAGACAGGGTGGGAGGACATCGACAGAGAGGGGAGTTAGGAGAAGATGGACACAGAAAGGGGGAAGAGGTGTTCGATATAGAGACGGAGAAGGAGGAGAGGGGCAAAGAAAGAAAGAGAGAGGCGGAGAAGGATAGAGACAGCCGAGGGAAGGAGATTTGGACATAATCCAGTTCTCATACATATTAAAAATCTGCACTTTCTCTTTCTCTTCTTTTTCCATCCTAGCAAACTGAGCCACAGGGAAGTGGGCCCAGGTTCAATAATTCTGAATCACGTTTCATTTTGGTTGTACTGCAGTAACTGTCACCAGTGGCCCAATACTGGAGTACATTTTTGAAGGGTATTTATTGAGTACCTTAGGAGATACTAGAAGTCTTTACCAAATTATGTGATGACTCAACTGGATGTTTTTCTAAACAAGTGTTTTATCGGGGGTAGATTTTCGCTAGTTATGACCCTGATGCGACACAACATATTGTTCTCTAGGCGAGGACGTGTAAAGTTCGGCACAGCACAAAATGTGAAAAGAAACTAGTAATGAATGTACTTGAGGAAAGGCCAGAGAAATTATTCATTTCACAGAAATACCTAGAGGAGGCAATGAACAAGGATATGAAGTGACTCTGTGACATACTCTCAATTGTGAGAAATAAAATGGCGTACTTCGTTTCGTCGGAAACCTTCTTGCAAAACACTTATGCGCGATCGTTGTAAAATATTTCTTAGTTCTCTGGGACCCATATCTCGAGTGACTAACCGAGCATGGACAGATTAGGATGATAGTGTTACAAGCTCGTATCGCAACAGAGTGAGTGTAAGAGATACTTTGCTAGAAACTTCATGCAACACTGCTTATTTTTCGCGAAAGTCGCAAAAACTGTCTTTCTGGACACAATTAGAATGTTCGTAGCCACATACATATAAAAATTGGCACATGTTGGAGGTAACCCGGGCATTTCTGTGGCGTATCGTTGCAGCTTCGTAGGTTTCTCAGTCACTAAAAGGTGAAACTTGAAGTCATATCCGATCGCACTCAACAGATTAGCACTAGGACTAACGACGCAGTGCCTCTCCAAAACATTGGAAGAACGGGAGCTGTCGCCAGGCCGCCACCGTAGTTACCAACAATGGTCATTCTGGGTAGTGTGCTGAACACAATATGACAGCATTCATAAGCAGTCCATACTTACCAACGTCGCATTTGTGTTTTGGTGTTGATGGCAGCCTCCGCCTGCAGCTCCAATTACCTAATTCCAGCTGCTGCTAACATCCGACCAATGATGAGCAATGACAGAATGTTGCACAGAGACCATTTGGCGCAGATGTCAAGGGTTAAGGTATGCTTGGTGCACAGTATGACGATCTTTTCTTGTGGTGCTCTGACCTGGCCAAATAGTAACTTGACAGCAAGTTTGCTTGCCCCCGCGGCCCCCTACAGTCCAAACTCGGGCCAATGTGTAACATCTATGTTGCAAAAATCTGGTAACTGCACGGTACCCACAATGAGACGTCTTTCTAACTACGTCAAATTCTGATAACAATGTCTCACGGGAGTGCACGGCATCTCTTTGTCGTTCACAGTAATCACTCAAGATCTGACGCATTTGTAGTGCTTTATATATTCTACCAGGGTCGGGTAACAACACTAAACACGAAGAGCAAAAATCCACTCTTGTGCGCCTTCTACCCATCACAAAGGACTGCAACTTCAATGATTTACGTACCCACCACTGGTGCCTATAGGTGTACGAAGTTTTACTGGGGTCCGAACAGTTAACGGCGAGTCACTTTTTTGTCTGGACTGCTTTCACCCTTTATTATTACACTAAATTCTAAATTCTTTACTTCACGTGTTACCTAAGTTTCCTTTGTGCCAAATGCTTTCTATTTTTCATAACCAGTTTTTCCTTTTTCCACATTTTGGTCTAGATGGAAAGTTTTACAATGTTTTTTTTTTCTCTTTTGGTAATAAGTGAATGTCCCACTTGAACAGATAAGTGCGTTTGGTCTTCCAAAGGATCTAAGTGTGTATTTATTATCAATTTTACATGTACACTGTTGGAAGATATAATGAGTAGAAACTGTCTCTACCTGAGTGTAATGAACTGATGGGAAAGTTGCTTTGAAATGTGTGACATCTCTGCCTTTAATCATGAACATTACTCATCAAACAGAAGTCTACTGAACTGTAGCTTGAAGCTGAAAATGCGTTAATATTGCTGTGATTGGCTGTAGCTCTCAGTATTTGGAGAATTCGTGTACCATGATCACACAGTTCAGGGGTGAAAATGAAGCTACAAAATAAAAACTTATGTACACAGTCGAAAATAATGACAAGTATTGATGTACGCATTAATTATGAAATTTGCGAGTAATGGATACGTTGTGTGCCGAAAAATGCACAGAAAATAGGTGCTCTGTTCCTGTAAAAGAATAAGAGCCACCTCCCATTTGGTATTATTCTCTTGACAAACGTTCATCCTGTCAAAATATCGAGGGCAATATAATAAAATATACCAAGTGTACTTCTTTCAACGAAGGAATGGGAAATTCTTAAAGTTCCTTTATATTTCTATACATCTTGAATATTTTCGATGTTGACATCAGTCTTACAGAATCTAAAGATTTTTTTTATAACCACCATTCCAAGAAACGTTAATCACAGTGGGAGTAGTCACAGTGTAAAACGATCCCAGGATACTAAAGTAAATGAGAACAGTGGTCTTATGAGGACCCTTTCAATCTGAAACAGATAACGGTCTACATTTCATAAATGGAGTAACGAGTAGTACCTACTTGCTGCTGTGATTTCCAGCATTAAAACGTCTATAATTTCTAAGTGGCATTATCTGTATCAGTTTTTACTAATAGAGCAATAATTTACCGAAAATTTACTGTAATCAAAATCTATTTAATGGCGTCAAAGAACAATCGTGTATCAGCATGTCGATGTTCACCCATTCAATCTAAAGTGAATGACATACAAAAGTATGTTAACAATTGTGGCTCTAATTATTTGCTTTGGGTATTGTTAATTAGCCCTAGTAATCACATATTAATTTTTGTCTCGCCATACTTCCAAACTGGACTTCAACACTCTTATTAATTATATTCATGATACCGTCAGCAGCCATTTCATATTTTCCACTGTCGGATAAAGACCCCGGTCCACACATTACGATTGTGAGATATTGACATAAATACCTGCCTCTTTTCTGGCTATCTTCTCGTTGCATGTCAGCTTTATGGAACAATAACAGTGCCATTAAGGTCTTTACCTCGCACAACCTTGAAAATTCAATACGAAAGGTGTTCATTATTTAAATAATAGTTCTTCCACCACCTGAGATGCCTTATTCCAGCCAGTAGGTTCTAAGAGAAGCTGGTAACTGTTCAGAATGGACACGATTGGTTTATTGGGTCACGATACTATTTCCGAAGTTACACACTAGTCAAGCACTATCCCCCACATTACACCACAATGCTAATTGTGGACTAACGTCAATCATATATTAATATTATACGTTCGACTACTTCAGTTCGTAACGTTTAGAGGACTGAGATGAAAAGAATTCCCTACGAATTTTTCTCTGCATTTACACCATCTGTTCCTGCTGCTTTCCTATTTCGAGTTTCCGTAATATTGTTTTGAACCTCTTCCGTTGCTATAATGTAAATATTTAGAAATTCGTTTACTCTTTAAAACGTACATCGCTCCCAGCATCCTCTTTTTTGCATGATAACTCTTGATGTTGTTAATCCATTGATCTTCCTTAAGTACATTTAGTTTAACTGTATCGTCTCCTGGCTATATTATGCTTCTCATTACTTGCTGTGAGAGAGTTAGCCTTACAAAGCGAGCAATAGTAGCGAATGTGCAACTTACAGAGGCGATAGTCTGTTGAGCACGGCGCAGGGTCTAATAAATAATTTTGAATAATGAAATTACAGTTGTGGCAGAGGCACTTCTTCAAGAAGATGGAACTGGATTTAGAATAGGAGGTTCGTGTAGTGATAGTACTTTTACAGTAAAGGACAAAGAGAAAATTATAATAATGAACTGTGTTATGTTGAAGTATAACTGCCGGCCGCTGTGGTCGAGCGGTTTTAGGCGCGCTGCTGCTACGGTCGCAGGTTCGAATCCTGCTTCGGGTATGGATGTGTGTGATGTCCTTAATTTAGCAAGGTTTATGTAGTTCTAAGTCTAGGGGACCGATGACCTCAGATGTTGCGTCCCACAGTGCTTAGCGTCACTTGAACAGGTTGAAGTACAACTTGAAACAATTTGTTTAATAGTGATGGTGGTAGGTGATCGAGCAGTGATGGACGCATATTATGTAAAGTTCGACGGTGGGGTTACAGTAGCACAGTGTCGGAACAAGTTATTGCGGACAGCAAAACGTGATGGCGAAAGCACTGTGTCTGCACTGCGCTTGTGTTGTGATATTCTTAACGGCTCATCGATTACTTCTGGTGTCGTACAGAACTGGCGGAAGCAGAGCTCCGTGTCTGCTGCGGCCACTTTTTCAAGCGAGTCAGGAGCACTCATAAAAGAAATCCGCCCAGACGTCGGGCAACAACCAGCTCTGCACTGAACTTGACCTAAATGCTCTGTGTGGCGTGACGCCAGTCCAGACTGTCGGTAACTTTACGTGGCGTGCCATCACTGTTGACTTAAATTTTGAATTAAACAGTAGAAGGAAATTTAGCAAGCACGCTGAAATTGAGCATGCTAAATCGTTAATGAAATTTTAATCTAGAGTGATTGCACTTGTTCGTAACTAATTTTACAATACAAAACAAAGGAGTCATTCCTCAATAATAAAAACTCAAATACACTCCTGGAAATGGAAAAAAGAACACATTGACACCGGTGTGTCAGACCCACCATACTTGCTCCGGACACTGCGAGAGGGCTGTACAAGCAATGATCACACGCACGGTACAGCGGACACACCAGGAACCGCGGTGTTGGCCGTCGAATGGCGCTAGCTGCGCAGCATTTGTGCACCGCCGCCCTCAGTGTCAGCCAGTTTGCCGTGGCATACGGAGCTCCATCGCAGTCTTTAACACTGGTAGCACGCCGCGACAGCGTGGACGTGAACCGTATGTGCAGTTGACGGACTTTGAGCGAGGGCGTATAGTGGGCATGCGGGAGGCCGGGTGGACGTACCGCCGAATTGCTCAACACGTGGGGCGTGAGGTCTCCACAGTACATCGATGTTGTCGCCAGTGGTCGGCGGAAGGTGCACGTGCCCGTCGACCTGGGACCGGACCGCAGCGACGCACGGATGCACGCCAAGACCGTAGGATCCTACGCAGTGCCGTAGGGGACCGCACCGCCACTTCCCAGCAAATTAGGGACACTGTTGCTCCTGGGGTATCGGCGAGGACCATTCGCAACCGTCTCCATGAAGCTGGGCTACGGTCCCGCGCACCGTTAGGCCGTCTTCCGCTCACGCCCCAACATCGTGCAGCCCGCCTCCAGTGGTGTCGCGACAAGCGTGAATGGAGGGACGAATGGAGACGTGTCGTCTTCAGCGATGAGAGTCGCTTCTGCCTTGGTACCAATGATGGTCGTATGCGTGTTTGGCGCCGTGCAGGTGAGCGCCACAATCAGGACTGCATACGACCGAGGCACACAGGGCCAACACCCGGCATCATGGTGTGGGGAGCGATCTCCTACACTGGCCGTACACCACTGGTGATCGTCGAGGGGACAATGAATAGTGCACGGTACATCCCAACCGTCATCGAACCCATCGTTCTACCATTCCTAGACCGGCAAGGGAACTTGCTGTTCCAACAGGACAATGCACGTACGCATGTATCCCGTGCCACCCAACGTGCTCTAGAAGGTGTAAGTCAACTACCCTGGCCAGCAAGATCTCCGGATCTGTCCCCCATTGAGCATGTTTGGGACTGGATGAAGCGTCGTCTCACGCGGTCTGCACGTCCAGCACGAACGCTGGTCCAACTGAGGCGCCAGGTGGAAATGGCATGGCAAGCCGTTCCACAGGACTACATCCAGAATCTCTACGATCGTCTCCATGGGAGAATAGCAGCCTGCATTGCTGCGAAAGGTGGATGTACACTGTACTAGTGCCAACATTGGGCATGCTCTGTTGCCTGTGTCTATGTGCCTGTGGTTCTGTCAGTGTGATCATGTGATGTATCTGACCCCAGGAATGTGTCAATAAAGTTTCCCCTTCCTGGGACAATGAATTCACGGTGTTCTTATTTCAATTTCCAGGAGTGTACCTCCCACATTTAATATGGATCCATTATGTATGCAATAAACGCCTAAGTAAATATATAAGCACTTCCTGTTTTTGCAAAACGTTAGCTATATAATCTATATCATTGCACCAACCTTTTTTTTTCTTTGTCTTTTGAAGCCCATGCACCATATTAGAGTAATTCTGTGGTATGACTGTTTCATAACTGACGAGCCAACAGAGATGATTCTGGGATGTCGGATGAATGGAACTGATGGTTCCTGCTTAT
Source organism: Schistocerca piceifrons (assembly GCF_021461385.2). Lineage (NCBI taxonomy): Eukaryota > Metazoa > Arthropoda > Insecta > Orthoptera > Acrididae > Schistocerca > Schistocerca piceifrons. The sequence goes on from NC_060139.1 coordinate 51,716,210, forward strand.
TGTTCAGGTAGTGACCTACAATCCAGAAACTGGTTACATAGGTGGATCCCAACACAGCCGAATGACGTCGCCTTTACCATTCTTTCCATAACATCTCTCCTGTGGTCATCGTCCTCAACATCACGTCCCATACTGACATCATCCACTTCAATAAGTAAAATATTACTCAGAGTGCCTCAACTAAACGCAAACAATTTGTTACCAACACACAACAACAACACGTGAAAGACACGAACAATACAAACCGACTGTGGAAGTGTATAAGACCAACAATATATCACTTCAACAGTTAACTACCAATTTCAGAAGTGCCATCATGGCAAGTTTATAAAATGTTCTCACATATCAGCTATAAACTATGGCTTGTGCACTATTTTATGTCTTACGTTTTAACGGAACTTTGTTCATAAATCGTTGAAGGTAGATTGAGCTTCAGTTACATGTAATTACTAATTATTCGTTGAATAAAATAATGTATAAGTCTTTGTACTTACCATAATGTAAATGCTATGTACATATTTTCTATTTTACGTAAAACGGTCTCATTAATGGCATTCTGAAAGGTTATTTCAAGACGACACATCCCTTATTCTACCCCTTCAAGGGGGGGATGTAACGATCTTTATCATTCTCGTCTTGTGAGTATCACTTGTGTGGCCAGTGACGGCCATGTGTTCGGCAGGAGGAGGCCAGCCAGCGTGCTACGTACACTGGAGTACATATACATCTACATCTGCGTGGGTACTCCGCAAATCACATCTAAGTGCCTGGCAGAGGGAACCACCTTCACAATTCTCTATTATTCCAACCTCGTATAGCGCGCGGGAAGAATGAAAACCTATATCATTCCGTACAAGCTCGGATTCCTGTTATTTTATTTTGGTGATCGTTCCTCCCTATGTAAGTCAGTGTCAACAAAATGTTTTCGCATTCGGAGGACACAGTTGGTGATAGGAATTTTGTGAGAAGATTCCGTCGCAACGAAAAACGCCTTTCTTTTAATGATGTCCATCCAAAATCCTGCATCATTTCTGTGACACTCTCTCCCATATTTCGCGATAATGCAAAACGTACTGCCTTTCTTTGAACTTTTTCGATGTACTCAGTCAGTCGTATCTGGTAAGGATCCCACACCGCGCAACAGTATTCTAAAAGTGGACGGACAAGCGTAGTGTAGGCAGTCTCCTTAATAGGTATCTTACATTTTCTAAGTGTTCTGCCAACGAAACGCAGTCTTTGGTTAGCCTTCTCCACAACATTTTCTATATGTTCCTTCCAATTTAAATTGTTCGTAATTGTAATATCTAGGTATTTAGTTGAATTGACGGCTTTTAGATTAGACTGATTTATCGTGTAACCGAAGTTTAGCGCGTTCCTTATATCACTCGCGTGGATGACCTCACACTTTTCGTTATTTAAGGTCAACTGCCACTTTTCGCACCATTCCGATATTTATTCTAAATCGTTTTGCAGTTTGTTTTGATTTTCTGAGTACTTTATCAGTCGATAGACGACAGCGTCATCTGCAAACAACCGAAGACGGTTCTTCAGAGTGTCTCCCTAATCGTTTGTATAGATAAAGAACAGCAAAGAGCCTATAACAATACATTGGGGAACGCCAGAAATCACTTCTGTTTTACTCGATGATTTTCCGTCAATTACAACGATCTGTGACCTCTCTGACAGGAAATCAGAGATACAGTCACAAAACTGAGACGATATTCCATAAGCACGCAATTTCGCTACGAGCCGCTTGTGCGGTAGAGTGTCAAAACCCTTCAGGAAATCTAGATATACGGAATCTATCTGAAATCCCTAGTCAATAGTACGCGGCCCTTCACGTGAATAAAGAGCTAGTTGTGTTTCACGGGAACGATGTTTTCTAAACCCATGTTGACTGTGTGTCAATAGACCATTTTCTTCGAGGTAATTCATTATGTTAGAACACAACATACGTTCTAAAATCCTGCTGCATATAGACGTTAACGATATGGGCCTGCAATTTAGTGGATTAATCCTATTACCCTTCTTACTATCATGGTTACCCCACAAATCCTAACTTCAAAGTCTTAAGTCAATCTCGTGATTCGACATGTTGTGCTGCCATTCATGAGCAGCATTCCAGGTAAAGTTTTCCAACAGGATAACGCTTGCCACCACACCGCTGTTGAATATCCTCTGCAGAGTATCGACACGCTGTCTTTGCCTGCTAGATCGCCAAATGGTCTCCAATATAGCACGTAGAGGACGTCACTGGACGCCAACTCCAGCGTCATCCACAGCCATAATTAATGTTCCAAAATTGACCGATCAAGTGTAACAGGCATGGACGCCATGCCACAAAGTGACATCCAGCACCTGTACAACACAGCGCATAACTCGTTTGAATGCTTTCATTCGACGTTCTAGGGATTACACGGGTTTTTAATCTACCAGCATTGATGTTTGCAACGTCTTATCTCGTGCTTGCCTTAACCCATGACCTTGCAGTCTGGTTAATCGCTTAAATATGTTATTTAGACAAATGTATTCCAGAAATTTCACTACTCTACGTTAATTAATTTTAGGTGCTGGGAATTTTTCCGTCAGCGTATCTAAAACAATGACATATTTCTAAATCAGTTTGAAGTCTAAAACTGTTTTGCGCAAGGGAATTCAATTACTTGAAAAATCGTGGTTTTACGGATTGGTTATAAGCTTGTTTCAAACATTTCACGTTGATCGCAAAGAACCTCTTCGAAAATGAGAGAACTCCGTAATGTAGAACTGAAATTAGTGGTCAACACTGTTCTCATCTTTCGAGTTTTTCTCTTTTATATTATGTCAGTTCATGAGAGGTCGTCAGACAAATTTTACAAAGGAATCATACACATGTCTTATAATATTTTATAGTTTTTCTTCCATAACCGTCATTTCTTACAGAAACATCGAGCGTAGAACACAGTCAGTATGATAGCTGACCGGATTGTTCTGAAGTTTATATACAGGAGTTTGTAATTATACATGGTGCAACTGACAGTAGGAGTTACGTAAAGTAGTGTGGACGGTTAAGAGCTAGCCGCAGTATCTTGGCGCAATATCGTGAGATCACATGAAAAATTACTAAGGACTGTAAACTATATAAGTAGGATACACCACAGTCTATAGCATGTGAGTTTAAGAATGGGCAGCTAAAAAAAGGATGATGTAATAACCCACTACAATGAGAAAGTAAATGCGTCGGTGAGGTTTCATGTAAAACAGTCACGGACACGTTTCTGACACGAAGAGGTATAAATATATCGGTCAAAAAATGCGCAAGGGAAAACCAGCATACAGTTGCTTTCTTCGTGTAGTTAGGTGTTTTCCGATCGTGGGATAACGTGACAGACTTACAGTCTGCATCTACATATACATCTACATCATACTCTTCAAGCCACCTAATGGTGTGAGGTGGAGGGTAGTTTCGGTACCACTATCTGATCCCTCCAACCCTGTTCCACTCGCAAATAGTGCGTGGGAAGAACGATTGTCGGTAAGCCTCTGTATTGCTCTAATTTATCGAATTTTCTCCTCGTGGTCAGTACGCGAGATGCATGTGGGGGGAAGTAATATGTTGTCCGACTCCTCCTGAAAAGTGCTGTCCCGAAATTTCAACAGTAAATATATCCCTGATGCACAACGTCTCTCTTGTAACGTCTGCCAGTGGAGTATCTTTAGCATCTCTGTAACGCTCTCTTGCCAGCTAAACGATCCCGTGACGAAACGCGCCGTTCTTCGTTGGATCTCCTCTATCAGTCCTACCTAATAGGGATCTTAGATAGTTGAACAATACTCAAGAATCGGGCGAACAAGGGCCTTATACGCCACTTCTCCCGTGGATGAGTTACATTTCCTTTAGATTCTTCCAATGAATCTGAGCCTGGTGTCTGATTTTCCCACTATCTGTTTTATGCGGTAATTCCACTTAAGGTCGCTCTGGATAGTTACGCCCAGGTATTTTACGGCAGACATTGTCTCCAGCTGTTTGTCATCGATACTGTAGTAGTTGATTTTTTTCCTATGTTTGCGCAATATGTTACATTTATTTACGTTCAGGGTCAACTGCCAGAGGGTGCATAATTCATAAATTCTCCACAGGTCCTTCAGCAAATTCTTACTATCTTCCGGCGTTGCTACTTTGGTAGAGACAAGTTCATCATCTACGAATAGCCTTATAGAGCATCTGACACTTTCTAATAGTTCATTTATCTGGTTCTTCTTTTCCTTCAGCGTTGGTCCCGCGTGCTTGCGGGGTCCGCTACATGGGTTTGTTCTCTCCATTTCGCTCTATCACGGGATGCGTGTGGGTGGATGTTCAAGCATTTAAGGTCTTTATGGATCGTATCAGCCCAATGTTGCTTAGGTCGTCCTTTGGGTCTTCAAGTGTGTAACCCACCTTGGCAATAGAGTCATCACCGGCCCGTAAAACATGTGCAAACTATCGAAGACGACTCTAAAATGTTCAAATGTGTGTGACATCTTATGGGACTTAACTGCTAAGGTCATCAGTCGCTAAGCTTACACACTACTTAATCTAAATTATCCTAAGGACAAACACACACACCCATGCCCGAGGGAGGACTCGAACCTCCGCCGGGACCAGCCGCACAGGCCACGACTGTAGCGCCTCCGCCGGCCGAGGTAGCCGAGCGGTTCTATGCGTTACAGTCTGAAACCTTGCGACCGCTACGGTCGCAGGTTCGAATCCTGCCACGGGCATGGATGTGTGTGATGTCCTTAGGTTAGTTAGGTTTAAGTAGCTCTAAGTTCTAGGGAACTGATGACCTCAGAAGTTAAGTCCCATAGTGCTCAGAGCAATTTGAACCACTTTGTAGCGCCCTAGACCACTCGGCTAATCCCGCGCCGCAAGACGATTCTCACGCATCTTGTCTTGGATCTTTGCAAACATAACTGTTTCCTAATGCTGTCACTGGAAACGTGATGTAAGGTAGTGAGGCTTGCTGTCCACCTTAGCATCTTCGTTTCCATTTCACTAACGCGGCGTTCTGTCTCAACTGTAGTCGGCCATCACTCACAACCATACAAGCCGACTGGTCGGATGACAGTGCGATAGATTGTTGATTTTAAATTGTCTTTCATCCTGCAAATGACTCTGGTTGCTGTTCGCCGCTTCATCCAGGCTGCCTGAGTTCTGGTGTTGACCTCTTCGGTCATGTTATATGTATTGTAAACAGCAACGGTCCTATCACTAAAAATGGTTGGCTCTGAGCACTATGCGACTTAACTTCTGAGGTCATCAGTCGCCTAGAACTTAGAACTAATTAAACCGAACTAACGTAAGGACATCACACACATCCATGCCCGAGGCAGGATTCGAACGTGCGACCGTAGCGGTCGCGCGGTCGCAGACTGTAGCGCCTAGGACAGCTCGGCCACCCCGGCCGGCGGTCCTATCAGACGTCCTTGTTATACTCCGGATATTACCCTTACATCTGTCGATTTAGTTCCGTTAATAGCGACATGTTTAGTTCTATCTGCAAGAAAGTCTTGAGTAAAACAAGTTAGTAAACACTATATTATGAATTGTTCCTTAATGTCAGATTTAAATTAACTGTTCATTAATTTAATTTAGCCGTGGGTGTACGCCAAAAACTGTATATCACAAGATGCTGCGCAATTCTGTCATGTCTGGAGTGGATGTACGATTTCACCAGCTTTAAGGCTTTGCATTTGAACCTACCATGCACTCGCTGTCTATTCTTGTTTCTCTGCACTGCGTGTGTGGGTGCGCTTGTATCATTGAGTGTGGTGGTCCGTGGTGCGTTTGTTTAGCTGTTGCCGTCGTAACAATTCTCTCGAGAAGACGGGAACGTAAACAGACGAAGACGGGAGAAGACTAAATGTCTGGCGGCCAGTACGAAGTGTACTGACAAGTCTCACAAACTATCAGAGACTCTTTAGGCCCCCTAATAATAATAACGGGACCGCTGGTGGCGAGGAGGGAATGCGTTCTGCGCATGCTCCTCGAACGCGGCGGCGGCTCGGCGGGGCGCAACTCGCAGTGTGTCGGCAGTTCGGCGGCGGCCCGCGGAAAGTCTCGCGTCGATCCCGGAAACCGCGCCGGTTCCCACAGAGGTGGCCCTCCGGAGCGTGCGGTGTCCCGTGGGTCAGCCGCAGGACCACCTGTGCTGCGCACTGCCGCCCTGAACAGGAGTGAATGGTACAGTATTTCAGTCAAGTTCTCATTCCTCGTATGCTACACCAGCTGTAACGTAATATCGAAGGTACATACAGGGTGAAACTCATAAAAATTAAAGCAATCCGTCGTCAGGTAACAAGTGGCCCATCGGGATCATCCGACCGCCGTGTCATCCTCAGTTGAGGATGCGGATAGGAGGGGCGTGTGGTCAGCACACCGCTCTACATCTACATCTTCATCCACATGATTGCCCTGCAATTCACATTTAAGTGCTTGGCAGAGGGTTCATCGAACCATAATCATACTATCTCCCTACCATTCCACTCCCGAACAGCGCGGGAAAAACGAACACCTAAACTTTTCTGTTCGAGCTCTGATTTCTCTTATTTTATCTTGATGATCATTCCTACCTATGTATGTTGGGCTCAACAGAATATTTTCGCATTCGGAAGAGAAAGTTGTGACTGAGATTTCGTAAATAGATCTAGCCGTGACGAAAAACGTCTTTGCTTTAATTACTTCCATCCCAACTCGCGTATCATATCTGCTACACTCTCTCCCATACTACGTGATAATACAAAATGAGCTGCCTTTTTTGCACCCTTTCGATGTCCTCCGTCAATCCTACCTGGTAAGGATCCCACACCGCACAGCAATATTCTAACAGAGGACGAACGAGCGTAGTGTAAGCTGTCTCTTTAGTGGACTTGTTGCATCTTCTAAGTGTCCTGCCAATGAAACGTAACCTTTGGCTCGCCTTCCCCACAATATTTTCTGTGTGGTCTTTCCAACTGAAGTTGTTCGTAATTTTAACACCCAGGTACTTAGTTGAATTGACAGCCTTGAGAATTGTACTATTCATCGAGTAATCGAATTACAACGGGTTTCTTTTGGAACTCATGTGGATCACCTCACTCTTTTCGTTATTTAGCGTCAACTGCCACCTGCCACACCATATAGCAATCTTTTCTAAATCGCTTTGCAACTGATACTGGTCTTCGGATGACCCGCTCTCCCGGTCGTTATGACGGTTTTCTTTGACCGGAGCCGCTACTATTCAGTAGAGCAGCTCCTCAGTTGGCATCACGAGGCTGAGTGCACCCCGAAAAATGGTAACAGCTCATGGCGGCCCGGATGGTCACCGATCCAAGTGCCGGCCACGCCCGACAGCGCTTAACTTCGGTGATCTGACGGGAACCGGTGTATCCACTGCGGCAAGGCCGTTGCCAGCATAAAAATTAGCTCCCCTTTTATTACGTTAACAGTTCACGATATGGTTTCGGCCAATGATAGCAGAAAGAACGGCATGGAATTTTGTTGTATGATTAAGTATTCCTAATTCGCTGACCGTCCTCCTCCGTAGCTCAGTGGTAGGCCCGGCTGACTGTCATGTGGAGAACCAGGTACTGTCACGGTTTTGTCCTTGGATGGAGGAATAGAACATCGTACACTCAGCCTTGTGATGTCGTTTGAGGAGCTTCTTAGAGCAGAAGTGCCTCCAAGTCGGAAAAACTGACAGAGGCCGGGAGGTCGGTGAGCTGATCCCACGCCAGGAATGACGCCGTTGGCAGATCACCCGGCGGTCAGTAGGCACCGATGGACTCGACACGGTCTGAAGACTAAGTTTACGTTATTTTGTAACTCTTTCATCAACCGAGATACCGAAACTCGCTTTTTGTATTATTTTAATGAAAGGATGTACCCTTATAACTACACTCGAATGCCCTTCAAAATACTGCTTGTTAACATCGGCGTTGAAACATATCGCAAAATTTCAAAGAAATTTGTTAAAACTGAAGCAGTATAAATACTGCCAGCTGGTGGTCTCGTCCTAGGCCCCGTGTACCAAGCCTTTCCACCATTAATTGTTTCCACAAAACCTTTTACTACAATGTAACTGGGTACACATATATTAAATCACGTAATCCCCTTCTGTTAGGCTAGAATTAGCATTTAAAACAATAGTTGCTTAATCTGTACAGCTTTTTTTTCAAACTGAGTCATTCTTCTGAGTGATTTGATGCGGCCAGTTACCAGATCCTCCCTGTGACATTACCTCAGACGAGCTCTTGCAGATCAGTTCGCAACTTGTTGTCTAGTGGCTAGCGTTGCTCCCTCTGGATCACGGGGTCCCGGGTTCGATTCCCGGCTAGGACGGGAATTTTCTCTGCCCGGAGACTGGGTGTTTGTGTTGTCCTCATCATTTCATCGTCATCATCATTCGTGAAAGGAAGTAGATTGGCTGTGTAAAAATTGAGACTTTGTACGGGCGCTGATGACCGAGCAATTGAGCGCCCAACAAACCGAAAATCATCACTTGCTTATTGTCTCCTCAGTCATTTGTAGCGTGCATTTCAATTTCTGCCTTCGTCTACAGTTTTTACCCACTATAGCTTCCTCTGGTACCATTGTAGTTACTCCCTGATTTCCTAAACGATGTCACGTCATCCTGTCATCTTGTCAGTGTTTTCCACATGCACCTTTTTAAGCCGATCTCCAGAGAACATCTCTATTCGTTACCTTATCAGCTCACCTATTTAATTAACATTCTTCTGCAGCAAATACGCTGCAACACTTCTATTGTTTTCGGTTCCTAAATATCTTCAACAGTTCGCAGCCCTGTCAGCAACTGTATATATATTAATTTTAATTTTAATAATCAACAGCCCCAGTTGCACCGTTTACCTGGAATTTACCTAGGTTTCAGTCGGTATAACCCAACCGTCTTCAGAATAACAGTCACTACCGTTTGTCCATAGTGGACATCGTCAAAATAAAACTACAGATCCATAAATTATCGTCAGACTCATTTCAGATTACAGTCTGACGTTATTTTATGGATTTGTAGTTTTATTTTGGCGATGTCCACTATGGACAAAGGGTAGTTAATGTTATTATGAAGAAGGTTGGGTTATCCAGACTGAAACCTAGGTAAATGTTGCAACTGAGGCTGTTGATTATTAAAATTAAAATTTATAAGTTTTCTGTTCCGATTTTTCCACACTCCTTGAACCAGTGCAATACAGTACTACGCAGCAAATGCACATTCTCAGAAAATTCGTCCTCAAATTGAGGCCTAAGTTCGATACTAGAAGCAATCTCTTGGCCACGAATACCGTTTCCGCATCTGCTAATCTGGTTTTCATGACTTCATTGCTTATTCCGTAATGGGCTACTTCTAATTAAAGACAGCAAAATTCCTTAACTTAATCTGTTTTCTGACCAACAACTTTCTTGTTACGTTTCTTGCTGTTCTCATTTCGGCTACCTCTCTCATTAGTTTCGTCTGTCTTCTCCTTTCTCTTAAACCATATACCCTACTCGTCAGACAGGTCATGCGATTCATAGATCGTTTCACTGAAGATAGTAATGACATCAGCGAATCTTATCATTGATAAAATTTCATCTTGAATGTTATACCGGCTCTAAGACGTTCCTTTTATTTCCGTCACTGCTTCATCGACATGTATGTTGTACATTAGAAGTGCAGGACTGCATCCCTGTCTTACAGCCTTCTTAATTCAAGCACTTCCAATCTTACTGTACCTTCTTGTGTGTCGTATATATTACCTGTCTATCCCTGTAAATGTATCGTGGAAAGTAGGGCTAAAATCCAGTACGTTATATATTAGTGTAGGAATGCTTTTTTTCTGTTCATAACGACAGGACTTGGCAAGAGAGGCCCGCCTGGCCGAGATCACACTGCAACAGACGGCGCCAGTTACCTTTCCTGTCAACTTCGGTACATTTCTCGAGTAGGTTTCCGAAACTTTTTGATTCAGCATTAAGGAACATTTTAGTAATAATGTAGTTGTCTTTTCTAGAGGTTTAGAAAGCAGTTGAAAAAGTATATTTTACTGTCTTTGCAGCAAAAACACATTTCCTTTAGTATCTCGTTTGATATAGACGTAGTAACACCATGAATATAAGAAAATTTCGGGTCTATTATTATTTGGTGAACCCCCCGTTTAGATTGTTTGTAGGAAAGTTAAACTCAGCTCTGGAGCAGCGAGAGATAACCAGGCTAATCCAGGTGATTATTCCGTTGGGGGATGCCCAGGGTGGGCAGGTTGCTGTGGCGTGTTAAATTGAAATGTGTATCGTAATATCTTTTTAAGGAAACACTGTGTTCTTTTTCTCCTTGGTACAAATAAATGTTCCTGTTGGTATGAAAGCGAGCTGTGCGTCGTATATACTTGGAGCGAAACCTAACAACATATAGAGTCACGCTACACAACGGTGTTAGTGCTGATCACATTATGTTAAAGACGAAGTAAATATCTGAAGCGGGCAGATCATCATCTGTCTTTATAACTACACCTCATAATATCGCTTGTCAGCATTAACGTCGCTGGACTGTAGTTTATAATATCGATCGTCCGTGTAAGTCAGTAGCTGCTCTGACTGTGGAACAAGCATACGACCTGTGTAACAGTCCCAAAGTGTGCCGCGAAAAACCACCGTAACTTTAATACTGATCTACAGTACTGATAAACATTCATCTCGTATTCTGCTAACTTGATAGCCTAATATTTAAATAGCCTTTTTCGGTTAAGTGCCAAAACTAGGGTTCTCTGCACATGGCGATAACAAAAGCATGTAAAGCTTTGTGCCTTCAGTTACATACATTTTCTTTGCAGGTGTTGTATTACGTCAGCTGTTTAAATTTAGCCAAAGGAGTGTAATCTCCAGTATCGGTAAGACAAGCAAACGACTAACCAGCTATGCGCATGATAATGCCCTACAGAAGCTGTCTGGATTCATTAGCTCCACAAAGCAGTCCATATCCTGTAGCCTCACGTATAGACCAATACAGCTAAACTGCAATATTTTACAGTTCTTTAGATAGCACACAGAGTTCTCGTAAGTATCATAAACTTCAAACGAGCAACCAGCCTTCGGTGCATAATGGCAACGACATATTAGTTCCGATTTCTCAAACAGAAATAAGACGTATCGAATTATGAGTGCGTGAAAATAAAATGATGTCCGCATCATTAACTTTGACATTACAAATTGTTAACATTCGTAATTAGCAAACAGTTTTGAAACTCTTTGGTACAAATCACGCTGTTGAGCCATGCATGAATTTTCTACATTATGATTTAGAACAACAGTTAGATGCTCCGTATGGTAATTACACAGGCTATAAATATCTAGCACTATGAAGTAGGATTCGAAACTGCGACCGTAGCGGTCTCGCGGTTCCAGACTGACGCACCTAGAACCGCTCGGCCACACCGGCCGGCCACAGAGGATATAGAGAGGATCCAGGGAAGAGTGGCGCGTTTTGTCACAGGGTTATTTGGTGGGCGTGATGGCGTTACGGAGATGTATAGCAAACTCAAGTGGCGGACTCTGCAAGAGAGGCGCTCTGCATCGCGGTGTAGCTTGCTGTCCAGATTTCGAGAGGGTGCGTTTCTGGATGAGGTATCGAATATATTGCTTCCCCCTACTTATACCTCCCGAGGAGATCACGAATGTAAAATTAGAGAGATTCGAGCGCGCACGGAGGCTTTCCGGCAGTCGTTCTTCTGGCGAACCATACACGACTGGAACAGGAGAGGGAGGTAATGACAGTGGCACGTAAAGTGCCCTCCGCCACACACTGCTGGGTGGCTTGCGGAGTGTAAATGTAGATGTAGATGTGTATAGCGAACACACATTCTCCGAAGTTGCGTATAGCCATTTCTGTATACAACTATCTCTAGTTATTACGGCTGTATGTTTTTTACTCCGAACATGTTTTAGTAAACATATTTAGAGTAAAAAACAGACAGAAATAGAAAGAAAGGAACAACTGAAACGAAACTTTCATGGGCAGAGATCTGTCTAGAATGCATTGTAGATCGGAACCACGTAACAAGTTGTAATGGTCTAGTTTCATATTTAATTCAAGTGCATAGATAGGAAAACATGTATCTCAAACTGTTGTTGAGTGATGGAAGAATGGCGACAGGGAAAAATCAGTTTATTAATAATTTTGAAAAATCGGTTTACAGTTACCGGCAAAGAAACGTCTGAGCTCCCAACAAGCTTTCTTGTTCCAGAGAGCGCAGTTGACTGAAGACTGAAGTCAAAGCAGTAGAGCAACGGAATACTGGTGTAAACGGCACAGATTCCACAACTAGCCGTTGTCTCACAGAAACAAGACGAGTAAGACAAACACACACACCCACGCCCCAGGGAGGACTCGAACCTCCGCGACCAGCCGCACAGTCCATGAAAGCACAACAGCTACATAAGTTAATTCCATAAACAGAACTGTTTTAATGTCCGTGTACTTTCTGAGCACCTGCATATGTCTAATTCTTGTCCAACTGGTCTAAGGCGCAAAACCTTTTGGGTTATCTATACATTTCAACTGAGTACGTTATAGATTGCAGTATCCAGAGCAATCTGATCAGCAAATTACTTTTTTCGTGTCTGAATCGTAAACTTGGTACTAGGATGTCAACCATCATTTGATCAAGATATTGTTGGAAACCTATACTCCCATATGGTGGGATCACGTGGCAACGTAACGAAAGCAGGGAATCGAATGGGGGTGGGAGGTGGAGGGGTGGGGGGCGGGAGGGTTAAGAGGAACCGAGTATAAAGCTCATTCTTCGCAACGCTAAATGGAATGAATTACCTGCACTTGGGTGTGGAAGAAAGAACGCACAGCCATTTCGTCGGATTTTACGGTGTGCAAAAATCAATCGAGAAAGCAGGCCGAGCCGGCCGAGGTGGTCGAGCGGTTCTAGGCGCTACAGTCTGGAACCGCGCGACCGCTACGGTCGCAGGTTCGAATCCTGCCTCGGGCATGGGTGTGTGTGATGTCCTTAGGCTAGTTAGGTTTAGGTAGTTCTAAGTTCTAGGGGACTGATGACCTCAGATGTTAAGCCCCATAGTGCTCGGAGCCATTTGAACCAAAGCAGGCCGACAGGGAGTTCAATGAACATACACAGCAATACTGGACACAGTTTAGACTGAACCAATAGTACATTGTTTCTTTAAAACGACGAAGCTGAGAGAAGTACAACTGGATGCTCCTAGCTATCTAATATGGTTGTATATTCAGACAGCCGTTTTGTGGTAGAAACAATGGCGGCAAAAGTTATGTCTCTCCTGCATTTTAATCATGTAGTGGTGTATGGTGTTCATCGGGAATGGGTCTCTTTCCCCACATTGTCAGATAAGCCGTAATTATTTAAATCTCCACAGTTTTGCGCTTTAACGATTACATTAAAATTAGTTCTAATATGGCCAGGCAGAATACATAAATTATATAGCTTCTACGTGGCGTCGCAGTGGCATCTGTCCACAATTACAGCCACCAGAAACAACCACCGTAGCTGTCATAAAAGCCAGATTCTGACATAACATCGGAGGCATATTGTCAAAAGCTTCAGTTATCACTCAAATATAAGTAGAATAAAATGACATTTTCGTCGCTTGAAACTGCGTTTCAGTATACCATGTCGGACATGTTATCTGGGTGACGACCGGGGAAGAAAAGGTAGGTCATTTTTGAAATCATGTAATTTTTATTGACTAGATATAATTTGGGCTAAGATACATTATCAATGGGCAACTATGTCGATAAGAAGGACCTCTGCGACTGTTAAAAATCCCTGTTAAATGCGTTGATGAGGACGTTGGGGAATGTGTTTTTTTCCGGCTTTAAAACAGATTTCTTCTATGGATTGACTACAAACACCCGATGATGCAAATATGGTGTGCGAAATCGGTTGTGTCTTTGAATAAATATTTTTAACAGTCGCAGAATAGACTATTTCGACAGAGATGTTATTCTGACTTTAGCAGCAGTCTTATTCGAAGAATTATGCGTGCGAATAGTGACTAAACGAGGTAAGGATGTAACGTGTATAATGATGATATCATCATCATAACGAGGCGTTGTGTTCATTGCTTAGCGTCCTGACCCTATGAACCAAATGTCTCCATCCTAGACGGTTACTAGTTTCTCTTAGAATCTGGTGAAGAGGTAGACCCAAGCTCTTCTTGATTTGATCAATCTACCGGTTCGCTGCTCTTCCTCTCGGCCTCTTGCCCTCAATCTTCGCTTCCATCATTATTTTCTCCAGGATTTCTTCATCCCTTCTCTCTATACGGCCAAAGAAGTGGAGAATTTTTATTTTCTGGCACAAGAAGGAAGGCGCTTCAAAATTATTTTCATCATGGCAGCAACACCACAACCATTACGAAATTGTCTCGAATGAAAAACAGCCCACTGTTGCACTAATTATGTTTATTTTAAACCTTGACCATGGTTTCTGCTATTATAATATAGCTTTCTTCTGAAGTCCTAAAAAGTGATCAAAATAACATCTAGATCAGTAATACAATCTATAAATAAACTTCAAAAAATACGTATGTGATAATATATTACTTACATAAGCTTTTAAATATGAAAAATGTCTTAGCCCAGCGGCTGCGTCAAGATCAATAAAATAAAATAACTTCAACAGACATAATGCTTTTTCGATCATAAGTAAAATTACATATGGCACCGTATGCCCTCCGCCAATACATCTGTTATACTAGGCGCACGGTCGTCAAATGTGCTACACACTGCGCGCCATATGTGGCACTCACCATAGTGAGCTACATCGCACCGTTTATCAGGAAACTAGTTGATATTTAAGATAAAATACTAACAACAAGCCTACAAGTGCTACTGAAGGACCATATACTTATTAATACGACTGTCCAACAGTTAAAATGCTGTTGCATAGCATCATTAAAGTAGTCGAACATTAACAAATTCATACAACAAAGTTTGCATCACTATTTCAAGCATCATTCAGAAACCGGGCTATTACATGCAAATATAACTCCAGCTTACACTATACGCTCTAACAGCTTATAGGGCTAAACCTACCAGCCGACCTTAGTCGTTGTACATAGCCATACTACTAATGATCGACGATAGTTCTACGAATAGCAGTCTAGTGCATAAGTGCGGTAACATGGCACAACACAGTGAAAGGCACATTAACATAACTGCCTCAACACAAACTACTGTTAACATAATAACAGCTCATGGCTCATTACGACAATTTACTATTGGAGCATTGTCCTAAAACAGTAGTTTATCTCAAATAATCATATAATAATGCCTATCTGCTTTGCCTAATACGGACTGAAAACCTTCAAGGAAGCTGGAACTTTTCAAATAACATTGATCATTCAGTAAATTCCTATTGTCACACATTTTCTGCTTATATATCTGCACCCCCTCCAGTAAATCTAATTTCATACCTTTGGCTTCTTACACAATAGCTCGGTGTCATTAACAGATTGGGGCACTGTGTGTTCGGCAAACGTAGACCCATTCTTATTCGTACCCATTCTCGATGGTATATGTTCTTTATATCTTATGACTATATATCTACCTGTCTGCTCTATGTTATACGCCGGGCAATCATTACATTTCAATTTATAAACTCCAGATTACTATACCTTATTATAATTCTTATTGCTAAAACATACAAAATTCCGATTCAAGCTATTGTTGGTGGAAAAAGCTACACTACAGCCGTGTTTTTGGAGCACACGTTGCATTTTGTACGATGTGTTACCCAGAAACGGAATAGCTACAAATATCTTACGTCCATCCCTGGTGCTCACGGACCGCGTCAACGAGGAAACTTTCTCGTTTTGCGCTCAATTATATCAACTATGTTAGGTCTACAACATTATTACCGGCAATCTCTTTTAGGGTACACACTTCTCTTTGAAAGTTAGCCTGGATAAGAGGTAAATTTACCGCCCTGTGTACACTCGAATTGATAAAAGCCATTTTCTGCGCCCACGGATGCGACGACCCGTCGGGAATGACATCTGTAAACGTAGACTTTCGATAAATATTAAACTCTATCCCATCGTTGACAACCGATAAAGTCAAATACAAGTAATTAATATCTCTAGTATTATTCTCTAGTTCCATTGTGAAGCTGGTCTAAGACATTTTTCATTTTTAAAAGCTTATGTAAGAAATATGTTATCGCATATGTAATTTTTGAAGTTTATGTATAGATTGTATTACTGGTCACGATGTTATTTTCATACCTTTTAGGACTTCTGAAGAAGGCTATATTACTATAGCAGAAACGATGGTCATGATTAAGAATAAACATAATTAATGCAACTGTGGGCTGTTTTTCATTCGAGACAACTACTTGAAAATAATTATTTGTCAATAATGGAGACATGTGTTCTTCTTTCAGTCCATTTTATGGGCAGCTTCCTGCGCCAGCACCAGAGCTCAAATACGCCGATGTGCTGTTTGTCTCTTGCTTTAAGAGTCCATGTCTCGCAAACATAAAAGAAGACGGATATCACGAGTGTTTCAACAAGCCGGACCTTTGAGGGATTAATTACTGCTCTGTTTCGCCAGATCTTGGAAAGCTGCTTCATAGCCTCTCGCCGTAGCTTCACCCGCGTTCTTACCTAACCTTCACACCTTCCGTGTCACAGACGGTTCACCCGGTTCACCCAAGATAGATGAAAGAATGCACGACTTCCAGTTCCTTTAATCGAACTGTAAGTGGAACCTGTACTCCTCGAACAATTATCATGAATGTGGACTTACTTAGATTGAGGCCCAAACCATATGATAACTGCTGGCTAAAGGCACGGTGTCAGCGGCAAGTCGGAGGCTGTTAATAGTTCTACCACCAAGCAAGACACCTTTTGTGCACAGATGTTCCACGGTTTGAGGAACAGAACACAGCTCTGTCTGACACCTTACAATACACTGAAGAAATCAAGCGTGCCAGCGCTTGCCTTCGCGGTTGCGAGGTTATTAATGTGTAGACTTCTCATCAGTACTGTCAATTGTTGTGGGACACCCAACTCTGTAAGCCTCTGCCACAAATATTCCCATACAACACAGTCAAAGGCTTTCCTGTAGATATAGACGCAGATGGACAAGAAAACAGAACTCAAAGCAATTTCTCGACTAGTTATCGCATGCTGAGTATCTGTTCATGAGTTCCTTTCCTTCATCGAAACCTGCTTGTTCTATGGGAAAATAAGGCTGAATATATGGCTTCAAATGCTGGTACAGGATGCAGCCCAAATTTCCTTGTGTGAGATATGAGAACAATGGTTCGGTAGTTGTAGCAGTTCCTGACTGACCCTTTCTTGTGCTGTGGGATGAAGAGGGACATCGACCAGTCTGCTGGCCAGTCCCATATTCGCGCACGCACTGAGTGCAGCACAGCAACAACTTCCTGTCGTATTTCTTTGATCATTTCACCAGATATACTGTCCAGACCAGTGGATTTATAGTTCGTAAGATGTTGTAATGCGTTCTCTGTAAGCATGCAACACATTCTGCTTAAATTAACCACTGTTAAAATGCACTTTCCCCACACAAGAGATGTAGAGTGTAGCTTATTTGGGTTGTCATAGGAGAATCAAAGTGTAATAATTAAGGCATTCAATGTTTATTCTATTATCACTTTCAGGAAAAATGCTAACTGTTACCATTATGTGCTACACGATGGGTTCTTTGATGTAACGTTTCGTACCAAATTATATGCCAAGTACAACAGAAACTGTAGACGTCTAAATTTAATATCTGCGTTCATTTTTCCTAGCACATCTGGAGGCAACTTGCTTACCTCTCGTCCTATAAAGATCACTCCCAGCACCCGTCCCGCTTGGTTTCTTCTCTACCAGCCTCGTGGCATGTAACAAAGTGGCAAATTGGAAAATTCTCAGTGTAAATTAAAATGAAATTACGAAATATCTAGATGCCACTTGATTTTCCTTTTAATAATAGAATCATAACACCAAGAAAATGATTCCGAGAGTCAGTCTGCTAATAATATTCATAGAGAGGTGTCCGTATACTGGTTATTTCGACAGCATCACAAAACGTCACATCACATGTACAGCACACGATCTTATAATTCCCAGGAGATTGCACATATATATTTGCAAAGGTAATTATTAGCAGTTCTATCCGTTTTCACGCGAAATCGCGCTTCACTCCTTAAAACACTTGTTGCATCCCCGAAAACTGATCGCATAATGACAGTGACTTTGGTGAGCTATCTTAAAAGTTATGTAGCCGCCCGCTGAGGGCGCGCTTCTTACTAGTTGTTGGTGTCTGCCAATTGCTGTCAACCGTAACTGAAATTAGTAATTAGTCTCTGAATACGAATCGAGTTTCATAAATTATTCTTAACATGGTCTTAGGGCGGGTAACGTCAGCGGCACGGTGGCGATTCACATTAAGATTTAAACATTAATATAATTAATGAAAGGTACTCTTCTTGGTCACCAGCCTCATATGTGGATCATCGCTGTCTCTACGCTCTGGCACGATACACTTTCCACTCCAACCCATCGTCTCACTTTAAAATCATCTGTCAGATAGTGGGATAGGTACGACAGATGATCCTGTCTCCTTACTAGCTTGCAGTGACGAAAATCCTTGTGTATGGTACGTGAAAAACAAAACTTGGTAACAAATGTGGTAGAAATGCAACGTATCACTCATAAATTTTTTTTAATAGTTATGGTTTTATTAAAATTTGGAAAATTAAAAAAAATTCAAAATTCCAACCTACACCATTAGATGATATTTTCCTACCATTTTGCTTTCAGTAACTTAAAATCGCTTTAAATTATAAGATAATCGTACCTGCCGTCGAAATACAATGTCACGTACGTAGAAATATTCATATTAAAGATGTGGCTCCCCTAATACAATGTGACAATTCACGAAGAAGTGTCCTTGTTTTTCTTTTTTTTTCACATACATCAAAATAATAAATTTGTTTGTCGACACTCAAAAAACATCTATAATTATATTTATATTTATTTGTTATTTTGTGGCTACTTGTGAAGTCATCTGTTAACCCACAGGTTGCTTGCGTCTATCAAGAAATGTTTATACCCTGCCTCCATTCCTCTGGAACGTTATGATACACGCTTCATACTCTGAATAATACAAACTTTACTTTTGCAATATCACAATCGTTCTGAAAGAAAAAAAAAATATTTGAAGGTACAAATTACATAAATGATTAATAATCCCAACAATGTAATTATCACTAAGGATCCTTTGTCACCTCCTGAGAATTTTAAAGTAATCCTTCTTCAGGACATTTGCTATTACTTTTCCTATACCTTTTCTTAAGGGTACAATTTTAGGTTCTTTGTCTCCATAGGCCACTAGTCTCTTAGTTTGTTGGTAAAACATTAAATGACCTCTTACGCCTCGTCACAAGGCAGACAGCCAATTGTCAGATGCATTACAGTATGTCAAGTCCCATGGCAACTGGTCATTCCGCTCTGTCAAGCGCTGTGGCAACGATATCGCCACAGTAGCTGGTGGCTGGCAGTTTGTCACCCCACACATCACTAAACACATCTCCAGAATTACTGTTATGTGCGCAGCTGATTTTAGCAGCCCACGATCTGTTCACTCATCCTATGAAATCTCTCTCTTGTCTTAAACTTATAATACATACGCAATTCGTGGTCAGAGTCACACTGTATTAGCAATATATCAAAATGAGCTTAACACTACATCGTATTAATATTTAATCTAGTAACTGATTTTTTTATTTCTGGTGGAATCATACAATAATTAATCAGTCAGTGTCATAATAACGAACGTGATAGTTTATCTACAAATGTTTAATATCTCCAACAGTGGAAATGCTTTGCGACACGTTTGTTACACGTGTCGCCAATCTCATAGCATTAGCATGAGCTACGCGAAGAATCTCGTATGGACCTGCATATGTCTCATACTGCTACTTAATTTTATTGCCATAGAAAACTTAGTCCTTGCTCTGATCTACACAACGTCCACCACTATTAATGTTCTGACAGTTTTCTCTTAGTGATGTTATTCTTACCGTTTTTCCACTTTCTCATTTATTCAGTCCAGTGACGATTTCATAATCTCAACTAATGACATCTGTATCTTACGTGGAAATGTGATATTATGTGTACTTACCTTAATGAAGTCACAGTTCAGAATCTGAATGTGACAGTTCATTTATTATGTGCTCAAAATCTTTTACATACTTTCTCCAGCCTCGTTTTTTCCTAGCACAATGAATGATGAGCTCTAAATGATGTACCGCCGGCCGGTGTGGCCGAGTGGTTCTAGGCGCTTCAGTTTGAAACCGCGGGACCGCTACGGTCGCAGGTTCGAATCCTGCCTCGGGCATGGATGTGTGTGATGTCGTTAGGTTAGTTAGGTTTAAGTAGCTCTAAGTTCTAGAGGACTGATGACCTACGATGTTAAGTCCCATAGTGCTCAGAGCGATTTGAACCATTTTTTTTTCTAAATGATATACCCATCTCCCTTTCCCTCGTCTCAGCCAAATTTGATGATGGGTGATCATCTGAAATACGTATATGTGTTATGAGTTAAGTGTTCATCCCTTAACTAAAATGCCATGTTTTCGATGGGAACTGCGGTCCATTAACACTAAAGATAGTTTGTGGCTATCTGGCTACCTAAGATTTGCAGGATAATCCTTCCTCATGACACAGTCTATAGCCTATCCAGTAGTTTTTTAATGAGTATAAATTTACACACTCTGATGCCACAACCAAAGCTACTGACACATAAGTGAATCCTCCTACAGTTGCTGGAAGACTTCCATGAAAATTAAAAACGACTACTTCCAGTCCAGAGCTGGGAATTATAATGTACATAGGCTCTTTCATCTGTTAATTCAATGCTGAAGTTTTCTGGCACAATTCACAGTTTTCCGACATTTTCCTCAACCTCTTCTCCATGTTTTTAAAGATGCACGTTTCATTAAGATTGTTTGTCACTTTCTGGGACCATAGTCGTCATATGCAGTGTGGATATACTGTATGAGATTTTCAGTTACATGTTCTAGTAGACATATTACCCATTAATTTGTTTCCTGGTAGGTTTTAGTGAACAAAACCCTGTCATTAATCACGTAATATTTATGAAACTAAGGTTTGTTGTTCTCTCCCCGTTTGCCTTTAGTCATATTTAAAGTATCATCGTCATTCTGTTCCTTCCTCATATCTTTTAAAATTCTTTTCACATAACTTTCAAATGGGACATTCCTCATTATCATTACTTTGACATCCTTACGGTTGTTATCTCTGAAAGCAACATTATCAACACCAATTAGTGAGCCGGATAATGCAGTTTCCATGACATTTTCCTTTCCAGGTTCGTACCCATTTCAAAATTATACTCACGTATCAATAATGCCCATCAAATAACATTGGGATCAGTCAGCCTACTATTCTGTAAGAACGATAAGTTCTGATGATTTATGTATGCTATAACCCTCGTTTCAGTCAAATAGTTTCTGAATTTTGCTAAAGACCACACAATATAGAGAGCCTCATTTTCCATTACTCAATACTGTAGTTTCCATTTATTGTATATTTGCTCACTAGAATGATTGTGTTTCACATGCTTATATTGCACGCTGTTTTTAATACTAGTGGAATGAATACATTAAGAGAAATTTTTTGTTTTATGTTGTTTAGAAGAAAAGTTCAACTTAATTTACTTAGCAAAATATTGATGTGCATAGCTTTATTTTACAGTAAATTCCTTTTCCTTTAGAATTCAAACACTACTGTTATCCTTACATACTTAATATTTTCAGGACTTACCGTTTCATTTTATGTTTTGGGAGAATATTGAGTGTATCTTAATTTAAAGTTTTTTTTTATGTCTCTAGTGATCGAAACAAAATTGGAAAATCTAAATCTTCAATAAAATGAAATATCTGCTTTATTTTTGCTGTGATTGCAATTGGTACCAGTGGTCTAGAGTTAGTGTCTTTGACTAGGAACCAAAACATACTCAATGTCACGTTCGGAGCTCGCCACTGACTACATTTTCAATAAAAGTCATCAGCAGTGTCTCGCGACGAAATTCCGGCATAAGAGGTCAACCTCATTTTGCCTACGGCCTCGTTAAAGAGGGCGGAGAAGAGATCAGAAATTCAGAGCCCTGTCTTGCTCTTGGGTGAGAAACTGCCCCTAAAGGGTAAAGGATCAGCAAAGATCAACGACATGAGCATGCAGAAGGCAAAGGAGACCACTGCGCTAAAGGTAGATAGTGTGTATCCACAGGGAATGTGGCCTGTAAGTCAAAAAGTGTCATGACGATATCTCCATTGGCTATGGAATCCAGTTCTGTCCCTCATTCACACCTCTGTCAGGGGACTGCTACTGGAGAGCTGACTAGAGAAAAAGACTCAATAACCACAAAAAGGGTAACTTTCTACGAATCGGACATGGAAATGCCAGAAATTTAAACGAAAACTAGAATATAAGAAAAGGGAAATCCTAAGACATCTAGGTGCATGCCCATGGAGTACAACGGAAAGAAGAAAAGGATTTCTGTTCAGATAATTACAGGGTAACATCAACAGCTGCAAAAAATGCTATAATGGGAGTAAAATTCGTTATGAAAAGGCAGTTAGGCTAGTGGGTGATTTACAGTAAATAGTCCTGTGATCGGTTTTTCTCATCAGACTCGAAAGCAAGCCAACACCGACAATCATAATTGAGTTATAATTCAGACGTTGCAAGCAGGAAATGAGGATTTAGAAAATGAGTATGACACTAAACGGATAATTCAGTACATAAAGTTGGATGGAAATGTAATAATCATGGTGGAATTGAATGCTCTTGTAAGGGAAGGAATGGAGAATATGGACTTAGTAGCAGGGTTGAGAGGTTTAGAAAGACTGAGTTCTGCAATAAATTTCAGCTAGTAATAGCACATATTCCGCTACAGTGTCACAAAAGGAGGAGCTATACGTGGAAAAGCCCAGGAGATACGGAAAAATTCCTGTTCGATTATGGTATGATCAGGCAGAGTTTCCGAAATCAGATATTAGGTTGCTAGGTATATCCAGAAACAACCTGGCTCACATCACAATTTAGTAATGACGAAGAGTATGCTGAAGTTTAGGAAACTAGTCGGGGAGAATCAATGCCAAAAAAAATTGGGATACTGAAGTACTAAGGAATGAAAACATATGTTCGTGGTTATCCAAGGCTATGGATACTGCGATAGTGAAAAGCTGAGTAGACAGTTCAGTAGAGGAAGACGAGACTTCTCTATAAAAGACAATCACAGATTTTGGAGACAAAATAGGTTGAAATAAGGTACCACGAAGAAACAATGGGTAGCAGAAAAATGCTTCAGTTGATAGACGAAGGAAGAAAGTACAAAAATGTAAACGGAAATTCAGGAATTCAGAAATACAAGTCACCTTAACATGAAATAAACTAGGGCGAAATGACACCATAAAAAATGAAGAAATCGAGAAACAGATGGCTGTCGGGAGGGCTGGCAGCAAACAGAT
The DNA here is from genome assembly GCF_021461385.2 of Schistocerca piceifrons. Lineage (NCBI taxonomy): Eukaryota > Metazoa > Arthropoda > Insecta > Orthoptera > Acrididae > Schistocerca > Schistocerca piceifrons. Next base: position 51,739,754 of record NC_060139.1, read on the forward strand.
AAGTCAAAACAACCTTTTGGCTAAATTATAAGCAACGTCGGTAAATGTAGGCCTGCAATCTGAATTTCACTGTTAAATGCTAAGGAGAGAGCGATGGAAATATCCACCTCTATGAGGTGGAGAACTGGTCTCTAATGCGTGATTGGAGAATGAACAGGAACAGGTTACTGATAAGGGACACAGACTTCGATTCATAATTTAAAAGAGCTTTGGACACATTAAGAACAAATAATTCAGAATAGAAAGATAACATTCCATCTGAGTTTCTAAAATCATTTCGAGAAATGGCAACAAAGTAACTATTGACGCTGCTGTGTAGAACATACGAAACTAGCGATGTACTATCAAACTTTAATGGAAACATCATCCACACAAATCCGAAGACAGCAAGAGCCAAGAAGTGAGAGGATTATAGTACAATCAACTTCAAAGCTCATGCATCCAAGTTGCTGACAAGAATAATAAACGGATGAATGGAAGAGAATATTGAGGGCGTGCTAGGTGACGATGAGTTTGCCTTTGAGAAAGATAAAGGCATCTGAGAGGCAGTCGTGAACTTGCGGCTGATAATGGAAGCAAGACTAAAGAAAAATTAAGACACGTTCATACGATTTGTCGACCTGGTAAAAGACTTAGACAACTTAAAACTTCTTAGAAAATTAGGAGTAAGCAATAGGGAAAGACAGGTATCATACTTTTTGTACAGGAACCAATAGGGAACAACGAGAGTGGAAGACTAAGAACGAAGCGCTCTGATTAAAAATGGGTAAAGGAGAGAGTGAGTCTTTCATTCATATTGTTCAATCAGTGCATCGAAGAAGCAATGACAGAAATTGAAGGAAGGTCCAAGAGTGGGATTAAAATTAATGGAGAAAGGATAAGAGTCACTGATGACATTGCTATCCATAATGAATCTGAAGAATACTTATAGTATTAGCTGATGGAATCAATTGTCTAGAGAGTAAGCAAGTGGAATGAGAGTGAATCGAAAATAGACGAAAACAGTGCGAAGTAGCATATTTGAGAACAGCGAGAAGCATAAGATCAGAACTGATGATGATGTAATAGACGAAGTTCAGTAATTCTGTTACCTAGTCAGCAAAGAACCCACGATGGAGAGGCCAAGGAGAACATATAAAAGCATTCCTAGCTAGGAGAGATCTACTAGTGTCAGATATAGATCACATTTGAAGCGCAGCGTTGTATGGTAGTGGAATATGGACTGTGGGAAAACGGGAACAAAGGCGAATGTTGAAAATTGGGTCGACAGATATGGTAAGAGATGGGAAGGTTCTCCGCAAAAATGGCGAGGAAAGGAATATATGGAAATCACTGACAAGAAGAGGGTACAGTGTGGTAGGACGTCTGCTGTAAGGCAATAGAACAAAAACTGCAATACATCCGGTAAGTAACTGAAGACATGCGTCGCAATTACTAGTCTGAGATGAAAAGATAGGTACAGGAAAGGAATTCGTGGTGGGCTGCATTAAATCACTCACAAGACTGATGACTTAAAAAAAATTGAAATGATTGGGTCAGCGCAACACATTCACTTTTATCACACTCTAAGCTTATCACAGTTTTGTTGGAATGGAATCTGTAAACAAATTTTCCTCACTCGCTAGAAAGTGTTTTTCTTTTTGTCTGTATATGTTGGACAAAATGTGTGTTGTTGGTTGGTTGGTGATTCACAGGGGCACTGTGTCGTTCAGACTCATAGTCAATCCAAGGGCAAGAAGACCAGTTTATGTAGTCTATCCAAGGCATCTCCTATGGAGTGGTCTCCTGTTGATAGGATGCACAGGCTGTCGCCTTATCTGTGATACAAACTACCGTCTCTTCTGATTTGAAGATAGTCCTTGTGGCTGATGACACAACGAGTAATCATTGTACTGGTACTAGGAATGTCAGTCATATTATAGAACAGTACAAGGGCCCAACACTTGGTGTTCTGTTTCGCGCTACAGGAGCATTCAAGGTGAAAACCCTTCTCGTATTTATTTAATATTCTGTTACATTCAACTCCGTTGCAGCTCTTGATTAGTGAAGGGAGGAGGGAAGTATAGATAATGATGGTTTCTTTGGTACATACGATACTAGAAGTAAGGAAAAAGAGAATCCTAAAACAAATGAATTCAATGTTGTTGTTCCAATGGAAGTGGATTCAGCGAATTAGGAATATTAATCTTGTCTTTTCTTAGAGTTCTGACGTTGGTTTTTTTCCCATTCAGCCATTCCCTAACTGTTAGTATGTTAGGGATAAATATGTCGACTACAATATGGTGACCCTTATTGAACCATGATTTACATTCTATGCTGGATGGGGTGTTTTCACAAGTAAATTTGCCCATTCAATGTACATGTATTTCTAGAATCGCTAAGCCATCATGTTTTATACCACATTTAGCAGAATTGTTTTTCACGAATCGTCGAAATGGTCGTTTCCCTCTAAGCGCAATAAGCTGCTTATCAGTTGTGTCCAGGCCTAGACTGTATATGGATGAAAGCAGTCATATAAATATTTCCCAAATGCCTCTAAATGCAGCTAATTTCTTATTATTCCTACGATCTGCCCTTGTTTCGTTATTGTCAAATCTGAGAAAACAGCTTGTAATATTTTTAGGTGCAATGTTGTCCTGAAAATAGGTCTACCATATTCCTCGATCAGCTGTTCAGTCAAGTTCTTCCGACCTGATACACAAGCTTCATAAGGTACAAGTAAACCAATATAGGCCTCAGATTCCTCTCCATCTCGTTGCTTCCATATCTTAGATATGCTGTTATGACGATCTTCATTCCTTTTGTTTTAGTCTTGCCTAGCCTCTCTCTTAGTTTCCCTCAGTATGACATAATTTCTGCGGTAATTAGGAGCTTTACAGCTTCTTTTATTGATGCTTCAGGACTAGGTTTATACCGAATTTCATTATTGGACGTGGTTTGAAACTTAGTTGGGGACTCTGTATACCAAATAATTCCATTTTATCCACTGCAATAACGTTTCATAGATTTATTAATTACAAAATACTTTCATGATGCACATCAGCATCGTCCCACTGCTGAAGACGAATCTCGGTCTCTTCAGTTTGAGTAAGTTTTTCATCAAATCTTAAGAAAATTAATCTTATACTTAAATTCCAGCCTAAGTTATTAGTTACCACTTTTTCCTAAAATTTCAACAATTCTGATAATTTATGGTTTATGTATATTATATCTTAATTTGTATGATGTATATCATGCCTATACGATAGTCATTAGATCTCAAAACAAATATTTGGCTTGCCGAATAAACTCAGACTTCATCAGCTTCCTTGACATCAATATTTACGTGTAAAGCTCAACAAATGGGTGACTTTCTTTGTTGGTAAGTTCTACCATCATCAACAACTTGCTAGCAACATTGAATCAGCTAAACAAGCTACTTTCCTTGAAGACTCTGAGGGCTCACTTTTGTTCATTCATGAATGTAGTAATCACAAATTAAAGAAATGGTTAATTAATTATATTATTGTAAAGTGGTGTTTAGATAAGAACTAGAAAAGAGGTATCAAGGACTATGAACAATTGAGAAGCAGTAATTAATGCAGCACAAAAAGTACAATTGGTGTCGTTCTCTAAAGTCCCCATATGCCAATTGGGGGGTTAATGCTGTTTTCAACTTGAGCTCCATTGGCATTTAATTCTTGCTTCATAACATCAATGATTCATTTTTTATCATATTGATTAACTGAAGAGGTTTAAGAAAACCATTATTATTGATCTACAAAAAGAGAATTGTTTTAAAAAAACTACATAATGTAACTTTACTATTGCTACATGATTACTATTATTTGTCAGCCTCTGGATTTTAATTTCATTCATTTCATTATTAATTTCAAAATACCAAATCTTTGTGATGATTCTCTTTCGGTTTCCTTAAGCGATTTATTCAGCTTACCGATTTTGGTGTATCCTTTTCATTTTAGTTTTCAAACATGTTCTATATCTTTGAATTTTCAATCTCATATTAGACAATTCGATATTAAACTGCTTTCATAATGTATCACAACATTTCGTTAGCCAGTCAATTCGCTCATCAGTTTTTGTTTATAGTTATTACCATCTGTTTATTAGTTTCTTCTATTTTCCTGCCAAAATTCTCATTATATTTATCAATCTTAGTTTTAGTTTCTCTTAATGCATTTTTTATTTTGCGCGATCCTATTATTTTTTTTTGCATTTCTTTTGACAGATGTGTTATTGCCTTCAACACATCCCTGACATCAATATTTTCCCGTGTTCTAATATTAATTTCAACATCACTGCTTCTACTCTTTCATCATTTACTATCATTTACTTCATCTTCCATATTTATTTAAACATTGTCTTCATTTACTACATTATGAACATGATTTATACTGTAATTAGCATCATGTCCCCATTTATCTCAACAGTTATGCCATATGCTTTGTTACGAGATTCACTCAATCACTGTAAATTATTATTGTTATTACATACTAAGTAATAAATATCGACAACGTAACTAGTAATATCTGCTTGAGCGGTGATCTCATCACCCATTTTATGATCAATACAAGCCATCTTTCCTCATCTGTTATAGTAGTAATTTACAAAACACAAAATTATTCGTCGTAAAATGGCACAATCTCTTTTCCTAAAATTACGAGGAGAGTTCCCTCTTTTAACAAGAATGAGGCACAGCCTAAATTAATCACTGCAAAGTCGGACGCTGCCCTCGCCGTCATGGGTTGAAGCCACGCCTGATGAGCTGCCAAACCAGCCAGACACCCGACAGTCGCTAGTAGTACTCAGCTGACCTCCGCACGTGAAGTTTCGCTTGAAGACCCGCCAAGCACGGGCAACGCCGCCAAGATGAAGCCGATTTTGCCAGCCATACCGCCTCCAGTCGCCGGTATACCGAATCTAGAAGTTGTGCACGCCGTCCGATGATTATGTCGTCTTGACTTCCTTAACTCCACCTATACTTTACCCACCACCATCAGATTAATACTGTGACAATAAACATTCATTCACAGTTCGTTACATCTGCAATGTTCCACAACAACAGTCGAATATTTACTGCAGTCACTACAGTTGTTTGTAAAATGTCTTAAATAATAATCATTTCACTTTCAAGATGTAATTGCAATCAGTTGTTTCAGACAGTACCCTGTAATCAGCTTCATATTATCCGTTTCGTAACTGCAGTTAAAAAATAATGTTCTCTCCAATCTTCATTTTTCGCAGCAACCAATATCGCATTATAGTAATCACATGGGAATCTTTGTCACTGTTATGTAAAATACCACAATTCATATTAAATTTCAAGAAATAATTCAACCCCCTTCTTACGTCGTTAATGCTGTTCAATTTCACTACGAAAGTGAAATGTTAAAGGACGGTTACCACAGCATACAGTCGGCAAAAAAAGGAAAAAATAATATTATAAAATTTAGTAATGGTGTTTTGAACTTCAAACAATCTTCTTGCTGCCTGAATTGATTTTTACTCTCATAAGGTAGCTTTTCTTCCCGCGCAAATGACAACATCATACGCAGAAGCTGCCAATGCAAAACAGCGAGATTGGTGACGCAAGAACGTGATATTGTTAATGCCGAGAAGTGGTTTGCGTAATCATGATGTATATAGGCGGACTTCACTAAAGGTATAGACTGTGGGCTCGACTTACAAATACTGAAATCTGAAAACGATAACACGTTCATGGTGCGCAATCGTTGCATCACCAAATCGACCACTTCCTACTAATTTAACAGGCTGTAAATATACAAAAGGCTTCATTATTAGAAGAGAACACAAATGTGCATACTACTACAAAATAACGAAATATGTTAATATTGGCTGTTATTTCACAGGACCAAAAAGTAAAGGAAAGCTAGAACGTTCCAGCAACTAGACTTGAAGAGGGAGAATGAAGACTAATGACGATCAGCTTTTCTTATTTTTTAACAGCAGAAAAACGAAATGTCACAGATAATTAAAATATTAACGGGAAGGTAATATTGTGCAATGTAATCATGTCTCTCATGTCGCTGAATTACGGTATTGTACGCCACAGCTCCATAAATGGCAGAAAAAATGCCTATTGTTGTACATGAATGCTCCATTCAACATCACTTCTCTCAGTGGGTGGATACCTGTCATACTATAATAGTAACCATGTAGCAGTAGTTAAGGTTTCACTACGTAATTTTGTTAAAACAATTATCTTTTTGAAGATCAATAATAATGGTTTTCTGAAACCTCTTCAGTTTAACAATATGATAAAAATTAATCTTCTGGTCTCGACTTTTAGGCAAGTAATTTAATGACAGATTGCGCTGTAGTTTTACAGTAAAATAGTAGGTGTCATCACTTAGGGTTGATGTCTGGAATTAAATTTACACTCAGTTTTATTTAAGTGAATTGTTGCTTCCTACTCAGGTGCAGGAACAGGGAGCCTCAGAAAAATGCGATGGGGCCTTCAGACTTCAGAATTTTCCGATTTTAAAAACGTTGTTACAGATCATTGCAGAATGAATGTGGTACAAAATGCAGTACAAATACTGAGTCCTTTGGCGTTGCTCTTTACAAGTTAATTTAACAAAACGTATTGCATCATATAAGTGTCATTCAGCATATATGTTAATGTCCCTGCTTCTGCAGTTTATGCTTGTTTATACATTTCCTTTCATGGAATCAACACAGATCCATAGCATTCTTACTTTTTAGTTATCTTGTTGATAGGCACTGGTATTATGCTGCTGGTAAAATAAACACGATTTTAGTTCATGTGTTGTAACAGTGGGGGGCAAAGGTTAACAGCTGCTGGATTGTCTTTATGGCTGGATGTCTCTGCCAGCGACGACCAGATGCGATGAACACAAGGAGAGTATGTAGTCGACGTCGAGAGCTTTTTTGGGACAAGCTTTATTTGCCAGGTTCCGCACAGAGAGGCTAATGACTTGAAGAGCAGGTAGGATGCATCAGCATAGTGTTGAATCCATCTCTAAGAGGCACCAGGTAGCCCCTCTTTATCAGATTCACGTTAACAGTTGTACAAACGAACCAAAACCATGTCATGCATGACTTACACAAGTTATTCTGAAAACAAGAACATCGTCATCATATAAGAAGTCCTTCACACAAGCAAAATTAACAGAGAATAACTTGGTCCAAGTATATGGAATGGGTCTGTCATTAGCTTGGGGCAACCTTTTTATATTTCGTTTATAGGCCATTGTTCAGTGCCCAGTGCACTGCGATTTAAACCACCAGTTTCCGTTTAGAACTATCTAATAAGGTCAATAGCAATTATGTAGTTTATATATTCACTGAGAAAGTGTGACTGTTGAGCGATTTTTCATTTATGTTTGTTGTAAGTTTTAAATTAATAACAACAGCGCGCACATTGTTCGACGTCAAGAATCAGGTTTTGCTGCAGCAGACGGGACTGTCGGACACCCCACGCCGAAACACAATATCTGTTACTCCTCGGTCACAGCTATTCACTGGGCGCTAGTCTATGTAAAACTGTCTTATGTTACTCGAAGAGAACGTGACTCCTTGACACAGCACCGCAAGTCAATGGGAATTCACTGCTCTAAATTTAGGTACATGCTAAATATTTCTCAAGGCTTCCATTGATGTACTAGTTTCTCCATTTCAACACTGTTTCATAGTCTTTCAGAATATATTGCTTGGAAGCGATTGTATTATCATCACCACCACAGATATCAATATATTAATTAAATAGAAAACAGAAAGGTATTTACAGAGTCGATATACAAATATTTCAGTGAAAGTCATACTCGTAATTCATAACAGGAACAGATATCTGCAAAATGTCATAGTTTACGATTTTGGCCTGAGCTAGTGAAACCTTGAAATCTTTTTACGTCTCATCATTTATGGGTTCTAGGAAAACTCATCTGTTAATTCATAGTGCATAATTAGTCTTTGTGAATTTGCATTAAGTCAAATCCATACACAAAAAATGGACAGAACCCAAAAATAACAGAATGAAAGTTCAAATAAGAGCAGAAAATTTCTTGAGATCTCCTGAAGTGTCAAATGGAATGTAATCATTCAAATCCCACCTATATTTAGTACTGTTATTATTCAAATACCTTAAATACTATGTTTACATTAGAGCAGGCTATCTACACAACTACACATAGTTGCTTAACTTTTTTTACCAAAAAGGTAAAAGGTTAGTTAGGTTTAAGTAGATCTAAGTTCTATAGCGCTCAGAGCCATTTCCATGTCCGATTCGTAGAAAGTTACCATTTTGTTTGTTATTGAGTCTTTTTCTCTGGTCAGCTCTCCTGTGGCAGTCCCCTGACAATGATGTGAATGAGGGACAAAACTGAATTCCATAGCCAATGGAGATATCGTCATGACACTTTTTGACTTACAGGCCACATTCCCTATAGATACACACCATCTATCTTTAACGCAGTGATCTCCTTTGCCTTGTGCATGCTCATGCTGTTGATCTTTGCTGATTCTTTCCCCTATAGGGGCAGTCTCTCACTCGAGAGCAAGAGAGGGCTCTGAATTTCTCACTGCTTCTCCGTCTTATTTAACGAGGCTGTTGGCAGAATGAGGTTGATTTCTTAGGCTCAAATTCATCGCGAGACACTGCTGATGATTTTTATGGCAAATGTAGGGAGTGGCGAGCTCCGAACATGAGACTGAGTATGTTTTGGTTACTAGTCAAAGACACTAATCCTTGACCACTGGCATCAATTTTAAGCACAGCAAAAATATAACAAGTATTTCATTTTATTAAAGATTTAGTTTTTCCAGTTTTGTTTCGATCACTAGACACGTAACTAAAACTGTTAAATAAAGATACGCTCTATTTTCTCCAAAAACATAAAATGAAACGGTAAGTCCTGAAAATATTAAGCATGTAAGGATAAAAATAGTGTGTACATTGTAAAAGAAAAGGAAGTTACTGTAAAATAAAGCTATGCACACCAATATTTTGCAAAATACATAAAGTGGAACTTTTCTTCTATACAACATAAAACAAAAAAATTATCTTGATGTATATAATCCACTAGTAACAAACACAGAGTGCAATATAGCAATGAATAGTTACAAGAAAGAAACTGAGATCAAATCCAGCAATAAATAAAGTGGCTAGGTAAAATAAATTGGGGTCTTGTAAGACAACCAGGCGAGTAAGTCATGTAACTTTTCCCACGTGGCCAGCAGACGGTTATCGAAAGGCTTGGGGACTGACACTTAAGGGGAAGAAAGAAATCAGATCGGAATTGGTAACTGTGACCCAACCGATCACGATTTTTGTCTGTGTTCAAGTTCCATGAATTTTCGACAAGGTGAACAGTCCAACACATTGCAGTTGCAAAATAATCTGAGAATAATTTATGAGACGATAGAAAGACTGAGAAATTGGGAACTATCATAGGGAATGATAATTAGTTCTTCTTAAAAATTCAAATACGAATTTATAAAAGTTTTTCTCAACCAGCATAGGTCAAACACTGTGTAAAACAGTGTGCTTAGTGACATATTCACAGAAAGAAATTTTGTTGATGGTGGGTTTCACAGTTCTAAAGAATACTTTCAAAATTACTTGGAAAGTATTTTGTATTTAGATGATGCTTTAAAAGAAAGGGGTTTAATTTCAACTGCATTAATTAAATTACCTATGAATGTCTAAGAAAAGTTATTGAACATTCCTAATTGTTAACGTAAAGAAAACTGATTTGGAGTTGATGAGGTTCAATAGAGAACTGAATTTGAACAGGGCCCAATCAATGTTATCTGTTCAAGATTTGAACAGAAGAATGCTGTTGCAGAAGACTTGGTGTTTGAGGAGGAAAAGGAAAGTAATGAAAACAATTGTCAGTCGTAAGGGTCCAGTTATATGGTACTGAAGTACTAGTGGTTCTAGATTCAGGAAGTGATGTTTGTGTGATTAATGAGGGCCTTCATTTTAAGCTAAAAGAAGGAAATGATATTCCAGAGTTGGCAATACATGGTAATAAGGAACCAAGTGATGTTTCAAACTGATATTCAAGTTAGGAGACGTAATATGCATGTAATGCTCATCCAGGAATGTCTGCAGAATTAATTGGAAATATGAACTTTTGCTGTTGTAGATTTTGTAAGAGGTGTTGTTAAAATAAGCTTAGACGAAGAGGAAGGTGAATTGATATTTTCAGGATGACCCCAAAGAGTAAACGCAGTTAGGTTCGTGTTAAGACATTAAAGAACGAAACTAACGATTACCCTGCTGTAAGTGGCAATGGAAAGTGGGAATTATAGGTACCATAAGTGATTAGAGATGAATACACTAAGCAGATTCAGAAGGATGTAGGTTGCAGTAGGTACTGGGAGATGAAGAAGCTTGCACAGGATAGAGTAGCATGGAGAGCTGCATCAAACCAGTCTCAGGACTGAAGACCACAACAACAACAACAAGTGATTAGTGTAGAGATGAGATAACTTGTATTCTGTATGATGACGAAGAGACTGAATACCATAGATGAGGATAGTAGTCTTGAAATAGGTAGATTCATGTAAAAATTAGAGGTCTCTAAAAATTATGACAGTATAGTTAATGACAAAATAGATCAGTTGGGTGGGATAGGATATGACGAAAATGAAACTCTCAAGAGGCTGTTGAGTAGTCATGTAGAAGTATTTTCCGATATACTTGAGCTAAGAAACGACAATACCTACCGATCTGGCGTGAAATAGCATATGTCACGTACGTTGTGGCCATATGCTGTTCCTATAGCAAAATGGGAATCTTTAGATAAAGATATTAAACGTAAGTTGAAATGAAACATCACTGAGAGGTCACAAAGGCGGTGTTGTAGACCGCTTGTATTAGTCTTAAAGAAAGGGAGATCAGTGAGAAAAACCCTGGACGTCAGAGAAATAAAACAAATAACTGTTCTGGACGTGGATACCCAGGAGTATTAGTTTAACTGATTGAAATATTTAATGATGTGACTGGTACTGATCTGACCACCCATATCTGGCAGATTCCATTAGCAAATGACTGTAGAAAGCCAGCAGCATTCATTTATATGGGTCGATGTTATCATCTTAATGTAGTGCCATTTTGACTTATTACGTCTGTATCAGCACTTATCCAAATGTAATATGTTTTATTAAGAAAGGAATTGCTATCAAGATACACATGTTATGTAGGTGATGTATTGTTTCCAGCCAATAATTGGATAAAACACGAGGAGGTTTGGGCAAGGTATTGACTACACCTCCAATGATAGTATCAAAGCTAATATTAGGAAGTCTAAACTTCGAGGGAAAGAGATAAAATTTTGAGACACGCTGTTTGGGCAGATGCCATTGATTCCAGTACAGGGAAGATGAAGGCAATAAAAGAAGCTCCAGACCTCAGCAACGAGGACCAGGTTGAACCGTGCCTCGAGTTATACAATTTTATAGAAATTTTTTTGAAATCAGGGCATGAATGCACAAGCAGTGTTTTAATTAATTAGAAAAATGCTTTCAGTGGGTTAGGACCAAAGACTGCAAACAAGAACTTCACAGAATAAAGGAAACCTTGCATGAAGTGATGAGGTTAGATGACACAGATTTCTGTCAAAATATGGGTATTCCCACATATAGTTTGCAATGCGTATAGTTTGGAATGTGGGATTACAGCAGGAATGTTGAAATAGTAGAAACTATACATACAATCATGTGAAGCACAATCATTCTTGTGAGCAAATACAGACTAGAATGAGATTTTCACTCTGCAGTGGAGTGTGCGCTGATGTGAAACTTCCTGGCAGACTAAAACTATGTGCCAGACCGAGACTCGAAGTCGGGACCTTTGCGTTTCACGGGCAAGTGCTCTACCAACTGAGCTACCGAAGCACAACAGTGCATGCAGCAGCAGAAGACAGAAAAATGTAACACTATGCCTGTTGTAATTACACTAAACACGTACAGATGACACTGCATTCTCTGTCCTCAGTCAGTGGGTCTTGCCAAACGGATGTACAAATCCACTGTTCACTTGGTACTCGCCCATAGAAATTACGTTCTTAGCTGTGGTATACTGTGATACGTCAAGTAAGCCTCCCGTCTTGGCACATTTTATTGGTAAAATTTTACCACACAAGACAAGGAAAACTCTGATTTTATGTATTTTAGGGTTCCATGCTTCAGTGTGTAAAAACGGAACCGTTATCGGTTTCTCTGTCTGTCTGTCCTACTGTGAAGAATGCTTTTCTGTCGCGAACGGACAGATGTGCCAAACTCACATTTATGTCGTATTTTAAAGTCTATGGACACTTGGTGGTGTAAAAGTTTGAAGTTTCTAAGGCAATTCAATTAAAGATACGGCCATTTACGTCACTTATTTTGATACTCAAAATCTTTGTGCACGAAACTTATAGGGTGTTTCCCATTGACCCTAAATCATGAAATTTGTCAGGAAGCAAGGTCTCACAGTACAAGTAAGGGAAAAAATACATAAACTCTTAATGTGTACTTATATCACGAAAGTAAATTTTTGAATGATTTGTTTTAACCGTCTGACTATCCATCTAAGATCCTTATTCTCTGGAAAATGTTGGAGTACCAAGTTCAGATGTATAGCACGTACTATGGTCTGTAGTACTTTAGCGGAGCAACAATTTTTAGCCTCCAAGTCACTGAAATCAAAAGATACGCCTGTTTATGTCATTTTTTTTTATATTCGAAGACTCACTCATCTAAATCTATAGGATGTTTCTCTTTGACCTACAATCATGAAATTTTGGGAAGAAACAAGGTTTTGTAGTAAAACTAAAAAAAAAAAATTTGGAAATTGATAATCTCTGTTTATATTACAAGAAATAAACTTTTTCTGATCTTTCGCTTTAACAGTCTGTCTGTCTGCTCGTCTATTAAAATCCTTTTTTTGTTGAACAGATTGGGAAACCAAGTCCCTATTTACGTCACATACTAAGGTCTACTGTCTTTTGGCGATGTAAAATGTTTTACCTTATAAATAAAGCAATCAAAAGACTCGACCAGTTATGACAAATATTTGACACTCGGAAACTCACTCATTAAAACCTATAGTGTATTTCCCGTTGACCTAGAACTATGGCTACAAACAAGTAAAGAAAAAATCCGAAAATTGTTAATTTTTGCTGATTTCGTCATTTTTCTGTCCACATGTATGCCTCCTCGTCCATTAACTCCGAAATTTATCTGGAACTGGTTGGCATATCAAGTTCAAATTTATGTAACATATTACGGTCTATGATACCTTGGGATCGTAAAACAATCAAGCTCCTACACCAATGTGATGAAAAGATTCAGCCACTTACGTCACATATTTTGAAACTATGAAACTCACCTATCAAAGTCTAGATGCCTGAAATTCGTCAAAAGTAACTTTTTAACAGGAGAAGTAAAGCAACAAATTTGAAACATGTTAAGTTGTGATTGTATCACATAAAAATATATGTTTGCCATTTTAACATACATTGCATTCATCATCTGCCAAAAGCAGTAGTTGAACATGCAAAATAAAGTTTAAGTTGCAGTCATATTTTAGTTAGTAAATGAATAACCCTTTATTAAATCTTCTCTCTCCACTTATATAAAAAGAAACCCTTCCTATTGGATGTCCGGGCTGGCCTGATGGAGAACTGTAGAGATTTTGATATGGTACTTGCATTTGGCCAATTTTTTTTTTCATCAGTCTTCTGACTGGTCTGATGCGGCCCACCACTACTTCGTCTCCTGTGCCAACCTCTTCAGCTCAGAGTAGCAATCGTCAGTAATTTGTTGGCTGTATTAAAATCTCTGTCTTCCTGTATAGTTCTTACTATCTACAGCTCCCTCTAGTAACAATGAAGTTATTATGTGATGTCTTAACCGATGCCCTATCGTCCTTTCCCTTCTTCTTTTCAGTGTTTTCTATGAGGAGCAGCGTTTGAAATGGTGCACAGATCATAATTTTACAAAAAGCCAAAGAAATGTTTTGCTTCGTAACCAAACTAATTGTCTCAAAATTCTTGACGACGGGACTTAGGTATTTAGATTGTGTTCTCAATTAGTCATAATTGAAATCATTTTTCACTGCATGATGGAGTCGTTTTAATTTTTAAAATGCACGTAATACATTTCGAACCATTACACAGAACAAAATAGATTTTTATCCAATCATGTTTTCACATAGCAGACTTGAAACATTCATTTCATTATTTATTGCTTCTATTGATGGACACATCCATGACATAAGAAAATAAAGTAGTTGACAGTAGATCGATGCGTTGTAGTGTTGCACTTAGTCCTTCCTCTTCGTGGAAGAGAAAGATCAGTGCCAGGGACATTATTGTTCTACGAAAATGAGTTATTCACCTGATTAATGCAGAATAATAACGTCTCAAAAACAGCATAACAGTGTAACACTTTAGTTGTAGTATTGTAAACAACCATGTAACCTACCTCACACGACACAATAAGAAAATTTTGGCTGCGTTGTCCTTCATAATAATTTCCAGTTCTTCATGATTTTGGAGAAGAAATATTCATCACGCAACATTTTCGGAAATTTCCGCCAAAATGTTTAGTATTTGTTATGGAGACTGAGTACACAATATTCTGAATAGAAAATCATGTCCGGCATGCCATCTAACGACGCTATAATAAAGGAGATGAGTTTCATACTAGCGAAGAACAACAAGTGCTCACAGTTCCTCAGGTAAGCATTTTAAAACAGATGTTTACCAGATTTTTTTTTTCTTATTTGGTGCATACTACCACCTCTGAAAGTTGCATACCCTACATTCTTAGCAACGACATTATCGGTAGATTTATTTCACAGTCAGAGGTATCAGAAAGATTTTCGCTTGTACCTTTCGATTCGTTCGTTTCCGAACCAGGGACACTTACCTCAAACTGACAGATTTATCCCTCTCCATCATCTCTGAAAGTCTGTAAGCTCATCACGGACTCATCCTGGGATATAGGTACATTTACAACCTCCAGGGCCTGTAACTTCAAACCTGTCTAGCGTCATTGTATGACGTTTGGATGGGTTTCTATTCAAAATATCATGTACCTTGTCAGCTCCACAAGTCCTTTAAGTTTGTAACGGGATTTTCCGAATACCGTGTATAACTGGTAGGTACGCTGTAAATTTAACTTTTGCTTTCACCGGGTAGAATACTGGAATGCTTCCACACTTGAATCTGCCTTCTTCGTGATTATTTCATCGCGGAGCTCGCCTAAAGATTCTAAAGCGAAATACGTCCCCTCACAAATAGGTAGGACGTAATTACGTATTAAAGATCAATCAAAGTATAAACAATGCATTTATGCTATCTTTTCCACACGAATAACACACCAATGCACCGAAATTACAGATTTCTGAAAATGATCATTCGTAAAGTACATCATGTGTTAATACTTACAGAGCCTCCTTTTCACGCTATCTTGTAGTTGTCACAGCTCTAATTTACATTCCACTTCCTTCCGATCGTTCTCCCACGGGTCAACCGTCACCCCCCCGCCCCACCTCCCATTCTTTGTGATCGAATGAGCACAGTCATGCAATCAAGATCGATATAGTGGGAACAACCTACCAAAAAGCGGGCTAATAAGGCAGGATAGGAATGTCTCTTGAACATAAGAGCTTTTCAAGCATCGGCTGTGGTCTACGTGATTCAATTTGGCCAGATTCATGTTTTTCATAAGTAAATTACTGTGGGAAAGAATACGAAATGATTTGACTTGACTCAACTGCGTTAAGGAGCATACCATACCACAATTGGGGCGAAAACGCATGTACCTTTATTTTGATCTCGGCTGCATGTAATACGTTTCGAAACGATGCTCTTCATATATTCCTTTCTTCGCCAATTCTGCGAAGAACCTCCTCATTCCTTCTTTAGTGTGTGCTGTGTGTTCAGTGGACGACGATTTAAAATGTCATGATGAATTCAGATTTCGTATAATATGCCTTCTGACGAACGATTATCTTTTGGGATACTATCAAGATTAACTGTAGTTGAGATGTTTCTCTGTCCCTACCAATGTAGACCGTATAAAAATGGATAAATATGTTATTCACTTTGTATGTGCTTAGCGCCTCCTCAAGGACTACCACCTTAACGTTGGTGTGGAGGTTTGTTTATATCAGTGATCCACTGAGCCATGCTGGAGGGAGCTATGCTCCCGGTAGGGTCACCCATGCTAAACAGGGCAGTTGGTGAGATTCAAGACAAAGAGTAGTCCCCCCATGGGGCTCCTATCTTGGGAGTATGTGAGTGGCAACCAAATGGGTCCTTAGCTAAGTCTGACATTACTTCCATTACTTGTGTCAGGCTTCTTCTGTTATGTTTCCTATTGGACTTCTTTGGCCAACTCTTACTATTTCGACATCAGTGGTATTAGGTGTCTTTCATTTCTCTTTTCTATTCTCCAAGAATCAAAGGTTGGCAAAGGACACTGGAGTCTGCTCCGGCTGTCGAAACCTTTATGCAGAAACAAAACTCTGGGAAATGTCCACTGAAATTTGAGAAATCAATGAGATCTCAAGCATTTCAATGCAGCTCTGCCATCAAACCCTACTCCCACATCCTAGAAGGCATGACTCGTGAGACACATAGTGGATACAGGCTACAAAACCAATGGGACCGGATGAAAGGCTAACTTACTTCTGGACTATATCGGCTAAGGGGGATAACCCCGAAAGAAAATCCTGGTACTCCTAGAAGGAGGCTGAGCAGTTGGTTGGTAACCAATTTTCAGAAAACAAAGACTACTCCCAGCACCCAAACGAGCCTCAGAAAGAGGACGGCCTCAAAGGTAAATGACAAGGCTATGAAAAAGGCCAAACGAAAATGTATAAATGGACCTATCAAATTAGCAGTCTGTAGTATGAGAGAAATTTCCCATAAGAAGGTAGAACTAGTAACTATACTAAGCAACATGAATATCGATGCTATAGCACTCACAGAAACTAAAAAAAAATTAAGGGGAAATAAATAAGTAGGGGATTACATTACGTTGCATAGTGGTGTTGGACAACATAAAAGAGCAAGCGAAGGTGTAACACTACACCTGCACAAAAATGGGTGAAAGACATCCAAGATTGTACATATGTAAATGAAAGAATACTTACAGACCGAAATTGATAAGGGGTCACGCCAGCTTTATAAGTGTATATGCCCCTGAAGAATGGAAAAAAGCTGATTCATAAAGCTTCTATGAAGAACTACAGAAGACTCTGAGTAAATACAGTGCTACTGATCAGAGTATTATGATGGGTGATTTCAATGCCAGAATAGGATATATCCCAGTAACAAATGTTATAGGTCCGATTGGAGAACCAATATGTAATGAAAATGGAAAATTACTAAGAGATTTTGCAATTTACACAATTGAAATCACAAATTCACTTTTTAAGAAAAAGGATATACACAAGTATACTTGGGCCACCAGAGTTCTTAGAATAAAAATAGGCTACATCTTAGTAAATGATAAGCTAGCGCTCCAAGTAAGGGACACAAGTTTATAGAGGACAAGATATAATATGAGATCATTTCTTACTAATCTCCAGAATAGATCTTTTTACAAAAGACTAAACAAGTAACAAACCAATAACATCAAAGAGTTTATAAGGTATACTTGCTTGATGAGGACAGTATCAGACACCTGTACTAAAGGAGATTAAATGAAGAACTATCAAACTTACAAACTAAAGACAATCTAGAAGAAGAGTGGCAAACTCTGAGGAGTACTGTATGCAGATTAGCAGGAGAAGCTCTCGGTAAAAATAAAAGAATACGGAAAAGGAAAGGCCTAAAAATTTGGAATGAGGATATAATGAAAGGTTTCAAAGGCAAACAGGATGCATATATAAAATACTTAAACGACCCCACTATCGAAAACAAACAATACTATAAGGAAAAAAGAAATAACGCTAAATGCTTAATAAGGAAAGCACATCAGGAACACTGAGATAGGTTTATTACTAATATCGAACATGATATCCACGGAAGACAAAAAATGGCATATGAGGTTTAAAAATCCTAAACACAACACAAAGAGAGAAGATACAAATAAATAGTCTTGTAGAAGAACAGTGGATAAATCATTACAGCGAATTCTGATGTGATCATACGGCACAAGAAACTGGAATTGAACAACTAGACGAGGAAGAATTAGATGAAATACAGTCTGACGAATTAACATCTGCACTAACATCACTTTAAAACAGAAAAGCAACAGGAAAAGACGACATTAACGCAGAATTATTAAGGGAGGTAGGACGTCAAACGGGCCAACTTGGAGCAGGAGAGGCACCACAGGACATTTCAATTTCCACTGTCTATACTTTTACAAATAAATTCATACTACTTTAACAGTAGGACCAGGAAGGATTCAGGATGTATACTGATAGCAGTGGAAGCTCAAAAACGTAACAAAACACATTTTTTACATGTGAAATTTCATCATTTTTTCACTTACTACTGGCTGCATTTGTTGCTATAGGTACACTTTTCTTCCTAAGTAAGAGAGATCCTTTAATGACTTTTGCACAGCATACAAACCATGGTTACAGATGTATGAAACTCTAGAAGTTATTTAATTTATGAAAAAGTGAATGAACTGTTACATTTTAAACTTCATGTTTAGAAAAAACTAAAGTTTTATAGTTAATTATCTCAATTTCTTCTACAGTTTTTTAATGGATTTGGAAAATTCTAGAGTTTCACACACCTGTAACTACTGTTTGTATGCTATGAAAAATTCATCGAAGAATTTCTCGTACTTACGAAGAAAAGTGTACCTATAGCAACAAATGCAGCCAGTAATAAGTGAAAAAATGATGGATTTTCACATGTAAAAACAAGGTATTTTGCTACGTTTTTGAACTTTCACTGTGATGAGTGTCAGTCCTCAATCCTTAATGGACATGATGACAAGGTTTTATGAATTTATTTGTAAAAGTATAGACGTTAGAAATTAAAATGTCCTCTGGCGTCTTTCCTGCTCCAAGTCGGCCCGTTTAAAGTCCTACCCCCCTTAAAATAAGGAGGAACGATGCTAAACCAACGACTGCTACATCTCTTCAACGAATGTTGGAAGAAGAAGGGTATTCCGAAAGCCTAGAAAACAGCTAGAGTGATATCAATTTAAAAAAAAGAGATAAAAGCTTATGCAGTAATTATAGAGGAATAAGTTTACTGGACTCAGCATACAAGGTGTATGCTAATATTTTAAATACAAGACTTAAAAACGTAGCAGAAGCAGTAGTGCATGAGGAACAAATGGGCTTTAGGAAAGGATGCTCCACAACATATGCAGTTTTTATTCTGCAGCAAATAACAGAAAAACGGTGAGAGTATAATAAAGAAACAACATTGCTTTTATTGACATTAAAAAAACTTTTGACGATGTCAGTAGACAGAAACTTTGGGATATTATGACGAATCGCAGATATCCAAAGCATCTAGTAAATGTGATACAAAGCTTATATCAAGACACAAATAGAACCCTAGATTTCAATGGTAAAACACCTAATGAGATACCAACTAATAAAGTGGTACGGCAAGACTTCTGCATCTCTCCAACTGTGTTCAACATCTAAATTAATGAAACAATATATAAATGGAAATCAGAATTTCAGAACGGCATCTACCTAGACAAGAACATTCTTTTAAATATTCTACAATTTGCTGATGATGCAGTGATCCTAGCAGATGAGGAAAATGACCTTCAGAAAGGAATCTACTTGCTAAAACAAATAAGTACAAAATTTAAAATGGAAATTTCAAAAGAAACAACTAAGGCAATGGCCTTCATGGGGAAAGAACCAATCAGAACCTAAATAGTGACAGATCGGGATAACTTAGAGCAATTAAACCATTTGATTTATCTCAGATGTGAAGTGAAATATGGCTACAGCAGAAATATTGAAATTAAGATCAGTAAATTAAGCTGGATATGTGGAACAGTTAAAAGAAACCTAAGACACAAAACCAGGAAGACACACAAATTTTACAAAACTGTTGCAGTTCCCACACTGCTCTATAGAAGCGAGACCTGGGTGATTACCAAGAAGCAAGAAAGCCGGGTTCAGGCACAAGAAATGAAATTCCTTAGAGGTGTTGAAGGTTGCACAACAGAAGACAGGCTAAGGAATCAAGATATTAGAGAAGAACTGCAAATCTTAAGCCTCAGTCCTAAAATTCGATGTTACAGAAGAAAATGGAATGAACATCTACATAGAATGGAGAGTGAGAGACTTACCTTAAAGGCAAGAAATTATAAGTGCCATGGGAGAAGAGACAGAGGAAGACCCAAACAGAGATGTGTACGGTAACAGGCAATTCCTGCCTAATACCTGAAGAGAAGATGAAGATGTGCTTAGCTGATATTGTGGGTACGTTCTAATTATTAACATAATTTTTGTTCTTTTTTGTCATGAGTTTTCGAATTGGTTTGATGCAGCCCGGCAAGAATTCCTCTCCTGTGCCAACCTCTTCATCTCAGAGTAATACTCGCAAACTATGTCCCCAATTATTTGCTGAGTGTATTGCAATCTCTGACTTCCTCTTCAGATTTTACCTTCTAGAGCTCCCTCTAGTGCCACAGATGCTACATCTTCTTTCTGTCCCTTCTTCATGTCAGTGTTTTCCATATTTTCCTTTGCTCTCTGATTCTGTACAGAACATCCTCATTCCTTACCTTATCAGTCCACTTGACTTTCAACATTCGTCTGTACTACGATATCTTAAGTGCTTCGATTTTGTTCTGCTCCTGTTTCCACACAGTCCGTGTTTCAGTATCATACAGTGTTTGGTCCAAACAAACATTCTCAGAAATTACTTCCTCAGGGCTTATGTTGAATACAAGGAGGCTTCTCTTGGGCAGGAATGCTCTTTTTGGCAATGCCAGACGGCTTTTAATGTCCTCCTCGCTCCTTGAAGAATTCCTCAACTTTGCCTGATTCGTGAGCCCCAATTCTTATGTTAAGTTTCTCTCTGTTCTCATTTCTGGTACTGCTCTTTACTTTCGTCCTTTTCAGGTTTACTCTCAGTGGGAATCCCGTACTCATTGTTCTGTTGATTCCACTGAACAGATCCTGTAATACTTGTACACTTTTACTGAGGATAGAAACATCAGCAGCGAATCTTATCTTGATGTACTTTCAAATTAAATTTTAATCCCCCTCTTGAAACTATGTATTGTTTAAATGATTGTTTCTTCGATGTACCAACTAAAAAGCAGGTACGAAAACTGCATCCCTGTCTTACACCTTTTCTAATCCGTGAACTTCGTTCTTGGTCTTCCAGTCCCATTATTCTCTCTTGCTTCTTGCAGATATTGTATACTGCCTGTGTTTCTCTATAGCTTGTCCCTCTTTTTCCCAAAATGCACAATGTTACATTGTTGAGGCTGCCAGATTCTATGAACGTGTCTTGATTTTTCAGTCTCCCTGGCATCATTATCAACACCAATATCAGAACTGCCCGTTTCTAAAGCCAAACTGATAGTCGTCTAACAAGTCGTAAAGTTTCTTTTCCATTCCTCTGTTAATATTCTTTTCAGCAGCTTGGATGCATGAGGCGTTACGCTGATTGTTGCGATAATTCTCAGAAATATATAGAAGACGTTTTTCCAAGAGTCCGATGATCTGCCACCATCTCATATATTCTACACCCTAACATGAGTAGTCGCACTGCTGCCGCCTCCGCCAACGAATTTAGAAATTCCGATGGACTGTTATATATCGCTTCTACCTTATTTGACCGTTAGCCATCCAAAGCTATTTCAGTTTGTGATTCCAATACTCGATCACCTATCTCTTGTCACAGCTGATTTTGGGGCACTAAAACAGCATTTTCAGGCGAAGCTGTCGTGGTTGCAAGGGTAGAGCACGGAAGGTGATCAGGTGTACAACAATTATAGCTGTCTTGTGGTTCTTTTTACTATCATTCATTATGAAGAATTGCACAATACGATAGAACACGGTGCAACTGTGAAACAATATTGTATTCTTGTTTCGGATACTAATGTCAAATAAATGTTTTCAAAAATGTTTCTTGCCACTCAGTATGCCTTCAGTACGTTCCACATCACTAAATCCGTGTTCTGTGATTGTTCATTAAATTTTTGCGAAATTCTGATGGTACGACTACAGTCTTTTAAATTCTACACACAAGCTCTAACAGTCATTTGGTTGCCACTATTCTCAATGATTTCACAAATCCCAGAGGAATGTTCTCTATCATTTCTACCTTATTAGATCGCAAATCGTCAAAATCTCTATTTGATTCCAATACCCTAATTCCTGTGTCTTGTAATATCGACCCATTTCTGTGTCAGTCCTGTCATCAGACAGGAGACAAGTCTTCCCTCTCTTCTCCTCATTCTCACACTACGCTTTTCACCAATAATATCTCTCGTTAGGCGCTGCAGTCATGCATGGACCGTGTGGCTGGTGCCGTCGGATGTTCGAGTCCTTCCTCGGGCATGGGTGTGTGTGTTTGTCCTTAGGATAATTTAGGTTAAGTAGTGTGTAAGCTTAGGGACTGATGAACTTAGCAGTTAAGTCCCATAAGAATTCACACACATTTGAACTTTTTTTTTTCATCTCTCGTTCCGTTGAACAGTGTAATTCCCGTTGCACTCTTGCTGCTTTTATCCTTTCTTCTGATTTCACAGAAGGTAATTATGTCCTTATAGGGTACTAAATCAATTCTTCATATTATCTCAGCAGCCATTTCGCCTTGCCTTCCTGCGCTTCCTGTTTATTTCATTCCTGATGTGTTTTTGTAGTCTTGAATATCTCTGAAAATTTTTACTGTTAGTTCTTTTGTTGCTCAGTTGAAGTATTTCTTCAGTTGCCAAACGTTTCTTTCTAGTGCCTGTATTTGTCTGTGCAACTTGACTGATTAACATCTTTATCGATGTCCAGTCCTCACCTAACGAATTGGGTACTGGGGCATTCATTGTCGAAGTATCTACGCATTAGAAAACATCAAACGTATCTCATTATTTCTCAGTGCTTCAGTAGCCCAGTTCCTTACACAATGATTCTTCCTGAAGAGTCTCTCAAACGTTAGTTAGTTCATCATCATCACTGAATTGTGAACAGAGACTTTATCGGCTCCTGGGTATGCTTTACAATCCAATGTCTTGTTTCCAACATTCTATCTCATCCTTATGGAATCAAGCGTAAATCTTCTTTTGTCTTCAGGACTTTTCAAAGTATACCTCCTTCTCTTGTGCTGTTTAATAACTGCAGTCGCTACTATGAGCTGTAATTTTCTATGTAATTCAGTGAGTCTTTCTTCCCTCCAAATACTGTTACCAATCCCATATTCTCCTGTGACCCTTATTCTTGCCCTGTTACCACATTCCAGTCTTCCCTGATATTTATCTTATCATCTCCCTACACGTACTGCACAGGTGCAGAATAGACACTATCAGCATAGGCGTGGTATGGGGTATCTATCAGGAGCAGTTTAATTGTAAAGCATACATTTATATGAACCAAAAGGAAGCTTAATCATTGCCCGGAATGCAAAGTGACTCTCCCATGTAGGTTTGTGAAGTCTTAACCATGTCATGGTGGCTATAAGAAGACGTCAATATCGGTGTCGAAACATCGTCCGGTTGAAAATCAGTGGGAAAACAATCACCTCATTGGTGGCAGAAAGCCGGTACCAGCGTCCATCCTGGAACCGACGCTCCACGTGGTGGCCAGCAGCTAACACGTGATTTGTCTCCCACGCTCCTTTCTGGTTACCAAGAACAGGTGCATCATGACCACCTTGTCAGCAGATGATGTTACACAGGAACAATCGACCTTCGTTAGAGCGATAAGTCTACTCGCACGTAAGCCAGAACCAATTTTACTTGACCGTGAAAATTAAAATAAATAAATACCTAAACTGAAATAACAGTAAGGTTGGCTAGGCCACCATCACGTTACAGATTTACACATTCAGTATCTTCATGAACTTTCCCTCCCTCTTCAACTTTTTAACTCTCGCGCAGGTGAGGCGCTTTTCATAACAAGCGGGCGCGGAGCACTTCGTACACTTGTAAAGGATGTCTGTCTTTTTATTACCAAGGTAACTATGTATAAACACAATTATGCTTCAATCGTAGCTTAATGAGATACCGATAAAATAAACTTGCCTTACAGGAGTTAAAGCACAGTTCGATTAAAGAATATTGAAATAAACTTTATATCACTCTGTTGCCACGGACAGATGTTACCCGACAGTAACGACTCACTCGAGGCGTGAATCAGCGCATTGCACTGCTACCTCGTAATCTGGGTCATTTTCTTGTAGGGACTGTATATTTTTTCTCAACTGGCTTGCTGTTTGTTTTATGCTATTGCTGCTCACTTGGGCGTATGACAGCACAGTTCATCATTGTATTAGCTGAAGTAATATTGAAGGAATAGGTATAATAGATATGGGCTCGCCGTTGTGAGAGAACAATGAAAATGTACAAAAAAATTTATTTGTGTTTAGCGTATATTATACATAGGAGCGTCTTCTCGAGGTTTAATTTTAGTAAGTCTTGTTGACACGTCGGCTTGTTTACATGAGCTGTTGTAATTGGCATTGGTTTCCTGTCGATTTAGAAAACAACCCTGTCACTGAACTGTTCGCTCTATCTTTACTCTCTCCACCACTTTCCAATCAAAAACGAATCCATCTCCCGATATAATATTTTGTGCTTCTGTTCGATGTAGCGGGAATAATTCTCCGCGCACTCAAACGCCGATGGAAGTTATTTACGTAGAATCCAGACTTACAGAAACGGTTTCATGCAGCAGATAGATTTTTAATTTGATATTTTTTTCTTACAGTTACTGATACTGAGAAAATGAGAGCTCATATTCCTGTTGATATCAGTATGGAAATCAGTCAATGAATCGTTACAGTGCACAAAAGAAAAAAAGTAGTGACTGGTCTTGTGGTGCCTGCAAATGGAATTTTGCCTTTCTCTTTTTTTATGTCCGAGCTACTTTTAGTGTACCGGTATATCAATTTCATCTACCTTTCGCCTTACTGAATTTATTCGTTGAAGAAATGATCTTAAATGAAACAACAGTTTTACTGTTATCAGTCACTGTTTATTTATCTCCATGACGCGTTTCAGGGGTTTATACCTCCCTCATCAGGTGGATTTACATTTTTTAGTATGACCTTTGTGTGTGTGTTGTGTTATGATTTTTTGGAGAGACGTATGGCACTGTCTAATGGAGAAACAGAACACTATCGCAGGGCATGGTTTTGGGTTTCTTTTGAAAAAAAAATTAAACGTCTATCTAACGGTAAACATGAAATAAGTAAAATAAAGTACCTCCAGTGGTCACAGGCTCCTTTCACTGTCGTAACCCATCACGTGTACACTGTCATATTTCGTGAACAAATATGGCGTCGGAAACTACTGGGTGCATGGATCGTATAGCAGAAGAGAAAAAATTATCACAAAGTACAAAGAATATACGTCTCAACAACACTATTACAGTATACATTTTAAAGGATTTTGAGGTGTTCTTTTGAGGTGTCGAATACATTTGTTGCAATAAATACTTGAAGTGGTATATAAATCCGATTTTGACAAGTTAAAATAGCTTAAACATCATACTCGTTTATACAATAAGGTAAAGCGTTACAAACGTCTAAGTATAATAGTCATATTGCCTACAGTGGCAAAATTATACACAAATAATATTCCACCCTCTCTCTCCCTCTCAGTTTCTCTATATCTTTCTCACCCTCTGCCTCCAGCCATTCATATCTCTCTATGAATCCCAAGTACAATTGTTGTTTGTGTTCAGCTTACTAAGTGAATAATTAATTAACCAAACACGGACCCTTCATTGTTACTCAGACCTGAAACTTTATTTCCAGTTAAATATTTATAATAACAGGTGGTCCATGCAACACGTAAGATATCTACACACATGCCACAGGTAGCCTCAAGTCCGGAAAATCTACAGGACCGAAGTTAGTTGTAAAGCCAGCTGCTAATTTATATTACTGCTGACATTTCGCTTATATAAATGGCACGCAATCTGAGTACCCTGCCTTTCAGCATTCACACGTGTTTCGAACTATTCAGGAATTCGATAAGGTTTCTGACTGCAAAAAATAATGCTTTCTGTTAAACCAGCACTCCCGCTACAGAAATGATCGTGTTCATGCAAAAAATGAAAAAGTGTGGTTAAGCTGAAAAATAAAAATTGTATACGGCGAATAACGTTAAACAAGTGGGAAGAAATCTGACTCATTATTTTTAAAGCGAGTAAAACATCTGTTACATTTAATAATCGAATAACTAAAAAACGATCGTAAAATTTGACTCTTCCCAGCATTTACTTAATAGTAGTGTCACTGGCAGTAGATTATTATTCGCCAACGTAGCTACAAGTTCCCTCAGTCGCTTATGAATACAACAAATATGGTACGTTCTTACACGTAAAGAAACTCTGTTCAGTACGAAACTATCATGCTTAACGCTTTACTGAAGTCGAATCACTTTCCTCTGCCGCGTTTGTTCGAAGCTATCCGCGTAATGGCACACACTGTCCTGCGCGAGTTTTCCCATCAAAAAGTCAGTATAAATTTGAAAACTTAATAAACTACGGAATAATGTAGATAGAGAGGTAAAAATTGACATACATGCTTGGAATGACATGGGGTTTTATTAGAACAAAAAAAAGTTCACAAAATATCCGACAGATGGCGCTTTACGGCAAAACATCAGTAACTGCTACCGTGACGGGTGAGAGGTACGCCGATATGTAAACACCTGCTGGAACGTACTATGTTTATGCAGGATGGCACTCCGCCCCATATTGCTAGACGCGTGAAATAACTCTTGCGCGCGTCGTTTGGTGATGATCGTGTGCTCAGCCGCCACTTTCGTCATGCTTGGCCTCCCACGTCCCCAGACCTCTGTCCGTGCGATTATTGGCTTTGGGGTTACCTGAAGTGTATCGTGATCGACCGACATCTCTAGGGATGCTGAAAGACAACATCCGACGCCAATGCCTCACCATACCTCCGGACATGCTTTACAGTGCTGTTCACAACATTATTCGTCGACTACAACTATTGTTGAGGAATGATGGTGGACATATTGAACATTTCCTGTAAAGAACATCATCTTTGCTTTGTCTTACTTTCTTATGCTAATTATTGCTATTCTGATCAGATGAAGTGCCATCTGTCGGACATTTTTGAACTTTTGTATTTCTTTGGTTCTAATAAAACATCATGTCATTCCAAGCATGTGTGTCAATTTGTACCTCTCTATCTACATTATTCGGCGATTTATTCAGTTTTCAAATTTATATTGCCTTTTGATCACCCGGTATACAAAAACTGCACGTGCCAATTTACTTAGAATAAGCAAAACCCAAAAAATGATAAAATAGTTAATATTACTGTAGGAAATCAAGAACGTGTAATGCGTTCATTTGCTAAAGAAATTGAACGAAGAGAGCTTTCTGTGAAAAGCCATTACATCATCTGTTATAATTAGTTTTCGGAATTACTAGAAGGGTTATTAAAACGGATCAGTCACACAGCTACTTAGAATCTGCTTCTAAAACTCGTAAAAGCGAGGTTATATTTGATAACTCGTGTTAACAGAGTGTATAATGGTGATTTAGCAGTCGCCTAACCATTGTAATGTTCGGAGAAAGAAACGTAGCTGTGAGAAACGGTGAGTTCATTTCCCGTTTTGGTGTCACACGAACTACTGTATTCCAGTGACTGTAATTCTTGTTAAATAATGCCGCTACCGCCCTTCTAACGAATCAGTTAGTACATAAACCTTTGATAAAGCAGAAAATTAATATTCCTACCTAAGGGCTCCTGAGTAATAATCCCTTACGTTATTTCAGTGAAAATATTTGCAGAGTTATGGTAACTGAGTTGAGTGGGCAATAAAGAACTATTTTTTTCGAAAGTTCACATCTGTAAACCACTTATAACATTCTAATGTTTGTTCTGAGCATTTGGTATCACCTCACATATGTAAAAACGGACGTAACATTGATTCTTTATTCCCTTGCTGGCAGCGGCACGATACAGATGCAAGTTTATTCATTGTGACGTTTTGACAATATTAGTTGGAACAATATATTTTAAACTTGGTTTTTTTTGTACAAAGACCAATCTCCCAGTTTCCGTCTTTAATTATATAATTCCAGTAATTCCTGACCATTTAAATCAGGATGGAAGCGAGTTGCTTGGTGACACAATGATCGTTAGTTATTTTATGTCTTGAAATCGAACGTGCATCTTACTTCGAAGTCCGATTAACTTCCTTGCAAAATAATTACTTTAGTTTGAACGTTAACTACATACACGATTACTCGTCACCAAGCACGCCGTCCACCATCAACAACCATGTTGGCCTGAATTAAATTTTCATTAAAGCTAGAAAAACCAACGAACATGTCTTTATTCATTTTTAAAAAAATCTGAATTTACGACAGTTTCAATTGAAAGTCGGAATAACCGTACCTTCCCCCCTTTTACCGCCTCTGAACTGGATCCTTTTGTTTGAGACTTTGTGATACACATGGACAGAAAACCTGATCAGTTGATACGAAAGGAATTGCTTCCCTGCGTATAGTGTTCTTTTTGGTGAAAGTGTTAGTGATTAACGTTCCAAAATCAACGTAATCCGTACTGAACGACGTCACGTTTGCCCACGACACTGCATATAATAAGCACATATCACCTCCGTTCGAATTTATGAGTTTTGTGTACGGAACAGAGTTCGGAGTGAGTGCTTAGTATCAAGACCAGTAAACTCGACAGACTTGTTCTTTCAAGTCACTGCTTTCTTATTTCTACACTTTGTCATTTTGTCACTTTTCACAGCTCGGACCACTGTACTTCCTCAACACTGTAATTAGTACATTGTCGTTAGACAGCCTCTGTGTTTATGTTTCTCCGTGGCACAACAGTTCAGGATAAAGTCTACATTGACACTTTGGCGTATTAATTCGAAAGTTCACATTGTACTTCGTAAACAGTTCCTTTAGTAAACTTGTGTCTGCATTATCCCCGAATTGCCTAGAACCGCTAGACCACCGCGGCCGGCCTTGGACTGTATGAATGAGATAATATGTGATGTAGCAAAAAGCTCTGGTCAGAGGTTGTAGCATTGAAAGTGTAGAGTAGTTCCCTGGTAGGATAGTACCAACCCTCTAAACGTGAACAAATTTAGCAAAGATGGTGGGCAAGTCAGGTCAGAGAGATCGTGAAGGCCCGAGGATTGGCTCTGTTAGGTTGGCGAACCATCCCCTCCACCACCTTTTGAACAAAGAACGGTGAGGCGAGGTGTCCGGTCGAGCATTTTTTCCTGGCTCACAACACTGGACAGATGTGAAGACGTAGCTCTCGTTTTGTTAATGTTAACAAAGGTATTAGATTGTTTGAAATCTGCTAGGTAATCAAGTCCAGATGTTGAAATCAGGTGCGAGGTTATCACTAAACCCCATAAGGGAATTTATTTTCATAATTTATTCGAATTTCAGTAGAAATTTGCGTTTGTGCCTTGGTCAGGCCACGCACCATGGGCCTTAAGCTCACGGTCACATTATTGCTCTGTGCTTAACGGAAATTCACTCATTCAATGTATTTTAATCTGCTCATTCATTTACAGTAGTATTTTGGGGGATTTTTATTTATTTTCCACATGTTTTCTTTGTGAACTTGCTCTCGCGCTACGTGGTCGGTCTTAGTAACCGCCACATTGATAAATTGTAGTTTCGGTCTGAGAAAGTATTGTACACGATGAATAATCACACGATAGTGGGCGAGTGTAAAACAGGGAAGGAAGAATCTTGTGTGTCCGTGTTTTTTGGATTTCTGTTGGCTACCGAAACTTGGTCACATGTGTTGAATACCATTGAAGTGATGTGTTTTGCGCTATGCCATAACTATTTGATTTGTTGGTGATGTTGTGAGTTAAGTAAAATACATGGTTTAAACTCGAGCCACTAGGAAAAGTATCAGATTTTAATGCCCATTGATTTGGTAAAGACTTGCGAAATATTCTTCAACCCTGACCTAGTTTTGCTTGTAGTGTCTTTGCTGAACTTGTTCTGAGTCACCTATAGCAACTGAATTTAATAAGCATGGGATTAGGTATTATTGCTTGTTTGCATAAAATTACATTGAAGCCAGGTCTGCACTAATCTGTCCCATTCCATAGTTACGTGGCGAAACTGAACCATGTAACTAGAGAGACCAGTTTTGTTGATGTATATTGCAAGAGCACGATTAGTTGTTGAAATACCATCGGTACTGAATAAATATCAATTAATTTCTACCCTTTAGTGATTCTTTGCTCCCTCCATCATAAAGAGTAGGTGAAAGTCAGTACCAAAGTCGAATCGTGGGTCATCAATGCACATAAAATCTATATACGGCCTGTTAAGCCCTGTATAGGTGCCTTCTGAAGTGGTTCAAAAAAATATAGCGTTATCCGTTGCGTTCAAATTTTTAGCGGTTGGTTAAAACCATCCGCTAGAAATTATTAATATCCAGCAATAACTCGGAGGGGCCAGGAAATTCGTGGACCACACGAACTTAAGAAACCATTTACTACAGACAGTAGCTTGCAGGAGCGGTATGGCATGACAATGCGACGGTTACCTTCCTACTTAGGTAGAGTTCTGCCACCGCCAGTAATGGAAGGTTACGTTACAGTATAATAAACATGAAGGTGGTCGGTAGTAAGCTGTAACGCTATGTTTATTTAACCGTCGGTTAGCTAATTTAGAATAAGTGTAATTGTTAAGCACGTGTAAAACCAACATAGAAAAGCACTACATTGTCCGCATACACCGCCATGTATAAATAACACTTAATGCACTTCATATTAAGATAAAACATTACAGTACAAATTTCTTAATTACATTTGTAACATCTATATTTCATATCATTTGTAATTCACAAAGTAACAATATTCCGTCATTTTGCGAAAGAATCCATACTACATTGACGGCTTTCGAGATCGTATTCCGAACTTTCCTCTGTGTACAACAACATAGTAATCACAGGTTCATATTCATCCAAAGATTTCAAGTACTTGTGTTGCCAGTACAGATTGATACATTTTATAGCGCAGGTGACATTTAGTTGGCACCCTTTCCCGCATTGTATATTGGTTGTTACCTTAAAAATATATGTAGGTATCTCTCTGTATAAATAGGCAGGTCTGGCTTCTGTGTGTCTAGAAAAAGCTTTCAGGTACTGATGACTTACGATACAAGGCAGTCGTCTTACCTGCCACGTCAGATGTTGATGGCGTATTTTGTTTAAATTATTTGTGGAATTTTGTAGGTGCCTCATACATTTTTGTTAATATGAAATTCAAAATAATTTTCTTTTTTCCGGTGATATGTTATGTACTGTATACAGTATTTTATTTCCATTATTATGTCCTAACGTATTCTTTGGTCGCTGACTGTTTTTATACAACTAAGTACGGCATGCCAGCAATATATGTAACGAACATATGATATGTCCTATTGATAGTCTGAAAATCGTTGGATGAATATGTATCAGTGCCAACAGGTTACCAGCTGTCGTCAGTTACCGTGTTCTTGTACACAGAGAAAATTTCAGAGAGCGATCTCAAATGGTGTCACTGTAACGTGGATCGTTTCGTAAAATGAAAGACTATGGCTACATTTTATTTGTAATTAAGAGTGATTTGAAAATGACATGAAATACAGAGATTACTAATGTATCTTATGTGAGGTGTGTAAAGTGTTATTTATACTTGGCGACGTATGCAGACATGTAGTGTTTCTCCATGTTGGTTTTACAGGTGGTTAACAGTGACGCTCAGTCGAAATTGGCAAAAACACGATTAAACACACGTCATTACGAACTCCTACAGATATGTTTACGTTTATTAAGGATTTGGAGTCTGTGAATCAAGACAAATATAAAATTTTAATAACAGATGTAGTTAATCATTTAAAAGTATTACGCAGAGAAGTAAAGGGGTAGATAAACATTCTGGAAGAAACTGAAATTATACTGAGTCTAAAAGCTATACTCCCAGTACACCCTTAACTATCAGGTGGAGTTAAGACATTACAATATAGTGTCGAACTTTGCCTGTCAAGTACACTACTGGCCATTAAAATTGCTACACCACGAAGATGACGTGCTAGAGACGCGAAATTTAACCGACAGGAAGACGATGCTGTGATATGCAAATGATTAGCTTTCCAGAGCATTCACACAAGGTTGGCGCCGGTGACGACACCTACATCGTGCTGACGTGAGGCAAGTTTCCAACCGATTTCTCATACGCAAACACCAGTTGACCGGCGTTGCCTGGTGAAGCGTTGTTGTGGTGCCTCGTGTAAGGAGGAGAAATGCGTACCATCACATTTACGACTTCGATAAAGGTCGGATTGCAGCCAATCGCGATTGCTGTTTATCGTATCGCGACATTGCTGCTCACATTCGTCGAGATCCAATGACTGTTAGGAAAATATGGAATCGGTGGGTTCAGGAGCGTAATATGGAACGCCTTGCTGGATTCCAACGCCCTCGTATCATTAGCAGTCGAGATGAAAGGCATCTTATCCGCATGGCTGTAACGGATCGTGCAGAAACGTCTCGATCCATGAGTCAACAGATGGGGATGTTTGCAAGACAACCACCATCTGCAAGAACAGTTCAACGACGTTTTCAGCAGCATGGACTACCAGTTCGGAGACCATGGCTGCGGTTACCCTTGACGCTGCATCACAGACAGGAGCGCCTGCGATGGTGTACTCAACGACGAACCTGGATGCACGACTGGCAAAACGTCATTTTTCGGATGAATCCAGGTTCGGTTTACAGCATCATGATGGCCGCATCCGTATTTGGCGAAATCGCGGTGAACGCACTTTAGAAACGTGTATTCGTCATCGCCATATTGACGTATCACCCATCGTGATGGTATGGGGTGCCATTGGTTACACGTCTCGGTCACCTCCTGTTCGCATTGATGGCACTTTGAACAGTGGACGTTACATTTCAGATGTGTTAGGACCCGTGGCTCTAACCTTCATTCGATTTCTGTGAAACCCTACATTTCAGCATAATAATGCACGACCGCATGTTTCAGATCCTGTACGGGCCTTTCTGGATACAGAAAATGTTCGACTGCTGCCCTGGTCAGCACAATCTCCAGATATCTCACCAATTGAAATCGTCTGGTCAATGGTGGCCGAGCAACTGGCTCGTCACAATACGCCAGTCACTACTCTTGATGAACTGTGGTATCGTGATGAAGCTGCATGGGCAGCTGTACCTGCACACGCCATACAAACTCTGTTTGACTCAATGCCCAGGCGTATCAAGGCCGTCATTCCGGCCAGAGGTGGTTGTTCTGGGTACTGATTTCTCAGGATCTATGCACCCAAATTACTTGTAAATGTAATCACATGTCAGTTCTAGTATAATATATTTGTCCAATGAACACCCATTTATCATCTGCATTTTTTCTTGGTGTAGCAATTTTAATGGCCAGTAGTGTGCATAATGTCATAGCTGTTAGACTACTCGGTTATTGATCTCAGGGTTTTGGTTTTATGCTCTTGCGTGTGATCTGCTTGGTTTTAACGATTTCTACGTGAAGAATTTTATAATTTACACGATTGTACTGTGTAACGGGGGCGTCCGTCATTCCTACGATGTTTGGGTAGACGCGATAATGGTTGGAAGTTTCCCGCTTCGGGTATGGTGGCGCTAGTTCCGTACGTGACACACATGAGTACACTCACTACCAGTGTGGCCCTAAGCGGCGAGGCTGTTGGAGGGTTGCTGTCCGCTGCTTCCTTGCACGAAGTGAGTTTCGTTAACCATGGGCTTTCAGTGTTGCTTGCTGGGGCTTTTAACATTGTCTCGTTTTCTTATTTTTGTCTTTTCATTGTAGGTAACCGCGCTTTTAACATATCAGTTTTTTTCTACTGGTCAATTTGAAGTATCATGCCCTGCTTGTTTGGGGTAATATACTTTATTTTAGGAGGCTGAGCCCCTCACCTCCTTGTGTCAGAGTTTAAATGTTTTACTGCAGTGTGCGTATTTCATATAAGTAGTCGTAGAGCATAGGTAATTTTTATATGTATCGTAATGTCGAGTGTACGTTTTCTGCCTTGTAGATGTACACTTGAAGATGTGATTTGACATTGCGAAACCAGTCGTGTTCCTATAAAAGTTCATGTATTCACTATGTGATCAAAATTATCCGGACGCCTGGCTGAAAATGACTCGCAAGTTCGTGGCGGCCTCCATCGGTAACGCTGGAATTCAGATTGGTGTTGGCCCACCTTTAGCCCTAATGACAGATTCCACTCTCGCAGGCAGACGTTCAATCTGCTGCTGGAAGTTTTCTTGGGGAATGGCAGCCCATTCTTCACTGAGTGCTGCTTCGAGGAGAGGTATCGATGTCGGTCGGTGAGGCCTGGCACGAAGTCGGCGTTCCAAAACATGTGTTCTATAGTATTCAAATCAGGACTCTGTGCAGGACAGTTCATTACATGTATGTAAATGTCGTGTAACCACTCCGCCACAGGACGTGCATTATGAACAGGTGCTCGATCGTGTTGAAAGATGCAATCGCCATCCCCGAATTGCTCTTCAACAGTGGGAAACAAGAAGGTGCTTAAAACATCATTGTAGGCCTGTACAGTGATAGTGCAACGGAAAACAACAAGGGGTGCAAGCCCCTTCCACGAAAAATGCGACCAAACCTTCCACCTCCTTCTCCGAAATTTACTGTTGACACTACACACTCTGGCAGGTGACGTTCACTGGGCATTCGCCATATCCACACCCTGCCAAAAGATCGCCACATTATGTACCGTGATTCGTCACTCCACGCAACGTTCTTCCACTTTTCAATCATCCAATATTTGCGCTCCTTACACCAAGCGAGGCATCGTTTGCCATTTACCGGCATGAAGAGTGCCATATGATCAGCCGTTCGACCATGAAATCCAACTTTTCGCACCTCCCGCCTAGCTGTCGTGGTGCTTCCAGTGGATCCTGATGCAGTTTGGAATTCCTGTGTGAAGGTTTGGCTAGATGTCTGCCTATTACACATTACGACGCTCTTCAACTGTCGGCGGTCTCTGTCAGTCAACAGACGAGGTTGGCCTGTACGCTTTTGCGCTGTACTTGTCCCTTCACGTTTCCACTTCACTATCACATCGGAAACAGTGAAGCTAAGGATGTTTAGGAATGTGGAAATCTCGCGTACAACTTATGATACAAGTGACACCCAATCACCTGACCACATTCGAAGTCCGTGAGTTCGGTGGCGCGCCCGATTCTGCTCTCTCACGATGTGTAATGACTACTGAGGTCTCTGATATGGAGTACCTGGCAGTAGGTAGCAGCAAAATGCACCTGATATGAAAAATGTATGTTTTTGCGGGTGTCCGAGTACTTTTGATCACGTAGTGTAGCTGCATGTGGTTTATTTCTGAAAAATATACCCTCTGGGTTTGTATCTAAGTTGGTTTCACGTAAATTAGGTACTAGCTTGTGTTCGTCTCAGCACTTATTCCGAAAAGTGTGAACAGCGTGCTGACATAAAAGAAATACTAACATTTATGATTGTAAACGTCGTTCTCCGTTCCTTCTGGGTCGAGGCAACCCGCAGATCTTGCGCAAGTTTGCTGCCACGTGAACCCGGGCAGCTTCCACTCTGCGGCTTTCGAGCCGTGTTATCGGAACTCACTGCGTGTGTACCGACCACTTCACAATGTTTGCTCTTCCGATCCCGACAAAACTTCAAAGTCAAGTTGTGTCTTGTTCCGGGGGGAATGGGAGAGCACGTCTATCGGTTCGCCAAATGCACCACAGCTAAAACAAACAAAAACAGGGTAAATACACAATTACGTACAAAATGTAGGTTTCCTGCAGCCAAATAAAAATAATATTTAGGGAAAGGAAACAATTATTTATCTTCCTCGAACAGAATAATGGGGTTGGAGAGGAGAATAGCGGGAAGGAGAACAAAATTATTGCCACACTATAGTAGATCCGGAGAAACAGATCGAGGCTGAGCTTCTGGAATTCAGTTTTTAAAATTTTTTTCGTTACCTCGAACGTTAATTTGGAAACACATCAGATCCCATTTGTGAATACAAAATCATTCACTTAAAAACAATTTTTAATACACTAAGTCATTTATCCATGCTCCGTGGTTGGTTGCTGTCCGACTCAGTAGCTGCATGGTCAGCGCGGCAGATTACTTACTGAGTTGGCTAGGGTTCGATTCCCGACTGGGTCGGATATTTTGTTCACTCTGAGCCTGCGTGTAGTGTTCTCCTTACGATCGTATCGTCATAACTAACACCCCATTACTGTGACAGCTGTATGAGCTCATTCCTAAAGACAACAGACTTCTTTAAGAAGCCTACAGCTCTTATACAGTTCAGATGGGCGTATTAAAGAAAATCATATGCGAAATATTTAAGTATTTCGTGCGCTATAATTCTTTCGGAAGAAATGAAACATACAAGACGTTTTCAGCAGCATGGACTACCAGTTCGGAGACCATGGCTGCGGTTACCCTTGACGCTGCATCACAGACAGGAGCGCCTGCGATGGTGTACTCAACGACGAACCTGGATGCACGACTGGCAAAACGTCATTTTTCGGATGAATCCAGGTTCGGTTTACAGCATCATGATGGTCGCATCCGTGTTTGGCGAAATCGCGGTGAACGCACATTAGAAACGTGTATTCGTCATCGCCATACTGACGTATCACCCGTCGTGATGGTATGGGGTGCCATTGGTTACACGTCTCGGTCACCTCTTGTTCGCATTGATGGCACTTCGAACAGTGGCCGTTACGTTTCAGATGTGTTACGACCCGTGGCTCTAACCTTCATTCGATTTCTGCGAAACCCTACATGTCAGCAGGATAATGCACGACCGCATGTTGCAGGTCCTGTACGGGCTCTTCGGGATACAGAAAATGTTATACTGCTGCCCTGGCCAGCACATTCTCTAGATCTCTCACCAATTGAAAACGTCTGGTCAATGGTGGCTGGCAGGCCGCGGTGGCCGAGCGGTTCTAGGCTCTTCAGTCCGGAACCGCGCGACTGCTATGTCGCAAGTTCGAATCTTGCCTCGGGCATGGATGTGTGTGATGTCCTTAGGTTAGTTAGGTTTAAGTAGTTCTAAGTTATAGGGACTGATGACCTCAGATATTAAGTCCCATAGTACTCAGAGCCATTTTAACCATTTTTTTGAATGGTGGCTGAGCAACTGGCTCGTCACAATACGCTCGTCACTACTCTTGATGAACTGTGGTTTCGTGTTGAAGCTGCATGGGCAGCTGCACCTGTACACGCCATGCAAGCTCTGTTTGACTCAATGTCCAGGCGTATCAAGGCCGTTATTACGGCCAGAGATGGCTGTTCTGGGTACTGATTTTTGAGGATCTATGCACCCAAATTGCGTGAAAATGTATCACATGTCAGTTCTAGTAGAATATATTTGTCCAATGAATACCCGTTTATCATCTGCTTTTCTTCTTGGTGTAGCAATTTTAATGGCTAGTGGTGTAAAGTGCACTTGTATAGACTAAATGGTCTTTTATATGAAGGGGACTACATTTTACCAAAACTCTTCGACATTTTGTGGGATGAGACCGGCCCAGACCGTAACATTGAGGCATGTGGAGAGGCATTGTTGTAGGATGGCCACTCCGGGCTCAAACGTACCGTGTGCGGGAAGCCATGGGGTCAGACCTAGAGTTCCGGGGCGAGCACGGAGTGGAGAATGCTTACCCATCAACGTTCTTTAATAGTCGATGGTTCCATACAGGAGGTCGACGCCTGCAGCGCAGGTGCCTACCGTGGTGGCTGGTAGCAGCGGATGACGTCTACTGAGTCAGCTGAAGGCTGTGGCAGCAACATAGCGGCTGGCGATGACGCTGCCTTTGACGTAAGCAGGTGTCAGTTCGGGCGCGCAGTGAGCCTTTATGGCTGAGATGACTTACAGTACGGTCCAGTGTGGCTGCCAAGCACGTGAAAATGCTTTGAGCTGAACCCAGGAACATCGGAGACATGTTAGAGTGTCAGGTGGTAGCAACGACTGGGCTAACTTGCCTCAGAGGAAGCGGTTCAAAACCCGAAACCATCAAGGTTAGTAGACGACTCGTAGACCTGTTCCTTCGCCTTGTTGATGACGCTACCCCATGAGGCTGTAGCAGCTTAGCCACATAAAACGGGCGGGAGTAGTGCAGCTATCAAATGCACAGAACCGAAGGAATGCTCCTAACAGGTGACCTGTAGCAATACACATTTGTTATGCCCTGGGATGTTATGACAGGAGCTGGGTTACCGTCGTGT
This sequence comes from Schistocerca piceifrons, assembly GCF_021461385.2. NCBI lineage: Eukaryota > Metazoa > Arthropoda > Insecta > Orthoptera > Acrididae > Schistocerca > Schistocerca piceifrons. The sequence continues at coordinate 51,778,157 of NC_060139.1, forward strand.
AGTCGGCTGCTAAAACGCTGCGTTGCGCCACGGCATGTGGCAGTCTCTTCACCGTGATGGTACGCCAACGCCATAGCGGCCCCTAGCTACACATATAAGTTGGTGGCTCGCTTGGAAGTCCTTTGGCCTACTGCGACGTACTGCCTCATGCCTCCCTGGAATCTGGAAGGTAAACTGCGTTATATCGTTAGTGGTCTTCAAACTTCGTACTAGCGCGTTAGCATTGTATCGATGTACTTTCATTGTCCCGGGCAGTAAAGCACAAATATCAAGTAAAATAATTTTTGTGGTATGTCTAGCAGGGTCCTGTAAAGCTATCAGCCAACACCTCCTCAGGTTGGCTATCTAAATATCGAAATGCGAAACGTGATTTTCCTCTTCCACAATCCTTTTTGAAACGTGGTTTGATTGTGTGCTTAGGTTTATACCGGCTAATTTTGTAAAATATAGAAACCACATAATCTTTTATTATGTACAGGACCGATTTTGGAAGAATTACAGTTCCGTCGTACGGTATAAAAAATAAAATCACTTAAACGTCTGACGTCATCCTCACACCAGTGTTAACATGGAACCAATGGTTCCCGGTCGTGCAACACAGGGGAACGGTTTTTAAGGAATTAATTTACGTCCCTTTTATCCTTTTGATACGGAACTGGTCCTGCACACAATAAAAGACTATGGATTAAGTAAAAGTTGTGCGCTTTCTTCATTTTACGAAATGGACTTACGCAGTTGCGTCTGCCTCATGATAAAAACTCTTTCTATGTCGGTTAATCTAGAGGAAATGACTTTTTTGCAGTGAAGTTGTGTTTATCTAGATACTTCTACCGCTGCGACCAATCCCACGGAAGGCAAAGATGTTAGAATCTCCACCCGTAACATACTTACAAACTGACAGGAAGTTTCACAGCGTACGACATCACTAAAGAACTACAATTTGTGACTACAAAGTGAAGCATTCAGAATCAGAGGACGAAATAAACGAAACATCAGCAGCTGAGAATGTATGTTACTTCACTGAATACAAAATCCGATAGTCAATTATTCAAAATGACAGTCACAAACGCATTATTAATTTTACCGTCAACCGCTTTCAACCCGCGATGGGGTCATCTTCACGGCAATTTACACCATTTGATCGCTCGCTGGAGTCGTCACCCTGCCTGTGCACGGTAACTATGCGTAGACAACCGTGCACAGGCAGGATGACGACTCCAGCGAGCGATCAAATGGTGTAAATTGCCGTGAAGATGACCCCATCGCGGGTTGAAAGCGGTTGACGGTAAAATAAATAATGCGATTGTGACTGTCATTTTGAATAATTGATTATAGGTAAACCAGTCGCTGTTATCTCCACACAACTATGTTGTCTAAAAAAAAACTGATAATTTACAATGTGCTTGGCATTTCGAACCCATTTACTGGTATGACGTGGCACCCTCTTCGTCTTGGATGCACGCACTGGGTCGTTTGGCAAGGGTGCCGTACAGACGTTGTATCCTGCCCTGAGACAAGCTGGTCCACAACTGCTTTAACACGTAAGAGGTAAGTGATAACTGCTCACTGGAACTGGACGGTGTTAACGTCCAAGTTTGTCCCACAGGTCATCTGTCGGGGACAGATCTCGGGTGGACCTTGCTGGCCATGTGAATACCTCAACGGCACGCAGAGAGCTCATAGATGCACCTGTCGTGTGTAGACTATCGTTGTTATGTTAAAAATACTGTCTTATGTGAAGTAACTCATCAGGACGAAAGACATAACGTGGGGCTTTCAGGGTTCCTCCAGTTGCTACCAGCCGTGATGTGAATACCGATGGCTCCGAGACCATGGCACAAGGAGTAAACCCGCTGTGCGCCTCGAAACGGCGATAAGAATATGATCTTTGTCCAGGTCGTCGCCATACTGTCCGACAACAGTCATTCTGGGTTAGGGTAACACCTATTCTCTGCACTTGTCTACAGCTCGTTGTCTGTGCCAAAATATCGTCGTCATACCCAGCAGTTCACAATTCGACACCAATCATCAGCACTCTACATTCCCAGTTCATGGCACCATTCCAAACGCAGTTGTTTGTGTTGTGGTGTTAACGGTTGCCAACGCACGGTATTTCTTTAGTCCAGCTGCTGCTTGTCGCCGGCCGGTGTGGCCGTGCGGTTAAAGGTGCTTCAGTCTGGAACCGCGTGACCGCTACGGTCGCAGGTTCGAATCCTGCCTCGGGCGTGGATGTGTGTGATGTCCTTAGGTTAGTTAGGTTTAATTAGTTCTAAGTTCTAGGCGACTGATGACCTCAGCAGTTGAGTCGCATAGTGCTCAGAGCCATTTGAACCATTTTTTTTTTTGCTGCTTGTCTCCGAAGAATGGTGCGGGTCGGCACGATATCAGGAGAGTGTACTACTTATTCCCATATGGCAGACACAGGTATCAATGGATTGCGATGTGACTGGTACGAAATTCGGCCATCCTCCAGTGTGGTGATCACACATACAGGGTGGTGCACGATAAGTCACCCTATTGAATTTTGACCCTACAAGTATACTATTTGGGCAACAGCTTTCAAATTGTGGTCTCAGCTTCGTGCAGTTCATAGAAATTACGCCAGAAGTCGTTGCGAGTTCATCGCTTCTGTTGTCAGTCCGCCATTTCAGTACGCTGCGATGGCGGACAAAAGACGGTTGACAGTCGCACAGAAGACGAAGACTGTGTTCGCGGCGACGAACAGCGTTACATTGACACACAGAAGGTTTCGTGCTCATTTCGGCACACAGCGGGCTCCCAGCCCACAGACAATACGCAGATTACATTGAAAGTTTGAAGGTACTAAATCTGTTTTGGAGTGTCAGCGGCCACATTCACGTACCGTATGTTCGCCGCAAATCATTGAAGTAGTTCAAGTAAATCAATAAGAAGAGCCGGTGCTGAGTTGGGAATTGAAGGCAGATCTGTACAAAGAATTATTCAATCCGACCTTCGCTTGCTTCCACGCAAGGTGACTGGCGCATAAGCTTACTGCGAGAGATAAGGAGCGGAGACTGCTGTTAGCAAGGTGGACAATCGAGCAAGACCAAGAGGTAGCGCCACACAACACAAGGTTTACTGACGAAGCTTATTTTTACGTGAACGGTCTTGTGAACAACAGAACGTTCGATTTTGGGCACTTGAATCTCCGCGGATAATCCACACGAAAGACACCTATGGGGAGAAAATCTGCTTGTGGGTCGCGATGTCAAGCCATGGAATCATCGGCCCATTCTTCTTCGATGTTACAGTAACCGGTGAACGCTATTTACAAATGCTGCGAAACCAGTTCTTTGCTCAGTGCCTTCCATTGCAGACACAATGGTTCATGCAAGATGGAGTACGTCCCCATACTGCCAACGTTGTGCTTGATTTCCTACACGAAAGACTTGGCCTCAGGGTACAGTCAAACAGATTTCGAGCACGTTATGCAGAAGGAGGAATATGGCCGCCCCACAACCCGGATATTAACCCAGGTGACTTCTTTCTTTGGGGATTCCTTCAGGTGTACCACAGAAAACCCGAAAATGCCGCGCAACTTACGGCTATTATTGTGGAATTATGCCGTGCCATTCCAAAAGATTTGTATCGGAGAGTTGTCACAAATGCACGTGTGCGACTTAAAGAAGTTTTAAACCTCAATGGCAGTCATATTGAACATGTGATTGATTAGGTTGTATTTCCAAGCTGTATTCTTTACTTCTACATCAATCAATTACGAATCTTGTCAACAACAAATGTGTTATTCATGAAATAAATCAGGTGGCTTATCGTGTGCCACCCTGTAGTTGACCAGAACCTTAGCTTGGCGATGACTATGCCTGATATCTATTTCTCTTGACGCCCGCCACCTTTGGCGACTGTCTCAACCGAATGCCCCTACAAGTCTGGATATTGGAGTATTCGACCCACATTGAGGCTTAACTGTTACCAGTAGCGCTGTGCGAAACGAGTACACGGCATCGGTAACCTTTAGAAGGATTATGCAACATCTGGTGCTGTTCGCGCTCCTTATTTAGTATATCCGAATCGGCAACAACACTATACGGCAGTGACATAATGCAGTCTGTCGTCTGTTCTACCTGTCACTGAGATTTGCATCTCATATTATTTACATACACGCTGATGGTGTGTGTGCATACAGATTTATATTGAAACCCAAATCTCTTTTGAGTACTTCACATGTTTGTTGGGCAATGTATATGAAACCTCTATAATTATAACTATAAAATTTAGTAAGTTACAAGGGAAAGTTAGTTCCGATCGATCGCGAAATGGAAAGCACTGTGTAAATGAAAAATGTTTTATTTGCAACCGTTAGCTACAAATTACAGCTACTTATCGACATAGCCCCACTCCAAATTAGACACTGTCATTACGTTGTACCAACTTTACAGTATCTTTGTCGTAGAAGGCAGGCGCCATTGGTTTCCTGCTATTCTCTGCGCTGGTCTACAGCTGGTTGTCTGTGACAAAATGTTGTCGTCATGGCCAGGAGTTCTCACGAGCAGAGATGAAACTCAAGGTAAGCAAGTTACGGGCTGTAATGTGGGGGATCAAACGCTTTGCATTCAAAAGGCTGCAGGAGAATCTTCACTGTCCCTGCAGAATCTGGCTGACAATTTTCTTGAAGAAGGAAATGAATGACAGCAGTGTTATGTGTGCTGCATAGCTTCAGGGGGAATTTCTCACCAGGCCCTCGTACTTGGAAAGAGACACCATTTTCTAAGCATCTTTACTTACTGTGCGCTCAGGACTGAAAAGAGCGACGTAATGCGATCGACAGGAACACTAGAGACAATGTCCAACACATATGTGCAAAATTTCATCCGATTTTCACAGTGGTTTCCATTCCGCGACAGATCGGAACTTACTTTCCGAATAGCCCTCGTGTATTTCCTGTTACTTGTCAGGATTCTTGACTATTAATCATGGTGCAGGCTTTTACAGATATCTAATGTATCGAAAGATATTTGTGATGAAAATTTGGTGCTTGACACTAAGTAAGATGATTACTGGATGTGTACTCTTTCCTACGAGAGGTAACCATAAAGTATAAATTACCAGCTCAAAAGTATCAATCTGTGACCTTGAGTTGTAGTTATGGCGTTAGTCCTCTGCATGTACTCTCTTTAATGCGATAAATTTCCCATTGATAACTGACTTGTTGGAGACATTGGTTGTAGAAGTCAGCACTCAAGAGACGTTCCAACTCAAAAAAATCACCTTGTCTTCATGCTGAAAACGCGTGCCATGCACTGGTATCCTCGCTGGAGTAGACGGAAAGATGTTAGTCCAAAGGAGACGATAACGGCTGGACTTTATAATTTTTCCCTCCTGTTAATAAGTGAAAGGATTTAGTATTGATTTTAACGTATCATCTAGCGGCAAGCCAAGAGCAAAAGCTATTAAGCTAAAGCTCCCCAACGACGAACTGAAAAGTCACGGCTTTCTTGATAATTTTCTTTCTGAATCACAGGTGAAACAGAAAGCCAGTAAAGTTAAAAAAAAAATGGTCGTTTACTCCTCACCTTATCTATTCCTGTTGTAAAAATAAAATTGCTTGAATATCTTACAGCAAAAAAGAAGCTAAACTCGAAGGCGGGTTCTTCCGCTGATTCTAGCTGCACTAGGCGACATTGGATCGATGGCCGGTGACACTGCACGAATTACGAGTGCTGTAGATAAAAACCAGAAGAAAGATGCAGATTTGGCAGAACAGAAGTAACATAACCTAGAAATGGAGAAAACAAAAGCGGGGGAGGGGGGCAAGTTTGCCTAAGAAATCATGTCTTAGAAAAAAGAAGTCAAAGAACTGATGCAAAAACATAACCAACCTTTTATCAACTTTCATATAGAAAAATTAGTAGACCAACGGAAAACTGAAAATTTTAGAGGCGTCTCAATGATCGATGAACTACCGTAAAAAGCTGCAAAAGTTGAAGCACGTATTGTTAACCTAGATACGTCTGATCACTTAGGCACTAACTGGGTATGTTACTTCAAGAATGGCAGTGAAAAATTTGTGTTTGATCCGTTTGGTGGCGATATTCCACAATCGTTAGTGAACTATGTAGGCCGAGATGACTTGTTTTACAACGCAGAGAGGGTCAAAATTTAGATCAGTTTATGTGTGGCCACTTATGCTTTCTGGTCTCGAAGCTGTTTTCAGATGGGTGGTTGTTTTATAAAGTTCTCGATGTGATAAATGGATATATTTGGGAAGATGACCTGACTAGTAAAGGTGACTTGGGGAATTAGTTTCAAAAATCAAATAATTTCATAAGCAACTAAGATCGACAGCTAGTAAAACTACTTGGAAGATCAGAGAACACAATTTCGAAAGGAATTAAATAGCGTTTCTAAGATAACGAAAGGTTATATTGACTTCAAAGGTAGGAGATAAGTGGATGTCAAAGAGCCTATAGATAGCCATAATGTACTTACCAAAAAATATCTAGGGAAGCAACTAAATAACTACGCGAGCAAAGCTTACCTCGGCCAATACTTCAGAAAAAATGACTAAGAGATAAATAACATGAAAGACAGCTCTGATGCACTAAAGAGGAAGATGCAAAGTTAATTATAAATGAATGACGACGAGAAGCATATTTGGTGCCTGAGGTGCAAAAGATTTACAGACAGTTACCACAAAAAAATGGTCGAGCCAGAATCAAGGGCCATTGTGCAAAATGCAAGTGTAAGAAGAGAAAGTTTCTAAAAACAAGGCTGAAATGGTCGATTGTGAATATTCCTGAAGAAATTGTGAACGAGCTGCACAAACCGGTGAGAAAGAACTACCCAAGGAGAGCTGTTATAGCACTTACTATAGACGATCTATTCCAAGCTGACTTGGTTGAAATGGATTCTGGTAACCTAAATAACGTATCTAAAATCAATGAAAGATGTGGCATTTGTTGACTGTGATAGATGTGTTCTCTAAATGTGCTTGGGCGATCCCTGTTAAAGATAAATCTGGTGAAAACATTACTAGCGCCTTTAAATATGTAGTGGCTGAAAGGAAGCCGAAAAATTTGGAGACAGATAACATTAAAGAACTCTACAACAGACATATAGAGAGTTGATGAAGCTTGAAAACAAATCACTACTCTGTTTTTCTAGATATTAAGGCGTCATTCGTCGAACGGTTGAACAGAAACCTCAGGGAAAATATCCGGAAACAGTTTGCACTTCAAGGTAATTACAGGTGCGTCGACCTACTGCCAAAGTTGATCCACAATTACAACAGTGTACATAGATCAATATGTATGAGCCCTGCAGATGTAACTGATTCGCTACGGCAAAAAGCGGTGGAACTCAGGGGTGAATCACACAAGTACGCGCCAGGTGATAAAGTGAGAATCAGCAAAATGAAGAGTGTTTTCCAGAAAGGCTATACAGCTAATTAGTCTACTGAATTAGTCAGCAACACAAATCCGCCTACGTATAATCTGGAAGATACGAGTGGTAACGAAATTAAAGGAAGCGTCTATGAGCAGGAATTACAGAACACGAAATACCCAGATGTTTATGAGCCGAAAAAGAAAGGTGATAAAGATCATGTGAAAAGGTTACGTTTTGATAGCTCACACAATAGTTGGGTGAATAAAAGCAGTGTAATTTTTTATGGATCTTGATCCATTAAAATCTGATAAACCTTTTAATATAAGTTCTGTATTTGGCGTAGTTTGCTTTACGAGTCATATCGATAGTTATACAGCCAATCTTGTAGTTCCAAGATTTACTGCAAATGCCTCTAAAGTTGTTCCCCTTCAAATCGCCACCCACAAATTCGTCGTAGATGTGCTTTAAATTTGTGTCACCTTTCCTAAAAATGTTGAGAAAATTAAGGTTGTCTCTCACCAGTTGCTTAGGAATTTTTGAGTACGTTAGTGCGAAATACAAGCAGTCAATGTTCTTATGTCGTTCTCTGGTAAAGTATTCTCTGACTACATCTTGATTTTCAAGAATGAAGTCGTAAGAAACAACAACAGAGTTATCTTTACAGTCATTTAGTGGAATAATTTCATTAGTGTTGGTGATAAAAGTAGTAATTTTTTCTTTCTGTTTATCTTCACTTTTTACATACTTCTATAAATTCTTGATGTTTTGGCTAATCTAAACTTCTAGAGTAAACAAACAAGAGCTTAAGTTTTTCCCAGTTCAACCATCCTGGCGCTAAGATATAATTGTAAATTATTAACGTGGTTTCCCCACAGCTACTTGGGCCTATTATTGTACGTTGAATAGAATTGGGTACAAAATCACCATCTTTCCTTTTCTCTTTCCTTTCAAGAATTCTGATTTTTGGCTCCCAATTAGTCGTCATTTACAATAATAATAATAATAATAATAATATTAAATAAACAAAATTTTTTAACTGAGTGGTAACTCTTCGACTTTAGAAAAGGGACTGTAGGTACCTATATGATGTTCGTTTACAAAAGTAGGACTGGTTGGTTTTTACTCGACATTTTTTACTCCAAATGTTACATGTGAAAACAAGAGACTGTACTTTGAGAAAGACGGGGTCATTAACACGTTGACTATTCCCACAGGCCAGTACAGTCTACATAATTTAGAGAAATATATACAGAGTCAGCAGCCATTCAATGTGGATAATTTAAAGACTAAGCCAAATAATACGTTCAACAGAGTCGAAATTCAGAGCACACGCCAGGAGCTGTATTTTGATGGAGAGAACAGTATCGGGTGGTTGCTGGGTTTTACGGAGGATCAAACTGTGTAGCTCGCAGTAAACACTGTTCAGGAAAGCTGCCGAAAATCATTCCTTTGGATAAAATCAAAGTCCATTTTAATTTAGCAGATGGTATATTTGATCATTTTCATAGGGAGACGAACATTATCGCTTTATTTAAGCCAAAGTTGTTTGAAATAGCTGGTCATTTGCAGGTTAGCAGTTTTATCATATATGAGGCAAGCTATCCGTTATTTTTCATAGTTCATGATAAACTTCAAAATCTGCAAGTCACTAGAAAGAACGAAAACGATTCTGTACTTCTGGAAATGCTACAATAAAGATTAACCAGATAGAAAGTTATCAGTGGCAGCCATTTCCAGTAAAAGAGAAGACTATTGAACTTGCCAAACAAAGATGTAGAAATAGACCTCAAAGTTGGTGATGGCTGATTTGATAATAATTCTTACTTGTACGTGACATTTAATGCGACACAAGCAAACGGCTCAGATTACACTGCTTATGAAGGCAAATCGGATGTGAAACTAGTTGACAATTTTCCAATACAACTATGGATTATAGGAATTGTCTAGAAAAGAGGACAGAGTATCTACAGGCTAGAACATGCAGGTGTTTCTTCAACAGTTTTGTATCACCTAAAGTCTTCTCTGGACGGTGACACAATATTCAGGGGAAATTTCATTAACAACGGAAACTTGCAAAGAAAAGAAAATGAAGTACTTTACACGCTGAAAATGCTGGGCGGCTTTTTTTGAAGGTTATAGAGGTATCATGTGGTAAGGAGATTTAACGATATCTTCTGTAGGAAGTCCAAATGCTGGAGACGCGTTGTATAGATGGTTTTCAAAGAAGGATGGTGGCACTAACATCATAGATTCTAGGCCATACGATGGTAAAGTGACAATTAAGAATATGGAAATTCGAGTAACTATTGTAAGGTATGAACCGAATTAAGAAATGGAATTGAGGGCAAAGATGCTTTAAGCAGCCTAAAATGCCTATTTCATTTTTTGACCTGCAAACGCAGGAAATAGCGGGAATCAACGGCAAAAGATATTGTGAACTGGATATAAGAAATTACTATAATTCTATGGAATTTGATATGCCGTATTTTGTGTTTGTGGTGTTTCAGACCAACGGGAAAGAAAATCAAGATGCAGACTCGTCATTGTATGCTCACGTTAAGCTGCAAAATATTTATCTCAAGAACGGCAGGAACGAGATATTTCCCAAAGAACTGTGGAACATTAATCCTCCAGCCACTGGTTTGAAGGCATACAGCGTGTTCACAGATTTCAAGAGAATAACTGAATCGAGTAATGGTGCTAAAATTAGCGCACACGCTTACATTAGTTCATATCCAATATATGTTATCAGTATGAGTAGGTGCAAGAATGTTGTTACTGCTCAAAAGACAGCCATAAAACAGTCAGCGACTTTTAATGAACTTATTGCTGATGACAGTTTGACCCACATCATTATGTACGGCAAGAGGAATTTGACTTATGATCTTAAGCACGGAATGATTACTGACAATTTTTAAATGAGTTGACAGGTATAGTGTTTCCTAATGGATCTTGATCCATAAAAGTGTTCATTCTTAGACTTCGAGGAAGAAAGAAAATAAATTGTGCATGTTGTTGTGTTCTACAAATTGCACACTTTCTTTGCATTGCTCGCCCCTGGTCAACGCATTAATTATGAAAAAAGTGTTTGCATTTTGTCACCACAAATTGCCGTTGCTGGTTTTCTTCTTCATCCAAGCAGATGACACATTTTTCCTGACAACTCAGTCAAATCAAATGGTTGAAATAATTTTTCTAAGAATGATGCAGATAAATTTTGCCACCTTGGAATTACTTCCAGCTCCAAACTATCTCGAAATTCCGTTATAAAATCTTCAGATTCTTATATCTTGTTATATTGTACCAATCTACTTCATGTTGACACTCAAGAATGAAATTTTCAGATAGCTTTTGTTTTTCGGAGATGGCTTGCCAGTCTACTTTGTCATGAACTTCACAAATGGATTTTTCAGGTAATTTTTGACAGTCTGAAATTACCTTCCAGTCTACTTTATGCTGACCAACGTCTGGACACAGGAAAGTGGTTGCCAAGAAGTGTCCGCCATCTTTTGGCCCAAAAGATGCGGGTTCAAAGAGCCGGCCACTTTTGCGCAAAATGTTTTAAAATTTAAAGTGAAAAATATGTGGAAAATTTACCCTTGGATTTCCCTGGTGTCGTATATAGAGCCCTATACTACATTTCTGGAATAGAAAAAAATCGCAAGGCCTCAGATCAAGTGAATAGGTGTACTGCGGAACAATAAAGACGCCTTTTGTGGTCAAATATTCCGTGATGGAAGTAGCCGTGTGACATGGGGCATTATCATGATGCAGCATCCACTTGTCTGCATTGTCCGATCTTATTCGATTCACTCTTTTCCTGAGCCTTTGAAGAACATCTTTGTAACACACTTGACTGACACTTTGTCCCGGAAGAACGAAAGAACGAATTCTTATGCATTATATCCCTACTGTCAAAAAAGCAAATCAGCATTGTTTTGACCTTTGCTTTGCTCATTTGAACTTTTTTCAGTGGAGAAGATGTTTCTCTGCGCTTTGTCTCAGGAGCCTACTCAAAAATTCCGAATTCGTTACCTGTGATTAAACGACTGAATTATTTGTGGTCATTGGAAATCCTCTCAAGAAAACCAACGCAAAAATTTCTTTCATAGTTCTTCTGCTGAGCTGTGAGGTTTTTCGCCACCATATTGGCATATAACTTTTCCACGTGCAAATCTTCGGTCAAAATTGGATGCACTATGAAAATGTTCAAGTTCGACATGTCACGTATTGTCCTTTTTGTGAAATGTCGTTTTTCTCTCACAAGAGTATAGATATATTCGTCGTTTTCGTCGGCTTTTGAAATTGAAGGTATACCTGAAGCGATTTTCATCTTGAACCTATTTTCGGCCTTCCTAAATTGATTTGTGAGAGTGAAAAACTTGTGCTCTCGCTTACGAATGTTACCTATAGGGCTGTTGTATCTTTTGAAACGTCTCAATCGAGGATTCCCCAGTTTTAAAACGAAACCTTACTCCATAACGTTGGTCTAAAGTCCGCTGTTCCCTTTTCGTAACACATACCAAAACACACAACTTGACTGATAGTGCTCCAAGAATTCACGTGATGATTTTAAGGAGCTGAAACTCGGTGTGAGCATCTGGAAGGGGTGATCACACGTGTCTACACAAGAGAACAACACAGCGTTGTCAGATCTCTCCCGGCGTTTTAAGTCTCGTCACTTTTCTCACAGAAAGTGTTATGAATAACCGAAGGTTCTATTGCACCGTACCATACTCATACCGCGACTGAAATTCAGGTTCTTCCTGGACCGCAAAAGACTCTTGTTTAGGATACTATAATTACATCATGGAAGCACATTAAGATGTAATGGCTTCAAGGAATTGGAGAACAAGAGGAATCCTACGTGCCGAAAATTAGCAAGATCACAATTTAGACTATTAAATCAAACTCGGCGACGCCTGCGTTCTCCACGGCGCGTGATCTTTGTGTGTGGGGAAGCTGTTGATGTGATACAAGGACGTCAGCACGAGGCAGGCAGCAGGGTACCACTGGGAAATCAAGTCTGACAACAGAGGGCGGCCGCAGTGCTCTCGCCAAACTGTTTGGGATCCTCTGTGGCGCTCTGTAATGGCCTCATCCAGCTGTTTATTAATCCAAAGCTGTCGTGATGTAGTGCTTTTCCGAATCTGCACACGTCACCGACTACCAATACGCAATTGTCTTTCGGACTGCAATAACTGGTAACCGTATATTTACTGGAAGGTATCCAGGGATGAGGAGGGGGATGGAGCTGGGGATGCTGTTCACAGCCAAAAAGTGAAGTGTTGGACTCACTTCACCACATACTGAACAGAGCTGTGTTCGCAATTTTTGTGGGAACAAGCTGGAAATTTCCCCTCGTTTCGTTGTCTGTCAACTTGTCATATATGAATTATAGTGAAATGACCATAAATATTGTCAGGCCAAACTCAGTGCAGCGACGTTTGCTAAAATGCTTCTGTAACACACTAATGGAAAACGTATTAGAAGACAAAAGACGTGATTACGTCGTACTATGCAACGCATATGCTTCCCAACGATTCCAAAGTCAACTCTTTCTGGTTGCAATAACTGCCAAATAGCTCACACATTTTGATACTCGCAAACTCACTCGATGATTCCTAAAGGATGTTTTTTTACGTAGGATCATGAAATTTGGTGAGAGGAAATGTTTCACAGTAAAAGTAAAAGAACAATCGGTAAATTATTAGTTTGTAATTGTATCACACGAAAAACATTTCTTTTGTCATTTTCAATCCGACTTCAACCTTCTACAGCTACATAAATAACCCGCAATCCACCATACGGTGCGTGGCGGAGGGTACCTCGTACCACAACTAGCATCTTCTCTCCCTGTTCCACTCCCAAACAGAACGAGGGAAAAATTACTGCCTATATGCCTCTGTACGAGCCCTAATCTCTCTTATCTTATCTTTGTGGTCTTTCCGCGAAATGTAAGTTGGCGGCAGTAAAATTGTATTGCAGTCAGCCTCAAATGCTGGTTCTCTATATTTCGTCAGTAGCGATTCACGAAAAGAACGCCTCCTTTCCTCTAGAGACTCTCACCCGAGTTCCTGAAGCATTTCCATAACACTCGCGTGATGATCAAACCTACCAGTAACAAATCTAGCAGCCCACCTCCGAATTGCTTCTATGTCCTCTCTCAATCCGACCTGATAAGGATCCCAAACGCTCGAGTAATACTCAAGAATAGGTCGTATTAGTGTTTTATAAGCGGTCTCCTTTACAGATGAACTACATATTCCCAAAATTCTACCAATGAACCGAAGACGACTATCCGCCTTCCCCACAACTGCCATTACATGCTTGTCCCACTTCATTTCGCTCTGCAATGTCACGCCCAAATATTTAATCGACGTGTCTGTGTCAAGCGCTACACTGTTAATGGAGTATTCAAACATTACGGGATTCTTTTTCATATTCATCTGCATTAATTTACGTTTATCTATATTGAAAGTTAGCTGCCATTCTTTACACCAATCACAAATCTTGTCCAAGTCATCTTGTGTCACTCAACGACGACACCTTCCCTTACACCACAGCATCATCAACCTTGAAATTAAAACATTGTCGGAAGTCTTGGAAATACTGTGACCGATACCCTACCAGTATCGATGTCGATAACAAGCATAAATAGTGGAAATTTTCGAATCCGGTAATGAATGTATTGTCTGTATACGTAATTAGATTGACATGGAACCGTCATAGTGAAATTGCTAATCGCACTTGGCCAGTTTCAGTCATTGACCACCTCAACGATGATAAATTATCTGCAACTGCTAGGGATGTAGACTACTATCAGAAAATTTCTAACATACATTACAATTACACTGATGTGGTATTCATATTTTCAAGCAATTATATTGCTGTCTTGTTCGCCAGACCAATACTACACACATATCTTACAGTAGTGTTCAATGGAATGCGACTGACGCCCGAACAATTGGTAATTATAGGCATCGAAATTTGAAAATAGTACATTGAGAATGGCTAGCCACAAGCCGAAATCTGGATTAGCGTAATAACATCTAAAAAAAGGGACGACTGACTGTCCTGCACTCTATAATTTATAATCAAACTAACATTAATAAATATCATGAAATAGAATTTACAAATTTTTCATTACCTTACTTTGAATCTAAATTTCTCAGCAATATTGCAACTAAATTTACTGTTACTTCAGTTAAATACCTCTATTTATTGTAGAACTGATTAATTGGCTTACTGAGGCATAGTTTCTGTTCTACCTTCATCATACTTCTAACAAAAATCTTTTCCTTTCATAAATCAAAGACACTCGACTTTTCTATAACAGGAAAGGTACAGGACCTTACTGAAGGTGAAAATGACATAGGTGAATGGTTAGATCACTAGAATTTTAACATATAACTAGCATTACTTAAGATTAAAAAGGTACTGGGTATGTCTTATAGTGTTTCTAATTGTATAAACTAAGCAGCCTTACAGTTCATCTGAGATGTAGAGAGGATGGCTTCGATATTTGTGACAACGCTCATTTTACTCAATTCGCTATGCATTTTCTTTAATTAGTAATGAGCAATGACGGGGCACGATTTTTATGTTCCTAGAGACTTATATATCTGCACACACTTGTCACGTCCGGTGAGCCTTGCAGTTACGAACTGGGTCTCAAGTGGACCTAACTCTTCACTCTGCACACAACAGTCGCGTCTGCACAATCAAGTAAAATAACACGGGAGTGCAACGCAGCCACCCTGATGTCACACAGCAGCGACCAGAAACGGTGTTAACATATGGCTTTACTCTTTTAATAACGGTACAAAATTTGCTGACCTAGTGTAATCATAATATACATTCCGCAACAAAGGAAATTTACATTAGTTTTCAGTTATATTAATTACAAAAACATATTACATATTCACTCGAACGTAACATTTCACTTATTACAGAAAAAAATTATCAGATAATAATTATACGGCGCAATGAAGAAATTTATAAGGTTAATTTGCATTACAGTTGCAAAACCTGATATAACCACTGAATCTTCAGCATTTTACCGTACTTACATACTTCAAAAGATTCTGTTTCCTTGTCTGAACTGTTTCAATTAAGCATAAGTATACACTGAAGACGAATTATTTCAGAAAAGGGCACCTGATATTTAAATTTATATTCGCTGTTAACAAATTTGTTTTTCAGAATTGCATTTCTCGCTGTTGCCCATCCATATTCAATATACGGGCACTACTTTAGTCATCGCCTCTTATTTTGCGACTAAATATTATTCCTCATCTACTACTAATCGTGTCTAGTTTTCCAATGTCACTCCCTCAGCTCTGCCTGATTTAATTCGAGTACGAATCATTACTCTTGAGCCGGCCAGTGTGGCCGAGCGGTTCTAGGCGCTTCAGTCTGGAACCGCGCGACCGCTACGGTCGCAGGGTCGAATCCTGCCTCGGGCATGGATGTGTGTGATGTCCTTAGGTTAGTTAGGTTTAAGTAGTTCTAAGTTCTTGGGGACTGATAACCTCAGATGTTAAGTCCCTTAGTGCTCAGAGCCATTTGAACCATTTTAACCATTAGTCTTGATTCAGGTTTTTTGATGTTGATATTACAGTGAGTTGAGACTGGCTTATTCTGAGTTGGTATAACGTCTTGGTGTAGCACCACGAGGATAACTACGGCTTCCCTACTCTTCAAAGGCTTAATGTGAAAGAACTATTGTTTGAAATCAAGGTTGACCTATATAAACTTTAGTATTTTATCCATCTTCACCAACTGTAGTTGTATTTATTGAAATATTTAGCAACGAGTTGCATAAAAAAGTTTCATTTCGTTAAGTGGTTCCTGGCATTTAGTATCCTTCTTCAGAAAGTTATAACTATCGGTCTATTTTCGAGTGTCGGAAGAGATGTGTGCAGTATATTACTGTGGTCACGTGGTTGATAATGACTTTGACCACAGCATTATGCTACATGCATCTTATTTTTGACACTCATAAATTGTGCGGTAGTTATAATCATCGGAAGAAGAGCACTAAGTGCATGAAACTGATTCAGGAATTAAAATTTCTTGTCTTCAGGTGGTTGCTGGTTATTTCAATAAATGAATATCGAAATTTATTAGTTACCGTATCAGTATCGTTATGCTTCACTGATTTTAATCTAACTAGTAAAACGTTTCTTCCAGCCAAAAATCGGTTTGCGAATATAGATGTTCTGGCAAAAAACTTGGACCATTTACTTCAGCAACTGTAGTTGTATTTACTGAAATATTTAGCAACGAGTTGCATAAAAAAGTTTCATTTCGTTAACTGGTTTCAGGCATTTAGTATACTTCTTCACAAAGTTATAACTCTAGCAGTCAGGAACACGTAATGGAAGTTGTTAGAAACCGTAATGGTGTTATGTCATTGGAAACTACTGATAGTTAGTGATGAGAAAGCAGGCGTCAACTGCTCGGTAGTACAAAATTTGGATAGGAACGAGAGATGTCAGTAATTTCCGATCACGAAATTATGCGGCTAGCCTTCTGGTTGTTTTAAGAATACATGCGACGATGTATTTAGCTGGGTATACCGTTGACAGAATTTATCTGAAGATAGTCAGCTGATACTGCACCGAAATAATTAGGCAGGAAGTTATTGACATTGGCCAGCTCTCCAGAAATATCACAAAACTTTCTACACTCGCCTAAAGTTTTAAATACCGATCTTAGGGCCCCACAGAAAAGCATTCACCCTTTCACTGCGTTAATGTGGCAAGTTCTGGCAACAGACTACCATTCATTATCAAATATGGTGGAGTCGCACTGCTGGTAGTTGTGCGTCAGTTGATTTAAGGGTTACTTTATCATCTGCCACTTCCAACAGGATACATAAACGTTCTGTTGCTTCTAGTTTCGTGAGTAGTCACGTGCAACAGTTTACAATAGACATTTGATGAGAGTGGGAGACTTGCCGTCGTTCGCTGTATACGGAAGTGAGGGTGGCAGCGAAATTCAGGACACAATACATCAAGCTGGGAAACCGCAAACTCGCCCATTAATTTTGCACTGCCTCCCACCCAGTCCGATGTTGGTATCGTGCTTAAGAGCAACACAGGTCACATGCGAACAGAAGGTATTGTGATTAACTGAGCCACATGTTTCTCACCTACCCTGTAATTTCTATACCCCTGAAGGAGTAAATGCTGAGTAGACAGAGTTAACATATTCTCCGAAACGTATCTGCGGTATCAAGAGGTTAGGTAAAATTTTCCTCAACCCAGCAGTTGGTTTACAAACCACAGAGCTCTACTGCGCATGTGCTATTTGAGATGATATGACCTCACTTCCATATGATTTTTCAACTGATTTAACCGGTGAAACTTTGTTTATTTGTAGATCTGTAAGTACTTCAAACTAAATCTCTACTTATCACAAACTTTTTAGTGACACATTGCCTGCTTCGATAAGGAAAACTGTTGTCGAACAGTTATCATTAGTCAAGAGAATCAGCTGTGGATCGTTGCCGCATATCAGTAAAAGCGATTTGCGTCTGAACAATGACACTAAAAAATTTCGTTTCTTCTGTTACTGTGTCTGATACAGACTTGAATAATTAAAGATGATTCCATATGACTTGTTTTTAAGATCGAAAAAAGTTCTTTAAAAATTTTTTGGTTTCTGATTTATTTCTCGCCTGTAAAACGAAATGTCGTTTGCTAGCACATCTCAGATTTCTTTTTTCATTAGACATTGATTGAAGTAATCTGATTTTTTGCTGCTTTGCATAACTCGTATGTATATTTTTTACATGGCAATTTTTTCCTTGCTGCATAGGAGGGGGAGGAAGAAGAAAAGAGGAGTGGTGGAGAATGGACTGAAAGAAAAGGTGGGGAGCAAGAAGTGAAATGAAACAAAGGGGTGGGGGGGAGGGGTTATTTAAGAAAGGGTGAAGGCTGGAAAAGGCTCTCTTCTTTTCCATGTGATTTTGTCAATTACTTCATATAGTCTTTGGTATCTATCAGCTCTTCCCCCATGAACCATGGACCTTGCCGTTGGTGGGGAGGCTTGCGTGGTTCAGCGATACAGATGGCCGTACCGTAGGTGCAACCACAACGGAGGGGTATCTGTTGAGAGGCCAGACAAACATGTGGTTCCTGAAGAGGGGCAGCAGCCTTTTCAGTAGTTGCAGGGGCAACAGTCTGGATGATTGACTGATCTGGCCTTGTAACATTAACCAAAACGGCCTTGCTGTGCTGGTACTGCGAACGGCTGAAAGCAAGGGGAAACTACAGTCGTAATTTTTCCCGAGGACATGCAGCTTTACTGTATGATTAAATGATGATGGCGTCCTCTTGGGTAAAATATTCCGGAGGTAAAATTGTCCCCCATTCGGATCTCCGGGCGGGGACTACTCAAGAGGACGTCGTTATCAGGAGAAAGAAAACTGGCGTTCTACGGATCGAAGCGTGCAATGTCAGATCCCTTAATCGGGCAGGTAGGTTAGAAAATTTAAAAAGGGAAATGGATAGGTTAAAGTTAGATATAGTGGGAATTAGTGAAGTTCGGTGGCAGGAGGGACAAGACTTTTGGTCAGGTGATTACAGGGTTATAAATACAAAATCAAATAGGGGTTATGCAGGAGTAGGTTTAATAATGAATAAAAAAATAGGAGTGCGGGTTAGCTACTACAAACAGCATAGTGAACGCATTATTGTGGCCAAGATAGACACAAAGCCCATGCCTATTACAGTAGTACAAGTTTATATGCCAACTAGCTCTGCAGATGATGAAGAAATTGATGAAATGTATGACGAGATAAAAGAAATTATTCAGGTAGTGAAGGGAGACGAAAATTTAATAGTCATGGGTGACTGGAATTCGTCAGTAGGAAAAGGGAGAGAAGGAAACATAGTACGTGAATATGGACTGGGGGGATGAAATGAAAGAGGAAGCCGCCTGGTAGAATTTTGCATAGAGCATAACTTAATCATAGCTAACACTTGGTTCAAGAATCATAAAAGAAGGTTGTATACCTGGAAGAATCCTGGAGATACTAAAAGGTATCAGACAGATTATATAATGGTAAGACAGAGATTTACGAACCAGGTTTTAAATTGTAAGACATTTCCAGGGGCAGATGTGGATTCTGACCACAATCTATTGGTTATGAACTGCAGATTGAAACTGAAGAAACTGCAAAAAGGTGGGAATTTCAGGAGATGGGACCTGGATAAACTGACTTAACCAGAGGTTGTAGAGAGTTTCAGGGAGAGCATGAGGGAACAACTGACAGGAATGGGGGAAAGAAATACAGTAGAAGAAGAATGGGTAGCTCTGAGGGATGAAGTAGTGAAGGCAGCAGAGGATCAAGTAGGTAAAAAGACGAGGGCTAATAGAAATCCTTGGGTAACAGAAGAAATATTGAATTTAATTGATGAAACGAGAAAATATAAAAATGCAGTAAATGAAGCAGGCAAAAAGGAATACAAACGTCTCAAAAAAGAGATCGACAGGAAGTGCAAAATGGCTAAGCAGGGATGGCTAGAGGACAAATGTAAGGATGTAGAGGCTTGTCTCACTAGGGGTAAGATAGATACTGCCTACAGGAAAATTAAAGAGACCTTTGGAGAAAAGAGAACCACTTGTATGAATATCAGGAGCTCAGATGGCAACCCAGTTCTAAGCAAAGAAGGGAAAGCAGAAAGGTGGAAGGAGTATATAGAGGGTCTATACAAGGGCGATGTACTTGAGGACAATATTATGGAAATGGAAGAGGATGTAGATGAAGATGAAATGGGAGATAAGATACTGCGTGAAGAGTTTGACAGAGCTCTGAAAGACCTGAATCGAAACAAGGCCCCGGGAGTAGACAACATTCCATTAGAACTACTGATGGCCTTGGGAGAGCCAGTCCTGACAAAACTCTACCATCTGGTGAGCAAGATGTATGAGACAGGCGAAATACCCACAGACTTCAAGAAGAATATAATAATTCCAATCCCAAAGAAAGCAGGTGTTGACAGATGTGAAAATTACCGAACTATCAGTTTAATAAGTCACAGCTGCAAAATACTAACACGAATTCTTTACAGACGAATGGAAAAACTGGTAGAAGCGGACCTCGGGGAAGATCAGTTTGGATTCCGTAGAAATGTTGGAACACGTGACGCAATACTAACCCTAAGACTTATCTTAGAAGAAAGATTAAAGAAAAGGCTAACCTACGTTTCTAGCATTTGTAGACTTAGTGAAAGCTTTTGACAACGTTAACTGGAATACTCTCTTTCAAATTCTGAAGGTGGCAGGGGTAAAATACAAGGAGCGAAAGGCTATTTACAATTTGTACAGAAACCAGATGGCAGTTATAAAAGTCGAGGGGCATGAAAGGGAAGCAGTGATTGGGAAAGGAGTGAGACAGGGTTTTAGCCTCTCCCCGAGGTTATTCAATCTGTATATTGAGCGAGCAGTAAAGGAAACAAAAGAAAAATTCGGAGTAGGTATTAAAATTCATGGAGAAGAAGTAAAAACTTTGAGGTTCGCCGATGACATTGTAATTCTGTCAGAGACAGCAAAGGACTTGGACGAGCAGTTGAACGGAATGGACAGTGTCTTGAAAGGAGGATATAAGCAAAACGAGGATAATGGAATGTAGTCAAATTAAATCGGGTGATGCTGAGGGGATTAGATTAGGAAATGAGACACTTAATGTAGTAAAGGTGTTTTGCTATTTAGGGAGTAAAGTAACTGATGATGGTCGAAGTAGAGAGGATATAAAATGTAGACTGGCAATGGCGAGGAAATCGTTTCTGAAGAAGAGAAATCTGTTAACATCGAGTATAGACTTAAGTGTCAGGAAGTCGTTTCTGAAAGGATTTTTTTTGGAGTGTAGCCATGTATGGATGTGAAACATGGACGATAAATAGTTTGGACAAGAAGAGAATAGAAGCTTTCGAAATGTGGTGCTACAGAAGAATGCTGAAGATAAGGTGGGTAGATCACGTAACTAATGAGGAGGTATTGAATAGGATTGGGGAGAAGAGATGTTTGTGGCACAACTTGACTATAAGAAGGGATCGGTTGGTAGGACATGTTTTGAGGCATCAAGGGATCACAAATTTAGCATTGGAGGGCAGCGTGGAGGGAAAAAATCTTAGAGGGAGACGAAGAGATGAATACACTAAGCAGATTCAGAAGGATGTAGGTTGCAGTAGGTACTGGGAGATGAAGAAGCTTGCACAGGATAGAGTAGCATGGAGAGCTGCATCAAACCAGTCTCAGGACTGAAGACCACAACAACAACAACAACAACATCTATCAGCTCAGTTCCAGAAACTGAAAAAAGATATGCACTGAAATGACTGGAAGGACATTTGAAACAATATATAACCAACATATCAAAGCACTGAAATATAGTACAACCCATTCAGTATTTTCAGATCATCTAAAACAAGTATGCCAGGGACCAAGTTATATTGAAAATGATATGAGTATCATGAGAATCAGTGAAGACAGACACCTCCTCCGTTTCCGAGAAAATTTCCGCTTACACAAAGCATTAACACAAAAGAAACAACTGATCAATGAGCAAATAAATATTAAAAACGAGGCACTACTTAAAAAATTGAAAAAATCACCCTCTCCCTCCCTACCTCCTCCCCGCCCCATGCCCTCATTTCACTTCTTCCTCCTCCTCTTTTCCTCCATCACACCACTATGCAGCTGCCTCCACGCCTATTTGCTTCGCCCTCCCCCACCTACTCACAAAAAAAGGAGAAACACTCCATCGTTATTGGTTCATTTCTGACACAGTATGTAAATACACAGCAACATGATTAAATAGAATAATACACATATAATTAACTACAAAAGTATAGGTCAAAGAAAACTAGTGGCGATGTTGGCATCACTACAAAACATAAGTCACACGTAGGGGTATAAAAATAAACAGTAAACGGTCGAGTACGAAAAAGTGTGCAATGTAAAATGTAAAAATATACACAGTTTTGCAAAGTAGCAAAAAATTAGGCTACAGGTATCCGTGTCTAATGAAGAAAGAAACCAGTGACTTCCTAGCGGACGGCATTTCCTGAGAAATCAAGCAGAAATTAAAATCAGTAAAATCTATTACCTTATTATAGAACTGCTTTTTTATCTTAAAAACAAATCAAATGTAAATGTATTTATTTACGTACTACTAATGTTTTCTTCCCTCAATAAAGCAAAACCCGTCTGGTCAGAAAAACAGGCATTTTCTTGTACGTGTAACGACGGAACAAAAATAACCTTAGGAATTGTAAAGCAACTACGAACAATACGGCCACTCAAATGAGGAATTTCAGGCAAAATATGTTGGGATAAAAGTAAATGTTAATATCGTTGCCTGAGACGAAAAGATATTTGTGAGTGGGCGCTAGAATTAGATAAGTCGAAAAAAAAAAAAAAAGAAAATTGAACGCTGATGAGTGGTAGGAAATGAAAGGGGATGCTGTCGTATGGAATTTTGCTCAGAGCACCATTTCATCATTGCTAATACATGGTTTCAGTATCCTGAAAGCTGTTTGTGTAGGTGGAAGGGCTCTGAAGATACCGGAAGATTTCAAATAAATTATACAATGCTAAGATGGGAATTTGCAGACCAGCTTCTAAACTACAAAACATTACCATTGGCACAAGTGAGCTCTGATCATATTTTATTGTTTATCAGTCACAGTTCAAAACTTCGAAATTTACAATAAGTTAGGAAACTGAAAGGTTGGGAAATGGATTTGTTCAAGAAATCAGTTGTCGAGAGTTGCAAAGGGAACATCTGACAACATTTCGTTGAAACAGGTGCAAGCTGTGTAAGAGAAGACAAATGGAGAATTTTGAGACGCAGAATGGTCAAGGTCGCACAGGGCCAAATAGGCAGAAAGTGAATATCCAGTAGACATCCTTGGTTAACACATGGAATACTGAATTTCAAATGAGAAAACATAAAAATGTAACGAATGAGGCAGTCAGAATGCGATGCCGAAGGTTAAAAGAATGTTACTAACGGGAAGTGCGACTTCGAAAACAACGGCTACAAGTGGAATGGGTTAGATTAGATTAAATTAGATTAGTTTTTCGTTCCATAGATCCGTGCTGAGGAGATCCTCGTGGATGTGGAACATGTCAATTTTTTTTTTAAGCTGAAATAACAATACTAATAGTATGAATATATACAATACATCATTTGTTTCTATTGAAAAATTCGTCAGTGGAGTAGAAGGAGTTGGCCACTAGTAAGTCTTTCAGTCTCCTTTTCAACTGATCTTTATTTGTAATTAAATTTTTTATGTTTGGTGGCAAATTATTGAAGATGAGTGTTCCTGAGTAGTGGACCCCTTTTTGAACTAAAGTAAGTGCTTTTAATTTCTTATGCAGATCATTTTTGTTCCTGGTATTGTATGTATGAACTGAGCTGTTTGTTGGGAAAAGAGATACATTATTTAGGACATATTTCATTAAGCAGTAAATATACGGAGAGGTAGTAGTTAGTATACCCAGTTGTTTGAATAGGTTTCTACAGGACGTCCGTGAATTTACTCCACAAATAATACATATTACACAGTTTTGGACACTGAAAACTCTTGTTTGACTTGAAGAGTTTCCCCAAAATATTATACCATATGACATTATGGAATGGAAGTTGACGAAGTATGCAAGCTTTTTCATTTTTATGTCGCCTATGTCTGCTAACACTCGAATTGCAAATGCAGATTCGTAAAGGCGTTTCTGCAGTTCTGTGGTGTGCTCCTCCCAACTGAATTTATTATCAAGTTGTAATCCCAGGAATTTAAGAGGGAGTGAAAGAGGGCTCCTATGGGAAGATTAGAAACCTTACGAGACGAGGGAAATGAGAGTGTGTTTGAATGTCAAGGGCTGAGGTGATACCAAGCAGAGATGGACAGGCATAATGGAGGCAAGAAGAATTGTAAGGTTTTAAGAAGGAAACACAGAAAATATTATGGAAAGAGGAGCAGATGATATGAGAGGTACTGAGAGAAACTCTTGCCTAAACAACGAGGTACCATCTGTGCCTTGTATTTTCTCTAGCCACAAAATCTTATGAAGGTCATTCAAAGTCTGACTCTGATACAGGATTCCGTATGTATTCAGTCAATAGATACGATAGTACGTCACACACAAAACAATGCCAGTGCGTGTAATTATATTTAAACCTCTGGCATTATGTTAGTATATACGTACATGGAGGTCGTTGCCAGATAGAGCCGTATATCAGCCTGGTTATGCAGTGTTATACAGGGTGTTTCTCAGTTCATGTTATACACTGTTATACATGGTGTTTCACAATTCACGTTACACACTTCTAGAAGTTGTTGAGGGGACTTAGTTGATCAGGTTTTATACAGGAAACGATATCCGGAAACGTCGTCCAACGACGCTAGAGAGCGTCAAAATTGTAGGTGCCGGCAGCTTTAGATGTATCTATGTACAGGGTGATCTAGGATGATGGAGGACAAATGTATAAGTTTGAGAGGAGGGTCACTGTACCGAAAACGAAGGAGTCGAAATTTATAGGCGCTAACTGTTGTGATACCCCTGACAGTGGAATACTGTTGTTAAGATTGTAGATTAGGCAACTTTCATTGGTGGCAGTAAGAATCAAACTTAGAAAATATGTCTAGTAATCATGGACTCTAAAATGCATAACTTAAGAGCTGTGAACACTTGCTGAATAGAGGATATGTGTTTCACAGCAGCGAAGTTGAAAAAGTGCTCACAGCTCCCCATGTATGAAATTAGGGCCCATATTTACTGGGCATTTTGTCCTTGTTTTAGCCCATACTACAGCCTCTGAAACTGGCTATAATAGAACCTTAGCGACAACAGTAACAGCACATGTATTGCATTGTCAAAGATGTCAGAATGGTTTTCGCTTATAACCTTAGACTCTTTCGTTTCCGCTACACAGGCCCTTACTTAAAATTGATACATTTATCTTTCTCCATCGCCGTACAAAGTTTGTAACATCATCGCAGAATCACCCTGTATGTACATACATTTAGAGGCACCGGTGCCTATAACTTAGACGTTCTGTAGCGTCATCGGATGAAGTTTCCGGACGTGAGTTCCTTTGTAAAACTTGACCTACGTAAGTCTCCTCTGCAACCTCTAGAAGTGTGTACCACTAATTCTGAAACACCCTGTAGAAGCATGTGCTGCGGCCACGGCAGGTTCACATGACACTGTGGAATGTGACAAATCGAA
This sequence comes from Schistocerca piceifrons, assembly GCF_021461385.2. NCBI lineage: Eukaryota > Metazoa > Arthropoda > Insecta > Orthoptera > Acrididae > Schistocerca > Schistocerca piceifrons. Next base: position 51,803,768 of record NC_060139.1, read on the forward strand.
GGGGGCAGTTTGTGAATCTTGTTCTGGTGAACACGCCTCGAACGATGGACGCTGCCTGCCGTCAGGACACTAACCAACTGCTGAAATGAACCCGGAACATTGCACAACCATTATCATATGCTGGGCAGTACGTTCGCCCAAAAGAAGCAATATTTTGGCCGTCATAAACTTCAGCCTCACCCGCCGCTTCTGAGGCAGCAGGTAGTCTGATGCTCCTACTGCAAGAGGTCGCAGCAGCCGCACAACGCCCTGCATGAGGGACACACCCTCTGTATGGTGTAGCTCGAGTACCCGTGGTGAAGGGGCACTGTTTTGATAAGTAAACAAAACATCCTCGGTCCCGAGTTCGAGACCCATCACAGCATAGCTTTGGATTAATAAACAGCATAGGCACCCGAAGACTTGCGGCATAAGAAGTCACCCTTATTATGCCAACGGCATTGCCAAGGAATGCGGAGGAGCGGACAGAGGTTCACGCGCACTCTCTTTTCCTGAGGTTGGGAAACTGTCCCACACACAATTCCGAAGGTTGCAAGAGCTGACAAGTGCGAGAATTATTGCACAATCAGCGTAACAGCTCATGCACCCAAGTTGCTGACAATAATAATACACAGAGGAATGGAAAATAAGATTGAGGATGCGCTAGATGAGAGCTTTAGAAACGATAACAGCACCAGAGCGGCAATTCTGACATTCCGGTTGATAATGAAAGCAAGATTAAAGAAAAATCACGACAGGTTCACAGGATTTGTCGATGTGAAAAAAACTTTCGACAGTGTGAAACGGTGCTAGATGTTCGAAATTCTGAGAAAAATTAGAGTAAGCTGTAGGGAGAGACGGGTAAATACAATACGTACAAGAACCAAGAGGGTATAATGATAGTGGACGACCGACATCGAACCGCTCGGCTTGAAAAGGGAGTAAGACAGATATGTAGTCTTTCCCTCTTACTGCTGAATCTGTACGTCGAAGAAGCAATGATGGAACTGAATGAAGGGTTCAGGAGTTGAATTAAAAGTTAAGGTGAAAAGATACCAATGTACGATTCGCTGATGACGTTGCTATTCTGAGAGTAAGTGAGGAAGAATTACACGATATGCTGATTGGTATGAACAATCTAATGAGTACAGGATATACACAGAGAGTAGTTAGATGGAAGACGAAAGTAATGAGAAGTAACAGAAATAAGAACAGCGAGAAACATCATCAGGATTGATGGGCACAAAGAAGATGAAGTTAAAGAACTTCAGCTACCTAGGCAGCAAAATAACCAATGACGGACGGAGCAATGAAGGCATCAGAAGGCAGACTAGCCCAGAAAAAAAGGGCATTCCTGGCCAAGAGAAATCTGCTATTACCAAACATATGCCATAATTTGAAGAAGAAATTTCTGAGAGTGTACATCTGGCCCACAGTATTGTATGGCAGTGGAACATGTAATGTGGGAAAAGCGGAACTGAAGGGAATCGAAGCATTTGACATATGGTGTTACAGGCAAATATTGAAAATTAGGTAAGGAATGAGCAGGTTCTGGGCAGAATCGGAGAGGAAAGGAATAAGTGGAAAACACTGACAACGAGAAGGGAGAGGATGATAGTACACCTGTTGAGACATGCGGGAATGACTTCCATGGTACTTGAGGGAGCTGTAGAGAGCAAAAACTGTACAGGAAGACAGTGATCGTATTACATCCCGCAAGTAACTGAGGACGTAGGTGCAAAGTGCTCCTCTGAGATGAAGAGGTTGACACTGGAGAGGAATTCATGGTGGGCTGTAGCAAACCAGTCAAAAGACTAATGACAAAAAAAAGTCTGGTATCCATTTGAACCTATGGATACCAGACGATCACCATCTTACAAAACAGCAACAAACATTACCTGCGGCAAACACACCCGATGTGTGGAAGAGAACAATTAATAGATAATATTGATAAATTTTCGATCATCATGGTGGGAATAATATTTTTAGTGTTAGTTGTAAAGCACAGTGTAATATTATAGAGTAGCTAAATGTGAGTTCACTAACAGTGTCAGTCAGTACCAATAGCATGTGACATAGGAAACGCTGGGAGCTTTAGGTAGCGCGGGTTGTTTGGGTGTAAATTCCGAATACGTTTTAAAAACTGTATAATAGCCCAGTGAACAATATGTGCACGTGAGTAATTTGAAATATAAGTAAAATAACCATCTCACAGATTAGAACATGAAAACGTACCCGGCTAATAACAGCTTGTATCTCGTCAGCATTGCCTTCCCTGGACCGACGAAGACAAACACCGTCCGTCTGTCCAGAAAGGAATCAGATTCCCCATGTTGGCAGCACATCACAAGCCGAATTCCCAGTCTCCCGGAGACTGCCCTGCTGCTGTCACACACGAAATCCTTTTCCACATGGTCCAGGTAAATGCCATCTCAGATAGTCGCTAGCTGTGGTGTCTCCTTGCTGGCCGTCTTCACACTGACAGAGCTCCGCTTGGGCTCCCCACTCCACGGCGATAGTTGCCACCCTGTTCTCTGTACATATGGGGCTGTCGTCACCGGTCAACACCATTCTCCTGCTCTGTCCACGGCTACCTGTACTGACTCTGACGCTGCCTCCTTCACTGGGCACCTACTCCCTCTGTCACTCCAGTCTGCTTCGGACCTCGGCGTGCCACTCTGTTCAGCAAACTGATTATCGCGACTCTGCTGCGACAGGAACACCTGACCAGTTGTGGATCCAAGTGGGTATGCGTTCAAGTTCCAGAGTTGCTCCTATAGAAACATGGATACAAGGACATCAGATGAATGGTAGGTCCACCTTTACGAAAAAAAATTATGGGCTTTTCATGTATAAAACTAAATCTTCGCAATACCGCTGTAGAAGACGGAGTTACTCAGTATAAAAGGATGGTCATGCGAAACTCTTACCGATTTATAGGACGCCTAACGACTACATACCAAGAGAATGAATAAGAGAGGTAGTTAATACTGCCCATCCTTCCATACTTAATAGCCATCCATTACTTGGGACTCAAAAGGTGAAGACAATCGTAATTAAAATCGCAGATGAAATAGAGGCTGACAACTAGTGATACTACATCACGCAGTTGCCACGAGATTTAACAGATACGACAAATGATTCGGCTCTGTGGACGAGAACTTTTCGTTGGCTGATTTTGCATGGGTGGATGGAATTAAGTGTTGGGCACTAAATAGCGTGGTCATCCGTCGCCTCTCTGGTTCGGCTAATTTCGTGCTGTGAAATGTTCCAAGAGCCACTTGGATCTGATCACCCCCCTTGTATTAATAGAATTCATAACAGTGCCAGCAAAATAGAATACAAGAAAAGTGAAATAGTCAGAATATGGAGAAGTGATGACGAGGAAGCTGAGACACTTCAAGGAACTTGAGGATATGAAAGCTGAATATATCAATGTAGTACAAAATACTAAATGGGCAGCCGTAGCCTCAATTCCACTATACACACCCTCCAGTGCCACTGCTAGGCCACCTGCTGTCTGATGGGACGTAATATGTGGGACGGTAGCTAAGGAGAGGAGGGAAGTATTCAACACCTATATGCGACAAACCAAAGGAAGAAATTGATTGGTTTAAACCGTATACAAGCCAGGACAGGCACCTATAAAAAAGGAAATTGGTGCCACTTATATAGCTTGCCTACAGAGTTCTGCATCACCATCATTTGGCGTAAGATCAAGATACCATCAGGAATTAATAAACAAATCAGAAATGTTGAGACAAAATTGAAAAACAATTCAGAAAATTTTTTGTTCATCTTCCCGATTTGTAGCTCTTGTATGTTTTTCCGTACCTGCAGTTAAAGTTATTGGATACAGGTTCCCCGCCGGCCGCTGTGGCCGAGCGGTTCTAGGCGCTTCAGTCCGGAACCGCACAGCTGCTACGGTCGCAGATTCGAATCCTGCCTAGGGCATCAATGTGTGTGACGTCCTTAGGTTTAAGTAGTTCTAAGTCTAGGAGACTGATGACCTCAGATGTTAAGTCCCATAGTGCTTAGAGCCATTTGAACCATTTGAACAGGTTCCCCCGTATATGAGAAAACACTGTTTTTTCTTGTTACCAAAACATGTTTTGGCACCTCTAAGCCATCATCAGTGAGTTTTGTTTATTGAAAAACTATAAACAGTGAACATATTTTAGCCTTTAACTGATCTAACAAAGTCAGACGTGAAGACGGTTTTTCTTCATTTTTTTCTTACCTTGATTTTACATTATACGGTTTTGCAGTACGACCTGTATGGCGTCCTGCTCTGACAGCTTCTCATCTGCAAACCAAACGATGTAAATGTATATTTTATCAGGGAGTTAACACCTCCTTTGATTTGTAATAATTTGATTTTCGAGTGCCAAAACGTTTTGACTGTAAATTTGTTATTGTTCACGTCATTTTATGATAAATCCTTCGTCTTAAGCGTTCTGGGAGCACTGCAAACACACATATTAAATCTACTTTGCATAAATATGATTTTAAAAAACGCCATTTCGCTCAGCAATACGTGGTGTAAACAATGCTGTGGTCCCTCCTAAACCCGTCGGTGTTCATTTGTTCCTCAGTGAGTTAGGCACCGAATTCGAACTCTGTTTACTTTTATCTCTCATTTTCTGTGTGTTTATGTGTGTGCGTGAGCGCTGGCGCACTTTCGTGTGTGTGTGTGTGTGTGTGTGTGTGTGTGTGTGTGTGTGTAAGCTCCTTTAGCTGTTAGTATTACGACAGCGAAGTTAAACCAACGAATTTGTAAACGGAAACGCACCACACATATAAAAACCTTACAATACACAGAAGAAACGCAACACAAAATCATTAACCACATTTATGACAGAACAGTGCAACAACATATCCACAAAACAAAATGGTACATACTCACCCGAAATAAAAATATCATCCATAGAATGGGGAACATACTGAGGAAAGAGTGACACAGGGCAGACAACACAACATAGAAAAATCTCAGAACACACAGACACCCACAAATGAATTCAACTGATCAGGAATATACGACCTCATATGCAATACTTGCGGTATACATACGAGAAAAAAGCAGTAATTTCAAAGCAAGAAACTCAGAACACCTCACAGCCCTAAAAAGTAACAGCAACCGTAGCACATTTGCTGACCATCCAACTACTATAAGAATAGATTTAAAAATACTGAAATCCAGTAACTGCCTATACCACAAAATAACAACATAAGAAAGTTTCCACATACAGAAGTCAATAGCTGAACGCAGACAAATTTTTAATGAACACACTACGCTTTCCAAAGGCACATTATTTTATACATTGTGGAACTTTACACAAAAGGCAACAGAAACAGCTAAAAATCCTTACACACACACACACACACACACACAGATAGATAGAGAGCGAGAGAGAGAGAGAGAGAGAGATACAAATGTAAACAAAATTCGAATTCGGCACCAAACACACTCAGGTACAAATCAATGCCGACGGGGTGTGGAGACACAACAATATCGTCTACACCGCATTTTTCGAAGTGAAAAGGCATTCGTTAAACCAAAATTATACGAGGTATATTTAAGATGGGTGTACAGTGCTCTCAGAACGTGAAAGAAGAAGGATTTGTCACAACAAAACGTGAATAATAACAAGTATATTCGCAAAATATTTTGCCACACCAAAGTCACATTTTTAAAAATCAAGGGCCGTGTTAACTCGCTGATAAAATTCGTATTATATCGTTTGCTTTGCAGATGACAAACTATCAGTTCAGGGCACCCATCATATGGGGATTGTACTGCACAACCTTATAATTTAAAATCAAGGTAGGAACAAAAATTGTCTTTAAGCCTCACTTTGTTACATCAGTTACAAACTAAAATATGTTGACATTTTGCAATTTTTCAATAAGCAAAACCCACTCATGATGGCGGAGAAGTGCCGAAAAATGTTTGAACAATAGGAAAAAAAACGGCGTTTTGCATAAAACGCGAGACTTACAGCCAGTAATAAAACTTTTTATGTATACACTTATCTCAGATGCAGCAGAATAGAGCAAAGACAACCACACGGTAGACAGATGAAACCTCTACTAAATAGAAATTTCTGACTTTCAGGAACCTGGCAGTTGCCCGTAGCAAGGGTACAGCCCTGGGTCCTGTGTGTTGTAGCCTGCCTACTCTTCAAATATGGGGTGCCTGGCACACTTGCTTTCTTGGATCGCTAGACAACAATTCAAGCAGTTCGTATTAATGAAGTTTATTACAGAAAGAAATTATTACAATATTTAATTATGTGAAATACAGATGCGTCGCAGGCAAAGGGCGACAGTCAAAATAAGAAATCTCATCGGTATAGGCAATGCTACATAATAGAAGCGAAATGACTAGTCTTGATGTTATTCTTGAACTCGCTGCGTAGTTTTCAACTGGGGCCGCGGCCAGGCGCTTATGCCCTCTTCACGTAGAGGGCGCTGCCGTCGCGTTGTCGTCCTGGAGAGGGGTCGGTCAGCGTGAAATTTGCTGACGTCGTCTCACAGCCCACTCTGCTCTAACGTTGCCTCCTGGCGTGCCGACGCTTGACTTTGCGTCGGAACACTGTGCGTTAAGGAATTACCTAGCTCGTGACAGGAAAGTGGTCTGTTGAATATATACAACAAAATTTGTGCCAATGGAATCCACATTCCAGGACTGAAGACTGTTTGGGTTGCAACCCTATACAGGGTGAGTCACCTATCATTACCGCTGGATATATTTCGTAAACCACATCAAATACTGACGAATCGATTCCACAGACGGAACGTGAGGAGAGGGGCTAGTGTAATTGGTTAATACAAACCATAAAAAAATGCACGAAAGTATGTTTTTTAACACAAACCTACGTTTTTTTAAATGGAACCCCGTTAGTTTTGTTAGCACATCTGAACATATTAACAAATACGTAATCAGTGCCGTTTGTTGCATTGTAAAATATTAATTACATCCGGAGATATTGTAACCTAAAGTTGACGCTTGAGTACCACTCCTCCGCTGTTCGATCGTGTGTATCGGAGAGCACCGAATTACGTAGGGATTCAAAGGGAACGGTGATGGACCTTAGGTACAGAAGAGACTGGAACGGCACATTACGTTCACATGCTAATACCTTTTTATTGGTCTTTTTCACTGACGCACATGTACATTACCATGAGGGGTGAGGTACACGTACACACGTGGTTTCCGTTTTCAATTACGCAGTGGAATAGAGTGTGTCCCGACATGTCAGCCAATAGATGTTCAATGTGGTGGCCTTCATTTGCTGCACACATTTGCAATCTCTGGCGTAATGAATGTCGTACACGCCGCAGTACATCTGTTGTAATGTCGCCGCAGGCTGCCACAATACGTTGTTTCATATCCTCTGGGGTTGTAGGCACATCACGGTACACATTCTCCTTTAACGTACCCCACAGAAAGAAGTCCAGAGATGTAAGATCAGGAGAACGGGGTGGCCAATTTATGCGTCCTCCACGTCCTATGAAACGCCCGTCGAACATCCTGTCAAGGGTCAGCCTAGTGTTAATTGCGGAATGTGCAGGTGCACCATCATGCTGATAGCATATACGTCGACGCGTTTCCAGTGGGACACACTCTAATTCACATCGTAATTGAAAACGGAAACCACGTGTGTACGTTTACCTCATCCCTCATGGTAATGTACATGTGCGTCAGTGAAAAAGACCAATAAGAAGGTGTTAGCATGTGCACGTAATGTGCTGTTTCAGTCTCTTCTGTACCTAAGGTCCATCACCGTTCCCTTTGGATCCCAACGTAATTCGGTGCTCTCCGATACACACGATCGAACAGCGGAGGAGTGGTACTCAAGCGTCAACTTTAGGTTACAATATCTCCGGATGTAATTAACATTTTACAATGCAACAAACGGCACTGATTACGTATTTGTTTATATGTTCAGATGTGCTAACAACACTAACGGGGTTCTATTTAAAAAACGTAGGTTTGTGTTAAAAAACATACTTTCGTGCATTTTTTATGGTTTGTATTAACCAATTACGTTCGGTCTGTGGAATCGATTCGTCAGTATTTGATATGGTTTACGAAATATATCTAGCGGTAACGTTAGGTGACTCACCCTGTATATAAAACAGCTGAGGCGTGCGGACGTGCTTCATCATAAGGGCCGTCACTCTTCTGTTATGTGTGTGTGAAAGACATTGGAGCGGACGATTAAAAACAGCTCAGAATACTGGACTATTACTTCAGGCACACATTCAGTGCAGCACCCAAGTGCCGAAGTGTTGCATTACGCTTATGGTTTGTGTATCTACACTTGCAACAACAGTCTTGTTGAGTGCCACTGGCACTTCAATAACACTACAGTACTGTTTAACGAATGGCTGAACGAACATATCACTTTGTAAACCATATATGTGATTCCAGAATGAGATTTTCACTCTGCAGTGTGCGCTGTTGTGAAACTTCCTGGCAGTTGAAAACATTGTGCTCGACCGAGTCTCGGTCCGGCACACAGTTTAAATCTGACAGAAAGTTTCATATGAGAGCTTATATACCACAGACCAAATTAGAAACATGAGTTTAGGATCCATTACATTACCAATCAACGTGGTCATCATGGAATTAGTACTCTCTGTCGATCATAAACTGTCGTGGTAGCATCACATTAATCATGTAATTCTAAAACATGAAGGTGTCACATACATCCTTCGCCTTGTCACAGGCATGTCGTACGGAGTCTGCGTTAACATTCACTCATCAGCCAGAACATTATTGCCACCTACATAGTAGCCGGTATGTCTACGTTTGCCACAGACAGTAGTGGCAGCGTATTGTGGCATGGGGACAATGAGGCCTTGGTAGGTCGCTGGAGGGAGCTGGATTCGCATCGGCACACACAAGTCACCTAATCCACATAAACTCCAGGGAGGGGGCGAAGAACTCTGATGCCACTTTCGATAACATCCCAGTTGTGTTCGATCGTATCTTGTTGAAAAAGGGCACTGCCGCCAGGAAACATAGTCGTCGTGAAGTGGTGTACGTGGTCTGCAATCACTGTACAGAGCACCTTTCCCGTATGGTGCCTTGTGTGAGCTCCATTTAACCCTTCGATGCCGTCCGGAATGTTACCCACATCATAATCGAGCCGCCGCCAGCTTGTCACCGTCCTGCACCACAGGTGTCAAGGAGCTGTTCTCCTGGAACACGACAGATTCGTGCCCTCCCATCGTCATGAAGAAGAAGGTATCGGGGTTCATCAGACCTTGCAACGCTCTGCCACTCACCAGAGTCCACCGAGGATGGTCACGTGCCGATTTCAGTTGTTGCCGATGTGATGTTAACATTAGCACTTGCTTGGGGCCGGCCGGAGTGGCCATGAGGTTCTAGGCGCTACAGGCTGGAGCCGAGCGACCGCTACGGTCGCAGGTTCGAATCCTGCCTCGGGCATGGATGTGTGCGATGTCCTTACGTTAGTTAGGTTTAATTAGTTCTAAGTTCTAGGCGACTGATGACCTCAGAAGTTAAGTCGCATAGTGCTCAGAGCCATTTGAATCACTTGAACTTGCTTGGGTCGTCGGTTGCGAAGGCCCATCGTTAGGAGTGTGCAGTGCAATGTGTGTTCTGATGCTCTTGTACTCTTCCCAGATTAAAGTCAGATGTTAGTTCCACCACAATTCCTGGATTTTCTGTTTTACCATTCTGCCAGCCTACAATGTCCGACATCCGTAATGAGGGGTGTCTCTGATATGCTCTTGCCGAGCGTCTGGGCCCTCGGTCCAACTCAGATACATCCTGCGCCTTCCCCAATCTACACAGGGACAACATGCTCACTGATACAACGTGCACTTCGCATGTATCTGACTATCAGTAATTCCTCGCCAGGTGACCTTGCTGTAGCTGTCACCTTCAAAGTTGGTGTGCAGTGGAGGAACGTTGAACATGGATAGAAACTGTCAGGATACGCTGTATTAAAACTCGGTCATGATCTTCAAGTTTATCAAAACTAGACATGATTGTCTCAATGGGAGTTCCGCGATCGTTCATTAAATAAAATACGGCGTTTCAGTCTTCGATCGCTATTCTTTATTTTCAATTACCGGTTTCGGGCTAGCTGCCCATCTTCAGATCTGTTGGACAAAGTTAAAATGTAATTAAGAAGAGAGATACAGTAAGTGATAGAAAAATGTTAGTTTACAAAAAGAAATTTTGGAACGTATTAAATGCCAACATACCATATGTTGTAGTTACAGAGTAACTTGTCCGTACAGAACACACGGTTCACTGTCATAAGTAAAGTATATGTCAATCTGTTAAAACATTATATCGCAGTGTTTAAGAGTAACTTGATTGGTAACAGTAAAAAGTGCCCTCTACATACAACAATTGTGCATCTGTTATTACTTCACCGTATATATTAATGGCGAATATTCTTTTTAATAAAACAATTTTCAAGGTAATAACATATGAATAATCTTTTTTGAGTGGACCATGAAACGAAAAATTTACATTAATTTAAAATTTCTTTATAAAGAAACATAAATTATAATTAAAATGTAGATATTCTTCCGAAAACGTCCGTTTCCTCTTCTTTGTTTTGATTGGTGGTGGAGTGGATTTCCCTACGGCAGAACGTATACAACGCCGCGCCGAGTCCTCTTCCGCCGCGCCCAATTCACCTCGCCGCCAGTATGCTGAGGGCCGTTCCGCTGCAGCTGTTTCATACTGGGGCGTGCTGTTGCATACAAGAGTAAGCCTAAAACAGGTCTTTAAAAATCTCATAATAATTCCCGTGCATAAAATCACTTTGCTCGTTAAGTAGAAGGCCTGGGGTTTTTCTTTGATGTGCGTATATTTCAATCTCTTCGAGAACGTTGAGATAGAGACTTTTTGGAGCTTTATGTAGCACCTCCATTTGTTCATTTATATTACTCACTTCATGTCTACTCTCTTTTACATGTGTTCCAAATGCTGTTCGATTGCTATGACTGCAATGTTCCCTGTATCGAGTTTCAAAATTCCGCCCTGTTTGTCCTATATAATAACTGTCACATTCAGCACATTTAATCTTATATACTCCGGAATTATTGTATTTTATTTGTTTTGTCGTTGCTAGTTTATGTCTTAGTCTATGTGCCATTTGACCTTCGTTCTGAAATGCCACTGCAATGATTTTGGAAAGCATTTAGCAATTCTTTCCGACACACGCCCTTTATATGTCAGGGTGACAAACTTCTTCTTAAGTTTAATTTTCCCAGAATTGCTACTGATGCCCGCGGATACAGGACCCAAGATGTTACACGAATGTTTAAAAAGATCAAAAACAAATCCACGGGCATCAGTAGCTATTATAGGAAAATTAAAGCTAAGAAGAAGTTTGTCACCCTGACATATAAAGGGCGTGTGTCGGAAAGAAATGCTAAATGCTTTCCAAAAACGTCGCAGTGGCATTTCAGAACGAAGGGCAAATGGCACATAGACTAAGACATAAACCAGCAACGACAAAACAAATAAAATACAATAATTCCGGAGTATATAAGATTAAATGTGCTGAATATCACAGTTATCATATAGGACAAACAGGGCGGAATTTTGAAATTCGATACAGGGAACATTGCAGTCATAGCAATCGAACAGCATTTGGAACATATGTAAAAGAGAGTAGACATGAAGTGAGTAATATAAATGAACAAATGGAGGTGCTACATAAAGCTCCAAAAAGTCTCTATCTCAACGTGCTCGAAGAGATTGAAACATACGCACATCAAAGTAAAACCCCAGGCCTACTACTTAACGAGCAAAGTGATTTTATGCACAGGAACTATTATGATATTTTTAAAGACCTGTTTTAGGCTTACTCTTGTATGCAACAGCACGCCCCAGTAAGAAACAGCTGCAGCGGAACGGCCCTGAGCATACTGGCGGCGAGGTGAATTGGGCGCGGCGGAAGAGGACTCGGCGCGGCGTTGTATACGTTCTGCCGTAGGGAAATCCACTCCACCACCAATCAAAACAAAGAAGAGGAAACGGACGTTTTCGGAAGAATATCTACATTTTAATTATATTTTATGTTTCTTTATAAAGAAATTTTAAATTAATGTAAATTTTTCGTTTCATGGTCCACTCAAAAATGATTATTCATATGTTATTACCTTAAAAATTGTTTTATTAAAAAGAATATTCGCCATTAATATATACGGTGAAATAAAAACAGATGCACAATTGTTATAGGTAGAGGGCACTTTTTACTGTTACCAATCAAGTTACTCTTAAAAACTGCGATATAATGTTTTAACAGATTGAAATTTACTTTACTTATGACAGTGAACCGTGTGTTCTGTACGGACAAGTTACTCTGTAACTACAACATATGGTATGTTGGCATTTAATACGTTCCAAAATTTCTTTTTGTAAACTAACATTTTTCTATCACTTACTGTACCTCTCTTCTTAATTACATTTTAACTTTGTCCAACAGATCTGAAGATGGGCAGCTAGCCCGAAACCGGTAATTGAAAATAAAGAATAACGATCGAAGACTGAAACGTCATATTTTATGATCTTCAAGTGTTTTATTATTCCCAGCTCTAGTGCCACGTTCCGCTCTGTCAACGTCAGAGGGATGTGCAATGGCGAGGACGCCACTTCACTGCCTGCAAAACAGCTTGGTGCAGAAGGGTTACCTAGCGATCTGTGAAACGTACTGTGGCGTGCTAGCTGTGTACAGCTGCAGAGTTTTGATGACATCAGGATGTTCCAGCAGCATTCGTCCCCGTTGCCTCTGCACCAATCACAGGGAGCCGCAGTACAGCTTCCTGCATGTTTCTTCGCTATCATTGTTAAGATCTCAGGCGATAGATGCACCTGTTATCCGACAGTCAAATCTGTGGCCCTCACCTCGCGATGCTTCCAGAGTGTGTAGGGAGCCAACAAGACTATCCGTGGTAGTGGGCTGTCGAGTGGCCCGCCGCTGGTTGGCTACGGACCCCACGTTGGCCTGAGAGGGTAGAACCAGCGTCCCGCCATGGACTGGAATGCTGGCGCCCCATCTGCTGCTGCGTGTAGCCAGTGGTGTGACACGCCCTGCCGTCAAGGAGAGCTGCCACACTTGAATCCCCCTCGTTAGAAAACTGGCACCTATTTGTAAATGGCTGTGGCTAACATGCCGCTTCGAGTCACGTACTCATAACACCTAGGCTGCGCCAGTGGGCCCCTTCTGCCTGTAACTTGCGCCATGCAAACTGCTGTGTTTATTCTTTTCAGCGGTTCGACGACCCTGTGGCCTCCATTCTACTTCGCAACTGCTGGTCAGCGTAAACTTACTGGCAACAGGCCCGCGCCTAGCTGTAACTAGTGCACTCAGAAATGTTGCACTGAATCTAACTTTCCTATCTTAAACTGTGGTGCCGCTACACATCTATCGCCTGGACGGTTTTTATCGATAGTGGGTCGTTGGTCATATTGATCTGGCTGATCAGTGAGTATCGTACACTAATGATACCTTATGTGGAATAATGATGCATCTTTTATGGTTAAGCAAAACAATATGTAGTAGAGAAACTGAATAAGTTTCAATATAAAGCCATCACAGTTATTACTGGAATACTCAAAAGGACTCCCACTTTCACACTGTTGGTAGAAGCTAATCGAATTCAGTTATCAACGTCAGTCCCAAGTTGCTACTGGAACACCAGCAATGCTTACAAAACCGTTTATCAGCAAAGATTAAAGATCTTACCATTAAGTATTTTGCAGAGAAGGTTCGGATTAACAGGAAGCTCCCTCCCTTAGCATCCTCTACCACGATGTTTTGCTTTTGTGTGAAAACCGTGACGCAATCCTAAATCTGAGCTCCTTCAGCAAATCCTACGATAACACTTTAGTCATGTTGAACATTAGGACAAACCTTCTGTCCATCAAGAGCGCACTGAATGGAGAAATTTTAGCTTACAATTTAATGTTGTAGCTGTCCTCAAGACGGTGATACAGAAGGGTTTAAAGAGGAAAAACGAAGCAGAAAGGGTGTTTGTAGATGGCATAACTATTACTGGGAGCAACTTCAAACTCCATGAAGTAGGGTCCATACTCACTACGGAAATGAGATACCTTAGAGGAGCTTAAAAACTCAGGAGAATTTACAAGGCTTTGTAGGATCTGCGCACAGCACTAATGCTGCTAAAATACTGCGATGTTAATTGCTCTAAAAGATATGTAGTATATCACTTCAAGGAAGCAATTCAGATTCTGCGCGTAAGTAAGATTCGCAGTATTTTCTGGGAGAATAAAGGGAAGCAGGAAAATCGTGCAGTGAAGTTGCGTACAATGATTTGGTGAAAGTCGATAAAGTGCCTCCTGACCACATCCTACGTATCATAAGGACTAGTCATGGCAAACTATGGAAAGGACATCTGCACCGTTATTACGAAATTAAGTACCCTATGCCGCTTTGGTACCTATTTCCTGTCACGTTCTTTGCACCAAAATTGTATGTAGAGTACAAAGGAAACTGTATAGGATACCTCAGACTTAATCACGGGAGAGTCCGGCAGCATCTCCTTTGACTCAATATGATCCCATCGCCCTCCTCAGGTGGATGTGACCAAGTGAAGGATGTTATTCACAGTTTATTCGGCTGCAACAGAAAATATGAAGAAATGGTAATAGTATTGCAGCGTCTGAAGTCCTTCGGCAATGCGCTACCAACGAACATGCAAGGGCGGAAGACCTGTAACTGTAGAGACTCCTAAACGATTTCATCAAATACATAAAATACAGCTAAAGGTTTTTAGTTTTATTATATAGTAAATGCAAAATACTGCTTTGTGTTATTGAACTTATTTGAGTTTTCTTCGAAATGAGCTTAATTTCGGGTGAAATGAATACAGTTACCTCCTGTTCTAATTGTCGTTGTATCATACGTTTACTTTCAGTGCTTTCAGGCTTTTGCACAATTAATTGTTGAAAATTATTCTAATGCTTACTTTGTGGAAGACGTCCAAAAATTCTTATTAAAAAATTGCATACTAGAAGTTACGTAATCACTCTAGGCCTCACTGTTAAGAGTTTGAGATTATGTAATTTAATTTATTGTAACGAATGTATTTCTTAACTCGTAAGGAGTAGTGATATTTGGCGTCCACAATGACGCTGAAAACCTGTTTGCTAGGCTACACAGTGATTCGGTGGACAGTTTTAATTAGTTTTCTTTGCACTGGTTTCATTTATTTTGACAATAACGAACGACTTAAACGTTACCTTACCTACTGTATATTTTTTGCAACAATTTTATTCGTGCTTAAAGCTAGTTCCCTTCATTTTCAATAGGATATACTTCTTATTCTTACACTATTCCTAGCGACGAGTAACCCATAATTGTAAAATTATGTCATTTGGAGAAGTGCATGTTATTTACAGGTGGATGCGGAGTATTTGGGGCACTGACACATGAGAGGGGATATCTGGCCCAATGATCGGAATTTCACTACGAGGGTAGCCCAGAAAATAATGCAGTGCATTTTTTTCTTAGCCTAAAACAATGCCACGAATGCGGAACGTTACGTACGTATTGTCTGAAGTCTCCTGAAAGAGTGCACCAACTTTCCGTCACTTCCGACAGATAGCGTAGTTGTAGGACAGTTTGAAAATGGCGTCGTAGGTGATGTACGTTACAAGTAACGTGCCGTTATTGAATTTATTACTGCAGAGAAAGAAACTGTTAGGAACATTCACAAACGCTTGTGCAAAGTCTACGGAGCATCTGATGTCGGCAGAAGTACAGTTAGCCGCTGGGCACGGAGGGTGAGGTCATAAGAAGGCGGTTCGGTGGAGCTCAACGATTTGCAGCGGTCGCGAAAAACATCCACGGCTGTCACACCTGACATGATGCAGGAGCTGCGGGGACAGACGCACTACAGCTCGACAGTTAGCTTTGGATCTGTCATCCAGCAAAGGAAGTTCACACAGTGAAGCACTGGCTCCGCCTCCAGGACAAAGACTGGTACCGACAGGTCATAAACGCCCTTTTCTCGCTCTGGAGGAAGAACATAGAACGGGATGGAGAAAACGAGGAAAAATAGGGTGTGTAGACAAAACACCATTCTTTCGTGGTCTAAATCACATTATATTCATTAAAGAATTGATGAAGAAAAAAATGTGGTGCATCACTTTCTGGGCAACCCTTGTACAATAGGGTCCGTACCATGCCTGACGAACTTACCTGAATCACAGGAGTTTCTGGGCAAAATCATCTATTATTCCAAGTTCTTGCGTCGTGTAGTCCACATTGCGGAGCCCCTCAGTCATTTGTGTAAAAAGGGTGTGCCTTACAACTTGACCCCTGTCTGCGACCGGACTTTAACGCAATAGGAAACAACACCGAATTTTGCCCCGTGCCTCTCACCGTACTCTCTCGCTTACCCAGTGGTAGTGGATGCCGATGAATCCGCGAGTGTCATACAGGAATCAGGATGGCACCGAACAACCCTTAACACATACGTTCGAGATCGGAAAGGAGGCCTTGGCGATACTGTTACAAAATTTCGTGGTTGTGGTCTCGAGCGCCACCACCACAACCAGCTCTGGCCTCGAGTGCAGGCGTTACATCTGCCACCACCATCCACATGACAATGTGGCGCCACAGCCAGTGCTCTGGGCGGTTGCCTACTGCTTGTCACTGTTGCACCAGTGATTCCTTCTGCATTAAATGGCATCGGTAGAACCCCGGGCATGCACATCGCCGTCTGGACATTACTCTCCGTTCCCACAGCTGGCAGGCGAAGGGACCGGGCCTTCGACCGCACGTCCATCCACGTCCCTCAGCATCATCTGGGGTATTTCCGCCAGTGCGGTCCCTTTTTGGTGTGGAGGTTCTCTGCAGAAGCTGACTGCTTGCCAGGGGACGTGGGTCTAGATTGTCTTTGTCCCTGCAGTGCTGCGCTCGCTTCGAACTCGTTACCAGTGTCGCCACACCACGCCTGCTAATAGTCTTCCTCGTGGCCGGTATGGATATGGAAGCACAGTGAACAGTCACTAGTGTTGTCTCTGACACTGTCGGCTGCCATCATCACTGTACTAAAGATTATGATAACAATCACGCTTGGCACTTCGTTCTACTTTCTGGTCGCGTTTCGAATTGTGCCTTCCTTTGTTCTTGGCCTTTTGATGTGGTTCTTCTGGAGGTTTTTTTACTTTGCACCTCTTTGCTGCATACGTTGCTTCGGACTTGTCGTACTCTGTGCCTTGTACGCTGTCAGTCAGTCCTGATTAGATCGACTTCCACTTAGCATCGTGTTTTCTTCCGTTCCGCCTTGCGGTTTCACCCACCTCTTTCTCTTCTGGGTTTGGTGTGTGTCCTTCTATCCGGCTACTTGTAGACATAGCAGTTGTCGACATATCCGTAGGCTATTCTATACTCACTCTCTTTCCAAGCATTTATCGCGACTCATGGGGTCTGCGGGTTAACTGGATGTGGCATGTTAATTTTAAGGGGTGGCTGGATGCCCTTCCTGTCGCCACTCTGTACCCCTGAGGAAGGAAGTAGTGTACCCCAACTGTATGCGTCTAGTGTAAGCCATGAAATATTGCAAATGTGTTGTACGTGAGCCATGCAACTAAGGTGGAACGTGGGGACCATCCCGGTATTCACCTAGTGAGATGTGGAAAACCGCCTAAAAACCACATCCAGGCTGGCCAGCATACAGGCCCTCGTCGTTATTCCGCCAGGCGGATTCGATCCGGGGCCGGCGTGCCTATAGAGTCTAGGAAGCAGTGCGTTAGCATTCTTGGCTACACTGGCAAGTAATAGGCTATTCTATACTGACATAGAAAAAGTCGTGAAACCAAAAAATAATTACTGTAGAGTAATGAAATTTCGGGAATACATTTGCATAGGTATCATATTTAAGTGATTAACATTACAAGATCATATGTTAATGTAAGAGCAGGATATGCCGTTTTAGATGTGAGATGCTGGTACATGCCGGCCGGTGTGGCCGTGGGGTTCAAGGCGCTTCAGTCTGGAACCGCGTGACCGCTACGGTCGCAGGTTCAAATCTTGCCTAGGGCATGGATGTGTGTGATGTCCTTAGGTTAGTTAGGTTTAAGTAGTTCTAAGTTCTAGGGGACTGATGACCACAGCAGTTAAGTCCCATAGTGCTCAGAGCCATTTGAACCATTGCTGGTACATTACTAACTGGTATAACACCCAGAATGTTGAATGCAAGCATGCAAAGGTGCATTCGTTGTGCTGTTCAGGTGCCGGATGTCAGTTTCTGGGATGGAGTTCCAAGCGCATTGCACCTGATCGGTCGATGCAGGGGTAGTTAATACTGTTTGTGGATGACGCTGGAGTTGTCGACCGGTGATGTCTCATGTGTGCTCCATTGAGGACAGGTATGACGATCGACCAGGCTAGGGCTTCTACACTCTGTACAGCGCGGTGGTTACAACAGTGGTACGTGGGCGAGCGTTATCCCGTTGGAAAACACTCCACGGAATGCTATTCACGAATGGCAACACTACAGGTCGAATCACTGGGCTCGACAGGTATGCTGTTCGGGTGCATGGGATGACCATGAGAGTGCTTCAGCTGTCTTATGAGATCGCACTCCAGACCATAACTCTAGGTATAGGGTCCAGTATGTATAACACGCAGACAGGTTGGTTGCAGTCCCTCAAATGGCATTCTTCGAATCAACACTCCGCCATCACTGACACCGAGGATGGACCATTTTTCATCAGGAAACACAAAGGACCTCCACCTGGTCATCCAATAAGCTCTCGCTTGACACCATCGAAGTCAAAAGTTGTGGTGGTTTGGGGTGGTTTGGGGTCAGTCCAGTGCACGCTACAGGGCTTCGAGTTATCCTTGAAGGAACCAATGTATAAGAGTTCATTTTGTCGCTGTGGTGCCAAATGCTGATCAAATTGCTGCTGCAAATGCAGAACCATACACCAAACACAATGAATGTGTCTTCTTGCTCAATAGTGCCACATGGCTCTCCGGAGCTCGGTCTTCTTGCAACTGTACATTGTCATCGTCACTGCTGCCAACAATTATATACTGTAGCTTCATTCCTTCAACGTCTATCTGCAATATAGCAAAAGTGACATCCAGTTTCTTTTAGCCGTATTACACGACCTCGTTCAAACTCAGTGAGTTGTTGAAATCAGCGTCCTTGTGACCTTAAAGGCATTCTTAATAGACGTCAACTCACCTATCCAACCTCAAAGATAATTAACGCTTCAACCGTTACAGCGTGTATTTAAAGCAAACCTGATGAGCATCCTCATAGTGGCGCTACTAGCAACACTCTTATGCGACTGGCGCAAAGTATGAGTAGACATCATTTTTCAGATGTAGAAACACGCCTTCCAACTTCCGTTTCATCTTTGATGATACATTATGGACTGTGGGACAACAGCTGGCAGGTATTTCTTGATGCAAGAATTTACCAACAGCCGTATGTATTGTAGAAATTAATTTCATGAACTTCTTATGTGCTACCAGTTTCGGCATTACATTCTGCATCTACATCCATACTCAGCAAGCCACCTGACGGTATGTGGTGGAGGGTACTTTGAGTACCTCTATCGGTTCTCCCCTCTATTCCAGTATCGTATTGTTCATGGAAGGAAAGACTGTCGGTATGCCTCTGTGTGGGCTCTAATGTCTCTGATTTTGTCCTCATCGTCTCTTCGCGAGATGTACGTAGGAGGGAGCAATATACTGCTTGACTCTTCGGTGAAG
Source organism: Schistocerca piceifrons (assembly GCF_021461385.2). Taxonomy (NCBI): domain Eukaryota; kingdom Metazoa; phylum Arthropoda; class Insecta; order Orthoptera; family Acrididae; genus Schistocerca; species Schistocerca piceifrons. The sequence goes on from NC_060139.1 coordinate 51,823,504, forward strand.
GTATGTTCTCGAAACTTTGACAAAAGCCCGTACCGAGCTACTCAGCGTCTCTATTGCAGAGTCTTCCCCTGGAGTTTATATATCATCTCCGCAACGGTTTCGCGATTACTAAATGATCCTGTAACGAAGCGCGCTGCTCTCCGTTGGATCTTCTCTATCTCTTCTATCAACCCTATCTGGTACGGATTCCACACCAGTGAGCAGTATTCAAGCAGTGGACGAATAAGTGTACTGTAACCTACTTCCTTTGTTTTCGGACTGCATTTCCTTAGGATTTTTCCATTGATGCCGAAGCTGGTAGCGTATAAGAAGTTCATAAAATAAATTCCTACAATACATAGGGCTGTTGGTAAATTATTGCATCAAGAAACTTCAGTTTATGTCGTGCAACTCCTTCTTGGTGTTGCGGTTTTTCCCCTCTGATTATTTCTGCATTTCACATATGTATAAATCCATACTACTTAACTCAGTTAATTGTGTTCGTTGTTTACCAATCTTTGAAAAGGAAACATTATTCTAAATCAGCAACACTGATACATTGTATTTTGTTTAACAGTAAATGGTCCTACAAAAAGTTCACCTGTACAGTACGTCTTATTCGTGATTTCAAACATAATCACTGATTCTAACCGTAATTCAGAAAATGCAGTTATGACCCTGCCAGATAATTATGAAATGAATCTACACTAATCTTGGTCAAAGTTAACTGGAAAGGCCGTATAGCTGTTCGCTACCTAGGAGTACGTTTGTGTGAACAGACATTCCAGTGTCTTTCCTTTATTTCATCCACGTTACGACAAGTCACTAATACCTTTACCACAATTCGTTTTCTAAAATGCAGCACACGCAGACCAAACGAAGTTTTTTATTGCTGGACATTACGTGGTTAATATCATTTACGCTGAACAAAGCACGACATCACACAAGAACCGAAATAACCTCAATGAATCAGGACTTTGAGAATGTTAATATTGATTAATGGTATTGGAAAACATGGTACAATTATTTTATCCAAAGTCCTTTCAAACGCTCTCACTTTCCATTAACAGTGTGAATTTGTTTTGAAAAGTGGGTCAATTTTTACATCAGTAGTGTCATGATGCCGGCAAAAGAAAAAACTGACAACAGTTCGCGCCATTAATACATTACCTGATAAAACCGTGAGCCATTGTCTGTAAGAAAATACAAGTCTAGTTTCTTACGTAATTCCCACCTATATTAAGACACTTATCATACCTTCCAACAAGCTTTCAATATCATCCTCGCAGATATCTGCGCTTGAGCACTGCTTTCCCTAATTTAAACGCTCTGAAAAATTGCATAAAGCACACTTCTGGACACTTATGAGTGGTGGGATGGTACGGAAATGTGTGAAAACTTTTAAAGATGGCCATACGAATTTGCATGATGACGAACGGAGAAGGCGACCTTCAGTCATTACTGACGTTTGTTGCAGAAAATTGAAGAACAAGTGAAAGAGAACAGACGATTTACTATTTCGACGTTATGTGATGATAGGAGTGAGGACTTAATTCAAACATAACACTCCGTACGGTACGAGGACTCCCCATAAAGTTCCCCACAGTCGTTTACTGAACAAAGTAAGAGCATATGGACTATCAGACCAATTGTGTGATTGAACTGAAGAGTTCCTAGATAACAGAACGCAGCATGTCATTCTCAATGGAGAGAAGTCTTCCGAAGTAAGAGTGATTTCAGGTGTGCCGCAGGGGAGTGTCGTAGGACCATTGCTATTCACAATATACATAAATGACCTTGTGGATGACATCGCAAGTTCATTGAGGCTTTTTGCAGATGATGGTGTGGTGTATCAAGGGGTTGTAACAATGGAAAATTGTACTGAAATGCAGGAGGATCTGCAGCGAATTGAAGCATGGTGCAGGGAATGGCAATTGAATCTCAATGTAGAGAAATGTAATGTGCTGCGAATACATAGAAAGATAGATCCCTTCTCATTTAGCTACAAAATAGCAGGTCAGCAACTGGAAGCAGTTAATTCCATAAATTATCTGAGAGTACGCATTAGGAGTGATTTAAAATGGAATGATCATATAAAGTTGATCGTCGGTAAAGCAGATGCCAGACTGAAATTCACTGGAAGAATCCTAAGGAAATGCAATCCGAAAACAAAGGAAGTAGGTTACAGTACGCTTGTTCGCCCACTGATTGAATACTGCTCAGCAGTGTGGGATCCGTACCAGATAGGGTTGATAGAAGAGATAGAGAAGATCCAACGGAGAGCAGCGCGCTTCGTTACAGGATCATTTATTAATCGCGAAAGCGTTACGGAGATGATAGATAAACTCCAGTGGAAGACTCTGCAGGAGAGACGCTCAGTAGCTCGGTACGGGCTTTTGTTAAAGTTTCGAGAACATACCTTCACCGAAGAGCCAAGCAGTATATTGCTCCCTCCTACGTATATTTTGCGAAGAGACCATGAGGATAAAATCAGAGAGATTTGAGCCCACACAGAAGCATACCGACAATCGTTCTTTCCACGAACACTACGAGACAGGAATAGAAGGGAGAACCGATAGAGGTACTCAGGGTACCCGCCACACACCGTCAGGTGGCTTGCGGAGTATGGATGTAGATGTAGATAAAGTAACCTCAGTTTGCATATAGCCCACGTAATAGCAGCTATAGTGGCATTACTCTGGCGGTGTAGAGTACTTGAACCAGTGCGCTTTAAGCAGTGGAGAATCAAAACCGTGTTTTTACTCTTTTCCCAAGCCAAGATTGCCCAAAATGTGTGCTGTGGTCACAGATCCAACAAATTCTGATGTATGTTCTACAATAAGATCTCTTGTGGCAAAAAAATGGGACGTTGATGAAATCCATTTCGATCTACGGGTGAAACGTAATGCGCGAAGGTGGTGTAAGACTGTGGAGCCGTATGTCCCAAAAATGAGATTGTCAGTAAGACATACGCAACACTTCAGGAGGATAACAACACTTTAGGAGAATTCCATTGACAGCTTCATTGGTCATAGCTCAGTGTGGTAGCACTCTTCACATTAAAAAGAATATTAACCACTATTGCTCTTTTATGTTGGACTGCGCCACATACTTTAACCTAGTACTCCTTTTGCCAATAACGGTCAGGTGACCAAGATACTCATCAGTTGCTTCTCAAAGTAGCGATAACTCGACTCGCGCGGGGTTTTAAGTATCTAGGCTGTTTACATACTGTCCCCAAGAACCTATGGTTTGTCCCATTGTGTTCGTTTAGAGAAATAGATTAGAAGTTTACGAGACAATTTCATTTACATTCACCCTTGTAAACAATTTTTATAGCTGTAAAGGCTGTTTGAAAGTGTAATTGAAAATAAAATTGTAAATGCAGTCAAGTCTTCGAAGGAAGCACCTGAGAATTCACGACATCCACAAGCAGATGGCTCCAGTATGCCAATATCGATAGTTTTTGAGAGGTGCATAGAAGGCCTGGAGATCGCATATTGAATTTGCAGAAAGTGGTAGCAAAAATAAAATAAAATAACTTCTCTGTTTTCACGGCTGTTTAGTGAATTTCTTCTTAAATTAAAAAGGTTGCACATCTAGATACCAGGTTAAACAATATATGGCCCCATTGGTTCCACAGTTAGTTTACGGTAAAGGTGAAAGTGTTGCTCTATGAATTGTAAGTAGGCTGTTTATGTTTTCTCAGGCTGTTTATGTTTTCTCTATGTAAGTAGGCTGTTTATGTTTTCTTATTGGCAACGTTACGTAGCGCTCAATATGAAAATCACTGGCTGTGCTGTGTGCAGTCTGTGGCTAGTTTCCATTGTTGTCTGCCATTGTAGTGTTGGGCAGCGGCAGCTGGATGTGAACAGCGCGTAGCGTTGCGCAGTTGGAGGTGAGCCGCCAGCAGTGGTGGATGTGGGGAGAGAGATGGCGGAGGTTTGTAATGTGTCATGAACTGATATATATATTAAGACTTGTGATGATATTAAGGTAAATACATTGTTTGTTCTCTATTAATATCTTTCATTTGCTAACTATCCCTATCAGTAGTTAGTGCCTTCCATAGTTTGAATCTTTTATTTAGCTGGCAGTAGTGGCGCTCGCTGTATTGCAGTAGCTTGAGCAGCGAAGATTTTTGTGAGGTAAGTGATTTGTGAGAGGTATAGTTTAATGTTAGTCAGGGCCATTCTTTTGCAGAGAATTTTGAAAGTCAGATTGCGTTGCGCTAACAAAATATTGTGTGTCAGGTTAAGCACAGTCATGTATAAATGTTCAAAAGGGGACGTTTCAGAATACTCTACATACTGTGTTCCTCAGAGAGTGTGTTCCATACAAAACCCAGATCACCTTCTGAAAGTCCCAGCACTTCAAATTCTGCGGTGTTAACAGTTCTTCGCATCAAACTTTGACCAGTTTTGAGTGGTTGTGCCAAAGGTTTGAATTTATTACGGTAACTGCGTTCTCCGTCTGTGATTGCCAGAACCTGACATTAATACCCTCCTTTGCGTTTAGCGACTATTTTTTGTCCAAGCAAAAAACAGTTTCTGTCTCATCAGGCAACCACCAGATCAAAACTGAATGTCCAAACCTCACAGAAAGCGCAGTTAGCAAAGCTATTGAGTGATATTAATACATGGTGTTTACAAAATATGACATTTCCTAATTTACAGAGGAAAAATAATTTAAAATGTGTAGTGGTAAGAAACTTAAGTTAACAACAAAAAAAATGAAGGAAATTGTTTTTGCTCGTCTAAGAGTAAGAGAGCATTCTGCGCTATATGCTTGTTAATTTTCAGTATTCTGGTTAATTGTTTTTTCTTAATATTTTGTGCAACGTCAAAATGTGCGCCAAGTGGATGGGTTACTGTTGAACTGGTTTTAGTAGAATTTCAATCTCTTTCCTAGACTCGAACTTCTCTCGTGTTCCGAAAAATTATTTGGCAGAGTCTGCTTGACTACTTCTCCATAGCTCTTACAAGAGATACATACATCGCTCTCGGTCGAAGGCTACGCAGACTTTACTGCTGAATAATACCTAAGCTATGGGTTCAGCGTAAAATGTAGATCCATAATTTTTAGCTACATGTAAAGTCATGTGAAATTTTTCTTACGTATAAGAGAGCGCACCTTCAAATGTTAACATTTTCACCTCATGCCCTGAGAGGCAGAAAAACAGTTCTTCTTTAACTAAGTAACTTACAGAACACCAGGATATTGTATCCCGTTTGACAGCGCGTTTCATCATACTAACCCCTTCCCGTAATGAGTAATGGCACATTTTTAATAATCAGTCGTGAACTACGCTAAACTCCAGAATGGACATATCGAAGACTATTGTGCGTCTTTTGTCAGTGGTGTTCGGCTACCTAATGAATTAAAAAGAAAAAAAATACTATGAGAAGTTACAGTTTTGAACTTTGCTGGTACTCAGCAACCGTATTCTAGTTTCACCATAGGATTAACGGTAGATACATTGACCTAGGTTTTGACACGTGCTAGGGATGTCTTCGTCAGAATGAACGGTCGCTATATCATAAAATTACATTACTAAAAAGCAATTGTCAGAATTTGGAGCGGCTATGCTCAAGTCTAAAGTGAAATTAAACGTTGTAGCCGTTTACTTTTGACTTGAGCATAGCTGCTATAAATTCTGACTATTTCATTTTAGCAATGTAATTTTACGATGATCAACAGTTCATTCTCATGAAGACATCCCTAGTAGGTGTCGGAACATAGGTCAATGTACCTACTGTTTACGTGCAACCGTTTGGCTGTTTAAAGCCATGCTGAAACTATGAAAAGCTTTTCAAATACCACTACTGCTCACAAAATGAGTTGACAACAACATTATTTATTTAGCGACATGTTTCGTGGTGATACCTCACCATCAGACAATGTTGGCATTACAAAAATATTTAAAACAAGAGTATACAGATATTAAAATGTAAGAGGGGATATCGCTTTGTGTACTGGTCGTCTGCTCACATGAAAATTTATAAAACAATCACTCACTTTATTCTTGTGGCGTGGCAGTTTTCTTGTGATGTGCTGAGGCATCGCTATTTTGAGTGCTCTCTTGGATTTCCCCACCGTTGATCACCAACTCCACAACAATCTAAAGGGCACCATTCTTTCTACGCTAGAGTAAAACAGAATCAAATAAATTAAATGTTTCTGCGGAACAACAGTCGTTCCTCGTCTGAAGGCAAAAAACTTAAGCGGAAGAGTACTGTGTTTTTGTGAACCATTCCGTTCATCCTCTTGCAGAGGAGTGACGTGACCAATTTCGCTCCCTGAAGCGCGAATATCAGTTACGGAAAGCGACGCGTCGCGCCCGCGTCAAGCTTCTGGGTCGATTGTCCAATATATCACACGTCCGCACCTTGCTGGAGCTGGAAATACCGCCTTAGAGCTCACTCCATCTGTCATAACATCTCCGAAACGAAGTAGACGTATAAAGCGTCATCTGGCCACGAGATGTATCACTTCATTTCATCCACTGATTTGTTTTATATTTATTACGTTAGTACACTCAATTCCTCGATTGGTATTAACCAACATGTATTTTCTTCATTTGAGGATATTCTAAAAATATTCATCTGCACTGCCATTTAGAACAGAGAGTTCAGTTACTGAAACCTTTATGCAACTTCGTCTTTTGTACGATATGAGCACTGACTTAGAAATAATAGCGCAAACCTAGCGTAACGAATGCTGTTTTACTTTGGCGCATCAATAACAGCATCAAGATGACAGTTTCTCATTTGCAAGGTAAATACTCACGATGGACACATTCTAAGCGTTAGGAGTTGTCGAGTGACCGCGAGCCATATTTATGTAAAATTATTCGTCCCATTATGGATGCACACGCACCAGGGATAAAATACATTTAGGGAAGGGAGTCTAATTCAGACCTGGTACGCAAGCACTTGGGAATATTTACAGAGATTCTATTCGTACGAATAAACTCATTGAGAGAATTTCGCGTTTTAGGAATATGAAAGCAGGTTACCTAAATTTTATAATCAATGAAACGAGAAGAAAATACCTGTATAGTGTAGTCTATTAATACGTAACACTAACTTATTTCTAAAAATTGATGTGGAAAATACGGTCAGTTACGCAACTGCAATGAAGACGTGCTAGGAAAAAGATCTTAGTACTATGTTCCTAATGGCAGCCTACTGGCCTGGAGATAGCGGCTCGTGTACTTCAAGAAAATGTACAAAAAAAGCCGGCCGGGGTGGCCGAGCGGTTGTAGGCACTACAGTCTGGAACCGTGGGACCGCTACGGTCGCAGGTTCGAATTTCGGTTCCATTTCCGTGACGAGAGACACAAACACATGTTAACTTATTACACGTAACTCATGACTGAGCAGTTGCATCGATGTGGCGCTTGGACTGGAAGCAGCTTATAGACCAAGATCAAAGATATTGTCCCTGCGCAAGCCTGCAGGGTTGCCACATGTTGCAAAGAAAATCAATCTCATTATTTTATTGTCGAACCTGGTACACCAAATGGCAGATGTCTGGTTAAAACGTAAACCTATAATCCAAAGGGCTACTCAACATGGAGTAAGAGAGCGTGCAAATACCAATCATAAATACACACTTAACCCACACGTGCATACTCTTAGGCTGAGCACACGCAACTTTAGTTACAAACGAAAATCGATAACTCGCCCCAGGAAGGGCCATAAGGTCTACAAGAAACCGAAATTACAATCAGTATTATTAAATACTCAATGATAACAAACAATGATTTCCACTGCTAGATTAACATTTCAAAATACTAGCTTGGCGCTTACAGAAGCCTCCAAATACACACACACAGCCGCGAAAGGGGTCACTGAAAGGCATAAAGGGACCGGTTTACTGGTCAGCTCACACTGGGGCAGAATTAATAATCTTCAGGTACAGTAATTACTGAACATTCTTCATACATAGTTTAAAATAAATGCCAAGGAGGCCAATAGCTTCAGGACTCCAGGTAGGCACCAGAAAATACTGCCCTCCTGCTCGTAGCTACTAACAAGTTATTCAGTGGCCGGAAGAAATTAGTTCCGCATGGTCAAAACATAGGGCAAATAGAAAAGATTAAAGAATATGAATATTTTGTTGAAATAATCCAGGGAAATAGTTTGGAAAAGCTGTTAGTGAGGATACATAAAATGGGAATGGAATGTGGTTCAAATGGCTCTAAGCACTATGGGACTTAACATCTGAGGTTATCAGTCCCCTAGAACTTAGAACTACTTAAAAATAACTAACCTAAGGACATCACATACATCCATGCCAGAGGCAGGATTCGAACCTGCGACCGTAGCGGTCGCGCGGTTCCCGACTGAAGCGCCTAGAACCGCTCAGCCACACGGGTCGGCTGGAATGTGGTATCACTAAAAACTTTTAGAACAAAAATACCAGAATAAAAATGCAAAAATAAAGCATTACAAGTCAACACAGATAACAATATCTGTACTCAAACTAATATCTATGATTAAATCACAATTTCAACAAATTAGGAGTACATGAAAGAAGAATAATTACGTATATATCAGGCCCACGAGAAACTGTGGGAAGTTGGAAATTAGAGAGTAATGGGTAAATTTATCGAAACATAGAAAACGTATCAGAAGACAAGAGAAAAAGAACACTGGTATTTTTTGGAAATTTACATCGAATGCAAGATCACAGATTAACAAAATATATCTTCAGATATTTGTGGCGTAAGATGTCGACAGCATGTTGGATCCAAGAAGTACAAAAGATTAGAAAAAATAATAATATAAAACCTGTAGAAACACTGAAGTAGTTAGGGACAAGGTACTGAATATGGAGGAAGAGCGAAGAGAACATGTCTGATGTGGTGAGAAGGGAGGAAAAAATAACAATGAAAAGTATAAAAAGGCACTGAAAGAAAAGAAGAGAAAAATGAATAAGGAATTGAAATTGGCACGAGGTCCCTAGTTATTCCATCCGAGGAGAAAGAAAAAGAATAGAACAGACGTAAATTCTGGCTTGTAAACTTCTCAGAAGACAACCACACAAAGACAGAGTAATATTCACCTCGACGTTTGCGAAAGATTTAGTAGCTATGACGTAGAAGTGGTTCTCACGCCAAGCAGTTTACTTTTAAATGGCCCTCGTCCTGTCTTGTATTACAAATCTCTGTTTCCACCACAGTTTTGAATCACCTGTTAGAAATTTAAGCCCCACACAATTTCTGCTGATTTAGCGACGTAGTTGCACGCGTTTGGAGTTTCAGAAGTGAACGAGTATTTTTCGGTCATTATTCCGGTACCATTCCCTTGGGACTTGGGAAATGCCGTGTCAGCTAATGGAATTTGTTAGCCTACCGGCGCATGATAAACGATTTATCTCCGGAAACTGCTTACTGGCGGTGATTTGCTCGCCTCCATCACTGTCATCCAATTAACCTACAGGGTTCAAAGCCCATACAGTAAAGAGGAAGTGACGCAGGATGGAGGCAGGTACATTATAAAAGCAACGGGCAAGTCACTCACATGTTACTTTCACCCTGGCGTGTGGGGTTTATTGCTCAGCGGTATGTGACCGAGCAAGCAGTAATACTACTCTGCAGCTAAGCAAAATTCTCAATAAAAGTACACAATGCTCTCTTTCATGAATGCAATAATATACGTTTCCCGATATAAAGTTTAACTACGTACATTCGGAACTTTATGCAGATTAACGCATGTTGCTGTGTAAATAATGTTTCAAGTTCTCACGTAACTTGAAAGAATGTCCACTTACTTAAAAGTTTTTAACCCATTTACTTTGTCCCGTGATAACATGTCCACATTTTACAAACCATTCATATTTCTTCATACTATGGTTCAAATGGCTCTGAGCACTACGGAACTTAACATCTATGGTCATCAGTCCCCTAGAACTTAGAACTACTTAAACCTAAACAACCAAAGGACATCACACAGCACCCAGTCATCACGAGGCAGATAAAATCCCTGACCCCACCGGGAATCGAACCCGGGAACCCGAGCGTGGGAAGCGAGAACGCTTCATACTATGTATATGCCCCAGTATATATATATATATATATATATATATATTAAAGTGATACTGAGAAATTGCGCAATACGCAAGGAATGTATTATTTTTTCTAAATAAAAACGCAACAACCAACTCGCACTGTAAGCCACGGGACCACTGTTAGCTAAAAAGCCTGTTCAGAACTCCACTCTTCCATCTTGAACTTGATTATCCACTATTTTTCTAAATCACAAAAGGCAAGTTAACGCACCGTTTACTTGAAAGAGCGTTCCCTACTTCCAGCCCCATCCATCTCAATCTGAGCTTGTGTTGTGTCTCCAAGTATCGAGGCGTGGATGGTCCATTAGACCCTGATCTTCTTCTTTCTTAATTAATGACAGATTTAATGATTAATTACAACTATTGTCTGTACTTTCTACAGCATTTACGATGTGATTAATTTGAGAAAATTGTTCTGTAAAACGTCAGGGACGTCCGTGAACGATGAAAATTTACCAGGTGACATCTTAAACAAAGTAGGTTATTTCAACACAGTGTTTTAATAATATAACAGTACGGCATACAATAACGCTTAGTCTTCATCTACGCTGTATTTAATGTGGCGTCTGTTTATATCACTTTTGCATCTGGCGACTGATGGGACACAGACTCGATTTATTTACAGCTGTATAAGGCACGATTTGCATACAATTCGTAATGTATTACAATCTCTAGAGGCACATATCTCTAAATAAAAGTTCACAAATATGAAAAATTATAAGGTGATATATTTTGCAACATCAAATCTTTACTTCTGCCTTAGGAGTATCTAGAGAGGTTTCCTTGCAAATGTAACCCCATCGACTAAAAACCTGGACCTCGTGTCACGTGTATTATTAATTTCTCCTACGGTTCACACAAACTTCTGGTGAGACCGCACATTCTTAGGACAATTTCCTAGTTCCGGCATAAAATAAGTGCTATTAGAATCCTACTTGACTGCCAGGTCTCAATAGTTGTACGTAATTGAAGTGAAGGAAACTAAAACATCTTACTTTTAAGTGTGGTTCCCAACTAGCACATAGTTAAATTTTCATACGCTACTCTTAAATTCTGAAAGTGGGAGGGGTCAAATACAGGGAACGAAGGGCTATTTACAATTTGTACAGAAACCAGATGGCAGTTATAAGTGTCGAGGGACATGAAAGGGAAGCAGTAGTTGGCAAGGGAGTGAGACAGGGTTGTAGCCTATCCCCGATGTTATTCAGTCTGTATATTGTGTAAGCAGTAAAGGAAAGAAAAGAAAAATTTGGAGTAGGAACTAAAATCCATGGAGAAGGAATAAAAACTTTGAGGTTAGCCGATGACATTGTAATTCTGTCAGAGACAGCAAAGGACTTGGAAGAGCAGTTGAACGGAATGGACAGTGTCTTGAAAGGAGGGTATAAGATGAACATCAAAAAAAGCAAAGCGAGAATAATGGAATGTAGTCGAATTAAATCCGGTGATGCTGAGGGAATTAGATTAGGAAATGAGATGAGTTTTGCTATTTGGGGAGCAAATTAACGAATGATAGCCGAAGTAGTGAGGATGTAAAGTGTAGCCTGGCAATGGCAAGGAAAGCATTTATGAAAAAGAGAAATGTGTTAACATCGAGTATAGAGTTAAGTGACAGGAAGACGTTTCTGAAAGTATTTGTATGGAGTGTAACTATGTATGGAAGTGAAACATGGACTATAAATAGTTTCGACAAGAAGAGGACAGAAGCTTTCGAAATGAGGTGCTACAAGAGAATGCTGAAGATTAGATGGGTAGATCACATAACTAATGAGGAGAAATTGAATAGAATTGGGGAGAAGAGAAATTTGTGGCACAACTTGACCAGAAGAAGGGATCGGTTGGTAGGACATGTTCTGAGGCATCAAGGGATCACCAATTTAGTATTGGAGGGCAGCGAGAAGGGTAAAAATTGTGGAGGGAGACCAAGAGATGAATAGACTAAAAAGGATGTAGGTAGCAGTAGGTACTGGGAGATGAAGAAGCTTGCACAGGTAGAGTAGCATGGAGAGCTGCATCAAACCAGTCTCCGGGCTGAAGACCGCAACAACGCTACATTTCCAGACACTCCCACAGAAGTACAATCAATTGTTTGCTGAGTTGCTGTGAATCAAGTCCACAGTAGTCTTACGTGCCTCAAATTAGCTTTCTCTCCTTGACGTAAACATTTTGTGAATAAACAGCAAATTTCAATTTTGGTATCACTTATTTGGTGAAGCGTAAGAAGGGAAATAAATGTCAACCGCATCTTATATGAGCATGCATTTAAGAGAGAACTGGCAAAACTTCAATCATGTAGTTCTATCCTCAGACTCGTGGATTGGAGAAAATCGATACATCAAAACATCATTAACTGTGTTTAAAAGTGCTCAAGCTGCAGACCTGGAGTAAGCGATAAAGCTAGTAAATGGGAACAATACATTTAGATACCCGAAGATTGCATGAAAATAATTGATTATCAAAGGGGTACAATCAGAACTTCTGAGAGATGAATTTTTAAAGGCCAAAATTTTGGAAAATACCGTAAACAATAGTGAAGTTGACATACATAGCCGGCCGCGGTGGTCTAGTGGTTCTAGGCGCGCAGTCCGGAACCGCGGGACTGCCACGGTCGCAGGTTCGAATCCTGCCTCGGGCATGGATGTGTGTGATGTCCTTAGGTTAGTTAGGTTTAAGTAGTTCTAAGTTCTAGGGGACTGATGACCACAGAAGTTAAGTCCCATAGTGCTCAGAGCCATTTTTTTTGACATACATATACGAGGTTTGCCGCATTTTCTTCTTCAACATTTCTTTATTGAACATGACAAGAATTACATGCACAAAAGAATGGTGTTCTATCTACACACCCTATTTTTCCCGTAGCCTCCGTCCCATTCTACGGCCTTCCTCAAGCGCGAAACAAGGACTTATATGCCCTGTCGGTACCAATCCTTGTCCTGTTGGCGGAGCCACTGTTTCACTCTGTGAAGCATCTCCTCGTCGTCCTCAAAATATCTTCCACAAATGGCATCCTTTGATGGTCCAAACAAGTGGAAGAGCAAGGGGATTCGTCGCAACACGTCTGGTGTGGATGGACTCACAGACCGCTGCAATTCGTGGAGCTCCGCCGAACCGCTTTCTGATGACTTCACTCTCCGTGCCCGATGACTTACTGTACTTCTGCCGACAGTAGATGCTCCATAGACTTTGCACAAGCCTTTGTGAATATTCGCCACAGTTTCTTTCTCTGCAGTGAGAAATTAAATGACGACATGTTGCTTGTAACGTACATCAGCTAGAGACTCATTTTTATACAGTCCTATAGCTACGCTGTCTGAAGTGACGAGAACTTGGAGCGCTCTCTCAGTAGACTTCTGATACGAGTAACGTTTCGCATTCGTAGCATTGTTTTCCGCTGAGAAAAAAATGCGGTGCATGACTTTCTGGGCAACCCCCGTACATCCTATCACCTTAATAAATATACAGTTATCGAAAAGCTCGCGATCGGTTATTACCAACTCCAAATAAAGTTCTACACAACTCTGTACTTCCTTTAATCTGGAGGAGAAGCGGCCTCCTTTGGCTCCTTGATAGTCTGCCTATCGGGAGGCGAATATTATGACTGATGCTGTAAGGTCAGTTTGTTTTCCCACTTTCCCGAACCTCGATGCACAAAGGTCCCCTCAAATGGGCACTGCTCGATGTGCAGTGACAACGTAAGAGGGTTAAATAAATACCCTTGTAATGCGCAAAGTTTAATAATTGCTATGGCTCTGAAAAAAAATTTCACCTAGGTGCGTGGAGTTCAAGTCAAAAGATCGTAACTACCCTCAACTGTTTGAGGTTCAACATATACAGAGATTACGGTAATTTCATGCAGTAATTATTAGACCGCAGTATGACGTATTTGATTCCACTTCTACAAAACAGTGTTCACTGTATAGAGGTGCAGTAAATAACAACTGTAGGAATACATCAACCCAATAAACTGAAGACTGCAAATCACAGACGCTCAACAGCTGTACTCAAGAAACTTTTCTTGTTCGCAAGTATATACAGCCATAGCGCCCCTTGAGTACCTGGATAACCGTACGCATTTTCAATCAACACAGATACAATATTAAATCAGTTAAAGTCTCGACCTGGTGCATCTGTCTTTTTGTAATACAAAGAAGAGCTGAACATTGATATATAACATACTGTGTTCCACTTTCTTCAGCCCAGGTTGTTGGACGCTCTTTACTGCCGGTCTCTTGTCGCCGCGGCTCACTCTCTCAGGTACCAGTTACTGTAAACTGCACTAGCGTCGCGTGCCTCGTACAAATACAGAACTCCTGCAACACACTTCTTCGAAAAGTTAGTACAAGTAAATCCTCTCACTTGCAGCACGCTTGTCTGCCCGGCACTGACTGTATATGGAAACCTCCTATACTTAAGAAATATTTTGAGGATTAAAAAATAAATGTTGACCGCTGTACCAGGTGATCGTCACAAATCTTGCTAGCACCTAGCGAGATGTACTTCATCAGAGTAGAGGATCCTTGAGAAGGCTGTAGAAAAAGAATATGAAATCACTTCTGTCATACGTGCCATCAATACATAATGAGTACTTGAAATTCATTCCGATAACGTTGAGCACACAGTCAGCCAGGAAGCGATGGAGAACATAATGACCATAATTTCCTGTCTGCAAGTCCACATTCTTCTTATACTAGCTGAAAGAAGTGTTTCTACTCTCTGTTACTCATCGCGATTGCGAACTATGACTACAAGTGAAAATTTTGAGCTATAACAGACTGATATATTTGATAAACTTTCACACGCACAACATAGTAATATTCCTGATAATAACAACAACAAGGATGTCTCTATCATAAACAGCACGATGAGCATTTCAGAGGAAACCTCTACGGTAAGTTCTCATTAAATGATCTTCCGCCCTGACTTGTGATAATCAAAGTAAATATCTGGCCACAAAAGTGTAAAACAATGTCACGACTTTCCAAGCTGTTTTGTTAACGTTACGGGGGAGGGGGGCCACACAAGCACACAAACACTTACGTCCACGACATTAAGAATCTAGGACGATGTGCAGTTCTCCCGAGTTCACTAGCTTCTTTCTTTTTCTTTGTTTTGTTTTTTTCTCATCAGTCTTCTGACTGGTTTGATGCGGCCTGCCCCGAATTCCTCTCCTGTGCTAACCTCTTCATCTCAGAGTAGCGCAGCCTACGTCCTCAATTATTTGCTGGCTGTATTACAATCTCTGTCTTCCTCTACACTTTTTGCCCTCTACAGCTCCCTCTAGTACCTTGGAAGTCATTCCCTCATGTCATAACAAATGTCCTATCACCCTGTCCCTTTTCCTTATCTCTGTTTTCCACATATTTCTTTCCTCTCCGATTCTGCGCAGAACCTCCTCATTCCTTACGTTATAAGCCCACCTGATTTTCAGCATTCGTCTGTATCACCGCATCTCAGATGCTTCGATTCTCTTCTGTTCGGATTTTCCCACAGTCCATGTTTCACTACCACTCCAGACATACATCCTCAGAAATTTCTTCCTCAAATTAAAGTCGATATTTGACATTATTAGACCTCTCTTGGCCAGAAGTGCCCTTTTGCCATTGCTAGTCTGCTTTTGATGTCCTCCTTTCTCCGTACGTCATTAGTTATTTTACTGCCTAGGTAGCAGAAGTCCTTAACTTCGTCTACTTCGTGACCATCAATCCCGATGCTAAGTTACCCGCTGTTCTCATTTCTACTACTTGTCATTACCTTAGTTTCACTTCGATTTACTCTCAGTCCATACTCTGTACTCATTAGACTGTTCATTCCGTTCAGCAGATCTTGTAATTCGTCTTCACTTTCACTCAGGAAAGCCATCTCCCATCTCATCACTGAAATCCTTTCACCGTGAATTTTAATTCCACTCCTGGACTTTTCATTAATTTCCATCATTGCTTCCTCGATGTACATATTGAACAGTAGGGGTGAAAGGCTACATCCTTGTCTTACTTCTCTTTTTAATACGAGCACTCCGTTCTTGGTCGTCCACTCATATTATTCCCTCTTGGCTGTTGTACATATTATATATGACCCGTCTCTGTCTATAGCTTACCCCTACTTTTCTCAGCATTTCGAACATCTTGCACTGTTTCTCACTGTCGACCGCTTTTTCCAGGTCGACAAATCCTATTACCCGCAACGTCACAATTGCCTCTCTCGTGCCTTTACCTTTCCTACAGCCAAACTGATCATCACCTTGCGCAACCTCAATTTCCCTGCCATTTTTCTGTGTATTATTCTTGTCAACAACTTGGATGCATGAGTTGTTAATGTTATTGTGCGGTAATTCTCGCACTTGTGAACTCTTGCCGTCTTCGGAATTGTGTGGCTGATGCTTTTCCGAAAGTCAGTGGTATGTCGCCAGAGTCATACATTCTACACACCAACGTGAATAGTCGTTTTGTTGACACTTCCCCCAATGATTTTAGAAATTCTGGTGGAGTGTTATCTATCCGTACTGATTTATTTGATCTTAAGTCTTCCAAAACTCTGTTAAATTCTGATGCTATTACTGGATCCCCTGTCCCTTCTAAATCGACTCCTGTTTCTTCTTCTATCACATCAAGATAATTTTCCTCCACATACAGGCTTTCAATGTATTCTTTCCACCTGTCCGCTCTTTGCTCTGCAATTCACATTGCAATTCCCGTTGCATTCTTAATGTTATCCCTCATGCTTTTAATGTCACCGAAGGTTGTATTGACTTTCCTGTATGCTGAGTCTGTCCTTCCGACAATCGTTTATTTTTCGACGTCTTTACACTTTTCCTGGAGCCATTTCGTCTTAGCTTCCCAGCACTTCCTATTTATTTCATTCCTCAGCGACTTGTATTTCTCTATTTCTGAGTTTCCTGGAACATTTTTGGTACTTCCTCCTTTCATCGATCAGTTGAAGTATTCTTTCTGTTACCCGTGGTTTCTGCGCAGTTACTTTCATTACACCTATGTTTTCCTTCCCAAATTTTGTGAAAGTCCTTTTTAGAGACGCCCATTTCTCTTCAGCTATACTGCCTACTGAGCTATTCCTTACTGCTGTATCTATAGCCTTACAGAACTTCAACTGTATCTTGCCTTTCCTTAGTGCTTCCATGCCCCAGTTCTTTCCGTATTGATTCTTCCTAACTAATGTCTTAAACTTCAGCCTACTCTTCATCACTACTGTATTGTGATCTGTGTTTGTGTCTGCTCCTGGGTACGCCTTGCAATCCAGTATCTGATTTCGGAATCTCTGTCTGACCATGATGTAATCTAACTGAACTCATCCCGTGACATGCGGCCTTTTGCAAGTATACTTCATCGTCTTGTGATTCTTGAACAGGGTATTCACTATTACTAACTGAGCCTTGTTACAGGACTCAATTAGTCTTTCTCCTCTGTCATACAGTATTAACCATTCAATATTCTCATACACTTTCCCTATCTCTTTATCTGCGGCTTGCGACGTCGGCGTGTATACCTGAACTACCGTTCTCGGTGTCGGTTTTCTGTCGATTTTGACAGGAACAACCCTATCGCTGAACTGTTCACAGTAACGCAATCTCTGCCCTACCTTCCTATTCATAACGAATCCTACTCTCGTTATACCATTATCTGCGGCTATTGATTTTACCCTATACTCATCTGACCAGCATTTCTTGTCTTCTTTCCACTTCACTTCACTGACCTCCTACTATATCAAGTTTGTGCCTTTGCATTTCTCTTTTCAGATTTTCTAGTTTCCTTACCACGTTAAAGCTTCTGACGTTCCACGCCTCGACTTGTAGAACAATATCCTTCCATTGATTACTCAATCCTTTTCTAATGGTAACCTCCCTCTTGGCAGTCCCCTCCCGAAGATTCCAATGGGGGACTATACCGGAATCTTTTGCCAATGAAGAGGTCATCATGACACTTCTTCAATTACGGGCCACATGCCCTGTGGGTACGCGTTACGTATCTTTAATGCAGTGGTTTCCATTGCCTTCTGCGCCCTCATGCCTCTGATCATTGCTGCTTCTTCCACCTTTAGGGACAGTTTCCCACCCCAAGGACAGGAGACTGCTCTGTACCTCGGACCGCTCTTCCGTCCTCTTTGACAAGGCCTTTGGAACTTCCTATTTGCACCGTAAACATGCGTTTAGTTGTAGCCTGACTGCGACGTCGCCCGAGGCACCGTGTAAGCCGGTGTTTGACTGACGCGGGCCGTATAGTAGGTGGGAGCGAAGTGAAGTCTATCCCCAAGTAGCAGCATCTAAATGGTCGCTATCTCGGATACATATCGTTTCATAACACTGTTGTGTATCAATTTAAATCTTCTTAATTTTTGTATGAACGGAGTTAAGTAGGCTTTGTTGTTGTGGTCTTCAGTCCTGAGACTGGTTTGATGCAGCTCTCCATGCTACTCTATCCTGTGCAAGCTTCTTCATCTCCCAGTACCTACTGCAACCTACATCCTTCTGAATCTGCTTAGTGTATTCATCTCTTGGTCTCCCTCTACGATTTTTACCCTCCACGCTGCCCTCCAATACTAAATTGGTGATCCCTTGATGCCTCAGAACATGTCCTACCAACCGATCCCTTCTTCTGGTCAAGTTGTGCCACAAACTTCTCTTCTCCCCAATCCTATTCAATACTTCCTCATTAGTTACGAGATCTACCCATCTAATCTTCAGCATTCTTCTGTAGCACCACATTTAGAAAGCTTCTATTCTCTTCTTGTCCAAACTATTTATCGTCCATGCTTCACTTCCATACATGGCTACACTCCATACAAATACTTTCAGAAATTACTTCCTGACACTTAAATCTATACTCGATGTTAACAAATTTCTCTTCTTCAGAAACGCTTTCCTTGCCATTGCCAATCTACATTTTATATCCTCTCTACTCCGACCATCATCAGTTATTTTGCTCCCCAAATAGCAAAACTCCTTTACTACTTTAAGTGTCTCATTTCCTAATCTAATTCCCTCAGCATCACCCGACTTAATTAGATTACATTCCATTATCCTTGTTTTGCTTTTGTTGATGTTCATCTTATATGCTCCTTTCAAGACACTGTCCATTCCATTCAACTGCTCTTCCAAGTCCTTTGCTGTCTCTGACAGAATTACAATGTCATCGGCGAACCTCAATGTTTTTATTACTTCTCCATGAATTTTAATACCTACTCCGAATTTTTCTTTTGTTTCCTTTACTGCTTGCTCAATATACAGATTGAACAACATCGGGGCGAGGCTACAACCCTGTCTTACTCCCTTCCCAACCACTGCTTCCCTTTCATGTCCCTCGACTCTTATAACTGCAATCTGGTTTCTGTACAAATTGTAAATAGCCTCTAGTAGGCTTTAATCACAGAAAATGTTTTAGCTCACCTACATATAAATTTTGCCGTCTAGAACCTTTAGAAGGGAACTGATAGTAGAACGTGACCTTTGAATTTCATCTTTTATTGACTGAAATTTGTATCAAAGTCTTGAAACTTGTTATAGCCTAATTATTTAATGGGTTTAACTGCATGCTGTAATCAGAACACTCTAGCATTAACAAAACTGGTACTTAATCTAATACAACTACTAATTTAGTTCTCAGTTAATTAAGTAAATTACTCGAAATTTATTAAATGTAGCTTAATACTAATTTTCATCTTTGGAAGTCTAATATTATCGCTTTCAATTCTTTATAAAAAAATCCGATTTTGACCAAAATATTCTTCTGATCAAATTGATACTTGTAACAGTTGCTTTTGACATACCTTTGCACGTTCTGACCTATTTAGGCTTTCTACCTTTATTATTTAGCGCCAGTTGTTATTTATTTAAAACGACGTATTTAGGGAAACATATTCCTCTGATCATTCTGAGGTTTAACAATTGAAACATTAATAAACTGAAGCATATGTTGACAAAGTATGGAAAAACAGCTTCAATTTTTAATTTCATCCTTAGATTGTAGCGCAATACTTTGTATGCTACGCACAGGCGCGTTATGCTGACGTGGCGCTAGTAACAGTGAACTGGGATAACACCTGGCACACTCGCTGGCCTCTGTGACTCTCAGATCATAACGCGCTTGTTTCATGCAACTACACCTATGAAAATTAAGAATATCAAAGATATTTTTGTTAACATAATAAGTAACAGTTTGTATATTTTATTATATAAAACCTATATTGATAACAGATATTATGTCGAATTCCTTCCTAAAGTTTTGGACGAAAAGAGAACCCAGATCATTACATTGTCAAATTTTATTTTTCCAAGCAATAACTGCAGTCACTTAATAGGTATAACATGGAGTAATTGCGCATATAAACAATTAAATTTTAAAATCTTTTAAAATCACGTGGCTAATTCAAGTCGGCTACTATTCTAGCCCTGTTTCTCAAAACTGAATTTAATCTTCTTGATCCACTTTAATTCCAGACACTTCATTTATAAACCAAGACAGAATGAAATTTATCTTATCGATGAGATCGTTAAGAGGATACCCATCTTGAAAAGGCTTCCTATTGAAATACTCATTGTCAATTTAGTACTAGTCGACGTTATTTTAAATTCCGGGCAACAGCAACCAAATTTTCACATTTTGAATGAAGTGGTCCGCACTAGCTGTAAAATAATTTTCAGTGAAAGTCACGACCGGTTTCGCGTCTATTGTTGAAGCATCCCCAGGTGATCTGAGGAAAAATTCTTACAAAGAACACTTATCAGTGGTGTAGACAAAAAGGGATACTGATAAGCAATGCCATAGAACGGTAATTTTAGAGTAGTCACGAAGATCCTTACTAATAAGTCATAGCGAAACTTAATACTAGTACATGAGTATCTTCAGGAACACATAATCTGTAGACGCTTGATAAAAGAATATTTTAATCCGAAGAGCTCATGTCTATCTATATCAATAACTTAATCTGTGTTATAGAGACTTTAAAAGAAAATGAAATCCATATCTAGCGGGAAAGTAATTCTTGTTCATGAATATATACAGCAGCACATAACCTGTAGAAGCTTTATAAGAGATTATCTTCACCCGAAGAGCTCATGCTTTCATATCTGTATCAATGACTTAGTTTACTGACAGTGGCTTTAAAACGACGATGTGTACATCTAGTTCTTCTGAGTATTAAACCTGCCACCAGTGAGAAGCAAATCCCACATCGCTTAGCCAGTTATTTCATTAGTTACGGCTCAGTATTCACCAATGATCAAAACTCAGCAGGAGAAAGTGGCCGCTCGATTTTCATCGAATGAATTTGCACTTTGTCTCTAAGTTCGTCCTCTTCGTGGCTTACTAACTTCGTGAAGTGGGTTTTATTGGCCCGGAAACTTTATAAACGTATCTCCGGGAATTTAGCTCTACGAACTCACGAGTCGCAGCCTCTCACCATAGCAAGAGATGGGCGTTTGCTACACAACTGAAAACAATGGAAATTATTGCTCTGCTACGACATCGTTTTCTAAACTTTGATGGATTTAAATTAATAACTACATACCTTTTTAATGCTTAGCAAAGAAATAAACCGAAAGATTATCAACTGAACGAAAAGCAACGATTGTTTTCTGCAAGCTTGTGCTGTACAGTTTCGAAAGCGTTGCCAAGGTTCGCATTTAATACTAAGGACTTAGCTTGACGTCTGATATTAACTAATATTTTGCAAATGGACTTCAATTTTGGATAAAGCTTTTGAAACATAACAAATTACAAAATCTTAACCTTTTAGTCAAATTTGATTTTCTTGGTACCAATTACTTCTTCCAGCTGATAGTCATACTTTTAAGAAAAGTTTTAAGAGATATTAACAACAAGCTCTTTTGTACTTTGCTGGCAAACGCTGCCAATCTGTGGAAAAGGGACTTGACTTCATAAACTTCATTCGTCGGAGTGTATCGTTTTCACTAATTCGCCTCATCCCTTGTAGGTAGCTGCTTCTACTTTAGAACATAAATCCCCATAAGTAAATGTCAGGTAGCAAGTATGTAAACATCACAAGCATAGATTTTTTAAAAAGTGGAAATAATACAAGGAGCCGGCCGGTGTGGCCGAGCGGTTCTAGGCGCTACAGTCCGGAACCGCGCTACCGCTACGGTCACAGGTTCGAATCCTGCCTGGGGCATGGATGTGTGTGATGTCCTTAGGTTTGTTAGGTTTAAGTAGTTCTAAGTTCTAGGCGACTGATGACCTCAGAAGTTAAGTCCCATAGTGCTCAGAGCCATTTGAACCATAATACAAGGATAGTAAGAAGCACAATTCACCTTCACGTTTAGAAGTTAACTGATTCCCAAAGACCATATGTTTTGACATTATAATTATTTTACTGCAATTTAAGACTAACAATTAATCAAAACATTCTACAGTTAAAATTAGAATTCACATTATTCACAAGTACCGTACGCTCCTCAAACATGACGCCGACAGCCGCTGTCTGTCGCCCAGGTAACATTCGAACAACCATCAAACAACAGGTACTTTAAAACAGAAACAGGATACCATTTAAACTCCCGCATATCCAAAACTTTTACAGAATGTCAGTCATTTAAATGAGGTTAACAATCGACCGAACGTATGGCTTTTATTTTCTATCACGAACTGACCCAAAAACTAAAATAAAATGCAGGGGAAAACTATATTGGCCAGGGTTTATCAAAATAATAAACCATCAGTGAAATGTCTCTAAAAATATTAATTACTGATCAGCAGATTTGAAATTTCATAGGTGAACATTACAGTGCTTTTGCTTTAAGGCAATTTACAAGAACAGAGACAACGCCCCCTTAAGAAATGCATTCAAACTTTAAAACTTAGTTCTCGGAATCTAGCTAACCCGCACCACAGACGTCACTGAATGTTGCTAGCGAACGGGCATCTTACATTCCTTCCCG
The DNA here is from genome assembly GCF_021461385.2 of Schistocerca piceifrons. Classification (NCBI taxonomy): domain Eukaryota; kingdom Metazoa; phylum Arthropoda; class Insecta; order Orthoptera; family Acrididae; genus Schistocerca; species Schistocerca piceifrons. Next base: position 51,846,461 of record NC_060139.1, read on the forward strand.
TAATATAACAAGAACGGGGGATCACCATAAAATCCAGTTATGTAAGAATCCCGTTTCCACATTACTTTCCATCCACCTCTAAGACAGGTGGAGATGTTAAACACAGATCAGCACCGCCTTCTGTATCCGGCGATCTAGTATCCGACAGCACAGAACAACACTTTACCAAGCCGCACCCATCCGTCTGAAATCTAATGTTTGCTTCCGCGCTCCGCCCAAGCTCTGATGCACATTTCCACCCAAGGCCCAACTCTGCTTTACTGTAGAGAACACATAAGTGAGCGGACAGTTAAGGAGCGGACTGGTGAAGCAATTCCCACAACCTCACACACGTGAGCCGGAAGCCAACTGCTGCGCGCTGGTCTCTTCTGCCTCTCTTAAAGGCTTTGCGCAACCCTTCCCGCCACCTAATGGAGAAACAGAATACGCATGATAATGATAGCGGTGATCTCTCTGAAATCGATAGAGATCGTCTCATACTTCCACACAAAAAAATGAACATCTGGCGGAGTAGGACTAAGAGCTTTGCTATGAATTAATGGTATTCTTATTATCGGCTTAATCTGACTAACAAGAACTCTCATACACTTTTTACTCTTGGTGTGCTGCACCCGAAAGCTACATCTACAGCTACATTTATACTCCGCAAGGCACCCAAAGGTGTAAGGCGGAGGGCACTTTACGTGCCACTGTCATTACCTCCTCTTCGCCGGTCGAAGTGGCCGTGCGGTTAAAGGCGCTGCAGTCTGGAACCGCAGGTTCGAATCCTGCCTCGGGCATGGATGTTTGTGATGTCCTTAGGTTAGTTAGGTTTAACTAGTTCTAGGGGACTAATGACCTCAGCAGTTGAGTCCCATAGTGCTCAGAGCCATTTTGTCATTACCTCCCTTTCCTGTTCCAGTCGCGTATGGTTCGCGGGAAGAACGACTGCCGGAAAGCCTCCTTGCGCGCTCGAATCTCTCTAATTTTACGTTAGTGATCTCCTCTGGAGGTATAAGCAGGGGGAAGCAATATGTTCTCTACCTCATCCAGAAACGCACCCACTCGAAACCTGGACAGCAAGCTACACCGCGATGCAGACCGCCTCTCTTGTAGAATCTGCCACTTGAATTTGCTGAACATTTCCGTAACGCTATCACGCTTACCAAATAACCCTGTGACGAAACGCGCCGCTCTTCTTTGGATCTTCTCTATCTTCTCTGTCAACCCGACCTGATACGGATCCCACACTGATGAGCAATACTCAAGTATAGGTCGAACGAGTATTTTGTAAGCCACTTCCTTTGTTGATGGACTACATTTTGTAAGGACTCTCCCAATGAATTTCAACCTGGCACCCGCCTTATCAATTAATTTTATATGATCATTCCACTTCAAATCGTTCCGTACGCATACTCCCAGATATTTTACGGAAGTAACTGCTGTCAGTGTTTGTTCCACTATCATGTAATCATGCAATAAAGGATCCTTCTTTCTATGTATTCGCAATACATTGCATTTGTCTATGCTAAGGGCCAGTTGCCACTCCCTGCACCAAGTGTCTATCCGCTGCAGATCTTGCTGCATTTCGCAGCAATTTTCTAATGCTGCAACCTCTCTGTATACTACAGCATTATCCGCGAAAATCTGCATGGAACTTCCGACACTATCTACTAGGTCATTTATATACGCTCTCCACCGTATTATGTGGACCCATGAAACGTGGAAGTTTTTCTGGGTAATACCCTGGCCGGCTTGAGCTTGCACGCTCACGTTATGAACATAAACCAAATTCCCAACTTGGCGGCTACACTTCTGACGTTGCTGGTTGTTCCTCCTGGTCTGCCTCTGATGCATGCGAACAATATTACTTCGAGCCTAAATGTAGGACAGATCAATCTTTTCCGGCAACAGGTCACCTGTCGTCCATAGTTCGACAAAGGTGAATTGAACTCGTTGATCAACATCAACTGAGGAGGGGTTAATTTATGCACAGCTGTATTAAAAGCCAGTCCCATCCACCTTACTGAGTTATCCCAGCAGGACTGATTCTTCGCTTTGTATATAATTAACGCCCTCTTTAAATTCCGATTGACACGCTCTGCGAAAGACGGCTGAGAGTAGTAGGGAACAGTTGTAACATGTTTAACGCCATAACCAAAACCAAACTTCTTAAAAGGAGCTGAAAGGAAGGCAGCAGCATCGTTCGAGACAAGGGTGTTACGTGGCCGGAAACTGAAAAAATACTACTATGATATTTCATAATTGTGAGGGCAGTGGCCGCTCTACTAGGGATAATTCATTCAAAACGACTAAGCTACCGACGACAAAAAAGATGAAATGTGGGCCGTCCTCGATGCGAGGTAGCGGACCAAGTTAATCAACGAAGTGTTTATCCATTGGATTGTCTTCCTGTGAGGAACATAAAAATCCCTGTCGGATACTGTCGGATACTGAAGTACTCAACGCTGGGCCATCATTCGTTTACCATGTGTGGTCTTAGGCTTTCCCGGCGAATTAACTGTTTGTACTGTTCTCGGATCTCCAGCCGGGTGCAGTCGTTTTCAAACCACGATATTTCGACAGCGTTCCTTGCCGTCATCTTCAGGTGATACCTGCAGACTGAGCGTTTCCGCTGAATCTCCTCCCCTCTATACTCTGATCGCTCCCCACCCCTTCCCCGCGTCCTGCCACACGCGGCGCTGCACGGAGTGGTGGTGGGGAGGGGGGGGGGGGGGGGCTGCTGGCTGCTGGGTGCGAACTGTAGACCATCAGATGTCCTGTGGCCTTCGTCGGGCACGGAAGTCACTTCGGGTCGGCGCTGTGCTTTTAGTTGACTGAGTACTGGGTCCCAGGCTTTGGTGAGGTTGAACCCGGCGTATCTGTTGAGCAGCCCATCAGCTATACGTATTTCAATCGCCTACTTCAGAACACAGTCCCAAATAGACGAAGCCGACCATAAAACTTCCGTTTTCGCGTACTCCATAGTATCTCCAGTGTCCATGTAATATTCCGCAACCGCCTAAGATCACACATCAGATTCCTCTACGTGGAGGAGATGAACCAGAGACTCAAGAAGCTGGATAAGCTTCGCGAACGGAAGGAGCCTCTACTGAGCTCTCTCGCCTTCCTGATGCGGTGCCGTGACCACAGCATAATACCGACATTCGCGAGAATTACCTATCACATAAACACCGCGGCCGCCTACCGGATCACGAGAAGAGCTAGTCTGGCGCTTGTAAGGGAAAGGGTCCGGTACACCCGTCGGCGGCTAGACACGAGATCTAAGGAAATAGTCGCACTCCACTTACAGATGGCTTGTTTGCTCTCGCCCGATTATTGGGAGTGGGTCGACACTGTCTCTTGGGCTCATGCGGACCTGTCTCGACACAGTGCCACTTCTTAACAAGTCTCCAAGTTCCGACGGCTGGCAGCCAGAGAACAACAGGCGTAAGACGTGCAACGACGAACCGTAATCAACTTCACCGGGAAGGAGGTTGACGACGCGGCAAAATCAGTTCTGGAAAAGGGACTAAATTTCACACCAACACCGACTACTATACCAATCGCAGACATCATCAGTGGTATAGAACAAGTAATTTCCACCCTTACCAGCAAAGAAGCAGAAGAGATACGTCGGGAAACGTGCCGTGCGATTACCAAAGCCGCTGTATCGAGGCCGAACATCACGAAAGCAGAAAGTGCTGCCATTCGACAACTACGGAATGATCCCGAAATAGTTATTTTAACCGCGGATAAAGGAAATGCAACTGCACTGCTTCCATTATCAGAGTACAATGACAAAATGTACGACCTACTCGAGGATCCAGTATAGAGAAAACTGAAGGGAGACCCGACGGACAGGGTGAAAAAGAAGACTATTGAGCTTCTACTCCAGTGCCTGCCGAAGGAAATCTTCAAGAAGCTCTGACCTCGAGCTGCTGCACCCCCAAGGCTCTATGGGTTACCAAAGGTGCACAAATAGGATGTTTCTCTGCGCCCTATCGTCAGCGACTTAGGCGCTCCAACGTACCAGCTAACCAAATATTTAACGGCGGAATTAAGCCCTCACCTCGGGAAATGACAGCATCACATCAGGAATTTTGTACATTTCATTCAACGGCTGCAGGAGCTGCGCTTCCGTAACCGGGACCTCATGGTGAGTTCGCTGTGGTCTCGCTTTTCACCAGAGTGCCGCTCTCTTAAGCTGATTAGGGAGAAATTCAACCCGACAATATCTTTTCGAATTTGTCCTGACATCAACATTCTTTCTCTTCGATGGAAACTATTACGAGCAAACGGATGGTGTTGCCATGGGGTGTCCCCTGTCACCGGTGGTAGCAAACTTGTTTATGGAGGAGTTCGAAGATAAAGCACTGGAAACTGCAGCACGAAGCTTATGTGCTTTTACAGATATGATGATGACACATTTGTGATATCGCCACATAGAAGAGAAAAACTTCAAGAGTTTCTCCAACATCTGAATTCTCTGCATCCTAACATCAAATTCACCATGGAGGTGGAAGGGAATGGTGAACTCCCGTTCTTGGACGTCCTAGTCAAGCACAAAGCGGATGGCACCTTGGGACAAAGTGTATAAGGAAAGAAACCCACACTGATCTGTATCTCCACGCTACCAGCTGCCATCATCCTTCGCTGCGTGAGGGTGTACTGCGAACACTGGTACGCAGGGCCCGCGCAATATCGGATGAGGAAAGCCTACAAGGAGAACTTAACCACCTTAACGACGTTTTCAAGAAGAACGGATATAAAGAGAGTCAAATTTGACGTGTTTTCAGACAGAATTCACAAGCCCAGCAGAGAGAGAACGAAGAGGACGAGAAGACAATGGCTTACCTGCGTTACGCAAGCAAAGTATCGAACAAAATCGGCAGAATTGTGGCTCGGTGTAACATCAAATCTGTCTTCCGCCCACCTCCGAAAACGCTTGCCCTGCTACAGGGTGTTTCAAAAATGACCGGTATGTTTGAAACGGCAATAAAAACTAAACGAGCAGCGATAGAAATACACCGTTTGTTGCAATATGCTTGGGACAACAGTACATTTTCAGGCGGACAAACTTTCGAAATTACAGTAGTTACAATTTTCAACAACAGATGGCGCTGCAAGTGATGTGAAAGATATAGAAGGCAACGCAGTCTGTGGGTGCGCCATTCTGTACGTCGTCTTTCTGCTGTAAGCGTGTGCTGTTCACAACGTGCAAGTGTGCTGTAGACAACATGGTTTATTCCTTAGAACAGAGGATTTTTCTGGTGTTGGAATTCCACCGCCTAGAACACAGTGTTGTTGCAACAAGACGAAGTTTTCAACGGAGGTTTAATGTAACCAAAGGACCGAAAAGCGATACAATAAAGGATCTGTTTGCAAAACTTCAACGGACTGGGAACGTGACGGATGAACGTGCTGGAAAGGTAGGGCGACCGCGTACGGCAACCACAGTGGGCAACGCGCAGCTAGTGCAGCAGGTGATCCAACAGCGGCCTCGGGTTTCCGTTCGCCGTGTTGCAGCTGCGGTCCAAATGACGCCAACGTCCACGTATCGTCTCATGCGCCAGAGTTTACACCTCTATCCATACAAAATTCAAATGCGGCAACCCCTCAGCGCCGCTACCATTGCTGCACGAGAGACATTCGCTAACGATATAGTGCACAGGATTGATGACGGCGATATGCATGTGGGCAGCATTTGGTTTACTGACGAAGCTTATTTTTACCTGGACGGCTTCGTCAATAAACAGAACTGGCGCATATGGGGAACCGAAAAGCCCCATGTTGCAGTCCCATCGTCCCTGCATCCTCAAAAAGTACTGGTCTGGGTCGCCATTTCTTCCAAAGGAATCATTGGCCCATTTTTCAGATCCGAAACGATTACTGCATCACGCTATCTGGACATTCTTCGTGAATTTGTGGCGGTACAAACTGCCTTAGACGACACTGCGAACACCTCGTGGTTTATGCAAGATGGTGCCCGGCCACATCGCACGGCCGACGTCTTTAATTTCCCGAATGAATATTTCGATGATCGTGTGATTGCTTTGGGCTATCCGAAACATACAGGAGGCGGCGTGGATTGGCCTCCCTATTCGCCAGACATGAACCCCTGTGACTTCTTTCTGTGGCGACACTTGAAAGACCAGGTGTACCGCCAGAATCCAGAAACAATTGAACAGCTGAAGCAGTACATCTCATCTGCATGTGAAGCCATTCCGCCAGACACGTTGTCAAAGGTTTCGGGTAATTTCATTCAGAGACTACGCCATATTATTGCTACGCATTGTGGGTATGTGGAAAATATCGTACTATAGAGTTTCCCAGACCGCAGCGCCATCTGTTGTTGAAAATTGTAACTACTGTAATTTCGAAAGTTTGTCTGCCTGAAAACGTACTGTTGTCCCAAGCATATTGCAACAAAAGGTGTATTTCTATCGCTGCTCGTTTAGTTTTTATTGCCGTTTCAAATATCCCATTCATTTTTGAAACACCCTGTAGGTACAGTAAAAGATGGCCTGAGGCTCCGCAAACCGGGTGTTTACCATATTCCGTGTAAATCCGGTAAGGCATACATCGGGCAAACTGTACGGACAATCGAAGAAAGATGCCAGGATCACAGAAGGCACACTGAACTGAAGCAACCTACAAAATCTGCGGCTGCGGAACGTTACATGGATACTGGAGATACTACGGAGTACGCGAAAATGGATGTTTCACGGCAGGCCTCGTCTTTTTGGGACTGTGTTCTGAAGGAGGCGATTGAAATACATGTAGCTGATGGGCTGATCAACAGAGACGCCGGGTTCAGCCTCAGCATAGCCTGAGACCCAGCACTCAGCCAACTAAAAGCACAGCGCCGACCCAAAGCGACTTCCGCGCCCGACGAAGGCCACAGGACGTCTGATGGTCCACAGTTCGCATCCTGCAGCCAGCAACCCACCCCTCCCCAGCACCACTCCGTGCAGCGCCGCGTGCGCCAGGACGTGGGGAAAGGGTGGGGAGCGATCAGAGTGTAAAGGGGAGGAGATTCATCGTAGACGCTCCGTCTGCAGGTATCACCTGAAGATGACGACAAGGTTGGTTGTTTTTGGGGAAGGAGACCAGACAGCGAGGTCATCGGTCTCATCGAATTAGGGAAGGACGGGGAAGGAAGTCGGCCGTGCCCTTTATAAGGAACCATCCCGGCATTTGCCTGGAGCGATTTAGGGAAATCACGGAAAACCTAAATCAGGATGGCCGGACGCGGGATTGAACCGTTGTCCTTCCGAATGCGAGTGACGACAAGGAATGCTGTCGAAATGCCGTGGTTTGAGAACAATTACACCCGGCTAGAGACCCGATAACAGTACAAACATGTGCTTAACATCTTGGACTAAACCACCCCATGTGACATGCTTTCATCTTATGCGAGGTTTTGGCTATGCCCAAGTGCCCTCTACACAATCATTCATGGAAATATTTAAACATCGCAGGAATTACACCCCTAGGAAGGTAAATTTTAATTTTCATCATAGCGAGTCCGGACGCAAAGAACATAAGGAGATATCAAATATAGTCCTTGACAAAGGGCCAGCTCGGGATCTGGTTCCTGTTGTAGCTTCAAATCTCAGAACAGGGACGGGACCTCGGTTAAAAAGTCAGTAACGGTTTCCTCCACCAACCCGTATTCTTCAGTCCCCTCTTCTTCCTGCAGAAACATTTGGTACAAAACATCAACCACCTGAATATCTGTCCCAATTACGTGTTTAACCATCAACTTAAATGCCGAAATTCGAGCAGGCCAACGAGTAATAAAACAGTTCTTTCTTGGCCTTCCAACACCCAGCTTAATGCCTGGTTATCTGTTTCGAAAGTAAAAGGCTGATGTAGACAAAAGCGAATTTTTTCTAAGGCTAACAAAACTGCTGGGGTCTCTTAATCGTTGACGGAATGGTTATTTTTCCTCTTAGATAAACAACGAGAAGTATAAGCTACAGCCTCCGCTCACCCAACTCATCCTGCAGGAGGACAGCACCTGTATCAGAATGGGAGGCAACTATCTAAATAATAAACTCGTTATTAAAATCTTAAATACTCAACACCGGTGCAGTAACAATGGCGCTCTTCAGACTATCAAGCCTCTTCCTAAACTAAGGATCAGCAGAACCTTTCGTTCTTTTTACGGAGTTGATTACATGGGTCTACAGTGTCTACAGTATTAGGTATATTTTTAGGAAAAAAATTAACCATCCTCATAAAATGCAAAATGCCTCACTCTCTTCTTACTTGTTGCTGTTTTAAAATCATAGTAGGCCTGAGTTCGTGAGTGAATGTTAGACCGCTCGCCTCCCCCCCCCCCCCCCCCCCCCTTCCTACTGGAGACGAAGTGTCGCAAAAAGGAAATTTGGTTATGAACAAGTTTAACCTTTGAAAGCTTTACTTTCAGTCCGGAATCTCTGAGACTACTCAAAATTTGCGGCAACTGGTCCAGATGCTCCCAGAACCTGTGACTGTATGTATCTACATCATCAAGATAATTCCATATACAGCATAGAGTCAAGCAACCTAGACAGGACTGCCGGCCCGGTGGCAAGAGCAAAGGTGGAAGATCAAACTCAAGTAAATTATGATCAGTACAGAAAGCAATGACACACTTGGATTCCTCATTTAGCGGTATTTGGCAATTTCCCTGATTAAGATCAATGACCCAAAAACATTTTGCGTCGAAAACCAGAAAAAACAGTTATGCGAATCAGCCATAAGCACTGATTCCAATACAATTTTTTTTATTTTTAAGAAGCCTGTAATCTACCACCAGTCTGTCCCCTGCCCTGCCAGCCTTAGGCAATAAGAAGATGGTTGATGCATAAGACGAGACCGGTCTATCAATGTAAATCCACAACAGCTGATCGACAATACGACGCATTTCTTTCATTTCAAGATGTGGTAACCTATAAAGAATAGGAATAGAGGATCATATATTCCATAACTGGTTAGGAACACCTAACTGATCTGTTAGTACCTCAGAAATTGCTGCAACGACGGAAGCACCCGCTGATTCTAGGAAGAACTTAAATGGGTTGAATCCACAGTTTCTCCAACCCATAACCGCTTAAGTAGCACCTCATACCCCATAATTACAAAAGTGAATTTAAACGCCTTGTCTAAACATAAAGATTCTGCCCTTCTACATAACTAATAATTCAATGAGTTTTATTCTAAAATATAACGTGCTAGAATTATCGAGGCAGTAAGACCCCTAACCACCAAGAAATTTAATGGTCATGAAAGTTGTCCAACTCTCAGTTTGATACCACACTGACCAAGAACTGCCAAACAACTGCCCTTGGCGGCGGTACGTGGACTTGCGTATCGGAAAAGCCGCCAGGCGCTGACGCCACACTGCAACACACGTTCCTGTGTTTGGTTGCCAGACGGTCCCTGAGACTACAGGATGTTCCGGCTCTGCCATTTGTAGCGCGATCTGCAGAGAGCATTCGCGTACACCGGATCAAAATACACAGGGCGTATAAATTAACAACAGAGGTCGCTCCTGCATTTTTGATGCATCCTCCAATGTCACGTGCAACCAGTTAGCAGGAAGTGTACTTCCCCCGTGCGGGTATTTAGGACCGCGCCCTCGCCGATCACAGCAGTTACGATGCATCCATCCAAGAGAAGGAATGTGCTCCGGAAACAGCGCCGTCTTGGCTGCACGCCACCTTCGCCGCCGAGGGACATCGGTCACGTGCTCACGGTCCTATTAGTATTCTGTCAGACTAGTTAATTACGATTTAGCCAGTTCCAATGTTCTCTGCTCAAGGAGAGCGAGGGCTTAAGAATTCGGTAGTCAAACTGGTGAACGGACTTTGTCTATAGAAGCTTAAATTGTGTTGGTTCCTCAACGCCATTCAACTACGTGCGTTTAGTTGTGAACTTATTTTCCATAATAGGATCTAGTTACAAAATTTGTTACTTGTTTGGGACACTCTACGAGGATAATTTTTGTTGAACTCATTGTGTTCTTAATTATAGAGGATGAACTCAATGCTCGTGTCGTTCTTGCGGAAGGGTTCCAAGTTCAGGATACTACAAAAACCTCTCTCGCTACGGTAACGATGGTCGTATCGACTATCCATTAAGGACATAGAACAGCCAGAATATATTAAGGCACACGCCTATTCAGAGTTGACACTTGTATAAATTAAAGGTAACTAGTGTGTTTGAATGGCTAATATACTACAAAAGCTGCGCAGGCGATGCGCACTGATGATTGCTACTCTCCGCCGGCCCCTGGCGTCATTATTTTTCTCGTGGCTGTCTACAGTCTCTGACTGGACATTCCGATGTAGATGTAGGTGTAGATGTAGAAAATCAGACAGGCCACATAGCCTTCTGTTAAACTGAAATCTAAGACAGCACTGGAAATGCGAATACTTTCAAGTTACACACTCAAATCCTCGCCTACTCCTTGCACCCTAAACCAGTATTCATTGACCAATTTTCCTTTCATGCGGGCTCCGAGCCAATCTTTAAGGACCGCAGCTCGTGGCCTAGTGGCTAGCATTGCTACCTCTCATGGGGTCCCAGGTTCGATGCCCGGCCGGGTTGGGGATTTTCTCTACCCGGATACTCATCACTTCATCATCATCCTTATCCTTCGTGGCAGTGGCTAGATTGGACTATGAAAAAAAAGGGGAGTTTGTGCGGGCGCTGATGACCGCCCAGTTGGGCGCCCCACAATCCAAACATCATCATCATCATCATCATCATCATCCATCTCTAAGAATTAATTTACGAACCTCCGAAATGGTATTCTCATTGTCAGTAGCGTGTGAAACTGAGCTCACGCAAGCGGGAAGATTACTTGCGACAAAAATGACTGTGATAACGGCAGTACTTTAGCCTGTTTCTCCAGCTGCACCGTCAACTGCAAAAACGCAGTACTACTTTCGAGTGACAGTGGCTCACACTCACTTAAAATAGTCAACAAAGTGCTCTGCAATTTATTGAAACCTTGCCAGAGCTCCATCTTGTCAGAACTCGATTGCTCATTAAGTCCTTGATCATTCTGTAAACATTCCGAACTGCAGTCACCCTGCTAACTTAAAAGATTTACACATTGTTGCAAGACGCACTAATCTGCTTGAATTTGTAGAACTTGTGAACAATCGGCTTCCTTTTTAAATACTAGTAACAGGTCGGCAATCCCACCAAACAAATGTTGGCAATAGACTTGAACATGAAATATTTGTGAGCGTCAAGCTCCTGTTAATTCTAAAATTTCAATATCATATCAGACATCAGGTAACAAGTCCATACAAGAGGCACAAGCAGCATTTACCTGTCCCAACGTGCCCGTTGATAGCTGTAACGGCGGATCTAACAGGCCTCTCAGGGGCTGCCTGGTTCACTAACATCTCCTTCAATTGGAGCTCTGCGAACGTCTAATTCATAAATTATACAGGCCTTCTGCAAAAAGGCAGTTCCCATAACCGTTCTCGATCCAGCCTCTTTATATGTAACAAGTAATTTCTTCACGCAGTATACAGTTCAAGATCAAGTTTTCTTATGGCATTTCCCCGTTTTCGGATTTAACTCTGCTACCATTTCGCAGTCAGACTTTTTCAAAGCAGCCATTCTGTCGGAAACCTGCCCTAAGGTGTTGAAGCTCAGGCTATAAATATCGAACAAAACGTGTGCATTGTGAATCACAGTAAACTATAGACCATCATGTTATTGAGGATAGTGAAAATCTGGAGTTTGGAAATGTAAGACGATGTGAGTAGCTTCGTGGTACACGCTATGACGTAGCGTTCCGTTGGTTTTCCTTTGTTTCAGAATGTCTTTCTCCATCTCCATTTTAAACTGATTATCCGCAAGGGGTAAATTTGAAGGAATACGGGTAACGTTTCTGTTATCTCGGAGGATGAGATCAGAGGTATACGTGTCGATGAGGGGGTGGGGTGGGGGAGGGGGTGGTAGAGGGAGAGAGGGAGTGCTCAGTATAAAGCTTAAGCCCAGTCTATCAGCGAATACATAGCACAAAACAAGTTAAAATAAGTCTTCACTAAAGTATTTGCTGGTCCCTAATTTTTCTTCCACCATACTTTTAATAATGGATACCAAAAAAAAGCAAAACACAAAGATATTTTCTTGATGAATGAGTTTCATCATTAGAGTCATATGTGCTGAATCATCATACCTCACTTGCGTGGAAACCAATGTCAGCACAATAAAATGTGTTAGCACGCAAACATAACAGAGTCCTTTGTCTGCCTATGAGCACAAGCTGAATGAAGTAGCTCGACCTGTTGCTGTACCACTGACAAACATGGTGGTCGTAAAAATATACCATCAGGGGCCGGAGAAGTGTACCACGCCTTGGTAAAGGCAATCGGTATAAAACTCGACAGGAATAGTTGCTGTCGAGTCCATCTCATCCAGTCTCCGAATGAACACTGCTAAGAGAAACTACATGAGAGGTATCTTTGGGATGGGTATGGCGCAGAAGACCACGGATCACAGTGACACATAAAGGTTCACGTCATTAACGGACAAAAAACAATACAGAAATTGAGTTTTGGTTGGCTGTAGGTATTTATCGACTGTCTCTCTCTGGAAGGCTTCAAGCACACCGACGGCCGACGTTTGAACTGCACTGCATAGAGGAAGTCCTAAAGAGTAGGTCAGCAATGTTTTGCGAGTGCTTCAGTGCCATAGTTTGAACCAGTTCATTCAGCGTACCGTGAACAAGAAACCAGGTTATTTACTGCAAATTTCTCGATGACTAAATGTCGTACTTTCTACCACAAATTCATGGTGAGAACGCTGTGGACATTTCCTTCCTCCAAGTTGCCAACAGCCATGTTCACCGGACTGTACAGGTACGTTCAGGGTTTGGAGAACACTCGAGCCCTCCTCCGTATCTCTACTGGCCTATTAAATCGCACAAGTTGTAACCTCCACCTCTCTTATCGACCTTAATTACAGTGAAAAATTAAACCGCGTGTACCTAATGGAAATTTGGGAAAGAAATCGTCACCGAAGTTAATCTGTCGGTAAAGAGGGAGGAAAGGGTTACATCTAAATGAAAGGAAAAATGCAAATGAAACTGGTGGAAATTAATTTTGAAAAGGGGCAAAGTTAATAAAGAAAGTAAATGTGAGGCCGTTACGTTAACAATTAAGTAGCGGTAATTAGATATTTGAGATTTGAGGGAAATTACGGTCGCCAGTCCTAAGGACAATTACTATAGTAACTGAAAAAGAAAGGTTATTACACATATAATTAGCTCTAGAAGCGTGGCAACTGAAGGTTGACACGTGTAGTGTGAAAACTGAAAGTTTGTCAGAAGTAATAAATCTCGCTACACTCTGACTTAATTTAGCAAAAGAATTAATAAAACCGGAAAATCGAAAGTTAATTTAGTAACTGAAGTTAATAGTGAGCTTTCATTCTGAAGCACATCGAAATTCAGTAAAATACGGTTAGTCTTGGACTACCTCAACAATCATTTCAAAAGCAACTTGACTCTAGGCAATTTAGAAATAAGAGATTTAACTTCGAACTTGAATTAAATGATTCTGAACAATTAACAATAGTAAAATTTAGTACGTACCAAGCTGAGCTGCAGTCACAGGTAAGCTAAAATATGCTAACAAAACTCGCACTCTTAATTTGTGCTCGTGTAATACTTTAACTGAACTTTGAAATTAAGGCAGTGAAATTGAATTATATCATTTTAATGCTGGCGTTTGAATTTCAACGACACTCGGGTTCATTTCGGAAAAGGAAGGGACCCCGCTTGGCAATGCAATTGGGACAATGAGCAACAAAGGTTCATGCTAAGTTGCTGTAATTTTGTGATGCAACAAGTTTAAAAGCGGAGGTCTGCCATACAGTTCTGAAACTTTACGTGCTTTTAGTCTTCCTTGTTGGTTGATTGAAGGTTTGAAGTCGCCGATCGAGGAGGTGGCGACAGTCCCTCATTGTCGGCCGTCGCTGTTGCAGAAGCTGGATGCTGGCGCGCCTTCTTCTCGACACGGTCACCAGGCGAAACGGGCTCTTGATGTGTGCCAGCTAATGCTTCCCGTCCGCGACACCGTGCTAGAAACTACCATAGCCAGTCGATCGCTTTTAGTCTTCCTTGTTGGTTGATTGAAGGTTTGAAGTCGCCGATCGAGGAGGTGGCGACAGTCCCTCATTGTCGGCCGTCGCTGTTGCAGAAGCTGGATGCTGGCGCGCCTTCTTCTCGACACGGTCACCAGGCGAAACGGGCTCTTGATGTGTGCCAGCTAATGCTTCCCGTCCGCGACACCGTGCTAGAAACTACCATAGCCAGTCGATCGCAATTACATGCTGCCAAACCCCGAAAGCCCGGCAACTTGCGGGAGCGTCACACAACACACCTGCTCAATCGCACTACACCAACCAGACACCCCCTGCTCTGCCCGCGCTCCACGCGGCCGAGTTCACACTTCCAAAGATCCTACAGGACTTCGTTCTTCAGACGACCTATCGATGTATTCGTTCAATAGCATAGTTTTCTCTAGGCCAGACCCAGCGTATAAATACAAATAAGATTCACAAAATAAGCCAATTATAAATCGACATAAATGCATATATATATATATATATATATATATATATATATATATAGTAAAACAATTACAATATATAAAGACACAGAAATGTCATATCTTGAGGTAACAAAACAAGGATAAAAAATTATAGTACAATAGATGGAAATACGAGGAAATGCATTTCCGGCGTTACACGTGCCCCACATTGTCTGAGGATGTTCGTGTAACCTAAACAGACTCAGAAAATGTCCCAAAAAAAAAAAAAAAAAAAAACCAGCGGAAATGCATATGCTCGAAACATCAATAAAATTTAGCATTCGTCTAATTAAGCATAAATCAATTTTTAGACCATAATAATTGAGTGGAGGCACTCCTGATCTTATTCCACTCTGTCATCTTGCACAAAATAAAACAGGTTGACAACATATTAAAATTCATAGAAAACATAGAAAATGGTTTAGCTATTCTAAAATCGTCAAAATTCGTAACACTATCAAGAAATGGAATACTATTTACAAAGTTAATCAGAGTACATGGTCATAAAAACAGGTTGATCAAAATACGCTAATTTATAATTAATTACAAAGAATACACATTTTTATGTAACCTTTTCATAATTAATATTCTCGTCATGGGAGTCCATTAAACGCTAAACAAGAAAATAACACACATCAGATCGAAAAAACATAAATATCGACAGCAGAATTCTTTCACATCAGCTGTCCGGGAAGAAAAACAACTCAGCCTTCCGTACTCGCAAGTACAAAGAATGCCGAGAGCGGCACAAGAGCCGACAGCGGCTCCGCCTCGCCAGTATTGTTGCGCCCGCCTGTGCGGCACGCTTGATTTCACTCGCCTGTGTAACGGCATTTCCAGAACGTCCGTTTCACTGAGTTCTTTCGGAACAACTCACTCCCGAGTAATCTCAAGGACCCATTAATTCTATCACAGTGGATAACTCAACACTGTCCATCATCACACGCATGTACTAGCCTGAAACTTAAACAGCGTCTAAGTACATCGGCAGTGACTAGTAAATCACATATTTATGAAATCTTACAACTAGTTACAAAATCATATTTACATTCCTTAATCTACAGTGACTCAGCTGAAAACTTAAACTAGCAGCTTGGATTTTTCAAATGATTATTTATCAATTCCTCTTAAATCATTCAGTCAAAATTAATTACTTATTAATTACAACTTCTTTAATGACCTCTTGGTCAGGCATAAGCATGGCAACCTAGCAAATCCTTAAATCTTACACTCTATATTTACATACTGTACAAATTACCCATTCTGTGGTATTAGTCAATCCCAGGTTGGTACAATTTCAAGTCTACAATGTTCCGTATACCTAATAGTTTTCCAGAGCTTGGATACTCTAATCAATTAGCATTTGTGTGAGGTATACCAATAACTTTATATGGTCCATTATAAACAAACTTAAATTTCGAGATTTCATTGTCTATCTCGCTCGATTTCTCATGAGCTTTTACAAGTACTAAGTCTCCGATTGCAAACTTAGCAAAACGCGCTTTAGCGTCATGACGTCGTATGCGAGCATCGGCTTTTAGCTTCATTACTTCTCGCAAACGATCTTTTTTCACACCAATACTAATGTCAATCCGTGGAGGGAATTTGATTATCTCTTCCAATTCACTTTCTACACTTTTGTCAATGCTGAGATTCCTCACGTTACAGCAGTTCAAATTCATTCCTGCGTCAATGCCATCCGGCCAGTTAACAATGTGTACAGGCTGGTATTGCCTATGCACACCGTCTCCTGCCTCGTCAAAACTAACTACTATTGTTTTATCTTGGGACGTACATGTCAAAGTTTTGCTTTCGCAATTAATCACTGCACGGTACTTTAATAGCCAATCTAAACCGATAATTAATTCCGTAGTTAAGTCTGGCACGACGACAAACTCTTGTTCAAATCGTGCCCCACATATCTCGAAGTTGACAAAAATCTGTTTTGTGAACGGTTTACTGGCCTTCCCAGTAGCACCGATAATTTTCGCTCCTGTTACTGGCATAACTACGATGCCAGGTCTGTCTTTCAGTAACTCAAATATTTTCGCAGATACAGCACTCAATTCTGCACCGGTGTCAGTCAACACGTTTAGTTGTAGGTCGTGCATATTAACAGACACTACTATCTGTCCACACTTGTCCTCGACTGTTTCTTTATTTTCCCCTCAGTAAATCCTCGTCTATATCCAGGTCATTCCAGAAAAAACCATCCGGCTTTGATCCTAAATCCTGCTTATCTGGCGGCTTTTTCAGCCTCTGTTCACATACAGTTTTAATTTCACCACGTCTGTCCTGAGGCTTAGTCTGTAGTTTCGCCTCCAATATCGAAACCTTTTCCTGTAACCCGTCAACTAGTGAGTGTTCCTTTGCTATCAATTCATTAATTGTCACCTTCTTTGATTCCTCTTTGGTCAGATTGATCTCATCTGCCACTCCACCTGGAGGAATGTACCCAGTAGTATCTGCAATTACTTCCTCTGGATCTGCGCAACCCACATTGCTACCGTCTGACCGTATAAAGCCAGCTTTAACCTCATACACGCTGTAATCTACGTGCTTTTCTACCAATCGTGTCCGGCTATCACTAAAATTCTCGTAATCTTTCTCCTCAATACTTTCGCAATGCTTAAACTGGAGTTTTGCGTCGGATGGGTCGGCTACTTCTACCACTATAATTTTCGGTAAAGTCTGCCGGTCAGGGCCAGAACTTTCCGTTACTACTTCAACATCCAACTCCTGCGGGAGGAAACACGACGAATCTTGCTCGTGCTCCCCATTAACATCAACTGTTTCCGGTAAAGTCTGCCGGTTAGGGCCAGAACATTCTATCACTTCACAAACACTATCTTCCTGCGGGACGAGACGCGGCAAATCCTGCTCGCGCTCCCCATAAACACTTCTCCCATACAGACCCCTACAATCTCTTAGTTCGTCGTATAAGCGACCGAACTGCCTTAACCAGACCTCATCCCTCTCTGCAGCCCCTCGCTCGATGACGGACGTTTTATCCGACATCTGATCTTCTCTCAACACTTGCGAATCATTCGTCAGAACTTTCTATCATTTCACAAACACTATCTTCCTGCGGGACGAGACGCGGCAAATCCTGCTCGCGCTCCCCATAAACACTTCTCCCATACAGACCCCTACAATCTCTTAGTTCGTCGTATAAGCGACCGAACTGCCTTAACCAGACCTCATCCCTCTCTGCAGCCCCTCGCTCGATGACGGACGTTTTATCCGACATCTGATCTTCTCTCAACACTTGCGAATCATTCGTCAGAACTTTCTATCATTTCACAAACACTATCTTCCTGCGGGACGAGACGCGGCAAATCCTGCACACGCTGCCCATAAACACTTCTCCCATACAGACCCCTACAATCTCTTAGTTCGTCGTATAAGCGACCGAACTGCCTTAACCAGACCTCATCCCTCTCTGCAGCCCCTCGCTCGATGACGGACGTTTTATCCGACATCTGATCTTCTCTCAACACTTGCGAATTATTCTTAAACTCAATCTCCAGTTCCGCTGTGGGTATTACAGCTGCCACTTTATAATCGATTTCCGGAAAACTACTTAAATTGTTCTCACTGACAGTGAATGTATTTTCTACTGCCGTGTATACAGCTGATCTACTACTTGTGGGCGCACTCCTTTCTCCTAACACTGGCACACTCTCCCGCCGTTGATTATTCCATACGGAATTTTCATAACGACGACACCTCGGGTTTCTACTGTTATTGGGCCGCCAAAATTTCTCCACGCCCGGTCGACCCCTCACCGGCGCGGCTAATGGTTTCCCTGTCTCGTCCCAGCAGATACGCTCCCCGGATGCTGCTGAGGCGGCTGATCACACCCTCTGGCGTTACTACTATTCTGCGAAGCTCGTATCACGCTAGTATGATACTGGTTTCCGTCATTCCTGTTATTATTTGCATTGTATCGATTGTCATTACGGCCCGAACCACTATTGTTATTGCTGCGAAGATTGCGGTATGCATTATTCCCATAGTTGTCGTTGTTGTGGTTGCTGTGGTACCCGTTGTTGTTACCACGGCCTCTACCACTGTCGCGATTATTGCGCCAATTGTCCTCGTCCTCAACTCTTTCCAGGAAATCATTGATTGTCCTGTAATTGCTTCCTATGTAGCGTTTTGTATCATCTGGAAGCTTCTTGTAGAGTTCCCAGACTATTTCGGATTCCGTGCGGCGATCACGCAAATATTCCAACTTGCGGATCCAGCCCTCACAAAACACCTTCATCGAGACGCGCGAATTCGCATCGAAAGGCCTCGTTACGACAAATTCGCGCCAGACACTTTGCTGCTTTTGCTCTGACCAGTATTCAGCCAGAAACAAATTTTTCAACTCGTCAAAAGTCAGGTTCGTAATGTTGAGGTTTAAGCCCCAACGCTTGGCATCACCAGCCAGCACATCAATAACCGCATTAATGTTTCTCTCATTAGTCCATGATCTGGGTAAAACTCTTTCACAATTTCTAATGAAATCCGTCGCATGTATACCGCCTTTTTTCAAGGGGTCGAACCGATCATCTTTCGTCAACAATTCCGAACTGTGTGCACAGATTGGCACATAGCTCTGTTTTTCGTCAAGTTTCTTTTCTAATTGCGACACTCTCGTAATTACTTGGCAAGTGGTTGCCGCAAGCGTTTCCACTTCCCTCTTTTCCTCTTCGCAGGTATTAGCCTGCTTCGTCACTTTAGCATCAACCTCGGACACTAAAGCCTTTAAAGTTTCCACCTTCTTTTGATCCTCTTTTTTCACTAATTGAATTTGTTCCGTCACCTTATTCTAGGATGATCGGAGCAACAGCTTCTCCTACACTTTTTTCGATTCTGCTAATTTCGGAATTAAAACGCGTATTTATGCTCGCAATTTCCGCCTGAACGCCTATCATTTCCTGTTTAAGATTACCGATTTCGGAATTAATCACAACAATAGCTTCTTTGATTTTATCAACTTTTGCGTTAACAACTCCAACATTGTTGTTAACAACATTAATAGCTTTGTTCTGATTGTCTAGCTTCCTGTCAATTTTTTCAGACTGAACTTCTTGCTTGGCAGCCTCAGCTTTAATTTCTGCCGATTGAGTTTCTATCTTGCTAGACTGAGCCTTGATTTCGTTAATCAAAACATTCAATAAATCAGCTAAATTCCCGGAAACTACCAGTTCTACTTCCGTAGCGGCTTCCTCTTTAATTGTCCCCGCGTATTCGTCATCAAGGGGTTCAGATTTGATTTTCACTTCCGATTCCGAAACATTTTCTAAAGTTTGGAATTCCATTTCTGCTCTTTGTTGCGTTTCAGCGGTCGCGTCTTTCACGCTAGCCGCCTGCCCCTGAACAATGGGTACCGGGGTGCGCGTTTCCCACTGTTCGACCGATTGTTCCGTATCCAAGTCTACCAAATTTTGGTAATTGTTGCCTTCACTCATTTTAATAATTTTCAATATAAATGACAAATCTCAAATCTCATTAGGATTCCTCCCACTACTTAATCTCGCTGACGTAACGACCAGTTTGTAACCAATACTTTGTTACGAGATTTGCACCAAACAAAATTCGTGTCCAGAACAACCTCAAATCTGAAGATTGTCCTGTCACCAGGTCGCCACGTGTAACCTCCATCTCTCTTATCGACCTTAATGACAGTGAAAAATTAAACCGCGTGTACTTAATGGAAATTTGGGAAAGCAATCGTCACCGAAGTTAATCTGTCGGTAAAGAGGGAGGATAGGGTTACATCTAAATGAAAGGAAAAATGCAAATGAAACTGGTGGAAATTAATTTTGAAAAGGGGTAAAGTTAATAAAGAGCGTAAATGTGCGGCCGTTACGTTAACAATTAAGTAGCGGTAATTAGATATTTGAGATTTGAGGGAAATTACGGTCGCCAGTCCTAAGGACCATTACTATAGTAACTGAAAAAGCAAGGTAATTACACATATAATTAGCACTAGAAGCGTGGCAACTGAAGGTTGACACGTGTAGTGTGAAAACTGAAAGTTTGTCAGAAGTAATAAATCTCACTACACTCTGACTTAATTTAGCAAAAGAATTAATAAAACCGGAAAATCGAAAGTTAATTTAGTGACTGAAGTTAATAGTGAGCTTTCTTTCTGAGGCACATCGAAATTCAGTAAAATACGGTTAGTCTTGGACTATCTCAACAATCATTTCAAAAGCAACTTGACTCTACGCAATTTAGAAATAAGAGATTTAACTTCAAATTTGAATTAAATGATTCTGAACAATTAACAATAGTAAAATTTAGTACGTACCAAGCTGAGTTGCAGTCACAGGTAAGCTAAAATATGCTAACAAAACTCGCACTCTTAATTTGTGCTCGTGTAATCTAAATAATGTAGCCAGCTATGAATACTTTAACTGAACTTTGAAATTAAGGCAGTGAAATTGAATTATATTATTTTAATTCTGGCGTTTGAATTTCAACGACACTCGGGTTCATTTCGGAAAAGGAAGGGACCCCGCTTGGCAATGCAATTGGGACAGTGAGCAACAAAGGTTCATGCTAAGTTGCTGTAATTTTGTGATGCAACAAGTTTAAAAGCGGAGGTCTGCCATACAGTTCTGAAACTTTACGTGCTTTTAGTCTTCCTTGTTGGTTGATTGAAGGTTTGAAGTCGCCGATCGAGGAGGTGGCGACAGTCCCTCATTGTCGTCTGTCGCTGTTGCAGAAGCTGGATGCTGGCGCGCCTTCTTCTCGACACGGTCACTAGGCGAACCGGGCTCTTGATGTGTGCCAGCTAATGCTTCCCGTCCGCGACACCGTGCTAGAAACTACCATAGCCAGTCGATCGCAATTACATGCTGCCAAACCCCGAAAGCCCGGCAACTTGCGGGAGCGTCACACAACACACCTGCTCAATCGCACTACACCAACCAGACTCCCCCTGCTCTGCCCGCGCTTCACGTGGCCGAGTTCATACTATATATGTATATATATAGTAAAACAATTACAATATATAAAGACACAGAAATGTCATGTCTTGAGGCAACAAAACAAGGGAAAAAAATTATAGTACAATAGATGGAAATACGAGGAAATGCATTTCTGGCGATACAAAGTCTACAGAAAATGTATGGAACCTTTCTGAACAGTGGATGAAATGTAGCAAAGAATATACTGAGAATTGCTAGTTAAAAGAGACTTCCTCATCAATGAGTATCTTCGAAAGGATGTGGTATAGCTGAAGACACTGGAGGACTTGATTCCTCGCCGAATGGAGGCATTATTACCGCTAGAGAAGATGTTACACTGTGTTAGCTTCATGTCAGTAAGTAGTGGCAAACTTTTGTCCACTATAATTAATCACCATATGAACATTACGGCGACTACTAACCTCAAAGAAAAACTTGTAACTAGTGCCGATTAGAACGCAATAAATGACACAGTGATTTCACACAGAGAACTTTGTAGAATAACGCCAAAAATTATCAGGTTAAAACAAGTGATTACTGCTCTCTTTGAAGGAACGAAATTGAGAAAGGAGGAGGAAACGTGGCAGTAGATACGTCGACCTGCGCTATGGGAGGAAGTAATTTAGGACTCTCCTAGAAAGATCAAACCAGTATTACACAAAGGAAGCGGCTATGCGGTAGCAAAGCACTTGTGTAGAACTCGTGTTCTTTATAAGGCTTGAATATAGTCAGAGGTCCTTTGACGATCGCTCGAAAGTTGATACGCACAGAGGAAAATCATTAGCGCACTAAAATAAAGAATTTTCGAATGTGAAAACTTTAAAAGTAAATTTCCGAAGCATTCCTTACACGTTTCTTGAATTTAAGGCCCTCCAGCAAAGGTGATGTACTCCAATTACCCCATTAAGTCGCAAATTATTTAGTTTCGAAACTTGGTATTTTTATTCTTTATTCCTACCGCCTACACGTTCTGAATTACAATAAGTACCAACATAGGGAGATGAAAAAGCTTGCACAGGATAGAGTAGCATGGAGAGTTGCATCAAACCAGTCTCAGGACTGAAGACCACAACAACAACAACCAACATAGGCTAAGTATATTTATATATACTGATACAGTGACCATCTTCTATAAAGGACACTGGGATGTATCAGCATCGGTATGGCATACCAAACTCTGTTGCAGTGTAAACCATTTATTTCTGATGACATGGCACCAAATACTTCATACACAGAGACAAACGACGTTTGTTTTCCCGTTACATTCACCTCTAACACACCTTATTTGTGTGTTTCTTTCATCGGTTATACGACCTTTCATCAAACGTAATGTCCGGTATCACTCTCAACTGATTAGATGGAGATTCAGTTGCACGTCGAATTTTCTTCTCCCACTATCCTGTTTCAGGTTTTTAACCGTAAAATCCAGTATTTTTCCTAAGTACCTGCCCGTAGAGAAGCCAGGCGTTACTTAGGGTCGTATATGTAAAAATGATATAATATCATTTTGTCCTTCTAATTTCTATTGCATATTTTCCCACTAGCTAGTCACGGTCATCACCTCCTCCTATGTACGCGTTTTACGACTTCAAAACAGCAAGTTGTTGCACTTTCGTCTTATTTGCTTGTCTACTGTAACAGTAGCTGCTCCTAAAGGTTAAAATTTGGCAAACTTTGTGTCAATTGTAATACAATTGCTGTCGTGCCATCTAACTAAGACTGAATCATTGCTGAATGAAATTTTCACTCTGGAGCGGAGTGTGCGCTGATATGAAACTTCCTAGCAGATTAAAACTGTGTGCCAGACCGAGCCTCGAACTCGGGACCTTTGCCTTTCGCAGGCAAGTGCTTTACCAACTGAGCTACCCAAACACGACTCATGCCCCGTCCTCACAGATTTACTTCTGCCAGTACTTCGTCTCTTACGTTCTCGGTCCGGCACACTGTTTTAATCTTCCAGGAAGTTTCATATCAGAACACACTCCGCTGCAGAGTGAAAATCTCATTGTGGAAGCATCCCCCAGGCTATGGCTAAGACATGTCTCCGCATTATCCTTTCTTTCAGGAGTGCTCGTTCTGTAAGGTTCGCAGGGGAGATTCTGTAAAATTTGGAAGATAGTAATGTACATACTGGAGCATTTTCAAAGTTCGAATATAATACATTTCCTTGAGACAAAAATGCTTCTGACCACAAATCAGATTTAGAAAGAATCGCCCTTGCAAAACTTAGCTTGCCCTTTTCTCGCATCATATGCTGCGAACCTAGGACAAAGTTCAAAAGGTACAGTCTACATTCCTAGATTTCAGGAAATGAATGCTAGGTTACCTTACATGAAGAAAAAATGTAGGTTGTGAAGTGACTGACATGGAACGAGAACGCCATGATCGACTGTGATTTACTGGGAGAATTCTAGGAGAGTGGAGCTCATCTATGAAGCAGACCTCGTGTAAGAGATTAATGATAGCCCTCCTTGAAAACTACTAAAGCGCTTGGAATCCTGACCAGATCGGATTACAGGAAAACATCGAAGCCATAGACGTGCTGCTAGATTTGTTACTAGTAGGTTGTAGGTTCGGGCAGTATGCGATTATTAAGATGTTTCGCATCGCAAATCGGAATCTCTGGAAGGAAGCTGACGTTCTTCACGCCATACACTATTCAGAAAATTTGGGAACCGGTAGTTGCAGCGGTCGGCAGAACGATTTCGTTCAAGACAACAGAAATCATGGTTTGAATGTGGGAGAATTTACGGTCGTTATTTTGTCACTTTATTTGCGAGTGGAACAAGAAAGTGAATGAAAACCTACCTTCTGTTACGCAGCGTATTGTAATTTCCAGAGAATGCGTAGATTTTGACTAGTAGAGGCACCAAACTATTAGGAATACCTTCCACTACATCTGACGTCGAAGAAAGTGTTTCCTTGGATAATATACTTCCTAATGTCAG